>NC_082684.1:175123703-177523703 GCF_949987515.2 Delphinus delphis
GAGAGAAGCAGCTTGCGTTATATAAGAGGCCTTTGATTATAAGTGAGAGAAACCGAGTTATTCTTTATTTTTATTTAAAAAAATTTTATATTGGAGTTGATGTACAATGTTGTTAGTTTCAGGTGTACAGCAAAGTGATTCGGTTATACATACATACACCTATTCTTTTTCAGAGTCTTTTCCATTATAGGTTATTACAGAATATTGAGTAGAGTTCCCTGTGCTATTCAGTAGGTCCTTGTTGATTATCTATTTTATATACAGTCGTGTGTATATGTTAATCCCAACCTCCTAATTTATCCTGCCCCCACCCCCAGCTTTCTCCTTTGGTGACCGTAAGTTTTCTAAGTCTGTGAGTCTGTTTAAGAGAAACCAACTTAAATCAGTTAAGTTAAAAAACAAAAACAAAACAACAACAGAAGCATGGCTGGGCCTCAGGAGCTTCCAGAATGTTCCAGACTTTCCCTACTTGGCTCTCAGGCCCCCCTCTGAATCCTCCTCATTCTTCTCTTGGCCCCTGCAGGTCCTCGGCTTCTTCAGTCTTCGTGGGAAACAAGGCTGAGGCTGCAGCCACAGGAGAGGCACTAGACTGACCCTCTTGGCCCCAAACCCAGAATTCTAGGGAAAGTTTCTCACTGGTCCATGCTGAGTCTGTAGGAGTCCAACAGGGGTCAATAGGTTGTGCGAGGCTGTGCAGAGGTGGCCGGACGTGAGCACGTGCCCCTGTGGGGACCACGCAGATGGGGGGAAGGAGGGGCAGTCTTCCCTGAAGAGGGGCATCTGTCGATCCGTGTAGTTCAGAGGTGGAGGGGAGCTTAGAAAGTCTGACAGGTTCGCATCTCAAGTTTGTTTTGTTTTTGTTTTTTGTTCTCAGGGAAGTTGGGGCACCTGGCAAGAATCGGGGGTGGATGGGGATTCGGGCTAGAGAAGGTTTGGAACACTATCGTGAGAAATGAGAAAGCCAGCAGGACAACAGAGCGATGTGGAGAAGCAGTCGAGGGTAGAAAGCCTAACTGTGCAATGGGGTCAACCCAGATTTACTCACTCGAGGAACATTATTGATCACAATCTCTATTTAATCTCCCAGCATCCTGGAGCCAGTACCAAAAAAACAGATGGTTGGGCTGATCCAACGCTGGAGAGTGGAAATGCAGGTGCTTCAGGTACAGGGGGCAGAGGAGCAGAGGAGGGGGCAAGGGCTGGACAGGGGGCAGAGGAGAAGAGGAGGGGGCAAGGGCTGGGGTAGGTGGAGACCTGTCCACAGAAGGGGGCACGGGGACATCATCAGGGAGGGGCCGACACTGTCAAGTCTCCGTGGTGTCCTGGTCATGGCCCTTCCCAGGGGAGACGACCCCTCAGGTTAGGTGAACGCATCCTGGTTTGCTCAGGAAAGCCCCATGTAATTATCCATGGTGCCTCTTCTCATTACGGACAGGTCCCGATTCGGATGCTGGATCGCGTGGTCAGCCCACCCCTGGCCAGGCCTGAGTGACTGGGGATTATGGCCTCCTGGGGATGTCACTTCGCTGTGGCTTCCAGGCCTGCTGATCTGGAAAGAGTAAGTCCTGGCTCTCAACCTGCATCACTCCTGTGGGTCCCACCCAGGGAAATGGAGACTTCTGGAAGTGTCCAGTGCCTGCAGTTATGAGGTCAGAAGAGAATGAATCAGAGAAGGAAACACAGCTGCCCTGGCCTCTCCGGCTGCTCACGGGAGGGAGAGGCCCCATCAGCAGAGGCCAGAGGAAACAGCTCCCTTCCTTGTTGGCAGCAGGCTTGGAAATACCACCCAAACCCCAGCTGGTTTCCCCAAGGCCACCTGATACACCCCGGGCGCCTCAGGGCAAGAAGTCCCAGAAACCACGCACAGTTTGTGGCCTCCCACTTCAGCGTTTCTTGGCACAGAAGTGACAAGGGCCGTGCAGGAATCAACTTTGTTTCTGCCACAGTGGGGACTGACGTCTTGCCCGAAGTAGATTCTTCACACGTACTCACGTGACTGAGTGGATGTCTTCTCCAGCACAGACTGGAGCTGTCCTGTCTCAGAGGTGCCTCCGTTGGTGGCCGTGAACTTGGTTTGCGGACAGAAGTGCAACACTGCACCACAGGAGACGGGGCAGGTGAGGATGGGTTGGGGCAGGGTTTTTTTCCTGACCCCAGCTGGTGATCCGCTTATATCCTAAAGCAGGAGGATTAATAACCAGGGTAGGTGTATCCCTGTTAGAATGTAACTACAGATGTGGGCTTGCTGGGTGAAACAGCTAATCCTTTCTACATGTGGCTCACTCTGGAAATACGATGCCTGGGGTTGGCAAAAGAGCTCTTTGCACAGGGGCCTGCTGCTGGGTGTGGCCTCTCTCTCCTGGGCCGCGTGGACAGCTGGCCGGGGGCGTCTGTGCTCTTACCTCTCGGGTGAGCTGACTTCTCACTGGACTGGTGATGGATGGGAAGGCACGAGGCCTGTGTGTCTGTGGACCTGAAGCGGGGCAGGGTGTAGTTGAAGGAAAACGTCGGGTGTAGGAGTGGGTGGGTGCACGGAGAGGCTGGAGGGGGAAAAAAAACTCTTGGAAAAATCAAGGATTATTGCGACTGCAAGTCCCTGAGTCTTGAGGCAGCAGGAGGAGGGAAGCCAGATCGGAGCCAGCAGGCACCCAGGGGTTTACAGCATGGTATGGCTGGAGGCTGCAAAGCCACGAGACACAATTCATCAAAGAGCTGCTGCTGCTGCTAGAGCAGAGATGGAAGGCTTTCCAGGCCAGTCGGTGATGCACTCGGAGCTTTCCCCGGGGCAGCCACCTGCGGTGAGTAACAGGAGACACGTCTCCTCCCGGCGCTGAGGCCTGCGGGTCCAGAGCCCCCGGCTGCCCGGGGAGGAGGCATCCGGGAGCCCTGGGGAGGTTGGGAGGTGGGCGGGGCCTGGGTGGGGGCGGGGCCCCGGTGAGCAGGCGCACGTGACCGCCCCCTCCTTCCCCGCGTAGCCGCCGGGCGTGGCTGCGCCGTCCTGCGGCCGGGCCTCGTCCGTGACCCCGGCCCCTCCAGGGCCGCGCAGGAGGCCCCGCCTGCCTGCCCCCCGCCTTCGCGGGACCGGCCAGTCGCCTCCCCCTCCTGCCTCTCCTCACCCCTCCCGACTTTTCAGTCTGGACTGCGGGGGCCGGAGGTTAGCGCTTCTTTCCTGAGTGCTGCGTTCCAGAAACTTTTACAGATGCCCTGGCGTTCTTGGAAGACGCTGGGAGGAAATCGGGGCGTCCGACATCCCCACCCAGACGCTCCAGAACCAGAGGCGGCATCTGCCCCTGGACCCGAGGGGGCTGGAAAGGGCAGAGCGGCCAGGGGGCTCGCAAGCAGGCCTTCCTCCCCTTCCCTCTCACCTGGGTCCGTCGTTGACGCCGCCCTCCCCCACGCCGCGACCCTCTACAGCGGGCGGGGGCGGGCCGTGCTGGGGGAGGACTCGGCCTCCCGGGCGGTCCTGGGGTTGGGAGGCTCGCATCGCCATGGCAACGAGCTCTTCCCGTGGGAATACCGAACTCCTGAATGTGCCGCAAATTGGAAAGGGACCCGCTGAGTGCCAGCTGGGGCTCTAGGCGGGCGGGGGCAGGGCTGTGTCTGCAGGGAGGCGGGGCGCGACCGAGCCTGGATGCTGGGCTGCGCGCGTTTCCTC
This sequence comes from Delphinus delphis, assembly GCF_949987515.2. NCBI lineage: Eukaryota > Metazoa > Chordata > Mammalia > Artiodactyla > Delphinidae > Delphinus > Delphinus delphis. The sequence continues at coordinate 175,127,359 of NC_082684.1, forward strand.
CGAGTCAGCCGGGGCCACACACGCAGGACACGTGACGCGCGCTGCACGCCCCCCTCCCCCCCACCGCCCGGCCTCCGGGTCGGCTGGCTGGCTTAGAGCCGCCCGGCCCAGCGTCGGCCGGCTGAGGAGGATGCCTCCCTTCTGGGGGTCTGCCCCAGTCCCCTAGCCGATGAGACCAGTAGCTCCTGATGGGAGGACAGGCGGGGTTGGCTGTGGAATTCAGTTCTACGTGGCTGAGGCCACTGGCTTCTCTTTACAAATTTTTTTTTTCAGTTTTAAAAGTTGTATCAATCATTAAAAAAGCATAATTCATTTTCTTAGTTCAGAAAGGTGTAAAGAAGGAAATGAACATGAGCCGCAATCCCCGTCTTTCCAGCCAAAGATGACCAACCACTGTTAACATTCTGCTGTCATCCTCCAGATACGCCCACACGGTCACCTAGGGAGGTACTAGTGACAAAAGTAGATTCCATGATGTTTTGTCGCCTGCGTTTTCACTTAACTTACCAAAGACATAAAAAATCTGCAGTTATTTCTAATGGCAACATAGGGTTACTCTAACTTATTAGCCAATTTGCTGTTGCTGGAAATATAAATCGCTTCCCCATTTTTACTCTTCTGCATGATGATAAACGTCCTTCTGCATACATTTTTGCACCCAGTCTGTTAGTTTCCTTAAGGTAAACTTCTAGAAGTAGGATTACTGGGTCAAAAACATATGGGCATTTAAAATTTTGATGCATATTTCTGAATTATGGGTCGTGAGTGTGTGGTTTTTTCTTTTTTGAGAGCTGGTGGACTTTATTCTCGCCCCCCGCCCTGCCCCAATCGGTCTTGGGAATAACAGGGAAAAATTCCTTATACAATCTGTATTGCCCCCTCAAAGCAAGACCTGAAACAGAGTTTGGGTGTGAATAGTTCCTTCCAGGGGCCATCCAGGAAGCGCTCTGAGGGTCAGTAATGAACGGGGAACTGCTGGGGGCCATGGGGTCCAATGCTGCTGGGGACCCTCTGGGCGACCATGCGGAACACCCCAGACTTGACCCCCATTCGTTTCTGCAGGGCATTAACTGTCCAGATGGTTTGACTTTCCCCACTGTTATTTGGAAAACGTCTGCGGGTAAATTCTGAGGAAGGCCCGGGGGTATGGCTGGAGCACCTACAGCCTCAGTTACAAATGAATGATCGCCCCTTCCCCCGAACCCAAACCAGGGGACGAGGTAATCCAGGGCAAAATTGCAAAATGGGTTAAGATTTCATCAGCCCCGCCACCTTCCCTCTCTGCTCCCTAAACCATCTCTTGGTGCCAACCGTGCCCCTGCCCCAGGCTTCCGAGATATTTGATTCTCCAAGACACATCAAAGAGGTCTTCGAATGATTTTCTCCACAGTGTTAGAGACAAAGGCTGTTGGTTACCCTTCCAAGCATGTTTACATTTGAAGACAGGTACCAGGAACTCTTCACCAAAGGAATTGGTGATAATGTTGGCATTTCAGGCACGGTGGCAGCGGAAGCCTTTTCTGGCGGAGCACCCAGCCTGAGGCCGGTCCAGCACAGGAATTCTGCACGTCCTCTCCTGACCTACGGCAGGTGAGAGGCAGCAGGAAGGCGGAAGTGGAGGGGTGGGGGGAGGGAGGGAAGAGTCCAGAGCCTTGCTTTGCTCACACGGATGACACTCCCTGGCATGTGGATTTCATTCTTTTTTTAATTTTTGAACTTTTTAAAAAAAATTTTTGGCCACACCATGCGGTACGTGGTATCTTAGTTCCCTTGCCAGGGATCGAACCCGTGCCCCCTGCATTGGAAGGTGGAGTCTTAGCTACTGGACCACCGGGGAACTCCCTGGCCTGTGGATTTTAGAAAATGAGGCAGGAAGGAGGAAATCAGGCTGGATCTGTTGCTGGAGGGGAGGGGAAATAAGTGAGCCGCCAAGGCAAGCGGGGTGAGACGGTTGTTAAGAAGAGGACTGAGCAGGTGAGGAGGATGAAGACTCATCTCCACTGGCTGTGGGTGCGATGAGGCACTTGAACGAGGAGCTCGTGGCCACGGTCTGCATCTTCCCTTCCTCCGGTGTGTCTGCCCTCCTTCCTCCCTGGCTGCTGCTTCTCGTGTCCTCAGGGGCTCCACTTTCTTCTGCCTGTCCCTGCAGGCTGATGCTCCCTAGCGTTCTGTCCTGTACCCCTTTTCTTCTCCAGCTGCACACGCAGTCTGGGCGGTCAGCATCCCGCTGCGGCTTCTGCTGCCGCCACCGCATGCAGACGCGCACAGACGCTGCCCCGGTTCGTCGGGAGCTCAGGTCCCGACTGTCCAGAAGTTGAAAGCATTCGGGGCAGTGGGAGGAATCTTGGGCCAGACACGTACTCCCTTTGGTGTGTGGTCTCTGGTTGTCACATTCGAGAGCTAGTGTCCCCAGTGGAGTTGTGAGCTGCGTGAGGACAAGGGCCTTGGATTTGACTTCCCTGATTAGCCTCCTGCAGTGCCCACGGTGGAACGGCCCTCTGTAGGTGTAGCCTGTAGGGAACGGCAGAAGAAAGCGGACCCCCTAAGGGACACTGAGAAGGGGAGCCAGAGAGGAAGGAGGGCAGACACACCGGAGGAAGGGAAGATGTAGACCGTGGTCACGAGCTCCTCATTCAAGTGCCTCATCGCGCCCACAGCCAGTGGAGGTGCGTCTTCATCCTCTTCGCCTGCTCAGTCCTCTTCTTCTCCTCCCCCCCTCCCCTCCCCCCTCCCCTCCCCTCCCCTCCCCCCTCCCCTCCCCCTCCCCTCCCCCCTCCCCCCCTCCCCTCCCCCCTCCCCCCCTCCCCTCCCCCTCCCCCCTCCCCTCCCCCTCCCCCTCCCCTCCCCCTCCCCCTCCCCCTCCCCCTCCCCTCCCCCTCCCCCCTCCCCTCCCCCCTCCCCTCCCCCCTCCCCCCTCCCCTCCCCCCTCCCCTCCCCCCTCCCCTCCCCCCTCCCCTCCCCCTCCCCTCCCCCCTCCCCCTCCCCTCCCCCTCCCCCCTCCCCCTCCCCTCCCCCTCCCCTCCCCCTCCCCTCCCCCTCCCCCTCCCCCTCCCCTCCCCTCCCCCTCCCCTCCCCCTCCCCCCCTCCCCCTCCCCCTCCCCCCTCCCCTCCCCCCTCCCCCCTCCCCTCCCTCCCCCCCCCTCCCCTCCCTCCCCCCCCCCCCGGCTTTCTTGCCTTGACAGCTCGCTTCTTTCCTCTCCCCACCAGCACCGTTGTGGGGACCTGGGAAGGATGGGGTCCAGCACCTTCCTATGCAGCACCTTTGTTTTTAACGACGAGCCCCCTCCTATGGTCCACAGCCCCCAGGAACCCTCCTCTCACCACGTCGAGTAGGTTTCCTCTTCTCACTCTCTCTCCTCCCTTTGCAGTGTCTGGCGCTGTGTCCCACCTCCACCATCTTGAAACTATCCTTCCTTGGCCTCCGTAATAACAGCACACCCGCTCCCCGTCTTCTGTCCGGTGAGCTGTGTCCTTCGTCTCCTAAACAGAGTTCTCCCCTGAGACTCCATCCTCTGGGGCGGCGTGAGATAGTGGAAAGAATAGAACGCAGGTTTGGGAGCCGGAGTGACCGTCTGATCCTGGGCTGTATCGTTTATTAGTTGGGTGGTCTCTCTGAGCCTCCACTTTCTCAACTGCAAAGTGCAGATTAATCCCCAGGGTTGAAGGTACTGCAGGGAAAGGGCCTGACACAAAGTCGTGGCTAAATGCAGGGCAGCTGTGGGTGTTCTCTGCGACTCTGTCAGGCATTACACAGGCCCCTGTTGACTCGCCTCTCGCCTCTCACCTCTCACCTGGGGGAGCCAACACGCTCTCTCCAGCCCTGAATTCTCTCCCACATCTGGTCCCCAATTCCACGTATCTGTAGGTGTTTCCACTTTTGACGTCCTGTCATGACCCAAGTGGTAGCCTGCATAAACCAACCTTGTCATTCTTTTTTCTCCAGAGCTCTTCCTGCCGGGTTTTCCCTGATTCAGCCGTCCATGCCGCTATTTCCCAGACTCTTGGGATCCAAAAGCTTGGGAGTATCTTTCATTCAGCTGTCGCTTTGGCCTTTCATGCTTGGAAATCGCCATGATTGTTGGTCCAGTGACTTCACATGCATCTGCGACTTCATCTCAACAGGATTTTGACGTCGGCTGTTATAGAAATGAGGCCTGGAGATGCAAAACCATCTGCCCGAGGAGTGAACAGGAGAGCGGGACTCGACTCAAAGCCTGGGCTCATCCCATTTCTTGGAGGCTCCCTCCCCGGCGTGACTGGGAGCCTCGCTGGTCTCACACCCCACTAACTCAAAATGCTGAGGTCTCTCCATCCTAAAGACAAACTGATGAACCTTTCCCAGTGCCTGTCTCCAGCTCTTAGCCCTCTCCTGCTTCCCCCCATACATACCCGCAAGCCTGCCTTACACTCTTGGGTTCCTCAGTCACTGCAAGCTAGTGTCCGCCTCCCTGGCATGGCCCCCGCCAAGTTCCCTCTGTCCCCAGGACACTCCATGGCCCTGGCCATACCCGAGTCCTGTCTAACCCCATCACAGCCCCTCTTCCTCCCAGCATGCCTCCCCTTAGCTTCTCTCCTGATTTCCTTCTACCCCTCCGGCCATCCTGCCCTAGTGCCCTCGGCCTCTCTGGCCATCCTGCCCTAGTGCCCTCGGCCTCTCCGGCCATCCTGCCCTAGTGCCCTCGGCTCAGCCCAGCACCTGGATGCTGCACATCCCCAGGTTTGGGGTCCAGGACGTCTGCTCTTGGCAAACCCCATGTTCTCCTTGGTTGGCTCATTTCCTCATGTGGCTTCAGTGACCACCACCATGTTGACAGCTCCCCAGCCTCTCTCTCTAGCTCAGATATTTCCCTGTAGCTTGAGATCTTCATATCCCTCTGAACGTGGAGCTCTGACCCTGAATCCACCACATCCCAGCTGGGTGACTGCGATGGTTAATTTTGTGTGTCAACTTGACAGGGTGCCCAGATATTGGGTCAAACATGATTCCAGGTGTGTCTGCGAGGGTGTTTCTGGATGAGATCAGCATTTGAATCCACTGAACAAAGCGGGTGGCCCTTCCTAATATGGGGGGGCCTCATGCGACCCAAGGAAGACCTGAAGAGAACAAAAGGGCTACCCCTCTGTGAGTGACGGGCGTCCTCCCGCTGACCGTGGAGCGGGGACATCGGTCTTTTTCTGCTTTTGGACTTGGACTGAAACAGTGGCTCGTCTTGAGTCTGTTGGGTTGGAGCTCACACCATTGGCTCTCCTGGTGTCAGAACTTCAGACTCAGACCAGAGCTGTGCCATGAGATCTCCTGGGACTCCGGCTTGTTTTTGTTCTTGTTGTTTAAAGGTGTTTTTTTTGACGTGGACCATTTTTTAAAGTCTTTATTGAATTTGTGACAATCTTGCTACTGTTTTATGTTTTGGTTTTTTGGCCACGAGGCATGTGGGATCTTAGCTCCCTGACCAGGGATCAAACCTGCGCCCCCTGCACTGGAAGGCAAAGTCTTAACCACTGGACCGCCAGGGAAGTCCCCCGACTCCAGCCTGTTGACTGCAGGTCTTGGGACTTCTCAGCCCCCAAAATTGGTAAGCCAGTTCCTTATAATAAATCTTTTAGATATAGATATATAATAGATAGATAGATAGATAGATATAAATAGATACATCTCCTATTAGTGCTTGAGTTTTCTTACTATCCTAGGGTTTACTCTATAGATCAAGGAACCAGTGAGATTTCTGTCAACTTCTAATATCCGTTCCCATTGTGCCTTTGGGAAGCAGGAAAATGACCACAGGTGGGTTTGTGGACCACAGTGAGGCATACATGGATCGGAGCCCTTTATTACTAGATCATCACACAACTCTAGTCTAACAGGGGCCGTAATGGTACTTTGGGTCCCCATCATTTCAAACCCTGTATCCAACAGTCCTCAGAAGATCTGGGCAGTCTCCTTTCCCCACTGTATGGGTATCTGGGTAAATGGTCATAAGTCCCTTTGGAGGAAAGAGCGAGGTATCACGAGTGACCCAACCTTTCCTTTAGTTGATGGATGTGGGTCTGAAAACGGGCTCAGATCTGGAAACTGCAAAAAGGACTGTGACTTTGCACCGGGTCTCCTGACATCCTTGTGCTTGTTATTCTCGGCCTCTTTTGCTCACACATATGTACCAGGCAGTGACTTTGCTGCCTGTCCATCTGTCTTGCCTCTGGGAGCGCCGTGTTCTATTAGTCACGCCCACAGCTCCCCGCAGGTCAGGGTCCTGCCTTTGCTGCCTGTTACAATAATTTTATCCTGTTTCTCATGGTTAAGTGCTGCCACTGGCCTTTGATATTCTAGGGTCCAGTATCATCCTCATTACCACCAAAAAGCCCAGACTAAACCACGTCTCTTGTCATCGGCCCCGAACTACAGAGGGGTCACCACTGACTGAAGCATCTTAATGATGGTGGTGCTCTCCCGGCGCTCTCTCCTCAACACCTGCGCGGATGCCTGTCCCCCAGGCCCTTCTGAGGGAGGGTCAGCTGGTGTGTCCGGCCTCACGGTAGATTAGTCCTAGTGCATCCATGTCTGTAGCCTTTTGACCCCTCCTTCCATGGTTGAGCACAGTGATCCTGGTATTGCTTTTTCCAAGCTTGTAAGAGCCATCAGGACTTCCCTCTCTCCTCCCGCCCCTAGGCCCTTGCCCATGATGTGAAGTGCTTGTTCCGGGAGAATAGTTCCGTATTAATGAACGTGCCCTGACTCGGACCCTTCCCTCCGTGAGCCGGCGTTCTTCAGACGCGCCCCCGGCACACACTTGCAGCTCCTGCCCTTGCACGGTCACCCAGTCCCGCGGCTCCTCTGGTATAGAATGCTTCCCCCTTCTCAGGCCCAGTGACGGAGCCCTCACACGGGTTACCCTGACCCTGACCCTAGTCATTGGTCCGGTGGCCAGCAAGAAGGGGAGAGGGGAGACCCTCAGAGCGCAGTCATCATTGTGGCGGCTTTTGCCTCGTTGGAGGCTGGTGCAGAATGTACGAGGAAAGGCTGCTCTCCTTTAAGGAGGTGGAGGGGCTGCTTCTGCAAACTCAGGAGGTTCAGGGGAATCTGGGGGCTTCAGGGCTCTCCAGTGCATCCACCCAGAAATACCCACTCCCCCATTTCAGTCCCTCAGTCCCTCCCAGTCTGTATCAGGCCCCGACGTGGATGGAAGAGAGTCGCTTTTCTGAAGGTCTTGAGTTTGGTTCTCAGCTTGGTCTACCTTCTGGCTCCAGGAGATGTCTTTTAACAGTGCCAGGGAAGCCTCTGTCTCTCACAGAGGCTTTGGATCAGTCATTGATTTCCCCCACGCCTGTCCTTTTCTCTTTTCAATGCCTCAGCTGATGGTCAGCAATGGCCACCAACCCCACCATCCTTTCATTACTCTTTGCCCCGTACCTCCCATGTGCCAGAGATATTGCAGTAAACTACATCTCTTTCAACCTGTATTCCCTTTCAGCTCACCCCCCAGTGAAGGTCTCAGCAATTACTCTGCTACACCAGGCCAAGGTCTTTCAGTACTCCCACTCGACCACCAGTGACGAGGGTCCTCATTGCCAGCTAGGTGGCAAGTGGTCAACTCCGGAATCACAGTTTCCTCTGGAGTGTACTCTTGGTACCAACGGTCTTAGGGTAAGCATCCTTCAAGCAGAGTCTGAGACAGGGATTTGGGTTACTGTGATTTACTGAGGGAGGACTCTTAGGAGAAAGGGAGTGTAAGGGAAGTAGGGTGAGCGGGAAAGGACCAAGGCGTGGAGGGGGTCTCACGTGGACCCAGATGCAGCTTGATCTCTTGGGTAGCCCTGGGGCGTGGCCTGCACCACAGAACCAATCCCACCTTGAAGCAAAGGAGCCAGGCTTTTGCACCCTCGTGTCAGCTGGTCACTAGCTGCAGGTTTCTGGAGTGGGGTGGGGAGTGTGATTCCCTGTGTAAGGTGGCCCCGGGCTCCCATATGGCTGAGGACAATTTTCTGGTGGTTCGCTGGCCCGTAGAGTCATCCGGGCAGGACACCAACAACTCCTAAGACGATTTCAGTAAATAACACCCAATCCATCAGTTGCTCAAGCCAGAAACCTGGGACTTATTTTCGTCTTCTTCCTTTTCTTCTGTTCTCAGTCCAATTGATCTCCAAGATACGTCTTTAATTTCCTAATCATCCCAGTCCCTTTTTTCTGTTCTCACTGTCACGACCCAAGTCGACATCACCACCATCTATTGAGTATATTCCTGCAACAGCCCCGAACGGGCCTCTGGCTTATTATCTGCAGGACAGCCAAGTTCAGCTTTCTAGAATCCCCGTCTCTTCATGTCACTTCCTTTATTAACCCTTCAGTGGCTCCCATCACTCTTATGATAATTTTAAACTGCTTCATGTGGCTTAAAATATCCTGCCTGACCTCGGTTCTACTCTCCTTTCCTGGCTCAGCTCTCAGTACTTAAAATCTCAACGAGCTGACCCAAATGGACTTCTTTTAGTTATATTCGAATATGCCACACACTGTCTTTACTGTCTGTCTTTGCACGTATTTTTTCATCTGCCTAGAACACCTTTGCTACCTCTCGCCTGATTACCTCACGTGCACCTTTAAGACTCTGCCAAGTTACACTTGCCCCTGAGAAGCCCCCGCACACCTTGTACTCCAGTATCATACCCTGCGTCTTGTGGCACTGCAGTGGCCTGGATCTCCTCACCGCTGTGCTTTTCCTCTAGCGCCCCTTTCCTGAATGTTTAGAGACACGTTTCCTTCCAGTTTTCTCTTCTCTAGTAGTTTGGCGGTAATACATCCAACGTCTACTCTTTAATGGTTTAGCACGAACTCACGTCTACTTAAATCCCAAGCTCTGTGGCAGCAGGGATGAGGCTCACATTACTTACTGCTGTGTCATCAGTGCTTGGTGTATGGATGGAGCACAACGTGTTTGTTATGTAAAATAATAAATGAATAAAAGTATCTCATGTCCTCTTCAACTGCTGCTCTAGATGCCAGCACCTGCAACTGTGCCTTGCAGACAGTAAGTGCTTAATAAATATTTGTTGAACTCAGTGGTGAGCTTAGCTTTTTCCTTTCCATTTGTAGGACAGCTGTTCTGCCTGATTCAGGTCCTCAGCACCTGTGTCCAGAGTCACGTAGCAGAGAGTGACATCAGCAAATTGTAGACCAGGAAGTTCCAAGTTCTCATTTCCCCACAGAAACACACACACACACACCCACCCAAACAACAGCAAAAAGAAATGGAAGCTGTCTTAAACAACTTTGTAGGAGCTCTAGAAAACAGTCAAATGTTTACAGCAACCAAGCAAATGCCCTCCAAAAAAAATCCATTTTCAAAATGGTGGGAAAATGATGTGATATTTTTACTCACTCTAGCTCCAGCCCACGTCACCCCTCCCAGCACAATGGTGATTTTGGTCTTAAGAAGGTGGCAGACCTGTTTCCAGTTTTCTTCCTCAAGCCGGAAAGGGTATACCTGGAGGAATGATGCAAGTCACTAGTCCCTGTTCCACACAACTTGAAATGCAGGCGGGTATAGCTTGTAAAAGCTACAAGGCAACTACAAACTGAAAGATATCTGGGTGGAGACATACGGTAGACCATCTAAGGTCAGGAGGAGAAGCTGAAGTTAGATGCTTTTGGAAATTAGGACATTTAAAAGTAGCCTTGTGTCCAGGAGAATTTAGAAACACATGTGCATATTCAGGGAAGGTACATGCTCGGAAAAACCCTGAGAAGAGCTTAAGCATTTACATTGGGCTGTTCCTTAGGCTCAAAGGAAGCCTCGGTAAGTGGTGAAGGAGTGTCCCTAGAACAGAGCCAGTCTGCAAAGACTAGGAAAGGTGGCTGTTCTTTCATTTGGGAGTCTTCCTTTGGTGGTTTTGTTTGTGTGTGTGTTTGTTTGAGCTCCTGGCATTTCAGGAAATCTCTGTCAAGATCCTAGCTGAACACAAGCAAAAGAAATAGAAACTTCAGTGATTACACGTGATAAGGCATATAATCTTTGCAAAAATATTTTGGAAAAGTATCATAAATGTACTACTATAGCCTTCAACAATAACCATAGGAAGAGAGGGAAGAAGGAAGGAAGGAAGGAAGGAAGAGAAAGGGGAGAGAAAACCAGCAAACCCTGAGGAAGGGGAAGAAGTAGAATCTGATTTCCAGAGTTACCACATTATAGTAGTCAAATGCACAGTTTTCAACAAAAACAAAAGAAATCACAAGGCATGAAAAGAGTCAGGAACACACGGCCCATTCAAAGGAACAAAATTAATTGACAGAAGCTGTCCCTGAAGAAACCCAGGCATCAGAATTACTAGATAAAGCCTTTAAACCAACTCTCTAGGGAAAACATGGGCAAAGAACAAAAGGAAATTAGGAAATCCATATGTGAACAAAATGAGAATATTAACAAAGAGAAAGAAATTACAGAAAGGAACCAAACAAAAATTTTTGAGCTGAAAAGTACAATAATTTATATAAAAAATTCACTAGAGGGGTTCAGCAACAAATTGGAACAAACAGAAAAAACAATCAGTGAACTTGAAGATAGAATGATTAAAAGTATTGAGTCTGAAGGCTTACCTGGTGGCGCAGTGGTTAAGAATCTGCCTGCCAATGAAGGAGACACAGGTTCAATCCCTGGCCCGGGAAGATCCCACATGCCACAGAGCAACTAAGCCCATATGCCACAACTACTGAGCCTGCGCCCTAGAGCCCACGAGCCACAACTACTGAAGCCTGTGTGCCTAGAGCCCGTGCTCTGCAACAAGAGAAGCCACGACAATGAAAAGCCCACGCACCGCAATGAAGGGTAGTCCCCACTCGCCACAACTAGAGAAAGCCTGCGCACAGCAACGAAGACCCAACACAGCCAAAAATAAAAACAAACAAATTTATAAAAATATATAAATAAAAAAATAAAAGTATTGAGTCTGAGAAGCAGGGAAAAAGAATGAATAAAAATGCACGGACCATAAGGGATTTGTGGAATGCCATTAAATGCAACAACTTATGCCTTATGAGAGTTTCAGAAGAAGAGACAGAGAAAGAGGCAGATGATTATATGGAGAACTAGTGGTTGAAAACTTCCCAAATTTGAAAAAAGACATGAATTCAAGAAGCTCCATAAACTCTAAGTAGGAAGAACCCAGAGAGATCCATACTGAGACACATAATCAGACTGTCGACAGCCAGAGACAGAATCTTGAACACAGCAAGAGAAAAGTAACTTGTCACGTACAAGGGATCCTCAACAAGATTTTTAGCTGATTTGTCATTAGAAGTCATGGAGGTCAGAGGCAATAGTATAATTTGTTTAAAATGCTGAAAGAAAAAAAAATTGTCAACCAAGAATTATATATCTGGCTAAACTGTTCTTCAAAGATGAGGGAGAAATGAAGACATTCTCAGATAAACAAAAGCTGAAGGAGTTCATTGCCACTAGACCTGCTCTATAAGAAATTCTGAAGAGAGTCCTTCAAGTTGAAATGAAAGGACTTTAGACAGTAGCACAAAGTGATATGAGATCCCCAATAAAGGTAAATATATGGGCAAACATAAACTTCATCATTATTGCAATTTTAGTTTGTAACTCCATTTTTTATTTTCTATAATATTTAAAAGACAAACACTAAAACTAATTATAAATCTGCTACTGGGGATACAACATATATAATAATAAAGTTAATAATCAATATCAGAGCTAATCCGATGCTCACTGGGGATCCAGAGCCAGGAAAGAAAGCAACAGAGATCAGGTTACGCGGTGCCCGGGGCTCCGTTCACTGTGAGCTGAGCCTGTCACAGAGAAGTATGGGATGTGCTCTTCTTTGAGTTTCAAATCCCAGACAAGCTGTCCATGGCAATGGCTGCTTGTTTTATCTGTTAGGAACCGTGCACACTTTCCTTCTCCCTGGTTGACCATTCACTCCTGTGTTTGTTTGTTCACTCATTTGTTCATTTGTTGCTATCATGCATTTAGAATAAAACTCAAAGTCCTCATCACGGCTTTTCAGGCTCCTAGCTGCTTCTCCAGCCTCATTTCTTACCACTGTTCCCTCAGTCTGGCCTCCTGTCTGATCTTCACCCATGTCAAACATCCTTGGGCCTCAGGGCCTTTGCACGTGCTAGGATGACTAATCTCCATGCATCTCTCACCTTCCAGCAGGCTAACCTGGGCTTGCTTTCATGCTAGCCTAAAAAGTTTCAGAGAGAAAGAGAGGACAAGGCCTCCCAAGGCCTAGGCTGGCAACTGACAGTTGGTCACCTCGGCCACCTTCTACTGGCCAAAGCAGGTCACAGGGCAAGCCCAGATTTAGGGGATGGGGAAAATGCTGAAGGCTGTGTGGTGGAGAGACTTCAGGGTGGCTGCTGGGACCCCTGCCTCCTGGTGTCCATGAGCTCGTATGATGCCCCTCTGAGGGTGAGCAGGACCTGTGCTTCTATCTACAGAATATGATAAAGGTAAAAAAACATCGCTCCTATGATTAGGTTACATTACACAAGACTCCCTCTTAGCAAACAGGGGCTAGAGACTCTCCTTATGAGCTTAATGAAAGATGCAGCCGTGTTGGAGAAGCTCTCGCACGTCAAAGAACCGTGGGCAGCCTCTAGCACCCGGGGGTGCCCCCAGCCAACAGCCAGCACGGAGCTGGGCCCTCAGCACAGCCGAGCAAAGGAAGCCCGTCAAGACACTGAATGAGCCTGGGGGCAGATTCTTCCCCAGCGGAGCCTCCTGGTGAGGACTCAGTCCAGACTCCTGGCACGGAAAGTCTGAGATAATAAGCCCATGTTATCTTAAGCCATTAAGTTTGTGGTAATTTGTCATGCAGCCCAGAAAATGAATGCAGCCTGGGTTCAGCTGATAAGCAGTAGCTGAGAAATGGAGCATCCTTAAAGGAGTCTGATGGTTCCTTCCAGCTTTACCGGGGAACCCGGAGCCCTCAGCAGGTGAGTTGCGATGGACCATGTTTGCCTGGTACTGGCTTTCTCATGTGAACTGACCTACCTAAAATTCTAGAGTGGGAACACATAGAAAGACCGTATTGATGGATGGAGCCCAGCATGGCCATTCCCTGTAGAATGGGATGTTACGAGGTCCAGACTGGTCCTCCCTTCCCACCCACAAATGCACTCAGACCCAGTTTCCAATGGAATTTCTAGGGGTGATGTGACTGGGATACCGTCTTAATCCCAGTAACCTGGAAGGCACGAGAGGAAGAGAAGCTGGTCTCAAATTTGTGATAAAACTAAATAAAAAAAGATTTCAAAATAAGTTCTGTCTTGTCACTTGCAAGCAATTAAAAGAAGATGCAATGGTTAACGGATTCTTGTTAGACTTGCTTTTATGGTTAGGGAAGCACCCTTTGTAATTAGCATATTAATTGCTGATATTTATATGAGAGCTTGAAGATTTCAGTTAAAAAAAATAGATTAGGGTTTCCCTGGTGGCGCAGTGGTTGGGAGTCCACCTGCCGATGCAGGGGACACGGGTTCGTGCCCCGGTCCGGGAAGATCCCACATGCTGCAGAGCGGCTGGGCCCATGAGCCATGGCCGCTGAGCCTGCGCGTCCGGAACCTGTGCTCCGCAACGGAAGAGGCCACAGCAGTGAGAGGCCCACGTACCGCGAAAAAAAAAAAAAAGATTAATATTATCACAATCTTCTTTATATTATCAGTTTGTGTTTTGAGAAAGAGAGATGGTGCAAGGGTAAACAGCATAGCCCCTGTTTAAAAAGTCACAAACGTCAAATGGGCTGGATACGGATGATCGAATTTTTACTCTATGCTCCAGTGGCCGGCCTGAAGCTGATTTTGCCACCCAAGTGACAGATGAGGAGGCCATGATCGTGTTTGTCCACTGAAGCCACGGGAACAGTGCTTCCCGTACGACTCCACTGGGCTGCCTGCAGTGGTGGGATTTAACGTTTTGCCTTCTCCCCTTGGAAGGCTCTCGAAGAACAGCCCACAGTCCACGTAGGATGTGGGATCCTGGGGCACCACATGGCATCGGTTAATCAGATTCTTTCCAGAGAATTTGAAAGTGTGATGCAAAACCCAAGTCAGGGAATGTTGGCAGTTAGAATTACGAGGTTGCATTGCTTGATGAAGACAGACAAGCAGGTGCGGTCCTGGATTCTGGGCCTTTGTGTCCCTCCCTTCTTTCACCGTCACTCCAGAAACCTGAGCCGATGGGGAGCACCCCAAAAAGCCACTGCAAGGAGGGAGCAAGACTTTTCCCTCCAGCACCCAAGGCAGTTCCTTCCACCGGAGAGGGGGCCAGGCCTTAACACCGACGGCCAGAATGGCAGCCGAGGGGCTTGACGTGAAAGAGCGAAAACTCAGGTTTTGCTAAAACTCACCCCAGGACTGCCTTTCCTCCAGAAACTTGACCCCAGGGCTCCCGGTGCGGCCCTGGGAGGAGGACAGGCTGCTCATATCCCGAGCTGTCTCTCTTGCAGCCAGGCCTCTCTGCCATGGAGGTCCTGCGGCCAGAGCTGAGTTCAGCACCGCGCAGGGCCGGGTTCCAGTCCAGAGGTCCGGGCCTGGTGCGCCCGTCACCTGCTGTGAGTGACTCACCTCCGTGAGGCTCTGAGCGGCTCTGGGCTTCAGGCTGCTCTCCCTCCTGTGGAACCCGGTCTGTTCCCGTGTGGTCCTGGGTGTGGCGTCGCAGCAGAATCTCATGACCAGGAAGAAGTCTACTTTTTCTGTGTCTTACACGAAGGAGGGCTTATTTGCTGCACGCAGAAGACTCCAAATAATAGTAGCTTGAACAAGACCAAAGTTTCTTTCCCTTTGATGTCGAAGCCTGGAGGAAGGCGCTTCAGGGCAGTGTGATGGCTCCGGGCCTCCCTAAGCCTGGCTCTCCACCACGCCTGCTCAGCTGTCCAGAGGGTGTGGTTTTCAGCCTCAGGGTCGAAGGTGAGCTTCTGCTGGCTCGTCCACAACCCCAGAGCAGGATGGAGGATGTGGGAAGGAGATGCACGACCCCCACCTTTAAGGGATCTTGTCCCAGCAACTACAAACGTCCCTTCCTCACTCTCTATAGGCCGGCCGTCAGCGGGCTGCAGGAAGGCAGAGAAACGTGGCCTCAAACCCAGCTAAATATCTGCGGATCTGTTATTGTGCAAGAAGCAATACATGATTACTGAGGGAACGGCACTCGGCGTCTGACATGGATTTTTCTGTTCTCCTTTTCTATACTGATTTTTTAAAATTTCAAAATACTTGCTTACAACGCATCAGGCAGTACAAAGATACATAGAGAAAAGCTCTAGGCCTCCAAGGAAACCGGACAGTGTGATGTGTATTCTTTCATGTCTTTCTTGAGAGACATGAAAAATATACAAACCTTTCTGTCTCCCCAGCCACTTTTAATTTTTTTTTCAACAGAACTACATTTTAGAGATAAAATATTTTTTCTGCAATTTGCTTGTTTCCAATACATAACGAATCTGTTTACCAGTAACTGTATGTGGCTCTAACCTGTTCTTTGTGATAACTGCATAACAGCTCAAAGTATGGATTTCATAGTTGAATGCACTGTACTTTCTTCTACCATTCCCCAACAGAATATGTAGGTTATTTCCGTTTATTGTCACTAACGTCAATAACGTTGCAAGAAACAACCTTGTACACATATCCTCAGGTATGTCTGTCTGTAAGATGCTTGATCAAAGGGGTTGTACAGTGCAAGCCGCAGTCGGTTCCACGTGGTCACTTCCTGAAGACTCAGGATTCGCAGGTGGATCTGGGACCCCTGCACCACGCCCCTCGCTGCTGGAAGGAAGAGGAGAAAGGCGAAAACGGGGTGGGGGGGGCAGAGAAAACAGCACGATTTCTGGGAACCCGTTTCCAGGTCCAGTGCTCTGAACGTGCTTCATTCTGTCTGCTCTTGGGGAGGAAACAACGAGGCATCGTCCCTCCCGCTGCCTGAGCAGCAGATGAAGTCACGGTGCCCGCCCCACGGGGCAAACCCCCTGCCCTGGGGAGGCTGAAATGACGCTTCACAGCGTGAGGAGAACGGCCTGGGTGCCCCACGGAGGCACGGGGACCTTCCCAGCCCGGGGCGCACAGAGCCGGGGGCTCGGCGGAGGATCAGGCTTCGCCCATCCTTCCTGGGACCCGCCCAAACACCCCCTTGCCCCCGGCCAGACAAGGAGACCCAGGCTCGGGGGGCTGCGGGACCAGGCCAGGTTCGCGGGGGCAGGGTCTGGGGACCCGCGCCCACGGCCCAGCACCCCCAGCGTTCCTGTCCCTCGTAGTCCTGCCCTGGGCCAGCACCTCCGCCCTTTGTTCGGGGCTGTCCTACGCTCGGTCCAGTCGAAGGCCGCGGGGCGGCCACACAGGCCCGTGACTGATGGGGGGCGGGGCGCGGGGCGCGGGGTCGAGGAGGAGGCGGGGCCGCAGTGGGGCGGGGGCGGGGCGGGGCGGGGCGAGTCTCCGTCGGCTTCTCCGCGCAGCCGGGCCTTCTCTGCGGGCTGAAGGCCCCGGCGCTGGGGGGCGGGGCCTGGAGGGAGGCGCCGGGCCGGCGGGGAGGGCCAACGTCCCCCACCCCCACGCCGGCCAAGGCAGGGAGGGGTCGTGCCGCACCCTCAGCCCCCTTTCACAGACGGGGGACTGAGCTGCACACCGCTAGCTAGTGAGTGACGAAGTGGGACGTTGAGCTCAGGCACTGGCCACCCCGCAACCCGCACCCTCGCTTCCTCTCGCCCGCTGGCGGCTCCTGCCTCTCCGCGGAAAGGGGAGGGGCGCCGGGGACGGCGGGCTAATTCTGTAGCCGCGTGGGCACGTTGCGGGCGTCCTGTTCTCCTGTTGGGGTGTGAACACCCCCGTTGGTGAGGACGGGTGACCGTAGGTCAGGGGGCAGCCGCGCCCCTTCACAACCACCCAGTGCTTCCTGGATTCCTGGGATCCCCCCTCGCACCCCACCCCCACCTGAGGATGCGCACGATCGTGCCCTAGGCCTGTAACAGGCACTGACCGTAGTCTGTGCATCTTGTGTCTTCTAGCGAAATAAGTGTCACCATTGTCCACGGACAAACCAAAGTTATTAAGTGTGAATAAGGCCAGTTCAAGAAACGGCCTTCCTCACCCAGGCCTGTCAGCTCTACCTGAAGATTCTCAGCACTTCTCAGCCTGGGCTTAGCGCTCAGCCCAGCCCGGCCCGCAGAGCCGGGAGCGGGGCCAGCGCCACTGCTCCCTCACCTTTTATGCGCAAGTGGCTTTTGGATAGGAGTAAACCTGGGACACCTCGTTCCCACCAACCTACCGTCTGTTCCTCAGGAGCTTATATTTAGCTGTTGCTTTTCTCTCATTTTGGGAAGTGCTGACGTGGTGCTTTTCAGGGTGAAGACAGAGGCCTGAAGCATCTCGTATGTTTGGCTCGGCAGTTGGAAAGCTGTCGCGTCTAAGGATGTTTCTGAGTTTGGAAAAGGAGGGGAACAGGACTCTGCAGGATAGCCCTGGATGGGCGGGGCAGGGCAAGAGCTGGGGCCTGTCTTCTCCTTTGAAGTAACGAGATCGTGAGCTCCCTGAAGGGCAGTGGCCGTGTCTTATTTCTGAATCTCCAGCACCGTGCAGGGCCTGGCCCAGAAAGTGCTGGAGAAGTAGGACTGGGCAAATGCAGACAGAAGCTGAGCTCACAGGCAGGTGCCAGGCCAGGAATGACTGGGCTCAGGAACCCAGTGTCTTGGGGGTTCGGGGATCCAAGGGCGGCTGCAGCCCAAGCAGGAGGGGACCCCATGGTACCACAGCCCCGGAGCAGACTTCTGGGGGAACTGGGGCATCAGCGGCGTGTTTGTACCATGGCTTCCCAGGCTGGGCCTCCCTGGATGGGAGGCTGCAGGCTGTGCCAGGTGAGCAGCTGTGCCCACGGAGGCCTCTGGGGCGGTGGGCAGGGAGCCCTCCTCCTGAGAAGCTGTCTGGGCTGTTTATTTCTGCAGCACCAGTTCTGCGCCAGGGGCTGAAATCCACTGGTGGGGCTCACGACAGTCACCAAGATAAGCAAACAGCAGAGGAAGCCTGGATCACAGCTGGCTCCCTTCTGGGGATGGCCCTGAAGGAGGTGTGTCGGCCCCCAAAGGGTGGTCTTATGGGAATGGGTAGAGGCAGGGAGCCGACAAAGGACCCTTGGGGTGGCTGTACACGCAGAGATTCGCGCAGCCACTTGTTACGTGTAATTAGATTGAGCTAATTTCCTTCTGTGACACAGAGCCGGAGACCCAAGCTTCCCAAAAAACACTGCCTCATTTTGCGTAAATGTCGTCACGGTGCGGCTGCCCTGGGAAGAAAGAACATTTCTGAGATGTTCCTGGGCCCCTACGTGGATTGTGTTCCTTTCCTTCGTCGTTAAAGTCAGTCTAACGCCAAGGTCTCCAGGAGCCCCGCGGAGGTGACGCTGCATTTACGTATCAGTCCACAGATGCACAGGAAGGTGATGTTTGTGGGTAAATCTAACACCTGAGTGAGGGAGGCTGAGGGCTCAGATGAGGGAGCCCCCGGGGCCCCAGCATCTCTGCTCAGGAAATTGCCACAGTCACTGATCTAGGTTTGTCCCAGAGGGGAAATGACAGAAACGGAGAAATAAACCCAGGGCAGCCGAGTTCCACTTTTCTTTTTTAAAAAATTAATCATTATTATATATTTTAGCATTTATTTTAGTTTATTTATTTTTGGCTGCGTTGGGTCTTCGTAGTGGTGCACGGGCTTCTCATAGCGGTGGCTTCTCTTGTCGTGGAGCACGGGCTCTAGGCGTGCAGGCTCAGTGGTTGTGGCTTGCGGGCTCTAGAGCGCAGGCTCAGTGGTTGTGGCGCACGGGCTTAGTTGCTCCACAACATGTGGGATCCTCCCGGACCAGGCTCGAACCTGTGTCCCCTGCATTGGCAGGTGGGTTCTTAACCACTGCACCACCAGGGAAGACCCTGAGTTCCACTTTGAGTCACCGTCCTTGAGTGACTCTGTGAAAGTAGGCAGCCCTCCGAGACTGATAAATGTTGAGGAACAAAAGAGAATGACTGTGCACTTTATTTTTTACATCTTTATTGGAGTATAATTGCTTTACATTGTTGTGTTAGTTTCTGCTGTATAACAAAGTGAATCAGCTATACATATACATATGTTCCCATATCTCCTCCCTCTTGCGTCTCCCTCCCACCCTCCCTGTCCCATCCCTCTAGGTGGTCACAAAGCACCGAGCTGATCTCCCTGTGCCATGCGGCTGCTTCCCGCTAGCTGTTTTACATTTGGTAGTGTATGTATGTCCATGCCACTCTCTCACTTCGTCCCACCTCACCCTTCCCCTCCCCGCGTCCCCTCTTCTTTGCAAGATGAGAATATGGCACAAAGACCATATTCTGGACCCCCGGGCAGGCAGCGGCAGCCTCCCCACCATCCTGGCTCCTGCAGGCCTGGCCTCACCCTCCGTGTAGTCTCTCTTCTCCAGCTGTCTGGCTGCTGTCTTCACGGGGGACCAGCTGTTGGAGACGCTCGAGTGTCCCCCAGGGCAGTGTGTGCCTGTGTCAGGCTCCCTAGAAGAATGGCCTGGCTGGAGGGACCGATGGCCGTGCCGTCGCCGGAGCCCTGCCCTTCCCCCGACGGCTGGACGCTCTGATGGCCCCTCGGAGCCTCTGTTCTGCTCGTCTGCCCTCTGGCTCTTGCAGTGACTGTGGGACGCCTGCAGGTTGGGCTCCGAGCACAGCGGCCTCCCACAGTCCTCTCCCACGTGTAGGTTTCTGGAGGTGCTGCAGTTTGCTGTGCTAGAAAGATGGATGATGGATTCAGATCTTGGGAGTGAACAGGCCAATAGGAAATGCCCCCAGCTTCCCGAGGAGGTGTCGCCGTGTCTCGCATACTGAGGACCACACACGTCATTCTGTGATGTGCTGGCGTTTCTCCACGTGATGACATTGGCCCCTGTGATGGCCACGTGCTTGTATCATCAGGAAGATGGCCTGTGGCCGTCCAGCTCCTTCCTCCACTGTGCCGCCCATGCCCCCTGCCAGGTCATCACGCCTCTGTCCTCTCCTAGTCTGAAACAGAAACATATGCATATGACTTAGGACTGGAAGGGACCTCGGGAAGTAGCTGGTATGCCTGTCATGTTACTAGTTTTACGTTGCCTTCATGTACATTTTCTCATTTCCTTATAAAGACTGTTGTCCACCCCGTGGACAGCACGGACACGGACACTGACACCAGGGTCTGGGGAGCACCAGCGACTTGAAGGTCATGCTGACTCCACTCTATGCCCTCCTTGGAGCTGCAAACCCCTGGCCCTTCTCATCCTCTCCCTCCTTGGATCAGCTCCAGCCTCCGGTGTTAAATGCCTCACCACACCTCGGTCCAGCCTTGGCCGTTCCAGGATGGGGCTGTGGGAGCAGCAGTCTGGCTCAAAGCCTCCTGACTTGAACGGGAGTTTGCGTAGCAGCAGCTGGTTCTCCTGAGCCCCGTCCCGGCTGGGAAGTCTGGAGGCCTTTGCATAAATGCCCCACCATGGGGTCCAGGGCAGGGGCAGCCCAAATGCAGACGGTCTGGAATCGTCTTTGGCCACGGGTCATCCTTGTTGAGCCTGAAACCGGCTAAGCTCACGTGAAGCCCTGGTTGTAACCCTAAGTATGGCTAATGATTTCATTTCGAAATCCTCAGTCACTCTTTGGCACATGTGTCCGATGGCCCAGATGCCCGGGACTCTGACCAACCTTCTCACACACACAGACTCTCCCACGGACCTCGGCTCAGTGAGGTCTGTGTGCTCGGGACACCCTCCTTGGACAGTTTTCCAGTGTGAGGATGAAATGCCCAGGACCCGGCAAGGGGAAAGGCCGTGTCTTGGGGCTCTCCACTGTGGGTGTTTACAAACTCAAGATGAAAGGAAGGTCCCTTGTTCCCCCAGGCCAGGTCATCACTGACCATCTGCTCCCCGTGGTCTGACAGGGATTTAGTTCAACCTCAGGAAGTCAACTCTGCTGTCCCCCGCCCCCTGGGAGGCCAGATAAATGGTGGCAGGAAGGGCAGAGTCCAACCTGTGTTTGAAGACCTGGTCAGCCAGGAGGTCACAGATGAAGGACACTGGTTTGTGGTGTTGCTTCCTGACGCCAGTGGGAGTGGGCCGTCTGGTGGTGGACGGTGACTAGAGCCAGCTTGGGGGTGTTAAATTCCTGGGGGGGCAGCTAAGTGAGCTGGGGGAGAGAAGCAGTTGAGGAGTGAGGCGCTTCTGCCAGCCTGGGAAGGGGTGGGGCAGTGGGGTGTGCCCCTCTGGCTGCAGAGAGCGAGGAGGGGCCAACAGGGGGGCCAGCAGGGGCCTCAGACGTGGCTCGAAGGGAACCCATGGGCAGTCTAAGTCGGGCGGGGACATGCCGACCGTGCCAACACCACGCTGAGCTGCTGATTGGCAGGAGGGTGACGAGGGTCCACTTGCAGATCTCTGGCAGAGCGCTGACGCCCAACCCTCAGCCCTCGATTTAAAACAAATGAGAGGAGACCTCGTTGCTCCTCCAGGGCAAGACGTCTTTGCCCAGAGCCAAGAGACTCAAGCTGGCCTTCTCCCCACATGAGAAGTCGGTGTCGTTACGGAGCCAGACGCTCTGGTCTACAAAACGTAGCCAACCCGTAGGCGGCTGGGACGCTTCTAGGGGGTTATTGAGACGGGAGACGCTTTCTAATCGTGTGCTGATGGAGAGATTCAGCTCTTCCTAACGGCTTGCAACAGCAGGGTTGGAACTCTGGCCGTCACCAGTGGCCCCTGTGTTTACAGCTTTGTGGATGGGCTTTGGAACCAGAAGGATGCTGAGGCTCGGGGAGGGGGGCCTGGGGCGGGGGAGAGGCTCCTTTATGCATCAGTGGGCTGGGTGCTCCACGGAATACCTATTTCAAGGTTTCAGATACACAAGAACCTCCGCTCCCCCCCCCCCCGCCACTGCCCACCTCCTCCCCCTAAATCCACTCCTGCACTTGTGACCTGAGAGGCTCTGGTTCGGGCTAAGCCTTCTTTCGCTGATAGATAGTAAGGTCCCGGTGAGGCCGTGGGTTAGATCCATTTCACCTGCCTTCACTAATCAAGGTCGTTTCAAGGCTCCCTTGACCTCCAAGAAGCACGCAGCCTCAAGAGTAAGATGTTTGCCCGAGGTGTTTCCCGGGAACTTGGAGTCAGCTGACTCATCCAGCTCAGTTTAGTTGCAGCTGAGCTGGTTAAGATGGGGGTGGGACCGCCGTCCTCCCAACTGGGCCTGCGCGCGCAGCCGCTCTGTTACCGTCTGAGGCTGGTAGCGGAGTTACGCCTGCGCAGAACGGCCGTGTCACACCTTTTCCTGATCACCCTGATCACCCTTTCGCCGCTCCCTGCGCAAACTCTCTGCTGCCCACTTAAGCCTCGCAGCAGCCAGGCGTGCTGTGCCTCGGACGAACGGACCTGGCTGGGGACGCTGGAAGTCCCTTCTTCCCTCTCACGGGCCTTCGCAGCTTGGAAGAGCTGGCACGAAACTTTCCAGGTGAGCTTCTGTACGGTGAAGGCGCCAGGGGGCTGGATGCTCGAGGGAAGAGGTGGCGGTTCGCCGAGGGGGTGGGAGAGCGGAGAAGGGCCACAGCCTCCACGTGACGTCCATCTAATCTCCATCGGCCTCACAGTCTGTCTGGGCTGACCTGGGCCTTGCCATGTCTCTCCTTAGGCCCAGCAGAGGTGGGATGGCATGACCCCGGGCCTCCTGCTAGACCTGCCTACACCTCAAGCCCCACTTGAAACCCCAAAGGGTAAGTTGTTCCAAGGACACCGAGGCACAGACCGTCCTCGGCTTAGGGCCGAGGTGTGCTCTGAGCGCCGTTTGTTAATGAGGTTACTTCCCTGTAGAAGCAGTGCTCTGCTCGGGGGTGCTCTGGGGTCTTGGGTCCGCCCGCAAAGGCTTGACTGAGCCACGAGGTGTCCGGTACAGTTTGGACAGTGGTCCTGGGCCCCGAGCTTTCCGCAGGAGCTCAACTCCATAGGGGCAGGAGCAGGGCCCTTCCTGGGGAGAGCTTGGGCAACGGAGCGGAGGGAGAAGGGGAAGGAAAGGGCAGGGTGTGTGTGTGTGTTGGCTGGGGTACGGGGTTGGGGGAAGCCAGTCTCACAGCAGGTGCTTGGGGCTGCTCCAGGGACAGAATTGGGCAGGATCGGAGGTGGACCCTCCCCAGAAGGTACAGGGCAGCTCCCAGGGCTGCGGGAGGCCTGTGCCCTTCAGTGCTTCGGGATTTGGTGTCCCTTTACATCTGGTGATGATTCTTCCTACTTCAAAAAAAAGTTATAATTCACATACAGTAAAATGAAACGTTTTAAAAATTGAAGTATAGGTGGTTTACAATGTTTTGTTAATTTCTGCTGTAGAGCAAAGTGATTCAGTTATACATACGTACATTCTTTTTTTAATATTCTTTTCCATTATGGTTTATCATAGGATACTGAATATATTTCTCTGTGCTATACAATAGGACCTTGTTGTTTATCCGTTCTCTGTATAATAGTTTACACCTGCTAACCCCAATCTCCCACTCCATCCCTCCCCATCCCATCCCCCAATCCCCCTCCCCCTTGGCAACCACAAGTCTGTTCTGTATGTCTGTGATTCTGTTTCGTACATAGGTTCATTTGTATCATATTTTAGATTCCACATATAAGTGATATTATATGGTATTTGCCTTTCTCTTTCTGACTTACTTAGTGTGGTAATCTGTGGGTCCATCCATGTTGCTGCAAATGGCATTATTTTGTTCTTTTTTATGGCTAAGTAGTATTCCATCATATCAGTATATATGTACCACATCTTCTTTATCCATTCATCTGTTGATGGACATTTAGGTTGCTTCCATGTCTTGGCTATTGTGAATAGTGCTGCTGTGAACATAGGGGTGCATTTATCTTTTAGAATTGTAGTTTTCTCCAGATATATGCCCAGGAGTGAGATTGCTGGATCATATGGTAACTATTTTTAGTTTTCTGAGGAACCTCCGTACTGTTCTCCATAGTGGCTGCACCAATTTACATTCCCACTGTTGTGTAGGAGGGTTCCCTTTTCTTCATACCCTCTCCAGCATAAAATGAACCCTTTCAGTGGACAGTTCTGTGAGTTTTGATGTAATGTATACAGTTGTGTAACCATGATCACAATCAAGAACATTTCATCACACCCTCACTCCAGGTACACAATAGTTTTTGTAACTGTTATGAATGATTTTACTATTTATTTCTAAATTGGCTAACATAGGTGAAGAACATTATATTAAATTTTGTGAGTTAATACTTTATCTTGCAGTATTGATGAACTCTCTTATTAGTTATAACTCCTGTTGAATTTTCTAGGTAGATTAACCACCTGCAAATAAAGACAGTTTTCTCTCTTCTCTTCAGATTCTTTTAGCTCTTATTTCCTTTTCTTGTCTCAGGATTGCCAGGGTCTCCAGACTTATATTTAGTCATGGTGATGGGAGGCATTTCTAAACTTTAAGGGAATATTTAGGCTTTTCTATTAAGGGTAATGTTTTTCTTGACGAAATATGTTGATTTTTTGATATTTAGATTTTGTGAAAATAAGAAAGTACTTTTATATTCCTAGCTTTTTGAGATTAAAAAAAAATCATCCATGGGTGTTGAATGTCATCTGATACTCTTCTGCATTTATCATCATAATAAGCTGATATTTTTTTGCCTTTAATTCTTAGTACCTTAGCCCTTAATGTTACTGCTTTTCTGATCCTAACTTACGCTTAAATTTCTAGAATAAACTTTTCTTGCTGCTGTTGCATCATCAGTACCTATTGGATCTGATTGTCTAATATTTTGTTAGGGTTCATAAGTATAAAGGACTGTTAGCTTTTCTTGTACTCTCCTTATCCAGTTTCAGAATCAAGCATATGATGGGGATTATCTATTCCTTGGAAGTTTGGTAGATTGCACCCACGATACCTGTCTTAGTCAGTCTGGGCTGCTGTAACAAAAATACCATAGACTGGATGGCTTGAACAACATTTATTTCTCATAGTTCTGGAAGGTGGGAAGTCCAAGATCAAGGTGCCAGTGGATTCAGTGTCTGGTGAGGACCTGCTTCCTGGTTCATAGACCACTGTCTTCTTACTTTACCCTCAAATGGCTGAAAGTGAGTGAGGGAGCTCTCTGGGGTCTGTTTTGTAAGGTCACTAATCCCATTCATGAGGGCTCCATCCTCATGACCTAATCACCTCCCAAAGCCCCACCTCCTAATACCTTCACATTAAGGGTTAGTTTCAACATATGAGTTCTGGGAGGACACAAACATTCAGTCCATAGCAATACCCTTTGTGTCTGGGTACTTTTTGGAATGTTTAATTCAATTTCCCTAATAATTATTGGTCTATTCAATATTTCTTTTTTCCTTGTGCCATTTCAAAAGAATTTTTATTGAGTTAAAATGGACATACAACATTATATTATTTTCCGGTGTACAACAGTATGATTTGATATTTGTATATATTGCAAAATGATCATGATAAGTGTAGTTAACATCTTTCACCACGTAGTTACAAATTTTGCTTGTGATGAGGACTTTTAAGACCTACTGTCTTAGCAGCTTGCAAATATGCAACACAGGATTACTAACCGTAGTCACCGTGCTGTACGTTATTCCATCACCAATGATTGATTTATTTTATAGCAAGAAGTTTGTGCCTTTTGACCCCCTTCATCCATCTTGCCCACCTCCCATTTTTTTAATCTTATATTTTTCCAGAAATGTATTTTGTCTAGATTTTCTACATTTGTTAAAGCTGAGTACTTAGGGCTTCCCTGGTGGCGCAGTGGTTGAGAGTCTGCCTGCCGATGCAGGGGACACGGGTTCGTGCCTTGGTCCGGGAAGATCCCACATGCCGCAGAGCGGCTGGGCTCGTGAGCCATGGCCACTGAGCCTGCGCGTCCGCAGGCTGTGCTCCGCAGCGGGAGAGGCCACAACAGTGAGAGGCCTGCGTAACGCAAAAAAAAAAAAAAAAAAAAAAGCTGAGTACTTAATATTTTTACTATTATTATATCTCTGTTGTGTCATAGTTGATCATCTTTTTATTTCAGCGTTTATTTGATTTGCATTATCTCTTTTTTTCTTGAACAGTTGTGCCAGAGGTATATATACCTGATTAGACATATTTATATTTTGATTTGTTCCTAATAGCCAAAGCAGATCCAATGTTCCTTAAAAATTAGCCAGACCTTTCCCACCTACTGGTAGTTCTTGTTCTTTTTTCAGTTTTCAGTTTTGGGGAATTTTCCAAAAATACTTCTAAGTTTTGGGCAACTTTCCAAACCAGATAATTTCATGGGCATCACATTAAAGGGTTTGAACTATATAAATTAAATGTGGTTTAATATACTATATGATAGAAAAGATACACCAAATTCCTTATCTCACCATCCATCCCCATAATTCAGGGAGATTAGGATCCAGGGGAAATCAGGTTACTATCAAATAATCACACGGCTATGAAAATTACAGCAGTGGTAGGATTTAAGGAGTGGGGAAAGGCTATGAGAGGTGATACAGGAAGCACTGACTCAATCACGACAGTCAAGGAAAGATTCTCTGAGTAAGTGATAGGAGTTAACCTGGTGAGCAGGGGAAGGAGCAGCATTTCCTATAGAAGGAACAGCATGAACAAAGGTCCTGAGGCCAGGAGCCAATGAATGAGGAGAAGGACTAAATAAATAAATTCCAGGATTCCTGCAGTCAAGTCTGAAACAGTGGTGTTGGTTGTATATTTAGACAGAGAAGTGTTGAGAAAAAGTCCTGTGTTATAAACGAAAAGGGATATGCATTAAAGTTGGAAAAAACCAAAAGACAAATTGAAAGATAAAAAATCTTATTTGCATCCTGAGAAAAATAACTGCAAAGAAATATTTTTTGGAGGAGAAAAATCATTTATTTTTTAAATTTGTATTTCATATTGGAGTATAGTTGATCTACAGTGTTGTGTTAGATTCAGGTGGATAGCAAAGTGATTCATTATACATATACGTGTATCTGTCATGCCCTTAGGAAACTCTCCTCTTTCACTCACTACAAATGCCATCACAAAAATGTCTCTGGAAGGGTTAGAAATTGTTCCTACATTGATCTGAAATAATCAAAACTCAAAACGTTGCAGGTTAAAATTAAAAATAATTTTCATTATTTTTAATTTTAAAAATTAAAATTTTTAAACATGTTAGATGTTTAACATGTTTAACATCTAACATGTTAGATCCAGAGTAAAATTTGTCCAGCTTTCCCATCGTTGCATATTGAAGATGAATATATTTTCAACTTATAAAGTAGTATTTGATTTTCATTTAATTTGAGTAAAGAAGAACTGATTAGTTAAGTTTCAAAATGCAACAACCAGCCTTCCCCAAGAGCACAGACTCAGTGGTGTGCATACACGGACACTTCTGTCTGCATCGTGCCATATACCAGCTTTTTGGTTGAAAGATAATATCCACAAACACTAAATATCTCTTGACATGAATAAGCTTCAGGTTTGCCTAAAGGATACAAACTTCAGTTGCCCCTGAAGTGGGCAATATGTGAGTGTCTGCTACAAATCTGAACCAAAAAAGAGGCAAGGAATTGAGATGATGTAATTTACAGCTTCTTTTCCAAAGAAGTCGATGCAAGATAATTTGTTCATCTTAATGGCATTTTAATAGATTCTTTCCATGACACATATTGCAAACCAGCACATTAAACACTGAAGAAGCCTTATTATGACTGCGGATTTAGTAATGTGACAGACAAATTGCCTTGGTTATAAAACCTGAGGTTGCTTCATTTGGTTTTGCAACATATGGAATTCTTCTCGGCAAACCACCACACATGCACCATGCCTTTCTAATTAAAACTAATGATTCCCTTTGTCACCATTTATTCCATCATTTCCTGGTGCAGAAACCTTCATAGCATCCTAGGATAAAGGCCAAATATCATAGTCTAAAATACAGCTGCTCCACGACTTCCTTCCTGGTCTTGCCATCCTTCAGGCTCTTGTAGGACCCTAATAGATAAACAGTCTATATGCTTTCCCTGAATGTAACTTGTGCCTTCCTACCTCTGTAGTTTATGAAATGCTTCCTGGAAAGTTCTTTCTTTCTTCCGTCTTGGCCTGCTGAAATCCTTGCAATTCCTTCAGAATCATCTCAGATGCACCATGCATTCTGGAAGGTTTACCTGGTCTTCCTAATTACAATATGCCTCTCAAACTGGGTTTTTCAGAACACAATTCTGTGATCATATAAGGAGGCTGCTTCCTGGAGAGTCACAAAACAAAAGCAGCATCTTAAATGCTCTGAGAAGTTGTATAGTAAAGACATCTGTTAATTTCTGTTCAGCTCAGCAGTTCCTAAACTTATTTGACCATGGAATTCCCCCCCCCCCCCAAATGGCATTCATTAACATCCCAGCGAGCTTTGAGAAATGCTAGACTGAGTTCCCAGTTCTCAGGTCCTTATTTATTCATTCACTTAGTCAAAAAATATTTATTGACAATCTACTAAGTGTAGAGAAGGATAAAATAATGACTCAGGCTTAGAGACTTGAGGGAAGCTTAAAGTGTAGTAGGGGAACTAAGACAGGAATGGCCGTCCAAGGTCAGCTGTGTCACATGTGCTGAGACAGGCACTGATGAGATGCCATGGAGTCTCAGGGGATGGAAAGTATTCTTTCGCCCCAGGGAATATGTCCGTCTGCGTTCTTCAAGAAGCAGATTCCAAGACAGGACTAATTGTGCAAGGATTGATTAGGGGGTATCAGCTCTGAGAAAACAGGGAGGGAGCAGAGAAAACCTGGGAGAGCCACCAAGCCCGCCTGCAGCCCGACCCCTGAGTGAAGGAAAGAGGAATTGAGGGTTGAGAGGAAGAGAGGGCAGCCCAAGGAAGTTTTGGCCCGGCCATCAGGAGTCCTCTACCCAGCGCCAGCCTCAGAGCTGTCCTGAGGCTCCTGTCACACTCAGTCATGGCCGGGAGCAACCCAGGGGCAACGTGGCCTCCACACGGGGATGGCAGTGAGGCCCCGAGTGAAGCCACGAGTCTGGAGGTCAACCCTGCCATAGCGGGTGCGTGAGGTGTGTTCCCACGGCTGCAGCTGGGAATCGGGGCGGGGGGTGTGTGTGTGTTGGGGGGGGGGGGGCTTTGTTCACAGGCTGGCGCTGGTGCTTGACCTTGCTGTAGATTTAGAACATGGGGATGGGAGGGAAGAGTGTTCCAGGTAAGATGAGCAGTAAATAACACAGAAGCAGGAAAGTATAGAATTGCCCACGGAAAACAGAGCATTTCATTTATGATTAGAATTTAAGGTATGGGACAGTTATCAGCGTGGATTCTGGGGTCAGGCAGCCTCGCTAGACTCTCAGCTGCTCCCTGAAGTTGGATAAGCCCCTTAACATCTTTCTTCCAAACGTGGGAATAGTGATGGGGTGCTTGTGTCATTCCAGCAACAACCAGTTCTCTGATCCTTTGAAATCAACTAGGTACCCTGCAATTCAATTCGATTCTGCCAGTGATGACCCCGAGTGAGCACAGACCCCAAAGGTGAGGGCTCCGTACCACTTAAGCGACTGCCCACGTTAGGAAGGCAGCTGCCAGTGAGGTCCCCAGGCAACTTGTATGTCTGCCCAGCTGGCTGTAAATTCAGGGCTTTCCACACTCCGCACTCAGCTTTGATAAGTCACTAGAATAACTCACAGAACTCAGAATGGAGCTTTACTTACAATGACCACTTTTTTTTTTTTTTTAACAAAGGATGCAACTTAGGGACAGTCAAATGGGAGAGATGCATTGGGCAAGGTTTGGGGGTAGGGTGGGGTACAGGGCTTCCATCCTTTCTCCAGGCACAGCTACTCTACCAACATGATCAATACGTTTACCAACCTAGAAGCTCATCAAACCTCATCGTTCACTGTCATTGAAGCTTCATTACATAGGCAGGATTGATTACATCGTTGAACGTTGGTGACTGAACTCAACTTCCAGACCAACGCCCCCACTGGAGGTCAGGGCATGGGGTGGACGTCCTAGCCCTCTAATAGTGTGCTTGGTGGTTCTGGCGTGGCCAGCCTTGCCCTTGAAACTACCTAAGGGCCCACCTTAAATCACCTTGTTAGTATAAACACAGGTGTGGATGAAAGGGGATTGTTATGAATAGCAAAAGACACTCCGGTCACTCAGGAGTAATGTAATGTTTATGTAACATACACATAACATGAACTGTTCCATTTTAACCATTTTTAACCGTACAGTTCAGTGGTGTTAAATACATGCACATTGCTGTGCAGTCATCCCCACCCATCCATCCCCGTAACTCTCTTCATCTTATAAAACTGAAACTCTACACCCGTGGAACAACTCCCCTTTCTCCTCTTTCCCAGACCCTGTCAACCACCATTATATTTTCTGTCCTTATGATTTTGATTAAGTAATTCCTATCAGTGGGATCATACAGCATCTGTCTTTTTTGTGACTTAGCATAATGTCCTCAGGTTCATCTCTGACATGGCATATTACAAAAGTTATTTACTTTTTAAGGCTAAGTAATATTTCATATGTATCGACCATATTTTGCTTATCCATCATCTGTCGGTGGACACTTGGGTTGCTTCCATGTTTTTAGCTGTTGTGAATAATAGTGCTATGAATGTGGGTGTGCAGATAACTCTTTGAGACTTTGCTTTCAGTTCTTTTGGGTATATGCCCAGAAATGGAATTGCTGGAACTAATGGTAATTCTACGTATAATTTTTGGAGGAACCAATATACTGTTTTTCATAGCGGCTATACCATTTTACATTTCCACAAAGAGTGCACAAGGGTTGCAGTTTTTCCACATCCTTGCCAGACTTGGTATTCTTAAAAAAAATAGTAGCCATCCTATTGGGTGGGAGGCGATACCTCGTTATAGTTTTTTTTTGTTTGTTTTTTTTTGCTTTTTTGCGGTACGCGGACCTCTCACTGCTGTGGCCTCTCCCGTTAGGGAGCACAGGCTCGGGACGCGTAGGGTCAGCGGCCATGGCTCACGGGCCCAGCCGCTCCGCGGCACGTGGGATCTTCCCGGACCAGGGCACGAACCCACGTCCCCTGCATCGGCAGGCGGACTCTCCAACGACTGCGCCACCAGGGAAACCCTCGTTATAGTTTTGATTTGCATTTCCCTAATGATTAGTGATGTTGAGCATCTTTTCGTGTGCTAATTGGCCATTCACATATCTTCTTTGGAGAAATGTCTATTCGAGTTCTTTGCTAACTTTTGAATTGGGTTGTTTGTTGTTGTTGAGTTTTAGGAGTTGTCTATATATTCTGGATATTAATCCCTTATCAGGTATATATTTGCGAATATTTTTTTACCATTATGTGGTTTGCCTTTTTAACTCTGTTGATTGTGTCTTTTGATGCATGAAATTTAACATTTTCACAAAGTCCAGTTAGTCTATTTTTCTGTTGTTACCTGTGCTTTTGGTATCATATGGAAGAAATTGTTGCCAAGTCCAATGTCATGAAGTTTTGTCCTGTGTTTTCCTCTGAAATTTTTATTTTTATTTTATTTTTTTTAACATCTTTATTGGGGTATAATTGCTTTACAATGGTGTGTTAGTTTCCGCTTTATAACAAAGTGAATCAGTTATACATATACATATGTTCCCATATCTCTTCCCTCTTGCGTCTCCCTCCCTCCCACCCTCCCTATCCCACCCGTCCAGGCGGTCACATAGCACCGAGCCGATATCCCTGTGCTATGCGGCTGCTTCCCACTAGCTATTTACCTTACGTTTGTTAGTGTGTACATGTCCATGACTCTCCCTCGCCCTGTCACAGCTCACCCTTCCCCCTCCCCATATCCTCAAGTCCGTTCTCCAGTAGGTCTGTGTCTTTATTCCTGTCTTACCCTTAGGTTCTTCATGACATTTTTTTTTTCTTCTTAAATTCCATATGTATGTGTTAGCATACGGTATTTGTCATTTTCTTTCTGACTTACTTCACTCTGTATGACAGACTCTAGGTCTATCCACCTCATTACAAATAGCTCAATTTCGTTTCTTTTTATGGCTGAGTAATATTCCATTGTATATATGTGCCACATCTTCTTTATCCATTCATCCGATGATGGGCACTTAGGTTGTTTCCATCTCCGGGCTATTGTAAATAGAGCTGCAATGAACATTTTGGTACATGACTCTTCTTGAATTATGGTTTTCTCAGGGTATATGCCCAGTAGTGGGATTGCTGGGTCATATGGTAGTTCTATTTGTAGTTTTTTAAGGAACCTCCATACTGTTCTCCATAGTGGCTGAACCAATTCACATTCCCACCAGCAGTGCAAGAGTGTTCCCTTTTCTCCACACCCTCTCCAGCATTTATTGTTTCTAGATTTTTTTGATGATGGCCATTCTGACTGGTGTGAGATGATATCTCATTGTAGTTTTGATTTGCATTTCTTTAATGATTAATGATGTTGAGCATTCTTTCATGTGTTTGTTGGCAGTCTGTATATCTTCTTTGGAGAAATGTCTATTTAGGTCTTCTGCCCATTTTTGGATTGGGTTGTTTGTTTTTTTGTTATTGAGCTGCATGAGCTGCTTGTAAATTTTGGAGATTAATCCTTTGTCAGTTGCTTCATTTGCAAATATTTTCTCCCATTCTGAGGGCTGTCTTGGTCTTGTTTATGGTTTCCTTTGCTGTGCAAAAGCTTTGAAGTTTCATTAGGTCCCATTTGTTTATTTTTGTTTTTATTTCCATTACTCTAGGAGGTGGGTCAGAAAGGATCTTGCTGTGATTTATGTCATAGAGTGTTCTGCCTATGTTTTCCTCTAAGAGTTTGATAGTTTCTGGTCTTACATTTAGGTCTTTAATCCATTTTGAGCTTATTTTTGTGTATGGTGTTAGGGAGTGATCTAATCTCATACTTTTACATTTATCTGTCCATTTTTCCCAGCACCACTTATTGAAGAGGCTGTCCTTTCTCCACTGTACATTCCTGCCACCTTTATCAAAGATAAGGTGTCCATATGTGCGTGGGTTTATCTCTGGGCTTTCTATCCTGTTCCATTTATCTATCTTTCTGTTTTTGTGCCAGTACCATACTGTCTTGATTACTGTAGCTTTGTAGTATAGACTGAAGTCAGGGAGCCTGATTCCTCCAGCTCTGTTTTTCGTTCTCTAGATTGCTTTGGCTATTCGGGGTCTTTTGTGTTTCCATGCAAATTGCGAATTTTTTTGTTCTACTTCTGTGAAAAATACCAGTGGTAGTTTGATAGGGATTGCATTGAATCTATAGATTGCTTTGGGTAGTAGAGTCATTTTCACAATGTTGATTCTTCCAATCCAAGAACATGGTATATCTCTCCATCTATTTGTATCATCTTTCATTTCTTTCATCAGTGTCTTATAATTTTCTGCATATAGGTCTTTTGTCTCCTTAGGTAGGTTTATTCCTAGATATTTTATTCTTTTTGTTGCAATGGTAAATGGGAGTGTTTTCTTGATTTCAATTTCAGATTTTTCATCATTAGTATATAGGAATGCCAGAGATTTCTGTGCATTAATTTTGTATCCTGCTACTTTACCAAATTCATTGATTAGCTCTAGTAGTTTTCTGGTAGCATCTTTAGGATTCTCTATGTATAGTATCATGTCATCTGCAAACAGTGACAGCTTTACTTCTTCTTTTCCAATTTGGATTCCTTTAATTTCCTTTTCTTCTCTGATTGATGTGGCTAAAACTTCCAAAACTATGTTGAATAAGAGTGGTGAGAGTGGGCAGCCTTGTCTTGTTCCTGATCTTAGTGGAAATGCTTTCAGTTTTTCATCATTGAGGATGATGTTGGCTGTGGCTTGTCATATATGGCCTTTATTATGTTGAGGAAAGTTCCCTCTATGCCTACTTTCTGCAGGGTTTTTATCATAAATGGGTGTTGAATTTTGTCAAAAGCTTTCTCTGCATCTATTGAGATGACCATATGGTTTTTCTCCTTCAATTTGTTAATATGGTATATCACATTGATAGATTTGCATATATTGAAGAATCCTTGCATTCCTGGAATAAACCCCACTTGATCATGGTGTATGATCCTTTTAATGTGCTGTTGGATTCTGTTTGCTAGTATTTTGTTGAGGAGTTTTGCATCTATGTTCATCAGTGATATTGGCCTGTAGTTTTCTTTCTTTGTGACATCCTTGTCTGGTTTTGGTATCAGGGTGAGGGTGGCCTCGTAGAAGGAATTTGGGAGTGTTCCTTCCTCTGCTATATTTGGGAAGAGTTTGAGAAGGATAGGTGTTAGCTCTTCTCTAAATGTTTGATAGAATTTGCCTGTGCAGCCATTTGGTCCTGGGCTTTTGTTTGTTGGAAGATTTTTAATCACAGTTTCAATTTCAGTGCTTGTGATTGGTCTGTTCATATTTTCTATTTCTTCCTGATTCAGTCTTGGCAGGTTGTGCATTTCTAAGAATTTGTCCATTTCTTCCAGATTGTCCATTTTATTGGCATAGAGTTGCTTGTAGTAATCTCTCATGATCTTTTTTATTTCTGCAGTGTCAGTTGTTACTTCTCCTTTTTCATTTCTAATTCTATTCTTCTCCTTTTTTTCTTGATGAGTCTGGCTAGTGGTTTATCTATTTTGTTTATCTTCTCAAAGAACCAGCTTTTAGTTTTATTGATCTTTGCTATTGTTTCCTTCATTTCTTTTTCATTTATTTCTGATCTGATTTTTATGATTTCTTTCCTTCTGCTAGCTTTGGGGTTTTTTGGTTCTTCTTTCTCTAATTGCTTTAGGTGCAAGGTTAGGTTGTTTATTTGAGATGTTTCCTGCTTCTTAAGGTGGGCTTGTATTGCTATAAACTTCCCCCTTAGAACTGCTTTTGCTGCATCGCATAGGTTTTGGGTCGTTGTGTCTCCATTGTCATTTGTTTCTAGGTATTTTTTTATTTCCTCTTTGATTTCTTCAGTGATCACTTCATTATTAAGTAGTGTATTGTTTAGCATCCATGTGTTTGTAATTTTTACAGATCTTTTCCTGTAATTGATATCTAGTCTCATGGCATTGTGGTTGGAAAAGATACTTGATACAATTTCATTTTTCTTAAATTTACCAAGGCTTGATTTGTGCCCCAAGATATGATCTATCCTGGAGAATGTTCCATGAGTACTTGAGAAACATGTGTATTCTGTTGTTTTTGGATGGAGTGTCCTATAAATATCAATTAAGTCCATCTTGTTTAATGTATCATTTAAAGCTTGTGTTTCCTTATTTATTTTCATTTTGGATGATCTGTCCATTGGTGAAAGTGGGGTGTTAAAGTCCCCTACTATGAATGTGTTACTGTCAATTCCCCTTTTATGGCTGTTAGTATTTGCCTTATGTATTGAGGTGCTCCTATGTTGGGTGCATAAATATTTACAATTGTTATATCTTCTTCTTGGATCGATCCCTTGATCATTATGTAGTGTCCTTCTTTGTCTCTTTTAATAGTCCTTATTTTAAAGTCTATTTTGTCTGATATGAGAATTGCTACTCCAGCTTTCTTTTGGTTTCCATTTGCATGGAATATCTTTTTCCATCCCCTTACTTTCAGTCTGTATGTGTCTCTAGGTCTGAAGTGGGTCTCTTGTAGATAGCATATATAAGGGTCTTCTTTTTGTATCCATTCAGCCAATCTGTGTCTTTTGGTGGGAGCATTTAGTCCATTTACATTTAAGGTAATTATTGATATGTATGTTCCTATTCCCATTTTCTAAATTGTTTTGGGTTCGTTATTATAGGTCTTTTCCTTCTCTTGTGTTTCTTGCCTAGAGAAGATCCTTTAGCATTTGTTGTAAAGCTGGTTTGGTGGTGCTGAACTCTCTTAGCTTTTGCTTGTCTGTAAAGGTTTTAATTTCTCCATCAAATCTGAATGAGATCCTTGCTGGGTAGAGTAGTCTTGGCTGCAGGTTTTTCCCCTTCATCACTTTCAGTATGTCCTGCCACTCCCTTCTGGCTTGTAGGGTTTCTGCTGAGAGATCAGCTGTTAACCTTATGGGGATTCCCTTTTGTGTTATTTGTTGTTTTTCCCTTGCTGCTTTTAATATGCTTTCTTTGTATTTAATTTTTGACAGTTTGATTAATATGTGCCCTGGTGTATTTCTCCTTGGATTTATCCTGTATGGGACTCTCTCTGCTTCCTGGACTTGATTAACTATTTCCTTTCCCATATTAGGGAAGTTTTCAACTATAATCTCTTCAAATATTTTCTCAGTCCCTTTCTTTTTCTCTTCTTCTTCTGGAACCCATATAATTCGAATGTTGGTGTGTTAAATGTTGTCCCAGAGGTCTCTGAGACTGTCCTCAGTTCTTTTCATTCTTTTTTCTTTATTCTGCTCTGCAGTAGTTACTTCCACTATTTTATCTTCCAGGTCACTTATCCTTTCTTCTGCCTCAGTTATTCTGCTATTGATCCCATCTAGAGTACTTTTAATTTCATTTATTGTGTTGTTCATCATTGCTTGTTTCATCTTTAGTTCTTCTAGGTCCTTGTTAAATGTTTCTTGCATTTTGTCTATTCAATTTCCAAGATTTTGGATCATCTTTACAATCATTATTCTGAATTCTTTTTCAGGTAGACTGCCTATTTCCTCTTCATTTGTTAGGTCTGGTGGGTTTTCATCTTGCTCCTTCATCTGTGGTGTGTTTTTCTGTCTTCTCATTTTGCTTATCTTACTGTGTTTGGGGTCTCCTTTTTGCAGGCTGCAGGTTCGTAGTTCCCACTGTTTTTGATGTCTGTCTCCAGTGGCTAAGGTTGGTTCAGTGGGTTGTGTAGGCTTCCTCGTGGAGGGGACTAGTGCCTGTGTTGTGGTGGATGAGGCTGGATCTTGTCTCTCTAGTGGGCAGGTTCACGTCTGGTGGTGTGTTTTGGGGTGTCTGTGGCCTTATTATGATTTTAGGCAGCCTCTCTGCTAATGGGTGGGGTTGTGTTCCTGTTTTGCTAGTTGTTTGGCATAGGTTGTTCAGCACTGTGGCTTGCTGGTCGTTGAGTGAAGCTGGATGCTGGTGTTAAGATGGAGATCTCTGGGAGATTTTTGCCATTTGATATTATGTGTAGCTGGGAGGTCTCCTGTGGACCAGTGTCCTGAAGTTGGCTCTCCTACCTCAGAGGCAGAGCCCTGACTCCTGGCTGGAGCACCAAGAGCCTTTCATCCACACGGCTCAGAATAAAAGGGAGAAAAAGTAGAGAGAATTAGTAGAAGTATGAGGAAAGGAAGAAGGAAAGGAGGGAAGGAAGAAAGAAAGAAAGAAAGAAAGAAGGCAAGAAGGAAAGAAGGAAAGAAAGGCAGGGAGAGAGGGAGGAAGGAAGGGAGGAGGGA
This sequence comes from Delphinus delphis, assembly GCF_949987515.2. NCBI lineage: Eukaryota > Metazoa > Chordata > Mammalia > Artiodactyla > Delphinidae > Delphinus > Delphinus delphis. The sequence continues at coordinate 175,164,699 of NC_082684.1, forward strand.
AAGAAGAAAAAAGAAAGAAAGAAGATACAGTAAAATAAAATAAAGTATAATAAGGTTATTGAATTAAAAAATACTTATTTAGAAAAAAAAAAGGGACAGATAGAACCTTAGGACAAATGTTGGAAGCAAAGCTATACAGACAAAATCTTACACGGAAGCATACACATACACCCTCACAAAAAGAGGTAAAGGGGGAAAAGTCATAAATCTTGCTCTCAGAGACCACCTCCTCAATTTGGGATGATTCGTTGTCTAAAGGAGGGAAGGAAGGAAGGAAAGAAAGAAAGAAAGAAAAGTATAATAAAGTTATTAAAATTAATTAAGAAAAAAATTAAAAAAAAAACCATGGACGGATAGAACCCTAGGACAAATGGTGGAAGCAAAACTATACAGACAAGATCTCACACAGAAGCATACACATACACACTCACAGAAAGAGGAAAAGGGGGAAAAAATCATAGATCTTGCTCTCGAAGCCCACCTCCTCAATTTGGGATGACTCGTTGTCTATTCATGTATTCCACAGATGCAGGTACATCAAGCTGATGGTGGAGCTTTAATCTGCTGCTCCTGAGGCTGCTGGGAGAGATTTCTCTTTCTCTTCTTTGTTCACACAGCTCACAGGGGTTCAGCTTTGGATTGGGCCCCGCCTCTGCGTGTAGGTCGCTGGAGGGCGTCTGTTTTTTGCTCAGACAGGACGGGGTTAAAGGAGCCGCTGATTCGGGGCTCTGGCTCACTCAGGGCGGGGGGGGGGGGTGGGGGGGGCACGGAGTGCGGGGCGGGCCTGCGGCGGCAGAGGCCGCCATGACGTTGCACCAGCCTGAGGCATGCCATGCGTTCTCCCGGGGAAGTTGTCCCTGGATCCCGGGAACCTGGCAGTGGCGGGCTGCACAGGCTCCCCGGAAGAGGGGTGTGGAGAGTGACCTGTGCTCGCACACAGGCTTCTTGGTGGCGGCAGCAGCAGCCTTAGCGTCTCATGCCCGTCTCTGAGGTCCGCGCTTTTAGCCGCGGCTCGCGCCCGTCTCTGGAGCTCCTTTAAGCAGCGCTCTTAATCCCCTCTCCTCGCGCACCAGGAAACAAAGAAGAAAAAGTCTCTTGCCTCTTCGGCAGGTCCAGACTTTTCCCCGGACTCCCTCCCCGCCAGCCGTGGCGCACTAACCCCCTGCAGGCTGTGTTCACGCCGCCAACCCCAGTCCCCTCCCTGCGCTCCAACCGAAGCCCGAGCCTCAGCTCCCAGCCCCGCCCGCCCCGGCGGGTGAGCAGACGAGCCTCTCGGGCTGGTGAGTGCCGGTCGGCACCGATCCTCTGTGCAGGAATCTCTCCGCTTTGTCTCCCGCACCCCTGTGGCTGAGCTCCCCCCTCCACCTCCCGCAGTCTCCGCCCGCGAAGGGGCTTCCTAGTGTGTGGAAACTTTTCCTCCTTCACAGCTCCCTCCACTGGTGCAGGTGCCGTCCCTATTCTTTTGTCCCTGTTTTTTCTTTTTTCTTTTGTCCTACCCAGGTACGTGGGGAGTTTCTTGCCTTTTGGGAGGTCTGAGGTCTTCTGCCAGCCTTCAGTAGGTATTCTGTAGGAGTTGTTCCACGTGTAGATGTATTTCTGGTGTATCTGTGGGGGGGGGAAGGTGATCTCCGCGTCTTACTCTTCCGCCATCTTCAAGGTCCCCCTCTCCTCTGAAATTTTTATTGTTTTAGGTCTTACAGTTAGGTCCTTGATTCATTTGTAGTTGATTTTGTATATGGTGTTATATATGGGTCCAGTTTCATTCTTTTGCATGTGTTTATCCAGGTTTCCTAGCATCATTTGTTGAAAAGACAACATTGAATGGTCTTGGCACCCGTGTCAAAAATTATTTCACTGTATATGTGAGAATTTATTTCTAGGCTTTCTATTTTATTCTATTAGTTTATACATCTGTCTGCCTGTACCACACCCTTTTGATTACTCTAGCTCTGTAGTAAGTTTTGAAATCAGAAGGTGTGAGTCCTCCAGTTTTGTTCTTCTTTTTCAAGACTATTCTGGCTATTTGGGGTCCCTTGAGATTCCATGTGAATTTTAGATTGGGTTTTTCTATTTTTGTAAAAAAAAAATTGCCGTTGGGATTTTGATAGGAATTTCTTTGAATCTGTAGATTTCTTTGGATAATATGGAAATCCATGAACATGAAATGTGTTTCCACTTATTTATATCTTCTGCAGTTTCTTTCAGCAATGTTTTGTAGTTTTCATTGTACACATCTCTCACCTCCTTGGTTAAGTTAATTCCTAAGTATCTTATTCTTTTTGATACTATTGTAAATGGAATTGTTTTGCAATTTCCTTTTTAGATTGTTTATTGTTCGTGTGTAAAAATGCAACTGATTTTCGTATGATGACTTTGTATGGTGCTACTTTGCTGAATTCATTTATTACCTCTAATGTTTTTTTTGTGGAATTAGAGTTTTCTATATATAAGATCGTATCATTTGCAAACAGATCATTTTACTTCTTCCTTTTCAAATGAGCTGTTTTTTATTTCTTTTTCTCGCCTAATTGATCTGGCTATAACTTCCAGTATTATGTTGAATAGAAGTTGTGAAAATGGGCATCATCACCTTGTTCCTGATCTTAGAGGAAAAGCTTTCAGTTTTTCACTGTTGAGTATTTTATTTACTGTGAGCTTTTCATAAACTGCTTTTATTATGTTGAGATAGTTTCCTTCTATTCGTAGCTGTTTTTTTTTATCATGAAAGGGTGTTTTATTTTGCCACATGCTTTTTCTACATCAATTGAGATGATTATGTGGTTTCTTCCTTCACGTTGGTGATGTGCCATATTATGCTGATCAGTTTTCATATGTTGAACCATCTTTGCATTCCAGATGCAATAAATCCTATTTGGTCATGGTGTATAATCCTTTTAATATGCTACTAAATTCTGTTTGCTAGTATTTTATTGAGGGTTTTTGCATTAATGTTCATAGGGATATTGGTTTGTAGTTTTCTTGTAGTATCTTCGTCTGTCTTTGGTATCAGGGTTAACCTGGCCTCATAGAATGAGTTAGAAAGTGTTCCCTCTTCTACAATTTTTTTGGAAAAGTTTGAGGAGAATTGGTATGAAATTATTATTTAAAAGGTATTATAGAATTCACTACATGAAGCCATCAGGTTGAGAGCTTTTCTTTTTTGGGAGATTTTTTTTTTACTACTGACTCAATCTCCTTACTAGTTACGGGTCTGTTCAGTTTTTCTCTTTATTCATGATTTACTCTTGGTAGGATTTGTGTTTCTAGGAAATTTTCCAGTTCATATAAATTATCCAATTTGTTGGGGGTACAGTTGCTCATACTACTCTTATATTTTTATTTCTGTAGAATTGGTAATAATGTCCACACTTTCAATTCTGGTTGTAGTAATTTTTTTCTTAGTTCATCTAATGGTTTATCAATTTTGTTGATCTTTTCAAAGAACCAACTTAAAAAATTTTTTTTATTGAAATATAGTTGATTTCCAATGTTGTTTTAGCTTCAGGTGTACAGCAAAGTGATTCTATATGTGTGTGTGTGTGTGTGTGTGTGTGTGTATTCTTTTCCATTATAGGTTAGTACAAGATATTGAGTATAGTTCCCTGTGCTATACCATAGGTCCTTGTTGGTTGTCTATTTTATATATAGTAGTGTGTATATTTAAATCCCAAACTCCTAAGTTATCCCTCTCCACCTTTTCTCTTTGGTAACCATAAGTTTGTTTTCTATGTCTGTGAGTCTTTTTCTGTTTTGTAAATAAGTTCATTTGTATTATTTTTTAAGATTCCACATATAGGTGATGTCATGTGATATTTGTCTTTCTCTGTTAGTTCATTTAGTATGATAATCTCTTGCTGCAAATGACCTTGTTTCATTCTTTTTTATGGCTGAGTAATATTCCATTGTGTATATATACCACATCTTCTTTATCCATTCATCTGACGATGGACATTTAGGTTGCTTCCATGTCTTGGCGATCGTAAATAGTGCTGCTGTGAACATTGTGATGCATGTATCTTTTCGTATTATAGTTTTCTCCAGATATATGCCCAGGAGTGGGATTGCTGGATCGTATGGTAACTCTATTTTTACAAAGAACTAACTTTTAATTTCATTGATTTTTCTCTATTGTTCTCCTATTCTTTATGTCATTTATCTCTTCTCTAATCTTTATTGTTTCCTTGTTACTCTTAGCTTTGGGTTTAGGTCTTATTTTTCTAGTTTCTTAAGTTATAAAGTTAGTTTGTTCATTTGACATCTTTCTTGTTTTTAATATGTTTATAGCTATCAGTTTCCCTCTTAGCACCATTTTTTGCTGCATCCTGTAAGTTTTGGTATATTGTGGGTTTATAAAAATAATTTAAACAAAATTAAAACTTACAGAAAAGTTGCAGTGCTTCCATATATTCTTTTAACATATTTTCACCAATTATTAGCATTTTGGCACATTTTTCTTTTTGGGGGTGTTATTGAAGTATAATTGACTTACAATATTATATTAGTTTCAGGTGTACAGTGTAGTGATTCAGTATTTTTGTACATTACAAAATGAACACTGTGATAAGCCTAGTTTTCATCTGTCAGCATACGACGTTATTTCAGTTGTAATTTCTTCTTTTTCATTTCTGATTTTATTGATTTGGGCCCTCTGTTTTTTTCTTGATGAGTCTGGCTAAAGGTTTATCAATTTTCTTTATTTTTCAAAGAACCAGCTCTTAGTATCATTGATCTTTTCTATTGTTTCTTTTTAAATTTATTTATTTATTTTTGCTGTGTTGGGTCTTCGTTTCTGTGCGAGGGCTTTCTCCAGTTGTGGCAAGCGGGGGGCCACTCTTCTTCACGGTGCGCGGGCCTCTCACTATCGCGGCCTCTCTTGTTGCAGAGCACAGGCTCCAGACATGCAGGCTCAGTAGCTGTGGCCTACGGGCCCAGTTGCTCCGCGGCATGTGGGATCCTCCCAGACCAGGGCTTGAACCCATGTCCCCTGCATTAGCAAGCAGATTATCAACCACTGTGCCACCAGGGAAGCCCTCTGTATTGTTTTTTAAGTCTCTATTTCATTTATTTCTGCTCTGATCTTTATGATTTCTTTCCTCTTACTAACTTTGGGTTTTGTTTGTTCTTCTTTTTCTAGTTCCTTTTAGATATAATATTAGATTGTTTATTTGAGATTTTTCTTGTTCCCTGAGGTAAGCTTTTATTGCTAAAAAAATTCCCTCTCAGAACTGCTTTTGCTGCATCACATAGATTTTGAATTGTTTTTATTCTCATTTGTATCCAGGTATTTTTGATATTCTTTTTGATCTCTTCAGTGGCCCATTGGTTGTTTAGTAGCATATTGTTTAGCCTCAGTGTGTGTGTGTGTGTGTTTTGATTGTTGTTGTTGTTTGTAGTTGATTTCTAGTCTTATACTTTTCTGATCTGAAAAGATGCTTGATATGATTTAAGTCTTCTTAAATTGATTGAGAGTTGTTTTGTGGGCTAGCATGAGATCTATCCTGGAGAATGTTCCATATGTACTTGAAAAGTGTATTCTGCTGCTTTTGGATGGAATGTTATCTATATACCTATTAGGTTCGTCTGATTTAATGTGTCATTTGAGGCCAGTGTTCCCTTATCGATTTTCTGTCTGGGCAATCTGTCCATTGATTTAAGTGGGCTATTAAAGTTATTATTATTAAAGTTATTATTATTGTGTTACTGTCAGTTTCTCCTTTTATATTTGTTAATATTTGCTTTATGTATTTAGGTGTTCCTACGTTGGCTGCATGTATATTTAAAATTGTTATATCTTCTTGTTGGATCGATCCCCTGATCATTATGCAATGTCCTTCTTTGTCTCTTGTTACAGCCTATGTTTTAAAGTCTATTTTGTCTGATATAAGTATTGCTACCTCAGCTTTCTTTTCATTTCCTTATGTGTGGAATCTGTATTTCCATCGTCTCATGTTCGGTCTGTGTGTTTCTTTACATTTAATATGAGTTTCCTGAGTGCAGCATATTATTTGGGTCTTGTGTTTTTGTTTTTTGTCCATTCAGCCACTCCATGTGTTTTGATTGGAGCATTTAGCTCATTTACATTTAAAGTAATTATTGATGGGCAGGTACTTACTGCCAGTTTGTGAACTGTTTTCAGGTTGTTTTTGTAGTCCTTTTTCGTTTCTGTGTTTTAATTTTGTTCTCTTTCCTTGTGATTTGATGACTATCATCAGTGTTATGTTTGGATTCCTTTCTCAATTTTATTTTTGTGTATTTTTTATAGATCATTTGTTTAAAGTTCACATTTACATATATAGTATAGTTATGCTATATATTATATATAGCATATATGATTATTATATATATTGCTTATTATATATATATATAATAAGTTGCTGATCTCTTAAGTTTGAATGCATTCCAACAGGTCTGCATTTTTTACTCTCCTCTCACCATGTTTAACGTTTCTAACATCATACTTTACAACTTATTGTTTTGTGGACCCTTAACTACTTATTGTGAATATAGGTGATTTTACTAGCTTTGTCTTTAAACCTTCTGCTCTCTTTATAAGTGGTTGATTTACTACCTTTACTTTATGTTTGCCTTTTCCAATGAGGTTTTTGTTTTTATAATTTTCACATTCTAGTTGTGGTCTTTCTTTTTTGCTTAGAGAAGTCCTTTTAATGTTTCTAGTAAAGCCAGTTTTAGTGGTGCTGAACTCTTCTAGCTTTTGCTTGTCTGTAAAACTCTTGATCTCTCCTTCAAACCAGAATGATAGCCTTGCCAGGTAATGTATTCTTGGTTGTGGGTTTTCTCCTTACATCACTTGAACTTATTGTGCCACTCCTTTCTGTCCTGAGAAGTCAGCTTATAGTCTATGGGAGTTCCTTTGTACATAACTATTTGCTTCTCTCTTGCTGCTTCTAAGGTTTTCTCTTTTTCTTTAATTTTGCCATTTTAATTATAATATGTCTTGGTGTGGACTTCTTTGGTGTATCTTGTTGGGCATTCTCTTTGCTTCCTGAACCTGTTTGTTTCCTTTCCCAGGTTAGGGAATTTTTCAGCTATTGTTTCTTTAAATATGTTCTCTGCCTCTTTCTCTGTCTCTTCTCCTTCTGAGACCCCTATAATGTCAATGTTAGTATGCTGGGTTTTGTCACAGAGGGCTCTTAAATTATTCTCCTTTAAAAAAATTTTATTGGAGTATAGTTGATTTACAATGTCGTGTTAGTTTCATGTGTACAGCAAAGTGATTCAGTGTTACATATACATATATCCATTCTTTTTCATATTCTTTACCCATATAGGTTATTACAGAATACTGAGTAGAGTTCCCTGTGCTATACAGTAGGTCCTTGTTGGTTATCTATTTTATATATATTAGTGTGTGTATGTTAATCACAGGCTCCTAATTTATCCCTCCCACCCAGGTTTTCCCTCTGGTTTGTTTGGTTTGTTTTCGAAATCTGCGAGTCTGTTTTGTAAATAAGTTCATTTGTATAATTTTTAAAAATTAGATTCCATATATGAGTGATATATGATATTTGTTTTTGTCTGACTTCACTTAGTATGATAATCTCTAGGTCCATCCATGTTGCTGCAAATGGCATTATTTCATTCATTTTAATGGCTGAGTCACATTCCATTGTATATATATACCACATCTTCATTATCCATTCATATGTTGTTAGATATTTAGGTTGCTTCCATGTCTTGGCTGTTGTAAATGGTGCTGCAGTGAACATTGGGGTATGTGTATCTTTTTGAAGTATGGTTTTCTCCAGATATATGCCCAGGAGTGGGATTGCTGGATCATATGATAGTCCTATTTTTAGTTTATTAAGGAACCACCATACTGTTCTCCATAGTGGTTGTACCAGTTTACATTACCACCAACAGTGTAGGAGGGTTCCTTTCTCCACACCCTCTCCAGCATTTATTTTTTTGTAGAGTTTTTTTTGGCGCTATGTGGGCCTCTCACTGTTGTGGCCTCTCCCATTGCAGAGCACAGGCTCCGGATGCGCAGGCTCAATGGCCATGGCTCACGGGCCCAGCTGCTCCACGGCCTGTGGGAATTTCCTGAACCAGGGCACGAACCCATGTCCCCTGCATCGGCAGGCAGACTCTCAACCACTGCGTCGCCAGGGAAGCCCTGTAGATTTTTTGATGATGGTCATTCTGACTGGTGTGAGGTGATATCTCATTGTAGCTTTGATTTGCATTTCTCTAATGATTAGTGATGTTGAGCATCCTTTCATGTGTTTGTTGGCAGTCTGTATATCTTCTTTGGAGAAATGTCTATTTAGGTCTTCTGCCCATTTTTGGATTGGGTTGTTTGTTTTTTTGTTATTGAGCTGCATGAGCTGCTTGTAAATTTTGGAGATTAATCCTTTGTCAGTTGCTTCATTTGCAAATATTTTCTCCCATTCTGAGCGTTGTCTTTTTGTCTTGCTTATGGTTTCCTTTGCTCTGCAAAAGTAAGTTTAAGTAAGTTCCGTTTGTTTGTTTTTTTTTTATTTCTGTTACTCTAGGAGGTGGGTCAAAAAAGATCTTGCTGTGGTTTATGTCAAAGAGTGTTTTTCCTATGTTTTCTTCTAAGAGTTTTATAATGTCTGGCCTTACATTTAGGTCTTTAATCCATTTTGAGTTTATTTTTGTGTCTGGTATTAGGGAGTGTTCTAATTTCATTCTGTTACATGTAGCTGTCCAGTTTTCCCAGCACCACTTACTGAAGAGGCTGTCTTTTCTCCATTGTATCCTACTTTGTCATAGAAACTATCCTCATTTTTTTAAATTCTTTTTTTCTTTTTTCTGTTCAGCTTGGGTGATATCCACTCCTGTCTCCAGTTCACTGGTCCATTCCCTTGTGTCATCTAATCTACTGTTGATTCCTTCTATTGTACTTTTTAATTTCAATTATTGTGTTCTTTAGCTCTGCTTGGTTCTTCATACTTTCTGACTTTTTAAATCTTCTCACTGTGTTCATTCTTCTGGGTTCATTGAGCATCTTTATGATCGTTACCTTGAACTCATAGGTAGATTGCTTATCTCTACTTCACTTAGTTCTTTTTCTCATTTTTGTCTTGTTCCTTCATTTGGAACATACTCCTCTGCCTCCTCATTTTGTCTAATTCTGTGTTTATTTCTGTGTATGTGTAATCCAGTTATGTTTCCTAATCTGGAAGAAATTGCCTTATGTAGAAGACGTTCTGTGGGGCCCAGCAGCCCACTCCCCTCTGGTCACCTCACGTAGGCTGTGTAGACTGTTATGTTGTGGTTGGTTTGACTACTGTGGGCACACTGGTCGGTGGGCCTGATCCCTGGCCCAGTTGGCTGCATGGCCCTAGCTCACGTGGAGGCTCTTGGCCTGCTGTTAGGTGGCGTGGGGTCCTGGCACAGCTGGTTGCATGGCATGGCGGGGGCAGAGCTGGTGCTGGCCTGCTGGTTGGTGGAGCCTAATCCCTGGGTGGCTGTCTGCCAGTCCTGAGGGGTCCTGGGACTGATGCCAGCCCACGGGTGGGTGCCCTGGGGCTGATGTCAGTCTGCTGGTGGGTGGGTAAGCCCCTGCTGCTAATAGGCTAGAGGGAGGATTCCAAAATGGTGCTTGTTAGCACCAGTGTCCTGGTGGTAGAACGAGCCCCCCAGAATGGCTGCTGCCAGTGTCTGTGTCCCGAGGGGGCACCAGTTGCCTCCTACCTCTCCATGACCAACAAGTGGGTTTGACCCAGACGCCCTTCAGGTTACTGCCTCTGCGCTGGGACTTGCACTGTGTGAGATTTACTGTGTGCCCCTTATGAGTCTCTGTTTCCTAGATTCCTCCGGCTCTCCCATGCACAAGCCCTGTTGCCTTTCAAAGCCACACATTCTGCAATCTTGTTTTCCTGGTGCAGGACCTCCAGGCTGGGAAGCCTGATGTGGGGCTCAGACCCCTCACTCTTTGGGAAGAACCTCTGCAGTTGTGATTATCCTCCCATTTGTGGGTTGCCTACCTGGCGGGTGTGGGTCAGATCATCGTGTATCTCTACCATCCCTAACAATCTCATTGTGGTTCCTTCTTTGTGTCTTTAGTTGTGGAAAACCTTTCTGCTGGTCTTCAGGTTGTTCTCATAGATGGTTGCTCTGTACATAGTTGTAGTTTTCACATGCTCGTGGGAGGGGCTGAGCTCAGGGTCTTCCTACTCCACCATCTTGGCCCCACCTCTGTCGTGTTCTCATTTTTACTCATCTCTGAGTATTTTCTAATTTCCTTTGTGATTTCTTTTTTTTTGATCCATTAATTGTTTAAGAGCATATTGCTTAATTTCTAAAATTTTGTGAGTTTTCCAATTTTTTTGTTACTGATTTCTAACTTTCATCCAGTTGTGGTTAGAGAAGATCCTTTGTATAATATCTATATTTTAAAATGTATCGAGACTTAACTTGTGGCCTAACATATGGTGTATCCTGGAGAATGTCCTATGTGCACCTGAGAAAAATATGTATTCTGTGGTTGTTGGGTAGAGTGTTCTGTATATGTCTGTTAGACTCGTTGGTTTATTGTGTTGTCTTCTGTTTCCTTCCTTATCTTCTGTCTGGTTATTCTGTCCACTGTTGAGAGTAGAGTAGTGAAGTCTCCAGCTATTATTATGGAGCTCTCTGTTTCTTCCTTCGGTTCTGTCAGTTTTTGCTTCATTTATTTTGATGGGCTATCATTTGGTATATAAATGTGGATAATTGCTATACCTTCTTGCTGTATTAAACGTTTTATAATATGTAATGTCATTCTTTGTCTCTTCTAGGCTTTTATGATTTAAAGTCTGTTTTGTCTGATATGACTATAGCCCTATCCCCTGCTCCCTTTGGGTTACTGTTTGCACATAATATCCTTTTCCATCTTTTCACTTTCAACCTGTTTGTGTCTTTGGATCTCAAATGATTATCCTGTAGACAGCATATAGTTGGAACATGTGTTTTTATACACATGCCAGTATCTGTTTCTTGATTTGTGAATTTAATCCATTTATATTTAAAACAATTACTTATGAGGAGGGGCTTACTTCTGTCATTGTTTTCTATATGCTTTATAGCTTCCCCCCCCCCCCAATTTGCTACATTCTTGTCATCTTCGTGTTTAGTTGATTTTTTGTAGTGAGATGTTTAAATTCCTTTCTCATTTCCTTTTATGTATATTCTATAGCTATTTTCTTTGTGGTTACCATGGGGATTACATTTAACATTCTAAAGTTATACCAACTTAACTTTATTAACATACAAACACTGCTCCTTTACAGCTCTGTCCCCACCATTTTTGGTTGTTGATGTTACAGAATTACATCTTTATACATTGTATGCCCCCAAACATAAACCGATAATTATTTTAAATGCATTAGTCCTTTATATTATGTAGAAAACAAGATTTGGAGTTACAAACCAAAGTTACAGTAATATTAGCTTTTACACTAATAATTTTTTCTTTAAATGCGTTAATTTCTTAAACCGTGTAGAAAATGAAAAGTGCAGTAACAAATCATTGTTACATTAATACTAGCTTTTATAATTTCCCATCTGTTACTTTTATTGAGATATTCATTTCTCCATGCAGCTTCAAGTTACCATGTAGTGTCCTTTCATTTCACCTTGCAGGACTCCCTTGAGCATTTATTGCAGGGCAGGTCTAATGGTGAAGAACTCCCTCAGCTTTTGTTTATCTGGGAATGTCTTAATGTCTTCTTCATTTTTAAAGACAGTTTTTCAGGGTATAGGATTCTTGGTTGACAGTTTTTTCTTGTAGCACTTTGAATATATCAGCCCACTGTCTTCTGTCCTGTAAAGCTTCTGATGAGAAATCTGATAATCTTATTGAGGGTCCCTTGTATGTGATGACTTGCTTCTTTCTACATGCTTTCAAGATTCTTTGTCTTTGTTTTTTGATAGATTGATTATAATGTGTCTTGGTGTAGGTCTCTGAGTTCATCTTACTTGGAGATTACTGACCATCTTGGATGTTTATACTCATGTCTTTCATCAAGTTTGGGAAGTTTTCAGCCATTATTTCTTCAACTATTCTCTCTGCCCCTTCCCTCTCTTCTCCTTCTGGGAATCCCATGATGCATATTATGTTGGTCCACTTGGTGTTGTCCCACAGGTCCCTTAGGCTCTGTTCACCTTTCTTCAATCTTGTTTCTTTCTGTTCTACAGACTTGAAAATTTCTGTTGCCCTATCTTCAAGTTTGCTAATTCTTTCTTCTGCCTGCTCAAATCTGTTTTAGAGTGCCCCTGGTGAATTTTTAAACTTGTTATTGTTCTTTTCAGCTCCAGAATTTCTTTTTGGTTTCTTTTTAGGTTTTCTATATTTTTATTAATATTTCCATTTTGTTCACTGTTTATTTTCTTGGCTTTCTCCACACCATCCTTTAATTCTTTGAGTATCTTTAAGACAGTTGTTTTAACATCTCTGTCTAGTAGATTTGCCATCAGGTCTTTTTCAGGGACAATTATGTTGATTTATTTTTTCTTTTGAATGAGCCACACTCTCCTGTTTCTATGCCTTGTGATTTTTGCTGTTGTCATTGTTGTCGAATACTAGACATTTGAATCTAATGATGTAGTAACTCTGGAAATCAGATTCTCCCCTTTCCCCAGGGTCTGCTCTTTGTTATTGTTTTATTTTTATAATCTGTCTCTGAGACAGGGATTGGTCTGAGGTGTAAACGTAAGGTTTTTCTCAAGTCTTTTCTGAGCCTCGTCCTGGGCATGTGCAGTCACTTTCTAATTTTCCCCATATATTAGTTGTTTTTGAATGTCCTCATGTCTGGCTCCTAAAGTGAAAAATGAATGGGGGACGGAAGTCACTTCATCCAGAAGGAGAGGGGCTTGTGACAATTGGGGGAGGAGTAACCACAGTGGCTGCCGCCTCTGTGATGAGAAGCAGGAATCAGCGAACAGAGCACAGGTGTCTGCTATTTGGAGCACAGCGCTCTTTTTGTCCACCCTGGATCCTGCACGCTGTGTGCAAGACACTCCAGCGGCATGCGTGCAGGTGCCTTTCACAGGCTGGGGTTGGGGGATAGGTAGCTGCTCCTGTTGACCAAAAATTAACTTTGGAAATTGACCAAAATTAGCTTCAATTTACTCTCCAAGTGTTCCCTTGGACACTAGTGCCCAGGGTACCAAACTAGTTACATCAGACATATTCTGCCTAGGTAATTGTTGTCTAGGTGGGGAGACAGAGCCTGGCGCTGCCTACTCGACCATCTTCCCACAATCCTTCCCCAATATGTACATTCTTATTATACCACAGGGCCTATCTCATAGTGCCATTATGAGGATTAAACAGGTTATAAGTATAATACAAGCATCCCGGTGTCTGACATAAAGTAAGTGCTCAGTAAGTATGAGCTACTAATTATATTAGTGGAAATTAAGGTGTAACTGCTAAGGAATTTGGCTTTTACTCCATAGGCAGTGGTCACACATGAACAGGGAGCTATAATCAGAGCTGTACTTAAGGAAAATGAATGGGCAGTATGTGAAGATGAATAGTTAGGAGAGAAACTCTTCTATAAAGCACCTACTACGTGTGCATATGCTTGAAACATTTGTACACATTTTCTCATTTAATCCTCACGAGGGAGCATATTAAATACATTTCATAAACGAAGAATCTGAGAAGTGATTCCTAACATTCTGAAATTTAAACCTAGGTCTGTCTGACTGGAAGAAATAAGTATTATGTATCGGAATAAGTATTATCAAAACAGAATAACAAGTGTTGGCAAGGACATGGAGAAATTGAAATGCTTGTGCTTTGCTGGTGGAATATAAAATGGTGTACCACTGTGGAAGACAGTTTGGTAGCTACTCAAAAAGTTTAGCTTAGAATTGCCATTTGATCCAGCAATTCCACTTCTAGGTATACACCCAAAAGAATTGAAAGCAGGAGCTCAAAGAGATACTTGCAAGTCAGTGTTCACAGGGGCATTATTCACAATAGCCAGAAGGCGGAAACAACTAGATGTCTATCAATAGATGAATGGATAAACAAGATGTAACATATACACACCATGGACTATTATTTAGCCTTGAAAAGGAATGCAGTTCTGATACATACTACAGCATAGATGAACCTTGAGGGCTTTATGCTAAGTGAAACAAGCCAGACACAAAAGGACAAACACTGTGTGATTCCACTCATATGAAGTATGTAGAGCAATTCATAGAGATGGAAAATACAGCAAAGTATAATAGAGGTTAAAGAGGCTGGGGACAGGGAGGGAGGAGGACTTTTGGGTACAGAGTTCCTGTTTGCGATGATGAAAAATGGGTGGTGGTGATGGTTGTGCAACATTGTGAATATACCTCATGCCAGTGAATCGTACACTTAAATGTGGTTCAAATGGTAAACTTTATATTGTACATATTTTACCGCAATAAAAAAGAATATACAAGCCCCAAAGTAATAATAATAGAATGTAGCGTTTTCTGAAGCGCCAGATGATTTTTAAAAAATTCTAACTTGCAATTTGCCTTGAATATGTCTGCATTTAAGAGATAGTCCCCTTCCCACCTTCTAGTACTCTAAGACTGAAAGAAGAAACCTACTCCAATAATAGAAATACTGAGTTACTGCAACACAACTCAAATGTATACTTAGAACACAAGGACAGCGCTTACTACCTGTTGTTTTGATCTTTTAATTAATAAAGGAAATGGAGGCTTGGCAGCAAAAAGGATACTTTTTACAGTTTTTACAAAGGTGTATATCTGTGTGTCCACCACACTTCGTGTTATACTTTGCATATCTGCTTTTCAGATTCATCCACGTTGTTATATGTTACTTATGGCTTATGTGTTACTTGTTCCCGTGTATGGAAATTCTGCAGTTGGTTTATTTGTTCCCTGGTTGATAAGATATTTGGGTTATCTCCAGTTTGGCTCTTATGACTAAAACTGCTATGAACATTTTAATACAGTTTTTGAGTGGACATATATTTTCATTTATCTTGGGTAGATACCAAGGAGTGGGCTTTCAAGGTTGTATATTAAGTATGTGTTTAACTTCATAAGACACCGACAAACTGTTTTCTAAAGCGGTTGTACTGTTTTAAATTCCCACCAGCCATGTAGGAGAGCTCCAGCCGCTCTATAGCCCGTGCAGTATTTGGTGTTACTGATAGTCTTAAATTTTGGCCGTTCTCTTGGGTGTGTAGTGGTAGCACATTGTAGCTTTACTTTGCCTCCCCTAATGCCTGATGATGTGGACCATCTTTCCATGTGCTCACTTCCCATTCGTATGTCTTCTTTGGTACAGTATCTGTTCAAATCTTCTGTCCCATAAAAAAAAATTGGGCTGTCTTATTAATATATATACATATATTTTAACAGTTTTGTTGAGATATAATTCACATACCATAAAGCAACCCATTTAAAATGTACAATTTTATGGTTTTTGTATATTCACAGAGTTATGCAAATATCACCACAATCTAATTTGGAACTTTCGACGGTCCCCAAAAGAAACCCATACCCGTTAGCAGTCAGTATCCATTCTCTCCCCACCCCCAGCCCTACTCTACTTCCTGTCTCTTTAGATTTGCCTATTTTGGATATTTCCTATGATGGAATAACAGAATATTTTATCTTTTGTGACTAGCTTCTTTCACTTAGTGTAAGGTCCTCAGGGTCCATCCATGTTGTAGCATGCATCGTACTTCATTCCTTTTTACTATGAAATCATATTCCGTTGTATGGACATACCACATTTATCTATTCGTTAGTTGATTGACATTAGGACTGTTTCCACTTTCTAGCTATTATAAGTGATGCTGCTGTGAACATTGTGTACAGGTTTTTGTGTAGACACGTTTTCATTTCTCGGGTATATAGATATACGTGTGCAAATATTTTCTCCCTCTTGAAGAAGTCTGTGTCTTCCCTCTTGATTTTCTTGACAGTATCTTTTGGAGAGCAAAATTTTAAAGTTTTCATAAATTTTAATTCATCAATTTTTTTCCTCTATGACTCATTCATCCTTTTTGTATCTTATCTAGGAAATCTTTGCCTAATTGAAGGTCACAAAGAATTTATGTTTTCTTCCAAAAGATTTATACTTCTAGCTCTTATATTTAAGTATGCAATCTATTTTGAAACAATTTCTATGTCTGGTGTGACATAAGGATCGAGTTCATTTTCCTGCATATGGATATCTATCAGCAGGACGTTTTAAAAGATGATCAATTAACCATTGGATTATCTTGGCACCTTTGGCAAAAATCAATTGACTATGAATATGTGGATCTCCTCCTAACTTTTAACTCTGTATTCTTGATCTATATGTCCATTCTTATACAACCCTGTATTGTCCATTCAATACAACCCTGTATTGACTACCGTAGCTTTATAGTATTACTAGAAATCAGGTAGTCTAAGTCCTCCAACTTTATTCTTCTTTTCCAAAATTCTTTTGCTTACTTGAAGTCTTTTGCATCTCCATATAAATGTTGAATAAGCCTGTCAGTTTCTACAAGTATGTGGCTGCAGTTTTCACTGGAATTGTGTTGAATTAATAGATAAATTTGGGGAGGATAGGGACTTCCCTGGTGGCACAGTGGTTAAGAATCCACCCGCCAATGCAGGGGACACAGGTTTGATCCCTGGTCCGGGAAGATCCCACATGCCGTGGAGCAACTAAGCCCGTGAGCCACAACTACTGAGCCCGTGTGCCACAACTACTGAAACCCATGTGCCTAGAGCCCTTGCTCCACGACAAGAGAAGCCACAACAACGAGAAGCCCATGCACTGCAACGAAGAGTAGCCCCCGCTCGTCGCAACTAGAGAAAGCCCACACACAGCAACGAAGACCCAACAGGCAAAAATAAATAAACAAATTTTTAAAAAAGTAAAAAAAATAGATAAATTTGGGGAGGATTGTCACAGCAATGACATTGAATCTTCTGATCAATAAAAATGGAATATCTTTTCATTTTCATTGCACCTTTAATTTTTTTCAGCTGTGTTTTGTATTTTTCAGTGCCTGGGTTTTGCCCGTAGTTTACTAAATTATCCCTAAATATTTCATACATTAAAAAATTAAATTTCCATTTTACCCTTACTATAAGAATATGATAGATTTTTGCATAATGACCTTATATCCTGTAACCTTGCTCTCACCTTTTCTAGTTGCTTTTTTGTAAATTCCTTTTTTTCGACACAGACAACCAACCTGTCTGCAAATAAAAAGTTTTACTTTTTTTTCCCCGATCTGTATGCCTTTCATTTTTCTTGTCATGTTGCACCTCGTGGGACCTCCAGTACAATGCTTAATAAAAGGGTGAGAGCAGATATTACTGCCTTGTTCATAATTTTAGGAGGAAAGCATTTAATTTTTCAAAATTATTAACTATGGGGTTTTTTTGCAGGTGCCCTCTATCAGGTTGAGGAAACCCCCTTCTATTCCTAGATTGCCAAGAACTTGCATGACTTGGTGTAGAGTTCAGTCAGATGCTTCTTGTACACCTATTAAGATGATACAGTTTTTCTTTTTGCTCTGTAAATATGATGTAAATGTGTAAAAACTGTAAATTTTTGGTTTACAAGGTGGTTTTTGAATGCAAAAACCACCTTGCAGTCCTGGGATAAATTCCACTTGGTTGTAATGTACTTTCCTTTTGATAAACTATTCAAAATGATTTCCTAGTATCTTGTCAAGGATTTTTTTTTTTTTTTTTTTTTGCGGTACGTGGGCCTCTCACTGTTGCGGCCTCTCCCGTTGTGGAGCACAGGCTCCGGACGCACAGGCTCAGTGGCCATGGCTCACGGGCCCAGCCGCTCCGCGGCATGTGGGATCCTCCTGGACCGGGGCACGAACCCGTGTCCCCTGCATCGGCAGGCAGACTCTCAACCACTGCGCCACCAGGGAAGCCCCATTGTCAAGGATTTTTGCACCTACATCCAGGGAGCTATTAGTGTGTAGTTTTTGTTTCTTGTAATATCATTGTCTGGTTTTCCTATCAGGTTAATGCTGCTGCTTCACAGACTAAGGCGGGAAGTGTTTTCCTCTTTTATTTTCTGGATGAGTTTGTGTAGAATTGGTACAATAACTTCTGTAAATTTTTGGTAGAATTCACCAGTGAAGCCATCTGGGCTTGGAGTCTTCTTTGTGGGAAGATTTTTAACTAGAAATTTCTTTGTGATTGGACTAATCAGGTTATCTATTTCTCCTTTAGTGAGTTTTGGTATTCTGGACGTGACATTTTCATCAAAGTTGTCAAATTCATTGGCATAAAGTTCATAATACTTCCTTTTCATCCTTTTACCCTGTAGAATCTGCAAGAAGATCTTCTCTCTCATTCTTGGTGATTTGTCTCCTTTCTTTTATTCTTTGATCTGTCTGGCTAGAGGTTTATCAATTGTATTAATTTTTTCAAAGAATCAGATTCTGATTTCATTGATTTACTCAATTGTATTTGTTTTCTATGCCATTGTCTTCTATTATTGCCTCCTTTCTGCTTGGTTTGGGTTTAATTTTATTCTTTTCCTAATTTCTTAAGGTGGAAGCTTAGATGACTGCACCTTCTATTTTCTAATAAAAGTTTAATGTTATAAGTTTTCTTACATGCACTGCTTTACTGCACACTGCAACTTCTGATGTTGCATTTTCATTTTTACTTAGTTCTTCATAATTTATAACGGTCATATTTTACCTAGAAATGTGTTGTCTAATTTCCAGTAGTTTTGTGGAGGGGGGTGGATTTTCCAGATGTATCTGTTACTGATTTCTAGTTTAATTATTTTGTAGTCAGAGAAAAACCACTTTGTTTGCAATTCTTTTGAATTTGAGGGTTGTTTTATGGCCCATAAGATGGTTTCTCTTCATGAATGTCCCATGTGTTGTTGGGGAAAAATGTGTATTGAGTGGAATGTATTTGTTCACTAGAACAGAGGAATTTATGCTTTTTTTTTAGGTTCAGAAGACAAAGACCATATTGTGGTTGTTCTAATTGATCTTAAGAGATCTGTTCTGAGTTTGCATTTTCACGTTTTCAGGGCTAATTTTAAGTTTGCACACAGATTTGAAAAACCCTTGCCCTTGCTTTTCTTTTTCACCATGTTATAAAATGTATATTGGCCTTGCTGACATTTTCTACTCATGTTACTTAAGGCCAGGATTGAGTTTAAATGTAGATGGTGTAAGCTGCTCTTAAGTGAGATGTGAGGCAGGCTAGTTGAGGGCATGGCTCTTAGAGTTGGGTGGACCCATGTTCCAGTCTTTATTCTGCTACTTAATATGTCTGTGTTCATGGGCACTCGGTCTTTCAATCTTGCAAGGCTTTTGTGAAATCAGCTTTGACAACAGCAGTGAAGCACCTGTGTGCATGGTACAAGTCAGGGACAAATGACACTCTTGCTGTTACGGGGCTTGGGGGAGTAATGGGAAGCATTCGCGCGGTTTCATTTTCAGAACCTGTGTGATGAACCTGGATCCCTTTCTTAGCCGTTTACCCGTATGTATCGAGAACTCTGCCTTCTTTGAGCTGCTCCTTAGTGATGATAGCACCAATGTCTCCTAAGAAGGGTTATTTACTCTTATTTTCTAATGCTATACAATGCATTTGTTTATTGGGTAGCTCTTCTCAGTGACGGGAGAAATGAGGCACCATGCTGATAGCGATCACCTAGGAACATGAGGCCGTAAGAAGGGGAGGGTCGTCCCATCAGTTCCTACCAGAGGCCTTGAATGCCTGTGTCGTGTACCATTGGGTTAAGCACCAGAAAGACGACACCTAGAAATAAGCTCGCAAATCAGAGGAGAAAGGCGACGGGAAAGGTATAGTTTACAATTTGTCTGCTATGTCGTGTTCCGTAGGGCCTGAGTAAAAAAATTATTAAATTGCTGAAATCACTGAACATACATAGAAGCGAAAGAGTAGTAAAGGCAGACACAGCTGAGCCCTGTTAACGTGCAAATTATGTTCTCGTTTGACCAACGTGGCCGCATGCACTTGGGCCGGGCACTCTGCCGGGCGGGTGACCCAGCGGCCAACACGGCCCGTCCTGGTGGGCGGCGTGCGAGCCACAGCATAAGGGCTGAGATGACGAGGCAGGTACAGGGGCTGTGGGAGCCCCGAGGAAAGGCACCTAGTGCAGGCTTCCCGAAGGGTGAGAGGCCACGGGGTCAGGAGTGAGGGGCGAAGGGGTTCGGGAAGAGGAAGCAAGCTCTGGGGAGGCCGTTCGTTAGTTGTCACCTCTGACCTTCCCAGAAACACCCAGCCGCGGGGAAATGCACGATTTAGCAGGGAACGTCTACACCATCCGGTCTCCCCAGACCCAGCCCAAGATAAACCAAGCACAGGATGACGGTATAGTACCCCCATGTGTGTTACAGAGTTTTCCAGAGAAAATCTTGATAATGATTAAAAGAATGACCGCAAGTAAGTCAGGCTTGTTGATGCATTTTATTGTGAGATGGGGGAGTCTGGTAAAAAACTAGAAAATGACCATGGTGTAACAAGGAACTTAAAAATGAAGAGTCAGGTTTGTAACTTACATACATGAATACAGGAACAAATTGGCACAAAATGTTAAACGTTGTTCCCAACACTGTTTACATAAGGTCGCCCTAGCTTGGCTTGTAAGGAACGAGACTTCATGGTTAGACTAATCTCTTCATAAAACCGCAGAGCAGCATGCTGTTAGTCACACAGTGAATTTCAGAATTTAATAGTTTTATAGTAAAAACTGGGTAAAGGTAAAATGACTTGATTGTAGTTGTAAAACTAATACATTCCCATTTAAATTCTGTTCTACAGTCCAAGGCAAGTATAAATGTTAACATAACACTGTTAAATCAAATCTCAATGCAAGAGAACCAATTGCATCTCTACTTTAAATCTTATCAACTTTCCAAATTTTCATACTAAAATATATTATTGTATTAATACAAACTACAGTATTATACACTACACTGTGTAATAAATAAAGAAATATAAAAATAAGACACATAAATATAAAAGTTTTCTAAAACTAAAAGTACATATGTCAGTTAAGAAGGGTATTAATACTGCCAGGTTTGAAGACATACAGTACAAAAATGCTGCACAGATCTATAAACTAAAAGAAAGAAAATAATACTGATAGGTAAGAATCAGCTAATGTTGTTAATAAACTGGGTCCATAATAACTAACATTTGGAAACAATTATGAGCCAAATAACAATGGCAGGTCCATGTTTGAAATGCAAGTACATGGATAAAGCAGATTAGAAAATTTCCCTTTCATTTCTGTAGAGAAATTCTGAAAGTCAATTAACGCAAAATGAATACGGAGGAATTATTAAAGGGTGAAATGTCCCAGTGTTTGGCTTCTCTGACAGAGTCAGTGGTTCTGAGTTTTATTTTAGAATTTCGATACAAGAAACAAATCAACAAATGCTAGTTATTGTAGGCCACGCATGAACGGAGGCTGGTCAGAGCCTTGAAAATACTGATAAACGGCACTTAGAGCACACAGGTCTTGCTTAAGGCCAAAGGAGATACAAAGCTTCATATCACATCCTTCATATTTGTTTATCACGTACTCAAACACAATTACGAACACCGATCTGACGACTCTGCTGTCCTCACCAGTATCAACACTGTTAGTCCCTGCAATCAGAGCTCAACGGCAATCTTTTCAACTCCATTTAAACCATGAGTAAGAAACTTCAGCTCTTCTATCGGCTGCTTTCTTAAGGCTAACGATACACTTTAAATGAGAATACGCTCTACTATGACAGCTAAATATTAGAAGTTACTACCTTCTAGACTGAATTTAGAAATGGTAGTTAGCACGGTTTGGAACTGCATTATACTTCTCCGTGAAGGGCATTTTGTAGTGCAGAAGTTCTCACATTTTAAAAAACATAATAAAATACTGAAGCGGATTTAGCATATGTTTACCAATAAAAAATTATAAAATTTCTCCCAATTGTACAGCTTAAGAATAAACCAACGTTAAGAGTGATAATTAATACTGATAAAATGAAACAATGCCAGATGCTTGTCTAAGTAATCAGTTTCCTTTGACCTGTTGCATCTTTGCTTTCTGAGTCATTAAGTTTTCTAATCTGCTTCATGTTACAAACTTGTTCCTAACTTTGAAAAATGCATGAAAAATTACTAGGTCTGAGGTTCAGGCACACCCGGATTTTTTTTTGTGTGTGGTTTTTTTTTTTTTTTGGTATTTTGTATTTTTTTAAATTTTTACTTTACACAGTAGTGAACAGAAATCACAGTATACAGGTTACTGTGTTTCCGTGAAAAGCATGTATAACATAGAACAAACTTCATTACCAATTAGAATTTTCTTTCTTTCTAGAAAAACGATCAGGCTTCATTTGTTTTCTCTTCAGACACCTGCTCAGCGCCCTGGCTGACTTTGTGTTCTAAGCTGTGGGCTGGGCTTCCAGCTCCTGCGCTCTCCCTCGCACCTTCGGAGTTGGCTGGCCCCTCCCCCTCGCGCCCCTCCCCCTCGCGCCCCTCCCCCCCCTGCGGTCCTCCACTTTCCTTTTCCTCCTGCAGGTCTTCCATCTCCCTCTCCTCCTCCTCCTCCTCCTCCTCCTTGTCACTGTCCTCGTCCTCCTCCCGCGTGGAGCTCTCCCTCTCGTCCGAGTCGCCCTGCGAGGGGGAGGCGCGGGCCCCCGCGTGGTGCGCGGGCGGGCCCCCTGGGCCCGCGGCCCCTGGCTCGGGCCCCTCGGCCTCCCTCTTGCAGTAGGAGTAGCGGTGGTTCATGTGCTGGGAATAGGAGCCCGAGTGGGAGAAGCGCTTCCCGCACTTGTCGCACTGGTAGGGCTTCTCCCCGGAATGCAAGCGCGTGTGCTCGATCAGGTGATGCTTGTGTTTAAACGCCTTTTTGCAGATGCCGCACTCGTGAGGTCTTTTACCTGAAAATAAGGGCACAGCTATGAAATAAGATGGCATTAAGCCGACAGGCTTCGGGGCACTTCAGGTTGGAAATGGTTATAAATTTGTTTTTCCAAAACTGCCAGGTTCACGCGCATACATACCTGTGTGTTCGTATTTATGTCTCAACAACGAGCTACTCTTCTGGAATATCTTGTCACACAGATCACAAGCATACATTCCATTTTCCGTCTTCCGCATTTTCTTTTTGGGTGGCGTGGAGTCAGAGTCGTTCTGATCTTCTACATTGGATACTCCTTCGGAGCTAGTGTCTTGCCTTTCATCCTAGAGGAGACAAAGGAGGAGGAAAACTTCCTTTCAAATTACAAGATAAACAAGAGACATAAACAAAAGCACAGATTAAAGAACGACTGTGATGTACACTTTCCACAACTTGACCAAAGCAGGCTCCAAGGGGAGGGCCAGGTGACGGGTGGGGCTGACACAGACAAAAGGGAGGGGCGCTACAGCCGAGACCGCAGCAAACCCAGGGCCAGCTGGCGCCGAGAAGGAAGGACACCGAAAAGAAGTAATACAGAACGCAGTACTAACACAGCCCACCTAGTTCCGTATGAATCGTTAACTTATGAGAAGTTGGCAGAAGGTTTTAACTTACGAGTTTGCGGAACAATCACAGGTTCGTGACTGCATCACTTACCTTCACTTTTTCATTCTGGGTTTCACTGAGCAAAAATTAAGATTCTGTTTTTTAAAAAAGTGGTCTTTAAATTGTATCTTCCAGAACCTTCGAGTTTTGTGAACTAGACTCCATTGTCTCCCTATCACTTTTTTAAGGAGCAAGATGGAAGCAATGTAGGAGGGTCCACATCTCTAAACAAGGACACTTGCTAGACAGTGCATCTTCCGAGTTTGCTGACAGTGCATCTTTGGAGTTTCGGGTTAGGGATGGGGTTGGGGAGGAAACTTGGGCCTCCTGCCGGTAGAATAATTCTTCAGGGAGCCTGTAGTGGGATTGGGCCCCTAAGATCCTGTGTCTTTTCTGAAGTCTTCCATTCTAAACTCACAAATTTTCTACAAGTTCAAAGGTTTTCCACGTTTCTCACGGCTTTGTGAGGCGGGAGAAGTGCCGACATTTTTCTGGCATTTGCGAGCTGCTAATGGTGCTAAAGGGACTCGATTTTCAACGTTAAATAACGTTGTGGTTATGTTTGTGGTTCCCTGTTTATTATTCAAAGGCATGAAGAGTGTTTCATATACCCCAAATTTAGACTTAGTGAGAAATTTAGCCGTGTGAAAACTTTTTCAAGAGTTACCACAATTACGGGAAGCCCACTGGTAGCAATAGTTAAGGAGAAAAAAGCAGCAAAACACACTTGAACAGGATACTGTAATTATTTTAGCTGCACCTACTTATAGCAAATATTTGGAAAAAAGGTTGAATCAAATGAATACTAGAGATAAATTCAATCAGAAATTGATGGAAAAAAATGGAGAGACACAAGGTCAGTGACATAGAAAAAGCCCGGACAGTGAGACACACAATCACACGCATTGGTTCTGTCAAAACCGTCATGGATCTGGGGGGAGTTAAAGAGGAAACTGCAAACATAGATTCACAAGTATATTCCCTCATATATCATTATGATTGAACACTATTTAGTTTACAGCTTACAAAATCATTGGTAAATTCACTAGATGAATTCTTTATATACTTAATTTTTGTTTGTTTAAAGTTTTTTTTACAAACAGAGGTGTTAACACATAAAAAGGGATAGCTAAGTTGGCCGGGTGTGAAATGTCTGTGAACAAATTCTCATTTACGAATGATCATAATCGACACAGAACGTTAACGAATTTTGGGATCTGACTAGAAAACAGAAGTCTGATTAGTAAGCATTCCAGGTTTACTTTTCTCTTCTGTCTCTAGTTTCAAACAGTCAATATTTAGCTGAGACTCATCGACCCTTTTCTCAGCAGAATAACAAAACTGCCGTTGAAAAGTACTAAGGCACACATTCATCTATTTCCTTTCAGAAATGACAGCTTAACAAGCTGCTTGGCTCTCTTGGGACTGATTTTTATTAGAAAAATTCAATGAAAAAAGTCAAACGAGCACTTGACCAGTAGAGGCCGAGGGTGCGGGCATTCTTTACCTGATTTCCGTTGGGCTGGGCCACCCTCAGGGCTGCTTCCTGGGCCGCCGGGCTGACTGCAGTCGAGTACGTGTAGGCGACCTGGGGGATCAGCAGGGTCTGCTTGTTGGCCGCCAGCGCTCGCAAGCACGGAACGCTGTTCTGGTCGGCGATGGCCACGATCGTGGGTAACTGGGCAGTGACTGTAGGTATAGCAATATTTATGGGGTTGGCACTTGGTGGGATTACATTTACAACTGGTTCTGAGTCTGTGACACAACTGTCCTTTTGTGGCTCCTTTTTTGCACAAGACAAGTTCAAGGGTTCTTCCTGGACAGAATAAACACTGTTCTGGTAAACACTAGTGATAGTTGACCTTTCCAATAACTCTCCCTGTTGCTTTGGTAGTGAAAGATCAAGAGGTTCGACCTGTGGCTCTTCCTGTGCCCCTTCTGCCGGGTACGAGTAACCCTGTGCGTTTCCGGAGGAGGAGAGGTTGAGGGGGGATGGGGACGATGCGCTGCTTCTGGAACCGTTGACCGCGGAGCCCACTGGTAGGACGGGGGAGCCGGTTATCTTCAGAGGACTCTGGAGATTCCTCGTGCCGTCCGGGGATTCATCTGCGTTTGTGGGCTGAGGCTGGTCATCGTTCTTAGCAGGGATGTTGGCTTTGCCTGGCTCGGGAGAAGATGCCTCAGAAGACTGCACTGACGTCTGTCCCGTCTGCATCTTTTCAAACCACTTTTTCACTACATCCGGCGGTAGGTTCACTGAGTCAGCAATTTTTGAGAGCTCTTCCGCACTTGGCTGTGCATTCAGAGCATAATATGCTTTCAGAAGAGACAGGAGGTTCTTTAAAGGTGGCTGGCTGGGAGACAGGCTGCCGTCTCCGGACCCCGAGGGAGCAGAGGCCTCAGGCTTGGCACCTTCTGGCGTGGGGGGCAGATGGGGCTGGGCGGGCTGCTTCAGGTCATAGTGCTTTAGCTCCGGAAGTGCGCTGATGTCCCCTGGACAGTCGTCACACAGGAGGCAAGTGCTGTCGTTCCCTCCTCCTTCAAAGCTTTTGTCCTTCTCAGATTTAACAGTAAGATCTTCTGGTAACTTTTCACTTTTGCAACTGTTGGTGGGGACTGGATTTTCTTTTTTTAAATTCTGAGGAACAACTTGAAGTTGGCTAGGTTGTTCAAGACTGTAGTTAATGATGATTTTGGTGGTTCCATCTTGATCCACCAGAGGAAGACTGATGGCTGAAATAACAGAATGGCCACCTTGCTGGATGGATGATGCGCTGATTGTTTCTTGTTCTTTGGATGCAAGATTGGCTTGATTATTCTCCAAAACTTGCCTGATTACATTACCATCTACTGCCACTTTAAGTACATTCTGAATATCACTTAAATTGATACTGATGGGGGACACCAACCCCACCGTTGGCAGAACAACGGCTTGCACCACACCCTGAGGAGTACTGGTTGCCTGCAAGGGGCCACCACCACTGAAAACCCCATTCTGTAAAGGGGTTGAACAGTTGATTCCTGAAGCAACCACTATGGGCTTGAACTCATAATCCACAGGCTCCGTTTTGATTTGGTTTACGGAAAGTTGTTCTTGGAAGGGCTTATTCTCTATCTTCTGCCGTATCTGTGGTCGCGTGGGACTGCCTGGTGATGCCGAGAGAGATGGTGAGGGACACTGCGAGGTCTTGAGCCCTGTTCGTGGTCGCCCGTTCACAGGCATCAGGCTGATACATTTCTTACTGCTTATGTGTGAGCTATAGGAACCGGAATGGGAAAAACGTTTCTTGCAGTTTGGGCATTCATATGGCTTCTCTCCTAAACAACAACAAAAAATTACATTCATAAATTTTTACGTATCCACGTTTTTCCTAAAACAAGCAGTATCAATTTCAAAAGAGGTTACCATGTATATTTGTAATATAATTTTATTTAGAATCATCACTTTACGTTCAAAACCTACGTAAATGTCATAAACACCAGTAAAACGTGAGTCTGAACTACGTGCTAACCAATTAAAGAATCTTCTCAGCATATGTGTCCAACATTTCTGCAAACTTTTAAAAGTTCAAATCATTCTCAAATACCAAAAAATTATATCCTACTCTTTCAAGTAATTTTTTTCTTATCCTGTTTCACCAATTTATGTAATTTTCTATACTTTATTCTACTTAACCATCTGTAGGAGAAATTAATATTAGAGGAAAGAAAAGTAAATCTCCCATAAGGCTTAGCATGCATGAACATCTCGCCTTAACTGTGTGAGTCATGAATATCTATCCTTCCCATATCCACAGGTTTCCTTGAAAATATCTTTTTCAATGGGAAGAAAACTTGAAATACAAGGTATTGTTAGAAGCCGTGGCTTATTAAACTGGGATGTATGTACTTCTGGATATATCAGGCAATGTTTTACTGGGTATGAAAAGCATCTTACAGTTTCAATTTTAGCGATAGTGGTTATGGTATTTTAAAACATGTAAATATTAAGACACAGATTAGACTGTGTTGCACAAATGCAACGTTTCTGTGAAACGTTAGGAAAAAAACAAAGAAGCTTCCTGCTTACAGAGGCCTCCTTTAAGTTGCTTCCCTAGACCTTCCAGGGTACAAGGCATTTATTCTTCTTGGCCAGTAGGGATACTTGGACAGAAAATTTTGAGAAGCACTGAGCTACATGAAATATTTACATACAGCCTATTTCTTTTTTCCTTTTGCTTTAACTTATAGTTCATCATTTATAATTTAAAGGTTACTGATGCCCATTTTCAGGGAGGTAGCAAACTCCAGGTGTTGTGGGCCATTTACCTGCACCTGTTACAGTGCAGCTCAGCAGCTC
Organism: Delphinus delphis; assembly: GCF_949987515.2. Taxonomy (NCBI): domain Eukaryota; kingdom Metazoa; phylum Chordata; class Mammalia; order Artiodactyla; family Delphinidae; genus Delphinus; species Delphinus delphis. Next base: position 175,192,544 of record NC_082684.1, read on the forward strand.
ACAGAGATGCTCTTTAAAAACCTTCTTTAGATGAATGAATGGCTAATTATGAAAATTATGAAATGTGACGATGCTGATTATCTACTCAGTAGCAAAATTAAAGCTCTTTATCTCCCCCCCTTTTTTTTTGATGTTTATAGCCACTTTATTTTTCTTAATTGATGTATAGTTGATTTGCAATGTTGTGTTAGCTGCTGGTATATTCAGCTTTATTCTTTTTTTGAATTTTTGAAATTTATTTTTTATACAGCAGGTTCTTATTAGGTATCTATTTTATACATACTAGTGTATACATGTCAATCCCAATCTCCCAGTTCATCCCACCCCACCCCCAACACATTCCCCCTTTCTTTTTAATAATTAAAAGGAAAGCAGCAGGAAAGTCAATGTAAGCTCTGCTAGTAATGTAACTTCAATGTTGTAAACTTTAAAACAAGTGCATTATATTTTCATAGAAATTTATATCTAAGAAATCAGAACTGGAAGGAATCTAATAAGCCCTCTATGTAGCCTCCTTCTCAATGAAGAGTTCATTTTGTATCATCCTTGACACTGGCTCATCTCTGCTTAACCTCCTTCATTAGAAGGAGTCTCCTGCCGCTGGACAGCTCTGTGGAGGACAGTCTCGTCTGGCTCTGCTGAGGACCGTGGGTCTGGGTTCAGATTCTGGCTCTGTCGCAGGCTGTTCTCTTAACCTTTTTAAGCCTCAGTGTTTTGGTGCATAAATGTAGGTACATCCTCGCTGGACTGTTGTAGCAGTTATGTGAGATTATATAGCAAACCTCAGTGTGCTCTCGAGAAGTGTTAGTGATTCCTTCCAAAGGCGGTGAGACAGAGGCTCAATACTAAGCCAGAGTCCGCTGCTTGGAGCGCCTACTTCCCTGCACTAGTTTGCTTCTGATGCCACAGAATTGGGTTAACTTTTCTTCCACGAGCCAGACTTCCAAACTGATGAAGAGCTGTCACGTGTATTCTTCAATTTCCCTTGTGTACGTTGAACATATCCGGGTCTTTCACGCGTTCCTCGTGGGACGTGGTTTTTAGAACCCTTACTCGCTTGTTAACTCACCTCTGGAAATTCTCCAGTTTAATCAGTATCTTTCCAGTGGGATGCCTGAAATATGATTCATTACTCAAAATGCATCAGATAAAAATTTCCAGTGGCGGTAAAATAAGGGATATGTCCTAGTATCTCTCCTATTTTAACATTCTTAATTATTCGGTGGCATTTTTAGGTGAGCTACGCTTGTTCTCCTGCTCTCTAGGAAAATAAGCATATGTAATACAGGTTACTTCTGTCTTTACAGACAGGGAGGTAGAAGAGCACAGTGGGTACGGCAGTGGCTTTGGAGACAGGATGCCTGTGTCAGAGCCCCAGCTCTGCCATGTCCCAGCTGAGTGACTGTGGACAAAGCTAAGCTTGCTGAACCTCCATTTTCTCATCAGTTCAAAAAAAAAAAGAGGAAACGGTAGCATCCACCTCACAGGGTTATTGTGAGAACTATATGACTTAATGCATGCAGATAACTAGAGTGTGGCTGTACAGAGTTAAGTGTTCAGTAAGTGCTAGTTATCATTATGCTTATTGGGAATCACCCTGATACTTTACCACTCCTGCAAAGAAAGTCTGCAGGACAATTATTCTAGAGCCAAAGTCACTACGTTTGTTAGAAAAACTCTTGTTTCTAACTCTGACTTCATAGCTTACAGATGATAGATGAAGCACATCAGCTCGCTTACCAGTCGACCTGGGTCAGTGTTTGTAACCACTCAGCCCTGGAGGTCGTATCAGGAGGGTGTGCTGCTCAAAGTTACATGTACTGCGAACACTGACTTGCTTTTAATGGCTGGGTGGGTGTTCGGGTGCACCTGATGTAAAGGTTTTCCAGGCTAAAATGACTGTGAGGCCGTGGAACAAACCCAGGTTACTTGCTGGGAGGATCCCAGCCCAGGTGCAGGGGCTCCTTTGCACCCCCGTGTGTGGTGTGGTGGCCTTCTCACAGCTCAGTTCCCACCCATGTGTGAAGTTCACATGACGCGTGACACCCGTCTCTGCATAGGGTTCATTTCATGGGTATCAGAAGAGACCAACTATCCGGGCAATTTTAGGGCATATAATCGAGGACCCTGACCCTCAAGGCCTTATGAAAACTCAGCTGAGAAAAAATTACAGAGGATCCCTGAAGGATATGCAGTTCATTCATTCCTAGATACTCTAAACAGTGCTTTCAGAACCATCTGTGGTGAAGGATCATTTGTTTTTTCATTAAAAAACTTTCCAATCTCCTATGGACCAATATTGTATGAAATACAATGGAATTGTCACAGCACTGTCTTGGTATACTAGTTTCTCAATGTATCTGCGATGACACTGAGTAGCCCTGCCTGAACTCTCCCCTTGGAATAAACCATCCGGGAGCCGTAGACTGGGACGGCATCCATCGGCCACCCTGGGACAATGCTTTTTCTCAATTGCACTTTGGTGAAATATCATTGGCCTCTATTGAAGAATCTTATTTTAGAGAGAAAACACTATCAAATGCTCTGCTGTATTATTTTAAGGATATTTCTCAGGATATAAATATTTTGTTCTTTATTCTTTTTTAACTTAATTTTTAACATCTTTATTAGAGTATAATTGCTTTGCAATGGTGTGTCAGTTTCTGCTGCATAACAAAGTGAATCAGCTATACGTATACATATATCCCCATATCCCCTCCGTCTTGCATCTCCCTCCCACCCTCCCTATCCCACCCCTCTAGGTGGTCACAAAGCTCCGATATGATCTCCCTGTGCTATGCGGCTGCTTCCCACTAGCTAGCTATTTTACGTTTGGTAGTGTATATATGTCCATGCCACTCTCTCACTTTGTCCCAGCTTAACCTTACCCTCCCTGTGTCCTCAAGTCCATTCTCTACGTCTGTGTCTTTATTCCTGTCCTGCCCCTAGGTTCTTCATAACCTATTTTTTTTGATTCTATATATATGTGTTAGCATATGGTATTTGTTTTTCTCTTTCTGACTTACTTCACTCTGTATGACAGACTCTAGGTCCATCCACCTCACTACAAATAACTCAATTTCGTTTCTTTTTATGGCTGAGTAATGTTCCATTGTATATATGTGCCACATCTTCTTTATCCATTCATCTGTCGACGGACACTTAGGTTGCTTCCATGTCCTTGCTATTGTAAATAGAGCTGCAGTGAGCATTGTGGTACATGACTCTTTCTGAATTATGGTTTTCTCAGGATATATGCCCAGTAGTGGGATTGCTGGGTTGTATGGTAGTTCTATTTTTTAGTTTTTTAAGGAACCTCCATACTGTTCTCCATAGTGGCTGTATCAATTCACATTCCCACCAACAGTGCAAGAGGGTTCCCTTTTCTCCACACCCTCTCCAGCATTTATTGTTTGTAGATTTTTTGATGATGGCCATTCTGACCGGTGTGAGGTGATACCTCATTGTAGTTTTGATTTGCATTTCTCTAATGATTAGTGATGTTGAGCACCCTTCCATGTGTTTGTTGGCAATCTGTATGTCTTCTTTGGAGAAATGTCTATTTAGGTCTTCTGCCCATTTTTGGATTGGGTTGTTTGTTTTTCTGATATTGAGCTGCATAAGCTGCTGGTGTATTTTGGAGATTAATCCTTTGTCAGTTGCTTCATTTGCAAATATTTTCTCCTTTCTGAGGGTTGTCTTTTCATCTTGTTTATAGTAACCTTTGCTGTGCAAAAGCTTTGAAGTTTCATTAGGTCCCATTTGTTTGTTTTTGTTTTTATTTCCATTTCTCTAGGAGGTGGGTCAAAAAGGATCTTGCTGTGGTTTATGTCATAGAGTGTTCTGCCTATGTTTTCCTCTAAGAGTTTGATAGTTTCTGGCCTTACATTTAGGTCTTTAATCCATTTTGAGTTTATTTTTGTGTATGGTGTTAGGAAGTTTTCTAATTTCATTCTTTTACACGTAGCTGTCCAGGTTTCCCAGCACCACTTATTGAAGAGGCTGTCTTTTCTCCACTGTATATTCTTGCCTCCTTTATCAAAGATAAGGTGACCATATGTGCGTGGGTTTTTCTCTGGGCTTCTATCCTGTTCCACTGATCTATCTTTCTGTTTTTGTGCCAGCACCATACTGTCTTGATCACTGTAGCTTTGTAGTATAGTCTGAAGTCCGGGAGCCTGATTCCTCCAGCTCTGTTTTTCGTTCTCAAGATTGCTTTGACTATTTGGGGTCTTTTGTGTTTCCATACAAGTTGTGCAATTTTTTTGTTCTAGTTCTGTGAAAAATGCCATTGGTAGTTTGACAGGGATTGCACTGAACCTGTAGATTGCTTTGGGCAGTATACTCATTTTCAGTGTTGATTCTTCCAATCCAAGAACACAGTATAACTCTCCATCTGTTTGTATCATCTTTAATTTCTTTCATCAGTAGTTTTCTGCATACAGGTCTTTTGTCTCCTTAGGCAGGTTTATTCCTAGGTATTTTATTCTTTTTGTTGCAATGGTAAATGGGAGTGTTTCCTTAATTTTCTGTTTCAGAATTTTCATTATTAGTGTGTATATAGGAATGCAAGAGATTTCTGTGCATTAATTTTGTATCCTGCTACTCTACCAAATTCACTGATTAGCTCTAGTAGTCTTCCGGTAGCATCTTTAGGATTCTCTAGTACAGTATCATGTCATCAGCATTACTTCTTCTTTTCCGATTTGGATTCCTGTTCTTTTTCTTCTCTGACTGCTGTGGCTAAAACTTCCAAAACTATGTTGAATAAGAGTGGTGAGAGTGGGCAACCTTGTCTTGTTCCTGATCTTAGTGGAAATGCTTTCAGTTTTTCACCATTGAGAATGATGCTGGCTGTGGGTTTGTCATATATGGCCTTTATTATGCTGAGGTAAGTTCCCTTTATGCCTACTTTTTGGAGGGTTTTTATCATAAATGGGTGTTGAATTTTGTCAGAATCCTTGCATTCATGGGATAAATCCCACTTGATCATGGTGTATGATCCTTTTAATGTGCTGATGGATTCTGTTTGCTAGTATTTCTTTTTTTTTTTTTTTACGGTACGCGGGCCTCTCACTGTTGTGGCCTCTCCCTGTTGTGGCCGCCTCTCCCGTTGCGGAGCACAAGCTCCGGACGTGCAGGCTCAGCGACCATGGCTCATGGGCCCAGCCGCTCTGTGGCAGGTGGGATCTTCCTGGACCGGGGCACGAACCCGTGTCCCCTGCATTGGCAGGTTTACTCTCAACCACTGTGCCATCAGGGAAGCCCTAGCCTTTATTTTAAAGTCTATTTTGTCTGATATGAGAATTGCTACTCCAGCGTTCTTTTATTTCCATTTGCATGGAATATCTTTTTCCATCCCGTCACTTTCAGCCTGTATGTGTCCCTAGGTCTGAAGTGCACCTCTTGCAGACAGCACATGTTTCTGTATCTGTTCAGCCAGGCTTTGTTTTGGTTGGAGCATTTAATCCATTTACATCTAAGGTAATTATTGATATGTATGTTCCAATTACCATTTTCTTAATTGTTTTGGGTTTGTTACTGTAGGTCTTTTCTTTCTCTTGTGTTTCCTGCCTAGAGAAGTTCCTTCAGCATTTGTTGTAAAGCTGGTTTGGTGGTGCTGAATTCTGTTAGCTTTTGCTTGTCTGTAAAGGTTTTAATTTCTCCGTCCAATCTGAATGAGATCCTTGCTGGGTAGAGTAATCTGGTTTTTAGGTTCTTCCCTTTCATCACTGTAAATATGTCCTGCCACTCCCTTCTGGCTTGCAGAGTTTCTGCTCAAAGATCAGCTGTTAACCTTATGGGATTCCCTTCTATGTTATTTGTTGCTCTTCCCTTGCTGCTTTTAATTCTTTGTATTTAATTTTTGATAGTTTGATTAACATGTGTCTTGGTATGTTTCTCTTTGGATTTATCCTGTATGGGACTCTCTGTCCTCTTGGAGTTGATTATTTCCTTTCCCATATTAGGGAAGTTTTCAACTATAATCCCTTCACATATTTTCTCAGTCCCTTTCTTTTTCTCCTCTTCTTCTGGGACCCCTGTAATTCGAGTGTTGGTGAGTTTAATGTTGTCCCAGAGGTCTCTGAGACTGTCCTCAATTCATTTCATTCTTTTTTCTTTATTCTGCTCTGTGGTAGTTATTTCCAGTATTTTATCTTCCAGGTCACTTATCCGTTCTTCTGCCTCAGTTATTCTGCTATTGATTCCTTCTAGAGGATTTTTAATTTCATTTATTGTGGTGTACATCATTGTCTGTTTGCTCTTTAGTTCTTCTAGGTCCTTGTTAAATGTTTTTTTGTATTTTCTCCATTCTATTTCCAAGATTTTGGATCATCTTTACTATCATCACTCTGAATTCTTTTTCAGGTAGACTGCCTATTTCCTCTTCATTTGTTCAGTGTCGTGGGTTTTTACCTTCTTCATCTGCTGTGTATTTCTGTCTTCTCATTGCCTAAGTTACTGCGTTTGCGGTCTTCTTTTCACAGGCTGCAGGTTCTGTTTTTGGTGTCTGCTCCAAGTGGCTAAGGTTGGTTCAGTGGGTTGTGTAGGCTCCTAGTGGAGGAGACTGGTGCCTGTGTTCTGGTGGGTGAGGCTGGATCTTGTATTTCTGGTCGACAGGACCGTCCGTGTCCAGTGGTGTGTTTTGGGGTGTCTGTGACCTTATTATGATTTTAGGCAGCCTCTTTGCTAATGGGTGGGGTTGTGTTCCTGTCTTGCTAGTTGTTTGGCATGGCCTGTCCAGCACTGGATCTTGCTGGTCACTGAGTTTAGCTGGGTCTTAGCATTGAGACGGAGATCTCTGGGAGAGCTCTCGCCAATTGATATTACATGGGGCCAGGAGGTCTCTAGTGGACCAGTGTCCTGAACTCGGCTCTCCCACCTCAGAGACTCAGGCCTGACACCCAGCTGGAGCACCAAGACCCTGTCAGCCACACGGCCAGGTATGTGGGGAGAGTCTTGCCTATTGGGAAGTCTGTGGTCTTCTGCCGGCATTCTGTAGGAGTTGTTCCATATGTAGATGTATATCTGATGCATTTGTGGGGAGGAAGGTGATCTCCTCGTCTTACTCCTCCGCCATCTTGAAGGTCCTCCCTGTTCTTTATTCTTAGTGATGCTTCAAGGAACAACTTTCTCTATGGACTTAGTATCAGGAAGGGTTGTGCTTTTTCCAGCAACTGATTCTTTTTACTTACAGTCACTCTGGGTCTTGGTTACTAATTGTAGTTTTCTTACTTCCGAAACCTTAGGGTCTAATTTGTGGTCACTTCTAGCATGTGCAAAGGATTTTATATATTCCTTTTGTTCTCATGTTTACTTCATGCCTGTCTTACTTTCTTAACTTTATTTTTCTTAAATGTTTTTAAAATTTTTGCTGTATTGAAGGTGTACAAGCCTCATAGTAAATAATTTTAAGACTAAGAGACATAAATACATAATGAATGGAGAGCAGAGCACAGTGGAAGTTTTGGTTCTACGATGCAGCCTAAATTTGCCTTATCTTTTAAAGCAGCAGCATACTGTTCGCTTATACAAAGCTCTTCACCATCGAAACTCCTAAAGTTTTTCTGTAGGTACTACAGCTACTAGCTCCCTACTTGATTGAGGTTGATTTTTGAATATCAACGTAGGATTCTGTGATTATTAACTTCTTGTTTCTAGACTTATATTTTAATGTTTGGTGTGATCTGTGCATCCCAACTGCGTATCATCTATAGATCTGATAAGTCCTCTTGTATGACTGCAATAGGACCATATGACATTCACTTTGTAAGTGAATCTTACTTTAGGAAGGGATGCTTCTGAACTCATTCTACAAGGCCAGCATCAGCCTGATACCAAAACCAGACAAAGACACTTTATAAAAATCTACAAACTCATAGAAAAAGAGATCAGCTCTGTGATTACCAGAGGCGGGGGGTGGGGGGGACCTGGATGAAGGTGGTCAAAAAAGGTACAAGCTTCCAGTTATAAGAAGTTATAAGATAAGTAAGTACTAGGAATGCCATGTATAACATGATAAGTATAATCAACACTGCAGCATGTTGTATATGGAAGCTGAGAGTAAATCCCAAGAGCTCTCATCACAAGGAACGTATTTTTTTCTATAATTTTGCGTCTGTATGAGATTATCACAGTAAGTTTAGTGAACATCCATCATTTCATGATGTACGTAAGTCAGATCACACTGTACACCTTAAACTTATCAGTGCTATATGTCGATTATAAGGCCGGAAGAAAAAAGGACAGTGGTGTAAGAGGAGAAAAGGTCCATTTAATATATATATTAATATACGTTAATATTAATATATATGTATAAAATTGATGAAAACTGTTCAATGGCACAGGAGCTGAGAAGCTGAGAAACAGGATCCTATTCCAGGCTCTAAAAGACAATCTTTACTTTCCAGACACATTATAATGTGTAAAAATTTTAAACTGTATTTGTATGAGTCTTGGTTTAAGTGGTAACTTTAACATTATTTAGCCCTCAACAACCAATTCAGCACAACGTCTATAAATGCAATTCCAAAATAAAACACAGATATCACCAAGCAGCCCTCATAAGGCCACCCAACTCTACTCTTCTTGCAGGACATTTGTGAAATCTTCACAAAATAAGCGTGTGCAGACACATAATTTTCCACTCATGAGCTAACCACTGTTTTTCATTAAAATTATTTAAGTCTTAAGTCTTAAGTAATATATCAGAATTAATCAGGAGACTAACAGAGTTCATAATGCAAATGTGGGATACTTGCTAGGTTTTGAGAGCTTTTGTGGAAACAAGTTTCTAAACAGACATAACATTTTTACCATATAGTAATGTTCATTCTGTACATAAAGCTGCAGACAATGACTAGTGTAGAAGGGAAGGGTGAGAGGAGGGCAGAGCACATTTCCCTCCTCTAAGTCCCCCTTCACGCCTCAGTCCGCGCCCTGCTGTGCTGCCCTCTCCCGCTGACTCCACAGCGCCCACTGCCACCTCCTGCCTCGAGTTCCATTTCTACTTCTCTCAGGTAGAGTGTCTTCATCTCCTCCTTTCCTTGTGCACATGGTACCCCGTACCCTTTATCATTCCCTTGTTAACTGTGCAGACATTCACCAGAAAGCTGAAGTGTTTTCAGGTTGTATGTCCGGTTAATGCATGCTATTCTGATGAGGAAATTTGGAGTATGTCCTATTGACTTGCTATACTTTAGTATACTTGCTATACTTTATACTTGCTATACTTTAGTCAAAGATTAAGATTCCAGTAAAATACCATTTACAAGCAGAAGATTTCTCCAGATTAGTCTTTATCCTAAAAGAAAAGCAGCATTTCTAATCATGTGTGTAGATCGCATGTGATACTAATTTATTACCGTAATTGCTATGATATTCACCATAGACAAAGAAAACAAATATTTACCACTGTGGATTCTTAAGTGCTCTTTTAGATGGTGTTTGTATTTGAAAGCTTTTCCACATTCAGTGCACTTGAATTTACGATTACCCCCAGACTGCGTCACATGTCTCTGTAAGAAAGAATTGGTGTTTTATTTATAAAGCAAAAAGGCTTTAGAGATAAAGAACATCCAATCTACTAAAAGTAAGGTTTTGGTGATTCTCAAATTTTAACAGTCACAAAAATCTAACACTAGGAATATTACCAAAAGGAGGTTGATCATGGCAACAGAATTTTGACATAAAGGAAAATCTCCACTTCCTAAAGGATCAGAAGTGTGAAGCAGCACAGCATTAGCACAAACACTACGCATTTCGCTAGGAACTAGAGGCCACGTCGCCTGCAGTCCGATTCACAGATAACGGAACTGCAGTCGAGAACATCCGTCATCTGTCTGTAGCACAGTTACTACGCAGAAGAAAAGGCCGGGCTTTTTCAGCACCGTAGCCTGTCTCTAGTAAGTTTGGTATTTCCAAAATGTACCTTAATCTGATGATTTAGAAAGTACTTCCATGTTTTTCAGCCCAATATGGGTGGTTGCACTAGCTTTCTGCCTGGCTTACCAAGTCCCCACTTCTGTATACTTCGAATCTATCCTGTACCCTCTATTACTCTTACAGAAGCACCACTGGAATTGAACTATTCAACCAATTCTGCTCATAGATTTCTAGAGGATTCCTCTCCACCTCTGAACCCAGATTCTACTACTACAGACGCCAGGTTCATAGCCCCTGAGTTTCCAGGCTTCTTCGCCAGTCCCCTCTCAGGAGCCTAGGTCCCAGTCGTCCAGTGGGTCCCAACCTCCTGCACATGTACTGCTCTTCGCCTCCTCGCTCTGATTTATACTACGCCTTACTTCCTGGCTCTGCTTCCCCTGAATTCTGACAGTTAAGATTCTACCCATCTGTCAAAGGCTCAAGCTCTGCTTGCTGCGTGCTCTCCCTCGCTGGACTCTCCCTTCTTCTGTCCTTCGTACAGGAAGGACAGAGAATGAGCACGTACCATGCTCTCCTTCACCCAAACCCCTGGCTTTGAAACCGAACATACGGTGACAACTCCCAAATGTCTCTCGCTCGACGTCTCCCATCCCCTCAATGCCAGGCCCTCACAGCCGGCCGCTCCCTCGATGGTCCCCACTGGGAAGCAACAGGCCACTGTCAACAGGCCTGCGGTGATGCCTGCATTTCTCTCCTGGAAGAGTCGGCCCTCCCCTCGTGTGTCTCTTACCTCTGTGAATAACCCCCTCATTGATCTGATCATCATTTAAGCCCTGAACTTCGGAGGAATCCCCGATCCCTCTCTTTCCCTCAGACCCTTGTTCAATCCCTCAGCAAGCCACCCTGCACCCACGGTCCCTAACGATGTTGCGTCTGCCACACCGACCACCTCTGGCCTAGACCACAGCCTCTAAGTGGGCTCCCTGCTTCCTTCTTGTCTCTCTCAGTCTACTTTCCACCCAGGAGCCCGAGCTGCCTTAGAATCTAAAGACAAAATGCAGTATCTTTCAGTGGCTTCCCTATCACACTTATTCTCAGAAAGGTCTCCCTACCCTGTAAAAAAAGAAAAAGAAAAACTTTCTATCCTCTTCCTCTTATTTTTTCATCATTCTACCTGCTTGTATAGCTTACATTTCGGTCACCTACTAATACACGCCTTCTACGGGCAGGGACTTGGCTCATCTTTTTCACTATTGTGCCTTTAACACCTACAACAGGCCTCATACAGAATCGAAACTCAGACACTTTTCAAAGGCCAGCAAGGCAGATGGTCTGCCCTTTGGTCCCAACCTAAATTGTTCCCAATTCTGTTTCTCACATTATTACATTTATCACAGCTCCTTTCTGACGTTGGTCTGACTACATACTTCACATATAAAACCGACTACCTTTGCAAAACCCATCGGACAAATCCTCACAGAAAGTGGCCTTCACCCTCGTCAGAGGTCTTACAATTTTATAGCAGCATCTCCTGCCTTCCCCACCAGGTCCATCTGTCCTCTGAAGGTCCCCTCCTTTGACAAGGGCCCTCAGGGTAGACGATGTGGGGCAGCAGAGGCAGGACGGAGCTGCTCCCCAGACATCACCTGGCAGGCCCTTTCCCCAGGGCTTGTCTATAGCATGGTCATGTCGGGACACCAGGGTGGCAAGAGCATGCGTCTGTATTGTCCCTGACAAGACTCGTGCGGGGCAGATGCGAACAGATGGGCTTTGTCTTCCGTGTGTCAGTTTTCTCCCCTCCTGGCGCTCGCTCCACCCCAAGTGCCCTGCGTGGACTGACCCACCTAAGGAGAAGCTTGGTTCTTGCTCCCTGCCTGCCACCCTCCCACACCCCTTATCTTAGTTCGTGAGTGTTGTCCCCAGAGTCCTGAGAAGACAGGCTGACCCTTCTCATCATTCTGTTGCAGTTTTCTGGTTTGGGGTAACTTGTCCTCTAGAGGATCTGTGACTTAGGTGCACACAGAGCAGACTCTCATGCACTCAGGTGGACAGATGTTCACATCCTTGGATATAAGAAACTGGACATAGCCTCAACATACCCTGTGCAGCTGAATATTTACTTGACTTTTAAATCTAGAATTAAGTAGCTAAATTTCATTACTTGCAGTTGATAGTTATCAGGATCTTATAAAAGGACAACTGGCAAAAGCTTCTTTAACTTTAACCTGTACTTAAGTACAGAGCCAACAATTTAAATATAACTTACACTTACAGGATAGTCTTGGTCTGTGCTTCTAGAAATTGAGGCAAAGTGAAACAAGTAGAATAAACCATATGAAAATTGAATCTTCAGATTAAAAATGGTTTAGAGTCTAAACTTTAGATTTTTAGAGGCATGCAGTTTATGTAATCAGTTGTTTTCTCTACACTGAACATTCCAGTAGTATGTATTCTGAAATCCTAAACGTAAGAGAAATATTTGTTATGGTATAAGCAAAACAATTAAATTGAGATGAAAGGGACCTACCTGAAAAAGAAAACTTAGTTACCTCTAACATAGTGTTCATATGTGCTTTTAAAATCAGAAATGACCAGATAATCCAAATGAATAATCACTTTCCTTTCCATAAGGCTGTAGACCAGACACATCCCCTAAATTTTTCAGTATATTAAAACCCTCGCCTTCTGTGGAGGGGTGAGTTCTCAGTGTGGAAATTTCGTGAATGCAGTCATTCCACTTACTTGATCTCTTCCTGATTTGTGGGAGGTCATGTGACGTTCGAGCTGGGTTCTGTACGCAAAGGTGTAACTGCACAGGGAGCAACTGAAGTTGTCTTCGTTCTTTTCATGGCGATATTTAATGTGTTCTTTCAGAGAGGTAAAGCGTTTATATCCTCTGTCACAATATGGGCAGGTGAGTAACTGGGAAAATGCATCTGGTGTTCCTGTAAAAGAAGGATCATATATTTTAAAGTTAAAACGTTAAAAAAATATTGCCAGGACAGACTGTCAAGATGGCGGAAGAGTAAGACGCGGAGATCACCTTCCTCCCCACAGATACACCAGAAATACATCTACACGTGGAACAGCTCCTACAGAACACCTGCTGAACGCTGGCAGAAGACCTCAGACCTCCCAAAAGGCAAGAAACCCCCCATGTACCTGGGTAGGGCAAAAGAAAAAAGGAAAAACAGAGACAAAAGAATAGGGACGGGATCTGCACCAGGGGGAGGGAGCTGTGAAGGAGGTAAGGTTTCCACACACTAGGAAGCCCCTTCGCGGGCGGAGACTGCGAGTGGCGGAGGAGAGCGCAGCCACAGGGGTGCGGAGGGCAAAGCGGGGAGATTCCTGCACAGAGGGTCGGTGCCGACCGGCACTCACCAGCCCGAGAGGCTCGTCTGCTCACCCGCCAGGGCGGGTGGGGCTGGGAGCTGAGGCTCGGGCTTCGGCCGGATCGCAGGGAGAGGACTGGGGTTGGCGGCATGAACACAGCCTGCAGGGGGTTAGTGCGCCACGGCTGGCCGGGAGGGATTCGGGGAAAAGTCTGGACCTGCCAAAGAGGTAAGAGACCATTGTTTCCTGGTGCGCGAGGAGAGGGGATTAAGAGCGCTGCTTAAAGAAGCTCCAGAGACGGGCGTGAGCCGCGGCTAAAAGTGCGGACGCCAGAGACGCTAAGGCTGCTGCCGCCACCAAGAAGCCTGTGTGCGAGCACAGGTTACTATCCACACCTCCCTCCCAGGAGCCTGTGCAGCCCACCACTGCCAGGGTCCCGGGATCCAGGGACAACTCCCCCGGGAGAATGCACGGCGCGCCTCAGGTTGGTGCAACATCCTGCACCAGCGGCCGCAGGCCCGCCCCGCACTCTGTGCCCCTCCCTTCCCCTGGCCTGAGTGAGCCAGAGCCCCCGAATCAGCGGCTCCTTTAACCCCGTCCTGTCTGAGCGAAGAACAGACGCCCTCCAGCGACCTACACGCAGAGGCGGGGCCAAATCCAAAGCTGAGCCCCTGTGAGCTGTGCAAACAAAGAAGGGAAAGGGGAATCTCTCCCAGCTGCCTCAGGAGCAGCGGATTAAATGTCCACCATCAACGTGATGTACCTGCATCTGTGAAATACCTAATTAGACAACATATCATCCCAAATTGAGAAGGTGGACTTTGGGAGCAACTGTAGACTTGGGTTTGGTTTTATGTTTATCTTAGTTTAGTGTTTAGAGCTTGTTATCACTGGGTTTTTTTTTTTTGCGGTACGCAGGCCTCTCACTGTTGTGGCCACTCCGGACGCGCAGGCTCAGCAGCCATGGCTCACGGGCCCAGCCGCTCCGCGGCATGTGGGATCTTCCCAGACCAGGACATGAACCCAAGTCCCCTGCATCAGCAGGCAGACTCTCAACCTCTGCACCACCAGGGAAGCCCACTGGTAGATTTTTTATTGATTTGGTTGCTCTCTTCCTTTTAGATATTTTTCTTTTTCTCTTTTTGTGAGTGTGTATGTGTTTGCTTCTTCGTGTGATTTTGTCTGTACAGCTTTGCTTTACCATTTGTCCTACGGTTCTGTCTGTCTAGTATAGTTTTGAGCACTTGTTATAATTGGGGGATTTGTTTTATGGTTTGGTTGCTCTATTCTTTCTTTCCCCTTTTTTTAAATTACTTTTTAATTCATTTTTAATAATTAAAAACTTCTTATTTTAATAACTTTCTTTTCTTTTTTCTTTTTTTTCCTCCCTTTTCTTCTGAGCTGTGTGGCTGACAGGGTCTTGGTGCTCCAGCTGGGTGTCAGGCCTGTGCCTCTGGGGTGGGAGAGCTGAGTTCAGGACACTGGTCCACCAGAGACCTCCCGGCTTCACATAATATCAGTCAGCGAAAGCTCTCCCAGAGATCTCCATCTCAACGCTAAGACTCAGCTCCACTCAATGACCAGCAATCTCTAGTGCTCGACAGGCCATGCCAAACAACTAGCAAGACAGGAACAACCCAACCCATTAGCAGAGAGGCTGCCTAAAATCGTAAGTAGAGAGGCTGCCTAAAATCGTAAGTCCACAGACACCCCAAAACACACCACTGGACATGGTCCTCCTGCCCAGCAGAAAGACAAGATCCAGCCTCATCCACCAGAACACAGGCACTAGTCCCCTCCACCAGGAAGCCTACACAACCCCACTGAATCAACCTTACCCACTGCGGGCAGACACCAAAAACAACGGGAACTACGAACATGCAGCCTGCGAAAAGGAGACCCCCAAAACAGCAAGTTAAGCAAAGTGAGAAGACAGAGAAACACACAGCAGATGAAAGAGCAAGGTAAAAACCCACCAGACCAAACAAGTGAAGAGGAAATAGGCAGTCGACCTGAAAAAGAATTCAGAGTAATGATAGTAAAGATGATCCAAAATCTTGGAAATAGAATGGAGAAAATACAAGAAACGTTTAACAAGGACCTAGAAGAACTAAAGAGCAAACAGACAATGAAAAACAGATAAGTGACATGGAAGATAAAATAGTGGAAATAACTACCACAGAGCAGAAAAAAGAATGAAATGAATTGAGGACAGAAGAAGAAGAGGAGAAAAAGAAAGGGATGTCCAAGAAAATACTTGAAGAGATTATAGCTGAAAACTTCCCTAATGTAGGAAATAATCAAGTCCAGGAAGCGCAGAGTCCCATACAGAAACATGTCAAGACACACATTAATTAAACTAGAAAAAATTAAATACAAAGAAAATATATTAAAAGCAGCAAGGGGAAAACAACAAATAACATACAAGGGAATCCCCATAAGGTTAACAGCTGATCTTTCAGCAGAAACTCTGCAAGCCAGAAGGGAGTGGCAGGACATATTTAAAGTGATGAAAGGGAAAAACCTACAACCAAGAGTACTCTACCCAGCAAGGGTCTCATTCAGATTCGATAAGAGAAATTAAAACCTCTACAGACAAGCAAGAGCTAAGAGAATTCACCACCAAACTAGCTTTACAACAAATGCTAAAGGAACTTCTCTAGGCAGGAAACACAAGAGAAGGAAAAGACCTACAATAACAAACCCAAAACAATTACGAAAATGGTAATAGGAACATACATATCTATAACTAGCTTCAATGTAAATGGATTAAATGCTCCAACCAAAAGACATAGACTGGCTGAATGGATACAAAAACAAGACCCATATATATGCTGTCTACAAGAGACCCACTTCAGACCTAGGGACACATACAGATGGAAAGTGAGGGGATGGAAAATGATACTCCATGCACATGGAAATCAAAAGAAAGCTGGAGTAGCAATTCTCCTATGAAATAGACACAAGAGACAAAGAAGAACACTACATAATGATCAAGGGATCAATCCAATCGTAAATATTTATGCACCCAACACAGGAGCACCTCAATACATAAGGCAAATGCTAACAGCCATAAAAGGGGAAATCGACAGTAACACAATCATGGAAGGGGACTGTAACACCCCACTTTCACCAATGGACAGATCATCCAAAATGAAAATAAATAAGGAAACACAAGCTTTAAATGATACATTAAACAAGATGGACTTAATTGATAGTTATAGGACATTCCATCCAAAAACAACAGAATACACTTTCTTCTCAAGTGCTCGTGGAACATTCTCCAGGATAGATCATACCTTGGGTCACAAATCAAGCCTTGGTAAGTTTAAGAAAACTGAAATTATATCAAGTATCTTTTCTGACCACAATGCTATGAGATTAGATATGAATTACAGGAAAAAAAAAACCATGGAGGCTAAACAATACACTACTAAATAACTATAACTAAGATCACTAAAGAAATCGAAGAGGAAATCCAAAAATACCTAGAAACAATGACAGTGAAAACACAACGGCCCAAACACAACGACCCAAAACCTATGGGATGCAGCAAAAAGCAGTTCTAAGAGGGAGGTTTATAGCAATACAATCCTACCTCAAGAAACAAGAAACATCTCCAATAAACAACCTAACCTTACACCTAAAGCAATTAGAGAAAGAAGAACAAAAAAATCCAAAAGTTAGCAGAAGGAAAGAACTCATAAACATCAGATCAGGTATAAATGAAAAAGAGATGAAGGAAACAGTAGCAAAGATCAGTAAAATTAAAAGCTGGTTCTTTGAGAAGATAAACAAAATTGATACACTATTAGCCAGACTCTTCAAGAAAAAAAAGGGAGAAGACTCAATAGAATTAGAAATGAAAAAGGAGACACGTGACACTGCTGAAATACAAAGGATCATGAGAGATTACTACAAGCAACTCTATGCCAATAAAATGGACAACCTGGAAGAAAGGGACAAATTCTTAGAAATGCGCAACCTGCCAAGACTGAACCAGGAAGAAACAGAAAATATGAACAGACCAATCACAAGCACTGAAATTGAAACTGTGATTAAAAATCTTCCAACAAACAAAAGCCCAGGACCAGATGGCTTCACAGGCGAATTCTATCAAACATTTAGAGAAGAGCTAACACCTAACCTTGTTAAACTCTTCTGAGGGAGGAACATTCCCCAAACTCATTCTACAAGGCCACCCTCACCCTGATACCAAAACCAGACAAAGATGTCACAAAGAAAGAAAACTACAGGCCAACACCACTGATGAACATAGGTGCAAAAATCCTCAACAAAATACTAGCAAACAGAATCCACAGCACATTAAAAGGATCATACACCATGATCAGTTGGGGTTTTTTCTAGGATTGCAAGGATTCTTCAGTATACGCAAATCAGTCAATGTGATACATCCTATTAACAAACTGAAAGAGAAAAAGCTTTCGACAAAATTCAACACCCAACACCCATTTCCCTCCAGAAAGTAGGCATAGAGGGAACTTACCTCAACATAATGAAGGCCATATATGACAAGCCCACAGCCAACATCATTCTCAATGGTGAAAAACTGAAACCATTTCCTCTAAGATCAGGAACAAGACAAGGGTGTCCACTCTCACCACTATTATTCAATATAGTTTCGTAAGTTTTAGCCACAGCAATCAGAGAAGAAAAAGAAATAAAAGGAATCCAAATCGGAAAAGAAGTAAAGCTGTCACTGTTTGCAGATGACATGATACTATACATAGAGAATCCTAAAGATGCTCCCAGAAAACTACGAGAGCTAATCAGTGAATTTGGTAAAGCAGCAGGTTACAAAATTAATGCACAGAAGTCTCTTGCATTCCTCCCATTTACCATTGCAACAAAAAGAATAAAACACCTAGGAATAAACTTACCTAAGGAGACAAAAGACCTGTATGCAGAAAAGTATAAGACACTGATGAAAGAAATTAAAGAAAGATGATACAAACAGATGGAGGGATATACCATGTTCTTGGATTGGAAGAATCAACACTGTGAAAATGACTATACTACCCAAAGCAATCTACAGATTCAACGCCATCCCTATCAAACTACCAATGGCATTTTTCACAGAACTAGAACAAAAAATTTCACAATTTGTATGGAAACACAAAAGACCCCGAATAGTCAAAGCAGTCTTGAGAAAGAAAAATGGAGCTGGAGGAATCAGGCTCCTGGACTTCAGACTTATACTACAAAGCTACAGTAATCAAGACAGTATGGTACTGGCACAAAACCAGAAATATAGATCAATGGAACAGGATAGAAAGCCCAGAGATAAACCCAGGCACATATGGTCCCCTTAATTTTCATAAAAGGAACCAAGAATACAATGGAGAAAAGACAGCCTCTTCAATAAAGTGGTGCTGGGAAAACTGGACAGCTACATGTGAAAGAATGAAATTAGAACACTCCCTAACACCATACACAAAAATAAACTCAAAATAGATTAAAGAATGTAAGGCCAGACACTATAAAACTCTTAGAGGAAAACATAGGCAGAACACTCTATGACATAAATCACAGCAAGCTCCTTTTTGACACACCTTCTGGAGAAGTGGAAATTAAAACAAAAATAAACAAATGGGACCTAATGAAACTTAAAACTTGCACAGCAAAGGAAACCATAAGGTGAAAAGACAACCCTCAGAATGGGAGAAAATATTTGTAAATGAAGCAACTGACAAAGGATTAATCTCCAACATTTACAAGCAGCTCATGCAGCTCAATATCAGAAAAACAAACAACCCAATCCAAAACTGGGCAGAAGACCTAAATAGACATTTCTCCAAAGAAGATATACAGATTGCCAACAAACACATGAAAGGATGCTCAACATCACTAATTACTAGAGAAATGCAAACCAAAACTACAATGAGGTATCACCTCACACCAGTCAGAACGGCCATCATCAAAAAATCTACCAATAATAAGTGCTGGAGAGGGTGTGGAGAAAAGGGAACCCTCTTGTACTGTTGGTGGGAATGTATATTGATATAGCCACTATGGAAAACATTATGGAGTTTCCTTAAAAAACTAAAAATAGAACTACCATATGACCCAGCAATCCCACTACTGGGCATATACCCTGAGAAAACCGTACTTCAAAAAGAGTCATGTAATACCTACACTGTTCATTGCAGCTCTATTTACAATAGCCAGGACATGGAAGCAGTAGTCTCAGTGTCCATCGACAGATGAATGGATAAAGAAGATGTGGCACATATATACAATGGAATATTACTCAGCCACAAAAAGAAATGAAATTGAGTTATTTGTAGTGAGGTGGATGGACCTAGAGTCTGTCAAACAGAGTGAAGTGAGTCAGAAAGAGAAAAACAAGTCCAAGTACAGGAATAAAGATGCAGACATAGAGAAGGGACTTGAGGACACAGGGAGGGGGAAGGGTAAGCTGGGACAACATGAGAGAGTGGCATCAACATATATACACTACCAAATGTAAGGTAGACAGCTAGTGGGAAGCAGCCGCAGAGCACAGGGAGACCAGCTCGGTGCTTTGTGTCCACCTCGAGGGGTGGGATAGGGAGGGTGGGAGGGAGAAGATATGGGAATGTACGTATATGTATAACTGATTCACTTTGTTATACAGCAGAAAGTAACACACCACGGTAAAGCAATCATACACCAATAAAGATGTTATAAAAAAATTACCAAAGCTACCACCAAGGTCCTCTGGTATGTACCAGACATTATTATGCTTTGTATTTGATCCTCAAAACAACACACTGATCTCCCCCTCTATTTTATAAAGAGAGAACGTGAGGCCCAGAAAAGGCTAAATAACTTCCAAATCACACAGGCAGTAAACGATGAAGTCAGAAGTCAAACGCGTGCTGTGTGACTTTTTCACTAAAACGTATTTCTTCTCTTCGTTTTCATGGTTAATTAGAGAAAAACGACACTCTATTTATAGTCCTTGGAGAGTAAGCAGCACACGGACTATGTTTCTAAGACTCCCTTGCAGGTAGGTGTGGCCCTGTGCCCGAGTTCAGACCAAAAGAGTGGGGGCCGGGCCAGACCAGGCCTGGCCCACTGAGACGCCCCCTGCACGGCTCTTCATGTTCTTTTTCCTCCTGAAACACACCAGCACATCTTCTGTATAGTTTTAGCTGGATGACTATTACGATAGCTTTCAGAAAATAAGGGCATTATGGACGAACTGTAGTTTGTGGAGTGAACTAGATATTTTTTATATATGGAACCATCTAAGCCTGCCAATCCTAAAAATGTAATACTTCTTTGGCCAATTAATATTTAACTAAGAGTAGATTTCCATATTTGATGTATTTCTTCAAAGAAATAAGTTCCTAAGCGACAGCTTATGGTAAATATCATCTTACCTTCATTTTGGATTTCTTACAGAAAAAGACCACCAAAGAAAGTTTCGGAACATTCTTCAAATGCTTCATAAACATGTGATTTATGGGAAATAATTTCCCATTATTGAAATTCAAGTCTATGTAAATTAAATGTCTTGCTTAAGGGCAGGCCTGCAAATACTAAGCTGAGCACCTGACACTACACAGCTAAATACACCAAAATATGTATCAAATATACAAATAAAATCAACCAAGACCCCCACGGTTTATGCTGTTTTTTTTTTTGTTTGTTTGTTAGCAGTTCGCAAGTCACCTGGAACCAGAGTGTTTTTCTCCTAGTGATGACTCTGGCATGACCCCCCTTCTTTGGGGACTAGAGTAGCCACCTGAGGACATTTTGGGGGGGAAATCAAGTTATATTTTGTCTAGTATCAATTTCCTATTTGTACAGACAAGTGGGAAATCAACATTTGGGACACTCTCCTTGCCAGACTGTCTGTCTATCCTACTGGTCTCAGCGGCTAAGGTCAGAGTCCACTGTTACAGGTGTTTGGTCATCAGTACCACAGTCACAGTGTGATTCCATGGTTCAAGCTCCTTGTACTCCTGGGTCATAAGCGGTCTGCTTGCATTACATTCTATTTTCTTCTTTACCTTCATTAATCCTTCCAATCAGTAAACAAAATATCCATAAAATGACAAGTTTATCATATTCAAATAGCAAGTTCTTTTCATAAATCAGTATCTATTGAATGTTCATACTCATAAACCAGCACTGGAATATTATTTTTTAAAAACTCACTTTTTAGCAATGAAGACTTGTCATGTAAGGAAAAAAATGTTTCTTTTTAGAATTCCTATAATAAACTTATGGTAGCAATTCAATACTACTAAAAAAATCCAACCTATATCTGACCATTTTTTGAACAATAATTTCTTTATGTATCTGTGACCATGCATATACTTATTTAAAAAACATTTTAAATTTCTGTATCTTAAACTTCCTTTAATAGGCAGACTGATATAAAACCTGTGAAAAATTTCCTGATTTGTTCCCCACTGAACCAGAATTTGCGATAAATCCATCTGTTGAAGTTTCCCTGTTTACAACTTACGACATGCAGACAGTATGTTTAATCTGTTAAAACACTAAAAACCTAAGTGCTTCTGAAGATAATCACTTTTTCTATGTAAACAGATGTTGCTGGTGTGACAGAAAATCTACTGTGAAATACTGTATTAGCAGTTAAATTAGATTATATACCTAAAAGTAATGAATTCCTGAATTAAAAACATATTGAATAATAATTAGACAAAGAAAACAAAAAATGTTTTACTAATTCAGAACAGTTAAGGCCTCAATTTTTATGGGATTTTACTGCATTGATTTGTAACAATGGACTTTACAAAGTTGAACCTTATTTGATCTATGCAATGGAACGTTTCTTTAGTTTTCATTATTTTCTTTCATGGATACTTTCTGAAATCCTCTTTGTTACACAGTTATACACATCTGCATTTAAAATGTTCTGTTTCCCTTTCATATCTATGGTAAGCTACTGCTTCTTCAGGTGAAATGTTATCACATTTTCTTTAAGAGAAAAACAACCAAGAAACAAAAGTAGAAAACGAAGGCCCGACAGGATTATAATGCCAATAACTACGGACTCTGCAAATATGCAAACAGATCAACAGAACGCATATCATTAAGCTGAAATGCAGTGTCCCCGGGGGTAATTACTTATAGTTTTCAGAAACGTGTCCTTTTGCCACACTGCAGGAAACAATTCCTAGAGTACCCTACTTCTTTTTCCTTTGTCACCAAATTAGTTACAGAAATCCTATCTATTCTGGAGTGAAACTTCTCTTTCTTCTCTTTTGCATAGCTGATTCCTGATTTAAGGAAGGTACAGTTGACTCTTCACAATGGAATCTGTTTTGTTTTCTGTACCATCCTTCTCGATTTCCTTCAAACATTTAAAAGTTGATTGATACAACACCATTTACACTAGCACCAAAAATACTTAGGCATAAATCTAACAAATTATGTATAAGATTTATTGGAGTAAAACTACAAAAGTCTGATGAATAAAATCAAAGAACTAAATAAATGGAGAGATATTCCATGTTCATGGATACTCAACATTGACTCAATATTGTCAAGATGTCAGTTCTCCCCAACTAGGTCTACAGAGTCAATGTAATCCCAATCAAGTTATTTTATGGATAATGACAGACATTCTAAGTTTATACAGAGAGGCAAGAGACCCAGAAGAGGCAACATAACATTGAAGGTGAAGAGTAACGTTGGGAGACCAACACTATCTGACTTCAAGGCTTACTATGTAGCTATAATATTCAAGAAAGTGTGGTGTTGGTGAGAGAACAGACAAATGGGTCAGTGGAACAGAATAGACAGCCCAAAAAGCAAAGGCAACTGGTCATCCACATACCAAAAAAAAAATGTAAACACAGACCTTACACCCTTTACAAAACTCAAAATGGATCACAGACAACAACAGAAGAAAACCTATGTGATCTTGGGTATGGTAATGCCAGTTTAGATACCAAAGGCATGAGCCATGAAAGAGATACTTGATATGCTGGACTTCATTAAATGAAAAAGTTCTGTTCCATGAAAGACAATAACAAGAGAACCAAAAGAGAATTAGAAGATAAGCCATGGACTGGGAAAACTATTTTCAAATGACACATCTGAAAAAGGACTAGTATCCAAAATATACAAAGAATTCTTAAAACTCACTGCTAAGAAATCAAATAATTTAATTAAAAAAATGGGCCAAATCATAGCCCCCTTCCTCCTCCAACTTCATGACAGAGAATCAGGAAATCAACACTGGAACTACTGAGTTCAAGAATACATACTTGAGATTAAAGTAAACCTGGAGGACAAGATGGTGGAGTAGAAGGACCTGAGCTCACCTCCTCTCACAAAGACAGAAAAATCACAACTAACTGCTAAACAACCATCAACAAAAAAGGGCTGGAACCTACCAAAAAAGATAATTCTACTTCCAAAGACAAAGCCACAACGAGATGGTAGAAGGGGCACATTCGCAATACAATCAGATCCCATACTAATTATTTTCTAGTTTGACCCACAAACTAGAAAATAACTATATCACAGAGGTTCTCTCACAGGAGTGAGAGTTCTGAGCCCCACGTCAGGCTCCCCAGTCTGGAGGTCTTGCATTGGTAGGAGAAGCCCCCAGAGCATTTGGCTTTTAAGGCCAGTGGGGCTTGACTGCAGGAACTCCACAGGACTGGGGAAACAGAAGCACCACTCTTGTGCCACAGGGCACAAATAAGGTCTCATGTGAGCTGGGACATGGGAAAGAGTAGTGACTTCATAGGACCCTGGGCGAGACCTACCTGCTAGTCTTGGAGGGGTCTGCTGGGGAGGTGAGGGATGGCTGTGGCTCACTGTGGGTAAAAGGACACTGGCGGCAGAGGTACCAGGGGGTACTCATTGGCATGAGCTGTCCTGGAGGCCGTCATTTTGACACCAAGACCTGGCCCCACCAAACAGCCCTTAGGTTCCAGTGCTGGCACGCCTCAGGCCAAACAACCTGCAGGGTGGGAACACAGCCCCACCCATCAGCAGACAGGCTGCCTAAAGTCACAGCCACCTCTAAACACACTCCTTGACACGGCCCTGCCACCAGAGGGACAAGACCCAGCTCCACCCACCAGTGGGCAGGCACCAGTCCCTCCCACCAGGAAGCCTGCACAAGCCCCATGACCATTCCTCACTCACCAGGGGGCAGACACCAGAACCAAGAGGAACTACAATCCTGCGGTCTGTGGGACCTCAAACACACAAAGTGACACAAAATGAGATGGCAGAGGAATATGTTTCAGATGAAGGAACAATATAAAACCCCAAAAGAATAATTACATGAAGTGACAGACAATCTACCTGAAAACAAATTCACAGTAATGATAGTAAAGATGATCCAAGATCTCAGAAAAAGAATGGAGGCACAGACCAAGAGGATACAAGAAATGTTTAACAAAGAGCTAGAAGATTTAAAAAACAAACAGAGTTGAACAATACAATAAATGAAATGACAAATATGCCAGAAAGAGTCAATAGCAGAATAAATGATGCAGAAGGATGGATAAGTGAGCTGAAGACAGAATGGTGGAAATCACTGCTGCAGAACAGAATAAAGAAAAAAGAATGAAAAGAAATGACAGCCTAAGAGACCTCTGGGACAACACTAAACGCACCAACATTTGCATTATAGGGGTCCTAGAAGGAGAAGAGAGAGACAAAGGGCCTGAGAAAGTATTTGAAGAGATAATAGTTGAAAACTTCCTTAACATGGGAAAGGAAACAGTCACCTAAGTCCAGGAAGTGCAGAGAGTCCCATAAGGGATAAACCCAAGGAGGAATATGCAGAGACATGTTAATCAACTTGACAAAAATGAAAGATAAAGATAAAATATCAAAAGCAACAAGGGAAAAGCAACAAATAACATACAAGGGAATCCCCGTAAGGTTATCAGCTGGTATTTCAGCAGAAACTCTGCAGGCCAGAATGGAGTGGCAGGATATATTTAAGTGGTGGAAGGGAAAAACCTACAACCAAGAATACTCAGCAAGGCTCTTGTTCAGAGTCGATGCAGAAATCAAAAGCTTTACAGACAAGCAAAAGCTAACAGAATACGGCACCACCAAACCAGCTTTACAACAAAGGCTAAAGAAACTGTTCTAGGCAGAAAAGAAAAGCCCATGAGAGAAAACAAGAAAATTATGAATGGGAAAGCTGACTGGTCAAGGCAAATATACAGTAAAGGTAGGAAATCATCCACTCACAAACATGCTATCAAAACCAGCAATCATGAGAAGAGGAGAGTACAATGCAGGATATTTGGAAATGCATTTGAAATTAAGAGACCAGCAACTTAAAACAATCTTGTATATACATACATAGACTGCTGTATCAAAACCTCATGGTAACCGCAAACCAAGAATCTACTTATAGATAGATCCAAAACCTATGGGGTGCAGCAAAAGCAGTTCTAAAGAGGGAAGTTTATAGCAATACAGTCTTATCTCAGGAAACAAGAAAAATCCCCAATAAACAACCTAACCTTACACCTAAAGCAACTAGAGAAATAAGAACAAAAAAACCCCAAAGTTAGCAGGAGGAAAGAAATCATAACGATCAGAGCAGAAATAAATGAAATAGAGACGAAGAAAACATTAGAAAAGATCAATGAGACTAAAAGCTGGCTCTTTGAAAAGATAAACAAAATAGATAAACCTTTAGACCAATCGAGAAAAAAAGGGAGAGGGCTCAAATCAATAAAATTAGAAATGAAAAAGAAGTTACAATGGACACACCACAGAAATACAGAGGATCTTAAGAGACTACTACAAGCAACTATATGCCAATATAACGGACAACCTAGAAGAAATGGACAAATTCTTAGAAAGGTACAATCTCCCAAAAATGAACAAGGAAGAAATTGAAAATATGAACAATAATCACAAGCACTGAAACTGAAACTGTGATTAAAAAATTCCCAATAAACAAAAAGTCCAGGACCAGATAGCTTCACAGGGGAATTCTATCAAACATTTAGAGAAGAGTTAACACCTATCCTTCTGAAACTGTTTCAAAAAATTGCAGACGAAGGAACCCTCCAAAATTCATTCTATGAGGTCAACATCACCGTGATACCAAAACCAGACAAAGATACCACAAGAAAAGAAAATTACAGGCCAATCTCATAGATGAACATAGATGCAAAAATCCTCAACAAAAAAAAAATACTGGCAAACAGAATCCAACAATACATTAAAAGGATCATGCACCATGATCAAGTGGGATTTATCCCAGGGATGCAAGGATTTTTCAGTACCCACAATTATTCAGTGTGATACACCACATTAACAAATTGAAGGAAAAAAACCATATGATCATCTCAATAGAAAAATCTTTTGGCAAAATTTCAACACCCATTTAAGATAAAAACTCTCCAGAAAGTGGGCATAGAGGGAATATACCTCAACATAATAAAGGCCATATATGACCAACCCACAGCTAACATTATACTCAGTGGTGAAAAGCAGAAAGCATTTGTTCTAAGATCAGGAACAAGACAAGGATGTCTACTCTCACCACTTCTATTCAACCTAGTTTTGGAAGTCTTAGCCATAGCAATCAGAGAAGAAAAAAAATAGCAGGAATCCAAGTTGGAAAGGAAGAAGTAAAACTGTCACTGTTTGCAGATGACATGATACTATACATAAAAAATCCTAAAGATGCTACCAGAAAACTACTGGAGCTCGTCAATGGATTCAGTAAAGTTGCAGGACACAAAATTAATGCAGAGAAATCTGTTGCATTCCTATACACTAACAACGAAAGATCAGAAAGAGAAATTAAAGAAACAATACCATTTACCAGTGCATGAAAAAAGAATAAAATACCTAGGAATAAACCTACCTAAGGAGGCAAAAGACCCGTATGCAGAAAACTGTAAGATGCTGATGAAAGAAACTGAAGATGACACAAACAGATGGAAAGACATACCATATTCTTGGATTGGAAGAATCAATATTGTCAAAATGACTCTACTATACCCAAGGCAATCTACAGATTCAATGCAATCCCGATCAAATAACTAATGGCATTTTCTGCAGATCTAGAACAAAAACCTTAAAATCTGTATGGAAACACAAAAGACCCTGAATAGCCAAAGGAATCTTGGGAAAGAAAAACAGAGCTGCTGGAGGAAGCAGGCTGACTGATACTATAAAACTACAGTCATCAAAACAGTATGGTACTGGCACAAAGACAGAAATACAGATAAATGGAACAGGATAGAAAGCCCAGAAATAAACCCACACCCCTATGGTCAATCTATGACAAAGGAGGCAAGAATATACAATGGAGAAAAGACAGTCTCTTTAATAAATGGTGCTGGGAAAAGTGGAGAGCTACGTGTAGAAGCATGAAATTAGAACATTCTCTAACAGCATACACAAAAATAAACTCGGAATTCATTAAAGACCTAAATGTAAGTCTGGATACTATAAATCTCTTAGAGGAAAACATAGGCAGAACATTGTTTGACATAAATTGCAGTAATACCTTTTTGGATCCACCTCCTAGAGTAACGAAAATAAAAACAAAAATAAACAAATGGGACCTAATTAAACTTAAAAGCTTTTGCACAGCAAAGGAAACCATAAAGAAAATGAAGACAACCCACAGAATGGGAGAAAGTATTTGCAAATGAAGTGAACGACAAGGGTTTAATCTCCAAAACATACAAACAGCTCATGCAGCTCAATATCGAAAAAACAAACAACCCGATCAAAAAAATGGGCAGTAGATCTAAATATACATTTCTCCAAATATATGTTTACATTTAGAGAAATGTATATTTCTCCAATATACAAATGTATGTTTATCTATTTTATCTTTCAAAGAAGATATACAGATGGCCAAAAAGCAAATGAAAAGATGCTCCACATCACTAATTATTAGAGAAATGAGAATCAAAACTACACTGAGGTATCACCGTTCAGAATGGCCATCATCAAAAAATCTACAAACAATAAATGCTGGAGAGGATGTGGAGAAAAGGGAACGCTCTTGCACTGTTGGTGGGAATGTAAACTGATACAGCCACTATGGAGGTTCCTTAAAAAACTAAAAATAGAGCTACCATATGATTCAGCGATCCATCTCCTGGGCATATATCCAGAGGAAATCATACTTCAAAAAGGTACATGCACCCCAGTGTTCACTGCAGCACTATTTACAAGAGCCAGGACATGGAAGCATCCTAAGTGTCCATCGACAGAGGAATGGATAAAGATGATGTGGTGTATATATATAGGTATATATACACAATGGAATATTACTCAGCCATAAAAAAGAATGCAATAATGCCATTTGCGGCAACATGGATGGATCTAGAGATTATCATACTAAGTAAGTTAGACAGAGAAAGATAAATATCAAAGGATATAATTTATATGTGGAATCTAAAAAATAGTACAAATGAACTTATTTACAAAAGAGAAACAGACTCACAGACTTTGAAAACAAACTTATGGTTACCAAAAGGGAAAGGCAGGGGTGGGATAAATGAGATTGGGATTCACATGTGCACACTACTATATATAAAACAGACAACCAACAAGGATCTACTGCATGGCACAGCAGACTCTACTCAATACTCTGCAATGACCTATATGGGAAAAGAATCTGAAAAAGAATAGATATGTATATGTATAACTATATAACTTTGCTGTACACCTGAAGCTAACACAACATTGTAAATCAACTAACTCCAATATAAAGTTAAAAAATTAAAAAAATGGGCCAAGGACTTTGTCACCTCATCAAAGAAGATATACAGATGACAAATAAGTGTGAAAAGATGCTGCACATAATATTTCATTAGGGAAATACAAACTAAAACAGCAAGACACCACTACACACTATTAGAATGGCCAAAATCGGGAACACTGAGAACGTGAAATATTGGCCATGATGTGGAGCAACAGGAACTCTCATCATTGCTGGTGGAATGGAAAGTGGTGCAGCCACTCGGGATGATAGTTTGGCCGTTTCCTCTAGAACTAAGCATACTCTTATCATATAATCCAGCAATTGTGCACCTTGGTATTTACCCAAAGGAGCTGAAAACTTATTTCCAGACCAAAATCTGTGCACGAATGTTTACAGCAGCTTCATTCATCATTGCCAAAACTTGGAAGCAACCAAGGTGTCCTTCAGTAGGTGAATGGATAAATAAAATGCAGTACGTCCAGACTATGGAATATCATTCAACGTTTAGAAGAAATGAGTTATCAATCCATGAAAAGACACAGAGGAAAGTTAAATGCATAACTACGTGAAAGAAGCCAATTTGAAAAGGCTATATGACTATATACTATATGACTCCAACTGTAAGACATCCTGGATAAGGCAAAACTATGGAGGCATAAAAACATCAGTGGTTGCCAGGGCAAGGAGGAGGGCAGGATGAATAGGCAGAGCACAGAGGACTTTTCGGGCAGTGAACGTACTCTGTGTGATAGTATAATGATGGATACTTGTCATTGTACATTTGTCCAAACCCACAGAACGTACAACACCAAGAGTGAACCCTAATGCAAATTAAGGTCTTTGAGTGATTATGACGTGTCAATGTAGGTTCATCCTTGGTTAAAAAAAAAAGTACCGCTCTGGTGAGTGATGTTGATAATGGGGGGGGCAGGGGGAATATGGGAAATCTCTGCACCTCTGTACAATTTTGTTCTAAATATAAAACTGCTCTAAAAAGTCTTTTAAAAAGTTGATTATTGGGCTATTAAGCTAAATCTATCCATTAAACTGGGAACCCTGGAAAAACCAAACCAGATTTAGGATCTTAATACTTCAAATATCCTCAAACATTCCAAGCATCTTCCTAGTTCTTGGTACAGATACTGCGTAAAATTTCTTACAGGAATATTTTCATCTGTTTCTAGTGCATGGAAGGCAGAATGACAGCATATTTCTTTTCAGGAGAGTATGAACGCATTATTATTGTATTTTACAACTATATACTGGCTGTTCATATCACAGAGGACCAAAGCAGATACAGGAAAACCATCTGTCTCCAAATATGTTTTGAACCAGACAGCCATGCTTTTCTTGCCAGAACAGTGGAGAATAATCAAAGGGCACTAAGGGTCATCCTAGTTCCCATTTCTACTACTTGCTACCATGTAAGTGAATGGAAATCAATGTCCAGGCACTGCCCTAAGCATTGCACACGTGGTGGCATCACACTATATACACGAGGGGCCACTGACACAATGCTATACTGTTACCGTGGACAGTGTTCCACTCATTAAAGAGATCACTCTCTACAGCCACCTGCAATAAATTTTGGTTTTCAAAAATGTTCCCTCTAGTAGAGTGGGTTCCCACATAGAGTAATGGAAGCAGTAATCCTCTGGAGATGAGAACAAAGCGGCCGTGATGCTTGTTACCGTTTTCATCGTGCCCGCTGGCCTCCGGCGTGCCCTGCCTCTGGTCCTCCTCGGGCGCCTCGGGGTAGATGACTGCAGTGTCTTGTTGCTGCAGGAACTCTTCAACGTTAGGATCATGGTTTTGTTCATTTTCTGCATCTGAGTCGCATTCATCATCTTTTACTAGAAGAAACGCATACTCTGTAAAAACCAACTTCACCACCAAGTTGTTACATAGTTTTCCTAAATAAGAAATTGTTTATCTTGGGAGAATAAATGACTGTTCTTGAATTTGCAGGAAATATTTACAGAACATTAAAAATTTACTCGTTCTGTTCTAATCTATTAAGAAGTCCGTTTTCGTAAGTTTAAGATGTTATAAAAGTCTTGACATTGTCACGATATCCCTTGAAAGCTTTAGGGTTGTACTTCTATTCCATTTTACTGTTGAACAAGACACAGAGAAGGCTGGCTGAATCCTTAGTTTCTGAATCAATGATAAAGCAAGGAAAACAGGAAAAGAGAAAAATGTAGTTCTCAAACCTCAGTCCTTCCTAGCAACCTACTGTTCATATTTAGTTGGAGTTGTGCTTGAAATCTGAACCATTCTCTGAATAACAAACTGCTCTGAAGTTCAGTTCAGTTATGTGATTTCTCAGAAAATAGCTTTAATAGTTCCCTACAGTTGGAAAGACTTCTAATAAGAGTCAAAGAGTATCAAATTGATAAAATTGCTTCCTATCTACCCTGGTATTCAGATACAGGCAGGGCTATTCTTTCTGTGTTTCTTCCTCAGTAAATGTTAATTGTGGGGTGAAGGAGAGGCATTTTCCCTGAGTCAGAAGGTTCCGAGCATTAACAGCACGTCTTCACTTGGAGAAGGCAGCCCAGAGCGTTGCTGTGTTTGCAGAGCGGGACTGGTATCCTGGGGTTCCCGTCCTTTTCCTCCCGGAGGAGGGTCTGCTCCACACTGCTGCTAACTGTCCTGGGTCAGGGTGGCCCCCGGGTGTCTCATGGCTGACCTCTTCACACACTTCAGACTGAACTCAGTTCTAAATTTATAAAGTAGCAGACTGAACTGGTGCTTAAAATGGTGGGACTTCCCTTGTGGTGCAGGGGTTAAGAACCCGCCTGCCAATGCAGGGGACACGGGTTCGAGCCCTGGTCCGGGAAGATCCCACATGCCGCGGAGCAACTAAGCCCGTGCGCCACAACTACAGAGCCTGCGCTCTAGAGCCCGCAAGCCACAACTACTGAGCCCGCGCTCTAGAGCCCGCAAGCCACAACTACTGAGCCCGCGCACCTGGAGCCCACGCTCCACAACAAGAGAAGCCACTGCAGTGAGAAGCCCACGCACCACAACGAAGAGCAACCCCCGCTCGCCTCAACTAGAGAAAGCCCGTGTGCAGCAACAAAGACGCAGCACAGCCAAAAAAATTAATGAAGAAAAATTAAAATGGTAATGTAAGGGCATCCTTTTGTTCGACAGTTACCAAAGCAGTCTTGCAAAGGAGCAGTAGCCCAACTCCTCAGGGTGGCTGCTATTAACAGACTTAGAGCCGATGACATAGTAATCATGATGACTCGTCATTTTTTCCTCCTCTTCAATGCAGCCAAGAGCTATCAATTATTTCGTATCTGCTGTACACAGCTGACCCCTGAACAACATGGGTTTGAGCTGAGTGGGTCTACTT
Organism: Delphinus delphis; assembly: GCF_949987515.2. Taxonomy (NCBI): domain Eukaryota; kingdom Metazoa; phylum Chordata; class Mammalia; order Artiodactyla; family Delphinidae; genus Delphinus; species Delphinus delphis. Next base: position 175,224,835 of record NC_082684.1, read on the forward strand.
ATACTCGGATTATTTCAATAGTAAATACTGTGGTACTACATGACTGTGGTTGGTTGGATCCGTGGATGTGGAACTGTGGACACAGAGGAACCTCGTGTTGCAAGGGCTGGCTGTAAATTACACACAGATTTTCCACCGCGGGGAGGGTCAGGTGCCTCTAAGGCCTGTGCTGTTCAATGGTAACTGTACTGAGAACTGTAGTTTTTAGTTGACGCCTCTGAGCCACCAAACCAGGGTTACTGGATCCGGTGGTGTGTGCGGTGGGGGGGGAGGGGGGGGAGGGGAGGCTCTTTTAAAGGGAAGCCAGTACTGTTGGTTTAAATGGAATCTACTTCCAGATCCTCAGCTTCCATGCACGGTCCTTCCTAGAATCCTGAAGGTTCTTCTTTCTACCCCTGCTTTTCACAGTCCTTTGCTCTAACTTCAAAGAGGCAGATCCCTCCCCCTCCATCCCTTACGTTAATACAGTGCATTGCCTCGGAGTGTAAAAAGCCTCCAGGTTGCCGAAGGAAAACGATTCAAAATACCGATTGGGGAAGACCTTCTTTGTTGATCAGTCAGGGCAACATAAGAGCGCTCTAGGCGTCCAGCCTTTCCTGTTTACATGGATTTCTATCAGGGATAAAGTGTGGCAATTGAAATGGGGATTATTTTGGCCCTAGTTACAAAGCTCTGAACTCAGCTATATAATATATCCAGAGGGAGTGAGAGTAATTTTCCTTTAATGATCTCACCTGTTTCATTCCCTATTATTAAAACATTCACTGCTATTCAGGAGGCTGGTGAGAGCAAAGCAAAGAGTATTCTCGAAAACCCTTCCCAGGATCTGTCATTAGCTAGAACAATAAGCACTTCTGAATAACTAAAGCAGTGCAAGTCTGTGCTATTAGGCCTTTTCAATGTAACTTCAAAGTTTCAAGTTAAACTAGATTAAACTCATGAATGAAATTTATATTTTATGTGATTTCCTATACAGAAATATAGATTTGACAGGTTACTTAAAAATATTTTTATCAGATTATATTAAAAATATTTATCTCAGTTAAACAGTCTCCACTTTTAAAATGTTTATATTTTCTATAGCCTAGTAACTACATATATGCTAGATGACGGTATGATGAGGTTTTAAATAGTATATGTTTTTCAGAATTATATAATCTGTATTTTATACACAAACCTTTCATCTTCAATAAGTTATAAGTTTATCTACACACTGGTTGTAAAGGTACCCATTTGGAGACCAAGATTTTTATAAAGCATAACGATTAGATTAGATCTAAATAATCTTAACCCTCAAAATGTGTATCGATGCATTTATTTTAATTAGAAAAATGAAGACGCCCTTTTTCTTCTGAGAGAAAGTCTGATTTGGCTGATTGGTCTAACAGTGATAACTGGTTTTACTAGTAAGGTTATTAGGTACAGATTTTCCAGAAATTGAATGAACTAAGTCTATAGCTCTAAGGTATTGATCAAAATATAGTTAATTCACATGTTAAAAGGATTTTTATTTAAAAATGTACTGACAGAAGGTACTAAAATTAGCAAGATTTCAATATCTCCAACCATTTCTCAATATATTAAACAAGGTGCCTCAAAGTGAGGGGAAAAAAGTAAGAAAAGCCAAAACAGATATCATTAGTCCTTTGATAAGTAAGTATTGGTAAAGCCTTTTGGCATATGTCCCAGGAAAGGAGGGAGTCAATGATTCTGGTGACTGGGAAACAAATCCTTTAGGAAATTAAGTGGCTTTCCATGTTTGCTTTCAACAAAACTGAAGGAGCATTTAATAGAACTGTCAGTTGACAAGACATCAAAATGTTTTTATTAATAGATAACCATAATTCTTTGCAAATCTGAATATGTAAAGAATCGAATAAATCATTTATAACAAAAATGTATTTCACCTTTTTATTTATGAGAATAAGGTTATCTCAGTGCTAAAGAAAAAAAGGAAACAATCAATGCTGAACACTTTTTCTTCTAGAATAAGCAACATTGAACTACTGATATATGGGCTAATTGAAGAATACTTCAGCTCCTTTAATCTCATTTCCAGTAACATTTTTCTTTAATCAGTAGTTGACCCCTGAACAACACAGGTTTGAACTGCACAGGTCCACTTACACTGGGTTTTTTCAATACAGTAAATACTACAGTTCTACACCATCCATGGTTGGTTGTGGCCACGGGTATGGAACCGCGGACAGGGAGGGGTCCTGTGTACGGAGGGGCTGCGTACACGGGAGCACTGACTCTCAGTTATGTGTGGATTCTGACGGGGCAGAGGGTCAGCGACCCAGTCCCCATGTTGTTCAAGGGTCAACCATATTTATTACAATTTGTCATGTATGCTGTGATCAACTATGTAGGACTAATAATCATAGGATAAATCAATCCATAACGTTTTTTTAATCTTAAGAGCCGTATGGTTTCTGGGAACTTAAGAGAAACTTAGATTTCAATTTCTGTACATGTTTTTCTTGCAAGGAAATGAGAGTTGATCAAAAATATCTTCGAACAGGAAATATACACTATGTTAGCATCAAATTCTATGGGCTACAGAGAAATATGAGTTCAAGGGGTAAACATTATGATATAACATTTCTGACTCTTAAAGAAGAGCTTATTCATATTTTAAAAATGAATGGTATTACACTTCTTTGGATTTCAAATATAAGAGTGATGTTAGAAATGTCATTTTTAATATGCCAGAGATTAGGCTGTAAGTACAGCTGACCCTTGAACAACTCGGGGCAGGTTACTGGTGCCGACCCTCCATGCAGTCCAAGGTCCATGTGTAACTTAGCGTCGGCCTCTGCGTACGTGGGTCTGCATCCTCGACTCAGCCGAGGCCAGACTGCAGCACTGCCGTGTTTACTATCGGGAAAAATCTGCACGTAAGTGGACCTGCACTGTTCAAACCCATGTTGTTCAAGGGTCAGCTGTACTTACACTTAAAATGAAGAACTTTATATGTCCATCAGAAACTTGGGGAGGAATACACGATCCATTTGTATAATATAACATCTGGAGAATAATAACAGCACCTCTTGGGGTAGTTGTGAGAATTAAATGAATTACTACAGTATGTGCTTAGTACTGTACCAGGCACACAGTAAGTGCTGTGTAATTGTCATCTATTTTCCTCACAGCAGCCCTGGCAAGGTGAACATTAAATTGGAGCAGATGATTCAGTATTAGGAGTCTGCTTTCAAATTCTGGCGTCTTTCCAACTAAAGTACACTGTCTCCACGAACCTGCATTTACCAAGCCAATTTCAAGCTAAGACCAGACATTCCACAGTTTCACCCATAAAATTTAAAGTGTTGGGAAGTGCATGTTGTGAAAAGGTCAATTATAAAGCAAAATTCCTCGTCCTAAGACTGATAACCTTACGTGTTTAAACATTAAAGAGATGAGCAAACACAGAGAAACACATAATGATAATTTGGTTTTCTTTCAGGTGTGACAAAACTCAGAGCTAATTGTCAAAGTATAGAACTATAATCATTTGACGAAGTGCAGAATTACAGGGTTATCATCGCAGATTAGAGAAAGCAAGGAGAGAGAGACAAATGTTTAGTGTAAAGACTAAATAACATTTTTAACGTGGCCATCAGTATTTCACTCCCATCAGAATAAAGTGTCCTATCTTTATCCTCCAATTTTAAAACTCTGCACAAGTATCAGCTATATAAACAGAAAAGTGATGCTTAGAAGAACAAAGCCTGTTTTGGGTGATTTTTCACTCTCTGAATACTAAGCTGAGACCATAGTTCTCTTCACTTCGTGAATTGCAGAAGGAAGTCAGCTACAGAAAGAAGCTGACAAAGTTCTAAACTAATGATGGTGACCTTTGTGCCAGGTTTTTGTTGACTCTGTCAGCACATTATTCCCTAGAAGTCAAGGAAGTAACAAAAGTGAAGGCGAAACATAATTTTAAAGTTTAACTGCTCAATAGTCTCAAACGTCTAATTTCCATCCTTCTTTGCTGAAAACTGCACTTGTCGGGGTTTCACTAAATGTCTGTCTACTCCTAACTCCCCATGTTCCAAGGAAATAATGCACAGGACTCATCGTCTTGTGGCAGAGGGTCCTGTGTTTCAGTGGCAGCTCTGGCTGATACACAGTGACTGTATCTTCCAGATGTGACTGTTTTGGCGGGGGGAGGGAAATTACGTATTACTCAGTACTTCAAACTGAAAGAATTCATTCATTTTCGTAGTGAAGAGCAAATTGTGAGGTAAAATACTGTAAACTTGGAACTGTAAATGTCTTTTTTGCTGGCATTTTGCCTAAAAGGGCAAACGATCTTTTACAGAATAACTTATATTACTCTGGTAATGTAAGTCATCACATTTTAACATTAAATAAAAGAGTAATGAACAGCATTCTTTTGTGTTCATTAACACTATTTTACTAATAACAAATACCTCGTTTAAATATTTTATATAATGTGTAAGTTAGCCTGACAAACATTTGATAACAAGCATACCTGAATACATTATTCATGCAAGTCCAACATAACCATGTTAAAGGCAGAATACAAAACCTTCGGCTGCAGGCACCATAAATGATCACATACTCCATTAGTATTTAGTTAATTTGGATGCACCTTCAGGAACAGTACAATGACTTGCTCTTTGTTTTACAGAACTGACAAGTATGGGAGGGCTGACGCTTATATTATGGATGAAAATCTATTTTTGACACATTACTATAAAACACACTCATCTTACACAACACAAGGTAATTTATAAGGCTCTGTGGAATACTCCTAAAATGTACTGCAAAGAAAAAAAAACTATACACGTTAAACCAAAGGAAAAAACCAAAATTTAATTAAAACTATATGATAGAAATATCTAATTTATGGTTGTATATACAGAATACAGTTATACTACTTTTAAGTACAGAATTTTGAGGAAATGTTTTAATAATCTGGAATTTATTTTTGAAGTTTACATTCTAAGACTGACTTATGAGACACAATAATTAAGTGCCTACTCTTATCATATGTAAGATCTGGATTTAAGATTTGCACTTATTCTTTTGCTTCTTAAATCTGATTTGAATCCATTACAGAGGAATAGCCTTAAGTCTCAGAGACTATGTACTTTTAGTCACCTAGAAGCAATTTTCCTGTTTACTATAATTCAACGTCATTTTGGCCTTTTTCAATCACAGTAATTACAAGAAAAATGTTTATTCTCTTGTTTGCTGTGACATGTTCACTCATCAGTGTCCATGATTCTCAGTCTGGTTTCTGGATAAGCGATTATATCTGCTTATTTTTCTCTCTTTTGTCTTGTGGGCAATTCAGTGTAGATCCTGGTAACTAATAATGAAACTCAAAATACTTAGGTCTGTGTTTCTATAACTATGGTAAAAAAATTTGACAGAAGTTTAAATTATCATTCAGATACTTCTTTGGGGGATTATCTGTAGATTACACTTGTCATCCTGATGGATGGAAACCTGTATTACATGAATCCGAAGAATATAGAGAGCTAACTTTCCATACAGTGTCCCACACGCCTAGGTACTTAAACATTTAAAGGGGGCAAGATGAAGAGTAGGAAACAGATTCAGGACTCACAGATGCACAAACCAGTGACACAAAAGGCCTTGTTCAAGGACGACAGTGTGCGTGAAAAAGGCAAGAGTTACCTGTACCTCCCACTTCATCTGCCCGAGCTTCAGGCCCCAGGATTTCTTGTCCTTCCTTTCCTGCTAAAATCAAAGAACAAAGCATTAAAATAGATCCACCTCTCACCAACATTTTAACTTCTAGAAATCTGAAAAGGAAACTTTCAGATTATATTTGGTTTGGATTTTTCCCTTTTATAAGTATAGTAATATCTCCTAGTAAGGAAAAGCTTTTTAAAGAAATTAAGCAGATAGTTTTACAAAACTCAGATATTTTAGTGAAGCAAAATAAGTGAAGATGTATATGTAATTCTGAACGCATACATGTCTTAGAATTCTAAGCATATTTTTTAGGAGAGGAGACCTACCTACAGGCAGTAGGATTCCCTTTTGCATCTCCTTCCCGAAGCACAGATTGCTACGTACTGGGCACTGTACTAGATGCCTTATCAACTCATTTCCTTTAATCTTCATAACTACCTTCTTATAAATTTAAAAAACCCCACCAAAACATGAGGCTTTAAGAGGTTAGACCACCTGCCTAAGGACACACGTTGCTGGGTGGTGGAGGCGGGACTTGCCTGCAGGTCTGAACGGCTCTAAAGCCTACCTGCTACCCCACCTTGGCCCCCTCACGAGACGGAGTCCTGGACAAGCAGAAGGCAGGCTGGACCGAACTGCAGTGTGCCCAGAGCAAACACCTGTGGACGATACTTTTTCTTTCACTGTATTTATTATTCTAACTACTGACAAGTAGTAATAAATGATAACAGTGTAGGTACTAATAAGCATTTTAGGTGTTTATCTGTCTCTGCCACCTATATATGTTTGTAATGAACTCGTAAGATCAGCGTAAATATGCACATTATTTAGGCAAGCAGAAAGTTGGCTTTATATATTTAGGTACATTTTATTCATTAAATAGTTTATTAAGAACCTGTGCACATACAAAAGATAAGTTAAAAACTGCTTTCAGAGTATATATCATAATTATGATCAGAAGACTTACAGTCATATTAAAACATTGTGTAGTTTATCTTCACTCCAATCAATCCCATTGAATATGTCAGTCAAAAATCTTGATTTACATTTCCCCTAAGTTTGATAATTGAATTGAGAAATAGAGCACGAATCAAGTAAAACGTGCTCACATTAGAGCATGTATTTCCTTAAGTGTCCTGGATTGTCGGGTGGATTTATTCAGCGGATTATCTATACTCGTTAACTGTTATGTTACTACTTAAAGATGATCATTATGTGAAAAACAGTTAAAATATGCACAGACCTCTCTAGATCAGCATAAAAACCACTGTCTAAAGTGGATAATGATGAGACTAACTTCTGCCGAAGAATTCTCATTTTGTATTTGCCATCAGCAAAATGACAATTTAAAAATCCCTGGTCAAGTGTTAACAATACTGTAGGATAAACACTAGAATTTGGTAAGTGTCTGAAAATCTCTAATGTCTTTTTTTCCTCTTCCTCCAAAGCATCTACTTAAACTAAAATAAACAGTGTGCCAAGTGGGCAATTATACGATAGTAATACAGGTACTTATTATTGCATATGCGCATTCTCTATTTCTCCTCAAATGAAGATCAAAGCAGGCAGAGTTACGACTTGCTAAGGTGGAAGATAACACTGATATTAAAGTTTAAAGTGGTATTTTGGACCTTATTAATTTTACTACTTACAGTTATTATTATAGCTAATTTAAACACTGTGTGCGATTCAATTAAATTATTCACTTCTTCATTCCTTCTGCTGGAATAAAATCTAGGCTGCTTAGATGAGTATGCGGCATATGTCAGAATCTGGTCCCACACTCACCACATTCGAAACCCGGGAGTGTCCATTCTTTCCCTCATTACTGGGGCTGGAATTTTGGTTCAATAACTAAAACCATGTCAACTAATGAAAACAGAAACGGTGCTGATGCTGGGCTGTAAGGTGGGCACACACCTCTTGCTGCAGACTGCTACCTGGGACAGCCCCCCCACCGCCCACTGCTCTGTCCGGGGATCAGCACGAGGGTGTCTTGGAACAGGGGCTGTTCTAAATATTTCTCAAGCAGCCTTCTCCCTCATGTGTTCTGATCTTACTTCTAGTTTTAAGAAATATATGAGGGGTAAAGTAGTTGAATCTACTTGTACATAAGACTTTCTCTCCTGTAAGACTTAATAATGTCAACACATTACGACTGACCCACCTAAATGCAACTCAGGAAGGAAAACTAGAATGCTGCTGCGGCTTTGGCTTTTAGTCTAAATTCCAAAGCAGATACATAAAGGAAAAACTCCTCAGTAACAAGACTTTAGTTTTTTAAAAAGGGTAAAATATAGCTGCAATAAGTCATAAACTACGACTCAGCAACAAAAAGGAACAAACTACTGATACATACAACTTCAGTGGATCTCCAAGAAATTACGGAGGGTGAAAAAAGGCAATCCAAAACGTTACATACTGTATGATTCCACTTACATAACATTACTGCAATGACAAAATTACAAAAATGGAGAACAGCTTAGTGGTTACCAGGGGTTAAGGGTGGGGTGGAGGGGAGGAGAGGGTAGGTTGTCTGAAGCCAAGTAGGGAGCCCTGTGGTGATGGAATGCTCTGTATCTCACCTATGTCAGCGTTAATATCCTGGTTATGATACTGCACTACAGTTTTACAAGATGTTACCACTGGGGGAAACTGGGTAAAAGGTACAAGGGCTCTCTGTATTATTTGTAGATCTAAAACTGAATTATTTGTGAATCTATAATTATTTCAAAATTGAAAGCTTAGTTTTAAAAAAGTCAAAGGCAGATAGCACACATTTAGATCAAAATAGACAGCACTTGTTCATTCTGCCAAAGGATGAAATTCCTAGCAAGTAAAAGTAAGAATGACAAATGCAATTGATTTTAATTAAAAATCCAGAAGCTTACTATCAATGGCAAGATAGAATAGTGCAAAGTACAGGACTGATTTAACACATGTTCTAAATCCTAAACCTTGCATTTCTGAAATTCATACCAGGGTGTTTCTAACCATTTCACATGTTTCTGTGGGAACACTTTGTAGCAAAGGCTAATAAGGCACAGTAAGTGGCTAAATGAATCAGATTTTCCTTTCCTGCTTTTGTCTCTTCCTTGATGACACACATCCACATATGCCATGCACATGTATACCTGCTTCTTCTCAAGCTGTTTTCTCTGCGAGAATGCTGTTACCCATTCATCTGAGTAACTTCTACTAATCTGATTCTTTAAAGATCAGTTCACATGTCTCTCATTTTGTAAGTCTTCCCTGACCCTGCTCTCTGCTATCCCCACCCCGCTGTTCCTATTACAGGAATACTATCCAAAAAGCAAACGCCGATAGTATAGTATAGTATAGTATTAGTATTAGTATAGTATTCAAACTTTATTTAGGGGTGAAACATTTGTTTCATTATGTACTTTTTCAGAACCTTTCCAGACAGTGCCATCTTCCCTTCTAATATCCTTTAGGTTCTACATATGTATTAATATACTTTTGGTATAACTGCCCATCAATGTCACAGTAAATATAATTCACAACCTCCATGAATACCTGTTAACTTAGATAATGGTAAAAAAAAATATACACCTGGGGTCAGCTTTGGTTAAGATGGAGATAAACCACCTGTGTGTCCCACTGGATGCAGCTAGAGCACCTGGGGGGATGCAGGCAGGGGCAGTGTGAAGCCTCTGGAAGTGAACCACAGCAGGAAGGCAGGCAGGGAGGAAGACTGGGCCACGGAGCTGGAAGTGACCCCTCCCACCCCGGCCTGGGTCCAGGGAGGCCCAGAAGCTGGACGCCAGCACTGAGGCACGAAGCGCATGCTAAGAAAGCCGTCTGCTTTAGGCTCAGGGAGCAGGAAGGGGCTCAGAGAAGGAGAAATACGCATGTTTCCCTCTTTTGTCTAGTGTCCCAGCCCCCAGGTCATTCCACGGTGGTGGCAGAGGCCATGGGGACAGAAGGGGCCTAAGGGTACCTAAAACTCCAAGGGAAAGGGACCTTCTTCTCCAGTCAGAGGACCAGAGCCTGAAGACGGTGCACAAATGTCCACTGAGTTCCTCCTCCCTGTCTTCTCGCAGTCACAGTTGCAGGAAGTACGCATCAGGTATGGCAACAAAGTCCCAGGTTTTTGTCAGAAGACTGAACAGGGGAGTCCCAAGGAACTGGAAATACTGAGGAGACGGTGGAGAGGGAGGGGCATGGGAGAGAGACTGCACAAAGCTGTCTGTGAGCTCCAGGGTGCATCCCAAGCTTCTCACATGTGGATCTGACCACAGACTCTGAGAACTGAAGTGTGGGATAAGATCACTACTCATGTCCCAGGCTGGCCACTGCATGGCACAGACCTGAAAAGCACTGCAAAGGCTTGAAAACTGAACTGATGTTGGAACCACAACCCACAGAAAGGTGCCTGGAACTTACAGCCTGATACACTGAATTGCCTGCTAAACCAAAAATACAAAAATTCTCCACAGGATTTAAATAACAACAAGGGTCTCATAAGACAATACTCAGAATGTCCAGAATACAATCCAAAATCACCCAGCGTACAAAGAACCGGGAAAATCGCAGTGCCTGTGGGAAAAGGTGATCAAAAATGGCAACACTGAGATGACACAGATGTTGAAATTATAGGACAAAGACTGTAAGCCAGCTACTGGAAAGGTGTTCCAAGAAGTAAGGGTGAACACTCCTGAAAAGAGTGGAAAGATAGAAAGTCTCAGCAAACTCTCATCAGCAAATAGAAGATATAAAAAAGAATCAAAAGGAAATTTAGAACTAAAATTACAGTGACAAAAATGTAAAAAAAAAAAAAAATCACTCGATAGGCTCAATAGCAAAATGGAGATGAAAGAGGAAAGATCAGTGAACATGATGATAGAGCAATGAAAAAAATTATCTAATCTGAAAAACAGAGAGTAAATGATTAAAAAATAATCTTGAGATGTGTAGGATAATAATAAAGTATCTTTCATGTCACGTGAGTCCCAGAAAGAGAATGACACAGAAAAAAATATTTGAAAAAATAATGTCTAAAAACATCCCAAATTTAACAAGACACAAATTAATAGATTCAAGAGTTTAACTGAATCTCAAATAGGGTAAAGCCCCCCAAATCCAGGCCCAGATCATGAGTCAAACTCTGAAAATGAAAATTAAAAAAATCTTGAAAAGAGAGAAAATGTAGCATGACTATAAAGGGAAGAATGATTCAAAAGACAGCATATTTATCATTAGAAATTAAGGATTCCATAAGGAAGTGGAACATTTTTAAAGCGCTAAAAGAAAGAAAAGCCTCTCAACCCTAAATTCCACATCCAGTGAAAATATACTTCAGAACTGGAGGTAAAATAAAGAGATTCTTAGAAAAAAGAAACCTAGCAGAGTTCGCTGACAGGAGACCTCATCTAAAAGAACTGCTAGAAGGAGATCTTCATAAAGAAGGGGAAATGCTATTAGAGGGAAACTTGAAATGTCAGGAATGAAGGAGAACATGAGAAATGACAACTACATGTGACAACTACAACATGAAGGAAGGAGGGTAAAGGGACCCAGTGGGTGCAAGGTTTCTATATTTCACTTGGTAAAATACTGATTCTAAGTAGACTGTGAAAAGCATGCAACACTCAAATCTATAGAGCAAAGTAAGTCAGAAAGAGAAAAACAAATATCGTATATTAACTCATATATGGAATCTGAACAAATTGGTATAGATGGTCTTATTTATAAAGCAGAAATAGAGACACAGACGTAGAGAACAAATGTATGGATACCAAGGGGGAAAGGGGGGGGCGGGTTTGGGATGAAGTGGGAGATTGGGATTGACATATATACACTACTGGTACTATGTATAAAATAGATAACTCATGAGAACCTACTGTATAGCACAGGGACCTCTACTCAATGCTCTGTGGTGACCTAAATGAGAAGGAAATCCAAAAAAGAGGGGACATATGTATACATATAGGTGATTCACTTTGCTGTACAGCATAAACTAACACAACATTGTAAAGCAACTATACTCCAATAAAAAAATTTTAAAAAACAGAGCAACAACTAAAAAAAAATCTATACAAAGAGATAGTCAAAAATGAAATACATAAGTGAAAATGTAATACTAAAACATATTCAAATGGTCCAAAAAAGACGGGAAAAGAAGAAACAGAAGAATGAAAAAACGGTGAACAAATAATATACAATCATAAACCTAAACCCAAACACCAAAAGTTACATTAAATATAAGTGGTCTAAGCAAGCCAATTAAGGGACAGAGATTGTCAGAACAGATTTTTAAAAGCAAGCTCCATCTGTAGTTCTCTACAAATAAGTTATTTCAAACGTAGTGATACAGGTATGTTAAAAGTAAAAGGATGGAAAAAGATATACCATACAAACACTAATGAAAAGAAAGCTAGGGGGAGTATTTTAATATCAAAGTAGGCTTTGGAGCTAAGGAAATTACCAGAGATATAGAGAAACATTATAATGATGAGGTCAATTCACCAAGAAGACATAACAGTCTTAAATTTGTATGAATCTAGCAACAGAGCTTCAAAATAGGTGAATGAGAGAACAGAAAGCAGAGGCAAATCCATGATTATAACTGGAGACTTCAATAGTCCTCTCACATTAATTGACAGAACAAGCAGACAGATAAAGTCAGCAAGGATATAAAGAACTAGGTAACATTAACAACTACCAGATCCAATTGACGTTTATAAAACATTCAACCTAATCTTTTTCAAATGCACATAGAACATTCATGAAGACAGATCACATCCAGGATCATACAACAAAACTTAACAAATTAAAAAATATATATAATACAAAGTATGTTCTTACCATAATGAATATAAACTAGATATCAGTAGAAGAAAGAGGAGAAAATCTCTAAACACTTGGGAAATTAACACACTTCTAAAGAACCCATGGGTCAAATGAAAAACAATGTATCAAAATTTGTGGAATGTACCTAAAACACTGTTTAAAGGGTAATTTACATTATTAAATGCTTATGTTATAAAATAAGGACTCAAATCAAAATTCTATGCTTCCATGTTAGAAATGGGAAAAGAGGAGAAAAATAAACCCAGGGCAAACAGAAAGGAAGAAGTATTAAGATCAGAAATCAATAAAATTCAAAAAAGAATAACAGAAGAAAACAATAAAACGTTCTTTGAAAAGATCAATAAAATTGACAAACCTTAAGTAAGACTGACAAAAAAAGAGGGAAGCCACCAGGAATGAAAAGGGGATATCACTGAAAAGCCAGAAGATATTAAAAGGGTTATAAGGGACCACTATGAGTCCAAGGAGTAAACATTAAGATATACATTTCTGGCTCTTAAAGAAGAGCTTATTCATATTTTAAAAAAATGAATGAAAGTATTAAATGAAGGTATTAAATTGCTATGGATTTCACATATAAGAATGATGTTAAAATGTCATTTTTAATGTGCTAGAAATTAGATTGTTTTTGTAATTATTTACACCTAAGATGAAAAATTTTGTATGTCCATTATGAAATCTGTGAGGCAGTACATAATCAGTTTACAAAATATAAATTTGGAGGATAGTAACCGTACCTCTTAGGGTAGTTGTGAAGATTAAATCAATATAGTATATGCTTAGTACTGTACCAGGCACATAGTAAGTGCTATGTAATTGTGAGCTATTTTCCTTAAAGCAGTCCTGTAAGGTTAACATCTCTAACACACATGAACTTGAAAACTTTGAAATGGATCATTTCCTCAAAAACTAGAAACTACTACAAGTCATCCAAGATGAGATGGTTAACTTGAATATTCCTATAACTGTTTTAAAAATTGAATTTGGAGTTTAAAACCTTCCCCCCAAACAATATAAAATTCTAGGTCCAGATGGTTTTACTTTAAATTTTTCCAGACAGTTAATGAATTACACTAAATTTAAATAATATTTTCAAGAAAATAGAAGAGAAAGGAAGACTTTCCTACTAATTTTATGAGGTCCACATTACCCTGATATCAAAATCATGTAACAACATTGCAAAAAAAAAAAAAAAAACCCACCTATAGACCAATATCTCTCATGTACATTGGCACAAAAATCTTCCACAAAAAATTACCAAGTCATATTAAGCAATATATGAAAACACAATGACTAAGAGGGGCTTTCCAGGGAATCAATCTAAGGCCGGTTCAATACTGGGAAGTCCAGTAATGCATTCTACTGTGTTAACAGGCTAAAGAAGCAAAACTGCATGATCATCTCAACTGATGCAGAAAAAGCATTTGAAAAAATTTCACATCTCTTCATGATGAAAACTCTCAGCAAACTAGAAATGAAAACTTACTCAGTTTGATAAAGAGCATCTACAACAAAGCTACAGTTAACATTAGATTTAAAAGTAAAAGATCAAATACTTCCCCCTCTAAGATTGGGGAAAGGAAAAATGTCCATTCTCACCACTCCTGACATCTTTTAATAGAAAGAAATAAAAGTTATACAGATTAGAAAGGAAGAAAAACTGTCCCAATTTGAAGAGAAGACTGTCTACATAGAAATCTCAAGGAATCTACAAAAAATTTCTAGAACTAGCAAGTCTGCAGGATACAAGGGCAACACACAAAAATGAATCATATTGCTTGCTATATAATAGCAATGAACAAATGGAAACTTAATTAAAAACAAAACATTCACAATAGTTTCTCCCTTCAAAAATGAAAGACATAGGTTTTAAGTCTCTCAAAACATGTTAATGACCTGTTTTAAGTCTCTCAAAACATGTAATGACCTGCATTTTGAAACTACAAAACACTGATGCAAGAAATCAAACAATACCTGTGCAGGACAAGAAAAAAAATCAACATACAAAAAATCAGTTGCATTTTTATATACTAACAGTGAACTGCCTGAAAGAGAAATAAAGAAAACAATCTGTTTACAACAGTGTCAAAACCAATAAAATACTTAGGAATAAATTTAACCAAGGAGGTAAAAGATCTGTACACTAAAAACTGTAAAACACTGATGAAAGAAATTGAAGAAGACACAAATAAGTGGAAAGATGTCTTCTGTTCATGAACTAGAAGAATTAATATTGTTAAAATGTCCATACTACCCAGAGGTATCTGTAGATTCAATGCAATCCCTATCAAAATCCCAGTGGCATTTTTTACAGAAATAGAAAAAAAAATCCTAAAATTTATACAGAATCACAAAAGACCTTGAATAGCCAAAACAATCTTGAGAAATAAGAACAAAGCTAGAGGCCTCACATTTCCTGATTTCAAACCATATTACAAAGCTATAGTAATAAAAACAGTATGGTACTGGCATTAAAAACACAGACTAATGGAAAAGAATCAAAGGCCCAGAAATAAACCCACATGTATACAGTCAACTAATATTTGACAAGGGAGCCAAGAATACTCAATGGGCAAGAGATGGTCTCTTCAATAAATGGTGTTGGGAAAACTGGACAGTCACATGTAAAAGTGAAACTGGACTCCTATCTTGTATCACTCTCAAAAACTAACTAGAAATGGATTAAAGACTTCAATGTGAGACATGAAACCATAAAAATCCTGGAAGAAAACACAGGGAAGAAACTCCTTGACACTGGTCTTGGCAGTGATTTTCTAGATATGACACCAAAGCACAAGCAACAAAATAAAAAATAAACAAGTAGGAAGAAATACATCAAACTAAAAAAGCTTCTGCATAGCAAAATAAATGATCAACAAAGTGAAAAGGCAACCTATGGGGTGGGAGAAAATATCTGCAAACCGTACATCTGAAAAGGGGCTAATATTCAAAATATACGAGGAACTTATACCACTTGACAGTAAAAAAATAAATAATGATTTAAAAATGGGCAAAGGACCTGAATAGAAATTTTTTTCAAAGCAGATCTACAGATGGCCAAGAGGTACATGAAAAGGTGTTCAGTATCACTTACCATCAGGGAAATGCAAATCAAAACTACAGTGAGGTACCACCTCACACGGGTCGGAATGGCCATCATTTGAAAGTCTACAAATAATAAATGCTGGAGAGGGTGTGGAGAAAAGGGAACCCTTGTGTACTGCTGGGCATGTAAACTGGTGCAGCCACTATGAAAAACAGTATGGAGGTTCCTCAAGAAAATTAAAAATAGAACTACCACGTGATCCAGGAATCCTACTTCTAGGTATACATCTGAAGGAAAAGAAATTACTGTCTCAAGAAATATCTGTACTCCCATGTTCACTGAAGCATTATTTACAATAGCCAAGACATGCAAACAAAGTGTACATCAAGAGATGAATCAAGAACATGTGGTATGTATACACATACACACACACAATGAAATAGTATTCAGCAGCAAAAAAGAAGCAAATCCTGCCCTATGCAGCAACATGGATGAAACTTGAGGGCATTATGCTGAGTGAAATAAGTCAAAGGGAGACAAATACTGCGTGATCTCATTTATAGGCAGAATCTTAAAAACATAACTCACAGAACAGAATGCAGATTGGCAGCTGCCCAGGGCTGGGGAAAATGGGAGATGGTGGTCAAAGGGTACAAACTCCCAGTTATGAGTAAGTTCTGGGAACCTAATGAATGGCATGATGAATATAGTTAACAATACTG
This sequence comes from Delphinus delphis, assembly GCF_949987515.2. Classification (NCBI taxonomy): domain Eukaryota; kingdom Metazoa; phylum Chordata; class Mammalia; order Artiodactyla; family Delphinidae; genus Delphinus; species Delphinus delphis. Next base: position 175,241,131 of record NC_082684.1, read on the forward strand.
TATTACAGTTCGAAAGTACTAATAAGAGAATAGATCTTAAATGTTTCCGCCATACACACAGTTGTAACTATGTGAGGTAATGGATGTGTTAACTAACCTTATTATGGCAATCATTCCATAATAAAAACATATATCAAGTCATATTGTACATCTTAAACAATGTTACATAGCAAATACATCTCAATAAAGCTGGAAAAAATAAAGATAGGGGCTCCTCAACATATTACAGATGTTAGTTCTCTCAAAATTGATCTACAGATTTAACACAATTTAAATAAAAATATCAGCAGGATTTTTTTATATATATAAGATTATGCTAAAATTCACATGGAAAGGCAAAGAAACTATAATAGTCAAAACAATTTTTAAAAAGAAAATTAAAGGTGGAGGAATGTCATTGCCTAATTTTAAGACTTAGGATAAAGTCATAGTAGTCACATGATGTGGTACTGGCAAAGGGACAGACCCACAGACCACCAGAACAGAGTCCAGAGACAGATCCTCACAATATGGACATTAAGTTTTGACACAAGTGCAAATGCAATTCAACAGAGAAAGGACAGTCTTTTCAACAAACAATATCAGAACAAATGGACAACCATATCCAAAAAAATGAACCTCACCTCAACCTTGTCTCTTATAAAAAATTAACTGAAAATGGATCATAGAGCTGATATAAAAGTGAAGGACACAAAGGAGAAAATTCCAGTAATCTTGGGGTAAGCAAAGAGTTCTTGGACATGACACCAAAGCATGATCCATAAAAGGAAAAACTGTTACAGGACCTCAATGGATCTAAGAGTTTTGCTCTGTGAAAGGCTAGGATAAGAGAATGAAAAGCTATAGGCTGGGAGAAAATATTTGCTACAACTAAAAGGATCACTCAAAACTTACAACTAAAACCCTGTTTATATAAATGCACAAAAGACACGAACAGACACTTCGCTGAAGGGGATATCCAGATGGCAGACAAACACATGAAAAATGTTCAACTTCACTAGCCATCAAGGGAATGCACAGGAGAGCGACACATGATAAAGACACACTTATTACAATGGCTGAAGTAAAAAATAACCGATAAAACCAAGCAGTGGTGAGGATGTGCAGAAACTCCATCTTCCTGCATTACTGGCGGGGTAACAGCCACTCTGGAAAGCACTTTGACATTTTCTTAAAACATTAAACGTACACTTAACATTTTATTCAACAATACCACTACAAGTTAGCCTTAGAGAAATGAAAACTGTTCACAAAACCCCACACATACACCAGTGTTTACAGCTTTATTAATGATCCCCACAAACGGGGAACAGCCAAATGTCCTTCAGTGGGTGAACGGATAAACTGTGGTGCGTCCATACAATGGAACACTACTCTCCAACGAAGAGCACAGTACTTATCCTTGCAACAGGATGAATGGATCTCAAAGGCATGCAGCATGCAGGAAGCCAGACACAAAATGTGTTATGCTGTGATTTCATCTATATGACCTTCTCAAAAAACCAAAACCACAGTGACGGAGAAGAGGCCGTGGCCGCCAGGGTTTGCAGTAGGAGGAAGGTGTGACTAAAAAGGGTACAGTGAGGAGTTCTTTGCTGATGGAACTGTCCTGTGGGGTCCTTGGTCCTACAACCAAAAGGAACTGATTCCACCAATCTCCAAATGAGTAAGGAAATTGATCCTCTCCTAGGATCTCCAGAAAAATACGCAGCTCTGTCAACACTCAGATTTGAGCCCAGTGAGGTCTGTCACGGGCGTACAGCCAACAGCGCTGTGAAGCCATACACCTGTGTTGTCTAAGCCACTGAGTGTGCTGGTGATTTGTTACGGCAGCAACAGAAAACCAGCCAAGCGGTTAAATAGCCTTAGAGCAAGGAGAAGAAAGAGGGCAACATCTATCTGCTGGCTAGCCAAGAAGAAGATTGTGATGTAGGGTTCGATATCAGATACCATAGGCCTGAAAACCAAGAATCATCTAGCAATTACTAGGTCCTGGCCTTGCCGGAGGCCATGGGGATGTTTATAGTCTAGAGGGTGGGCCAAAAGGTTCCTTCAGATTTTAAGTAAAAATAAAAGACACACTTTTCATTTTCACCAAGAACTTTGTTGAACAACATAGTCACCTTTTTGTTCCACTACCTTCTGCCATTTTTCAGACAACTTCATAATTCCATCTTCCCAGAACTTTCTCTTGAGCAAAGAACTGTTCCAGGTGCCTTTTACGGTCTTCCGGGGAATTGAAATTTTTTCCATTAAGAGAATTTTGTGAAGACCGAAATAAATGGAAACCTGAAGGTGCAATGTCTGGTGAATCTGGTGGATGAATCAGAACTTCCCAGCCAAGCTGTAACAGTTTTTGCCTGGTAATCAAAGAAACATGCGGTCTTGCGTTATCCTCATGGAAGATTGTGCGTCTTCTGTTGACTAATTCTGGACACTTTTTGTCGAGTGCTGCTTTCAGTTGGTCTAATTGGGAGCAGTACTTGTTGGAATTAATCATTTGGTTTTCTGGAAGGAGCTCAAAATAGAGGACTCCCTTCCAATCCCACCATACACACATCACCTTCTTTGGATGAAGACCGGTCTTCGGTGTGGTTGGTGGTGGTTCATTTCGCTTGCCCCATGATCTCTTCCATTCCACACTGTTGTACAGAATCCACTTTCCATTGCCCGTCACAATTTGTTTTAAAAACGTAACGTTTTCATCATGTTTCAGTAGAGAATCACATGCAGAAATATGGTCAAGAAGGTTTTTTTCCCGCTTAACTTAACGTGGAATCCAAACATCAGAGCAATTCACATAACCAAGCTGACGCAAATGATCTTCAGCGCTTCATTTGGATATTTTGAGTATGTCGGCTATCTCCTGCGTGGTGTAACGCTGACCGTTCTCAATTACTGTTTCCATTTGATCGCTATCATTTCAACCGGGCTACCCTGGAGCACCGTCCAGCGAGAAATCTCCAGCATGAAACTCTGCAAACCACTTCTGACGGGTTCGGTCGCTCACAGCACCTTCTCCGTACACCGTACAAATCTGTTTTTGCATTTCAGTTGCATATAATAAAGCATAATACGCAGAAAATGTTGCTTTTTTCTTCCATCTTCAATATTAAAATGGCTACACAAAACTTCACCAATTTTGGTAAGTTTTTTTAAAAATGCATACTGATAGGACAGCTGTCACAATACAATCTAACAAAATTGTTTCGAATGAAGTTAAAGACAACTATGCACTACTAGAGCCATCTTATGGAAAAAACCGAACGCTCTGGCCAACTCAATGTAACTTGCCTATGAGAAGAAGGGAATGAAGGCTTTTATATTTAAAATATAAAAATGAAATACAAACAGATATATGAAGGAAACATAAAGATAGAAATTTAAAATAAAATTAAGATTTGGAGGTCATTAAGTCAATTAGAAAGGGGAGCATGAAACAGAGAAGAGTTCAGTGCTGACAGAAGCACCACAGAAGAGATCTCTATGGATGTATCCTATGATGAAATTACATCCTGTTCCTCTATACATGTATGTCACATAATGATGTTATATTCAACGTATATATATATTTTTCTGTTGGTCTATAAGGAAAAGAAAATAGCATACTTTTCAGTCAAATAGATTTGGATTTAAATCTTGGCTTTCCATATTTAATGTTTCATCTTAACAAGATACTTAACCTTTCTGAGGCTCAGTTTCCTTACTTGTAAAATGGAGCTAATACGCTATCTCACAGAGTTGTTATAAAAATTAAAGAAAATGATGTTTGGGAAAGCAGTCAGCAGCAGGCCTGTACAGGTGCATCCACCCGGTGTTAGTTCTCTGTGCTGATGTGTGGAAGTTGGCTTTACAGGTGAATGTTCATGATTGTGCCAGCCTTCCCAGCCCTCCAGTGTTTTTCAGAAAAGATGCATATCTCTCCAAACCCAAACTAGACCCGAATACAAAAGCCCGGATGAAAGGCAGAATGAGCCTGACTCATCCTTGCCCCCAAAGTTCCAGGTATGGAGACCAGCTCTGGGATAAGGCTGCCGGCAACCTGGAGCAGACCGGGAGGACAGTGACGGCCGTGCCCGAGGCCTTCAGGGACGGGACATCAGACATTCTATCAGACAGGCTAAGGCAGGGATGAAGGCCAGAGATCTGGCCAGAGATTCGACAGCACATGCACTCTGTAAGCTGAATTATTACTATGTTTCAGTGTTCCTCCTTTTGTTCTATTATTGTTTATTGAGAAAAATCTTTTTGAAAACTCCAACTTTTTTTTTCAGATATACTAATGAAACTCAAAGAAAAGGGGGTTTTGCTTCATTTTGACCAGGATTAAAAAAAACCTTTTTGATGGATTAAAGACCTAAATGTAAGGTCAGAAACTATCAAACTCTTAGAGGAAAACAGAGGCAGAACACTCTATGACATAAGTCACAGCAAGATCCTTTCTGACCCACCTCCTAGAGGAATGGAAAGAAAAACAAACATAAACAAATGGGACCTAATGAAACTTCAAAGCTTTTGCACAGCAAAGGAAACCATAAACAAGACCAAAAGACAACCCTCAGAATGGGAGAAAATATTTGCAAATGAAGCAACTGACAAAAGATTAATCTCCAAAATTTATAAGCAGCTCATACAGCTCAATAACAAAAAAACAAACAACCCAATCCAAAAATGGGCAGAAGACATAAATAGACATTTCTCCAAAGAAGATATACAGACTGCCAACAAACACATGAAAGAATGCTCAACATCATTAATCATTAAAGAAATGCAAATCAAAACTATAATGAGATATCATCTCACACCAGTCAGAATGGCCATCACCAAAAAATCTAGAAACAATAACTGCTGGAGAGAGTGTGGAGAAAAGGGAACACTCTTGCACTGCTGGTGGGAATGGGAATTGGTACAGCCACTACGGAGAACAGTATGGAGGTTCCTTAAAAAACTACAAATAGAACTACCATATGACCCAGCAATCCCACTACTGGGCATATACCCTGAGAAAACCAAAATTCAACAAGAGTCATGTACCAAAATGTTCATTGCAGCTCTATTTACAATAGCCCGGAGATGGAAACAACCTAAGTGCCCATCATTGGATGAATGGATAAAGAAGATGTGGCACATATATACAATGGAATATTACTCAGAAATAAAAAGAAACGAAACTGAGCTATTTGTAATGAGGTGGATAGACCTAGAGTCTGTCATACAGAGTGAAGTCAGTCAGAAAGAAAAAGACAAATACTGTATGCTAACACATGTATGTGGAATTTAAGAAAAAAAAAATGTCATGAAGAACCTTGGGGTAAGACAGGAATAAAGACACAGACCTACTAGAGAATAGACTTGAGGATATGGGGAGGGGGAAGGGTGAGCTGTGACAAAGCGAGAGAGAGGCATGGACATGTACACACTAACAAACGTAAGGTAGATAGCTAATGGGAAGCAGCTGCATAGCACAGAGAGATCAGCTCGGTGCTTTGTGACCACCTAGAGGGGTGGGATAGGGAGGGTGGGAGGGAGGGAGACGCAAGAGGGAAGAGATATGGGAACATATGTATATGTATAACTGATTCACTTTGTTATAAAGCAGAAACCAACACACCATTGTAAAGCAATTATACTCCAATAAAGATGTTAAAAAAAATATTTCATTCATTTTCTTCTTGTTGGTTTGGTTTCTGACGAGAAGTTGGCTGTAATTTTTAATTCTTGTTCTTCTGTATATAAAGTATTTTTCTCCTCTGATTTTTTTTCAAAATTTTACCTTGCTTTTGATTTTCTACAGTTAGAATATGATATGTATAGGCATATTAAAATATTTTTTATTTTGTAAAAAAAAACCTTTTTGATTTAAAATAATTTTAGGCTTATAGAAAAGAAAAATAGCACTGAGTTCCTGTATACCTTTCAACCAGTTTCTCACATAATCACCATACTATTACGACCACCATTATAATAACATTAATGCCATACTATAACTCACGTACAGATCTTATTTGACTTTCTCCATTCTCCCCCCTTAACGTCCTTTTCTTTTCTGGTTCAGAAATCAATTCTGGATCCCACAGTGCATTCAGTTGTCATGTCTCCTCGTCTCCTCCAAAATTTGACAATCCAGTCGGTCTCCGACAAGTCTTTGTTTTTTATGACACTGACACTGACAATTTTGAAGAGTACTGGTCACTTATTTTGTAAGATGCCCTCAATCTGATTTCTCTGACGTTTTCTAATGATTGGATTGAGGAAATACATTTTGAGCGAAACTGTCTCTGAAGCGATGTGCCTTTGTTAGTGCCTCTCACCAGTGGTGTGTGGTGTCAGCGTGTGCTACTACTGGTGACAGTAACCTTGATCACCTGGTTAAGATGCTGTCACGTTTCTTTATACTAGTTATTATGCCTTTCTTTATAATTGTCTGGTGGGGAAATACTTTGCGACTATGCAGATACACGCTTTTCTCATTTTACTTGTACCCACTAATTTTAGCGTCCATTGATGGTTCTTGCCTGCAACAATTATTACCAAGGTGTTTGCCAAATGGCGCTTTTCCATTCCCCTAATTACTTAATTTACAACTGGAATTACACTGTAAGGAGGAGCTTTCCCTTCTCCCCCATGTATTAAGTATTTATATCAATATGGATGAATGGGTATTTTATTTTATAGATTATAATCCAATACTATCATCATTATTTTGCTGCCAAAACTGTTCCAGATTTGGCCATGGGGAGCTCCTTCCAGGCAGCTCTTGTGTCCCTTGATATGCCTTCATAAACTTTTTAGCACTTTCTTACTTATGTTCCAGGCTTATCTCATATTTCCCCCCCCCCTCAGTTCTAGAATCAGTCATTCATGCAAGGAGCCTGGGTACAGTCATTCTACAGGAGATGGTAGGCGAATCCCAGGTCTGCGCACTGGATACACTCACTGCTACTGCCTCTCACTGCTTCCATGCCTTCTCAGCAGACAGAGCTGGGAGATACATGTATGTACCCTAACACCTGCATATACCCATGTATAATTTTGTATTTATCTTTATAGACATAAAGAACCATGAGTTCACTCTGGTACCTCTGATTCCAATCGGACACCACAGCGTTTATTCTAGCCTCCTTTCTTCCCCTTGTTTGTAACTTCTTTCTGACAGTGAGAAATCTGGGTCTCACCATCCTCAACAAACTTATTTGTTCAATTCCAGTGTACACTTTACGTATAAAATAGTTTCAAAATAATGCATACCTCTGTGAGTAGCATTTTTATTAACTAGAGGGAAAACAGGGACTGGGGGGGGAAGTGTGACACTTGTCTGAGTGTATCTTTCTGCACAGTACACCTTTACAGCCACGACAATGTCCCTGTTCCCCGCTCCACCCCCCCAAAATAAATCACTCAGCAGACAGAATAAAAAATGAAATACAAACATCAACAAAGGAACCTAACTGTATTATAGATGAATGACATCACACACTGAAGGGGGCGGGGAAGACAAGAAAGAACCTAAGTAACTTGGAAAGCAGTACTTGGAACACGCGCAGTAGAGCTGATGACAAAGGAGCTGCACACACTGCTCTCCAGGCAGCTCCTGTGTTTGGCCGGGATTTGCAGGAGGGCAGAGGGCACGGCTGAGGCTCACACTGTGGGCACAGCCCAGGCTCCTCCGCCAGGGCTGTCTCTTAACACTTAGGTATTTAGAGGCACTTAAATACTACGGTTGCATATTAGCGCAAATGGAGTGGGATCCCCTTATAAGCAGAGCTAAGAAGTACCTCCGTGGTCATCTGGCCCAGTCTTTTCATTTTACAGACGCAAAAGAGGCGCTCGAGAGGCACAGAGTACAGTGACGGCACGGAGCCGCGGGGCAGCTTTGTCCACATCACACACCATCCTTGGCTGAAAAGTTTCCAAAGAGTAGGTCAGGCTGAATCTTGAGACATGAGGATAATTTGGCTCGATAATGCGTTATATAGTGATTGATGCACTGTTTGCACAGATTACTTATTTTATTACAACTTGTATTCAAGAGAGCCTTATTGCTATGGACTACAAGATCAGAATTTCAGATGTTTTTATTTTAGAGAAGTTTTCACTGACCTGGCATTTTTGTAAACATGTACATTTCTACAGAGTTTAAAAAACTTCAAGCAGAAAAATGGTTAAGTCGCTACTACTTGGGATCACTTGTTAAACTCAGCAATTTTAAAGCATTAAGAAATAGCCAATCTATTAAACAATATTTTATACTATTGGATTAGTTTCATATACTTTTTAAAAGCTAAAAAAATGAGGGGCCTATAAAACAGGTGTCCCAAAAGTTAAGAGTGTATACATTTAAGAACGTTTAACTGACACAAGCAGGAGAATTTTTGTCTGAACCACAAGAAACTCTTGTCAGATAAGTACAACATGTTGGAACACTGCCAGGTTACACTATCTTCCCTACAAAAAAAAATGTCGTTTATAGTATTTTAAAACAACAGGGCTTAAAGAATCTAGAAATTTCATTTTTAGAAGTGAACATGTCCTAGTTAATTTAGTATCTACGATGAAACTATTGCGTCTTCTCTATAATCTAAGAACTTGAGATTTCACTCCCAGATAAGAAGAGATTTTTAAAGGAGCTTAATGCATAATTAACATCTCGATAGCATATATTTTCCAATATATTTAGACTCTTGATTTGCACTCTGCTGCAGCGGTGTATCAGTTTCATGTGCTGGTCTCTGGCACAGCTAAATGTCACTGACTGCTTTCTTCTTTACTGTTTCCCCTTTTTCTTAAAAGTCTTTAAAGTAACAATTGGCGTAGATGGTGCGGCTCCTGTGGCTTTCCTTCCTTGTTTTTGTTGTTTGTTTTGTCACACTGGGTAGCAGTTTATTAACAGGATGCACCAAAAAAGTAAAGAACACAGACCAGCAGTGGAGCTGGGCCTCCTGAGAGAAACGGTGACCAGGCAGGGGGACTGTCTGCCTCTGGGAGTGAGCTCCACTGGCCGTAACTCACGTGTTCTGCTTCTGCTCCAGGATCAGGCTGGTTTGGTCAACCAGGTCCAATTCGACAGATAATTTTTCAAATTCAGCCACAAGGACCGCCTTGAGGAGCCATAAAACAGTTCAAGGGTAGAAGTGCTCTGGACCCGAGGCCTCATTACATGAACTTTCATTTGAAGGCATGATTAAGGGCCTCAATGGTAGCCAACTGAATAAACCAGTAACCGTTACTAACCTGGAACGTCATGAAGTTAAATTAATTTATTTATTCTGAACCAATATTCCAGCACAAAGTCTTGGTGGCCTTGCACTGCTGGGCAGTGTTGCAAACCTGCTGCGCCCCTTTCCACAGATGAAATCCTAAACTCCAGCAGTGGGAAAGGGTATCTTTACGTGGTGGAAGGCCAGAGTTATCCAGACTGGAGGCTTTCAGCGGCTGATACTGTTTCTTCACTTTGGTCTAAACTATTTGTCAAAAGAACGGCTTTATGTTTATTGGTTTGTTCTACTTGGTCAGGCAAGATTGTTTTGAACATGGTGTGACACACATAAACCTTTATTTACTTATTTAATTAGTTACGGTAAAGCCTAGAAATTAGCCCTTTATGTTGGTTTAGAAATATAGTTTATTTATGAAAGGAATGTATCTCCAAATTGAGGGTTTTTTCTTCAGAGGAGTTTTAAGTAGTTTTCAGTGTCTCTTTAACATATGTTCTCTAAACAATGCATCTTGAACAATAATGGCTCAAATGAAAATAGTTATGTTCAGGTAGGAATTAACGTGTAATTCTCAATACCCTATGATTTGAGTATCAAATTTACCATAAGATTTGGTCAAACAGAACTTGAGGTAGCTTGTACACAATACAAATTAGAAAGTGTTGATATGTACTCTGTCTCATTAATTTTTCCTACCCACACTCATGTTGTTTGCTTTGTCATCACACGTAACTGGAAAATCCAGAAGAGGATATTCTACTGCATGTAGTCATACGTTCACTCTTGCCATTGCGCTTTCTTCCTTCCTGATGTCCCAAGATTTCTCTTCTATCACTTCCTTTCTGTTCAGAGAGCTGCTTTTAGCCATTCACTTAGCGTAGGTGTGCTGGGGACAAACCCTCTTCGTGTTTCTTCATTTGAAAGTGTCCTGATTTCTTCCGCATCCTTGAAGGATCTCTTTTCAGGATACAGAGCTCCAGGCTGACAATTCTTCTCTTCAGCAGCTGAGGTGCCCTGTTTCTGGGTGGCTCCATGGTTTCCTATGAGCAGTCTGTCACTTAAACTGTTTTCCCCTAAAGGTAAAGGCGTCTCCTCTCTACCTTCAGGATTCTTTCTTTGGCTTTAGCTTTCTGGAGTTAATAGCCTACGATGCATCTTGGCCTGGGTTTCTTTGGATTTATCCTGTTTGGGGTGTGGGTGCGTGTCCTCTGCCACATTTTGGAAAATTTCAGCCATTAATTCTCTGAATACTTTTTCAGGCCCTTCCTCGTACTTCTCTCCTGCAATTCTGATGACAGGCACAGCAGATCCAAAGGAGTTGCTTAGGCTCTGTTCTTTTTGCGGTCTGTCTCCTTCTGTTGTTCACGCTGGACGACTCTCCTGTTCCAGCTGCAACCTCGCTGATTCTCCTCCCATCCTTCCACGCGGCTACAGAGTCTGCGTGCTGAGGTTCTGAGTTTCAGTTACTGTATTTCTCAGTTCTAAACTTTCCGCCTGGTGCTTCCTCGTATTTTCTGTTTCTTTGTGAAGACTATCTTTTAGCTTGAAGCATGCTCACAATTGGGAGTTGAAGCACTTTTATCACGTGACCGCCCACGTCAGGTAATTCTAGCACCTTTGTCACCTCAGTGCTGGTGTCTGTTGACTGTCTTTTCTACTTCAGTTGAAACTTTCCTGGCTCTCAGTGTGACAAATGAGTTTTGAATGACACCTAGATATTCAGCTATTCTGTAGGGAGACGGAGACCCGGGATCTCCCGTGGGGAGGCGGGCACGCTCCCATCCTGGGCCGTGGCGGGGGAGGTGCGGGCTCCTCCCTCAGCCTCTGTTCTGCACCTGGGGAGAGGCGCTGCTCTTTCCGGCTGAGCGGGTGGGGTCCAGGCCCCGGCCAGGCTCTCCTGATCCCGCTCGGGCTGAGAAGGGCGAGGCGTCTCATCACCGCGCTCCGCTCCACGTGGCTTCCGCTGGCCCTGCGGGCGGGGGTGGACGCCTTCAGTCTCCACCAGGCTTCCTAGCACGAGCGGGTCAGATGCCTGTCACCACTGCGGGCGATGGGATGGAAGGCCAGGCTCCCACGTAGTTTCCACAGTGTTTCCATGGTCACTGCTGCTGAGTGGGGACCCAAGTCCCAGCTCCCTACTTGGTCTCTGACATCACCATGGGGGGAGGTTCCTTTCAGTGAGTGTGGAAGGCTGGGCTCCCCACTAGCCTCTGCTGGTGAGGGTGGGCAGTGGGGCTGCCGTCTTCCCGTGGCTGGACTAGAGCAGGTAGTGTCCACAAGCCGCCTGCTTACCAGGTGTTGAGGTTCTGATCCACGAGGGACACATGGCTGAGAGAAAGCCCAGGGGACTCACTGCTGGGTTGTTCCTCAGGACCTGAGGCAACGAGCCTGCCTTCTTCCCTCCACCTACCTTCCAGAGTCTTCTTGTTTACATGTAGTATCCACAGGTTTTGGCTGCACTTAGCAGAAGAAACAGGGAAAAGTATATCTATTCCGTCTTACCAGAAGTCTCTATAGTTCTTTTTAAAACAGTTGATAAAGGATTAAGTGATTATCTTATTTTACTACTTCCTAGATGCCTTATACATGGGCCAGCCAAGAAAACGCCTTAATCTCTATTCATATTTTATATAAGAAAAGTTTAAGAAAAGAAAGAAAGCAAAGTGCCACCCAGATGGAGCTTCCAGGTTGCTCAGATTTCAAAAGTAAATTTACAAAGAGCAGAAAGAATGTCACATAACCAAGGATGAATACAGGAGTTTAGGCAACATAAGGTCCAAATAGTGTCAGGAAGATAAAAAATGAAGAAGAACTAAAGCTCTCAAAATGTTAAGGAAAGCAAGGAAGGGAAAAACATTTTCTTGAAACTGATGGTATAACTGATGAAGATTAAAAATAAAAGAAGGAAAACGTCTTACGTCTTAACTCATTCACTCACTTGCAGGAGATTTCTTAAGCATCTAATACGTACTAGGCGTTAATGGTCACAGACAGAGGTCAATATGATACAGTGTGTGGCCTCAGGAGTGTTTGGTGGAACAGAGTGGTCAGTCAGTCACAGCACGATGTGGGAGAGTGACAGACAGACGCAGCTTTGCTGACACTTACTGTGTCTGCGGGGGTCAGACAATGTTTCACAGAGGAGGAGACAGACAGGACAGAAGGACGCCCAGGAGAGGGGACAGGATACGGAAGCTTAGAGGAACGGGCTGGACACAGGGCGTGGTACCACTCCAAGCCTGGGAAGACGTGGTGGAGCTGGGCCGTACCGGCCCTGGTCTGTCATGTTGCAGAGTCTGGATTCAAATCCCACAGGCAGCCAGGAACTAAAAGAATTAGTTTTGATCTTCTCTTCCAGAAAGTATGAAGTTCAAGAAGCAAAAGAGAATCAAACTCATGATAGATACGTCACTGTACGGGAACTCTTGGTCTCCTGGCTCATACAAAATTATCTTCAGAAAATATAGAAGACTTTGAAGATAAATCACTGACCTGATCACTGGTTATGATCTGCGAGTAACAGTGGAGATTAGGAGATATGGACAAAGTCATTCAATTTGCATAGTCTACCTTTGACTTTCTTTTGTAAACTACAGATCAGAGATATTTAACTTCCATCCTGAGAATGTTTTCTAGAATAGATTATAAAGGTACTATGTTGTCTGCACTTAAGAAGAAAAAGAAAACATTGACCACTAGCATTCGGAATGGGTTCAAAGAAAAAAAGTCATATAAACTGGCCTCATATCCATTTTTTAAAGTACTACTAGGAGGCATGATCTCATATGATATTTATTTTTGAAGACATGGATGGATTAAAAAATGGTTGAATAAGTTTATTTAAAAAGTGGTGGTTTAGAGAGTGATGACAACAGAAGAAAGCTAGTGCCACTAGGTGTGTCGTTGGCCCTACTCATCACACTTCTGGATGACAGAGGAAAATGGACAGGACAAAAGACAGAATCAGACTCAAAAACAGATACAAGTGGGACTGGTTCCAACAAGATTACGAGTAATAAATGTGTCATAATCAGCTCCCTCCAAACCTAACTGTAAAATGGAAGAATCCATGGGATCATCTTAAACCCCTCTTCCTCTCACAATCCTGATATAATCCATCAATAAACCCTAGTGACTCTACTTTCGAAGTATAACCAGAATTTGGTACCCCTCACCACCTTTACTTCTACTGTCCTGGTTCAAGTCACTGCCCTGGAGTATTGTAATAACTCTGTGCCGGTCTTTGTGTCCCTACCCCTGACCTCTAGGGTTTATTCTCAATACAGCAGCCAGAGTGCTCCTTGTGAAATGAAAATCAAACCACACCACGTCTCCATTCAAATTCTTCTAATGTCTCCTCATTTTAACAAGAGTACGAGTGTGTCCAGTAGCTTCTAAGACCTCTCAGTGCTCTGGCATCTCACTGCCTCTCTGGCTTCATGTCTGCGGATCCCTCCCTCCCTCCCTCCCTCTGCCCACGAGCCTGCTGGCCAGGCTCCTCAGACGCCAGGTTAAAAATCACAGTGATTCCGGGACACAGACACACTACTAAATGTAAAATAGATAACTAATAAGGACCTGCTGTGTAGCACAGGGGACTGGGAGACTCTACTCAATACTCCATAATGGCCTATATGGGAAAAGAATTAAAAAAAAAACAAGAATGGACATATGTAGATGTATAACTGATTCACTTTGCTGCACACCCAAAAGTAACACAACATTGTAAATCAACTATACTCGAATAAAAAAAGACTTTACCACGTTATTCTCTGAAAAATCCCACACCCTCAGTCTAATTATGGAAAAATATCAAGACAAACCCAAATTGAAGGATGTTCTGCAAGTACCTGACCAGTACTCCTCAAACTGTCAGGTCACGAGAAACAAGGAAAGATGAGAAACCGTCACAGACCGGAGGAGACTAAGGAGACCAAACCAAATGCAATGTGTGCCCTGGACTGGACCCTGGAACAGGAGGACATGAGTGGGAAAACCCGTGAGATCCAAATAAAGTCTGGAGTGTAGGTAAAAGAAGATGGAGTCTTCTGACCCATGGACATGATACACTGCTCCATGCGCTGAGGTACTTGCTAATGCCTCTGATAAGGGCTTATAATTTGTTCGTGTGCTCTTCCACATCTATTTTCATTTTTTAACTCTTGCTGACGTATAAGGATGACTTTAAATTCAGTATATCATTTGTAGTCAGCAAATTTGTCAAACTCTCTTACTAGTACTAATAATTTATCTGTAGATTCTTTTTGATATACACAGTTGTACTATCTGTAGATAGTGAGAGGTGCTCTTTCCTTCTTACCTGCTATCTTTCTGTGTCTGTTCTGTCTTACTGTGTGGGCAGCACCTCCAGAAGAAGGCTGAGGAGAGCGGTGAACGTCCTAATCACCAAGGAAATGTTCTCATCATTCTGTCGTTAAGCGTGATGTCTGTGATAGACTTTACATAGACATACTTCCTTCGATCAAGGAAGTACCTACTTCATTAGTTTTTATTATATCCATTCACAGGTACTGAGTTTTAATAAACACTTTTTTTCTGTGTCTGTTGAAGTGAATTTCGAGTGTTCTCCTTAAGTCTGGGTTAAAGTGGTATTTTTAAATATTGATTTTTGTAAAGATATTTTTTTGATGTGGACCATTTTTAAAGTCTTTATTGAGTTTGTTACAGTATTGCTTCTGTTTTATATTTTTTGGTTTTTTGGCCACAAGGCATGTAGGCTCTTAGCTCCCTGACCAGGGATGGAACCTGCACCCCCTGCATTGGAAGGTGAAGTCTTAACCACAGGACCACCAGGGAAGTCCCTAAGTTGTTTTAAATGTTATTCTGACCTTGCATTTCATACACGTACATGCATGTATACTGTATCGCTAATGTCTTGTTTGGGATTTCCGTGCCTGTGTTCTGAGCAAGTCTGTAACTTTCCTTTCTTATACTTATCTGGTTTGGTATCAAGATTAGCCTCATTTAAAGAGTTGGGGAATCTTCTCTCTTACACTAGTCTTTGGAAGCACTGTCTAAAATTCTAATTATTATCTCCTTGAATATTTAGAAGAATTTACCAGTGATGTCATTTGGGCCAGTTTTCTTTGTAGAGGAGGAAAAAATTTCTCTCTATATATACATATGTACACATATCAAATTATCATGTAGAAAAATTTACTGTTTTTTCTTTTGGTGTACAGTTCTATGAACTTTAACACATGTAGACTCATGTGACCACCACCACAAACAGGACACGGAGCAGTCCTGTTATCCCCGACACCCCCTGGTGCTGTCTATCCCTTCATGGTCACACTTACCCTTTAGCCCGTGGCAACTACTGATTTGTTACCCAGCATACAGTCTGTCCTTTTGAAAATGTAAGGTACGTGGACCCAAACAGTATACAACCTTTTGAGATTGGCTTCTTTCATTTAGTGTAAGGCCTTTGAGATTCATCCAAGTTGTTGCTTGATCAGTAGCCTGTCCCTTTTCATCACTGAGCAGTATTCCATTTCATGGGTGTACTACAGTTTCCTTACACTTTCACCTGTTGAAGGACAATGGGTTGCTTCCAATTTTGGGAACTTATGAATAGAGCTTCTAACATCAGTGTACAAGTTTTCCTAGGGAAAATACCCAGGAGTGGGATTGCTGGGTCATATGCTAAGTGTATACTTAACTTTATAATAAACTGCCAAGCTGCCTCCCCGGGTGGCACAGCATTTGCAATCCTACGAGTCTCAGCTGCTCCATATCTTCACCACTCCTTTGTGGTGAGGTTATAGAACTATTCCTGTTTTCCAATTCTTCCTGAGCCAGTTTTGGCTAAGAATTTCTAATATCCTGTCCCACATTTCCCCTGTAAACTTGTTAATGTCTGTAGTATCTGTAGTTATGTCCACTCTTTCATTCTTGACTTTAGCTATTTATATTTTATTTTTTCCTTGATCAATCTCATCAAAGCTTTGTAAATATTAATGTTTTTGAAGAATAAAGTTTTGCTTATGTTGATTTTTTGTACTGTAGGTTTAGTTTTTTTCAAAAAAAATTTTTTTTTGACGTGGACCATTTTTAAAGTCTTTATTGAATTTGTTACAATATTGCTTCTGTTTTATGCTTTGGTTTTTTGGCCGCAAGGCATGTGGGATCCTTAGCTCCCCGACCAGGGATCGAACCTGCACCCCCGGCATTGGAAGGCAAACTCTTAACCACTGAACTGCCAGGGAAGCCCCCTGTAGGTTTATTTTCAATTTTATATTACAGTTGATCCTTGAACAACACAGGTTTGAACCGCACAGGTCCACTTACACGCTGACATTTTTCAGTAGTAAATACTACAACACTAAGCTATTTGCAGTGGACTGAATCCATGGGTGAGGAACTGCACGGACGGGGGGGACCTGCATGCGCTGAGGGACTGCAGGCATGGGGGGGACAGTACACATGGCGGGGACCACACACGTGGTTGGGGGAGAACTGCAAGCACGGAGGGCTGACTAGGCTGCAAGGAGGGTCGGCACCCTGACCCTCACATTGTTCAAGAGTTAACTGTACTTATTTTGTTTTCTTTTCTTTTACTTTCAAACAACTCAGTTTGCTGTTCTTTTTCTAATTTCTTAAGATAGATGCTTATTAGTTCATTAACTTTTAGCCAGAAACTTTCCTAAAATATGTACTTAAAGCTCTAAATTTTCCTCTAGAAACTGCTTTAACCACATCCTACAAATTCTGATATAGAATATTTTTACCATTCAGTTCAAAATATTTCATTTTCATTATGATCTCTTTATTGATCCATGAACATACATTCAAGTGTATTCCTTAAAACTCCCAAACATAATATTCTATGTATCTTATTTCATAGCTTAATTGTATTGTGTTCAAGGAACATGCTCTGTATGATTTTATCCTTTGAAATTTGTTGAGATTTGCTTTATGACCCCGTATATGTTCAATTTTTACAAATATTCCAAATAGCTTGAAAAAATACTTATTTTGCAATTACTAAGTACACTGTCCGTATATCTTTTCAAATCTTCCGTATCCTCATTGGTTTTGTGTGATTATTCCATCAATGACTAACCAAGGTATGTTAAATCCTCAGCAATGACTGTATATTTGTCTTTTTCTCTTTGTAGATTGCCTATTTTTTCTTCATATATTTTTGAGGCCTTGTTATTAGGTACAAACACATTTAAAATAATATCTGATCAGTGAATTTAATCTTTCACCATTATAAACTGATCCTGTTATCCATAATAATGCTTTTAACCTTCAAGTCAACATCATCTGAAATAAATTTAGCTACACCCGTTTTTTTGGTGAGTATTTTCATGCGAAATACTTTTTTTTTTTGGCCGTACGTGGGCGTCTCACTGTTGTGGCCTCTCCTGTTGCGGAGAACAGGCTCTGGACGCACAGGCTCAGCGGCCATGGCTCACGGGCCCAGCCGCTCTGCGGCATGTGGGATCTTCCCGGACCAGGGCACGAACCTGTGTCCCCTGCATCAGCAGGTGGACTCTCAACCACTGCGCCACCAGGGAAGCCCGGGAAATACTATTTGTTTATCTATCTTTACCATGTACTTGTCATTTTCTCTGCTCTTCTTACACCTCAGACCTCTAACAAGGATTTCTCTCTTCACGCCTAAATAAGGGTCTACTGAGAACACATTTTCTGTTTTCATTGCCTGAAAGTTGTCTGAAATCATCACCTCCTTTCTTAAAAGATATCTTGTGAAGTACAGAATTCTGTATTGGTGGGCATCTTTTCACTATGTCTGGCTTCCACTGTTTTTACAGAGAATTCAGCTGTCGGTCCAACCGCCACCCTCTCAAACATAATCTGAATTTGGGGGGTTTACTTTTAAGAGTTTTATTTTTGTCTTGGATAATCTGTAATTTCACCATAATGTGACTGGGGATAGATTTATTTATCCTTCTTGAGATCCACTGAACTTCTTGAATCTGTGGTCTGGTGTCCTTCATCAAGACTGAAGAAAATCTAAGCCATTATCTCTTCAAATACTGCTGCTTCCCTGTTCTCTCTTCTCCTAGAATTAAGAGTAGAAGAAACTTCTATTCTATCCTTCATGTCTCTTATCAGGATTTTTCTGTCTGTCTCTCTGAGTTACATTTAGTATAAATTTCCCCCTATATTCCAATTCATTAATTCTTTCTTCAGCTCTGTTTACTTTAATGTTATACCTATCCTTTGAATTTGAATTTCTATTATTCTATTCTTTTAATTTTTAGCAGTTATATTTGGTTCTTAAAATCTGTTGATTCTACTGTATTTTATTCTACCACAGCAGGTAATTTCAAGTTTGCATGTGTTTTCTTTAAACATGACAGTCATTTTATAATCTGTATCAGATAGTTAAAGTCCTTATGGGTCAGTTTCTGCTTCCTTTTGTTTCTGGTAGTTCTCACTCACATTGCTGTCCTCTTGCTGAATTATCTGGGAAACTTCTATAGTGCTACGATGAAGGTATGCTCCTCCAAAAGATCTGGCTTTGCTTCTGCTTGGTGTCTATGGGTAGGGCAGCAGGTCCACTTTGGACTCAATTATGGCTTGAACTTTATCAGGCTGCCCAGTGATGTGAATCTGAGCTATAAATCAATGCATGACAGCTTGTGGTTACTGTTTCTCAGAGACAATCCTCCATTCCCCCAATCCCTAGTCAAGGCAATTTTGTTTGCTAAGTCCTGAGGATGGTAGGGGTGGTAGAGGGTTTGCTTTTAGTTCATCATAGTCAGGATGTAGTCCATACTAGGGGAGGATCTGCTACTAACTCTTTGGTGGTCCAAGGCTTTGTTTCTTCTCAGAGGCCTGAAAACCACATCTTAGGTTACCCTTGTGAGGCAAATGTCCTCGAGGCCAAAGAGTCTTCTATGCTGTGCTCTGCTGACCTCTATGGCTTCCTGTATCCACTTAGATATATAATCTGTTAATGTCTTACTATCTAGTTAGCTCTTTAAATCTTTCAAGAAGATTTCTTTCTTTATTTAAAAATTTAATATCATTAGTTATTTTCAGTGAGAACACTGGTCCAAATAATCTATCCGAATGTATTCCCAGAAACAGAACCTCTTCATTGATTTTTTCATCTTTCTTTTTACCTCTATCTCATTCTCTTGATCTCCCCCTTTTCCAGACAAATCATTTCCTTCTTGCTTCTGTATTAAGACTTCATATCAATGACACCAATGGATCAGTTCTGGCTACCAACAGTAAATACTTAAGAAACAGCTGCTCCCCCAATTTCTGAGCTCAGTATTACAATTTAACAGGTTATCAGCCCTGCTGTTAACCAACTGTGATAATGAATAAGCAAGTTAACTTCTCTGGGTTCTACTTTCCAGAAACCTGGGAGTTATGTCAGCCTTTCTTTCTCAATTACACAGAATTACATGGAATCAACCAAATTTAATATATTTTACCCCCTACGTTTCTGTCAACTCTCTCCCTCTTATTCCCATCCCAAGGCCCACTTCTTTAGTTCCAAAACTCTCATCACTGCCTGAACTATTACGCCTCTTTACTGAGGACACTACCTCCTGCCTCTAGACACACCTGTTCCCAGGATTCTTTTTCCATATTGCTACCAGACTTATTTCTAAAGTACATATCAGTGCTGTTATTCTCATAGCTTCCAGGATAAAGTTCAAATTCCTTGACTTAGCACATGATGCCCTTCATAGTGTTTCCCTTGTTTACTTCTCTGAGCTCATTTTCTGCCAACCCCATTTGTTCAAATCTTTGTGGTTCCAACGTATGTCGCGCCTTCTGCTGCAAAACCACCTCCTGTGCCTCTCCTCTGCCTGCTGAACCTCTACTGGTCCTTTGTGACTCAAGCCCAGCACTGTTTCACTCGGAAATCCTTCTAGGACTTCTCCTCTCTCAGGTGTAGGTGTTCCTTCCTCGTGTTTCCACATAACTCTTAAATTTACACCTACATCGAACTATAATGACTTTGTGACTTACTTCCCTCTCCCACATTAAACTGTAAGCACTTTTCACACAGAGACAGTCTTACTCCAGTTTGCAACCCCATTCCTGCAGAGCTGCTGAATGGACAGATGAGTAACGCCGTAAAACAAGGGGCTGATTACGTGATTCCAGAGGTCCTCTGTTAGCTATAAAATTTGTTAACTCCTGTCACCCTGTGCCTACTCTTTGGACTCTTATCTCAGCTTCCACATTTGGTCACCCAGATTCTTGGGCCTGCATACCTGACCCATTTCCCCTGACTGTCTAGCCTGAGTTTTGATATCCTGTTGAGATGATTTCCCTGAATTTGAATCTTGCTGGGCAGCTTCTCTTTGCCTGACCTTGAACTTGGTCCCTTCACCTGCTCCTCTCTGCCTCGGTTGATGCCCCGAGCCTGACCCTCCCCCGATCCCTCTAATTCACAACAGCTGCCACGGCCACATCCTTCTCTTTTTATCCCACTGTTGCTTAAACTCTCACAAGACAGGCTAAATAGTTTATTGGGAAAAGTAGAAAGGAGACATTTTAGAGCTGGAAGAAAAAGCACCTTCATCTGACAGATGGGGAGGAAGGTTAGACACAATGCTCGCTCACTGCAAGGGCACTAGTGGGGGCTCCTTGCTT
Organism: Delphinus delphis; assembly: GCF_949987515.2. Taxonomy (NCBI): domain Eukaryota; kingdom Metazoa; phylum Chordata; class Mammalia; order Artiodactyla; family Delphinidae; genus Delphinus; species Delphinus delphis. The sequence continues at coordinate 175,261,965 of NC_082684.1, forward strand.
TCACTGCTCCTTCCACTCAACCATGCTTTACTTTTGTAAAGGGTTCACTCGGGGAGAAATTTAAAGCAAGTGAAAGAACCATAAGAGAGAGACAGAGAGAGGGAGGGAGGGAGAGAGAGAGAGAGGGAGAGAGAGGGAGGGAGAGAGAGGGAGGGAGGGAGGGAGAGAGAGGGAGGGAGGGAGGGAGAGAGAGGGAGGGAGGGAGGGAGAGGGAGGGAGAGAGGGAGAGAGAGAGAGACAGAGACAGAGAGAGAGACAGAGAGAGAGACAGAGAGAGAGAGAGAAAAAAGGGAGAGAGAGGGAGGGAGATGCTTACAAACACTAACAATATTCCCATGATTTACCTGCATTTGGGATTTTTGCACACTGAATTATCTTATAATGTTACTATACCAAAATATACTTTGTTGGTTTCTAAGTAGATTCTTCATTTGAGGTCACAGTATGAAATTAAAGATAGGTTCAATTACATCAACAGTATAGGGAAAGCTTGATTCTGGTTTTTAAAAAACTACCAAAATTCAATATATTATATGGATCAATATATTACATGCAAGTTATGGTCAAAATAACTTTCATCTCTCCTAATAAAATAGCAATGCATCATCAAGTTTAACACAATGAAGGTATTTTCAAATTGTCAATTAGGCCCATGCATTTCCTATTAATTCCACACTGACTTTAGAATGTACTTTTTGGTAAGTAGAAGGAGACGTTCTACTGATTAACAGCAAATAAATTACAGTTCATTTCAAACTTTTCATCCAATTTATCGTTTCAATTAATGTATTTTTTAAAAGAAGATGGAAGAGATATGGAACATATGTATATGTATAACTGATTCACTTTGTTATAAAGCAGAAACTAACACACCACTGTAAAGCAATTATACTCCAATAAAGATGTTAAAAAAAAAAATCCAGAGAATAGAACATTACCAGAAAAACGGCACTCACCATCGTCTTCCCAGCAGCTCTTCACGTTCCCTTCCCTTGCGCTGCTCCCAGGCAGCACTGCCTGGTCTGTCGGCAGGCCGTCCTCTGGGGCGCCACCTTCACAATCTGCTGCATCCGTGATACTTTCTTCTTCCACAATGTGGAGTTTGTCTTCATCGTCTGAATCTGAATTTGTTTCTACCACAGTATTATAGTTTGTAACTGTAATACAAACAAGAAACAAATAATCAAAACCAATTAGTACAAAAGCTGGTTTTCACACCTTAGTACAAAGAAATTTTAAGAAGTACTTAAAACTTTGGTGTTCAGTAATAGTTTTAGACTGTAAAATGTAAGCAGCTAATTTCTTTGATAACATGCACACACACAGCACTTCCTAGATACCAGGTGGACAAAAAGGCAAGTAACAGTAGCCATGCTTATTAAATGCTTAGCTATGCGCACGGGCGTTTTACGGAGAGTAACTCGCCAATTCTTCCAAAAACCTTTTAGCAGCCCCATGACCACAGGATCTACCTACCGCCTACTGCTTATATCCCTGTTCTACAGAAGCGGAAACCGAGGCACAGGGAAGGTAAGTATCTTGTCCAAGACCACACATCTAGGAAGTGGCAGGGTGGGGATCTGAACCCTAGGAGTCTGGTTCCATATTCTGTGTTCTTAACCACTACATCAAACATCTTCTCCAATTGTAATGAGTTTATATGACATGACGCTGCTTATGTAGAACAAGGACTTCAAATCTTTAAAGCATTGCAATTTAAGAAAAGAGTTCATCTCTCCTAATAAAATAGAAATGCATCATCAAGTTTAACACAATGAAGGTATTTTCAAATTGTCAATTAGGCCCATGCATTTCCTATTAATTCCACACTGACTTTAGAAAGAATCAACCAATTTAACCAAATTTCCACATAATTAAGACATGATTTAAGTAATGTTTATACATAAGTCCATCATTCTGAAGGAAAAAAGACCATGACATTTAGTTTTCAAACGGGCACCCTTTCCACATTTTTAATGAGCTTCAATAAACTTTAACACACCAGCATTATAAAGACATATAATAATTCTGAATAACTACAGCTCACAGAACCAAAACAACTTATATAGTATAGGCAATATTTTTTCTTTAGAGTCCTTGTAGTAGTCACTCTAATGCGATAAATTATTTAGAACCTCATGGGGTATGGTCACGGGAATACCTCTTTTCAACAATTAGCCGGGTGATTCTTACTTGCTAAGGTAAGTGTGAGAGGAAGGGGAAAAAAGAAAGCTTTGTTTGCGTAGCTAAGCAACAATCACTTCCAGTTATTCTTTCCATTTCTTCCTTAAATTTTCCAAGCTTTCTTGAAAGAAGATAATCACCTAAACGCTTAAAACGACATGTCTGTGTATATATATATATATACACACATACCCCTTCCCATACACACACACACACCCAAGAACACAAAAGAAGAAACACAATCAAAAGCATGGATGTGTATGTCAAGGTGAGAACTAATAACCACGTCTCCAAAACTGCTCTGACAGACCCTGGGAAAAGCCCTCTGTCCAAGACGGTACTGGAGTTACTCTTTTGCCCACTGGGAATTCTTCCATATCTGAAGAAAAGTGTCAAGTATTGTTGTGTCTGTAATACTTCAGTGTGAATACAGTTTCCCAGATCTTGCCCCAAGAGCAAATAGTTTTCTCTCTAGTTTTAATGTAAAAGTAATACATGTAAAAAATTCAGACAATACAAAACATGTAAAATTAGTAAAATCCCCCTCTCCCAATTTTTCCTTCCTCAACTCACTCTTTCAAGGTAACAATAACAGCAAGGTTTATTAATTACTTTATGCACTAGGCAGGCACGATACTAAGCATTTTACATACCTTATCCTATTTAATTGTAACACAGACCTCACCTTATACACATACATATCATTTAATATCAATCCTATATATAAGTGTATGTGTGCATACTTAAAATACACACATATGGGATCACATTACACTGTTCTGCCACTTAGTTTTTTGCCACTTAATTACATATCCTGGAAGCTTTTCTATGTGAGCATCTGTGGAGCTTTCCCATTTTCCTCTGGATGGCTACAGAGCATTTCACTGTAACAGATAGAACCTAACCAATCACCTGTGGACAAAATTTAGTTTGTTTCCAGTGTTTAAGTATGTCAACAACATCATAATAAATTTTCTTGTAAATGTATCTTTGGACATTCCTTAAATACATTTGTCAGATACATTAGTAGGGGTGGAACTGCTGAGTCAAAGGAAAACTTATTAAGTAGATATGGAAACACGGGGAATTCCTTGCACTCCAGCCACACCAGGAGCAATGCAAATTGTGAAACTGTGTGTGTGGGTAAAGAGCGTGATTCTCAAAGGACAGTCTGCAGTTGGAAAAGGGTTTCCCACCGAACCTTTAACTGAGAGTAAGATACAGGTGTGTGTGTGTTTGAATGAGGGAAAGGGTTTCCCACCGAACCTTTAACTGAGAGTAAGATACAGGTGTGTGTGTGTTTGAATGAGAGAAAGGGTTTCCCACCGAACCTTTAACTGAGAGTATGATACAGGTGTGTGTGTGTTTGAATGAGGAAAAGGGTTTCCCACCGAACCTTTAACTGAGAGTAAGATACAGGTGTGTGTGTTTGAATGAGGAAAAGGGTTTCCCACCGAACCTTTAACTGAGAGTAAGATACAGGTGTGTGTGTGTTTGAATGAGGAAAAGGGTTTCCCACCGAACCTTTAACTGAGAGTAAGATACAGGTGTGTGTGTTTGAATGAGGAAAAGGGTTTCCCACCGAACCTTTAACTGAGAGTAAGATACAGGTGTGTGTGTGTTTGAATGAGGAAAAGGGTTTCCCACCGAACCTTTAACTGAGAGTAAGATACAGGTGTGTGTGTTTGAATGAGGGATCTTACCGGCAAATGATGCGCAATGCTATTAGCTTTGTTTTTACTGTCAAGGGCTCCTTAGTAGTAGCCTACTGAATGACTTACTAAAGTCACTGAAAGTTGGGACAGTATATAAAGGCATTTCTATGCCACAAGCTAAACTTAGAACACAGCTAGTGTTTCCTCAGGGTTAATCGATTCTGTATTCCACTAGACCTGGATGCCACGGAAGGTTCGGCTCACTGCAAAGCTCTTATCGCGCTTGGACATTCACAGACAGCTGAAATTCCTACTATTTTCTGAAGGGAGGTTTCAGTGCTTCTTCAGTGTCTTGAGTTGACCATGGGTTTATATTGCTGCTATTCTTGCCTTTTAATGAAGTATACTCCAGTTTAGTTTTATCATTATCAATTTTGTTAGCTCTAGGTTTTTTTGGTCAACCCTAGATATTTACATGCACATTTAAGAGTATTCTAGGCTTGAAAATTTTCCAAAAATTGGGCTTTAAGACATGTATGCATTATGGTTCAAATATTTACTTGCGTGCTTCATAGTTTTCATTGAGTTCTTTTTACTCTGAGCTGTTTTATTCTGTCTGAGTCAACTGTAGCCTGAAGTCCTCTGAGAACACCTGTCACCGTCCAGGACTCTAGCAAAACTCCTTCCTGTCCCCCAGTGCAAGCTGCCATTGTGGTATGGAAGATTATAAGCCAAATGACCAAACCACAGAGACGGCAATATATTTTACTATTATCTTGTGAATTTTCCTAGAGCATGTTTTGAAGAAGTGGTATAAAACTTGAAAAATCCAGACGAGCAATACATTTTGCTGGCTAAGATGGAAAAAAGACCAATAACTATTTTCCAAGACTTCACACTGTCTTCTGCTTCAAAGTCACTTAGTGGAGAGAAAAAAGAGTGCAAATCACTTACATTAATTATCGTAATTCAGATAACAGGCAAGCCTCCCTGTGTGTCTGGATCTATCCTGTGGTGGACCTACAGAGCTAATCTCAAAAGTACAGCCCCAGCACTAAAAAGCAAAGAGAGTAATACAGGACCTTTATCAATTCTGATAGCCAGTGAGAGTGTCAGTGATCTCAACTGTGCCCATCCATCTCCATATCTCTACACTGTTGCACCCTTTGGCTAAAAAAGTAACATCTAAAGAGAGGAATATTATTAACCATCACAGGTGATCATCACCTCTCGCTTCTGAGTTTTCATTGAAATAATAACATTTTAAGAAAGAAAAGACAAAGGAACAGAAAAGGTAAACAGCTTTTTAAAATCTTTAAATATAATTTATAATACACAATACGAATTTAAATTTCAATAAAAATAGTAACATTTTCAATGCATTCTAGAATGGGATAAGGGCACGCTGACTCTCGGTGGTGATTCCTGTTCGTGCCATTTGCTACCATCAACGCCAGGTGTAACAGCGTCCCCCGCACAAGGCGGCTGGGAGGAGCTACCGACTTAGAAACGCGCTGTGCTTATTAGAGCAGCACCTCGTAGGCAGTAAAGACTGCAGAAGTGCCTGCTGTTACCATCAGCATCAGCAACATCTCACTGAAGCTTACAACAGTTCCTAACAAGTAGGTACTATTACAGCTTCCTTTCATAGACAAGAAAAGTAGCTGAGTGACGTGTCTGAGGTTATGTAGCTACTAAGTGGAAAAGCTGGTCTCCAAACCTGGTCTGCCTGATTCCACAACCCATATACTTTTATTGCTACATACAAAGCCTGCTGACAGAAGATGGTTGCACTAATGATAAATATTTTTAAACTTGTATTTTTGTGTCTAGCCTATTTTGGGACCCTGTAATCCCAAACTTAACAATTTGGCACTAAAAACATTTGCAAATGACTAAAGAATTTTAACCATTAGAATCTCAAAATAATATAACAAACAGTGTATACCATGGGGTAATATCATCATTATAATCAATAAACTTTAAAAGACTAGCATATAGCACATTATTTTTAGTACTGATTGCACGTAGCACCACATCAACTGTGCTAAACTTCTATGTATCTGTTTCTTAAGTAATGTACAATAATAAAAGAACTAGCTACATTAGACGAAGACAGTTCAAGAAGAGAGCAATACAATCTCAACTTCCATCACGAAGATATCTGAAGGCTTTACAAATAGAGACCCCACCAGACACTGTCTACAGTTGCTCTGAACAGCAGGTTGGGTTCCTGCACGTTAAGCGGGAGACTAGGGGTGGGTAGGGGAGTGGGCGGTGGTCAGGTCTGACACAGGTTTTCGGTTCCTGTCCGGTGACAGCGGTGGCATGTGTCGGTTAAAGCCACAGGTAAGGCCACGTTTCGACATAGTTTTGGATGTACAAAGGTGTTTTTCCGTCCAGAGGAGGGGTATTTCATGCTTAACTATGTCCCACTCATTCCTACCTAACCCCCAACACACACTCATCCGCATGGCAGAAAAGAAAGATAAAATCTCTCTTAGGAAAAGACCTAAGACTGGTCCTTAAAAACTAACAGACTCCTTCTAACAAACTCTTCCATATACATCAGTCTAACCTACTGGTATAATTTAAGAAAGACCTAGAAAAAGAGGTACACTGCAAGTCTGCTCAAGATTATAGCTGGACTGAGGAGCAGAATATTTTACACGTGTCTGCACTAGGCTGAGAACAATGTGACTTAGGCGTGAGTGCATGAAACGTGGAGAGAAAGGCGGAGACCAGCACAGGTGCTTCCATTACCCCTCGACATCACTGGGACGGAAATGATGTCACGTCACGTATTTTTCTTGTCCTGAGCAGAGTCCCTGGCACACTCACTGCCTTCCACACGGTAGGTACAGAATTATTTGCTGAACTGAATCTGAGGCCACACTTCTTTTCTTCTCAGTGAAGTCAGTGAGTATATTTAAGTGTTACTGATAATTCAGGAAAATGAAGACAAAGCTGCAGTGACAACCATATAAAGAAACTTGTAAATTAACACACGAAATAGAAAGGAGAGGTTATTTGACAATTCATAAGGTTATAGAAAACTTCTGCAAATACTACTCCAAGAGAGAGGAGCTCACGCTGTCCATAAACACTACGCTCAGTCTACACCGTCAGTATTTGTTAATCTGGCTTTTGACCTGATTTACAGATAAGATTAACTTACTATCTATATTATTTACTGCATAAAGTTATGATATAATATGCATATTTAATATAACATACAAGTAATCTAGTAAATAATGTACAATGTGTATATTATCTAATTTTATATTTAAGTCCCTTAAAAATAGGCATCCCAGTGACCGTAGAGCGCTCCAAGCCCTATGAACATGTGAGGTTTTAATAAACACTAATGGTTCAGCCAGTTTTGCGGGAAGTTATTTCAATTCCTCTCTAGGTAAAATCTTTCTTAACTTAGGGTATCTAATGAACAATAAGCATAGACTCTTTTTACATTTTCAAAGTAATTTGAAAAACGTAACTTCAGTGAAAGTCAATGATTCTGAAGTTGACCCCATGCAAAAGGGCTGGTGGTTTTCAATGCCTCCAGATACCAGCTATTAATAGACTGAAAGCTGACTTGTCTTCTCCCCTCTCTCATCACACAAAAAATACTAGGTTTCCATGGGATCCGTCTTTGGTCCTCTCTCCATCCTTACTCTGGCCCTTCCCCCACTCTCCACGGGTCTGCTGTCTATGGCCCCCAACAAGAGCCATCCCAAGTGACCTTCCCCTTGTCCTGCCGTATCAAAACTCCCACTCATCCAGAGAGCTTATTGCAGCCAGTGTTAGTACAATTCACAAAAAGGTTGGTGGAACAGTTAAACAGCAAAGTTCTCAGCAGATTAAAGTAAATTCAGTCTCACGAACAGGTGAGGAAAATATATGGACTAAAATAACTCACACTAAATTATTAATAACTAATATTTCCTTCATAGGTTAATTCTACATTTATAAAAGGATGCTTTTTAATTTATATTACTTGTTACTTCTGGAACACAGGCAGTATGACAAAATGCAAATAAAGTGTGGAAAAGAAATTAAAAATATAAACATGGAAATTATTGAGTCAAAAAGTAGAGAAGCCATATAATTGATAAATCAATCCAAAAGCCAGATCTTTGAAGTATCAGTAAAATAGACAAGTCACTAGCCCACTTAACACTAGAAAAAAAATTGAGAGGCACAAATATTCGATATTAAAATGCAAATAGAGAAGTAACTCCAACTAAAAGTAATTTAAGCTACTTCCTGTATAAATAGTTTGCACAAATCTAAGCAGGTAAATGTGTAAACATGGATGAAGTAACTTTTCTGGACACTGTAAATGCTTATAGCTACATCTGATAGAATTTATAAAATTATGGAAGAGAGACCAATGGTAGACAGACCACAGAATAAATTTAGGAAGCTATCAAATAGTTAACCAAAAAGTGCCAGATAAGTTTTCCCAGGTGAACTTCAGATCTTCAAAGGACTGATAATTCTGTTGCCTTTTAAAAAGAGAGAGGAAAATGCAAAGAGTCCAAATTTGTTCTATGAAGCCGCATAGTAACAGTCAACTAGAATCTGAGGAACAGGGACTTCCTGGTGGCACAGTGGTTAAGACTCCGCCTGCCAATGCAGGGGACACGGGTTCGAGCCCTGGTTCGGGAAGATCCCACATGCCACGGAGCAACCAAGCCCTGTGCCACAACTACTGAACCTGAGCTCTAGAGCCCATGAGCCACAACTACTGAAGCCCGTGCACCCAGAGCCTGTTGCACCCTATGCAACAAGAGAAGCCACCGCAATGAGAAGCCCGCGCACCTCAACAAAGTAGTCCCCGCTCGCCACAACTAGAGAAAGCCCGTGCACAGCAACAAAGACCCAATGCAGCAATCAATCAATCAATGTCTGAGGAAGAGTACACACATGCCCACTCATAAAATCAGTCTCACTGGTAATCACTGATGTAAAAACTCCAAATAAAATATACTCAACATTAAGAAATATATGAGAGTTCACTACATTAACACTGTAAGGGAGACAATATGACTTGTATAGAAACTGAAACGCTTTTGAAAAAATTCACTATTCCTTGCTGATAAATGCTTTCTCATAAAAATAAAACTGAAGTCAGTATCATGATAAACTATTATGTATTGGAGGCAATTTTAAGATAAAGATGTTTAATGTCATTAGAAGTTAGCAGTATTCTAAAAGAACAAGCTGATTTTTTAAAAGAACAAAAGAAAAAGCACAAATACTGGAAAAGATAAAGCAAAATTATTATTTACAGGTGATATGTTTCTGGAGAATGCAAGAAAAAAATCATTAAAAAACTATAAGTAATTAGAAAATTTGGTAAATGACTAATTATGAATTTAACAGAAAAAAATCAATAGCTTTCCAATAAACCAACAATAACCTGCTAAAGACATAGGAAAATAAAAATTCTATTAATAATAGCTACTCAAAGGATAACACATGAAGGAAAAAAAGAAGCCTGAGGACAGTGGGGAGCCGGCACACCCCCACTGCGTGTGGAAAGATATGGATGAATGAAGACATCCCTCTTTGGGGTGGAATGATTTCATATTGTAAAGATTCAATTCTACCTAAAATAATCTACAAACTCAATGTAATTCTGGTCCAAATACTAACATGATACTTTAGATTCTAAATCTAGATGATTTAGACCAAATGATTCTAAAGTTTACAAGGAGAGCTAGGAGCTCAGTCTCTGGAGCCAGACTGCTCGGTTCAAATCACAGTTTCCCCACTTACTGGCCATGTTACTCAACCTTCTCATGCCTCGGTTTTCTCATCTCTAAGATGGGAATGATAACAGTATGTCCCTAATAGGGTTGGCATAATGATAAAAATAATTATATATGCAAAAAACTTAATGTAGTAGTGCATATGAGTGCTCAATACACGATGTTAGTAATATTATTTTCTGGGAAAATAAACACAAAAATATTCAGGGAAATTCAGAAAACTAATAGTAACGGTGGTGGTAGAAGAACATGGACTAGCCATACCAGATAGGGAAAGCATCTCAAAGCTATAGAAATGGAAAGACATTTTTACAGGCACAGGGACAGGCAAACGATCAATGGACTTGCATAGAATCCAGAAACAGACCTCCAAACATATGGTAGTCTTGCTAATCAGACTCCCACCTCACAACTTTAACCAAAATGAAATCTGCATGAATCAAAGATTTTAATTAACACTAATGAAACCACAGATATAACAGGAAAAAGCACAAGCAAGTCCTTCTACAGACTTGGAATAAGGAAGGCTGTTACAAACACGATGTGAAACCCATGATTATATATAGAAAAAATTCAAGTCGAAAGACAAATGACAAACTGAAAAATATCTGTAATACATGTTATCAAAGGCTGACTTCTTTATTATACAAAGAATTCTTAAATGTCCATGAGAAAAAGATGAACCACCCAATAAGAATATGCAAAGGTAATTCACACACACAGCAATATGAATGGCCAATAAACACGTAAAAAAGACATTCAACCTTGCCAATTAAAGACATACCTACTTTAATCCTACATTGTTATAATATCATTACTTCTTACACACACCTTTAACTCTCCTGCCTTTCTCCGACTTCAAAGCCCCTATTCTGATTAAATCTCACTTTTCCAGACTATACCTCGGTCCCTGTTCCCTGCAAAGCCTCCTGAAAACACTGCCTACACTTGCCTCCAACGTTTCTTCCAATTTGCTCTTATCTTGTGGCTGTGAAGGATGTTTACATTGCTAAATCCAACGACAATCGTCAGGCCTCATGTTACACGACCTCCTAGCAGCCTCTGACATCATCCATCACTCTATCCTCGTCAAAGCCCTCTCTTCTTTTTTTTTTCTTTTTCTTCTTATTTAATTAGTTTATTTTTGTTTAAGAAAATGACCAATCCCAGAGCCTATATACAATAAGGAAGTAATGTGATCTAAGGACATAACATGAACAGCTTGCATTTATGTAGCTTTGACTCTCCTGGTTTTCCTCCTAACCCCTTGCTGCTTTTCTGTTTCTTTCCTCCACCTCCGGGCCTCCATCTGTCTCACGGCCCTAAACCTGCTTCACATCCGAGTCCCGTTTCTCCTCGGAACTCCGGACCTGGGCGTCCACTGCCTACCTGACGCCTCCACCTGGGTGACCAAGATGCAAACCTGCCGCGTCCCAAAGCCGACCCCTGGGCCTCTTCCAGTCCCCTCACTTCAGTAAATGGCAATTCTGTTCTTCCAGTTGCTCAGGCCAAAAATCTTGGTGTCAGTTTTGACTCCCTATTTTCTCTTATATTCCACGTCTAACCTAGAGGGGATGTATCTTAAAACCCATTTGGCATCTGACCAGTTCCTGCACCCCCCCGCCCCCCCGAATATCGTTAACGGGCTCCTCTCAGGCCTTCTTACTGCTTCCTTTGCTTCCCTATGGTCAGTTCTTGGGATGGCAGCCAAGCAACCCTTCCACCACATCAGGGGGACCCTGTCACCCTTCTCCCAACCCAGCCAGTGGGTTCCCACCTCATCCACTGCAATCCATAGGCCCTTCGGGAGCGGTGCCCTCCGCTGCCGCCGCCTGGACTCCACGTGCGCCCTTACGCCCGCTCCCTGCCCTCCGGATGCTCTGGTCAAGGCTTCTGCAGACTGCCCTAATTACAGTTACAGACCTCCTGCACCGCGAGAGCACACCCCGCTCCTGCGACTTCTCTCTTTTTAAAGTACTTATTGCCAACTGCCGTAATATTTTACTAGTTTTTAATTGTCTCCTCTCACTAGAATGTAAAATGCACGTGGGCAAGATTCTTTGGTTTGCTCACTGCTGTGCCCCCATGCATGTGCAATACTGCCCATCAGTACTAACTGTTCATTAACTCACGGTACACGCAGGGGTTGAGGAAACAGATACACGCTTTCACGTTGTGTCAACTGGGCAGTGTTTTCCAAAATTTAAAACGTTTACCTGCTGATCCAGCAATTTCTTGGAATTTACCCTTTAAATGAACTTACACAGGTGTGCACATACGTATACATACCTTTCTCTGCAAACTTGTTTTTAATTACAAAAAACCTGAATAGCCACCCGAGGTATATCCATTTGTACTAACATAGAGGAGTCCTCCAAAACAGTCTGATCCCATTCTGGTAGAAAATACACAGAGTACATATACATGCACCTAAATAACGCATGACACTGCCTAGAAGGACATACAAATGAAGAAATGAAGAAAGAGTGACCTGTTTTTTTTCTATTTTATTCCTTCTATAAGACTGTTTAAATGTTTGTATTACTTAAACTTTTTTTTTTTTTTTGGCTGTGTTGGGTCTTTGTTGCTGCACGCGGGCTTTCTCTAGTTGCGGCGAGCGGGGGCTACTCTTTGTTGCGGTGCGTGGGCTTCTCACTGCGGTGGCATCTCGTTGTGGAGCACGGGCTTCAGTAGTTGTGGCATGAGGGCTCAGTAGTTGTGGCGCACGGGCTCAGTTGCTCCACAGCATGTGGGATCTTCGGGGACCAGGGCTCGAACCCGTGTCCCCTGCATTGGCAGGCAGATTCTTAACCACTGTGCCACCAGGGAAGCCCTACTTAAATTTTTTTTTTAAAAGATATAAGTTTTAAATGTGCAGGAAGAAAGTCTGAAATAATATCAGCATACTGTTGCTAGTGGTGAACATCAGAAAACTGAGCTGGGATCAGGGGAAACGTTTTCTTAATATTTTTGTTACTTGAATTTTAATAACAGTAGATAGGAGGGTATGATTAGAAACAACATGAAGTGAAATCTTAAAAATAAAGGTTAAAAATAATATTTAGGAAGAAAATAAATAATAAGTTGTAAATATACATCCTGTAGGTTTTGAAGTACAACAACTTAAGTTCTTATTAGAAAATAACAGCTCTATTTGTCTTACATATGTGAAAGACGGCTGCCTGTTTTACAGTATGAATAACATTCACCTTTTCTATCCATAGCTACCTAAAAGTGTGACATCACGCAAAATGAAAAAGGAAAGTGACGCTTGCAGAGAGACGTAAGTGACCACCCAGGCCTGTGCCTCCTGCCCTCCCCGCCGGTGCCGGTGCCGAGGGCTGCTGCTCTCGTACTCCGCAGGCGCCCAGGGAGGCCTGTGGAGAGCACTCGCTTCCCCTTGTCAAAGGCAACTAATACTCCCAAAGCACAGGTTACAGCAACACACACACCCATCCACACAATCATATGTTTAGTAGCTTCTACTGCAGGAGTTGGCATGATTCTAAGTTTTCCTCGATTTACAAAGAAGTTTTAAGACATATCTTGTCATTTACCAATCCCAGAAGGCACTTTTTCCCTGACTGGTTTTGAGACTCACCGACTTGTGGTTGAACTGGTTATGAAAAATAAGATGAAGGCAGAGGACAAGAATTTTATTCTAAATCTTTTCATGTGAGTTTTTCACGTTCCCTTCAACTAGTAATACAGTGTGTTTAACTGAAAACTCCCGGCCGTGTGCTGGACACCACTGCTCACAGCTGGAAAGGAAGTCAGGAGAAATGGAATGAAACAGATTGTAACCCAAGGATGGGTGGTCCCTTGCTTCCAGGGCGGGCAGCACACAGTAATCAAGCAGGGCTCAGGGCACCACTGGGGGACCTCGTCTTTGAAGCTTTCCTGAGGGCACTGCACGTGCTCATTCCCCAAGTCTAGCCTCGTAAAGGAGCGCTCTTCACTTCGATATGGACTCATCACAGAAGAACAAGGATCACAGCAGTAAGATCTGAACTGGAATTTATTCTTAATGAAGCATTAAAAACAATTTAATAGGTAACTAGATATTAGTTTTACTGAGAGCTTCTAAACATTACATGTTACAAGCTTGTGAGTTATCAAAGTAGAATGAAGACTTTAGTTCTGACCTAAGTGCTCCAGAAGGTGGGAGGATGAAGACATATGTGGTCTACAGTCTCTGCTTCCGAGATGCATGCAATGCTTACAAAATATGAATGATATATGTTGAATATTATGATGAGAATGTGACAGTAAATAAATGCTAAGAGTGATGTAGAAAATAAATACTATAGGATTCCCTACCTCATTGTGTCTAATCTTTTACGCCTTGTTAATATGCTACAGAAATAAAATTTTGAATACTTTTTGGGTTTTTAATTTGAAATACGTTGTCGAGAAGTTAAATGTATTTGAACTTTGTACCAAAGAATTTCTAGTATTTTCCTGTACCTGATTTATCTGAGAAGCAGTTGGAATGGTAACCATCTTTGGACAGAACCTATTCAGAAAATAAACAATATGCAGTGAACAAGATCACGTGAACTCACCACACCTAAGTTTTCATATAAACTTTATCTGAGCGAGTAAATGGCCTTCATGGTGAAAGAAGTGGAGAATCTTGGAAAAACACACATCAATGGAAACTTTAATACCATAGAGAGGAACAGACAGAGAAAGGAGTATTTTAAAAGTATTTAAAAAGACATTATGACCTACTGAATTTCTACTACTGGTGAAAAGGAAAGTTAAACCAATCAATGCCACTTACATAGAGTTTTGCACCCTGCCCCAAGAAGTACTAAGTATTCTATTTTTTAATTATTTATTTATTTTTTAAACATCTTTACTGGAGTATAATTGCTTTACAATGGTGTGTTAGTTTCTGCTGTATAACAAAGTGAATCAGTTATACATACACATATGTTCCCATATCTCTTCCCTCTTGCGCCTCCCTCCCACCCTCCCTATCCCACCCCTCTAGGTGGTCACAGAGCACCGAGCTGATCTCCCTGTGCTACGCAGCTGCTTCCCACTAGCCATCTATTTTACAGTGTTTTATAAGCACTGAATCAGTTAATCCTTACAAGAGCCACATGAAGAGCTACTAATATTCTTAGTTTATAGATAAGGAAACTGAGACTTAGGTTATGGAACCGCCAAAGGAGACCGGTTACACTGGAGCCAGGACCCCAACCCAAGCCCACGTGGCTCCCGAGGTCCTGCCTGAGCCTACGTCTACTGTGCCCTCCCCGCAGTAGAATGCCAGGGCCAGCGAACGAGCCACACGCCCTCACAAACAAACCAGGAAGAGAGAGAGGGTCATGAGGAATTATTAGACGCTTCACTGACAAGCACTTAATCAAACCTTTCTGACCTCAGAATCTAAGAAAATAAAACTTCAAATGTCCTTATTATTCGTCTTTACATCAGAATGACATTGGAAGACACAAGTAACTACAAATCTCAGTTCAGAGGCTGTTTTATTCTCGATTTAAATTTCCATTGCATACACCATGAATTCCAAAATCCTATATGCAGCAAATAAGGGTCTGTAGACTGTGAACATTACGGCCTCAATTACCTCTTTATCTTCACCCCTACCACTCTGCCCAAGGTCTTCTATTCCCTAGGCAACTCTGTATGTTCACGTTCCCCTTCGCCCCTTATCCTCTACTGCCGAATTCATACTCGTCTTTCAGAGCTCACATCCAAGCCATCAACAGATCCTGTTGGTCATGCCTCTCCACGCCCTTCTCTGGATCCTGTAAGACCTACCTCATCGGTATCCCTGTCTGTATTTACCAGTGGCAGCTAGAATGATCTTTTCAAAACATAAAAGCAGAATATGCCACTCTCCTTCTTGAAATCTTTTAATGGCTCTGCAGCGTTCTGTCATGGCCTGCAGGTTCTGCAAGTTCGGGCCCACACCTTCTTTTCCACTCTTCTGACACATTCTCACGGGATGATCTTGCACTTGGCATGTGTCCAGGCTTCCTGCACCCCAAGCCCTTGTCCCCGCCCTCCCCTCTGCCTGGAGTGATGCTCTGCTCCCAGCTCCTTCCTCACTGGCTCTTTTCTCCACATCTCCACCCCAAGGTCACAGTGTCAAATGATCCTTCCATGGCCACTCAACCTAACCTGCTCCACCGGGGTTCTCTCACATCATCCTATTTCCTTCACAGCATCCAATCCGTAAATGTCTAAACTGTTCAGTTACTTATTTTCTTTCCTTTATATTAGTTTCCTGTTGCTGCTGTAGCAAATTACCACAAACTTAAGAGGTTTAAAATAACACACATTTGTTATTTTACAGTTCTGAGGTCAGAAGTCCAAGACAGGTTTCACTGGGCTAAAATTAGGGTGCTGGCAGAGCTGTGGTCTTTCTGGAGGCTCTGGGGGAGCCTATTTTCTTGTGTTCTCTAACTTCTAGGGGCTTCCCGCACTCCCCGCAGGTGACCCCCTTCCCCCTTCACAGCCAGCGACGGCCAGCTGAGACTCTCTCACGTCACATCGCTGACACTGACCCTCCTTTTGTCTCTCTCTCACCTCCACTTTTAAGGGTGCTTACCCCTGGGCCCAAGTGGATAACCCAAAATATCTCCCTATTTTAAGTTCAGCTGATTAGCAACCCGAATTTCTTCTGCTACTTTAAGTTTCCTTTGTCGTGTAACGTAATGTACTCATAAATTCTCCCTACTATACTTTCCCACTAAAAATGTAAGCTCCATGAGGGCAAAGACATTGTCTCGTTCACTCCAAGAGTTTAGTTCCAAGCATTACAGGGCCTATTGAAGGCACTTAAGAGATCTGTTGAATTAATTAAAATGCTATTGCTTTGGTGAAGTTCTTCTTGACTCTTCAGGACTCGTTTTAATCTTTGTGCTCCTTTATAAACCTTTACATTCTCTGCAATAGTGTGCATATCTCATTATGTTTTCATTATGTTCACATGCTTATATTAGGTCTTTGGTTGAGTGTGAAGTGTCCTGACAATATGTCAATAAAGGATTAAGTGCTGTGAAAGATGTCTACAATCAATGAATTTTAAAGTGAAAGAGACTTTAAAATGTTTCAAAAAGTTTGTTAATGATTCTGTAACTGTTTTTATGGTTTCCTAATAAAGTGTGGAATATTCTAATAACGTGTCAATAAAGGATCACCCTGCTGTGAAATATATGTTAAATTAATAAATTTTAAACCTGGAAAGGATTTGAAGATTAAGTTTCAGTCCCATATTTTACACTTAAAACCCAAAGAAGCTAAGTAATTTGCCTATTTACACACAAAAATTGTGAACCTGGCAAAAGATCCAGTGGACCTTCTATAAAAATCTACCTCCTGAGGTTGCCATGAAGATTAAATAAATACATTTAAAAGCACACAGGGACTTCCCTGGTGCTGCAGTGGTTAAGAATCCGCCTGCCAATGCAGGGGACATGGGTTCGATCCCTGGTCCGGGAAGGTCCCACACGGCGCGGAGCACCGAAGCCCGTGCGCCACAACTACTGAGCCTGTGCGCTAGAGCCCGTGCTCCGCAACAAGAGAAGCCACTGCAGTGAGAAGTCTGCGCATCGCAACAAAGACCCAACGCAGCCAAAAATAAATAAATTTACTAAAAAGGAAAAAGCACATAAACGCAGTACCTCGCACAGAGCAAGTGCTCTATAAATAGTAGGGTCAGTAAGATGCTCTTATTGGCATGATCATTATCATAAACACTATATATTTCCAATTTCTCAACGATGAAAATAACTTATGCAAAGTAGATATTCAATGAATACTTGAGGTAATGAATGATTAAAATGTAAAATACAAATGAACATGGTTAAACGGTTTTTTACATGTTAACTGCTTTCCTACTCACTTTTTTTTTTATGGGAAAAGGCAGGTAAAAGAGAAGCAAAGCAGAGCACGCATATCACACTGACCTCTGTCGTGATGCCTTCCCCAACCTGTCCTTGTTAAAGGTACCTTCCCTCCTCCCTCATCGTCTATACCAGCAAGGTCAAAAGCGTTGCTATAGTACTACTAAGATGCTACATTATTTGCCTTATTTACTACTCTTTTGACATTCTGCACTGATGCAAAGGCAGTGGTGAGTAAAACTGTTGGTTTTGTAGCACAATTCAAAGCAATGGCAACAAACTGTATCCTTGTATCCTTTACTGCCACTCATTTCCAGCTTAAAAATAATTGCCATTTCACCTAAGAATGCCTTGATGGGGGCTTCCCTAGTGGCGCAGTGGTTGAGAGTCCGCCTGCCGATGCAGGGGACACGGGTTCGTGCCCCCGTCCGGGAAGATCCCACATGCCGCGGAGCGGCTGGGCCCGTGAGCCATGGCCGCAGAGCCTGCGCGTCCGGAGCCTGTGGTCCGCAGCGGGAGAGGCTGCAGCAGTGAGAGGCCCGCGTACCGCAAAAAAAGAATGCTTTGATGAAGTAGTAAAAATTATTTTATTAAATCTTTATTCATTAGAACATGTCTTTTAAATATTCTGTGTGACAAAATGGGATGTACACATAAAACATTTCTGCTGGATATCAAAGCATGTACTTGTTTTGAGTTGCCAGCTGAACTAGCCGCTTTGCTCATGGTACACCAATTTTACTTGAAAGAACAACTAATTATGTTTTTTCAGACTTAAGAGTTTGAGAAACATTAAAAAAAAAAAAAGTAAGCCTGTCACTTAAAGGAAAACAAAAGCCCAAATTTGTTTCCAATGATAAAATTTGAGCTTTCAGTTATAAGTTAGAATTTTGGAAAACATGTGAGTTTCACAGCTTCCCAATTTTAAAGACTCTTCTGAAGGGACTAGGGCTAATACTGATTTTTTTGACATGGTAAAATGAAAAGGGTCAACATTTGGAAGATCTATACAACTCAGTGAACCAATATATTCCAAATGAGTAATGCATGATGTTACAGACTCATGAGTGTACAGAAGATCCATTTAAAGTTCAAGATAGACCAATGGATTTTAATGTAACAGACTACGAAATCATTATATGGTTTCCTGTTCCGCTCACACTGCAACTAATGAGCTGCTGCTTGATGAGTTTTGGGGTAGTAATCAAAGAATACCCACAATTATCTGAAAAAGCTAATTCCAGCTACATAACTGTAGTTGTTCCAACTACATAACTGTGAGGCTATGTTTTAACATACTTCAACCAAAACAAATTACAACAGATTGAAGACAGAGCAGATACGTGAACCCAGCTGCCTTTACTGTTATTAAGAATCAATTAATAAATATTTTAAGTGTTTTCAGTTTTAATTTTGAAAAGAATAAATATTAATAAACAAACCCAGATAATCAAAAGCACTTTGAGGTCTTAAAGGATTCTGAAGAGTGTAAAGGGATCCTGAGATCAAAAAAACTTTGAAAAGTGTGCTGTTTAATAAGGTAGCCACTAGTCACATATTATTTTTCACATTAAAGTTAAGTAAAATTATAAATAAAATATAAAGTTCAACCTCATTCATCCTAGACACAGCTTAAGTGCTCAATAACTACATGTGGCTAGTGGCTATTAGACAGAATAGATATAGAACATTTCTATCATCACAGAAAGTTCTATTGGACAGTGCTGATCTATAAGTACATTTGGGAGGCAGTTAATCAGCATCTTACTAAACATCACTGGTATAATATTCTTTCAGTATTTTCGTATCTGTTTTTAACTCTCTAAAAAGAATATATGCCTTTTGAGGGTAGGGACTAAAACACTAATATCTATATGACATGATAACATTTTATACATATATATATATATATATTTTATTATAGCCCATGACGCCTTAAATATACATTACTAGAAATAAATATGCTGAATAAGATACCTGCTGAGCCGAATATTTACTCAGTAAGTATTTATTGAGGGTTTTACATAAGACAGACCCACGTGATTATGTTTACCGTCTTTCATATTTCAATATATTCCTGCCCAAATTTATAAGCATTGGGTCTCCACTTTTTCTCTTCTTATGGGTTTACAATAAACTACTTTGTCAAGGGTCAAGTTACATTGTTTCACTTCATTTGCATAAATAAGTATTTAAAGACAGTCTTTTCCTTTTATTATCTATTGCTTATACTATATAGGTCTTGCAGTTCATAATCATGAACTACTAATTATGACTTTCAAGTCTTCCAAAGACTTCTGCACATATGGGTGAAAAAAGGCAATGTTTTTAAAGTTATATTAAAAGTTATAATAAACAATAAAATGATTAAACTTGTTTTGAATAAATCAGTATCACCTGGGGTTTACAGAATGCTTTTATTTCCTGTATAGCCTTGTAGGATTCCTAACTTTTTAAAATTTTAGCATCTAATTATTTTGATTTGACAATCCTTATATCCTACTAAAAGCAGGGAATGGGATTTGTGGAAGCATATTAAAGTTAAAATTTTAAATAAATTTTGTTTAAATACACTTCTGCGATTTTTACATGCCAAGATAATTGCAAAGTACTTAGGGATACCAAAGAGCTAGAGCTGGCCTGTATTTGCCCTCTGTTACTCCTCACTTAGTAGTTAACAGATTTATAGTGTAGAGTGAACATTGCTTCCTCTTTCCTGTTTAGTTTAAAGCAATGCTCCCTGGCAGGCATAGGAAGGTGAACAGGAGAGATACACAGGCTTCTGGCGGGTAGGTACGTCTCTGCTCAACAACCAAGATCTGTACCTGGAGCCAGGGGAGCGGTCAGCTGCTTGCACCCATACAAAAGCCCTCTGCCAATTTAGGACTCTGCATCATCCCCTCCATACACCCCGTGAAAGATTCTTTTGGGAAAAAGAAGACAATATTTTTTCTTAAATCTACTTTCTGGGTGAGAAGCAAAAACATGATCCGTAAAACTAACATACTCTTTGTACAGCGCGGAGCAGGTACTGATTTGGGGGCCTTACACAATCACCCGTCCTCCATGCAAAAGGATGTGTACCATAAGTTGAATCACAAGAATTTATTTTTTCAATAAAAGCAAATAAAAATAATTGCTATTAAATGAAGTAATTTTTGTAAACTGTAAACTTTATACTATGCTAGCTTCTAAAGCCTGTTTTCAATTTTGTCTTGCTATGTAAGTTCATTCTAAATAATGTTCCTGTAATTAGAAAGGGTTATGATCTAAGTAAGAGTTAACATATTTTCATAAACTGCTTTATTTTCCATATAAAGTGTTTGTGTAGCAAATTATTTTGCAAGGAACATTATAGCTAAGGATAAAAATGTGACACTATATTGGCAGTGGTAGAAATTTTTTAAAAAGTAAAATCAGAGTTTATGGTTCAAATTGGCTTGTTAAATTTTAATATGGAAAAATTAGGAAATTTAGATAAAAGTCATATGACTACTTAAATAATTATTAAACTGAAAAAAGAGGCAATTTTTAGTAAATCACATCATGCCACTAAATAGTAGCAATCTAAGACACTACACTAAAGGGAAGTATTTGGTTCACGTAAGGAGGCAATTCATTAATAAAAGCCATAAAAGTATAATCTAACAATGTAATAGAGGCTTTGGGGTCCGGCTGATTTGAGTTCAAATCATGGGTCAAACACTCAATGGCTGGTTGTTCTTGGATAAGTTTCCTTCTTAAGTCTTGGTTTCCTTACATGTAACACAATAATAACCACTTATAAGAGTGTTTTAAGGACTGAATTAGGCAATTTCTGTAATCTGCTTCACACAGTAAAAGGTGCACAGTAAGTGATTAATAAATGATCCTACACACCACACACAGTTTCCCGAGGACACAAATATATTTACAAGCATTTCACTTTGATTCATTTTAGTAAGCCATACCTGAAATAATATGCTATTTTTTTTTCTTCTTTGCGGTATGCGGGCCTCTCACTGTTGCGGCCTCTCCCGTTGCGGAGCACAGGCTCCAGACGCGCAGGCTCAGCGGCCATGGCTCACGGGCCCAGCTGCTGCGCAGCATGTGGGATCTTCCCGGACCGGGGCACGAACCCGTGTCCCCTGCATCGGCAGGCAAACCCCCAACCACTGTGCCACCAGGGAAGCCCTATTTAATTTTTTTTACTTTGTCAAATATCACTGAGAAGTTTAAATAAGAAATTAAAAGATTTAGATTTAAAAATCATATGCAATTGCCTAATAAGTGTATCAAAAACAGACTCTCAGAATCCTATGAGACACTTTCCCTCACGTGAATTCTGTCTACAGTATTCCTGACAGATTGGTTGACTTTTAAAGCAACTAGTTCAAGTTTTTTATATTGCAGACAGGGGATAAGGGGGGAGGGGGGAAGGGGGAGGAGGGAGGGGGGGAGAGAGAGAGAGAGAGGGAGAGAGAGATCCCTCTAGAGGAAAGAGAGAGAGAATGAGACAGGAGGAGACTGAGATTAAGTCCTGGTAATATAGTTTGAGCCCCTGGATGGATCAATACCTGAAGTCATCACCTCTTGTACTTTGAAGTTATACAAGCCAATAAAATCCATTCCCTGCCCTCCTCCCCTCTTTTTGCTTTTGCCTACTGATTGAGTCAGATACCTAAAACTTACAACCCAAACAGTCTTTATCAATACACTAATTATGGGTGAGAATACAGCAGGTAGAAAAATGGAGGTTTTATTTCCACAATATCCATTAGAATTCTTTAGTAAATGATGGATTTAGCATATTTATACTAAGGTACTGATTCCAGAGCTTGTGCCCTTAATCACATTGCTGGGGTAAATGGCAGCGCTGTCACATATATCCCTGAGATGTAACAATGGAATTCCTTTCTGAATTAAGACAAGGTTGCACACACCTATATGCATCTGTTTTGTAACCATACACTTTGACAGTTCGTAAAGAAAATCAAACAGCAACAGAGAATACAAAGATGCAAATGGTATTTTCCTATTCTCAGCAATTTAGACAAGAAGATAATTAAGACATTCTTTCTTTTTCCAGAGATTTCTGCTACACTCATAGCAAGAGGTGTACAATTCAAAACCTATTTTCTCAGTTATACAGAAAGACTACAGCCCTGTGTTTGTACTTTAGATATGTCTCCCATCCAGATCAACGGGACGTGTTCTGCAAAGTGTGACTGCAGACTGAGCTAAGGATTATCTTATTATATAATCTTGCCTTTTTGAGCTAAGAGACTCACCTACAGAAGGTGTTTGTATAGGGAGAAGGTAAATAAACACGCAAACTAGAGATTTCTGTTGTAGAAGGTGCTATACAATCTGGCATTAGAATTTCCAGGCATCCATCCAATTAATCACAAACAGGATATGGGTGGGATTAGCTAGTGCACCAGGAACAGTCAGATCACAGGACGTTCCAGTTGTAAAACTTCAACAACACGAGGGTTCTCTGTACTACTCCCAGGTTATAAAGTTAGACTGACTCTATAATCATAATATCTTGGTATAGTCTAAAGACTCTGGAATGAGTTACAGACATAAAACTGTCTTTCAAGAGAAGTGCTTCAGAAGGCCAAAACGAACTAGAAGTCAGTGAAATCCATAGAGAGCTCCCCAAACTGTCCTGTTTATCCCAAGTATCTCTTAACTAAGAACAGCTGTCACCCTGAGTCACTCTGGGGAACAGAGAGTAGAGACTCATGTTTTCTCTAGGTCACATGTTTTGTATTTCAGCTGGAACCTTCAGATTGACAAGGAGTAAAACAACCCACAACATCTCCAAACCTTACAACTCTATGCTGCGGTTTATAAACGACAAAGCACTTCAACCAGAACATCCTTAGAACAAAACAGTGAGACTGTAGAGCTGGTGTTCCCATCACTTTTTAAGGAAAAGGCGTATGAAGTATAGTGAAGTTAAAAGCAAACTGCTTAAATTCACACAGAGAGTAAGTAGGAAAGTAAGGATTAAAAGCAGGTCTCTGGAGTTCTCTCCAAAGTTCCATGGTATTCCAGGAATAAATATGTCTCTTGCTAGGTGCTTTGAATTTCACATTTAACTTTTCACAAAACCTTTGTGCTGTCTATATGCATGCATCTACAATTCTGTTTGATAACTGCAAACAATTATTCCATCCTTTGGTAAGCATCTGTATTCCAATTTCTCAATATGTGGGTAGATGTTCAGCTCTAGAAAAATACACCCTTAAGTGCCATGAAAATGCAAGCTGCTACAATAATTTTTGAGACCTGCAAAAACGAAACAAGGGAAAAACCAAGTGAAAAGCTTCAAGCCAGATAGTTTAGAAGCTTTCAAATAGGCACTATTTATGTAATTCAAAATTCGTGTGAGACTGATGCTGTAGATCACCACTGAGGAAAGCGGGTCAGGTGAAGAGTTATTTAGTGGAGGAAGTCTGTCATGCTGAGAAATGTGGGGGGTTTTGGATTTTTTTAGATTAAAGAATTTCTCAGGTTTACTGAGGAATACATACGTAGCAATTTTTCTTATGATTTCCCTAGGCTTTGTTTTCTATGAGGCCTGATGGTCCCTGCTGCACTTCTGTCAATCCCACTCTTTCTAGAAACCTCCCCTCCTGGCTGGTAGGAATCACTGAGTCGTCCATTAGAGTATATGTCAGTGCACCTCCGTGTTACCAAATGAGGAAGTGCTCTGAGTCTGTGAGGATGGTGGGAAACTCATTCGGTTAATTACTGGCTTACTCAAAACTACTTAAAATCTATTCAAAATTTTAAAACACTTTCCTACAGATCCTTTTATTCTTAAATAAAAATACTGTCTAATCTAAATCTGATTAATTCAAATTCATGTCTTCTGGTCTCTGTGTTTACAATTAATAAAGGTTTACTGAAACACCAGGTACACAACTCTTCTTTTTCGGATACATTGTGCTTTCTCAAATTTCTTCGGGAGTACTGACATTCCTCCCAAACTAACAACTGCTGAATATCAACCTTCCAAATATTTTCAAATTTTCTGTAATAAAAGGTTTTTTTCCCATTAAAAAAAATTAAACATTGTTTGCATTTATTGTATAGGAAAGTTGCAGGTAGAAGGCCAAGGCCGTGCTTAAGGCACAGTCCTCTGTCTGTACTGACCGTGTGACTGATAACCTACACTAAGGTTACTGTTATGAAGCATAAAATGTTGATTCATAGGCTGAAGAAGATTTAAAACATAAAATAAATCAATAAAATACTATGATTTGGTAAACCACTTTAAAGAGAAAAACCTACAGAATATATTATGCCAATAACCCACATGTCAAAAAAGAAATTCCCACCTTAGAAAAATAAAGTCCATGTGAGCAGCGTAAACGTTCTAACACGAGTTTAGCTGTCAAGTTCCAATAACCTGTTATTCACACCTCTTTAATCACTGCCACAGAGTCGATTATAAACAGCCTCATACATTTTAAAATAAGGTCATTCTGAAATGAAACAAAGAAGGTAGTAAATATTCTTGTACATAAGGAACTCAAATTCTAATGCACCACAGAACTGTGACTTGCTCAACGTTCAATCTAGAGAAAGCTCAACCACACCTTTTATTAACTATGTCAGCTGTGCGCTCTGCGTAGATTCAGTGGAATAACTAAATTGCAGCACCATTTAAACCCAGAAGTTTAAAAAAAAATCCCTCCCCAACAAATTTCATTACTGAGACGGAAGGCGTTATTCATGGTATAATAAAAGTGAAATATAATAATCAACTTGCTGATCTACCTGAGACAATGCTATGCAAACTCAGGATGAAATGCCTACAAGGAAACTGTGTAGTCTCGCTGAGGGCACTGCTGGCTACTAATTACCCCACACAGCTGGTAACCTGAATGTATTTCTTCAGTGCGAATTTATCTAAACACGTGTTAGAGAAGAAGGTATAAAAAATTTTAACAGAGTGGCAGAATACTTTTCAGAAAAAAATTAAAATTGAGAATAAGGAGATAAAGTACCACTTAGAAGGCAAGGATCTAAAACGAAAAGCTGAAACCAATAACTGAAATGAAAGACAACAGAAACAAAAAAACAGAAGTAACAATTTGGAATTGTATCAAGTGTCCTTCACAACAACTGGTCATCACAGAATTACCAAGTAAAATCTAACGCATCCCCGTTACTCCAGAATGGTGCTCCACCATCACTGCACCCGCTGAAACGAGAGCAGTATGTTATTAAAATCCTGCATTTGAGAACTTTAAAGACTAACAGAATCAAAAGACTGGGCCCGAAGAACATTTGATTCCAAGTAACTATTGATACAATCAGATTTGCCTTTAATTGACTTTTTTTTTTTTTTTTTTTTTTTTTGCCGTTCGCGGGCCTCTACCGGGGCACGAACCCGTGTCCCCTGCATCGGCAGGCGGACTCTCAACCACTGCGCCACCAGGGAAGCCCTAATTGGCTATTTTAAGATTTCCCATGAAGTTTTCAGACTAAAAATCCTAAAGTTTTCTGGATGAACAACTCTCCCGCCCGCCCCGCCATTTTTCCATTTCTTCCTACAAGTGTGCCTGCTTATAGATAAAAGTTACATTTGGGGAAGAGATACACTGGAGGTTGGTGACTACTTAGTTCCTGAACACTGATCCTTATGCATTTACATGATGCAGTAACACATCCTTTTTGGAGTATACCTACTGCATAAACTCTTGTTATCAGAATAATCTGAAAACAAGAAAGAAGTTAGAAAAACTTTTTACAATCTTAAAAAATTCCATGCATGTCCCAATTTCTACTGAGTCATTAATTTCCTTCACCTTGTTTTAGAACTGCTAGCTTAAAAACATTATTTCTTGCCTAATATAAAGTCATTCACCTTCCGGACTCTGTTTTCCATCCAAAACAGATTCATTTTTAAACAAAACTTTTAGTTAATTGTAGTCAGTTAGATACCTTACCTCTGACAAGGTAAGTACCCAGAGAAAATGGCTGACCATAGAGAAAACCGGGAGACTGCTTTCTGCCAATATTCCAGACGAAGAGCTACATAGAGCTGTCTGAAATTAACTCGGCATTGTTATCCATATCAAATTCTCTTAACTCTATACTCCTATGACACAGCCATCAACATTGGATAGAATTAATTCTCACATCAAAAAGTCCACTTCTGATATGGAGGTGATGTTCTTCCAAGGCCGTATTTCTAATGCTGCTACTGCACCATCTTTAATGCTGCTTTTCGACAGTAAAATATATAAGGATCTTCAGTAGAGACAATAATCTAAAGATACTGTGACTTAGCTCTGTTAAGTATGAATATAAAATTAGTTTCCTTAGTAGTCCAAATACTATACAACCCTCAAATTCTTCTGCATTTACAACCTTAAAAATATAGTGTATATTTCAAAATTTGGGGATTTCCAAAGATAATCTTTAGTCTATCCCCCAAACCTACGGATGCTGGCATTGTCGCCCCTGCTCTTCTAGTTCATATCCTCGGAAGTTCACCCGAGTGTGAAGAATTATACTGAAAACCCTTGTCTAGTGCTTCACCCTGTGCCAAGCACTTTAGTTCCCACACTTTCTGGGGTGACTGAGGGCTTCAAGACAACAGGCTTTGCCCAGCCATTAACATCTTTCTGGAAGACTGGTCTTCCGACTTTAAAACATGCTGGTCAGTAGCGGGGAGGGGGAGGGGAAAAAGCCGAGAACTCTACGCTAGAGTAACCAAACTAGCTCCAGAAAGGCTGGCTAGTATGTAGTTCAAATACACACCCATGGCGCAAAGTAAAAACAGGGCTATCAGGGCCACTGTCTGTATCTGAGGGAACCAGATGTGGTCACTTGAAGTCATATGGGTGGAAATATTGTGACCTCGGTTGGGGCAATGACTGATTCATCCATTTATTTAAAACATTTATTGAGCATTTGTCATAGGTCTGACACTATAGTTAAGAAAATGAATAAATCAATTTATATCACCAAGGATCTCACGAGTAGGGTAGACTAACATCTTAAATAAATAAGTTATAAAACATCACGATGGGCGTACTTGATATAAACATGTATGACCTGGTAGAAAGCAAAGAGAGAAGAAGAGGATGGACACTGGGGCAGGTTTCGAGAAATGAAAATGCTTTAGCAAGGAGATGATAATGTCTAAGCTTTCTTTGCTAAGCTGGTTCTTAATGGATAAACCAAGTAGATAAAAGAAGAGAGATGAAGGTCATTTCAGAAAGTGGCAAAAGGAACTGCTTCTTTCAGACAAATTCCACCAAGCTATTCCTAAATTAGGGAAACTGCAGAAGACTGAAGGCGTTAAGTTATAGACAGTATACCCAGTTTTGGTAGAGGACCGAAGGCTGAATTCAGGTGCAAATGCTACACTTAAAATGTAAGAATGTGTTTCCAGCAATATAACTTGAAATCACTGTGGGTTAATAATAACACACAGTTGCCCCAACCCACTCATGTCTGGCCCCTCTCAATAAAAGCCATGAGCGTACCCACATTCTGTGAAGGTGCCCGGGCACTCCAGGGCAACACTCCTCCATGGCTCCATCTTCTAGACCCCCTGCACAACTGCCTAGCCCCTGGGCTGGTCAAGTTCTCCCAACCATCCTCAGGGTTCTCGCCACCATCCATGCACAGCTTACCCTACCTTGAGTGGCTGGAGCTGTAACCAATCATGATAAGATAGGGATCTTCCCCTTTCTTCCCAAATGGATCCTAGAATGGCAGGAAGTAGTATAATAGATAGCTTTTGTTTTATTCGATATCTGATAAGTCTGTGTCGTTCAGCAAGTGATTGGAAAGAAAAGAACCTGCTCTTAGTTTTGTTTTTAGGAGAAGGAAAATGGTCCTCGTCCAGTGGAAAACAATAGATACAGGGTCAAGAAACAGGCTGGCTGGCTAACAGGATGTTCTGGAAAATGTGAACATTTATGGAATGGACGAAGAGAATGGAGAAGGAACCATCGAAGATGTGGAGAGGCTAAGAAGACCACGCCTTGTGGGCGGCCAAGAGATTGGAGAAATTCACAGAGGGGCAAGTGAGGCAGGCAGGATTCTGAGTGACTCCCCTGTGTGAACCCTGCCGTGTGCGTGTGGACGGAGATATCACTCCCATTATAATACCAAGTTACATGATGAATGTGAAGGGGTTTTGCAGATATAATGAGGGTCTCTAATCAGCTGACTCTGTGTTTATCAAGAGATTATCCTGAGTGGGCCTGACTTAATCAGATGAAACCTTTAAAAGAGGGCTTAGGCCTCTGCTGAGCTCAGAAGCTCAGAGATTCAAAGCAGTGGAGACTTTCTCTCTTCTGCTGTCCCTGAAGAAGCAAAAAGCCATGTCTTAACTGCCCATGGAAAGGAGCAGCCTTCCGACAAGGACAAGGAAAGGAATTCCGTCCATAATCTGAAAGAGCTTGGAAGACGACCCTGAACTCCACGTGGGAACGTGGCCTGGCCCAGAGAGGCTGTGCCTGGACTCCTGACCCACAGGAGCTGTGAGATAGTAAGTACGCGCTGTTTAAGCCGCGACATCTGTGGTTATTTATGCAGCAACGGAAGGCTAGTCCGTCAAGTAGGGTCCCAGCTTTTCTGAAAGCGAAGGAGAACTGGAATTCAATCTTCAGGCTGTCAGGTCCCCGACACATTAGGACTCATGAGGGACTGTATCTTCAGCAAAAATATTCCAAGTACAAACCTAGTAGTACAGGTTAGAACCAGTAGGGTCTCCTGGTTCACCCAGGACACTGCAGATCCTGAGGGTGGGACAGCCAGGCTAATTCCACATGGCATCATTTGACAGGCACGAGGCCAGGCTACTGCTCACTTAGCTCGGGTCTGGCTAGCAGACCGGCGGTCACCTGCCGGCAGACTTCACGCCTGTCTTATACACGATTCCGTATATTCAGCTCCCGGTCAGCACCAGGCACGTCTCAAACACTCAAATGTTTGTTGAATGAATGAACGACTTTCTCACTGGCCAAGATGAAGAAGCAAGTCAAAATATCTGAAGTTTTATGAGGAAAAATTAGTACAAGTCAGCACCACTCTTTGTGACTTCTTAAAAATAGTCAATTTAACTCATGGTCAAAGTATGAATAATTTGAGATGTTACGACAGACAGTGATCTAGTCATCACGCAGTAAGCCCACACACACCTGCTGCGCCCGATGCTGGGGTAAGACTGAGGTCTCAACTGATGTCTCCATGTTCATCCTAGCTGTTCTCTCGGCCAGTTTCTACACATCACCCAGAGCAATCTTTTTAAGACAAATCATCTCGTTTCACTTCCCTGTTCAAAACCTTGTAACGGCTTCTCATGATACTGAGGATAGAAGCCCAAGTCCTCAGTGTGGCTCTCCATCATCTGGCCTCTGTCTCCCCCTCAAGCTTCTTTCCTTGTGCATATGCTACACCCCTGCCTGGAACCTTCTGCCTTTGCCCACCTCCTCCTCATCCTTCAGACCCCAGCTTAAGCTCCTACTTAAATGTCACTTCTTCAAAGCGCTCCCGATATAAATTCCCTCTTCTGCACATCAGTTATCACACAGCTCGCGTGATTCCCTCCACGACACTGGAAGCTCCATTAGGTCAGGGACTGTGTCTGCTTTGCTCAGAGAAGTACCACCAGTACTAAGCATATTTAGTACACATATTGTTGAGTACGTAAGAGTAAAGGCCTAGGAGACTAGCAACCACAAATCACGAAGGCTACTGCCACCACCAGTCAGAAGCCCAGAGCCCTACCGTCACTGGAGAACGCGATTCTGAACCTCAGTGTGGGGCGGAGGCAAGCAACGGAGACAACGCCCAGCAGCCCGGCGCTTCCACAGACGCAGCAGAACGAGCCTGAAAGCACCACAACTGGAACAGAGAACTTCTCCTTCTGTCTGTAACATACTGAGCTAGAAGTTTTAAAATTTAAGAATTCCACTGCTAGGAAAACCAAAGTTTTAAAATCACTGATTTAAGGGATCTAAAATGCTTTTTTCAAAAGATGTTTTTAAGAGTAAGAAGGTATAGAATAACATTTTTAAAAATCTGATTAGTATAAATGGGAAAAGAAAGAATCTAAATTGGGCTTAGAACAACGCTGGTAATTCAACAGGATCACGTCATATTTCTTTAGCTTAGAACCTGTCAGTGACTCCCCACCGCCCTCCCGACAGAATGCCAGCTCTCACCAAGGCCCGCAAAGGCTGCCCCCTTCACAACCCGGCCTCTATCAGGACCATCCCCTCACCACCTCCGGGCTCTGACCTCGGAGACTACTTCCCCCGTGAGGCTCTCCGTTCACCACGCTCCCTCCCCAGGAGCGCTCTGGCTCCTCTGTCCTGCAGGATGCCTTCTACTCGCCTGGGCTTAGCCAGCCCTTCCCCTCAAAGGAGCTCCAGAACTTCTACCCGGGTAAGGTTAGGGGTGGCACTCTGGAGGGAGAGAACCCTGGAGACTGGTCTTACAGCTGTGTTTGCAAAATGACACACACCGTACTTTGATGGTCAGACTCAGGTGGTATAGTTTTGGGGTCTGAAGGAGAGTCTCGGGGACTAAACTGTCTTCATTCTCTTCTTGGTGCTGACACTGCTTCTACTGGAAAAGTTTGCTGGGCAGCCCAGCCCTGTCCAGGTACTACACACCACTGTGTATTTCCCTCGATCAGAGAACTTATACTGCATTGGGGTTGTCTGTCCACCCGTCTCTTCTGCTAGCTCATGTACCTGCAGGTAAGAGCACAGACTATGTTTTCATGGCTCTAGTGCTAAAGTCCTATGTCTTGGCACATAGTAGATGCTCAATTAAAAAAACGTTGTTTTTTTTTTTTTTTTGACAGAATGAATCAAGTGTTTTATGAAAACCTATTTGCACAAAGTACCCTATTAGGTGTTCAGAGTGGGGAACAGAGATACTGCCTGGTTAAAACTAGGAAACATAAAATATTTACAATAGCTTCAAATAAAGAAACTACCAGCAAATATGAAATAGATGGTAAAAACTAGAAATTTCTATTAACCAGTATTCCCATACAACTAAATTTCTAAGTGAAACACCTGCTATATAATCAAAGAAGCATTAAAGACATTGCAGTACAGTATATTTTGTTATGATGTGAATTTGACTGAAGACTGCTGTGCACTGTTAACCTATGAAGAAAATGTGATAACCCACTAATTAACTAGAATACTCAATTTCCTGATATTGCTTTCAGGATCCAGAATAAAACGATGATCCAGATTGATGGCTAAACCCAACCTAAGCCTCAAACCTCACCACGTACTTCTTGCTGTGTTGTTAAAACTTGTAAGGGAGGAAGAGGAAGAGGACGAAACACCAAGAAGTGGAAACAGACACAGACTGTGCTGAGAAGAAACGTGACCACGAAGAGACGTGTACCGAACAGCAAGAATAAGTGAGACTCGGAAAACTTTGAATTCTAGGTTGAGTTTAGTTTTGATTTGCTAGTCAGTTAAGGACTATTAACACTCCTAACTTGGGAACGGAAGATATAAAAACATTGCTTAAATAAATGTGTGGCACATGGTAGGTTCTCAAATGCATACGGAACAAATAGATTGAATGTATCAAAGTCTGAGCCAGGGCGAGACTGAGGCACGGATCCCAGCACGGAAGATACAGTAAACTAGGTGTGAAAAGATGAGAGTCGGGGCTGTGGCAACAGCTGCGGAACTGGACAATAATGGTTTTGCAGATTTTCTAACCGCCCAAACATTTGCCCTGGAACTGATTTCATTAATCAGAGTAATGCCACAAATAGAAACTTCTAGGCTGTTGTGGTACAATCAAGAAAATACCTGCTTCCTAGAATCATGTTATTTGGCAAGTATGCGCCGTGTTGCTGAGTCCTTGGATTAACTGTAAAATACGTAACTGAATTCATTCTTTCTATGTACTCCTGTGTTTCTCTCCGGTGCTCTAAAAATAAAATTTAGATACACCTGTAACATCTCCCAGTTTGTAAGGGGCTTTGACTCTTTGGTCAAATAATACATTTTAAAATTTGATTCAATATCCTCTAGGAAAAATGACTAAACAGTTCACAGAGAATTCAAATTCAACATTTTTAATTTCTTGTTTTCCATTTTAAGCAGACTGGTGCGTTACCATCATACAGATAACTCTAAGCTTACAGCAAGACTAGAAAATATACGTCACCACATCATCACGTGAGAGTAAGAAATAATATTTTATTTCTTGAATATTTTTCCTTGAATTTGTTTTTATATTTTAACAGCTTTACTGAGGTATCGTTGACATATAAAAGTTACATGTAGTTAAGCTGTACAACTTGATGTTTTTTGTTTTATTTATTTTTGGCTGTGTTGGGTTTTCGTTGCTGCGCTCGGGCTTTCTCTAGTTGAGGCGAGCGGGGGCTGCCCTTCGTTGCGGTGCATGGGCTTCTCATTGCGGTGGCTTCTCTTGTTGCGGAGCACGGGCTCTAGGCATGGGCTTCAGTAGTTGTGGCACGTGGGCTCAGTAGTTGTGGCTCACGGGCTCTAGCGTGCAGGCTCAGTAGTTGTGGCGCACGGGCTTAGTTGCTCCGCGGCATGTGGGATCTTCCCGGACCAGGGCTCAAACCCACCTCCACTGCATTGGCAGGCAGATTCGTAACCACTGTGCCACGAGGGAAGTCCCTGATGTTCTGATATATGAGAAGATCACCGCATTCAAGCTGAAGTATCCAACACCTCTATGTAGTTACAATTTTGTGCCTGTGTGCGGTAAGATTTAAGATCTAACTTCTCTGCGAATCTCAAGTATACAATACAGTACTGTTAACTATCGTACCCATACTGTACATTAGATCTCCAGAACTTATTCGTCTTGCATAATTGAAACTTTGTACCCTTAGACCTCCATCATCCCACTTCCCCCTACCCTCAGCTCCTGGCAAACATCATTCTACTCTCTGCTTCTAGGAGTTTGATGATTTTAGATTCCACATAGATGTGATATTTCCTTATTTTTTAAAACCTGAATAATATTCCATAAATAATATTCCATTTATATATTCCAATGACATTCCACATATGTATGTATTTATAACATTCCATTTATATATGTAAACATTCCGTTGTGTGTATATCACATTTTCTTTATCCATTCATATGTTGAAAAACATTTAGGCTGTTCGCATATCTCAGCTATCGTGAATAGTGCCGTGTTCAACATGGGAACGTACGGGATCTCTTTGAGATCCTGACTTCATTCCTTTGGGTATATATCCAGAAGCGAGACTGCTAGATCACATGGTAGTTCTATTTTCAAATGTTTAAGCAACCTCCATATGCTTTTCCATAGTGGTTGTACCAATTTATGTTCCCACCAGCAGTGCACAAGGGTTTCCTCTTCCTACAACCTCACCAACACTTGTGTCTTCTCTTTGTGGTAACTGCCACCTTGACAAGCGTGAAGCAGTATTCTTGGTTCTGACTTGCACTTCCCTGATGATCAGAGTTGATGAGCATCTTTACGTATACCTCTCAGCTGTCTGGGTTACTTCTTTTGAAAAGTATCTTTTTAAATTGGGTTATTTGTACTTTTGGTATCGAGTTGTATGAATTGATTGCTCACATATTTTGAGTATTAACTCTGTACTGGATATGTGGTTTGCAAATATTTTTCCCATTCTGTAGTTTGCCTTTTCATTTTGTTGATTATTTTCCCACTTTCAATAATGGATAGAACATCCAGCAGAAAGTTAATAAGAAATTCTTCCTTTGCTGTGCAGAAGCTTTTTAGTTTGACGTAATTCCCCTTGTCTACATTTTGCTTCTGTTGCCTGTACTTTTGGTGTCATAGCTAAAATAATTAGTGCCAAGACTAACGTAAAAGGAGCATTTCTCCTATATTTCTTCTAGGAGTTTTATAGTTTCAGGCCTTACATTTAAGTTTTAATCCATTTTGAGTTGACTTTTGTGAATGGTGTAAGACAGGGGTCCAATTTAATTCTTTTGCATGTAGGTATCCAGTTTTCCCAGTACCATGTGTCGAAGAGACTTGTCCCCTTTCCCCATTGTGTGTTCTGGGAAACTTTATCAAAGATCAGTTGACTGTAAATGCATAGGTGTATTTCTGGG
The DNA here is from genome assembly GCF_949987515.2 of Delphinus delphis. Lineage (NCBI taxonomy): Eukaryota > Metazoa > Chordata > Mammalia > Artiodactyla > Delphinidae > Delphinus > Delphinus delphis. Next base: position 175,296,566 of record NC_082684.1, read on the forward strand.
TTCTCTATTCTCTTCCACTGATCTAGGTCTAGATGTCTGGTTTTATGCCAGTCCTCTACTATTCTGATTACTAATTTCGTAACGTAATTTGAAGTCAGGCACTGTGATGCCTCCAGCTTTATTCTTCTTGTTTGAGATTGCTTTGGCTATTTGGGGTCTTCTGTGGTTCTATATGAATTTTACGCTTGTTTTTTCTATCTGTATAAAAACAAAATCATTGGGATTTTGATAGGGATTGCATTAAATTTGTAGATCACTTTGGGTAGTATAAACATTTTAACAATATTAGTTTTTCCAGTCCATGAATGTTGAATGTCTTTTCACTTATTTGCATCTTTTAAAATTTCTTCCATCTACGCTTTATAATTTTCAGTGTATACCTTTAACCTCTTTGGTTAATACCTAGGTATTTTATTCTTTGCATAGCTACATGTGAATGGAATTTTTTTGGTAGTTACTTTTTCAGATAGTTTGTTGTTAGTGTACAGAAATGCAACTGATTTTTTTAATGCTGATTTTGCATCCTGCAACTTTGAAGAATTTATTGGTTTTAACAGGATTTTTCTGTGGAGCCTTTAGGGTTTTCTACATGTATGATCATGTCATTGCAAAGAGGTAATTTTACTTCTCTTCTGATTTGGATGCCTTTTATTTCTTTTTCTTGCCTGATTACTCTGGTTAGAACTTCTATTACTATATTGTTAGCTATATTGTCCTGAGACTTAGAGGAAAAACTCTGTTTCTTCCCCATTGATTCTGATGTTAGTTCTTTTTTATTCTTCTTCATATATAGCCTTTGTTGTATTGAAGTACATTCCTTCTATATCTACTTTGTTGAGAGTTTTTAACCATAAAAGGATTTGGATTTTGTCAAAATTTTTTTCTGCATCTACTGAGATTGATCATGTGGTTTTTGTCTTTCATTCTACTAATGTGGTAAACCACACTGGTTGATTTTCATATGTTGAATAATCCTTGCATCCCAGGGATAAATCTTATTCAGCCATGGTGTATGGTCCTTTTAATGTGCTGTTGAATTCAATCTGCTAGTATCTTGAGGAGTTTGCATCTATGATCATCAGAGATACTGGCCTATAGTTTTCTTTTCTCGTGCTATCTTTGTCTGGCTTTAGAACCAGGGTGATGCTGGTCTCGTAAAATGAGTTTAGGAATATTCTCTCTACTTCTATTTTTTCTGGAAGAGTTTAAGAAGGGTCGGTATTAGTTCTTCTTTGAATGTTTGGTAGCATGCCTTCCGTGAAGCCATCTGGTCCACAGTTTTTCTCTGTTGGCAGGTTACTACTGATTCAATCTCTTTTTTATTGGTCTGTTCAAGCTTTCTATTTCTTCTTGATTCAGTTTTGGTAGGTTGTATGTCTCTAGGAATTTACTGATTTCTTCTGGGTTATCCAGTTGTTGGCATATAATTGTGCCTAATAGTCTCTCATGATTCTTTTTAGTTCTCTGTAATGTCTCCTCTTTCATTTCTGATTTTATTTGAATATTCTCTTTTCTTTCCTTAAACTAGCTAAGGGTGTGTCAATTTTGTTTATCTTTTCAAGAAACCAACTCTTACTTTCATTGATTTTGGGAGTAATGTTTTTATATTCTCCACTTCATTTATTTCTGCCCTAATATTTATTATTTCATTCCTTCTGCTAATTTTGGGTGTAGATTGTTCTTCTTTATCTAGGTCCTTGAGTTGTAAAGGTAGAATGTTTACCTGAGATCTCTCTTCTTTTTTTTTTAATTTTTAATTTATTATTATTTTTTTAATGGCTGCGTCGGGTCTTAGTTGCAGCGCCCGGCCTTCTCTCTAGTTGTGGCGTGAGGGCTCCAGAGCATGAGGGCTCTGTATTTGTGGTGTGTGGGCTCACTGAGCTTCTTTAGGACAATTATTTTGCATTCTTTTAGGCATTCTGTGGATCTCCATTCTTTGGGGGTAGGCTAACTGGAAACTTATTCAGTTCCTTTGGTGGCGTCATGTTTCCCTGATTTTTGTTCCTTGTTTCCTTGCACTGGAGTCTGTGCATTTGAAGAAGCAGTCACATTTTCCAGTTTTCATAAAGAGGCTTCCATGAAGAAAGACCTTCACCTGCAAGAAGGTCTAAAGAGTAGGTGTGTGAGTGCCACTGGAAGGGTGTGCAAGAGTGCACTGCTGCACCAGGTCTAGTTGTACACAGGACATCGAGTGCAGGGGTGTATGGCAGCTCCAGGTTTGGGGGACGGACCCAGTGGTGCAGCAGCTGAGGTCATCAGTGGCTGTGAGGGCTGGGGTCCTCAACAGTGATTCCACCCACGTCCAGTAGTGCGTGTCCTTGGCTAGGCAGGGGCTAGGGTTGGCTATGAATGCATGTGTAACCGTTGGGGTTGGCTGCAGGCATGCATGTGGCAGCAGGGGCCAAGGCCAGCTGTGTGCAGTTGTTCTGCCGTAGGGGTCATCCACAGACACACACTCAGTAGTGGCAGCCAGGATGGTGGCAGGGGCCAGACGAGGTCGTGAGTGGGTGTGCGTAGTGGCGATGGCCAGCTGAAAGCACCTGTGCGGGGACAGAGTTGCAGAGCGTGTTCGCAGCTGTGAGGACCGACCACTGATGCACGCGTGCCAGTGAACACTGAGGCTGGAAGCGGGAGCTGGGCTGACCATGCTTGGCAGTGGAAGCCGGGAGCTAGCTTTGCGTGTGTTACGGTAGCAAAATATAATAATGAGGGCACTCGGCGTGTTTAGTTATTCCAATTTTGGCTTAGAAACCTACATCACAAAGGAGAAGCAGATTAAGAGCCTACCGATAAGTATACCTAAAACTAAATTATCTTTTTTCTTTTCCAAATATATGAAATATTCAATTACAACCAATCAAAAGGAACAAAAATATTTAGTCAAGACAGTCTTTAGAACTATGTATTAGTAGTAACCAGTCCACCATATTTAAAATCTGGGAAAAAAAAATCAGTCCTCAGATAATCACACCTCTACATAGGACACAAACTATGAGAGGAAATAACTTCAAACATTTCAACACATGTTTATACCAACAATGGTAAGGTGAAGCAGAAAGCCAGTAAGGCGTTAGGATTTGTATCTAAGATGATTACAAATAAGTCCGGCCTTGATTAACAATTAGGTATCTCATGTTCTGAAGCCCTCTTATATTTTTGAGTGTCAGCTTGGGTAGCCCTTAAAACACTGGGTAATTCTACGTTAACTTTATCGTTAGTGTTCACAACTGAAGAGAAATTAACACTTGTTGCCAATAATCATTCACAAAGTGTTATGAATCAAAATAATCAATCAATATTAGTGATTCTAGGTTATCTCTGCGAAGGCAAAAAGGGCAACAGATATCCCAAATACAGGTTTTACATTCAAATATCAACTTCACTTTTCTATATTCAGAATCCCTCAAACTGTATCTACAAAACTGTTAAAGTGTCAAAGTATTGAGTAAATGGTAAAGGGCTCTCTATCAATGTCAGAAATGCAACCATAAATGGAAAATAACTGATGATTTAATGAAGTCCAATAAGACGGCACTGTCACTTTTTAAAATAAAAAAAAATTTTAAAGTACAAGAGAATCTAACTTCTACTTGAGAAAAATTAAAGGTAAGGAAAAAGACGTTAAAAGAGATGTGCTCTCACCACCCATCATGACTTTCTGCCCCCCAACCCCGTGAACAGAGACCTTTTTCTACACTATTAGTGTAGCTATGCTAGTCCTAGTAGTGTCAACAGCAGCCAGGATTATTCAGGTGTCCTTGTCTAATTTACATAATATACATGGGCTAAATACTCCTGGCACTACTTCTCAGAAATGTAATTTCTTTATACACATGTATCACGCCAGCTGTCCTTAAGAACTTTTTTGATATTTAAGTTTCTAGAATTAAGTGAGCAAGGTAAAACAAATCTCTCTTTATAGGACCATGCTGTCTCTTCACAGAAATCATGTTCTCTCTCTTGAATAGTAATTATATTGGAAACACAGACTTTGTAGTCCATTGCTGACACTTCAGCAATGCCGACCGAGTCAAAGTTCTTTGTAAGGATGATGGGGGCAGGCGGAGAGAACAGTAAAATGATTCTGAATGAAAAACAATACAGAACTTATAAAACTGTACTGGCTAAAACCTATGACTCTGTTTCTCAATAATCTTGTTTGAATAAAGCTGATGCGCTCATGTTAAGTTTCAGTTCCAATCTTTCATCAATGGTTAAGTGTTATAAAGTATGAACAGTGCTTTTATCATTCTTTGAGATGTGTGCTCAGTCACTATATCAAAAACTCTAGTTGACAATGCTGCTACTATTTATAACCAAGTGAGGACTGAATTTTTCTTTGCTGAGGGATCTTGAAAGACAGAAGGGAGATAGTTGTGACAGGTAAAGCCTTGGTATAAATGTGATGAAGCCCAATATGATGTCAAGGTGACAGGGATATCATGACTCAGATCATCTATATTACAGGCGGGGACGTGCAAACATTCATTCACAACTTCGAGAATCACTGAGTCATCGATGGGGATATGGAATTAGAGAGGTTGCCTTAGTCTCAGGAGCAAATAATTTCATAACTAAAATTAGAATTAAGTATACCCTGTCTCATGTAACAACCCCTCTCACTAATTTTCAAACTTATTTTAAGATAATTACGATTTTATGGGTCCACTGTAGGACAGTGATGCTATAGTTTGTTATGCCCCGATTAACCTTTTAAAACAAGTAAGGTAAAGACAAAACACTTGATAATCTATCTAATGAGAACACATTTACACATAATCCACTGTATAAATGCGAACCAAAATTTTGGCAAACACAATTCATTTAAAATTTTTCCTCTAAATTCTCACATTTTCAGTAGAGTTATGATTACCGGTCGATAAGAGAGGAAAAACAAATAACATCTGCTGACCGAAGCTCAATGACTGTGTGCTATGAACTATGCTGGGTGCTTTCAAACATTAGCTCATTTACTTCTGAAAGAACCAATAAAGTTTTATTATCTCCATGTGACCTATCAAAAAACTGAGGTGCAGAGAGATTAAGTCACCTGCAGAAATCATATCTAGGACTGAAAAGGGTAAAGGGAAGAGAGAAAATAAAAAATGACTCACAGTTTGCTAGTCCTTGGATACACCACTAGGAGGAAAAGGGAGTCTGGGAGGGGCCAGGGGAGGAGCCTGTAGCAATGGACACACTGACGCAGAGCAGGCGACCAATGGAGCTGTTTTAGAGGCAGCTGGAAACACGGACTGGCACAGAGACCAAGACATTTTGCCTGTTCACGTTTATGAATATCAAGCTTAACGACTGTAAAATTATAAAGATGTTCCGTCTACAAAGTTAAACTGTAAACAAATCTCCGTTTAAAGACACAAACCACCTCTGTATTCGTAGCAGCAGTCAGAAATGTTACAGGGAGCCTTAATTAGAGGCTGTTTCATCTCTCTCAAACTCTCTGTCCTGAAGGAAGACCCACAGAGGTGCCTGCTGGTGAACGACACTGTCGCTGAGCCCACCAGCCTGCTTCTGCCTCCGCTGCCTCCTCAGCTGCGTCCGTCTGTCCCGGTAAGCTTTGTTTTTGATTTCTGCACCAGCACAAGCCCGTGGCCTCTGACTCCTGAAGCAGTGCTTCCCACCCTCTACACCTGTAATCACAATCCCTGTCCGCTTTCACTGCACTTGTCAAAAGCACTTTTCCCATCATCTATACACCAACCATCTACAATTCCACCTCCTATGTAAAGTTTTTTGAGGCTAAAGCAAAAGATGCAATTTTTGCTGGACCATTCCAGCGGAATCAAGGGTTTATTACCTGGGAAGCCCAAAATGCACTCACCACTCTGTTCTTTGATTTATGCTACTGGTCTAGTTGTTGCCTATCTTCCACATGCCTGTGTTGATGCTGGATGTTTCAGGCTTATGATGGGCAGACATATATTTAACTTCATTTTTACAGGTATTAATTACCCTGTACAATGTCATGAAAAAATAATGCCTCTAATGTTGTTTATCTTCTATATAATCTAAATATGTAATCTTGTAATTCTGGATAAAAATAAGTGAAATAAAAGAATTCTTGTCCATAATTTAGACTCTGTAACTTTAAAAAAATTATTAGCTATATGACTGTTTAAAAACCTTCTCTTGCAACGTACGGCGAGTCAGCTGACTTTAGGTTGGTTTCCGTCTCTTAGTTATACTTCCAGGATGTAGAAGAGTTTCAACACCTTCACTAGGCTGAGGGCAGGACCCCTGCTTAAACCTTCAGCTTGATGCTTCCTGACAGCTGTTTCAGGATACTTTACAAACCCAGGGAAGACTTTCCTAAGGACTAATACATTTTCGACGGAAGCCAAGGAGATCTAAAATCGACCCGATGAATCCTTAAAATTATATAAGAAGGAGTCTTAAAGAAATGTATTTTGTCCATTTTAAAATAAAAATTCCGCAAGTGTAGTCACCCTACAATGAAAATTTTGGTATTCCCTCCTCTAGCTTTAAAAAGTTAGTTCTTAACTATGTTATTGGACACTTTATAAAAGTGAGCACGTAACTTTTTCTCCATCTGCAGAGAAGCCGCAGTGTTACTCCCCCCTTCTCCCCCACCTACAGCTTTTTCACAGTTTTGCTCCTAAAAGAAAGTACAATCTTGTTCTAATTCATGTGGTTTTAAATATAATGAATTCTGGCTGAGGTCTGTGAATGGTTAATTCAACTTTCAGGAAATCTTATATTGGTTCACTCAGTTTGCAAGGATCCTTATGAACTGAGGCAATCCCGTCCCTCACCCATTACGCCACAGGATGACAGAACGCTCAGCTGAAAGAATGTAAAGAAAGGTTGGTTTTATGTTTTAGCTTGGTTATGCAGTTAAATGAAATCAGCAAACTTGAACAAGGAAGAGATCTGGAAAACGAGTGCAGGTGTGACACAAAGCAATATCTTCCATCTTAAATAGGCAAGTACTATGTCACTACCAAATAAAAGAAAGACACTGACAGAGTTCCCTAAAAACCATAGTATTTGGGATTTTGAATTTCTAAATTTTCATTTCCAAAATCTTTTAAAAATAAACTTTACAAGCACTATAAAGGCAAGAAACCATCACCATGTTAGACATAATAACAATATTCAAAGGAAAAAATTACCAAGTAATAAAGTACTACACTGAGTACAAAATATCAGGCTTTACGGGTGCAGGAAAAGACTACTATGGTCTGCATAAACATGCAGTAGGTTAATTCAGGAATAAAATTCTGTAGTTCCAATCATTGGTACTTCTCAAACTGTGTATATTATGTATTTACTTGGTAAAGTCTCTACTGGAAGTCTGGCCATCTTTGATACGTCTATACGATCATTCTAACAAGCTCCTATCTCCCTCTGTCCAACTCTTCGTTAAGTGGCTGGAGTACACAGGTGCGCACACGCAATCACTTTCAAATTAGGCTCATCTTGCACAACTTTTCAATGTCTGTAAGTCAGCCTTTTAAAAACAATCCCTATCCTGGCACTGGGAAAACGAACGAAGAGCCAAGAATGCAGCAGAAATCTCTGCTTTTTTCTCTTGTTATTTTCTGTTGCAGGATCAGCTACAGAAATTGGGAGATCCAGTGCAATGAAAACGCAGGGACCCCTGTTTGCAAAGTATTTGAAGACGGCAACAGCGGAGCACTCAGCCCAGGGCACGGCCCCTCAGCGTGCTTGGCCCCTGCGACCTTGCCCTCGCTTCGCACCCTCGCCCAGTCTACTGCCGAAGACTCACCTCCTCTCCAGTCAGCCCCTCCGCCCTCACCTCTTCCCGCCACCACGAGGCTGACTGGCAGACCACATTCTCTCTCTGTGCTGCTTCCGCCTTCAGACCGAAATCACAAAAGGAGAGAGGCAAAGGGCAAGGTGCACGGTTTAAGGTCAAATGGTCTGTGAGTGATTTTAATTGTAACCTACACTTTATAGGATAAGAACAGGATATAATAGATGCATAAAAAGATCAACTCGCTAGACAAACTATACAAAGTGCAAAGTAATACTTGAAAGCAAGCAGATGTAAACTTAAAATGTGGTCAAATATATATATTTGTCCCCCTACGAAGGTAAACCGCTCAGGTTGAGGTATGCATTTTGCTTTTAACCGGAGTATTAATCAGTTAACAGCATTTAAAAAATATTCTCAAGGCCACAAAGTTGGTAACATTTTTAGTAAATTAATACTTGCATAGGTAAGTGCTCTGTATAGACAAGTAAAAAAAATGTATAAAGGCAGATAAACAGAAGCCTACATTTACTATTAACAAAAATAACCGTTTATCCCTTCTGAAACAAGAAACAGAATCACTATAATAAAACAGACTTTAAGAAGAGTGAAAAATGAAACGGTTGTGGAAAAGGGTACACACAGCAATCAGAGAGGCAATGATTCACTGTATTAACATACAGCCTTCAACTATATCCGCAATCATAAAATGAATTTGTTATCTCAAACACATTGTTTCTGTTCTGAAAAAGAATGAGTTTTACTATTTTTAAGTGTCCAAAAGGATAATATACTGGATCTTTCATAACTTAGGTGGAAATTTAATATAGTAAATATAGACCAATCTGTCCATAGTCAACACTTCCATATTTTATCCCTTAAAGACTTTGTGAATTTTCAGCAGTAATTTGCCTTTCATATTTTCTCCATTTTAAAAGGTACTTTTATTATTTCAGAAAAGAAGACTTCTGCAAAAACATGACAGTTTTAACCATTACCATATCATCAGCATTATCAATCTGTGTTCCTAATTAAAGCAAAGCATAAAAGCTGTTAAGTATCTAAAGTATTTTTCTGAAATTTTAAAATAAATTTCATGAAAGCAAAGCTGAATATGTAATATAAATAACAGGCCAGCAAACAATCTTGAATGTCCGCAATACTGGTGACCTTTTACAGGAAGCAGTGTAAGAAGGATTCTGTAGCACGCTGTTTCTGTTATTTTGTCAGATCTAGCAGATTACTAGTCTACTCTTACTTTCAAAAATGATTTTTTATATTAGTCTCAGAAATAATGCCATTTTAAATGCAAAAAACAGAAAGGAAAGTCATCTTAATTTTACACAAATAATTCCTCTCTAATTTACGAAAGAGTAATTTTGGTGTTTAAAATAGCAGAAGAAATTAGTTCCAACTCCTTGGAAGAAGATCATTATTTGTCACTATGGTATAACCTGGTAGAGAAAGAGTCATGAGAGCCTTGCCTGGTGGTCCAGTGGTAAAGAATCTGCCTTCCAATGAGGGGACACGGGTTCGATCTCTGGTTGGGGAACTAAGATTGATCCCACATGCCGTGAGGCAACTATGCCCGCGCGCCACAACTACTGAGCCCACGCCCTGCAACGAACGAACCCACAAAGAAGACCCTGCATGTCATGTCGCAACTAAGACCTGACACAGCCAAAAATAAATAAATTTTTTTAAAAAGTCATGAAATTACCCTTAATGCATGCAATTCAAACATCACTAAATTTTAACTCTTTGGGGGTAAAGTAAAGCTATTCTGTTATTAGTTAAGTGTAGCAGTTCTCAAGGTCCGGTCCCTGGAACAAGAGCATCAGCACCGCCTGGGAACCTGTGAGAAGTTTCTTGGAAATTCTGGGGCCCCACCCCAGACCTACTAAGTCAGAGACGATGGGGGAAGGGTCCCTCAATCTTTGTTTAAACAAGTCCTCTGGGTGATTCTGATACAGCTGAAGCTTAAGAACCAGTGGTTGAATGTTTTCAAAACGGATTATAAGGTATTTGAGATAAAACTGTCCAAATCTCGGAGGAAAGATGACATGAAGACAGGAGATGGTCAACTATAAGCCAAGGAGAAAGGCCTCAGAGTAAACAACCCTGCCCACACCGTGACCTCCCAACTTCTCGTCTCTAGAACTGTGAGAAAATGTTGTTGTTTAAGCCACCCAGTCTCTGGTACAGTACTTTGTTTTGGCAGCTCTAACTAACTTAGTGCATAACATTAAAAAATGTTATTTTGGTGGAAAAAAAAAGACTGTCCAAATTTCATGTATGGTTTATGGATGAAGTGTCCCTAGACCACATGAATAGTGTAAGTGCAACTTAGAAGAAACAAGAAATCAATTTTACAAGTACATTAAATCTACTCTCTTCAGCAATGATGTAATCAAACTGTAAGAGAGAGCAATTATGACTGAATGCAATGTCTTGGTCAATAACAGGTAGGAAATTTTTTAAAAGCCACCCCAAATGCTTTATGGAACAGCTGTATAATATATCTTACGCAATGAGAAGTACTAAATGTGCAATACGACTGAGCTGGCACCAGGTACAAAGTGCAACAGAGGAAAGAGAAAGCAATATGCCTGTTCCTTAAGGACCCTGGGAAGAAAGGCATCCATCTGAACACATAGTTATCTTTCTTCGCTTTGAAATCAATTCCTGCATAAAATAGGTCCTCCAATCACATCAATTGGCATAAATAATATTTCCATGTTTTAAATTATTCAAAATGTATTTTCTCTTGAATACAAACAAGTCTTTCTGTTTTGCTTACAAAATACAAAGCATCAGGGTCTTTTTAAAATTTCCTTCTGATATTTCACCTTTTCCTCTTTTGTCTTCCTGACAAACATCTTTCTTGATAAACCAAAAAGTCATTTTCATCCATATTTTCTTATTAGTTTTGAAGCTCATGATATGTCTATATGGTCACTGTTCCCTCACTTATTACTCTTCCTTCCTCCATATGTATCCGAATAAAGAACTTGCTAGTATAAATCAAGTCAGTGAAGCACATCTACTTTTTTCAGATCCCTGAACAAAAATAAGTTCCTAAAAGAGGCCACTGAGAAGCACAGGAACCCTCCTCTAATTAAACACCTAGGGCAGTTCTTCTGGCTCTGGCGTCAGAAAATAATAAATTTGTATACAGTATGACAATTCACTGTTATAACATTATAGAATACAATCGGTAATTTTTAAGGAGAAGAAAATTAGCGCTTCTGATTCCCAAAACAAAACATTTTACATTATACGACCTAAACTCCCTAAAAAGTGCACTTCTAGTAATTTTATTGGACTACCGTCTGAATCTAACAAATGTTTTCACAAAAGCAGCAAAAGACAGAAATTTATAGGGAAGAAGCATTTCTTTAAAAATAAACATTATTCCATCTGAGACTTGAACATGCTTAAGCTCTAGAATAAGAATTTTAAAAATTAATTCTTTAGTTCTACCAAATCATTTAAGCTACCAAAAAATTGAATATTAGAAACCCATGGTGTCTTTCTCCCTCCCTCCCTCCCTCTGTCTGTCTGTCTCGGACTCTGTCTCTGTCTCTGTCTCTCTCTCTCACTCACACACACACACACACACACACACACACACACACACACACACACGATCCTAATTACAGGACAGGAATACAGAATAAGTACTTAATACAGGCAAGATTTTGAAAAAGTATTAACTAAGTATATATTATAATAGCAATAGCAATAACTGTTACTGATAATCGATAAAGGTTAGTGTTCACTGAATATCAGGCTATACGTTTAGTACTTCACAAACATTCTCTCTGATCCTGATGACAAGTCTGCAAACTGAGTACTGCTATTCCAATTTTACATAGAAAGAAACTAAATCACCCTCTAAAATCAAGCTTTTCATTGCAATTTGCCTAAGTTACATAGCTAATAAAGTAGTAAAACTGATAACTGAACATGAAATGACTAATTCCAAAGCCTGCTCTATTCTCTACAGGCTACTGCTTTCTCCATAGGCTAGACTGTATTTATCACATATACTTTATGTATATACTTATATGACATTATTATATTTGTATTGCATTACATTTTTCCAAATAATTTATTGGGATTTATGGTGGCTAAGATAAATAAGAACCCCAAAAGTATGTATTAAAGAAAACTCCAGAATGTTTTTTCAAAGTTTGGCCTTAAATCCAATCTTCTCTGTTCTAAATTTTGATCCATAAGAAGTTGCTCCTGGCAGAGAAAGACAAAATGCAGTGGCAGTTCTGTACTTCCTGTGTCGAAGTGTTTTGAGTATTACGGAAAGTTTCATCTCCAACAGACTCAGGATTGGGCATTTTACACTTTTTCATTTCTTGTAAGCCAAACTTTTTACAAAAGGGCGCGAGAAACCAATCAGAAGAAACAGTAACGGAGTTCAGATGAAACAAAAGACACAGCAATCATTCCAAAGTTGGGAGAGACTTCAGCCACCACCTAGCAGTGGCCCAACACTTGCTTCACAAGTGAGAAAGCTCAGAGCCAGAGGAGTGACCGGCTGTCCATGGTCCCCACGCGACTGATCAAACACTGCAACACTGGCCTGTCTCAGGACACGAGCCAGTGATGGGTCTACTCACAGTGAGGCGTCCTCGTAAACTGAGCTCATCATTTCAGGAGGACCCTCTCCTTCCACTCAGAAAGTCCTTCTTCCTGATGCTCTATTCTTTTCCTTGGATCACTACTCCTTAGCCACTAAGGATAATACTTTGGAGCAATCTTGGACAAATGTTTATTTTATATCCTTTTTATCCTACATTTATGGGAAGAGAAATCCTACTGCTTATATTTATACTTTCTTTTCCATTCTTACTGCCACCTCACTGGACAGCAACCTCTAACAGGAGGAGAATACTTTATTACTAATGAACATCAGCATTCAAAGAAATTGACAGATTTTCTATGCTCTTGGACTGGAAGAATTAATGTTAAAATGACCATACTACTCAAAGAAATCTACAAATGTAATATGATCCCTATCAAATTACCCATGACATTTTCCACAAAACTAGAATAATCCTAAAATTCATATGGAACCGTGAAAGATCCAGAATTGCCAAAGCAATCCTGAAGAAAAACAACAAAGCAGGAGGCATAACCTTCCCAGACTTCAGACAATATTACAAAGCTACAGTAATCAAAACAGCATGGTATTGGCACAAAAAGAGACATATGGATCAATGGAAGAGAACAGACAGCCCAGAAATAAACCCACACATCTATGGTTGATAATCTTCGACAAAGGAGACAAGAATATACAACAGGAAAAAGACAGTCTCTCAGCAAGTGGTGTTGGAAAAGTTGGACAGCTGCATGTAAATCAATGAAGTTGGAACAAACCCTCATCACACCATATACAAAAATACACTCAAAATGGCTTAAAGACTTAAACATAAGACGTGATACCATAGAACTCCTAGAAGAGATCACAGGCAAAACATTCTCTGACATAAACTGTACCAATGTTTTCTTAGGTCAGTCTCCCAAGGCAATAGAAATAAAAATGAAAATAAACGAATGGGACATAATCAAACTTACAAGCTTTTGCACTGCAAAGGAAACCATAAACAAAACGAAACAACCATCTACAGAATGGGAGAAAATAATTGCAAATCATACGACTGACAAGGGCTTAATTTCCAAAAGGTACTAACAGCTCATACAACTCAACAACAACAACAAACAACCTAAACGAAAACTGGGCAGAAGACCTAAAGAGACATTTCTCCAAAGAAGACATACAGATGACCAACAGGCATGTGAAAAGCTGCTCAACATCACTAATTATTAGAGAAATGCAAATCAGAACCGCAATGAGGTACCACCTCACACTGGTCAGAACGCCCATCATTTAAAAGTCTACAAATAACAAATGCTGGAGAGGGTGTGAAGAAAAGGGAACCCTCCTACACTGCTGGTGGGAATGGAAGTTGGTGCAGCCACTGTGGAAAACAGTATGGCGGTTCCTCAGAAAACTAAAAATAGAATTAGCATATGATCCAGCAATCCCACTCCTGGGCATATATCTGGAGAAAACTATAATTCAAAAAGATACATGCACCCCAATGTTTATAGCAGCACTATTCACAATAGCCAAGACATGGAAACAACCTAAACGTCCATCAACAGATGAATGGATAAAGATGTGGCACATATATACAATGGAATACTACTCGGTCATAAAAAAGAATGAAATAATGTCATTTGCAGCAAGCAACATGGATGTAACTAGAGATTATCATACTAAGTGAAGTAAGTCATAAAGACAAATACCATGTATCACTTATATGTGGAATCTAAAATATGACACAAATGAACCTATCTATGAAACACAAACAGAATCGGGGACATAAAGAATAGACTTGTGGTTGCCAAGGCAGAGGAGGGTGAGAGAGGGATGGATTGGGAATTTGGGATTAGCAGATGCAAACTGGTATATATAGAATGGATAAACAATAATGTCCTACTATATAGCACAGGGAGCTATATTCAATATCCTGTGATAAAGCATAATGGAAAAGAATATGAAAAAGAATATATATATATGTATAACTGAGTCACTTTGCTGTACAGCAGTAATTAACACAGCATTGTAAATCAACTATACTTCAGTAAAAAATAAACAAAACATTCCAAAAATAAAAATGAACATCAGCAATATTATTACTCATCTACAAAGATAATGATGAAACATGCAAAACTGGATATCATAATTTAGAAACAAAATGAAATGCATGTTATGACTATAATTATTTAAAATTGTTATGCATGTAGTCAAGACGGACAATAAATATGGAAATTGGAAAACAGCAGTTATTTGGTGGTTTCATGATGGTTATTAAAAATCATTATTTAAAAAAGCAATAACTTTAACAAAAGCTGTATTAGTAGGTCGACTTAGTATCCGTGTTATGCTTTCTGAAGCTTATAAACTTACAAAACATAAAATAAGGATCCTAGGGCTTCCCTGGTGGTGCAGTGGTTGAGAGCCCACCTGCCGATGCAGGGGACACAGGTTCGTGCCGCGATCCGGGAAGATCCCACATGCCGTGGAGCAGCTGGGCCCGTGAGCCATGGCCACTGAGCCTGTGCGTCCGGAGCCTGTGCTCCGCAACGGGAGAGGCCACAACAGTGAGAGGCCCGCGTACCGCAAAAAAAACAAAAAAACAAAAAAGGATCCTGAAGAGTACAGTATGTACTATCTTTATAACTCTTCTGTAAATCTAAATTATTTCAAAATAAAAAGTTTTAAAAACAAAAAAATTCTTAGTATTGTACTAAATGACCAACACTTTTAAAGACAAAAAGATTCTTTAAAAAAAATTCCACATTGTAGCATACTCAAATAACAATCATGTGTAATTTCAAATAATATTTTTTTAGTATTCTACACTTATAAAATTGAATAAGTAAATGGTCAAAACCAAGGACCTGTTCAAAGAAGCTCTACATGTTATAATATCAGTATATACAGTCATATTTCTAATACCTTGGTTCCATGCATGTTGTTCACTGAAATGCTTGAGTGTTTATTAAATCACCTCTGAACTACTTTTAATTTGGAGGCTATTTTTTATTTTATTTATTTATTTATTTTTGCGGTACGTGGGCCTCTCACTGTTGTGGCCTCTCCCGTCGCAGAGCACAGGCTCCGGACGCGCAGGCTCAGCGGCCATCGCTCACAGGCCCAGCTGCTCCGCGGCATGTGGGATCCTCCCGGACCGGGGCACGAACCCGCGTCCCCTGCGTCGGCAGGCGGACTCCCAACCACTGCGCCACCAGGGGAGCCCTGGAGGCTATTTTTTAAACGGCATTCATCCGTTTAGCAAATATTAACCGAGCAGCGTATAGCATGAACCAGGCCCTGAACTTCTATGTGCTGAGGACAAAGCAGTGAACAAAAAAAACAAACAAAATCCTTGCCTTTACATTCTATGTGGAAAAGGCAGAAAATAAACAGGAAAAGTAAAATCTACAGGATGGTAGACAGTGGCAGGGCTCACAAGGAGAGAACCATGAAGGGGCAAGAAGAATGGGGATGGAGAGGATTTGCAATTTTACACTGAGTGGCTGAAGAAAGCCTAAGCTGACATTTCAGTAAAAATCCCCAAGTGATGAGGGAACGAGCCACAGGTAACAGGGAAAGAGATTTGCAGGCAGAGAGAAGAGCCACTGCAAATCCTCTGAAGCAAGAACTTGCCTACACGGTCCAAGACGAGCAAAGAACCAGTATGACTAGAGCAGAGGGAGGGAGGGAGAACAGGAGCTGAGGTCTGGGAATATGCAGGCGCCTAGAGGACGAGCCTGGTAGGCGATTTATCGGGTTCTAGCTTTTCTTCTGATTGAGATGAGAAGTCAGTGGAGGATTTTCATCCAGGTGGTGACATAATATGACACACTGTAACCTAACTGCTCTATGTGCTATATTCAGAACCGACTGAAGTAAACCACAGGCAGGAACAGGTAGACCCACTGTAGGAGGCTTCTGCAATAATACAGGCAAGACGTGAAGGGGACCTGGACCAGAGACGCAGCAGTGGAAGTGGTGATCTGTGACTGGATTCCGGATATTTTTAAGGGTGCGGACGACAGACTGGTGACAGACATCTGGGGAATGGTCAGACACGGGATGAAAGAAAGCTAGGAATCAGAGGGGGCACCAAGGCTGACCGAAAAAACGACACCGCTTTACTGAGACTCGGAAAACTCAGGAGGACGTGGTGAGGGGGCTAAGATAGGGAGTCTGGTTTACTGCAGTACATTCTGAGCTCAGAAAATGACTTCTGCTCATGAGCAAATCGATGGTCATCTAAAACCATGGGGCTGGGTGAGGTCACCAAGGGCGTAAGTGTGAAGAGAAAAGAGGTCCAAATTCCATATGTTGATGCATTCCCAGTTTAGAGGTTGGAGAGGAGAGAAGGACCCAGCAAAGGAGACTGAAACAGAGGCCAGAGACGTGAGTGCAGCATCTGGAAGCCAGATGAAGACCACGGTCAATGCTGCTGCCAGGTCACGGGAGCTCAGGGCCGCAAAGCCCACCACGGGGGTCAGTGAGAAGGACGATTCTGAAGGGGTGGCGGAGGCTACACAAGCTGAATTCCCAATGTGTGGGCAACTCTTTCAGGGAGGTTAGCTGCAAATGAAAGGACCCTGGGCAGTGACCGAAGGCAATATTGGGAACAGGAATTATTTTTAAGGTGGGAGAAAAAAACAGCATTATTTGTATGTTGATGGAAAATATCTAGTAGTGAAGGAAAAATTAACGGTGCAGGAGATGGAAGTCAGGTATTTGATTTAAAACATTTTAAGTCAGGAGAGGAAGAGCTGTTTTTATTAACATCTTCTGGATTGTCAGACCCTTTAAGACTCTGATAAAGTCAACGAGTCTTCCTCCAGAAAAGACATACATCTAAACTTCTGCTTTCATTTCAGAGATATCCAGCCCCACTGAAGCCAATCCACAGATCCCAGGGCAAGATCCTCCGAGCTTAAAAAGTGTAATCACTTTGTTCCTTCAGGTAATTTCACAGATAAAATCTAAATAATTACATATGATAGCAAGTAAAACCTAAGTAATTAACTGATGACAAGTAAAGTAAAATTATACTTACAGATAATCTAAAAATCAA
This sequence comes from Delphinus delphis, assembly GCF_949987515.2. NCBI lineage: Eukaryota > Metazoa > Chordata > Mammalia > Artiodactyla > Delphinidae > Delphinus > Delphinus delphis. The sequence continues at coordinate 175,314,008 of NC_082684.1, forward strand.
TAATCCGTGTTGTTATGTCTGCTGACTTATTGAGCAATTCAAATCCTACTTACCCATCAAGACCCAAAATGAATTCTACCACATCCATCATTTCTTCTGATATCATAGCCCATAATTTTCCCCCCTGGATTCAATGCTTCTTCAACACCATTCAATCAGTTAATCCTATAATAATTTGCATCAACTCACTGTTTCTGTATGTTCTGAGTTTCCCAACTAGAGCACTAGTAACAAAGTCAGAAATACTTCTTGGCATCATTGCCTTCAGCTATAACACTGTTGTAAAACATGATATATATTTCATAAGTATATGTTAAACAAACTAGTTAACTTCAATGGCTTCTGAAAGTACTGGTCTGATTTCACTAGATCAATGTCGATTACAGGCAAAAATTTGAAGGAAAAAAAAACCCCCATGAAATGAAATGGAGTGTTTATTTTAAAAACAGTACCACCTACTAAGTGACAAAGCCCAACGCTGGGTAAAACTCTATTAACTGAAAATCGTGATCATGATTGCTTAGGTTTTTTTTCGCTGACGTGATAAACTGCCTTGATTTTAGTTCAAACTTTATGGTCTAGATACAGCAGTGAATCCTGATTGGTGTAACAGGGGTAAATGGCCACGTCTACTTGGGATTCCACTGTCAGTGCTATACCTATCACTCCTCTTCCGGTAAAGTCTCCCAAGGGTACACCCAGTCCCGGCAGCACTGTAAAGGAGGCAAAGTTCCTTGCTCACAATTCCTATCCCATCCTTTGGCATTCCACGCTGTTAAGATCAGGTTCTTTTGTCCCGTGCTCTGACACCCAGTGTCTTCTCCGTGGCACCTGCCATGGCTTGTGCTCAGGCTGCAGGTTTCACCTCATTCTCATCTTTCTTTCCTTTGCCCTCCCAAAATTTAATGAACATTTATTTCAGTCATGTTAAGTCTTGCCAAGAAAACAGGTTAATCATTTCACAGAAATAAACGCACTTTAAGGGGTGCTTATTGTGCTAATTAAAAAAAATTATGACAGAAACCTAATTTAAGCTCCAAAATACACAAACAGCTCATGCAGCTCAACACCAAAAACCAACAACCCAATCCAAAAATGGGCAGAAGATCTAAAAAGACAATTTTCCAATGAACAATACGGACGGTCAAAAGGCACATGAAAAGATGCTCAACATCACTATTGATGTGATGAGAATTATTAGAGAAATGCAAACCAAAACTACAATGAGGTATCACCTCACACCAGTTAGTCTACAAATAATAAATGCTGGAGAGGGTACAGAGAAAAGGGAACCCTCCTGCACTGCTGGTGGGAATGTAAATTGGTGCAGCCACTATGGAGAACAGTATGGAGTTTCCTTAAAAAACTAAAAATAGAGCCGCCATATGATCCAGCAATCCATCTCCTGGGCACACATCCAGAGAAAATCATACTTTGAAAAGATACATGAGCCCCAGTGTTCACTGCAGTGCTACGTACAATAGCCAGGGCACGGAAGCAACCTAAATGTCCAGCAACAGATGATGTATACGATGTGGTACATACACACAACAGAATACTACTCAGCCATAAAAAAGGATGAAATAATGCCATTTGTAGCAACATGGATGGACCTACAGACTATCAGACTGAGTGAAGTAAGTCAGACAGAGAAAGACAAATATCATATGATATCACTCATATGTGGAATCTAATTTTAAAAATTATATAAATGAACTTATTTACAAAACAGAAACAGACTCACAGATTTCAAAAACAAACTTATGGTTACCGAAGGGGAAACATGATGGAGAGGGATAAATTAGGAGTTTGGGATTAACAGATACACACTACTATACATAAAACAGATAATCAACAAGGACCTACTGCAGAGCACAGGGAACTCTACTCAATATCTTATAATAACCTATGATGGAAGAGAATGTAAAAAAAAGAATATATATATAGGTATGTATAACTGAATCACTTTGCTGTACACCTGAAACTAATCAACATTGTAAGTCAACTATATTCAATAAAAATTTTAAAAATCCTAACACACACACACGCACAGAGCATGAAGGCAATACAATGCCTTTCATATCATGTATATAAGAAAGTGTAAGTCTGCTTGCATATGAAATTAGCACTATTTTAGGGGGGGAGTTTTATAAGATGTGACAAAATCACTCCTACAAACACTTAGAAAGAGTATCTGATGAGATTTAGAAGTGAAGAAAGACAAGATTTACAACATTCCCTATGCAGAAGAGCTCCTTGTTACCACACTATTATGAATGAATGTAAAGTCATGCATTCACTCAGTCAATCAACCGGTATTTTGTTGTGTGAAGCAGACCTATCCACAGTACCTCACACACATCGGATACTGAATTAACTATCCCCCTCTATCACTACAACTCCAGCAACAATCCATTCCCCTCAAGTGTGAGGGCTTCAAAAAGGGACCACCATCCATTTCTGCCCAAGTCAGAAACCCATGAGTTACCCTTGTGTCTCTGTATTCTTCATCTTCTCATCTAACTAAGCCCCAGGGCCTATAAATTCTGATTCTTAAATCTCTAATACGCCCACTTCTCTTCATCCTCACTGTCACCAGACTAGTGCAAACCCAAACGGACTGTGAAGCTTACACCGTCACGTTTCTCTCCTTCCTAGGGCAGATGTGGCAGCCTCAGAAAGCGCAGGTCCTGTGGCACATCGCGATCCATATGACAGAACACACAGGGCCGCGAGAATGACCGGCAGCTACACTCAACAACGCGGATGACTCGCAATCATAACGCTGCGTCTGGCTTCTTTCCTTGACATGAGCGGATAGGGGATGCTCCCATTTCTATAACATAAGAAGGAGAAGGTGGGGGACTTCCCTGGTGGCGCAGTGGTTAAGAATCCGCCTGCCAATGCAGGGGACACGGGTTCGAGCCCTGGTCCTGGAAGATCCCACATGCCGCGGAGCAACTAAGCCCATGCGCCACAACTACTGAGCCTCTGCTCTATAACCCGCGAGCCACAACTACTGAGCCCGCGTGCCACAACTACTGAAGCCCGCGCGCCTAGAGCCCGTGCTCCGCAACAAGAGAAGCCACCATAATGAGAAGCCTGCGCACTGCAAGGAAGAGCCCCCGCTCACCACAACTAGAGAAAGCCCACGCGCAGCAACGAAGACCCAATGCAGCCAAAAATAAATAAATAGAAAAAGAAATACTTTAAAGAAGAAGAAGATTGGCCAGAGGTGTCCTTGGGGGCATGGCGGGGGGCAACACTGACCAGAAAGGAAAGATGAGACGGGACTTCTGTTCCTTCACCCGGACGATGGTCTCATATGTGTATCAGTTTGTGGCGATTCATGGATCTATATACTTAGGATAGGCTCACTCTTCTAGATGTGTATTAGGCTTTAATTAAAAGTTTTAGAAAAAAATACTAACGTGATGTTCAATGTCTTCCGGCTGCTCTTAGCTAAAGCCCCAAATCTAATGTCTAATACCTAATAATGACCTGAAATATATTTCACCTTCCCCTCCCTCCATAAGCCTCTGTCTTCAACGTGCTGGCTCTCTTTCTTCCTTCATGGCTTTCACATATGCTTATTCTGCCTTCCCATTTTGTTTGACTAACTCCTAATAATGCTGAGATGCAGCTAGAATTGCATTTTTGCCAGTAAGCCTTCTCTGACTCGAGATGCACTGCTTCCCTCTGCACTGCTCCACCACAAATCTGTAGGAGACCGTACATTCTCTGAGGGCAGGGAATGTGTTTTATTTCCCACTCTATTCAATTAGTTCTTTATATATGTGATAACTGGTTGAATACATTTATTTCCTATACAAGAACATGGTAGTTAGTGGTGGCAAAGTTTCAGTCCATGAAGTGCAGTATAAACAGTGAAATTGCTAAAAGAGTTTTCAATACAGGAACTTAAATGAAGTAAGAGTTAAATGCTAAATTGTTTATACACAGCAAAGACGTAAGCCATGCACGTGGGCACAGAGAGAGAAGCCACTTTTAATACAGTTCTTAAGTTTATTCACAAGTTCTACTTTAAATACAATCTATGATAATAAACTTCTGGGATAGAATTGACCATAAATAAGCTTTTACTGTCTGCATTCAGATCCTGATTATTTTTAATCTGCTATGAAAACCAAGGCTCCACCGCTGAGTGAACTGACTGAGTAGGTCAACTGTTTCAGTTTCTTTGAACGCAAAGAGAATATTTAATATCTGTCTATCTCAACTTAAAAAAAAATTATAAATATTTGCAATTGTTCCTAAGAAGAATTTGAGCTTTTCTATTTTAAACACTAAATGATTTGTTGAATGAAAAGTAAAAATTTAACTCCTTATTTGTTATAATTACCCATGGTAAGTAACATAGGTGGCCTACTGATTCACAAACTGTTCTTCCTGGAAAAAAACACATTCTGGCTTTCTGAAAAGGTTACTGGCTATAAAGGCCGACAGCATAAGTGATAATCGCCTTGAGTGCTAATGCCCAAAGGAGAGAACAAAACAAAACAAAACGAAACGGTCATCTATTTTGGAAATCAATGCCATTTTCTATAATGAGCTTTATGCTACAAATTTTAGAATCTTTAAGTATAATTAAATTTAAATAAAAAATACAGGTAATATCCTAAGTTGTCTTACTTTTTTCTATTCCTTTTGGGAAATAATTGCTTTCTGTGTATCATCCCTCAAGTTTCTTTTTATTCTAATATTCAGTTCATTAAAATTCATTAAATTCATTAAATCTTGAATTAGACAGACTTTACTGGCCAGTACCAGTACAAGAAAAAGATACTTCCTTTACTTTGAGAAAGAAGTATTAGTTTCCTTTATTAATATAGGCCTTACTTGTCATTTCCAAAGTACTACTGTAATTTTTTTTTATTTTATTGGAGTATGGTTGATTTACAATGTTGTGCTAGTTAAAAGCATCTTACAATAAAAAGAATAACCTTAAAATACTCTTATCACTGAACCACAACTTGAAGCATACAGTCTACTACAGAATTTCTTTAACCAGGGCTCAGAACCAGAAGGGGTCCCAACAGTGCTCAGTGTGATGTTTATTAAGGCAATTAACTGCTTATTTAAAATAATCTGAAAATAACAAAAATAACATTCATCTATTTTTTTGAGTTTTAACTCTTTTTGAAGGGAGGATTTGAAAAGAGAAAAATAGGATTTAAATGATAATAGTTAATTTTTTCTTTACTCCATCTTCAGGAATCTACCACACAGTCTCATGTACTTTACTGAGGAGTCATTTTCATGTGATGACTGGCACAGACTGCAGTCAAAGGGGGGAACAGAAGAAACTACTAGCAAGCCAAATGCTCCCATTTAGGCTGGTATTTCTCAAGTGTAATTAATTCAAGTTAAATCTTTTTCCTTCTAAAAATAAGTACAGTGTTTCTTAGAAATAAACTTTAGTTTTTATGCGTATTAAGTTTCAAACGAATGAAGGCAAGTAATATATTTTTTGAACCCCAGTTTATCAGTGAAGTGATGATGTTAGTCCAGATCAGTGTTTGTTAACCAAATCTTCTGTTACAAAAACCAAGAATATGATGAAAAATACGGACATTCTTCCCAGCAAAAAACACATACATACAAAATTTGATTATAATTTCAGGGTGTTTACAGCCTCTCTGGAGCTCATCCAAATACCACTTGGTAACAAGGGAGCTAGGTTATATTTAAGGTATTGTGTAGCTTTAAATTTTGGTTTCAGAAATAAGGCTAAAGTCTTTAAACAAAAGAAAGTCAGTCTTGAGAATGTGAAAACCCAAATACAATTCATTGATTTACTCACTGCTGTTAAAGATATTAGCTTGGAAAGGCTGAACACCTTATCTGCATATAGATGCAGGTGTTAATTTGACAAAATAATTCATACTTCAGACATCAGAAGTTAGGTGAAGTAAGATTCTTATGTAAAGCTAGGGTATTTCTAGACATGGAAATGTGTGACATTCACAGCTTTCAAATGACAATAAGCTGTCTCCTTCCAACCCTCCCCATCACCATGTTCAACTCCTTCTTAGAGTGAGGAAGAAAAATATTACATAACGTAGGCTATATTTGAGATCTTTTAGGTGACTGATTTGAGGGAAAGGGAATACTTTCAGATCCTTAAATTTCTTATTTAAAAATAACTGTTGGATCACTGCCAGAAAAAAGAAGAAAACTTACCTGTAATTCTTGTTCTCTGAAGGAAATGCAGTAATTTTAAACACATCCACACTCTTGGGTACATTCTCCTAAGCGTGAATGGATTTGGAATGCGCCATGGCTTACACCCAACTGCTAAACTGCCAGACTGCACTGGCAGTGGCTCTCCCTGCCTGGCTGGGAATGAAGTGGAGATGTCACCTAGTCATTCACCCTGGGAGGCAGGTGCGCCCCCTAGAGGGAGTGTGGAGCTGGTGTAATTACTGTCCTTAGAGAACACGAATTATGAATGGTCTCTTCTCTACAGCTTAAGGGGGATGGAGCCACTACTAGAGAAGTTGTTACATGCTTCAAAAATGCCACTAAAATATGAACACTAAAAACTGGTAAAGAGTAAGAATGGAAAGCTGTTCCTATGTAAAAGAAGCCCTGAGGGGGAGCGAATGAAACTGGTATAAGAACTGACTGGTTGTTGACCAGGTTGGGACCTACTGGTCAGCTCCAGAGCAGGGCATCACAGGTACTTAAATACTTTCACCTTGGCATTTAGCAACCTAGAATTTCGTGTTAATGCTTGCCAACTTGAGAGTTATGTGACAGCTGCAGTGGAAACCAATGGTAAGAAAGTAACTCAAAACAGCCAGGACCCTAAAAACTGCTGAGATCATCACCAAGGGTGAATTGTTTTTCATACGGTCTGATACCAGTAATGTGCTGTTAGACAAGTTCTCTTTTATAAACTCAAGCAACTAATCATTCAATTTATAAAATTTAATAAACCTTACAGCTTAATGTCATAATTTAGATTTTAAATGTTTAACTATATAAGGACTGAGTCCCTGTCATATACGCCCCTCTTTTGTCTCTTAAACATCTTAGAGAATTAGGAAGAAATGGGCTACAAATAGTTCTGGGTTGCATACTGATTTTCAGAGGGCTGTAAAACTTCTCCACAGAGGAAAAGATTCTCTATCTTCTAGTCCTGCACGTTTATAGGCAGTCTGATGTCTTCCACTCAGTGAAACCAGGGTAGGACTGCCAGATAAAATACATGACACCCACTTAAATGTGCATTTAAGATAAATATTTTTTTCTTAGTCTATACTAAATATAGCATGGGACATAATTGCACTAAATTATTTTTTATTTATCTGAAATTCAAATTAGGCTGGGCATCCTGATTTTTTTTTTTTCCTGTCTTCTGCTAAATCTGGACACTCTTAACCCAGGGGAGCTCACAGGGTTACCATGGACATCAGCATGGAGGAAGCTAGAATGGGCCCTCTACCCTCAGTCTAGATCTGTACCAACACGGTGGCCACAAGCCACGTGCGGCTATGGAGCGCTCCAACTGTGGCTAGTCCAATATTAAATGTTCTGTAACTGTAAAAGTCACACCAGATTTTGAACGCTTAGTATTGAAAAAGGTAAAACATCTCATAAATTTCTGTACTAATTATATGTTGAAGTATTTTAGATATATTAGATTAAATAAAATATAATTAAAAGTAACTTTGCCTGTTTCCTTTTACCTGTTTCATGTGGCTACAAAGAAAACAGAAACCCTTAAAATTACACATGTAGCTTGTATCTGTGGCTTGCATTACATTTCTACTGGACGCTGCTGGGCTGCATGGCTCCAAGGAGAGGACTGGTCTAGAACTTCCTTGCTGTTCTTTCTCTAAAAAAAATCAATATTGGTAAACACAGGACTGCCTCTCTCACTGTGTCCTGCTCTTAGAGTAGGTAGGGAACATGACCACACCAAGGAGACAAAACTTCTGGCAGGGCTGTTCCCACGGATTGGCTATTACGCTTTAAAAACAAAAACGAAACATGGCATCCAAATACTAGTGAGAGACAAATCAGAAACTTGGTCTTTGATAAGGTCTTATGTAAGTCAAAAGAAGAAATAAACCCTCGTTATGTGCGTGTGTGTATGACTAAGTATGTGCAGGTATGTATAAAAATAAAATCTCCCGGATCCCAGTCCCAGTGGAAGAATCTCTCAGTACTCTCATGTTGGGTTTTCACTCCTATATATTATCAGAATCACAGAACAATAATTTATTTTGTTGTCTAATACAAATTGAGATGATACAGTTATTAATAAGAATTATTGGGAAAAGATCTGATTTATGATGCTCTAGATACTGAAGGCAAGACCCAAAGGTCCCCAGTTTTTGTATTCATGCTATGTAAATGATGTGATATTAGACCACTGGTTCTAGAACGATGAAATAAATTTTTCTATTTAAAAAGTGTGTTGCCAATACTATAGTAAGATAAAGCTCATTTTAAGAAAGACGGGATGGGGGAGGGGGTCTTTTTAGATTAAAAAAGTTTCAGTTATAAAAAAGCTTTAGCTTAGGTAAAAAATAATAACCTGTTTAGTTATTTTTATACCCCACCTTACATTTTCAGTAGGTTTGACTTTCAATTCAAATTTTTTTCTCAACTGGCCCAAAGAGTTAATACATTTGCCTATTCTGTTCCACGCTGTTATAAAGGTTAAAAATATTCAACATGCTCTCAAATTAAAAATTCAAAGAAAATTGTATATAGAGATTTTTTCCAAATACTTAATAATCTCCATTTTCACTAATATAATCTATATCATATCAACTTTGGAGATTGAAATCTTTTAAAGTCGCCTGCAGTTATAATGAGCAAGACTGGTTCCAACTCCTCAACTGTATAACATACAAAAAAACTGGTTCTCAAGGTTTTTCATAAAAGGTCTCAGTGGTATTTTTACTCATTCTAACAGCAAACACAAGTGTACTTCTCCTTCTTAATATCTTTTATTATACAAATATAGGAAAAACTGCTTTGAAAAGAAAGTAAAATTATCATAAACCAAAGACAGGGCTACCAGACAAAAATCAGATTTCTCCCAAGTTTAATAGTTCATAAAAATTTCGCATCTTTTAACGTTTCCAAGATCACTTTAAGAGTTTTAATAAAAGATGAATAAAATCAGATATGGACGGACTTAATTTCTTCATCAGTACTTTAAGTCCTCACTGACAATACAAATGTCCTGGTGATTATAATCTGAAATGTTCCATAGACATTTGGTCTCCTGGTGGTCAATTAGGATCTGACGAAAATTTTATGACCCTATACGTATTAAAGATTAAGAAGACATTCACCTTCACACTTTCTGAAGCTTAACAGAGATTTAAAAAATGGTTTGAGGGACTTTCTCTGAAGTAAAGGTAAGCTTCAAGAAGATCATGAAAAGCAATTCTTCAAAGCTGGTTATATCAATTTAAGCTATTAAGTCACCAGACTGCTTAAATGCTGTCCTCATGTCAAAATTCTTGAATGCAAATCTTAATACATCCAAGAAGAGGTTTTGATGAAGGATCAACTAACTGTGGTAGTTCTTAAACTGATTTAAGTGTAGACTGAAGTGGAAGACAAGTTTTACTATAACTGGAATTTTTAAAAAACAAAACGAAACAAAAAACACCCGCGCATCTCCAGGACATGTGGACTTCTCAACAAGGAGAAGCATCTCTTCCTGATGGGTGTGGGTGTCCTGCCCACAGGTGCTGCCTACGTGCTCTTCTACGAGAGAAGTAACGGTCTCCGAGCCACCATGGAGCATTCCAAATCCAGTCCTGCGTGGAGCCTGGCCCTGAGCGTGCGCTCGCTACTCGGAGCTTACCTTTAGAGAACAAGGAGGCTGACAGAAAGGGACCAAGGGCTCACCGCCCACACCTCCAAGAACACTGAAAAAGACCCGCAGCGCTCTCCTGGTGCAGGAGGGACCTCTTTTTAGTCTTCTGGTGATGGAAGTTTAAGATTTTCCTGAAGAGGAGAGAAGAGTCAAATATTACACCGAGACCATGTCATGTGGTTCAGGTTTACGTATCTAGAATACAAATGGTAGGCTCTGAAGAAATAAATTAGATAAAATCATGAGTCTTCCAAAAGCCATATTCTCTTCTTTCACAAAAAGTATCTTCCCTAAAGGATACTGCCTGCTTCAAACATTCCTCTTTAAACTCCAAACCTTAAGTGACTAGTTCAACTTCTACCTTTGCACTGAACTAATAGTTGGAAGTTAAGAAAAATACAGAAAAACTCTGGGTTGCCAAATGATTATAGTTGTAAATGCCACTAAAAAAAATTAGGAAAGCTAAACTCACTGAAAAGCAATGAGTTCAAAAGAACAAATAGAAATTTTGTCCTGCCTCTATCTCTCTTTAATGACATGCATTTCCTGACAATTAACAGAAAAGTAGCCCTTTGAGTTAAATGCCACATAATCATATATGAAGCAATCTACTAAGTGTAAGCTCCTGGGGGAAAAGAATTTTGGGTGCGTTTTCTTCCTTACACAGATTATCTGCAGAGCCTTAAACAGCTCCAGGCACATACTAAGCACTAAAAAAAATCTGATAAGTAGAAAGAATATTAACCAATTAGTCAATATTCTCAAGGTTGAAACTTACACAGGATGAAACAATTAGAAGCCTACAAATGTTCCAAAGAATTTGAAAACATGTTACTTAAAAATACTATTAACAATATCAACCCCTAATCACACATCAAATAACTTGAGAATATAATGTTTTTAAAATGCTATACCTTAAAATATTTATGAGACAATGCTATAAATATATTATTTCAACCCAAATTCCTGAAAAGGAATGGAATACCTTGTTAAGGTCAGGAAATCACACACTGTACCTTCAAAACATATTACTAAATATCAAACATAAGAATATTAATGTAGAGAAAAAGAAACATGCCTTCTTAATGCTTTAGTATTAATTATTTTTCATCCTCTGAAGAGTAGGTCTACATAAACCAAGTGCTAATACGGTTATCTATATGCATAATTCTGCTTAAGTAAATCATTACCGTATTTTAAAACTGAAATCAGAAGATGCCATTCTATCGGTATGATTTTCATATATATTTTAAGTAAATTTTCTTCAATCTCAAAAAAGAAAACGTAAACAGGAAGTGCTGGATATTATTCGCTTATTTGCTTTCCTATAACTTACAGACTATTACTAAGAACAGAGATTGATTTCTTCCAGGTAGTTTTAACGACTCTTTCCAAATTCGATAAATTAGGGAGAAAACGAAGAAATGCTGAAATCAGTAACAGATACAACAATCCTATTGATAAAGGAATAACATGTATATGTTTTTTAAGTCCAAAATGCAAGGCCACTAGAAGAACAAACTATTACAAAACACTTGATTTCATTTGACCCCAAATTCCACAAATGTGGAACTGGTCCTCAAAACACACTGGACGGTGCACATGGGCATCTCATCTCAGAGCACAGGCAACCATTTAATGTACGGCCAAAACCACAGTCACACAAGACAGGTAGGAAATCTAGGATCGATGCTGACTCCATATCAGTAAGACAATGTTTTAGCTGACAGATTACGCCTTAATTATAGTAGTAAAGAGCTTTTTGTGTTTCACAAAGAATTCAATTTAATATCTCATATCAGGGAATCAGGATTAAATGTGAAAATGAGGAAGAAATTTTAGAGCAAAACTTTAGAAGCTCACTTAATTTAGAACAATTTTCCTATTTAGGTACCTTGAAAAACCTTCGAAACTAACTTTGGAGGAGAGGGGTGAAAACAGCTATGAAGAACTAAGTGTAATACGTCAAAAAGAGCTTAAAAGGGGTAAAGGAAAATACAAAGTTGGAAATTTTGCTGAAAGAAAAAGATTCCGCTACCTGGTTGAATCCCCACGCTCAGGAGGGTGGAAAGAGGAAATCAGTTCCCCAGACAGAGGCACTGACTAGGAGGAACTCCTTTAAAATCCTGGTTCCCACTAGTGGGTAACGGATCCTTTGCCTCATTTCCACTGGCAGGAGGGATGACGTCTAAGTTGACCACATTCAGAGATTTAGTGTTCAATTCTGATTTCACTTGCAAGTATAGGTTGTTAACCTATAGTAACAAGTGATTTAAGTTTCTTACACAATTGCCCTAAGCAATCTGCTTTCCCTTTTTCATCCTGACCAGTGTTTAACATAGTGGAGGATGGTTTTTGGACCCATGCTCACGGCCTACTGCTCATAGCTATTACTCAGCTCAGACCACATGGGGCTTTCCAGGCAGCTTCCTCCAATGAGATAAAACAGGTGATGTGCTTGGATGACACAGAAGCATGACACTGCTGTGAAAGGTTCTAAGCAACTACTGAAATTGAGAGGACGCAGTGAGTCGTGGACAGTATAGCCATCACTACTCCACTGCCCACACTTCATGGAATGCTGATCTGGGTTAAAAAGTAGTGTCTTCTGATACTATCCCTTATACTTTTTTACTGGCTCGAATTTCCAGTTCTCACTCATTTGCGCCCTTCGAAATCGACTGATCAGTTATCAGGGGCTGGTTCCAGTATATCCCTCCCATCAGTTCCCTCTGCAGCACTTACAACAGAACGTTCTGCAGTGGTCGATGTTCTGTATCCGCTGTCCAAACAGAAGCATTAGCCATGTGTGGCTACCTGAAATGTACCAGTGTGACCGAGTGACTGAATTTTTTATTTTACTTAAGTTAAATTAATTTGTGTTTAAACTGCCACATCGGGCTGGTGGCTACCATACTGAACAGCACAGTGCAGAGTGCTGTGTTGTTTTCACTTATCTTCTAATCAGCATTTAAAAAAATCACCCATTTCCTTCAAACCTAGAACAAATATTTTAACTGTGGATATCACTTTCCACATGTACATATAGGTATATACACACTTGTAATCATGGCATATAAACTTACTAGTTTATTTTCACTCACACCTAACATTTCTCCACATTTCTAGAACTGCAATGCCCAGTAATGTGGCCACTAGCCCCACATGAGTATTTAAATTTAAATGCTGTTAAATACAATGAAAAACTCAGTTCCTCAGGTGCCCCAGCTACACTTCAAGGGCTCAGCAGCCACGTGTAGCTAACGGCTATGATATTAGTACAAATAACAGGATATTTTCATCCACACAAAAAGTTCTACTGGACAGTTGTTCTAGAGTCCTCAAAACTAGCCATTTAAAGACAACATAATATTTACACTGATGTTCTATAATTGGTCTCTAAATTGGGTACCTTTCTCTCTATATATAATTAGCACAATATATATTTCCTAAATTCCTACCAGTGAAATATCTAAACATTGCTGTGACTCTGAGCATTTTTGCCTGTATCACTTCCCAGAAGAGTTTGGTATCACTGCTTATCTTGCCAAGATTAGATTTCAAGAAAATTCAGCCCCTTTAATACAATGAAAAACCTGTATCTCTAAGTCATAATTTGCTCAAATTTATTGCTCAACTTATCAAAGGTTTTTGGTAAGTGCATGGGTAAATACTTCCCCTCATATTTATTTATTTTCATATTCTTAATCTGTCATACTTTTTCTCATACGTTAGAATCTTGAAGTCTAAATTTGCATATTCTGCAATAACATAAACCTGCCACAGCTATTATCACTTCCTTTGTAACTTCCGATTTAGATATTTCCACAATCTTCAGTGATCCTTTGAATTGCAATATTTTAGTCTGACAAACATTTTTAATATTCAGGTGTATCTTTACCTTGCTGAGTTCTACTAATGCTTCAAATATGAGATGTAAAGGCATTTTCTATGCTACGTTTTAAAAAATTCCTATGGTGGTATGAAATACGGATGAAAGCCTTTTTTTGTCTTGTCACTTCTGCAGTTATACCACTATCTAATACTGGTGAATGAATATTGTTTAAGTGGCCTCTCCTATAGGGAAGGATATTAAGCTGTTGTAAGTAGATGGGACTAATTTTGGACTCCTCATAACACTCCAGTAATCCATGTTTCACAAGACAGGAAAAAAGTTTACTTTTCAGAACTCCTCTTAAGAAGGTGAAGTGTGTGAACAGAAGTGGGGTGAGGGTGTGGACGGTGATGTTTTGCTCAAAGGCTAAGAAAAAATTTGCTGATTATAGCACCTACTCAGTTTCTAAACCAACAAAATGCTAAATTTTTAAAAACTAGTAGAAGGGGTTGATTTCACATCTGTATTGGCACTGGCAAAAAACAGGGTGAGCAGAGAAGCAAGAAACATGAGCATTAAGTGAGGGACAGGGATCTGCATAAGTCACAGGACGAAGGGTATTTCTCTTAACTCTCACTGACCAGGAAGTCAGGGGTTCAAGGAAAATTTCTGTCTAAATCTCCAAGGAGCAGAAAAGTCTCCTCTACTATCTGGGTTACCCATCTATTCCTGCATCATTACCACTGTTGCTGCTTTAGAAAAGTTTCTGGTATGTAGTAGGGTGAGACTTCCCCTCAGTGTAGAATCACTATAAAATAAATCACTAGAAATTCTGAAAGTTAGAAGTAAACTTAGAAATCTATAAATTGCGTATAGTCAAATAATTTGCCAATATTCTCAAGATTCAGAAACAGTTTCTCTTCATTTATTTGAGTCTTAAAATGTTCTCAAATGTTTTAATAATTTCTTTCTAAAGGCTTAACATTTTTCTCAAATTTATTGTTAAGTATTATACTTTGTTACAATTCTGAGTGGGGTCTTTCTCCATTATTTTTTCAGCTGGTATAAAGATATAGTATATCCAGAACTTTATTTTTATTGTTTCTAAAAATGGCTCTAAAGCTGACTGCCATAGATTTTCTTAATCAATCATGTCATCTAAAAATGAAATATTTGTTTTATTTTTCTTCTTATTTTGTTCATTAACAGTATTAAATAAAAATGGAGTTAGTGGTGGTTGTTGAATAAACTAATAATAAAAATGGTAATTGTTTCCTCCTGAATTTAAGTTTATTAATCTGGCAATATTAAATCATCCCCTATATGCTACCACTCTGCTCCGTGGTACTGTTCAGCTTGCTGACTTAATGAAGCATCTTATTCCTTGAAGTTCAACTTGTCACTCATTACTCAGTGGAAAGCAATATATTTAACCAAGTAGAACTTGGTAGAAAAGGGTCCCAACTCCTAAATGATCAACACTGTATATGCTGACTATATAAAGTTGTCCTAATACTGACAATGTTCATGACAATCAAATAAGAAATATCTTTATTCTATAAAAATCCTATAATTACATGGGTACTTCAGTGTTGTATGCTCTTCGTACCTAAAGTTACTCTTGGATAGTAAACTAGGTATTTAAGAGATGGTATTGAAAGTACCAGGTTTCTTTCTAGGATGAAATACTTCAGGGAAATCAAAAAGCCACAGTTTATGAGGGAAATTTCTTCTTTATAGAAATTTCAGTAATAAATAATATTATTTATTACTTTCAGTAATAAATGTATATGGGGTAGCAGATTAAAATACTCGTTATCTTGCAAACCCTGATGACAGAACTGATTCAAAAACAATCAGCAGTGGGGCGTCCCTGGTGGTGCAGTGGTTGAGAGTCCGCCTGCCGATGCAGGGGACACGGGTTTGTGCCCCGGTCCGGGAAGATCCCACATGCCGCGGAGCAGCTGGGCCCGTGAGCCATGGCCGCTGAGCCTGCGCGTCCAGAGCCTGTGCTCCACAACGGGAGAGGCCACAGCAGTGAGAGGCCCGCGTAGGGCCAAAAAAAAAAAAAAAAAAAAAAAAAAATCAGCAGTGGATGAAACCACAGAGGAAAGGGGGGAAAGTCACCCTGGAGAGACTGGTCAGCACTGACTAATTCTAGCATCGCAAAGAGTGTGACAAGCAGACATCACATGCTACATGACGTGATCCAGTGTGAAGGCACAGCCTCACGTTCGAAGTATTCCTGTCCACCCCACCACAAACCCAAAATCAAAGCGGAACCTGGATCTAACTAGGTCTTTTGCGCTAACTTCTAATTTGCGGGAAATTTAGAGGTCAATGGAATAAATAACTGGGAAGCCACAGAAAAAATCCAGAATGGGGGCTATTCTATGGGACAGCTTACTCAGCCTCTTTAATAAGTCATGAACAGGAAGGCAAGAAAGACGAAGAGAAGAAGGGAAGGAGGGAGGGAAGTAGGTAGTGGGGAAGAAGAGATGTTGCAAATTATGCCGCAGAGTCCAGACCACCAAGCACTACATGGGTCTTGCTGGGATTCTGAACAAACAACCCAAATGTGACGGGACACTTTTGAATCAAATGCAGGGGGGGCTGAATAGGGAGACAGTATCAGGTGATAAATAAATGTTGTTAATTTTGTTTGATGTGATAGAGGTATTATGGTTATATTTAAGAAGTCTTTCTTTCCCTACTGTAGAGCACAGGGAACCATATTCAACATTCTGATAAAGCATCATGGAAGAGAACATGAGGAAGAATGTGAATATATGCACATGTATGTAACCGAAGCACTCTGCTGTGTGGCAGAAATGAACACAACATTGTAAATCAACTATACTTCACTAAAACACATCTTTTAAAGTCTTTTTTTTAAAAAGAGACGACTACTGAAGAAGGCAGGAATAAAAAGACTCGAGGTCTGGGATCTGCTTCAAAATAGCTGAGAAAACAGGAAGTAGATGAAGCAACTGTGGCGAAAACGTGCTAACTGTTAAATGTGGGCCGCAGAGCGCGGGAGCCTCTCTCCCTTTACGCGTCTGAAATCTTTCATAATTAAAACAACTCAGGCCCCCAGAAGATCATCTATTAAGCCAAACACGGTATGAGTAAAAATAGAACTATTATCTACTACCCTGCCAGACATCAAACCTTCTCACCCTGTACAAAGCAAGGGCGCAAAAGATATGACAGACTGCCCTGTGGTTGGCACGGATGTGCCCACGTTGTAAAAGATTCATTTTAAAATTAAATTTGACTTGCATATATTGTTACTGTGTGTATGTGTATTTGTAGAGAAAAAAATGGTAAATTCTAGTCCAACAATACTTTAGGAAACAAAATATCAGAGAAACAAAACAATTTGTACCCTCAAAACAAAAGATACTATGGCTTGTCGGGTACACTGAACCAATCAATGCAAAGTAAATTATTTTGCTATCTTACCTCCTTCATATCTCAATAAACTCCTGCTGCCTTCTGATTTTAATGGTACATATTACTTAGGTCTGTATTTTCAAAAACTATCCCCTGATTCAAACGCCACCCCCTTTAACCAACTGATATTCTCTTCTCTGCATGTGGCTGATTGGTCTCACCTAAGTGACAGGAGGTTGTGTGTTACAGCCCCACTGTGCTAAGTATAAAATAGCATACTATTTTACACACAGCAGGTACTCAGGTATTCAACTGAAAGAAAGATGTAAGTTTAACACCCACACAGATATCTGGATTTATACGCTCCTCCTAAACGTTTAAATGACTCTCTAAGGGTAAAGTATGTGGCAGAGATCCCCTGAGACCTGCCCCTCATATGTTCAACCACAGAACCCCAGTCATCATTTATCTGTCCTCACATGAAAAGTATTCTACAGCTTAAGAGAGAATTATCTACTTATCTTGTTTTCACAGCAATTAGAAACGTTTTTTTTTAAGGTTTTGGCTGCACTTTTACTATTAATGATTGCTTAGTGATGGATAACTTTTTTCCACTTGATACCACAGTAAGCAAATCCTCCAAAAAAAGTTTTCTTTGTTAATTTTATATTCTTATAAACTTCAGTCTTCTTTCATATGACTGCGTGTTAATATTTCCTCCAGACAACTTGTAAATTTAAGTACTATCCTTGTCCAGAAAATGTTTGCATTTAATGCCCTTGTAAGATTTTAACATTTTAAATGTAGTAGCTGACAATATAGGCATTCTTAAATCTTCTATTAAAGTCTATAAAAGGCAGCTATTTTAACTCCTTGATTTTTTTAATATGAAGAATTATTCTAATTATGACTACAGTAGCATCTAGTAGTTCACTAGGCGTACCAACCAACTTCCTATGTTCACTTGGCTCGGAACCCATTGGGGCCCAGACGCCTGCCACACTAGAGCAGAGCTGGGCGATACAGGGGCCTTCAGTTAGCAGCTCCTAGCCACTCCACTCTCCTTTAGCAGGAGTAGGTGGTCTTTTATAGGATTCAGTGAGATCATCTGGTAAAGCAAGTAAGTGCATATATAGATCATGCTTGCTTATGTCTTTTCCCTTAAAATGCTATAGTCTACTTGAATTAGTAAATTACTCTGAAAACTCATGACACCATTTACACAACTATAAGTGCCCTATATTGTTGCAAAGGGCAGAGTTGGTAAGAACTGCTGTAACTATTTAAAACTGGTTTATAAAAAGTCCAGATGTGTAAAAAATAATAATTTGGTACCTGTCTGAAACGTTTACTAGAAAAAAGTTTTAATCATGTAACAAGGAAATGAGTTTGAAATTAGGCAGACTACAGGAATTTTACATTTCCCTTGTGAAGTTATGGAACAGTACATAATTTATATGGGAATATTTGAGAGGCCCTGAAATAGTATATGTAAAAATCAATAATGTATTTTTACTTGAAGGCATCATGTAAAATACTTTGTAGAACAGAATTCTTTACTCAGTATATTTAAACATTAAAAAACGTAATGAATTCTCAGCTTTTCATTTCAATTTGGAGCAACAGCATGGACTGGATATACACCTACTGTGTGTGTACATATGCACAGACACGTGCACGCGTGCACACACACACAAATACTAACACATACATACAAAAGGAGGCGACTGAGAGCTGAGACAGCCGCATAATTCTAACAGGTTCATACATCTGAGATCCCTCTACTTATTAGTGGCAGAGCAGGAACTGGGTCTCAACTCTTCTGCTTGATGTCTAAGATCCTTCCATGGTTTTAGTCTTCCTGAGGCCTAAGCACAGTGACAGCATAATTCTTCTGGCTACCATGACACTACTGTCAGCAAGTGCTAGGTAGCTTAGTAAGTTTTCAATAACTTACTAAGTCGATTAATTCTATTCTGCTCTATTCTATTACTTATTAATTCTATTCAACTAATTGTGGTCACTGGAAACGATACTTGTAGTAGTGAAATAATTTTCTCTCACTGAGATCTTACAATGGAAGAAATATTTCTGTATTGTAAACAAAAATAAAGACACTAGGTTATGAAATTCCTATTTTAGATTTAATTCAAATACTTCATCTGAAAATGATTCATTGAAGTACTTGTACTTATTATAATAATTAAATTGAATTAATCCACAAATATAAAATTTTTCTTTGTACTCTTTTTATCTCCATTTTGCAGATGAGGAAACTGAAGCACAGAGGAGCTATACAACTTCCCTAAGGCTGCAAAGCTTATAAGTATCTCAGTTAATACTCAAGCCCAACCAGTCTGACTCTGGAGCCCAACCTCTTAACCACCGCAGTGTGGAAATTTTTAACGTAAAACTGCTTCATGTAATTGTATTAAATGATCTGTGTAACGTACAACATACAGGATAGGCTTTATGAGTTTGCTCTGCTCATATTCACATTTCTCGGTACCTCAGAAACTTGAAGATTTTTCCACAGTAGTTTCTTGCTTTAAATAAGCTGTACAAAAGCCAAGACTATATATCAGTCCCCACTAATTTCTGAGATCCATCCTCAAAGAGTCTCTGTCCAATTTTATGTCAAAATGAATAACCTCATTTCATGAGGAAAGTAAACTGACTGAATGATGAGCATACTACAGATCAATTCTCAAGGTATCCTTAAGAACGGACTGCTTTGTTTTTTTAATGTCACAACTTGAAAGGGAGGTGGGTGTCCTTCTTTTGAGTGTATCTAGGAAAAACTTAATTTAGAAGTCATTGCAGAGACTGAATTCAACGTAATAATCTGGAGGAAAAAATTAACAACAGACAATTTGGATTTTTGCCACTTGAAAAATACTTAATTTATTTAATATTTTAAATAGCTTACATATTTTAGTAGTAAATTAGGGAAAGATCATTTCTATTATAAAAGTAAACTTTTTTGATTTTAGGTTCATACTAAATAGTATACTCTGATTCAATCTGTTTATACTATCAGCTGAATAAAGAAAAGCTAGTCCTTCCATGAGAGTTTTTTTAAAATGTTGACAGAGCAGACACAGAAAACAACTAACTTCATCAATTTTCAAACATCACTTCCCTTAGACAAGATTCTCTGTGTCCTACAGAAAAAGCGTAAACATTTAGGCATCCAAATGGTCTATCATATGTATTTTCAAAAATGTAATAAATATGTTTTAGAATAAATTATAAAAGAAACGTAAAGTTTACATTCTTTTCTTTCAAAAAGGAATAAAAGTTGATTAAGGAAATCATACTATCATTAAAAAATGTCTGCATGTAACAACTCAATATATAAAGTGAGTGATGGCCTGACACCAGAATGGAAGAGGTGCTAAGGAGGGGACAGTGGTTATTTTATGATTGACATCCTTTAATAAACTTAAATTCGGTTGAAGAAATCAGGGTCTTCATTCACTGCATGCAATCCTACAATGTTAAAGGATCCTATAAGAATTCTCCCCAGAAAATGAAATTCTCACGTAAAAACACTACTTTGACAAGACTTTGTTGTAAATTCTTAAGAAATCTAAGAAAATAGAATAGTAGCATAAAAAAATTTCTCTCTCCATGGTTGGAATTTAGTCTTTCTGCATGTTTCAATTAGAAGATATTCATTTAATAAATGATAAATTTTAAAAGTTCAGAAGACAAGTCATCAGTTCATCTTAATACATAAATGTGAGCTCCCTGCTTTGCTTACATGCCAGCCATACTGCTTCTACTCTCACAGCTACCTACACTTTTCCAGAGTGTTGGTTCCAGCTGCAATTTTACATTCATCTGTGTGATTTTATCTACAGTGTACTCACTGTCTACACTGCAAGTTCCAGAGCAGTCAGGAAGCACCTCTGTTTGGAATCGCACCGTTTTCTTCTCAGCACGTGGCTGAATGGCTGGCACGGAGCAGAGAGTCTCTATGAACCTGAATTACTAAGCAGGCGGATTAAAGGACAGATGCTGCCATCCAGAGTACTTAGTTCACTGTCAGCGTGTGAATGTTTACATGATGACAGCTGCTGTGCAGAGGTGCTTGTCACACGTGCTATTCCTGACATGCTTGTTATTAAGCTCTAGAAAACAGTTAAGAATATGGTCACATTCAACTAACATCATTTTGACACCTCTAATCGCAAAAAAAAAAAATTCAAACTATGTCAATCTCAAAAATTGTAAGTTTGACAACAGAATACAATCTACTATTAATATCTGGCCTTCATCACCATTATCCAGTTATCACAAAGCTACTATGTCCACAGACGCTAGAGTAAGCTCGGATAAACAGTGCTTTTAGACTTCAACCTTTATAAGATACTAATTCCACTCTTGTCTAAAGTTAATATAACTAATCATGGATCTGATAAGACACAGATGTCCAAATAAAGGGATATACAGGAACCAAACACAAGGAGGATAAAAATATTAAGTTTAAGGTCACCTGAAAGATATAAAAATGCAGCTAAATTTGAACTTTTTTCTCAGTGCAAATGTGTGTATGGCAAGGGAGAGATGTCTGATTTTATCAGTACAATTTGATACTGTGCTATATTGTGAACAGCTACTCTATTTTGGCTATACAAACATCTTAAGAATTTAATATTTTCCACAGAGGTATAGTAATAATGATACATTTTAAAGGCCTAATGTTAAACTAAGTCTATTTTATTATTAGATATTATACATTCTTTCTTCTTCCCTATCACTTTATAATGGAAGTAAAAAATGAAACAGGAATCAACAGACTACTTTTTTGCAAAATTTATGACATTTACTGTAAATGAGAAACAGCTGTGAAACTAACAGATAAATTCAGTTTGGTGAAAACTTTACTGAAGCAACACTGAAAATAGGCTATTTTTAAAAGACGATTAACTACAGTCGAACCACAAAAAACTGAACCTGTTAAACTGATTTTCACACTTAATACTGTTTTCTTATCAACATTAAGCATATAAAATCTTTCATAAAACCACTCCTTGCATTTATTTCATTATAAGTGCACCAATAAGCAACAGACATAGAAATTCAAACACTTGGCATTAATTACGTCCTAGATTTTAAAAGCTCTAGAATTTTAATTCAAATACAATGTGGGTTGGTAAGCTTTACACACACGCACTCGCGCGCACACACACTGAGTTAATGGGAAACTCTTACCATGGGTTCTCTTTGGGCAGCTAGTCCCTCCACGGCTCTCTGGATAGGCCTTCCTCTGTCGAGCAGACAGTAGCGAAATCACAACACGCCGTTTGGACGCTCCTGTCTTCAGATGGGAGTTTTCGGCCAATTGCCAGGTGAGAATTTAAACTGAAACTAAATTACCCAAACTTTATTAAGTTGCTTCCACACCCACCAACTGATAATGAACAAAGACTCTAAGCTGGAGAATTAAGTGAGTTGAGTTTGATTCACCTCCTTCCAAGCAGTCTTAACATGTTTAAGAAGTAATGCTAGGGCAAAGAAAAAAAAATCTCTTCAGAGAGCAGTTTTAAGTGAACTTCATTTGCTTCCAAAAAAGTTCCCTCAATTATTCTGTTAACCCAAGTGAACACACGATAAAGATGGTATTTATTCAATGATGTGTCTATAAACTATAGAGTCACAAACTTAAATTCTGTCAAACAGTGACTCTACCTGAAAACTATTTGTAATGTTGGGCAACACTTTGACAGTATCATCTGTAGTTATAAAGTATTTATTAAATCATCAACTACTTGCAGTCCATATCATAAGAAGTTAAAGGTTACATGCCCTGCCTGCAAGCCTCATCCTCTGTACTGAGAAGAAAAAGTATCTGGCTACCACTTCCAACAATAGTGCACAAACAACTCGGGCCCTTTTCTGCACCAGCTTAGGCTCCTTTTTTCTTAGTTATTATACCTAATCTTTGCAGTGCCTGTCAGCTACATATGATCTTCAACCATCAGGCTTTCCAATTAGGTTTTTACAGTCTCTGTCTTGATACTTCTCAAGTATTCGGCATATTACATTGCTCCCAGATGTCGTTGAGGTATACCCCAGAGTCCCAACAGCATTTCTGCCCAGCTAGAAGTTGGCCCATTTCAATAATTATTTTTTCCTATTTACAGCTTCAGCAAATACCCAATAAAGCTAAAATGAGGACAGGAAAGAAAAGAAAAACACGGTCTTATTTTCCTAAAGTATTGTGTTTACTGCTGATTAAAAATTGTTTCCGAATGTCAACTATAACAGGTCCGAAACTCAGTGCACATAACTAGACAGTCATGCAGGACTCAGATCGTTAACACTGACCGTGACGCGTCACCCCATCCACATTCCAAACCCGTCCTCCTCTCACATGCACATAAGGGCGTGTGCACGCGCACCTCTATCCCTCCTACACCCTGACAACTCTCCCCATCAGTAACCTGACACTGAGGTATTACATACAAGAGAATATAAGGTGAATAATCAATTTGTGGTTAAACTAGGAGAAACTGACTTCAGAACACAAAGCCTAAAGCTTGACGAAACAGCAGTGACCCCAAACAGTTTGATATCCTAGAAACAGGCTTACTACATTCTATCCAATAATTTTAATCCCAAATCCTCAGTAGCAATAACACTTATGAACTATTCAGAGACTAACAGAGTTCTTTCCTGGGTACTACGAGATACACAGGAAATGTTAAACTCCTTTCTCAAGGAGTTTTATAATACACAGCTGAACATGGGGGTTAAGGAGGAGAAAACAGCTCATGAAGACATATGAATGGCTAGACTTGCAAGAAAGAAACAAGCACACAGCGGCAGCTTACATTGTTTGAAGAGACTTGTCACATGGCGGTTGATCTGAGAAGACTTTGTATCAAGAAGCATTTTTAAAAACAGAAAATATACAACCACTTTAGTTAGCCTGATGAAGCCCACAAAGCAAAACCTGATTAAATATGGACTGTGACTATGGAAGTATGCACGTCCTCACTCTGGAAAAAGATCAAGGATAAATTCCTTAGCCAATTGAAATTACACAACACGAAAATACTTGAAAAATCATGCATTCAGGATAAGAGAAGCAAAAACTCTAAATTTGTTCACGTCACTCATCCTAATGATGCCGATCATCATGGCAGTAATTTAATTTTCAGTACAAGAGACGTAATTCTGAAAAGTTACTATCAGAGTAACAAAATCATGAACCAAAAAGCAGAGAATGCAACTCTCTTGGTGTGAATAACATTATCGGTAACACACCTACACAACAAAGCTGTTTCACGGGCTTCCCTGGTGGCGCAGTGGCTGAGAGTCCGCCTGCAGGGACACGGGTTCGTGCCCCAGTCTGGGAAGATCCCACATGCCGCGGAGCGGCTGGGCCCGTGAGCCATGGCCGCTGAGCCTGCGCGTCCGGAGCCTGTGCTCCGCAACGGGAGGGGCCACAGAAGTGAGAGGCCCGCGTACCGCAGGAAAAAAAAAAAAAAAAAAGCTAGTTGGTTTCACATTCTAGCAATGACGACTTGCCAGTGTGTTTATGTGCTTGCGTATAATCTTAAATATATTCAACTAGTCCACTTATAACAGTTTCAACATGTGACACCACGCTTCATTTTAATGAAGAAACAGGTCCAGAATAAGAGGACATTATTTGCCCAAAGTCACACAGCTAGTCTGCAGCAAAATCAAGACCCCTTAAGAACAAATGCTTCTTTTATTATAATCAAGGAAAGAAACAGTTATGCCTCAGAAGGAAATACAATTTTATGAGGAAGATTTAAACCTTTTAACCTCAATACTAAATCTCAAACATACACATCATTAGCCCCAGAAAAAGGCAAAGAATCAATTCGTAAAGTTAGGGGAAGAACAGTGTATGATTAATTTAAACCTGATACTCCCTCTTTATAAGCTTTAAGGCAGGCAATTAGTCTTACATCCAACTCTTACAGACTCAGAACATGGGTCTAAGGAATACATAAAATTTTATCAAAAGTTTCTATACAAAAGACAATTCGGTAGATTTTCCCCTGGCATCACATCTATTTTTATTTTACCTCCTGGCACTCTATTTATCCAGTTTTTCTTAGGATTGTCTAGCAATTTAAGCACAGCACATGGACAGCATTAGAATTGAAAAGTCTTATCTTGACTGCTTGATAAAACTCATCCCAACTATATATAAATCGGCAGTAAGAGAAGTTCAGAAAATGTGTAAATGGGAAATATAGAAAGAAATAGTCAAAAACTGCTTAGATTTAGTTGTAAGGATAAAAGTTGGCCACTAACTCAATTTAGCTTTGTAAAACACAGCACACTTTTTTTTTAAGTACAACTGGTATCCAAAGCCAGAGTGCTCATTAGGCAATACCTAAAATCAATCACCAAAACTCTTAGAACAGGTAACGACACCAACAAATTAGTTCCACCCACCAGCATGACACACTTCCCCTGACCAGAGTCTGGGAGACAGCCAAAGAGCGTGAAATACTCTTACCATTTATTATTAAAAATAGAATAAAATATTCTAGAATATAAAATCCAGATCTATCTTATGCTATTTAAGCAAAAAATATGTGCTTAAGGAGTTTTACTTATATTCCATTTGGTCACAAAGTAACATCTCAGTATATTATATGTATCAATATATACACGTGTATATGTACGTCTATATTTGTAGTAGAGAGCGGTTGAGTTGTGTCACAACTAAGACCCAACGGAGCCAAAAAAAAAAAAATTCATGCGAGTTTATTAGAATGTGTAATTTTTAAAAGTTTTCCTCAATGTGCTAAGTTTGTGTGTGTGTGTGTGTGTGTCTACTTTTTCACCAAGAATTGTGACTGGCCTCCTTAAAGCAACATAGGGTTATCTATGTTGAGGTCTAGCTGTTGAAGTATTCTATATAGGGTTAGGATATTGATATACCAATACACGTAAGAAGAAACAGCTTCTTTGTATCATTCACATTATTCACAGCAATCTTTGAGAGAATAGGATTTTTTAAACCAACCAAAGAAATATGCCTCATCCTTTTCATAAATTTACCATGTTTATAGGAAAGTCATCTGGGGGGCAAGTTATTTGACTTATCTCTACCTGAGTTTCTCCATCTGAAAAATGAAGCTAACAATAGCACCTCACCTCACAGGCTTGCTGTGAACATGAGGTAAGTTAACAGCTGTCCACCGGCTGAAGGAGTGCGCCAGGCACACAGCAGCCTTCAAAGCCGTCACAGCCATGGTAAGCACCATGACCACCACCATCACCACCTTTGGAAGCACCTTCAAGGAGTCTTAGTAAGAAAGCAGACTAGGCCACACTCCCAGAGATTCTAATTCAGTATCACACCAAAGTCTGAAAATGCTGTATTAAAGAGAAAGCAAATAAATATGCAAAGCACTGCTTGTACCGATATGACATTATGAAGACAGTATCTAGAAACAAAATACTTTACAACAGAAAAGGCTCCAGCTTTAAAAGTCCAGTAATAGTGTTACTTCCTTCTCTAAAACACACAGAACCCACCCCCAAAGCCAAGCGTTATTTTCTAATAAGCCAACTGCTCTACAGGGTAGACAGGAATGCAGAAGTAAGTAAGGGGTCCTGGGTTCAACAAACAGTTAAAGAAGCTTAAATACTCCATTCCTTCTTGGGTACAGAGTTGCAAGCAATTTTACAAAAACGTCCTGTGAGTAAGGCAGTTACCAAACATTTGCACGCTCACTTGAGGTGGTGTTCTCTGCTAGGTATTAAGGGGGACGGAAGCACGAGATACGAAGCGTTACTGGAATCTCAGCAGGAAAATCACCTCTCATCACGGAAGTCCGGCTCCAGCTCATGAGTAGTATGTGCTCGGAGCTCAGAGAAGGGATTTTGATGGGGAAGGCTTCACAGAAAAGATCTTTGCTAGACCTTATAACAAACAAGATTTTTACAGGTAGAGATAAACTCCATTTCAGGTCCAAGAAGTGTGAGCAGGAAGCAGAAACTTGGAAAACCACCGCTATCCCAGGACAGCGCACACACCGCAAAGCACCTACACTGCACCCCGCAGAGCCTGATCATCTACCTCACTTTCTCTGCTCAGAAACCCAACCAGTCCTTCAGAAAGCTTGTATTGGCAACGGCGTGCGTAACGGGGTATGTTACGACAGTCCAACCCTGCTTTTGAAAAGGGACAGAGACGGGAATCGAAAGGGTTATTTTAATCCATCAATTGACGGTGAGGAACAAAACAGGTACTAAAGATGGTTTAAGTTTTAAGTCGGGTTTTTCCAGCAACTCTCTGTTCTGCCCTGTCAGCCTAGGATGAAGGAAATGGTAGACAGCAGAAGCCGTGGAAAGCGGACTTGGGGTGGTCTTGGCGGCAGGCGGTGAGGACTACCCCGTGGCAGCAAAGGCAGAGCAGCTCCAGCAAACACTTGGAAGCCTGCTCCGGTTTACCAGAGCCAAGCGCTCACAGCTGCTTTTTCTTGACGACACTTCAAAAGGCCTTAAGGGTGTGACTGACGAAGAAAGAAAAGGAACAACAGTTTGAGACACGGAATGCCTAAAAATGTCGATCATCTGGTCTAAAGATTATGTTCCCTATATTTAGTAGGGCACACAAACGCATTCTACTACAGTTTATGACACAGTCACAAATTCCGCCTGCCCAACAAAAACGGATCAACAGTAAAACTGCTTTATTCAGTACAAATAAACGTATCAAGTACTTGTGAACAAACCTCAATAATAAACAAAGCTCATTTATTTCACTGGAAGTGAGAATTTTTGCTTTGTTAGACTGGACTCACCTTTAAATTTCATATCATTATTCCTGAACATAAGAAAAATATAAGTCATATGTGATTCTCATTTAAACCCTACCTCACCCCACCCTCCGCCCCCTGGCCTTTTTTGGAAAGTTGTTCATAGGTAACGTTCATAGACATCCATGATATCACATGTTTGGATCTTCTCAGTCAAGCAGGTCACATCACTGAGATGGCTCCTTAAAAGCAAAGGCTGTGCTTTTCTGGGTTTTGTCTATCAAAACTCAATGGCACTAGGGGACTTCCCTGGTGGCACAGTGGTTAGGAATCCGCCTGCCAATGCAGGGGACACGGGTTTGAGCCCTGGCAATTAGGAAACTAACAAGTGCCCAGCTCTATGTAAATACTTTTAGAAAAT
Source organism: Delphinus delphis (assembly GCF_949987515.2). NCBI lineage: Eukaryota > Metazoa > Chordata > Mammalia > Artiodactyla > Delphinidae > Delphinus > Delphinus delphis. The sequence goes on from NC_082684.1 coordinate 175,342,297, forward strand.
TATAAAATTATTTTTACCTATCCCTGGCTTTTAAAGAAAAGTGCTATATATTTTTTTCTATATTTTCGTAATTGCCTACTATGACTGTGTATTACACGTGTTACTGGGAGGAGAGGATTTAAAACATCGGAATGTACCAAACAATTTGACATCTTCCTGATCATTAATATAAAAGTTAAATAATGCTTTCAGTATAGTAATGCTTTCAAGGGTCCATGACCTACTCAGACTGCTCTTTTCTTATACTCTGAGTTTTCTCTGACATCAACTGTGTCTTGTTTCTGCTGTACTTTGCTGGGAACTGGTTAAGAGAGAACCACTAAAAACAAAAAAAAAAAAAGAGAGAAAGAGAGAGAGAACACCAGACGCCCATCTATATAGCTCACTGGCTCCCTGCTCCCCACACATCCCGCTCTTGACTTCCCAGTTAAGCACATTCAGACAGCTGAAGCTGCGAGAAGCGTGCTCTGAAGCACAGACGAATTATTCTGGTGACAGTGAATCTCTTTTTGAACTTAAACTAAAAATCAAACCTAGATAGTTTTGTACTTTATATAATATAAAAAAAATTCCTCATTTCCTCTTTCCTTTTCTTCTTTCTTTCCTTCCTTCTCTTGGCATTTACTTTACCTAGAAATAATTCTGACCTTTTATCTTTGTATTGTGATTGCAGACCTCTATAAAGCAGAGGCTGTAACATGAAGGCCTGAGGGCTAAATATATTCTACCGTCACATTTTTCCCTGTAGTGATGGTTTTAAAAAACATTTGAGGGCTTCCCTGGTGGCGCAGTGGTTAAGAATCTGCCTGCCAGTGCAAGGGACATGGGTTCGAGCCCTGGTCCGGGAAGGTCCCACATGCCGCAGAGCAACTAAGCCCATGCGCCACAACTACTGAGCCTGTGCGCCACAACTACTGAGGCTGCGCTCTAGAGCCCGCGAACCACAACTACTGAAGCCCGCGCGCCTAGAGCCCATGCTCCACAACAAGAGAAGCCACCGCAATGAGAAGCCCGCACACTGCAATGAAGACCCGACGCAGCCAAAAAAAATAAATAAAAATAAAAAACATTTGAATTAGTTACTAACTAATTTACACACAAATCTGTATTTCAGGATACTTTTGAAAATCTGGAAAATGTGGGAACACTCAGCCTGAACACTCGCATGGCCACAATCAGGTGGAAAAGAGTACTAGCCGCTCCCCACCCCCTCACTTAGAGGAGCATAAACTCCCAAGAACCCCAGGCTCCAGATCATTTCCCTAAATGCTCTAATTCTTCCTGTCAAAGCTCTTACAGGTATTTGTCTATACGACCCCGATACAACAGACTGACAGAAGCCGTAAGTACACAAAAAAATACTGCTGGCTAAGAAAACAGAGCAGATCGTAAGGCAATCAGGCAAGCATGCTTTTAAAACTCTTCCCTTCTGAATCTTCTAATTTAATTAGGAGCCTATTTCTAGAACCAATGAGCCAACTGTAAATTCTGATCATTACAAAGGAAAAAGTGTTTCTTAATAAAATGCTATTTGAAACAAAATGGTTTAAATCTCAGTTTCAACCAACCAATCAGCAATAATAAAATCCTAAACATTCAGTCACCTTTCTAATCTGATGTTGATTAATAAGTGAACCAAGTAACATGCACTACATGGGTCCACATCGTGTACATACAGAACTGCTTACATGCTTCACCATATAAAGAAGATGTAAAATTCTCTTTTAAACTAAGTTCTCCATAGACTACTTAATGGAATCCACCAAACAGTAACAGGAATTAGCTCAATACACACGTTATTTTTAAGGAGCAGTGCTTTCTCAATTACATTCTGTGTCACAGTCACTCCCTGGCATTGAGCGCAGGTCACTCAGAGGATTCTGGAAGCGACCTACAGACGGGACAGCGACAGGACTAGTGCTGCGGCCCGTCAAGTCCCTAGGCCTGGTCGAACCTCCCACAGCTCACAAAGCTGCCCCTCTCCCTCCAGCTCAGCTGCTGGACCCATCATCTCCAGCCTGGTCTACGGCAGCAGCTCCTAACGACAGGCTTCAACTTGCACTGAGGTCAGACTCAATGGTTTTCAAGTGAAAACCGAATCAGCTCACCCCTCTGCTTACAACCCTTCCACGCCTTCCAATATCCTTTAGGAAAAAGGCCGAAGTCCTGAACAAGGTCGCATAATCTGCTTCCTGAATTCCTCTCCACCTTTACGCGTCCTCTTTCTGATGCTCAGCCGCACTGGAATCCTTTTAGTTCTTCTCTTGCTTTCGCAGAGGCTATTACTGCTGCCTGCAGCGCTCAGACTCATGCTGATTCCTGACAACCTCAGCCTAGAGGTAACTCGCCTTGTCCTTCCCTGACTTGCCCATCAGCACTGCCCACCACCAGTCCAGGCCGGGTTAGGTCTGCCTGCTACATACTCTCCTATCACCTTGTGACTTACTTCTCCCTTAACGCTCATCTGAGTTGTAGCTACTTTGGTCTTTTCCAAAGTTGCTGGTTTCATGAGGACACAGACCTTAACTTCTTATTTACTGTCTTACGATATCATTTAGCAGAATGCCTGGCACACACTAAGAGCATTTAGTAAATATGTGAATAAATGCATCTCACTAAATTTAAGTTGAAAAGGTGGCATAGTACAGTAGACAGTACACGTATCTGGATGTCCTGAAGACCCGGTATGTAATCCCAGATCTACCGCTTATTGCGTCACTAAGTCTCAAACCCTCAGATTCTTTACCTCAATAAGAGCAGTGTCCAACGCCCTCTCTGTCTTCCTTACGTAGTTGTGGGGAGGGAAAAAAGAAATAGTCTGTTTTCGAAATTTTACAATGCATGTATTTTTCACTTTAACACTTTTCAAATCAAGAGGAGTCTTACAGTAGACATGAAAAGAAACTTGCCAGTTGTTACACATCATAACACCTTGTCACTGCCTATCCATGTGTGAACTTGGACATGATTAAGAATATACCTTTTATCTATCACCTCAATTATCTGCATTGATAGAACCACATACAGTTGAGTTTTAACTTAATGTTAAATCCCTAGTTACCTCTTAAAATGTCTTTATAAAGATCGCTATAATGCAGCACTGAAATAAAAAGTTATTGTACATGCAGAGCTGCCTGTAACATGTGGCTAATTTATGTTCAGTGAAGATTTACTAAGTGATAATTCTGAGCAGGTACCAAATACCTGTCTGTGAAATTCTCCTGGATGACTTTCAAGAGAAGTTACTTAACTTCTAGTGATATGTAATATAACTACTAAAAAAAACAAAGCTACAAGCTTAATTAAATAGGAAATGGAAGCGAAACCAAAGTAATTCCTGGGTGTGCCTCAGAATTATGCTATCGACCTGAAAAGTGCTTGAGGTCAAGAGCAGCACCCCTACAGCTGAAAGAAATTCAGAATAATCCTTAGATAGAACGCTCCTCCCCCCTCCAAAATAAGTGCTTGATTTTTTCGAAAAAGAGAGTAAAAAATGCACTAAAATCAAAGGATATGTCTTACAATCGTCGTCTCTCAGAATCAAAAAAACGTAGTAATATGCATGAACATGCTCTGCAAATTAAGTGCCACAAATAGGTAATTTTAAAGGCACCCATTGTGTGCCGTGTACAAAAAGCAGTGCTTTCCATAAAACTTAGAAGCTTCTGCCATAAGTCACTTACAAAGTCAATGTTTAAAAATAAGAAGGTGAACAAGATTCCAATGTTATTGATTTTTTTAGAGGAAATGAAACGTTCCCTCTAACGTTCAAAAGACAAATACACTTGACAAAACTAAGTCCACTTCTTTTGCCCTGTTCGCACTTTCAGCACTTTCCACATAATCCATAACCCTATCATACGTTCAATTCTTTAAAATATTCTCCTGGGAAATCTATTCTAACATCTAATGGTTATCACTGTCCAAAAGTTCTTCCTTACATCTATCTCCATTCTTCCAATTGTCTACTGTATTTAATATAATATTTTATTTGGTTTTATCTTTGTAGATACTGTTTAAAGCCAAATCAATATCCTCTTCAACCTGATCCTGAACAGCAAAAAGCAGGACTTGTGCTTTCACTTATTTTTTATAAGCGGCACTGATTTTCTGACTCTCTTACCTGGTGACCAAAACTCTGTAATGACAACATGACAGGTTGGTGGCACTGGTGACTCCCAAGACTAGAACAAACAGCCGACTCAAACTGAATCAATCTTTGACTGTTAGCACCATGGCTGTATCAACCAAAGCAGCCAGTATTCACATCCTTCATATAAATGGCCAGTGGAAAATGACGTATCTCTTCAGACTTCTTCCTCTGATTCGGTCTGGTAAGCCCTACAGCAAGGGACTTGTCAATCAGATCATAAACAAATTCTGGCGACCTGAAAAGACGGCGTGGGAAAGTCACACGACTTCTCTGCAAACTGGAAGGCGGATGGAATGCAGAACGATGGTAAATGGAAACAGCCGATTTGCTTAAACACTTCGACCAACCAGCAGCCCCCTACAGTGGGAACAGTCTGTACAGAACAGTTATAAAGAACTTCTGCACGAGGTAGATGCTTACATTAGAGCTATCCATTAGATGACTACTGTAAACTTTATTCAGATTAGAGCTAGCAAAATACCTTGATAAGACGGATAAGACGAGATGAATTATCACTTGTCATTTAAAAAACATACTTCCAAGGACCCTCATCACAAATACAAATATTAATCCAACATGCAGGACAGGGGAAAGGGACGTGCTGGGAGCAGCTGGTGCTGCAGCAGGCCGCCGCGCGCCTCCACACAGCCATCTCATTTAACTGTCGCATGATCCTGCGGGGTTGACACTACTACTGCCCCCCGAGAACATGGCCGCGAACAGCTGTTCCGTGATTCTCGTGTGGAGCCAGCACACGCCCCACACGTGCCCGGTGACGCCAGCTTGTGACACGTGGTAACAACGAGAGCCTACGTCCCACGAAAGAAAAGCTCGACTCCCCTGCGGTAGTCCAGGTTCCCAAGGAGGGCGGCGACAGCACAGGCGCCCCATCCGGCAGTGGAACCACCCCCCACCCCCCCTTGACCTGAGCTGGCCTCGCGACCTCTTCTGGCCAACGGAACGCTCAGGAATGGCTCCGGGTCGCTCCAGAATCTGGGCCTTCACCTTCCGGGGCCCTCCTCCCTGAAAGCCAGCTAACCAACTGGGAGAAGCCCGAGAGGAGCCCCCCCGGAGAAGCCGCCCCCGCTGCAGCCTGCATCCCGGCCGTCCTTCGAGCACCGCGACCACGACCCCGAGAGGCATCAGACGCGGCCGGGCAGCCCTCAAGGGCACGAGGGATGAGCAGCCACTGCCGCGTTAAGCCAGAGCCTCAGTGGCGTTTGCTGCGCAGCAACTGATCAGTGAAAGGCGCTCTGTCCTCTCAGGAACGCGCTTCAGCGATACAGCATCAGCACGTAGAAGGCCAGTGAAACCCCAAAATATTTGGTCTCTGGGACTAGTGAAGTAGAATTGTGAAACACCACAGTAAAGCCTAAGTTTTAAGAATTACTAAGGATCACACCTAATTTAGATCAAAAAAACCCAACATGGTTCAGCACTTAAAGTCAGTGTGAATATCACAATGACTGTTTATGAATAAAGTTAATATTGACTGAATCTCCAAGTCCTAAAATAAGCAAATAAGAAGGTATCACTTGAAGTTTGAAAAAGGCAAATAGGTAACACGGCAAAGTTCGGTTACATCACAATACAGCATCTGAATCAGCCTCATCAGCCTACACATTATGGGTTACTGTCACATGGAGAAGAGCACACGATGAAATGTGTAACACTGAATTACGCTAAACGTATTTATCTTACTTAAAAACTTGTTCAAGGATAAACATTTCACTGGTGAAGTATCAGTACACTACAGAAGCAGCAAAATATCAACTAATAAATATTTCCAGTTGATGGAAGTGTGGATTACAGTCTAATATCTTACTTTAAATTTCCATCACATAAATGTAAAGTATTATTACATCATGAAATGTGCTGAATATACACAAGTTTGAAGAAATATTTTTGGATAATCTCTTAAGATATCCGGATACTAATTTATTACAAAAAATAAGTATGCAGTTGATTTATGAAAGATAGCCACCATCTCCAGTGGTGTCACCGACCAAGAGGCTATCGGGCTGTGGGAGAAATCGCTTTGATCCAGTAAAACACTGAGTCTCTTACGACTTAAATAGCAGAGAAAATAATCTAGCATAATTCCTACTTTGGTGCTGTAATAAAAGGTAGAAAAATGGAATTTCACATAAACATTTAATATTATCTTCATAATTCTTAGAAAATAAAAAATTCTCAAATGGCATGTAAAGAACTAAAACTCTGACAATGTCACAGTCATAGTGAAAACGTTTCTGAAAAACTAGAAGAAATGCAATGATTTACTCAATTTTAAAATTCAACTTTGTCTTGAGGCAGACACTATGAAAGATACTAAAGCCAAAAAGAAGAACGTGTTTTGCTAAAGAAAATGCCCCAGGCAACTTCACCTAGGGTAGGGTCTGACAACGTGTAACTACGACAATGCATAACTACTCTGCACCTTTCTAGCCGCTACTAGAGAATATACATTTAAGACAGATTCCTCCCTTTCTCTGGTGACCCCAGTTATGCAGCTAACACTGAGGCCGCAACCATCCCCGAGCCCTTGCACATTCACACAAAGTTACTCTTTGGCTGTAAAGGATCCTTTTAAAAGAGAGAAAGCGAATAATGGGGGAGAAAGGAACTGGGGAGAAAGAAAAAGCCGCTTTTGTGCCATATGAATTATTTATTCAGTCAAGCAATGAACTCACTATTTCTACCGCTAACAGTCCATCAGGGAACTCTAAATAGTGAACTCAAAGACTAACAAAGTTTAAAAACTATCACTATTCAGTAAACTTCTGCTTTTTTTCTACTTGAAAACACTTTTAACACTGTAAATTATATTTTTCTAATTTATAAATTTTATAAATCAGAACAAAAGTGTCAATTTTAAAACAGACCAGCAAATCAGCTAAAAATTTTCATCACGGGATATTAGAAACCAAACTATTTTTTGTTATTCTTAATTGAGGAAGCTAATTACAAAATGCTCATTTATCAATCTTTTAATTTTTATCATTATTTGTGTCCATTTAATAATTAAACGTCTTAAACTGGTTCAGGAAAACCTCTCTCCACTGGTGACAGTGTCATCGAGATTTACTTTACAGAAGTCTCTGCTGGGTAGTCCCGGCACTCGATGAGCACAGCCAGGCTACGGGTCAGGTTTCTCTCACAACTCTTAATGATGTCTGGTTGCCTAAATTATTAATAGAGCTTAAGTCTTCTTTGAATATAGGCAGAGTTAAGGTGGTTGCTTCTTGAAAAGAGAAATAACCAGGTTTATTCTCTGCCCAGGTCCCCTTTTCCTACATATTTGAGATCACACACAACTTCTGCCCCCTTTCTCATCACAGAATGAATAATTTACTCTAAAAATATGAAAATAGTTTGCCTTTGTGTGAATATCTGAATCTTTAACAAAATTCTCTCTTTTTTCTTTGGCTTCGACTGAGTCATTTTGTAACCTACAACCTACACAGGACACAACTTCCTTCGAAAAGTTATGTACATGTCTCCTTATACTTTCATTCTCTACTTAAAATTATTTGAAAATCCTTCTGTCTCAAGAGAAGTTGTCTACATGATGTAATTAGACTGGATCCCATTTTTCTTCTCCCGCTAAACCACCTGAAGAGTGAACCACACGTCTTGTTCCTTCGGCCCGGTGCCCTCCCTCCTCCAGGTACATCTGATACTCCCTACTCCTGCCTCCTTCCAGACAGATCACCTGGTCAGATGCCAGCACTCGTCCTCCCTGTTCAAACCCGTTTTGTAATAGAATGAGAATTAGAGCTGGGAGAGCACTTAGAATTCATCGAAGCTTATGGTGAGGAAACCGAGGCCCACACAGCTCAGGTAACTAACCCAGACATCTACATTAGCACGTGGCGGGACAGAGACTAGAAACCACGCTTCCAGACACCACCTGGTGCTCTGTGCTACGCGTCCTCACCAGCCTCTCAGGAGGATTCCAAATTCATACTGGAGAGTACCGACTGACGAAGCCTTTTGCAAAGAGCGTTAGCAATATGTATTAGGAGGCTTAAAAGGGTCTGCCCAATAATTTCACTCCTGGGACTCTATATCCCAGGATAAACTGTCAAACCAACTTTATATACAAATATTCATGTCAGGTACTTATAATAAGGAAAACAATTTTCATAACGTATGTCCAATAAGAGGAGCCGGTATATCCACTAAAAGACCTATAATGGAGTAATCTGAATTGTTTATGAAAGTTTTATAAACTTTATAAAAGGTGCTTTCCTATGTTAAGTGGTATATGCGTGTGGAGGGGACAAGTTAAAAAACTCATGAATGTTTTCAAACAAATGAACCCTCAGCTCTTCACTGAGTGAGATTCGATTACATTAAGACTGACAGAAATAAGAGAAGAATCATCTTATTTTAATAAGAGGAGGTTATGGGGGGAGGGGAGGGAGGGAGCGAGAGATCTTCCTCTAAGAAGTACATTTGTTTTTTTTAAATCGGCATTTCACAATTCATTTTCTTTCTCTAGCACTTTATAAGGAATAAAAACCTGCCCTCATAATCACTTTAGAGTAGAAATAAAATGAGTTTCCTAAACCCTGACTAAAACCTCAAAAACTTCCTTATCTAAAGCTGAACTGCATTTTACTTAGAACCAGAATAAATACCCTCCAAGTGTTTGGAAAATTTTTAAAGTTCTCTTTTAAAGCACCAAATCTCACTTATCAAAGCTTCAAACAATCCTCAGTGGTTAGAGGCCTTTCAAAAATCACACTCTTAAAATTCTGTAAATATTGTCTAACCTTAACTCCAAGGAAAGGGCTGAATGAGCAAAAGTACAGTGTTAGGGTAGAAAAATATTTTGTGCATCTATTAAATGGGCAGTGCAGAAAAATGTGCAAAGAATATTCACATTATTTAAGACTCAAAGGTCTGATAACACATTTACTTATTCTGTAACCTATAGTGAAGGAAAGACCTGATAACTGACATCATTAAACATGTATGGTTATACCTGAAAGACAGAAAATAGGACTTATGTGTAAGTTGACAAGATTTATTAAGTTCCTTTTACACAATAAAGAATAACCAGACTAACAGACAGTGAAAAACTTTATCTTTTCTCTGACAGGATTTTTTCTATGTTAGTTACTATTCCATGCCTCTCTTCAACAAGTGGTCTGTCCTTAACTAATCAAGACATAATAGATAGTAACATTAAAATGCTTTATCCACCTCCAAAAGCGAAAAGAAAAGGGATACATGAAAGTTGTTTATATATTTACTTTTTGTTAAAAGAAATACTATTAGTCCCAAATCCATCTAATTCAAGATAAATTGTTAAGGGCAACTGTTAAAACATCTCAAAAAGTTCCTGTTTCATTCAAATTTTAAGTACTAAACTCATATAATTCTGCCTTTATTTTGGGTCTAGGGTTTCCATATATCAACAACTCTTATATGCTTTTGTCTCCCTAAAAACTATCCAGTTCCTAGAAATAACCCTAATGGAGTTGAAATACTCAAGTCAGCAAGACATTTCCCATAATTCATGTTTGTACAAAGGTCAGTCTTTCACACAAGTCAATGAATACAGTTTTACTTCTGAAACAGTGTATAAGGAACAGTGAACAAGCTGTAAAGGTAACTAGTAGTCCTTTTGTCATACGATCCCCTATAACCTCCTCACATTTTAACAATGACTGTTCACACTTTTACCAACCAAACCCAATGAGGAAATGGTACTTTTGGCTTCAAACTAGCTCTATGATCTACACACCAAACCACCTAGCTTTCTGACGTTCTCAGAAAGATAGGTAGACAAATTCCTATCTATAAAATGACCAAATCAGCTGGATTTGTTTAAGGACCTTTCCAATTTAAAAATCTGTATTTCATTTCTCTCACTCTTTTTCAAACCCTTTTCAAAAGTGATAGTAAAAGAAAATGTTCTCACCTTTTTCTGTTAGTCTGCACAGAAAAGTCTTCTAGGATCTCCCAGCATCTTCAAAACCCTCCTTAAGATCTAGAGAAGCTGATTTCCTTACAAGATAATGATTCTCATAAACGAATGAGGCTTCTCTGCTAACAGCCTCCTTTTTTTTTTTTTTTGGCGGCATGCGGGCCTCTCACTGTTGCGGCCTCTCCCGCTGCGGAGCACAGGCTCCGGACGCACAGGCTCAGCAGCCATGGCTCATGGGCCCAGCCGTTCCACGGCACGTGGGATCCTCCCGGACCGGGGCACGAACCCGTGTCCTCTGCATCGGCAGGCAGACTCTCAACCACTGTGCCACCAGGGAAGCCCAACAGCCTCCTTTTTTGATCTCCCTCCCTTTAGACTACTGGTCCCCTCGGTGTTCTGCTTAGGCAAGACAAGTCACATAACCCCCATCAGGGTTTCTCTCCCATAAAAGGTGTTAGGATTGGGGTTTTTTTGTCTTTACAGCTTTATGGGAAACATCAAAACTACTTCTGGAAAGTAGTTTTGTGCAGCTGGACAACTTAGAGCGTGTAAGGGTCTATATTCACCATACTGGCCAAAAAACTGGATGAACTTAGAGAAAAAGAATTAATTCTAGGTTGCTAGTCTACCTTCCTGCCGCCACACAATTCTGATGAGGGAAATTAGTGCTCCTGTTTTAAGCAGCTTTAATAATAACACAATGCCCTCCCACAGCTGTTTTCATCTATCGCAATGTATGCTTTAAGCTTCAGCTAAACAGACTTAACTAAAGGAAGCGACTTCAGAGCCCTGTGAGTGAAGAAACTCGTCAACAGAGATGCTGCGAACACAAGTGGCTCAGTGAGATGCTACAGGCTTGGATACTGAGCACGTCAGTGGTTAATCTGGGCTCAACCACCTCTTCAGCTTCCTTCCCCTACTCCAAAATGTTAAAATCAGAAAAACCTCTTCTGGTAGAAAATGCTTTCTTCTAGTCAAATCTTATTATCTAGAGAAATCATCAAATATTTTGATTTTCTATGTTCTCTCATATCAAAATTATTCAAGATCTCCTTTTATGTTACTAGTTTTCATTAAGTTTCAAATCGATATTTATTAAGTCTGTTAAAAGAGCTTTAATCACCAAACAACTGATTCAGCAAAACAAGAAAAAATGAGTTAAGTTCTGAACCATTCTGAGACTACGGTTCAATATGTTCAAAATAGCCCTGAACAAGCCGAAATGTCCAAGTTAGCAAGAAGTCGCCCACAATTCTTGTCTAAAAGGAGGAAGAGTCTTTTCACCCAAGGCACTGAATAGAGCTTTTCTTCTGAAACAAAGTGTACGAGGTACAGCGAACAAACTGTAAAGGTAGCTAGTTCTTTTGTCATATGGCCCCCCTACAACCTTTTTATATTTTAACGATTAGTGACTATTTGTAGCTTCTAATCAACTATCACCAATAAGGATGTAGCAGAAGCTTCTGCTACTGAAAGTCATGCGAGCCTAAGTATATTCTTAATTTTCAAACAGATTATCAGAACCTAAATCAGAAAGTTTAAAAGAATAAGATTCAAGAATTTTCAATTTCATTATTGTAAAATTAAAATACTAATTACTTAACTATATTTATATTTAAGCATTTTACACTTAAGAGTTGACAAACTGGCATAATTACCAGGCTTACAAAAATCCTCACAGAAAAACACACATATAATCTTTTATCATATATACTATACACATACTTGGACACATGAAAAACCTCTTATGCTATTAACCACTGTGAGGCAATCTAATCTAGCTTACTGATAAGGGAAAAGGGAGATGCCCCCAAATACAGTGCCTTGATACAGAACCCTTAACGTGTTTATGATAAAACAGGAGTACCTGGGTCAAATGGGAACCACAAATACCAACCAGCAGCCCTGGTCTGCTCTCCATTAGTGTATGCAAAGTATAGAGGAGAGGACAGCAAGCCCACCTACACTTGGCTTGCACTTCCTCCTCTGAAAGGACCATCACCCCATCCCACAGCAAGCCTCCCTAACAGAAAAAGATAAATGGGGTGGAATTATGGCAAGTTGGCTCCAAGCTCTGTTCTCCTCCTCAAGACACGTTCAGTAAAAGACTGGAGCGCACATCTGGTCTGACAAGCACTTAAGCTTACAGAGGAGGTAAAAGTGAAATCATACGTGGGGCACTCCTGGCTTCTGGGTCAAAGGTCGCTTAGCAGTATTTCAGCTGCTGCTTACTAAGACCCAAAGTAGGCCAAGCACAGAGAACCACAAAATCATGGTACATCTGCTCCAAAAGGCACCTTTGGAAATCATGGGCTCCAACCTTTTCGTTATACAAACATATTGTATAGCATATTTGATTAACTCTGAATTTCCTAAGAGCTATTACTCATCTGTCGAAAGACACACACATACATAAACAAAAGGATAGGCGGGCATAACTGTCCAACCACAAAATGAAAAAAGTCTATAAATCAAAAGCTATGATTTAAATTATGTAATAAATAACAAAAATTTAGGTTTAACACAATCCTGTAATAAATTACTGGGTTTTTGTATTTTTCTAAAGGGAAATATTCAGGACAGAAATAACAATGCTATGAAAATAAATTAAAGCCTTTTAAAGCAGATGAAATATCAGGTCGAATAATCTTTTTAAAATGAACCAGAATTGACTGCTTAGGTTTACTGAAACATGCTGAAAACGTTCAACTGAAAATGTTAACTCTAATTCAGTGCTAAAATAAATTTTGCTTTTTTCTCTGCCACCAGTGTAATGTAGAAAGCTCTCAAGAGCTTTTTGAAACAGAAGCATTCAAAGGGCCTGGGGGGAGGGGCAGGGTAAAGGGCCAGCAGGGAACTGGGGACAAATGGCCATCCACTGGGCAGTGCCTGAGGATTAGAAGAGCAAGTGCGTTTTGTTCCTGCCATTCTTGGGATGTGGACTCAACAGCCACCAAACAAAAATCCCTGATGCTACAAACACAAAAAAATTGCCCTACTACTATAAAAAGCGAGGTAGGGGTTTTCCTTGCAGGGGAGAAATGCAACATTCAGAATTCATACTTTAAGTATGGCTGGAATGTGAGGCCAAATTTACAATTTTTGTGTTTTTATTCTGAGTACTTTTGCAGCTTTCCCGCAGGACTGTCCACGTGCGGGAGGCAGTGAAGCCAATCTCTCCCTGTCTCTTCAGCAAACCAGCTCTCACCCTTATGTCCAAAAGCTGGGAGTCAAAGAAAGAAAACGGCACTCACCTCTCCACCCTCTGCGGCCCCTCATCTGCACAGAAGGGCGCCTCACCTACTGAGGACTGGGTCACTCTCTTCCTTGCCATCCAAACGTCTGCAGAGAACATCCTCCCCTCCACTCCACTCCGCCCCCGAGACCTGCCCCTTGGTCACCACCCAGAACAACCCACCTTCACCTGCAACACCTAACTCCCTGACCATCCCTCCTCTCTGTCTCTCAGGGCTTGGTCCCCACCACACGTCCTAGACAGTCCCAGAACGCCTCCATTCTCTACCAGCTCCAGGTCTCGGCTCACTTCCTTCCCTCCCAGCTCTGTCACTGAAGAGCATGAGTTTCTGAATCTCTCCTTGCCCAGCTTCCACCTCCGTAAAATGGGAAAGATAATATGTACTTCGTATTCACTCATTTATTCAACGAGTATCTGAGCACATTCTGCAGGTCAGGCACCGAGAATACAACTCCTGTCCTCATGGAACTGATGCTATAGACTCTCCTGGGACAACGATGGTTGCTGTGAGGATCAAGTGAGTGGATACATATAAAGAATAATGCACAGCACATAGTATGCAATACTCGCCAGAGCTGATCGTCCCAACGGCTCTAACTCCAGCACAAGCGTTTCCCCAACTCGCAGCTCTCCACTGTGCCAGACTGCTGAAAGCTCAGTCCTGGATTAACGCTACATTCTCACCTCCATCACTGGTTTAGGCTAGAGAGGGCATCACAACTGTATCGATCTGTTCTGTTAAAAATGGGGCTCACGTTACCAGTCTCAGGTGGACCCTCAGGCGGGCTCACTGATTACTTCATTTGCTCTCAGCTGATTCCTTCTCTCCTTTGTGGGGCTCCTCCTTCCCTGCTTGACTCTGAAACACTGAGATTCCCCAAGAGCCCGTCTCCTGCTCTCTTCTACGTTCTCTGCGCACAGGCGCTCCGCGCAGGGGCTCGTGATTTCAACGGCCTCTGACACGCTGGTTCTTCCAGCCCAGGGTCCTCAGCCACATCCCACAGGGTCAGATTCAAAAAGCCAACTGCCTTGTTAGACCCGAAACTCAAAATGCCCCAAACTGGCTCCCTTAGCTTCGAAACTGGTCCTTACTCATCATGTATTCGCTCTGTTTGGTGTCATCACCACCCACGCAAGCACCCGGCGAGAAACCCTGGAGTCAATCTTATCTACTCCTGCCCACCACCCGCCCCGCCATTCCCAAGCATCAAGTCCTACTGAATTTACTATTAACCAACAACAAACACACAGAGTCTGAAATCTGTTCCCTCTTCCCCATTTCTGTTAACACCGCCCTAAAGTCCTCATCAGCTCTGATTAAGCCAACCACCTGGCCTCCCTGCCCCCCATCTTTTTCTCTTCCAATTACCATCCACGACAGCTATCAGCGTAACCCATTCAGCTTGCCTGCAATCGAATCAGCGCCTGCTTCAAACTCTTCGATGGCTTCCCGAAGCCCAGAATGAGAGATGAGTTCAAGCTCCTACAAATGGCATAAAAAAGCTTTCTGTGATCTGGTTCCATAGCTCTCCACCCTCTCGGTCCCTTACTTATACTCCTACCAACACACACACCTGCGTGCACTTCCAGAACACATCTGCTGTTTCTCACCAACATGCCCTCACTCCTCTTCTCCCATTCCCTCCCCCCCACCTCCATTCTCATACACACACAGACACGTGCACAAATGCTAATTCTCTCTCTCTGATCCTTTAATATTCAGTTCAGACATTATCTCTTCCAGTAGTGCTTTCTTTGGCCATTCTTTCCATTTCTCTGTATTACAGTGACTGTACTGTATCACAAATATCTGTTTTTGTGACTCTATCCATTGTCGACTGTGAGTTCTCCTAACTGCAGGACCACAGCTCTATCCATCATTGTAACCCTAGCAATTAGCACAGTGCCTACCACACAGATGGAAATCATTAAACGCTGGTTACTTACACTGTCTAGTCTCATATCAAGAACAGCAAGTAAGTCATCAAGCGCCAGATTGTCAAATCATATAAAACTGCAAAGGAGAAGTTAGGTGATTTACTTCTCCTTTCTGAACGTTACGTGCTGTTACTAAAATGTTACGAACGAGGCTTAAAGATTAGCTGCAGCTCCAGTCAACAAAAGTAAAAAAAAAATCAGACTTTTGCTATAGTTTATCCTCCAAATGGTTTCAAGCCTGTACCAAAGGAAAAAGTTAACAATTCATACAATGTATCCCTCAGTGTTCTGACATCTGAAAGAAAGAGGTCTTGTGCCCAAGGCAGGATGTGCCTGGCAGGGGAAGAGTAAGAACATGGAGTTATAAAACCCTTGAATTTATATTGCAATTTCCATAAGCTAACATCAGATTCTCAAAAGGGTGTGACCCTCAGTGGGTAAAGAACTATCGCTCTGAAGGATCTGTCTGATTCTTCTCTCTTTACCTCTGGTGCCTTATTTCCAAATATTACTACTAGCTTCTTCACAAACCACTTATAATTGCCCAATTCTCTCTATTCACAGTCTAACTCTACCTGATTATAAGAATTTCCCAAAAGTATCATCATGTCAACATCCCTGAATCAATATTGCTGTCCCAAATTTACACATGCTACCGTTAAACTTTCTTATTTTAGACTATGACTCCATCAACTCATCTTCAGAAAAAGAAAGGAAGGTCACTACCACCATTTGTGCACGTGGTCAGACCTGCAGGTAGACTACCAGGTACTTTGACCCATCCACTCTTCTCATCTCATGAATACACGGGCACAAGTTTCATTTAGGAGTAAATTTAAGCAATGGCTGGAAATATATCATTTACTCATGTTACTTTTCACATTCTAGATAAAAGAAAGGGAATTACATAGTCTCATAGTCTGATAACATGCTGGCAACCTCCAGCAACAATACCCTATTTATTAAACAATGTTGAAAATGCTGGCATGCTCCCCTTAGAGATCTACTTCACATGAGCTTTTGTAGCTCAGTGGTCTGGAGCCAAGCTGCCAGGCTTTCAGGCTCACTTACTAGCTGTGTGACCTTAGGAAACAGCCTCTCTGTGTCTGTGTCCTTGGCTATAAAATGAGAATAACAATCTCCTCCTCACGGGATTTTAATACAGATTAAATGAGTTAATATTTTCTAAGTGCTTAGAATAGTGCCTGACACATAAAACTATTAAGTGTTTTATAAATAAATAAAACAAAACGGTAATATTGAATGCAAGTGCAATTTGCACCCACAAATGCAACCGCAGGAATAAAAGACATCATACATGTTTTAAGTTAGAAAAATATAAGGTAAGGCAAGGCCTTTCTCAAACTTCTTAAAATGCAGTCAATAAGTGGAAAACATATGAAAGTAGAAAACTACGTAAATTCAATGCTTAGAAAAATGTAAAAGAATTAAAGTTATCTGTACCCCTTGAAATAAATGACTACATGTTGGATGGAGTACCTCACAACCAGCATTAGAAACTGTTATGCTCTATTAGACACAAAGATCATATTAAAAACTCAAGATACCCAAAAGGATTCACTTTTCTGTTTCCAGTTACTATTTTCAATTAAATATTGACTATCAGTGATTAATTTTATAAGTAATTATTAATGGCAAATACTAAAAAACATTTCCATAAAATAAGTTTAAGGTATAAAGAATAATACAGTACATATGAGTATTCACCATCCAGTTTGGAAAAAAAAAAAAATTACCCTTACCTCTTATATTTACTCTGTGTCCTCCCCCAAAGTAATGTTATTCACTTATCCCAAAATTCTGTATTTATCATTCCCTTTAGAGTTGTACTACATTGGTATCCTTTAACAGTATATTACTTCACTTTGCATGTTCTTGAATTTTATATGAATGCAACCATGCTGCATATTCTTCTACGATTTGTTTTGTACCAACAGTCCATTCCTCAGATGATCTAAGTTGTTGAACACAGCTGTAACTCATCCATTTTCAGTAATGAACAGCATTCCATTGTATGAATATACCACTTTGCATCCTACTGTGGATTTGAGGGTTTTTTGGTTTTGTTTTGTTGTTATGAACAGTGCTGTATGGACAACTAGACACATGACCTGATACGTCTATAGAGAGATTTCCCTAAGACACACTTGGGAATGGAGACACTGGATCATAATGTATGTGCGTCTGCATCTTTATTTAATATCACCAAATTTTTTCTAGTGGGTATTTTTTCTAGCAAGTGTTCTAGTCACTCCATATGAACAGAAATATCATTTGGCTTTTAATCTTTGAGAATCTAGGAGAAATGAAATGCCTTCTCATTGTGGCATTTGGTTAATAATATGGTTTTAATATGCACTTCCCTGATTACTCATGAGGTTGAATCTCTTATAATATGCTTACTGGCCAAATGACTTATTCTTTTATGAAGTACACATTTAAACCCTTTGCCCAGTCTTCTGTTACCTTTATTCCACTGCGTGGCAGATCTTTATTTGTGAATACTAATCCCTATTGTCTTTAGATATCTATTAGTGAAAAGCAATTGTTAATTTTGATGTCGTCATGTTTGCTCACCTTTTGCTCTACTTATGCATCTTTACCGTATTTATTCAGTCATTAAAATGCTCTGCTCTGTCATCTTTAGAAGGTGGAGTGGTTTTACTTCAACTACGCCTTTACCCCACCTACAGATTTCGATCTATAATTCAGCCCAAGTGATTTCTCTGAATATTATGAGGTGATGCTCCAGCTCAACTTTCTTCCACCTAATTAACCAACTACCCCAATTTTTTTTTTTTTTTTTTTTTGCGGTACGCGGGCCTCTCACTGTTGTGGCCTCTCCCATTGCAGAGCACAGGCGCCGGACGCGCAAGCTCAGCGGCCATGGCTCACGGGCCCAGCCGCTCCGCGGCATGTGGGATCTTCCCAGACCGGGCACGAACCCGCATCCCCTGCATCGGCAGGCGGACCCCCAACCACTGCGCCACCAGGGAAGCCCCCAACTACCCCAGTGTTTGAAAGAGCCATCCTGTCTCCACTGACTGGCAATACCAATGCTGTTACTGATGATCACGTTTCCTTAATGAGCATCTCACTATTACCCCTTGGATATTTTGTAGAATTTTCTAGTAACCTGTGTGGAGCTAGTATTTTTGAGAGAGTATTTTTCCTTTATGTTTTAAGAACATTCAGTTTTCTATCCCTTCTTGAGCCAATCAATATGAGCTATATTTTTCTAGGCATTTGTCCATTTGATCTAAACTTTCAACTACAGGAGCATAAAGCTGACCGTTCCCGAAACAGCTATCGGAACACACCCCCTTCTTCATTCCAGAAGTATGCTGCTTTGTGACTTCTCTCTTCCCTTGACTGATCTTGCCAGCAGTTTTCAATTCTGTTAGTCTTTTCAAATAATCTACTTTTAGTTGCATTGTTTTCCTCTCTGATTTACTTTTGTTTTCTATTTCACTAACTTGCATTTATTTCCCTTTTATGTTACTTGAAGTACTCTTTTATTCTTCTTCTAATTCTTAAGAATTCAGTTATTTTTCAGCATTTAGTCCTGTAAATAAGCATTAAAGTCTACAAGTTTCCATAAAGTACCACTTTAGCTATATCACACAACTTCTGATATACAGTATTTTATACTGTTAAATTATAAATATTTTCTAATGTTCTTTTTGAGTTTTTCTTTGGCCTAAGAGTTATTTTGTAAATAATACATCTGAATTCCCAAATATACAGGGAAATTATGTTATAGTTATTGTTATATATATTGTTATGTACTTATAGTTAATGGCACTGTAAAGAGAGAATGCAGTGATGCCAATATACTGAAATTTGTTAAAACTGGCTGTATTTGACCAGAATATTATCAGTTTTTAAAAATGTTCCCCATGTGCTTGTAAATGCTATTATTAAAATCTTCTATATTTTTGTTGATTTTTCTCTGCTTATTCCAACACTAATAAGCAGAGAAATTATTTTAAATTTATTAAAAATCAATTTAAATCTCTCTTTAGTAAGGGGGACTGTTTTTAATAACTTACAAGGCTGATGGATTTGCCTGTTTTTTCTGTGGTCCTACTGTTTGCTTAATATATTTTGAAAGCATATTATCAGGTACACAGCAATTTTAAATTACCGTTCTTTTTATCTTTTTGTCATTATTTGGTGACCCTCACTCTCTAGGATACTTTTTTTCTCCCAAAGTCAACCTTACACCATATTAACATAGCCACATAACACAACCTTTCTTTAGTATTATCAGGCATGTCTTATTTTTATCCTTTTTATTTTCAAGTTTTTATATCCTTTTTAAAGGTATGTTTCTTATAAAGAGCACATAACTAGATTTTGTTATTTTATCCAATCTGACAATCAGCTTCTGTTAACAGGAGCATTTTTCCAATTATATGCATTTAATTTCTAATATATTTGCATTTATTACTACTACTTTATTTTGTGCTTTCTACTTGTATCCCCTTTTCTATGTTTCTTTTCTTCTTCCTTGTCTTTTTAAAAAAATTGAGTATTTTTTCTCATTCTATTTCCTTCCTCTACTAGTTTGGAAGATACACATACTATTTCTAGATTTTTATTCCTTATCTCAGAAATTTTAACATGAATATATAACTTATCAGGGTCTACAGCTTATCAGTAATTTTACCCTCCTCCCAAATTTTACAGTGTTTGTCTAAACCTACCCTTATTTATCATTTCCTGGGTTTTCTATCCTTACATCTCAGACCTTCCATCTGCAACCACCTTCCTTACCCGTGAGACTACGGTGATCAGAAACTCAGAGAACGTAACGGTAGAAGTATGACCATGACTGATAACTGACTGCTGCCTCAACCCAATACACTAAGGACAGGTGGCAACCCCAGGCTCTCACAACTCAGGTGACCATGAACAGGTGGGGGTTAGTGTGGCCCTGAACCCTGAAAATAGCCAACACCTTGCTTCCCTCCCCACATGCCTAAGGTACTTCCAAAGAACAGACTGCCGAAGTCTGCCTTCCTGCCATAAACCATTTCTGAAGTTAGTCCAGTAAACTCCACACTCGTCCACTACGGATAAAAAGGAGGCGGCCGCTCCTCACTCAAAAAACCAGCTGGACGTGGTAAGAGCTAAAATTACGAAGCACTTCACAACAGTTAAGTTTTACTAATGTCACACATGGTATTACGTTTTATTGTTGTCACACATGGTAAGTTAAACATATAAATAAGGTACAAAAGGTACAAATGAATACTAGTAAGATGAGGTTACTTTTCTAAGTTTTGATTTAAAAATACAGTTTAACATATAGAGCGCAAAAGCCCCTTAATTAACATAAAATTAGGTCCAATGTGAAATACTTAGAAAACATATATAAATAAGATGGTATTTTTTACATAAGAATTATTACCTTAGTGGATGAAACATGATAAAAGTGTGCTTTCTCAGCACTAGGTCTAGAGAAAGGCACTAGTTTTCATCTATCCTGCAGCATACAGTGAAATTTCCCAAAGAAGCCTGAATTTTTGTTCGTTTGTTTAATAAGAAAAACACACACCAGTCCTACAGCTATTCTGAATCAGAAACATTCAGGTAAACAAAGTGTTATTTTATTTGGAATATGGAAGTTTTGTAGATGCCTAGTTATTTCCATGTAGACAGTAAAAGAGCCAGCTCACTACCAGCCTCGTCTAACATAGGGAAGCAGGTACTGGATCATGCCAGCCAAGAGAACGGCAAGCATCATCTACCTTATTTTACTAGATACCTATGGTAGGGAGCCGATGACAAAGTACGTATAACAGGTTCACGAGACAGAGCTCTACACAGACCATTAAGGAGTGCCAGGAACGATCCAGAAAACTGTCTCGTAGTAATAAACGCAAAGGATTCTACACCTCTGGAGAACCATAACGCATGGCAGCAAAACCATCTTATCCCATAGGACCGTAAGTCCACAACACATTTGCACTGGTTGTGATTTACTGATTTGAAAAGAGGAAACAAATAAAAATACAAAATTCCTCAAAATAGTGCAGAGCTCGGAAGCAGCCAA
Organism: Delphinus delphis; assembly: GCF_949987515.2. Taxonomy (NCBI): domain Eukaryota; kingdom Metazoa; phylum Chordata; class Mammalia; order Artiodactyla; family Delphinidae; genus Delphinus; species Delphinus delphis. The sequence goes on from NC_082684.1 coordinate 175,363,667, forward strand.
CTCGGGGCACAGATTTTAGCAATCACCTCCAACCAAGGCCACTTCCGCTTCTAGTGAAGTAAGCCTTTTATTCATAGATGCAAAGCGGTAGTGGTGACAGTCATGATGGTGGCCACACCATCAGAGCAATTACTGTGTGACTCTCTGAGTGTTACAGTATACAAGCAAAAACTCGGGAACACAGGAAAAATCAGTGTTTACTTTTATACTTTTCCCACTTTTAGTAAAGCAAGCGTATATCTTCTTGGATTTTTAATCATTTAACTTTTTTTTTTTTTTTTTTTTGCGGTACGCGGGCCTCTCACTGCTGTGGCCTCTCCCGTCACGGAGCACAGGCTCTGGACGTGCAGGCTCAGCGGCCATGGCTCACAGGCCCAGCCGCTCTGCGGCACGTGGGATCTTCCCGGACTGGGGCACAAACCCGTGTCCCATGCATCGGCAGGCGGACTCTCAACCACTGCACCACCAGGGAAGCCCTAATCATTTAACATTTAATACATAAAGAGGATGATGAAGTATATAATCGTTGTCACTCTCTGCTTCAAGACCTTTGGCAATTCCCCACCACTTCCAAGATAAAAAACGATCATGGCAATATAAAGCTTTCTTTTCATTTGCTTCCCATCTAATTCTCTAGCCTCATCTCTAGCCATTCCTCCACTCACCCTACAGAGTTTGCCCAAACATGACTTGCAGGTCCCAAAATGTGTGTGTGTGTGTGTGTGTGTGTGTGTGTGTGTGTGTGTGTGTGAGAGAGAGAGGGAGAGGGAGGGGGAGGGGAGGGGAGAGGGAGGGGAGGGGGAGGGGAGGGGAGGGGGAGGGGAGGGGGAGGGGAGGGGAGGGACGGAGGGAGGGAGGGACAGAGGGAGGTGCTTTTGCACATACAATACCCTGTCTGGAATATTATTTTCCACATCTTTACTAAGACAACCGACACACATCCTTTACGACGTGGCCATCCCCTCCATGCGTGTGGGACAGAATATCACATCAGTTACCAAACTAAATTCTTAAGGTTTGTTTTCCTATGTTTCTTCCCTAGTACTCTGGAAGCTATTCAGGGCAACATACTGTATCTTTCATCCTGAGAGTCTCACTGCCTTGCACACAGTAATCCATCATGTTCATTCTACAGATGAACACACTTGGGCCCAAATAAATTGAATTATTTTCCCAATTTCATAGGCCAATTAATGGCAGATTTAATATTAGAATCTAAGACTTCTATCTTCCAGTTCAATGCTCTTTCTGTAAGTGCACCAAAGGATACCAGATCAGAAGGAATTATGCATTAATATCTATAACGTTCAAGCCAGACACAGAGCTAAACGGAGTATAAAAAAGTGAGAGCTTTACGAATAAAAATAAGATACAAGTTAGTTATAAAGAATTTTCAAGGAATAGGGATAGGTGATAAAAATAAACAGAAGCGTTAGATAGAAAAATACTATCTTAAAAATAAGAATCACATAGGAGTTAGTCCAGTGACATATAAACATTTTAGGACACGAAAAAGATAATAAGTAAATAAATATATCTGTAATCAACTTCAAAGTAACTAAACACTTCTTTCCTTAAACAATATAAGAGGTAAAGTATGTAGCTAAAAATCAACAAGATCAAGCATTTACGCCTCGGTAAAAGGAAAGCAGCCTTATTTGGTGTATAAGTTACCTTTTATGGGAAAAAACTTACAGGAAGCAAGATTTTAACTTAAATAAAAAATCACCAGTCCAAGAAGAATGAACTGAAAAAAGCTCTCAATTGAGTAAAAATAATATTAACCAACTCAAATGTATACACTTTTAAATATTATAAAATATATAAAATTTTTAACTAGTCTTTCAAGTTACCCTTGGGGCAGAGGGGAGCAGCGCAATAAAATTCTTCTCCCAGGGTTAATCTTCATTCAACAAGCACTGAATGCCCACCATGTGCCGGTTCACTGAGAGGCAAGAAAGGGCGCTGGCTACAGGAGTAGAGACTCTAAATGGATTCAAATCCCGCTTCTACTGCTTATCAGCTGTGTGAACTTGGGTAAATCACTTAATCTCTTTGCCTGTTTGCTCACCTACAAAAAGGGTCTAAAAACCATAACAGAATCACTGTGAGAATCCAATGAGCTAGTCAGATGTAAAGCACCTGGCACGCGGACAGCAGTGTAAACGCGGTAGGGCTGTGCCTGCCACATCATTACTACCACTCGACTACCCCCTGGCATGCCAGGGTGAGGAAGACAGTCTCCATCCTAAAGGAAACCAGGGTCAGATAGGGAGGATGACACAGAAACACACCGTAACACAGCAGAAAAAGCACAATAATACAAGTATAAAAGATGGATCCGGGCTTCCCTGGTGGCGCAGTGGTTGAGAGTCCGCCTGCCGATGCAGGGGACATGGGTTCATGCCCCGGTCCGGGAAGATCCCACATGCCGCGGAGCGGCTGGGCCCGTGAGCCGTGGCCGCTGAGCCTGCGCGTCCGGAGCCTGTGCTCCGCAACGGGAGAGGCCACAACAGTGAGAGGCCCGCGCACCGCAAAAAAAAAAAAAAAAAAAAAAAAAAAGATGGCTCCACCGGTGTAACAGAAGAGAATTAACTTTTTCTGACAAATGGAAAAGGGATCACAGAAAGCATTTCAGACGAAGAAATACCTGAGATGAACTCCTGTCCACCTTTCAAAACATACCAAAACATATGGGGTAGTGGGGAAAAAAGTGTGTATCAGGTAGAGAGAACAAAAGTACCTCCAAAGACACGGAGAAAGACCCAGAAATCTGTAGGTCGGAGGGGCCACCAGAGAGAGGAAAGAAACAGCAGAGCAGGACCACAAACCAGGGCCTGGGATCTCATGCGAAGGATCTTGGTTTTGTCCTGTAAGTTAATAAAGATCCAAGGGGGGGCGCTTAATTGGGGTAATGACTGAATCAGACTTTTTCCACAGAGATAATTTTGGCAGCAGCCTGCGTGACAGACCAGAGGAAGGAGAAGTAACTGGCTAGTGTAAGAGTGAAGTGCTAAGCTCACTGACACCACACAGGAGTAAGAGGCCATCAAGAGAACATCCACACTCAGCTCAACTCCGGCTACTCTCTCTCAAGCATCCTTCCCGGAAACTTTAGCCTTGAACGTCTCCGTGAAGTCAAAGTGTGTTCAGGACACAGAAAACTTGAAAACGCTGACTAGACACAATGGAACCGTGCTGTTTAAAAATGTATAAAACCAGGAAAGCAGGATTTGTGTTCCTCTACAATCAAGAGCGTTGGTTCTTCGGTTCTGAAAAAATATTCTTAAAAAACCTCAAACAGAAATTCTCATACTGAATTTTGATGAGTAAGATCAAGTTTTTGTCTCTTGCAAACTACTCAAGGCTATCTCAGGCAGGGTTGCAGATGAAGATCAAAACAAGGTAGAGACAAAAATTAACCTGAAATGGATCACAGACCTAAATGTTAAAGCTATAAACTTAAACAAAACAAAACATAGCAGCAAATCTTCCTCAACTCGGCAAAGATTTCCTAGAATACAAAAAGCACAAAGCCTAAAAGAATAAAATTATAAATTCGACTTCATCAAATGTGGTACAAGCCACAGAAAGGGAGAAAATATTTTAAATATCTATATACAACAAAGAACTTGGATCCAGAATATAAAAAGAACTCTTGCAACTCAATAATAAAAAGACAAGCAACCCAATTAAAAGTAGATAAACGATTAGAACAGATATTTCCGAAAAGAAAATACAGAAGTGGCCGTTAAGTACATCAAAAGATACTCCAACATCATTAGTTATCAGTGAAATCCAAATTAAAACCAAAAGGATACTACTACACACCTACTGGAATAGTCTAATTTATTTTTTTAACATCTTTATTGGAGTATAATTGCTTTACAATGGTTAGTTTCTGCTGCATAACAAAGTGAATCTGCTATATGCATATGTATATCCCCATATCCCCTCCCTCTTAAACCTCCCTCCCACCCTCCCTTATCCCACCCCTCTAGGCGGTCACAAAGCACCGAGCTGATCTCCCTGTGCTATGCGGCTGCTTCGCACTAGCTATCTATTTTACGTTTGATAGTGCATATATGTCCATGGCACTCTCTCACTTCGTCCCAGTTTACCCTTCCCCTCCCCATGTCCTTAAGTCCACTCTCTAACATCTGCGTAGTTATTCCTGTCCTGCCCCTAAGTTCATCAGTACCATTTTTCTTTTAGATTCCATATATATGTGTTAGCATACGGTATTTGTTTTTCTCTTTCTGACTTACTTCACTCTGTAGGACAGACTCTAGGTCCATCCACTTCATTACAAATAACTCAATTTCGTTTCTTTTTATGGCTGAGTAATATTCCATTGTATATATGTGCCACATCTTCTTCATCCATGGAATAGCCTAATTTACAACGTGGACAAACATTTGCAAGGACTGGAGCGACTAGAACTTTCATACACTGTGAAAGGTGAAATGCTACAAGCACTTTAGAAACTAGTTTGGCAGTTTCTTGCAAAGTTAAACGAACACTTACTACATGAGCCGGCAAATTCTACCCAAAAGAAACGTAAGCATATATTCACAAGAAAAATTGGACGTGAACACTCATATCTGCTTTATTCTACAGCAAAGTACCAGAACCAACTCAAATGCAGGCATACCTCGATTTATGGCACTTCACTTTACCGCACTTCGCAGACACTGCGGGTTTTTGTTGTTTTTGTTTTTTTTTAACAAATTGAAGGTTTGGAGCAACCTTCTGTTATCAGATGATGGTTAGCATGTTTCAGCAACTAAGTATTTTAATTAAGGTATGCACACTGTTTTTTAAGACAATGCTATTGCACACTTAACAGAGTACAGGACAGTGTAAACATTTTATATGCACTGGGAAACCAAAAAATTCATGGGACACACTTTATTGTGATATTCATTTTATTGTGGTGGTCTGGAACCAAACTCCAAGGTCTGCCTGTAGGAAGCCCATTGTAGATGAAGAGAGAAACCAATTCCATCACACAATGAAAGACTACTCAGCAACACAGAAAGAATGAACTACTGATACATGCAACAACACGATGAAAACGTTATGCTGAGCAAAAGAACACAGACAGCACATACTGTACGATTCTGTTTATATGAAACCTAAAGCAGTAAATCCACCTTCAGGAATCAAAACCAGATCAGTGGTTGCTTGGGCAGAGGCAGGGAGGATTGACTGAGATGAGGTACAAGCAGGAAACGTTCTGTATCTTGACTGTGGTGGTGGTTACACTGGTAGCCACAGGTATGTCAACACTCACCAAAATGGTACATGCATACTGGTGTATACATACAGCCTTCCTCAAGCTAAAAAACATATACTAATAGCTATAAGATGAAGCTTCAGTGTAGAACGCAAATTATACCTCAATAAAGTTTATTAACACACACACAAAACACGGTAGTGTTTTAACTTTTGTCTTAGGATTGCCTTGATCCACAAGCATAAGAACATACTATGTTTTAGGAAGACATACAACTGTCTTCTTCAATATATTCCAAACTAAATGAATGAAACCACGAAAAGTTGTGGATGCCACATTCATTAAGCTACTCAATTTTTTTTCATCTTTTTTGGAGTATAATTGCTTTACAATGTTGTGTTAGTTTCTGCTGTAAACAAAGTAAATCAGCTATACGTATACATATATCCCCTTATCCCCTCCCTCTAACCCTCCCTATCTACCCTCCCCAGGTCAAGGTTCTTTGTTTTATGCAATTGAATAATACTGGGACATTACCCTTGAAGTTCAGGTCAATATTATACATAAAGTAATATGGTGAGGTCTCTCTCAATATAATGCTCTTTAAAAAAGAGTTCAAGGCCGCCTTCCTCAAGCTAAAAAACATATACTAATAGCTATAAGATGAAGCTTCAGTGTATATTACTATTCTGTTACTGATTTAACAGACAGCCTTGTTCTTAAGGCCAGAACAACTAAGCAATGTTTACGGTCAAAGTTATAGATGCAATGAATAAATTTTATAACAACATCCTTTCAGATGGCAGTTATGTCAGCTAAAGTTAATTGTGGACAAGAGAATAAGGAATTAAGTGTCAGTTGATGCAGATGCATTTAAAACAAACATCTAATAATATAAATAGAACTTTAAACAAACATTTACTGAATGCTTAAAACTGTGCTAAGCGCAGTGCTTCATAAACTCTAAGGTTACCATCCCCATTTTACATATGGGAGAATTCAAGCATAGGAGACTAAGTAACTTGGCCAAGGTGACTCATCTAGTAAATTATAGGATCAACCCAAACCCTTAACCACTACGTTTGCTCCCCTTCAGAAAGAAACACTATATTCAAAAAGTGAACTCCAGATTCACCAGAGACCTAAATATGAAAGGTAAAACTACAAAACTATTAGAAGAAAATCTAAGACAATATCTTTGCAATTCATGGATTAGGAAGGACTTCTTACTACCCACAAAGTCAAAAATTTGACAGATGTAAATATATTAAAATTAGGGATTTCCATACCATAGGCAAAGTCAACAGGTGATTGGGATTACTATCTCAAATACACAAGGAATTCTAGGAAATCGACAAGTAGAAACCGAGCCAAAAAGGAGGGCAAAGAGTATGAGTAAGCCAGACATGGAAAGGGAAACTCAGATGGCTAGCAAGGATATGAAGAAATAATCAACCTCGCTAGTAAACAAGAAAATACATATTAAAGCAACTACAATATTCTGTTTAACAACTGTCAAACTAGCCAAATGCAGACGTTGTACAATACCAAAAGCTGACAAAAATGTGAGAAAATAGGAATTTTTATGTTAACACTGGTGAAGGTAAAAAGTGGTGCAGCCGTTTTAGAAATAATCTGGCAGAATTCAGTGTATTAACTATGTGACTAACCTATAACTCAGCAATACTGTGCCTGGATGTATGTTCCCTAAGAAACTCTTCCACAGCCATTAGCAACATGCAAAAAGATGTTTTTTACAGAATTATTTGTACCCAAGAGTTGGAGTCAACCTAGGCATCCATCATTAGGGGAACTGATGAGTAATTGACAAGTGCTGACACAAACCATGAAATACTGCACAGCTGGAAGCAATGAACTAGATGTACTTACAGGAACATGAACAGATCAGATCTCGAACAACAGGGGTGGCGAAAGTAAAATATACAGCAAAATATCAGGTATACAGATGCAAAACACACAAAGAACTAGATAATTTTACAAGGAAAGAGACATAGCCAAGGACGTATATAAAACACCCTAGATTGGGTGGAAGTGAGGGTTGGGAAGGACAGGGTGAATGGGAGTTGAGGTAGGGAATGAAGAGGGAAAGTTACAATCCAAATAATGGGAGCATACGCCTCTAAGCAGACCAAACCTACTCTCTGCACCCGAAATGTTTTAAGTGGTATTGGCACATTAACTGTTAAATTTGATGGATTTATGGGAATAGATTAGAAATCCATTTTCATGAGATGATTGAGTATTCTACACAATGCATTTGGTTTTTACTTTGACAAATTGGAAAATTCGCAGCTTCTACTTCTTCATTGTTATCATCATAGATAAAACGGTCTAATAAAGGAACACCGAGCTACCGGCCTGAGAAGCTGTAACCTGGTCCAAGCAAACTAGTAACAGGAACTTGGCAAAGTCCTTTTACCTCTTTGAACCTGTTTGCTTATCTGAAAAAAATGGATTTGGATGATTGTCCCGAATCCCTCCAGCTCCACAATTTTTATTTTTATTTTTTTTAATTTTTATTTTCTTAATTTTTATTCATATGAAATTATTTTCTCTCTGCTCCAACTATTCCCTCCCCCGCAATCAAAAAAAAATAAGAGTATCAAAAGAGATTTAGAAAAGTGATGCAGCAATAGGAATGAATAGCAACTTAGTTTTTTAGGGTAGAAAGGAGAAAACATCAGAGATACAGTGACGTTCAGAGAGCCTTGGCAAGTACCTAAGTCAGAGTGACGTTAACTCGAGCCCGGGTTCTATTCCGGGCACTCTATTCCGTTAAGGATTTTACTACCCACTATTCCACGCGTCACCACTGCCCCTTCTCAAAACACACGTTATAGTCTCGTATGGAGTTTCTACTTGAAGGCCCTAAATTTCAGCTTACCTGTATCAATTTTCAGATTAAAAATGATGATTCCCTAAAAGTCCCTTCCATATTAAAAATGTAAGATTCCAAGAGAATGATGAATTTTTTAATCAACAAACTGGTCCCCCTGAGCATTTAATAAAAAACCAAGCATTCAATTAGATCTGTGGATTAAATGGATATAAAGACATTAAAAATAAGGGAAATTAGACTATTGTGGCTTGGTGACCATGAATAGTAACTGAGGTATCTAAAAATTAGTGGTGTCACATTTTATAAAAAGAAAATTGATATCACAATATTTAAAATATCTCAAAAAAGCTGGAATTAGAATATACCTAAAATCTTGAAACTGGAACATTTTAAAAGAGAAAAGAGATGTCTTGCAATATTTTTAGAATACAATAATAAACATGAGAAACTGACATCATTCCCATATTTATCTTCATTCACACTGAAGTTTAAATATGGATGGGGAGGGGGAGGGGGAAGGGGAGGGGGAATTAAGAGGTCACGAAACATCTGTTCCTAATAATTCCAGCACAGATGCAGTTGTTGCAGCAAAAGCGAGGATGAAGGTCCTCCAGGCTGCCCTGCTATGAGGTCTTCCACCAACAGCTACAGTGCAGACCCCGAACCCTGCACATCAAGTCCCAGGAATACACAGAGTTGACTGTAGGAGAAAAATGTATGTGTACATGGACAATTAACTGCATTCCCTATGTCTCCAGAGCACCTGTATTAAATAACAAGGAAACGTCTGAGGAAATAAACGAGAGGAAAACAACTTCTTAGAGAATGAAAAATAAGAATCTAATAAAACGTTTCATAGCTTGGACTTGAATTCCGCTTTTTTGGCTGTTCCTTCTGGAATCTTTGGATTTATCTACACCTAAATGATATACTCCAAAATACGTTGTAACAAAATTAATGAAGTGAGTTGTAAAAATTAAATTTTTTTCTCTGAACACAATCCACAGGCAAACTTTACTCATTAGAGAGCACCGTGCTATTGAAGTATGTTGCCGTACTTCCAAGAAACTCCGTTTCAGGTTAACAAGCAGTATAACCCATCCCATCACGTGCACAGCATACTGAAAAACTGTATTTGGTAAAATCCACGTCCTAAGAATGCTTCCTTTGCAGATACAATTCTTCAAACGCTGTCCCATAGAGATGTCTGTCAAAGGGTACAAACTTTCAATTATGACACGAATAAACTCCGGGGAACTGATGCACAGCACAAGGACACTAGTTAACAGAACTGTATGCTGTACGTGAACGCTGCTATGAGAGTAGTTTTAATGTTCTCACCATGGCGACAACAGAGTGTAATTACGTGAGGCGAAGGGTGTGTTAACTAACCTTATCGTGGCAAACATGTGCAATATACACATGTATCAAATCGTCACACTGCACACCTTAAACTTACACGATGTTGTACGCCTATTACATCTCAATAAAGGTGGAAAAACTTAGAAAAAAAGCCACTGTCCCACCCAAAGGAAAGAGTATTTCCTATAGCAATGCTTGCATAACAGATCACATTTAATTTTAACCAGGGTTGCTACAGAACTTTTCCTACTATGTGTATATCCATTTATTTTCTACTTTTAATATAACTAGTTTAATGATCATTTAGCTAGTTATAGGCACAACATACAGCCTTTTAAAAAGTATTTAAAAATACATTTTATTATATTTCCTAATCAGGGTATCTTTCTAACTTAAAATATTTTACTTCTCTTTCAACAATGAACTTTTGTTTTATTTAGCTTATAGCTCTATTAGAGATGAACATACATTTCCCCATTAAATTAGTGATCATACTGCAAGGATTAAGAAACCTTTTTCAGTCCTAAATACTATTTCTACCATTTCACCAAGTCCTCTAACCTCTCATTGCACTTTCGCACACCAATGTGTATCTTCTTCTGACATCTGCATGACTTTTCTTCTCCTCCATTGCAATTCACTACAGGTAGTTAAGAGTAGCTAACGATATAATTCCACGATATTGCATCTGTGTTTACATCTGGCTCTAATCACATGCTTAGAAGTGATTTATACGGGGGAAAGCAAAAAAGGAGGGAAAAAAACCCACAACTATGAGAAACAATTAAGTTGTTATTTTAAATGTATCATTCCCAACTTGATACAACTTTCTCACCACAGGCTTCAAAGTTACTGAAATTGCAAACATAGGGTATGGCATTTCAAAAACACTGGATATAAGAAAGAAAAAAAAGTACTAACCAAATATTTCATATGCTTTTATACTAGGATCATTTTAACAAGTGATTGGTACTTTCAATTTATAAGATAGTTTAAGTTTTGCTCCATGCTACAACTGTATATGTCATGGCTCTGTGGTAAAGTTCCTCAGTTCATAAAAAAAATAAGTTGATAGTAACCAAACTTATTCACTACTGAACTCTAGGAATTAGAACACCACACTCAAGAACTGTGTCAGGAAATGTAAAACTATATTTACACACACACACGCACACAAACACACACTCTCTCTCTCCCTCTCTCTCGAAGAACTATGACACCCTAAAATGAGAAATTCACACAGGCTTACCTGATAATTCACATAATTCCTACTTATTTCAAGATAAAGAGTATTACTGTTGCATTATGGTACTGGTGTTGGTGCATTTACAGAAATACCATTAAAAAAATATTTAGGTAAAAATACCTAAAAAACATTAGGGAAGTAAATACTTCTAACATTTGACCTAATGAAAGGCTTCTAAAAGTTTACAGTAACATTAACATAATTATATAGACACAGGCCAAAAAGACATAACTAAATACATTAAATCTCATGGAATATAAGTTACAATACCAATTTATATTTGTTGAAAAGAATTCTTTGAAAACAAGCACACAATAATTAGTAAACTACAGAGACTCTTAAATGCATTTAAAACTTCAAAACAAATTTACATTCCTTAATTTATAATTGGTAAATTTAAAATTTATACACTACCTGATTCTGAATCTTAATCAGAAGCGGAAGGAAAAGATAAAAATCGCTAACATCTGAGTGACCGCTGTTAAATACCTTCTTCAGTAGTTGTCTGCCAACCCATGTATAGTTTTAAGTCTATCTAAGTTATGAAAAAATAATTACACAATATCACCAATTAATTTCAAATTTTCTTACCATATCCAACCATTTACATTTTTTAATGTCTAAAAATATATAATTCCAGGGATCTTACCATGAATGAAAAAGGAGATTAAAAAATATAGTAAGAATGCAAAACAAATACGGACCGATCATTACATATTCTTCTCTAAACCTAACAACATAAAACTTTCTTTAAAACAGCAGTAATACAACTGGTCTACAGCAAGACTAAATTGACAGCAATCTCAGCTGCAAGATTTAAAAAGACCAAATTTATACAACTGTTCAAGCTAAAACAATCCTACTTCTTTCCAGTCCTAGCAGACTAGAAAATGCTTTTGCCTAATTTACCCAGGGCTAGTTTTAAATAAGGGTAAGACCCGGAATTATACTGAAGGTCCCTATCAAAGCAGAGGTCCCAAATCAACAGGAGATAGACAGATTTATGGTATACTACACCAATAATAATTTTTGTTAGCATCCTCTACTGGTGGTTTCCAAAGACAGCAAGTAGAAATGCAAATGACAGAAGATATGTACCTGCCAGTCCATCTAGAGTGAATTAATCAGTATATGGTCATTAGCAGCTAGAGTACATTTCTCAAATAGATAAATAAATAAATAAGTAACCACAAAGAGTAGAAGTGGAAAATGAGAAGGCAGATTTTTAAAATACAGCAAACAAAGCATTACATTATAAACGGTTAAAAAAAAAAAAAATCAATTTAAGCCACTAACATCATCACCATAGAGTTACTACATAAGGTTTCAGGCTTTGGCCAAACCTTGCTCAACTGTTTTACCCCTGTCAAGTTACATTACTTGATGCTCCCATTAACATCCTACTCTGCAGATATATTCCAGAAAGGAAATTAAAATGTTTTACTGAAGGCTTAGCAGAAAATCTGCATGCCTTATTTTAAAATGAACAAAAAATTATTTACATATAAATTACAGTATAAAGTATCTCTATGACCACCTCCCACTGTATACATCATTTATTCCTTCATTAAAAAGATTTAAGAGTTAACATTTTCCAAGCGATTCTCTCCAATAAACAACTGCAACTTAAATATGACTGCGTTGCTAAGAAATCTTAACCAGCACCTATCATGAGGTTTCACAACACAATGGCATACAACTTCATTTTTAATTTGCAAATCATGAGGCTTAATCAAATAGCGTGGCTGTAATAATCAGCAATGGATGAAATGCATCTGAGAACAAAAAGAAATACAAGGACAGAGCCAACACTGATGAAAATGGAAGATACCTGTAGTAGCACAGTGCTATCTGAAACACCTTTTGTTTTCTGAGAGTGATGCACACTGCAGACGAGACATTTTGTGCTAAACAGCCCCAAATCTGTTTCTCTAATAGTAAACACAAAGGAAAAACACTGACAGCAAGCGCGGTAAATAAATCGCTCCCTTGAGAATGAAAGCAGCAGACTGGAGGGGCTGACACGCGCAGGGGAAAACTAAACACCATCTTTTTCTACCTGCGCAAGTTGCCATTTACTGCAGCCGTCCAGCAGCTCTCTTTCCTCCTGATTTCAAGTACCTTTCGGGATCGCTTTTTCCCCCTAAGTCAGCTGTTGATATGCCTTATGGGTGTAATATTCGTATCACAGGATCTTTAGGAGGAAAATCCATCCTTTCCTGCTCAGGTAAACATGTTTACAGCAGCTGCACAGACGCTGGGTGGTTCAGACTCACATGTCACACACATGTCGTCAGCAACAAGAAAAGCCCCTTTCTCTGGCGACGAACATTTTAAATAAGGTAAAACGCGAACAGCCCTTTCCAAACCAACTTACCTTTCATAAAGCCACAGCAGCAACAGCTCGATATAGCACACACACTATTTGACGCTAAAACAGGAAATTAAAATTGCAATAGCCTGTGCTCCGCTGCGGCCGTAACAAGTCATCTCTCCACAATGAGGACGCCCAGTATTAGTTATCGATCATAACTAACGGAGGTCTTTAAAATACAAACGTGTATTTGGATAACTAACACCGTTCATGAAAGCGGTGATTCTAATGTCGACTCGAATATATTAAAATTACGTTTACGATTGGAAGGAAACATCTTGAAACCGCCTAAAACCTTCGTATCTGCTTCGAGACAGGAAATCCCACACAAAATCTGAAATTGCCAGGAAAGGTTACAAAACCTCGCGTTTCGCATCCCAGAGGGGAGGGAGAAAAGGGGCCCAGGCGTGGGGGTGGGGCGAGCGCCGGGTAGTTCTGACTTAAACCCGCATTTCCTCATTTTCTGGCGGACACGGCGATCCCATTTCAGGCGCCTTTATTTCCCGACTCTCAGAAACTCGTTTTAAAAATAACGCAGGAACCCACACGAGCCCCTCGGTCCGCTAGGTCCGTGCAATTCCTTATATAGACTCGGCCTCAGCCGGCGGCAGGGCCGTTGCCGCCCATTATTCTCCAAACAGGTACCGGGCGGGCGGGGGCCGCGCTCCAGCCTCGGCCCTGTCGCCGCAGGAACTGTCCAGACAATACCCACCAGCAGACGTTCGCTGCCGAGCGGTGGGCGGGCGGGCGGGCACAGCGGCGCCCGAGATAAGCAGACATGCAGTCAACTTACACCGTCTCTCCCAACTGCAAAAGGCGACTGTGCAAACCACCACCACATGTTCGGGGCTTGCGCTCGCTCTCTCGTCATTATTGTTATTTTTCTAAACTCTCACGCCAGGCAGGGCGGGTGTGCGTCCCCGGCGCAACGGCACTCATCAGTAAACACCGCGGCCCGCAGCGCAGGCAGCGGCGCCCCGCGTCCGTCGGTCCGGCCGCCCCTCCCCCACCCCCCTTCCACCCGAGACCCGGAGCGCCGTCCAAGCTCCGTTCGCCGGCTTCACGCCCCGCGCGTCCGGCCCAGGTAACAACTTCCCCAAACCGAAAGAGCACAAGGGAGGCGCACGCTCGGCACCCCATCCCGGCGCGGAGGAGGCGTCCTCCCGGGCGGGGACCTGTCTGCGGTGCTTCCCGGTCCCGAGACCAGGTAACAACTCCGCAAACCCGCCGGCCCCCGCGGCTCCCGCGGCCGCAGCTCCGCGCTCGCCCCGCCCGCCCGCGCCCCCGCCGGCTCCCCGCGGGACGCGGACCGCGCTCGGGGCGCGGCGGCGGCCGCGGGCGCGGGAGAGGAAAGGCGCTTAGGCACCCGCGTCCCGCGCCGCGAAGCCCCGTCCCGCGCCGAGCGCGCCTCGCCGGCCGGTCCCAACTTTACCGCCGCCGGCCCAGCCCGTCCGCGCGCTCCGCGCCGCCCGCGCACACGCGCGCACGGACGACACGCAGCCCGCGGCCGCCGCTCCCGCCGCCGCCCGCCCGGCCGAGCCGCGGGGCCCGAGCGCCGGCGCCGGCGGGGCTGGGGCGCGCGGAAGCCACTCTACACAGGCAGCGCCGGGCACAAGTTAGTTCCTCGGCTCCGGGGCCTCGGCGCCGCGGGGACGAAACGCCGAGGGCGCCGAGGAGGAGGGGAGGGGGGCGCCGAGGGGGCACAAGAGTGGGGAAAAGTGCGGAAAGAAGCAACAGCCGCTCCCCCGGAGCCCAGAAAAGTGGACGCCGCGTCCCGGCCGCCCGCCTGCGCCGGGGATGCGGCGGCGGCGGCGGCTAACGGTCCAGCGAGGCGGCAGGGGCGGCGGGAGCCGCTAGGCGGAGAGACCAGGTAAGAGACATAACGGTTCAGGGAGAGCGGGCGGCCGCGGCGCGGCTCCCGAGGCGGCGGCCCGGAGGGGGGCAGAGAGCACTACTTTCTACTTTCCCACTCCACTTGGCCCGTCCCTACCCGGCCGCCCCCAGCCCGGCTCGCCCCCCTCGCCCCCGGGGGCGCCCCAGCCGCCCGGCTCCCCCTGACTCCGCCGCTCCCCGGTCCGCTCCGCCACTCACCGTTATTGCGCCGCGGGTTCGCCTGCTTTCTGCGCTTACACCTGGGGCCATCCGCCATGATCCTCTCGCTTGTGTCTAAATGCTCGAGTCACCTCCTCCCCCTCCCTCCCTCCCCCTTCCCCCCCGCCCCTCCGCCTCCACCCCTCCCCCCTCCCCACCGCACCTGGTTTACGACACTCGCGGCTTTACGACATCACCTTCCTTACACCTAGAGCCGCTCGCTCTACGGCCGGAACCTTGTTGCTAGGGAGAGGACGGTTTGCGGCCGCTGGGGGAGCGGCCGAGTTTGCATTGAGGGGCGAGGGAGAAGTTTCCCCCAGGTGTCGCGGGTTGGGGGCGGGGGCGATGGGGATCGGTGCGGACGTGGTCCGAAGGGCGACTGGCCGTCGGAGTGAGAAAGGTAAAGTAGGAGGCTCTGAACCGGCCACACCCGCCGCGGCCGCCAGGGGCACGATCGGGTCTGGCTGATTCTCCCCGGGATCCGGTGTCCTCGGAGCTGCCCCCGGAGTGGCCGGAGCGACCTGTCCTCCCTCCTCCTCACGGGGGGCTCACGCACCCCGGGCCGCCCGGGGACGCCCCGGGATCGGGGCAGGCAGGTCCGGGGAGCGGAGAGGGGCTAGTTCGGGACACGCGGTGCCAGGGGAGAGGCCACCTGACCCCCGCACGTCTGCCTCTCTGCCCCTCCTCGGACGCACGGTTTTCCCCCGCGCGACCCGGGATGGGAAGTGACTTCAACGAGATAGAAGTCCAGCTGGAGCGACGGAGGGGCGAGGAGTTCCGCTTGCGAGCCACCTCGGCGGTAACGCGGCCTGAGTAATGCCCACGCCGGCCTGTCTCACTTCCTCCTCCGCGCCGGGCGCTCACCTGCTGTCACCTCGGCCGCCCCCGCCCCCGGTCGGCCAGATCCGAGGCTTCCAGACTTAGAGCTGAGGTTATCGACAGGCCGCGATTTAGTACCTAGACGGGCAGCTGTGGCTGCGAAGGACCTTCCGGCAAGAAACGAGGGCCGGCGGGGGCGGTCTTGTGGGCAGAGCGGTTGCGATCTTCTCTGAGTTCTTTGTACAAGTTCGGGGACTTCTGAAGGGCCACGTAGATAACACCACAAATACCAAGAAAGTCAGGTCTTAAGTGCTCGGTAGGGACTTAGCTTTCCCCTCCTCCCCGCCTTCAAATGAGGAAATGTCTTTGGGACCAACCTTACGGAATAAATGAGCCGGGCTGCACTTCGAATCGTGCAGTTCCAAGTGAACACGGTAAGAGATGACAGAGAAATTGAGGAGACCGGAGCGTGACGAAGTATGAGAAACAACCCAGTCACCTAGCACAGTGCTGTCACAGTAGGTGCTCAATAAATTCATGCCTATAATTTCTGCCGTGCCTATGGCTGGACTTTTTTATTATGTTAATCTTCTAAACACTCTCCAGACTTTTAGAAGATTCATTAATAATCTCTTCACACCTTTCAACTGAAATTTACAGCTGAAGTCTGGTAATTTAAAATTAGAAAGTTTAATCCTGAATATAGATGAAAATTCTCTCCCACGTTTGCTGTGGCATTTTGAGAAGTGAATGCATTATTTATTGGTGCGTGAAATGTGACTGTAAATATCCTTTGCTATACATTATGTCTATATGTCTGCTCCCTTCCTCAAGGCCACAACTAGAATTATCCGTCTTAATGATCATCTTAAGTACAGGCAGCCCTGCCTTTCCTCAGCACCATGTTAATTGACCTTGTACATGTGAGGACCAGAACCATGTTGGTGCTTTGCTTGGTTCAAGTGGTGCTTTTTCCCGACCCTCTTAAGAGCTGTGTGATGTTCTTCAATTTCCTTCTGCATCAGCTTGTAGACTTTATCCTTTGCTGGCATCTCCCCGCTCCCCCCACCCCAGCACACAGGCAGACACACACACGCACAGCTTTTTTACAGCTACCCTAATTTCCAGTCCGAAAGGAAAAAACAGAACAAAACAAAACTTTCTAACTCTAGTGCACGTTTCACGTACTTTTAAACTTAGAAAGTGTCCAACGTCTTTCTGAGGTGCCTGTCCTGACCCCCCGACTAGGCTTTCTTCGTTGTTCATCCTTACCTTGAAGTCAGAGAGACCAAGTCAAGCGATAAGCCAAGTGGAAGTCATCTTCCTTACTTTAGTGGTTACTGGTTTAGTTAGTTTGGGCCAGACTATTCAACTTCTTGCGGACAGGTACCTTTTTTGCGTTTTGTTTTTGCTTGTTCATTTCTGTGCCCTTAGCACTTAGCAGAGTACCTAGTCACAGAGCAGATGCTTGGTAGGTAAATATTTCTTTTAAAAGTGAGTATCGTTGACTTTTTCTGAATCTCTTCTTGGCTCTAACATAAGGGTTGTTTATCTGCCTTCATCACATTAGTTCTTAGGAGCAGTTGAAATCATGAATGTGAAAGCCATTTTCTGTCGTTTATATTCTGCCTTATTTTGAGGCTAATTGCTCTTGATTTTAGATTCTCCATAATCATTTCTCCCAAATGATTAATCCCGATCACTTCTGGTTTTTAAATATGCACAGGAAATATTGATGTTCCAAATTGTCTAATACAGAATTTCAATTTTGTAAAATCCTACAGTAATTAGATATAGATTATAAATTTAATATGTGGTTAATGCGCTTTATTTGCTGTAATGTTCCCAAAATTATTGAACGCTAGACTGGAAAGAAAGCAGGCAAAAGTAAATCTCAAGATAGATTGCTGCTTTAAACCTGATGCCTATGTGATGGTTGCTTTCTCTCTTAAATGTAACTAAAGAATTGGAAAAAATCTTGAGAATAACTTTAGAAAAGGAATTTCTAAATAAATGTGTTAAACTTTAGGTTTATTTAGTCAATTATACCTCAATTAAAAAAAATTAGGCTTACTTTATTCAAACATGGTGGGGATACTAGAGTTTAGCATGTGTCCTGTATCGTTGTTGGTTTTTAGTAATCGTAGTGTCATTGTACAGTATGTATTCAATATGTGCTCCTAGCTCTAATGTCACTGAAGTGGTAACACTGCTTCCAGGGAGCGCTGGGATTGCACATGTTGAAGGAGAGGTAGACTGCTAAAACTGAATTCCTGTAATCTTTTCTAAATTCACAGGGAAAACGTAAATGGGCAGAACATTTTCAATATTGAGTTTTTTCTATAAATTTTTCATAAACCCCTTGCACCTGCTGTTTGCGTTTCATGTAAGATTCATGTATAAGCTAGGATAAAATTTGACATAAAATTATTTTAAGTTTAAAATGTACATACTGCACAGTGTTCCACGTGGAGCATATGATTTCCGTGTACCTCACTTCCTGAACACATTTGAGGAGTAGAACATAATGTGATTCTATAATCTTTGTTAAAGTAAGAAATCGGTTATTTTCACGGCAAGTTAATATATGTATTTCATGAAATAAGTTGACTTCGCTAACTTGTCAGGCTTTAATCTTAAAGTCTTGAGACATGTTGTCCATCAAAGGACAGCATGGAGAAGCCCCTGGAGAGCGGCCCCGCAGTCCGTGCTCAGTAGTGACTCTGGGTGTACGTGGGTCACCATGCGTTGCAAGAGGGCAGTTCACCAAATTCTGTGTCACCAGATCAGGAAGGAAACAAGGCTACGGGGTGGCACAGAACCAACAGTTGTCCTGAGGACCCACACATGCTTTTCTAATGAAGCCTCCCGGGAGGTAATAATAGGGACAGGTGTTTTCCCCAAACCTCCCTGTGATTTTATTATATATTGCATCACAAAACTGTTTTTCCCTCTCTGGGGAATAAGGCTCCTATTTTTAATATAAGTCCGTGAAATGTTAACCCATGGAGCTTCTAATCTGGGGGACAGTTTTTTGGGAACATGTCTAACATAGAGAGATGTTAAATATAAATAAACGTAGAGAGAGAGAGATGTTTGAAGGCTGTTAATGAACATCCAAAAAGTAAAGCTGATCTTTTCCGTAAAGTCATAGTGATTAAAACGATTGCATTCAAAGGCTGCCTCTACAGAAGATAGATTAGTTTCTGTTATTGAAATCACTTGTGAACATGAGTGGCATGTTTTTTCTTATACTTAACAACTATAGGTAGGTAATTTGTACTAGAGAAAGCAACATGCATATTTTGGATTTGAGGGAATTTTAAGAATCTACCGTGGTATCAGGGGTCTGATATCAGGTTTCTTATATTGTTTTGCTGTTTTTTCCCCTTTGTCTCAATGCATTTCTTTTCTCTGGCATCTTGGCTTATTTTTAGCAGCCGACTGGTTCTGCTGCAGAGTATTGCTATTTCTTTGACCTACAGTCCTAGCCTTCTGTATTCCACAGACCTTCAGTCATAATCACTGCCACTATTCAATCCTTTGAGTATACATGTTAAAAATATTTGCAGTCAATAACAGGTTTTAGATGTCCCACCACCGTGTTAAACTCACGTGGAAAAGTTGGCAATGAGAAACACACTGTGTTCAGACATAGCCACAACTTTAAGGCCCCTGGTCAGGCCCTTCAGAAGTTCTTTCGTCTTACGCCTCCATTTTTCTTCGCTCACTCTCTTTATCCCACTTACATTAGTAGAGCACACCTGGGCCCCTCTCTGCTCTTTCACGTTTTAATCATTCTCTTCCTCCATCTTTCTTCGTCCCAGGTCTTGCCCAGATCTGTTTGGATCGATTCCCTTTTTCTTTTTGTTCAAGGCCTTTTGAACCATCCCCACCCTGTGAAATATCAGTACTTTTCCATATTATGCTGGTTATATCCTCTGTCCCTCAAAGTCCAGTCTCTGCCTTTCTGTGCTCTGAAAGGCTGATTCCTGTGGACCACATCACCCAGGCTCCTTTGTCCTTTGGTTTCTATTTGATTTCAGCCCATTTGGAGGCATTGGCAGATGATCAGAGGAAGGAAAGAGAGAGAGGTCAGGATATTAATTTCACCTTCCCCCACACTCCCTCCTGCCTGTCTGTGGCTTTTGGCAGGCGCCTGGCTCCTCTACCTAAGGCCGTGGCTCGGGTCAGACAGTCCTGTCCCATGGCTACAGGTCTTGGCAAGTTCCAGAAACCGTGCCTTCCCTTTGTCCTTTCAGGCCTAGAGAGGGTAATGGTTTCCTCCTGCTGTGAGTCCTTGGGTACTTCATCCCTTATTGGTTCCCCTAGAGCCTGCCCACGTCCATGTAAGTAGTCTCTTCATCAAACTCTCTGCGATTTACCCTTGGGGCATGCCATCTGCTTCCTGTCAGGCCCCTGAGTAGTACACATCTAGAAATAAAATACGTTTTTAGCCTTACTTCTTTTTTTTAATGATTAAGCATTTTTTAAAATTTTATTTATTTTTGGCTGTGTTGGGTCTTCGTTGCTGCGCGCGGGCTTTCTCTAGTTGCGACGAGCAGGGGCTACTCTTCGTTGCGGTGCACGGGCTTCTCACTGCGGTGCCTTCTCTTGTTGCGGAGCACGGGCTCTAGGCACACGGGCTCAGTAGTTGTGGCGCATGGGCTCTAGAATGCAGGCTCAGTAGTTGTGGCGCACGGGCTTAGTTGCTCCGCGGCATGTGGGATCTTCCAGGACCAGGGATCGAACCTGTGTCCCCTGCGCCTTATTTCTTATTAGTCAAGAATTCTGTTTCCATCGATTACAACACTAGAGTTTGAATGTGATGTCATCACTGACAGGCATATACTCATGTTCTAATATGTGTACATGCACAATCTGGCAGAGCTTAGGAATGTGCCGGAGTCTATGACATCGTAGTTATTCAGTTACTGGTTTTGTAATGAGGGCCCCTGCCTTGGTTGACCTAAAAGTAGGAGAGACTACTTCTATATACTTAAAGCAGTGAGTGGGAGGGCATCACAGCACTGCAGTATTAAGGTGGAGGTGGCTGGTTGTCCCCATAGGTCTCTTCCCCTTTTAATAATGGAACCCGCCACACTTGTCACGTGGCCCCTGGCATGGCCGTTGCACGTACCTCGCTGCTGCTGTGCCTCTCAGTTCTGGCCCGTGAGATGTGAGTGATGCCCTGGTTGGTGAGGTCCCTCAAGAGGGAGCGGTTCACCATTCCTCAGAACTCCTCTTCTTGCTGGCTGGGATCAGACGTGCCGACGAGCGCTCCTTCAGGTTAAGGGAGGCACGGCAGCAAGACTGAAGGAGCCCGAGTCCTTGATGGTGTGGGAGAGCATTACCAGCCCTCGACTTCTGCTGCCAGAGCCCTGTTCTGGAGAGACAAGTAAACTTCGATCTTCTTTCAGCCGCCACTGTCTTCGGTTCTGTCATATGGAGCCAAGGTTAACCTTGTCCGATGTGTTGTAGGTATTGTAGGTTAGTTTCCTGTTGCTGCTATAAAAAAAATGACCACCAACTTGGTGGCTTAAAGCAACACACACGTATTATCTTACAGCTCTGGATGTCAGGAGTCCGGAGCGGGTCCCGCTGAGCTGGAATGAAGGTTTTGGCAGGATTGGGTTTTTTCGGAAGGCTCGAGGGGAGAACCCGTTTCCCGGCGTTTTCCAGCTTCTGAGGCCGCCCACGCTCCTTGACGCCTGGGCCTCCTCCATCTTCTAGGCCATCAGCCCGGGGCCGAGCCCATCAGCCCGGGGCAGAGCCCATCCTGTGCTGCCAGCTTGCTGGCTCTCTTTCTGCTCGGCTCTTCCAAGTCTGAGGGCTTTTGTGGTTAAATTAGGTCCACCTGGATCATTCAAGGTATCGTCCATTTCAGTGTCAGCTGATAACGATTAGTGAGCTTAATCCCATAGGCAGCCTTAATGTCCCTTTGCCGTATGACCTAACATAACACACAGTCTGTGCCCAGGGGATTAGGGCATAGACATCTTTGGGGGCCACTATTCTGCCTACCAGAGCATGCAAGCTCTCAGTTTCGTGATTGAGAAACATGTTTGTATCGATTAATTTGTTCATCTTTAATTGATAAGCAGCTCTAAAGCCTTTTGCTAAGTGGTCATTACTTTTTATATAACATTGAACATTGTGCCACATGGAAGTTCTAATAGTAATTCATTGGTTCATCTATTCACCTAATATTCTAGCATTCTAATGTGACAGGCACTGTGTGGGGCTAGGAATGCCTAGTACGGTCCCTGACTTCAAGCAGCTCACAGGTCTGTGGAAGAAACACACTGACAAAGAGGCTGTTACACAAGGGTCAGGTTGGTATAGTGCACACAGGAGAGACATCTGAAGTACCCTGGAGTCAAGGAAGTCTTTCTTGAAGAAGTGATGGAATTTGTCGGGAGGAGCAGGGAAGAGTGTTAAAGGCAGAAGTGACAACAGAAGTCTCCGGATGAAGGTCCTGTGCTTTGGGGCGGGGGATGGGGGGGCAGTAGGGGGTGTGAGGAGGTGGCAAATCCCATGGAGGAACCACAGCAAATAAAACCCCGCGTGCTCCCGAAAAGGCCGCAGAGGTGGGTAGGCAGGAGCCAGATCCCGGGAAGGCGCTAAGGTTTGGGGACCTTATGCTGACGAATTGTAAGCCACGGAAAGGTTTTTGTAAAATCAAGGGTGTCCACGTTATATGTGTTGATTAGTGTCGTGGGTGCCGGGCATGGGGAGCCGGTGAGCAGAGCAAGCGTCAGGGATGCTGCAGAGGTTTCTTCCTCTGGAATAATCAGTCACTGAGGAAAAACTCAGCAAGTAAAAGTGCACGTACGAGCTGTGACTCCAAATGAAGCACAGGTGAAAGAACATTTCCACAGCAAGTAGTGTAATCCTGCTGTGAAAAGCAATGCAAAGCATAATCACTATTGAGTATTTACATTATTAATAGAGTTGTTTCAGTTTATACATTCTCATGGTGCTCTTACCAGCTCCCAGTACTGCAGTAGTACATGGCAGACCCTCGAAATTGTATACTAAATGAATGAATATTTTAAAAAAGGGTCTCCAATGTGTCTTTTAACACTTGCTTTTCTTCCCCAGTAGTATGTTTACTACAGCCTCATGCACAGAAGCTAACATCCTGCCCGTCCAGATTCTGCGGTCTCCCGATCACCTGACATATCTCCAGGGAGGCAGGATAGTTTTCTTTCCGTGGATTGCACATTCTCTCAGCAGTTTTCTGATACAACTTATCAGAACTCGCGGGAATTGGGCAACCAGCCCCACATAGCTAGTAATTCCCTCACACCCTTCAGAGCACTTCCTACCTACCACTGTTGTAGCATTCACTACCTTTACTGGGTGATTGACATCTCTCTCCTCCCAGCCTGAGCTTTTCATCTTTGTATTTCTGATACCTAAAGCAATGTCTGTCTAATGGGAAGTCCACTCAGTTAATATGGAAAAGAGTGAAAGTTCCTGCCATTTGTGAATCATTCTGGTGGAGGGGTTTTGTGAAGAGCAAGTGAGAACACTGTATGTGAAGTTTACATGGTGCGTGGCACATGGCCAACAGTAAATGATAGATAATACGGCAAAGGCAAACTCTTGGGCAAAGAGCAGAGTCAGATATTAAGAGCATAATCCACTAGAATTCCTACACAGTGCCTTTCTGTTCAGGGTAAAAGATAAGATGATTTTTATCCCTGAAAATGTCACTTCAGGTGTAGGTGGAATGATTCTAATTAAAAGGCAGAAAGAAGAGATGATATTAACATGTTGTTTGTTTAACGTTAGCTGGAATATTTGTTATATTGTCTAGAGATACTGTTGGCTCCCATTAGCTGTATTATCTATGGAAAATCTATCTACACAGTAAGTGAACTTCCTTCCCTAGTATGAGTAACGCTGTTTGCAATGCAGTTGGATGACGTGTGGCACTTTTAAAAAATACAGGTTAAAAATTACGAAAGGAATGTAAAAACTCTCTTTGTTTTGTTTTCTGGTTTGTGTGTAGCAGACACCAACTCAAAGTGGCCCAAGCGAAAAAGAGAGGGATTTTTAATGAGGATGTAAGTGTGTGGGCTTTTGGCCATGGAATCCGAGAGCAGGGGGGCAGCCAGGTCTCAGGAGGGAGGAGCTGGAACACCTGTAGACCTGCAGGTGGTGTCCCTCCCTTTCTCACCTCTGCGTCTCTCTCGCATCCGATTCATTTTCTTTGCAGACCTCCTGCTGGGCACGAGGGTGGGATGGACACAGGAGAGGTCTATTACGCAAGACTTAGGGTGCAAGCAGTCATCCCTACTCCTGCACCATGTTGGGATTATTCACTTTTCACATATAGTTTATACAGTTATAATAATGCCTAGTTTTTGCCATATTCATATATAAGAACCGTGTATAATTTAGTCGTATTATACTGTTTTCACTTAACAAACACATTTTCCCAGGTAGGCACAGAACCTTTATGCTTGAATTTTTTTTTTTTTTTACTTAACTATAACATTCCTCAAATTGATATACTATAACTTACTAAACCAGTTATATATTGTTGAACATTTACATTATTTCCAGTTTTTTTGTTTTGTGAAGAATGGACACTATTGTATGGTTTTTGATCATTTCCTAGGGAAATGTTCTCAAAACTGGAATTATTTTGTCAGTGGGAATGAACATGGTTGTATCTTTTTAAAGCTATTGTCAGCATGCTTTTGAAAAGGGCTGTACGAACGTATGATGCCGCTAGAAATATATAAGAATTTGTCTCACCAAGACTAAAAATTTTTGAAAGTTGGTAGCTTATTCACACTGATTGGAAACATACGAATCACTCTGTGTTTTAGAATATGTATACAGGAAGACACTTAAATGGACTAAGGAAGAACATATATGACTATATAGTAAATTCCCTACTGGATTGAACCATTAATAATTCCAGCCCTGGACCTTGAGACCTATTCAAGCCCTTTCATACCTAGTGTTTTTAAAATATGTGTATGTTTATTCATTTGTTTATTTAAAATTCACTTATTAGTGAAAGAACAGTTTGTATTTTAGATTCTAATTAAGCTTATCACTGGATTTTTAAATAAATGTCTAGTAAAATAACAGTATTTAGAATTTTTGTGAGTTTCACATTCTCACTTGCTCTTATGAAATAATCAGTTAACTGCAAGTATCCTTTTTCTATGGGATAGCAAAGGTTAGCAATTTTGGAATACTTGAAAAAGTATACTTGGCTATCAAATAAATTAGAGCAGGGGCTTCCCTGGTGGCGCAGTGGCTGAGAGTCCGCCTGCAGGGGACATGGGTTCGTGCCCCGGTCCGGGAAGATCCCACATGCCGCGGATCAGCTGGGCCCGTGAGCCATGGCCGCTGAGCCTGCGCGTCTGGAGCCTGTGCTCCGCAACGGGAGAGACCACAGCAGTGAGAGGCCCGCGTGCCGCAAAAAAAAAAAAAAAAAATTAGAGCGTAGTCCAAAGGAATTCCTAGGAATACTATGCCATCACTTAAAAAGAATGAAGCAGCCAATCTGAAATTAAAGTCAGATAAAATGGCATGATAAAGGACAGCGTGAGTAGTTAGCTACCATTTATTTCATACACACACACGGCTGTGTGTAAGCTAGAAAGATGACGATACTCAAAATCATGATAAAGTGATTCCATTAAAAGCTGTAAGGTAGTGATACAGCCAGCTCTTAGCCGTAGGCATAGCATGGTCTGACAGAACTGCAAATCACCATTAGCCAATATTTTTACTTTTGATCCACATCCAGGCTGTACAACTCTGGCCAGTTTCCCATTTTGCTGAATTTCTATGGCGAATTCTTAACTCAGGTGGTTTTTCTTTCTCTGTCAAGATTGCCTTCATCTGGCAAAGGGAACTTAGGGAAGGAAGAACAGTTAGCAAAAGGTGGATGAACGAGTGAATGAATAAATGAATGAGATTTGAGAGTCCACACTCAGTAGTTTACTGTAGGCATAACCTTGGGCAAGTCACCTCACTTCCTTGAGCCCAAGTTCCTTCTCTGTGGGATTAAGCCTAATTCCCCTACATAAACCAAAATTCCCTACATATTCATAGGGTCTTGGTGAGTATGAAGTGAGATCATGTGTGTGGACGTTATTTTGAAAACTGTTAAGACATCGAATTTTGAAGTTTTACTGTACAAACCTGTATCATTATAAAAAATTCTTCCTAAAGCCAAATATTAATGAGTTTTGAATAATTAGCTCCTTTGTATTTTATTTGAACCTCTGTAGTATTAACTCATTTCAGCAACATATACTGAGTTATTTTTAATTTCTTTCGTTTCTCTTGCTCACCCTCTAATGGAAGTGCCTTTAAACAATGAAAAGGTCAAAAACAAAATAGATGCAAAAGACAAAGTAACAAGAGGTCTGAACTAAAAAGGTGTATCAAATACTTGACGATTACGTCACAACCACCCTGATAAACTTTTGGAAAATATTTGCTTTTTATTTCTGAAGGTATTCGCAAAGGACTGGCTTTGGTTTTACGACCAGTTTTGTCTCTGAAATTGTCTGCCAGGATTTCAGCCAGCTGTCAAATGCAATTGACTTTAGTCACATTCTTCCTTCTAGGTTACTTTATAAAGTGTTCCTACAGACCATTTTAAAAATGCCCACAAATAACACAATTATTGTTTACTCCTAACTTTGATATTGTTTTACATTTTTGTTGTATAACTTTAGAGAATTATGTTTTTTTACCTTCAGTAGCAATATTTTAGTTACAGGTAAAGTCATTCCTATTTAAAATAGTATGGAACGCATGCACATTTGGAATCAATGTTATTCAACATGTTTTGCTGTTACTTACAACTAGCAATTAATACCATTTTAATGTAAGCAGTTGTGGAGTTTAGTCATTTTATGTACATTGAATTAATTAGTCATTAAATAAGTATCTTTTCTCTTTAGTGGCTCAACTAATTTCCTGATTCTGCCCATCTGATATGTGCTTTTGATTGGGAAAGTCACTGACAGATATCTGTTATGGTCTTTCGGATACTGTTACAGTGATATGAAAGATCTTCTGGCAGATATCTTTATTAGCTAACCGGTGGCATATTTAGTAAATGCCAAAAGGTAATATATGAATATAAAACATCCAGTGCTCAGCAGAAAACTTATAAGTGGCAGAAATGGTGAATAGGAGAAATCACTCAGAAATTGTTCGCTAACAGAAAAAGATAAAAAAAATGGACTATGTGAGAAAAATGTAATTAGTCTCATGGGATGGTCGAATAAGCTGATTCGTTCTTCCCTGTTTTATTTTATTTTCTGTACCTATAGAAGTCGTAGTAAATCAAGAGAACATATGGCCTGAGTTTTTGTTTTCCTTATTCCCTAGTTTACTTATATTTTTGTCCTCCCTCAAACTTATTTTCTCCAGACTTCGGGTATGTTATGGACGTAAATCAAACCACTACAATCCACTTTGGGGGTTAATGTTGGTTGTAAAGCCTGTCCTCGTTTGCATCTGCTCCCCTTCCATTGCTGGTCAGCATTGAACTGACCAAAATATTATCAACCAGACAGAAGCGCTAGATGTTGGACAACCCATTAGCTAGAAAACCATCCCCTGGATAATTCAAAATCTACTGAAGCTCTTCCCCATATACAAACTTGTGCTGTAGTTCCATTCATTGTTGCAGTTTTCCTTTGCACAGCCTTGGAGAACACAGATCAGTGGGGTAGCAGCAAAAGACATCGTGATACCAAATAGGGAACGAGCTTAACCTCTTAATTTCCAGGCCACTTGATAGCAGATACAGTTCATTACACAGGAAAATTGCTTGATCTTGGGATAAGAGGGTGCTGGAGGTGAGGGAAAATGAGTTAGTCACCAACACAGTTCACCTTGCAATTCAGTCATTTAGATCTAACTGGAGAATGATTGCTGTCGCATTCCAGGTGAAGGATGAAAGCTTATTTCCGCAATAAAATGGTGAATCATGTATCCACTGTGTCTAGATTCGAGAGCAAAAAGGAAGGAAAAGGAAGGAGGGAGATATCCTACGTGCGCTGATGCACACTTACCAGCATAATAGAGAACGTACCATTGGTAGAGCCTTTGTAACCTACCGCGATGGCTTTATCTGAGCTTTGTTACAGCACTAATAGGTATTATTTCCGTCTCATATGTGTGGAAACAGAATCAGAGAGGCTACCGTCACCTAGCTGATGATAGTCTAGGCTGGGATTCCAACCCAGATTGTAAGTACAAATCCTACGTTCAAATTCTCTTGTACTCGATAAACATAAAAGCACATCCAGGGCTTTGCCAAAACGAAGTTCTAAAGCATAAAGGAAATGTTAACATTCAGAAAAATAATTAGGAGCAGAAATATTTTGGTGAACATTTTGTCATACATCAAGCATTTCTATAAGTCTTCTCATGATGTACAAAATTTTGAATGACTTGTAATTCTTTCTCTATCCCCTCTTCTCTACTTGAGCAGTTCCATGAACACGAGACATTCTCTCCTTCTCTCATGTTTCAGAAGATCCTTTTTCCCCCCATCCGCATCCCTCCTAATCTGCTCCATTGATTTCTCTAGTCTCCAACAGCAAAGTTTTTAATCACCTTTATTTCATAATCAATTGTTCCCTGTCTTCTCTCTCATGCTCCATTATAAACTCTTTTATGATAGAGACCATGGCTGATAACTCCTGTTATAGTTGATGACTATGTCTGGAACGTATATGTATTTTTAAATATCTTCTATGGTAGATAACAACCATCAATGGCTGGTATAAGAAGAGGGTCCTGATTGGAAGCTGATACAGAAGGACAGCACAACTTGTCTCAGAGTAATTGACCTGAACTTAACCCGATAGGAAGCAAAAACCTGGAAAAGGGGCAGCCCTTTTAAAATGAGCTACTGGGGATGAGGCATCACATTTTATACCATTACATGTGGTATTAGTACATCTGAATTCTGAGAGCCAAGGAGGAAAAGATTCGTTTGGGGAGCAGACGTCTTTGACATGACTAGACCAAAAGGAGGAAGACAGCAGTCAAAAGTTGAAAGATATCCATCACCGAAAACAACTTAAATTCTGAATTAGAATTTAGGAGCCCTGGAATAGAAAGGGATCTAGATTGTCCATGAAAGTGGGGACACATGACAATACAGCTTGGGAGTTACGGAGACAGAAAAAGTCAAGAATATATCTTCTAGAGTGAATACTTCTAACAGGCAAAACTAAGAGTTTGGGGGAAAAAATCTAACATCCCATTGTTGCTAGCATAACCCACAAACATAATACAAGGATTCTTTTGAAACATCATTTTAGAGTTTTTATCTTAATAGGATACCTGGGGCCAAGAGTTCATAACTGTGGTAGCTCCTCTTGGGCCAAAAGAAATGGCCAACCGGATAACAGAATTAATTGCTGGGACTGTCGAGGTTCTGTGCCTTCAATGTGTACATTTTAAAGTAGCCAATAGAAAAATTAAGGACTGGCAGAAATACAGATGTCGGGGAGGAAACGTTTTTTCAGATAGCACAAGATGCTTCAGTTGTCATGGAAGGCAACTCCAGCAGCAGGGCCAGACCTCAAAAACACGCACCACTCACAGCATCCTGTAACCTACTTTTTCAAACCAGGGCTCTCTGTAGGCAAAAACAAATGACTGCAGAGTAGGAAGAAATCTCAAAAGCCTACCCCCAAACAGCTTTAAAGGTAAAAGTCAAAATGTTTCGAAGTAATTGTGTCTCAACTAAGACATTACTACGAGAATAAAGATGGTTTTATATAGATGCACATACACGTAAGATGTAATGATTAAGGATTTGAAAGAGTACAATGAGATAAACAATGTATTAACTGGATGTCTAAGAGTAATGATAAAAAGATAAGGGTCTAGTCACACTATCCAAGAAGAAAATTTGGAACAATATAGATACAGGCGCTAGTAATTTTCCGCAAAGAAACGTCAGCAGAGAAAGAATGCCTTTTAAAAGTCATCCAAGTCATTAACAAAGGTCTTAGAACAAAAGAAATCATAGTGAAATAGAAAGATTTCTGGGTGGAGCCAACTATTGGTTTAAGGCGTAAGAATTATTGTTCTCTCAGTATCAAGAAGGTCAGTGTGGTAAGCTCAGTACAGGAAATACTGCCGGATTGTTTTTAGAAAACTGGACAGCGCCGTGCGCCAAGTAAGATAAAACAGATCAAATATTAAGCCCAAGATGTCAAAACATGCCATTTAACCTTATACATCTACCTTGGGACCAAGGGAGAGTGTCTAATCTTTTTAAAGAGGGACACTTAAGAAGAATTCATTTTTTTTCATTCATTTGACAAATATTTATTGATCTGCTTCTGCGTGCCAGGCACTGTTCTAAGTTGCTGGAGACACCAAGGAACCAGACAGACAAAAATCCTTGCCCAGCAGAACTTAAGCGCTAGTGGAATGAGACAAATAATAAGCAACGAATACAATAAGCAAATTGTATGACGTGTTAGAAGAGGATTAAATGCTATGGAAAAGGAGAACGGGGTAAGAGTAGTTGGAGACGCAGAGGGGTCATGATTCCCCCTGGTAAATTACTGAACAGAATTCCAGTGCGCTGGTAACACGTTCTCAGAAAGGTGTGTGCTGGTATGGCCAGGAGGGTGTCGGGAGAGCCGGGCAGGTAGGAGGTGTTCAGTCCACGATTGCTTGATTTTAACTGCTCGGTAAGTCTCGTTTGGTTCAAAGCAAGTGTCAGAGCAGAACATGTAAGGTGCGGAATTCTCATAAGAATATATAGTTTGTTACAAATGCTATAACGAAACCTGTGGTGTCTCCCATTAATTGACTCCCTAACACCTGTTCTCTTTGTTTACTTTTGTTTTTCATTATGTTAGATACCATTTCACTACTGTTTTAAAACAAAGTAAGTGAACATATGTGCAGTTTTCCTTATAAAACATTTACCTTCTTTCCATCAGTGTTAATGATGATATAGTTGCCTGTGTTTGTATGTTGGCAAAAATAGGGCTGATGTCTTTAATTACCGAGACGGAACATGTAGAGCTTCATCCATTTGCACAGGGCCCTGGAGAATGTGGAGGGGTTTGCTGGCTTGGGCCAGGGGCCGCAGGCTTCATGTACCTTTGCATGGCTCTTCTAATGTCATCCAAGTACGTCATCCGTGACACTAAAGTCCAAACCACATCGATGTGGGGACTTCTGCCTCCTTTCTCAACCCTTGAAGGATCATTAGAATTAGGAAGCTGATGGATTATTCTTAAACTAGTCATCATAGTTCAAAGAGCTTTAGGCTTTGACCACTGAACATCTCGCTTGATCCTCAGAATAACATCATGATGTCAGGAACATTCTTTGGGAAACTGAGGCGCAGAGATGTTGTTTTCCCAAGGTCCCTCACCTAGTGGGGTGGACGTGGAGAGCATGGTGTGTGCGGCCCAGACGAATACTACACTGATCTTAAGAAAAAGAAACCCGTTAAGTTATTTAGGGTTAAGAGATTTGGTTTTGTTGTGAAAACCGGAGCAGTATTTAACAGAGCTTACCAAATCTGGGTGCTGCGACGCCTAGGTGAGCCTCGTCCTTGAATGACTAAGCACCTTTCCCCGCTTTGTCCACAGTTGGTTCCTGTTTCTCAGCAGCTCAGCTTACCTCACCCCACCCCTCCTTTTCATCCCCGGGGAGCAGGGTGCGGGTAGGACCAGGACTGTTATAATCTCTAATAAAGGAAGCAACCGAGTATGCACGAGAACTTTAGTTGGCTTCTTTTAATGTTATGGTCACCTAGGATACAAACTCTAGAATTTTTTTTTTTCTTTTTTTTAACTTGGCCGCACCGTGGGGCTTACGGGATCTTAGTTCCCCAACCAGGGATTGAACCCATGCCCTCGGCAGGGAGAGCACGGAGTCCTTAACCACTGGACCGCCGGGGAATTCCCCTAGAATTTTTTAAAGAATGAAACATCTCCTGTACAGTCATTCTTAACAATTCACGATTTTTTTAAGATTGAAAACAATTTCAAACTGGATATTGTAAAAAATTAATATTTGCAAGTCAGTGTTTTGCTGGTTTGTATGTGATGTATGGATCGAGCCAAACTTTTAGAATTTAAATGTGTGGAATGTTCCAGTCTCAATACTCGTGTTAGTACAGAAGCAGACCTGCTAAACCCTGGGCCATTGTAGTGCTTTACTGTGTATTAATACACGTCTGGAACGTCCACGGCCATAGGCTTTGCCTCAGGTCTCTATTTCCAACTTGGTCATGAAGCTTGCAAGAGAATATCCTACCCCATTTTGTTTAGGAAACAGTGAAAAAAAGAAAAAATACTCTCCTTGAACTCTAAAGTTTTTTTCCCTGCTGTTCAAAAATGTTCTCGGGGTGGGGGGTGGGGGGGGGTGGTGTGTGTGTGTGTGTGTGTGTGTGTGTGTGTGCGCGCGCGCACGCTCTCCTGAGGGATTGGTAAACAAGTTTAATTGCACATTGGATAATGGGATGAAATTTAACATTATCCAGCAGGAGTGCCTGACCCCACTCCCAGGTGCAAAGCATTATATTATTTATGGAGCGTCTCTAAAGATTGAAGTAACTACCCCCGGGAAGGAGACTTAGGACCTCATTCCAGACTCCTACAGGTTTAGGATATTCTTCCGTATTGCTTACTGCTTTGTGTTTTTGCCTTTTCATCTGGTTTCCTCCTTAACTGGCAAGAAGGCCAGAACCAGACCCCACTGCGTGTGTACTGAACCTCGCAGCCTCTCCTTCACCCAGGGACGGAAATTACGCCCTCTCCTCTGCATCATGTCCCCTTCAGCAGCACAGCTGCTGCAGCATCGCGAGAGCCGGAGGTTACTTCTCAGTCCTTGTGGCAGCAGAGCTCACGGCTGACCCTCTGTCCTCCCTGAAAGACCTCCTGCACTTGGCCTTTACGAAGGCACACTGGCCTGGATTCCCTCCTGCGTTTCAAGCCACTCCTTCTCAGTCTGTCTGACTTGTTCATCTTCCTCTCTCCAGTGTCTAAATATTAAAGTGCCAGGGGTCAGTCCACGGACATCTTTCCTTCTCGGTCTGCATGCCTTCCTGAAGTGATCTCCTCTGTGTCCTTGGCTTTAGTTCTGATCTCTTGGCCAGTGGCTCCCAAATAAATATTTCCAGCCTGGCCCTAATCTGTGAACTCTGGGCTTACTTGGCCTCTCCATCTGGATGGCCAGTAGACAGGGCTGCACACTTAAACTGCCCCAAACTGAGCCTCTGGTATCAATCCCCCTCCCCCAGCCTGCTGCTCCTGCGGTCTTAATCTCTTATTTCACACAACAATAATCTCATCCTTCTAAAAGGCTCAGGCCTGAGTTAAGCTTGAGTTAACCTTGGAGTTAATCTGGACTCCCCTCATTCTTAAACCCCTTGTTCAATTTTTCAGAAAATTCACATGTTCTCCTTTCAGAATACATCCAGAATTTGACCACTTCGCATCAGTTCCCCTGCTGGCGTCTGGGCCGAGCTACCATTATCACTCGCCTGGACCATTGAAGTCACCATTGTCCCTCATGGGGTTTCCCCTGCTTCTGCCTTTGTCGCCCTCCGGCCTGTTTCAGTAGGACCGGTCAGAGTTACCCTGTTAAAACAAGTCAGCTCACGGTCTTCCCTCCAGCCCTCCAATGGCTGCCCCTCTCGGTAAAGTCAATCCAAATTCCGCACAGTGGGCTTCAAGGTCTGCAAGATCCGCCCACACCCAGCTCTCCAGCCTTACCCCTGCAGCCCCATCTTCACTCCTTTCCACCGCACCGGCCTCCTCAGTGGCCCTTGTATGTGCCAGGCGTGTTCCTGCCCTAGAGCAGGGGTAGAACCAAGGTCTCTCAGATTCCAAAGCCTATTCGTAAATCTACATAATTTAATAGAGAATCTCCAGAAATCCTAAGCAGAATGTTCTCATAGAGACATAGTACCTAACTCATATACTAATTTTAAATGCTTTTGTTAAAAGGAATTCTAAACGTACGCTTCATTGTGCCGGGCTGTTTCCTAACATGTGACATAAACAGTTATGGGACTGAAAAGAAAAAGATCTAACAGAGTTCTGTGATGTATGATATATACAGTCTAATTAATATAAAAGCATCTAAATGCCATCAGCAAATGTTTAGTGTCTATTAAGTGCTAGCGCCTACGATGCCACCGTGGGTATTAAGCCCCATCTTGGGGGAGATGCAATGGTGAATGAGAGGAACAGACAGAGACAGAGAAGGAGGGGGAGGAACTGGAGAGGCCCAGGTGATTTTGCAAAAGGGACTGTCAGGTACCTTTGTCCAAAAGGGAATAGGACATACGACTGTTAAAAGAATCTGGGAATGCAAGTCTTATTCAACATTATATTATCAGTTAATGAATTCATCATATTAACAGGTTGAAAGATAAAAATTGTTAGATACTCAGTAAATGCAAAAAAAAAGCATTTGATAAAATTCAGCATTCATTTGTGATTTTAAAAAAAAACCCAAACTCTCAGGAAACTAGAAATAGAAGGAAATTTACTTAATCTGACAAAGAGGACCTATAAAAATAGCTTATATCGATCGTTGTATTTATTGATGAAAACCTTCTCACTAAGATCGGGGTGAGATAACCATGCCCATTGTCAATGTCCAATCAATATTGTGTTGAAGGTTCTTGCCAGTAAGGCAAGAAAAAGACATGAAACACAGAAGGATAGGAAAGTAAAAAGTAAAGGACATTGTTCACAGGTGATATGATTGGGTCAAAGAAAATCCAAAAAGATCTTCAGGTAAATTTTTAGAATTAATTAGAGTATTAGCAAGAAGGCTGAGTATACGATCAGTATACAAAAATCAGTTGTATTTCTCCATACCCAACAGTAAGTAAGGCCTAGAAAAAAATTAAAGATACCATATAGCATAGTTTTAAAAGCATCAAATGCCTAGGAGTAAGGTTAATAAAAGATGTACACCTCTACATAGAAAAACCGTAAAACATTCTTAAAAGCAAAGCATAGAAGACCCTAATAAATGTGTGTGCATTGGAAAACTCAGTGTTGTAAAGATGTTAGTTCTCCCTAAATTCAATGAGTTTCATGTAATGAACATATTCAGACAAACCCAATAAAAATTCCAGCAGGTTTTTATGAAACTGACAAGCTGATTCTAAAATTTATATGGAAATGCAAAGGGCCGAGAATAGCAAAGAATCTTAAAGAAGAAAAAGAAGTATGGAGGAACCATGATTTATTTTAAAACAAAGTAATTAAGAGTGTGACCTGGCAAAAGGATTGTAAAAAGACCAATAGACCAGAGAAGATAGTTCACAACTAATACATATACGTGTATGGACTCTTGTGTTGTGACAGGTGGCATCTTTGATAAATGGTATTGAGTCAGTTGGCTACCCATACGGTAAAAGATGAAACTGCACCCTTGCTTCATACCATACACAAAAATCCATTACAAGTAGATCGTAGATATAAATACGGAGTGTTAAACATTAAATCCTGCAGGAAATGAAACACAGGATTATCGTTAGGGTATTAGGACAGGCAAAGTTTCCTTAAACAGAACACAAAAAGCACCAACTAAGAAGAGTGATTGATACATCACATTAAATAGATTACATTCAAATTAAGAACTTACTAACACTCACAGAAATAGAGAGTGAAAATGAAAGCCACAGAGTAAAAGGCAATATTTGCAACCTGTATAACCAACAAAGAGCTCATATCCAGAATATGTGAAGAACTCTTAGAGATCAATAAGAAAAAGATAGATAACCAAAAGAAAAGTGGGCAAGAGACTTGAACTTCACAAAAGAGGATATCCAGATGGCCAATAAAGATATGAAAAGCTGACACCACTGCCCTTCAGGAGGATGGAAATTCAAAGTTACTTCAAATCTACCAGAATGGCTAAAATAGAAAAGCCTGGCAGTACGACGTGGGGAGGATGTGAAGCAATAGGTACCCCTATGTTGCCGGTAGGAGCGTAAATTGATACTGGTAAACTAGAAAACTATTTTGTATTATCTACTAAAACTGAGCAGAGTCATACCTTATGACCCAGTTAATTCCACTCCTTGGTGGAAATGCATACACATGTGCACATGCACCAAAAGACATGTATAAGAATGTTCATAGCAGCATATACGTAAGTAACATTGTAAGATGTCCATTCAAGAAATGCAAATGAACTAACCCTTGTTATTCCATCTATATAATGTTAAAAATAGGTAAAACTAACCTATGGTGATAAAAATCAGAATATTGATTATCTTTCAGGAGGAGGGAGGATTTAGAAATGGAGAGGGACCAAGAGGGGGATTTTAGGGTGGTGGTAATGTTCTATTTCTTGACCTAGGTGGTAGTCATAAAGGTGTTCCCTTTGGGATAATTCACTGACATATATTAAAGTGAGTTTTCACTTTAATATATGTCTGTTATACCTCAGTAATTTTTAAAAGATTTTTTAAAATTCCCACTGCAGTATAGCAACTATTACTTATTAGGTACCATTTTTACCTATTTCGTCAATTGATTTATTTCTGTTAACAATGTCCTGCAGTTCTCGGGAACAGCATTATGTGAACTAATAAATATAATAGCACCTCAGGAAATTATACCCTTGGCCCGAGAAATGACTGGGTTATTTTACTGGATATTTTGTGTTAGCAAGCATGGTTACAAATAAAATTTTAAGAGGCACTTATCAAGTTAACACTTTTTCAAATAATATTTTAATTCCAAAGTAATACATGGTTCTATGGCTCCACAATTAGGCCATGCCTGTGTTTATCAATACATGTAAAATACATACGGTTTTTAAAAAACGAAATGTGATCATAACTTACATACCGTTTTGGGGTTTATTTGTGTACCTGAAATATACATGTGAAATCATTCTGTTCATTTATTTATTTTTATAAAGTACATGTTGTTATTCAAACTCAAAAAGCTATAAGAATGAAAAGTAAATCCCTCTTTACCCCTCCCCTCACCCTTCCCTGCTTCCCAGAATTAATCTTGTTAACACTTTCGTTTTTTGCATCTTTCCGTAAATTCTCTGTGTGTATGCTGGTGCAGTTTTTTTCTTTTTTTTTTTTTTAACAGAGTTTGAGACCATGCTCTTCTGCAACTTAATTTTTTCATCAGTATAGTTTTAGCATATTTATGTGTTTGCATATCAGTGCATAAATAACCTGCTTTTAAATATATCTTGTTTTAAGTATAGATAATGTCTGTATCGTATTTTTAATGGTTACATAATATTCCAACATCGGGAAATTTCATAATGTATTTAGCTTTTCTCTTACTAATAGGTATTGATATCACTTCTAGTTTTTTGTTATTACAGAAGTGTTACAACAAATATGTTTGTGTGTGTGTATGTGTGTCTTTATGTGTCTGAGAGAATATATGTATAGGAATTCCTAGGTCAAGAGTATAAATATTTTTTGACATTCCAAATAACCAGAACCACACTTTTGTGAGTAGTCTTTGAGAATTGGGTACAGCAGCATAGCAAGACATTAATTTCATCAAGAATTAAAGGCACCAAAATGGGAACCCATGAGAGTCATTTAAGGCAGGTAAGACATGTTAAATGTTAGTGGTACGAGGTTTTAGTGGAAAGGAAGACATGTGGCAGGTAGTGTTCCCTGCCCCAAAGTCACAACCACAGGCCCCATTTGAATGTCAACTATAGAATGTCAAACAACTTAACACGAATCTACAGCCAGTACTCACAAATGGAAATTGTAATACAACATAATTAAATCATCAATTTATAGTACCTAATAGTCAAGTTAGGGTATTTCACTTAGATTCCTTAAATTTAGAAATTGTCTTCTCAGAGTCAGGCTACATTTGCTCTAAAAAGCCATCAGTTTTGAGTCATGCTGTTCTAAGGATTGAGTTTTTCTTCTAATGGAAAACTGTTGATCATTTAAGTCTGTACCTACTGCTGATAGCGGTTCTTAGTTTAACACCAGGAAATGAAGGTATCAGAACCTGTTAGAAATGAAGCAGCAGACACTATATGTATTAATGTGCTCTGAAAATCGTTGGATTTAGAAAAGAATAAATAATATTTCTTCTTTACAGCTAGAAAATTAGTTCCCCGTCTCTGTGTTATTTACCTACACTATGCATCAAAATGAAATAAAAGGTTGTTAATTGTAAGAACAGAGGACACGGTGGACTCTATATACCTGGATGATGTTAGCCTTTGTGGATAATCACAGCTAATATTTGAGTGTATGCCATGCTTGGTGCACTGATAAGTGCCCATCTGTGTCATTCCACTTACCTGTCGTGACAGCCCTGTGAGTTGGGTGTTACGATAAGCACCGTTTTGCAGATTGGGAATAGGAAGTGTAGAAACGCTACGCCAGGCAGGAGACCAATGAGTAGCCGATCCAGTGTTCACACTCAGAGCCCCTCCCCCTAACCATTTCACCAGAGCTGGAGTCTCATCTGGTCCCGAACTTGTGAAGCCCAAGGCTCCACATCTTTCCTGCCTTCACAGCACACAGCCTCAGTGGTCATGAGATTTCCCCCTGCCATTGGGAAGAGGAGCTGGACAAGGGCAGAGGTTTCTGTGTGTGTGTGTGTGTGCGTGTGTGTGTGTGTGTGTGTGTGTGTGTGTGTGTGTCGTTTGTAAGAGGGGTGTCTTCACCTTGCCTTGCCTTTTAGCATGCCTTGTTATTTTTTTGCAGAAAGCCAGATTTGATCCAACTGGCAATAGGAACTGGGTTAATCAGGCTTTTAGTGTGAGGTGTCAATCTGGCCAGGAGCTGGGCCAGGGGCTTCTGTCTCCTCTAGGGTTTTTTGGTTTTGTTTGTTTTGTTTTGGGTGTTGTTTTTCCCTCCCCTGATGTCTTTAGGTTTCCCTAAGGGCTCCTTCTTAAGTAGAGCCTGTGTCTTGCAGCTCCCTTGATTGTAATCCACTGATATTACACTGGAGCCTTGTTGACGTGGTGGTTAGCGATGGGGGAGGGAAAGTGTGCTATAATCTTAAGGATTACGTCTCTGCCACTTCTCATGGAAAATTGCATAGCTGTATACTGTAGACCTGATGGTATCTGAATGAGGTGACGGCAATGTCCAGTCACACACATAAGCTGTGGTGGTACCTGGTAGGCCTGGCATGCCTGGCTGTGCCCAGTGGACCCGGCAGTGCCCAGGAGGTGAGGTGCCAACTAGTCAGGGGGCCATCGGAAGCAAGAAGGGGCTAAAGCCTTACACGATGACTAATTCTCTTCTTCGACTCTAACCTCATGGTGAAAACTGACCAGACTTGTTAAGGAGCTCGTGTGAGACAGCCCTTGTGAACTTCCAGAACCCCTTCAGGCAGATTTGCAGAGACCTAGGGTGTTGTATTAGCAAGTGACAGATCCACCAAAAGCAGGAGGGCCGCAGTTAGCTATAGGTAAATTTTTAACGTTAGTATTAAAATCCATAAAATAAGAACTCTTAAACATTCTCTTATTTTTGTCTGTTTTTGCTCTCTGAAAATCCTTATTTGCCATTAATCCAGTTCTTTGATGCGACTGCAAACCTGCAGAGTAGATAGTTTAATTTTCTTGGTTCAGAGCTCAGATCTCCACTAGAAGACCGTGCAGAAGGCAGCCAAGGACGTACCTCCAGGACTTGGAGCTTCAAATGCAAGCACAGGAAGTCTCATCCTCTTTCAAAGCTCTTGGCTCAGTGGGGAGCAGGACAGGCTGAATTTTTATTTATCTTTTCTTCTGCCCCTTCCCTAAACTCCATCCAGGCTCAGTATCCTGTGGTCTTGTTAAAGGTAATGGATGTTGAAAATGTGATGTCAGTAAATGATGTTTGCAGCTATGCTTCCTTAATTTTCCCTTTGGGAAAGTTTCTGTCGTTTGTTCTGAAATAATTGTGTGTTTTGTTTTGTTTTTCATGATTGTTGACTTAGGAAGTCAGTGGCTATGTGTGGTTGCCTCCCCATCAGCCATTATTACCGTAGTTCCCAAATTGCACTGATGTGCTCTGGGGCACCACAGAGAACTCACAGGAGCACTGTGAGATATTTGACACTTTCAAGGGAAGCACTGTAACGTTTGTTGAATGCTGCATGAACTACAATTATTAAGTTGTTTGGACCTGACTACTTAATAATAAAAGCAATAAAAAAGGATCTGTAGATTATTTCTTTTGACCTAGAGGCACCATGAGAAAATTACTGAGGCACTAAGGGCACTGTGAACAGAAGAAGTTTAGCACCTCTGCATTACCTTCTTCCCAACAACTCTTTGGGGATCCATGTGAATCTGAGACATTGGATACACCACCAGATTTGAGGGAGGGATGGCATGATCAAGCTAAATTAATCAGTGCAGTCTACCTTCCAGGCCTTCTGGAGAGGTGAATATGTGTCCCAAATCAGCCCAGTCAGAGTAAATCTCAAGTCTCGTACAGTCTCCATCTCAATCTCCCTGCCTCTCTCTCTCTCTCTCTCTCTCTCTCTCTCTCTCTCTCTTTCTCTCTCTCTCTCTCTCTCTCTCTCTCTCTTTCTCTGTGTGTGTCTTTGGCTGAGAAAGCATGTAGCCGTTGGAGCTATTGACAACCATCTTCAGACTGCAGTGAGAGCCAAGTTTGAATGAAGTTGACACTGCATAAGATAGAGTGGAGAAACTGAAAGAAACTGGGTCCTTGGTAACATTCTTGAGCCCCTGGATCAAGCCCTGCATGAGGCCTGCTAGTTCTTTTCATTTAACTTTTCTTGCCTTATTGCACTAACTAGGATCTCTGATACAATGTTGAATATAAATGGTAGTATTGGACATCATTGTCTCATTCTCAGTCTCAGAGAGAGAGCTTTCAATAATTCACTAATATTATACTTGCCGTACATTGTGTTTTGTTTTTGTAAATACTCATCAGATTAACAAAATTCCCTTTCTTGTTGCTAAGAGTTTATATCATGAATGAATGTTGAATTTTATCTTTTGAAGCAGCAGTCATTGCTGGACCTGCTGCCCCTCTCCTGGATTGCCCAACAGTGCTCTGGGCCTAGAACATTCTCTTATCTGGAGGCAGGGTTCCAAGTTGTCACTTGGCCCTTGATTCGTCTTCCTTATTAAAGAAACCTTTCCCCTGTCCTGGGTACACAGTGAACTTCCTTTTATTTCTTAAATGTGTGTCACATGGCACGTGGATAATCCCACCAGTGTATCTGCCCCTTCTCCTTGGGAAGGGAGTGAGGTCTCCACCTGCAGCATGAGAGAGGTGCCTGAAGTCCATAGCCCTGCACTGGCTCTCAAGAGGGACATCCTGGCCATGGGAGACCAGCACACTCTGCAGATACTGATTTTGCTGCGTGTATTCTCCTTTCTGTGAGTAAAACATTGTTCCAACCACTGCCTTATATGCTGAGTCCTTCTTGGCGGCTTCCAACCCATAGAAGGTGGAGTAGGTTGAGGTCTGTGGGCTCCTACTTCTCCTGGTCGGCGTTGTTATGATCTTTGCTGTCCTCCACTTGGTGGGAATCCTCTCTGGGGATTGGTAGCTGCATCTTCCTGCTCAACATTATCAGATGCTTTTTCTGCATCTACTGAAATGACCATATCATATTTTTTTTCTCCTTTTTTCTCTGTTAGTGAGGTAAATTATATGAACTAATTTTCAAACGTTATACTACCCTTACATTTCTGTAATAAACTCCACTTAGTCATAATCTAATGCTGTTTTTATACATAGCTGGATTTGACTTGCTATTATGTGGTTTAGGAATTTTGCATCTGTGTTCAAGAGAGAGATTGGTTTGTGATTTTCATGTAATATCCTTGCAAATTTCGATATCAAGATTATTCTGGCCTCATAGAAAAGTTGTGATTCATTCTGTCTTTTCTTGTTCTCTAGAATTTGTTTATTTGCGACATTTCTTCCTTACAGTTTTTGGAAAACTTTACCAGTGAAGCCATCTGGCCTTGGAGTTTTCTTCATGGGAAGGTTTTCAAAAACATGGTTAATTATTTAACATATATACGTGTGTGTGTGTGTGTGTGTGTGTGTGTGTGTGTGTGTGTGTATGAGTATTCAGATTTTATATTTATTCCCTTGTCAGCTGTAGTAAATTCTATTTTTAAAGAATTTGTTATTTCATCCAAACTGCCAAATTTCATGGCATAAAGTTGTACAGATTAATACCTTAATACATTCTTTATGTCTGTAAGATCTGTAGAGATGTTCATTTTTTTATTCCTGGTGTTGTAATTGTGTGCTTATTTTTTACTGATTGGTCTTGATAGGTTTTCATCAGTTTTATTTAGGGGATTTCTAACCTCGTGTTTATTATTTCCATTCTTTGATTTTTCTTAGGCTTTAAATACTTTTCTTTTTCTAGCTTCTTGATATTGAAACTTAAAACATTGTTTTCCAGCCTTTTTTCTTTGCTGATAAGTGTGTTTAAGGACATAGTTTCCAAAGTAAAGCTTTAGCTGCATCCCATGAGTTTTGATATATTATTGCTTCATTATAATTCAGTGCAAAGTATTTTATATTTATTTTAATTTTCTTTTTTTCCATGAACTATTTCATAACATAATTTTGTTGTTGTTTTGTTGTTGTTTATTTGTTTGCAGAGAGTTTGGGTTAGGATCTATTTCCAGCTGAATTCCATTGAGGTCAAAACACATCTAAGTGATTTCAGTCTTGTAAAATTTATTGAGACATTTTGTGTGACCCAGAATATGGTTGAATTTGGTAAATATTTCATGTACATTTAAAAAGACTGTCAATTCTCTCCTTCTTGGTATATTAACTAGACCAACTTTGTTAATTATGTTGTTCAGATTTTTCTATAGTCTTCCTA
Organism: Delphinus delphis; assembly: GCF_949987515.2. Lineage (NCBI taxonomy): Eukaryota > Metazoa > Chordata > Mammalia > Artiodactyla > Delphinidae > Delphinus > Delphinus delphis. The sequence continues at coordinate 175,406,510 of NC_082684.1, forward strand.
AGATTTGCTTACCCTGTCAGCTACTTAGATGAGGGTATTAAAATCTACCCCTTTTATTATAATTTGGACCATTTTTGTCTTTTAGTGCTGCTAATTTCTGCTGTATATATTTTAAATCTTTGTCTTTGTGTGCAAATAGACTTAGAACTTTATATTTCCTGGTGGACTGATCCCTTTATCATTATGAAAAGTCCCTCTTTATCTCTGATAATGCTTCTTGTCTTAAAATCTATTCATCTGATACTAGTATTACTAAAGCAGTTTTTTCCATACTTTTACTTTCAACCTATGTCTTTATATTCAAAATGTATCTTTTGTAATCAGAATGTAATTGAATTGTTTTTGTTTTTGCCCTGTGAGTCTTTTACTTGGAACGTTTAGCCCACTTACATTTACTGTAATTGCTGACACTATTGGGTTTAAATCTATCTGCTTCCTGTTTTCTCTCTTTGACTCACTTGTTTCATATTCTTTTTTCTCTCCTTTCTTGCCTATTATTGTACTAATCAGTTTTTTATTATTTTGTTTCTATGTGTTCATTTGTTAGGTAGTTATCCTTTAACTCTTCTTTTGTAACTACCCTAGAGATTACAATTTATATCCTTGTTTTGTTACAAGATAATATAAAGTATTACCTTTGATACTTCCCAGGTAATCCATTTATCCCCCTCCTGCCTTTCGTACTATTCTTACATGCATTTTAGTTCTTTATATAGTTTAAACTCTGTAAGACATTATCACCATCGTCGATTTGTACAGTCAATATTCAGTTGTATTTATCCAAAATGTTTACCCTTTCTCTAACTCTTCATGACTTTATGATATTTGGTGTTTTCATCTATGATACTTTTCCTTCTCTTGGGCTACTGACAACAAATTATCTCAATGTCAGTTTTTGTTTTCTAAAAAGTCTTTATATCACCATCATTTTTGAAGGACTTTGCAGAGTACAATTCTAGATTGGCAGTTATGATTTTTCACCAGTCTTATTTATGTCATACTAACACTATCGTTTTTTGGTTTCCATTATTTCTGTTGAGAAGTTACCAAACAATCTGTGGATCCTTTTAAGGTAAATTTTTCTCTGGCTGCTTTAAATATTGTCTTTTTGTCTTTTTAAAGGCAGTTTTATTCTGGTGTGCCTGTAATATTTATCCTTTGTATTTTTCCTTTTTGAGGTTTAAAGGCCTATTGATCTGCATTTTGATGTCTTTCATCCTTTGGGATCTTCTTCTTTATCTCTTCCTGTTTTGTTTCACTCTCTCTTCCAGCTCCTAATGAGACTCCACTTACATGACTGTTGAACTTTTTCGCTGCACTTCACGTGCATTTCATATTCTTGTTTCTTATTCTTGTTGTCCCACTCATTTTTTCCTCTGTTCTTTAGTACTGATGTTCTACACTGACTTGTCTTTGAGTTTACTTTTCCTTTTAATCTCTGTAATCTGTTGTTAAACCTATATGTTGAGTTCTTAATTTCAATTCTTGTCTTTTTCAGTATTTTAGTATATTTTTGTCTTTTTTCTTATATTTCATTGAACATGTTAATTACAATCATTTCAGAGCTCTTGTCTGCTAAGTCTAGTCACCAAATCTCAGAGGTCTTTTTTATCTCTTGAGTTTGGGTTGTATGATCTTTTTCTTGGCATGCTAAGTAATTTTGTATTAATTCTGGACATTGTGTGATAAGAAATCATAGAGGCTCCAGATTATGTAATCTTTCTCCAGAGCAGTTCTACCTTTTCCTCTGCTGGGCAGAGAGAGTGAAGACTGGCCATCTAAACCCAATCAAGGACTGTGTGGTGTTCACAGGAGGTCACAGTCTCCCCAGATTCCTGATGGAGGCCTCCTGTGCTCACCAGAGCCTCTCCTTCCATCTAGTCCCTAACTTTCTTTTCTTTCTTTCTCCTCAATCAGAAACTCAGATCTGATTTTTGCAGTCTTTTTTGTTCTTAGATTCTCAGTTTCCCCCCTCTTGCAGCTTCAGAATTCAGCAGATGTCCTGGGGAAAACCGACCATGTGCCAACGCTGGTGCTTCATGTGCCCCTGCTCTGACTTGTTAAATTAACTTTTGTTAAGCTTCCCACAGGGTGCTGGCGTGGTTCAACAAAAAGCCACAAGAAATCGAAATAGGGAAGTTTATCACTCACAGGTCCTGGAGGAAGTTCATGGTACGCTTCGAGGGGTTACACGGGGAGGTCAGGGCAGGGGGCAGGCAGAGAAAGAGGCAGGACCTGGGCACATGCCTTTATTAGGGTCTGTGGGCAGAGTGCTTTGGGGTTCCTGGGCTGAGATCAGATTGGTCAATTTAAACCAAAAAGAGTAAGGTTTGGTTAAGCTCCAAGGGGCACACAAAGAAGGCCTTGAGAGGCAGGGAGACTGCTGGTGGGGAAGTCATATCAGGAACTCAGGTTGCTTGTGACTCTGGGGCTGTTATCTAGGGAATGCTCTTGCACGAGGGGCTAGTGTCAGTGTAAGGCCCCTGCAGGCCCCTTGGTCAAACCAAATGTCCACGGGGGCAGTGATACCGTGCAACAGCTAAGCTACACTCTCAATGGTCCCTTTTCAGTCGAGTACTGGCCCTTCAAGTCTCTGATTTTGTGTCCCAGTGCTGCAAGCCCACCCAGAACTCTGCTGGTGTCTCTCCCCAGTAGCCCTCTGTCCAGGCAATCCTCAGACTCTAGGATCCAGCATTGGCAAACTTTCCCAGGGAAGAAGCAGCTACAGACTCTCACCTGCTCTTTCCCTGGTTGTCCCTTTTCCAAAAGCTTCAGAGTCTCGGCCTCCCTTCTTCCTGGTTCCTTCCATTGGTCACTGATGCATTTAAATAGATGCGTGTTTTGTGCATCTCATTTTTTTCTATTTTTCTGTTTTTTCTTAGTGGGAACATTGATATACTCTAAGGTACCCCATCACATCCTGAAATGGAAGTTGATTTATTTTTTCACATTAATCTTTACAACTGAACCGTGTTTTAAGGGATCCATGCTTTCTTTGTGTTGCTGAGTGAGGTCAACTAACACCATTACTTAAGTACTAAGCACTTATTTCAGATAAGTTCCACGTACTTTAGAAGGAGTCTGGAAGTAGTTCTTACTTAAAGGAAATACTACAATATTTTTAGTGTTTGTAATCCAAACAGGACATTTCAAAAAATGTTTTCGAAATTACAAATAATTTAAGAGAAATCTCTGTACGTTTTGGGAAGGAGGTGCTGGTCAACAACATACAGAAACTGCATTATCTCTTTTCTTCCCCGTGATACCCCCACCCCCTAGGGTTAGGGACAGGGAAACATCTGACCCATATCAGAAAGACAGGAATTCTGCTGACTCACAGGAATTGGTCTAATGGCCAGTATCAGAAAAGCAGACTGAGAATTTTCTGTCATTAGAAAGAAAGAGCCAAGAAGATAGAATTCCTCCAAACAAAGACCAAATAGGCAATGAAGGCTACGCTACTGGGCTACAGCACCGATCTAGAGTTAAGGGTCAGTAATAAAGGTTAGGATAAGCTGTTGCTAGCATATGTGAACAGCTAGAGAGATAAATATAGTAGAGATTTCCAATTTGCCGTGAAGGTTATCTTTCTGAGTCTAAAGGAACCCTGTCCCTCACGTCACTCCCATTCCTAACGTCCCCAAACACACATTTATATCTAAAGTCAAGGTAATGCACGTTTCTGGAACCACCCTGGACCTGGTAGCAGAAAGGAAGGGATCTGAGGTTGTTAAATCATCAACTTAATAGTGTCCAGTCAGTCAATTCTGCAGTGATATCCCGGACTCCCACCTGCTTCCCCCAGTTACCGATCCTTCTTTGACATTTAGAAGCCTTTCCAGCCTACTTTTCTGGCCTTACCTTCTCCTGCTGCGCTGCTGGTCCATGTACTCCAGCCACAGGGGACCGCGTGCGTTCTGCAAATACGCCCTGGATTTGTTACACCTCTAAGCCTTTGTTTATTTGGTCTGTCTTCTTCGAAAATAGCCTCTCGTTTCATCCGACCCCTGTGCTTTCCTTCTTCCAATCTCTCTGTTTGTGGTAATCTGACTTATTTTTTAGTCCCCTCTCCCATGACTCTTTCTCTATTAAATATTTCTGTTCCCAGCCAGATGTGACCTGTTCTACCTTTAGACTGCCGGAACACTTTGCTCAGGTCTCTCTTAGGACTTTTTTTTACTGTCTGCCTTGAAGACAAACTTGGTGCTCTTGTGTTTTCCTTCTTATTAGACAGTCTGTCCTCTGAAGAACAGAACTGTGATTTTTTTTTCAGTCCATAGAAGGGCCACTAGATTGTTACAAATACTAGTCATTGATAAATATGCGTCCAGCTAAATATAGGTGGCATGTGGTCCCCACAGCCAGCGCACAGTAGGATGTTGCCTTCTTCCAGGCCAGCTGAAGCGTGCTTCTCTGACTCCTCACAGGCCTTTAAAGACCCGCCTGATTAGGTAAGACCCACCCAGGATAATCTCTCTTCTGATTACTCAGAGTCGACTTTTTTTTAAAACAAAACTTTTATTTTACATGTTGTGATAGTTTCAGGTGTACAGCAGAGCGACTCAGCCATCCATATACATGTATCCGTTCTCCCCCAGACTCCGCTCCCATCCAGGCTGCCGCATAACACTGAGCAGAGTTCCCTGTGCTATGCAGTAGGTCCTTGTTAGTTATCCTTTTTAAATATAGATATCCCTTCCCTCCACCCTTCCCACCTGGTAACCATAAGTTCATTCTCTAAGTCCGTGAGTCTGTGCCTGTTTTGTAAATACGTTCATTTGTATAATTTCTTTTTAGATTCCGCATATAAGCGATATCATACGATATTTCTCTTTCTCTGTCTGACTCACTTCACTCAGTATGACAATCTCTAGGTCCATCCATGTGGCTGCAAATGGCATTATTTCATTCTTTTTTCATGGCTGAGCCATATGTCAATTGTATATATGCACCACATCTCCCTTATCCATTCCTCTGTCAGAGTCAACTTATTATTACTTAACCATGGCAGTGAGATCTCATCATATTTCCAGGTTCCACCTGTACTCAGGTGGAGGGGCACAAAGATAATGGGGGCCATTTTAGAGTTCTGCCACCCATATGCCCCTCCCTTTTCTGCATCGTTTTCTTTTTAATTTATGTATTTATTTTTTACTGAAGTATAGTTGATTTACAATGTTGTGTTAGTTTCAGGTGTACAGCAAAGAGATTCAGTTATATATGCTCATATATATATATGTGTGTGTGTGTGTGTGTGTATATATATATATATATATTCTTTTTCAGATTCTTTTCCCATGTATAGGTTATTACAGAACACTGAGTAGAGTTCCCTGTGCTACAAAGTAGGTCCTTCTTGGTTATCTGTTTTATCTGTGGTCGTGTGTGTCTGTTCATCCCAAACTCCTAATTAATCCCTCCCACCCCCCACCTTTCTCCTTTGGTAACCAGGGCTACTTATACTTCTAGAATTCTCGTGAATATAATTAGAAAGGATTAAAACATGACGTGTAAATTGTGGAATAAGCCGTCTGTGTATATGCTTGCCTTATAGAAAAGGTAATGCAGTTTTCTTCTTTTCACCCAGTTGAAAGGGCTTCAGACTTCAGGAACTATAAATAATGGTGGTGTCAAAATGGCGACCTTTGCTTTAGAACCACCTACCTGTGACTTAGAATCTCCACAGTGTTGCACAAGCTTTCAAACTTCACAATGCATTGGATGAATGGAAACGAGGCTTGAAATATCATTTTACCCAGAAACTCAGAACATTGGGAAATTGATGTAGCACAAATATTTATTAAAGTAAATTTAATTCAGAGTCAAAAATTCAGAAAGGAAATTTAATTCAGAGTCAAAACCTGTTGCCAATTAGGGGAAAAAAAGAAGAACCCTACATTTCCGAGTAGACTTTTTCCCAGATCTTCATATCCCCTACATCGTCCCGTGCCCCAAAGAAGACCCGTCTCCTGCCTTGGAATCCCGCTACTCACACACACAGGGGAGAGCTCTCAGCCTCTTTGGAAATGCTTTTTCCCTCTCAAAGTGTGTTAGTTTTCTTCACTCTTTTAGGTATATGTTTTCATGAGCCTCCGTTTTAAGGCTCAAAAGAAAAAGAAAAAATCAACAACTAGTTTCAAATCAATTACCAGTAATCTTAAAAATGCTTTATTTGGGCTTCCCTGGTGGCGCAGTGGTTGAGAGTCCGCCTGCCGATGCAGAGGACATGGGTTCGTGCCCCGGTCTGGGAGGATGCCGCGGAGCGGCTGGGCCCATGAGCCATGGCCGCTGAGCCTGCGCGTCCGGAGCCTGTGCTCCGCAACGGGAGAGGCCACAACAGTAAGAGGCCCGCGTACCACCAAAAAAAAAAAAAAAAAAAAAATGCCTGCAAAATTTGCCTGCATTACATCTTTTCCTTCCCATTACTTCCCGTCTGTGCACCACCCAGGTGGGGACGACCAGCACATGTGTCCGTGACTCTCGCTCCTTTCCCAGTTCCTGCTGAGTAATGAGCCTGTCCACAGTCCCTCAGCCTTCAATGTTTACTTCTTTCTCAAGTTCTTTTTTCTAACTTGCTATTCTTTTGCTTTTCGCTCTTTACTTCTCTTCCTCTTACTAAATATCTCTCATCCTTAAATCTTCTGCTCCTTTTCTATCAGTCTGGGGCATTCCAATCAACTTCCTAAATTCAGATTTTTTTTTTAAAGAGCAGAAAACTGTAATCTTTAACCATCAGATCGGAATCACCTAGTATGACTCTAAAAGCAACTTCTTCATGTTAGTAGCGTCTCTGATGAAGCTACCTACTCAGGATGAGCCCTTCTTAAATGTGTTATTTTATGTGTTTATCTTTATACATGAGCATATTTACATCTTTTGAAATTAAAAAGCCTCAGAGTTCGAGCGCCTGGAAATGATATATTTTTATATGTCAGTTATACCACAATTAAAAAACAAAAAAAAACAAGCCCTGAAAGTCTTGTTGAAAACAATCCCCCTCACTGTCCCTCTCCACCTCCCAGACTGAGGATCCCAGGGCAGCCAAGTTCAGTCCTTTTACCTGCTTCTCCACCTTGTAAGTAATATACTTAGAATACAGTTCCTTGGTTTGTGAATTCTAGGCAGCGTCAACCTGCTATTTTGTAGGTGAGGCTATAGTTACAGTCTCACCCTCTCTCCATCACCCCGCCCCCGCCATCTTCCCAATAGAGTGAAATTTCAATTTGTGGCTAAATGAGCAGTCATGGTTTACATTTACAGGACTACATAAATCTTTTCTGTTGCTCATACAGGTAGTGTACTTTGATTGTTTCCTTCTTTGTACAAGTTTTTATTCTTCCTAGAGTTCATGATTGCCCTGTTTATATTTTTATTTGCTTAGTTTCTGTGTATCTGTCGCTCTATATATTTTTTCTAATGTTGTAACATACCTGTCAAACAACTAAAAATTAACTTTTCCAAATGCCACACATAGCAAATCAATCAGTTCCCTTTCCCCCCTCTCTGGAGATTTCTCTCCCATGGCTTTCCATCTTGCCCGAACATGGACCTGCTGTCCAGGGCTGCCACACAGCTGTCATTCCGGAACATTCTTTCAGTGCCCCCTGGGAATTTCCATAGTCTCCTAAATCCTCTGTTTCCTGTATCACACGTCTTCCTTTTTCTTCATTTACTTCCTCTTTTTTTTGTGGAGCAGATGCTCTAGTACTTTCCTGAGAAAGAGAATATATAGGAGGTAAAATTTTTGAGCCTCTAAAATATTGGAGATACAGCCTCTAAAATATCGTAAAATATTGGAAATAATTAACAATTTGTCTGGGAGTAGTGTTTTAGGTGGGAAAGAATTTTGCCTCAAACCTTTGAAGAATCTTCCCCATTGTCCTCTAGTTTGTCCTGTGTTGGCAGTTGGATGCTATTTGACACCTGACTCTGCAAACGGTGTTTGCTTGCTTGTCCTTTGGGGTTAGATTTTAGGATCTTCTCTTCTTTCTGATTTTCCTAAATTTCACTGGTGCTGTGACTTGGTGTGGGTCTTTTCTTCTTTGTTGGGCTGGCCTCTTCAAATGTGGAAACTCTTTTTTTTTAAAATTAATATTTATGGCTGCATTGGGTCTTTGTTGCAGTGCGCGGGCTTCTCTTGTTGCAGAGCACAGGCTCTGGGGCGCACGGGCTTCAGCAGTTGTGGCACGAGGTCTCAGTAGTTGTGGCTCGCAGGCTCTAGAGTGTAAGCTCAGTAGTTGTGACGCACATGCTTAGCTGCTCCGCGGCATGTGGGATCTTCCCGGACCAGGGCTCGAACCCGTGTCCCCTGCATTGGCAGGCGGATTCTTAACCACTGTACCACCAGAGAAGCCCCAAATGTGGAAACTCTTATCTTTTAATTTGGGGAGAATTATTTGTTTATATTTTCCCCTGTCCATTTTCTCTGTTGTCTCTGGGACTAGCAAATAATTTCAGTTTCTAATCACATCTTTATAGAACTGTTCAGACCATAAGGCTCATTTATGGCAAACAGTTTTCATGACTACCTATTAATTTGGAGAATGAGGCATAGGGGGAAGAAATCAAGTTAAAAGAACTAAACATCTAAAGAATGTTTAGTTTATTCAATTTTTTTCTTACTCAGTTTTTCTTATGTTTCTCATTTCTCTTACTTAGTTTTTTCCTATATAAATCTTGCTTTTATAATTTTTTAAAGTGAAGAAATTCCTGTTGTTTTACTTCCTTTCCTCGTTAAACGTGAATACTTCTAACAGTGATAATGACATTGTGGTGATTGATGGTAACGGCTCCCGTTGTGGCTATCATCATGACTCAGGTTCCTCACTGTAAAATAGGATCACAATAGAATCTGCTGTCCCTTAATGCTGTTGTGAATATGAAGGGAGTGTCACACATAAAGTGCTTGGGCCAAACGCTGAACACAGTGAGTGCTCAGTAAGTAGTAGTTAACCTATTTTTATCACTATTTATGATCCAGTTTCTGTAAGGCTGGTATTGTCCCCATTTTACAGAGGAGGAAGCCGAGGCTCAGAGAGGTTAAATCACTCGTACAAGGTGACACAGCTAGCAGGGGCTCTTCCCATTTGGCTGTGTTACCAGTGGGGAGGCCTTCTTGTCTTTGCATCCATGTCCTTTTTCTACTCCCTTATACAACGCTACTACTCCCTTATACAACCTGCCCATCCTAAAACCCAACAGTGTGCAAGGTCAGCATTGGATCACCAAACGCTAGCGTCAGCAGGCTTTCTTGAAGGCACTCAAGAAGCACGTAGAGAACTTTGCCCCAAATACGTCCAGTACCCGCTGTGTGGAGGCAAGGCCTGGAGCACACGTTCTCCACACGTGCTGTTCCGTGACATCACGGAAAGCCTAGGGTGTGTCTCAGTTAAGACCGTGAGGATTTCCCCGTTGGTGCACAGGGTAGGATACCTGCAGCACGTGCTCCACAAGCAAGACACGGATGGCATCCTCTCCAGGAGAACAAACAGACTGGCCATCCATGCTCTCTATGACACTTCCCAAAAGAAAAGGTTCCATGTGTGACTATACAGGCAGTGACCACATTTTCCCAGTCAGGCACACAAAGTCAGTCCCTCAAACCTCCCCTGAAATATCCCCACGTTGTGGCCAAGCGCACTGGGGGCTGAACACCCTGCTCACCGTCAGACCTCGCCCTGGAGAGCCAGCTCTGCCCCGGGCCCAGGGGCATCCTGTGTGCTCAGCACAGCTGACTGCTGTGGGTTGCCTTCTAATTTTGGAACTGGACAATGTTCTTTTTGATAAACGTGGACCCACTTTTGGACAGGCCCATTGCACTAGGCAATTTTTGCACTAGAAATAATGTAAATTAGTATGAGATGAAAAGTACCCTTGCCTCTCTCCCCATTCAAAACCTCTTAAAAGTTTTAGCAAGTGGAAAAAGGAACCAGCATCGAAGGAGGTGATGGGCTGTGTTATTGTGATCCTGAAAGGAATCATGTGTCCTAGAAAGGAAAATTCCCGGGACAAAAAATTAAAGATGCTGGAAACACAAGAAACAAGAACACACAACATTCTAAATACTGGTCCATCCATTTCCTTATCCTACCCCATCCTTTTCTCACTGCAAATCCAGTTCCTCAGGACTGCTTTCATGGTTTTGACACTAATGAAACACCCAAGAGTCTGGAAGCCAAAGAATCAGGCTGAGAGGAAGGCCATCATTTCTGGCCTCAAGGTTTGCCTTCGTGAAAATGACGGGCCACTGAGCCAGAGTGAATAGAGCGGAGAGAAGGGGCACCAGCGGGGGTCCCGCCCGCCTGGACCCCGTCCCCACACGTCCTCCTCAGTTCCTCAGCTCGGTGAGGTGGTCATTTCTGTTCTCACATTACATGTGAGGAAACTAAGGCGCTTAGAACTCACCCAGAGCGTCTAGAGGAAGAGCTGGGATTAGTCTCATGTGTAGTTTTCCAAGGACCTGCAACCCAAAGGCAGAATACTAGCTGAGTCCCTCACGGGAAAAGATCAGATTAAGAAAAATGCAATCCTGAAGGTAGGCAGGGGGATGGAAAGAGCTTTTTCCATTTCGAATTCTAAATGCCACACAGCCATCCTAGTCTTAATTATAGGACAAAGAATCATTATTTGTTGAAATTCTTCTGCGAGTAACAGTTCGTTAAGGCTTTTGAGGAGAAATTATTTGGGAAGTGTGTTTAACTCACTTCTACTTAAAATTCACATCAGAGCAACTGTTTTAAGTACAATGAAATGCCATTTTAATAATTTCATAATATGTTTTAGTGATGGATAGCTACTTTAAATTTACATGCCAGCGATGTAAATGGCCGTAAGTGATTTTTTTGTCATCCTAAATGAAAGGATGGTAAGTAGCTCGAGATACCAACGTGAGTATGACGCAGGCGTGCCATTTATAGTTGATTAGACTAAAAGGATGCTAATCCGTCTGTATATTTAAAACAACACCCATTGGGGAAGGAGATTGATTTGCTAGGATAAAAAGTTATTTTTTAGAGTTAGAATGAACTGTAACAAGGACTTAACTTTAATAAGTATATTTGCTAAGGATTCTTAGTTTCACCTTAAGAAATGATTGTACCCTTAGAGCTGAGTGGAGTGAGATCTGGGGGGAGTCTTTGTAGGATTTCCTAGTAGACAGACTGGCAATTTCTTCTCTTCTCTGGCATAAATAAGACACTCATGAAAGCATCAGCCCTGAAAAGCAGTGTTTGTATATTGACATCTACGCTCCACACTATCTTTGGTTTTACTTTTTTTTTTTTTTTTTTTCCGGTATGCGGTCATCTCACTGTTGTGGCCTCTCCCGTTGCGGAGCACAGGCTCCGGACGCGCAGGCTCAGCGGCCATGGCTCACGGGCCCAGCCGCTCCGCCGCATGTGGGATATTCCCGGACCGGGGCACGAACCCGTGTCCCCAGCATTAGGCAGGAGGACTCCCAACCACTGCGCCACCAGGGAAGTCCTGGTTTTACATTTTTAAAAAAGGCTCTTCACAAAGCTTTACTATTAGAAGTAGTGACATCAAAGCAGAAGTAGTTTAGCCTTGAGCAAGCAGCAGTGCAGCCTTTTAAAAATCATTATTTGTGAAACAACATGAAATTCTGTTGACTCTTCTCGCGTAAAAAAAAAAAATTTGGCTGAAGTCTTTAAGTTACCTGCAGTGACTAGAGATGAATTAAATAACATTTTTAAAGTAAATCTGTTTTTTCACACAGCTAATTTTTCCAAGGAATGCAGGATAGATGTACAAATTGTTTTGGCCGGGTTTTGTCAGCAAAGAATCAGGTTTGTTTCAGTGGAGGATCGAGCTCTTTGATGCATATTGATTACCTTTTATGGAACACATATTTGCAGTTAATTGTTATAGCAATATTTTAGCTGATTTGGAAGTTGATAACTTTTCTTGGGAAGAAGAAAGGATAATTTTGGATGTAAAATTAGTTTAAATGTTAATCCATAATTTATCCTTGAGTGTATTACTTTACAATTCTATGATACTTTAAAAACTGGAAAAAAAACAGAACCCAAAGCATTATCATATAGGTACCATCTTTAAGAGTCATTTCATTTTGTGTCCTTTCTGCATTTTACCAACGTTAATTGTAGGCCTGTCATGACGTGTGAAGGACAAACCTGCCAGAACATAATTTTGTCTGATGTCATTTAAAAATTAAAAGTATGTAGGATTTTAAGCTTTTAAATACTTCTCTTGGGGCTAACATTACACATATATGGATTTCATTTATTCCATCTTCATCCCAATAAGCAATAAGCTACTGAAAGCTTATTCCATATAAACCACTGAGCTGAGTCATGATGAGGTTACAGAGAGGAATCAATACAGCCCCTGCTGCATGGGGAGTGTTCGTTAGGCTTATTACGCAGCTGCTGTAACAAAGAGATCCAAAATACAGTGGCTTAAATAGGATAGAGATGTATTTATTCCCCCTGTAGCAACCCATAGGTGAGTATGTCCAGGGCGATGGAGGTGTTCTGCCGCCCTGAGTGTGTGGCCTCCAAGGGGCATCCAGCCACCAAGTCTTCCAGCCAGCAGGACGGAGACATTCAGGACAAGCAACTTGCCATTAAGGGGGTGGCTGGAGCTCACATAAATTATTTCTTCCCACTTCTGTCACCGGAGTGAATCTAGTTTTGCGGCCACACCTGAGGCGTGTAGTCTCTAATCGGCAGTGGGAACCCAGCTAGAACTTAGGGGACTCCGTCACTGAAGGGGACTCAGTAAGTAAAGGGGTCAAAATATCTTTGTTAATTGAAGTAGAGTCGATTTACAATGTTTTTTAATTTCTGTTGTACAGTAAAATGATTCTGTTTTTATATATGTGTGTGTGTGTGTGTGTATATATATATATACACACACATTCTTTTTTATATTCTTTTCCATAATGGTTTATCTCAGGATATTGACTATAGTTCCCTGTGCTATACAGTAGGACCTTGTTGTTTATCCATCCTATATATGAGTTTGCATCTGCTAATCCCACACTCCCAATCCATCCCTCCCCCTGGCAACCACAAGTCTGCTCTCTATGTCTGTGAGTCTGTTTCCATTTCATAGATATGTTCATTTGTGACGTATTTTAGATTCTACATATAAGTGATATCATATGGTGGTATTTGTCTTTCTCTTTCTGACTTACTTCACTTCGTATGATAATCTCTAGGTCCATCCACGTTCCTGCAAATGGCATTATTTCGTTCTTTGTTATGGCTGAGTAGTATTCCATTGTATATATTTACCACATCTTCTTTATCCATTCATCTCTTGATGGACATTTAGGTTGTTTCCATGTCTTGGCTATTGTGAATAGTGCTGCTGTAAACATAGGGGTGCAGGTATCTTTTTGAAGTGTAGTTTTATCTGGATATTTGCCCAGGAGTGGGATTGCTGGATCATATGGTAATTCTATTTTCAGTTTTTTGAGGAACCTCCATACTGTTTTCAATAGTGGCTGCACCAACTTACATTCCCACCAACAGTGTAGGAGGGTTTCCTCTTCTCCACACCCCCTCCAGCATTTGTTATTTGTAGACTTTTTAATGATGGCTATTCTGACCAGCATGAGGTGATACCTCATTGTAGTTTTGATTTGCATTTCTCTAATAATTAGCGATGTTGAGCATCTTTTCATGTGCCTCTTGGCCATCTGTACATCTCCTTTGGAGAAATGTCTGTTTAGGTCTTCTGCCCATTTTTTCAATTGGGTTGTTTGCTGTTTTGTTGTGGAGTTGTATGAGCTATTTGTATATTTTGGAAATTAAGCCCTGTCAGTCACATTGCTTGCAAATATTTTCTCCCATTTCGTAGGTTGTATTTTTGTTTTGTTTATGGTTTCCTTTGCTGTGAAAAAGCTTGTTATCTGGTACCGTTTTTAAAGTCAAAAGGGTTTGCTGCTGCCTTTGGGGAAGAGACCTCACTTGTGCCCAGCAAAGGGGCCTAGGACTGGAGGGTCGGTTAGCATCCTCTGCCCTCACCCCAGTCCCTTCTGAGCTGCCTCCAGGCAACTTCCCTTCTCCCCAGATGCTTGTGAAGGTCCCTCAGGGCCCCATCCTTAGCAGTAAGTTACTCTTGTTGAAAAAGTGGTTTGAGAATGGGCAATGGATGTCCTCCAAACTACCCCGCTCCCACTCCGTCCTGCCAACCCCCAAAACTTAAGCTCTTGTTGGACCAGCATTAATACCCTGGGCCCTGTAAGCATCTCCAGTAGATCTGTAGAGGGAATCGCCTCGTTTTTTGACACGCCGTGAGCCTGAGCATCTGGGGTGATCATTTCACGTTCAAGAGAATAGACTGTGCGGGTCTGGTTTTCCTTCTTCTTCAAAGGACTTAATGAGAGCCAGGTGGAAAGTTTCTGGCCTGTGATGCTGAGCTGTACACGGGGGTCTAATATGTGCAACCCATACCCGTTCTTTGTCGTGATGATTATTCTGGGATGTTCTGAGCTTTGGGTTGGTCCTTGTCTGACCACAGAATTGCTGCATGCCCTTCAGAGGTATTTTACTATGCTCCCCCGAGCCTAGCTGTACTAGTGTTATTATATGATATCAGATTTCTCCACAAAATGCCGTTGCCATTGGCTATTCGTTTGTGCACAACAACAAGATGATTTTACTGTGCTGAGTCCATTTTGTAGTATTTGGTGACCTTCACCAGAAGTTCAGAGTTCTTGGCAGGCGTCTTTCCCCTTGGCCACAGAGGAACCCTGTGTTTCCCTGGATCCTTCCAAGAGATGGGAATGCAACAGCAGCAGCTGAAGATATGAAAATGACTAGGAACAACACAGACACAAATTCAGAAAAGTACTGGGAAAGAATGGTCAGCTGAAGTAGTTCTCTTTTGACCCCGAACATTCTGTAAGAATCATTGGTAGGTTGGCTGTCACACAGCAGTTTTTTGTTTGTTTGTTTGGTGGGTTGGTTTTTTTGCGGTACGCAGGCCTCTCACTGCTGTGGCCTCTCCCGTTGCGGAGCACAGGCTCCAGACGCACAGGCTCAGCGGCCATGGCTCACGGGCCCAGCCGCTCCACGGCATGTAGGATCTTCCCGGACTGGGGCACGAACCCGTGTCCCCTGCATCGGCGGGCGGACTCTCAACCACTGCGCCACCAGGGAAGCCCACACAGCAGCTTTAAACAGGAGAAAAACAACTGCCTGTGTCCTGACATGTGATTTCATATTTTAAACACAGATGATAGAGTTCTGACTACAGATTTGACTCTTAGGCCCATGTGAGTGACTACCATTATATGCTGAAATCCATGAAATAATGAGAATCTAACAGAAACTTCTAATATATATATTTTTTAATTCTGTTGAAGTATAGTTGATATAAATGTTGTGTTAATTTCTGCTGTACAGCAAAGTGACTCAGCTATACATCTGTATGTATTCTTTTTCATATTCTTTTCCATGATGGTTTATCACAGGATACTGAATATGGTTCCCTGTGCTATCCAGTAGGACCTTGTTGCTTATCCATCCTATATATACTGGTTGGCAATTGCTGACCCCAAACTCCCACTCCATCCCTCCCCCAGCCCCCTCCCCCTTGGCAACCACCAGTCTGTTCTCTATGTCTGTGAGTCTGAGAAACTTCTAATATATTTTTAATCAGACACAAATAAAACTTTAAGATTTCCCAAAAAGAAATGAATCGAGTGGGTGGATGATGTCAGCACCTAAATTTCTCTCAATGCTTTCAAAGTGGGCTTTTTCTTAATGTTTAACAACAACAAAAAAATGTTCCACTGATTGGAAAGCCAGCGCTTACTGAGATACACAGTGCCTTTGAGCGAGCGTTCCAAAAAAGTGTATACATCCTTCTGGCCTGGATCGTCCTCTCCTCGGCGTTCCCAGCTGACACAACCGCATTCCTCCAGTTACATGTTCTGTTACCCTCGAGACTCCGGCGCCGTCCCACCCAGAAGCATTAGCGTTGCTCTATTACCATAAAAGTCCGCCCTGTGAGTGCTGTGTAAGAGACAAAGCAAATGGGCTGCACCGACACATAAAAGCAGCCCCCCCCTCCCGGATTGAAGAACACGCGCCCTCCACACTGTGACTGCTGGAGTTTCTGTCTTCCCGGAAGGATGATGGCTCCTCGAGTGCAGAAAGCTTCGCCCCAGCACACAGGGATGGCCACGACCTCTGCTTCTGTCTCTCGCATTTTCCCGAAGGTATTTTAACGCACCAAATCTTAAATCTAAAACTGTGTTTGAGATCAAGAGAAATATTTATAACATTTATGCGTTCAGTTCGTGATTCAGAGATTTATTTATAAGACTGTTGACTTGGGGACACCCCACTCTTGCCTTTAAACTGCCGAAGTGAGTCATGTTTGTACGAGGTAATTGTACCAGAAGGTACAACTAACTTGTAAGCTTCTCTTTAAAATGTCCATTCACAACCTACAATCACTGTAAATAACAGGCTGCCAGGAATTTTGCTCGGTTTTATGGCCGTATATCTTTATTATGCGTGCATTAGGCTGTACCCAAACAGACTTTTGTCACAGAGGGGTTCTTGGAGGAGAAGCGAGTCCCTTTATTAGCGTATCAGTATAGAGTTCTGAGGGTGTAGGATTGGAAAGATGCAATATCTCAAGGTCTCCCTTCCATGATAGGGAACGAAGCCGAGGAAACAGCTGGCGCAGAAGAGAAATAATAGATTCCAGTTGGTGGAAGGTGTACACGTATGATTCGAGCATCATTAAAGCTCAGCTGCAACCCACTGTCATCATGGTGGGCGCTTCCCTCTTTAACACCTCAGTGCCTCGTGCTGGCTGAGTCTGTGTCCTCCTGGGAGGCTCTCTGACTCTCCACTGAGAGATTGATGAAGCCCACGCCCATCTGACCCCCAGCACAATGGGAAGCTTCTTGTGGCCACAACGCCAGAGTTTCTGAGAACATCCTGCCGTTGGAATACCCATGACTTAGGAGGAAGACCTCACCAGCCAGAGCTGGTGTTGTACGAAGGAGAAAGAGTAGGAGGGGATTTGGTGTCTGAAGTCAGCTTGTTACACAACGGACAAAGGCCCGCTCTGGCCGCGTCGAGGTTTCACTGTGCCCTCGCTTCACCTGCGTTCGACTCAACCTTGCTTAGCACACACACCTCAGCTGTGATACCGAGGCCTCCCGGTCTCCCCTGAAGCTCCCTTGACTCCTGAGCCAGACACACTTCTTTGGTGGGTTTGAGACTCAACCGGCTCTATTACCAGCCTCCTCAGGCTGCCTGTGACCCAGCCTGTTCACATTCATTCATTCATTCGTTCATCCACTCATTCTTCACTCGTTTACTCACCATTCATTCAATAATGATTTACTGTCTCCCCTGTGTGTGTCAGTCATGCTGGGTCCTGGAATGTACCTGAGAGCAAAACCCAGCCCCTGTCTTTGAGGAGTGTCCTGCCTGGCTGGGGAGATAGCCGTGAAAAGTGGCAACTTCAAAACCACATGATAACTGCTACGTAGGGGTGAGTGGATGCTACGGGGACACATCAGAAAGGTGTCCTACCTGATCTTGGGGAGCCGAAAGCACTTCCCATGAGAGCCCACGTTTAAGCCAAGCCGGGAGGGAAGAGCAGAAGACAGGCAGGAGACCTAAGGGGGAACGAAGATAAGGAGAGAAGGTACAGTATTCTATGGGGAAGGAAAGGGGCAAGCCAGAGCCTGTGAGGGCCAGGCAGATCCATGTCAGAGAAGTGTGAAGAGTTCACAGTGCGGGGCGGGGAGCAGAAAGGAGAACAAGTAGCGGAGAGATGACAGAGGAGATGACGGTCCGGGGGAACCAGACGTGAA
Source organism: Delphinus delphis (assembly GCF_949987515.2). Taxonomy (NCBI): domain Eukaryota; kingdom Metazoa; phylum Chordata; class Mammalia; order Artiodactyla; family Delphinidae; genus Delphinus; species Delphinus delphis. Next base: position 175,424,343 of record NC_082684.1, read on the forward strand.
GGGCCGCATCTGCCACGGTAAGGCGTTGGAGGTAATTGGGATCAGTCAGGGGATGAACCCCATGGACCGTGTTTCCATCAGAGCAGCCGTTTCCTGATTTGTCATAAGCTCGTATCTAAGCACGCAGGCTCTATCCTGAACAGGTTAGTGGACTCTAGCCATCTGGCTGGCTTTCATGCCCTCCTGTCTTTCCACAGTTAACCAAGGCTGTGACCACAGCTCGCCCACTGTTTGCGTCCCCTGACTGGTGGCCTCGCCCAGTTTGTTGTGCCTCCTATGGTCACACGCTCTGTGCTCCATCTGGGCCCACGACACACCTACAGTGCTCCTATTTTATGCACTTTCATCAAGATGTCTCTCTTAATTTTAACTCAAATTTAAATCTGAAACGTGTAAAAATATAGGAGCTTACCATTCCTTCCACAAATATTAGCGTAACTACTCTGTGCACGAGAATGCTCTAGGAGATATAGTAATGACTAAAAAGGACTCAGCCTCCAGCTTCGCGGGGTTGCAGACAGACAAACAAGACAGCAGAGGGTGACAGGTGTTACGTAGAAAATCGTTAGGAGATGATGCTTGTTCTGTAGAAAACTTAAGCAGCAAGGGTTGCTGGACCATGCTATTTTTCTGTAGGGTTGTAACATATACACACAATAGAAAAGACAGGCTACCATTACTGTAAGCCTGTCTCAGGAAGTTTTTTAATGACCTCAGGATTCAAAAATCAGAATTCACGTAACTAGTTACAAATCATAGATTTGGATAGTAATGTTATTGTCGCTTATCAATTTCAGTTTTTAAGAATCTTTCTGATTTTAAGTTTATTAAATTCAGTGTATGATTATAATTTTAGCCTTGTAGTGGCATAAACAGGATTTTGCCATAATCTTATGTTCTAAATGTCCCTGATCTAAATGCTGTGACTCAATGCATTTCTGAATTAGGATTTTGCTTTAAGCAAATAATAGTTAAGCACTTCACTGTTTATATTGTATCTTAATTTTCCACTTAGAATGATGGAGAAACATTAGTGGTACAACCCTGTGGGCGATAGTAGGGACTTTGATAGGGAGGGACACAAGTCCTCCAATATATGCCCAGTAGGGGTGACAGGAAAGAGGACTGGAGAAGCAAGATTTGAAGAAAGAAGAGCTGAAATTTTCCAGAATCGTAAGACAGCATGAATCCTCAGATTAAAGGGACAGCCAGTAGCAAGCAGGAGGAAGAAAAATAAGTACAATAGTGAGGTTGAAGAACACCAAAAATAAAGAGAAAAACTGTAACAGAGAAGAACAGATCTGACTCCATATTAGATCTGTTTCTTTTGCTTTAACCTCCGTGCTCCATTGCCTGTGCTTAGTCCTGCGGGCTCTGTGCCATTTTAAAAAGAATGTTGCCTGTAGCCTGAAATACATCCCATTCTCAAGGCTCTGACCTTTAAAGGTGTAACACCTTTCTGTTCATATAGAGATAAAAAGTTGTAGAACAGAGAATCACATGTGTGTTGCTGGAGGTTTACAGGAACATCGTGACCTGATCTACGTGGACAGTGGCAAAAACAAGGGATTCCGGCACCAGGAAGTTTGCAACAGCTAACCACGCCCCTCCCTCACCTGGCCTTTAATATGCTTAGCTGAAACCCTTCTGAGAGTTCGGGGTTTTGGGGGCGCAAGCCACCTGTCTTCTTGCACGGCCCTGTGATAAACCTTTCCCCGCTGCAGCTGTGACGTTTTGGTTTCTTTGGCCTCACTGTGCGTCGGGCACACAAACGTGGGTTCGGTAGCAAAAACTTTAAAACTATCAGAGACAAAAAGCAGATTCCACGCAAAGGAGCACTCAACAGACTGACAGCAGACGTGTTATTATTACAACAGATGTGGGGAGACGGTAATGTTCTCATCACCTGAGAGAAATTAACCCTCCATCTAGCATTTTAGACTCTGCAAAACTATTAAAAATGCAAAAATAGACATTTACATAATTACAAAGATTTAGAAAGTTAACCAATCATAGACCCTCATTATAGGATATACTTTAAAAAAAAAAGAACCCAGAAAGTATGGACCACAAGATAACAGCAAACACAGATGTTGATAGAAATAAAAGATAGTATATCAACTATTCCAGTCCCTGGGAGCTCCATCTCAAAATCAGGAGAAAGTCAACATTCTTATCAAAACAATCTATTGTAAAGACAACACAAATCAGAATGAAGCCTTTCCGATGTGGACCCAGCTGCCAGGAGGGATGAGCATTGGCCGGCCTGTGTGGTGACCCTGGGGCTCATGGTATAAGAGGTCAGGCTTGGGGGGAAGCCAGCACCTCTCAGCGGCCTGAGGGTGGGCGAGGGCCCTGTGTAACCATCCGTTTATCTTTTAGTCTTTAATAGTACAATATGATTATTAGAAAAGTTTTTGGTGTTATATTAGATAAATCTGAAGTTCTAAATAACAGTATGAAGTATTTAGTGGGAGAAGGTTAAATGCTGACCAACTTTAGACTTGGCATTAAAAACATAGGGAAGAGACTTCCTTGGGGGCGCAGTGGTTGGGAGTCTGCCTGCCGGTGCAGGGGACACGGGTTCGAGCCTTGGTCCGGGAAGATCCCACATGCCGTGAAGCAGCTAAGCTCGTGCGCCACAACTGCTGAGCCTGCGCTCTAGAGCCCGCGAGCCACAACTGCTGAGCCCACGTGCCACAGCTGCTGAGGCCTGTGTGCCTAGAGCCTGTGCATCCACAACAAGAGAAGCCACCGCAATGAGAAGCCCATGCACTGCAACAAAGAGTAGCCCCCGCCCGCCGCAACTAGAGAAAGCCCGCGTGCAGCAACAAAGACCCAACGCCGCCAAAAATAAATAAATAAAAATAATTGTTTTTTAAATAGGGAAGAATATATTTAAAAATTTTAACAGTAGTCACTAAAAGAATAGAATCTATAGCTTCCAAAAAAGTAGCAGGGAGAAACAGGAAGACCGAAAACTTTTATCAATCCAGCAGAAGACAGAAAAGGAGAAAATTGCAAAGGAACAGGATAGTAAATTAAAAGTAGAAATGTTATGAATATGCAATGAAACAGCAATCACAATAAATATGAGTGGATTAAGCCAGGAGTTGGCAAACTTCTTTTCTGTAAAGGACCAGATAATATGTAGGTGCTGTGGGTCACATATAATTTCTGCAGTTCTTTAAAAACCTTAAAACCGTTCTTAGCTTGTGTATGGCTTGAAAGCCATACAAAAACATATTTCAGGCCAGATTTGCCCCTTGGGAGTAGTTGGTCAACTTGTGGATTAAATTTTTATCAGACAAGACAAGTTTTTCCATTTATATTTATTTATTTGCTTAATATTGAAGTATAGTTGATTTACAATGTTATGTTAGTTTCAGGTGTATAGCAAAGTGATTCATACACAAATATATATATTATTTTCCAGATTCTTTTCCCATATAGATTATTACAAACTATTGAGTATAGTTCCCTGTGCTATACAGTAGGTCCTTGTTGGTTATCTACTTTATATGTAGCAGTCTGTATATGTTACTCCCAAATTCCTAATTTCCCCCCCCCCTCCACCTTTCCCCTTTGGTAATCTGAGTCTGTTTCTATTTTGTGAATAAGTTCATTTGTATCATTTTTTTAGATTCCACATATAAGTGATATCATATGATATCATATGATATCTGTCTTGCTCTGTCTGAATTGCTTCACTTAGTATGATAATCTCTAGTTGCATCCATGTTGCTACAAATGTCATTATTTTGTTCTTTTTATATGGCTGAGCAGTATTCCATTGTTTATATGTACCACATCTTCTTTATCCATTCATTTGTCAGTGGATATTTAGGTTGCTTCCATATCTTGACTATTGTAAATAGTGCTGCAGTGAACATTGGGGTGCATGTATCTCTTCAAATTATGGTTTTCTCTGGATATATGCCCAGGAGATGGATTGCAGGATCATATGGTAGCTCTGTTTTTAGTTTTTAAAGTAACCTTTGTACTGTTCTCCATAGTGGCTGCACCAGGAGTGTAGGAGGGTTCCCTTTTCTCCACACCCTCTCCAGCATTTATTATTTGTAGACCTTTAGATGATGGCCATTCTGACTGGTGTAAGGTGGTACCTCACTGTAGTTTTGATTTGCATTTCTCTAATAGCGTTTAGGTATCTTTTCCTGTGCCTTTTGGCCATCTGTATGTCTTTGGAGAAATGTCTATTTATATCTTCTGCCCGTTTTTTGATTTGGATTGTCTGTTTTTGTGATATTGAGCTGTATGAGCTGTTTGTATATTTTGGAGATTAATCCCTTCTTGGTTGCATCATTTGCAAATGTTTTCTCCCATTCTATAGGTTGTCTTTTCATTTTGTTTATGGTTTCCTTTGCTGTGCAAAAGCTTTTGAGTTTAATTAGGTGCCATTTATTTATTTTTATTTTCATTACTCTGGGAAATGGGTCCAAAAAGACCTTGCTGCAATTTATGTCAAAGAATGTCATTCCTATGTTTTCCTCTAGGAGTTTTATAGTATCTAGTCTTACATCTAGGTCTTTAATCCATTTTGAGTTTATCTTTGTGTATGATGTTAGAGAATGTTCTAGTTTCATTCTTTTTCATGTAGGTGTCCAGTTTTCCCAGCCCCATTCATTGAAGAGACTGTCTTTCCTTCATTGTATATTCTTGCCTCCTTTGTCATAGATTAACTGACCATAGGTACATGGATTTATTTCTGGGCTTTCTGTCCTGTTCCATTGATGTATATGTCTGTTTTTGTGCCATTACCATACTGTTTTGATGACTATAGCTTTGTAATATAGTCTGAAATCAGGGCAGCTGATTCCTTCAGCTCTGTTTTTCTTTCTCCAGATTGCTTTGGCTATTCGGGGTCTTGTGTGTTTCCATTCAACTTTTAAAATTCTTTGTTCTAGTTCTGTGAAAAATGCCATTGGTAATTTGATAGGGATTGCATTGATGGGGATTGCAATGACTGCACTACCCAAGATTACCTTGGGTAGTGTAGTCATTTTGACAATATTGATTCTTCCAATCCAAGAATATGGTATATCTCTCCATCTGTTTATGTCATCTTCGATTTCTTTCATCAGCATCTTATAGATTTCAGAGTATAGGTCTTTTGTCTCCTTAGGTAGGTTTATTGCTAGGTATTTTATTCTTTTTGATGTGACGGTAAATGGGAGTGTTTCCTTAATTTCCCTTTCTGATCTTCCATCATTAGTGTATAGAAATGCAGTGTCTTTCTATGCATTAATTTTGTATCCTGCACAGACAGAAGTTTTCAGATGGGATTTTTTTTTAAAGCTGGCTGTATGTTTCTCACAAGATAAGAGCCTTTAAAAACACATAAAATATTTATAATAAAGGGTGGGAAAGATACTCTATGCAGCTGACCCTTGGACAACACGGGTTTGGCCTGTGCAGGTCCAGTTCTATGTGGATTTTCTTCAATAGTAAATACTACAGCACCACACGATCCCTGGTTAGTTGAGCTGAGGATGCGGAACCACAGATAAGGAGGAATAGGGAATAGGAGAACCCAACTATAAGTTAAATGTTGTGATTGTGCACTGACCCTCTGCACAATCAGGTTCACCCTGGCATCACTCATTCAAGGGTCAACTGTATTAAGCAAAAGAAAGCTGGTTGACAGACCTGGAAGCAAGGTTCCAAGTACAGACTGTTTGGGAGGTGATTCCGGGAAACACAGGTAGGGAGAAGGGAAGAGAAGGAAGCCAGTCCGAGATGTTATTCGCCACTTAGCACCATGGCCACTGGAGCTCCGCCCTCTGAGGGCTCTGAGAGTCAGAGCAGGATGTGGCTCCAGGCTTCCACCTGAGGAGCAAAGGATCTCGAGCGCTGGCTCTGGGGACACTGGCTCTTCGACTGTCCTGTCTTGCCTTGTGGGTGAGTAAAGTGTCCTCCCATGGCCAGAAATGAAGCAGCCTTTGCACATAGAGGTGAAGGTGAGGGACTCTGAGTGGGGCAAGGAGCGCCTTCAGCCATGCCAGTACAACAGCATCAGTATGAGTCAAGACTGAATTCAGGGCAAAGGGCACTACTAGGGATAAAACGGGAAATGACCTAAGGATAGAGGAATAATCCACCAAAAAGCCAAACCAGTTCTGAGTTAGCTCAAGACCTAGCATCAAAGTAGGCAAAGCAAAAAGTGACAGAGTTACACGGGTACATTGGAAAGTGCACAGTTAGAGCTGAAGGTTTTAAACAAACTCTATTAATAGACCAAGCAAACCAAAACGAGTAGAGAAAGCAGAAGATACCGTGGGAAATAGTAAATTGTGATATAACTCAAACTAAGAATGAAAATGGGGGAACAAGTTCCGAGTCAAATGGGTTCCTCTGGGCTAACACCCAGGTGTGGGTAGGGCTGCATTCCTTCAGGAGGCTCGGTGGGGGAGACCCACTGCCTTGCCTTTTCCAGAGGTCACGTGCGAGCCCCTTCCTCCATCGTCAAAGCCAGCTGCTAACACCTTCCAAAAGGTGCTGACTCCCTTGCCTTTCTTTTTCACTTCTGAGGACCCTTGTGATTACGTTATCCTATTGGCCAAGTCCCTTTGGCCATGTAAGGTACCATATTCACAGACTCCAGGATTAGCACGTGGACTTCTTTGGGAGGGTCACCATTCTGTCTACCACACAAGCTATGTCAGCTGTTGCAAAATGTATATTTAGAGACAAAGAGACGCATCAGTGTACTCTTGAGATCAGGGAAAACATAGGAAAAGGAAACCATAGACCCATTTTATTTATTCTGAATAAAATAGTAGCAAATTAAATTCAGCAGTGTTTATGTTCAGGTTGGGTTCATTTCAGGAGCAGAGGGGTGATTTCAGAAGGGATTCCAAAATCTTTTGATGTAATATGCTGCATTAAGAGATTTTAAAAATCTCTCTGATCATCTCAGTAATTCCATGATAAGCATTTGATTTAAAAAATCAGCATTCAGCATGATTTTCTAAAATCTTAGCAAACTAAAAAAAAATAAATAAATCTTAGCAAACTAGAAATAGAAGACAACTTTCTATACCTAATATCCAAAACCTACAGTAATCGTGTATTGATGAAACTTTAGAAGCATTCTCATTAAAGTCAGGGACCCCCCCCCCCAAAAAAAAGGATATTTCATGTCATCGCTCCTTTCAGTAATGTACTGAAGGTTCTAGACAACCCAACAGATAGATAAAAACATAAGAGATCCAAGTATTGGAAAGAAAGACATGAGGCATATTTACATACTACAAAACCTAAGAATTAGTATTTTTCCTAGTAATGAACCAATATACAATTCTAAAACTAATTTGAAAGCTGGTGCATATTTTTGGATAAAGCTGAGCCTAATAACATGCCTAATAATCCATTAGAAAAGCAATACACAAAACATACTTTCTGCAATGACAACAAAAACTATAATTTACCTAAGACTAAATCCAACAAAGATGTATTTGATAATCAAAAAGAAAATACAGGGCTTCCCTGGTGGCACAGTGGTTGAGAGTCCGCCTGCCAATGCAGGGGACACGGTTTTGTGCCCCAGTCCGGGAAGATCCCACATACCGCGGAGCGGCTGGGCCCACGAGCCATGGCCGCTGAGCCTGCACGTCCGGAGCCTGTGCTCCGCAACGGGAGAGGCCACGACAGTGAGAGGCCCACGTACCCGCCCCCCTAAAAAAAAAAAAAAAAAGAAAGAAAATACAGCATTATTGAAGTAATGGAAGTCTCAAATAAATGGAGAAGTGCTAAATAAAAACCGTGTTTTTGGATTGGAAGTTTTACTATAGTAAAGATAGCAGTTTGCTCCAAATTAATTTAGAAAAACAGTTTAAAATGTAATTCCATTTAACATATCATCAGAGTTTTATATACAATTTGATAAGTGTCCTTAACATTTATATGTAGAGAAAAGGACAAGAATAGCCCCAAAAAAATCTTTAAAGAAGAGCAAGGTAGGGAAGAGATCAGTACTTTTTGTAAAATTATAGTGATTAATACAAGGTGATTTTGGCACAGATTTGGAGGAGGTGCCCAGTGGAAGAGAATAACAAATGGAATATTTGTCAGGCGTGGCATTACTGATCAGTGGGTTAATAAAATGGTGGTGGGAACATTAGTTATCTGTATGGAAAAGATAAAATTTAATTCTTACCTCATTCCCCTGGCTGGATTAAAAACTCAGTGTGTGGATCAGTATTTCAAAAATTTAGAAGATAGCATAAAACAATATTCTTAAGACCTGAGGACGGAGAGAGAGCGTTCTTAAACAATATACAATAGCAGTCAAGGAAAGAATTGATAAATTTGACTCCTTTAAAATGTTAAACTCCTTTAAAAAATATATTTTTAATGCTATAAATAAAGTTAACATAAAACACAGACCAAAAGAAGACATTTACAATGCACATAGTTGACAAAGGATTAGCTGTCAGAGTATGTAATGATTGCCTGCAAAGTAAAGAGAGAAAGAACTGACTTGATAAAAAAAAATAGGCAAGGTTTCTTTTTTTGGAGTGGAGAGAGATGAATAAACGGAACACAGAGGACTTTTAGGACAGTGAAAATACTGTCTGACACCATCATGACGGATACATGTTGTCATACATTTGTCCAAACCCATAGAACGTACAACACCAAGAGAGAACCCTACTGTAAACTATGAACTTTGGGTGATAATGATGTGTCAGTGTAGGTTCATCAATTGTAACAAATGTACCTCTTTGGTGGGGATGTTGATAATGTATGCTTGAGGGCAGGGGGCATACGGGAAATCTCTGTACCTTCCCCCTATCATTTTGCCGTGAACCTTAAACTGCTCCAAAAAAAAAAAAAAAGTCTTACTTAAAAAAAAAAATTAGGCAAAGTTATATGAGGTTGCAGTTTATAAAAGAGGATTGCCTAATGACCAATAAACATGAAAAATTGTTTCATTTTTACTGGTAATCAGAGACATGTAAAATAAAAAAGTAAGTTGCTGTTTCACATCATGAGGTTAGAAAAATATTTAAAGCCTGACAATACCACATGGTGACTTGAATGTGGAGCAAGGAGAACTTTCAAATATTTCTGTTGGAAATGTTAGTTAGTACAAAATATTTGGAGAATAATTTGACCATGTCTCTCAGAGATGAAACTCGGCATTCCCTGTGTCCCAGCATTCCAGATCATTCCTGAAGGAATTCTTGCAGATTGTTGCACAGAGGCACTTGTACAGGAATGTTCACTGTAGCGGTGCCAGTAATGGTAACAGTCTGGAAAAGAATGAGCTGGAACCACGGGTAGCAACCTCTGAAAAACATGATGTAGAAGGAAAAAAAGTTGTAGAATGATACGTAGAGCATGGCGCCACTTATGCAAAGCTATAATCCTTCACAACAATGCTATATAGTGTTATGGAACTCCCTAGATAGGTAGTAGCAAAGCGCAAAAACTTACATGAGAAAGATAAATGCCAGATGACTGACAGCAACTATCATTAGGGATGGAGAGAGGGGAACAGGATCCAGAAAGGATACACAGGGGTTTCCGCTTTGTCTGCAGTATTTAATTTCACAGAAGAAAAAATGTGGAGCAAATATGGCAGCATGTCCACATTTGATGAAGCGTGGGGGCACCACCGCGCTTTCTGTTTTGATTTATGTACTTCTCGGTGCCCATGCTTTCCAAATGAGTATCTCGCATGTGCCAAACACAGTTTTAAGAACTAGGGATAGAGCAGAAGCCATCAGCCTCGCAGACTGTATATTCGAGAGTGTTTAAGATATTTCCTAATTTTTAAAGGGAGAAGCAGAGCAAGAGAAAAATGAAGAAGTGAAGACGAGTTTTTTGAGAAAGATTGGTTGGAACTGTGTAGATTCAGTTGTGCTTGTTGGTCATCAGTCTGTAGTCAATGGGGGTTAAGCAATCGGTTCAGTAACGTGATTTTCTCCAGTGGGATTCCACTGCCTAATTGCAGGCAGGTAGAAGAAGAGCAGTTGGGTTAGTTCAAAGGTTTTTCCAGGTAGGGAAGTGTAATTACCAGGCCGAGGTTCAGAGAGGGTTCTGGGAAGGTGACAGAGGAGGGAGCATCAGGAACCTGTCTCTGCACCCAGACAGCAATTGCACTGGCAGACTCCATCCAGTGTAACCATCTTGGAACTCTGGAGTCCAGCAACTGCTAGCGGAAGGCTTCATGGTAAATTGTGGTTAAATTCAAATCAGTTTCAGCGCCCAGCATGGTAGCAGCTATCCATCCTCCGTCTCTCCATCCCTCCCCCATCCCACCCCCACCCCCGGCAAGCAGCCTTGCATGTGTTCCGGGAGCAGCTCGTGTAGCTTCCGGAGCCGGGGGATCTGTGCTCTGACTGCTGGTTGCTGCTTTGATCATAAAGGTGCAGGTGAAGAGGTGAGCAGGCATTGTTGCAAGCCCGCCTCCTCTGGCTGAAGTGACTGGACACTGGGAGCTGGACACTGAAGCCTAGAATGTTCAAAAGCAACTGCATATATGGGACAATTAGAAAGTTACCACACATATCCAGGGAAAGGGAAAGGTACAGACTCAGAAAAGACCTGAGAAGACCCTAAGTTTACACCTCAGGCTGATCCTTAGCATGGAAACAGCCTATAACAACAGACAGAGAGGGGAGAGAGAGAGAGAGAAATCAGCAAACCTTGGGGAAGGGGGAGAATCTGATTTCCAGAGTTAGCACATCATTAGATGCAATGTCCGGCTTTAAACAGAAAATCACAAGCAAGACTAAGGAACAGCGAAGTATGGCCCATTCAAAGGAAAAAATAAACCAACAGAAACTGGCCCAGAGAAACACCAGATGATAGACTTACTAGGCAAAGATTTAAAGTAGCTGCCTTAAAGATGCTGAAAGAACTAAAGGAAGATGAGAAGAAAGTCAAGAAAATGGTGTATGAACAAAATGGAGATATCAATAAAAATATATAAAATGTAAAAAGAGAGAGAGAGAAATCTGGCCAACATGTGGAAGCAGAACAAGTGTCCAGATAAGCAAAGTGTGGTATATATGTGTGTGTGGTGTAAATGATACCATGGAGTGTTATTTAGCCTTAAAAAGAAAGGAAGTTCTGACAGACGCTACAACATGGATGAACCTTGCTAAACGATGTTACGTCAGTCTGGAAGTTCAATGTTGCTCCTCTTGCTCAGTGATTTTAAAGAAATTGAGCAGTTCCAGTGTGATTTCTTCCTTTCTTTTCTAAGCTGCATTCCTGTTCCCACCTAAGGCATGCCTCTATGTACGTATCGGCTACTATGGTGTTTCAACGTGTTTGAGACATTGAACAGCATCCCTTAATTCTCTATGTTATTTGTCAGAACTGTTATTTAAAGAACGAAGTATGTGTTGCATGAAAACACGTGATTTTTTTCCCTTGGTTTAAATAAACTTCAAGATAACTGGAAAAAAATTATTATCGTGAAATACGCCAGTCACAAAAAGACAATGCTATACGATTCCGCGTACGTGAAATACCTAGAGTACTCAAAATCATAGAGACGAAGGAGAGCAGTCATTTCCAGGGACTGTCAGGAAAGGGGAATGGGTATGTGTGTGTGTGTGTATGTGTTTAACGGGTACAGAGTTTCAATTCTGCAAGATGAAAAGAGTCCTGGCGACGGATGGTGGTGATGGTTGCATCATTGTGGACGTACTTAATGCCACTGAATTGTACGCTGAAAAATAAATAAGATGGTGAGTTTGATGTTTTGTGTATGTTACCACAACAAAATAGATGGCAAGGGCTTCCCTGGCGGCGCAGTGGTTAAGAATTGCCTGCCAATGCAGGGGACACGGGTTCAAGCCCTGGTCCTGGAAGATCCCACATGCCGCGGAGCAACGAAGCCCACGCACCACAACTACTGAGCCTGCGCTCTAGAGCCCGCGAGCCACAGCTACTGAGCCCACGAGCCACAACTACTGAAGCCTGTGTGCCGCAACTACTGAAGCCAGCGTGTCTAGAGCCCGTGCTCCGCAACAAGAGAAGCCACCGCAATGAGAAGCCCGCGCACCGCAACGAAGAGCAGCCCCCGCCCTTCACAACTAGAGAAAGCCCGCGTGCAGCAACAAAGACCTAATGCAGCCAAAAATAAATATATATATATATATTTTTTAATGGTGAAAAACAAGCAAAAGTACAAGGGCCAAGGGAGTTTAGTGTCCCTGCAGGAGAGCAGTTGAAATAATGGGCCACGGACTCCAAGCTGGCTGGGAGGGATGTCATGAAAAGGAGGACGTGGAGAGGTCAGTGGATGGAAGTCTCACCGGGGCTACAGGGGACCGGGTGTTTGTAGGGTTTCTTGCGCAGGCCAGCAGGAGGGACAAAATACTGCTTGGAGAGGTTTGAACTGGCGATGGTATTGGAGGGGGGCTTTTCCCGCTCCCCCGCATACACCATGGATGTTTTTCCGTTTCAGAAGTCAGAGTTCTATTATGTGCATTTTAACAGAGCATTTCACTGTATAGACGTGCCATAACTTACTTAACCAATCTCTTACTGTAAATCATAGTCACACGTTGATTATTTAAGCTAATAAATTACAGTCCTTACAGAAATCCTCACCAAGCCGTCTCTGACCTTCTTGACTTGACCAGTGCAAGAAACCCTGGCGCTCCAGAGAAACTCAGGACCAAAGCTACCGATAGGTGTCCTCTCCACGAAGAGGGTGGGCAGCCCAGATTCTCTGCACACTTAATCACGTCAGAGCAGAGATCAGGTTACTCTAACTTGCTCATTGATATATATGAATTATTTAATTGATTAACTAATTGATATATATGAATTATGTATTGATATATATGAATATATATGAATTAGTTAATTCAACAAAAATTAACTGAGTATATATGAATTGATATATATGAATTAGTTATATATGAATTGATATATATGAATTAGTTAATTCAACAAAAATTTACTGAGTCGCTTCTGTGTAAAAAGAACTGTATCAGGAACTGGAAATGTGAAAGTGCTCTCAAAGATGGAAGGCATAATTAGACGAGGATGTAAATTACTGTAAGATCAAGTTCAAGCAGCGGCAGATTTAGCATGAAGTGTGTGGTGCCTGGGCATCAGTGCCCCTCACTCCTTTCCGACCCCAGGGAGAGACCCTGTCAATTCACTTACCTGGCCATACATTTTGGTAAAATTTGAAAAAGTTGAGTTTTTGTTTTTTTTTTCCACCTGTGTCTCCCTTCTTGCTTTTCCCCATTGCTGAAAAAGCCAAGGATATTTTTGAGATCCAGCAAAGGAGAAGTTGTGCTGAGGACACATCCAGCTGGGTTTTTTGAAATGTATGAGTGGGGCTCCCGGACACTGCATTGTGGAACGAACCACTTCCCACTTGCACCGGTGCAGGAGTGATTTCTAGAAACATCTCACCCCCCCCACCCCCGTGCTGATGCAGGTGCCAAGCAGTGGCTTTATCACGACAGGAGCAGGCCCCGTGGCGCTCAGCACAGGAAGTGGGTGGGCACGGAGGAGACACCAGCTGTAAAGTAAATGGAACCCAAAGCGAGTTGGTGGGAAATTCTTCTAATCAGACACGTAAACCTGCAAACAGAAGATTCAGTTCACAGCAGTGCCTGGTCAAAATAGAACTTTCTGAAGCCAGGAATGCTCTCGATAACACAGCATAAATAGTTACAGTTATACACGCATCATACATTTTCTGGTTGTTGATGATGTGTAGGTATCGAGGTACAACCTGGTGGCTGTAGGACAAAGAGTGGGTACTGCGCCTACATGTGAAGTTGTATGTTTTATTTATTCCAGTTATTAACAATAGTAAAATTGTGACCAACCTTATAGAAGAAACACTGAATTATCTTTCCATTTTCTCTATAAAAAATAGTTAAGTAACTCTGACAGGTACTTACTTCATGAAAATGTGAATTTTCTTCTAGATTTTGTAATGTTTGTTTTATTCATTAACTTGTTAAAACTTGATTTTGTTGTGATTTCTTTATTTTAAACAAATAATCATTTTCACATCTAATTTTTACTAATTACTGTGATTTAGTGAATTTTAACTAATCACTTATAATTATTTTCCCCAAGGAGGTGCCCCCCCCAATTGTTTAAACTTTAGGTCCTGCAGAACTGGATCTACCCCAGGACAAATTAATGAGTGTGATAAGAGAAAAAGATAAGAGGGGCCGGAGGGCGGGGTATTGAAAAGGAAGAAGTTATTAATGACAGACGATAGAGGAAGGGTTTCAGCTAAGCTATGATTGAGTGGAAGACTTTGAATTCAGAAACATGGCGAATGGGGTTCTAAATGAAGAAGGGAATTCTTCATAGCTTTTAGATAATGTCTATCCCCAGAACCACCCACTCAGATATTCTCGGTTTGTTATTGACATATCTTCTCTACCTTCACATCCTTTCCGATTCCGCATCCCAAAGCCTTTCCGTTGATGTTTTGTGCTCATGGCTTCAAGTAACAAACTAGTGTGAATTTGGTGGGTGTGAAGGAAGAGACTTTCCCAGGATGGATTCTGGGTAGGAGTTCAAACCAAGAAGTTGGTGACAGTTCCGCATTGCCACCCAGACCCTATGACATGAATGATGCAGAAACAAAGCAGACTTTCTCCCTGCTTTTCAACTGTGGTTCAATTTGTGAACAGGAGTCAGAAACAGAAAAGCCCTGTTCTTAGGCTCTAGGCCGGAGCCGCCTTCCTTCATGAGAAGGAAGCAATAGTGATATTCAGAAGCCACGGGGAAGAAGCGTTTTCATGTGGGGCCGTGGGGCCTGGATACCGTGACACCACATCCCTGACTTGTTGAGGTCGTGCTTGTGCATGTGTGTGTGAGAAAGCAAGAGACACAGAGAGACAGAGCCTGAGACCAACCGTGTCCTGCGCAGGCTCGGGGCCCCTGAAGGAAGGGCCACTTGTCCCACCGCAGCTCAGCCTTCACAGGTCCGGTGACTCGCCGAGCACCTCTGGGGGCCCTGGACTTTGCACGACTCAGCCCCGAGCGAGCTCACCGTGCACCTAGCTGATGTGAACCTAGCTGATATCGGCGGGGAGAGACAGCATCAGAGACACAGAGGGTCAGGGAAACGAGGCTAGAGGCAGGTGGAAACCGCTGAGGAGTTGCTGAGTCACAGGAGGAAGAGCTGAGAGCCGCGACGCCTGGAGATGGGGCTCTGGGAGCAATGACTTGGGGCCAGGACTTCCTTGCTTCGGGGGCTGAGGCCGTGGGTCCTGCTGAAATGCAGCAGCGCTCTTGTCATCCAGCCCGAGGAAAGCTGGTCATGCTGTGCTAATGCTAATGACTGTCTTGCTCTTCCAGCCCCTCGGGACTGGGGGCTGAGCTCCGGCCGTCCCACGCCAGCTCTGGCCGGCTCAGGGTTGTGTGTGTGTCACCCGGGCCAGCTCTGGCCGCTCAGGGTTGTGTGTGTGTCGCCCGGGCCAGGCGTCATCCTACTGCTCCAGCAGCCTCTAGGGCATCGTCCTCTGGTGGGAATGCAGGAGACACACACTTAGCAACCATTTGCGGGGCGTGAAACCTTAGAGTTGGGACTTTTGTATTTGCCATGTGATGCAATTTCCTTCCTTACAACTGTCCTCCAAGACGGGTACAGCTATCCATTTTCCAGGTAAGTGAGCAGAGACTCAGAGGTGGTACCTTGTGTGGGTCCCATCGATGATCAACTTCACTCTGGGTTTATTCCTCTTTATCCTACTTTCATGAAATGTGCTTTCATTCGTCAGAACTGGGGAGAATAATATCTACGGGATTGTTTCGAGGATCAAATGGAATCCTCACTACGAAAGTACCTGCCACGCGGTAAATACTTAAATAACAATTTCCTTCCTTCACCCTAACCTGACTTCTGCCTGGAAAACGAGCTCCGCTGACAGAATCTGGGCTTGGCGCACGCCGAGTCCAGCATCAGAGTATGTAGTGGGTTGTAATACATGTTGGATGGATGAATTAACGGATAGTCAGTGGAAGCATTTAGGGTTTGCAAGCACCCGAAGACCATCCTTTTCCGCCTGCACTGGGCTCCTCTTGGGTCTGTAATCTGAACATCAGACCTGCTCTCTTGCTGGCTTTCTCTTCACTTGCAGCTGAACCTCCTCGCGCGTCCTCACCGGTTCACGAGAACATGCTTCTCCGTTTTGCACGTGCCTCGCTGCCGGGTCAGAGGCTCTCCTAGCTTGCCTGTACCTTTTCTTTCCGAGTCGCCATCCTGAGGTTCTGGACTAAGGAGGCTGGACCAGAGAGGATGTGTTTAGCTGAGCAGGTGGTCCCGCAGGGGCAGGTCTCGTGTGGATGCAGGCGGCCCTCGGCGCTTCGACCGGGCTGAGCCAGGCCACCTGCTAGCTCAGCACCTTTCCAAATAATTAGGCAATCTACCGAGAGCCTGGAGCTTAGAATCAGAGGGAAGAGCTTTGGATGGAAGTACAAGCAAGGCTTCTGTAGAGATGCTTCCTCCTCTAGCCAACAGTTCCATTAAGGAAATTTATCACAGTGTTTTGGCAGCCTGAAGATTTTAGTTCAGTCGCGGAGACGTCCAGTCATCGCTGTCGTCAGTCAGCAGATTCAAAGGCGGCTCAGAGGGGAAAAGGCAGGGCCCTGGGCCATCCGTAGGACCCAGGCACACCTGCAGCCATGCCAGGGAGGGGAGGCCTGGTCCTCCGTTGAGCATCTGTTCAGGGTCGCCAGAATGATACCTGGTCAAGGTAAAAACTGCATCTGGAACTTGATTAATCTCCAACATTCATTAATCTGCAATTCTCCAAGAATTTGGAAAGGAATAAAGAAATCCACAAAAGTAGTCGCTAAAGAAGGATGCGGCGACCAAGGAATTCCCTGCTCTCGAAGCCCTCGTATCCCACAGCTGGGACCTCTTAGTGATTACCTGGAGACTCCGCTCTGCCTCAGGCTCTGTGATCAGGTCAGGGAGAATGGAGGAACCATTTAGGTATCAGTTTGGGGGTTCCGCATCAGGTCAGCTGTGCTCTCACGCCTGCTCTGACTTGCAGTTCAGAGTCCGGGAAGTGGATTCTCACCTCATGCTTTTTGATCAGGCGCACCTGTGAGTCAGAAGTTCCAGGCCTGCACCCTTATCTGACCCTTGCATACCTGAGCTCCTACCTGCCTCGGCATTTTCCGGACTGGAAGCTTGCCTTGCTGTCTCGAGAATTTGCAGGAAGTAGACTCCTCTGTTGGTTTGTCAAGCCTAAGGTCGATTTAGCTTACTCGGAGCTGAAATCTTCCAGGACAACCTGCTCTAACCCATTGGATCAGCCAAGTTTTGTATCACGGCCCCGTCACAACTCCATGTGACCAAACCTGATGTTTGACTGCCCTCTGATCATGAAAGAGTACAGCTGGGTGGATTAACCCGTCCACGCCCAACTTCTCTATCTGCGTGTAGAATCCTGGGGCGTGGGTGGAAGTAGCAGGACATCCGGGAGTCCCGAGGATATCACGGAGCATGAAAAAAATGAACACTTCTACTTCTGAACCAAATCCTACCAACCATTCCGGGAAGCCTGGCTTCTAATTCTGCATATGTCATTCACATCAGCCTTGCAAGGTTTGGGTCCTTACCGTATGCCTTCATTTCAAAGAACCAGCCAATTAAGGATCTTAAACTGCCATGAAGCAATAAAAATTTCCCTAAACATTAACCGTACAGAGGATCACTTCCAAGACTGAGATTTTGTTATCTCATTGCAGGCATTCTAGATTAAGCCCTGGAGGAAAATCTTACTGCTAATAAGTAATCACTTGTAGTAATATGCGTTATTGCTGAGATAATAGGCTCAGTATCAATATCTTCTCATGTTGTTGTAACTGGGAAGTAAGATGGGAGAATACTGCTCTGTGTCACAGGATTGAGGAAAACCAAATGTTAATTTTCATAGTGTCATGTTTGGTTTAAATTATCTATTCTAAAATAAAAGCATGTGTTCACCTTCAGTGCAGTGAATTTGTTTGTTACCCAGCCACATGTGATTTCTATCAAATTTCTCTCCAAAACAATTCTAAAGGATAGGACACAGAAGAACAAAAACCGTCCACAACTTATCAGTTGACAAATAATACACTGAAATTCACTAAAAGAGTGTTGATGAAATCTTCGTATTTTAAAAAAGGAGCTTCATAATAAACTTGACAATTCATATGGTGAAAGGTCTAAAAAATCTTAGATTCTTGTGTGTTTTTTCCACGCAGAGCAACTTTTCAGAATGTGTTGGTTTTTGAAAAATCCTGTATGTTGTATATATTCTGATATTTAGATATTGTCAAATCTTCAGGTGGAAAATCGCAGTCTCTGATTGATCTCCAAGGTTTGAGTTTTTAATTCACCAGAAGGGATTGCTGAAAACTGAACTGTTTTTTTCCCTGTGATTATTTTAAAGCTTACTTTAAAAAGGCATTTTTTCAAAAATAAATTTGGATGGAATGAGACTCATGAAATAATGAATCTAGGAGAATCTATGGCCACTCCAAGACTTTTGTTTCCAAAAGACTTATGGAAACAAAACTTATGATCAAGCCCCTAAGGCCATATAACTTGGTGGGGATTAATAGGGAGTGAGTCGACCATAAGTAGTCAATTCAAAGAAAGCAACTTAGTACAATGATTTTAAATCCAGGTTCACAGTTTTCCTGACAATGGATAGTCCAGGGAGATTCACAGTGGCAAAGATATAAATCTCCACTAAGGAAGCGTTCTAAAAGAAACACTAAACCAACTATATTCTGGAAAATGGGATGTTAAATAAAAAGAGCTTGCGTTTGCTGATCGTTGTAATCGTGGAACAGCATTAGTCAATGGAATATAACCCTAAAAGTATTGGATTTTCTTTTCAAACCACGGAGTAAATTTGGCTTCTGTCACTGACCAATGATCCTACCAAAGTGTCCGGGACTTGGAGGACCAATATCCCAGAGAAAAGGGATATTGCGGAAAGCTCCACATTTGGCGTCGTTTTCCTCTGACCCTATTGAAGCTTATGCTGTACAGGGCAAAGTCTAGGAAGCTAAGCAGAAAACAATGAAACACAGTGTGGAATTGTCAACAGGCTCACGGTCCTTGGGAAACAAACGTTGGATTTCAGCATCTGCCAGAAGGGGAGGGGGCCCTAGTGACCTTCCCCTGGAATCTCTGGGTTTTACGCTGAGCCTGTGGGTAAACCAAGCCTTACAAAGGCCACAAGTCCGCCTCACGTCCCCTCCGTCCTGGTTGGATTGAACTCATCTGATTCCGTTCCATTCTGGATGCCTCACAGAGGGCAGGGGAAAAGCCTCTTTGAAGAAAAATAATGGCATCCAAGGCCATAAATTTTTAAAATCACGATGTCTAACATTAAATAAAATACCAGGTGGACTCATCTGTGACTCAGCTATTGGTCAGACACATACTTAAAAATAATAAATGTTATTATGTTAAGAAACATTGAAATCAAGATAGAGAATTTTCCAGAGTACTAGATCTTTAAAAAATATCAAATGGAAATTCAAAACCTGAAAACTATAATAATGTAAATTAAACTGTAAACGGATGTATTTTATAATTAATTATATACAACCAAAGAGAGGACTAGGAAATGTGAATGATGTGATAAGCAAAACTAACCTACGTGACAATGCACCTAACTGATGGAATGTACTTTTTTTTAGAAAAGTCAACTTTTTAAAATTTTATTTATTTTATTTATTTATTTTTGGCTGGGTTAGGTCTTTGTTGCTGCGTGCACGCTTTCTCTAGTTGCAGCCGCTCCGGGGGCTACTCTTCGTTGCAGTTTCACGGGCTTCTCATTGCGGTGGCTTCTCTTGTTGCAGAGCACGGCCTCTAGGTGCACGGGCTTTAGTAGTTGTGGTGCACGGACTCAGTAGTTGTGGCTCACGGGCTCTAGAGCGCAGGCTCAGTAGTTGTGGCTCACAGGCTTAGTTGCTCCATGGCATGTGGGATCTTCCCGGACCAGGGCTTGAACCTGTGTCCCCTGCATTGGCAGGCAGATTCTTAACCACTGCGCCACCAGGGAAGCCCCAGAATATACTTTTTTCAAGTCATACATGCCAAATTTTATCAAAATTGATCATTTGCTAGGTCGTAAGTCTCAACAAATTTCAAAGGATTGAAATCATGTTCTCTTACACAGCGAAATTAAACTGAAAATAAGCAAACAGAAATAATCACTAGAAAATTCTCAAATACATGGAAGTTAAACAATTCATTTAAAAATAAACCTTAGGTCAAGAAAGAAACCCCAGTGGAGGTAAATGATACTTTGCACTGAATGAAAATGAAAATATGGCATATCAAGATATGTTGAGTGCCACAAATGTTGTGCTTATGGAAAACTGTACAACCATCAAATCCATATGTTAAAGAAGAAAGTTTAAAAAACAATGATCTCACTATCCAGCTAAAAAGCCTAAGGGAAAAAAACCCCACAAACTCCCAGCCAAGTAAACCCAAGAATATAGGTGGAAGGAAATAATAAAGATAAGAGCAGAAATTAATGAAATAGGAACTCTAAGTACCATAGAGAAATATCAACAAAGCTGAAATTTGGTTGTCTGAAAGACTAAGTTCGTTTTCTGAAGACTGAAGAAGGAAAAAAAGAGAGCCCTTATAATCAATATCAGGAATCAAAGAAAAAGACATCGCTACAGATCATATAGACATTTAAAAGATAAGAAGAGATACTGGAACTAAATTTAGGCAAGAAATTTACAACTTTTGATGAAATGGACAAATTCCTGAGAAAGTACAATTTACCACAACTGTTACGAAAAGAAAAATGGAAAATCTGAATATCCATTTAAAACTTAAATATGTAATTAAAACTTAAATTTGTAATTAAATACCTTTCCACTAAGAAATCTCAAGGCACAGATAAACTTCATTTGTGAACATTTCCAAACCTCAAGTAATATATAACACCACTCTTAAAAAAACACTTCCGAAGGGCTTCCCTGGTGGCGCAGTGGTTGAGAGTCCGCCTGCCGATGCAGGGGACACGAGTTCGTGCCCCAGTCCGGGAAGATCCCACATGCCGCGGAGCGGCTTGGCCCGTGGGCCATGGCCGCTGAGCCTACGCGTCCAGAGCCTGTGCTCCGCAACGGGAGAGGTCACAAAAGTGAGAGGCCCGCATACCGCAAAAAAAAAAAAAAAAAAAAAAGCACTTCCCAAGTATAGAAAAAGAGGAAAAAAATCCCAATTTATTTTTATGAGGCCAGCATAATATTGATATCAAAGCCTGGCAAGAATAGTACAAGGAAAGAGAATTATAAGCTGGTTCTTCTCATGAACAATCGAGGCATGATCCTAAACAAAATATTAGCAAATTGAATTCTGCAATTTATAAAAACAAAACCAAAAACACGTCATGAAAAGTTGGATTTATTCCAGGAATGCAAGGTTGATTTAACACTATAAAAATCAATGAAATGCAATTCACCAGATTAACTGAATAAAGGAGAAAAATTGATTATCATGTCAGATGCAGAAAAAGCATCTGATAAAATTCAAATTCCAGTAATGATTAAAAAGGAAAGAATTTACCAAAGTGGATATAGAAGGGAAGTTCCTTAATGGGATGAACAAGTATATATAAAAAACTTAGAGTAAGCTTCATACTTAATTTTGGTATGTCAGAAGTTTTCCTCCTTAAATCAGGAATAAGACAAAGATGCCTAATAGCACCATTTTTTAAAATAATAATTATTCTTTATACAGTGTTATTTATTTATTTATTTATGGGGCTGCGTTGGGTCTTCGTTGCTGCGTGCAGGCTTCTCACGGCAGTGGCTTCTCTTTGTGGAGCACGAGTTCTAGGCGCGTGGGCTCAGTAGTCGTGGCTCGTGAGCTCTAGAGCACAGGCTCAGTAGATGTGGCGCATGGGCTTAGTTGCTCCGCGGCATGTGGGGTCTTCCCGGACCAGGGCTCGAACCCGTGTCCCCTGCATTGGCAGGCGGATTCTTAACCACCGTGCCACCAGGGAAGTCCTAAATCACCATTTTTATTTAATGTTGTAATAGAGATCCTAGACAGTACAATAAGGCAATAAAAAAGTAGAATGATTAGAAAGGAAGAAATGAAGCAGTCATTACACATAGAATATTCAAAATAATCTACAAGCTATTTATAAGTTAATTTAGTAAAGATGCTAGATAAGAGAACAATACAAAAATCTTTATTTCTGTATATTAGCAATAAAGAATTAAAGGTGAAAAAATTAAATCTACCGTTTATAATAGCATCAAAAATATCATATATCTAGGATGTAACTCATGAAA
The DNA here is from genome assembly GCF_949987515.2 of Delphinus delphis. Taxonomy (NCBI): domain Eukaryota; kingdom Metazoa; phylum Chordata; class Mammalia; order Artiodactyla; family Delphinidae; genus Delphinus; species Delphinus delphis. The sequence continues at coordinate 175,446,648 of NC_082684.1, forward strand.
ATATGCAAGAGTTCTATGTAGAAAATTATAAAACATCATGGAAATAAATTAAAAATACCTAAACTGGGCTTCCCTGGTGGCCCAAAAAAAAAAAAAAAACCTAAATAAATGAGATTTACACCATGGTCATGGATTGGAAGACTAAAATTATTAAGATAAAAGTCTCCACAAGTTGACTTATAGAGTAACTGCAAACTCAATCAGAATTTCAGCAGATATTCTTTTGTGTGGAAATCAACAAACTGATTCTAAAATTTGTGTGAAAATACGAAAGTCTAGAAATAACCAAAGTAATTTCGAAGAAAAGCTAATTTGAACTTATACTCTGATACATTAAAACTAATTATGAGGTTATCATAATAAAGTCAGTGTGCCATTCACACAAGGAGAGACAAATTGAGAAATGAAACATAACAGAAAGTACAGAAACAGACCTAAATATATAGTCATTTGATTAAATGACAAAGATGATACTGACGTGAATGAGAAAAACATGGTCTTTTCATTTAGTGGTGCTAGACCAATTGAATATCCATATTGAAAAACAGAAATCATACTCAGAATCAACTCTAGGTGGATTATATATGTAAATAAGGAAGGCAAAACCAAGAAACTTCTGGAATAAATCACAGGAGAATATCTTCATGCTTTTGAGGTAGGGAAAGACTTTTAAAAGGCACTAAATGTAATGGATAAATTGGACATAATAAACAAGTAAATAATACATAATAATTGATAAATAGGGCTACACAAAGCTAAGAAACTGTTGATCTAACAACATTAGGAGAGTGAAAAGGCAAGCTGAGAAGTCGGGATATGATTTTTTGCAATACATGCAACCTGGAAAGGACACATATGTAAATGTGTAAAAAATATATGAAAAAATATATAAGTAAAAAACCTCTTACAAAGAAAGAAAGATAGTAGAGAAATGGACAAAATATATAGACAGATACTTCACAGAAGAAGCTATCCAAATGGCAAACAAACATATGAAGAGGTGCACAAAATCATTAGTTATCAGATAAATGCAAATTCAAATCATAAGATACCACTGCACACCTACCTGCAGGGCTAAAATAAAAAGGACAGACAATACCAGGTTTTGGCAAGGATGTGGACCAACCGGAACTCTCATATACTGCTGGTGGGTATGTAACTTGGTAAAAACCACTTTGGAAAACTGTTTAGCATATCAATAAAAGTAGACTAGACTTATACCCTAGGGGCCAGCAATGTCACTTCTTAAAGTATTAATCAAATTGATAAATACCTAGCAAGGCTGATTAAGGAAGTAGACACTAACCATTATTACAATCAAAAAGGAGACATCAGGCTTCCCTGGTGGCACAGTGGTTACGAATCCGCCTGCCCATGCAGGTGACACGAGTTCGAACCCTGGTCCGGGAAGACTCCCGCAATCCACAGAGCAACTAAGCCCGTGTGCCACAACTACTGAGCCTGTGCTCTAGAGCCCACAAGCCACAACTACTGAAGCCCGCGCGCCTAGATCCTGTGCTCCACAACAAGAGAAGACACCGCAATGAGAAGCCTGCGCACCGCAACAACGAGTGGGCCCTGCTTACTGCAACTAGAGAAAGCCTGCGTGCAGCAACGGGGACTCAACACAGCCAAAAATAAATTTAAAAAAAATAAGTAAAATAAATAAGTTTATTTTTAAAGGAGACATCACTAGCGATATTTCAGAAATTGAAATTAGTACTTCAGGATATTGTGAAAAAAATTTATGCCAAAAAAATGAAAACTGAGGTAAAATGGACAATTTTCTATAAAAACACAGCTTTTCAAAACTCATATTAAGAAGAAATAGAAAATCAGAGTAGTCCTGTAATTAATAAAGATATTAAATCTGTAATTAAAAACTTTCCCACAAACAAAACTCTATGCCACACGATGTCCATATGGCATCCCAAGTGAATTCTACCAAACATTTATTATTATTTTGAGCAACAGATAGAATTAAGAAAAAATCCATTTGATCTTACATGATGCTAGCATATTGTCTTTTAAGGCGAATGGCACTGTGATCTTGGAACAAGGGAGAAGGAATTTGGCCCTAGAATAAAAAATAACTATACAACCATGATAAATAGTTTATTGATTTCCAGTGTTAGAATCAATCTATAGGCAAACCTCGAAATATTTAACTATTCTATCAGTAGAGGCAAAATGTACATAACATCAGCTTTGACCGTGTAAAATAGGATCTATCAAAAGTGGAAGTTTAAGCGACTTCCCTGGTGGTCCAGTGGTTGAGGCTCCACGCTTCCACTGCAGGGGGCGTGGGTTCGATCACTGGTCCGGGAACTAAGATCCCGCATGCCGTGCAGCACAGGCCCAAAAAATAATAATAATAAGTAGAAGTTTAAAATTTGTAGGAAAGGATAGAGACAGTAATATCCTCATATTGCAAAGTAACGAATCAAGATACACCATTGCAAGTTGATGGAACACGAAAGGGAAGTTTAGATGTAGCATTTTAATTTACAAAGGTAACCAAAAGAGAGGGGAAAATTAATGGTAAAACTGTCAAATACTGAGAGAGGAGGGAAAGGAGATAAAATAGTAAAAATGCACTTGAATTTGCTGCCCTCTGGCAACTCTTTACGTAGCATTCACAAACATTTACATAGCATTTACCTTGTATTAGATCTTATAAGTAATCTAGAGATGATTTAAAGTGTACTGGCAGGCTGTGCGTAGGTTATGCAAATACTGCATCATTTTTTTATAAGGGATTTGAGCATCCTCGAATTTTGGTACCCACAGCGGTCCTAGAACCAGTCCCCTCCAGATACCGAGGGAGGACTGGATGGCTTTAGCAGATGAGAAAAAGATACAAATAAACATATATGTATATATACTTATAGGGTGGTCATGAGTCTTCAGTGCAATGAAGTATATAACAGTGCTTGGCCAAGAGCAGGCTTTCAGTGCGTGTCAGTTTTTCCTTTTTATTGCAGAGTCTGAACATTGATTTGGTCCTTTGCTGTGTTCTCCCTCTTTCCTCTTGGATGGTTCGGTCTATTGCCATCACATTTTTGTATTTCTGTATAGTAAGAATATTTTAACTTTCAATGAAAATTGCCTTTATTATTAAACGGCTTGCCTATTATTTTTAGAGAATTCCCGTTACTTTAAATAGTTCAGCGAGGACTTTAGGAGAGGAATCTTCTCAGGTAGAATCGTTGCCAGAACGCCTCAAAGTATTCCACGGAAGGAGTTGCTTTCCTTCCCATGGAAATAAGATCAATGCTCTGTTGCTATGGTTACTCTTCTTTCATTAATGCTAAAAATCGTAGCATTAATAAAAGTAAGGAGATGTGCTGATCTTTAATGGCACGAATATGTCATTGACAGTTTCCAGGCTGCTTTTACTTACGGCGCTATTCTCTGTGTAGTGCGGCCAGTACTGTCGGACTTAACACGTAAACTCCAATTTTCAAGAGTTTCTCAAACAGCTAATATAGAACTCCATGCTTGGCAGGAACTTCCCTTAAAACGTGCCATCCATGGGCATCTTTTCTAAGTATAGGTGATCATTTAGACTCTGGCCTGTAGATTTCTACTATCTACAGCATATGAAGTAGGACCTCTTTCTTTGGACGTTTACCAGTTTCTTGAGATTTTCACTTAATCATATGGGTTATGCTGCAGCCTGGAAATGTCTGGCTCGTATCAACTTTCTTTTCATTCTTACCTCATTACAATGTTGATTACCTGGTCATTTTAAGTGAGAACTGACAGGTACATTGGGAGGGTACCTGAGGGGATCAATCTGGACATTTACACGCTAGGTCGCGAGTTGGTACGTGTGCAGAGAAGGACTGAAGGCTGATGAAATGCTGCCACTGCGAGCACATCAAGCACTGGCCTCATACAGAAAGCCAAGAAGAGGGCAGGAAAGAGAGAGAAAGTGTGATCCCGTTTATGAAGTTCAAGTTCAGGCGAAAGCTCTCTCTACTGATGATGGTCAGGTGGGCTCCCCCTGGCTTTTCAGTCCTCTGTTTAGAAATCAGCACAAGCCTAATTGTAGTTCTTTTGTAAGTGACCTTTTTTTCTCTGGCTGCTTTTAGGATCTTCTGTTTTTCTTAGGTTTTCCTGTGATTTTTCAGAAATTCATCCCGGTTGGAATTCACGGGGCTTTACTGCATCTAAGGATGGACGTCTTTCAACAACTCTGAAGCTTTCTCTGTTTGGACAGTGCCTTGTCCACACCCTGTTTTCTCCCTCTGGAACTCAAATTAGACATATGTTAAAGCTTCCAACTCTATCCCCTTCCCCCTTAAACTCTCTTTCCCATTTCCCATCCCTCTCCTCTCCAGATCTTTTTCATTTCTTTGGGTTTATCTGCCATTCACAGTTTCCTCTCCGAATCAACTGCGTCTAATCTGCTACAAAGGCAGTTCATTGAGTTTATTATATTCACTTTAAGCCTATTAAATGAGTTATTCTGGGCCAGTTATTTTCAATATCTAAAGCATTTGGGGACTTGTTTCTGTTTTGTGTTGTTTCTGGTGGATTTCACCTGTGACGGCTTCTTTCCTCAAGTGTTTCGTGAATGTTGCCTGATGGTTTGGGAAAGTTACCTGCGCAGGAATTTTCCCGGCTGGATTGGAAGCCGAGCTCCTCTGGAGAGGATTAGCCCTTGTTCCTCAGAGCCACCAACCCTGGACCATTTTAAATTAAAATTTCAACCTGAGTTTTCTGTACCACCCGGGTAGGGTGGATTTAGACTGCTGGCTTGTGGGTACGAATTCTCAGGGGGAGGAGGGGCATTTATTTTTCCCAACCTTCAGTTCAGAGTGGAGCCAAGTTTCCCTTCTGTTCCCTCCTGAATCTCAGAGTTTCCTTCTCACTCGTCCTTCCCTTAGGACTGTGGCCTAGAGGCTTCCGGATAACTAGGGGTCTCCTATTAGATCCCCCTCGGGCAGCCCTCTGCCTTACCTTCTGTCCTCTGATAGCAGAGACCATCCGAGCAGCGACTCAGCATCTCTAGGGTTTGGCCACACCCCTTCAGGGCATAAGTGGGATTTGGTGTCGGCCCACCTCCCAGGATGCCCGTTGTCACTCTCTGTAGGATTCTGCACATTCCTTGATTCAGTGCCAGCTCAGCAATGCCCCTAAATGAATGGGGTGTGTCTTTCAACATTTAATCTAGTATTTCAGTTTTTAGTGCGGGAGGTCCTTCAGGGTATCTTATCAATCACACCTGTGGAAACAGAGGCCCCAAAGCCTGTTCTGTCGAGGTTGATTGTTTCCTGCTAGGTGCTAAGCCTGGAGTTGCTACAGGGCTCCAATTTCATGAGTGCATCGTTCTACAAGCAGCATACAAGTTACTACTAGAAGAAATGATTCTTTCTTACCTAACCTCAGACCTTAATTAGGCAGGTGATTGAGACTTATTTGGGGGGAACGTTTGAGTGGCAGGAAGCCTCAGGAATATGGGAGCGACATCTTCACATCTTCAATCAGCCCAAACGTGCTTCACTGTTTCCATTGTTGGAACAGTGGGAAGCTTGGAATGGGGTTTATAATGCAATCATTCTTCCAAATGCATAACGTGGCACCAGTCCGAGCACTTGTAACCATCTCCAGAACGAGCAGAATGAATCCAGATTCTACTGCAACTGTCTGGCTGGTGGGAAAATGATTTGTTGATTTACAGGGAAGGATAAAGCCCTTTAAAGTTATTGTTTGAGTTTGTTCTGTACATTGTCTTTTCTTTCTCTCCCTCCTCTTTATTTCCTACTTCTTCCCACAGTACATCATATTTTTATAAAAGTCACTGGTTTCAAAATTCCATTTAGAGATCGATAACAGCATTCCTAAGTCCAGCAAGATGAAACAGTACATCCCGGAATTAGAATCTTCTCTTTTATACGGAATCTGTTTCTAAACAATTATTCTATGATTGTAAGCCTGGAAGGCATTCAGATTAAGAAAAAGGAAAAATAAGTATTTCATAATAATTCTCTTGAATGGGAAATGCGTAAGACATAGTTAATGTCAATAGCATTCTGTTAAGATATGTTTTCTTTTTAATTCTTTGGGACACCTGTGAATTCACTGCCAACCCATTATTTATAACTTACCAGCGTTCTACTCTCCCATCTCGTCCCCTTACTTCCCCACTCGCCCAAATCACCACTATCCTGGATTTTGTGTTTAATCTTCTCTTGACGTTTTTAGTTTGTAGTTTTTATCAAGTACCTTTGTATGTTTGAACAATGTATTGTTTAGTTTCATCCGTCCTTGAACTTTATAAAAAGGGTATGTAACGTTCTGAGACTTGCTCTCCAGTGGTTGCCAAGATCAGTCATGTTGTGTGTATCATGCATTGTCCCGCTGTAGAATATCCTACTGTTTGAAAATACTATTCCCTTGCCAGTGGTCACTGGTGTTGCCTCTAATTATTTTTTGCTATTTTGAACAGTGCTGCTAAGTACATTCTTACATCCGTCTCTGGACGCACGTCAAAAGATTTGGGGGAGTTCTTATCTAGAAGCGGAATTGTTGAATCGTAAAATGTGTAAATATTCAACTTTACAAAATAATGCCAAATTGTGTTCAAAATGATTGCGCCAATTTCTGTCCTAATCCTTGGTGTGTAAGCGATCCGGTTCCTCTGCATACCCTTCAGTATTTGGTGGTGTTACACTTAATTATTTTTGCCGGCGGAACGGGTAAAAGCAGTCTATCCTTTATGGTCTTGATTTGTATTTCTCTGACTCTTGAAAGTTGAGCATCACTTCATGTGCTTATTGGCCTTATACATTTGGTGATGTGCCAGTTCACATCTTTTGCTCAGTTTTCTATTGATTTGTTTGTCTTTTCAGTATTATTTTTTGTTGCTTTGTAGAAGACTTTAATACAGTCTGCATAAGAAACCTTTCTTTGTTATGTGTGGCAAATATAGTCTCTTAGATTGTAGTTTGTCTTTTCATTTCTTTTAAGTAATAATCTTCAGTAAGCAAAAAACGAGTCCCCCGCCGCCCAAAATGTGAAACATGCATTCAACAAACAGTGAGCATTCGTTTTGTGCCAACTGCTGCTACAGGCCCCAGGGATGCTGCTGGGAGCACAGCAGACCAGCACCTTCCTTCTGTGGAGCTGACTTTGGGGAGGTCCACTTTTGACTTCACCGTCCAACAATGTGTGGGAACTTGCAAAGCTATTTCAGTTTTTGTCTCTATAAATGGAGTTTGTGACTCTCAGTGCTGCCTTCCTGATGGACAAACCAGAGGCTCCTGCTGACTTTGGTGGAGGGGGCAGGACTCGCCCTCATTGTCTGTGCGTGTGGTGTGTGTCTGTGCGTGTGTGTCTGTGTCTGTGTGTCTCTGTGTGTGTGTGTGTCTGTGTGTGTCTGTGTGTGTGTCTGTGCGTGTGTGTGTGTGTGCGTGTGCGTGTGTGTCTGTGTGTGTTTGTGTGTGTGTGGTGTGTGTGTGTGTCTGTGTGTGTGTCTGTTTTTATTTTATTTTTTATTTTATTTTATTTTAGAGTATAGTTAATTAACAATGTTGTGTTAGTTTCAGGTCTACAGCAGAGTGATTCAGTTACACATATGCTTGTTACCTATTGTTTTTTGAATTCTTTTCCCATTTACATTATTACAGAGTATTGAGCAGAGTTTCCTGTGCTGTACAGCATGTTCTTATTAGTTATCTATTTTAAACATAGCCATGTGTACATGTCAATCCCAAACTCCTAGTCTATCCCTCACCTCCCACCCTTCCCCCAGGTAACCGTAAGTTTGTTCTCTAAGTCTGTGAGTCTGTTTCTGTTTTGTAAATAAGTTCGTTTGTATCATAAGCAATATCATATGGTATCTGTCTTTCTCTTTCTGAATTACTTCACTTAGTATGATGATCTCTAGGTCCATCCATGTTGCTGCAGCTGGCATTATTTCATTCTTTTTTATGGCTGAGTAATATTCCATTGTATACATGTACCACATCTTTTTTATCTGTTCATCTGTTGATGGACATTTAAGTTGCTTCCATGGCCCACATTGTCTCATGGTGCCATCACAGGCCTTTCCTTGGGGTGCTGTTCTCATGTTAAGGACCTTATTCTGCCTTCTAGCTCCCCCAGGAAAAGCATGAGCTATCTTACAATGAGGTCCGATTCTTTGCCATGCACCACGGGCAGTGTTCAAAGAAAACAAATACCCTTAGATAAATTCAACCCAATACTCTGAGTATTGTTTCAATGTTTGCTGAACATTCTCTCGTTGAAAAAGTCTCATTTAACAACCTGACGGTGGCACAACCACAGATGACAAATGTGACATCTCCAGGCTCTGGCATCCCCCCATCATATACGGGCATGTGTGCGCTCCAGTGAGGTAAGATGCTGCCTGAGACCCTGGGGCCGGCAAGCGGGAGCCTTAGAGTTCTCTCTTTGGAAAGATCGCCGCGTTATTCTGTAGGAAATGTCTTCTTGGCACTTACCTTGAGGATAAAAGGTGGTGCTCCTCGAGTAGCTTGGGCATCAGTGAACTTTCCATATTTGATTGAATTCACCAATGGTCAGAGGTACACAGGGATGACTCATTTCCTCCTGAGCAAGATCACCCCCTGCTACAGCCTCCGCCGATGGTAAACATTTATTGAGCGTTTACCTGTATTCATGCGTATTCAGTCTTTCTGTTTTCACAGCAACCATATGAGGCAGCTGTATTTATCCTCATCCTACAAAGGGAGAGGTCAAGGTCAAGCACTTTGTCATCTTAAGGCAGGAAGGACCCCCTGCTCCCACCTTGTGTCCATTGAGGGAAACCATTGACACTCCCCCGACAGTTAATCGCAGTTGGACTCAGCCTGCGAGCGGAACATCATGGCCAGGAACTTAGGCAGCATCTCAGGGGGGTGGGCGAGGGATGGCATAGCGGCAGGATGCTGCCGCGGACAAGTTATCTGATGCCAGGGGACCGCTCATCGCGGGATGGACGCCTGACCCCCCCAGCCTCACCCTTCTCCACCCTCTGAAAGGTGAAAAGAGAGACAGTGACCAAGTTTTTTTTAATTAAAAAATTTTTTGAAACCTTTTTTCAACTGGATTCTAAAGAACTCAGGGCCTTGCAAGCGTGTCCCAGGAGAGCAGGTGATGGCTGGGCTGGGAGGAAACGGTAACACGAATCAGCCTGGTAACGGCGCTGATTGGCTGTAACGGTTTCTGAAGCGCTCGCTGCCCGGGCCTTTGCCCCGCCCACTCCCAGCCTCATTAGCCTGGTGGCCTGAGCAGCGGTGCCCGGCCACCCTGCGCCCCGCTCCCTGGCCGAGCCTCCCCGCAAAGGCATAAATTCAAGGGCCCCGCACAGACGCTGAATCACGGCCCCGTAAGCGCCTGCCGAGGAGCTGCCGTCAGCCACTTGCTCTGGAACACGCTGTGTCATCTTGAGGGCTTGCTTAGCGCTAAGCAGGTTTACCGCAAGGCAATAACCACGAGGGAGCAAATGAACCTTTCCTGGATGGAAGGCACGGAGAAACTCCCCCACTTTCCTTCTTTCTGTTCGTCCTTTAGGTATTGCCATTATCCACTGCGAATAAGATTTCCTGTCGCCGCCGGCAGCCGGGAGGCCAGGGTCTCCGGCTTCTAACTGGTTTACCTAAAAGGATGCAACGTTCGGACTCTGTCAGTTTTAATGCCTTTGGCACCGAGCGCTAGTTCCCTCTGAAACGTACGCTTGACGTTGCGGCCATAGGAAGGTGCTTTCACAGCGAGGCCAGGAGTCGTGCAGGGCTTTCCCTTCTGGTTTACTAGCATCGTCATCCGAGGTTTATGAGGTCTGTCTGTACGTGACGCCACTCCAGATGTCACCTCTCCCTTCCACCTCGGAAGAGGTGTCAGAGTTTCTCCTCTGGGATCCTCTAATTTGTAAACGCTTTGCTGAAGATACTAACACAGGAGTATGCCAACAAGCCATGGCGAAGGTATGGCTGATAGAAACTGTTGAACTAATCGAGTGCGCTGGAGAATACATTGGGCATATAACCATCCGAACCAATTTGCAAAGAACTGGAGTTCCAGACATAGCAAAAGTGTGCCAGAGATCACGTACCCATTCGTTGATGAGATCAGGAAACGTCTGAGGAGCTGGTGAAAGCAGGTTTTTGGCACACGAGGGGAGCGGCAGGGCGGGCTGACGGCGGAGCCAGTGATTGCTCAGAGCTTAAGGGTGCCCAGCAAGGAATAATTATTTGATGGAGGAGTTTGGAGAAAAGCGATCAATCGTGGTAGATTTTATAATCGCCAAGGACAGGATGTGGTGTGTAAGCCATTCCAGGAAACGGGGTCGGAGTCAGAGCCTGGGCTGACCGTCGCAGGAGGCAGGTATCCAGGGCTCCCAGGGAAAGAAAGGCTGCAGGGGGAAGCAGCAGAGCAGCCTGGGCCGCAGGGAACATGTCACGAGGAGAAAGCTGCCCGGATCGTTAGGGGGGCTGCCCCGTGAGCCAGGCTCCATCCAGATCCTGAGGACTGGAGGGGGCGGCAAGGGCCACAGTCCCGGATGAGCAGGGACACTTGGATGGGTTCCAGGACAGAGATGCAGGCACGAGGGAAACTTGGGCTGGGGAACGGGCATTGCCGGGGGAGAACGATTTGATGCAGGATGCCCGAGGAGGGAGCACGTTCGAGAAAGGGGCCCGGGAGGAGCAGACGCAAGAGCCCCAGTGAACGCACGTCCTCTCCAGGACGCTGAGGGGTCAGCCTGACTCGGGGTGGGGGCTTGTGCCGCGTCGAGCTGCTGCCTGAACTTCCCCCAGCCGCGGTGGCAGGGGCTTTGCCCGGGAGCCTCGGCTGTGGAGACTGGCAGCAGTAGGGGCAGGAGATGAGGCAAATCATCACAGAGGAGAGAACACCCGTCACAGGAGCAATGGGCTCCCCAGTCCCCCACCCCCCAGCACTGCCAACAGTCCCCTGGGCACCGTCTGAGAAAGACTGGAGCCCCGATGAGGCCCCCAGCACGCGGACCCAGTGAGGTCCCCCCCCAGAGCCTGGAAGTGAGAAGGTGCTCAAAGAATGGTGGAGAAATGTCAAAATGACCCAGGGGCCCACTGCAGTGGCTCCCACTGGCCAAATCTGGGATATTTTGATCATCAAAATATATAATGATATGAACAGATTATAACTCAGTGAGTAAAAACAAGAATGTGTGAGTCCACTCACATGAGTAAATAATCAAGGCACAAGGGAAAGCCCTCCTTACAAGCAAGTGCTGATGCGTAAATGCAGAATGAATGATGGGGTTAGGAGAGTCACCGTTTGCCAATGATCCTAGTGATGACTGATTCAAGCAAGGATCATCCAAAGCTTGATGAGGTAGAGGATACTTACAGCATCTCAATGTGTCTCCCCCCAGATTCCTTGTTAATTACAAAAGGGAAAAGTAACATCGTCCCGGGGGAAACCTGATGGACTGCACTTTCACCAAGGCACCGGAGTTCGCACACTCTGCCTCCAACCCGACGGAAAATCCTTCAAACCGTATCCCGGCAAACCACCGTCGTCCCCCGCGGAGGGATCGCCGATCCCCTCCCCACTCGTGTCCCTGCCCCCCGCCCCGGCCCGTGCACCCAGAGGCCACTGTCAGCACAGCAGCCCGAGGGGTCCTGTGAAAATGGGAGTCAGATGGCGTCACTCGTCTGAACAAACCTGCAGCCCCTCATCTCACTCGCGGCCGAAGCCCAGGTCCTCAGAGTGGATGAGGGTCGGGTGCTGCGTCTGCAGCCTCCCACTGCCGCAGCCTTCGGTGCCTCAGGTGCGCCCGCATCTCCGGGTCGCGGCCCTGGGGGCTGCCGCCGCCACGCTGCTCTTCCCCCAGGCGCCTGTCGAACCTGCTCCCTCGCTCCTCGAAGGCCTGGCTCAGCCCAAACCTCTGTCGACACCGCTTTCCGTGGACACTGTTTAAAATGGCAACTTCCCCGCTGCCCACCCTGGGCAGTCTCCCCTGCTGTGCATCTGCTAACAAACACTTTCTGACGCCCCGTGCGGTTAGTTATGTGCTCTTGCTCACTGTTTCCTACACTAGCATTTGAGCTGGGAGAGAGATCTCCCCGCAACCCAGAACGCAGTGGACACTTAACCCACACTTGCTGAAATGTTGAGTGGTTGCGTCCCCACCTCGTGTCACCAGGGCTGTGCTCGGCGTAGCATGGGGCACAAAAGAAGAAAACCTGAACGAAACTAAACGAAAACCATTTGCCCCGGTCTCTAGCTCTCCAGAACCTGACAATCCCGCTGGAGCAGTGAAGCGGGTCCAGACTAGCATCAGCGAGGCATCAGGCGTTCAGTGCTTGGTCCCTTGTGCCGCGTAAGCTGGCTTCCAGGAAGGGAGCGTCCGGGGCCGGCCTTCTAGACTGGGTAAGCTGGCTGCGTTTGGGGGAGAGGCAGGGAGAGTGACACCCCAGACCCAAGGAGAGATGCTGAGGTGCTTCTTCCGGAGCCCGTGGTGAGGGAGGCCATGGGGAACACAGGTGCCGGGTGGCAGAGTGTGGGTCAGGCCAGGCTGCAGAGGTATTGCGGCTCCCAGGGCCCTTCACGCTCCCCACAGCTCAGCCCAGCCTGCTGTCCTGGGCCGGGATCCTCCTTAGTGTGCATCTCCTGGGAGCACACCTGCGACCGAAGAGAGGCTAGTGCCGCGTTCCTGGGAGCCATCCCAGGAGAAGTGAGCCAGGCAGGAGGAGGAAGCTGGTGCTGGTGCCACCCGAGCGGGGTACCACAGGGCACCACTGCGGCCAGGGGCCCAGCCTTCAGCAGACTAGGCTCTGAGGGCTCTCTGCTGGGACGCGGGAGCATCATGTCCCCCGGCACCCCCAGCCCGAGAGGCAGCCGCGGCTCAGAGAGCTGCAGGTGACGGGGCACCCAGAGGGGCAGCAGCAGGGACCTAGAGGCCGGACACGGCACCAGAGCGTCGGCGCTCGTGCAGTCCACGCGTTTCACAGTAAGGAGGTACGTACGCCGTAGATCCCATAGCAGGATTTTGGTTTAATAGAGGGGAGTGAGAATTCTCCGTGCATCACCGCTGTGCCTTTTGCCCAATTTAGAATTCCTGTGAAACCTGGTCCCTGAAACTTTTTTATAAAGACACGGAAAGAGCTGGCCCATCCAGTAAGGCAGACAGAGGGGACTCAACCATCCTTCCAGCTAAAGACTCTGTAAATCAGGATCAGCATCACGGAGCCTTGAAGAGGCATTCTCCCCCGTGGTGACAGAGTGTGGAGCGAAGAAATCACGCGCCAGTAACCCCCAATTCATTCACAAGGGCAGTGGCGCTTGTAATTAGTATTCAAGTTCAATTCCATAATTTCCCGATACAAAGGTAAAGCAAAACCCACATGTCTCCTGGCCGACTGTCCATTTTCGAGAAGATGCAGAAGCAAGATCACAAGGCCGTGGGCAGCTCAGTGCCTGAAGGAAAGCAGCCGCGGCCGCTGGCTTCCTGTGGGAATCTCGGCACAGAGGCGAGGAAAGGGGTCAGCACGCGGCTCTCAGTGTCCTGGCCGGCAGACCCTGGGGGCAGAAGCTCGGACTGCATGAGAGCCGTGTCTCCAAAGGAAGACCGGCCAGCACTCAGCCCTGCGTGCTGAGCGGGAAACGCCCTTGAACTCTGGAGGTCCGTCAAAACCGTTTCCATCCGGAGCGGCCTCCCTTCCACCTGCTGGTAACTGGAGAACGCGGAGGCCCTCCTTGTTCTGGTGGATTCTTCTTGATTCCTGGACCTGCCGGGAATGCGGCTTTGCGGGCGGCCAGCCGGGCCGAGGTGTGTGAGGCTGAGGCATTCCGACAGCTGCTCTGGGGCGGGGGCACCAGCACGTTTCAGTTGTCTCGGGGCAGTTGCCGTAGAGTTGAGTTCCCCCTCTAACCTTTAAAGCGACCCTTTATAATCCTGTTTGGGACTCCTGTGAATGAGTCAATAATCGGGACCATTCACTTAATGGAGGAGGAGGGAGGAGCCACCGTTTCGTCCTTCCCTTCAGGGATGCTCTGGGAAGCTCTGTCCAGGGATCTCCCGCCTCTCTTTGGAGCTCTGTGTCCAGCGTGCCCGGAAGGAAACACTCTACTCCTTCCCCGCAGCTCTGGGCACAAAATGGGCTCCCCGATGGGGATGGCCCAGCGATGCCTGGCGGTGTGCATCAGATGTGGGCCATGGCTGGGGGCCCCAGGGGGCTTCTCCCCTCCAGGCAGCCACCCGACGCCCCGGGGCCTGGGCTGGGCTCTCCCCGCCTCTGCCGGCCTCCGTGGTCTTGGTATCGTCCATCTCAGAACCTCTCCTGCCTTGCCTCTGCCTTCACATTCGTATTCAGACAGGCATCCTCTCACTGGTCCGCACGGAAGCCCTGGGACTGGTTCCATCAGGGAGGGCAGTGAGGCACAGAGAGGTTGCAAGTTGGCGAGGGACACGCAGCTGGCGGTGGAAGAGCTGAGATTCAGAGTCGGGGCTTCTCTCTCCAATCCCAGGGCGCTTCCCATTTTACTCCAGGGCCGCCGCCAAAGTCTCCCAGAGAAACAGCCACTTAAAACTGCTGTCACGTATTAACAGGAAAGGGATGGGTGTTCCCCTCCCGCGTCCCTGTACCGGTCGTGGTACCCGAGGACGATTCCCACGCGGCAGGGGTGGGGGCTGGTTCCCAGGTGGAAAGATGCTGAGGGCAATGGTAAGGGCAGCATCACTGACCAAGCTCCCGTCCCAGAGCTCAGCGAGGTAGAGGCATAAGCGCTTTCTTCGGATTAGTCCTTTGCACAGCCCTACGGTTTCAGTAGTATAATCATCCCCGTTTACAGTGAAGGAGCCGAAGCGTGCTTAAACACCGTGGCCCTGGGTCCCAAAGTGGTACCAGGGGATGCAAGCCTCCAGGTCCTGCCACCCCTGAGCTACCGCTGGGGAGGTGCAGGGAGGTGCAGGGCGCGGTCCTCGTGCGTGCACACGCTAGCGCAGCTCCAGCCGCTCAATGCACGCCGCGCCGTTTCTCCCCATTTTACAGGCAGGCAGCCTGAGGCACAGAGTCTCAGTAACTCGCCCAAGCGTGCAAGCCGCCAGGGCGAGCTGGGGCCCCGGCGTCGTGGTCTAACCACTCACACTTGTTGCTCCTCTGTGGACGTGGCAGGTCACACCTCGAGGTCAGGGGTGAAGGAGGATCCGGTTCTCTCGATGCCCTGTTCAGAAACCAGGTCCTGTTTGGATTGTTGATGGTGATGATTTAAAGCAGAGGGTTCGCTGTGGCAGGAACTTGAAAGAGCCTCTGCCTGTCCCGCCTCCGGAGCCGCTGAGAAGCTCTGTGCTTCTGGAACTGGGCTGGAGGGCAGTGTAGACAAACGCTCTGCTCACGGCCCCGCTGGCAGGGGGCTCCATGGGGCCGTCACCTTTAAAGAAAAGGTGAAAATGAGAGAGAAAATTGACCTGCCTCCATTTTTCTAGGGGCGTATATTTCTACGTGCTAGTTGACAAACAGAATGGCCCTGGGTCAATGCAGTGGTTACGCGCTGACTGCTGGGTAGGTGCCGTTCTCAGACGATGCTTTGGACCTGAGCTGCTCCCTACCACGGTGGGAGAGGCAGTGCCGCTCTACCTCGGTACAAAGCTCCTCCTGAAAAAAGGCAGGGGCTTTCACAGAAATCAAAGAAGGCATTCACCAGCAGCATCAATAATTAACTTCTGTTTCTTTACTGTCATCCCCCAAGGAGGGCGCTTTTAAGGGAAGATGGTCAAAAGACAACAAAGAGAGCTAGATGGTGGTGACATTACAGGAATCCGGGACCTCCCTGGAGGAGGTGCCCCTTGCGGCCGAAAAGACATTAGTCAGGTAGACCAGCTCCAGGATCACACGATCAGTATTTGGTAAGAGCTGAAGCTGAGGCGTGTGAAGCGAGGAAGACCTCATCCCGCCCACCCGCTGCTGAAACAGCACAGAGGGCCGCGGCCAAGCTGGATACGCCGGACAGGGGCTCAGCTGTCCTTAAATCCACCCACCCATTCCTCCCGTCCGTCAGGAGGCTTACTCAGCTACGCAGGAGGCACTTCGGAAGCGCTGGAGGTGTAGCGACGAGCAAAACAAAGCCCCTGCCCTGATGGCATCTATATTTTAGTGGGTGAGGAAAAAAGATACATGTACATAATACACTTACCTACATATATGATATACTATGTTAACATACAACATGATTAGTATATGTGACACTAATGTACATAGTATACATTATTCTATACAATTTAATACTATTGAATATGTTTATTAAATATTAAATAAGTATCGAATCTAAATTTAATGCAAATATTAAATTATATCTATGTTTCATATATATGAAATCTCAGATAGTGGTACATGCTGGTCAGTGTGAGTGACACGTGGAACAGCCCCGCTCTAAATGCCTCTCCTGTATCTTACCGTGGAATAAAGCGGGGGGGCAAGCAGGGGTGCTACTGTTTCATGATGGATGGTGTCCGGGAAGCCACTGGGATAAGGTGACATTTGAGCAGAGACCTGAAGGAAGGAGGGGAGGGCCGTGCTGATCTGGAGGAAGAAGTCTTCAGGCAGAGGCTCCAGGGGCAGAATCTCGGAGGCGGGAACAGGCGACGTGTGTGTCTGAGGGGCCGGGGGGAGGCCCCGAGGCTGGAGCAGAGGGAACGGGAGAGAGGTGTCAGCAGGTGATGGCAGGGAGGTGACGGGGCCACCGTAGGCACATCGTGGACCAGTGTCAGGATCCTGGCTTTTACCCTGAATGAGCTGAGATGCTTTGGAGGGTTATATCACCCGAGGCGAGACAGGATCCAATCCACTGAAGATGAAACAACACAGGAGCGCTCGGACTGCTGAGTAGAAAACAAACCCAGGGCAGCAAGGGGAGCTGGGAGGCCGTTTAGGAATATTTGGCGATCATTCAGGCCAGAGATGATACCAGCTGCTGCCAATGGGCCAAGTACGATGTGACGGAGAACTGACCCCTGGGTTTAGCTGTGGGGAAGCCCTGGTGACGTGGCCAAGCGCAGTTTCGGGGCGAGGTGTGGATGCAAGGCTGACTGGAGTGGTCCAGGAAAAGATGGAGAAGAGGAGGAAGTAACAGCAGTGGGGACACAGGGACAAAAGAGTTTGCTTTTAGAATGGGGAACAGCAAGGTGTTCGGATGCTATATTCAGGAGAGGATCCAGTAGAGAACGGAAAGGTGACTTCACGGGCACAGAAGGAGACAGATGCTGGAGAGGTGTAAGGGGACGGGTCCTCTGTCCCACTGGAGGGGCAGAGCTTAGACGCCGCCAGAGATGGTTCGCAGTTATGGAAGAGAAGGCAGTGTAGACAGGCGGGGGCGGACGAGATGGCGGGGTGTGAGGAAGCACTCCTCTGACTGTCTTCTCTCTCAGTGGGATAGGAAGTAAGGTCACGTTCATGCAAAATCAGTAGAGGGTGAATTTGGTGACTTGGAGAAAGAGGATTTGGAGATTTCCAGAGAGAATAGAAATGGTGAAACAGTCTCCTAGGAGAGCGAG
Organism: Delphinus delphis; assembly: GCF_949987515.2. Lineage (NCBI taxonomy): Eukaryota > Metazoa > Chordata > Mammalia > Artiodactyla > Delphinidae > Delphinus > Delphinus delphis. The sequence goes on from NC_082684.1 coordinate 175,464,151, forward strand.
AGGGTGAGGGGACCACAGAATCCTCGTAGGGCCACAAAGGTCCTTCTCGAGTTTGACGTGAAACCAGTCAGGCTGGTTGTGTGTTTCTTTCCAACTACATTCAGCCCGCAGGTTCAAGTACAAAATCGGTGGAGGGCTGGATTCAGCTAGTTAGGATTTTGCTCGGGATCAGGACGCAGGGAGTGAGGTCACGGGCTATAGGGTCAGGGGACTGTAGGTCTTCGTGGGGTCAAAGCATTGCTGGAACTGGGTAGTAGAGAGTAAACTGTAGAGACAGGAGAGTGGGTTGCTTGGAGGCAGCATGACCTCACTTGCTAATGGAAGGAAGGTGTATTGGCTTCCTCTTGCTGCTGTAGCAGGTTATCAAAATTTATTGGCTTAAAGCAATACAGATGTATTATTTTATCATTATGAGAGGTCAGCATTCTGGAATGGGTCTCGCTGGGCTGAAATCACGGTGTGGGCAGGACTGTGTTCCTTTCTGGAGGCTCCAGGGAAGAAGCCACTTCCTGGCTCTTTCCGGCCCACAGAGAGGTCACCCACATTCCAGGGCTCAAGCTTGTCTTCCTCCGTCTTCAAAGCCACGTTCTCACGTAGCATCGTTCTCACGTCCTCTTCTCTTCCCTCTTCCACATTTGAGAACGCCTGTGGTTACATTAGGTCCACCCGGGTACTGCAGTATACTCTCTCTGTTTAAGGTCAGCTGATTAACAACCTTAATTCTGTCTGCAACCTTTATTCCCCTTTGCCACGTAATGCAACATATTCATAGATTCTAGGGATTAGAGTGTAGACATCTTTGGGTGGCAGGATCATTACCTACACAGAAGGAGTGTAGTTACTGGTAAAGACAAGGTCTAGGTATGACCGTGGGAGTGAGTGGCTTAAGTGGGGTAGAGGACAAATCATTGGAGGAGAGAAGGTTCGGGAGATGAGAGGCTAGGGTATTGCAAGGGGTATCTGAGAGAGTACTGATATCACCAAGCATTAGAGCGGGAATAGTATTGGAGAGAATGAGAGTCAATCAGGAAATAAAAATCATCAGTGAATGGAGAGTAATGACCAGGGGATGAAGCAATTTTCATTGACAAGCTGTTGGGTGAGAGGAGGTATTGATAAAACAGATGCAGCTGAAGTTGGTGTCAAGGGAGAAGACATTTCCCAAGCTCTGCTTCTCTGGAAGATTCTTAAAAGGTAGTCAAATGACAGAGAATTTCATCAGTGCAGACTTCCTTTATTCCCTGTCTCAAGGTGAGCTCTCATACTTGTACGGTATTGTTTTATATTTTTCCAAACATTTAAACATCTATTATCTCCATATATGCTCAACTGTGAGATGGAAACAGACAAGCCACGTTGTCCCTCTTTCTTCGTTTGGAAAATTAGGGATTCACTGGTAGCAAATAAGTGGAAACATTAGATCGACCGTGTGCCCATTCAGTTACTGAGCTGAGTTATTGAAGGTACTGTGGAAAATACAACGAAGAATAGCATCTAGTTTCTGTTCTCCAGGAGACGAAACTGTTGGGTCAAAAATCCTCTGGAGGATCTGATGAAAGATAAGAAATTTTGCCCCTAAAGAAGCACATACACACAAAATTTTACTTATAAGTTCATGACATCCCCAGTTTCCCTGAAGTCTCAAGGGGTCCGTGTATCCCAGGATAGAAACCTCTTATCTAAATGCTGGGGTAAAACCATAGGCAGTAGAAATGGACTTAACAGCATCAGGTCACAAGGGAAGGTATGATTAGGCACCAATTAGTGGTACAGAAAATAGGAGTTCTGAGTCCTGAAGAATAAAGCATCACTGAACTGGGCAGCAAGAGGGAGAGGAGAGAAATTGGAAATTAGCTTGGAATGTTTGAGAGACAGTCTGACCATCTGTGAAATGTGAGCAAAATGACTTCTAAGGAGTATTTGTGAAAGAGAAAACTCTTGGTGAAAGCAACCTCCACCCCCCAAACATTATTAATATGGTAGATGGATTTGGTCCAGGATGAACAGTGCATAAAATTATTATTGTGATTGATTCCGTAGGGATTTCTAACTGTGTGGTAAACACTTTTAAAAGGCCTCTCTATCTTTAAAAGAAAATGTTGAAGCAGAAAAAAGTAACTTTCTCCAATTCCAAGTGAGAAGGTTCTCATAAGAGCTCCTTGAATATTACGTTTTTTCCTGTGACTTTTATGTACCTTTTAAGTGTTGTAGCTTCTTCTGAAAAAGTGATGTATGAAGACCAAACAAAAGCCCTTGTTTATAACTGGGAAGAAGGCTTCCATTGCTCCAAGAGTTGGTGTAGGGTCCCAAGCTCATCTTCTGCTTCTCTTTCCTCCAACTTTCTTTTACTTTCTACAGAACAGGAGCGGCCATGTGGCAGGGAGGAAGTAAGGTGGTTAGTACGCTGTGGCTACTTTAATAGAATTTAAAGAGGAGTCAGATCTTTGCAGAACACAATATCAAGTGAAAAACAGAGGGATGGTGATTAATAATTCTATCTAGAGCTCTGAGTTGCCGCCCTGGCATCCAGATCTGAGGTATCACAGGGAAAAATCCTGTGCAGGACCCATCAAGGGACTGAGTTACACCAAAATGAGATCCAGGTTAGCAATGTGGAGACCGTGGAGAAACCCCCTAAAAGCAGATTCTTCTGAGCTAAATTCCCCCTGGCAGCATAGCCATCGAGAGTCATTATGAGCATCGCAGAATCATAGCATGTTAGGACCGGAAGGGATCTCAGTGTCCTCCAGTCTGACTCCATAATTGATGCTCGAGGTTCCTCTCCAGCACGGCAGCTCCTCTCTGAATAGACGTATCTGGAGATGGGCAAAGTCAGTGGTGTGCTGGTAGATGCTTAACAACTGGATCCCCAGAGAAAAAAGAAAGACTCTGACTGGTAGCATTTGCCAATTTCCATGGCGTATATGCTCCCTCCATGGCCTATTTGAGCTTCCAACAAGACATCTCCTTACGTCGTATTTCCACCGTATTACATCCGATACAAGTAAATAACCTTAGAAACACAGGTAATAGTAAAACACAGTAAAATAATTAGAAAATGATGAATTTGGAATATTTTTACAGAAGTATAATTTAATAATGATGTGTAGGATTCAACTTATAATAATGGCTGTATGTAATAATTTGGCCAGGCTGGCTCCATCACACCGCTGACAACAGCCCTAGAAAAGGACCGAGTTCACCCTCCCTAGGAAGGCCATCAGCTGGTTCTGATCAGTGGAGACACCACCCAAGCACTCTCTTCTTGGCCTGTTCTCTCTGCCCCACTCCCACTTCTCTGTAGTTTCTTCCAACAACAAACACCATCCACAAAAATAAACTCCAGCTGGGTTAGTGACCTAAATACAGAAGTGAAATCTTAAAGAACTAGGAGATACATAGATGGAGACTTTTATAAACTTGGGGCAGGATGGACTTAAGCATGATATAGAATCCAGAAACTATGGAGGAAAAAAAAAGAAGAATGAGCAGACTTGATTTAATACTTTAAGACCTTTGTATAAGAAAATATTTCATTAGAATAAAGTTCAAGGGAATTCATAGAATGGGAGAAAATATAAGTGCCGTATCTAGCAGGTTAGTAGCCATACTCAATAAAGAAGCTCTCAGAAACTAGTCAGAAAAGGTATATGCACCCCTGTGTAAATCACATCATTATTTACAACAGCCAAGATATGGAAACAACCTAAGTGCTCATAACGGATGAATGGATAAAGAAGATGTGGTATATATAGACGACAGAATACTACTCAGCCATAAAGATAAAATCTTGGCATTTGTCAAAAACCTGGATGGACCTTGATGCTATTACGCTAAGTGAAATAAGTCAGACAAAGTAAGATGAATATCATGTGATTTCACTCGTAGGTGGAATGTAGAAGACAAACAAACAAAATAAGTGAACAAATCAGACCAAACAAAGACAAACAGGTCGATACAGAGAACAGAGTAGTGGTTACCACAGAGGAAGGGGTCGGGGGTGGGATGGCAAAAGAGATAAAGGGGGTCAACCGTATAGTCACAGCTGGAAACTAAAATTTTGGTGGTGAGCTCGCTGTAGGGTACACAGAAGTAGAAATGTAACGTTGTACACGTGAAACTTACCTAACATTATAAACCAGTGTTACCTCAAAAAATTATTTAATTAAAAGCTCTTAGAAATCAAAAAGAGGACAAAAAAATGCAATTGAGAAATGGGTCAAGGATATGAACAAGTAGAAACCACAGTAAAATGATATGGCCTCTAACAGATTAGTAAATGTTAAAATGTTTGATAACCCCAGTGTCAGGGAAGCCATGGGAAACAGGCATTCACACACTGTTGATAAGAGTGTAAATCAAAGCAATTAACTTCAAGAGGGAAAACAGTAGTATCTAAAATAGAAAAATAAGTTAAAATGCATATACCCCTTGGCCCAGCAGTTCTGTTATGAATTTATTTAAAATTTTTAAACTGAGGGACTTTCCTGGTGGCGCAGTGGATAAGAATCCACCTGCCAGTGCAGGGGACACGGGTTTGATCCCTGGTCCGGGAAGATCCCACATGCGGTGGAGCAGCTAAGCCCGTGCGCCACAACTACTGAGCCTGCGCTCTAGAGCCCGTGAGCCACAACTACCGGGCCCGCATGCCACAACTACTGAGACTGTGCTCTAGAGCCCGCGAGCCACGACTACTGAAGCCCGTGTGCCTAGAGCCCGTGCTCCGCAACAGGAGAAGCCACCGCAGTGACAAGCCCACGCACCGCAGCAAAGAGTAGCCCCCGCTCACCCCAGCTAGAGAAAGCCTGCACTCAGCAACAAAGACCCAATGCAGCCAAAAATGAATAAATAAATAAATTTTTTTTTAAATGAGCTAAGGTCTGTGTACAAAAACGTTTGTCACAGCATGGTTGTACCTGTGTAATATTAGATACAATAAATGTTCTCTCATAGGAGACTGGTTGGAAACCTATGGGGTGGCCACAAAACATAAGGCAGTTAAACTGTTACTTAAAGACCTTGTATGTGCAAATAAAAATGTCTCCAAGACTATAGCATTACATGGGAAAAAGGTTCCAGGCACAGTGTTTAGAATTATTCCACTTATGTAAATTTAAAAGGATATGTGTATATATTTGTGTAGTCATGTGTTTTTCTGGAAAGAAATAAAGGACACTGTGAACAGGCATTACTGTTGGGTAGAGAGACTAGAGGTTGGGAGGTGAAAGATGTTTACCTTTCATATTCTATCTTTTTATACTTAAAAAATACCAGGTTCGTGCATCACCTTTATTTAGAGAAAAAACTCTTTTTTTTCCCCCAGAAATAAATCAGGGTGTCTTAGTTTTGGCTCTCCAGAAGCAGACACCAGGACAGGGATTTGAGCGTGAGGGTTCATTTTGGTGGTGAACTTGAGAAACATGGGCAGGGAATGGAGGAGGAGAAGAGCTGGTAGGAAAGGGAAGGCGGTCGACCAACAGTGTCTGTCAATCAGGTTACCACTGAGAGCAAAGGAATGCCGAGATCCAGTGAAAGACTCAAAACGCAGTTAACCCTCCGACGGGTGCGTGTCCGTGAGCTCCTGTGGGTCACTGATTGAAGTCTGCTCTGGGGTGTTCGTTCCATGGCTCACACACAGACCGAGCAAGGTCTGGTGGCTCTGGGAAGCCTCAGGCAAAGAGTCAGGACAGCCTGCCTGGCAATGGTGGGTGGAGAGATGTAGGTGAGGCACTGGCCACACCTGCTACAGAGACCACAGCCGTCGTACCAGATGCTAATATATCAATGATATGTGCCTATTTGCTGACTTAGGAATCAAGTCTAGGAATGTCCCTCCTGATATACGCTAACCTACCTGGGCCCTGATCAACAATATATATAGGAAGACAGGTTTTATTACAGAATTGTTTTTGATTTTTTTAATTGAAATATAATTGATTTACAGTGTTGTGTTAATTTCTGCTGTACAGAAGTGATTCAGTAACATATATATATATATATATACACACACACACACATATATATACACACACATTCTTTTTCGTCTTCTTTTCCATGATGGTTTATCACAGGATAATGAATATAGTTCCCTGTGCTGTACGGTAGGACCTTGTTGTTTATCCATCCTATGTATACTAGTTTGCATCTGCTCATCCCAAACTCCCACTCCATCCCTCCCCCACCCCACCTTGGAGACCACAAGTCTGTTTCTGTGTCTGTGGGTCTGTTTCTGTTTCATAGATAGGTTCATCTGTGTCATATTTTAGATTCCATATATAACTGATACCATATGGTATTTGTCTTTCTCTTTCTGACTTACTTTGCTTAGTGATAATAATCTCTAGGTCCGTCCATGTTGCTGCAAATGGCATTATTTCATTCCTTTTTGTGGCTGAGTAGTATTCCATCGTATATATGTACCACATCTTCTTTATCCATTCATTTGTCGATGGACATTTAGGTTGTTTCCATGTCTTGGATGTTGTGAATAGTGCTGCTGTGAACATAGGGGTACGTGTATTTTTCTGAATTAGAGTTTTGTCTGGATATATGCCCCAGAGTGGGATTGCTGGGTCGTATGGTAGCTCTATTTTTAGTTTTCTGAGGAACCTCCATGCTGTTCTCCATAGTGGCTGCACCAACTTACATTCCCACCAACAGTGCAGGAGGGTTCCCTTTTCTCCACACCCTCTCCAGCATTTGTTATTTGTTATTTGTAGAATTGTTTTTAATACAAAAAATCCAACGCAAATGTGAACCAGTAGGTGATGACTCGAACACATCGTGGTGTATCCTATGGAAGAAAGCAAGAGAAAGAGTAAGGTGTATCTTGTTAACTTTCATGACAAAAATCTCTGAGACACATTACACCATATAACAATGTCCATAGCAGGGTGTCATTTTTATAAAGGAAAAAACAAAACAAGCAGGTGAAAACACACACAAACTCCCAGTCCAATATATGTGCCCTTATGTGTACACAGAAAAAGATCAGGAAAGGGCTTCCCTGGTGGTGCAGTGGTTGAGAGTCCGCCTGCCGATGCAGGGGACACGGGTTCGTGCCCCAGTCCGGGAAGATCCCACATGCCCCGGAGCGGCTGGGCCCGTGAGCCATGACCGCTGAGCCTGCGCGTCCGGAGCCTGTGCTCCGCAATGGGAGAGGCCACAACAGTGAGAGGCCCGCATACCACAAAAAAAAAAAAAAAAAAAAGATCAGGAAAGATAAACAAGTTGCAGGAGTAAATGCAATTTAAAGTATATGTTGTTGTATGTTTGAATGTCTTATTATATGATTTACTTTACTGTAAAACCCACATTGTATTGCAAGGGGGGCTAGAAATCATATATATTTCGTAGATTACTGCAGAGACTAGCTGAGGTGATACATGTAAAATGTTTCAATAAATGTTCAATAAATGATTGGTATCAAAGGAGACAGCTTCTCCAGGCTGAAGAGCCCTTGGGTGTAAAGTGAGTCGGACGTTCTTCATCTCCTCCCACACCTCTTGACTGGTCCATCATTTGCGAGCCTCCTACCAGCCAGCCGTGGGGGATTATTTAGGGAAGAGGACCAAGTCCCACCCTCGTGAACTCACATTCTGCCAGGCAGGCAGTAATCAAATAAATGTGCCACAGGCCACGAGGTATCAATGCTCTGGAGGAAGATGAAGTGGGGGTGGGGGGGGTGGGGGGAGGGGAGAGTCGTGGGCAGGGCTGCTGTTGTTTACAGATGGTCTCTTATAAAGTGGTGTTTGAGACTTTGAAGAAGAGGAGAATACTTGAGGTATCAGCTCTCCGAAAATAGGGAAGAGTGAGTGCAAAGGCCCTGAGGTAGGTGTGCTTGGCCAGTCTGAGGAAGAGCCAGGAGGCTGACGCGGCTGGAGCAGAGGGGACAGGGGAGGGGGGGCGGGTGGTCCCACAGGCAGCAGGCTGTGGGGCGTGTGGGTCTGGGCAGGCTCACGGCAAGGCAGGGGCTTCACCGAATGAGATGTGAGGTGATTGCAGGGGGCGGGGGCGGCTAAGCGGCCTGGATGTCTTAACATCACTGTGGCTGCAGTGCAGACAGTGGATGGGGAGAGGGGCAGGTGGGCAAGGGAGACGGGAGGAGGTCCTCCTTTACAGGTGGGAGAAAGAAGACCCTGGGTATGACCATGGCAGTGAGGGCGGGGAAGGAGTGGAGGGGGTCACGTGAAAAAGAGTTGAAAGGTAATTCATCAGATGTGAATTATGAAGGCGTGAGGCCGAGGTGACGCTGAGACTGCTGAAGGTAACAGCTGTGAGTAAGTCTTGAGGGAGAGGCCTCCCAGGAGCCCTTGCGCAATCAGAGCCTCCGGCCTCTTGCCCAGCCAGGTCCCCTTCTGCCTGACGCACACTTGAATTCTCCAGCTGCACCAAGTCACTGAGTTATCCAGAATGCCTCTGCCCTACTTGGCTGCCTAGGAACTCTGCTTCGTCCTTCAAAACCCAGCCCAGGCATCACCGCCTCTGGGTGGCTTCACGCCGCAGCTCAGCTGAATCGTGTGCTTTTCTGCTTCACTCCGGGCCTCGTGCACCGTCTAGCGCACAGCTTCCCAACCAACGTGACGTAGCACGTCGGGCACGCAGATAGATCCCAGGCGCGCCCTCGGGCCTTGAGGTGTCCAGCTGGGCCTCGAGTAGCTGGAGCTCCTGGCCAGTCACCTCCAGCTGCCAACGGCACATCCACTGACCCTAGAGGACCACACAGATGTTTCCATTTTCTGTACATGCGACGCCCTGGGGGGAAGAGGGATGCGCTAAGGTTGCTAAATTGGAACCTTTAGCCTCCGTTTCAACCGAGGCCACAAGCAATAGATAAAATGTTCCAAAGTGAGCTGCAAGCTTTGCAAGGAATGCTCGTGAAGACCAGGTTTCTATACTTTCAGCCCACCACCCACCTCCAGACGGTACAGGGTGACGCAGGAGCTGAGGAAAGAACTGCAGTGCTCAGGAGAGAATTAGGGGGAGAAGGCTACGCGGCGGGTCCCACCCAGGAGAGAATTAGGGGGAGAAGGCTACGCGGCGGGTCCCACCCAGGAGAGAATTGGGGGGAGAAGGCTACGCGGCGGGTCCCACCCGGGAGAACGGGGTGACTCCCTCAAAACTGTACACAGGGGCTTTGAGGAAGTACTGGAGGCTTAACCTATGTCCCTGAAGCTGGCGGGACACAGTGGGCTGGAGCCTGGCTGAGTCTGGAGGGAGAGCCTGGGGGGTCAGCCACCCTGATGGCCAAGCAAGGAGAGGCGGCCGCCCGGGGACCAGCTTGCGCTCAGAGTTGGTGGGCAGGGGGCTCACAGCGTTTCCAGATGGCGGGATGAGGCCCGTTCAGCAGAAGGAGGGAGCAGGGGGGCCAGGTAGAGAGTGGGGCGACCCTAGTAGGACGCGACCGTAGAGTCCAGGAGCCGAGGCAAGAGTGGAGAGTGGCCAGCCAGAGGGGATGCACCCAGCAGAAGGGGCTGCGGTGAGACCCCGGCTGGACTGGGGCCGAGCTGGGGACGGTGGGGGGGGGGGCGGGCTGGACGGTCTGGGAGAACCACTGAAGGCATCGCGCGAGAAAGAAGCTGCTGGAACTTAAGCGGGGCCGAGAGAGAGAGGCCGATGCACTGCCGCTGGTGGTCCTGGAGCAGCTCCCGGCTCCCTGACCTTCTCCCTCATCCCCGCTGCCTCACCCCTCTCCGCGGTAGGCAGGAATCCGAGCCACAGCTGGGGGTGGGCCAGCTGGGGGGCACCTCGCCGCTGCTGCCCTCAGCCCGCGGTCCGTGCCAGGGGGAGGGGCCGGCGAAGTTTTCCTGTGCAATGAACTGTGGAGCTTTTGATTATCACACTTGCCTGGCGACATAAATCACTGAAATGAGCTGGTGTTCTGAGATTTAAATGACTGGGACGTTTCTCACGTCTAAATGTGATCAGGAAAGTCACGGGCCCCTGATTTTTCCCCGCTGAAAGCTCTAAGGGGAGGCTGCAGGGAGAATGCACGTCCCCGCCCGTTGCCCGCTATGGTCCGGGCTTGTCCGTCCTCACAGGTGCGCCGCTGACCGCGTCCTCCCCCCTCTGCATCCGCTCCTTGAGGGCAGGAGCCACACTCACACCTGTCGGCTCCTAGGATTTGGGGCAGCGCTGGGCGCACAGGGGGCACCGTGGAGCTTGGGGGACGGACCCAAATGCCATCCCGTGGCGCTTCATTTCTGTTTCTTTGTCCCCAGTTTTCTCAGTTGGAGCCGCTCGCCTCTGTGCCTGGAAGGAGTTGCAGGTGTGTGTGAGGAGAGAGTGGTCACCCACAGGGCTCCGGCGCAGCTCGGGGGTCCCTCAGGTGAGTCCGGCGGGGCTGACAGCCAACACCGGTTCCCTTCATCCGCGATCACCCCTTCATCCCAGCGGCATCCCTCCCACCTCCCTGCTTGAAGTAGTTTTTTCCAGTCTCTCCCCCAGCGGACACCCCGCTTCCCCGTCACCTTGTGGAGCGTCACCTCTTTCTTACCTGCGCGAGTTACATTTGACATCGCTTCTTCCATCTTCGTTCACTGAGAATTCCACACACGTGGTGATACCGGCGTCCCTACGTCTACGTCACTACGCCTGTGTTACAGGCATCACGGCGGAATGAGGATGCAGGGACCGCCACCTGGCTTCCTCTGAACCACTGCCACGTGCGTCGTCCCCATGTCGCTCCAGACTCTGGGGACGGCCGAGCTCCGGGACCCGTCAGCCTCCAAGGTGGGACTCGATTTAGCCACGGGGCAACAGCTAAATCATTTTGCTGAATACCTGAAACTAACGCCACATTGTAAATCAACGCTATTTCAATAAAAGCAAGTTAAAGTAAGTGATGGGGACAGAGTTAGGAGGTGAGAAAAATTGTCTGATGCCAAAAAGCACCTGAGCTGAACTGGAAAGAAGGTGTTTCTGAGGAACTTGGTCAGAAAACGTGGCAGGCAGTCTTCGGGCTTGGGTTGTCTGTCTGCAGCTGTGACACGTGGTCCTGACCGCCTGCACCATTATTTGGGGACTCAGGCGAGACTAAAAATGTCTAATAAAGTGTGCTTCACGTTGATAAGACTCTGGAAGCAAGAAGAGAGTTTTATTGTTTAGTCTGGCAGAAATTACGAAAGCAGTCATAACTGAAAACCACGCGCCTGATTCTTTGAGCTATGTACACAAAACGCTCTTAAGTCCATAGGGTTTGGTAACGGGGCGATTACTTGCAGTATGTGAATGGAATGATTTCCTCTTGGCCAGAGAATACACGAGGAAGGGAGATTACCCGCCTTATGGAGTATTTGCTGTGTCCCCCTCTGTGGATGGGCCCACCGCTATCCCTTCACTTCCTCCATCGAATACAAACCCTGTCACACACCTTGCCAACCACTCCTCACCTGTGGCATCGTTCCTCGGAGGCGCGCAGAGGATGGCCCAGCCGGAGGTGGGACCACAGGAGAGGCAGGAACCCCCAACCCACTCTCTCCGCATCCCAGTTCCGGGATCCAGGCCAGGCAGCACAGGGGCTCTGCCTGTGGCCCTCTCCCCTCTCAGAGGGAGGACAGGTGCGGAGTTGAGAAACCGAGGGCTACGGGCACTCCCCTTAGCTTCTGCCCTGGCGCAGGGCAGGCACCAGGGTGCCCTCTTCCACTTGGGGTAGCTGCCAGGGATTCCCAGTCCCCCCCAGGACTGCAGACTTCTCCTTCTTCAAGCCTCGCACGTCTCTGCTTTCCCCCAACAGAAGACCTCGGCACCGTGACCTCAGGGCCACGCAGAAGATGCCTGCCCTTCCAGATCCTTCAGTGGGGGGCACAGGCTTTCATTCCTGCAGCAGAGCTTCCCCGCCTCTGTGCCAGTTGTCAGTGTATCGACAGACGGGTGCCCTCAGGTGTCGGGCACCTCGGCAGGGCCTGGAGCCTCCCTCCTCTTCGCTCTCCACGGTCCCTGAGATGTACAGGTATTACCATTCCCTGTGACAGCCGTGACGTGCAGACAGTCTGAATGCAGCAGAGCGTCCTAGCGAGGAGATTCTGGTGAGGATGGGCCCAGTTCCGCCAGAGGCATCTCCGCCCCTCAGCTTTTTAGCCAGAGCATCACTATGCGCCGGAGGGGTGGCCGGGTGCAGGGCTGGGGGCTCTGCCCCATGCCCGGGGCGCCGGGCGGACCTGAGCCCTGTGGTCCCCACTGAGCTTTTGAAGTGGAAGGTCCCCCATTCTTCTAACCACTCCAGAATATCCTCCCTGTGGCCGCTTCTCTTTTTCTCCAGTTTCACCCAAGGGTAGAGTTGCCCTCAGCCCATCATGCCCTCGCCCTTCTCTGGCCCTGTGCTGGGAGCTCAGAAGCAGGTGTGGGAGCCCGTGGCTGTGCCCTTAGCCCTGGTCGCAGGGGACACAGCCTCCCGTTAGCACGCCGCAGGAAGACTCCAGAACTGACACCCACACTCGGCTTTGGGGGGTTTACAAAACACATCCTGCCCCCCAAAATTGCAGGGATATTTTAAAATTCAAATGGGTTATATTTTCTACGCAAGAGCTATGTCGCTTTCCCCAAAGGAGTTTTCAGGCATTTGAAAAACGTTAGCTGGTGAGTCAGAAGTGTCCTTTTACTCTTTCTGTTTTCTCTGGCTCTGAAAATATATACGTATGTATACACAGCACACGTCACGCTTGGAGGCGTATCTTCTAGGATGTACGAGTGTGGCGGTTGGAATCCTGGTGCCTGGAAGAGATGGGTCTGTGCCCTGCATCCCAGCACAGCGTTTAGCGCATTGTGACGTACGGAGCGTCTGTTCCGTACGTGCACCCTCGTCTTCCCCTGTGCTCGCTGACCTGACCCGCGAGGCCGCTGGGCTGACTTCCCGCGCTCGCGCCACGTGCTTGGAGAGTTCCCAAGGCCAGCAAGTCAACTCTTGCGGCCAGGCCATCGCCTATTTCCAGCAAAGTGAGTTCATATCCATTTAGGCCTGTTTTGCTGCTCTTTGTTATAACTATTGCCAAGGAGAAACGAGCAGGTTTGGGCACCACAAGGCAAAATAATATTTGAAATTTTAACATACGCTTGTTTCTTAATATTGTAAGCACCCTATTGTGACTTGGGGACTTTTTGTGTTCGTCTTCGATCCTTCTCCCACAGAGTCCGGGAGGACTGGGTGCCCAGGCCTTGGCCTTGGGATGCGCGGTCTCACTCCCCGTGCACAGAGGCGGCATCCTTTGCACCCGGCGGGGCTGAGTGGAGGCTCCAAGCTCATGTGGCCTGAGACATTCCATCGCAGAGGCTCTCCTAGCAACATGGCAACGCCAGCAAACCCAACAATGACCTTTTGTCGTTAGCTCTATAAAGCCTGTGGCATGAGTCTCACCAGAAAATTCAAAGGATATTTTGCAAGCGAAGAGCGATTTCCAGCTGAAGCTTTGAATCGGTTGCTTTTCCTCCAATCTGCAAATATCAAACTGGACTGGCACCAGATGGTCGCTTCAAGAGCAGGACGGACCCAAAGAGGTGAGTCTGGACCGTCCCAGTCCTGGCTCTGGTTAGGGAACCACCTGTGTACCACCGGCAAGTCACTTAACTCTCTAGATCTCCACGCATGAGCAACTGCTCCTTGACAGTGCAGGGTACTCGCTAACCGTCCAGATTCCTGGGCTGACACCCGTTCTCCTGCTGCATCAGAATCTCTGGGGCTGTGCTCCACAAACGTGACTTTCAACCAAAGGCAAATAGATGACATTGCTGAACAATCATAAAAGTGCTTAGGTAACTAGCTTTCTAATTTGTTTACTTGGTGTAAAGAGGGCCCACGCACCCTTAGAACTGGCCTGTTGTGTATATGGCAGGGAGCGTGTTTTTCTCTAATAGATTTTATAAAGGACTAAACCAACCCATTTTCTTTGCTGTTTCTGATTAGCTATCCTCTATAACAGACTATAAATCATGCACCCCTATCAGGAAAACACTTTAGAGCATGTGTTTCCAATATTGGCACTTTAAAAATATTGAATATTAATATCTGTATTTATTTATATACGATATTGTGCTTTAGTAGGGACATATTTGAATATGTTCCTAATATTAAAGAAATGTTTTTAAAGGAAAAACGTTGAAATAAGATTTAAGATTTTGATTAGTGAAATTTTTGGTTTAGTACTTTGTGATACAGTGAGATCAAAACCAGTTTGTAAACAACAGAGATCTACTGTATAGCACAGGGAACTGTATTCAGTATCTTGTAATAAATTATAATGGAAAATAGAAAAAGAATATATATATATATGTATGTATAACCGAATCACTTGGCTGTACACCTGAAACTAACACAATATTGTAAATCAACTCCAATAAAACAAACAAGAAACAAATTTCTGATGTTGGTTTTGAATTCGCTATCTTTTATTACTTAGTTATAATAAATGAAAACATGCTTCACAAAGATACGTAGATTTAAGTGGAAGAAGCACCTTTTTTCCTGCACTTACTAAATTATGATACTGATTTTTTAATTCCCTCCGCTAATTATCCCAAGGTTTCTTATGGGCTAGTAAATTTCCATTTTTTCTGAATGTCCAATTGATGTTGTTGAAAATTAGAAAGTGTGGCACTGTTTTACATTTCTAACAAACATATTTAAAACGTGATAAAATTCTTCATTTGGAACAACTGGGGGCAGGTTCGAAAATTCTGTTTCCAGAGTTTTCATGTTTGCAGATATGAGTTTTTACATTGTTTGTGACAGTAAAAGTCGTGTAAATCAGAAACATTCTCAAACATCCAGTTACAAAATGCTGTTTCCGTAGCATGAATTTCTTTCAAAAGTTATTCCTTCCTCACTCATTTTAACATCATTTTCGCAAATGGACAGATTAAACATATTTACTTTTTGGAAATGTCTGCCAGACGGTGTGTCAACCCCTTATAACCACACCCCCAAAAAGCCAGCACATTTGGAACATTTGTATTTGTAAAAGAATAATGACCATTTCAAATTTAATCACGTTTTTAAGCGCTTTGCCATCAGATATCTTACAACCATCCGAGGGCACAAGAGATTTTCATGGTCATTCCCCTATTTCTTTCTTTTATGACATCCGGTAGCATTTGGGGGGTCTCTGGTTCAGTGTTTTTGCTGCAGTGACATCCTTGTGACTGATGCTGTCAACGAACGTCCAGGGAGGGACCAGGTCTGGGCGTTTTCCTCTTTTTTTTAATTCTGCCAAAGCTGCCACTCCATGAGTGATTATACTTATATGGATACCACCCCACTCCCACTTCTTTTTATTTTCTTTCTATCTTTATCTTCTCCTTCCAATTTTATTGAGATATACTTGACATACATCACTGTGTAAGCTTAAGGTGTACGGCATCATCATGTGACTTACATCCATCATGAAAGGATAATCGCAATAAGTTTAGTGAACATCCGTCATCTCCTACAGATAAAAAATCAAAGAAATAGAAAAACAATTTTTTTTCCTTGTGATGAGAACTTGTGTTAGGATTGACTCTCTTAACAAATTTCCTATATAACGCACAGCAGTGTTGATTCTACTTATCATGTTGTATGTTGCATCCCTAGGACTTATTTATCTTAAAACTGGGAGTTTGTACTTTTTGACCACCTTCATCTAATTAAAGAAGCCATACTTTGATGAGCATGTATCTTTGTCTGGTGCGTCTTTTCTTTGGCAGCCCATATGAAAGCATTTCTGCAGGTATTTTATTATTGAAACAATCCAGCCGCTCAATTATGGAGTCGTGTTAGAAGGCTTTCAACGTTCATTCTTGCGGCAATCAGCCCACAGTTTGTAATTTTTTCTAACACTTTGCTTGTGTCTTCTAAAGGGTTTTCTAACTAAAGAGAGCGCTTTCATTTTCCATTATTGCTTTATGTAAATTATTTCTCTGCTGCAGTTTCTCTAACAGTGTATTTGCTATTAGATAAGAAATCTCAAAAGTAGCTTCTAAATATTATAAAAATTTCGTAAATTATTTTAAAATCCTGGATGGAGAATCACACAACCATACACTTCAAACAAAACAAGAGGCTTAGTTTTTTATATTCTGGAATTTTGATTTTAAATTGCTTGCTAACCATGATAATTTTGTTCTGTCATCTTCTAATATAGCAAAGGAACGCTATACACTTAGGTCAGTGTTCATTGTTAACAATAATAGGTGTAAAAAGCTGTATTTCAAATAGACTTTTTGTAAGAACTTTTTAATTTGAGAGAATTTTAGATTTACAGAAGAATTGCTAAGATAGAACGAAGAATTCCCATATACCCTTCATTGCAACTTCCTTTAATGTGGGCGTCTGATATAACCATAGTAAATCCATCAAAACTAAAAAATTAACACTAATAAAGTATTATTAACTATAGACTTTATTTGAATTTCTCCAGTTCTTCCATTATTGCCCTTTTTTTCTGTTCCAGGATACCATGTCACCAAAAGAGTCAGCAGCCAATGCCACGTAATAATTTTGTGAAGATTTGTTTAGTTAAAACTAGATGATATTATTTGGCATTCCAGTTCATCAAGAAGAGCTCACTGCAAGTGTTACAAGATGCTGAAAGCAGGGGTGGCTTTGTCCCTTTCTTTCCTGCTGTGGAATCAGGACTCTGTTTTCCACTGGACCGGAAATAAGGTTGGTCTAGCTTGTCGGCCAAATTAGGGGCCAGCCTTCGTATGTTTATTAAATATTGGGGAAACGTTACTTCTTCCTTGCCTTTCCTTTTTAAAGACAAAAATTTGTATCTGTAAAAATTCTCAAATTTCCTTTCTATAGCAAATGCCCCTGCTATAAAGAGAGGGCCAGGGTCTTCTGTACCCCCTGGAGCACCCACATCCCATTTTGGGGAACACGGCTCTATATTATATTCATGCTCCTTTGGTGGTCCAGAGAGTCAGCCCTAAACTCGTGCTCATGTTCACAAGGGCTAAACTGGGAAAACTGGACACTTTCAGTGTCTTGTTCTGACATGTGCCTGAATTATGGTCTATAATAAACAATTATTGAGTAACCTATTGAGGCAATGAGTACACCCAAATAAATTTCTCCAGGAAGCACCTCTTAGACCATCGCTCAACAAATCGTTAAAACTTCTGGTACTTGTGGCAGGGTGGTGTGGGGAAAACCCGGGGGTGGGGGCTGAGGGCTGATAGCCCTGGGGCACCGTGTCAGTCACATCACAAACTTGTGTGACTGGAAATTGAATCCTCGATAGCTATGTCATTCACTTACTGAAGGAACAGATAATGTCGTGGATACTGTTCTGTGCTGCCTGATTCCCCTTCAAGAAGGAGCGACTTCTCCCGCAGCTGCTGGGGATGTGCTAGAAGGCCCTTACCGTCGACCCCCTTTGGGGATTGCCTCAGCTGAAGAAAACTGCCTCACCCCAGGCCCACCTCCTCCCAGGACCAGCCAGCATCCAGTGCCTGATCGATGGGGCATGAAGGCCGGGCCCCTCCTCCCATCTTGGAGCAGCTCTGAGGGGCCATCCAGTTTCTGACTCCCCAGGGGTTGGCTTTGCTGGGAATCCGTCGCAGACCAACTTCTCCCTCCATCCAATCCTGCTTCCCCCCTCGCCTCCACAGGAGCACCCCCTAACAGATGTTCTGTACATGAGTCTCAGCTCAGAGAATCTGCTTCCCAGAAGACCCACCTGCCACACAGAGAAGTCAAACAGGCCAAAACAGTGTGCAAAGGAAAATAAGCACACCTGTGCTTGCGGATGCATCCAGAGATGGTCCTGAGTGTGTGAATGTATACGTATAAAAAAAAAAATACGTGTTTTGGGACTTCCCTGGTGGCACAGTGATTAAGACTCCACACTCCCAATGCAGGAGGCCCAGGTTTGATCCCTGGTCGGGGAACTAGATCCCACAGGCATGCCGCAACTGAGAGTCCGTGTGCCACAACTAAGGAGCCCACGTGCTGCAACTAAGGAGCCCGCCTGCCGCAACTAAGGAGCCCGCCTGCTGCAACCAAGACCCAGTGCAACCAAATAAATACTTTTTAAAAATGTGTGTATGTATATACGTGTTGGCCATTTTCTTAGAAAAATTGTAGCATCTTATGCTTTTTTATTTATATCATATTTTAAAATCTGAAAATCTATTTTTACATAGTGATACATAAAGTTTTAAAATCACTCGGGCTTCCCTGGCGGCGCAGTGGTTGAGAGTCTGCCTGCCGATGCAGGGGATGCAGGTTCGTGCCCCGGTCTGGGAAGATCCCACATACCGCGGAGCGGCTGGGCCCGTGAGCCATGGCCGCTGAGCCTGCGCGTCCGGAGCCTGTGCTCCGCAACGGGAGAGGCCACAACAGTGAGAGGCCTTCGTATCACAAAAGAAAAAAAAAAAAATCACTGCCTACTATGCCATTGTATGGACACACCATGTAATGGCCACCGTTTGAGTGCCGACTGTTTGCTGGGCACTCTTGCACCCTCTTCGTATTTATTCAACACGTATTTATGGAGAGCCTGTTATGTGGAGACACTGTTCTAGGTGCTATTCGCTCAGGCTTCACTTCAGCCTTAAAATGTAGCTCCTGTGATTATCCTGATTTTACAGAGGAGAAAACTGAAGTTTAAGCAACTTGCCCAAGGTCACAGGATTAGTGACTTCATAACCAGGCAGCTGGTCTCCGTTGCTTCAGCTTTTAACCCCCCCACTAGCCCCCTCCCCAAGCCCCCTTCTGATGGGTCGTCAGGCTACATGCAGCTGGCGGCTGCTATAAGCAAGGCTGCAGTGAACATCTTTTCTCATGTGTCTTTGGGTGCCGTTTCCCCACTTGTAAAAAGCACTGAGAAAGGGAAACAGGTGAGCTCATTATCTTACCGGATATCTGTTAGCAGTCCCAGGTCATTTTAAAAGGTGCCTTTCTCCAAAATTAGGGATTTAAGGAATCAAAAAATACTACGTTCCATTCTTAATATGAAAATCTTGGGTTAAGCCTTTGAAATACTTCCATGCTGGCCCTGCGTGTTGGATGCATATTTGCAGATAGGGTAATACCTGGATTACCATCACCAGCATCCCTGGTGGGAAATGGAATGTTTTTATTAAAATTTCTCTTGTTTGCGTTTCAGGAAAGAAATGAAAGCGGATCCACAAGCCAGGTCTGGTTTTAATCAGAGCCTAATCTTTATGAGACAACGCAAGGCTGAGAATTTTTTAATCTGATATTTTGAAAGAAAAATCCGTGTTCCAAAATGATACAAACCAATCAGCCTTAGAAGAACGATGGAGAAAAGAAATCTCTTGCATAAAAGAGAAGCAGGAAATTCCAGAGAAGTTTCACAGGGAGGAGGGGAAAACCCAAGGTCTGTATCGCTATTTATGGTCTTACTTCTTCGTACAGGGTAATAATCTGGTTTTGTTGAACAACCGAAATTCGGTTTAGAGGGAATCACGGCATTCTGTCTCCCTGAAGTGAGAACATAACTGAACATATTACAAACCCACTCTGTGTCCCATGATCCATTGGCCCTTGAGATAAATATTTCGTCCTCTTCAGGGACTCTTCCCATTGTGGTCACAGATCCATCTCATATTAGATGATTTAATACCTTAGTGATTTGGAACGTCTCTGTAGACATTGCTGAACTTTTTATATTTTCATGTACATTCCACTGATTGGGGGCAAAAGTTCCAATTGGCAGGACTTCAGGGTGGGTTGTTGAAATTTATAATCATTTTCATATAATGCTCGGCGAGAGTGGGGATAGTGAAATCTCAATTTTCCAATAAGCTGCAAAACTATTAATGGATTTCTAGGTCATGTCGTTCAGGGTTAACACTCAGTGGAATATATTTTCCATTAAATATGAAAGTGCTCCAAGTACGTTTTATACCAGGTGTGTTAACTTTACTGTTTCCTGGAGTGTCTATAATTTCAAAATTAATCAAGTCTTCTTTTATGTGCTTTTGCATGAATTCTGGCTTTCTTTTGAACAGTCGTAATGACTCAGAGATGGAGACTAAAAATTGGCAAGAAAAAGCCAATAAAAGCATAAAGTCCAGAGTTTCAGAGAAATGAGATTTACCAAATGATATACAGTATAGTTCCCTCGACCAGAGCTTTCAACGTTATATTTATTTGAAAGTGCCTCGTTTAGTGTTTATTTTTGCCAGTTTCATAGCAGGAATCAGATCACAAAGATTCAATGAGCAAATCAAACACCATTTTAAAATTCATCCTTGGAGCATAGGCGTGTCTCTTCTTATTCCATTGTCTTAGCTCTTTCCAAAGCAAGACATTTAAATTTTTATGTGACTAAAATCGTCACACGTCAGAATACGTAGGACTTAAAACTCCAAATGTTTTGGCTTACACATTTCAATTTCCTAACTCCACTGCAAAAAGAAAAAGAACACTGGATAAATTAAAATAGCTGGTGTCTTCCTATCGTTAGTCTCCAGTTATTCCTCTCGGCGTACATCATGCATGTTTACTCGGATAAATACAATTGCCTTTTCTTCGGTTGCTTAAATCTCTTTGTCTACGAAAAGTAGAAAGAGCTCATCCATTATTTAAGTTACTATTTCTATAACTGAATTAATACACACATCTACCCGAGCAAAGAGGTTGACAGAGTGAAGGTCCGCACAGAGGTTCCGCTTGAAGTCCCACCTGATCTCTGTATGGATACGTAATAGTGAAAGCACGTTGCCAGAAATACCAGGTTTTAGTGCTATGATGATGGCGTAAATGATACTGTAAGAGGAAGAGACCCTCAAATATTTTCAACATTTAAAAGGATGTTCTCCTAGTTTAAAAGATGCCTCTCTTACTCTCTTAATTCTCCAGGGCACAGAGCAGGAAGTCAGAGCTGTTACATTCTGCTTTGCTGAGTGTAGGTCAGGCTGATGTATATCGATTGCCCTGGATTTTTTAGTATAAAAACTTGGAGTTTGAGCTTTCCTTCAAGTTATCAGTCCAACCTCACTCTGCCACTGCTTGGGTTCCCCCAACTTCAGTTTCCTGGCTGTGACCCCCAAGATTTACACTGGCCCCAGTGGCTGCCTCTGTGAAGGGAGGACGTGAAGCGGAAGAGAATTTCAGGGCAGCCCCGGACAGGGAGTCAGGGGAAAAACGTGAAGTTTGCGGGAAAGTAGGGTCAGGCCCTTGCCCCATAGGCCTCCACAGCAGAACCTGCGTTCATGTATTTGTTTCATAGATGAATTGACATACTTTAAGAGATGTATTCTCTTCTGAAATATTGCCTTGTACATTACAGCTCATGGAAGATGGCCCTCTGTAGTGGTAAAGTGAAA
Organism: Delphinus delphis; assembly: GCF_949987515.2. NCBI lineage: Eukaryota > Metazoa > Chordata > Mammalia > Artiodactyla > Delphinidae > Delphinus > Delphinus delphis. Next base: position 175,485,421 of record NC_082684.1, read on the forward strand.
GCACACACACACCTGAGCTGTTGGCAACGTGTATTTTTGAAACAAATACATGGGGCTTCCCTGGTGGCGCAGTGGTTGAGAGTCCGCCTGCCGATGCAGGGGAGATGGGTTCGTGCCCCGGTCCGGAAGGATCCCACATGCCGCGGGGCGGCTGGGCCCGTGAGCCCTGGCCGCTGAGCCTGCGCGTCCGGAGCCTGTGCTCCGCAGCGGGAGAGGCCACAACAGTGAGAGGCCCGCGTACCACCAAAAAAAAAAAACAAACAAACACACAAATACGTGGTAGGGGGAATGTGGGAAAGAGACAGAGAACAGAAGAACTGTTCAGTAACAGGTGTCCTGCTTAGAGAGGTTCATTTAAGGAATTGGCCCATGTGGTTGTGGAGATGGGCAAGTACGGCATTTACAGGGCAGCAGGGGCTCAGGCAAGAGTTAAGTTGCGATCGTGAGTCCAGAACCCGCAGGGCAGGCTGGCAGGACTTGTGTGTGGAGTCTTGAGGCAAATTCGTTCTTCTCCCAGAACCCGCAGTGTCTGCTTCAGCTGATCGGATGAGGCCCACCCACATTACCAAGGGTAACTCCCTCCAGAGTCAGCCGCTCGTAAGTGTTGATCGTATTGACAAAGTGTCTTCACAGCAACATCTAGACTAATGTTTGACCAAACAACTGAGCCCCATAGCCAGGCTGACACATAAAATTAACCCTCGCAGTATTTTCCCCCATTATAAAGGAGGAGACTGGGGCTTGAAGAAGGTAAGAACTCGCTCGAGGTCAAACCACGAGAGTGAAGTAACACTGTGCAGCCTCAGTGCTTATGCTCGTAATCACAGACCCTGGCTGCCTGCTTAGGTTACTTGCTAACTTAGGGAAGACGCTCTAAAAGAGAGGCACTTGAACCTGGTAGGTTTTGATTTAAGGCAAGGGTTTGAAACACAGGGCAGACAAGATAGGGTAACAAGGACCAGATTTACCCTCTTGCCTGAAATGACTGGAAACAGAGATAATGTATGTGAAACAAGAGTCTGAAAGACCCTGGATATCGGGTAGTAAAGGATAGCGATCCTTGAGAGACGAGAAGCAAACCGGGGTTGGGGTGGGGGGCATCCCTAAAGGAGGGTTTCCAAGCAGTGGGGCAGAGGAGGGCACCCAGGCAGGTCCCTGTGATCTCCCTAAGTTGAGGAGACAGCTGAGAGTCTGGGGAGGCCAAGGTGGCTAGAGTTAGCGGGAGAAGAGGGGGCCATGTGGAGAAAGCCTCCAGAAATGTCCAGAGTGTCTCCCCTGAGGCTTCAGCTGACGACCTATCAGCAAGCGTGTGTGAGGAAACCCCCGAGGCTGGGGAAAGAGCCACCCAAGAGATAAAAGTAAATAGTCTCCGGAGATAACACAGGGCCAGAGCAAAAGAGGCGTCATTCATGGAGATCCAAGTGTGTGCCTTGGTGGTGAGGCAAAATTAGACCTGGACCACATTCTCTGTGGTTCTGCCCAACAAACCTTCACAGCAAACTTGAAAGGATTGAACCATTTCCAAGTAATTTAACTGTGCTCCGGAGTTCAGAGTTCAAGAATAGTTCAAGCAATACAAAAACAGGTAGTACCCAGCAAGGTAAAATTCACAGTGTCTGGCATCCAATCTAGATTACTAGGCATGTAGAGCAACAGAAAATTTTGACCCATAATCAGAGGAAGAAATAAGCTCAGGGAAACTGATACACAGATGCCATAGGTGATGGAATTAGTGGACAAAGATATTTAATAGTTATTATGTCTGTATTCAGTGTGCTCAAGAAATTGGAGGAAAGATCACGCATGATTAGCAGAGACATGGAAAATATAAGATACAAACTGAAATTCTATGAAAACTACAACATCTGAGACTAGAAACACACTGGATGGGATCAGAATAGATTAGACATGGCAGAGAAAAAGATTAGTGAATTTGAGGACTTAGCAATAGAAAGTAAATACAGTGAAACATGGAGAGAAAGACTGGAAACAATAAACTATCTGTGCACTCTGGGACAGCTTCAAGTGGTCTGATAATGTGTACTTGGAGGTCCTAGTCTCGGCAAACTAGGCATTGAAGGGAATTCTACTTGATAAAGGTTATCAAAGGAAAATGTATAGCTAGCCTCCTATGTGTGGTGAAGGACCGAACACCTTCCCCTGAAGATTAGAAACAAGACAAGGACGTTCACTCACCACCTGTATTCAGTACTGGAGGTTCTAACCAGATCCATTGATAAGGCAAGAAAAAGAAAGAAAAGCCATCTTAATTGGAAAAGAAGTAAAACCTTTTTTATGCGTTGATGACATTATCATCTGTATAGAAAATCTTATGGAACCTGCAAAAAAAGGCCAAAAGAACCAATAAGTGGCTTTAGGAAGGTTGCAGGATGTAAAATCAATATACAAAGATCTGTTATTTCCAAATACTACTAATGAACAGTTCGCTATTGACATTTTTTTAAATTCCATTTACAATAGCATTAAAAAGTGTTATATTCCTAGGGATAAATCTGGCAAAACATGATTAAGGTCTGCACACTTAAAACTATAAAACATTGCTGAGAGAAATGAAAGGCCTAAATAAATGGGGTGATTTACAAGTTTCATGGGTCAGATAACTCAATATACCGAATATGTCAAATTTCCCCCAAATTCATCTGTAGAAAAAAAAGCATTCCCAATGAGAATCCTTTTTGTATAAACTGACAAGCTGATTCTGAAATTCATTTGGAAATATAAAGAACCTAGGGAAATCAAAACAACTTTGAAAAATAGGAGGAAAGCTTTCATACTACGTTACTTTGATATTTATTATAAAACTACAGTAATTAAGATACTGTGGTATTGGCATCAAGATAGATAAGCAGATCAATGGAACAGAAGAGTAATTAAAATAGTATGATATTGGTGTCAAGACAGACAATAAGGTCAATAGAAAAAAATGGAGAGTCCAGAAATAGACTCACATCGATAAGGTAATTTTTTTTTTTTTTTAACCTAATCCTCGGGTTTAAAGTTCAGGGCTTCAGGTAAGGGGCAGAGTGGCAAGGCTGGTACAAATGGTAACAGTGGCAAGGAACCCAGCTGTCATTGGCAGGAGCCTGTGCCAGGGTGTTGCAATGCCTGTGTCTTGCTATCCTGGCTCTCTCTTTCTGGTTTTCTTTCTTTTGGTAGGTGTCCTGTGGGATACACCGGAGACAGGTGTCAGCAGTTCTCAATGGTCAACTTCTCTCGTATGTCTCTTTACACAGGTGTAAAGATAATTCAGAAGAAAGTACAAAGTTTTCAACTAACGCAGATGAAACAGTTGGATATTCTTATGCAAAAAATAATTCCAGTCCAATCCTGGCACTTATACGAAAAGTAAGTCAAAATAGATTGGAGATCTACCTGTAAAAACGAAAATTATAAAATTTCTAGAAGAAAACATAGGAGAAAATCTTTGTGGCCTCAGGTTAGGCAAAGATTTTTTTACATTCAACGGCAAAAGAATAATACACACACATACAAAATTGATATATTGGACTGCCTCAAAATTAAGAAATGTTGTTCAAAGGGCACTGTTAAAAAGTGAAAAGATAAGCCAGAGAGTAGAAGAAAATGCTTATAAATCACATATCTGATAAAGAACTGGTATCCACAATATATTAATAACTCCCAAAACTCAGCAATAAGAAAACAAACAACTGTATTTTTTTAAATGAGCCAAAGATTTGAACACACAATTCATCAGAGAAGATATACAGACAGCAAATAAACACATGAAAAGATACTCAACATCATTATGCACTATGGAAATGTACATTAAAACCATAGTGAGATACTGTTGTGTGCCTATTTGTACGTCTATAGTTAAAAAGACTGACCCTGTGAATTGCTGGTTAGGATGCGAACGAACTAGACCTGTGACACACAATGTAAAACGGCACAAGTACCTGGAAAACAGTTTGACGCTTTCTTAAATAGTTATAAACACACACTTTCCATAAGATCCAGGCTTTCTCCTTCTGGATATTTATCCAGGTGAGATAAATGCCTATGTCCATACAAAGACGTGTATACAAATATTTATAGCAGACTTGTTTGTAATAGCCTTAATTAATTAACTAATGAATTAAAAGGAAACCAAGCACAATCGAAATGGTTATATCATCAGGTGAATGGATAAATTGTGGCCCATCCACACAATGGAACAGTACTTAGCAACGAAAAAGGAACGGACTGTTGACACATGGAAGGACGTGGGTAAAGCTCAAAGTAATCATGCTGGCGAGGAAGCCAGAGAAAAATCAGCACAGACTCTATGATTCCATTCATACCATAAACTGACCTCTGGGGACAGAAGGCAGGTGCGTGGTTCCCTGGATTGGGAGCAGGGGGTGGGAGAGTGATCGCAAAGGGTCAGGTGGAAAGTTTGGGGGGCTGGGCATGTTGGTCACTTTGTGGGGCGGTTTCGTGGATGTACACGTATGTTGGCATTTCAAATTGCACACTTTTTTTTTTAAAGAATTATTTATTTATTATTTATTTATGGCCGCGTTGGGTCTTCATGGCTGCGTTGGGTCTTCATGGCTGCGTTGGGTCTTCGTTGCTGCGTGCGGGCTTTCTCTAGTTGCGGCGAGCGGGGGCTACTCTTCGTTGCGGTGCGTGGGCTTCTCATTGCGGTGGCTTCCCTTGTTGCGGAGCCGGGCTCTAGGCGCGCGGGCTCAGTAGTCGCGGCTCACAGGCTCTAGAGCGCAGGCTCAGTAGATGTGGCGCACGGACTTAAGTTGCTCCGCGGCATGTGGGATCTTCCCGGACCAGGGATCAAACCCGTGTCCCCTGCATTGGCAGGCGGATTCTTATCCAATGTGCCACCAGGGAAGTCCCCAAACTGTACACTTTTAAAACACACCGTGTACTGTTTGTTCATGATACGTGAAGCAACGTGGTGTTGGCCCTGCGACTGGAAGAGGCGAGACTGGGGCAGGAAGACCACTCAGGAAGAGGCTGAGAAATCCAAATCGTCCTTACACCTAGAACCGGCTTTACAGCAACCAGTTTTACATAAATAACTCTAATATAAGCATAAGAATCCTGGTCTGTTAGGGGTGAATTCATTTGTAGGAAAATAGGAGCTAGTAATGAGTAAGCAAAGCCTAAGCCAGTACATTAGGGGCTTTGGTGCTCCTTACAAAAGGACCCCTGGTTCCTGCTGCCCCGTCACCCGTCACCTGGGTGCCTTTGTGCAGTGCACAGGCCGCACAGCCATCCACGGCAGCCCTGATCCTATAGACCACGTGGTGTGATAGAAACAGCCCTGACCACCGAATCTTGGCTCTGCCATTAACCATGTGGCCTTTGGTGAATCACCTAGAAGTCGTCATACCTTAGCTTCTTCATCTTGGATTCTGGCCCTGTGGGGCTTGGTTGAGATAAGGACTATGGTTAGGCTTTCAGAACAGGCATGGGCCCATCAGCCTGTTCTGACCAGAGGTGAGGGGAGAAAGGCTGGTCTGGAGTTCATCCAGAGAACATCCCCGGGCTCTTTATTCATCTTTATTAAGATGCGCATTAAGCTACTAAACAGGGCTGTCTTGGATCAAAGCGTGAGAGACGTGTTCCCACTTCTGTCCCCACTGCTACCTTCTCGGGCCTTTTGTGATGTACAAGCGTCACACCCGGTTCCCCGTGTCACCCCCTCAGCGGCCCAGGGCCCACTGGGAATTCCTTCCCAGAGAGGTTTGCTGCCCTGAATTCCCGAGTCAATCCATTCCTTGCTTCCATCTTCCCGTCCTTTCGGTGTGTAGATCACAGCTGGGAGGAATGAATGTTACTAAATGGAGTCACGCTCAGGTTGGTATATACGACTAGGGCTACAGCTCTCTTAACCTTAACCTTTCAAGAGACACTTATTTTAAACGAGATGCTCATTTAAATGACTTTCTAATGGTGGAATTTGGTATCAAGTAGCTAGCTCTTTGGGCATGGGATGGAAGGGGTGTCTCTCGAAACAAATCTCCACATTTAGTGCCGCCAGATCTCCAAAATGTTAAGCCATTTACGCTGACTTTCCAACAAGATAAGTTTCTTTCTGTATAATCATGTTTATATCTATTTCTATATATCTGCTACAAACTCTGCACGGGAAATAATGGCATCAAACGTGGATTTTTTTAATGTAAGAAACTGATACACTGATTGAAGGCTGCTGTCGCAGTGTTTCAGATGCTGCTCGTGGCTGAAGTTCAAGTTGGTATGTTCCAGTCATTTAGCTCGATACACTTGTCAGTGGTCTAGAGGATGAAGTGAATGGCCGTGTGAAAGAATTTGCTGATGACACAGAAGTGTTTAGGTTGGTAAGAGCTAGGAGGGTTGTGAGGACCTTAAGATGGCTCTAATAAACTGGATGACGGAACAAACGTGAAGACTGATAACGTTTTACAGAGAAGGCCCAAAGGCAATAGATACTGAAAGAAATCATTTAAGCTCTACATAATTTAAGCAGTACACACCGATGGACTTAGAATTTATGTTAGTTTCAAAAGGAAAAGACTTGCTCTAGGAATCAAATTAATAAAAACATTTCAGGAAAGCCATCTAATCTGCAGTGGTCCTGAAACAAGGGCCAAAAGAGTCTAGGTATGTACTCAGAAAATGCAGGGTAAGATACAGGAAAGCATGAGGTGGTTGGGACTGGGTACCGACCTAACAAGCTCCCTTCTGCCGACTTGGTCCTGATGCGTTCCTCCTGTTACCCTCAGCCCCAGAAAATGAATCAGGACCTGTCTAAACCAATAGTCCCCAAAGTATGATCCCCAGACTGGCAGCAGTGGGATGACCTGGCATCTTATTAGAAATGCAAATTTATTAGGCCCCATCCCCAATATAGTAAATCAGAAATTTTGGTGGAGGAACACAGCAATCTGTATTTTAGTAAGCCCCCCAGAAGATTCTGATTCATGCTGAAGTTTGAGAACCACTGGTCTAAACCAACTGTGATAAAATCCCATTCCCCTTTTTTGCCAATGAGTACATGAACGATAAGAATGAACTCCCTTCAGGTCATTGAGATACAAGTGAAAGTCTGCTGGAGGATTTTAAGAAAGGTATTTCTCTCGGATGAAGAGAGTAAAGACATTGCAGCCTTTGGCCTTAGTTCCGTGAAGATGTGATGTTTGGAGCTTCAGCATCCATCTTGTGGCTATGAGGAGGCATGGCTGAGGACCACAGAGCAAAAAGATCATGTTTTTGTGCCACTGAATTAGCCAACCTTCCCATGACTCAACATCCAGGATGTCTGGCTATGTGAGAAAGTAAACCTCACTTTTGGTCAGATATGCTATTCCTCGCATCGGAAAGCATCCCCCCAAAAGCACATGCCTTTCTTCTCCACTGTGGTAGAGAGGAAGCAAACCTGAAGAGGTAAATGTTCAGAAATAGTGAAAAAAAAACCAACAACCCAGATCTCAGCCCTCTCACCTGAACACGAGAGAGCTACGTTCCCTAACCTTAAAGCAAGTGTGTTTTTGAGCCTCTCTGCTCGTATATATTGTATTAATATAACAAAGATTTACTTTTCTCATAGTTATCTGTAAAGCATCTTTAGTAACAGAGCTATGTGCAAACATAAAAAATCCCTCCTGGGGTCAGCATACCATCCATCCAGTTCAGGGCCGTGTGACTGAAAGATACACTGGGAGGAAAGTTGGAAGGTGTGATCGTTCTTGATCGCAACCTTGGAAAGTTAAAGCTGCACACAGTGCACTTTCATTTCCCCCGCATCCCGTTACGAATGACCATTTATGGATCTGCTCAGCTCTTCATGTTGTTAGTCCTACTAGGAATGAAGAGGTCACGCAGTGGACACACACCTCAACCCAAGGACCGCTTTCATGGGAAATAAAATGCCAAGACAGATGTATGGGTGGAAACCTACACTTAGAGGAGGCAGAAGGTATCTCCTGCTGACTGTGTCTTCACACCTCGGCAACACACATTCGTGGGCCTGTGAGCAACGTCACAAGGAGGAGTGCAGAGTGCGAGACTCAGCCCAGTGAGTGCATCCTTTTCTGTACCATCCAGCTTAACCTCTGACACACTCTTAACAGTGAAGCCCTCAAGTGACTAACTGCAAACACAGGTGGGATTGTCATCGTGTCCTATAGGTCAGGAAGATTGGGCTTCACAGGACTGACGGCAGGAATTGTTCCAAAGTCAACTGTCCTCCTCGGAGAATTCCCTGTCAGCTGTCAGAGAAGGCTGGCTCCGTTGAATTCAGCCCTCGAAGAGTGCAAAGGGGAGAGAAGAGCTCTCAGAGACGAAAAGCAGACCCCGCAGGATTTTACGGCTTAAGACCAATACCTTCCCCTGCCCTCGGAGCCATTAGGGAAGCCAGCGGCATCTGGGGCCCAGATGTTCTGAGCAGATCTCCCTCTGGGCAGAGGCTGGCCTAGTCTTCCCTGGAGCTCAGAGCAGGTCACGAGAGAAAGGAGTCTTGCCCCGGCCAGGGAAGTGGAAGGGCAGCTCCTGGCCACAGTCTTTTATCTAGGCTGGAGCCGTGAGTTCAAGGTTTCTCCCATTTCCTACCCTTGGAAGGCAAGGCAATTCCTGTTGCCTGGTGGAGTGGAGATAAAATGGGACAGGGGATGGGAAGAGCACTGACTGTGTGGCTTATAAAATCCCTGTGGCAGAAAACACTGTTGTGAACTCACCCAAAGCTATTTCTCAGACTCCTTGGTAGCCAGGTGGGGTCATGTGACCGAGTCTTGGCCAATGGGATGTAGGTGGAAGTGAGTGACGTGCATCACTTCTGCGCCTGGCCCAGAAAACACACCTGGGCCGTCTCGCAATCCCACTCTCCGGGCTTCTGGTCACGTGCATAGGATCCGCAGACAAACCCCCAGCTGACGGGGATGGGGGCCCACCCGATGGAAGGAGCTCAGTTCCCTCATCAGCTGCACAGAAGGCCACCTGCCTAGTGGTCTCAGATGGTGCTGGAATGCAAAATAGAGCTCTGACTGTGCTCAACCATCTCAGAGTTTGTTGTCCCACCAAGCACTGTTTACCCTACTTAATGCAGGCTCGGGATGTGTCCCAGAGAAAGCAACTGAGAGGGAGACTGGAACCTGGGGCAGGGGTGGGGAGCCAGGGGTAGCAAATACGTTTAGAGAGATGGCTCACAATGTCCAGGTGGCATGTGGTCTGCCGCTCACTTAACGACCCTCCCTTATCAATGCTCTTATGCTCTGGACGAACCTCTGTGAGGCTGCCCGGGGGCCCCTCACCTCTGGCTGGCTGTCAGGATCTATACAGACAGCCAAGGAGGCATATTAAACAGACCTCAGGCAGTGCAGGATCTGAAAGAAATTAGCCCAGGCAAATCACCACCGAGTACATTTTTCTTTTCTGGAAGACAACATTGGCGAACACAAGCCACACCATCTCCTGAAACCTGTGTGTTCACTGCCCTTGAACGCATCCATGTGGATGGCTGACAAGTGTAGGGACGGCTGGTGCATGTACAGCAGGTTACTAGCAATCTTCATTGGCTTGGTAATTAACCTGTGAGATTTTTTTCTATATGAGCTCTACAGTGTTCTTATTCCAGAGATGGCAATCATTTTAGATAAATTTTTTTTTTTGCGGTACGCGGGCCTCTCACTGCCATGGCCTCTCCTGCTGCGGAGCACAGGCTCCGGACGCACAGGCCCAGCGGCCATGGCTCACGGGCCCAGCCGCTCCGCGGCATGTGGGATCCTCCCGGACCAGGGCACGAACCCGTGTCCCCTGCATCGGCAGGTGGACTGTCAACCACTGCGCCACCAGGGAAGCCCTAGATAAATATTTTCATGCAAAAGATTCTGCCAGATATTTTTTATGCGTGCATAACCTGATCTGAAGGAATTCATTTCTGATGCTCAGATATTACCTCCCTTATTTTGGTATTTTTATTGTGGCAAAATGTGCATAGCATAAATGTACCATTTGACCAATTCTTAAGTGTACAATTCAGTGGCATTCACTACATTCACAGTGTTGTACAGCCGTTATCACTGTATATTTCTCAAACTTTCTCATCATCCCAAATAGAACCTCTCAAAACAACTAAGTAATAATTTCCCCTTCCCCACTTTCTCCAGCCCCTAGTAAACTCTGATCTATTTTCTGTCGCTAGGAATTTTCCTGTTCTAGATATTCCATGTAAGTGGAATCACAAAATATGTGTCCTCTTGTGTCTTATGCTACTTAGCATAATATTTTCAAGGTCTGTCCATGTTGTATCATACATCAGAACATCATTCCTTTTTACAGCTGCATAATTTTCCATCGTATACATACACTTTGCTTATCCATTCATTTGTTGAGGGACATTGGGTTGCTTCCACCTTTTGGCTTTGTGAGTAATGCTGCTATGAAGATGGGTGTATAAGTATCTTTTCCAGTTCCTACTTTCAATTCTTTTGGGGATATACCTAGGAGCAGAATTGCCGGGTCATACAGTAATTCTACACTTAGCTTTTTGAGGAACTACCAAACTCTTTTCCATAGCAAACCTGCAAGATTTAAAAAACCCAGATTAAAGAAAAAATGTAGAAGAAGGCTCTTGTGATGCCATGGGGATGCCTGCGTGATGAGTGCCAGCTGCGTCTGGAACCCTCATTAGCACAGAGCACAGTACCTCTTGGACCAGCTCTCTCTAGGCAATCGCATTAAAGGCTTCACACCTGAGTGACTCCCCTATACAGAGGTAAATTGCCGAGCAGCTGATAAAGCTAAGCTTCGGAGCCCCTCACTTGCCCTGACTCCTTCCAAAGCCCTGGGAAGGGCCCTTACCATATGGTAATTTGTTTTTGTTTTTGTTTTGTTTAATTTGCAAAAGTAAGAGATTTGAAGCAAAATCCGTTAAGACCACTGTCTCTTTTCACTCTAACTCCCCCTTGAATTGGGTGGTGTTGGGATGCCCGTGGGCATCTGGGAGAATGTTGATTTATTCTGGAAGCCACTGGAAGAAAAGACTCCCAGTTTTTGAGTCAAGTAAGTCGCCAAGTAGCTATTGAATGACACTGCAGGAGCTGGCTTAAGAGCTTAAGATGGTTGAGACCTGGCTCCCGCCCTCCGGGAGATTCCAGACTCAACCGGGATGGGAAACACACATTAACACTTACAATAAAAGTCAGAACTTGCAAAATGCCATAACAGTGTGTGATGGGTCCAAAGCAGGGAGACATGGCATTGAAAGTGTCTGTGAGTGGGTCCACTTGGGATGGACCTGGAGGGTACATTTCCCCCCGCAGAGAGTGGACTCGTGGAAATCAAGGCCCTAAAGGCAGGAGCGCCCAGGCTCTAAAGACATGAAACTGCAAAAGGAAATATGGGACCACGTTTTAGAGCAGGGGTCAGCCGATGTTCTCTGTGAAGGGATAAATCGTACTTTAGGCGTTTCAAGCCACTGCTCTCCGTCACGATGACTCAGCTCCGCCGTCAGAGCATGGACGCAGCTGTAAACAATATGTAAATGAGGGGTGTGGCTGCGTGCCAATAGAATTTTATCTACGCGAACAGGCAGCAGGGCCAGGGCGCCCAGCTAAGGGGACTCCAGGCCGTGAGAAGCCGCTGGAAGTCTGTGAGCAGGAGAATGACATTGTAACACGGCCCGAGGTGTGTATTTGTTTGTTTTGTTTGTTTGTTTGTTTTGCGGTACGCGGGCCTCTCACCGCTGCGGCCTCTTCCGCCGCGGGGCGCAGGCTCCGGACGCGCAGGCTCAGCAGCCATGGCTCGTGGGCCCAGCCGCTCCGCGGCATGTGGGATCTTCCCGGAGCGGGGCTCGAACCCGCGTCCCCTGCATCGGCAGGCGGACTCCCAACCACTGCGCCACCAGGGAAGCCCCAGAGGTGTGTACTTGGAAAAGAAATGTGGTTATAGGGTAATCCTTGAATCGGAGGACGTGGAATTGAGTGTGGAGATCATTGCTGAGAGGCTTTTAGAGTGTCTGGGGTCAGAGGCTGGCATTGGGGCGTTGAAAACAGGAACTAGAAGTCCAGTTTGGTAGGGCAAGGGATCTTATTGGGTGTAGAGAGAAATGGAGAGAGAGCTGGATTAAAAACGGGGCCTGGGGGACCGGGATTTAGGGAGTCTGCAGGGAAAGCTCGTGAGCGATGAGGGGCTGTGGGGTTGGACAGGCCCCTGGATGGTCTCTGCGCTCTGGGTGGAGTCGTTGGGCAGCTGGCGCCAGGTGACGGAGACCCCTTCCTGCCGCCCAAGGCCACGTGGGGCACGGCTGCCACGGGCCCCCGTGTCACCCCCAAGGCTCCGAGCAGACAGCGCCTGGCACTCCGTGAGTCTGGCCGAGCCTGGGCTCCGGGCGAGCCACGCCCTGGATCGCTGGGCCACTAGACACCTCTGAGGACAGCCAAGGCAGAGCCATTGCCGCCCCGCTAGAGGCGGGCGGAGGCTGTGCGGAGCGACCGTGGCTGCTGGGTGGGAGGGCCCGGCTGCTTTCTCATCACACGGTGCTCCAGACAAGACAAGGCTGTGTCTCTTGGAAAGCATGTGTGCGGGGTCAGGGTGAGTCCAGAGGAGGTCAGGCCTCGTGGAAACCGCAGCAGCCAGTGAGGTTACAGAGTTCCTTAGCATCCCGGGGACTCTGTGTGCGACCCAGTGGCCCGGCAGGCACACGTATTCCGGAGACTCGAACGCATTTAAAGAGAGCAGGGGGTTCTGAAAGAAAATGTGCCGTTTCACCGCGAAAATCTCGTCATTTCTCCCAGGAACGTAATATAATACCCTCCTGGAGAAATCATCTGAAGGTTGGGTTTTTGCCTGGGTCCCGTAGCAAACCCTGTCCCCGCTGCTCTGCGTGCTGAGACAATTCAGTGGAAGAGGAGCCGCCTTAGAATTTGCCACATTTGTGGTTGACAAGGAGGCACTTTACTCACTCGTTGCATGCTTTCTTGCTGAGATGCGAGCGTGAGGTTGGCAGATACTGAAAATGCTATTTTGATACTTTGCGCACTTTCTTGGGAATTTATTTTAGAAGCAGAGTAATAAGAGAAATCTTATGATGCTACCGCGTGCGGTTATTTATTTCCGAGGCAATCAATGAGGAAGTGTTAGGAAATACATTCAGAGGGATTTCAAATCTGATTCCAGTCAAGTGAGTAATCTTTCCATTTTCTTTCCATATGTTATACGATTTCTTAAAAAGCTGAAATGCTAAAGAACTAAAAGGCACTCTGGAACTCAGACCCTAACTGTGAATATAAGATTGTACATTTTTTCAAGGAATGAAATGGCCTTAATTATGCTGAAACACATGTTGATAGTGAAACCAAATACTGTGCGTTGTGTTCATAGGCACAATATTTTATGTTATTTTAAAATTTTATTTTATTGAAGTATAGTTGACTTACAATGTTGTGTTCATTTCTGCTGTACGGCAAAGTGATTATATATATATGCATTCTTTTTTATATTCTTTTCCATTATGGTTTATCACAGGATACTGAATACAGTTCCCTGTGCTCTGCCGTAGGACCTTGTTGTCTATCCATCCTGTATATACTAGTTTGCATCTGCTAACCCCAAACTCCCACTCCATCCCTCCACCACCCCCCTCCCCTTTGGCAACCACCAGTCTGTTCTCTATGTCTGCGAGTCTGTTTCTGTTTTGCAGATAAGTTCATTTGTGTCATATTTTAGATTCCACATATAAATGATAGCATATGGTATTTCTCTTTCTCTTTCTGACCCGTCAATACTTTGCTTAGTATGATCATCTCTAGGTCCATCCATGTGGCTGCAAATGGCATGATTTCATTCTTTTTCATGGCTGAGTCGTATTCCATCGTATATATGCACCACATCTCCTTTATCCGTTCATGTGTCGATGGACATTTAGGTCGCTTCGGTGTAAATGAACTGTAAATAGACTATTATAAGTAGGCTACTGTAAATAGAATAGGCACAATGCTGTAAAATACAACTGGTGATTCCAGGCCTTTGGGCAACTCTTGCAGTTTTTTCAAGGTGAAGAGTCAGCCAGCTGGGATCCAGTCCCTTCAACTTGGTCCCAGGTGGTCTAGACCAAGTACATCCCCAGTCGTTTCAGCAGTTGAGTTTCCGTTGTACTTACACACCATGGACTCTGCCTGTACTTGTTGGCAAAAGGGTTAAGAAGTGATTATGAGCAAAGGTTACGTGCGGGTCCTTTATGTTTCCTTCCCACCAGGGCCATCAAGGAGGAGAACAGACGAGTAGAGGAGCTTGCCTCGCTAAGTCAGGGAAGGGAAGAGGGGGGGAGTGAGCTTGGTCTTCTTTCAGCCCTCTTTCTGATAAGATCCTCTTCCTGGACCGTGTTAAAGGTTATTTCGGCCTTCTGGAGGACCTGATGGAAAGGGCCAGGTGGTTGGAGATTGGATCTAGAGCAGATGCTGCTTTAATATTAGTTCTCCCAATTTGGAGACCCATGGGCCTGTGGATACCTGCCCTTGAAGGCACGTCAGGAGCAAAGGTTTGGAAACCCATGGCTGCGTCCCTGTGTCTATAACCAGGTGAATGGGAGCTGGATCTCACGATCGAGTCAGCTCCTCCCGGCTCTGCTGGGGGCAGGGTGGTCAGCAAAGTTCAGGGTGAACCGGACACAAAGGCAGCTTTGTTTGCCGTTGACCTTGGTGTGGAGAAAAGTAGCTTCCCATCCACTGAGAGCTGTCACCCGCAGGCCTGCTCTGCTGATGCCGAGAGAATAACCCACCGATGCCCAGGCAAGGTGTGGCGTAGGTGAAGTTGTCTTCCTTTCTCCGCGTGTCCCTTCTGATGCCCTTCCAGATACACTCTTCTTTTTTCTGGGACCCATGGACCGCCTGTTCTTGACCACCCCTTTCCCATCCCCGCCACCAGCTTCCTTCAGAGCTTAACCTCAGGCAAGAATCCGTACATCATCGAAAATCTCGTGGGACGTTTTCCACAGGCATCTTTTCCTCTTGGCAGAGGCCTTGGCTCAGATGGTAGAATTAAAGATTTCGTTTCCTGTTTGAGGTTTCAGGCAGCAAACTGGCAGAGGAGGACATATGAGGAACACGTCTGCACACAGATGGCCACCCAGGTTTGGCCCCAGTGAATCCACACCCTGCGCACACACGCTTGGCAATATCTGGAGACACAAGATCACAAGACAGAAACACGCTGATTCTTAGAAAAGAAATTTGGATGCAAAAATCTAGTTCATCTGTGCAGCTTTCGGTGAATTACATGGTTTGGACCACAGTGCATGACCTTAAGGAATTGAAGGCAAATGGAGATAATCCCCAAGTCACTCTCAACAGAGAGGAGGTATCTGTCTCTCTGTGGATCACAGACGCCTCCAGACACACCCCCTGGTTTTCCTCCAGTTCTGGTTTGGCCTACTTTCCCAGCCCCAGTTGACACCGCTCTGGTGGCTGTAGCCTGAGAAAGGAAGTGACCCTCTGAGATGAGAGGGTTCCCCGGTGACCTCCATCCAGCTGGCCACAGTGGGGGCTTGTCTGGGGCCCACACAGGCGGGCTGTCGGAATGTGCCAAGATCAGCAATGGTAAGGTCTTTGCACAGAATTCCTTCATCGTGAGGGGCAAAAAGGCTGGACTGAGTGACATATCTGAACCCAGCCCTTACTTCTAACCTCTTTGGCCAGTGGAACCAAACTACACTCAGAGAATAGTCTGGTTCAAGAGACAAAAGAAGAAATAAAAAGAAGCGGAAAGCCAAGGTCATGGCTGGAAAACTTCGCGTATTTTGCAAATCAGACCAAAGCAGCTCTATCAGCTAAAAGGTCAAACATCTTATAGATAACTTCCAAATGGCTTTGATGCTGGAAAGTGGCTCCTGCCAGAAAGCTCCACTGGGACCTATGAGCGACGGCTTTTTTTTTTTTTTTTTAATCTATTTAGCCCTGCACACTCCCGGACTTTATCCTTATTCTCTTCTAATTGGTCTTGATGCCAAGCTCAGGGACCTAATGAAATTAGCCAGAGCAACTCTGAAGGGAAAGAAGAAAACCAACTTGTGTTTGGCATTTGGTGAAATACCTGCCCTAATTGGATACGGAGCTCCGGACCTGGTGTTGCCGGATCTTCCCACAATGGCTCTGTAGCTGGGAGGTGGAAATTCCCATCTGATGCCCACGGGGGCTCCTTGGGCTCCCCCAGAACACATGGTGAAGGCTTGAATCTAGTGGCCTCAGAGAGGTGACTCTCCACCTGCATCTCAAACTGTCCCTACTTGATTAGCTTCAAGAAACACACGACCGTCCTGCCTTTGGAAGGAGAAGTATTTGATGGGGCTGGAAAAGTGGGGAAAGGTTTCTGCTCACTTAGGGAGATGGGCTGTGCTTTCTGACGTTTATTGTTACAGAGAGCAGGGTAATGACCCCTCGGGCTGGAGGACCACCCAGGCTGCCCAGGGATGCTTGCTGACACTCCTCGACTAGTTCTGTCGTCACAGGGACCCTCCACCAACTTGTTCTAGAAGCTGACTGTCCTGACTTGATATTCTCAGTCTCCACACTGGTGCCCTGGACCATTTGTTGTAGCTCGGATTCTCTGTGCGTGCATTAAAAAAAAAAAAAAGCCACCTTGCCTTCTGTTAGTGCCCTGCTGTAGGAAACAAGGGCTGGGAAAGTTGGAGGAGTTGAAGAGTGGCTTTAACTTTCACAGCAGATGTTTTTGCGTTTATTTTCCCCCGGGGAGGAGAGGAAATGCACGTTGTTCATTTGAGCAATTTCCATCCTTTTGGGTGGCCCCTATCCCCTCGCTGTGAAGTGTGCGTAGCTTCTCAACCAAATTGTATGGGATCATCTTTCTGAAGGGAGAAAACCTAGTTTGCATACTTCAGATTAGAGGGCTGCGTTAAAGTGTGTGGAAACCAGAGACTCACACCGTCCCCAGTCACAGCCGACTCGGGCCCTTAGGGAGGGTGATGCTTGACGCTTAGCGGTGGTGGCAGGAGATCTAATGACGCTTGAAAAAAAAAAGTGTATAGCTCATTACACAATGTTTTGGAATTCTCAGTCTTTCTGAAGTTTTCAGATCTTCCTTATGCAGGTATACCAGGGATGAAACTTTCAAAGCCCCCCTCTGCACACAGGCTGTGCTCAGGCCAGCTCCCTCGCTCGTATCAAGAAAGGGGAAGGAATCCGAATGGGGTTTTCTTTTCCTCAGCATGAAGCTACCTCTGCGGCCAAACAGCTGGCGCTCGCTTCCTCAGCAAGTTCAGTTTTCCCTGGAACTCCGAGGCCAGCAGAAAACTCCGGAAACTGAAACCATGAAACCTCCAGGGTTCCCAGAGGAAACTGGACCACCCCAAACCTTTCTAAAACGGGTGATCACCGACCCAATTACAAGTCAGGAAAATGGTCTCCGTGGGAATGAGTTTTCTGAGGTCTCAGAACGCTTTCCCTGCACTGAGAACATTTGGACTCAAGGTCTTGGGTTTGCATCTGGAACGGGAAAAATGCCTGGTGCCATTCTCTCCTCAGGAGGTCAGAGCACAGTGGCCCACGACGGGCCCTGCGGGCTCCAGGGCAGGCGGCAAGGCAGGGCGCGCTCCCCACTCCTGTACCAGCTGCTAACCGTGCTCCATCCCATGACTCTCTGCAGCCACTCCAGCTGGACAGCCACGTCACCAGCGTTCACCGCTGGGCTGGCCTTCCAGAAGCTCAATCCCATGGACTCTCGATGACAGGGATTTTCAGTGTTTAGCTAGTCAAGTTTCACTGTTTTTCTCCGGTGGATAAAAAGCCCTGACTTCCTTTGTTTCTAATTAAAGGCAGATGGGCAGCGGATTGACCTGCTCCTTCATTTTCCCTCCGTGTGAGAGTATGGCCGAGGGCAGCCCACTTTGCCTGTCACCAATCTGTCAGGCACTTTTAAACAAGTCACCTGGTCTCTCTGCAACGCGAGAGGAACACACACTTCTCGGTTGGGGTGCTGGGCTCTTTCCCTGCTGAGTGATGTTCAGCGCTCATAAAAGTGCCCTCGAAGCAAAGCCCTGGGTTGTCCAAATGCCCGTCCGTCACCATAAGCAGATTTATCCCATAACACTTCAGGTCTTTAGAACTAAATGGAATAACTGCAAAAAATCTCTTTGGAATAAAAGGGAGAAGCCTCAAGTAAGAGCCTGAGCCGCGCGGTGAGTTAATGAGCCCCCGGGAGCGCAGTCTTTTCCTACTTGGCAAAAGCTTTAACTCTGCTGGTGCAAGAAGCACAGCCTAGTAACACGTTTCTGGGCCACCAGACGGCAAGCTATTTGCTCGTCACTCTGCCTTTTCCCCCCGAAATACGCATCAACGCAAGTCATCGTTCTTGTACCGCAGCTGTGGTTGATGCCGGGTCTATCTTTCCAAATGAATCGGTGTTCAGTGAACATAAACTATGGGTTTCAGAGCTATGGGCCGGGAATGATATAACTGGAGAAGGAGTTCGCGTTTCCCGAGCATGTCCTCTGTGCTGGATACCGTGCTGACTGCTCGAGGGTCAGCTCCCGAAATGCACACAAACCCGTGGAGCAGGTGACTCGGCGTCTCCACGAACCTGGACCGCGTGACCTCAGGCTGCAGCCTTCACACACACTACCTGTCTCCAGGCGTCTTCAGCTAGTCCGATGGAGGGGACCTGCCCACGTTAGAAATCTGCTTCACTGGCTGTTCATCGACCCAGAATCCAGCGGTCGCTTAGGAAGTACTAATTCCCTCTCCCGTTCTTTCCCGTCAATCCTATCTTACAGCTGTCAAGGAGGATGTATTTGGAAGAAAGACTCTTCTCCGGGTCGGGAAGGAGTAAGAGAACAATCTGTTTAAGAAGATCTTTTCCTCTACTTGGGGATTTAAAGAGTAGGGCCTTGTCAGTTACATCTCCACGAAGCTGGGGAGAAAATGGAGTGCCTCGCTTGAGGCAAATCAAAAAAATAAAGAACTGAAAAGTAAGAGGGTAGAGCCTTTCCGTGTTTATAAAATGTGTGCGCTCCAAAATGTTGATGGCAGTTGCCCTAGGGATTCCGGTAACGATCCTTATCAGAGTCTAAGAAACTGAGTCACCCCCCTCAGCATGACTCACCAGCAATGTGCTCAGAGCGTCTCAGGTTTCACACACTTGGTTGGAAAAGAGCTCATCCACCTGCTGCTAAGAGAAGCCCCCTGAAGTGGTTCCCTGGGGACGCAGGGGTGACTATGTTGCTCTGCCTTCCTGGGAGTGGCTTTTTGCTCTTCTCTTCAGGAAGGAGTTCAGAAGCCAAGAGGAAGTGCTTTTTCTGCCCTAGAACACACTGAATCAGGACTGAAACCTATTACCATTCCAGTCCCTCGGACCCATGTTCCCTGGATGAAACTATGCCAACGGTCAGCGGACGGGCTCCACGGCTGGAAGGGCGGAGGGGAGAGGTGTTGGCAGGGAGGGGCTAGAAAAGGGACTCCTGCACCGTCACACACCGGGCTTGGCCAGGTCCTTTGCAGGTCAGCACCGAGAAGTTGTTGCTCTGGGTTTTGGCCATCACTCACGTCCGCCAACCTGGGACACATGTGGCTTTATCAGGGTACACGCTGTTTTTCACGGCCTTGCTGATGGCTATACATACTCAGAAGACCCTGAAAACCAAGAGCTGGCCGCCCGCTATGAGAACTGCCCCAAATCCCAGTTTCCACTGAAGGAGATTAAAGCAAAGAGCTGTTCAGGGGCTGTGTGTGTGTGTGTGCGCGCGCGCTCTTTTGTTTTTTTCAAACTGGTTAGCACTGTTCAAAGCGTCTGTAGGAGGCTTTTTGCTGGGAGCGCTGGCCCTGCAGACCGCACACGGCCACTGCACCACATCCTGCCCGTCTTTCCCAGCTCCCGGAGCCAAGCTGGGAAGTCTCTCACGACCCTGGGGCTTGGCCTGAAATTGCTACAGCTGCCTTTCCTGGGGCCTGCAAAGCACACTGATCCCTGAGCCGGGGCTGCTCTGCTCGCCTATTCTTAGCCTCGCGCCACAGACCTCTCTGAGGGCTCAGGACGTGTTTCCATCGGGGCCGCACCCGGAGGAGACCCGTGTGCTGCCAGGTCTGTGGGACACCTGCACGGGGATCCCAGCAGCAGTTCGCTGTGGTTTGTTTCAACGGCCAAAAGAAGAGAAATAAACGCCCGCCGCCGGCTCCCTCCCTGTGTCCCGAGAACAAGGGGCTGAGTTTTCTCTTCCAGCTGAGCTGAGGCCCTGGAGGGCGGCTGCGGGTGGACCGTGGTCACGCCGCAGTGCCCGAGGGGCAGGAATGGCACACGCGGGACAGCCACTCACGGAGCAACGGGTCAGGCTTCGGCGCGGAGCTGCCTCCCGGCCTGCCCTCCGTGCACGCCCCCGATCTGACCGTGCGCCACGGGCTCTGCAGAGCGGTGCTCCTGGCTTCTCCGCTCTGCGTCCTCAAGCCCCCGGGCAGACGCCACCACAGGCTCCATCACCTTGGAACGGTTGCTCTGTGGCTGTCACCCTCACCCGACGGGGCGACTTGAGGGACAGGAAACCACGTCTGTTCACTTCATCTGCATGTGTGCCTGGTGGTCCATGTATGAGGGGAGGGGGTGTGGCCATGAGGAAGGAGGCGTGGTTTGGGGTCGGCTTCCGAGGCACCGCCTGTGACACCCCCCCCCCCCACCGCAGGGAAAGCCGAGCAAATGAACCCACGGATGACGCGCTGCGAGAGGATGTGATGATTGAAGGTCAAAACCCAGCAAATCGCCACAGTTAGCAAACATACAGCAGCTGACTCTGGTTTTACTTGTACTTTTCCAGCTTATTTGAGTTTCAGTAAGACTCTCTGGAGTGACTGCGTTCACCCATTCAGGAGACCTACGGACCCTGAGCCCTGGCTGGCCGGCCCAGGCTCTGCCTACGCAGCCTTACGTTGTAAAACGGTGAACGCACCATCTCTGACTCGTCCCCAGTGTCAGCCGTATTCAGGCCAGAACGTCATGTCCAAAATAATCAGGCGTGACGCTCGCAATGAGAAACAACGCTCAGCCGTTCACGAGCTGAGGCAGACCGTTGCCGGTCACTCAAGAGCGACGGTCCAGCAGCGACCGTGCGGTGTTCGGACCGGAGCTTGGCCACACTGGCTGCTGCACGGGGCAGAGCGGGAGGGCGGTGCCCGGCCCGGCGGGGCTGCGACCCTTCCGAGGCCTGCTTTGCGCCCAGGCCTTTAACTGTCCCCGCCCCCCCACCCCACCCCGCGCTCGGAAGCTGCTGTCAGAGCCCGGCTCACCCTCTCTGTTTACCTTCCTCGGTGGCGGGGCCTCCCTGCCCAGCACCTCCTCTGAGCTTTGACACTTCCCTAAATGCCACTTTTCTGACCTCTTCGGCGTCTCCATGTTCCTCAGCCCACAGAGCCAGGTGCCCTGGGTCCCCACGCCACTGAGAAGGGGGCTGAGACAGTCATGAGGTGTAACCTCAGAGCCAACCCCAGAAGGCGGGCTTTCGGAGCCAGGGAGGAGGTCAGGGGACCAGGTAAGCTCAGCACAAAGGGGTGCTCCCGGCCAGGGACAGACTACAGCAGAGATGCCCCAGCCAGAGTCGGCATGAGAGCAGGTGGCCGGTGCAGGCCCGACCCCGTGCCTGGGAAGAGGCCCTCGGGAGCCCGTGTTACCCCTGGCCCAGGGCAGCTCCTGACATCTTGGGCCAAGAGGGGCTTGCGGACCTACTGCCCCACGAAAAGGAGCTGATTTCTACAGAGTTCTGGAAAGATCACTAGACCAGTGGTTCACCACCCAAGGGTGTAATCAGAACTATCGTAGGAGTCTTGTTTTTTCATAATCCACACGCCAGGGCCTCTCTCTGGACCTGGCAAATCCAAATCTCGGACGAGTCTGGGGTGAGAAGAGCAGACACATGTGACTGCCCAGGTGACTCGGATGCAACACCTGCCCCAAGGGGGACGCCTTCCCAGCCGGGCAGTTTTGAGGCCAGAGACCATGCCTTTTCGAGGTTTTTAAAATTTACTGAAGTATAGTAGGTTTACAATGTTGTGTTCATTTCTGCTGTACAGCAAAGTGATTCAGTTATACACATGTATGTATTCTTTTTCATGTTCTTTTCCATTATGCTTTATCACAGGATATTGAATATAGTTCCCTGTGCTCTACAGTAGGACCTTGTTGTTTATCCATCCTGTACATAATAGTTTGCAGCTGCTCATCCCAAACTCCCACTCCTTCCCTCTCCCACCTTCCCTCCCCCTGACAACCACAAGTCTGTTCTCTGTGAGGTTGTTTCTCTTTCATAGATAAGTTCATTTGTGTCATATTTTAGATTCCACATATAAGTGATATCATATATTTGTCTTTCTTTGACTTACTTCACTTAGTATGATATTCTCTAGGTCCATCCACGTTGCTGCAAAATGGCATTATTTTGTTCTTTTTTTATGGCTGAGTAGTATTCCATTGTATACACGTACCACATCTTCTTTATCCATTTGTCTGTCGATGGACATTTAGGTTGCTTCCATGTCTTGGCTATTGTGAATAGTGCTGCTGTGAACATAGGGGTGCACGTATCTTTCAGAATTAGAGTTTTGATGGGTAAGTGCCGAGGAGTGGGATTGCTGGATCATACGGCAGCTCTATTTTTAGTTCAGAGACCATGCCTTTTCACCTTGCACTTAGTACAGTTCCTCCCACGTAACAGACCTAAAATTGTCTTTGTTGATTGATCGAATGAATGAATATGTGAATAAATGAATAAACACTGCCAGTGACCAAAAGAATTATTGATGATGCCAACACATCAGCGAAAGAATAGAGTTTCCCACGGTGGCTTTTAGCCCCAGCTGTAAGTCAGTCACCAGTTCCCCACTCGGAACAACAGCTAAATATGACGACATGGACGTGGATCTTAGGGGCTTGTGTGGTTCGGCAGTATACAGTGTTGCTGCAGGAAACGAGGATTTGTATGAACGTCGCAGAAGAGGGCATACAATGAAAGAGGGCACTCCACTTAGCTCACAATTAATCGTATCATCTGAGGTTTCATTCTGGCTCTGGAAACAATGGGAACCGTAATTACATGTCTAAAGCCCCAAATGGAATCCCACAAGTGTTTGACAAGGAGAACAGAAGGATGATGGAGTGCTTCACCCATCAGCCTGACCACAGGGCAGCCCTGGTGAGTCACGCTTTCAGGCCGCGGTAGGATTTCTCATTACCCTCCATTCTTCTCCCTGAGTATATTGAGCTCATAGCTGTGTGATGGATGTGACTCTGTTTGTGAATCCAGGCTGGCCTGCTGTCTTCCTGGATCTGACCCCTATGGAAGAGCCATGTAAATTAGCATGGGCCTTGGGCCAGGAAAAATGAATCCAGGCCTCAATGCAATCAAGTAAGACGTGTCAAAGGGCAAACAGAGAGGGAAGTGTGACTGGGGCCAGGGATGCCCTCTTTGACAGGTTTCGCTACTTACCACCTGGTGATCATTTTTTGTTTCTGTTTTTGTCACTAGAAAAGTCGCAAAATGTAAGAGGAGCTGATGGAAGTCTTTCCAAATCTGTATGGGATGAGAAAAGAGTTCTTGCTGAAAGTGGGATTAAGGCATTCAGGGAGGACTTCCCTGGCGTCAGGTCTGAGTGGGCCTACAGGCCGGGACCCCTCGCCTTGACCTCAGCACCCAGGCCATGCCTGGACAGCGCTCGCCACACTGGGTTGTTTATTCACGTGTTTTGTGGTGTTCGTCTGTCTCCCCCGTTGGACTGAGTTCCCAGGAGGCTGAGAATCACGTCTGTCTTGCCCACCTCTGACCCCAGTAAGTGGCACAGGCGTTGCAGGAATGCACAGAGATGCCAGATGCTACCCAGCCTCCCTCTAACGAGAGCAGGCTCCAGGGTTGGCCGTGCCCACGGTTCGCTGTGCGCCTGTCCTTCACAGAACCCCCTGCTGGCTGGCAGCTCTCACGTCCTGCTTGGGCGTGGGATGCCTTGAACACTCATCAGGTTTTCTTCTAGCTGCCCTGGCGAGCTGCCTGGTGAAACACCACCCAGAGAAACGGAGACAGAACGTAAGGAGCCCTGGCAAACTGGAGAAGGGAAGGCAGGGGCTGGGGCGAAGGGTGGGCTGGACCCAGAGAGTAGCAGGTCGCGAGAGAGCTGGGGGCCCAGAGGGGCTGGAGGTGGAGGGCAAGGCCACGTGGAGGGCAAGGAATCAGTGTAGGCTGAGCACGCTGGGGCGGAGACCCAGGTGCAGCAGCTCCCCGTGTCACAGGACCCCACTTCTCCGCCTGCAGAGCCCGTGCTGAGAGCAGTAACAGTAACTGGCGTCCACTGAACTCTCACTCTGTGTCCTCCACAGACTCTCCCTGTGGGAGTGACCGACCCAGGCTGGGGACGGGAAATTGTCAGAGCTTAGAGGTCACAGAGGTGAGGCTTTGACATCCGGGATGGTATCGTCGTTCGGGAACTAGCAGTGTCCCAAGTCTCTGTCAGTCGGTCCCCCTCCCCTGAGGTGTGATTGTGTGTCACCGCGGAACACCTGTGACAGCACGCGAGGAACAGTGGCAGAATGGCATCCCAAACACACGGCCTTGCGATATCCCAGGGACCCCAACACAGCGCTCACGGGTTGAGGTGGATCAGAGCCTGCCGTCTAGACTGACGACCACACAGACACGAAGACCTCCTCCCCCGCAAGGAAATGTAAATGATAGAATTAGCGAGTTACGACCGTCTGTAGGGAGAGAACAGCACAGGCAGCCAGCAGTGTCCTGGACGAGGTGCGTCAGAGGGGCCGCTGCCTGGGAACACGCCCTCGAAGGGTGGCGGCCTCTGAGCCTCGCCATTCTGTTGGAAGCTCTTCCTTGGAGGACAAGGATGTGTCACAAGGAAGGGGCCGGGCCAGGATGCAGGTGGACGGGCAGAAGCAGGAAGACGCGGGAGGGGAACCGTCTTCCCCTCCAGCAGTCGCAGTAATAGTGATGATGATAATAAACATTTAGATGCTATCTGCAGAGTGCATCTAAACGTGCAGTTTAACCTATAGGATGATCATGCTGGGAGCTGTTCTTTGCCTTGAGATAAGCACATTGCTTTAGTGACCCATCCGAGACCACAAAGCCAATAAGTAGCGGAGAGAGAACTCAGTGCCACCAGCGTAACGTCCACCACGTGGTGACCGAGTTAATCTCGCCGGGGAATGGGATTTGGATACAAGAGCAGACCTGACGCTGTGCCCATCATCCCAGCCAGGCCCTCTCCTTCCTACCACCGGTCCTTGCCAAAGCATCTTCCTTGCTGACTCCCAGGAGAGGAAATTCTGTCTGGCTGTACCTTTCCAATTTATAATTCTACGTAATTTAAAATCTTTCCAATGATGGATCAGTTCTTAAAGGTTAGTCACTAGTATAAGATGTGTGGCAATAAGCACCATCTGAATGTATTGGTAACTCGCTGTGCGCAGAACGGCACGTCTGGGTGCTGGTAACTCGCTGTGCGCAGAGCGGCACGTCTAGGTGCTGGGATGGATGGAGCAATGAAATGGGCCTCAGAATATGACTGTTCATTACAACAAAACGATGTCATTTCAAGTTCCTGAGAGAAAATATGGACTTTATAATAAACGATGATAGAATAACTTGTCTGTTAAAAGAAAATTCAGTTGGCTCTTTGCTGCTTACCATCAACATATAGATGCATCAGATATAAAAATACAAAGCCACAAATGTCCTGGATAAAAGCATAGATGACTATTTTTATCATCTTGGAATGAGGGACTTTTTCATCCCAACATTATATTGATACAGCACATAATTTTAAATTTCATACAGCAGAAAATTACAAATAACATTTAAAGAGAAATAATAAACTGGGAAAAATATTTGCAAACTGTATAACAGACTAAGAGTTAATATCCTTACTGATCACAGGTCTTCTACAAATCAATAAAAGGAAACAAATAGCCCAATAAAAATGGGAAAGGAAACACATTAAGCTTTTTACCAAAGAAGAAATGCCAAACATATAAAAATATACTCAACTCTTAATAATAAGTATAGTGACACAAATAACTATACTGTTGTGGGTGCGTGTGTTTACCTACCAAGTACAAAGAATAAAGAGACTGAGCGAAGAATGTTGCCAGCTTGCTGGGAAATGCTTATTCTCCTGAACTGGTAGTTGGCACGTGAACTGACATAACTTCTGGAGGAAAGTTTAGTAACATATACCCAAATGTAAAATATACACACTTACCCTTAGCCCAAGAATTTCAATTCAAAGAATTCATTTATTTTTCTTGTGGTGAAAGACAGGTACTATAAAATTTACCATTTTAACCATTTAAAAATGTACAGTTCGGTGGTATTAAGTGTATTCACGTTGTTGTGCGCCCATCACCTCCATCCATCTGCAGAACTTTTTTCTCTTCCTCAGTTGAAACTCTGCACCCATTAAACACGAACTCCCCATTCCCCCTGCCCCCCGCCAGCCCCTGGCAACTGTGTCCTACTTTCTGTCTCTAGGAATTTGACGACTCAAAGAATTAATCTTAAGGAGAAAATTGTCTAAGAGCAACATATACATCCACGAAAGATGGATTCATTCAAAAAACATTTCCTGAGGACCTACTGTATGCTAGGTAATAAACAAGATAGACCAGGTTACCTGATGTACGCACAAGTCGTGATCAAGAGAAGGGAGACCGTGAACAAACGTGTAAGGAATAGAGCATTGGGTTGCCATAAAGACTCTGAAGAATAGAAACAGATTTATGTGACAGTGATTTTGGGGGGTGGGTGCTTTAGATAGGGCAGTAAGAAACAATTCTCTCAAGCACTATTTATAATAGCCAACGAATCAGAAAAACTAAGCGTCCAGGCAACACCCCTGCTAAGGCGGAGAATACATCTGGCCAGATGTCAACATGTGCCAGTTCATTATAGACCGCAAGAGACTTTCTCAGAACGAACTCCCTTAATTCAGTGTGTCTTCTGTAGAGTATTTTCCTGGAGGGCAAAAGTTTCCAACATTTGGGGGTAGAAAATAATTTAGCAGGGGCGCACGCCAGTGCTGCTTTATTCCGAGAAGGAATGTGTGGATGACAGTTTCAAGTGTTTGATGTCCAACCCCTCCTAAAACTGTAAACTAACAGCCAGACGGGGAAGAGGCTGATCTAAATCTTCTTTCTGTGGTTTTACGTTTGCTCTGGCAGGCTGAGCAACACGAAAAAAATTACAGTGCGTGCATGGGAAACATTCTCCCCTTTTTCTTGAGTAACTGACATGTTGGAGGGCGGGCGTGAGTTAGGGGCGATGGCGTTGCTGTGATACACGGACGATCGAAATAGCATCAAGGGCCTGGCCTATCCTGAGCCCAGGCAGGAAATTCAAGGGTAATATAACACTTCACCGTTAAGTAATGCCATTGGAATAAAACCATGTTTGGGATGACTTTTGGCTTTCACTTGGAATTTCTGTTTCATTTGCTTCCAGAAAGAACTTTCCCCCCTAACGTGCTTAACTTGCATTTCAAAAGTTTTTGTAGCTTTATAAATAGGATGTATACGAACTGGCCTTGAATTAAAGCTGTATGTCACAGAACATGCTGAAAAACAAATCCAATCCAGGACCTCCGTGTTCACTATGGGCTCCAGGGCAGCAGCTTCAGGAAATGGAAAGCGTAAGTCACAGGTTAGAGACCTCACTCTGCTACCTATTAGCCGGGTGACCCCGGGTGGATTCTTTGACCTTGGAGCCTGTAGTAGAGGAATAACAATAGTACCCGCTCAGAAGGGTTTTGTGAGGATAAAATGCAAGAGCATGAAGGCCCGCTGCTAGCCAGCAATACAGCGCTTTCCTTCTTTCCTGGGCTTCAAAACTGAGTCGGGCATGATTGCCACAGAGTAGAGAAAGACTAAAATGGAAAATCAAAATTTATTTTTGTCTGAATAACTTGGCCGTGGTTTGCTTTTCCCTGTTGGTTTTAAGCCATATTCCTCCCGTGCTGCCTCCTAGGCTGAGTTTCTGCATGATTGAAACACCATCTTCAGTTTCAAAGGAGCTCAGATGCACTGGAGCATCTCCAGATCCTCGGATGGTGCAGGAGACTCAGACCCACGGCAGGAACTGGTGAAGGATCTGCAGGTATTTAACTGGGAGAAAACGCTGAGGGGACATGGGAGTTGCCTCCAAATACCTGAAGGGTAATATCATGTGGAAGAGAAATTAGATTAAGTCCGCCTCTGGCTCCATAAGTGGAGACAGATTCTAGTTTTATGGATCGAAAACCTTAAAAAAAAAATCAGATTGTCAAGGAAACATGCTATCTTTTTTTTTTTAACATCTTTATTGGAGTATAATTGCTTTACAATGGTGTGTTCGTTTCTGCTTTATAACAAAGTGAATCAGCTATACGTATACATATATCCCCATATCTCCTCCCTCTTGCGTCTCTCTCCCTCCCACCCTCCCTATCCCACCCCTCTAGGTGGTCACAAAGCACCGAGCTGATCTCCCTGTGCCATGCGGCTGCTTCCCACTAGCTATCTGTTTTACGTTTGGTAGTGTATATATGTCCATGCCTCTCTCTCACTTTGTCCCAGCTCACCCTTCCCCCTCCCCATATCCTCAAATCCATGCTCTAGTAGGTCTTTATTCCCGTCTTACCCCTAGGTTCTTCTGATGTAGGGAATTCCAGAGGGATCCTATCCTGCACTTCGTGGGAGTCCTACAGGGAATTCTGCATCAGAAAAGGCTGGGTGAGCTGCCCTTTTAAGGTTCTTTCCAGGTCAGGGAGGCTGCAATTCAGGTAGCTACATAAATGCAACATTTTGCTGCAGGAGCTTAAGGAAGAACAGCCCGGGGAGGTGTAAGGCGCACACAGGGGCACACACATTGTGCGGACGCGCGAACTTTAGCCTTCTGTAACAAAAGAACGTCATGCCACGTTAGAAAAAAAGGCCTTTAACTGCGAGAAGCGAAAACGTTCATGGTTTAGCGGATCATATTTTACAGGTTCCTGTAGACACAGGGGCCAAATGAAACCGAGCCACGGACTTAGGCATCAAATTACACTTCACTTTTACCTCTTCCCCATGTGATTCTGACATACGTGATTAAAAATGAACCCGAACCTTTGACCTACCCATTTGGGTTAGGGTTCCCCCTCCGTTTATTTTCTCTGTTCACCTGCAAACCTTTGCTGGTCGTTTCATAGAGACTTGGTCAACTGCTTTCAACAGCTTAACATTAAAGCCACTGAGAGCATAAACAGGAAGCTGGTGTTTAGGTGGGAGTTCCTAGGAATTTTATACCACCGACCACAGAGGCCAAGAGAGAAAGGAAATAGGAAAAACAGTGTAAATACCTGGGTGACTAATGACTTAGCGCAGCTCAGCTGGCTTTTCTGAACACTTAGCAGGAAGTCCTTCAGGGGAAACACCCTTCACATTTTTCAGGACCCCGCAAGGCACCGAAGGGCCAGATCGGGGCGTTTGCTGGTTAGCCTGCAGACTCTGCCCACGTCTCCAAAACGCCGGCTCTATTTGCATGCGCGCTGCAGACCGCTCGCCGAGCGCCTGGGCTCCAGGCCTGGGGCTGCAAAGGCTCGGAGGGCCACCCCCTTCCCGGTTCACACGGCGAGCGCCTAAGAGGATTTAGAATCAAGTGGGCACGTTTGCAGGCCTCGCTGTGAAGAGGCAGCTGGAGCGCGGCGCAGCCCCCCGCGCCCCGGGGCTGCATTGTCCTCCGAGGGGCCGCCGCCGGGGCTCCTTTGTGCGCGGGGCCGGCCCTGTCCTCCCGCCTGGCGCCCCCGCCAGCCCCCGCCCCCCCGACGCAGACGGCTCCCTCCGGCCGCCGACCCGCCGGCTGCCGCGGTCCCCGCGCGGAGGAGCGGGCAGGGCGGCGGGCGGGCCATCTGCACGGAGACTGACGGCGGCCCCGGAAGGTCAGCGCCCCGACGACCGTCGTCTGAACAGCAGGCCACCCGGGCCTCCCAGCAACACAGGGACATCTGCTCCCCTTCATTCGGAGCCCCGGTTCCGATTTCACCAGAGGGCCCCCCTCCCGCCGACCCGGGCTCCGCGGAGGGGGGGGACGGGGACCCCCGAGGGGCCAAGCAGACGCGCCGCTCGCCCCCCCCCCCCCCGATCTGGGGCCGAGCGGCTGAGTCCGGCGGGGCGGGGGAGGGGGGGTCGCCCACGTGACCCAGGTGACGTCGTGCGGGGGAGGGGCGGCTGGCCGAGTGGGCGCGCGGGTCCCCGAGCTCGCGGCGAGCGGAGGCGTCCCGGGTCTGCAGACGGGGCGGACCCGGATCCCGCCCTGCGAGGAGGAGGGGTCGGGCAGCCCCGCGGACAGAAGGGTTTGGGGCTCTCCCACCCCCGCTGGGAAGAACCGGCGAAGGTGCGGGACAGTTCGTAGCGAACAGAGAGGGGCATCCATCAGGGTTCCTCGTGCAGGGCCCCGGCGGGCAGTTGTAAAGCCAGCTGTCAGCGGGCGAGGCCGGAATCCTGCCTGGACGGCTGGCACCCAAACTCGTCCTGCCTTTTCTGCTTCGTATTTTGGCGAAACGATGGAAGGATGAGAGGACAGCGTTTCTGTTGAGTTTCCACCCCTAGATCACAAGCTCCCTGAACACAGACGCTGCATCTTATTCATCATTGTCTCCCCGCCTCGCACAAATGTTTGGACGCTAGACTAACGTGCGAAGGGCTTGGGGTGTGGTCCTTGTGACCTCCGGGTCCAACTGCTGTCGTTTTCCATTTGACTGAAACCAGGGCGTTGTGGAGAATGAACTTGTGGCTGCAGGGAGGTGTTATTTCATCGCTTTGCACCCTCTTTCCTTCTTCCCTGCTTTTCCACAGACGTTTTATGGAGTGGCCCTGTGAACGAGGGAAATAAAGAAACAGGACACCCAGGCCTCAAGGTGTGGGCCGTTTGCCAGGGATGCTGTGCAAAAGTAAACAGCTAACCAGGACTCTGGATGATGAGCGCTATTGACAGGAAATGGGGGGGGGGGTCCCTAAAGCCAGCTTCTAGGGAGGGAAGGGGTCTAAGCAGAGGTGGGAAGCCGGGGTGGAAGTGTACCAGGAGAAGGCCTGCTGCTGACGCGGTGCCCTCTGCATGGATCCCCCCCCCTTCCCCAGATCGGTTTATCTCCTGTTCATTCTTTAGGCCTCGGGTGAAATGTGACTTCCCTGGTGCCTCCGTAAGAGAAGGTCTTCCTATTAAGTGATTCTGTAGCACCTGGCACTTTTTTTTTTTTTTAAATACTCCTGACCGGTCCAGTTGGGCAATGTTCATCACCCCTATTCTACTGTAAGCTCTGGAAGCAGAAACCGGCCTTTCTGTTCATGAACAGAGTCCGCATACCCAGCCTGGTGTTCCCTAAATAATTTGTTGGGCTGATGAATAATCAGGCTTTCCTTAAGTTAACGAGCAACTCGTTGCTAGAGTTTCTGTTCTGGGCGTGAGGGCAGGCGGTGAGCGTTCCACGCCGGTCCCCCCGGGGGGAACCACCTGGAACAGAGGAGCCGTGGTGCAGAATGTATTATTTTCGTGGTCTTGTGCAGCTCGGTGATCTCAGAACTGTTTTCTGTAGAACCGTCGTGAGGTCGGGTGCTGTCATGAAGTGAGCCTGAGGACAGGGCTTGAGGCGGGACAGACAGGGCTCTGCGCTGCAAGGAGTTTAGAGCCTTGACGGGCCTGCTGCCCTGTGTCCCGGCCAGGAGCATCTACGTAACACTTCGCAGCTGGGGGTGTGGATGGAGCTAAATGGTAACTTCGCTGCCCCGGTTCCCCCATCTCTTCCTGGGCCCCGGGGCTGGAAGGGCCGGCCATGGGAGAGCCAGACAGGATTAATTTGCCCCCATCAAGGTTGGCTCCCTCGTCCTGGCCTCTTGGTCACATCCTGGGACAAATCCCTGCCTTGGTTTTTGATGATAAGGGGAGAATCGAGGTTGTGGAGTAAAGAGGCAGACCTCAGTGGCTGGTGATGCCTGACTTAAACTCCAGCTCTACCGCTGCTTAGCTGTGTGACTTTGGAGGCCTTCCTTAGCCTCTCTGTGCCTCAGGCACTTTGCAATGAGAGATAATAGTATCGAATTTCTGTGCTGTTATAATTTTTAAAACTCTGGTATGTACAGCTGTCCCTTGAACGACATGAGTTTGAACTGCGAGGGTCCACTTACATGCAGATTTTTTTCCCCAATAAGTACAGTACTGCACGATCAGCGGGTCGTTTGACCCGTGGCTGCTGAGTTGCGGATACAGAGGAACCTCAGTTACGGAGGGCCGACTATAAATCACGCTCGGATGTGCATGGAAGGTCGGGGCCCCTAACCCCCTGAGTAGTTCAGGAGTCAGCTATATTAAGAATTCTCATGATAAGCATGCATTTGACTTAAACGCTAGTAGCTGATTAATTAAACTTTGACTAGCCAACCTCCAGTAGGTTAGCGTAACTACTTAAGTCAAGTGTCAGTAGAACAGATCACAGAGGACTATGGTCTGAGAGATGAGATTTTCTCCACCATTGCCTTTGGAACTCAAGTGATGCCTTCTGCACTTCATCATTGCTCTTCCAGCCAGAAGGATTCTAATTCTTTTTTTTTTTAATTTTTTAATTATTTTGAGATTTTTAACTGAAGTATAGTTGATTTACAAGGTTATGTTAGTTTCAGGTGTACAGCAAAGTGATTCCGTTATATATATATATGTACATATATGTATATATATTCTTTTTCAGTTCTTTTATAGGTTATTGCAAAATATTAATATAGTTCCCTGTGCTGTAGAGTAGAATTCCAGTTTTTTACCAGTGTTGGCTGAGCTCTCCCTCTAAGTAAATTTAGTTGTGATTCCATTACCCATTATTCTCACAGAGAGGGGCAGAGCAGCTGTACATCAAGATTCAGACATTTCGCCCGCAGTCCATTTCCCAGGACCGGTTAGTAGCCAAGTGCTGAGTTCCTCGGCCTCGGGGTTGTGATCCAGGAGACCACACTATTTTAAACAGCAGAGACCTGCTCACAACGAAAAGTAAATAGGATCTTGCCTTGTTTGTTGCAGCTTAATTTGACCATGAAAAAAATCAGGACTGGATTCTCAGAGAAGAAACATTTGCAGGGGTTGTAGGTCAGAGGACAGTGGGACAGTTCACATTGTTTTAAAATTGCACTTAAACCAGCCAGCCTAAAAGAAAGCTGCTTCTGGAAATTCAGAGGTGCTCTGAAAATGAGTGTAGAAATGGCTTCTTACCCACACGCGTAACATGAACAGTTTCACTCCTTCAACTGTTCATTTTCTGCAAAGGACGTTAACTTGTGCGGAGTTTGCTAGACAAGATGTTTGGCGTAAATCTGTTTCCAGATATAATCTCCGATGCATTCATGAAGCGTCATACTTTGAAACAGGAAACAAAGGACATACTTTTCAAATATTGGCTCTATATGTAAATAGAATCTCAATGCCCAGAATGGTGTGTGGCTCAAATATCCTCACATCACATAACTCTTACTGGCAGGGGGGGCGGGGAGGGTCACTACTTAGGGATTTCTAAAGATCAAAAGATTTTCTCTAAGGTGCTCTTTTAAAAAAAAAATTATGGAAGTCTAGCTGATTTACGATGTTGTGTTAATTTCTGCTCTACAGCAAAGTGACTCAGTTATACACATACACACACACACACACACACACACACACACACACACACACACATTCTTTTTCATATCCTTTTCTGTTATGGTTTATCACAGGATATTGAATACAGTTCCCTGTGCTATACAGTAGGACCTTGTTGTTGATGCATCCTGTACATAATAGTTTGCATCTGCTAATCCCCAAACTCCCACTCCATCCCTCCCCCACCCCCCTCCCCCTTGGCAACCAGATGTCTGTTCTCTATGTCCTTGAGTCTGTTTCTGCTTCGTAGATAGGTTCATCTGTGTCGGATTTTAGATTCTACATATAAAATATGGTATTTTTCTTTCTACCAAGAAGATGCTCTTAAAGCAGAATCCAGTTTTAGACCTGGAGTACCTCGTGGGTACCACCTCAGTGCCTTTGGGCATCTCTTGTCCTTTATTACAGCCACTGAGGCAGGCTCTGAGCAGCTTCCTACAGGGGCCGCCTGACAGGGCCGTGCCCTTGCCCACACCTCACATCTCTGCTGAAGCTTCCAGCGTCTGCCGCGGAGCTTCTCTGGAGCCACGTGGGGCCCATGCGTTGACTAAGCCAGAAGCTCTGGGGAGTAAGTTTTGTGGGCAAACCTTTGACTGGTGGGGCATAAGCGCTAGTGGATAAACGCTTTCCTTTGGTCCCCCAGCTGCTGGGAGCGCTGTCAGATGATGGCCCTCAGCTGTTAGCCTCTGGGGTTTGCTGCAGCTAAAGGAATCTGCCTGGTGATCTGAAGATCACACCTCCTTCTAGTGACAACCTGCTTTGAAACGCCCTCTTGCCCTAATTTGGGACAACTCTAAAAGGCTGCCCCAGGTCTGGAGCTCCACATGGGTTGGCTGATGACTGTGTCACGTCTCCACTTCTCCCTTTGTCTAATTCTGCTTCCCCCTTTCCCTTCACAAGTATTGAGCCTGAGAGCAGTCCTCAATCAGCTACTTCCCTGGGAACACGACCTACAACAGCCCGTGAAACTTGGGTCGTGACCAGATGAGATAATTTGTATTCATAGGCTGGTGAGGTCAGTGAACGACAGAACTTGGGTTATGAAAAGTGCTCCATTTATTCATACCAAACTCTAATTATGAGCACCTTGCTAGTTGTCAATTGATTTTTTTTTTTTAGTTGTCAATTGATTTTGGTTAAAATATACATCTAGGGAGCAAAGGGGACTCTTTCTGAGAGTTCCTAAATACTTGCAGTCTGGACACACCTCACTTCAGATGCCAGATTTCCAACTCTGCTTGCAATTCTCAGTTTGGATTTTAGCCATTTCATAAAAGAGAATGCATTTTCACAGAGCTAAGTAGATGCAGACATTCCCTGGAGTTTTGACACATGGTCAGAAACTGTAGGACCTTTGTGGATTCATACATTCATGTCCGGAATCCTAAGGTTCTGTGCCTCCTTTGCATGTATGGCTTGTTCAATCCGTTCTTGAAACTGAACCGTCCCGATCAGGTAGATGGGTAACATAATTCAGATATATGCCAAGGTTCGCATTCAGTGGGCAACTGCAGAAGCTTAAAAACATTAATTTTTATAAACCTCTCTGAATATTTTCTTGAGTTATGACTCCGTATTTACCCAATAGCAGCTCTGTGAACTCTGTGGAGGTGTTGGGGAACTCAGGGTTGATCAGAAAGGTAGAATCGGTGTCCCAACCTGCCGTCTGTTTGCACACGAGTCCACTTAGGTCTGAGTGCCTGGACAAATCAGCAAGGCACGTTTTTCTTCCTCGACCCTTCAAGTTCAGCTCTCGTCCCATCCGCAAGAAATGTCTCATCCCATTTGGGATCCTTTGGGAAAAGAACAAGGTGGTTCCTCTGAGTTCTTTCGTGACCGAAGGTTATTGATCTGAGGAAGTAGTTTAGAAACCTTCTCCGACAGGTTCGTACAACTCAGCACTGATTATACTAATTCCACACTCCAGTGCCTATTCTTCTGTGCAGCCTCAGCGTCACAGAGGGGACCGGTATAAAGAAAATGCACACACGATCACTGCTAATTCATGTGATGGGCCTGAATGGCCATGTCCACAGGCTGGTTCTGACAAGGATGCTGTGGAAGCTGGGCTCACCTCTTCTTTTTTTTTTTTTTTCCTTAAATTAATTAATTAATTTTTGGCTGCATTGGGTCTTTGTTAGACCCATTAGAAAGCCTGCACACGGGCTTTCTCTAGTTGTGGCGAGCAGGGGCTTCTCTTGTTGCGGAGCGCGGGCTCTAGGCGTGTGGGCTTCAGTAGTTGTGGCACATGGGCTCAGTAGTTGTGGCTCACGGGCTCTAGATCGCAGGCTCAGTAGTTGTGGCGCACGGGCTTAGTTGCTCCGCGGCATGTGGGATCTTCCCAGACCAGGGCTCGAACCCGTTTCCCCTGAATTGGCAGGCGGGTTCTTAATCACTGCACCACCAGGGAAGTCCTCACCTCTTCTTAGGGCTTGAGTAAAGAGCTGAGAACTTCTCCCCTTTTCATACGATCCTTCTGAGGCAAGCAAACTGGCTTTTCCACTTGATATCAAGCTTCTCAGATCTTTTACTGGAAGGGGCATGAGGGCTAATTCGTGGAGGGATGCTGACCTTGCACATGGTCCCGGTGAGCCCCACCTCCCATCTTCCCTCCCCACCCTCCTCCATGCGCAGCTCTGCTCTTCATGGTGTGCACGATCCTATCAGCTCTAAACGTCTCTGGTTAGCAGGACTGTAAGAATGAACCCCCTCACGCTCCCCAGCTTTGAGGGTTGCCCTGTGTGCTGCACTCCCGCCGTCACAGGGGCGGCAGAGGCCGGGAGCGGCGGGCGGACCGGACAGGAGAGGCCAGGAGAACAGAGCAGTTCAGGGGAGTGATGAGCCCAGGAGCTGTCAGAGCCCGAGTCAGAGCTTGCTTCTGCTGGGCCCTGTCGTTTCTCAGTGAGGTTAGGCCGTCTCCCAGGGAGATGGTCTATGGGAATATTGAACCCAGTCCTCCTGTCGGCCTCATCAATGTACATTTGGATGCCAACATACTTGCAGTTGTACTTGTGTTTGTCCTTTCCCTTGGACTTTTCCATTGAAAAAGCCACTGTTGAAAATGATGGTAGACTTTTCCAGTATTGGCACCTCTGTCATTTCAGCTCTGATGGGCCATTGTGTGGACCAGCTGTGCCCTCTGGTCAAGCCGGATTTAGCTCCTCACATAGTCACAGGTGGAACAAGGCAGCAGCCCCCAGCTGAAGTCTCTGACTTGACTCACATCCAGGACAATCTTCCTTACTTTCTCCAGGTTGGCTGTGCATACGTGTCTAGAATGGTTCCTTGTGGCCTGTGTGTTCCAGACGATCAGGGGCATGGTTTATGTTTTCCACCGCTGTTTCCTTGGCTACTGGAACAGTGCTGGCACAGGTGACCCTCGGCTACTCTTGGCTCAGTAAATGAAGTCTGCTTCAGGTTCAAGCAGCAGCCTGGCAGGCTCCGGGCTGGGCTCTGAACGCACTACAGGGCGGAGTGACTGCATAGATGCAAGAGATCAGAGTTGGGGACGCGGGGAAGTGGAGAGACTGATGTCTGAACAGATCAGTACAGCATTTTTAAGTGCTATGAGGCTAGGGGTGGAGATCAGGGAAAGTGACCCAGAGTCCTGAGGACAGTAGGAATTGATCAATCCATCCACACTCCTCAAGCTAGCGACAGGGGCCATTTGACATCTGTTCCCCTTCCTGCACTTATCTTTTTTTTTTTTTTTAAATAAATCTCTTTCTTTCTTTCTTTAATTTATTTTTGGCTGCGTTGGGTCTTCGTTGCTGCGCGCGGGCTTTCTCTCGTTGCGGCGAGCGGGGGCCACTCTTCGTTGCGGTGCGTGGGCTTCTCATTGCTGTGGCTTCTCTTGTTGCAGAGCATGGGCTCTAGGTGCTCAGGTTTCAGTAGTTGCGGCGCACGGGCTTAGTTGCTCTGTGGCATGTGCGATCGAACCCATGTCCCCTGCATTGGCAGGCGCATTCTTAACCACTGTGCCACCAGGGAAGTCCCCCTGCACTTATCGTTTTAATCTAAGTTCTCCTTACTTCCCAGCCAGCCAGCCCTTCTGTGCCAGGGAAGCTGATCTGCTTTCTGTAACCCCCAAGGACTGGCTGGATACTGTCTGGCCACTTGCGTCCATGCTAGCCTTTCACTGTGAATTTATGTTCGTTACATCCCCAGAGGTTTTGCTCAAACCCAAGGGGACAGCCTTCCCTAATGAACTCTCTTCTGATTCCTTTATTTCCCTCTTACGCAGAGCTTATGCTTCCGTCTTGTACAATCACACCGGCACAGAGTGTGAGCTGGATGTCTACAGATAAAAATCGTTCAAAGAAAGGTGTCAGGATTCTCCTCAGGTATTTTTATAAAGACAGGAAATGTAGAGCTTGTGCATTGCATTTCAATGCGGAAATGAACACCGTGGGAGGTGTCCACCTCCTTTTCCAGAGACTCCTACCCTCCCTCCCATCAAGATATAGTTCTGTATGTAAATTTAGCACTGTTTATAGATATGAATATTTGAGGGGAAATCTGGAGGGGAAGTGTATTAAAATGGGCTTTATAACCACTATCAAATTTTTCTATTTGACTCCCAACTGAGTTATAGTCTCTTTAAGAATTTATCCATCTTTGTATTCCTATAGGAGAACAGTTAAGGAAACTAATAATAACAACTTTATAATTACGTAGAGGGCGTTACAGTTCACATCTAAAGTAGATGTCACCTCCTCTGAGAAACTGTCCTGAATCTCCAGGACTCTACTATTCATTGAAACAAATCCGCAGATTAGTGAACCTGCACAGTTCAAACCTGTGTTGCTTTAGGGTCAACTGTAATTTACGTTCCATGCCTGACTCTGTAGCAGACAGACTTCTCCAAAGGGGAACTTGGCCTTTTCATTTGCAGGCTTTTGTGATCTGGCTCATGATACATAAATAAGATAAATAAATGAATGAACGGATTAATGAATGAATGAATGATATTCCCGGATTAAATATTTGATTATGATAGAAAAAAGAAAAAAGCAGATAAATCGTGCTAAGAACGGTGGGGAAAATGTTTGTGGGAGAAAGTTTGGAGTTGTAGATAAAAGCCAGTCTCTAACTTTTCCTGAGTTCCTTTATCCCTAGAGTAGATGAGAGTTCGTGGTATTAATCCGGGCCAGCACTTCCGCGGTGTTGTGAGACTCATTTAATTCCGTCCTATCTTTCCCTAAGACGTAGGAAAGAGAAAGTTCCAAGATTCACAAAAGTATAGAACCAATGGCTGCCACGTAAATGACAGAGTATCAGGTGCTTCTCTGCGTATTTTCTCCTTCATGCTTAAATGTGAATCTCTGAGTTATGCCCTATAATAATAGATCCGACTGAAAACGTGTTTCTGGAACTAATGCATAAAATATGTGCATGCGGTCTGAAGACTGAAAAATGGTTCATTCTTGGGGGGAAAAAGAATGGTATGAAAGTTACTGCCACTCTGGGGAAACAGAACGTGATTCTCTACAAGGTTAGCTGATTTTATATACTGATTGCCAAACTGTTCAATAAAATATGAATACTTATTATGGCAATCCACATCACTCGTTACATATCCTGTTTCGGGGGTGATGGGCGCCTTCTTGAAGAAACGTACCCTAACTAGGTAATGTCAGACATTGTGAAGTGAGTGGAAATTGAGTCTGAAGTTCTTCCTCCCTACTGGTGGCCCAACTAGACTTGAACCTCTAGGAGAAGACTAAAACTATAAACAATTCTTAGTATCCATGGTAACATGCATAAGAAGGTAATTATTTTTTCTTTACATTCTTGAATTTCAGAGTTTAATAGCATATTATATGCGTTGCCTCAGGCCCACAGTTCCTCCAGTTGGTCATTAAGTATCAGGAAATGCCCTCCCTACCAGTCATTGTGGCTTAAATAAAGTGCCGCTTACAAGCCCGCTGAACAAAAGAACTACAGTGTCAGCGGCAGGCACACCTTGACTGTTTAGCGAGTTGGTGTAGGAAGCGAGGACCCTCAGAGCACCTGGCCCGGGAGCCCGGCTGTGTCCTGAGAGCAACATTCACTAGGGAACCTTTTCAGTTACGGTTAACTGGACTCAAGAAACAGCTCCATCCTTCAGGTGAACCCACCAGAAGACAGGTCCCAAGCCCACATTCTCATATGGTCACTGACTGCAGGAGCAAAGCATTCTGGGCAAATCCAACCAATGTACATTAATTCCACGTGACTACGAAGAACTACTCTCTGATAGGCCAATTAGGAAGTTGTGTTTTGTACTATTTAGCTTTTTTTTTTAAAGGAAAATTCATATTCACAACAAATCAGATAATTGAGAAGGTATAAAGGCAGAATTTACTTAGCAAAATCTATCTGACGTGAGTTCTACACAGGCAGAGTGATGACAGTATTTTAAACGAATCCAGAAAAATCCAGTCCAAGTTGAACAAACTCCTTTCTTGATTACGGAGGCTCCTTTTTCCTTGGCCCCTGGGCACCTGGGTGTCTGACTCCAGACAGGTGCCCCGTCATGGCTTTGGTTTGCCTGCAGAGACGGCCTCAGTAAACCCGTATCCAGATGACTTGTGCAAGCGAAAGGAAAAATACGTGCTGAAAACCGAGAGCTAATCTAGGAAGTTCTAAATTTAGATGAGACATTTTCTTCCAAGAGTTTGTTTGTAAATCAGTCTTTGGAACGCAAACATTTTCCCATAAATGTGGCTGTGTAAATGTCACCCTAATGGAAATGAACAAGTACACATTAGCAAAAGCATCTTGTATCAGCT
This sequence comes from Delphinus delphis, assembly GCF_949987515.2. Lineage (NCBI taxonomy): Eukaryota > Metazoa > Chordata > Mammalia > Artiodactyla > Delphinidae > Delphinus > Delphinus delphis. The sequence continues at coordinate 175,525,822 of NC_082684.1, forward strand.
GCGTTTTTTTTTCACTCTTTTCCAGCTGCGTTATGGATTAAGCAGGCCATTTTTGTGGGCTGCTCTGGGAGCTAGACTACCATGTGCAATGGTTTCTATGGGAAATTACTCCAACTCAAAAAGCTGGACGAGAGGAACTCTCCTCCCGCTGCCAAAACTTCACAGAGAACAGGAATTCTCTCCCGCGGTTGATAACGCCACCCACAAGCAAGAAGGGGCAGCCCTTTCGGTGTAAGGGACATTCATAAATTGGGTGTTTGTACTTTGGGAATTGCCAGAACTTAATTTAGAAAGTATTACAGCTGTAATTGGCTGGAGTTGAACTTCACAGAGTTTAGACCAGGAAGTTGAGTAAGAAAACATAAACAGTAAAGCAAAATATAGAACCAAGATCTGAACAGAGGTAAACCCTGGAACGAAGAACTTCAGAGCAGGGCTATGGGCAAGACCGGTGTTCCTGGGCCAAACAAGGCAATGCATGCATGTCTTTACTAGGAAAAAGAGAGGAATTCAAGGGTAGCAAAGTGACGGATTGCGATGCGGATAACACCAACTCGGTTCTTCTTTTGTCTCTGTCTGTGTTGACTGTAGAAGTTAGTAAGTCCTGAACAGGCTGAGCTGCCATGAAGTCCTGTGGCCACTCTGCTCCCCGTCTGTGACCCACGTCCCAGCTGCTTGCCCCACCCCAAAAAGCTGTGAGCAGCCTAAGCCCTCCTTCTAGACAATTCCCCAGTTGGTTTTGCTTCCAAATGACAAGCATGATAGAGGATTGTTTTTTCAGCCAGAATGAGGGGTGAGGCAGGCTGGGGGGAGGGGAGCAAACGATGGAGCCACAACCCATGAGAAAGATGAGTTAAGAGACCGCCAGGGCCCGGAGTCCTTTTGGAAGACAGGGAGCGTAAGCCTGGGGAGCGGAGTTAAAGCAAAGCGGAAGCAGGAAGGCAGAGGAGGGCTGTGTGCGGGGCATGAAAGGATGCTTGGAATCTTCCAGAAGAAGAACACCAAAAATGAAAAACGTATGTGATGAGGTCACATTTCTCGTGGTAGCTACGAGGGAGCGGAATGTAAATTCCTGAGCCAGGGCAGCAGCTGTGAGGCTCACCAGGGACTCTGCAGATGGCCACGGCTGGGAGTCTGTGCCCAGATAACCTCAGATCCAAGGTGCACAGAGGTCTCTTCGTGCTCCTGGGGAGTAACTTGGCTTCTCTCTTGTTCACCCTCCAGCTTGGGCAGCTCTGGGAACTTGAGTTTACGCTCCCAGCTCTAGCCATGACCCCGAGGAACCACACCAGCTGGGTTGGGGTCCAAATCCCCTATGATTTTGAGGAAGTGGAGGGGGATTCAAACACTACGTCCTTTGACATCACCTGTGTCCTATCATTTGGGGCAATTTACTCCAGTTGCCACCAAGAGAACAAAATGGCGGATGAGAGAGATTTTTCAAAGCTGTTTTTTTTTTTTAACTGAAGTATAGTTGATTTACAGTGTTGTCTTAATTACTGCATACAGCAAAGTGATTCAGTTATACATACATACATCCTTTTTTATATTCTTTTCCATTATGGTTTATCACAGGATATTGAATATAGTTCCCTGCGCTCTGCAGTAGGACCATCCAACAATATAGGATGTTGTTTATCCATCCTATATGTACTACTTTGCATCTGCTCATCCCAAACTCCCACTCCATCCCTCCCCCAACCCCCTCTCCTTTGGCAACCACCAGTCTGTTCTCTATGTCTGTGATTCTCTTTCTGTTTCACAGATAGGTTCATTTGTGTCACAGTTTAGGTTCCACATATAAGTGATCTCATATGGTATTTGTCTTTCTCTTTCTGACCTACCTCACTTAGTATTATAATCTCTAGTTGCATCCATTTTGCTGGAAATGGCATGATTTCATTCTTTTGTTATGGTTGAATAGTATTCCAAAAGTGCACCACATCTTCTTTATCCGTTCATCCGTTGATGGACACTTAGGTAGTTTCCATGTCTTGGCTATTGTAAATAGTGCTGCTATGAACATTGGGGTGCAGGTAACTTTTTGAATTAGAGTTTTGTCCAGATTTATGCCCAGGAGTGGGATTGCTGGATCATATGGCAACTCTATTTTCATTTTCTGAGGACCCTCCATACTGTTCCCCATAGTGGCTGCACCAACTTCCATTCCCACCAGCAGTGCAGGAGGTTCCCTGTTCTCCACACCCTCTCCGGCACTTGTTACTTGTAGAGGTTTTAATGATGGCCATTCTGACCGGTGTGAGATGGTACCTCATTGTAGTTTTGATTTGCGTTTCTCTAATAATTAGCAATGTTGAACTCAGAGCTGTTTGGAAATCACTTCTCGGCGTCATTTAAGGCCCACATAATATGCTATTTCCGCTGCACCAAGACACAAAAGTGGCTGTATGCAAAGATGCTGTTGGAAGAGAAGGGGAGATAGCAGTCTGATGGTTCAGGTAGATTGAAAGCATAAGGTAAAATGCATCGATGATAGGAGATTTTTCTGCTCCTTTGGACCTGGAATTTTAAGCATCTGTGGGACTGGTCCCTGTCTTATTTTTCAGTTTAGAGCTTTCAAATACGTTAATTTCAGAAAAACGCTTCTTGCTACTTAGTTCAAATAATTCCTCCTCAGATGAATGAAGAGAAAAGGAACAGGAGAGTCAATTTTAAAAATCCAGGACATGGAAGCAACCTAAGTGTCCATCGACAGATGAATGGATAAAGAAGATGTGGCACACATGTACAATGGAATATCACTCAGCCATAAAAAGAAAGAAATTGAGTTATTTGTAGTGAGGTGGATGGACCTAGAGACTGTCATACAGAGTGAAGTAAGTCAGAAAGAGAAAAACAAATACCGTATGCTGACGCATACATATGGAACCTAAAAAAAATTGGTTCTGATGAACCTAGGGGCAGGACAGGAATAAAGACACAGACATAGAGAATGGACTTGAGGACACGGGGAAGGGACAAGTGAGAGAGTGGCATGGACATATATACACTACCAAATGTAAAATAGATAGTTAGTGGGAAGCAGCCGCATAGCACAGGGAGATCAACTCGGTGCTTTGTGACCACCTAGAGGGGTGGGATAGGGAGGGTAGGAGGGAGATGCAAGAGGGAGGGGATGTGGGGATATATGTACATATGTAGCTGATTCACTTTGTTATGCAGCAGAAAGTAACACACCATTGTAAAGCAATTATACTCCAATAAAGATGTTAAAAAAAAAAAAAGATGCGTCCCAAGGTAATGAGATTGTTGGAAGTCTGACTTGGTGGGAAACCCTAGCCTCTGGGCCGTGGGCCACTGCAGCCGTGCCCTGTGGCACAGCGACTTCTCAGCTTCACGATGTTTGGACAGCACAGTTTGGACACACGGATCATCAGAATATATTATTAGTCTCCTGAATATTCCACCCAGAAAGTTCACGGTTAGGGGAACCCCGCCCTTGACATCCGCCTCAGAAGGGCTTCATCAGAAGGGGTCGTTCTATGCTCTTGCGCATTTCAAAACAGGATTTGCGTCGGGCAAAAGGGATTGTATTCGCTATCCTGTCCATTATTCCTAAACCTAATTGTGTTTATTAATGTATATTATCAGAGTCACTTTTTAAATCCTCACTGATTCGGATAGGCTGGAAGAAGGTGTTTCTGAATCGCCAGTGTCTGGGTGATGAAACCATGCAGAGCCCACGTGGAGTCTGGTTGTTTTAAGTAGTTCCACTTGACTGTTATTACACTTCCATAAGCAACAGTGACTGAGGATGCTGCGTCAGCAAAAGAATGTGACTTGTCTTGACTCATCCATCTTTTGCTTCTACTCCACCTGTGCCCTTGAATGTGCCTGGGTTGCCTTCTCTGCCTCTGAGAATCATCAAGAGGTGGAAAGGGGGAGGGGACCATTTGGTCAGGGGCTGGCAAACTTTTCTGTAAAGGGGCAGAGAGTAACTATTTCCACCTTTGCAGGCCCTATGGTCTCTGTCACAACTACTCAGCTCTTCCCTTGTGGCAGGAAAGCGGCCACAGATAATACAGGAACAAATGAGCATGGCTGTATTCCAACAAAACTTTATTTATAAAAACAGGCAATATGCAGAATTTGCTGGTGGGTTTTAGTTTGTTAACCTCGGATCTAGTCCAGATTCCTCACTTTACAGATAAGGAAAAAGAAACCCGGGAAGATTGGGAATTTCCCAAAGTCACTAGATGGTTCAAAGCAAAGGTCCCAAATCTAGACATTGAATCTAGAATCCAGCTTTATTTCTACCATGCTGTATCCGTCTGTCTTATTTCATGAAGCTGCTTCTGCCCTGTAGATGGCATAGGTTTGAATCAGAAAGTGGTATTTGAGGAAATGATGCTCTGGTAACATCAGTTATTTAATAAAAAGTACTTTGAAGGAGAGATTTTTATGGGAGATTGTCACTAATTATTGACACTACTCTCGTGTGCCATTGTTATGTTTCAAGATGGCATCAAGGGCTTCCCTGGTGGCACAGTGGTTGAGAATCCGCCTGCCAATGCAGGGGACATGGGTTCAACCCTGGTCTGGGAAGATCCCACATGCCACGGAGCAACTAAGCCTGTGCACCACAACTACTGAGCCTGCACTCTAGAGCCCGCGAGCCACAACTACTGAGCCTGCATGCCACAACTACTGAAGCCCGCACGTCTAGAGCCTGTGCTCCGTAACAAGAGAAGCTGCCGCAATGAGAAGCCTGCGCGCCGCAATGAAGAGTAGCCCCAGCTCGACGCAACTAAAGAAAGCCCACACACAGCAACGAAGGCCCAACGCAGCCGAAAATAAAAATAAATAAATAAATTTTAAAAAGATGGCGTCAAAGGAGTGAAAAACTGAAAGATTGTTATTATGTCATAGGGTCTCGTTTTAAGAAGGCTTTTCACTAGAGTTGATTTGAATAAGGCTAGAAAACTCGAGGTTCCCATTCACCAAAGAACAACCACCCCCCAAAGCAGAAGTTCTTAACGTGGGATTCAGGGGGGTTCATGAAGCTCTGAAATTCACGCACTAGTTTCTGTGCACGTACGTTTTTTTCTCAGGACAGGATACACTGTTTTCTAAAGATCCCCGAAGGGATTTGTGACCCGCCGCCAAATTACAGGATTCTAGATGGTGAAAGATTCTTGTCCAGCCAGCCTGCCTGAAGAAAGAATAAGGAAGCTCTGATCAACCAAGTTCCTTTCTTCACATGTGCCCTCAGTGGCTGGCTCTCCGGAGGGAAGTTAGCGGGCCACCAAAAGTGTTCCAGCGGGGAAGGGAAAAGTAGTCACGATCCGGTCAACACGTGTGGATGCACAATATAATCAGTGGGGTGAATTCAGCATCAGAGGTCCCAGGAGCAGTGACACTCAAAGTTAGCGGACAGCGGTGTGGTAGACAGGTTAGCGGCTAGCTCAGAGCAAGCCCTCCACCGGTGACTGACACGCGGGAGGCGAAATTCAACCCCCAGAGGCGGGTACGTGGGCTCGACTTCTGGCAACATGGTGGAGTGTGTTGACTCATCCACTCCTTCAGGCGCAAATACAGTGAGATCCTGGATGGAATAGAATCTTTAAAAAATTGTTGTTTAATGCAAGTTGAATTTTTAAAAAAAGAAATGGAAACTCTCATACGCCAGAGGCAAAGTGAATTCCAATCAGAATATGGTCCACTCGAGCTGAAGCCACGTGGCTAGAATGTAATTCCCGCACACAGATGAGAAACGTGGCCCTGAGGCTACTCAAAATAGAAGGAAGAGAGGTTTCAGCTGAAAGCCAGGACTCTTGAAGGGCTGCTGGTTTATGAGAAGGGCTCCAGGAAACTCCATCCAATGGCCCAGACAGGTATTAAGAAAGCATTGTGCCCTGTTCAGAGCTCTGAGTAGGAAAGAATGTCTACTGTGAATAATATTAACAGCCAAGGGCTTCCCTGGTGGCGCAGTGGTTGAGAGTCCGCCTGCCGATGCAGGGGACATGGGTTCGTGCCCCGGTCCGGGAGGATCCCACGTGCCGCGGAGCGGCTGGGCCCGTGAGCCATGGCCGCTGAGCCTGCGCGTCCCGAGCCTGTGCTCCGCAACGGGAGAGGCCACAACAGTGAGAGGCCCGCGTACCGCAAAAGAAAAAAAAAAAAAAAAAGAGCCAATCTTGCACTTCATATTCAGGGATGGAATCTGAATTTACATGACACACGTGGATTGGGACTCTCTAGCTGCAGAAAATATTGTCCAAACTGGAGAATGCCAGATGCCCAGTGGATACCTGCACAGAAGCAGGGCACGGATCTCAGCCCATGGCACACAGCCTCCCAGAGGACGATGCTCTCCACTGAGGATGAGCTTATACAAGAAGATTACACACACACACAGCCGAACCACCATGGGAGAAACAAAACCTGAAGACGACTGAACAATCTGGAAGAGACTATAAAGTGAACATTTTAAAAATATAAGATGTTGAAACCATTAGGAAAGAAGAAATGAATAACAACAACAAAGGTTTGAAAAAGAACCAAACAGAAATGATAAAAATGAGAATCATAATCACAGTGAAAACCTCCATGGACCTGGAACACAACAGTCTCTGTCTAGCTGAGGCAGAAGGCAGACCTGAGGGAATCTCTCCGAAGACCCCGCAGAAAGTTAGAGGCGTGGAAATCTGATGTGAGTAAGTCCGCAGAAGCCCAGGGCCGCTGGGCCGTGACGGCAGGACCAACTCCAGACCCATCCAGCAGCTTCCTCCCTTCCACCCCAGGGCTAGGGGTCCTGCTGAACCGGTCAGAACTGCTTCAGGAGGGAGGGGGGCCTGAGGCTGAAGGTCTGGGGAGCTCCCGGTGAGCAAAGCTTGGGGAAGGGGGCGTCTTCCTGTCGGGCCTGACGCACCTGCCATCACCTGTCCACCCAAGGTCGTCCTGTCCTGAGATCAGCTCCTTTCTGGAAAGGATGAGGGAATCATCCAGCTTCCTCTGGGTTTTCCTTACCAGGCCTGTGTCCTCCCTCCGGCTGAGGAGAGCCTCGCCGGGGCCTTCAGAGCTTCACAGATGGTTTTCTAAAAGCCATGCTGCTCAGTGCAAGGACCTGACCCCGCGGGGTTGTTGGGGGACAGTCACCAGGCCTGGGATAGATCTTGTTGGGAGCCTCCCCTGAGCAGGGTGCCCCACGAGAGTATGAACTCAAGTTCACTGACAGCCTCTCTCTGTGGAGTCCCTGGGCCAAGAGTCAGTCCCTGACCTACTGCCGGCCCGACTCCTCCACCCAGACCCCACTGACCCCTCCTGGTTCGGCCTTCGAATAGCCACCCTCTCCTGCCTGCCTGTCCCAGGCCTGGGACCACCTCGGCTTTGGCCCAGCCCCCGGCCCTGGCTTGGTCACACCCTGAGTACGACCTTTGCATAGCCAAGCAGGGTCTTTCCAGAAAGCGACCCCACTCTTTGCTTCTGTTCCTAGGTGTCCATTCTTTTTCCGAGAACCTCTTGACATACAGGACAGCATTAGAGGAAACACACTTACCCCAGGGGTCCCGGAACAACTGGATTTGGAAGTTGGAGGTGAATTTTCACAGGCTTATCACGCAGGAGAGCCCCAGAGAGCTGGGACGATGACGCCCACTAATGGCCCGAGAAAATAACACCATTAGCGCCGTAATGGTGCGGCGTCACCTCTGTCCTCGGGACTCCCGTTGACTGGAGAGGGACCCAGCCACCAGGTGATGTTAAGATGCCCTCTGCCCCTTTCCTTGTTCAGCGTGTACTGGCTCCAAAGTGAATCAGCAGTCTGAACTCATCCTGGAACAAAATGAGGACCTTTGTTATCTGAAACTCCTTGTGCCGTCTAACTCCCTAGACAAAGCCAAATGTCTCTTAATCAGATCACCCTAATTTCATAAGTACGTAGCACATTATCACAGCAAAGATTTTATTAGGCTACCGGAAGGTACCCTCAGAGACTGTTAAAAGGGGGGCACAAAGGATGTCAATTTAGCAGGGGGGAGGCTGAGGGTCCAGTTTCCTACCAGATGCTAAAATCCTGACTCTGGCTATCTGAACAGACCTTCCTAAGAAATGATATCTCAACCCTAAATCTGTGGTCAAGATAGTCCTTATTATAATCCAAAATAAAATCCCAAAGAAACCTTCCCTAAACAGGCTGCTTCTGTCAAAGGATGATGAGAATCAAATGTTTCAATTCAGTTTTTGCTCCTGTGTAAAAAGTCACAAGGAAACGGTGTCTGTAGTCAACAAGAATGTTCTGCACAGTTAAAAACTTGTTTGGAGGGTAGGTCTCGTATTGAATAATCTTACAACAATAACACAAAACAAAGTAAACAAAACGCGTCACACGCAAGCAGACGGCCTGTTTCAGCTCCCTCCTCCCTCTTCCCCATCAACCGGAGCCAGTGCATTCTGGGCCTGGCCTGCACTCTTCACGTGTGCACACGACACGTTTTCCGAGGTCTTTTGGTAGGAGTGGAGCCAGAGGCCTGGACCATTTGGAGGATGGGTGGGATGCAGGGAATAGCAATGCCCTCACTGGCGAGTGCCTTCTAAGGAAGCGGTGAGGACGGAGACCCGGTCCTGCCCTGAATGGGCTGTGTGACTTTGGGCCATTGCTTAACCTTTCTGTGCCCTGGACTCCTCATCTGGAAAATGAAGAGAATAGTCTATCTCAGAGTTGTTTGAAGGGTCAGTGTATAACACCTGTAAAGCACTGACCTTGTAACCAGCTACTTATTAGCGAAGTGGGCCTCCCTTCGTTGCCAGAGTCAGTACGTAATACCCCACAGCTGAGAGAGGGGTCCCCACTAAATTGCATGTGCAGAGGAGATCCGTTGTGGCCACTGAGGGAGATACAGACATTTCCAAGAATATTTTGGCGTTCGGAACCAAAAGGACATATATTATTAATCAGGGAACAGGATTCTGGTGGATTCGGGTTGTAGAATATCAAGTAGGGACTGTTTAGACTGTCCTAAATGCAGGTTCTTTTTTTTAATTGAGTCAAGTTGATTTACAGTGTTGTGTTAATTTCTGCTGTACAGCAAAGTGATACAGTTATACATATATATATATACATATACACACGCATATATATACATTCTTGTTTGTATTCTTTTCCATCATGATTCTAAATGCAGGTTCTAGATTAGCACCGCACTCACAGAGTTATCGAAAACTAAATACGGTGGCGCATGTAGAGGCCATTAGCCCAGGGCTTGGTGCAGCAAAGCTCTCTGTACACATCGGCCGTGTGGTGTCCTGAGTCAGACTTACCCCGGTCCACCGCAGAGTGCGTCTTCACAGGCGAGGAATCAGGGGCCCGCGGCCATGAAGGGAGAGTTTACAACAGACGCTGGGGTCGGCGCGGGCCCCAGGGCTGCGGGCTCCCTGGCCGGCGGGTCGCACAATAGGCCTCTCTGTTCTTCCCGTGGTATCCTGAGAGAGTGAGGGCCTTCTGACCCAGTCACAAGACGTGACCCCCTTATGGGGCAGGACTTTTACTGTGCGGCCTCCTCAGCCAGCAAGGTGGCCGGAACCTACCCGAGTAACTCCTGCCTCTGGGGACTCAGGGATGCCCTGCTGGGGGCTTGCCCACAGCTTTTAATGATGGAGTTTTCATTTCTTTTCTTTTTAAATTAATTTATTTATATTTTACTTATTTATTTTTGGCTGCGATGGGTCTTCGTTGCTGCACGCGGGCTTTCTCTAGTTGCGGCGAGCGGGGGCTACTCTTCGTTGCAGCGCACGGGCTTCTCATTGCGGTGGCTTCTCTTGTTGCGGAGCCTGGGCTCTAGGCGCGCAGGCTCAGTAGTTGTGGTGCACAGGCTTAGCTGCTTCGCAGCGTGTGGGATCTTCCCAGGCCAGGGCTCGAACCCGTGTCCCCTGCACTGGCAGGCGGATTCTTAACCACTGTGCCACCAGGGAAGTCCTGATGGAGTTTTCTTCTCCTTTCTCTCACCTGCTGCTCATACATGGAATTCATTAATTCCTGTTCATTCTTGCAAATGACCGCAGAGACCGGTGATGTGGTGTTTCTCACTTAAGAAACTCAAAGACCTTAATGATGACAGGATCCAGCCACCTGGCTTTCTTGTTTTTCTAAACAAACAAACCAAAAGGAACAGAAGGCAGGGAGGTCCCTAAAACCTATACTTAACCTGCACGTGGGTCTTGGCATTATTAGGAGAAAAATGCTGATGAGCATAGAATTAGGGTTCCATTTGTTGATGAATCCGCCTTTGAAGTGGCGACTGGCATCGTACTGTTCAATTTAGAGAGGATGTTCGTGAGCATTATTGCACGTGATTGTACCAAAACCCTGTGAAGTTGGTAGGAGATTCTACAGATAAAGAAATGGAACCTCCGAGAGGACGGGTGACTTCCCAGGTACAGAGCTCAGCGGGCGCTCTGACTTTTGGTCCATCACCCAGCATCCCAGCACAGCAGAAAATGTAGCCAGTCCTGCATCCCAGCAGCCCCCCGGAGAGAGATGCAGTGAGAGCCTGGGCAGGTTATTAGAACACAATTTGAGCAGCTTGATGGGATTTAATTGTTTGGAAGTTATTCAACACGCTATTTCCAAACGCGAAAGGAGAATGCTGGAGACTGTTTCCCCAGATAATGACGCTGCCTTCATTTCGGAGAGTGCTTTCGTGTTTACAAAGCACTTTTGCAATTTTCTTATTTGATTCCAGATGCAATCTGGGATTGGCGTGAAAGGTTTCATTTTCATTAACAGATCGGACAACGTATTGGAAAGAAAAAAGATGATGGGGGTGAACAAAAGGGAGAGAGGAAGGCCTTTTTACATCACCTCCCTCCCTGCTTACCTGCACCTGCAGGCCAGGTGTGCCGATGGGCAGGGCACGGGGCCCAGAGCTGTTCTTCCTGCTTATAGGCACCACCCGCTTGCCTCTTGCTGAGGAAGCTTTCTGACCTCAGAGGGAGCCGCGTTTTGCTGCCTGCAAAGGTGTTATTGTCCACAGGGGCTTGTTTGAAACAAGCTTATGGGTGAGTCAAGGAGTACAGACGCAGCTGCTAGGAGAGGGTCTGCAGAATGTGTTGCAGGCCTGGGGGGGTCTTAAGGAGCCCGAGGTAAGGATCCTCCCCCAGCTGTGGATTTAAAGGACCCCCAGGTCTAAAGCTAGCTCTTTTTTTTTTTTTTTTTTTTTCAGTTCGTGGGCCTCTCACTGTTGTGGCCTCTCCCGTTGCGGAGCACAGGCTCCGGACGCGCAGGCTCAGCGGCCATGGCTCACGGGCCCAGCCGCTCCGCGGCATGTGGGATCTTCCCAGACCGGGACACAAACCCGTGTCCCCTGCATCGGCAGGCGGACTCTCAACCACTGCGCCACCAGGAAGCCCAAAAGCTAGCTCTTTTTTAAAAGAATCTTTAGCTAAGGGGATACCCTCCCAGGCCTTGGTTGGATGGATTTAGCTGCAAAGGCTGCTGAAGCCTTCACACCAGGAGGCTCTGAGAAACCAGTGGGAAGAGATGGGGCGACTGCTGGGGCCCCAGCCCGGGCAGAAGAGCTCTGAGGGCCTGAGTGTGAGACGGGGAAGTGACGCCGTCTGCCCTCAGCGTGTCACTGTCTAGCCCTCCCACAGCCGAACTTGCTTTGGAGGTGGTGACCCCACCATTCATCCCCAGGCAGGGCTCTCGCTGTGGTCACACCCAGATAAAGGGGAGGGTCTCTCCATCCCCCCTCCCGGCTGCTTCGGACCACATCCACTATCACTGACAACTGTTTTCTTGCTATACGTTTTGGGGACACAGACGAGCATGACTTGGTGTTTCAGAGCACACGTCAGAATCCGATTCGATTTTAGCAGATGGACACTAAAGAAACGTGCTCCATCTTGTTCCAACCAGAAGAAGCTCTCTGGGAGCGCACGCTTCCCTCTGGGTTATTGCACAGGCTTCTGGCTGGTCATTCCCCTCCCTGTGCTTGCTCTTCTGCGGTCTGTTGTCACACAGCAGCCGGAGGCATCCTTTGAAGCGGGTCCTGGTGTCCCACTGCTCCAGCTGGTGTGACAAGCCCGCCCCCCCCGCCCCCGGCCCCCCCCCGCTCGCCCATCCCCGCCACGTGGCCTCCTCGTCAGCCCTCTCACTCCATTTGAGGGGCTTTTGCTCCAGCCGTAGCCTCTGCCTAGAATATTCCTTCCCCCTGAAATTCACAGCTCCTAATGCAGCCCTCCCCATGGGCAGGGGCATCTCTGCTGGCCTGTGGAGGTGTCCCCAGGGCCCATGTCACGTCTGCCACACGGTTGCCATTCAGTTAGCCTTGGTTGGGTAAACGGATGGCATCCAGCAGGCTGCCTGCAGACGGATGGTCCTCGGTGCCCAGTGTCCCCCTCGTGTGGGAAGAGGACTCTGCTGGACACTACAAGGGGCCACATCAGCCTCCAGGCTTCTGGAGGAAGGGCCAGAAATGCTACCCAGAGGGCCTGCTGTTGTTTCACACGGACCCGAGGCTCCGGGGGCGGGAGGGGGCTCCGGGGGCGGGAGAGGGCTCCGGGACAGGAGGCCAGTACCGGCCCAGGGTGGGGCAGGCAGACTCGCTCTTAACCCCTCCGCTGCAGACATCGTAGCCCGCGTCACGGGTGGCTGGAGTGCTCAGCGGGCTTGTCCCCAGTCGTCAGGGCCAGCGGGGAAGAGATCAGGGCCAGAACCTGTTATTACACACAATTTGTAGGGATCAGAGTCCAAAATAAAAATATGGGCTGGCCTCTTGTTAGGAATGTATTCAGGGGCTTCCCTGGTGGCGCAAGTGGTTGAGAGTCCACCTGCCGATGCGGGGGCACGGGTTCGTGCCCCGGTCCGGGAAGATCCCACATGCCACGGAGCGGCTGGGCCCCGTGAGCCATGGCCGCTGAGCCTGCGCGTCCGGAGCCTGTGCTCCGCAACGGGAGAGGCCACAGCAGTGAGAGGCCCGCGTACCGCAAAAAAAAAAAAAAAAAAAAAGAATGTATTCAGAATTTCAAGGTGCCGACAGCCCAGCATTAAATTGGGCTCAGGGCCCTTCCGAGGACTGACCACGCTCACAGCCTTTCACAGATCTCTCTGGGGAAAACTCCCCTCGGCAAACATATATCACTGGCGCCAAGGTGTGCAGCCTCCTTCTTTGAGGAAGGAAGCCCAAGGGTGCAGTGGGGGACAGTCTCAGAGAAAACCTGAAGGTACCAAAAAACGGTATGCCTGCAGCGCACAAAAGGCCCTGAGGTCACGTTGCAGGCGGGGGAGGGGGGTGAGGGTGGCAGAGCAGGTGACATCAAAGTGGCATCCGGGGCCAGACAGGGCTGATGTCCATGGACAGCCAAGACCCCGGATCATTCTCCTCTCACAACGGTGCTCCGTGTTCAGTAATGGGCGAGAGGAGCGGAAGCAGAAGACGCAACCAGAAGAAATGAAGCAGGATTGGGTCGTGCGGTGCTGGCTTGTCGGGCTGGGAAGCCCAGGCCTCTCCCCGCGGCCGCTGACGGGGGGCGTGTCCTTACACGCCTGACGGCGCTCAGCGGGCATCCGTGGACGCTGAGGCAGGCACTACCTGCTTCCATTTGGAGGACGCGTTACAGTTTTAAAAGTGCCTTATGTGATTTCAGTGGACCCTCTCCGTAAGCCTCTAGCTTAGCCGAGTGTCGGGAAGGGCCAGAGAGGATGCTGGAACTCGGTTCTCCTGGTGCTGAATCCAGCACTTTCTTCCTTTCCTCCACGATGCTCCAGCCCCTGCTGGCTGCCATCTTCCCAGAGTCCAAGGCCAGAGACAGATGCAGGCCAGGGCATCACAGGCACATGGCCGCACGTCGCTTGATTGCCTCCAAAGTACCAGTGACCTGCCAGCACAGCCAGAGGGATCTGCTGGCGACGCAGAAGACTAACCCCGCCCACAGGAAAAGGTAGACTTTCAGAAGGATCGGATGTTTCCCTCCTACAGACATTACGGGAGCTGCTTTCCGGGGTCATCCAGTAAATGTGAACGGCAGATTACGTGAACATGAGTAAAGGGATGCTATTCTGAGCGAGCATGCATTTTGAAACGGCCCATTAACCTCTTATCAGGAAGGATTCCTTCCTTCGAAACGTTGGTGGTTTCCTGCACTAAAAGGTGTGAGGATGATTTGCCAGATCACGTTATGATGTGCAGCTAACGGCTTTGCCGAAACTGGTACCCACAGATGTGAAGTCAGGGGGTTGAGTTCCATACCTCAGCCACTAACGTCTCCTCTAAAGACTGACAAGTGCAATTAGCCCGTATTAATGGAATAATCTCCCCAGGAGTTTTTTTTTTAATCTGAAACTCCATTTGAATCACACAAAGAGAATATGCACCTTCCAATCGTTTCCGTTTTAGGACAGGCACATGTTAAAAACAGCTGGCCTTATTTTTCCCCCTCTTCAAATTCTGCCAAATTCACTCCCAGGTTTCCTTTCTAAGCCAAGTTTCAGAGCTGAGCACATTTTTATGGTCTAGTTATAAACCCTAGAAAAACAAGGTTTATAGGAAATGTTGACACAACCTTAACTAAAGTGGTGCTGGCTGACACCTATTTTCAATTTGGGGATTTCTACTGGGAAAATATAAACGCTAATTCAGCAAAGGAAGCCAACGATAATAAAAGTGTTGTAGTCTTCCTGTTCACCCCACGAAGCTCGGCTTCAGGAGATGCCAGGGCGGCGTGGAGGGGAGTTAGAATGAGGACGCTCAGTTTGCGAGAGGCACCTGCAAATAGCTCAGCCCCCCAACTACTATAGACCTCGCCTGGGAATGCACGACCTCACCGTGAGTCACCGCTGCGCATGGCGGCCCAGGCGGAGGGGTGGCAGAAGATTCCGGATCTTTACGTCAAAGGTGCCTACCATCCTCCTGCGACTCACTTCCAAAGCTACCCTTGAGCTACCTTGAGGCACACCGGATTTTTCATAGGCCAGTAAGACCAACCTCCAAACATGCAGAGAAGCCCAAAAAGATGAAAGTTGGAGAAAAGGCAGGCCCCAGAGGTGGATGTTGAGTGATTTCGGCCTCAGGCTGGGGCCAGTAGCAGTGCCAGGGGGACCCAGGTGGGAGGGCAGCCCGAGACCCGGGGACAGAGGGCCAGTGACAGTTCCCGTTTCCCCAGTCCCGCTCCACAGCCCAGCTGAGAAGCACATGTGTTCCATATTTAGGCTTTGGGTGTTTTTTTGTTTTTTTTTTTTCTTCTTCTTCTCTCTTCTGAACCAGGAGGTGGGAGAAAGGAGTGAAGTTTGACTCAGGTCCAGAGATAAAGACTGACACACACAAATGGCCCATAATAGGGGGCAAAGCGAGTTAAGCCGGAGTCAATGTTTTCAAATCCTCAGCTAAGTAGACTAAACAGCACTGGCCGAGGAGCCGGCAGGGACAGCTGCCGGCCAGGCGCCCCCAGCTAGGAGAGGGGCAGCCTGCGAAGCCCCCCGGGTCCCCCTTTGTCATCTGTACAATGGGGGCCCGCATCCGCCCAGGCGTCCGGACAGTGCAGAGAGTAAGGCCGGTCCCCGGTCGGGCTCTGCAAAGCTGCGAGGCGAAGGGGGAGCGTTGCTTGGTGTTGCTTTATTCCTACTCTGGAAAACTACATTCAGAAAATAGAAGTGTTTTCAATCGAGGGAGCAATCCATCAGGATAAAGGAGAGAAAACCTCTCCCTGGCATATTTGTAATTGCTTTTTGTTCATCCTGGGGCTGATCTGGGGCTGCGTCCGCTGCTGATGACTTCGCTTTCCTGTTCGGTCTAAGACTCTACTAACGAGGCCATTTGGGTTAATGCCCCGATTACCATCACATATTTCTAGCCTTGCCCAGCTCACAAGGGACCACTCACTTACATATCTTCATGGGCACAAAGTATTTTTTCGGATGATTATTTTTTTCCTCCTCAGCTTCTAAGCCTATTGGCAGAATTTTCCCAGAGTGTTTTCAAAAGCTTTCACAAGATATCCTCATAACATTGGCAAAAAGAAAAAAAAAAATAGGAAGCATACTTCAATGCTTAACTTCTGCAGGCCCTGATTTGTTTTTTTCAGGTTGAAAAGGAAGACTGAGTTTCTGGATGTACCTGTCAAGACTAAATGATTGTTCATTTCCTGTGAATTGGAAATCACGTAATAGCATGCAGCTGGGGAGCTAGCCTGGGTTTCTTGCTTCTTCCTCTTCCAGAAGCGGGGTCCATTACCAGCTGGGAAGTATTACTGTACGAATGCGCTGAAAAACTTAAGGGAAGTGAGAAGGGGAGCGTTCTCGATGTCAGCAGTTTGATGGTCTTACCTGTACCCTCCAGAGAAGATTTTAACAGCAAACGTACAGAAAGATTAATTTAACTAGAAATGAGCTCAGGAGAAAAAAAAAAAAGGATTGACAAAGCCACAAAAATCTTTCTCTAGCATTGAGCTGATTAGAATGAGCCCTGCTAAAATGATGCTTGCTAGTGATGGGGTGAGTTGGAGAGAAACCATTTAAGATAATAAAATGTTTTCACCCAAGAGAAAAGGATTACTACGAATCAACATAGTCATGTCTTGCTAATGAAGTTGTTACCTG
The DNA here is from genome assembly GCF_949987515.2 of Delphinus delphis. Classification (NCBI taxonomy): domain Eukaryota; kingdom Metazoa; phylum Chordata; class Mammalia; order Artiodactyla; family Delphinidae; genus Delphinus; species Delphinus delphis. The sequence goes on from NC_082684.1 coordinate 175,542,371, forward strand.
GAACCAAAAAAAAGAAAAAAAACCCCACATAATTTCAATGCTGAGTTTAAAATTGGAATTCAGCAAAATGTCATCCCAGACACTTACTTGAAATGCACGCCTATATCTTTTTGTATAATAAAGTTCATTCTGTGTTTCATTGCCTTTATACTACTCATGGTGATTGTGTCAGACGTTAGCTGCTGAGAGATGGAGCGGACATTTACTTCAGGTGGCTCCTATTCCAAGTCATCATAACAATTAATTAGAGAAAGAGGAGGTAGGATGGGAGCAGAATTGATGCTGGGAAGGTAGCTTCTCCTGGGAAGGTAAGGAAAAGAAGGAGAGGCCAGGGCCAAGCAAAGTCACTGCCAGTGGAATGTTACAACATCGCTGCCCATTGCACCCAGACGTGTGCTTGGGAGAAAAGAGATCTGGGGTCTGAATGGAGTGTAGGGTTAATACAATGGCCCTGAATCACCTGGTGTGTGGTTCCCAACCCTGGCTGAGCAACAGGATCGCTAGTGGAACTTTTAAACAGAGAACCCACTGGGTCCTGTCCAGTCCTGGGCTAAAGCTTTGCATGACTTCTCTATGTTTAAGAAATGTTTGGGGGCTTCCCTGGTGGCGCAGTAGTTGAGTCCGCCTGCCGAGGCAAGGGACGCGGGTTCGTGCCCTGGTCCGGGAAGATCCCACATGCCGCGGAGCAGCTGGGCCCGTGGGCCATGGCCGCTGAGCCTGCGCGTCTGGAGCCTGTGCTCCGCAACGGGAGAGGCCACAACAGTGAGAGGCCTGTGTACCGCCAAAAAAAAAATGTTTGGGTGTTTGTTGTTTTGTCAGTACATAGTGAAAATTTCATTTTATTTTTTCCAGTTTTTTACAAAATTATAGTTGATTTACAATGTTATGTTAGTTTCAGATGTTAGTTTCCTGTGTTAGTTTTGATGATTCAGTTATACATATATGTATAAAAAGAATATATCTTCTTTTTCAAGAATGCATACATGTGTATAACTGAGTCACTTTGCTGTACAGCAGAAATTAACACAACATTGTAGATCAACTAGACTTCAATAAAAAATTTAAATAAAGAAGGTATATTCTTTATCACATTCTTTTACCTTATAGATTATTGCAAAAATTGAGTAGAGTTCCCTGTGCTGCACAGTAGGTGCGTGTTGGTTGTCTGTTTCATATACAGTCGTGTGTATATGTTAATGTCAGCCTGCTAATTTATCCCCCCACTCCCCGCCTTTCCCCTTTGGCAATCATAGGTTTGTTTTCTATATCTGTGGGTCTATTCTGTTCTGTAAGTAAGTTCATTTGTATCCTTTTTTTTTAGATTCCATATGATATCACTTATAAGTGGGATCTTCAAAAATGTATGTTTTTAATAAACTAAAACCTACGATTAATTCTGAGTGCTGAGTCAGGGTTGAAAACCATGGGTAGGTGGAGGCTGGAAATAAACCAGAAGGTGGGTTTGACAGTATTGCACTTTATCTAAATCTCTCTTTCATCTTGTTTGAATCCAAGAAAGAGCTGTGTGTCCTGAAGTTTATCAGATAGACATAAGATGATAAGGATGACAATAAAATAATACCTCACACTGGCTCTCTGGGGACTCTTGCCCTAGCAGCCAGAGCACTTACACGTGCGTGATGTCATTTCTCTCCCCTCCTCCCCTCCCTGGATGCTGCAAAGCAGGCAGTGCAAGAATCATCACCCCATCTTACAGAAAAGAAAACAGGCCACCTCCAGCCGAATCCCCCAACAGTGCTAATGAGTGGGCTGAGTCCTCTGCTCTCAGGTGGCTTAATGCTCGCGGAGCAGAAAAGAGAATCCAGCAAACACTCAGCTCCCACGTTCACTGCAAATGGAGAAGTGCTCTGTGCCTTGCTTTTACCTTAAAGAGTTGGCTGGACTTCCCTGGTGACTCAGTGGTTAAGAATACGCCTGCCAATGCAGGGGACACGGGTTCCAGCCCTGGTCCGGGAAGATCCCACATGTTGTGGAGCAGCTAAGCCCGTGCGCCACGACTACTGAGCCTGCGTTCTAGAGCCCGCGAGCCACAACTACTGAAGCCCGCATGTCCAGAGCCCGTGCTCTGCAACAAGAGAAGCCACCACAAGCACAAGCCTGTGCACCGCAATGAAGAGTAGCCCCCTCTTGCCGCAACTAGAGAAAAGCCCGCGTGCAGCAATGAAGACCCAACGCCGCCAAAAATAAATAAATAAAATTATTTTTTTTAAAAAAAGAGCTGGCTTACATCCAGTGTGTGTGATAGATTTTTGGCTTTCCCTTTTACACAAATCCTTTCCTTAAGTGAACACCTCATGCCTCCCAGGTCTCTTCCGTTGCTTCCTGGGGTGCAGTAGAGAAGAGACAGGAGACAGGGACACAGGAGGGACAGTAGGTAGCCTGCCCCACACCTGCCCCCCAGCTTCTTCCACATCCTGAGAAGGAGATGGTCCCCAGGTTAAGGATGGCAAAGAAGCTGAGAAGTCTTCCAGTCCTGTTTGGGTTATTTCCCTGCCACCTGTGTAAGCTCTTAGTAGCCTTGGGCTTATGGTTCAACTATTCCAATGGAAAGAAATAATGATCACAGCATTTGAGGCTGTTGATGTTTAGAGCCGGAAGTTACCCTCTTCTGAGGAAGGCTTTTCTGGGAATGGACTTGAGGATAAAGATGTTACAAAGCATGACCCTAGAAGCTAAGCTTTTGCTGATACAATTTACCTAATAATCAAGTTACTTTGCAGTTTATGGTAACATAAAAAAAACCTTCCTAGATAAGATTATTTTTTGAAGACGATTATGTTTTCGTGATGTTATGATAGCTACTGCCATGGCAAAAAGTGCAGTGTTAAAGTGTGACAGATAAGCAACGGGGATCTATTGTGCAGCACAGGGAATTATAGCCATTATCTTGTAATAACTTTTAATGGAGTACAGTCTGTAAAAATACCATATCGCTATGCTGTACACATGAAAATAATATAATATTGTAAGTCAACTATGCTTGAATTTAAAAAAGTATGATGAATCGATCTCCTCTCAGATACTAATATTCCACAGATCAATAAAACTTAACTGTGCTTACGGGTTTACTCCATTATACAAAAATATATTTATGAAAGGTATCACACAGGTTTTTATACATGAGTTGGCTGACCATTTTATCATATCTTATCTTCTACATGTGTGAGTTTAAAAGATTGGTGGTGTTTTAATTATGTATAATCACATCTGGTTTCCCAATAACCTATTGAGAAACACTTTTGACAGTCATAAAAAGAAATCTTCTAGAGAGCTGAATATATGGAACGTAGCTAACTTTTTAAACCAGGTCTGTAGAGCTATCTTGGGGGACAGGAAGGGCAACTTTGTTTCACCCAAGCGCCGACCCACTGGCCTATCACTGAGGTGTTATCTCTGGAAAGCTGGTCTGGGCTTAGCAAGCAAGTATGCCGAGACTGACTAGTGACGCCTGCCGGGGAAGAAGCGAGATCCTGGTACCATGTTTGCAATCTCTGCTGGCGGGGAGAAAGGGAAAAATACTGAAATACGTAATGAATGCCCATTTCACTGGGAACAGAGACTGTTGAGATATGTAAGGAATTCTCCCAATGGCACAGTTTTTGCCAGAGCCGAGCCCCAGTTGATAGTCTCAAATAGTTTTAGGTATAAGAGCATTATTTAAAATGCTTAATGCATATCTGGGTGTCTAAAAGAGTAAGGATTATTCACTTTTCTCAACACGCTACACCGTTATGTGAAATTCTGGAATTAAGTCTGTCATCGTCACGGCGGTGAATGTCAGTCAGGATCTTCCAATTATTTAAGCTGCTCACAAATAGGGCTTTTTCCGTGAATTCCATCAGCGCTCAAGAACACGTCAGCCTGGTCAGTTTCATTAATGTGTCGTTTCCATTGCACCCAAAGCAGTTGCCGTCTTTTCCACCGGTGATAATGGTGCCCATGTGTGATCATGGCGCCCACAGGGAAGTCATAACGCCCATCATATTTCTAAATTCCATCTTACAGTGTTAGCGAGGATACTAGTCTAGTAATGTGGTTTCTTTCCTGTAACAAAGTGGTAATAATCCCTCTGGAGAAACCCTGAGCTTAAGATGATTAATGTTGCACAGAAATAACTTCCTTAGTGAATAAACGGTCCTTTCATCAGAGTGAGTTGTCTTAAATTGCAAAATTTAATTTCAGAGGGAAGAAAGCACTCCTCAGTTATATGGTAAATACTGACATATTTAGACACACATCTTTAAGCATGTTTTCTACCAAAGTTATCATTTTAGATCACCTTCATTGCGTGTTTCTTAGTCGCAGATTATCCCTCTTTTCAAATGGATGGGCACTTAGTATTATCTGTTGATTGGTCCTTGAAGACATGGGTTGACTTGGAAGGGGTTGGTGCTGGTTATTTTAGACACAGCCGGGCGGGTGAGCAGAATCCTCTGGGAATTTGTCACTTCTTTCTATATACGCTTCCTCCTCTTCTCTATGAGCCATCAAATCCATTTTCTGGGACCCCGATCCCCACATCGTAGTTCCATATTTCCAACCGCCATTTAAACGGGACCTTCGATCATCTTGCCACGTTCTCCAAACCAGCGAGAGCCCAACCTGAGGTCTCTTGACTCACGCCCTCCTTTTCACTGAAGGCATTCTTCATACGGGGTTTTGTGTGGTTTGTTGCTTTAAATTATGAAAGTAGTTTGCTTGAGTTACAGGAGCAAGCAGGGCATGATTTTTCTGAATTCGTACATTACCTTTCCTGTTTCCACGTCTCATCGGTCTTTGGGGGTCTCTGGGGACTGAATGCCTTTGTGGTCATGTTTTCAGAGGTGGTTGTATTCACCAAAAAGGAAAATTTCTCCGAACTGTATGCAGAACCTTGGGCAGAATAGATGTGGGGAATATTTGGCCTTTATTCAACCCCAGAGGGCCAGCACAGAAGGTCCCCCTGGCAAACAGCCTTCGTCTTATATGGAGCTAGTCCAAGCTGGGTGAGCAGAAAGTGGTCATTTGCTTTCAGCCCAGCATTTGAGCAGAGTCTTCCTTTCGAGTCTGTGTCAGGACTGCTGGTGCCTCTTCAGATCTACCCTCCCTTCTTACCAGCAATGCGCCCGATGACAGAACTCCATTTGCTAGCCTCCCTGCAGGTGGGGAGGGCAGGGGGGCACGGAGATGGATGCCAACGTTGGGGGTGGAACTTCTTCTGACTGGTCCTCAACTCCCTCCTTTCATCCTCTGTCAGCAGATTGCTGAGCCCTTAAAACTCGTCTCAGCTCACATCCATCCCTGCAACTGTGAGGCTTCGCCCTTCCAGGGGGCAGTTTGATGAAGGTTGTTAGGAAATAGAAGGGGCGGGAAATCTGGTCGCGGTAATGCCACAGCCTATGAAACAAAAATGCAAAGATGTCACTGAGGATCTTACTAATTTAAATCTGATTACAAACACATTGCGTAGGAAAAATTTAGGTATAATAAATCCAAGTGGGGAGATTCCATTTCACCATTATCTGCATTAACAAGGATAGATCTGCTAGCTTAATAGTTACCAGCAATAGTGCTAAGAGATGTGGTCTGGGACTTTCTGGAGTTGTCAATCTAATGGGGGAAGGCATACAAAACAGGCAATCAGGGTGAAGATGTACAGCTGCACAGGGTGTGCACTGGCCAACTTCAGGGGACATTATTCCCATAGACTATGGTATAAATGGCCCCCCACTGTAAGGTGTCACCTGTCCAGCTGTAGATGGTGAGCCTTCAAGCAAAGCTTTCTAAAGTGAGCTAAGTAATCCCGCTCCTGAGCGTATACATCCATACAAAACTCTAATTCAAAAACATACACACACCCCATGTTCGTAGCAGCACTATTGACAATAGTCAAGACATGGAAACAGCCTAAAAGTCCATCAACAGATGAATGGATACAGAAGATGTGGTACATATATACAATGGAATACTACTCAGCCATGAAAAAGGAACGAAATAATGCCATTTGCAGCAACACCGATGGACCTAGAGATGATCACAGTAAATGAAGTAAGTCAGAAAGAGAAAGGGAAATACCATATGATGTCACTTATATGTGGAATCTAAAATATGACACAAATGAACCTATCTACGAAACAGAAACAGACTCACAGACATAGAGCACAGACTGGTGGTTGCCAAGGGGGAGGAGGATGAGGGAGGGATGGAGTGGGAGTTTGGGATGAGAGGTAAACTCATATACATAGAACGGATAAACAACAGGTCCTACTGTAGAGCACAGGGAACTATAGTCAACATCCTGTGATAAACCATCATGGAAAAGAAAAATAAAATGAATAAAAAGTAAAGTGATCTAAGTGAACAGTGATAGGGGACATGTTGTGCACCTGACCCAGCCGAGGAAGTGGGTTCTTGGGGTAAAGGACATGACTGTTGGGACGTAAAGATCAGCCCCAGTTAGCCAGACCGGAAGGAAGATGAGCTGTCCAGGCGAGGGAGCAGAATGTCCAAAGACCGAGGACAGGGGCTGTGAGGCTGAGCTGCCCGAGGAATGAGCAGGAGGGGCACCGTGGCTGCTTCGTCCTGCTGGCTGTCTGGAAGCCTTCTTGCTCTACCTTTCCAAATCCAGATCAGCTGCACCCAAACTTGATGGATTCCAGAAAAAAAAAAAAGGGAGGAACTCCTCACCTCCCGTCTCTGTTTGCTGACTGTCTCAGCAGCCTTTGTCCCCTACAGTGCGGGTGATTCAAAAGCTTAGACTAAACGCAACACTCGGGGAAGATCCCCTGCCTTCAGACAGATGGGGCCCCGAGGCTGGCTCCGTTCCCGCCACCTGTTCAACTTCATCAATTGTCAAGCCTTTTGACTCAGACAAACTCCTTCAACCTGATGGTGACACTCCACTGCTTAAAGTCTCCTATTTTAAGGCTGTGGGCATTTAAAAACAAAATGAAACATAAAAACATTTTGAGGGATAAAGTTCCAAATTCTTAGCATGACTTACGTGGTAGAGTCATCTCACATGGGGCAGGGACCCTTTCTATCTGGTTCTCTCTACTGTGCTCTGTCATTGGATCGAAAGCAGCTTGGGGGACAGTGGCCTTGGTGCGAATGTGGTGGTGAGTCTGGAAGAGAAGCAGCTGGGTCCCCTCACACCAGACGATCCAAGCAGTACTTTTCCACGGCTGCCATTGCCGGGAACACGGCAGAGTCTCTATACATATTTGTTCTAAATAAATAAATGAATAGAACATTTAGGATAAGTTATATACTCAAACCACATAATTTTTATTTTCCCATAACGTTTCTCTTCCTGAATTGGGTGATGGTATTTTGACTTCATCTCCTTGACAGTTGATATAAGAAACATCTTCACAAAACTCATTGAGAAAACCATAATTCAGAAAGAGACATGTACCACAATGTTCACTGCAGCTCTATTTACAATAGCCAGGACATGGAAGCAACCTAAGCGTCCATCGACAGATGAATGGATAAAGAAGATGTGGCACATATATACAGTGGAATGTTACTCAGCCATAAAAAGAAATGAAACTGAGTTATTTACAGCGAGGTGGATAGACCTAGAGCCTGTCACACAGAGTGAAGTAAGCCTTTTGAACTTTTAAAGGCCACCGGGACACATCATGTATCACTCGGTGTCTTCTTTATGAAGGTCCACAGGGAAAAATTCTTTCTCACTCCGTAGCATGAAGAGTTGTGTTTTACGTGGCTGATTCAATGGTATATTTAAGCAATTAATTAAGTACAATAATTAAGTGATTGACAATGTGATCAGAGTTCTTTTTTTTTTTTTTTTTTTTTTTTGCGGTACGCGGGCCTCTCACTGCTGTGGCCTCTCCCGTTGCGGAGCACAGGCTCCGGACGCGCAGGCTCAGCGGCCATGGCTCACGGGCCCAGCCGCCCCGCAGCACGTGGGATCTTCCCAGACCGGGGCACGAACCCGTGTCCCCTGCATCGGCAGGCGGACTCTCAACCACTGCGCCACCAGGGAAGCCCCAGAGTTCTCTTTTTTTGTATGCGTACCTGAAAGCTTGGAACCAAGTTGTGGCCCATCTTTGGCAAATGTATAGGGACTCCTACAAATGGTTTTTGTGTATTATTTCAACAAATACTGATTTTGGACCAAAACTTACTCATGGGTTAATCTTACTTTTCTTACCCTAATTCTCTTGCCCCCTGCTCACAACTTATTTTCTCTTCCAGTATAATATACATTTTAATAGATCACTTTATAGTTTTGAAGTATGGTGGAGTATATATAAATTGGTTGTTGTTTAAGGCTAAGGATGGTAACCTTGAGCTATGAGTGAACACCAGCCTGGAGCCTCACATCCCCAAACATTCCTCTTCGCCTCTGCCCTGATGCTCACACTGTTTTCTTCTTGATCTTCCAGGAGAGTCTTTTGTTTTTTTTTAATTGAAGTCTAGTTGATTTACAATGTTGTGTTAATTTCTGCTGTACAGCGAAGTGATTCATTTATACACATGTATATATATCCTTTTTCATATTCTTTTCCATGATGGTTTATCACAGGACATTGAATATAGTTCCCTGTGCTATACAGTAGGACCTTGTTGCTTATCCATCCTATATATAATAGTTTGCATCTGCTAACCTCAAACTCCCAGCCCTTCCCTCCCCTTTGGCAACCACAAGTATGTTCTCTATGTCTATGAGTCTGTTTTTGTTTCATAGAAAAGTTCCTTAGTGTCATACTTTAGATTCCATGTATAAGCGATAGCATATGATTTTCGTCTTTCCCTGTGTGGCTTACTTCACTTAGGAAGATAATCTCTAGTTGCATCCATATTGCTGCACATGGGATTATTTCATCCTTTTTCATGGCTGAGTAGTCTTCCATGGCATGTACCTACCACATCTTCTTTATCCATTCATCTGTCCATGGACATTTACGTTGTTTCCATGTCTTGGCTATTGTAAATAGTGCTGCTATGAACATAGGGGTGCATGTGTCTACCACATCTTCTTTATCCATTCCATCTGCTGGTGGGCATTTAGGTTGCTTCCATGTCCTGGCTATTGTTCCACTGGAGTCTTTACCACATTTTATTGCAAAGATGTGCTTGGGGGCCTCACCTGCCCTGAAGCAGAGCATTTTGATTCATCCCTACTACTGTAGCCTGAAAGTAAACTCACTGTTAATTACCAAGGATCATGGTCAACCAAGCCCCCTCTCTTATTTCTTCTCCAACACCTGCCATTGCTAATTGTGGGAAACTTTCACTTTCTACTTTATTCATTCCCATCGGCTTGTAATTTGTATGGGTACACTCTCTTTATCATCAGAGGGAAAAAAGAATAAAGATGTAGGAACATCTATATCTGGGTTAACCCCTCAAATGTTTTAGTCTTGTCTTCCCAACCCTCATCATAGTGGAGTTTTAGAATTTTAACCAAGACATGTGCACACGACAGGGAGTACCAAAAGGACAGTTAGAAATTTATTTAAGTTTGGATTTGAGAATAGAAGATCCTACTGTGGACAAGTCATTCCCTCCCCCTGATGTCCTGTGTGTACTTAATAAGGACAATCAAATCAGAAAGGATACCAAAAAAAGCAGGAGTGTCCATATCAAGAATGGAATGGCTTCCATTACTAATCAGCTAAATCTGTTTATTACTAGGAAGCAAATGCATTTGACCACTGCAGCTTTAAGGGGGAATCAGAGAATCTGATACGTGGACCGTTCCATGTTCATGTGAAACCAAGAGAGTGAGCACACCTCTTATTGAGAATGATTGACGGCCCCTGCTGTGATGAGCAAGTGTGGAAAACACATGCTGCCTGGTTTTATGCATTTTGGCTGCCAGATGGTGCCTAACACCCCCCCACCCCGGAACCGTCCCTCACCCCACCCATGCCAATCTGGCCTTACCCCAAACCCTCATCCTTCCCAGGCCCCGAAATCCATCCCCCACCAGAAGCAGGGGCTGGGGGGCACTGATGTGTGAGGCCCAGGTATAAAATACAGATATCTCTTTTGCATAGTATTAGGTAAAATAAAAAGCTTAAAGTGGAAGAGTTTATTTTCTAGGACATATGTTGACAGCATCTGAATGTCATGTACCTTTTCTCTCCTACGAGAAGCTTGTATTTCTGTCTTCATCGCCAAGACACTTCCCGGAGCGTAGTTCGTGGAACATTTACGTAATTCATGTCTGTTCGATGAATGAGCGAACGAATAAATAAGTGAATACATGATCAACCCATATAATAACCCAACAGAGAAGGAAATGAGGGGAATCTGGCATAATATGGTGTCTGTAAACCCAAGCTTTCGCCCAGCGTTCTCATCTACGCAATAGGCTGTTGAAGAATTTGTTGGAGACCCACATCAGTCTTCTCATTTCGTTATCTCTGAACTGTACCATTTTCGCCCCTTGGAGAGCTGGGACACCACTTCTCTTTTTCAAAAGATACCCACGATAGAATTGTGATCACATTGGCAATCACTTTTCATTACCCAGATTATAATTCACCCGGTTTTATAGGCCCATCTCTCTTCCGGCTACATAGTCTTTTATTGGGCATCAAATCCTCTTTTTTAAAATATATAAAGATACATATTCTTAGTACGAAAGTCATGTAACCACCTTACCAAAAAAAGTCTCAGAAGTAGGAATGAAGGGAGGAAAAAAAATCACCGTAAGACTAACCCTCTAACACAGCCACTTATTAGGATTTCGGTAAATTTCCTTCTGCTACTTTCCCCTGTTCCCCACCTGCTTTTACATAGCTTCATACGGTTGTTTCTGTATACGTATAATTTGATTTCCTAATTTTCTGAACTAGTCAGGAAACTAGAAACAACACTATTTAGCAGAGAGAATTTAATATAAGAAATTGGTTAAACAGGTATTGGAGAACTCCAAATGTATAAGGCAGACCCTGAAATAAGAAAGGAATAATAAGTGCAGGAAGCAGCTTCCGTAACCAGGGGCTGGAGGAACAAAGGGAAGAAGTGGGTGTCATCAGACCTAGAGGCTTGGGGGAGGGGCTGCAGAACTGGGACCTCCTGGAGGGGACAGCAGCAGGGCCAGGGCTGAAAGCTCTGAGGGGAGGGGTGATGGGGCTGCTGCTGGGTGTGGGGAAAGGGCCAGAGACTGGGACCAGCTGCTGGTGGACTCAACGGCCAGCGTCCAGGTCCAGAGGGAGGGGCCCTGGTGCGTAACTGGCAAGCCAGGAAGCACGCAGGAAGGGGCCTGCTCCTTCCCCCGACCCCTGCCTCCGATCTCCCTCTAGTGCCCCCTGTTGGTGGAGCCTAATCGGGAGGCATCCAGCAGAGCAGAAACTGAGCGTGCTGAGTTCCAGCTCCAGCAGCACAAAGCCGTGGGGGTTCCAAGATGGGGGCCAATGGCTTCACAACCAAGCCATACCTTAAGCTTAGCTTGGGGTGTTACTACGCTGCCTGCATTTTTGGTTGTTGTTGTTTTGGGGGGTTTTGGTTTTGTTTTAATTGAAACATAGTTGACTTACAATGTTGTGTTAATTTCTGCTGTACAGCAAAGTGATCCAGTTATACAAATATGTTCATTCTTCTCCCTTTTTTTTTTTTTTTTTTTTTTGCGGTACGCAGGCCTCTCACTGTTGTGGCCTCTCCCGTTGCGGAGCACAGGCTCCGGACGCACAGGCTCAGCGGCCATGGCTCATGGGCCCAGCCGCTCCGCGGCATGTGGGATCTTCCCGGACCGGGGCACGAACCCGTGTCCCCTGCATCGGCAGGCGGACTCTCAACCACTGCGCCACCAGGGAAGCCCATTCTTCTCCTTTTTTTAAAAAAGAATATTTATTTATTTATTTGGTTGTGCTGGGTCTTAGTTGTGGCTCGCAGGTTCCTTAGTTGTGGCAGGTGGGCTCCTTAGTTGTGGCATGCACATGGGATCTTGTTCCCTGACCAGGGATCGAACCCAGGACCCCTGCATTGGGAGTATGGATTCTTAACCACTGCGCCACCAGGGAAGCCCCATGTACATTCTTTTCCATATGCATTTCCATTATGGTTTATCACAGAACACTGAATATAGTTCCCTGTGCTCTACAGTAGGACCTTGTTGTTTATCCATTCTCTCTATATAATCGTTTGCATCTGCTAATCCCAAACTCCCAGTCCATCCCTCTCCCATCCCCATCCCCATCCCCCTTGGCAACCGCAAGTCTGTTCTCTGTGTCTATGAGTCTGTTTCTCTTTCATAGATAAGTTCATTTGTGTCATATGTTAGATTCCACATATAATTGATAGTGTATGGTATTTGCCTTTCTCTTTCTGACTTACTTCACTTAGTATGATAATATCTAGGTCCATCCATGTGGCTGCAAATGGCATTATTTCATTCTTTTTTATGGCTGAGTAGTATTCCATTGTATATATGTACCACATCTTCTTTATCCATTCATCTGTCGATGGACATCTAGGTTGTTTCCATATCCTGGCTATTTTAAGTAGTGTTGCAGTGAACATTGGGGTGCCTGTAACTTTTTGAATTAGAGTTTTGTCCAGATTTATGCCCAGGAGTGGGACTGCTGCATCATATGGCAACTCTATTTTTATTTTTTGAGGAATCCCCATAGTGTTCTCCATAGTCGCTGTACCGATTTGCATTCCCACCAGCAATGTAGGAGGGTTCCCTTTTCTCCACACCCTCTCCGGCATTTGTTATTTGTAGACTTTGTAATGATGGTCATTCTGACCGGTGTGAGGTGATACCTCATTGTGGTTTTGATTTGCATTTCTCTAAAAATTAGTGATGTTGAGCATCTTTTCATGTGCCTGTTGACCATCTGTATATCTTCTTTGGAGAAATGTCCATTTAGGTCTTCTGAACCAGAAGATGTTGTATATAAATGCAGACACACTGTGTGTCCATACACATGACACCTACAAGTTGTGCACGCATTTCTACACGTATATTCACGAACCGTTCCTTGGAGGGCTGGATTCTGCTAACACATGAGCATTTCCACTTCCTTTAATTAACTTTAAGAGGACAGATTTCTTGTAGCACCTTGTTCTATTAAATCCAGGCAATCTCTTCTTGGTTCCCAAATTTATGATCTCTAATTTCAGCACACCTCATATTTATCAAAACCACGAGAATGAGGGCCCAGATTTCACGGTGACTTAATGGTTGTTGTAAAGAGATTTTCTTTGTTTTGTCCTCGGGCCAGGCAAGGTCGATGGAAGTCCGCCGAGCGCTTTTCTTTTTTCTTGAAGGGATGGAAGGAAGCAGAGAAGACCAGCCACAGACCTTCCTCAGCGTGAGAGGAGTGACAGCGTGTGGGGTGTGCAGCTGTCGCTCGCTATTTTACGGTCCTTCCCAATTTACGTGCTAGTCCACAGCTGAGCCCGGGAGAAGGAAGAGGGGCCGACTCTGTGGCCGGCATCGGGTTTCAGAGCTGATGACTTTATGCCTTAAAGATAAATAAGTTTAAATGCAATGTTTAAAGCCAATTCTGAGGGACGGTCACAATTCTGCAAATATGGCGTCGATAGGAAAGAAGGGTCATGGAAGAAAATAGAAGTAAATTCACAGGCACGCCCCTCAGAGGCCTGGAAGGAGCGGCAGATGCCCTAGAGCAGGGCTCTGGGAGGCGGGTGGGAGAGCAGAGGGGCAAAGCAGGGGTGACGCAGATCTAGGAGGGAGCCCGACTGTGCCCCTCTGTTGACAGAAAGGACGCGTTCTAGTGACACGCCAGGTTGTCAGAAACATGGTCATCAGAAGGAAGAAAAGATACAAGGAACTTAAGAACGTCCTTTGGGATGAGAGCAAAGAGGATTATTTAGAAAAAACTTCTCGAATGCTCTGGAAACATAATCGAACGAGTTAAGATGTGTAGCGTGTTTGGATAGTGAATACAATGCGTTTGCCGTTTTATTCTCAGCAGCAGCACATGGGCCGTATGAGGAAGGGGACCGTTCAGAGGGAGGACAGGAGGCAAAGCATGGAGCACGAGCGTGTCTGAGGTTTCGGGGCTGGGGTGGAACGGCGTGCTCCAGGCCACAGGGCACGTCCATAAGAACGTTGGCCAAATGCGTGCAGGCACTGAAAATAGGTTTGGCAGGGGCCCGGGCAGCCCTGAGCTGCTTCTCCTCCTAGACTCTGGAAGAAGTGGATCAGAGCCTCCCAACCTTTTCAGAGCACTCACTCCGGTGGTCCTAAAAGGATAACCAACCCCCCTGCAGCACACCTGGCCTTAGGCAGCCTCACCCCCTCTGTCACCCAGCCCTCTCCCTCCTGCCTCCCATCCTTTTAATTTGGGACCCAAAACAGTAACCGGCACACAGACCTAGAGAACAGACCTGTGGTCGCCAAGGGGGAGGGGGGACGGACTGGGATTGTGGGATGAGCAGAGGCAAACTATCATATAGAGAGAGAATGAATAAACAGCAAGGTCCTACTGCAGAGCACAGGGAACTATAGTCAGTATCCTGTAATAAAGCATGACGGAAAAGAATATATGTGTGTATAACTGAGTCACTTTGCTGTACAGCAGAAATTCACACAATGTTGTAAATCAACTATACTTTCAGTGAAAAAATAAATTAAAAAAATAATTTGGGACCTAAACTTTTGTTCCACAACTGAAGATAAAACATATGAATATAAAGTATATTAAATATAAATATTTTACATTTATATGTTTTATAAATTAAAAATATAAATTACATCTGTATTGAAATATAGATCCTGAGAGCAGGGCCTAGAACTTACATTCCCTGGGTGTAATTAATCCATCAGCAGCTGTAACCCATTCTCATTAGAACCTCAGCAGAGTGGTCAAAAGCCTGGGCTTTGGTGTCAAACAGACTTGGATTTAACTCCAGATCTGCCCATTGCCGGTGACCTTGTGCAAGTTGCTTCACCGTTATGAGCCTCAGTTTCCTCATCCGTAAAACGGGAATAATGACACCATTTACCGTGGGGATCGTTGCAAGGATCCTACCATGTATTACGAGTAAAGGAGTTAGCACAACCTACGACTCCATACGTGGGCATAGCTGTTGCTGCTACTGTTCATAAGGTGAGTGGTTTAGAAAGCAGGACGCTGCTGGCCACAAAGCGGATCAAGGGGTGAAGACAAGAATAAAGATCCTGGATGGGCGGGAGGTTCGCATGTGCAACTTCCGCCTTGTACGACCGCACCCTGTGAACATAGAGAACTTTGGTCGTTCAGCTACGTGATGCCCACCACTGTGGCTCACGTAACTTATGCTCTCACTGTTGTTCACGTAATGTCATTTTAAGGGAGTTTTGTCCCCAGAGGCATCCTTCATTGATGTATGGAAGCCTGGAGAAGGGAAGGGGCTGGAGATTAAGTTTTGAGCCTGTTTACTTCAATCTCAAACTTCCAAAGGTCTGTGTGAAGTTTCTGAAGAAATGAGAATTCCCTCCCAACCCAGATTATTAAATAGTATAAATACTGCCCCTCAGAATACCTTAAGCAAAGTCATTTGCAAAGGCCTTTAAACTGGAAGGCCCATCCCCACCTCCTACTGTTGGCTCTGATCCAAAAGGCGCCCGGCACCCTCCCCGTGCTCCCAGGCTGCATCCTGAAATATTTGCCTCGGTCCATCTTGCTGGCCACTTCCCTTCCCCACCTGGTCCTGACTGGCCAGGTCACAGCCCTAGACCTGTTTCCTGCTCCTCTGGCCTGTGGTCTGATACTGCTGCCGTCAGGCTGACCTCTGGCTTCCTTCCTTAGCTGCACTGTTCACTGGTCCCTTTGTCACAGTGCTTCATGGCTGCTCGGGCCCGGGGTCCAGCCTCTCCCTGGTGCCAGTTCTCAAGCCAGAGTGCCTGCCGTCCAGGTCCACTCTGCTTCTGGGAGTGGACACTAGACCCACGTCACCTTTGTATGAAAGAATTTTGGAGCCACTTTAAAGAACTGGCTGACATTCAGACTTTAGAATTTGGTCAGCAATGAAACATCACTGTGGATCGTATAGCTGGAAAGGCCGTGTGTATATGAGAATTGACCCTCTAGGTGTGGGTGTTGTGAGCACCAGACCTCACCCATCTATAATTTTTACAAAAATTTTTGACGTATAGTTGATTTACAATGTGTTCATTTCTGCTGTACAGAAAAGTGATTCAGTTATACACATATATACATTCTTTTTTCATATTCTTTTCCATTATGGTTTATCACAGGATATTGAATATAGTTCCCTGTGCTCTACAGTAGGACCTTGTTGTTTATCCATTCTCTATATAATAGTTTGCCTCTGCTAATCCCAAACTCCTAATCCATCCCTCCCCCACCCCTCCCCCTTGGCAACCACAAGTCTGTTCTCTATGTCTGTGAGTCTGTTTCTGTTTCATAGATAAGTCCATTGTGTCATATTTTATTTATTTATTTTTTTGTTGCGGTATGCAGGCCTCTCACCGTCCCGGCCTCTCCCGCTGCGGAGCACAGGCTCCGGACGTGCAGGCTCAGCGGCCATGTCTCATGGGCCCAGCCGCTCCGCGGCATGTGGGACCTTCCCAGACCGGGGCACGAACCCGTGTCCCCTGCATCGGCAGGTAGACTCCCAACCACTGCGCCACCAGGGAAGCCCAGTAGTAGTTATTTTTATTTGCTTGCTTTATACAATTCTTCAAGCTGGGGGTAAGTTTATAGAACAAGTGGAGCTGCCTTCTTCAAGGTGGTTACTGGCTGTTTCCAAATGCTAAAATGAATGAAGCTTTAAGGAACCATAAATACCAGGAAGTGAGATTTTTAAATCCATTGATCCAGGCATGGGACCTGCAAGCCATGAAAGACTAAATGTTACCTCAGATGTTCAATAGTTCAGGGTTCTAAGTTCTTATCCATGTTTGGGCAACTAGATATAGAAAAACCTAGAATTATCTGCTCCTGGCTTACCAGAATGCTCAATTATTGAATTTATTTTTCTTTACCTGGTCTTTTCATAAAGTGGTCGCTCTCAGCAAAATTCTCCTAGAGCCCAGATTGGTTGGTTAGTTGTGTATTTATTTATTTAAGAGCAACTTTTGGTGGCCACCTGAGTTCGTACAACCTTGACCCAGTCTCCCCCATCCAAGTAATCTTTAGTGTGAGGGACCACGAGGTGCCAGCACAGCTTGCATTTGGCCCTTTGGACCGTGTTTACCGAGTCAGGAAAGTGGCCATGGGTGCTTGATGGGTTCCTAAAAGCACTGGCTCTGAAGAAAAATCAATTCCCCCAAATTTCTGGTTGAATACAGCTTTACTATCGATCAAAATGTATTCTTTTCTATTAGGACAATTACTGAGAAAAATATTTTGTGTACCTTGTCTATATTGAGTGTTATATGCACAGGGGTTGCCATGGGCATTGCGTTTGTAAAGTCGTTCCATAATTTTAAGAGAGCACCCAGGTTAGAAGCGCTCAGCTAAATGGTATATAAAGTCAGTTGAATTCTAACGACATCTACTGAGCCCCTTTGGTGCAGGATGTGGCTGGGCTAGGTGAGATGAGTTACTCAAAACTGTGTAAGATAGAGTTTTCCAGATGACTACAATATAGGTGACTAGAACACAAGGCAAACTAAAGAGCTGCAACACCATGGAGCTCATAGAAATGATCTAACTTGAAAAGGCAACTACCTGGCAATACACTGCCACACCCCCTTCCTGTATCCAAGACAGACATTATCAATCAATCACACACTCTTTCCACTGAGCCCAGAAGTAGCCTTAAGGAAAATCATACCTACAATAAATCTCTCTCGTATTCACTTGCATTTCCTTCTTGAAAGGGACAGAAAGGAGTGGAATTATAGCTACCAAGCTGGGAACACTCATTGGGTTATGCATGCAAACACAAACATTAAACTGTCACATGTTACAGCGGTAGAGAAGACTGAGTTTTTTTTTAGGGGGGGGGTTGCTGTTTTTAAGTATCCAAGTTTTTATTATATTCACTTTAAACATTTTGGTGGCTTCATTTGCCCACTTTTGGTAATTTTAGTAAGAAATTATAGCGCCCCTCCAAACTCATTCCAATTTATTGGGGACACCTCTGTTGAGAACAGCTGCTCTGAAGGATTAAACTCCCAAGACTGTTCCAGACCAAGGTGAAAGAACAAGCTAATTAGGTCAAGTCACCTTAACACGTTGAGAAGTCACTAACCCCGTCCAAAGCAAACTTTCCCTTCCCTCCACATTCCTGACAGATGTGCATGGTCTTCCTACACTTCGATGCTTTCAACTCTTGGTCATCAAGTCAATTACAAGTCAGAGCCAGCACGTTGCGTTTATCCTTTGCAGACACCCCTCTGAAACGTGAGGGGGGCAGGCATGGCCGTGCTCCCTGGCACCTCTGTGCCTCGACCCCGTGCCAGCCTGGACAACATCTCAGAACCCTTCCCTACCCTCTTCAGGAGAAAATGCCCTCCACAAGGCAATGAGCCCCTTCACGGAGGGTTCTTGAGGGCCGGTGTCTGCCTTGTCTCCAGCATCTAACAGAGCCTGGTGCACAGCAGTGCTCAGGAAAGACGTTTGAATGAATGAATGAATGAAGAATCAGTAACACTTGCCTTATATTGAGGTGCTCCTATGTTGGGGGCATATACATTTACAATTGTTACCTCTTCTTCTTGGATTGGTCCCCTGATCGTTATGTAGTGTCCTTCTTTGTCTCTTGTAACAGTCTTTATTTTAAAGTCTATTTTGTCTGATATGAGTATTGCTACTCCAGCTTTCTTTTGATTTCCATTTGCAGGGAATAACTTTCCATCCCCTCACTTTCAGTCTGTGTGTGTCTCAGCCATAAAGAAGAATGAAATAATGCAACACGGATGGACCTAGAGATAATCATACTGAGTGAAGTAAGTCAGACAGAGACAGCTATCATATAATATCGCTTATATGTGGAATCTTTAAAAAGATGATACAAATAAACTATACTTCAATTAAAAAAAAAAAAATAAAAAAAAAATAAAAAAATAAAAAAAAAAAATAAAAAAAAAAATCAAGAAAAGTCCCCATCGTACATCTCTGGTCCCCTTCCAGAGCTTCTCTTCAGCCACAGGCGGCCTCACCTTGCTCTCCTTACTTGCCCTTCATAGCTCTGGGCCAGCATCTCCTGCTTCCGGGATCTCCCCGCACCCTCCCCCCCTCCAATATGTCCCCTTCCCAGGCAGAGCTACCGCTCTTTCCCCAGCCCGGCATCTTCACACCCATCACCTCCCCCTAAACGGTCCCTTCGGGATCCCCCCTTCCTTCAAAAACAGCCAGAAAATTGTGAATAACAAGGAACGTTTCCCTCTCACAAAAACACTGTTCCCATCACGCACATATCTGTCACATTCCTGCTCCCCAAAAGGAGTAAGTTCTTTAAAGGCAGGGACCTTGCCTTTCACCTATAGTTCTATGTGCTCCGCGTGAGTGTGTGTGCGTGCGGAAGGGGCACTATTGATGCCAAACTCTTCGGATGTTCTTTGATTCTCAGAACAAACCTTAGTCATGTTAATACTGTGTTTGAAAATGAACGTGTTGGCAGTTAGGGGAATTAAGTTCTTACCTTGTTTCCCAACAGAGAGAAGGCCTCTTAAGACAAGTGGGATTTCATGGACTTTGAGTAAGGAAACGTAAGTTTTCTTTTCTTAAGACCATAATCTAATGAGTATAAACACATTCATTTAGGCAGACTTTGTGACAGCTCTGTAATTCTTTCCAGTAACATTCAAAAAGAAAAAAGAAATTCCTATTTCACTAGCTCTTTTCTCTTACCTCTTTCTTTCTTTTTCTTTAATTTCTTTATTTCTTTCTTTATTTTTGGCTGCGTTGGGTCTTCGTTGCTACACGCGGGCTTCCTCTAGTTGTGACAAGCGGGGGCTACTCTTCGTTGCAGTGCGTGGGCTTCTCACTGCGGTGGCTTCTCTTGTGGAGCACGGGCTCTAGGCGCACGGGCATCAGTAGTTGTGGCCCACTCAGTAGTTGTGGCACGCCGGCTCAGTAGTTGTGGCTCGCGGGCTCAGTAGTTGTGACATACGGGCATGTGGGATCTTCCCAGACCAGGGCTCGAACCCGTGTCCCGTGCATTGGCAGGCGGATTCTTAACCCCTGCGCCACCAGGGAAATCCCTCTCCTACCTCTTTCAAATGTTCTCCGTCCCTGTTCCCTTCTCTTCCCTTCCCTCACCACCCCCGCCCACACACACACACACACACACACACACAGACAGAGGGAGAAACAGAAGGAAGACGTGTTAGAATTGCAGAAAGAGAATTCCACCAAGTCAAAACTATATGATTTACAGTTGAAAAATCTATTTTTCTGTAACCATTTTCTGCTTAGAAAACCAGTTCCAATAATTCAGCTCCTTTTCAAATGGACTTTATGTTGTTTATCTCCATTCCGTCCCCTGGAACTTAATTTTTATTTGATTTTATTGACGCTGCTCGATTGGAATGTGTATCGCTTGAGCCCCCATGGAGAGCCGAGCAGGTGTGAGTAAAGCAAAACATCTTTTGTTAATAGAAGTACACCCTGGGAGTTCATGGAGACACTGTAACTTCAATTGCTTTTATGAAAATTCTGTAAATTCCCATGTTGTGAATTTCAAACAGAGCTTGGGAGACCAACAGCCTTTAATACAAGCCAAAGATACGGTTATTTCTGTGACTGAAATGAAGGTTCTGCTTTCTTTCTTCCAAAAAATTAAAGCCAGGTATTTAATTAGTATGTTGAAACTGGTAGAAAATCATATTAACTTTGAGTTTGGCTCTCGTGGAGAAAATGGAGCTCTTACTGTGATCAGCCTACAGAAGGATGACTTGGAGTTTCCCAGGTAACTTCTCCAGATGAAGGAGAGCTCATCCCACCTTCCTCGGGCGTCCAGAATGACTTAAGAGGATTGCCCATTCCCAGCCCAAATCTTCACACATATTTATGTTTAGAAACCAAGGGAACAGGAACAGATTCCCCAAAACTCTCGGCTTAAGGGGGTGGTGTATGGTTTCTCCGTCTGCCTCTTGGACCAGCTGCCACAGAGGACCAGGGGTGAAGCCAAGCCCAGCTTTCTTCCTGATTTGGGGCCAGACTCAGACGATGTTGCCTTCTCCCGAGCTGGAAGGAAAGACGTAAGCTCGGTCTATTACAAAATTGCATGTGTCATTAGAAAAAGATGTCAGAGTGCTTTATTTAAAACTTTGTTTTCTCAGGTTGTATTGCCCAAGTGTATCTTGGCACAGACGATCTCAGCTTCAAAAATTCCAAGATATATAAAGAGGTTCACATAGCTGAAGCTATTATAGTTGGTTGTATGCCACTGACACCTTTCCCCCCTTCGTTCTTGCAGAGAAGTGAAGTGATGACTGAATTTCTACTAAAAAATTGGTTCTCTCCTCCTTGCAACCATAGGATCTATTCTTGACAGAATCATTTACTTGTTCCAAAAAGAAAAATGGGGAGTTCATAGGGATGTGGGGCCCTTGGGGATTTCTTGGACAAGACCTGCAGAGTCAAAGATTTCCACCATTCTTTTAGAAGAATGATCTAGCAGCCTGTCCTGGTGAGCTTGCCAAATTGCTCATCCTTGGCTAAAAACCACAGGCCCTTGAAAGGATTTTTTCCCCGTAGAACAATAGAGCATCACTTGACGGAAGGTAAGCACACTTGTGTGATGTCTCTGGGCGCTTTTATGGGCTGAGGATAAGCTCTTGTAAAGGGCCTGTATCACCTGCCAGGTTGACACATTCACATCCACTTAGGCTGAAAAGAAGATCACTTGTGAAGAAGAACAGACGTGCCTTTTTAAAACACAAGCCTTGCTTGGTTTTCAATGCTATTTGGTAAGTAGGTGGAGAAATAAGAAGGGCTTTGATTATTTTTTCCCCAAACTTTAGAGTGTTACGGGGCATGGCTGTTCTTAAGTGGAAAGTTCTGATAGACTTGAGGACGCTTCTGTGCAGCACATAAACTTCTCTGGGAACAGTCCTTCCGGGCAGGGACTTTGTCTGTCTCTTAGGAAGTCCCCAGCCCTGTTGATGACCTCAGCACAGAGAAATGTAACCAGGCTGAGTGTAGCCACGTCTGTCCCCAGGACCTCACTGTATTTCCAAGCTGCATGGCCTCAGCTTCTCACAGTTACCACAAGTAATGTTGGAATCTATTTTTGGTCCCCTTGGCCGCACTAAGAACATTTGCTAGAAAATAACAAATAGGGGTCCAAAAAATGATGTTCAATAATCCGTCAGCGGAAAGTAAGAGATCTGCCATGTTGCTTCCCCCAGGGCTTAAGATCCTGCCACCAATGCCGATTCTGAGTTGTGATTTTAATATGCCAATAAAATGGAGTGATGCCTAAGAGAAGCCATCTGGCGATGTGCGGAAGAGCAGGAAGCTATTCCCGGGCCCAGCTGTGCCTGGTATACAATTCTTGTGAGTCAGATGCTCGCTTTCTGCCCAGCTGGAGCCAAACAGCTCAGGGATAGATGGAAAAGAAGGGGAACTGCGTTAGGAGTTAGGACCCGAAGTCAGGGTGCAGAGCTGCCCTGAGTGAGTCCTGTGCCCTCAGGTGAGCCCCGTTAATCCTCAGAGGCGCCGCTCTCTCCAGCAAGATGAGAGGCTCTTCTGTCCTGCGATGCGAATCTTCCGCATCTTCCTTCGGGCTGTACCGCTCAAGGTGGCTGACCCGACTCTCCTTCCCAGCCCGGGGAGCCCAGGGAAGAGGCTAGCGGGCCCAGTGGTCGGTGTGCTGGGCTCCTGAGAAGGGCCAGGGAGCTAGGGCTTCAGAGAACACCCACACGGCACAGGAAGCCGAGACTGGGGCCTGGCTCCACCTTCCATGCAGGAAAGGAAGCGATGACCTCTCCTATCGTGGGCGTCCCAGCTGCAGGAACGGCACACCCAACCCGGATCCTATGCTGGTAAGAGTTGATATTCTCCTTACAGCACCCTCCAGCTCCCGCTTCTCTCCCCTGCTGCTGGCAGAAATGCTGGCTTGAAATGTTTGAAAACCACATGAATCGCAGTCATTTGGGGAAACATTCACAATGACGCCTAATTACCAAGTAGCACAATAGCGATTGTGTGCGTTGTAAGGAGAATGAGATCTATTCAGTTATAACCCTATGCACGGCCTGTGCGTGGATGTTCAGTCTTCAGAGTTCTGGGAAATAATTGGACAGTTGTTCCCATTTCTCATCCAGGCACCCAGATTTCTAGAGAACAAAACCTAAGCCAGGGGTTCTCCGATATTAACATGCAGAAGAATGGGAAAGTTTTGGAGTGGCTGTTACTATGCTGATTCCAGGGCCTCGCCACCAGGGGTGCTGGCTTAGTAGGTCTGGGGGAGAGGCTGGGGATCTGCCTTGTCAACCAGTACACCAGATGAGCTCAGTGCTCGTGGTCGGAGGAGATTCACCTGGGGAGATACCGACCCGAAGCCCACCCCTCTGCCGGCTGCCGTTACCTGAATGCCCGTCTCCCGTTCTAGAGCTTGCCTGGTTCTTCCTTCCTCCAGGCTCCAAGCGTAGTGAACGCCAGCTTCCTGAGCACCAGTGTGGCCGCAGAGCCAGACATCATGCCTGGTGGCTCAGGAATCACCTCCGATAAGCGAGAGCTCCAGTCTTTCCCGTCACATCCTTAAACTTTCCCTTCGGCCTCATCACTTCCTGTATTGAGCTAAAAGTGGTACCCAGCATGTTTCTACTGTTACATTATTTGTGCTTATACACCCTGAAATTTCCTTTGGGAGAACGCCTGCCGGTTCTAACGTGGGATTCCAGAGTCTCTTTTCCCAGAGCAAAGACCCCCTCAGTCGCCCCACACATCCTGGACAATGGAAGCAGGGTCCCCTCACTCCCAGGACACAGTGAGCGGTTCCGAGGGAAGGGGCTGCCTCTGGAGGGGGGTGGTGTCTCTGTAGGCGCTCAGCCTCCAGACGGCAGTCCCCTGGGCTGCTTCTTTGCCTGAGGTCAACTAATTCTTTTTTTTTTCCCAAGAATTCTTGGGTTTGTCCCATGGCTTTGATTTCCACTGCACCCACCTGTTTCTTGGGGTCAAGGTTTTCATCCTTCTCTTGCTTCTAAGCCTTGGGATCAGCCATAAAGACCCTCCTGCTTTCCAACTCCTGAAGTCAACCACAATCCGTTCATCCTTTTGAAGTTGGAAACAGCTGGAAACAGACGGAGGGTAAAAAGAGCTGACGGAGACCCACAGATGTTAAGAGCAAAGGCTCCCAAGCCTCTTTGTCCCTCAGCCTCCTCGGCTTGTAACCGGAGCCGAGGCCGGGATCATGGTCTGGACGCTCTGGCTCTTCAAAGGCCCCTCCCTTGATGTTCAGATGGGGGGACTGGTCGTCCCTGTCTCTCTCTTCAACAGCCCTTCCTATCTCAATTTGTTATTTACTCATTTCGTGCTCCCCCTCCCCCCAGTCCCAGCCTCCCCGGGAGAGAAGGAAATTGGGAAAATGCTAAAGATGGATTTTAGGACTCCCAAAGATCCCCTCGTACAGTCATCCCTCATCACCCCTGGGGGATTGGTTTCACGAGCCCCGCCAATACCCACATCCGCGGATGCTCGAGCCCCTTATATAAATTAGGTAGTATTTGCCTAGAACCTACGCACATGCTCCTGTACGTTTTAAATCACCACGTAGGTGCTCTGTCAATAGTTACTGACACAGCAGATTCCAGGTTTGCTTTTTGGAACCTTCTGGCATTTCTTTTTCTGAATATTTTTGATCTGTGGTTGGTTGATTCTGTGTATGGGGAACCCACAGATACTGAGGGCTGACAGGATTAGACATCGTCTAAGCATTAAGCCTTATTATGATGGTTTGGCCTTCATCTACCTCACTCACCGTGCTCATGTCTCAGTTTCCCTCCAGGGTCCCCAGCACTTTCATTCAAACTGTAGCTCTCTTTCCCACAGCCAGAAGCAACCTGTCTCTTAGCAAGTTGCTTTGTAATTTTTCTAAAAACGTGTCCAATTTAATACCATCTTGATCACATTAGATGACTCACAGTGCAAGTTAACTCCCATGCAATTGATCACTAGGAAAGGAGGTTAGCAGGACCTGGAAACGGCATGGGTTCACGATCTCTTCCTGGGCGAGGGGCACTGTTACCACAGCAATAGAATGATAACCGGTAGCAGAGAAGGAAAAATTAAACAGCCTGATTACCACCCTAGCACTAGGAACCTATAACCTGTACCTTTAAGGAAATAGATATCGTGGGCCTCTGGGAGACCCTCCCCTAGAAGCGAGGCACAGCCTCTGTGGCCCTCGCCTTGGGGCAGTAGCAGGTCCAGGGTCGCCTACCTTCACAGCAGCCCACAGCCTCCCCGATCTGTGCTGCCGCAGCCCTGCCAGCTCTGTTCTGATGTAAACGTCACCCGGGATGCCGCTCACTCGTTTGCTGTGGCATTTTCTAGACTCCCCGAGAGCTGCCTAACTGGGCTCTGGAGATTATTACTCCGGGAACCAATTTTTGTTTTGATACTGCTCTGGTTACAAGGTTGCGTAGTTTAGAATGGCCTGCTGTAATCTCATGTCTTCATAAACTCAGTTCCTTCAGTAAATCACTTTGCAGGGCACAAAGCTTTGTAAGGAAACACATCACCTTAGAGCCGAAACACCTGTCTTATCTTTACCTGGAAGACACATGTCAACACTTAATTTCGATGTGTCTCTATGATCTCTGTAAACGGATTGCAAGTCCTTACTTTAAGTCTTGAAGTTACCAAAAAGGTAACGTAGAGGTTCATTTGCCTGGAAGCGAGATGCTGTTCTAATGCCCTTTCATCCAAGGTAGCCTGGATTCAGTGTTGACTAGTTTCTAACATCAGGCGTAGACACCATGTAGCCTTCCGTTTCTAAGTTGCATGTTGATATCTTTATGAAACCATTTTACTTTTGTGTCCTATTCATTCACTCTCGTAGTCTCTCTCCCTCTGTGTCTCTGACTTTCTCTTTCTCTCGGTCTCTCCCTCTCCCTCTTTCCTTCCTTCCTTCCTTGTCACTCTGGGAGAGGAGGGCTAATTTTATTCAAGGCTGTTTCTTAGTGACTGGTTCGTTTTCGGTTTTGTCAGTATGATCCATCATGCTAAGATAAGGGATATTTTATATTCTTGGAAAAAGAAATGAAGAAAGAAGATACACCATATTTATAATGAACTTAGACAGATCCGTCAATATTTCGCACAGAAGGCCTCAGTTACCTTGTCATGCGACGTGTGAGTTATTTGTCCTTAGTGATGGTGACGTCAAATCAGAAACATTTAGTTGGCGTTCACGTATAATATACCACTTGCTATGAAATACATACAGATCAAATCGTTGTTTTAACACTTATTGACCACTTATCATTTTCTTTATATACATTAGTTAATTTAAAAATCATGATAATATCTAACACATTGCAACCAATGTTGTTTTTTAAGTTTATCTTATCGGAGTCTAGTTGGTTTACAATGTTGCGTTAATTTCTGCTGTACAGCAAGGTGATTCGGTTATACATATACATGTATATATGTATACATTCTTTTTCGCATTCTTCTCCATTATGGTTTATCACAGGATACTGAAGCAGCCAATGTGGTTTGAAGGCTTGTTACATGCCAAGTATTCTTCTAAGCATTTCAGTGGTTTTAACTCATTTAATTCTCCAATCATCCCCTAGAAGATAAGTACTCTCATTATACTCATTTTTTCAGGAAAGGAGACTGAAAATGGTTATTGAGTCTAAGGTCAAACTGCTGGGACGTGGTGAAGCCAAAACTGAAAGCCAGGCTTTCTGACTCCAGAGCCTGCAGGGCAGATATCCCCAGCCGTCACCATGCTGGCCCAGAGAGGAAAGAAACGTCATTCCCATTACACAGCTGAAGAAACTGAGGCTTGGGAAGATAACCTTGTCCAAAGTGGCAGATGTTCAGGAGTAGGACAGGGATTTGAACTAAAAACTTAAGCCCTGACCACTTCAGTTCTTCCTGAATTTTTCTGCTTCTCTGTAATCTTCGTCTCCTATTCCGCCATTAGATCCCCTTGTCTTTTGACTATTTTTAAGACTTCATGGGGAAAAGCCTCAGTGCTTTTCATTTATTCCTTTTGAATTTGCATATTTATCATTTATTTCTCAAGTGTATGTAGAAATAAGACTGTCTGGTTTAAACAGGAAGTCTTTAGCAAAAAAGACATCACTTCGAAGGCATTCTCAGAAAAGTTCTCAAATGTGCAAACACTTTTTCTTTTCCTTTTAAAAACTCTTCTGAATTAACTTGGCAGAAGACTGGCCATTCCTGATAGCTTTGAGAATCCTCCCAATTTCTCTTTAAAATTCCATGGAAGATAAACAAAAGGATTGGCAGTGGAAACTAAAGCTGAGAAGACTGTATACAGAAGACCAGCCGGATTCTCCACGCCTGGTATCACTCCGAGGGTTTTATAGGGGAGCACACTCTTGGATGAAGAGGCACACACTCCAAAGGCTGAACCAGAACAGGACAGATGCTCCCCAAGGGGACCGGACAACCTTCTGACTCATGCGTTCTGTTACTGTGATACATCGGGTTGGCACCAACAAGAAAAACAGACATAGTCCCCAACTTTTGAACATGTGAGAGCCACACTTCTGCCTCACATCTACCAATGTCTCCTTCCTGTTTTTGTCAGTTTCTTCAGCTACTCACCTATGGCTGGAATAGGGGTAGAAAATGGGGTGGAGGGGAGGGGGTGGGGTTTTGGAGAAACAGTTTAGGAGGTCCCAGTGGAAGAACCACTTGCAGATAAAGGGGTATGTCGTTCCCAGAAGAAAACAAAATAGGGTTTGGTGACGAAACCTAAGTGGGGTCCAGGAGATCTGCCCTCAAGGAATACTAGACTTGATGAGCTGAGCTGGGTTCTACACACCAATTATAATCTCCAACCTGGAGAGGAGAGACGTGCTTGCCAGTGTCCAGACCCCCATCCCCAGGCTGGGGTATCCATCCTCCAGGTGCTGTGAGCTGAGCCCTTCTCCAGGGTTGATAGGAGCTGCCTCACCTGGAAAGGCAGGGACGATCCCACCCTCCCCCCAGGTCATTACATTCAGCCAACAACCTGCATTGTGCAAAAGGGCAGCCCCTTGTTCAAGGTGGGACAACCAATGGGACTGTTCACGCTCCAGAGCTCCCCGCGGGCTCAGGTTGAGGTTGGGCTTGAAGCTGAGTCCACGTGTTCACCTGGCTTCTTCCTCAGTCCCATCCTGGACCCCTCGGTCCCTTGCAAACACTCTCACTGAATCACTGCAAAACAGTCCCCATCTCAGGCTCTGCTTCTAGGGACACCAACCTCAGAAAATCTCCTGAACTAACGAATAATCATGTAAGTAAAGCACCCTGAATATGATGGAAATAGAGGTGACACAAAAACTTTGACACCTGTAGTTTTTTTCTAATTGTAGAGCTTCCAAATTCAACTCCAAAAACTACAGAACCAGAATAGTCTGTGGCTCTTCAAATGCACTGCCAGATTCTTTTTTGGGGAAATTGTCCCGACTGTACTAACCTCCAACAATGTTTCAGAGCAGAGATACTAACACAGCAGCCAGCTCTCGGAACCAGCATCATTCCAGGCTCCGAAGATTAGCGTTGTGGCTTTTATCTGTGTCTCTTGGATTGCTAACGAGGTTACACATTTCCCCATATCTGTTTACTCATTGTAGCCCTTTCTTAGGTGCATTTCCAGTCTGAGAAGAAAATTCCATGCCAGGTTTCCAAAGGTTTCAACGCCACGAGATTAATCTCATTGCGTGTGAGGGCTTTTCAGCTCCATGTAAGACAATTCCAAGTTTAAAAACCGGTCCAAGTCGTCAGGACTGTTTTTCCTGTGGAGAAAGGTTAAAGCAAAGCAGATGTGCAACGGCCTCCCACCTCCTTTCTTAAGCTGCATTGTTTGTCAGGGAGTGTTAACTCTTGAACCTGCACGCAAAAGAAGGCTGAAGAAATCATTTAATGATCGTTAAAATGACTTTTCATGTCATTTTCTTCATAAAAACAAGGGCACTGTATAGCCTGAGCTTCCCTGTGATAAGCGACCTCGTTGGCTTTCCTCCCTCAGCTCTCCTGGCAAACCCCCTGTTTTCCTCAGGACCTTCCTCCTTTTCTTCTCCTCAAGTGCCCTGAATTATGTGTTCCCCCCAAATTTCTGTCCGTGGGCCTTTTGTGGCTCCCCCTTCACCTTTGCTTTGGGTCATGAATTTGCAGCATGAAATGAATCCATCTGGGGTGGTTTTTCCGGACCTTTCCATTGCACTCAGGAGTGTGGAATTCCTCAGGACGCTCTACAAACCCAGCAGTGCTCTCCCGGCGACGGGGACCTTCACGATGAGGACACCTGGTTCGCCAGGGAATGCCGCAGAGATAACATGGGTGTTTCTATGTAATTCTCATGCCACCACCTGGCCCCTGACCTGGGGTGAAAGACGACTTGCTCACCACAGTCTATGTGCTTCTTGTTACGGGCACAAAACAAGTTGTTGACAAACTGAGCGCAAGGATGCGTGTTTCTAGCCTGTGTTAAGACTTTAAGTTTCTTCGCAAGATCCAAAAATTGGGAGATTTCATATCTGATTTCTAGCTTCTCTTAGAGAAAAAGATATGCTAACGTTAGACTCCAAATTCCTGCGTGAGTAGAATCGACAAAAGCCTGGTAACGGCTCCAGGTTAACAGTCCAGGTTAACACAGCCCCCACCCTTCCCCATTGCCTTAGACCTCCTCAGACTCCTTTGCCTCTTTGCTTAATATCCATCCTCCCTCATTCTGTCCTTCCATCCATCCATCCATGTATCAATCCTTCCTTCTATCTTTGCTTTTTCCTTTCCTTCCTTCCTATACTAACCCTTTCCCTGTCAAAGAGTCTCTCCTCTCATGCTTCCTTCAACTTACCTCACCTCTTCTGTAAAGGTTTTCCTGACTGCCCAGTATCCCCACCTCCTAGTTAATCAGTGACTCTTCTCTAGCTACTCTCTCAGACATGCATATCTGCATGTATTTATCTACACATATTGGACAACCAAGATGTCTACTGAGAGACTAGCATGCAGTAGGCACTCAGCGAGGGGCTGCACGTATAAAATCAAATACAATATGTTCCTGGGCGGCATGGGGTGCACAGTGTGTGGCAAGTGTCAGGATAAAAGGTCCACAGAGTGTGGTGGAGAAGTGAGGAAAGGGCCCTCCATCTGGACCAGGCTCTCCAGAGCAAGGGACTTCCTTGATCAGAGATTTGAAGGACAAGGAATTAATGGCTTAGCTAATAAATTGAGGAAAAGTGAATTTTAGGAAATCATAATCTGAGAAGGCACAGAAGCATAAAGGGAATTGCAATCAGCTCTATATTGTTACAGATAAGGGTACATTTCCTGAAGCAGCAAAAAAATGAGGCAAGAATCATTTTAACCTACTCTTTGTTCAAATCCATGGTTTCCTTTCACTCCATTTTTTTTTTAAGAAGATGTTGGGGGTAGGAGTTTATTAATTAATTTATTTATTTTTGCTGTGTTGGGTCTTCGTTTCTGTACGAGGGCTTTCTCTAGTTGTGGCAAGCGGGGGCCACCCTTCATCGCGGTGCGCGGGCCTCTCACTATCGCGGCCTCTCGTTGCAGAGCACAGGCTCCAGACGCACAGGCTCAGTAGTTGTGGCTCACGGGCCTAGTTGCTCCGCAGCATGTGGGATCCTCCCAGACCAGGGCTCGAACCCGTGTCCCCTGCATCGGCAGGCAGATTCTCAACCACTGCGCCGCCAGGGAAGCCCTGACTCCATTTTAAGTGGTAGAATTGATTAAAGATCACGGTTAAAATACATAAAGGTGATTGTATTTTAGAAGAGAGACTTAGTTTTTAACTTAAGAGACCTACATTTTTCATCTTAGTTCTGTGATTTTATGTGACTATGGAGCCCGCTCTCGAGCTTTCTTTGGAAGCTAGAGTTTGGAAGGGATTTTGGAAGCGGGAACACAATACAGGCCATTTTTAACACGAAGCCTATCATGCTGCTTTGTTCTCACAAGCACAGATAGAAAGATTAAAGAGAAGAGGTTCACAAATGGTCATGACAATTGGATAGGGCTGTACAAGGACAGCTCACTTATTGGGGGTAAAATAAAAACTTGTTTTACCCCAGATTTTTCCAAATTATTTTTGGAAGTTACAACACAATCAAATTTGATTCCCCAAATCTTCTCCTGGGGATTGTTTGGCAAATATGAAATGTAAGTGAGGAAAAATTTCCTCCCAGCCTTCCAAATGGAGTTTTCTGTCATCATATCAGGAAAATATAACCTGAATTTATCTTGCAGGCAGACTAGATGTTATTTCACCTTTTATTTTCCCCTGAAATTACTTTCAAGGATTAAGTCAGAAAGAGAAGGGCTTCCCTGGTGGTGCAGTGGTTAAGAATCCGCCTGCCAATGCAGGGGAACATGCGTTCGAGCCCTGGTCTGGGAAGATCCCACATGCCGCAGAGCAACTAAGCCCGTGAGCCACAACTACTGAGCCCGTGAGCCACAACTACTGAGCCCGCGTGCCTAGAGCCCGTGCTCCGCAACAAGAGAAACCACCGCAATGAGAAGCCCGCACACTGCAATGAGGAGTAGCCCCCGCTCGCCGCAACTAGAGAAAGCCCGCGCGCAGTTACAAAGACCCAACGCAGCCAAAAATAAACAAATAAAAATAAATAAATTTATTTTTTAAAAAAAAAGAAGAAAGGGATTATTTTGTACCAATAATGTGTTCTCTCTATAGCTGGATTTTAGTTATCACCGCCTGAAGCATACTTAACACACTTTAACATTGGTGTTTAGTGCTTAAAATTTCAGGTTCCACATACAAAGTTCCAAATATATCTGCCAAATACGGCAAACCCCCATGAAAGTTATTCATTTTGAAAGTTTGAAGTAGTAGTTTCCTTGATGTTCTAAAGATAAGGACCCCTGCATTCTTTAGCCAAATATCTTGTCTTCTGATAGCTAATAAACTTCAGAATTGAACATAAGAACTTTGTCGTGAACATTCACATATTCACAAAGGAAGGCGTGTGCTCTAGCGCTTCTCATGGGGTTGGCTACCTTGATAATGACATGAGTAGTCCTCATAGACTGCTGGGCAGGCTTTTAGATGCTCCCCAGTGAGTAAATCTGATTTTTTTCCCCTGCTGAATTCTTCACTGTGAATCCAGTGTTACGGGAACATCATCCCTGCACATTCCAATCCATGTTTTTAAGCTCATTTGTTCAGAAGAATTTTGAAAGGGCTTCAAAGATATTATTGGTTTGGTTGTAGCCCCCAAGGCTTGAGAAACGGCTTCCTTACTTCCACACCATCTTTAACCACAAGTTACGCATAAAGATAAGGTGTAACACAATGTTCTTGAGGATAATCATAAGATTCATCAGACTAAGGGGAGGAAAAAGCCAGGATTTGAGCTTTTGCAAAACTTAAAAATGTGGCATCAGCAGATAAGACCTTCTAATTCCTGACTATAGAATTCGAGAAAAAAATTCTGGAATAGCTTTGAAATATCCTCTCAAAGAAACTTTTGGGAGCCCTCAGAATGAATTGTTCCCCGAGAATTTCTCCAGCGTTGTGAAGTTTGGTCCTCCAGTGATTAAAAGGGATACTTGATACAAAATCTTTACAGCCATTACAGTTTTTCTTAATATGTTCTAATATTGTTTAATATTATATACCACAGAGAATTGCACTCTAGTAATAAGAGCAACCCGTATAAAAATAAGGTTTGTGTGAATCCGATTTAAATGCCATGATAAATGAGGAGTTTGGGATTAACATATACCCACTACTCTATATAAACTAGATAATCAACAAGGACCTACTGTATAGCACAGGGAACTCTACTCAATATTCTGTAATAACTTATATGGGAAAAGAATCTGAATGGATATATGTATATGTGTAACTGATTCACTTTGCTGACACCTGAAACTAACACAACATTGTAAATCAACTAGACTCCAATATAAAATAAAAATTAAATTAAAAAAATAAATAAATGCCGTGATACCCACGGTGGGGACGACACAGTTCCTTTGATCCGTGTACTTAGGCACAAAAAAGTTGAACGCTTGTCGTCTGTGATAACCTGCTTCCAACCTTGACATACAAGTGAGCCTCATCAGATTTGTGTTTTGGCTGGCATCTTCAGTTGCCTTCTAGAAAAAATTATTCCTTTTTAATGAGGAGTGTTTCCAAGAGTGCCAAGCTGGTTTTGAAGAGTAAAGCGATGCTGATGGCAGAAGACGACCGCCTTGTTCCGCCTCATACCTGAGCCCAGGAAGCGAAATACTCGTTTGTTTTGTGTGTTTACCCATGTCGGCCTAACACATGCCACCGTTTAATGGAGACTTAGACAAGATTTAACATAGTTTTATGATTCTCTGACTCTATTTGCTGTTGGGCTAAGGCCATTGTCAAACAATACAGAGATATAAAAAGAGAAAAGAATGATTCCCCTTCTCTTACCAATTCATCCTTCTGAGGTAAGTCGAGTTATGTACCCATCCTCTTCTTCATATGCTCCTGCAAATACATCTTTATATTAACACACAAATACGTAGTGTTTTTACCTTATAAAAATAGCGTTATATTGCACAGTTTTCTGCAACTTGCTTTATCACTTACCAGCTTCTCATGGGGGAATCCCCCTGGACCATACAGACAAATTATTCATTTTCATTTTAAAGAACACCAAAAACTTAAGATTCTGATTCACTTTGCATTAAAATGTATTAAAATGGGGAAGGAATTTTTTAAATCGTACTGTATTCCTATCTAGTAACATAAGTTTTCATTTATTGAGGTGTTTTTAGGGTGTTTTTTGTTTGTTTTGTTAGTTTGTTTTTTGGCTACACAGCTTGTGGGATCTCAGTTCTCTGACCAGGGATTGAACCTGGGCCACGGCAGTGAAAGCCCAGAATCCTAACCACTAGGCCACCAGGGAACTCTGTTATTGAGGTTTTCTTTTACATCTTTCAAGAGGAAAAAAAGGTTTTCATGTAGCTATTGTAATTCTTTGTTAAATTTTTTTTTTTTTTTAGATTTTATTACTTTCATGAAAAAGCTTTTATTTTCCATTCATGTTTAAGTGGTTATCACTAGTATGGTAGATTGTACGATTCGTCATTATCTACTTCCTCCGTGGTAAGAGAGGTCTGCTTGTTGGATATCATTTGCAGTACCTTCTTAGAGATGAAGCACCCATCCATCCTGTCCCCATTTGTGTTGGCCATGTGACTTGCTTTGGCCAATGAATATATGAGATAAACACAGCAAACCGAAGCTTGAAATTCAAGTGTGTGATAATACTTGTCCTCTTGAGCTCCTGCTCTCTGGCATGAACATGGCCAGGTTGGGGCTACTTCTTCAGCCTAGATCCTGGAACAAGAATGCTCGTGAAGCAGACCTGCAGCCAACCCGTAGCTTGGAGCGGGGTAGCTGCCAACCATCAAGACCTGTGAAGGGTGTGTCATAATTTACTTTACTTCCAAGTTAAGACGTTCATTTGCCCATTGCATGGATGCTGACAGAAGACACAACTCCTAGACCAGAGACAAAAGACAGCAGCCAGAGTGAGTGTCAGCACGTTTGTGTTGATTCCCCGAGTCTTCATTCCCATGGTGGGGCCCGGATACATGCCTGAACACAAAGTCGGTTGCATCACAGGAGAGGGACAGTGAACTTGAAATCCCATCACGTCATAGCAAGCAGTAAGCAAGCCTGCTCTTTGCCCCAGAGGTAGGTATTACCTTCTCCCTCAAGCTTGCTCACTGCATACTCAACCCTGAGGAATGGCTGGGTAAAAAAAATAATCAGGGTTTTGAAGGCTTAGCATACCCAGCAGGACACATAGGGACACAAGAGGCTCATGAAAGAGTATCTCCCACCACCAACCCTCAGGCCTCATGGAATGTCAGTGAGAAATAAATGTTTGCTATTGTATCAGGGTTGTTTTGCTACAGAACAAAGTTAACTGATGCAACAAGTACAGAGAAAAATCCATTGACGTCTGTATATTTATCTTACATCTTGCCACCATACCTTAGTCTCTTATTTTAAAAAATAATTTAGTATAGTTTCTTGAGTTCTCTAAGTATAACAACATCTTCTGCAAATAAAGTGAATTCTCGCTGCCCTCCCCCAGTATTTATGTTGATTGTTATTATTTTGTGTTCTTACCTTCAGCATTAGCCTAAGTTTCTAATTTTTGAATAATAATGGTGATAGCAAACATGCCACTCTTCATTCCAAACCTAACCTTTGATGCTTTGCTTGTGATGCTGGGGCTGGAATTTAGCAGACCGTGTTTTCGCTTTGCAAGGTGGCTGCTTGTTAAACTGTGCTGATGAAGAGTTCACTGGCAGAGAGCTCCCAGGAAGGAGAAGGAAGCAGGGATTGTTCCTTACTGTTTGTTTTCTGGTCACTTCTTATTCGCTCCCTGTTCTATGAGCGTCAACCTACCGATGCTGCTTCATCTTGACAGAGCAGTTCCTTCCCACAGCAGCAGGACAATCCCATGAACAGTTTTCTAACATGTGTAGGAACCGCCTCTTTGCACCCCCAACTCAGAGATACATGACATCTGCGTTTCATTTCCTCGAGGCCTTTCTCTAAGCTTCTAAGCTTTAATAACTCCAACTTCTCTTCTTGATCCCACTCCATCATATAGTGGTAGCTGTTTTCTGCAGTTGCTACCTCTGTGATCCCAAGTTCTCTTTTTGTTTTTAAGCTACCTTGTGACGTTGACACCTAGGTAATAATTCTTTATATTAAATTCTCTCTGCTAAAATAACTGGTGTGGTGTCTGCTTCTTGACTGACCCCTGATTGAGAAAGTAGCTATCCCTATTTATTTTCTGCTTTTAATGATGACGCTTTACCCATTAGCCTTTTAGCCCTGTAACTGCTGGGTTTTGGTTTTTGGTTGATTGTTATTGAAGTTTATCAGTGTGTTTCTTGTATATATTGACAAATGCATTTTTTCTTTCTTGTTAATGTAAGAAACTAGACATTTTTCGTAATGTTGAATCATCGTATTCCATATTTCTGGAATAAATAGCTAATAGTTAACACATTTGTAGCACTTACTACATATGCTCCAGGCATTTTATATATATAAATTCACTTAGCAAACCTCCTTGGTCATGGCTCATAATTACATTGCCAAATGTTTATTTAGAACTTACATTGATAACTGAAATTCAACAATATTTGGAGTTTTATCTCTTGTATTGATATTACTTGTTCCTACTATCTTATCACCTCTATCGAACTGAAAGATCCTTGAAAATCAATGTCTTACTATGCAGTCAGTACCTCAGTATCATGCAAGAGCGTGTGTTGATGTTTGTTGAATGATTAAACACACTTAATAGATCTAAAGTAAGTCTACTTTATGAAAATTAGCATTTATTCTGTAACATAAATTCTGATTTCACACATTTAAAAATATTTGTAAGTAATCAAAATACATAAAAATGGATACATTTAATATTAAACTAGACTTTTCTGGGCATATGTATGCATTTCAGAACTCTAACATTTTAAGAATTATTGCTTATCCTGTCTCCTTAAATGTCTCTTCATAGAGTTTTAAAATTCTCCAACATTTTGTTAATAGCAATAATTACTGTTGTATATTTTTGAGTTACTGCATTATGTTTTGTGATGTAGATTATATCAAAATTCTTCCTTTTTCCAGAAGATTAAAGACAAATTAGTAAAAGATATGCATCAAGGATTCTTAATGTATGAAACCATTTTCAACAAAATGTTTTTTATTTAAGTCAAAATTGGATTTCCACGGTTTAGGGCTTCAGGGCTTCTAAGCCATTGCTCCCACAGATTTAAGACTTGAACTGGACATCAAAGGTTATCGTGCGGCCTCTTCAAGGCACTAGCTAAAGTTTTGGTAACCGTTTTCTGTGGTTTAGCTTTGCTTGAATCCTTCCCTTCAAAGCAGCTGTTGCTATGTCATTGAGATTAAGTTTAAGGACAAGATGTGTTATTATTTATTTGTATGTTTTTTTCAATTGTATTTTAAGGACCTTCTGTGTGCACAGGAAAGTACTGGCAGACGGGTAAGTAAAGATGTTATCGTCTACCACCGAGGATTGTGCAACATAAGGACCCACATGCAGACCCACATTTTATATAGAAATAACATTGTGGGACAAACTTTTTTTTGCAATCCCAAAGCAATAGGAAAAAGAAAAAAAAAACCTATCATAAGGAGAGGAGCACAGTGCTATATTGGCACCCTGAGGATTTTTTCCTTATTTGTTTTTGCTATTGTTGTTTTAATTCTAGGTTCTGATTTTATGTAGTTTGGGGGGTAATGACTGGGCATTTATGATCACAATCACAAAGGATCTTTTTCTCACACCCTTTCATCATGTTTGGAAGCAGTAATATAAACCATGGTAATAGAAATTATTTTACTATTATTTATTTTTTCACCTTCCCTAATACCCTAAAGTTTATAACTCTAATTTTCATGAGTAGGAATGACATATGTATGTGTGTGTATACACACACATATATATATATATACACACATACATATATATCCTTTTTACTGAAACACAGTAGTTTTATAAAGCTTGGGCTGGATTTATTTGAAAAAATACTCTATTTTAATTCATTATATAGCCTTTTTAATAAAGTCTAACTTTATTAAAGTGACCTAAAATTCATTTTATCAGTTCAATTCACTTATCTCAGCCTATGTGGTTTCTGTGTGTGTGTGTGTATCATCCACCTGATGGTGGCAAACATGCTACACAGTTTTGAAAACTGCAAATACAAAGAGCTATTTTGATGATCATCTAATTTTAGAAGCAAATTATGGCATAGAACTACAGTTTAATTATATTAAGTATAGTCTCCATTACTGTCCTATATTTTTATCTCAGTTTTCACTTTACCTCTGAACATAGATTCTTCTTTTCATAGGTTTTCCTGAATTATGATTTAAAGACAAGGAAATAAGAAATGCATATAGTTTATAGTGTGTTAAGTGACAGACACGAGGATCTATTTCAGGAAATTAAAATGGCAACCTGGGGGAATTTGTTTTCTATAAATTAGGTTTATTAAGAAATACAAATTTTCTCATTCACATCAATTACATAATATTTAGAAACACTGGAAAGTCGGTAGTTTAAAACTTCACACAATTGACTTAAAGAAGAGGTTTGTTCAAAGTTTTTCACCAACTCTCTGGAATGCCAGTCATAGGATAAAACATAAGACATACTAACTATTTTTTTCTGGTGCTAGCAGCCCCTTTATTGGGTGGCTTAAGAACTGTTCAGTTTTCTGTACAGTTTTTGATTGCTTTTTAATGTTTTTTTTGTTTCATTCTTTTTAAAATGTTGATACTATTTTCACAGAAAAAAAAGAAGCATAGGCCAAAATAAGAAAATTATGTTGAGCAAATGTTAATGGAAATTGACTTAGGTTTTAAAACTGAAGTGGACACTTTTGAGCTGTGAAGTTCTGAGTTTTGTTTTATTTTCATCAAAAATTCTCAGATTTTATGAGAGCAACTGAAGTCAGGAGACCATCCTGAAGGAAAAATTGGGGGGGGAAAGGTGAAAATAGAATATTTCAGTTGCACAGCAACATCTTTGCTGTTTTGAAAATAAATCTT
Source organism: Delphinus delphis (assembly GCF_949987515.2). Classification (NCBI taxonomy): domain Eukaryota; kingdom Metazoa; phylum Chordata; class Mammalia; order Artiodactyla; family Delphinidae; genus Delphinus; species Delphinus delphis. Next base: position 175,581,053 of record NC_082684.1, read on the forward strand.
TGCAGGTGTGTTTCCGATCTGACTTTCTTGCTCAAGGAACAATGTTTATCATTTTCTGAATTTACCAGCAATTGGTGTGCACTGAGGGCTCATTTATTTCTTACAAAATGTCGCTAACTCACTCCTGTCCTCTTAAATTTAAAACAGCTGCTAGCCACTGGCAGGATCTAAATCTTAACAGAGACAGAATTCCAGACTCTCTGGATGCCTGTATTACACTCTTGTTAATAACGATCTCTGTCCGTCAAGGTGACGACAGGACAACGTGGGGCTATACACGTTTTCTCTGTCCATATGTAAAAAGCTAAAGCTTTTATTTTGTTAACAAAACCCCATGATTTCATTAAATAACCCCTCTGATTATTGGTGTCATTTGATGAAGCACTATAATTTAGTTTTGCTTGAAGCCCCCTAACTTCCGAAGTTGTTTCCTTTCTAGGCAGTTATATTTTTAATGTTATCTGGGAGTTAGAGTAGCCTTATTTACTGGAAGTAGCAGAGGGATCCAAACTCAACTTTAAAAGGTGAGGCAAATTTGGGAAAAGAAACATATTCTTTAGTTTTCAATTGTTTAGAATTTTATTTTCAGATACCATTTTCACAATGTAGAATTTATAATCTCAACATTTCCTTGTAAAGAAGACAATAATTTCAACTTTTCCAATGACTACCTCACTGTTTAAAATAAGAATTTTGACATAAGCCTTAAATACCGGGATTTTCAGTCAAAGATACAATACTGCTTACTTTACCAAAAAGAAATCATTTTGTTTTCCTTAGGTTTTCTTGCAGAACGACTGTTCACTTTCTATAAAGATAGATTCATCTGTTGTGAACAAGGCTGAAGATTATTTTCCTGCATAAGATAAATCACTGGAAGAGACAGTAAAGCATTCAAAATGTACTTTATGTCCTACCAGAGAAAAATCCAAATCACTCTTCTCCACAGTGAATTCATGGTTTCCTGCAAGATAAGATCTCATCCTGTTAAGGACTTCATCTTGGAAGAAGAGAGAACATCATCTCTCAAGGGAGCTCCAGTATCATAATTCATAAAATCAAATGTGTCAATAAACACAGGTCTAATTTTAAAATAGCCACATCCACGTCTCTGGCACCTAGAGCCTGAACACTCGGTGTTAGACTGTAGTATTTTATAATAACATAAATCTGTAAAAGAGAACAAATAATTGTTGAATTATTTAAAAGTTTTCATTCTCATGAATAAAATTTAAATGCTCAGCAATCCTTAATGACTACATTTGGAATCCCTTCCTTAGTGATGAGAATTAACTTTGCAATTTAATTTGCCGCTTTACCATGTGAAAAAGAAAGATAAAAAATAAGCCTCTTGGGAACGGGAAGAAAATTTCCAGTCTCTCACCAGCCAATCCAGTTTTTAATCAGCACTTTCTCTCTCTCGACATTATTGGCATTTTCACCCCCATTCCTCCCCCAGGTCTGGTTTACGGACACAACTAACTGTACAGATCTGAGGTTTGGATTTCATTTCACCTTGAAGTGTTTGCCTAGATTTGTTTTACTGGTCAACATGGTAGTCCAGAATGCAGAAAAGATTTTAAACAAATTATAGACTCTGCTAAAGAAGATACATGATATTCTAGGTATAAGATATCAGGAAAGAAGTATAGCAAAAATTTCCAAACGTTTACTACTTTTTCTTATAGTGTCAGGCTTACCTCTAGGTGGTCACAAAGCACTGAGCTGATCTCCCTGTGCTATGTGGCTGCTTCCCACTAACTATCTATTTTACATTTGGTAGTGTATATATGTCAATACCACTCTCTCACTTCATCCCAGCTTACCCTTCCCCATCCCCGTGTCCTCAAGTCCATTCTCTATGTCTGTATTCTTGTCCTGCCCCTAGGTTCTTGAGAACCTTTTTTTTTTTTAGATTCCATATATATGTGTTAGCATACGGTATTTGTCTTTTTCTTTCTGACTTACTTCACTCTGTATGACAGACTCTAGGTCTATCCACCTCATTACAAATAGCTCAATTTCGTTTCTTTTTATGGCTGAGTAATATTCCATTGTATATGTGTGCCACATCTTCTTTATCCATTCATCCGATGATGGACACTTAGGTTGTTTCCATCTCCAGGCTATTGTAAACAGAGCTGCAATGAACATTGTGGTACATGACTCTTTTTGAATTATGGTTTTCTCAGGGTATATGCCCAGTAGTGGGATTGCTGGGTCATATGGTAGTTCTATTTGTAGTTTTTTAAGGAACCTCCATACTGTTCTCCATAGTGGCTGTATCAATTCACATTCCCACCAACAGTGCAAGAGGGCTCCCTTTTCTCCACACCCTCTCCAGCATTTACTGTTGGTAGATTTTTTGATGATGGCCATCATGAATGCATTTTAAAGTATTTAAATGAATGAAGTTTTTTAGAAGGAAGTTTTAAGTGAACTGAGAAGTTACCAATCTAGTCTCTTAATTAGCTGAGAAAAGCTTCTTGAGAAAAATGGGGTTTAAGGAGTACAAGCTACAGAATATCTGGATCTTCTCCTTCCTGCAAACTGGGGGGTTCTTGGAGTTCAGCTGCCATCTTGGATGGAGAGGTGACTTTGAGAATGTAGATCAAGCATTGACTGAGCAACAAGATGGAAAGAGCCTGAATCCCTGGCACCACTGTGGGCGAACTTGTCCTGGACCACATATATCCAGACAGTTTTACGCATCGAGAAATAAACTTCAAATTTGTTTAAGCCTGTTATCTCAGGGGTTTTCTGTCACTTGCATCCAAACCTTATCTTGACTAATGTCAACAGCAGTACCTAAAGTGTGACTAGACAAGAGAATGTCCCCCAAATAACAGACTTATTAAATACCCACATTCTATACAGCCTCGGAGCTCACTTTAAAGTATAATTTAAAGGTGATTGAGTCGACCATTTGTGGTATAGAACAAAACGGAAACGTGATAATTAACAGGATAATTAACTTTCCTTCTCCCATGTTGTTACCTGAGAACAGAGGCCAAGGGAAGGAGAGAAGCTTCTGTGACTCTCTGCTGGGTAAGCCTGTGTGCTCTGTGAATGCAATCCGTGCAACACGCACATAGGCCTGGCCATACTGTGCATCCAACCTTCTATATCGTACTTCAATTTTTCTTAAGTATTTTTCTTTTTTGTTTAAATACCAAAAAGCAATATCTTATTGGAAAAAATCTCTAATGCACAAGAAGTTTATTCTCTAGAAGACAGACATAGAAACAGTGAAAAATCTATCTATAGGGCAAAATGTAACTATTGAAAATCATTACTTCACTTGGAGCATTAGTGGATTTCTGAGCAAAGCTGTTTATTTTTCAGGTTTTATGATCCTTCTTAAGCTAGAGTCTTAAATGATCCAGCCCTTCACTTTCAAGGTCCATCATAAACTCCAGTGCCACATGGGTAGCTTAAATAGCCCCCAGTTGGGGTTATGGGAAAACAGGGAACATCTGTGTCTCTGAACTGGGCAGCTTCACTCCAACGATGAATGCCCTGGGTGAAGAGGGGGGCTAACATCATCAGAGCCTCTGATATTTGGAAGAAGCCAAAATACTTGCTTTTTAAATGTTATCTTCTGATATTCAAGAATTTAAAAACACAACATGGACCAAATCGAACACCTCAGTGACCTGAGCACCATCTCTAGCTTAAAGTCCAGGTGCAACTGGATCTGACCTTGCAAAATCAGATTTTAAAATTTAACTTTAATTTGGCCTCATTATATTGCTTTAACTGATTACAAACTGCCTGAACCCAACATAAAGTGTAAACAATAAATGACACTTTGTCAAGTAGAGAAGAGACATGCCGAATTAATTACCAAGGGGAACCTTCACATACCTTTAGAGCCAAATAGAACTCAACTGGGATGAAACTCAGAGAAGTTGTGACTTTGTTTTCCCAGAACAACAGGGCTTTGCGGATAATCAAAGAGTTTGGGTGATGACAGTGATGACTTTTGTCTCCTAGGTTGCACCCACCTGTCACCTGTCAGGGAGATGACATACCCTCCTCAACTGAATTCAAGAAATTTGCCCGATGCCTTTCACATTCCGGAAACTGTGTTAGGTGCTAAGGACACAAAGTTGAGCGAATCAATCTCCGTCTTCAAAGAATTCATAGCTTAGTGGGGAGGAAGACGTATAAGCATTTATAAAGCAGTGTACTGTGTGCTGTTAAATCAAAGATGCTATCTGTGATAAGATAAGTCATTATTTTTTTGTAAAACGAAGAAAAAAATTAATTAAATTATGTTATCCTTTCCATTTTAAGATGCATTCTGATTTGAGAGATATTTAAATGTCATGTGCTATAGAAGTTTCTTTAAGGAGCAGAGGGAAGAGATGGTTTGACCACCTGGGCAAAGCAATGAGCTCCAGGGTAGTATTTAAGGCTGAAATTGGGAGTCAGATAACTTTAAGCTACGTGACCTAGGGCAAGTCACTTAACATCACTTTTTCTCTCATCTGTAAAAGACATAAAAATAGTAGCTACTCTGAAGAGTTGTTGTGAAGGTTAAATAAAGATTTCACATAGAGCGCTGATCAGTGATTTAGATCTAAGCGCTCAAAAAAGTTGGCTGTTTTTAGCAGAGAGAGTTAATGATAGGACTTGAAGGAAGACTAGGTCTTTTCCAAGAGATAAGGGAGAAAATAGATCCCACGGAGGAAGAACAGAATACACAAAGACTTCAAGCCTGTTTCTGGAACATTCTGCTTGACTGCGGTGCTGTGGTAGGTGAGGTTTCTTCCTTGAGGAATTCTGGAGCTTTCTGACACCTTCTTCTTTCTCCTGCACCTTCTTCCCCTGCCCTCGAATCCCAACACACCCACAAGGCAGCTTGGTTCCTTCAGCTTTTCACTCAAAAGCATGCACCTGGCCCTTTACTCAGTCACGGACTTGGCCTCTCAGAGCCACACCACTGGTGACTTGCTTTCCTTTCCCCTCCTCACTCCCCCACCCCACTCTTGCCTTTGGGAGAAGCCTTTGTCCAATATCCTTTGTCTGAAAGGATTCACTGCTGTTCCCTAGTGCCTGTCAATTTCTTTCCAGGGACTTCATGCAAATAAGGGTGCAGGTGGCCTGCACTGATTTCGCAGCGTTCCCTGAGGGCTAACACCCTATTAGGGCTTTCACTCTGAACAACGTTCAGTGATCCTAATCCCCTCCGAAGCTTGGAGAAGTTACTGGATTTCTCCAAATAACTGGGCACAGAAGTACCCAGGCAAGCGGACCCTGTTCAGGGTTTTGCGATATTATGCTGCACCATCCTTCAAACAGTTATTCCTCCTAAAGGATTTTTCTTCTCGGTATTATTTCTATTAACACAGTGCCCCCTGTTTAGAAAGCAGCTAGTATCCTGAGTAAGAAACCAGCCAGTGTGTGGATTTGAGGTCATGTATCCATCCGTTCATTCCTCCACACATCTTTAGTGAGTACCTGCTCAGGGTAGGGTCCTCAGGTACCAGTAAACCTTTGAGGTTGAACAAGACCAATATTACCCCTACTCTCACAGAGCATACAGTCGAGCAGGGGAGGAGGTGAAAATCATTTCCAAGGCCCAGAGCAAAGGCAGTTTAGGCAAAGCTTCTCGGAGGAAGCTTCTGCAAAGGAGAGACCACAGGATGGGGAGAATTAGCTAAGTAAAGGGATGAGAGAAGAGAGGTGATAAGATGAGATACGAAATAGAACTTTGCAAACCGTGTCACAGCAGCTGTAAGATTGTGGGCTTACGAACGTACCTCCTTCTGCAGCCCCCCAATCTCTGTCCCCAGTCTTTCTTCCACCAAGCTACCCATCTCTGCTCCTTTCTCATGACAACCTCTCTTTTTTTGGGTGTAACTCTTGTTTTGTGGCTGTTTATCATGTTGTCATTATTACAGTCTTGGTTTTTGTCCTGGAGACAAGAGCCCTTCTGGATGTAGAAGTGACCTGGTTATTGTGTTGATTACCTCGACCAGATCCTGGAGCTGGGAGGGATGCAAGGGGGTTGGAATGGGATTTGGTTTGTCTTGATCTTGATTCTGAATGATGAAATATGCATAGAAGTCAGGCAAGTGGTGGTTATAATAGTGTTTCTGAAACTTTTTGAATTGAGATCCATGGTAAGAAATACATTAACATAGCAACTCGGAAAACACACACGTTACTGAAACAGTAGTTTACTGAAGCTTGTGTTTTGGGAACAATTACCCTTATTGCATGGGATACAATTTGATATTTGGGATTCTGATTAGTGTTTTTCAGGCTGGTAATCCATTAATGGGTCACAAAATCAATTTACTAGGTCATGATGAGCACCTCAAAAATGGAAATAGAAGTGCGGAGACAGGCCAGGAAATGGCGAAGAAGATACCCCTACACTGTGGTCAGTCTTTAGGAGCTAGAATTTACAGACCTTGCACTTTCCAAGTCCCTGTTTCTTGCCTTGTTACTTGAAACTCAATACAGATCAGTGGTTATGGCTGCAGATTCTAGAGTATCTTGACTCTGTTACTCAGAGGCTGTGAGACGTGTGACACTTGGTCTCCTGCACTCTGCTTGCCCCGTGTGTAAATGGGAGATAATAACAGCACTTTCCTCATCCAGTTGCAAGGATTAAATGAATTAATGCAGTGTCTGGTGCATATAAACACTCGACAAATATTAGCCATTATATTTCAACCTTTTGTTTTCCCCTAGTGTTAAGGTTCAGCTTTTCGCAGTTTGCCAGTAGGACAAAAGGAACAGTTACGAAGTACAGGGCCCTGGAACCCAGCTTGCTAGGGGCAACAGATACCAAAGTGAAACAACCACCAGGGGAAACTGAAACCCCAAGGGCCAGAGTGAAGGAAGGTCCTTAGTCCTTCCAGTGCTAACCCTTGAATGTCCAGGGATTTGTTTTGTTTTTGTTTTTCCTTAAAGAAAGCAGTTCTCCTAACAGTTCCTCTCTCTAATATCAACATACGTTTGACCCTAGCTCCTGGCTACTTATCTAGATCAGATTCCAGTCTGTTACAGAAACTTGACTGTATCTGATCATGTATTTCCCCCAAATTTCTACTTGATATTCCCTGAGGTTCCTCTCCTTGTTTGGGTATGCTTCCTGCCTGTCAATCTTTTGTTGGCCGCATTACTTCTTCCCTGCATCTAGCAAGACAGGAGGCTTTTGTTTTTTTTTGTTTTGTTTGAAAATCTTGGGGTATCAAGAGAAAAAAATTGCTAAATAATAAGATGAGAAGAAAGGAATGTCTTCTGTCATACCATCTTACAGAGGCAAAAGTATTTTGTATTGAAGAACTTTTAATGCATTTGGTGTATATCTCTTAACCATTTCCATTCCATAAAAGGACAGATGACATATACGATGTGTGGGACGCTCCCATAGGAGTATCTAGAATCTCCTTAAAAAAGGATTCCAATTTTGGGGATTTTATAAGCATGTAAATAATGAAATTAACAATTTAAAGTTTTCTTAAAATTGTTTTGCAAGGAAAATATACTGTCATTTGTTCAATATGCAGAAGTTTTAAAAAGTGCTTATTTTTCTATAACTGCTCCACAGAACAAAAACCTTATTTTTGTTAAAATTGTTATCTACAAACTCTAAAAATTTCTTATGTCATTTGATGATCGTTAAAACCTTGTATGATATATTAAGACAAAATGTACGAATAATATCCAAATCAGAAACTTCTCTAAGCTTTAATTACTTACGTGGATTTTTCCTGAATAATAGGTTTATTTCTAACCAGCCCAGATATCAGGCGTTAAAGGCTAACATTCCCCAGCATCACTCTTTCCTATAAAAATACCGCAGTATTTTCAGTGAGAGTGTAAACAAACAATTGTTTCAGGTTTTATTTACACTGGAGCTGCCGGGCAAAATTCCCTGCTTCATCTAGCTGTTTGTCGTGATTCCAAGTAAGTTTTTAAAAGTGATCTTTTCTCTCTTCAGTACTTCCTCCTTAGCGTCTATTTCCAAGGCCTGTTTTTCCCATTCTTTATTTTTCAAGACATATTTGCCTGAGCCACTTTTAAGCATCAAGTTTTTTTTTCTGCCTATAAGAGTAATAATATAAGAATCCAACAAGTCAGAAATAAATGTTTAGTATATTGCTGTCGGCTTCTCGAGCCTTCCTTTTTCCTTCCACTGAGCCATCTTTGAACCAGCACCATTCACTTTTAAGAACACAGGAAAGAGCCTAAAAAGGGGCAGAGACCCGTGGGACGGGCGCAGGAAGGTGTCGTCACGCGAGGAGGAGGTGGCGGAAAGTTTACAAGAGCGAAGAAGCGAACATCCTTGTTTGTACAGATCATCGCCTGCTAAGCTTAATAGAGGAGAACGGTAGTCTGCAAGTCGTCTCACTGAGCCAAAGCGGGAAACCCAGTAGGAAGGGTAGAGGCTAAAAACTCAAGTAATAAGGCTAGAGGAGCCGCCGGGACAGGGTGGGGCCGCCGGGCGCCCGCCTAGCCTCGAGCGGGAGCCGGAAGGGCGGGCCCTAGGAGGCGGGGCCGAGCCGATGTGGGCGGGACCAAGAAGGAGCAGGTCCGGTTGGGGCGGGGCCTGGGGCGGGGCATAATCAGAGTGGGCGGGGCCAAGCCAGGGCCTATCCAGTTGGGGCGGAGTCTCGAGGGGGCGAGGCAGGAGCAAAGGCCGGTGGGGGAGCTGACCCCGCCCGGCCGAGGGGCCCGTGGCACCTGGTGAAGAGCAAATGGCTGTTTCCTCATGTGGAGGACTTTTAAGGAACACGTGAGGGAGGGAAGGCGATGTCTGTGGAAAATCTACCTCACAACCCTGGCGTCCTGCTCCAGCCCCCGGGCGACAGCCCGCTTGCTGGGTTCCCAGGGCCTTTGCAGCCACGTGGGCCGTCTGCGCCTGCGCCCGCTCCCAGGGCTCCGCGGCGGGGCGGGGCCGCTGAGGAAGGGCGTGTCTCCCGCCGGCGCGCGGGGGGCGGGGCCGTGGGGGGGCGGGCGGCGGCGACCCGCGGCCTGACCTGCCCGGGCGCCGGGTCTCATGACGTCACCTCGCCGTGACGCGCACGCGGTAGGAAAACTGTAAGTTTCTGAGGATTCCTGCAGTTCCCCAGGCCTGCGGGGCTAGCCCGGCTGCTCGCACCCCCGGAGTCGGTGGTGGCCGTGGGTTCTGCTCCTGGGGCGGTCCGGGGAGCCGCTGAACGCGGTGACGGGACAGGTGCCCGCCCGGGCGGGGAGCGCGCCCTCCGCGGCGGGAGGGACGGGCGTGAGAGCAGGCGAGGCCGCGCCCTGGCAGCACCGCAGCGTCTCCCCTGGGGCCGATATCGAGGCCGGGGAGGGGGGAGTCCGGGGGGGAGAGGCCCCTTTCTTTCTTCCCCGATGGGGGCACTGGGTTCCCCTCTGCACATACTGAGTCAGGGGTGCAGGGTTCCTGCGGAGACACCCCGCCCCCCCCGCCCGGGCTTCCTCTGGGGTCCCGCGAGCGACCAGGTGGCTGAGGCGGAGCCACTTGCAGGGATGACCACTTGCTGCCTCAGTGCCCTTTTCGCGTACACTGGAGGCGAAGCGGCCTCCGGCCTCCCTCCGAGGCAGCCCCAGGGCCGGGCGCGTCGTGAGAGCACGCGAGGTGACACTAGCATGTGACCGCGCCAGGAGAAAGCGTACAAAGGCACTGGGCTACTCTGCGAACGTGGGGACCCGCAGCCCTCTGACAGAGGTCTCGTGGGCCGGGGTCCTTGCCGCAGGTCTGCCTCCCGCCTTCCTCCGCCCGCTCTGATCCTGGACCGCCTTCGAGCCCGACGGCCGATCTGAACGTGGTGGACGGGGGCCAAGAAGTCGCTGGAAGCGTCACCGCAGCGCTCTCGGCGATTATGAGGCCCCGCCGTGCGGGTTTGCAGAGAGAACTCTGAGCGCCCCGGAAGAGTCGCGGGGTGCTGCCGTGTCCCCATGGAACGCCCCGCCGTCGTAGCTGCCTGCCCGCCCGGGCTTGGTGCGCCGCCGACGCGTTAGTGCTGTGCCAGAATCGTTCTCAGGTGCAGGGCAGGTGCTTGTCAGGAACTTCGAAGGGCGGAGGACCAGGCACCCCCGGTGTATTTATTCAGGAGACTGAGAGATCACGTTTCCGTAGAGTCAGCTCCAGGGCCTAATACTCTTCCATCCTAGTTTGAAGGGCCTTAGACTGGGAACGCAGGGGTTCGAACCTTTGTTCTGCTCGTTACTAGCCTTTGCGTCCAAAGATGAGTCACCCAAACTTGGAACTTGAGCCTTCTCCCTAAAATGGGAGATGATGGTATGCGTAGTATCGCTCTCCTGAGGTTCAGCTGTGGTCATGAAGGTGAAAATGAGAGTACGGTGTCGTTACTAAGAAATTCACGCCGGTTCCCTAACCTGGGGAAGAGGTGTGTTGTGCTCTCAGAGTCAGGTCCTGGGTCAGAAGCGGAACTAGAGCATCAAATGAGATGACATGTCCAACCTAGTGGAGCTCACGTTCCGGCGGGGCACTGGGCAGCAAAGAGCAAGGACGTGATGTTATTTCAGACGGCGGTAAGTGCGGTGAAGCAAAGGAAGACAAGGCCAAGAGTGGGAGAGCAGGGCAGGTCGTTTCAGAGGGGGTCTGTCTGGGGACACCTCTCAAAGGGGGTGGTAGTTGAATGGATTGACGGGAGAGGAAGAGCCTGAGGTAAGAGCATGTCAGGCAGGAATAATCATAGCAGTGAACCTTGCCTGGAGCTTACTGTGTGTGAGGCCCTCGTCTAAACGCCTAATGAAGTTTTTACAGCCTTCTGAGGTCTGTATTACTATCTCCATTTTTATCGATGGGGATAGGGCCCTTGTAGGCGTGGGGCAGTGAAGATGCTCCTCGAAGCGTGATGGAAAGCCACAGGGAGGTTTGCATCACGGGAATAGCGTCTGACTTCAGTGCTCTTGGAGAGTTAGCCGGAGGGTCGTGGAGCGGGGAGTGTTGAGAGTGGGGAGGTGGGAGAGTCTTGCTGCCCCCTGGGGAGAGACGGTGGGCGCCTGCACTAGGGAGGTACTGGCGAGGTGACGGTACGTGGGCAAAGTCGTGGAAAGCTTCTGAAGCCAGGAGTGCTGGTGTGGACTTGCTAGTTGGAGGGTGGGGAAAAGGAAGAAGTGATGACTTCTCAGGTTTTAGGCTGGAACAGCTGGATGGATAGTGGCGCTGTTTCCCGAGACGAGAGAAAGGGGTTTGGGAAGAAAACCGTGCATTCAGTTTTGGACGAGTTTTAGATGCCTGACATAGTAACAGCAGTATTGGCGCTAGGAATAACAGTAAGCACCGTGTAAGCGTGAACTGTGTGCCCGATGGGGTTTTAAACATGTTTACACATGTTAATTCATTTAATCCTTATATCACAGCTGTGTGTGCCAGGAGCCCTCAGGGCCCCCACTTTACGCGGGAGAAGACAGAGGCACAGAGAGGTTCAGAGTGACCCGCCTGCTGGCACCCAGCTGGGCAGTGATGGAGCTGGGATTCAGACCCCAAGCCGTCTGACTTCCAAGCCCATGCAGTTTATCCCTGTAACGCCCTGCAAGTCGACACGTTGAGTAGGCCCTTGGGTGTATGGATGTGGAACTCAGGGGAATGGTCAGGGCTGAAGACACACGTTTGTGTTTCTTAAGAGAAAGCCCTCTTTGGTTCCTCATTAAGCCTTGATTGGCAAGGGGAGAAAGGAACACAGGCAGTTGGCGCTGTGCTAACTGGCCTTTCATTACTTGATTCCGTTCAGGCAGCCAACATCCATCCAGGCTGAGGTTCGTATCTCTTCTACTTCTCTGTCTCTAGTCCCGAATCTGGTGCTTGCCATGGAGTAGATGTTAGGCATGACTTTATATGCAGGATATTGGCTGAGGTTTGGGGAGTTCAGAGATGAATAAAACATAGCTCTCTTTCTGGAGGAGCAGAGTGTGAGGAAGGACCCGTGGGGATAAAACTAGAGTGGACGGAGCGCACACTAATGAGCTCATCCTGGCCTTCTTGCCGCCCCCGCTCTGCCCCGCATGCTTGAGGGGTGGGGCGGGGCGGGGTCAGAGGAGCAAAAGAAGGCCTGAGCCGTCGCAGGATGGATTCGAGTTTCCCCAAGAGTCCTTTTCAAGAAAAGAATGACTCAGAGCCTTGCCTAGTTTACTATATTTGCATTAGTTTTATTTGGCAACCGTATAATTTTTCCCAAGTGAAATACAGTTTGATATTTGAATATCATGGTGGAGTGATGAGTTTTTCCAGTTCTGTTACATCAGTGTTGACAGGGCCAGCTGGTGAAATAAGGGAGTTGCCTTAAAATGTTGCAGCTTGCATAATAGAGGGTGATGGAGGGGTTGTGTGAAGTGTTTAGGCAGGTTTCCGCCCGGTTAAGTGAATCAGGCCAAAGTTCCACACATCGGAATGAGTTTGAGTTTCTCTGCGGATCATCCCGTTAACACTGAGCTGTATTTCTTGTCAGAGAAAGAGGATCTGGTGATATTTGTCATGAGTGGAATTGTGTGGAACAATGTGGAAACACAGGAACTTGAACCATACATACAAGAATAGGTATGTTATTTCTGTGGGTTTCTTTCAGGGCGTACTATAACCTCCATACATTGATCACAATTTTATTACTTCCTAATGTGAGTATTTCACATCTGAACCATTGCAGATTATATATTGATAAGTTTATGCCATTGCAGATTTCATGATTAATTTCAGAGCTTTCCCCCTGCAACAGATAGCAGTTATATTTTGTTTAGCTTTTTTAGCTTTCAGTGGGAGAGTTGATCTGAATAACCAAGTCCCAGGACTCTAAAACAGGAATCCTCCACAAGTGTAGAAGTGGAGATGTGCTGTCTCATTTTGCAGTTCACAAAATCTTAAATCTGCTATTGTAGCGTCCCTAAATTTAATGGAGTTGAAGTGATTATCACTATTTTTTTTAACCACAATTGCAGTTAGCTTCCTTAAGAACATTAGATATGGTATAAAGTAGAATTGCGTCTTAAGTGGCCTGTTGATGACTCAGGCTTTGTCACTTTTTAAGTTCAGGCTCTGGGACAGCAGGTTGACGATTAATTGTGTCAGGTAGCTCCCGGCAGAGGGGCAGTGATGGTCAGCCGTCCTGTTTGAAGACAACAGAAGCCACTCTTTCTAACACTGACCAGGTGAAATATAGCATCCTAGATAACTTATCCAAATTGCGTTTAAAATTTATATTTACCTAGGCAAATTTAAAAACTACCATGTTAAGAGTACCAGTGTACTGGTACTCTTAACATCATAACTGATGTTATGGAAATTGTTTCTTGTAGAAAACCGTGTGTCTAGCCAGTGATGGAATGTAGTAGGCGTTAAATGCGATGCTTAAAATTCTACTTCGTGTGGTTTCTTTTATTTTTGCACATTACCTTCAACATATATATTATATATTTACAGTAATAGCTGAATACTAATTTGGGTAATTTTACTTAATATTTTAAATGTTTAATTTTAATAATTTAAATAGCTATGGAACACTTAATTTTGATTAATTTCATATTTGGTTGCTTAGAAATTAAAACGTCAAGGCTTGATTTTTTTTTTCTTTTTCAACGTAAACACTAACGAATAAGAATTAGTAAGTCTGGGTGGAGACTAAGCTTTAGTGACAGGCTAACCAAATTGTTAGCCCAAAAAGACTCCCAAGAAGAGAATTCTTAGAGAGGATGAGGCAAAAACAGCATGTTGATGGAAGAGACAATTGAACCATAACTCCCTACCGTACCTGTAATTCTTCTTACGACGTTACTGTCTTACAGACAGCATTCTTTTCTTGAGTTCTTATGTTGCAAAACTGTTAGTTTTTCAGACTGCATTGTAAGCCACCAGTCTATTGGGAGAGAGAGAGAGATGTAAGATAAATACGACTGGAAGGTAGTACTATGGCTGTAGCTCAGTGGATCGCACCTGGGGATGATCTTGTCCCCTCCCCAGCTCACCCTGGGGACATCTGGCAATGCCTGGAGACATCTTTAGGTGTCACAGCTGTGTGGGAGGGGTGCTGCTCTGCGCATCCAGTTGGTGGCGGCCAAGGATGCGCGTACATACCCTACGGTGCACAGAGCAACCCCGACATTGAAACATGATCTGGTTCAAGTGTCAACACTGCTGCTGTTGAGAAACCCTGCAATGTATAGCTTTCTTCTTTTCCTTTTTTTCCCTGATGCTTTAGAAATTGAAGGGGTAGTTTTAAGTGGCAGACACCCCACTCGAACAAAAGATTGTGTTGAACTGCTTTTAGTTCATTGGAGAGCTGAGCCAATTTGGTGCGTTCATTGCGTGGAAAAGAATTCTTGTAGCTAATGGCCGAGTGGTTGCCAACGGGTCTGGTGTGTCGGGTATGTTCTTAGGTGTGAAATGTTTTTCTTAGTAAAGTTAATTTAATTGGAGCATTATATAATCCTGGGTTGTAACAAGTTTGTTCGTATGAATCCTCTTCATTTTTGTGGGTGTGGAATTAATTATCTCCCAGTCAAAACTCCCAGGGTTTCTCTATATTTGAAAAATCCTTTTCACATTAATTGTCATAAATACCCCATGACATGTGTAGGGTATGCGTTACACCACTGTTTGACAGATGAGGAAACCGACTTAGATCAAATGACTTGTCATGTGTATTATAGCAAGTTAGTGACAAAAGTAAGTCTAGGACTCAGAGGTCTGATGCTTAGGACACTTTTAAAGTTACTGTCTATCATTATCTCTTTTAATCTTTCTGACAGTCCTGTGAAATAATTCCTATTTTATAGACGAGGAAACAGGTTCAGAGATATTAAGTAACTTATTCAAGGTCACCAAACTCATAATGTAGTTTTGACTGTTTCCTCTGAGCTATACTGCCTCTCCATGGATTCTTCTCTAGAAATAAATTCGACAGTTTCTGTATGAATTCACCAAATCTATGCCTAACCTAACTATGTAGGCCTCTTGGCACTGTAGGTGAGGGAAAATTCTCATCTACCCTCTCTGGGTCTCTAGCTGGGCCTGAGAATTAAACTGACATAAAACAGATTAACAGGAGAAAAACATACACATTTTATTAAACTTTTACATATGCATGGGAGCCTTCACAAGAGAATGAAGACCTGAAGAAGTGACCAGAGCAGGAAGCTTTTGCACATTTTAGACAAACGATAACTTTGTGAAGAGTTGACAAGACAAAGGGGTGTGGGCCAGGGGCAGTGAGTGGTGAGGAGGTAACAGCAAGACAAGGGTTTTACTGTAATAAGGTTTGTTTGTACAGATTTCTCAGCCCCCAGTTCCCCGCCTCTGCTGATAAGAATGTCTTCCTCCTGGTACAGAGAGAGTACCTTTCACATGGGATTTTTATCTCTTGCTTTCAGGAAGGACAAAGGAGACTCAGAGTGTCTTTCTTGTACCTGCTATTTCTTAAGTGCCTTTAATTCAAAATAACCAATATGCCAAAATGGCAGATCTTGCGGTGACATTCTGGTTTCCTTTAACACCTAGTCAAATGTTCATGTTAACTTGAATCAATTGGTAATTCAGTGTTCGTAATCCTACTCTGACTGGACTCGAGTGGAAACCTCACGGAGCTTTGATAAACCGTAAGGTAACACCACTTGCCATTTAGAATTTATTTTTTGAGAACGCTAAGTCCACAAGCCGTCCAAAACGTGGCCCTCAGCCGTATCTGAGTGTACTTGGGTCAGGCAGCCCTCTCGCACGATTCACTTTGCCAGTCTGATAGAGGGATTTATATTTGGGATAGGACTCCCATTCATTCTAATTTTCTAATTAGAACCTATATTACTCTCTTCAGCCATCTTTTATGTCAAATTGAGACAGTTTTTCCTACTTTTTTCCATGCTGACCTAAACCTCAAGCTGAGTTGACTTTAGCAACAAACAAAATAACATAATGGTTGGGTTTTATTTGCCTTTCTGAAACCTTTAGAGTTCATCTTACTCTAAATGAGTACATACATCATTGTTGTGAGGTGGTAGGAGCTGGTGATGGTCGCTTTATTTTCTAGACTGAAAAATTTAAGAAAAGATGATCAGTTTATCCAAGTAAACCAATCTCAAAGATAGGATTTAGAATTTAGGTTTCCAGATCTTAAAAAACCAAGCCACACTGTCATTTCTATTAGGTCAGAAAGAGTATCTACTTGAATATTTGCTCAGTTACCATATTCTTTGAAGACTATTTGATGACACTCAATTCTTGATACAAGTTTCAGTAATTGGAAATTTTAGTGTTTCATATGGTACATCCATCGGCTGGGTTTGGACCATTGATAGTGTGAGGTGTGGGTCTGGGGTTGAGAGGAGAAGGAAAGGGACCCCTTTGTTAGTGCAGCTGTGTATTGGGCTAGAAGGATTATCCTTAGGCTTAAAAGACAAAGACTCAACTTTCCATAAAATTGAATTATTATAACAAATATTTTTCTTAGCTTCATGAAGAAAAATGCTAATAACCAAGTAACCATAATATTTGTCGTATTATTGAAGGAGGAGACCACCACTCCAGCGTAGCTAGATCAAAGCTGAATTTCATACTTGCTGAGCAAGGGAGAATCATGCCTGCAGCGTATGGTCCTCACAACAGGCAGAGATGTGCTTAGGTGGGATTTTGAGGAAGCATGGAGTTTCAGGATTTTTTTTTTCCAAAAGTGAGACAATTTAAGGATTGGTCGACTTTAAACTTGGAGTTTAGGGACTGGCCAGCTTTGAGGAGCAAAGGTACTGAAGGGGGGGCAGTTCCTGATTGGCGTACTTTCTCAACTGCGTACTTAAGTGGAGATATTGAGTAGAGTTTAAGGATGGATTGATTGGGGCTTATTTAAAACCGGTTCTGTGTTTACCTGTTCCCAGCTTGGGACAAGAGCCAAGGAATAATCTTTTCCTTTCTCGAAGGTGAAGAACAGGTGCTTTAAATTCTCCACGTTTGTGTCAAACCTTTGTTAGCAGTGGTGCTAATGTAACACTTTGATTTTGCTTTTCTTCTGAAACTTAAAAGAAAAAAAAAAAGAGTGCAGTGAGTATCATTTGTTTCCTACCCAGTAGCCTCAGGATTCTATGATATTTGGGACCCAGGCTGTTTCAAGGATTATTTTTATATGTAGTTAAAAAGGTAATATGTGATTTATGGAAATACTTTCATGCCTTAGACATTACGGTGAAAGCTGTGTGACTTCTATGTTTACCTTTCTCTCTTGTGGGGGTGTGTTGTGTCAGATGCCTGCCACAGTTCGTCCTGATGGAAGCTGAATTATAGATCTAAAAGCTTGCTGGGTTTGCTGTTGTTAGAGGTACCTCCAGAAGTGATCTCCTTTTGAAAGCAAACTAGCAATTTTCCCTATACCAACATTTTAGAAGTGTTCACGATTATATTGCATGTCTTTTATATAAGGGAGGCTGAGTCACGTTAGTATCTGTAAATCAGTTTACCACAACTATTATATTAGAGTACCATTCATATAAAGTATTTTGCTTTAGTATTTATTTTGAAATATTTTTATGCTTCGGAATGAAATAAAGAGCTATTTATGACTATTTCTCGGAACTGTGCCAAAATGTTGGTCTTTTTCTAAATTGATCTCTCATAGTAAGAGTTTAGTTTTAAAAATGTTTTCCTCTGGAGATGTTAAAATCAACTCAGAGGGCATTATTTATCCTAGAAGTTCAAGAAGGCAAAATGAGTTGTTGGTGTACTTTGTGTTTTGAATCGAAATTTTATTTAAAATAGCATACATGCTGTATTTACACGAAATAAGCTCATAATATTTAAAAAAGAATGGGTGCTGGGCTTCCCTGGTGGCGCAGTGATTGAGAGTCCGCCTGCCGATGCAGGGGACGCGGGTTCGTGCCCCGGTCTGGGAAGATCCCACGTGCCGCAGAGCGGCTGGGCCCGTGAGCCATGGCCGCTGGGCCTGTGCGTCTGGAGCCTGTGCTCCGCAGCGGGAGAGGCCACAACAGTGAGAAGCCCGCGTACCGCAAAAAAAAAAAAAAAAAAAAAAAAAAAAGAATGGGTGCTGTATACGTTGTGTTTACAGGCTTCTCCTATTCCCTTCCCTTTTTTTAAAAAAAATATTTATTGTTTGGCTGCGTTGGGTCTTAGTTGCTGTGCGCGGGCTTTCTTTAGTTGCGGTGAGCGGAGTGGGTGCTGCTCTTTGTTGAGGTGCGCGGGCTCTAGGCACGCGAGCTCAGTAGTTGTGACTCGCGGGCCCTAGGCACGCGGGCTCTGTAGTTGTGGCGCGCGGGCTACGTTGCTCCACGACATGTGGGATCTTCCTGGACCAGCGCTTGAACCCGTGTCCCCTGCGTTGGCAGGCGGATTCTTAACCACTGCGCCGCCAGGGAAGTCCCCCTATTCCCTTCCTTAACCTACAGCTTTTGTGTCTTACCTCTGCCTTCCAGATGGATATCATCCAGTGCTAAAGCTATAGTTGTGATTTAGATAAAGCATTTTTACGTGAAAGCTCTTTGAAACCGTGAAGCCTGATTCTCGTTTTTATTTACAGTCCAAGTTTCTGACCTGCTATGAGAGTTAACCTTAAGAGGTTAATCTTCATCTAGTAGCAAAATTAATGTTATGATGTTCCTTATGAAAGAGCTGTTGATTACGAAATGATACTCAAGCATATTCAATCCTCAACATTTCATTTTTACAAATTTATTCTAAATAGGTAGTTAAGTTTTCTAGGAAAAAGTCTATGATGCCTGACCATGGTTACTGGGATTATTCCTGTACTACCTACTGTATGAAGTTATGATTTGAAGTGTGGTTTTTCTCTGTGCACATGCAGTGAATAGTTGGGCTTGTATTGCCTAGTGGTGTGATGAAAAAAGAATCTTAGGCTAGGTGATCTTTTGTAATAAAATGGAAAAATACAGGGTTATATGCACTTCAATAAAAGCCTTGTTTTCTGGACTTTGCTAATATAAAAGATATAAAATGGTATCACGTAGGTTTAATTTGCATTTCTTTGATTACTAGTGAGACTCAGCTTCTCTTCATTCACTTGTTAGCCACATGGATTTCACCTGTGCTTGCCAGATTTAGAAAGTAAAAATACAGGACATTATAAAATTTGAATTTCAAATAAACAACAAATAATTTTTTAGTATAAGTGTATACTGTGTAGTAGTCAGGCCATGCTTATACTGAATTTTTTTCATTATCTATCTTTAATTCAGAGTTAATGGGGCAGCCTGTATTTTATCTGACCACTTGGATTTTATTTTCGGTGAATTGTCTGCTTGTCTCTTATCCACTTTTCAATTGAACTTCCTGTCTTTTTATTGTTATTTTTCAAGAGTCCTTGGCATACAATGGCTATTAAATCCCTTGGTTCTTTTTAGATGTTGCGAATAGGTAGTCCCAGTCTTTTGCCTGTCTGTTAACTTTGTCTAGAACGTCCTTTGTTGAATAACAAGTCCTTAATTTTGAGGGCCTTGTTGTTATTACTTGTTAAATTCCATCAAAATTTCCCCATGGCCAGGTAGAGCTGCACTTAAAAACACAGTCTCAGCTCCCTTACAGCAACAAAGGTTGATTTCTTCCTCATGACATGTCCGTGGCTCTGTTCCACATCGTCTGTTCCACTAAGCCAAAGGAATAGGCTTTTTGGAGACATTGCTGTTCTGTGGCAGAAGGAAAAGGATGTGGCAGAATCAGGTGCTTGGACGTGGCATGTGTTACTTCTGTTCATATTTTATTGGCCAAAGCAAATTAAATGGTTGAGCCTGAAATCAGTCAGACGGGAAGAACCGTCTCAGGTCACGTGGCCTGCCTGACATCACTGGGGTGTGGTGGTTTAATCCTCCTGTCATGAGTCAGATGACCTCAAGGTAGCTCACCTTGAATTGAGGGAAAGATGGGTCTGCCACAGAAGCCAGCAAGTGAAGGAGGAGAAAAGACAAGCTTAGTATCTATGACGGGACTGTCTTTAGTTGTGGTTGCTTTCATGTGGTACTGACTGAAGGCAAACAGACCTGTTGAATTTTTGAGAGGTTTACATTGGCAAAGATGCCACAAGTTTGGCTTGTAAAAGCCTGTGGTGGGTTTGACGTTGACACCTAAAGCAACCCTTGACCCCCAAATTGGCACCAGCTGTTTGCCACGTCTTTGGAGCACATAGTTTTCCGTATCCACTTCACATATGACTAGAAAGGATGATGGAAATTAAAAAAAAAAAGAATTTTCCAGAGGCAAAGCCAGGCTCCAGCAGACAAACTGATAAAGGAGATCCCTCCCCTTCCCCCCAGAGGACAGGACTGAGTTTAACCAAGGGTCTGGCTTCCTTGGTGGAGGGGGGATCCTTCACCTTTCTTTTCCAGCTGTATCTCATCATTGGTAAGAATGTGTATTTGCCATTCTTTTCTTTTCAGAATGGGAGACTTAACTGCATTCGTCTTATTTTCGTTTCGTTGTATTTTGGTTGCTATGGGGGTGGTGGAGAGCAAAAGGTTCCTGGTCTGTTAGTTTGTAGGTCACTGGGCTGGGATGGAGCCACGTCGGTATCTGTTGCAGAGATTGTGCGTTGCCCAGAGATCGTAGACTCGGAGTGGAATCCAGTGATTGGATGGGCGCCCCTTTAGGAAGGAGACGACTCTTCCAGAGTCGGGAGAAGGATACCCTCTCACCTCTGACATTTAGCTCGGCCTACAGAGAAATTGTATTTCTTAGGCTCCTTGTAGGCGGATGAGGCCACATGTCTAAGTTTTGGCCAGTGGGTGGGAGTGGAAACGATGAGTGCAACTTCTAAACCACATTTGTATTCAGATCTGCTGTTAGTCCTGTTCTTTTCCCCCACCCACAAGAGCAAGGTGTTGTGAGCCAGCTTCTGTCCTGCAGACCAGGGCAGTGTCCACAGGGGATGGTGGGACAAGACAGAAGGAACCTCAGTTCCTGGACCTTCCTGAGACCACCTGTGTGCCCCCGAACTGTTACATGGGAGAGAAACAAACTCCTCTTTCATTTGAGCCATTGTATTCTTGGTTTTGTCACAGCAGATTGGCCTATATCCTAGTTAGTACAGATGGCAATGAGGTTAGCAGGAAACAAACAGGGAAAGTTAGATTTGAAATTGTTCTTAGTGATTTTTTTGTTCAGTTGAAGTTTTTCACTTATATAGTCTTTCTATGAAAATTTATTTTTCAAACTGCTTAGCCAAGAGTTTAGAAATAAGCTCTTTTACTGGAACCTCACTCTGACGACAATTATGATATATTCCTTTTTATTTCATATGTGTATGTTTTACATGTTGATATAAAATTTTGTAGCCTGGTATTTTCATGTGATACCCATTTTCTCTGCTGCTTTAGAGTTCTTGTACTTGCACAGTTATTGTTACATAACATTCAGCTTTACCATGCTTTAATTAAAGTGCAGTTACCATTGGCTGCTGTGGACTGAATTGTGTCCCCCCAGATTCACGTTGAAGCCTTAACCCGCCATGTCACCATGTTGGAGATCGGGCTTTTAAGGAGGCGATTAAGGTTAAATGCGATTATGAGGGTGGATCCCGACCCTACTGGTGTCCTCACAAGAAGGGGAAGAGACACCAGAGAGCTTTCTCTGCCGTGTGAGAACGCGGTGAGAAGCAGGCTTTCTGGATCCCAGGAAGAGCGCTCTCACCAGGACCCAGCCGTGCTGGGCTGCCAGCCTCCAGAACTGTGAGGAAATGAAGTTATGCTCTTGAAGCCACCTAGTCATGGCGCTTTGTTACAGCAGCCCACGCTGACTAAGCCCAAGGCCGGGCTTGTAACTGCTACGCCACATAGAGAGGCTTTTCTCAGATCACACAGTAGATAGCAAAGCAGACTGCCAAGAAGGGTCCAAAAAAGTCAAGCACCAAGAAAGAATAATGCCACTGAAGCCAGGAGACAAGCACTTTAATAATGCCACTGAAGCCAAGAGACAAGCACTAATGTCACTGAAGCCAGGAGACAAGATGTCGATGTTCAATTGACAGGTTTAATAAATTCGTAGTGGATTTTCAGCTCAGAAGTCACATGTGTTTTGGAGAGAGCAGTTTTGTGTTTGCAGGCAAAATCCAGATCTCAGGGGGTCGAGCAGTGAATTGGGAGTGGGGAAGCAGAACCGTGAAAATAGTGAGTTCAAGCTGTCTTACAAGACACTTGGCTGCGAAGAGAAAAGGGAAAAGAGGACAAAGGCAAGAGAGAGACATAATGTCTGGGGCAGTTGTATTAGTTTTGTTTGTTCATTTGTTTTGTGATGGGAGAATTTGAGCCTTTGTGTGCAGTGGGGCAGAAGCCTGATGAGAAGGGGAAGGGGAAGATGGGGAAGGGGCAGGTGGACCCGTGACAGGGTAGATCCCTGAGGAGGTGGGCTGCCTCGCGTGCCTTCCAGAGCTCTGGCTGGGGTTCACTTCGGGCAGGAAGAAGGACATCCGCCCTCTCCGCGCTGCCAGGAAGGAGGTGAGAGCGGGCGTGTGGTCGGTGATCGGAGGGACGGAGGAAACGGAGGGAGTCTGACCTAATGACCTCTCTTGTTCCTGTGGAGGTGATGTCCCTTACGGAGTGGGGGGGAGGGGAGGAAGCGTGAAGAAAGTGATGGAAGCCTGGAATTGTTTCTGTCGGCTGTGAGAGAGGGACTGGATTGAGAGCCCTAAAAAAGATGGATGGGCTCCTGGTGCGGGACCATGTGTTTGCAGAGTCCCCCGTCGGCACGGCTGGGGCTTTTTATAGCAGCGACCTCTGGGTGGCTGCGGTGTGCGAGTGAAGAAGTAGATCCTTAGGCTGGTTGAGGGGAAGGACAGGCCGGCGAGAAAGTTGAGAGTTTAGGCAAAGGAGTGATTGCAAACCTGGGTGATCAGATCCTAGGTCACAGTGGACAAGAAGTAAAGCTGAGCGCGTGGTTGATGGATCAGGTACGAAAGGAGAGGGGTTTGGGGAAAAGCTGGAGGCCTAAACGCCTTTCAGATCACGCAGGACTGATTCATTCACTCATTCCATAACTGGTGAACATCTGTCCTCCAGGCACTGTTCTCAGTGGTCTGGCTCCCAAGACCAAAACAGTGATCAAAACAAAGTCCCCGCCCTGGTAGAGCTTCCTCCTAGGCGGGGAGGCAAATGGCAAACAGGGATAATTTCAGACAGTAAGAAAATGTTAAAGAGAAAAATGAAGAAAGGTCAGGGGTCAGAGAGCGATAGCGTGAACAGGAAGAGGCGACCTCGGAGCAGACTCGAGCGTCATCAGGACACAGCAGTGCACGTGGGTCCGGACGCAGCCCGGGCAGAGCCCCGGCCAGGGCTCGGAGCACGAGTGAGAGGAGAGAGGCATGGTGTGTCCAGGCTGCCCTGAGGAATTAGGGTTTGGTTCAGGTGTCGTGGGAAAGACACCCACCAGTCAGAGGAGTGACGGTCTACTTTCTGACGGTTCATGTTGGCTGCTCTGTGGGAGGCTGGTTGGCAACGGAGGCCAGGGATCTGGGGAGCAAGAAGGAGAGACTGGGGCCAGCAAGCGGCATTTTGGAGTTGAAGGTTTGAGCAGTTGAGTGGTGCTGGGTGAAGGAGCCCAGGCTGTTCCTTTAAGCAGACGCACCCACTCCACAATAGGCATTCTTTTCAGTGGATAAAGGCCTGACCCTGACCCCTGGCTTATTCCACACCCTTTCCTGTTTTTGACTCTGCTCCCCACCGGCTTCATTATCCATTCTCCCCTTTCTTCCTCACCTCGTCTTTCAGATCTGATGCACATTGTTGTCTGCCTGGCCAAGACTTCCTCTAGTCTTAAGGTTTTCAGACCTTTTCGTTGCAGTCTAATTTCAGTCTTCAGAAAGTGTCTGTGGAGGCCCAGTACGTAAGACAGGTGAAGTGCAGTGCTCTGCCCACTTACAGCTCTTCTCTGATCCTCCCGGAGCAACCCTGAGCTGCCTCCAGGAAACGCCTAGCCTCCCAGGTCACAGTGTGGAAAAGGCCCGCCTTGAACTGGGGTGCTGCTGCTTGCAGCCGGCCGTCCCTGGGGTCACCTCAGGTCATGCTCCCCCAGCTGAGCTGTGCCTCGTAAATCCTTAGGCACCTCTAGCGAAGGGAGTGTGGGAACCTCCAGTTACAAAGTGGCGTGCTGAGGGCACTCAAAACTAGGAGGCAGGCATGTCTTCCCCAGCGTTAGCTTTACTTGCTGGCTGTCATTTATTTACTAAATTTGCGTGGTAAAGATGGATGAGCAATGAGTTACTGATAAGCCGTGAGTTCTGTCTTTCCTTCTCAGCAGATTCGTATATTGACCCTCATTAAGAATGGTAAATTTTTTTTATAACAAAAGAACATAGATGTATTATAGTTTAGAATATAACATTGGTGGGAACTCTTTAAGAGAACAAACACCAGTCTAAGAAATTTTAAGTTTGCCTGGGCCCGTTAGCGCTGGGCCTTCAGTCTTCTGAGGATTATTTGGTCCCTCTGCTCTGTACTAGGAATGCTTTGATAGACAAGCTTAGAACTGCCTTTGTAAGTTAGTGAATTTTTAATCTGTATTTTTGTTTTTATGTTTAATGGAGCTAGTATAACTTTTTTTTGCTCAGCATGGAGTAGGAACTGGCCAGGATAGAGACTCAGGACCTTCAGGTTTTTCTGATTAAAGGTAAAACTGTGAGTATTTTCCTCTTCTAGTCAAGTTTCATTTTGACAAATGTCATTAAACTAAGCACTGCTGCATTATAAAAAGGATTTACAAGAAGCAAGGGATGGCCTACTAAGGCCAATACTCAAAAACAAGGTCGTCCTAGGCCACAAAATAAGTTTGGCACTTCGGATTTTTTGAAAAACAGGATATCGCCTACATTAAAATCTGTGGTGTTTCATCTGAGTTGAGGGTGGATCTTTAAGCATTAAGATGAAAAATTTCTTTCTTTGGATTGTTTGCTATTAAGAAATTTTTTTAGGGCTAGGGACTTTGCATAATACTGCCAAGTTATCAGACTAATGAGGGTAAGGATTTGGTTATGTTCAGGAATGCATCCTGAGCTAGGAGTCAAACAGTGCCTGCGACGTAACACTTCATAACTATTTTTTCCAGTGAATGAAGGAACCATCTTTTATATAACTTGGAAATAACATTGTCTGATTGTAGATACAAGATAGCATCAGGGTTGAACTGGGGGAGACTTCGTGGAAGTTCTGCTGCAGTGTCATCAATATACATTGATAACAATGTATATTCATAACAATGAATGAATATCAATATTCATTCATCTTTAAATGAATAAAACCAGGAGCACAGCTGTAAGCTTACTTTTGAGTCAACCAGTTGTCAAGTCTGTTTAATGACATGCCAATTCTATCTGTAAAATGGGGATACCAACACGGCATCTGTTTATTTAGTGCAAGTAGCTGCACTAAGATGAGATGAGATACACAGAGTGGGAGAAAATACATAAAAATTTTATATCTGATAATGTACTTGTATCTAGAATTTATACAGAGCTCTTACAGCTCAGTAGTAAAAAGGACAAATGACTCAATTAAAAAATGGGCAAATGATCTGTATAGACATTTCTCCAAAGAAGACTTACAAATGCCTGGTAAGCACATGCAACGATGCTTAGCAGCATTCGGCATAGGGGTGTGCAAATCGGAACCACAGAAGGTAGCGTGCATAGCCACTACCCGGCTGCAACAGCATTCGGCATGGGGTGTGCAAATCGGAACCACAGAAGGTAGCGTGCATAGCCACTACCCGGCTGCAATCAAAGATGGGTAATGACAAGTGTTAGCCAGGATCTGGGGAAGCTGGAACCTTTATACATCGCTGCTGGGAACGTAGAAGGGGGCAGCCACTTTGGAAAACAGCTTGGCAGTTCTTTAAAAGGTTAAAAACGTCAAGTTACCATGGGTTACCTAGCAATTCCATTCTTAGGTATATACCCCAAAGAAATTAAAACATACATTCACACAAACACTTGTACGTGAATGTTTATCGCAGTGTTATTCCTAATAGTTAAAAAGTAGAGACAGCCCAGATGTCCATCAAATGATGACTAGATAAACAAAATGTAGTATAGTAGTATAGGTGGAATATTATTCAGCAAGGAAAAAGGAACGAAGTGCTGACATATGCTGCAACATGGATGGATCTCAAAACGTTATAATACACTGTATGATTCCATTTATATGAAATGGCCAGAATGGGCCATTCCATAGGGACAGGAGTAGATGAGTAGGCTGGGGGCATTGGAGGCGGGGGGGGGTGGGGAGTGACTCCGATGGGCGGGGAGCTTCTGTTCAGGATGATGCAAACAGTCTGAAATGGCTTGTGCTGATGGTTGCACAACTCTGTGAATATACTAAAAGCAATGAATAGTGTACTTCAAAAGGGTGAGTTGTATAGTAGGTGAATTATATCTCAGTAAAGCTATTAAAAAAAGAATATGTGAGGTAATATGTAGGGATATACTTTGAGCTATTTGAGAAGATCCTAGTAACATTATAGTTTGACTGTAAGGCTTTTAATTAGTAGCAGGATGACTTAGATACGTTTCCTTGCCTGCAGGCCTGTGATTTTCTGCCATGATGCAACTTTATAAGGCTGTAACTCAGCAGGATAAGATACTGAAAATGTTGAAACATAAAATGAAAACTGCTTGGCTTACTATTTTTATTTAATAGGATTTTCTGAATCAGTTAATTAGCAACAAGTAGAATGTGTCATTAAGGAGTTAGATTTTAGAATCATAAAATTTTAGAGCTGGAAGAAACTTTAAAGTCATCTATTTGAGGTTCCCTCATATTATTTTGTAAGTGAGAAAACGGAGTCCTGCAGAGGTTAAATATGATATCTTAGGTCACAAAGTTGAGTAAACTCTGGAACTGAGTCGGTGTTCTTTGGGTTGATTACTGTTGGTTTTAGTGCTGTTAATAGTGTTAGCACTGACAGTATCAATAGCAGCTATTTAAGTGCTTCCTATGTGCCTGGCACTCTGTTAGGTACTTTATGTGTGTTATCTTGGCGCATCTGCACAGCAGTCTAAGGGTGATTCGTTTCACCTGTGGATGAGTTTCCTGTTGCTGCTGTTACAAGTTAACAAAAACTTCATGCCTTGAAATAGCACAAATTTATTACCTCACAGTTCTGGAGGTCAGAAGCCCAAAATGGGTCTTACTGAGAGCTGGTAGGGCTGCATTCCTTTCTGGAAGCTTCAGTAGAGATGCGTTTTCTTGTCTGTTCCATCTTCTATAGGCTGCCCACACTTCCTTTGCTCGTGGCCTCCTTCCACTGTCCGCAGTGGCAGATTGAGTCTTTCAGATGCTGTTTCTCTGGTTCTGATTCTTCATCCCTCTTCTCCCATTAAGGACCCATCTCAGTAATCCAGGATACTCTCTTTTTTTTTTTTTTTTTTTTTTTTTGCGGTACGCGGGCCTCTCACTGCTGTGGCCTCTCCCGTTGCGGAGCACAGGCTCCGGACGCGCAGGCTCAGCGGCCATGGCTCACGGGCCCAGCCGGTCCGCGGCATGTGGGATCTTCCCGGACCGGGGCACGAACCCGCGTCCCCTGCATCGGCAGGCGGACTCTCAACCACTGCGCCACCAGGGAAGCCCCAGGATACTCTCATTTTAAGGTCAGTTGATTGGCACTTGCAATCATAAGTCCCCCTTGTCATGTAACCTACCATATTCACAGATTTCAGGGATTTGCACGTGGATATCCTTGGGGGAGGGGTCATTGTTTTGCCTCCTGCAATCTGTTAATGAGAAAGATTGAGGTCCAGAGAGGTTAGCTAAGTTGTCCAGGGTCGCAACGTTAGTAAATGAAAGAGCTCATAGTTTAACCCAGGTCTGTTATTTAGCATATCTTTCGCAATAATGCGATGTTTTCTACAAATGCCATTTGATTGTTGTCTGGAAGAGAGAGTAGGATGGTTGGCAGTATTCAGATGGTAAATAGCTATTTATTCTTAAAGTAAAATCACATTTACTTTAATAATATCAAGAAATAGGCTATGGGCTTCCCTGGTGGCGCAGTGGTTGGGGGTCCGCCTGCCGATGCAGGGGACACGGGTTCCTGCCCCAGTTGAGGAAGATCCCACATGCCGCGGAGAGGCTGGGCCCGTGAGCCATGGCCGCTGAGCCTGCGCGTCCGGAGCCTTGCTCCGCAATGGGAGAGGCCACAGCAGTGAGAGGCCCGTACCGGAAAAAAAAAAAAAAAAAATAGGCTATATTACTGTGAAGCAATTAAAAGCATGGTAGAGAATTACATTTATTGATGTGGGAAAGTGTTTATGACTCCTTGAGACTTTCAGTTCGTTCCTCCCCCCCATTTCTCTCTATTCATGAGTTCCCCGTGGTCATCAGTTCCTTCCTCATCCAGGCTTCTGCCCCAGTTCCAGTTACTCGCCTGCATACTCCCCCACCCCTTTGCACCCCTTTGATCTCCTGCCTGGCGAACACTCAGGGCTGGACGAGCCCAACTACCTGCGTGTTGGTTTCACGTTAATGGTACGTACACTCTGCAGCCTCAGAATTGCCGGTAGCCTCCCCAGGTGCCTTTTATCTCACTCCCCACAGCATCCCGCCTCCGGGCTTTCAGACCTCTCACCCCTCCCGTGTTACCTGGCGTCTCAGCAGTCCTCCGCGCAGTTGACCGCAGTTGCCCATTGCTTCATTGCGGGAACCCTCTGCTCTTGGCCTTTGTCACCCCACCCTTTCCTGGCTGCTCCTTTTCAGTCTTCTGTGTCGGCCCCTCCGCTTCTGCCTGACTGCTCGGTGAGGAGCCCTCAAGGTCTAGTCCTCTTTTTCTCCCCTCGCCCTTTTGATTTTAACTATGATCTATTTGAGTCAGTCTCCCGTGTTCATGTCTTTCGCCCACGCTCTCTCAGCCTCGGCACTAGTGACGTTTGGGGCTGGATGACAGTTTGCTGCAGGGCTGTCTTGTGCATTGCAGGATGGTCAGCAGCATCTCTGGCCTCTACCCACTAGATGCCAGTAGAACCCCTCTGTCCCCGGTGTGACAACCGCAAGTGTCACCACTCATTGCTGAGTATCTCCTGGGGGGCAAAATCACCCCCAGTGGAGACCCACTTACCAAGCCTGAAGCTCCCTTCTGAGGCTCTAAGGATAACGCCTTTTGGCAGCTCCGTCTGCCTGTCTCCTAACAAATTTAACAGAACCAAAGTGGACTCTTGCTCTTTCTCCCGACTCGCTGCCCTCCAGCTTTCCTCATTTCACATCATGCGTGACCTTGCAGGGCACTGGAGGTACTTCGGCTTTTATTCTGAGTGAACTAGGGAGCTGTCAGAGAGTTTGGGGCTAAGAAATGACAGGCTCTCATTTAGGTCAGGTCTTTGTTGAGAACATACTGTAAGTTGGAGGGTTGAAGCAGGAAGACTAGTTAAAAATACTGCGGTGATCCAGGTGAAAAGGTAGGAGGAGCTTGTACCAGGGTGGTGGTAAGGAATATGGTATCTTTGGTTTACGCCTTAAATATAGGTATCCCTGAGAAGAGGAATGCATGGTGGCATCATGAGATTAACATCTTTGTGTGATTTGTTTATCAAGTATTTTCTAAGATCTTGAAGGAAGCAGGATTTGGTAGATCAGCGTGAGAAGAGAGTAGCCAAAGCCGGGACCCTGTGGGGATGTTACTTGAACGAATGCAGGCCAGGTTGGGTGGTGAAATGAGAGACCCCATGGGGGAGGGTAAGCAGGGCATCCAGTACAGCCAGGCCCACCTCACAGTCTTCTCCTGGGCTGGCCCTCCCACTCTAAAACAAGTACCTATGCCAGGGCAGGTAGAAGCAATGGAAGTCAGGAGACGTGTCTTCACCAGACCTTGTGAGCAGGTTGTGGGCTGTAAGGCTCTCAGCTGAAGTGGGGTGGCAGTTGGCATTTGGGGTGGGAAGGTGGTTGTCATACAGGGTGGCCCTGCACGTTGTGGAACACTGAGGATCCCTGGTCCCTCACTGAGAGCAGCGTGTGTGTGCTCCCTCGTCGTGACGTCTAAACCGTGCCCTGCCCTCTAAGTTCCACGTTCCCATGGAGGTCGGTCACGTTCAACCGCAAACCACCACAGACTAAGCCCTTTTTATTTATTTATTTATTTAAATTTGGTAATTTATTTTCATGAATTTTTCCCTTTTAAAAAAAATTGGAGTATAGTTGATGTACAGTGTTGTGTTAGTTTCACGTGTATAGCACAGTGATTCAGTTATATATATATATATATATATATACACATATGTAAACATATATATCCTTCTTTTTAAGATTTTTTTTATATGGACCCTTTTTAAAGTCTTTATTGAGTTTGTTACAGTATTGCTTCTGTTTTGGTGTTTTGGCCGTGGGGCATGTGGGATCTTAGCTCCCTGACCAGGGATCGAACCTGCACCCCCTGCATTGGAAGGCGAGGTCTTAACCACTGGACTGCCAGGGAAGTCCCTATATATCTATTCTTTTTCAGATTCTTTTCCCTTGTAGGTTATTACAAAATATTGAGTAGAGTTCCCTGTGCTATGCAGTAGGACCTTGCTGGTTGGTTATCTGTTTTATACAGAGTAGTGTATGTATGTTAATCCCAAACTCCTGATTTACCCCTTCTCTCTGCCGCCCCAGTAACCATACATTTGTTTTCTATGTCTGAGGGTCCATTTCTGTTTTGTAAATAAGTTCATTTGTATTTTTTTTTTAGATTCCACATATAAGTAATATATGATATTTGTCTTTGTCTGACTTACTTCACTCAGTACGACAATCTAGGTCCATCCATGTTGCTGCAAATGGCATTATTTCTTCTTTTTTATGGCTGAGTAGTATTCCATTGTATATATGTACCACATCTTCTTTATCCATTCGTCTGTCGATGGACATTTAGGTTGCTTCCGTGTCTTGGCTATTGTCAGTAGTTCTACAATGAATATTGGGGTGCATGCATCTTTTTGAATTATAGTTTTCTCCAGATATTTGCCCAGGAGTGGGATTGCAGGATCGTTTGGTAGCTCTATTTTTAGTTTTTTAAGGAACCTCCATACTGTTCTCCATCATGGCTGTACCAGTTTACATTCCCACCAGCAGTGTAGGAGACTCCTTAAGCCCTTTTTTCAATTTGAAAATTGTCTTCCATAACGTGAAGTCAAAGGGCCGTGGCATGGCAGACCCTTAAAGAAAACCTAGATATTTGATTTCTAGTTTTAGGGGCTTAGAAAGTATAGCAGTGAATATTGCCGCCAGTACTTTAAAATTAGCATGCCTTAAATGTTTTCTGTCCCCAATAGGTACCTTAAAATATTCATTCTTAACTCTTCTGTAGAGGGTGTGGGTGTCTCAGGGCCACCTCTAAAGATAGTGCACAGGACACCTGTTCCAGCTGCTGCCTTCCCAGCCTTGAAGTGTGAGGGAATTTGAATAAAATAAGCGAGGAGTTGGGATGAAAGCAAATTCCCTGGCTGTATCTTAGGAAAGGGGTTGGAGTAGGGTTGGAAGAGGAAGGTTAATGGCTGTGTGTGAATGTTTATGCACGTCATGTGTTTATCAGGTCTAGCTGCTATCCAGAGCGAGGTATTTTTACAATCACATTTTAGTCAAAGTAGTAGGAAATAGAATGTACGACTCATCAGATTTGTGAAAGTTTGATAACTCAGAATTTGGAGCAGTGAAAAACTCACCAAAGAAAAGATCATCAGTTTGGATATATAAAATTGAAGACTTGTTCACAGTGGAAAAATACTATAACAGACTGGGGGAAATGCTCATATCAAGTGTGACTGAGGGTTAATATCTGTAATACCGGAGGAGTTCTCTCAAACTTAATGAGGAAAAAACTGTCAAGATTTAGGACTTAGGTGGACAGAGAATTTTAGCAGGTAAGGAATACAATTAGTAATAAAAATGGGTAATCAAAGAAGTGCATTTTAAATCAGCCTTCTCTCAGAAGTACTGGAAATTAAGATAATTCCCGATTCCAGCGAGGTTTTAAGGGATTGGAGCCATTTTCTGTTTTCTGTTTCTTGTGCTGTAGCTACCCCCAGCCGCTGCCTTTGTCTCAACATGACATATGACTCTTCTGCCTCGTCCATATTGCGTCTCTCACCTCTTCCTCCTGGGCTCTGTCTTCTCTCGAGAGCAGCAACCCGATAGGAGCGGGGCATCCCACCCGACCCAGCGCTGCTGCTGAGCCGCCCTCTGAGTTGACTCCACACCATACTGTGGTCTTGGGTGTATGAGTCAACCCCTGCCACCTGTCGGGGGGTTCCTGAAGTTAGAGGTGGGCGATTGCGCCTCAGAGCCTGGCGCACAGAAGCTGTTCAACCACGTGGGCTCTCTCAAAATTCATAGCTGTACAGCTGAATGTCTCTTCTGAAATTCTGGCTGACAGCCAACGGTTAGAGGACTGAGTTGGACTAAGAGACCACTGCCGTGTCCCAGACAGGAGGGGGTGGCTTACATCAAGGCAGTGATGGCAGAAATGGGTGGCAAGGAGCATGTTTGGGACAGTTTCCTGTGTAGACTTAATGACAGAGTTGATGTGTAGGGGTAGGGAGAACGAGGAGTTGTAGATCGATGTTTCTTAACTTTTAGTGTGCATATGAATCACCTGGGGATTTTGTTTAAAGGTAGCTCCTGATTCAGCAGGTCTGGGGTGGGGCCAGAGACTCTGGGTTTCCAGGAGATGAGCCGCACCGTTGGTCTGTGGACCAGTCTTTAAGTAGCAAGGGTGAGATAACTTGAGTTTCAGGCTCCAGTGCCTAGATGATGATGTCTATATCAGAAATGGGAAACACGGGAGAAAAGAAAGGGTGGGGAGGACCTGGGAGATGGATTGAAGTCCTTGTGGGACGTTCAGGCTGAAATTATAGACAGCTGCACACGTGGATCTTCAACTCAAGAGAAAAGCAGGCCTAGAGATACAGATTTGGGACTCAGCACTCCATCAGTTATAGAAGTAAAAGCCACAGGAATGAATGACATTACCTGCAAGAAAGAGATAAAGGTATTATTAGAAAATGTGCTTATTCCTGCTTGTGAGAATTTTAATGTTCCATTTAAGTTACTTTGTAAACCAGCAGTATGGAGGAAATTGGATAGGTGAGCCTCCTGCCTGTGAACGAGCTGTAGGGATGAATTCAGAAGTGGAGAAGTCTTCTTTGGAAAACCCCTTGAGTCCTTGGTAATGACCATAGATCAGGTTAAGTATTCCATAGATCAAGTTTAAAAAGCATTGGTGTACCTTCTCTTAGGAAAGTTCATTCATACAAACAAATATGTATTAAACATCTTCAAATGCCAGCCACTCCTCTGATCTCTGGGCTTAAGATAACACATAGAATGTATCCCCAACACGGCAGAGATTATGGGGGAGACTGGCAGAGTGGGTTCCATGAGTGTGATGCATACAGTCGTGGGGAAGTGTGGCAGGGCCACACGACTCAGCATGGGGACAAGGGACAGCTTTCTTGTGGGAGCAGCATTTAAACCGAGACCGGAAGTCCGAGAGGAGGTGACCACGAAGAGGACGGGAAGGGCTTGACAGTGACGACTTGGAGGGGAGAAGGCTCTGCAGGTCGAAGGAGGGTGGTATGGCTGGACCACAGAGTGTGGGGAGGGAGAGTTGTGAGGGATGAGGCTGGAGAAGGGAACAGAGTCCATGATGAGGCCCTTTCCCCCCGGGACCTGGTGGAGGGTGGAGGGAGAAAACGATGTATTTTCCAAAGGAAAAAGTATTATTCTGCCTGGGGGTAGTTCAAACAATAGTCCTATGCATGTGGTTTCATAAGGCTTTTATGGACTGGCCTAGTAATGGAATGACTCATAGTAACATTGTTTCTGTAGGAAAATGTTTTGAGCTTCAAAAACTTACAATTTAACTTCCAAAAAAATTTTTTTCACCATTTCGGGACTGCTTGGATGGGCATACAACTCTAGTGCTTTTTGTTATTTGTGCTCCAATCATGCTTTCTCTGGTGTTTATCTGTGTGGCTGCAGTGTTGATTTTCCACCCTCTGATAGGAATCAAAGGAATCATTCCACAGACGGAGGAACAGGTTTAGAAAATATGTGGAAATAAAAATAGAAATCCTTTTACAAGTTGTTTTGTTTTCAGAGTGTTTGTTCTTTAAAGTTAAGGATTACTCCATAAACTATATTGTGGTGCCGTGTTGTGTACTATGAAAGTATGGAAAATGAAACTGACATGGAAATTGTAAACGGAAAGTAAGAGAGAGTGGCAGGGTTTCACTACTGAAGTCAAATGGAATGCTGAAGGTAAACTACACGGATAAAATACCTGTCTTTCAAAAAGACTTTAATAACCATGAGCTTAGCTTACTTAGCCCCATCATAATTATCATCATCATTATCTTCATTACAACTATTGTTATCATTAGAAATACTAGATTTTTTTTTTTAAGCAGAAAAGAACTGTTAAGGCCAGTCCCTTTATAAAATAGAACTGCATGAGCTTCATTTTGTTTAATAAGTGGAACTTTAGGCTGAAACTCCTTCAAATTCCCAGGTCTCCAGTAGGCCAAGTTAATTTCATCCACACCCATCTCGTGAAAATCTTTCTTTCTGTATTAGTTAGAATGCTTTCAGCTGACAAATAACTGAAGCCTCAACTGTGAACAACTTAAATAGTAAGTAAATTTAATGATCTCATGTAACTAGAAATCTGGAAGAAAGATGGTTTTATAGTTGGTTCACGTAGCAGCTGACTGCTGTCATTAGGCTCTTGGGATCTTTCTGTCTTTCTGTTCTGCTGTCATGCTGAGTGAGCTTTTGTCCTCAAGCTTGTCCCTTCCTGGTCTCAAGATGGCAGGCGGCTTTAGCTCCAAGATCGACATCCTCATATCAAAGCACCCAGGACTGTAAGAAGAGGTGTCTCTCGTCTTGGTTCGGGCTGCTATAACAAAATGCTGTATACTGGGTGGCTTCAGCAACAGACATTTTATTTCTCACAGTTCTGGAGTCTGGGAAGTCCAAGATCAAGGTGCCTGAAGATTTGATTTTTCACGAGCTTGCAGACAACTATCTTTTTCCTGTTTCCTCGCACGGCAGGGAGAGAGAGCTCTAGGCTCCTATATTATAAGGACACTAAACCCATTTTGGGGCTCCATGCTTCTAACCTAATCTAACCCTAATAGCCTCCAAAGACCTCACCTCCAGATACCATCACATTGGGGATTAAGGCTTTAACATAGGGTTTTTGGGGGGCACAAATATTCAAGCCATAGCATCTTTCTTATGTCTTTTTTCAGAGAGAAAAAGAAGCCTCCCAGAAGACTTGACTTCACTAGCCAAATTTACACGATATATCCCATTTCTAAACCAGTCAGTGGCAAGGGATATAGAAGTCCAGTGATTGGCTTTGGCTACTCAAGATTCATGGCCCTCCAGCCTCCTCTCAGAGAAGAACGAACTTAGGATTCTGGTATCCAGGACGGAGAGTGGACTGGTGAGGCCAGCCACTCGTGTCCACCACCCCTTCCAAGGCCAGCTCCTCTGCCTGGGCTCTGAATCCTTTTTTGCACTTGGAGGACTTTATTCTGTTCATCATTTTTTCTCATCTTTATTTTTAGTCTGTCTCCTCTTTCTCTTCAAGCTTATTGAAAGAAGGGTCTGTGCGTGCTGTCTCCATTTCTTTTCCTCCAGTTTATTCCATAGATCTCCTGTAACCTGGATTCTGCTGCCCCTAATAGGAAACCTCCCCTTCTGTCATCCGCGCCCACCCAATTGCCTGGGCCGTTGCCAGTATTACCGCTAGTGTTTGGCAAGACCGGTGCTTCTCCAGGTTTAGCGTGTGCACCAGAATCGTTTGGAGGGTGACTAAAATACAGGCCCTTGGGTTCCATCCCCAGAGCTTCTAAATCAGTAAGTCTGAGCTAGGGCTTGTAGAGCTGAGCTGACTTAACCTCTCTGCGGACACTTGATATTGTTGATTTTACTACCACTTTTCTGAGTTTCAGAACTCAAAATTACTCTCAAACCTGCACTTGTTCCTTTTGTATTTTTTTTTTTAATTGATGAATGGCAGTGTCCTTTTTCTCACGTAAGAAACCTGGAACTCACCGTGATTCTTTATTCTTCCTTACCCCCATCTACAGTCGATTTATGTTGCATACTCTGAATATCCCTCCAGTGCATCATTTCATCTCCATCCTTATTGTCTCTGCTGTAGTGTGAGCCCTATCTTCTCACCCATATTGCTGTAATGCTCTTTAAAAGTGCTTGTCCTGTCTCCAATCAGACTTTCTCTTATTTATACTTCATACTGTTGCAGAGTGATTTTTTTTTTTAATGCAGGTTTAATCACATTATTCCTGAGCTCAAAATTCTTTGGCCTCCTACACCTTCCAGATAAAATCCAGACTCCCTCCCACGCAAGCAGAGGGCTTCAGACCTGGGTCTCTGCCTGCCTGGCTAGCGTTTGCTTCTCTCACTTCTCTACTTTTCCTGGGCGTTAGTACCTGAACCTGCCATGATTCTGATTATCTTGAGCTTCTGAGCCTTTGCATGTTTTCTCTTTGCCTGAAACACTTCTCTTTCTCCCTTCACTGCTTGTCTTCCAGGACTTAGCTCAGGGATGCCTCTACTATCACCCTGCTTCCCTGGTCCCTTTTCTGTCCCTGGGAGTTAGATGCTCCTTTTCTGTACAGCCATGGACGTATGTAAGTTGTACTCATTTAGCTCTTAAGCACACTGCTCGATTCTGGAGGTTTATTTGGTGCTTATCCTCCTCTAGACTATAATTTCTTTCAGGACAAAGACTGTACTTTCCATCTGTTTCTTAATATAGTTCCTAACATAATTAGTCATTGTTTGTTGAGTGATTGAATGTTAAGGACCATTTTTAGTGATAGAAACTAGTCATAAAACCCAATCTGGAGGGCTTCCCTGGTGGTGCAGTGGTTGAGAGTCCGCCTGCCGATGCAGGGGACACAGGTTCGTGCCCCGGTCCAGGAGGATCCCACATGCCGCGAAGCGGCTGGGCCCGTGAGCCATAGCCGCTGAGCCTGCGTGTCCAGAGCCTGTGCTCCGCAACGGGAGAGGCCACAACAGTGAGAGGCCCGCGTACCGCAAAAAAAAAAAAAACACAAAAAACCCAATCTGGAGAACTGAGGGCCCAATCTGGAGAACTGAGGGCCCAATCTGGGGAACAAATGGGAGGGTGACAAAAACACTATAGGCTTTACATCTAGTTGGATTTGTTCAAGATTCTGGAGGAATTGGTATTTCTTAGAGACTGTGACAGGGCAGGGATGGGAGTTGGTGATGTATTGTAGAAATCACTTCAGTGATATTCAGACTAGGTGGCCATTGTCATTTCCTTGATAATTTGGATGAAATTTGGAGATATGACTGTGAAATTTGGAGATATGAACATCCGATTCCAATGTTATAGCATATATAACGTATACCATATATACCTATGTCTATATCTATATTTATATCTATATGTAGATATAGACATATTTGTTCATTTGGTTGTTCTTTGAGAAGTTTATGCAAACTTAAAAACAAATTACGGTTGTCGCAAAGCTGCCATCTTTGCGATATGTAAATTTTATTTAAAAATTTTAAAGGTTAGCTTATTCATCCATTGTTCTTGAAAAACACACATCTGCCAAACATTTGATAGCAGTTGTATGTTCCAAGCCTGCACTGGCCATGTGCTAAATAACCACCAGCCACGTGTGGCTATTTACATTTGAATTTAAATTTGTTAGAATTAAAATCAGTTAAAAATTCAGTTCCTCAGTCGTGCTGGCCACATTTCAAGTGCTCAGTAACTGTATGGGACAGTGCAAATATAGGATATTTCCTTATTATATTGACAATAATTTAGTCAGATGATGAGCATATAACCTCAAATTCCTGTTTTTAAAAAAATCCAAAAATGTTCCTTAAAAAGTGTTTTTATTATAAAATAAAACAAAGGAATGAAAATCACCCAAATCAGATATAT
Organism: Delphinus delphis; assembly: GCF_949987515.2. NCBI lineage: Eukaryota > Metazoa > Chordata > Mammalia > Artiodactyla > Delphinidae > Delphinus > Delphinus delphis. The sequence goes on from NC_082684.1 coordinate 175,618,950, forward strand.
GATTTAATGAACTATTACAATGCCAGTAGCACCCAGGTCAAGAATTAGACCTTCATGAGTCACCCTTGAAATTCTTCCTTGTGTCCTGTGTCAGTCACAGCCCTCTCTTCTCTCCTAAGTAAGCATCATCCCAAATCTTCGTAGTAATCACTTGCATTTTTCTTTTTATAATTTATGGATCCAGTTTGTTTCCTTCAACACTATCGTTTGGTTTTAACCAAAGTAAAAACATTTTTATTCAGATACAATTTCCATGCTGTAAAATTAATCCATTTAAAGTATACAATTCCGTGGTTTTTGTGTCTTCTCAGAATTGTACAACCATCACCACAGTCTAGGCTTTAGAACATTTTTGTCACACCAGGAAAAAACATGTGCCCCTTAGCAGTCATTCCTCTTCCCCACCCTCCCAGTCACCCCAGCCCTGGCAACCATTAATCTATTTTCTGTCTCTATAGCTTGCTTATTCTGATTTTTCATGTAAATCAAGTCACACAACATGTGGTCTTTTGTGTCTGACTTCTTTCACTTAGTGTAACACTTTTGAGGTTCATCCGTGGCATAGCATATATTAGTATTTTATTCCTTTTTGTTGCTGAAGACTGTCCCATTGTACGGATATGCCACATTTTGTTTGTCCATTGATCAGCCGATGGACGTTTGGGTTGTTTGCACTTATTGGCTGTTATGAATAATGCTGCTGTGAGCATTTACATACAGGTTTTTGTGTGGATGTATGCTTTCATTTCCCCTGAATATATACTTAGTAGTGGGCATTGCTGGGTCAAGTGGTACTCTATGGTTTAACCTTTTGAGGAACTGCGGAACTGTTAGAAAAACAGGCTACACCATTTTGCATAACCAACAGCAATGTAGAGGGTTCCAGTTTCTCCACATCTTCATCAATATTCGTTATTATCTCTTTTTCATTATATCCATCTTAAAGGGTATAAAGTAGTATCTCATTGAGTATCTAATTGACTGTAAATGTATTATGGTTTTCTTTTTTTAAAAAAATTATTTATTTATTTATTTTTGGCTGTGTTGGGTCTTTGTTGCTGTGTGCGGGCTTTCTCTAGTTGCTGCGAGTGGGGGCTACTCTTTGTTGTGGTGCGCGGGCTTTTCATTGCGGTGGCTTCTCTTGTTGCGGAGCACGGGTTCTAGGCGCTAGGGCTCAGTAGTTGTAGCACGTGGGCTCTTGAGCGCAGGCTCAGTTGTTGTGGCACATGGGCTTAGTTGCTGCACGGCATGTGGGATCTTCCCAGACCAGGGCTTGAACCTGTGTCCCCTGCATTGGCAGGTGGATTCTTAACGACTGCGCCACCAGGGAAGTCCCTGTATTATGGTTTTCATCTGCATTTCCCCAGTGGCAAATGACGTTGAGCATCTTCTTAATGTGTTTATTAGCCATTTGTAAATGTTCTTTGGAGAAACATCTATTCAAATCCTTTGCTCATTTAAAAATTTTAAATTATAGTTATAAAATAATGATAATTTTGATTATATAATTGTTTACCTTTTTATTAAAGGCTTACAGAAGTTCTTTATAACTGATACCAGTCCCTTTTCAGATACATGATTTACAATTATTTACTCCCATTCTGCGTTTTTTCCCCCGCTTTCTTTATATTATCATTTGCAGTACAAAATATTTTAATTTAGATGGATCCAAATTTATCTATTTTATCTTTTGTCACTTGTACTTTTGGTATCATATTTAACTAAACCATTGCCTAATTCAGGACCATAAAGATTTACTGCTCTGCTTTCTTCTAAGAGTTTTATAGTTTTAGCACTTACATTGAAGTCTCTGATCCATTTTTAGTTAATTTTTATGTAAGAAAAGGTCCAACTTTATTTTTTTTGCATTTGGACATTCATTTGTCCCTGCACCATTTGTTGAAAAGACTGTACTTTGTCAATTAAATTGTTTTGGATGGCACTCTGTCAAAATTGATTATAAATGTAAGAGTTTATTTCTGAACTCTTAATTCACTTCCATTGTTTTACATGTTTGTCTTTGTATCAGTACCATAATGTGTTGATCACTGCAACCATATAGTAAGTTTTGAAATTGGGATACGTGAATCTTCCAACTCTGTTCTCCTTTTTAAAGATTGTTTGGCTATTCTGGGTTCCTTGCATATCCGAATGAGTTTTAGGATGTTTTTAAATTTCTGCAGCTTGGATCATTATAGTAATTGTGCTGAATATGTAGACCAATAAGGGGAGTATTGATATCCTAACAATATTAAGTCTTAACAACCCATGAATGTAGCATGTTTTGTCTTTAATTTTTTCCAACGTTTTATAGTTTCCAGTGAGTGAGTCCTGTACTAGTTTTGTTAAATATTGAATATATTCCTGAGTATTTTATTCTTTTTGATGTGATTGTAAATGCAGCTCTTTTCTTAATTTCATTCTTTTATGTTTGGGTTGGTCATTGCTGTTGTATAGAAATAGAATGAATTTGTATGTTAATCTTATATCCTGCAACCTTGTTGAACCTGGTTATTTGTGTTTAATAGTTTGTTTTTTTTTTAGTTGGTTCCTTAGGATTTGCTATAAATTCATATCATCTATGAAGAGATAGTCATACTTATTCCTTTCTGGATGCTGATTTTGTTTGCTTGGTTTTTTTTCTTACCTGATTACAATGGTTAGTTACACCTGCAGTGAAATGTTGAGTAGAAATGGTAAGAAATAGAACATTGTATTCTTTTTTTTTTTTTTTTTTTTTTGCGGTAAGCGGGCCTCTCACTGCTGTGGCCTCTCCCGTTGCGGAGCACAGGCTCCGGACGCGCAGGCTCAGCGGCCATGGCTCATGGGCCCAGCCTCTCCGCAGCATGTGGGATCCTCCCGGACCGGGGCAGAAACCCATGTTCCCTGCATCGGCAAGCGGACTCTGAACCACTGCGCCACCAGGGAAGCCCGAACATTGTATTCTTGTTCCTAATTTTAGGAGTGATCCATTCAGTCTTTCACTATTAAGTATAATATTAGCTGTGATTTTTTTTTGTGTGGATGCCCTTTGTCTGGTTTAGGAAGTTCCTTTCTATTCCTGGTTTGTTGAATGAGTTTTATGACAAGACTGTTGGATTTTGGAAAATGCCTTTTCTCAATTGATATGATCATGTGCCTTTTATTTTTTCTTTTATTAATTTGGTTTGCTAATATTTTGTGGAAGATTTTTGCATCAATAGCTATAAAGAATATTGGTCTGTAGATATCTCGTGATGTCTTTGTCTAGCTTTGGTATCAGAGTATTACTGGCCCCTGGCCCCATAGAAGTATTATCTCCTTTTTTTTTTTTTCTTTCTTTCTTTTTTTGGGAAGAGTTTGTCAAAGATTGGTATTAATTCTCATTTAAATGTTTGGTCGAATTTACCAGTGAAGTCCTTTGAGTCTGCACTTATATCTGTTGGAAGTGTTTTTAATCACCAATTCAATCTCTTGCTATAAGCCTTTTTAGAGATTCCGTTTTTTCTTCAGTTTTAGTAGTTTGTATTTTTCTAGGAATTTGTTCTTTTCCTCCAAGTTACCCACTTTGTTGTTGTACAGTTGTTCATAGTATTCCTTTATAATACTTTTTATTTCTGTATAATCAATAGCAATGTCCTTTTATTCATTTGTAATTTTTGTGTTCCCTCATTTTTTCCTTGGTCACTATAACTAAAGGGTTGTCAGTTTCGGGGATCTTTTCAAAGAAACCATTTTTGTTTTCATTGATTGTCTTTTGTGTTTTTCTGTTCTTTATTTCGTTTGTTTGCATTTTAATCTTTACTGTTTCTTGCTGCTTGCTTAGGTTTAGATTGCTCTTTTTTCTTGGTTCTTAAGATGGAAGTTCAGGTTATTGATTTAAGATCTTTCTTCTTTTATATAGGCATTTACAGCTATAAATTTTCCTCTAAGCACTGCTTTCTTTAGCTACATCCCATAGGTTTTGGTATGTTATATTTTAGTTTTCATTCATCTCAAGGTATTTTCTAATTTCCTTTACGATTTCTTCTTTGTTTCATTGGCTACTTACCAGTGTATTGTTTTATTTCCATGTATTTGTGAATTTCCAAAATTTCCTTCTGTTACTGATTTCTGATTGCATTCCATTGTGGAATGGATTTTAGTCACATGATTTTAATCACTTTAAATTCTTGAGGGTTGTTTGTGGCCTAGAATATGGTCTCTTTTAGAGAATGTTTCATGTGCACTTGAGAAGACGGCCTTGTGTTGTTGGGTGGAGTGTTGTATAGATGTCTGGCAGGTCTAGTTGGCTTACACTTTTATTCCAATCTTCTATTTCCCTGTTGTTTTTTTCCTGGTTTTTCCATCTAGTGTTGAAAGGGGATAAGAAGTCTATTATCATTTTTGAATTGTTTATTTATTCTTTCAGTTCTTCTTCCTCCCTTGTTCTTGTAGCTTTACCGCCCATTTTGGCTGCTTTTCTTACAGTTGCTGTTTCATCGTGTGTCACTTTCTATCCTTTTACTTTCAACCTATTTGTATCATTGAACCTACCGTCTCCTGTAGACAGTATATAGTATATAGTTGGGTTTTTAAAAATACCCTCTGATAATCTCCGCCTTTTGATTGGATTGTTTAGTCTATTCACATTTAATATTATTGATATGGTTGGATTTACACCTGCCACTTTGCTTTTTGTTTTCCATAGGTCTTATGCCTTCTTTTGTTCTTTTTTTTTTTTACTGTCCTCTTTTGAAATAAGTGAATCTCTTCCAGTGTGGTATCTTAACTCCTTTAATAATTTTTAAATTATACATTTTGAATTAGTTTCTTAGTGTTTGCTCTAGGGCTTACAATATAGCTCTTAGCTTAAGAGAATCTACTTCTGATTTTTACCTACTTTCAGCAAAATTAAGAAACTCCTCTCCTGTATAGCTCTATTTCTCTCCTTTTTTTTTTGCTACTACTGTTATCTATATTACGTCTATATATTGTAGAAACCCAACAATATATTATTATAGTTTTTCTTTTATGTAAGTCTTTTAAAGAAGCTGAGAGAAGAAAGGAGAGCAGGTGCATATTTATGGAGTTAGTTATATTAACTTTTCTACTTTTCACCCACCTCATATATTCTGTGGGTCTCAGTTACCATCTGGTGTTATTTCCCTACTCCAGCACAAGGCAGGTTTGCTCTCATCTGCTTCCTCTGTGTTACTATCATCAAATATATAAAATTTTACATGTTGTTATTCGCCCAACAGTACACTTGTATGCATACTGTTTCATTGAATTGCTCTGTAAATCAGTTAAGAGAAGGGGGAGAAATATGCAATGGTAGTCTCTTTTGTAATTATGTACATAATTCTTGGCAGTCTGTTTTTTGTGTGCATTCAAACTACTGTTTGGTGTCATTTGCTTTCAACCTGAAGAACTCTTTTCAGTATTTCTTATAAAGCAGATCTCCTAGCAACAAATTCTCTCAGTTTTTGTTTTTCTGGGAATGTCTTGGTTCCACCTTCGTGGTTGAAAGATAGTTTTGCTGGATGTAAGATTCTTAATTCACAGTTTTTTATCTTCAGCATTTTGAATATTCAGTCCTACTACCTCCTAGTTTCCTCTGCTTCTGATGAGAAGTCAGCTGTCAGTCTTATTGGGGTTCCTTGTATGTGAAGAGTCATTTTTCTCTTGCTGATTTCAAGATTTTTTTCTTTGCTTCTCAACATTTTGATTATATTTTGTCTGGGTGTGGATCTCTTTATATTTATCTGGTTTGGAGTTTGTTGAACTTCTTAGATGTGTAGATTACTAATGTTTTTCATCAAATTTGGGGAGATTTCAGCCATTATTTAAATCTTTGTTCTGTGCCTTTCTCTTTTTCTGTGGTGCTCTGTTCATGTTTCTTCATTCTTCTTTTCTCCCCATTCTTCAAATTGTATATAATCTCTATCAATATATCTTCAAGCACTCTGATTCTTTCTTCTTCCAGTTCATGTCGACTCTTGGGCGCCTATAGTGAATTTTCCATTTCAGTTATTGTACTTTTTCAGTTATTGTACAATTCCAAAATTTCTATTTGCTGCTTTTTTTCTGTAATTTCCTTATCTTTATTGATATTCTCTATTTGCTGAAACATTGTCATTATACTTTTCTCTAATTCTTTATCCATGGTTTCCTTTAGTTCTGTGAACTTATTTGGAATAGCTGATTTGAAGTCTGTCTCTGTTAAGTCTAACATCTGGGCCCCTTTAGAATCAGTTTGTGTTGCCTGCCTTTTTTTCCTGAAAATGGGTTTGCTGCTTCTTTGCACATTTTGCAATATTTGTTGAAAACCGGGCATTTTAAATAACATGTAGCAACTCTGTGTAGTGATCACCTTGGGAATGGGGGTTAATACTGTTTGCTTGGTTATTTATATATATTTTTAGTGACTTGGATGAACTGACTGTGTGAAAGCTGTTACCTCCAGTGGACAACATTGGATGTCTCTACTCAAATTTATTTTCTTGTTTTTTCTTTTATCTTTACTACCCAAGGGTTACCCCTTGGTCAGATAAGCCACTCATTGGTTAAAGGCTGTGCTTATACCCTCCTAGCCAGTTAGAATTTTACTCTTTACCATTAGACGTGCATGTGGCTTGAAGAGTGCTATCGCAGTTGAAAGAGTTTAGGTATTACCCAGTCATACAGTTCATAAAGGAAAGGCAGGATAAATTCTTGAGCTTTTTCTTTGATTTAATAGTTTTTAAGAATGATTAATTGGTTCTCTATCATCTCTTGAAGATGACCAATTATTAAAAAAATTTTGAACTCTTAGAATTAAACGTTTGATGGGTTTTAATCCATTTCAGTTATTATCATTAATGAAGCTCAAATTATTCCATCTTTGGCCAGTGGGAGCCTTTTGAGATTGGCTCCTGAGTCCTAGAATTAGCCATTTCTCTAAGAAGCTCTGGTCTCTAAGGGATGCTCAATGATGCTGGATTGGCCTTTGTTTGTAGGCCTTTTCTGTAATCAGAGTTAAGAAATATATGCACATATTTAAGATAAAATAAAATACCTCACAAGGTCATATTGATGCTTCCAATTAAAACTCTAGACTACAGTGTATTTGAATCTTCCTTCTGTATCTCCTTTTCTCTGTGCCAAGAATCCTGGTTTTTCAAAGACACAAGTGATTATAGAATTAGAAAATCCCATAATTATTCATTTATTTTTATCCCGTATTACACATGCAATAGTCTCAGAATGACAACAGTAATACTACTGAAAACCTTAAAAAGCATACTTTTGCTTATACTCTCACCATCCTTACAGCATTTAGGACTGGCAGTGTCTTCTGAGACATTGTTTGTTTAGCAGAATGAAATGTTTGCTTAGCAACATTTTAGAGCACCTTCTCTTTCTCAGACTCCCTGCTACAAAGGAGGAAGAGACACAACCTTGTTCTCTAAAAGCTGGGCTGTTGGGTTACGTGGTGTCATTCCGGTATAGGAAGGCATGGCCCCAAAATCTGGGTTTTTCTTCTTCTTTAAAGGTACTGTTAATGATGTAATTGCATACTTCCTAAAATAAAACGCTTTCATTTTCTGCTCTTGTCAGGGAGCAGCTTCCATTGGGTGGAGATGCTTGATACTTCCTAATCTCTGTTACCTAGTGTATTAGTCAGGTTGTGCAGAGAACTACAGCTAGCAGGGGATATATCTATATATCTATGTATGCTATCACGGCTTTTGTGGATGCACTATAGATAGATGGATGGAAAGACAGAAAAATAGGATATACTAGCTAGCTAGATAGATAGGGAGAGAGAGTTAGTTTTTATGTTAAGGAACTGGCTCACATGATTGTGGGAGCTGGCAAGTGTGAAATTTGTAGAGTAGGCCAGCAGGCACAAATTTTAGGTAAACGTTGATGATGTAGTCTTGAGTCCAAAATTTGCAGGGCAGCCCAGCAGACTGGAAACTCAGGCAGGTTTCTGTGTTGCAGTCTTGAGGCAGAATTGCTTCTTTCTTGGGAAAGTTCAGTCTTTGCTCTTAAGGCCTTCAACTGATTGGTTGAGGCCCACCACATTATGGAGAGTAACCTGCTTTAAAGTCAACTGATTGTAAATGTTAATCACATCCACAGGGACTGTCACAGAGACACATAGACTAGTGTTAGACCAAACAGCTGGGCACCGTAGTCTAGCCAAGTTGACACATAAAATTAACCACCAAGGTTAGGTTAACCATTTAATTTAGTGCCCAAACTGAGATTCCTTTGAGAATAAGAATTACTGAAAAATAATAAAATTGTATAATTTTATTTGTTGACTAACAGATTTATTTTTATTGTATTTTAAAAACAAGTTTATTTCTGAAAAACGTTAACATATTTCCATGTTAATATTTAAAAAAACCCCAAAACATCACAACAAACATCACAACAAAATTATTTCATACTGATTTTTTTCAACTTTAAAAAGACCATAAATAGAATTCTCAGTAGAAGCCCATATACATTATTTAGTTTCTTAGTCATAATTTGTCTGTAGTACTGGGTCTCTGTATGTTTCTGAAAGGAATGTAGTTTTGAAACACAGTTGTATTGTTTTTAATTGTTTCGTAAAATTATAGTCTTCAAAGTTTCATTTTATGATTACTAAACTTGAAACTTGATTCTTTTCAGTAGTTACTAATTGCTGTAAATCATAATCTTTAAATTTGAGAATATAATATCTGTATAGATACTAAGGTACCTGGTAAGTTCAAAGCAAATTCTACTAAATTGAGGTCATTCTAAATTTTGATTTTTTTTTAGTAGTTTAACAGGGAAATATTCCAGCCCATATATTTTCACAGGTACTGTCTTTTTACTCTATTTAGAGTACCTTTATTCAATGACATTTTTACAAGAGAAAGCTTGTCAGATAAGTTGTATTTATTTAGAAGTCTTCTGAACATTTTACCAGATTTTTTTGTTTGTTTTAATTTTTAAAATTTTTATTCATTTATTTTTGGCCACACTGCATGGCATGCGGGATCTTAGTTGCCTGACCAGGGATCGAACCTGCGCCCCCTGCAGTGGAAGCATGGAGTCTTAACCACTGGACTGCCAGGGAAGTCCCCCATTTTACCAAATTTAGATGCTGCTAGATTGTAAGCATTTGGAAGTCCATTTCATCCTGGTACAAAGTATAAACTTATCTAAGTAAAAAAACTGGTTCTCTGTATAAATTAAATCTGAATTAAAGATTTCCAACTGACTGAACAAAATGAAGCCAAGATTTAGAGTGCTCAGCTGAAAAAATTTCAATGCTATTGATGATTTTACTAAGTGAGTCTTAAAAGCCTCCAAGATTTCTAAGATATGTAGCAACAAGAGAAAACAGGTACTGCCATGTTGGAGTAGTATTTTTTTTTTTTTTTTTTGCGGTACGCGGGCCTCTCACTGCTGTGGCCTCTCCCGTTGTGGAGCACAGGCTCCGGACGCGCAGGCCTAGCGGCCATGGCTCACAGGCCTATCCGCTCCGCGGCATGTGGGATCTTCCCGGACCGGGGCACGAACCCGTGTCCCCCGCATCGGCAGGTGGACTCTCAACAACTGCGCCACCAGGGAAGCCCGGAGTAGTATTTTTTTTTATTCAACATTATCTTTGTCACATGAGTGACAGTTTCTTTGTGTGTGTGTGTGTGTGTGTGTGTGTTTAAATATTTGTCAGTTGTGATTGTTAGACTGTCACATCTTTGGTGGATGTAATTGTGGGACGTGTTTGCTTCTACTTTGGTCATATTTTGCCGTTCACATGGTATCTCTTGACACTGATAGAAAGCTGGCATGACTTAAGTGTAAATTTCTTCTGCTAATAGAGCCAACAAAATAACAGCTGCCACTTAATTTTAACTATGTAAACAAGACACTTTGTAATCAGAACTGAGCAAGATTAAAGACTAGTGATTTGATCTAAATGAAAAGTCATGCTTTATAGAATAATATATAAAACACCTTCTTCATCTGCTTTTCTGCAATTGGTATCTTCGAGCTACTCATAGTTGGGGCAGCAGCATTTTGAATATTTTTTCCACCTCCACCGAAGACTGCAGGATTTAGCTGTCCCTCGGCCTCTCCTGTCCAAGTGCACTTCCTTTTTCTGCCCATGGTTTGGGTGCTGACTTTGAGAACGAGGTGTCAGTTATAGCCCATCCAGAGAGAGGTCTTTCACGTTCAGCCACAGGTTAAATTGACAATTGGATTCACTGTGTGTGTATCTCACAGCACTCACCAAGATGCGGGCACAGCCTGGAAGTAAATGTTCTGGCTTATTATAACACTCTCGTTAAAAAAAATCTCTAGAAAGTGGAGAATCCAGGACAAATAATAAATTGCGGGGGTGGGGACACTGTGACAATGGACCTAAGTTGAGACTGTCTCAGTCAAACTGACACACATGGTCGCTTTACCAGACACGTGTCTTTTCAAAAATCTCCTAACCCCAAATTCCTGATTACTGTTTTCCCCTCACAAAGGCTGTGCCCTCAATGTGATTCACTTGTTTGTGACTACTTAGTAATTTCCACAGCATTACGCACGTGGAAAAGAATGTGAAACATTCTTATTAGTCAGTTTTATTCATTGTAGCACTTCCTTCTTTCTAGAACATTTTCTGTTTATCTTAAAACTTGTATTAAATTTTGCATGCCTTCATTTTTAAACATTTTTAAAGACATGTAATAAATTTATGGTATTGTTCTTCCTTAAATTAGTTCTTTTGTTATCTTAATAAAATATCATACAATAATTTTTAAAATTTGGGAATGAAAGGAATACAGTTGTTAACATATATTTGATAAAAATGGATTATCTGAATATGATTATGATAATACTTTATATTCTATTACAGGATTAAATTAAAAGGATTTACCATACATCTTATGACTCTTTACTGGAGCCTTGGGAGATAGGTAAGTGACAAGCATTTTCTGAAGAGATATTTCTGAAACATTAAATGATTTGATCTCATAGGTTCCTGACAAAGTAGACAATGGAGTATATCTTACTTCAGTGATTTACCTCTTTTTCTCCTCAGTAAAAATGGTAGAAATACCGTGTTTACATGAATGTAATGTAACATTCTCTGGTATCCAATAAATCATATTTTCCAGGGAGTTTTAGGCTTATTTTGTATAATAATTATACAGAGAACATTGTCAATAAGAGAAACAAGTTAGGCATATTTCAAAAGTTAAAGCCCTAAAAAAATCGTTAAATGCAAAGTGGTGTCCTGGATTGTATCTTAGAACTGAAAAAAGACATCAGTGAAAAGCAGGTGAAATCCAAGTAGAGTTTATAGCTTAGTTAATAGTAAATGTACCAATGTCAGCTTCTCAGTATTGACAAATGTACCATGGTAGTGTAAGATGTTAACTTTAGGTGGAATTTGGTGAAAGGAATACAGGAACTCGGTAATATCTTTGCAACTCTTCTGTAAATCTAAAATTATTCCAAAATAAAAATTTTTCTTTAAAGCCAAAAAAAATCGAGATTTATTTGAAAATTATAGTTTAGAAGTAGCTTTTCTGTGTAATACTTTGAAAACTCAAAATAATTAATTACCTTTAGAAAAACCCAGATGCCGTGCATTAGAGATGCAGGGAAATATGTGATGATAGGTTTCACTTTTCAGTTCATGGGAGGCGTGGGATTTCATTTTCTTGACATTGGCCTGGTGTCCATGAACATCTCCTTGAGCTCGGTTACAGACTTGCTCTTTGATTCCTTTAAGGTACTTGTGTGTTCTTTGGTAGTTTAGTACTGCTCTTTCTGTTAACATAAGCAGGCCCTTTCCACGGTTCCCAGTGTACCACTTTTTTCTTTTTCTTTTCTTTTCTTTGATGTACTGTTAGGGGCAAAAAGGCCAGTGATGTGACTCCGTGGTTTGGAGTTGAGACCCTTTTAGGGTGGTTTTGTTCAGTCACATCTACTTGAGCTTCTAGGTCAGGCGCTGGACTCAGCTGACCTCTCGTTAAAGAGCCATTTCTGTAGTTGAGCTGAAATAATTGATTGCTGTCAGATAATTGAAATTGTCAGTTTCCAAAATGAACTCTGGCAGTATAACTCTTTTAAATTTCTATAAATATTAAAAGACTATAAGAAGGGAGCTCCGTAGTTTGCTGAACTATTACATAACTTGTCATTAATAAAAGTAAAATAGCCCTGCCGGCCTTTAAATGGTCTCCTGCTGCTGCTGCCAACTTTAGTGATTTTAGTTAAACTTAAATTTCATGAAGGGAAATAGAAGTAGATTCTACTTAAAGGATACAGGCGTTTAACACAGCAGACCCAGGCCTGGATGACTTCTGCAGGATAGTTGTTAGTCTTGGAGAGTTCTGTTTTGCTTGATGATATTTGTTCAGAATTGGTGTTGTAAATTCTGTTGGCATGAGATTGATATCTTTACTTCTTAGTGATGTAGCATAATTGTGCCAACCTTGGTAGGAAAGTTCAGAAAAAGGGAGGAGCATTTTTTCAGGACAAGTTGAAATTCCATTGATCAAATTATAGTCCACACATAAAATCAAGCAAAAAAGCTTTTTATTCTTCTGTGCTCGAAGAGCCTTGCAAGTGTTGTTTCTGGAGACATGCTTTACCACTCAGCTGGCTGGCTGTTACTTTATGGTCACCTAAAGTATAAATGGGGGTAGCTAATAGGCACTGAGTGCTTTCTATGTACCAGGCACTTTGTTTACAGTGATCTCATTTAATCTTCACAAACACCTATGAGCTAGTTTGGAACTCCCATCATACATGAGGCTGGAGGGTAACAGATGTCTCCAGGGCAGCCCTGAAGGTGTGGGGCAGAAAGAGCCGATTGCCACGGTGTGCAGTACCTACAGTTTAGTACCTGGTATTGCCAGCTTCCAGGGAATCCTGAGTCTGTGGACACACGGTAAACTTCAGATTACAACAACTCTTCTGGGTAAAAGGATGTCTGATCATACCGGGTGACCTAGAGCGGACTCCCCCCGGGGTAATGGGCCTGGAGTGGAGTCTCTGCTGCCCGTCGCAGCCGTGCCCTGGCTCATCCTCTGGTTCCCAAGCACGTCAGTTGTTCTCTGTCACCTGATGAATTGCCGAACAGTCACGCATTGTGTGCTTCATTGATCAGACGCCAGGAACTCTTGGCAGCTCTGGGGAGCGTGATCTCAGCGTGCCTCCTGGTCGGCGCTGGGCAACTGCAAGCTGTTAGTGGGGGTGAGAACTTGGATCCAGAAGCCAGGACCCATGCCAGAGGCCAGGGACGGGGTAACTGAGCAGCGGGCATGTGAAATGGAGCTCTCCAGACTCCGTCAGCTGGCCAGGAGGCAGAAGGAGAGTTGCACGTGACTCTGAAAGGTGGTCTTTGAAGAAGATTATGACGTCTGGCTGTGGGTTTTGTACTTTGTAGATATAAAATACTCCCAGTTGCTTTTTGAGGAATAACGAGGATGTTGCCAACTTACACATCATAGTGCTTGTTACAATGGGCAGAAACCACTCTCTCTGAAGCTTTTCCCCGTCAGTTCTAGCCATGTCTTTCTGTGGCCTAAATCTCCAGTCCTTCTTATACTTGAAAGCAGGATTACGCACGCAGGATTACAAACTCTCCTTCTCGGTCTCCTCTTCTTCGTGGTCTCTGACGGTTGGTGTCCTTCAGGGCTCAGTCCTTGGTTGCCTTCGCTGCTTATTCTCCATGTGATCTCATGCGTCCCTCACTTTAAATACCGTGTGTCCCCCCAGTTTATTTCTTTGCCTTGATCTCTCCGATGAGCTCCAGGCTCCTATCCGTCTGCCTATCCAACGTCTCTATTCAGAAGCCCAGTAAGCATTTCAGACTTATGTATGTGCAGCGGGACGCCTGGTCTCTCTTCCCCAGACATGCCCTCCAGCTTACTCAGTGGTCCACTCGGTTGCTCGGGCCAAAACCTAGAAGTCGTCTTTGACTTTTCTCTTTGCTTCTTAACCCACATCCAGTCTATGGGGGCTTAGATGTCTTCCTTTCAAAATATATGCCTTTGCTGCCATCGCCCCCACTGCTACTCTAGTCTAATTATATAATGTAACTTATAATCACCATTGTGAGTTACCTAGATGACAGTAATAGTCTCCTCGCTGGCCTTCCTTATCTCTAGTCCGTGCTCCATATAGCAGCGAAAGTAGGTTTTGTTTTGTTTTGTTTCGTTTGTTTGAGTTTTAATGTTAAACAGTTCCGGTCCTTCCCCTGTTCACAGCCCTGCAGTGTCTGCCCACTACACTCAGGACAAACTCCTCACCCCGTTCTACCAGGCCCTGCACGTTCTCCCTGCTGCCTTTTCGCCTGCCGTTCTCTGTGTGCTCATGTGGCTCTATAGCCACAGTTGCTTTCTTGCTGTCCCTTAAATTCTCCAAGTCCATTCAGAATTGGCTAAATCTCTCCTACCCCCTACCCTATTCCCTCATCCTGACCATTTCAGCTTTTAACCTGGTGCCAGTGGAGGTAGATTTAGAGAGAAAAGTACATTTCTAAGGCTCTGTAGCACATGTAGTGGGAGAGGTCAGAGGTCACCCTAGAAGTTTTGCAGTCTCGTTGTTCCAAGTTTCTGTAATTTGAATTGCTCTCAAGCGTAAGAGGGCCTGGAGATGTAGAGCTGCAGAAAGACGTTGCTAGAATTGATGGGGAGAAGTTGCAGAGAGAGAGGTTTCTGAGGAGAGAGAACATTCTATAAGCAGTAGAAGGAATAAGTTGGTAACAGTGACATCTGCATATAAATAGACTGGGCTGCTGCAGAGGACAGTGGGTTCTTTGTCACTGACGGTGTCAACTTGAGGCTGATCTACCTCCTGGGGTGTTGCAGAGGAAGATGGGCTAGAGTGGGGGAGGGGAGAGTGTTTTTTCTCGCCAGAGCTGGTCTCCCCAACTCTGAGATTATATCCGTTTTCAGAATCTTCTTTTTTCAGACGACTCCTCCTGTCTCTGTATTGGGAAGCTTTCATCCATAAATTATAAAGGTGAACTTCTAGGTGAAGTTCCCAGCATTTGAGGTGAAAGAAGAGCTCCTATCGAGGTACTCAGGTGGACAAAGTCCTCATCTAAGGCGTTTCCTTGGAGGCATTTTTCTTTCTTTCATTTTTCAATTTAAAATTTATTTAGATTGATATTAGGTCTAAAATAAATAATACACACATACACAAATTCTGTAATAGATTTTGGTTATTAAACAAAAGTGTACTGAGTCTCAGAAGTAAAGAGCATGATATTTGGAAATGGCCTTTGGTCAGAGTTTGCTAGAAATGGAAAGTTCATCCTACTCTGATGCCAGAAGCGCTTTGAGAAGGACTGACTGTGCTTCCCTGTGTCATCGATGGTGATCCAGCCATTCCCTTCTCTTCTCTTGCAAAGACAAAAATAGGATTTAAATAATAGAGAACTTTAAGTTATAAGCGCTTTTAGTTAGACCCCAGAAAGTCTATTAATGCAAATTCCAGTTTCTTATAACCACTGAACTGTGGAACTTGGAATTAGTGATATAGGAAGGAATGATTTTCAGGCACTCTGTGATACTAAAGTACTTTACACTTGATTGCTCTGGTAACTAGCGCCTAAGTAATAGGATGACACATTTAAAGATCGCCCGCAGCCTGACACAGGTGCCTGTAGCGCCAGGGTCCGGTCCAGCCCGCCCTCGTGCATATGCTGGTGCACTATGTGAAATCAGCGTTCTAATGAAGACGCCGTTCTGCCTCTAAGGAAGGCCTGAACTCTGTAACATGTTTCCACCTAGAATCTCTCTGGTTTCTCTGTCTTCTCCAGGCTTCTGACTTTGCTCCCCTCTTTCCCATTAGAGCGATGGGAAAGATTAGATTTGACTCCTTCTTCTTCTCTTTTTTTTTTTAACGGATATTATTATTTTTAAAAAATCTTTATTGGAGTATAATTGCTCTACAATGGTGTGTTAGTTTCTGCTGTATCAAAAAGTGAATCAACTGTACGTACACATATATCCCCATATCTCCTCCCTCTTGCGTCTCCCTCCTACCCTCCCTATCCCACCCTCTAGGTGGTCACAAAGCACCGAGCTGATGTCCCTGTGCTATGTGTCTGCTTCCCACTAGCTATCTGTTTTACATTTGGTAGTGTATATATGTCCATGCCACTCTCTCACTTCGTCCCAGCTTTCCCTTCCCCCTCCCCGTGTCCTCAAGTCCATTCTCTACGTCTTTATTCCTGTTCTGCCCCTAGGTTCTTCAGACCCATTTTTTTTTTTTGATTCCATATATTTGTGTTAACATACAGTATTTGTTTTTCTCTTTCTGACTTACTTCACTCTGTATGACAGACTCTAGGTCCATCCACCTCACTACAAATAACTCAATTTCATTTATTTTTATGGCTGAGTAATATTCCATTGTATATATGTGCCACATCTTCTTTATCCATTCATCCGATGATGGACACTTAGGTTGCTTCCATGTCCTAGCTGTTGTAAATAGAGCTGCAATGAATATTGTGGTACATGACTCTTTTTGAATTATGGTTTTCTCAGGGTATATGCCCAGTAGTGGGATTGCTGGGTCGTATGGTAGTTCTATTTTTATTTTTTTAAGGAACCTCCATACTGTTCACCATAGTGACTTTATCAATTTACATTCCCACCAACAGTGCAAGAGGGTTCCCTTCTCTCCACACCCTCTTCAGCATTTATTGTTTGTAGATCCTTTGTATTTCTGCAGTGTCAGTTGTTACTTCTCCTTTTTCATTTCTAATTCTATTGATTTGAGTCTTCTCCCTTTTTTTCTTGATGAATCTGGCTAATGGTTTATCAATTTTGTTTATCTTCTCAAAGAACCACCTTTTAGTTTTATTGATCTTTGCTATTGTTTCCTTCATTTCTTTTTCATTCATTTCTTTTTTTTATTAACTAAAGTCCATGCTTTATTCAGATTTTCTTATTTATTTTTACATCTTTATTGGAGTATAATTGCTTTACAATGGTGTGTTAGTTTCTGCTTTATAACAAAGTGAATCAGTTATACATATACATATGTTCCCATATCTCTTCTCTCTTGCATCTCCCTCTCTCCCACCCTCCCTATCCCACCCCTCTAGGTGGTCACAAAGCACCGAGTTGATCTCCCTGTGCTATGCGGCTGTTTCCCACTAGCTATCAATTTTATGTTTGGTAGTGTATATATGTCCATGCCACTCTCTCGCTTTGTCACAGCTTACCCTTCCCCCTCCTCATATCCTCAGGTCCATTCTCTAGTAGATCTGTGTCTTTATTCCTGTCTTACCCCTAGGTTCTTCATGACATTTTTTTCTTCTTAGATTCCATATATATGTGTTAGCATACGGTATTTGTCTTTCTCTTTCTGACTTACTTCACTCTGTATGACAGACTCTAGGTCCATCCACCTCACTACAAATAACTCAATTTCATTTCTTTTTATGGCTGAGTAATATTCCATTGTATATATGTGCCACATCTTCTTTATCCATTCATCCAATGATGGACACTTAGGTTGTTTCCATCTCCTGGCTATTTTAAATAGAGCTGTAATGAACATTTTGGTACATGACTATTTCTGAATTATGGTTTTCTCAGGATATATATATACCCACTAGTGGGATTGCTGGGTCATATGGTAGTTCTATTTGTAGTTTTTTAAGGAACCTCCATACTGTTCTCCATAGTGGCTGTACCAATTCACATTCCCACCAGCAGTGCAAGAGTGTTCCCTTTTCTCCACACCCTCTCCAGCATTTATTGTTTCTAGATTTTTTGATGATGGCCATTCTGACTAGTGTGAGATGATATCTCATTGTAGTTTTGATTTGCATTTCTCTAATGATTAATGATGTTGAGCATTCTTTCATGTGTTTGTTGGCAGTCTGTATATCTTCTTTGGAGAAATGTCTATTTAGGTCTTCTGCCCATTTTTGGATTGGGTTGTTTGTTTTCTTGTTATTAAGCTGCATGAGCTGCTTATAAATTTTGGAGATTAATCCTTTGTCAGTTGCTTCATTTGCAAATATTTTCTCCCATTCTGAGGGTTGTCTTTTGGTCTTGTTTATGGTTTCCTTTGCTGTGCAAAAGCTTTGAAGTTTCATTAGGTCCCATTTGTTTATTTTTGTTTTTATTTCCATTACTCTAGGAGGTGGGTCAGAAAGGATCTTGCTGTGATTTATGTCATAGAGTGTTCTGCCTATGTTTTCCTCTAAGAGTTTGATAGTTTCTGGCCTTATATTTAGGTCTTTAATCCATTTTGAGCTTATTTTTGTGTATGGTGTTAGGGAGTGATCTAATCTCATGCTTTTACATGTACCTGTCCAGTTTTCCCAGCACCACTTATTGAAGAGGCTGTCCTTTCTCCACTGTACATTCCTGCCACCTTTATTAAAGATAAGGTGTCCATATGTGCGTGGGTTTATCTCTGGGCTTTCTATCCTGTTCCATTGATCTTTCTGTTTTTGTGCCAGTACCATACCGTCTTGATAACTGTAGCTTTGTAGTATAGTCTGAAGTCAGGGAGCCTGATTCCTCCAGTTCCTTTTTTCGTTCTCAAGATTGCTTTGGCTATTCGGGGTCTTTTGTGTTTCCATACAAATTGCAAAATTTTTTGTTCTAGTTCTGTGAAAAATGCCAGTGGTAGTTTGATAGGGATTGCATTGAATCTATAGATTGCTTTGGGTAGTAGAGTCATTTTCACAATGTTGATTCTTCCAATCCAAGAACATGGTATATCTCTCCATCTATTTGTATCATCTTTAATTTCTTTCATCAATGTCTTATAATTTTCTGCATACAGGTCTTTTAAAGTCTCCTTAGGTAGGTTTATTCCTAGATATTTTATTCTTTTTGTTGCAATGGTAAATGGGAGTGTTTTCTTGATTTCACTTTCAGATTTTTCATCATTAGTATATAGGAATGCCAGAGATTTCTGTGCATTAATTTTGTATCCTGCCACTTTACCAAATTCATTGATTAGCTCTAGTAGTTTTCTGGTAGCATCTTTAGGATTCTCTATGTATAGGATCATGTCATCTGCAAACAGTGACAGCTTTACTTCTTCTTTTCCGATTTGGATTCCTTTTATTTCCTTTTCTTCTCTGATTGCTGTGGCTAAAACTTCCAAAACTATGTTGAATAAGAGTGGTGAGAGTGGGCAACCTTGTCTTGTTCCTGATCTTAGTGGAAATGCTTTCAGTTTTTCACCATTGAGGATGATGTTTGCTGTGGGCTTGTCATATATGGCCTTTATTATGTTGAGGAAAGTTCCCTCTATGCCTACTTTCTGCAGGGTTTTTATCATAAATGGGTGTTGAATTTTGTCAAAAGCTTTCTCTGCATGTATTGAGATGACCATATGGTTTTTCTCCTTCAGTTTGTAATATGGTGTATCACATTGATTGATTGGCATATATTGAAGAATCCTTGCATTCCTGGAATATACCCAACTTGATCATGGTGTATGATCCTTTTAATGTGCTGTTGGATTCTGTTTGCCAGTATTTTCTTGAGGATTTTTGCATCTATGTTCATCAGTGATATTGGCCTGTAGCTTTCTTTCTTTGTGACATCCTTGTCTGGTTTTGGTATCAGGGTGATGGTGGCCTCGTAGAATGAGTTTGGGAGTGTTCCTGCCTCTGCTATATTTTGGAAGAGTTTGAGAAGGATAGGTGTTAGCTCTTCTCTAAATGTTTGATAGAATTCGCCTGTGAAGCCATCTTGTCCTGGGCTTTTGTTTGTTGGAAGATTTTTAATCACAGTTTCAATTTCACTGCTTGTGATTGGTCTGTTCATATTTTCTGTTTCTTCCTGATTCAGTTTTGAAAGGTTGTGCATTTCTAAGAATTTGTCCATTTCTTCCAGGTTGTCCATTTTATTGGCATAGAGTTGCTCGTAGTAATCTCTCACGATCTTTTGTATTTCTGCAGTGTCAGTTGTTACTTCTCCTTTTTCATTTCTAATTCTGTTGATTTTAGTCTTCTCCCTTTTTTTCTTGATGAATCTGGCTAATGGTTTATCAATTTTGTTTATCTTCTCAAAGAACCAGCTTTTAGTTTTATTGATCTTTGCTATCGTTTCCTTCATTTGATTTTCATTTATTTCTGATCTGATTTTTATGATTTCTTTCCTTCTGCTAACTTTGGGGTTTTTTTGTTCTTCTTTCTCTAATTGCTTTAGGTGCAAGGTTAGGATGTTTCCTGTTTCTTAAGGTAGGATTGTATTGCTATAAACTTCCCTCTTAGAACTGCTTTTGCTTCATCCCATAGGTTTTGGGTTGTCGTGTCTCTGTTGTCATTTGTTTCTAGGTATTTTTTGATTTCCTCTTCGGTTTCTTCAGTGATCACTTCGTTATTAAGTAGGGTATTGTTTAGCCTCCATGTGTTTGTATTTTTTACAGATCTTTTCCTGTAATTGATATCTAGTCTCATAACGTTGTGGTTGGAAAAGATACTTGATACAATTTCAATTTTCATAAATTTACCAAGGCTTGATTTGTGACCCAAGATATGATCTATCCTGGAGAATGTTCCATGAGCACTTGAGAAAAATGTGTATTCTGTTGTTTTTGGATGGAGTGTCCTATAAATATCAATTAAGTCCATCTTGTTTAATGTGTCATTTAAAGCTTGTGTTTCCTTATTTATTTTCATTTTGGATGATCTGTCCGTTGGTGAAAGTGGGTGTTAAAGTCCCCTACTATGAATGTGTTACTGTCGATTTGCCCTTTTATGGCTGTTAGTATTTGCCTTATGTATTGAGGTGCTCCTATGTGGGGTGCATAAATACTTACAATTGTTATATCTTCTTCTTGGATTGATCCCTTGATCATTATGTAGTATCCTTCTTTGTCTCTTGTAATAGTATTTATTTTAAAGTCTATTTTGTCTGATATGAGAATTGCTACTCCAGCTTTCTTTTGATTTCCATTTGCATGGAATATCTTTTTCCATCCCCTCACTTTCAGTCTGTATGTGTCCTTAGGTCTGAAGTGGTTCTCTTGTAGACAGTATATATATGGGTCTTGTTTTTGTATCCATTCAGCCAGTCTGTGCCTTTTGGTTGGAGTATTTAATCCATTTACATTTAAGGTGGTTATCGATATGTGTGTTCCTATTACCATTTTCTTAATTGTTTGGGGTGTGTTATTGTGGGTCTTTTCCTTCTCTGTGTTTCCTGCCTAGAGAAGTTCCTTTAGGATTTGTTGTAAAGCTGGTTTGGTGGTGCTGACTTCTGTTAGCTTTTGCTTGTCTGTAAAGGTTTTAATTTCTCCATCAAATCTGAATGAGATCCTTGCTGGGTAGAGTAGTCTTGGTTGTAGGTTTTCCTCTTTCATCACTTTAAATATGTCCTGCCACTCCCTTCTGGCTTGCAGAGTTTCTGCTGAGAAATCAGCTGTTAACCTTATGGCGATTCCCTTGTATATTACTTGTTTCTTTTCCCTTGCTGCTTTTAATATTTTTTCTTTGTATTATTTTTTGAAAGTTTGATTAATATGTGTCTCAGCGTGTTTCTCCTTGGATTTATCTTATATGGGACTCTCTGCGCTTCCTGGACTTGATTGACTATTTCCTTTCCCATATTAGGGACGTTTTCAACTATAATTTCTTCAAATATTTGACTCCTTCTCCTTGATTACCATTTTGACCTCACACAAAACTGCTGTGCTGACCTAAAACATACCATTCGGATTATGTCCTGTGTTGTTATTCCTGTTTTGAATTGAGCCAGGGATCCTCCTAGGAGGAGAGATGGCCAGTGGTACCTTCTCGATGGTGAAGGTGACATGATCATGGCACACATGTCATGCTTCTCAGTCTCTGGCACTGAGGCAGTTAGACTAATTTTTACACCTGACCTTGGCAGAAGACTAATATATCCACACTCCTTTAAAGCCAGTAATGAAATAATCAATAAAGGGAAAAGCAGTTCTCAAATGTAGTACACTTCTCTCTGTCAAATTAAAGAGGTATTTGAGCTATATACAGATGATGTTGGAAAGTTCAGGTCTTGAAATGATCTCAGGTCCACTCAGAGCCCCTTTATTTACTCGTTTTTCCTCTTAATAAGGAGAGTAAACACATACATAGCTTACTGTGTTCTAATTGCTTTATATGTTTTAGCTAATTTAGTCCTCACAGCAGTCCTGTGAGGTATAGATTGGGTGGGCCAAAAAGTGCCTTCAGTTTTTTAAGTAAAAATAAAAGACATTTTTCATTTTCACCAAGAGCTTTATTGAACAATGTATTCACCCTTTTGTTCCACTACCTTCTGCCATTTTTCAGGCAACTTCATAATTCCATCTTCCCAAAACTTTCTATCTTTTTGAGCAAAGAACTGTTCAACGTGCCTTTTACAATCTTCCAGAGAATTGAAAGTTTTTCCATTAAGAGAATTTGTAAAGACCGAAATAAATGGAAATCTGAAGGTTCAATGTCTGGTGATATGGTGGATGAATCAGAACTTCCCAGTCAAGCTGTAACAGTTTTTGCCTGGTCATCAAAAAAACATGTGGTCTTGTGTTATCCTGATGGAAGATTATGTGTTTTCTGTTGACTAATTCTGGACTCTTTTCGTCGAGTGCCACTTTCAGTTGGTCTAATTGGAAGCGGTACTTGTTGGAATTAATCGTTTGGTTTTCTCGAAGGAGCTCATAATGGACGACTCCCTTCCAATTCCACCATATAGACAACATCCCCTTCTTTGGATGAAGACCGGCCTTTGGTGTGGTTGGTAGTGGTTCATTTCACTTGCCCCACGATCTCTTCTGTTCCACATTGTTGTACAGTATCCAGTTGTCATTGCCCATCACAGTTTGTTTTAAAAATGGAACGTTTTCATTATGTTTCAAAACGTAGAGAATTGCATGCAGAAATATGGTCAAGAAGGTTTTTTTTGCTTATGTGAGACCCAAACATCCAAGCGATTCACATAACCAAGCTGGTGAAAATTATTTTCAAAGCTTGATTTGGATATTTAGAGTATGTCAGCTATCTCCCAGGGGTATAACGTTGATTGTTCTCAGTTAATGTCTCGATTTGATCGCTATCAACTTCAACTCGTCTACCCGACCATGGAGCATCGTCTAATGAGAAATCTCCAGCACGAAACTTCGCACACCACTTTTGACACATTTGATCAGTCACAGGGCCTTTTCCGTACACTACACAAATCTTTTTGTGCGTTTCAGTTGCGTTTTTACCTTTCTTGAAATAATAAAGCATAATATACCGAAAATGTTGCTTTTTTCCTTCCATCTTTGATATCAAAATGGCTACACAAAAATTCACCAGTTTTGATGAGTCTTTTTTTAAATGCACTCTGGTATGACAGCTGTCACATACAGTCTAACAAAATTGTTTCCAATGAAGTTAAAGACAGCTGAGTACTACCAGAGCCATCTTACAGAAAAAAATGAACCTTTTGGCCCGCCCAATGTGTATATACGTATGTATGTATATGCTTAGCAAAACTCTGTGAGGACACATGCCAAATATTAACAGTTGTTATCTTCTAAGTGATAGATTTATAGATGGCATATATTTTCATCTTTATATTTTTGGCCTTTTCCAGTTTTCAGTAGTGAGCCTGCATAATTTTCTAGATATAGTTTGTGATTATTAATGTTATTACAACTGTCAGATAACTATATACTCCAACTTAGTTCATGACAGCCTAGCCTTGGAGGAAACATTTGCTTCCTACCACCAACTTACCTCTCTTCAACCTCCCCTAAAACATCTGCTCTTTCTTTTATTCTCCATAAAATAAGCTGTTTAATGGTTTAGAGGAGCTTCATTTTAAGCCTTTACTTAGGTATCTACCCACACAAATAATAAAGCACAAGTATTTTTAAGAATAAGGGTAACAAAATAAATACTTTTTTCTATTCAATTTTTGTAAATTTTTTTGTATTCAATCCTAAGGAAAAAAGAATCTAAATAAATACCCTTTATCTACCCTCCCCCTCTCCTAGGAAGGTATGCTCAGTAGGTTTCTTAGAGGGAGATCAGTTCTCCTTTCAGCTTTTAAAGTTCAATAACCAAATTTAAAAGTGAAGTACCTGACTCTTACTATGGAGCAGGGAAGGAAGTAGCAAGGAGACAGGATAGAAAAGCCTGATTCATTTGAAATCTCACCTTCCTAGAGAGGTGGGTGTTGGACAGAGAAAGTATTTCTGAAATCTCCGTAGGGGGGCTCCTGAGGATCTGCTGAACACCAAACCATGCACAGGATGAAGCCCCCAAAAGGACATCTCATGAGAAGTGAAAAAGTACCAGGTCACTGTAAGGTTGAGCCCTAGAGTAAAGGTTCCTCTATACAAGCCGTGAACGAGCTGAAAACTAAGCCTCAAAAGAATCATATTAATCCACAGTAACAACTGTCTGCTAGAAATTCAACACTGTTTAAACAAACACAAGAAATCCAGCATTCAGCCACTTAAAATTCACAGTGAATTGCATCCAGTCAAACATCACTAGATGAAGAAAGGAGCAGGAGAAAAACCCCATAACCAGGAGCCAATAGAAATAGACCCTGAAGTGACAGAGATGATAGAACTAGCAGATAGGTACTTTAAAACAGCTGTTGTAAATATGGCTCACGTACGTACACATAATGAGGAATGAAATAGAAGATAGAAAAAAGAAAACATTGGAACGGGCAGAGATAGAAAAATATAGTAACTGAAACGAAAATTTTACTAGATGGGATTAAGTGCAGGTTAGCTCTTTCAGGAGAAAAGCTCAGCGAACTTGAAAACATAGTGAGAATTTAACCAAAAGCATAGAGAGAAAAAAGATTGAAAAAGATGAAAAGCACCCTGGTTGCCTATAGTATGATAACCATGGGCATAAGTGTAATTGTAGTCTCAGAATTTAGAGGGAGGGTGAAAGAGAAAAATATTAATGGCTGAAATTTCGCCAAATTTGAAGAAAATATAAACCCATCGATCCAAGAAATTCAACAGAGCCCAGGCAAGATAAACAACACACACACACACACACACACACACACACACACACACACACACACATGGTACATCAAGAAAATTGGTGAAAATTAGTGATAAAGAGAAAAATGTTAAAAGCAGGCAGAGGGAATAAAAAGATATTACATACAAAGGAATAAAGTCAAGAACGGCAGCAGACTTGTCATCAGAAACTGTGCAAACCAGGATGCAATTTAATAGCAATTTTCAAGTGCTAGAAAAATTGTCAACCTAGGATTTTACAGCCAGTAAAAATACAAAATAAAGGAGAAAAAAAATAAGGGCCAAATAAGAACTTTTTTAGACAAAAACTGAGACAACTCATGACCAGCAGACATACATTACAAGAAATATTGAAGGAAGTTTATTAGGCAAAAGATACCAGGTGGAAATTGGACTATACAAAGGGATAAAGAATGCTAAAAGTGGTTCATATGTTGATAAAAAAAATTTTTCTCCCTGTTTCAGTTTCTTTAAAACATAAATGTCTCTTTAAATAAAAAATAATGACAGTGTTTATCTAGTGAGATTTATAACATATGTAAAAGTAAAATGTATGACATCAGGGCTTCCCTGGTGGCACAGTGGTTGAGAGTCCGCCTGCCAATGCAGGGGACACGGGTTCGTGCCCCGGTCCGGGAGGATCCCACATGCCACGGAGCGGCTGGGCCCGTGAGCCATGGCTGCTGAGCCTGCGTGTCTGGAGCCTGTGCTCCGAAACGGGAGAGGCCACAACGGTGAGAGGACCGTGTACCGCAAAAAAAAAAAAAAAAAAAAAGTATGACATCAATGGCTCAAAGAATGGGTTGGGGAAAGGAAACATATCATAAGGGTCTTATACATGAAGTGGTATATTTTTTGAAGGTAGGTTGTCTTAAGCTAAAGAGTATTCACGAAAATAGCTAAAAAAGAGTTTTAACTAATAAGAAACTAATGGTGGATATGAAGTGAAATCCTAAAAACTAATCCAAAATAAGACAGGAAAAAAGGGGAGAAGGACCAAAACTAGATGGACAAATAGAAAACTTGTAACAATATGGGAGGACAACATTCAGTCATATCAGTAATCACATTAAACGTAAATGATCTACTCTAATCAGAAGGCAAAGATTGTCAAGTTGGATAAAAAACCAAGGTAACCTTCAAAATAGGTTAGAAACAAAAGGGTGTAAAATGTATACAATGTAAGCACGAAGTATGAGAAAACTGGAGTGGCTATAGTAATATCAGAGTGGACTTCATAACAAGTGATATTAAGAAGGTTAAAGAGGGACACTTCATAATAATGATAAATGGGTCAATTTGTCAAGAAGAAATAATAACCTTAAATTCCACAATACTACATTGTAAAAATACACAAAGCAGAAACTGATAGCACTGAAAAAAAAAGAAACTGACAAATCTTCAATTGTAGTTGTAGATTTTAATACCCATATCAGTAATTGATGGAAAAAGTTGAAACATGATCAGGGAGGATATAGATGCACATAACAACACTGTAAACCAACTTGACTTCACTGACATTTACAGAACGTTCCACTCACCAGTAGCAGAATATGCATTCTTTTCAAGTGCACATGGAATATCCACCAAGATAGCCCTCCATCTTCTAATACATAAAACAAGTCTCATTAAGTTTAAAATGATGGAAATTATGCAGAGTGTATCCTATGACCACAATATAATTAAGCTAGAAATCAATATCAGAAAGAGATCTGGAAAATCCTCAACATTTGTAATTACCCCACATACTTCTAACTAGCACATTGGTCAAAAAAAAGGAGGGGTGATTAAAAGATGTTTTGAAGTGAATCACAATAAAAACACATCAAAATTTCTGGGATATATGTGAAGCAGTGCTTAGGCAAATCTTTAAACGATCTAAGTGTCCACCTTAAGAAGGTAGAAAAAGAAGATCAAATTAAAACGAAAGTAAGTAGAAGGAAGGAAATAGTAAACAAAAGAACAGAGATTGATGAAATAGAAAACAGGTAAACAACAGAGATAAACAAGGAAACCAAAAGCAGGCTCTTTGAGAAAACGATTAAACCTCTAGCTATCCTAATCAACAAAAATAAAGAGGAAACACATGTTACTAAGTATAATGTCAGAATTGAAAGAGGGGACATCACTACAGATTGTACAGAAATTAAAAACATATAGAAAGAATATTACAAACATCTTTTGTACATAAGTTTGACGACTTTGATAAAATGGATACATTCCTTGGAAGGCACAAATTATGTAATGAAATTGACTTCGGAAGAAGGATAACATTAGAGTAGCACCGTATCTATTAAAGAAGTTATATTCCTGCTTAAAAACCTTCCCACACAAACAAACCAAACCAAAACCAAGAACTCCAGGCCCATACATGTTTTAACTGATGAATTCTATCAAACATTTGAAGGAGAAATAATTCAGAAAATAGATGAAAAGGAAACTCTTCCCAACTCATTTTAGGACACTAGCATTATGCTAACATCAAAACTAGGTGAAGACATTACAAGAAAAGAAAACTATAAACAAATATCCTTCTTGAACATAGGTGAAACATTTTGTGAACGAACCATTAGTAAGTCAAATCCAGCAGGATATTAAAAATGAGTTTATTCGAGGGATGCAAGGTTGGTTTAACATTGGAAAATTCACTAGCATAAGTTCATCACTTTAACAGAAAAAAGCTATATGGTCCTGTCAGTAGTTACAGGAGAAAGCATTGGAGTACATTCAACAGCCATTTGTGATAAAATCTGTCAGGAAACTAGAAACAGAAGAGGATTTTCTTAACCTGACGAAAGACATCTACATGTAACTTCTAGCTGAAGTCCTATTTAAAGTCAAAAGATGGAGTGCTTTCCTCCTAAGACAGGACACAAGACAAGTATGCCCATCTCCTCCATACGTGTATCTAATACTATAATGGAGGCCCCAGCCAGTGTAACAGGCAATAAAAAGAAACAAATGACATACACATTGGCAAGGTAGAAATAAAAGGTCTTTATTTGCAGACAACATGATCATGTATAGAGAAAATGCTAAGAAATCTCTAAAATGCCACTAGAATTTGTCATTGAATTTATTAGCAAGCTTGCAGGACGCAGAGTAGATACACAAAATCAGTTTTATGTATATATACCAGCAGTGAAAAATTAGAAATTGAAATTGAAAATTTATATCAAAATACAAAGGACTTATAAAAACTAAAAAATGTATTTACAAGAACAATATTGGAAGGTTTTTAGTACCTAATTTCGAGACTTCCTCTACTTTTTAAAGCTCCTTCTTTAAAGCTGCGGTGATCAAGGTAGTGTTGGCCTAAGGTAAACATATATATCAATGGAATAGAATAGAGGATCCAGAAATAGACCCACACATATATGGTCAGTTGATTTCTGACAGTTGTGCCAAGTTAATTCAATGGGGAAAGGATAGTCTTTTTAACAAATGGTACTGGAACACGTGGATATTAAATGTAAAAACATTAACCTCAACTCTTACTTCTTCTAGATATAAAAATAACTTGAAAAGAATCATGGATCTAAATATAAAATACTAAAACTATAAAACTTCAAGAAAAAAATTACAGGAGAAAATACTCGTGAACTTGGGATAGGCAAAGATTTCTTGGGGCCCAAAAAGGATGAACCATAAAAGAAAAATTGACAAATGGGACTCCATCAAAATTTAAAACTTCTATTCTTCAAAAGACATCGTTAAGAAAATGAAAAGGTGATCTTTAAACAGAGAGAACATATTCACAATACATATACCTGACAAATGACTTGTAGCCAGAATATATAAAGAACTCTTACAGCTCATTAAAAAGACAACCCAGTTAAAAATCTAGGCACAAGAAAATAATGAATGCAGCACAGGAAAAGGTGTTCAACATCATTAGACATCAGAAAAATGCAAACCAAAACAATGAGATACCATTGTATATTCATCAGAATAGCTAAAATTAAAAGAACAAGTGTTAGAATGGAACTTTCGTGTATTGCTGGTAGGAAAGTAAAACGATAAAACCATTTAAACTGTTTGGCAGTGTGTTATAAAGTTAAACATTTACCATAACATACAACAATTTTACTACTAAATATTTACCTAAGAGAAATGATAACATATATTTACACACGTACTTGTACATGAATGTCCATAGCAGCTTTACTCATAATAGCCTCAAGCTGGGAGCAACTTAAATGTCCATAAACTAGTGGGTGGATGAACACATTGTGGCATATATCCATGTAATAATATACTACTCAGCATTTAAAGGGAACAACGTACTGATACATACAACATGAATGAATCTCAGAAACGTTATGCTGAGTTCAATAAGCCAGACACAAAAGAACACAAACCCTATGATTCCATTTACTGCACACAATTATTATACCAGAAATGATACTAAAAAACCCCAAAACAAACAGATTTAATCTATAGTCACAATAAACAGACATGTTGTCTGCAGCTGAGGATGGAGTGTGATTGACCTGGATGGGGCTCAAGGGAACCTTTTGGTTTGATCAGTGTGTTCTATATCTCTACAGTTGGATTAACCAGGATGGGGCTCAGGGAAAACTTTTGGTTTGATCAGTGTGTTCTATATCTCGACTATGGTGGTGATTATATGGATATAGGTATATGTTTGTAAAATTCATTGAAATGTACACATTTTACCTCAATAATGTTGTTTTGAAAAAAATTCCAAAAATTTGAAAGTTAATTTACTAACAAAACATTAACTTCTGACTAATGTTAGAAGACCTCTCTGTGTGAGGCTGAAACTGAGTTGACCTGAAAATTCCATTTAGATAAATCAGTATACACAATATAAATTGAAATACATGAATTAAATATCCTTAAACAAGGAAAGAGAGTAGATGAATTCTCAGTGTAGTTAGCCTATGATTTGATGTATTGGAATGGGACCCTAGCATCCTTAAAATTCATTGATGTACCTTTCTAATTTCTTTAATTGATATTTGGTAGTGTCTTTGGCACTAAGAAGAATCCAGCTAAAATGAAGTAATTACATATAATCCCCTCTTGATTTTGTTTTATTGTTCTTTTCATTTTTTTAACTAGAAAGAATATGTAGAAGATACTCCAGTGTCACTTACGATCTGTTTTTCCTGTTAGGAACAGAACTCCTAGATTTTACCTGAGCACATACACGGCTGCCCATCTAGAAACTACATTTCTCTGCTTCTCTTGCAGCAGGGTGTGGCTTTGGACTAATGAGAGGTGACTGGTGACGTGTATAAGGTTACCTCATCAAGGACAAGCTACTTGCCCTAGACTTTCTCTTTTCTCTTTCTGCTGGCGGGGATGTTACATCAGGTATAGCAGCCACCTTAGGTCCAGAGATGGAAGCCATGTGGAAGCTGATAGAGTCATCTTGGGTCCCTGAATGATCTTGTGACGCACACCTCCCCCTGCACCCCGCATTGTGACATGAAAAAGAAAAATCTCTAACTGTGCCTACTATATTTTTGAGTTCTTTTGTTATGGTAGAAAATTTATACCCTAATAGAAAATGGAAAGCATTTAAGACTTTTAAGTTTTTCTCTGTGTACTGTTTTGCCATAGCCAGTATATTTTGGTGTGTATTCTCATCTATTTATTTATTTAGGCTGTGTTGGGTCTTCATTGCCGCACACGGGCTTTCTCTGGTTGCAGCGAGTGGGGGCTCTTTGTTGCAGTGCATGGGCTTCTCATTGTGGTGGCTTCTCTTGTTGCAGAGCACAGGCTCTAGGCGTGCAGGCTTCAGTAGTTGCAGCATGTGGGCTCAGTAGTTGTGGCATGTGGGCCCTAGATCGTGCAGGCTTCAGTAGTTGCGGTGCATAGGCTAAGTAGTTGTGGCTCACGGGCTCTAGAGCGCAGGCTCAGTAGTTGTGGCACACAGGCTTAGTTGCTCTGCGGCATGGGGAACCTTCCCAGTCCAGGGATTGAACCCACGTCCTCTGCATTGGCAGGCGGATTCTTAACCACTACACCACCAGGGAAGTCCCTGATATGTATTCTCAATTAAAATAATTTCTAAACTAGCATATGATTTCATGCCAAGAGTTCTCTTTAATCCAGTAGTTATTTAGGAGAGTGTTTCTCCAATTTACAAGTTACTTTTAAAATTTAGGTACTAATTAGTAATAAACTGATACACAGCATTCTGCTTTTCTAATTTTTAAATGTCTTCATTGACTAATTTATGATCAGTTTTAGTAAAGTTTCACAGACTTTTTCAAAGAATTTGTCTTCCTTGTAAAATACTAAAATATTTATTTATTATGTTGTTTAACTTTTCTATAATTATTTTTTATCTGATCTCAAAGGCTTAAAGATGTAAATCAGTGATTTCTTCCATTAATTTTTCTTTATATTTCTCTTTTTTTGTTTTGCTTTGTGTGTTCATGTATTATTAACTGTCAGTATCTCAATTGAGGATTATACCTTTTATCAGAATAATATCACTTTTTTCCTAATTTATGCCTTGTGCTTTAGCTGACATTAATATTGCTACTTTAGTTTATATTTCCCTATGTATCTGTGTACTTCTTATTATATTTATCCTTCCTTTGTCATTTCTTTTAGATATGTTTTCTATAAGTGGAGCATAGTTGGATTTCATAGTTGGATTTTTTCACCTAATGGGAGGAACCTTCGTCTTTTAACAGGTATTTTAACTCATTTATATTTATTGTCAAAATTGATCTTTAATTCGTTTTATTTCATTGATCTTGTTTCTTTTATACAAGTCTTTTATTTTCCATTGTGTTTTGGGCTTTTTGCTATTTGATTTAAAGTTTATCTTTGTTTAATTTGGTTTTGAATTTTTGCCTGCTTTGAAATCTGCTGCTGATTATTTTTAAGTTTTTTTGAAACGTTCAATCTATGTAATACCTATAATTAAGTCAGGAATGAGATGGTATCTTTTGTCTTCCCTCAGTAGGAAATGAGAAATTTAATAAAGTTTTACTTATCTGCTTCTCAGTTTTCATTGATATCTTAGATTTTTATCTCAGACTATTATTAAATTGTAATTTAAAATAATTTGTAAAATATTTTCATTAATTTTTATAGCTATAGAAATTATGAAAACCCTAAGATTGTCACAACTTTAAATAAATTGCCATGTTTTCCAAGTATATATCAAAGTGAGCCTCAAGAAGGTCATTAAGGGCTTCCCTGGTGGCGCAGTGGTTGAGAGTCCGCCTGCCGATGTAGGGGACACGGGTTCGTGCCCCGGTCCGGGAAGATCCCACATGCCGCGGAGCGGCTGGGCCCGTGAGCCATGGTCGCTGAGCCTGCGCGTCCGGAGCCTGTGCTCCGCAACGGGAGAGGCCACAACAGTGAGAGGCCCGCATACCGCAAAAAAAAAAAAAAAAAAAGAAGGTCATTAAAAATACGCTATTGTGCCATATTACATTACTTCTCATTTTCTTGGCCTATTTCTGTATTATATCTTAAAAAGACACTTTTTATTATTGCCCACATTCAGGCCCTTTTCCTTCTCATTAGACTGGGAAAAAAGAAGAAATAGTCAAATTGAAGTTAATGTATCAGATTTTGTATTTGGTGTTTGCAATGGCAAAGTATAAGATTCAGAATATGTTTGGGATTATTGAATTACTGGATTTTATGGTGATGGGTAAGGAAACATTACCAGTTATTTACGAGTAAGCTTCTTTTCTGAGATGTCCCTGTCAGTTATGGTACCAGGTGGCACAGGGCATGGCATTTACATTCTCCTCAATGTTTGCTCAGTGTCAGAGGCCGTCCTTTTGCTTTGAGTCCCTGATAGAGTGTTAGGATGCTCCTAGTCGTGTGCCCTTCTCAGGTGGGCGTCATCTCCATTCCCTCACTATCATAAGGGTGCTTGTGTACAGGGCTTTCCCATTTTTTTCAGAATATACTTGAGGACTATTTATGGAAGCAGCTCTGAGAGGACACGCAGCCTTGTCTTGGAAATAGTGTGGAGGAAAGAAGCCTGTAGCAGTTGCAAGGGGTAATATCTTTAAGAAAATAGTAATGTAGCTGTTACTTTGAACTGGAAGGCTTGTCTTTATTTCTCATATTTTTTTAGCAGATAATTATGTAGCTGGACTACCAAAATGCAGGGAGTGAGGGGAAGCTGCGGACAGCCTCTTCAGGATTGCGGGTCAGGGTGAAGTTCTTGGCCAGACTCCTTTCCGTGTGGCGTGCGGAAAGCAGACGGGCTGAGGAGAATGCAGGAGGACCGTTAGTCTTGCTTTGATCCTCTGTTTTCCTTTGTGACCATGGCAAACGTCTCAGCTCTTCTAGGCCTCAGGCGGGGTCTGTGCCGTGAGGTTGATGACTGTCCAAGATGCTTTCTCACTTTAAAACTCCACGCCTGACCAGGGCACCAGGGATAGCAAGGGAGTTTCCATCTGACAGAGCTTTTATTTCGTTTAAGCAAAGAAGTTAGCTTCATTTCATCTTGGAAAGTCAAGAGAAATAAATCACTTCTCTTACCACCTTGAGTAAGGAGAATTGGAAGGATCATATGTGACTCATGTATTTATGCTCCGACCTGACATTAGCAAGTGACACACGTTGTGGTGGACTGTCCCGCCATAACACCTGGAAGTAATCTAGTAATAGAATGACTCAGAGGAATGTGAAATCACCGTTTTTTTCCCTGAGAAAACTAAGATATTTATCTAGACTCCCAGAAGTTCTTGCCTTTTTCCCTGGGATGTGTGCATGTTTTGAGATTGAGGGTCCTGGGAGGTAGGCCCACTGTGCGACCTTCAGCCAGGCATCAGACTGAAGGTCATGCCGAAGATCTTTCATTGATGAGGTCCTGAGTGGTCCAAAGGCTGCTTGCCCTGAGTTTGTGTTTCATGAGGTCAGCAGTAGGAGGCCGCCCAAACAGGCTTTTTGTCCTAAGCTGAGCTGGGCATGGTCACAAGCAGGGTGGGCAGAGAGAGTTTTCAGATAATGAACATGTCACAATTGTGGAAGAGCGAGGACACAGTGCTGACTGAATGGAATCTGTACAGCAGTCAGAGGACGACTCTTTTTGAAGAAGGACTTTGTTCTGGCTAGGTTCTGGAGGATGATTCCCGACAAAGGCTCCATCCAGAGCAGTGTGGAAAAAAGATCATTGCTTCTTTTCTCTATAGTCATCACTCTGAGGACTAAAAAGTCATTGAAAAGTTTTATTTCCTGCTCTATCAAGAGCTTCTAGGGGAAAAGAAAAAAGAGAATTGTTTCATTTCAGAAATGCATTTTGTTTCAGTCAATAAAAAGTTGCTGTGAATAAGTCAAAATAACATGCAAAATAAATTCGAAACATGGATAAAAAAAGTAGGTGGTAGGCTTTTATTAACTGCCAGTGTGAGGTAGGCCCTTCTAGGGATGCAGAAACCAACGTTCAATAACCTCTGTTCTCAGGAACTGAGCTTGAGTGAGGCAGACAGATAGATGGCTAATACTTACTATGTTTCAATTGGGTTTTTATAGAGCAGCTACTCTATGCAAGACACCGCACTAGGTGCTGAGTCTACAAGGCGAGGTAGATAGAGTCCCTGTTCTCAAGATATTTAGAGTCCAGAGTGAGATGCGTCACCAGGCATGCCAAGCACCAGGTACGCGGAGGCGTACAGGAAGACATCAGTAATTAGAATGCACAGGACGGAATACACAGGCGACTTTGAACTTGCGCCAAGAGCTAAGCAGTCTGGAGGCACCGATTCCTGCAGCGGTTGCCGTAAGCTGTGCTTATTAATGTTCTGGCCCCAGAGCTACACCTTTCTGATGTTAAGGATAATAAAAATAGCCAAGAATCGTACAGTGCTTGACTCTGTGTCAGCACAGTCTAGTACTTTACACATAACAACTTATGTAATCCTTGCAACAGTCCTATCAGGTAGTGTTAATATTAGACCAGAAACTGAGGCCCAGAGCAGGTGGGTAACAGCTAGCCTGCGGTGGGTCACCACGGTGCTAGGTTGAGGCTTCTAGAATCAAGGAAGCCAGCTACAGGAGGAGCCATTGTTCAGAGGTTTGCAGATATAGCAGCTTAACAGTAATGAGCCCATAGCTGAGCATATGGGAGAAAAAAATTGTTGATACATGTGCTTTTCATTTGCTAGAAATACAGATGTATATTGTTGTTGTTGTTGAAATTGCCCTATACTAGCTACACATTATATCTAGAATTTTTATTTGAAATTATAGGAAAATAACTTTTGATCAAATAGTATTACCCATTTATTTACAGAGAAGGGCTTTCTTGAATTATAAATATATCTAAAAGAGATCGTACTGCTTCCCGCAAACACCGACTCCACAGCTCCTTGAGGTGGAGATTTCTATTCAGCCTAATGTCCTCCTGGTCAAGTAAGAGGCTGCTTTCTCTGCCTCTCATCTGTTGAAATGTCTGTCCCTGTTTACAGTACTGGAGGTCTTTAATTTATAAGCTGGATTTGTAAATTGCAGGGGCCTGGGGCTTCCCCTGGTGCGTGAACTACAGGAGGCCGGCTATTTGCTTCTTTGAGGGAGTTCATAAGAGCTTTTGTGACCTGGTTTGCCCACAGTTCATAGGCTCACATCTAGGTGATCTGAAGGAAGAAGAATGGGGTGAAAAAGTCAAAGTTATGGTTGTGAACGGGAAGGAAAGTTAGAATTTTAAAACCAGCATCAAAATGGTACAGACAAGAATTAGAAGCTAGGAAGAGCCTAGGAGGAGAGGTTTTTAATTAGAGCAACCCTCAAGACATTGGAAATTGTTGTGACGATTTTAAATGGGCAACCCCTTTGGCCTTAAAAAGAATCAGCAATTTGACTTTCTGTATGTGGGTTATGAAATGTAAACACACAGAATTCAAGGGGAAAAGGTGATTTTTCAATGTAAAACTGTTTCGATTTATGGCTTCCTGGACATTGAAAGCCTCCTTGCACCTTGATTAAATACATTGAGTGGTTTTGAAATGTAATAAAATTGTAAGGAAGGTTTTCTTTTTTTTCTTTTTGCACAAGCAGGTATTTTCAGTGTAACAATCAGGAAGATTAGGCAGTCTGTGACATAAAGCTTGAATGGTGTTACTAAATAAGGAAAAGGAGCTTTAGACCTCTTTTTGACTCTATCTACAAATAAAATAAACTTTTTCATGCAATACTGAAATCAACTATGCAGTTAAAGAAACTTATTAAGATAATACTTTGTGTAAATCTATTTTCTACTTTGCTTTACTAAAAATTTTATTTATAGAAGGAATACATAAATACCTTTTTTTTTAAAAAAAAAAAAAAAAAGCCTTACAAATCAAGGATTTAAAGGGATTAAAGTTCCCTTTGACCATCACGGTCCCTGGGTCATCATTTTGCCCTTTATTCTTCCAAATCTTGTTCTGAATACTTACATGCATATATTTGTATGCCTAGAACAGATATTTATGTTTTGTGTAGATGTTAAAAAATAACCCACAGAGGGACTTCCCTGGCGGTCCAGTGGTTCAGACTCCGCATTTCTAGTGCAGGGGGCGTGGGTTCGATCCCTGGTTGGGGAACTAAGATCCCACACGCCACAGTGTGGCCAAAAACAAAAACAAAAAGACCCCATAGAATGTATTGTTTTGCTGGTTGACTCAAATATGACGTTGCATTATATCTTTTGTTTTTAGTAGTTCAGTAATGTTACTGACTGCAGCTGGTATTTACTGAGTAGTTATTATGTGCTAGGCAAGACGTTTAGCATCTTTCATATAATTTTGTTTCATAATCTTCATAATAAGCTTCAGAGGTGAATAAAAATCATTGATTTTACGTGAGTAAAATTCCACCGTCATTATGTCTCACATTTACGTTAAATTACTAATGCCAGTAGTTCCATCATTGTTTAATAAGACTTCAAAAATAAAACATTTGGAATGATTTTTTGGATTGCTAAGAATGTAACTGTTAGTTCTGTTAGATTTGTTGTTCCTGTGCTGTTGGCCTCTCCACCCAGCCCTGGGAGTGAGTGTCTGCTAAGCCAGAAGGCCGGGAATGTGCTCACCTTTTAGGCATGAACAGGTAGTATGTGTCATGTATCACTCATTCTAAATGAAGAACAGACAACCCCAGACATTTCCTCAGTAGTTAATGGTTTTCAAAGCCCATGCCTGTGATGATGTCCTTATTTGGGGGACAGTTACATGATACAAGTCCTAAGTGTGAGCAGGTTTGTTTTTGAAAGATGCTTTTCACTGTGCTTTTGGCCATTCCGGTCTGAGGAGTAAAGGCTGCTGTCGTAGGAACTCTGATTGTTTTTATGGGAATTGGTAGAAAAGGAGCGATGTTGGGTGGGTTGAGAGAAGAAAGAATTCTGCTTATTATGTGTACTCTGACTTTAGAGTTTGGATGAAGATATTTTCAGAATTTCCTGACAAAGTAGAAAGCTTTAATGTCTGGGCAGCTGTCAGAAGAGTTTAGATCTCAACTCTTCTGCTCAACTAGCTGGGGAACCTTGTAAAAGCCACTTATGCTGTTTCAATCAAATGATAATAATACCCACTTAATAAAGTTGTGGGGTGGAATTAACGTAAAGTGCCTCGTACAGCGTGAAGCACCGTATGAATGTGCAAGTATTGGGTGATACTCTTACTGTTTTCATCATCGGAACTGTTGTCAAGGTCCTCTGCAGTTTGCCTCTTTTACTATTGCCTCTGTCCTGAGAAATTAACCTGCTTTCCTCTGTCCTTTATTACATGGAAGGGAGTACTGTAACAGAGCTCTGTGGTCTTCAGAAGAGCAAAAGGGGCCTTACTGCTGAATCATTGAACGAATATTGAAGTACAGCCAGCATTTTTTCAGGCCTAATGTAAGAACTGAAAAGATCATCTACAGTAACTCAAGAAGCGGAGATATGCCAAAGGTCCCAATAAATATCATTTCATTGTCACCAGTACATAGTGTTTGTAGATGTATTTGGCCTTTTTGTGTTCAAGAGAAAAATAGACAAGTATTAATTAATATCTGTCTATTTAGAAAAGTGTTTGTTACTAAATTCTGTTGCAGTGGGACCTGGTTTGAAAAAAACCATCAGAAATTATCTTGTGTTCTGGCTTCTTTTTGGCTATAATACTTAAATTATTCTGAAATCTCAAATAACGTTCAAAGAAGGTATGAAGTTTTTGTGCTTATCAGAAGGAGACATGGGTTAAAGCGATTAAGAGGCCTTCCAAGTGAGCTCTCATTTCCAGGTGAGCAGATGGCGCCATTGAGTTTCCGTGTGGTCCACGTGGTGACGGGGAACTGATTGTTGCTTGGAAGCCCAGTCAGAAGTCTACAGTTGAAATCTCAGTTGCTGTTTGGGTGACGTGCCATGCACTGTACAGGGTCACTACTGGTACAGGTTGTTTCTAGGGGAAGCTACGTGTGCTTTGGAGGAGAGGTACATGCTGAAAACAGAGCAAAACAAAAAACAAATCTTTGGTTTGTTGTTCCTTCTTCTGGATAGCTCTAAAAAGCTAACCCCTCTTCTGGATACTTCTAAAAAGCTAACCCTTTTAACTTTCATTGGTGGTTTGCTCTGTCATCTCTGTGTTCACTTTCATTTATTTCTTGACCTACTGTCTATGGCAAACCATCTCTATCCTGGTTATACCAAGGGAAAAAGTGAAATCTTGTTTCAGAGTGACCTGTAAAATTCTATTCCCTATTTTAGACTTAGCCCACTGGAGATATCACTTTCTTCTTCATTTTATTTCACTACCCCACCATGCCCTTACTGTCCGAGCACCATGGGCTTGTTTGTTTGTTGTTTTTTTAATGAATCTCACACTCACCTATTTATAGAAACTGAGCATTTCCCCCTTTCCCAGAGGCAGCTGTGGCAAGAGTAGCTTGTTCGCTTGAGATGGGGACCAGCGGGCCTCTAGAGCAGCCCAGGATCTGCTCAGTCACACTCGATTCTCCTTAACTAGCAACTAGAAATATGTTAACTTGCCTTGACTATCCCTAAGCAGCTCTTTAAAAAAAAAAAAAAGTTTACAATCAGTTGAATTCTCTAAGCTTCTGGCTTACAATAGTGAAAAAACTTTCACATAGAGTAGATAACGGATGGAGTAAGGATTTCTGATTCGTTTGCATGTTATTTATTGTGGAAAGAATGTTTTCCCTACAGACCGACAAGGAACAAGATGTTTAAACATAAGCCAGGGTGGAGACCTGTTTGTTTGGTCAGCTTCAGAGAAGCCACGTTTCCCTACTTATGAAGAGTCTGCCAACTCTTCTATCCTCGCCACCCCCGCGTGATTCTTCACGTTTCCTTGGGATTTTTACTTAGGCCTCTTGTCGGATGAGGCCGTGATAGAGTGCCTACGTGGCAATCAGAAAGGCTAAAGGCTTTTTCCTGCAGCAGCATGATTTTATCATGTCATTATGAGTTTATGGTGTGTGTGTGTGTGTGTGTGTGTGTGTGTGTGTGTGTGTGTGTGTGTATAAAATCGCTTTTTCCCAGTCCCCTTCTGCTGTTGGCTTGTGCATTCGCATTGCTGGGTGGCAGCAGGGCCCCATTTATCACAGGCGGTAGCAGTGGGTACGGAGATATGAAAGGGTTACTGTTCACATTTCCTGTGTAATTCCCTCTGATCTTACTGAGCTGTAATTCCTTTCTTGATGTTAAACATTCCCAGGCTCCTATAACCTTCTCGCCGGGTTGCACTAGCCAAGTTTGTCCTAGGTGATCATGTAGGCGGACCTCCTGTTTTTAAAGATTAGAAATCACTCCTTCGTCGGTGAGATAGGCTACATGCTCATTACTTTTCAATCCCAGAAGAAATCCCTTTGATTTGAAACCAGAACAGAGCACTAACATATTAGTTTTAAAATTCACATTTAGCAGCCAACAATCAAATTTGTTGTCAAATTAATTGTGTCGATTTAACAATCTGCCGATTGCTGGTTTAGTGAATTTCGAGGTAAATGAAAGCCTGTTGATCTAGTGAAGACTTACGTCCTTCCTTCTAAAATCACACTTGAAAAATGGGTTCTGATTAGAAAAGGGTACATTTTGATGCCGCTGCCTTACTTTTAGCTTATGTGATTGGTAGTGTGTTTTAAGTTGCCTCAGATGTAAAGCTGCTTAGCTGAAACGGCAACATTTCTGCTTCAATTCAGTTCAGGAGGTTGTAGCTGAGCGTAGGGAGATACTTACTTTCTACTTTTTCTCTGGTTTTTAAAGTATATAGCAGCTCACTTTTATTCCACAACTTTTTAAATATACATTTTCGTGGTTGGCAAAAGGTTTTCTATTTTTGCCTTTTCCCCTTGAGCTTTGGGAGAAAATGTTACGCTCCTGTGAAGCGTCCGTATGTGTCAGTGGCTGCTGATGAACTGGTAGGGACCCGGCGTACCTGTTCCAACACAGGCCTCGTCCAGGTAATGAGCTGCCCTTTAGACGCAGCCCTGGGTAAGTTTGCTCGTGTTGTTTAGAGCGCATTGCTATGTACCCACCCGTCAACTTGGGGTTTGGGGATGGATAGAATCGAAACAATGTCCCTTTGAAGGAGTTTCTAGAATAATTTAAGTTTGCTGGCCAAAGCTGTTTACATGGCTGAAAGCAGTGAGATAAAATATTTTTTATGCGCCTTCCCATGTGTAATATGGTTTTCCATGAAGGTGGGTGGAGGAATTTTTGGATTGATTCTGTTTGAATCTGCCTTAGGGGTCAGCATGCCTGTTGATATTTCTCATTCCCTTTTAGGCTGCCTGAGACAGCCTGTCACGCAGGTGGCTTTCGATAGAGGGTTGTTTGAATGAATGAAGTAGATTACGTTTGTAGATTCTGAAGTGTTCCGTCTGTGCGCGATTAAGCACGTGTCTAACA
The DNA here is from genome assembly GCF_949987515.2 of Delphinus delphis. Classification (NCBI taxonomy): domain Eukaryota; kingdom Metazoa; phylum Chordata; class Mammalia; order Artiodactyla; family Delphinidae; genus Delphinus; species Delphinus delphis. The sequence continues at coordinate 175,659,742 of NC_082684.1, forward strand.
ACGTAACCCTCTCTCCTCTTCCTACTTGGTCATAGAGAAAAAGGACATTTAGTCATAAATTACTTAAATTATAGATAGTCTGTTAACATTTCCTAAGACCAGTAAGCCCATTTATTATTCTCATGATGGGAAGATGCTTATATTTTCTCCCATATCGTTATTCCTAGGGCCATCATAAAGCACTCAGTGGTAATGTTAATTAGTGGACAGATACTTAGAGAATGCCGACATCCACGGCATCGTGCCTGGCACTGTGTGTTCTCCAAAGACGTGTGCGACTTTGGTCCTACCACCGGGAGTCCAGACTTCTCAACACACAGGATCTGTACACTGGCCGGTTAAACAGCAACTTAAGGTCCATAAAAATGATGATGGGCTATGTGAGAGGCCTGAACGAGAGCCAGGTGGCTTAGTGGAGAAGTCGTTTCACTTGAGTTAGAGAGCAGTGAGAGATTTCATCAAGGAAGCTTGAGTCGGGCATTAAACTAATGGCTGGGGTTCAGATAGGAAGGAGTGAGTCTCTTTGACATTTATATATATGGGTGATCATTATCACACTTTGTGTTCCCAACAGTGGTGAAGAAACAGCAACAAGAAACTTAAGTATATGATGGAGACCTTTCTCCATTGGTGACTTATTTATTCCTTATTTTTTACTGAAGTGGAATTTCAAAACAGCTTCCACCAAGGCCTCTTTAAGTTACTATAAGGATCCACTTCAGTAGGGAGTGTCCTCCCAAATTTCTCACCCATTTAAAATTTCAGCAGGAAGGCAGGAATAAGATACATTGAAAAATTATCATTCATGACTCCACGTTGGTGGTAGAGGCCCCATCCAATCTCAGTGGCAAGTTTAACAGCTCTCACTGTTGAGTTACATCTCGATTTGAAGTCTAACATATAAGGAGATAAATCCAAATTGACAATTCTTTTTTGCACAGATATTGGTGGTGGTAGTCACTATAGATAAATATAACTTCACAGCAGTTTTTTATTAACCCCTTAAAAGTTCTTCTACAGGGCTTCCCTGGTGGCGCAGTGGTTGGGAGTCCGCCTCCCGATGCAGCGGACACGGGTTCGTGCCCCGGTCCGGGAAGATCCCACATGCCGCAGAGCGGCTGGGCCCGTGAGCCATGGCCGCTGAGCCTGCGCATCCGGAGCCTGTGCTCCGCAACGGGAGAGGCCACAACAGTGAGAGGCCCGCGTGCCACAAAAAAAAAAAAAAAAAAAAAAGTTCTTCTACAGTAAAGCAATTGTTACATTAATATCCCAAACGCCTTTAATCCAGTTTGTTTTGGTTTTGTAAAGCAAATTTAAAAATGGATAGAATTTTTATTGGGATCCTTGGACTGTATTTCCTTATTATTATTATTAAAAACAAATACTTTAGTGCATTTAATTTTAGAGCCAGACTTCTGTCTCTAGTTTCATTCTTTTATTGTATAAAACAGCCAAGGGAAGAAATTATACAGCAAAGAAGTGAAACCAGTTTTTCTAACACAGTAAGGACGGAATCTTAAGACGGTCTGCTGACTTTCTTTTAGTCTTTTGGCCAGTAGCAAATGTATGTGGCCCTCTGCATATTTCTGAATATGCCCATTTGTTCAGCTATATGAACTGAAGTGTGATAATGAAGGGGAAACTATAACCAGTGCTTGTTTCCCATATTTTTGTGACGATCTTGGCTTTCAAGATATCACTAAGTGATCCACGATTAAAGAGTGTGGTGGTTGGCTAATTTTATGTAAGGTGAGAGCATTTCAGTGAATATTGATATTTTATTTAACCTAGTATTTCCCAAATATATTTGACAGAAATGCCCACTGCCTGCCTTCCTTCCTTCCTTCTTTCCTTCCTTCCTTCCTCTGGCTTCCTTCTTTTCTTCCTTTCTTTTTTAAGAACACCTATTAAAATCTCTTGTAGAACAAGTTTCAGGAGCTGTAACTATAAACTTTACACACACACACGTATATATTATTCAGGTCTACTGCTTAGGTCCATTTTCTTCTTCATCTTCACCTTTTCTAGGGCATAGGATGGGATATAGAAGGAAAAAGAATAATGTTTAAGACTTGCTAGCTATTCTGATGTCGTGGTTAGTGGGAAAGAGGCTGAGGCTTCTTTCTGTCTAAAGCAAGGTATGAGATTTCGCTGCTGATTTATTTCAAGAGTTCCTACTCTCTGCATCTTCTATAGCTTTGAACAATCAGTTGACCAAGCGTAACAGAAGTTACCTGTGGTGGGAAGAGTAGGGTGGATTGGAGGTAAAACGAGACTTTCACTTTCTACTATAAATACTTCTGTTTTGTTTGAATTTTTCCATTAGTGTAAATTCCTTTTGTAACCTTAAAACAAAGGACAAATTAGAAGCTCTCACTAGTTGAGAGAACCTCTATTTTATGCAAGGATTGCTTACTCCAAGCTTTTGTATACACTAGCCTCTGTGGTGTTTTTAAACTCACTTTGAAAAAAGTCAAAAAATTTAAACCATGTTTTCAGAAACAAACTTATTATATGATGGCAAATCTGATTAAAGTTAATATCCCTTGCCTCCACTGTATCTTGTACATATTTCTCTTGTTGCTATTAATATACTGCACCATCATTCTCTATTTACGTGCGAAATGGGGAACCGTGTCTTACTTATCTCTGTATCTTCAGCACCTAACTTTGAACCGTGTCGTAAGCATTCAATAAATGTTTGTTGTTGTGGGTGTAGGGAATGAAGAGGCTTAATTTAATATTTATTCCTAGGGGAATATATTAGTGATTGTCACTTTCAAATCTTAAGAGGAATATGTTCTTTTAAAAATACCTTTAAAATATTATTTATTTTATTTTTGTGAAATATAAATAAATACATCTGTCTTTTTTCAGAATTTAAGATGGTATTCATTAGTGCATATAATGTAAAATAAAATTTAAAATAAACGAATAAAATAACAAAGTTGGAGGACTTTGTTACTTCCCAATGTTAAAACTCACTATAAAGCGACAGTAAGCCAGACACTGTGACCTTGCCATAAGGATGGGCGTACGAGTCAGTAGAGTGGAATCAAGAGTCCAGAAATAAACCTTACATTTTTGGTCCATTGTATTTTGACAAAGCTGCTAAGACTATTCAGTAGGGAAAAGGTTCTCTTTTAAACAAATGGTTCTGTGGAAATTGGGTATCCTTATGCCAAAAAATGAACTTCCTCATAAAAATCAACCATACACAAAAATTAACTCAGAGTTAATTATGGACCTAAATGTAAGAGCTGAAACTGTAAAATGTGTAAAAGAAAGCACAGAAGGAATTTCATGGCCCTGGGTTAGGCAAAGAGTTGTTAGATGTAACACCAAAAGCATGTGACATAACAGAAGAAATTGATAAATTTAACTTTATTAAATTTCAAGCTTTTGTGCTGCGGAAGACACTGCTAAGGAACTGAAAAGACAAGCCACAGAGAAAATATTTTCAAATCATGTCTGATAAAGGACTGTGTCTAGAACATATAAAGAACTTTAACAGTTCAATAATAAGACAAACAACTCAATTTTAAAATGAGAAAAAGAACTGAATAGATATTTCATCAAACAATACATAAATGACGAATAAGCGCATGGAAATGTGCTCAGCATCATTAGTTAGTAGGAAAATGCACATTTAAAACACAGTGAGGGGCTTCCCTGGTGGCACAGTGGTTGAGAGTCCGCCTGCCGATGCAGGGGACGCGGGTTCGTGCCCCGGTCCGGGAAGATCCCACATGCCGCGGAGCGGCTGGGCCCGTGAGCCGTGGCCGCTGAGCCTGCGCGTCCGGAGCCTGTGCTCCGCAACGGGAGAGGCCACAACAGTGAGAGGCCCACGTACCGCAAAAATAAATAAATAAATAAATAAAACACAGTGAGATAACTATTTTGTACCCAGCAGGATGCCCATAAGTCAAAAAGACAGACGCTGTCTAATGTCTAGGATATGGAGCAGCAGGAACTCTCATGCATTGTTGGCGGGAGTGTAAAATGGTGCACCCACCTTGGTAAACAGTTTGGCCATTTCTTTAAAAATTAAACCAAGTTACCATATGCAGTGGTCAGGTTCTCCAGAGAAACAGAACGCATAGGATGTGTTTGTATGTGGGACGAAAGTTATTTTAAGGAATTGGCTCACAGGATTGTGGAGGCTTGGCGAGTCCAAAAGCTGATAGGGGAGGCTTGCAGGCCGGGAACTCAGGAAGGGGATGCAGTTTGAGTCCAAAGCCAACCTGCTGGAAAACCAGGGAGAGTCGACGTTGCTGATGAAGTCTGAAGGCCATCTTCTGGGGAGTTCCCTCTTGTGCAGAGAAGTTGGCCTTTTGTCCTTTTCAGGTCTTCAACTAATTGGACGAGGCCCACCCACCTTATGGAGCCCAGTCTGCTTTACTCAGAGGCCATCAATTTAAATGTAAATCTCATCCAAAAACACTCTCCCGGAATAAAGTTTAACCAAACATCTGGGCACTGGGCCCAGCCACGTTGACACAGAGAATTAACCATTACACCATAATAACCCAGCAGTTCCACTTCTCAGAATCTACCCAAGAGAAATGAAAACATATATCCACACAGACTTGTATGCCATTGTTCATAGTACCTTTATTCATAACAGACACAAATGAGAAACAATCCCAATGTCCCTCAACCTTTACATGGATAAACACAATGTGGTATGTCCAGACACTGGGCTACCACTTGGCAGTTGAAAAAGGGAAGATACTGATATGTGCTGACACATGGATGAACCTCAAAAATACTATACTAAGTGAAAGAAGCCAAATTCAAAAGACTAAAAATTGTATGACTCCATTCGTAGGAAATGTCTACATAGAGCAAATCAGAGGAGCTTTGGGAGTGGGCCTGGGAACTGACTGTATGTGGACTCAAGGGAGTTTGCGAGGGGGTTGGAACTGTTCTAAAATTGGGTTCTAGTGATTACTGCACACTTCTGTAAATTGACTAAAACGTCAATGAACTGTACACTTACAGCAGATGAATTTCATGGTTTGTCAATTGTATCTCAATACTGTTAAAAAAAAAAGAGGGGTGACAAAAATGGGACAAATAGGCTAAGGGTAGGACACACAATGCATCTCATAAAAGCTCCTTTATTTGCTTGAGGTGATTCACAGATTTTGCTCCGAGCTCTTTAAAGAGACCTCTCCTAAGGTGAGCTATGTTTTCCAGTGTTTACAATGTCAAATTTTATCAGCATCTTAGGAGAAACCTAATAATTGTACTTCAAAGAGAAGCATGTCCTTTCAGTCGTAGTGCAGCGTACTCAGCTCTGTCCTCAGCAGCGTCCTTGGAGTCAGTAACTGACAGTGCTCTTCTCCACACCTGTCTCTTAAACCTCCCTTCAGTGCAGCGTAGTGGCTGCACATCAAGGGCAGTTCACAGAACACACCAGTTCTGCTGCGTGAATGGGGAGGTGAGCGTAAGAGGACGAAGCCAAGAATGCTGCTGCTCTCGGGTGGTCCCTCTTAATCCGGACACGCGGTTAGAGAGTAAAGAATGGATGGACGGAATAGACAGATGGTAGTCCTGCAGGAGCTTTCGGTGAAAACTGAGTAACGGGAAGTTTAGCATCTCACACCCTGGCAAGTACCTAGAATGCAGTCATTCTCAGTTACAGGTTAGATACGGGGCCATTTGCTTTAATAGCCAGCGAGGTGGGGAGATTGGCATCCTCTTAGGGAAGCTGGGGAACCTGAGGAGGGAAAGTATTTAAATAGACTGCCTACCGCCTATGCGTAGATGTGGCCTGAAGAAATACGTGCTGGTGGGTTATGGCTCTCCCTGAGAAATAATTTTGGCTGTTCTCCAGTGCTTAGACTGCTTAGAACAGGGCCTCATTCTGTCTCTAAAGACAGTAGAATATGGCCACAGACGTTAGCTTGGAATGGTGTGGTTTCATTGTGAATTTTCACAAGTGAGGCATGCTTGTTGTAAAACATTTTTAACTATTTAATTCATATGTCAAGTATAGAATATGTAGAATAAAAAAGTAAGGTCTCCTTTCATTTCTCTATTCCCTTCTTAGCTATTTTCCTATATTTAAATATATATTTAAATTGTTTCCAGTTTTTAGCTGTTATGATGCTGCAGTAAACACACTGGCACTGGGCACTCCTCTGTTTATAAAAAGATATGAGTGTACACACGCACACACACATACACACGTGTGTGTGTGTATGTGTATATATATATATATATATATATATATATATATATATAGGTATATATATACTCGTATATGTTATCACCTTAGTAACAGCTATTACCTGGTCTGTACTTAATAATTTACCTTAGTACACCAGTATTTCTTTATGTTCTTTTTTAAAATCACTGCTCGAGACTACTACAAATGGTCTTAATTTTGTATTTGTAATTCTAGTCTTGTTTTAATCACGAGAAACTGTCTAAATAAGCATTTGTTAAATGAACTACAGGACAACCTGTGAGTGTATCTTTTGGCTTGATTATATGTGAAAAGTAGCTTACTTAGTAAGAAGAAAATTGTTGGTTTAAATTGCAGTAACTTAGTTGAAGTTTATTATGTTTGGAGAATTGTTTTATAGTATCTCTGAGAATGCTGGCCTTTTTTTTTTTTTTTTTTGCGGTACGCGGGCCTCTCACTGTTGTGGCCTCTCCCGTTGCGGAGCACAGGCTCCGGACGCACAGGCTCAGTGGCCACGGCTCACGGGCCCAGCCGCTCCGCGGCATGTGGGATCTTCCCGGACCGGGGCACGAGCCCGTGTCTCCTGCATCGGCAGGCGGACTCTCAACCACTGCGCCACCAGGAAAACCCCAATGCTGGTCTTTTTATCTCTAAGAAATCATTTTACCGTATAATGAACTTTGCAGATTACTTCTGCATAAGACCTAGGCTTAGGCTTCTGCTTCCAGTTCAGTTGTAGAGGTTAGAGGCAGGACGGTGTGGCCCCTGAAACAACCTAAGTAAATTACAAAAATCACTATTTAAGTGGTCTGTTATTACATAATAAATTGCGCCAACACTGAGTGGTTTAAAACAGCAGTTGTGCTGTATAGCTCATGATTCTGTGGGTTGGGAGCTCAGGCAGTCTCAGCTGGTTGGTTTTTCTATTCCATGTTGCACTGACTGATATCACTGGATGGTGTTCATTTGTAGGTGGATTGGAGGCTCTGGAGGATCCAGGGTATCTTACTCACATATATGGTACCTGGAAAAATGTAGAAGACTGTGTTCACATGATGTTTCTAGCATAGCCTCAGGGTAGTCAGACTTCTACTATTGTGCCTTGGGACTCCTAGAGAGAATTTTCCAAGAGATAGGAAGGGAAGGGTGCTTTAGGGGAAGGCCTAAAACTGGAACCTGGCCCCACATCAGTTCTGCCACATTGTGTTGGTCAAAGCAGTGCCGGAGCCCTCCCAGTTTCAGTGAGATAGGACATAGGCGTGGCCTCTCAATGGGAGAGGTATCAGGGAATTTGTGATCATCTTTAATCTACCACAGTTAGATTAAATCTGGCCACAAATCATTTTGCATTCCTCCTATATTCAGAATATACTGAACCCCTCCCAAGAATTCCAGAATTCTCATCCCACTGTGGCTTTACCCTCAAGCTTCAGATCCAGCACCTTGTCATTTAAGTCAGGTCCAGATGTAACGACACCAGGAAGCTCCTCTGGTGTAGTTCCTCTCAAGAGACAAGTTATTTATTCAACACATAATGGAGAAGCAGGCATAGAATAACTGAAGTAAACATTTCCACTCAAAATCCAGGAAACAAGAGGTACATAGCTTTCACTGGTTCATAGCAATTTTGAAATTCTGATGTTGTCATTTCTTTATTAGGTCATTTCTACTCCCTGGAAATGATTGTCCATGGCTCCTGGCTTCACTCAAGCAATTCTGAGTCACCCAGCTTTTTCTATACGAAATGGTTCATGTTTATAACTGGGTAGTCTTTTCAGCCTTGCTTCCTGCTTGTAGAAATTTGAGAATCCAGAAGCATCTTTTCAGTTTGTTCTCTCTCTGCTCCTTTCAGTCCAATCTGACATAATTCTTTCGAAAACTTTGTGAGATTCCTGTGTATCGCATTATAATCCACTCCGTTAGACAGAAGTCACACCCACATTTGTTTTGAGATACGCTTTTTTCTACTTCACATTGTGTGTCAAGGCACTAGAAGATGATACCCATAAAATTCTTAGAAGCTGGCTTCCCTGGTGGTGCAGTGGTTGAGAGTCCGCCTGCCGATGCAGGGGACGTGGGTTGGTGCCCCGGTCCGGGAAGATCGCACGTGCCACGGAACAGCTGGGCCCGTGAGCCATGGCCGCTGAACCTGCGCGTCAAGAGCCTGTGCTCCGCAACGGGAGAGGCCACAACAGTGAGAGGCCCGCGTACCGCAAAAAAAAAAAAAAAAAAGATTCTTAGACGCTTTTCTGTTTGAAAGAGTCCAAAAGGCACACCCTCAAGATTCCTAGAGGCCTTTTATCTAGTAAAGAGAGTCTGAGTAAGAGGCACACTCTTAAGATTCTTAGAACTGAACTAGATACAACTTTAAATCATTTTTCAGTCTCAATACAGTATTTTATAGTCACACTCTAGAAATTTTTATCCTGAAACCATGCTTTACTGGCAGAGCCCTAGACTTGATTTTTACTTTGAAGCCATTTCTTACTTTTCTGTCTGGGGAGAATGGGGATGAGAAAATGTTTTATGTTTGAAAAGAGCAAGTCCTGGCTCCTCTAAATTCTGCTTGAAAATGAAACGATTCTTTTGTTAGCTCTAAATTCTGCTTGAAAATGAAAGAGTTCTTTTGTAACTCATCTTTCTCTTTGCATTCCATATCATACTTGGCTAAAAGAGACATCACTTTCAACCTTCTGCCTGGCAATCTCCTTAGCCAAGTCTGCCACTTTATTGGGCACATTTTCTCTTTTCTATTTAATGCAAGGAATAGTGTTGCAATTTTCCCACCACTGTGTAAGAGGGCTTGTCATTTCTCCATCTGTTAACATTTTCATTAATGTCCTTTAAGCTTTCATTAACAGTATTCTTGAGGCCCTTCCTGTTTCTGCTCACCACCTGGTCCCAAAGCCAATGTCACTATTTTAAGATTTTTATTACAGAGTCCCACTTCCATGTACCAGTATCTGTTATGGTTATCTAATTCTGTAACAAATTACCTAAAAACTTGTAATCTTAGAACAACAACCATTTTGTTGTACTTCACAAATTGTAGGTCAGTGAAAAGGGCAGGGTCAGATGGTGGTTATTCTTCTCCATGTAGCATCAGCTGAGGTTAGTTGGTGGCATTCAGTTAAAGGATGGGCTGGTTTGAAGAGTCCAAGACAGTTTTACTCACATTTCTGACACTTTGACAAGGATCATTCAAAAGCTATTCTTGGCTGGGGCTGTCAACCAGAGTGCCTACACCTAGCTTTTTCAGCATGACAGTCTCACTGTAATTAGACTGTGGTGACAGTAGCACAAAAGGCAGGAAGGAGGAAATAGGTATCTTCTGTTGTAAAATTCTTACTTATATGTGAAGTGGTGTACTATTATTAGAAGTTAGATTGTGGTAAGTTAAAGCGCTATAGTTTAAGCACCAGAGCAACCACTAAAACTACAAAAGAAACAGGTATGTCTAATAAGCCAACAGTGGAGATAAAATGAAATACTAAAAAATATTCAGTTCCAGATAAGGCAAGAAAAAATGGGAAAAGGATAAATTTGGGCAAATAGAAAATAGCAAGATGGTTACTTTGAATTCAGTCATATAAATAGTTATATTGAGTATAAATGGTCTAAATGCTCTGAAGGTGGAGATCATCAGGCTAGATAAAAAAGCAAGACCTACTAACCACATACTGTCCACAAGAAATCCTCTTCATATATGAACACACAGGTTATAAGTAAAAGGATTGAAAAAGATATGCCATGCAAACACTAATCATTAAGAAAACTGGACTGGCTGTATTAATATACAACAAAATAGGCTTCTGAGCAGGGAATATTACTAGTGATATTGAGAGATATTTCATAATGACAAGAGAATCATTTTATCAGAAAGACATGACAATCCTAAATGTCTATGAGCCCAATAACAGAGCTTCAAAATACTTGAAGCAAAAATTGACAGAACAGAAAGGATAAATAGGCAAAACTACAGTTGTAGTTAGTCTCAAACACTTCTCTCTCAGCATTTGATTTATAAGTAGGCAGGCTATTAATAAAAACTAGAATCTGGAGCAACACTGTTAACCAGTGGACTTAATTGACATTTATAGAATATTGCACTCAATAATAGAGGAACACACATTCTTTTCAAGTACACATGGAATTTTCATCAAGGTAGATCATATAACAAGTCTCAATAGATTTTAAAAGATTAAAACTATACAGGATATGTTCTTTTACTATTTCTAAATTGAACTAAAAGTAAATAACAATAGAATATATAGAATTCCTCCCCCAAATATTTAGAAATTAAACAATACAATTTAAAATAAACCATGGTTCCAAGAAATCACAAGAAAAATTAGAAAATATTTTTTAACTGAATGAAAAATGAAAACACATTATATCAGTATTTATGCAGCTAAAGCAGTGCTCAGAGGAAAATGTATAGCTTTAAAATACATACATTAGAAAAGAAGAAAAGTCTAAAACCAATTATCTAAGCTTTCACCTTAAGGAGCTGGAAAAATCAAAGCAAAATGAACCCGAAGTATGCGGAAGGTAGAAAACAAGAAGTAGAAATCAATAAAATAAAATATTATAAAACAGACAAATAATAGAGAAAATTGATGAAAGCAAAAGCTGTTTTATTATTGTTTTTTACCAGATCAGGTTAGTTGGCCCTCTTTAGTGTCAGTTCAGTGCCTTCCATATATATATTCCTAGATATAAGAGGTTAAAATTGTCAGCGTCTTAGGCTCTAGGCCCAGAAACTGGTGTCTTGTCATATCCACCATATTTTATTGGTCAAATAAGTCAAAGAGGTTACCCAAATTCAAGGTTGGGGAGAGACATATATACCCACTTCTCAGTGGGAGAAGTTTCAAAATATTTGTGTCACTCTTAAGCACAGTCATTTTTGAAGACCTCAGAGAGCTATGAAAACGAAGAGTGCTGAATGAGCTGAAATAGCAGAAATGGAGGAGCATGTAGGAGATGCGATTGCTAGCAGTCATCCTTCCTGAGCATGTTTGCTGAGAATGGACACTGGCTAAGGATCAAGCTTGCTATGGAAGTGAAACAATGAGGGGAAAGAGGAACCATGGGAATTTTGATGGTCACATAGTCTGGCATGGTGAACTGGAACCTAGGGAGGCCTCAGACACACAGCTCGTTTTCCCCATAGGTTGTTTGCTGAGCCTTGGGGTGGGATGGGAGGTTGGGAAGTTGAGCTGGAAATATGCAGTGACGTCTTCTGCAGTCCTGCAGTGCTTAGGAGACCGTCTCCATGTGATGGAGTAGGGTGCAGCTGCAATAAACACACCACTGATTTCACCTTTGAGACGTTTTACACCAGAAGTAAGCTGATTAGATTGAAGTGAGCAGCTTCTCACCCTACTTGGCTAATAGAGGAAAGGATGGGCCCTCACTGGGAGAAGATAACATCAACCACAGTTTTATGGCTGTTACATTGACAGTATTGATAATAAACTAAGAAGTTAGGTGACATGTGAAAAGTAAAAAAAAAAAAAAAAAAAAAGTTCAAAGAAGAAGGTACAAGAGAAGCAGATCCACCGATGATACAGACTTAGGAGTTACCAAACAAAGATTTTATAGCTGTTATAAATGTGTTAAAGGAAATAAAGGAAGAGGCTAGCAAAGTGGATGAAAAGATGAACAGTATCAACAGAAAGTTGGGATCTATCAAAAAATAATCAAGTGGATATTCTAGAGCTGAGAAATATGGTATCTGAAATTAAGATTTGAGTTTAAGAGCAAACTTGGCACAACAAAAATAACTAGAGCTAGTGAACTAAAGGAAAGTTCAGTGGAAAAAAGTACAAGCTCAGAAAGAAAAAGGAATGGAAAGAAAAAAAACAGCTTAAGAGACATAGGGGATTGAGTCACTTCATCTAATGTACATGTGGTTGGAGTCCCAGGAGGAGAGAATGAGCAAAAGAAATATTTGAAAAGATAATGACCAAAGGTTTTCCAAACTGATGAAAGATAGCAATCCACAAGTTCAAGAAGCACCAGAAACTTAGTGAACCCCAAACAAGATTAATATGAAGAAAAACACACCTAAATACAACTTAGTGAGACTTGTGAAAACCAGCTATAAAGAGAAAAATCTTAAAACAACTGAAGGAAATAAACCACACTCCCTTCAATGGAGCAACAGTAAGATTGGTGGCTGACTGTCCTACAGACATTATTAAAATCAGATCATAAAGGAATGACATCCTTAAATTTTAAGTGCAGAAAGGAAAAATATGGCCAACCTGAAACTCTATACCCAGCAAAAAAAATTTTTTTTAATTGAAGGCAAAATAAAGATGTTTTTAGACAAAAGGTGTGACACTTTCTCACAAATAGACCCACAGTACAATAATACTAAAGAAAGTATTCACTCTGAAAACAAGTAATCCCAAGTGAACCATAAAAGCTCAGGGAAAAATGAAGAGCATAGGGAAGCATAAATATATGAGTAAGTACAAAAAGTTTCAGACCATTGAAAGCAACAATAGTAATGTTTTGTGGGGCCTTAAACATACATAGAAATGGAGTTAAACTGGTATTTTTGTCTTGCTCAGTAAGTGGTAAAAGTCAACTGTAAATCAAGAAAGTATTTATAATCTGTAAGATAATTGCTAAAAATATTACAAAAATGTTTAAACAAAAACTTTACCAAAAGTAAAATGGTATAATAAAAAATTGATTAATCAAAAAAAGAGGAACAAGTGAAGAAAAAAGAGCAGATGGAATGAATAGAAAATTTATAACAGAAAGGTATCCTTAAATATAATTAAATTACGTGTAAATAGGCTTATTCCTCCAATTAAAAAACAAATTTTTGGACTAGATTTTTTAAAAAGAAAAAATATATAGTTTGCATAAGTTATATATCACATAAAAGGGTATGGAAAACAAAGAAAAGGTACACTATACAAATACTGACCAAAAACTCTTGTATATTAATATCAGACAAAGCAGACTTTATGCCAAGAAGAATTTTGAGAGATAAAGGGGGGCATTTTATAATGATAAAGGATCAATTCAGTAGGAAGACAGAACAGTTCTAAATTTATATGTTCCTAACAACATAACTTCAAAATACATAAAGCTAAAATTGACAGGACAAAAAGGAGAAGTAGATAAATCATAGTTGGAGAATTTAACAACCTTCTTTCAACCACTAATATAACAAGCAGATTTAAAAAAAATTTTTTATTGTGGTAAAAGTCACATAATGTAAAGCATACTATTTAAACCATATTTAACTGTGCAGTTCAGTGGCACTAAGTGCATTCACGTTGTTGTGCAGCTCCCACCATCATACAGCTCCTGAATTTTTCACCTTCCTAAACGGAAACTCTGTCCCCATGAAACACTAACTCCCTATTTCCTTCCCCCCACCCCCAGGCTCCTGGCATCTACCAATGTACTTTCTGACTCTCTGAATTTGGCTATTCTAGGTGCCTCATATAAGCGGAATCAAACAGTATTTGTCTGCACCTAATGTATATTGGAATGCAGGTATTATTTTGTTATTTAAGGTTAACTTAATATATGTCCAGCAAGCAGATTTTTAACAATCAGTAAGGTGATAGAATATTTAAACAATGTGATTAATTTGACCTATTTATAGAACATTATTTGCTATTTATAGAACATTATTTCCAACAACTGCAGAATGCACATTTTTTTCAAGTATGCGTGGAACTTTTACCAGAATAGAACGTGTGCTAAGCCAAAAAGCCAATCTCAACAGATTTCAAAGGATTGATATCATAAAGTATATGTTCCATGGTGGAATTAAACTAGAAATATATAACAGAAAGATTAAAAATTTCTCAATTTGCATGGAAAATAAGCAGCACACTTTTAAATAATCCGTAGGTCAAAGAAGTACTCACAACCACAATCAGAAAATATATTGAGGGCTTCCCTGGTGGCGTAGTGGTTGAGAGTCCGCCTGCCGATGCAGGGGACACGGGTTCGTGCCCTGGTCCGGGAAGATCCCACATGCCGCGGAGCGGCTGCGCCCGTGAGCCATGACCGCTGAGCCTGCGCGTCCGGAGCCAGTGCTCCGCAACGGGAGAGGCCACAACAGTGAGAGGCCCGCGTACTGCAAAGGAAAGGAAAAATAAAAAAAAAAATATATATATATATATATAGAACAGAATCAGTATCAGAACATGTGAGACACAAAGTAGTGCCTGGGGAGAATTGTGCAGCTTTAAATGCATTTGTTTAAAAGGTAACATTAGGGCTTCCCTGGTGGCGCAGTGGTTAAGAGTCCGCCTGCCGATGCAGAGGACACGGGTTCGTGCCCCGGTCCGGGAAGATCCCACATGCTGCGGAGCGGCTGGGCCCGTGAGCCATGACCTCTGAGCCTGCGCGTCCGGAGCCTGTGCTCCGCAACGGGAGAGGCCGCAACAGTGAGAGGCCCGCGTACCGCAAAAAAAAGAAAAAAAAAAAAAAAGAAGGTAACATTAAAAGCCAGCCATCTAATCTTGCATCTCAAAAAGCTAGAAAAAGAAATGCAAACTAAATTCAGATAAACTGGAAATAACTAACAGAAAAAAAGACAAAGAAAATTAGCAAAGTCAAAGGTGTTTCTTTGAAAATATTAATAAAATTGATAAACTCCTACTTAAAATAAAGAGCTCAAATTAACAATATGGTATAAAAAGGAAATATTACTAGAGATCCCAGAAATATTAAAGGGTAAGAAAATACTATGAACACCTTTATGTCAGTACATTTGACAACTTGTATGAAATGGACAAATTCCTTACCAAACTGACACTCAAAAAAGTAAAAATTGTGAATAGTATTATACCTTTTAAAGGCATTGAATCTGGGACTTCCCTGGTGGCACAGTGGTTAAGAATCCACCTGCCTATGCAGGGGACACAGGTTCAATCCCTGGTCTGGGAAGATCCCACATGCTGCAGAGCAACTAAGCCCGTGTGCCACAGATACGAAGCCTGCGCTCTAGAGCCCGCGAGCCACAACTACTGAGCCCGCGTGCCCTAGAGCCCATGTGCCACAACTACTGAGCCTGCGTGCCACAACTACTGAAACCTGCACGCCTACAGCCCGTGCTCCACAACAAGAGAAGCCACTGCAATGAGAAGCCTGCGCACTGTAACAAAGAGTAGCCCCTGCTCGCCGCAACTAGAGAAAGCCCACGTGCAGCAACGAAGACCCAACACAGCCAAAAACAAAAAAGGCATTGAATCCATGCTTCGAAATCTTCCCATCTCTAGTAATATTCTTCACCTGAACTAGGTCTCAGTTTTAGGTCTCTGATGTACAAGTTCACTGTGGCTGCTGACAAGATTTAGACTCAACTCCCCTTCCATACAGTTTCCTTCAGATTGATCTCCGTTTATTTACTTTTCATCCCTTTTTCCTTCTGCCAGCTTCCGAACCTTTGAGAAGCAGACATAACTCAGGTTGGCATAAAAATGTCGACCTTATTTGTGGGGGAACTGGGTAAAAGCATCCGTAGGCCTGACTCTAGTCATCGTACCCCTTCGAATTGGACTGACCTAACTTGCCCTTCTGAGTTTGCCATGTGGATGAGAGGGGAATGTATGCAGGTTTGGGCAAGCAAGTTCTAAGAGAGGGTGAGAGACTGGTGACATGTGTGGTCAGTCTTTCACTCTCTCTCATCAAACAGATAAGGCAGAGAGAGGGAGAGGGAGAGAGAGAGGGAGAGAGAGAGGGAGAGGGAGAGGGAGGGAGAGAGGGAGAGAGGGAGAGAAAGAATGGTGTTTTTTCACCTGTCAACCTGGTTGGAGCCCTACTCTTATTATCCTCTTTCTCTAAGAAGTCAGATCTACCCTGTTCAGATGGAACCCCCAGTTCCACTGCCAACCTACTTCTGGGTCCTCATGTCATCTGGACCCCCTGCTCTATTTTGAATAAGTTTTTATAATTTTGATCTTACCCCCAGAATTCTTGCCTCTCCTCTGCAGAAATGTAAACCTGGCTTTCGTAGGCAGTGCTATTTTTTAACTGTACTATAACAAGTTATATTCTTTAACTTGATCAGTGCTGTCAACCAGAATCATCTCAAGATCTCAAATGCTGAAAGTCCCTCTGTTTTCCTTCCTCCTCTTCTCTGGCTAGTGTTTTCCCTTCAAAGCCTCAAATTCAGAGATTCCTTCAGTTATATACTGTCTCTCCACCTCTCTTTCCCTCCCCCCTCTCTATCACAGCAGATGGCCGTGCTATTGATCTTAACTTCCTCAACTGTACGCCCTTCTACACAATAATTTTTATCTATATCCGTCACCCATCCTTTCTTCCATTTCTAACCATAAAGAAAAAACAGTTTCTCCTCTTAACATGGCGAACTCTAACCAGACGTCTTTTCCCACCTTCTCACCAGACTTTGCTCCATTATTAACCTCTCTTCCTTTTACTGGCATTAAAAATGAAAACAACAAGTCTTGTTAAAGATTCAGCTTTCCTTTCAAACTATGCCAGGCCTCTTAGAGCAGTTAATTCCATTTCTCCATTTTCTTTAATTCCCCCAATTACTGGAAGTTTCTGTTCTCTTTTATTGCCATCCTGAAATTTCTTTCTAAGCTCACCAGCGCCTGTTAAGTTATTCTTAGCCCTCCTTCCGCCCTGAAAAGACAGGACCGGGTGCTGCCTCCTTTGCCTCTTCTTCCTCAACTTCACTGATGGACCGCAGACTTTGTGGAAAGCTCCCCTCTCAAATAAGTAAACCTTTTAGAAGGTAAGCAAACTGTCTTATTGACTTGCTGTAACAAGGGAGACCACACAGATGATTCTGAAGGACTGCCTGCTTTAGGAAATGAATTTAGGATTTTTATAGGTTAATTATAGGTTGATTATAGGTTTTATAGGTTGATTATCAAGTTCTAGGGTAAGAGGTCAGAAGTGAGCTGAGTCTTTGGGTTGGTTGATTTCTTAAAGTCATGATCAATGCCCACACGCAAGGTGGTGATTGAAAGGGAAGGTCTGTGGCGGCCGAGGACACTGCGTCTGTGACTGTCCGACTGAACACTGGTAACCGTTCCAGCCCTCGGTCTTGCATAACTGATGGCGTGGTTATTCGCGTTCTCACTTTCAAGCACGTCTTCAGTGTATTTTTGACGATTTAAATCCGTTGCAGTTGCCCTGGTTTCCCCTTACCTTGGCTATTACAGTAACAAAATAGGTCTCACTGCCTTTCGAATCTTCTCATAGTAACTCTAAAACCAGAGCCATCTTTCTAGAATACAAATTCGAATGAGTTTCCTACTGAAAACCCTTGGTGGCTCTTTTTATGTATAAAATACACCTGCATATACTGAGTGCAGCATTCAGCCCCTTTTCCAGTCCTCATCTGTCTGTTGGTCTGTGGGTTTCCTGCTCCCTCCCTCCGTCCTGCTTTTCCCCCTCACTCCCTGCCCCCCCCCTTTTCTCTTCCTCACCCGCAGACTATGCTTGTATTATAGAAGTATACTGGCTTTTCTGAGCTCGTACTCTGTATTGTGACCTCTG
Organism: Delphinus delphis; assembly: GCF_949987515.2. Taxonomy (NCBI): domain Eukaryota; kingdom Metazoa; phylum Chordata; class Mammalia; order Artiodactyla; family Delphinidae; genus Delphinus; species Delphinus delphis. The sequence continues at coordinate 175,677,458 of NC_082684.1, forward strand.
TGCCTAAAACAAAATAATTTTTGTTTCTTCTTGGAACGTTATTTGTTTCTAAACCTTACCTTTATCCGATTGTTAGAAGTCCTGTCTCTTTTCAAACTGTACTTAAATGTCACCTTTACAGAGCATGTTACTTTGCTGGGACTGTGTAGCAAAATCCTGCAGACGGGGTGACTTCAACAACAGCAGTCTGTTTGCTCAGTCTTGGAAGCTAGTCATCTGAGATCAAGGTGTCGCAGGCTTGATTTCCTCTGAGGGCTCTCTCCTTAGCTTGCAGATGTCCGCCTTCTTTCCTTGTCCTCACATGGTCTTTCCCCTGGTGTGTCTCTTTGTGTCCTAACTTCCTCTTCCTATAGGGGCACCAGTCAGATTGGATTAGGGCCCACCCTAAAGGCCTTATTTTAATTTAATCATATCTTAAAGGGCCTTATCTCCAAATACAGACACATCCTGATGTACTGGGGGATGAGGGCTTCGACACATGATTTTGGGGGGTTAGAAGACACAGTTTAGTCCATAACACAGAGCCTCTGTACGTCTTCCCTGCAGTGAGGAGCCCTCCCCCAAACCCGAAGCACTCTGGACCACTTGCAGCGTTTATTGTATTTGCCTTGATGTGGGGTTTTTCGAGTTGATCTGTCTGTCTCTGGCGGTTTGTGGGTTTCCTAAGGACAGGAACTATCTCTTACTCAACTTCATTGCTCCCTGCTCTCTAGTGCTGAGTGGGGCTTGATTCAGCGTAAATCAGGCTTAAATATCTAATAATATATTTTCCAGAAGTTTTAGGAGATTGACATAAAAAATATAGGAAGGGAATATGTTATACTTCCTGTTTTAGAAGTCTTTGAGCATAGCTTGAGATTTTTATCTTAGGTTCTTAAATTATACATAATATAAGTAATGTCAGTTTTATAGAACTAAATATAACTCTTTTATGATGTTTAATCATCTAATTGGCTTCTGTGAGCTACCTATCAGTTCTTTCAATTTTATTACTTCCATTACATTTGTTTTCAGATAAAGATGAATGTCATGTCTCAACCAACACTGAAAATGTGAAGTTTAGAAGACATTTGCTGAGTCAAGTCACCTCACGTAAGTCTGCGCACATCTCTCAGCATCAGCTTAATATTGATTTAAAATGTAAAGAATTAAGTTCACCACCTTGGAGGCTTTCTCAACGCTCAAATTGCTCAGAATATCTCAGAGTCCCCTTGTGTATTGAATCACTGGTCTTGGAAAATAGTGGAAAGATGATTACGTACTAAATTTCATGTGCTTATTAAAAATATAATGTTTAAAATCAAGGTATTATTTTAAAACTGAGAGTAGCACTTCAAAATCGTCCTTTATTTTGTATCAAGTCTAGGCAACAAGTCCCAGCTGTGTGCCAAACTTAATGGTTCTAAAACGGTTTTCCATTGTAACAAATGTTTTGTATTTCAGTTTCTTAAGTCTTTGTACGGTTTTTTAAAATATGTTCTTGATCATTAAAGGGCGATATATAGTAACTGGAACCTTAAATGGTTAACTATTTATTCAAAAAATGTAGCTTTGAAAAGTCATCTGAACCAATCCCAACTATTATAATTATCTCCTAATGGTCTTCTGTCTTCATTCTGTCTTCTATCCTGTTTTTGTTGCCAGACAGATCTGCACGTAGAACCACTCCAATAATTTTAAAACCCTTTAATGGCTCCCCACTCACTACTGGATAGAATCCATGCCCTCCCCTGGCATTCACAGCCCTCTCCCAAGCTCCTAAAAATACCCCCCACCTTAGCCAGCTGAGCTCTCTCCTGTTCTCTGACTTCTCGTTCTTGTCTGTGCCTCTGCGTCTCAACTTGGACTGTTTCCTTGGTGTTCTCTGTGACGTCCTTTGCTCCTCCCTTTCTGGTTTCTCTGCCGGTTGAAATCTTGGCGCAAGCTGGCCCCTCAAGGCTCAGCTCGGGTGTGGACCCCTCCACGAAGCTTTCCCTGATCACTCCAGCTAGAAGCACGAGCTCTTCCCCTCTCTGCTGGCTTCACCCAGGATTTTGTTTTTACCACGGTTTCAGCACATTTCTCCCTGCAGCTTTAGTGCGTGTGTCGGTGTCTGTCTTATCTCCCACCCGAGGCTGTGAGGGCCAGAAAATCAAACCTCTTGTCTGCCTTATTTTTGTCTTACACAGCCTTCGGCAACAACCTTTAATAGTGCTTGGTAAATATTTGTATAACAAATTGAGAATGTGCCTGGACTTTTCTCCCATCATCCCCTTCCGTCTTTCATCCTTACAGACACATATGGTCCGTATTCATGGCAACTGTTCTCCCTCGTTGTGCCCTCCTGGCAGACCTGCACACTGCCATCTTATCCTAGGCAAACACTGACCGTGGTGTAATTAACAAGATACGGTCAGTTCCCAGCCTCAGAAATAAACTGTAGTCCCAAAGTTCATGTCTAATTCTGTTGTTTGGAATGCAGAAAGCATTTTTCCACAAAAACAATGTTATAAATAGTGGTTAGGTTTCTCAGCCAGCCCTCCCAAGACTAGTTAACCCAGAAGTACCAGTGCAGCCTCCGTGTATCACATTGTTTTGTAGAGAACCTCTAACTCTGGATATGGAAACACATCTCTCATTCCCTAGAAGCAGAACAGTAACTTTCTGGGCAGCCTGAGCTGTAGGAGGGTCTGAGCTGGGGCTCTGGCATGGCCCCTCCCCCCATACTGGATACCCTCATACCAGCAGCTTTTTGGTTTTCAGTATTTGCATAAGGAACATTTACCGATAGGTCACTGATACTCTCATGTCTTCGGAATTGAGGGCAAGGGGACACTTGCTCTTCTCATCATCCCACAGTAGATTCGGATGGTAAATAGGGCTTCAGCTGCCCTGTCACATGGGGGTTAAGTGAGGTATTGACAGATGAGGAGTGTCTTACTACTGCTCACTTTCAGTTGTCCTGTGGGCTTATGGGAATTAAATATATAAGCATGGAAAATACTTCTCTCTATAGGAAAAACACATTTCTAGGCATCAGCTCTGTATTTGACATGACATCAGTCTTGTGGACAAGTGATTCTCATTCCTACGTGGGCGTAGCGATGCTTTGCCATGAAAAGCACCCGTGTATGTAAACAGCCCTGGAGGCTGGCGGTTTCTGCTGTCAGGCTGTAAGAATAGCACTCCATGAAATTTAGAGAATTTAACATGTTCAGCATCTCATGAGCTTGGAGCACAGGAGTGAGTGTCTATTTTATGTTTAGTACTGTCCTGGATGCTGGGGACTGGGGAACAGGAACCAAAGATAATATGAAAAGTGTCCTTTCCCCTCCAGGAGCCTGAATCAGGGAGTAGAGTATGAAAGAAGCATTCACAGTGCGAACAATATGTTGTTAATTGCCATAAAGTACTTCAGGAAGGTAACGAACGTTCTTAGGATGATCAGAATGACATGATTCACCATGGTTATAAAGATAGTGGTGGGGTTTCATTTAGTCTCAGAGCAATGGTGAAGGTCTAAATAAAGAGCTAGGAGAGGAAATGATATTCCAGGTTGGATTAACAGCATGAACAGAGGACTAGAGTTACAGACAGACAAGCGAAACAGCATGACTGGCTGGAACAGAAGGTTTAGTTTACGTCAGTGAAATAATAGGTGGGAAAATGGCGCCAGTGGTTCCACCCTGGCAGTGAATAGGCGCTCATCCGTAGATCTTTTTAAACACACAAGTCCCTGGATCTTAACCCCGGAACTAATAAATAGAATTGCTGGGGCATGAGACCTAAGCCTGTTTATCTTTTAAAGCTCCCCCAGTGGTTGAGAACCACTGAATTAGAAGGAGGGGCTGAACGTAGGAGTCAGGCCTCTGTCCCTCAAGCAGTGGGAAGCCCTCAGGGGCTTCTGAGAGGAGTGACATATGAGCAATGGGCGTTTGCCAAGATAAAGGATTCGTCAACTGCATGTGAATGGCAGAGAAATAGGAACCAGCTTGAGTCTGAGCAGTGGTGGTGGGAAGGCAGAGGTCACATGTGTACGTGTGCATGGATGTATGGGAGTCAGCCATGTCAGCCTTGACCTCGGCGTGATTTCTTTTATAAACCGCTTATACGACTTCACCCTCATTAGTCTGATCTGTTTTCTCTTACAACCTGGCAACTTAAACAGTAATTTCCGCCAGTTTGCATTTAATGGAAGGAGACCATTGTCTACTCATGTCCACGTCTAACTCATAATCATAAGTGAAGTTGTGTGTATGAGGAATGCGACCTGTAGCGTACTCGTAAGGCGTGTACTAGCCACCCACATGTGCAGTAAGACAACCTCAGTTCTCACTGGGCAGGATTGCGCCAACAGCCGGAGTCACATGTACGATACTTACTGGCACATGATTCTCTAGCATCTAGTTGAAATTGAAGCAATAGTCTAAATTATGCTATGCGCTTTAATATTTTTAGCAAGAGATTTGATAAGCGCTTCATTTTTCTGGCAGCAGACCCACGCCTGCTTCCTGACGGCAGCAGCTGCCCTTCCTCTGAGTTCATGCTTCTCTCCTGGCCACACCTCCTCCCCTCCCCTCCGGGCCCATCCCCTGCTGGTGTCTGTGCACCACACCACACCCCATCCTCACCCGGGGGGCAGCAGAGAGGAGATTAAAGCAGTCAGAATTTCCCTTCTCCTTTGCCACTGACACGGCCGGCTGACCCTGGAGTCTCACACTCCTGGCCGACCACAGACGTGAAGGCTGCCAGCGTATCCACACTCAGAAGTCTCAAACCACGCCTTAGTCGGACATGTTTCCCATCTCTTTGACGTATTTTAAATAACTTATGTTTGGCAACAATGGGCCACGTTTATTAGATGGCAGAGAATAAATTCAAGGTGTGATGTTTTGATATGACCTGTCCGCTTTAAAAAAGGATTCAACATCATGGATTTTTAAAAAAGAACCACTCTCTTGGCTATTCTGTAACAGTACATACAGTGACAGCAGTTCCTGCTCTGGTCTTCTTTGCCTGTGGCAGTTAATTTACTCTTGTGTTATCAATATCTCCAGATCTCTTGACTTAACTTTTTTATAACAACTTAGGCTTTCACTAACCATCCACATGTTTAACCAGACAATGGATGGTCTGCTCAGATTTGAGGGAGCCTGTAGGAGAAAGGGAAGCGGGGAGAACTAAAATTTGTTGAGTACCCACTCCGTGCCATGTCCTTTACATGTCTTTTATGATCTTAACTCCATTTTACAATGGAGGAACTTGGGATTTAGAGAGGTTTTAAAAATGTATCTGGTGTCAGAAGTCTAGTCAGCGATAGAACTGGGTTTTGATCCCAGGTCTGGCTATCTAACTGTTTAAGCAGACTGATCCTACAGGTCTGCGTGACTTTTATTTGTTGGGAAACATCAGTGAACTTGGAATTGGTGGGGGGGGGGGGTTGGGTGTAAGCTTTACCTCCCTCACTAATAACCGTGACCATTTTAATGAAATTTTTTTAACACCTTTATTGGAGTATAATTGCTTTACAATAGTGTGTTAGTTTCTGCTTTGTAACAAAGTCGATCAGTTATACATATACATATATCCCCATATCCCCTCCCTCTTGCGTCTCCCTCCCACCCTCCCTATCGCACCCCTCTGGATGGTCACAAAGCACCGAGCTGATCTCACTGTGATATGCGACTGCTTCCCACTAGCTATCTATTTTACGTTTGGTAGTGTATATATGTCCATGCCACTCTCTCACTTCATCCCAGCTTCCCCTTCCCCTTCCCCGTGTCCTCAAGTCTATTCTCTAGTAGGTCTGCATCTTTATTCCTGTCTTACCCCTAGGTTCTTCATGACCTTTTTTTTTTTTTTTTAGATTCCATATACATGTGTTAGCATATGGTATTTGTCTTTCTCTTTCTGACTTACTTCACTCTGTATGACAGACTCTAGGTCCATCCACCTCACTACAAATAACTCAATTTCGTTTCTTTTTATGGCTGAGTAATATTCCATTGTATATGTGTGCCGCATCTTCTTTATCCATTCATCTGTCGATGGACACTTAGATTGCTTCCATGTCCTGGCTAATGTAAATAGAGCTGCAATGAACGTTGTGGTACATGACTCTTTTTGAATTATGGTTTTCTCAGGGTATATGCCCAGTAGTGGGATTGCTGGGTCGTATGGTAGTTCTATTTTTATTTTTTTAAGGAACCTCCATACTGTTCTCCATAGTGGCTGTATCACTTCACATTCCCACCAACAGTGCAAGAGGGTTCCCTTTTCTCCACACCCTCTCCAGCAGTTATTGTTTCTAGATTTTCTGATGATGCCCATTCTGACTGGTGTGAGATGATATCTCATTGTAGTTTTGATTTGCATTTCTCTAATGATTAGTGATGTTGAGCATTCTTTCATGTGTTTGTTGGCAATCTGTATATCTTCTTTGGAGAATAATGAAATTTTAATTTAAAATATTTAATGCTCTCAGCTTCAGTTTCCTCATTTATCCTATGGGGATAAAACCTGCTTTACTGACCATTTGGGATGGTTGTGAGAATAATAAGCTAGTGAATTTCAGTATGATTTTACAGGTATAAAAACCCTTGAAAGATTGAGAGATTTTTAATGAAAGCAAGAAACAAGCAAAAACCCACAAAGCATTAAATGAGATGATTTGGATAGATTTTGTGGTATTTCACTTCTTAACATTGCTCTACAAACTTTCCAAATAATATTTGTCAGTTTTGTAAGTCCCCACCACCATGGTTTGCCAAACTGCGTCACTGAATTAAACATCTCAGTGCAGCAGAGAGAGTCCTGGCTACATACCAGGTACCTCATTTCACTTACCAGAAGCAATCATTAGTTTCTATACCATATCCAACAGGTCTGAACTCTGCTAGATACTGTAATGTTCATAGCCACTGAGGACTCAGAATGTTCTAAGTCTGCTCACTAGTCATAGACTTATCGGACTAAAGTTAATGTTAACATTCTCAGGATAATTCTTTATATTTTTGAAGTTTTTAATAAGCCTGAGTAATAAAGTCACATTTTGTAAAAGTACTTTCACAAAACTGCTCTTCAAAAGTGTTTCCAGGTTTCTGGGCAACGTTCATAGGTTACAGGATGGTGAATACTGAAAGAGAGCTCTGAGCTATTGTCATCCACTTAAACTTCTTCCACGTATACAGAGAAGAGATAAGAAATGTAGGGAACTCGTTAAGTTACAAGGACAAGGTTACGAATGAAATGGCCATGAGACTGAGAAGTACCAAAGTCATGTCCTAGGTTTACCCCAAACCTTTACCCCATTAAAGCCCTAAGTCTCTCCTGAAAGGCAAATGCCTTAGGAAGCCCAGCTGAGACCATGGAAGAATAGCGTTAGAATAGTATTCAGATATGGATCCAGAAGACTGCACCTGTTCAGTCTTGGACCCAGAAGTGCGTAGGGCTCTTCCGCATCTGCCATGCGTCCCAGGAGGGGTCCCTAGTCCTGAGGTGCTGACTCCCACCTGACTTCTAGTGCCAGCACTGCGCTTGCTTCCTACATCTGGTGGATGGATGCCTCCAGGCAGGGAGAGGAGACACAGGAAGCAAAGGAAACATGCAAAGCGGAGACTGTCCATAATTGTGGGCCATGTGTGGCTTGCACAGTGTTCTTTCTAAACGCGAATTCGTTATTAACTAGCATTATCCTAACTAGTTCCTAATTGAATTTGCTGTTAATTAATTTAATGTACGAATCCAGATTTCTGGGTTCTCTTGAAAACTGTCAGATGTGGCAGCTTTAGTCCTACCTTTGCAGGTGGCTGTCATCCGTTAGAGCCGACGAGAAGTTGCCTCAATGAGATGGGAGCCTGTGCTTTCCAGTTCTCACAGCCCCACCCCTGGCTGTTGGTTTCCTTTAAATAGAATGAAGAGGAAAGTTAAATGTTGCTTATACTGCCATTTGTGTTAAAATTGGAAATAACAGGTTGATAGGATAGCACATTTCAGTATAAGTGAAAGGCTGTGTTATTGTCCTAGGGCTGTTGTAACAATGTACCATAAACTGGGTGGCGTCAAACAACCAAAGTTTGTTCTCTCGTTGTTTGGAGGCTAGAGATCTGAAGTGAAGGTGTTGGCAGGGTCCTGCTCCCTCAGAGGCCTCGGGGGAGGACCCGTGTTTCCGCTTGTAGCTGCTGGTAGCCCCACGTGCCCCTTGGTTTGTGGCAGCGTCACTCCAGCCTCTGCCCCCGTCTTCTCTTGGCTGTCTTCCCTGTGTCCAGACTTTCCTCTTACGAGGACAGTAGTCATATTGTATTAGGGCTTGCCCTAATGCAGGACAAACTCATTTTAACTGAGTTATGTCTACAAAGACCCTATTTCCAAATAAGGTTACGTTCACAGTTACCCGGACTTAGGACTTCAGTGTAACATTTTGCAGGGGCACAATTCGACCCGTAACTGATGGCACATTTCTTGGTGGAGTGCAGAGTAATAGTTTAAGGGCAGAGGTCCCTGGAACAGGGTGCCTGCATTCGTACTTACAACCTGTGTGCTCTGTAATATTGGACCAGCCGCTTACCCCTCTCAGTGACTCTCCATGCCCTCGTCTGTCAAATGAGGATGATGGTACCCGCCTCACAGGGCTGAAGTGAAGACAAAGTGAGGTAATACATGGAAAGGACTTGGAACAGCGTATGGCACGTGCTAAGTTTCAATAAACTGAGCCATTATTATCTTCACTGTTATTCACTCTTACTCATACACACAAGTTCTGTGCATGCAAGGAGTTTCCGTTCACTCTTACTCATATACACAAGTTCTGTGCATGCAAGGAGTTTCCATGCCCAAAGCTGTTATTTAAGATAGCATTATGAAGCAAGCCATGGGCAAGGTAGAGATAACAGATAGAAATGCTGCATGAAAAAAAAGCAACTTAAACCAGTAAAGAGAGTGAGAGAGGCTGGAATGTTAATAAGATTTACTTTTTCCTGCAAATAAAAGGATCATAATACATTAAAAATGTTTAGTCTCCTCACTGTATTGGATTACCTGCCCAGCCTCTAGATGCACTTGAAAGTGATAAAGACCCAGGCAGGAACTTCAGACCTAGAGGCTTAGATGTTGACTCTTGGGCTGGTGACCACAGTGGCCCGGAGATAACACTGGGGAGGTTAGTGCAGGGAGAGCATCCAAGGAACACATTCCTTCTAAGTATCCCCGCCTGCCTCCTTGGAAGCATGTTATTACTGTCTGCCTCCTTCCCATAAACCCTTGCATTGAAATTATCCTGGTTTCCCGTCACTGGGCCAGAGATTGAGGCCGAATAATTCTTTACATTTAGACCCTACTTTTCTTCCAAAGGGACCAAATATTTTGAGATATATTATTTCATTTTTCCACATAGCGTTTATGTAAGACAGCCGTACAACTTGAATTTTATTAAAAACTGAGAACTCCAGTAGAGAAGGTTTAAAGAAATGACAGGACTTTCTGAAGTCCCTGGAAGAAAATTCTTCTGCAGCTTAGGGCTGTTGGGTATGCAGTACTACAGAACGTATATATGCCTCATTCTCCAAGGTAGTACTGTCCTGAAAACATGAGACTATTCAGATAAAATCAAATATCTTACCTAAATGGTGAAAGGGGCATATGGCTATGATATTTACTATTTGTGACTTTGTTTTAATGAAAGAAGTTAGGCTGTTTAATTTTTGGCAAAGAAGTGGTGTTGTGTCATTCAATTATTAGTAATTTGGAACATTTCAATTAAATGATGAATTCATCAGGACTCCTTCAGTTGCAAATGCAAGAAAGCCGGTTCAAGCCAGCTTATGAAAATCAAAGGAACTTAATTGTTTATATAACTACGGTTTCCAGAGGTACATCTGGCGTCAGGCATGGTTGCAGCCAGGAACTCGGATGATCTCATCTGGACTCTTTTTCAGCTCTGCTGGTTTCTTTATTCGTCATTCTCCAGACAGCATGTGATCAGTGAGATGACCGGCAGCAGCTTGAGACTGTCATCTTCTCAGCTGAGCAGTCCCAACAGAAAGAGAACTTGTGGGACTAACACCTTGCTGCCTGCCTTAGAGAAGATGTGAATCAACCCTCCTTGACCCCGTGTGTGATGAATCATCACTGAGGCCCAGCGGAGGGCATGATTTCCCAGTGCTTCAGTAAAGAGGTGCGGTCCAGGGACTGGAAGCCCCCCTGGGGTCTTCTCGTGCAGCAGAGAGGCTTTCTCCAAAGGAATTCAAAGAAGGGTGGTGGGAGTGTGTGCTCAGCAGACCAAAACTGTAGTGGCCTCAAAGCGTTACAAATGGTGTGTGGTGGAGACTGTAAGTTCTGATTTTAAGATGGCAAATAGAGAACTTTCTGCCTTCTCCTATTACAAAATCCATCCAGAACAAAAGAAATAAGAAAAAAAAATTCCGGCTCTATCTTTGATAAAAAGTAGGTGACATTAGTAACCCACAAATATGAACACAGAAGTCATATGACCCTGTGACTTAGCCGAGGACGGTGAAACACCTAAGCCCCACAGAGGAGAGTAACACGCCAGGAAGCAGCTTTGCCCTGCAGAACCCTAGGAGGTCTCAGGCTAGGCTGGAGAGGCAGCTAAGGCATCCGGTTAGAAACAGACCCCACCTGCTGAAAGTCTGTGAAAGGACCAGTTGGACACTCGGATCCTTGTCTCACCCCAGCCAGATAACTACCTTCCCCACAGCCCAGGCAATGGAAGGTTTATTCTCTGGAGATGTTGACACTTCAGAGAATCGAGGCTCAGGGACACGGGAGCTGTGGAGGGTGGGGTCAAGTAAACATCCGCCCTGCTCTTAGGGCATCAGGGGCCAAGTTCCCAGTCAGGTGCTGGAGGATTGTCCAGAGAGCCTGATGGGTCCCAGAGAGACTTCCTATAGGGGTTCCCCACAGGGAAAGCCAGCTTGCTCCCCACTTGCTCTTCCATGAAGAGCAAGCTTCCACAAGCTCAGCCCACAGGCAGAGCTGCCATCTTGCTTTACTAATGACTTACACTTAAATAGGGAGAGTCAGCCAAGGATCAACAGATATTTGGGAATACCTCCCATATGAAAGCAGAGATAAGGCAAACAGAAGTAAAGAACTATGAGGGGACAAAACAGCAGGGAACTTAAGAAACAAACTGTAATTACTATCTCTGAAAATGTGAGAAGATTTTGCATAGCAGAATCCTTTTTAAGAAGGAGAATTAAAGGAAAGGAAAATTAAAGAACAAGAAGTAACTCACAAAAATTAGAAATGTGGCGGCTGAAATCAATTCCTTAGAGGGATTGAAAAATAAATTTGAGGAAGAAATAATTAGAGACGCAGTCCAGAAGATTCTGTTACTCACTTATACAAGAGAAAATTTGGAGAGAATTATCAAAGAAATAATACAAGACACTTTCCTAGAACAGAAAGAAAAGATAAACGATAAAGTTTCCAGAGAAGAAAAAGTGTCATATACAAAGTGTTCTGGATAAGAACAAACAAGGGACCTCTCAACATCAGTACTGATATAGAAACATAAATTGTGAAATATTCTCTTAAGGGATAATTTTTGTCATTAAAAAGCATTTCTTCTTTTACCTGAGAGTTAGTTACTGTCAAATATCTCTAGTTTCCTTAGCACATTTAAAATATTCTACTTACAAATTTTCCATTATTTAAACTTATTTAAGTGTTTTATATAATCCGAGGTACACCTGAAAATTTGTGTTTCAGAGATTTAGGATATTTTATGGTGCTTTTTTGTACCATAAATACATAAATATTTTATGTATTTTTTGATTCACTCAACAGATAATTGAGTGATCTTTTCTCAAGGTACTGTGGAGTTGATACTTCTTGGTTTTGTGTGATAGTCTAACATCTGGTCCATAGTTTTATAGTCAGTGATAATAAATATGACTGATTTAGAAACTCACTAATGATACTAGGGTATGTGGTAGCAGGACCTGCAAAATACTTCTCATTTTTTTTTTTTGTCCCAACATACTGTGATATCTTTTTTTTTTTTTTTTTTTTTGGCCATGCCACATGGCTTGTGGGATCTTAGTTACCTGACCAGGGACCGAACCTGGGCTGGCAGTGAAAGAGCTGAGTCCTAACCACTGGACCACCAGGGAATTCCCCAAAACATATTGTGATTAGAAGTGACAAAGTTTGGGTCCTACTTTTCAAATATGTTTGGCTCTTATTTTTATACATGTATAAAACTATATTAATTGTGAGTAACAAAGTATCAGTGTAGAATATTAGTTTTTGTCTTATCTTTTATCAGTGTAGAAGACAGAGTCCTGAGTGCTAATTTCTTCCAGAAATTAGAGGCATCAAAAATCTAGCAAACACTTTTTTCAAATTTTAATTATTTGAAAAAATAATATTTTTAGGATTTGATGAATATTATTTTTGACTATATAACTAATAAAATGTATTATTATGGTATTTTTGGATTAAAAATCTTCTCCAAATAGCATTTTGGTTTTTAAAACATTCAGAATTTTAGGTTGTGAATGTTAAAAAAGAATTGAAATTTTAAGTGCAGTGCAACTCCCTCCGCTTTTTGGACTAGTTTCGAAAGCCTAATGAAATGGAAGGCAAGTGTCTTTTTCCACTTAAAAATGGTTATATTTTATTTCTTAATGTACTATAATGAGAACAAAATAATATAGAAAAGTCAAGAAATGAAAAAGTGCCAGGATTCTTCTTGCCAATATAACTTTTTAGAATTGTGCTGAGTTGCTTTTGCTGTAAAAACCAGACCCAGTCTCTTATGGATTCTCCAGGTAATGACATTTTGTGGAGGATTTTTGTAGTTCTTTTGGCTTAGCGAGGTCGAGAATTTTGAATTAGAATTATAAAACTGGAAGACATCCTCTTATTCATTTTACAAATGAAGGAACTGAAGTCCGGAGAAATCATGATTTATCCAGGGTCATACAGTTAACAGCGAGGGTTGGAGGAGAAACATGGCCTCCTGGCAGGCAGTTCAGTGAGTGATCTTTGTAAAAGACTCTTCGGGTTTATTCTCACCACCATCACGTTACGTGTAGCGTCCATAATTTATTGCATTAGGCCCAAGATGCAACTTACAAGTTTGTGTTTAATTTTCTGAAGCTGAGGGAACGTTTAGAATTAGGAATACTGACAGTGACCCAAAAAGATGGAATGGCAAGAAGCATTTGGAAGAACTGTTGCCTGGGGTAGAAGATGTCCCTTGCTTAGACTCTGGCCCTGCTCTCTAGAAGGAACTCCATTGTTCATTATTCCCTAGGACCTGAATGTCTTCTGGAAGGTTCTTCTTTGCCCATCTTCCGCCAAGGTCACGCTTATACGGACATTGGGGGAATATTCCCACCTTGGAGGCTGTGTAACCTTTGTTTCCTACTTTATGATCCTGCAGTTTTGGTGGTTAGAGCATTGTTTTAGGAGTCAGCTGGAGGCTTAGAGGCAAGGCTTGGGGGGTGGGGGGCTGGCAATGTTATTCCCTCAGAAACTTAGCTGGCTTCTGACCTCCCTCCTTGTAGTTGACTCCATATGCCAGACGGAGGGATTACGTGTCCCATCTGTCAGGGACAGTCTCAGTTTATATCCCTCGTGCAGGTTAAGTGATAATGCCCTCTTTCACTCTCAAAACTGTCCTGGGTTGGACAGTAAATTGTGTATGGTCTCTCTAGCCAAAAAAGCACGCCAGGAAGCCCCACGCCTAATTTATTCCTTTGCTTCCTGTCTCCCGTTCCCCCCTCTCTCAGTGTATGGGGGCCCTTGGATGGCCATTTGAAATAGGCTTCCTGGGAAGTTCACCGACTCAGCCTGATGGGCAGCAAGGCTGACTTCCCCCTGTTCACCTGAGAAAACCTAACAGGCCATCTTTACTCAAAGCCTTTTTCAGTCTCCTCTCTTACTGTGTAAAATCCGGAAGCGGGCAGATTTTCTAACCCGGGGAGCCTCCAGACTTTGGGATTCTCTGCTCCCTTTCAGTTCTGCTCTCAGACCTGTCACTCCTTGCCTGTGCAGATTTCTTTCTTGTAAATTCTCCATAAATGCAGCAAGTAATAACGTTATTCTGATATTGTTTTCCATCTCTTTTTCCCTGTAGGCTTAGTTAGACACTTAGTTAACACTTCGATAGATAGCTCTGAAGCTATCTCAGGCATTTTCAAGCATTGAGGTATAATTTACACAGAGCAAAGACACAGCTTTCGGTTCAGTGAGATTGACAGTTGTATACACCGTGCAGGCCGCCACCAAGACTAAGATATAGAGCATCTCCATTGCCCCAGACGGAGGCTGCCTTCCAGTTAGCTCCCTGGAGACAGCCACTTTTCGACTTCTTTAACCACGGATCCCTCTTCACAAGCAGTACTTGTATTAAAAGTTTTGTGACTGTGTGACATGACTGTCCTTCTATCCTTTACTCGGTCTCTCCCTTGCCTGCTGCCGGGCTGCTAAGCAGTTGTCATATATTTTAGATTTTTTTTTGTTTGGTCTGCACCCCACTTAAAGATACCATTTTTTTTATGTTAGCTGGGGAAAGCTAAGTGCTGTAGTAAGTGGACCACAAAAAAACGTAACAGCTTCAACCTATTTAAAGTGTATCTATTGCTAACGAGCAGTGCACTGAAGGCGTCCTCCGTCAGTCAGTCGGTAACTGTCATTAACCTGGGCCTCTGAGTCCTCCAGTAGCTGGGGAAGGAGCAGGAAGCTACCTCACCCGCTTCTGGAAAGCCTCGACCTGAGATCTGACATTCAGCCCCATTCTTGTGGGGACAGCTATGCACGAGACCACCTCTGGTGCAAGGGAGGAGGGTTTGGAAATGTGGACTCTGGCTTGACACTACTTCTCAGTGACAGCTCCACACCATGAGGCGGGAAAGCAAAGTTTGGAAGATGTTAGTTGTCTACAAGGTTAATGTCACAGCTTTTATTCTCTTTTAATAACATAGATGTTAGTTGTCCACAAGGTTAATGTCACAGCTTTTATTTTCTTTTAATAACATAATACCATATTGCTTTTCTTTTCTGTCTTCATGTTACTTCTTTTTCTCTGTGTTGTGTATTCTTTTATGCTTTTCAAAGAAACGTTTTAGCATTGGAAAAAGTTTTAAAAGGGTATTGCTATCTCTATGATAGAAATGTTCAAGGCAAAAGCAATTTAGTTTCCTTAGACTATTCTGATGAAATTAAAATTATCTCTGGCTATTAGCAGATATAACTTAACTTTTAAAAGATAAGGATCCATGATATCACCATTTCTAATCAATATTGTATCAGAGATCCTAGCCGGCAGAGTAAAATAGAGGAGAAAACCCTAAAAAAAATAAAAATAAAAAAGTGTAGGAATGGAAAGGAAGAAAAAAACTGCCACTGTTGGCAAATGATATAAATGTCTATGTAGAAATTTTCCAGCACTCTGCAGCTAAATTCTTAGCATTAACTAGAGAGTTGAGCAAGGTTTTTGGACACAAAGTTTTTGTGGAAAAGCCAATTGCATTTCTATGGACCAGCAAAAACAGAAACAAAACAGAGGATGTAATTTTTTAAAAACATTTTATTTTGAAATAATTAGCATCCTACATAGCCGTGGTATATCTTCTCAAACTAAGAAATTAACATTGATACAATAATATTAACTGAACTGTGGCTTTATTCAGATTTTCCCAGTGTTTCTACTGATGTCCTTTTTCTGTTTCAGGGTCAAACCCAGGTAGCTGTTATCTCTTTAGTCTACTCCAATTTGTAGCAATTTCTTGATCTTTTCTTTCTGGGACCTGACGCTTTGAAGAGTAATGGTCAGATCCTTTGTAGAATGGACCTCAGTTTGGGTTTGTCTGATGTTTGCTCATGGTTATGTCTCATCCAATCAACATGACATCACTGGCGATGTTAACCTTCATCACGTGGTGTCGCCAGGTTTCTCCACAGTGGAGTTACTGTAGAAAATGCAATTTAAAAAATATACAATTTACAGTAGAGGCACAATGTAAGTAGCATTTGAATAAATCTAACAAATAATGTCTATAGCCTTTATTGAGAAAGTTATAAACTTTTATCGAAAGACATTAGCTACAGTCCAGTTAAATGGAGAGAAACACAGTATTAATGGATTGGAAAACTTAATGTTGCAAAGATAGTAATTCTCTCAATGCACCTAGAATCAAATTCCTAACAAATTTCGGGGGTTTTAACATTACTACTACTAGTAGTAGTATTACTCATCTTTAATGTTGTTATTTTGGTGATGCTTAACATTATAATTCTGAACTTAACATGGTAGAGGAGTGGTCCAAGAATTACAAAGTGAAGACAAAGTGTCTTTCCTACCTATATTGTGACTTAATGTAAAATTATAATAATTAAGCCAGTGTATGATATAAAGATATACAAATTGGCCAATGGAAAGAATAGAGAATTCAGAAACAGATCCATCTATATATGGAACCTAGATTTATAACAAAACTGGTATTGTAAACCACTGGGGGAAAGGACGGGTGGGTTTTTCAGTGTATCAAGTTGGGGCAAGAGATTGCTCATATGAAAGAGCATACTGTTGGATTCCTGTGTCATATCACAGGCAAAATGGTGAAATTATCAGTTATAAATTAATAATTATAATTAGGCTTAATTATAAAATTAGCAGCAGAACCCAGGAAAGAACAGTTGAAGGAAAAAAACAAAGCTACCAAAGGAATGAAAACAAAATTGGAAGGCGTGGAAGGGAAAAGAGATGATACAGAAGAAGAGTGAGGTCATAGGGATTAGAGATGCGAGAAGGGAGCCAAGTCAGACAGACATTTAAAGGATGATGTAACGCCTTTGGGTTTAAAATAGCAGTGTTTACAGTATGCCAGAACTGCATCAGTTGCTACCTTTCCTCATCCTTCTGAGTTATGTGCCAGAAATCAAAAAGCGATCTATAAATTAGTTTAACGATCTGTCTACCAGCAACTCAATTACTCAATCATTTGTGGAAAGCAGAGAATTGGAAACCATCTGACTTTGAAAGGGATTTATTATGACTTTCTCAGTTTGGGAAAGTTTATTAAAAAGGCTTAACTAAGATTTATCAAATAACTGTTATATTTATTACTCTTTTACTTAGAGGCACCTTGTTTAACCCAATATGCTTAGAAAGTGTTATTTAGAAACATTATTAATTTTAATATATACTTACCAACACACAATGAGTTTTTAGAGGAATATTTTGTCTTAACATATGTTTGAAACGTATTTTTATCAAAACCTTGCAGGTATAATGTACGTCACTGAATTGAGGGAAAATGGTTGCCGTTTAATCTAATTGACAAAGCTTAGTCATCAACTTTAAACTTATCTTCCAAGTCAGACTTCCTTCTGTCAGTAAAAATCCGACTTGATTTTTCAGCTCAAATAAATATGTTAATGTACGTTTCCATGACAACCATCACACAGCTGAATTCTAATTCTAACACAGACAAATAGATAAGGCACAGAGCCTTGCCACGTGTTGCCTGGATACAGTGATGCTGCTGCCTTCAAGATTTCTTTGCTTTGCGCTCCCTAACGTCTCCCAGAGTTGAGTTGTACCTTTTACAATAGTAAGGGTTTTGGAAGGTAAGGTCCTTAAGTAAAAACATTCTCATTACTGCTTCATTCTACTCTGTATCTGATTTTGTAATTTACTAACATGGGCCCACATACTCCATTTCTTAATAAAATAGGTATGTTGTATGTATGATGGGGAGTGAACGAATCCCTACTGTAGTGCTTTGATTAAAGGAGGATTTACAGGTTTGGCTTCCTGGAGGGTTTTTGTGTGCCAAGGCAATGCACTAGCCGGGATTTGTGAGTGGTATGCGTTTCTTTTGTAAAGTGGGAAAAGAGTGACTGTGAAGGAGGGGAAGAGGGAATGAGAAGAGGCTGGCGTGGTACCTTGGCCTCAGGTACATTCCGGAAGAGGTCAGTAATAGGAAGGACGGAGGTTGAGGATCTGGAATTTGATTGCCTTTAAACGATCTGTGCCGACGTATCTCTTAGTCTTCATATAGCTCTAAATGTACCTCAATTTGTAGACCGCTGATACAGAAGACAGGCAGAACAGGTCCATCGTATATATAATTGTAGATACAACAAGACACCCAAACTAATGAAGTAAATCCAATATTTAGAGATTAAGCTTTTCTGAAATAAAAGACAACTAGACTCTGCATATTAAAGGGGCGTACTGTGTGTCTGTGCCTAGTAAAAGTGCCGGACCTCAGAGGTAAAGAACAATTCCTTTGGGGAACCAGGCACATAGGTTGAGTTTTTTTTGTAAGGGGGGAAATTATGTTGGCCTCAGATTTCAGTCAATGCAGGAAAATGGAATATACTTTAAAGATTTTGAAGAAAAGAATAGGTAACTTAGAGCTTTTTATATCTGTTTAAACAATCCTTCAAGTATAAGTCAACCAGCAAATAGTTTTGAACTTAAAGAATTTTCAAAAATGATTCCTTTGGGCCTTTATGGAGGCAATAATAGAGAACAGATTTTTTTAATCCTGGCTTTGCAGGGTAAAGATGTACTTGGAGCTGCCAGAACAGGATCTGGCAAGACTTTGATTTTCCTTATCCCAGTACTGGAAGCTTTTTATCATTCTTAATAGACTTTGACAGACAGACTCTGGGTCCTGATAATACTTTCTACGAGAGAACTTATCTATTTCTCAGGCCTTTTCTGAGAATTAGGAAAGAATCCTGGCTTTTCAGCAATCTCATCATCGATGGAAAGACCTGAGACAGGGTGTTTGAGAAGATCAACCACATAAATATATTATACTTGTTTGCATACAGGTTTGACTGTTGAACACAAGGATGAAACAATAAGTGTTCATGACACCCGTCTCCAAAGGTTAGTTCATGATGAGGTAGAGTAGAATCTTGGGCGTGGACCTGTGCTGACACTACGAATGCTGTCATAAAAAAGAAAGAAAGAAAACATCTTTCTAAATAACATTGACTTTGCTTTTTTCTAGGCAAAACAACTCAGATCTGTAAAAGACCTTGTACCTTGTGTGCTTGAGTTTGAAAATCTCTGAATATGTTAGAGTTGGTGAGAAAAGTAAAATATAACACCCCTGTCCCTTTGGAATAAAACTACATAGGTTGTGAGCTGAAGTAAGAAATAAGTATCCTATATTCCTTTTTGAGAAGTATTATATTTTTTTCCAGTTGTCGAGAGGTTCGGTCCCTATACCAAGTTTCCTACTGCCTGTACTCTGGTATTTCTATTCTTGACTTCTGTTGTTGACAACAGCAAATGAGAAAAATGCAAGTCTGTAATAAGTTTATCTGCAAGAGAGTGAACTGTGCTCTTTGCTACTGATACTATAGCCAGGGTGTTGGATATTCAGGCCACGAACTGAGTTCTTCAGTTTGATTGCCCAGAGGATACCAACTCATATTCACAGAGTCAGAAGAAAGAAAGGATAGTACAGCAACTTCTTGAGTAGAAAGTGCTTATGAAAGAAATAAAAATCAATCCAGAAAAATGTATGGACATCTAGAAAACAAAAACAAAAACTGGAGTCATCTTTAGCCCAAGATCAACAATGAAAAGAAAGAGGTCAAAGGTATTTTGTTTGTTTCTTTTTTTTTTTTTTTTTTTTTTTTTGCGGTACACGGGCCTCTCACTGTTGTGGCCTCTCCCGTTGCGGAGCACAGGCTCCGGACGCGCAGGCTCAGCGGCCATGGCTCACGGGCCCAGCCGCTCCGCGGCATGTGGGATCTTCCCGGACCGGGGCACGAACCCACGTCCCCTGCATCGGCAGGCGGACTCTCAACCACTGCGCCACCAGGGAAGCCGGTATTTTGTTTCTTACATATGTAAGTATATCTGATGAAGGATGAAAGGGTATTTGATTTGAACAAGTTACGTTTACCCAAATAGGCTATATTTCTTGTTCTTACTATAAGCAGCTCCTTGGATAAGATTCCTTCAGAAAGTGTAGAAACAGCTGACCAAAGAGTTGTTAAAGAGCTTAAGGCTCTATCCCTCACCCATGACTAAGTGGAGGAATTTAGAGCTTATTGCAGTGAGAAGATGTCCATCATTAAGTAAGGTAGAAAAAGGCCAGAAGCAGGAGAGGAAGAGTACAAGCTGGCCAATGGTGTTAATAAAGAAGAGGAGGGAGAGGAAGGGAGGCAGATGAGGGGAAACATGGAAGCGAAGATGGTCAAACCAAAAGGGCCTCAGACTCAGTCTGCTCCTAGTACTGATGAGGAAATCGCAGAAACAAAAAAAGTAATGAAACACTTTAAGTGAATAAGAAAATAACACGACTGATGAAGAGAAGTTGGTTCACCAGTGGCCGCCAATGTAGGAATCCACTGTGAAGGATACTAAGGAAGACGATCATGGTAGTATCAGCCCTGATAAAGCAGAAGATAGGCTTCCGGAAGAGGGTACATTTGATCAAGAAGAGCATGGGAAGAAAGTTAAGGCAAAGCATGTGGAGAAAAGACTTCTAAAAAGTGAAACCAAAAGAGAAGCCAGCAAGAGGCAAGCAGAGGCCAAAGATGAAGGGGGGATGATGCCTTTTAAGGCTGGGTGTGGTGTGTGATGAAGGATTTGATCCATTCACTCCCAGATCCTGATAAATACAGACGTCTGAAAAATCAGACAGTGAAGATGGAAAATGAAATTAGTGATACCTGGAAGAAGCAGAGAATGAGGAAGAGGACAACAGTGAGGTGAAAGGAGTGAAACAAGTTGCAGTAGAAAGGAGGCCACATGGGAAACCTACGAGCTTTGGGATACAGGCCTGTCTTTAGCAGAGGACAAAGGGCTTGTGTTATGTCTGCTCAGAAGTCGAAGCTAAATACTTCTTGCTCTACTCTTCTTGAAACCCTTGGTTATGACTATGTGGGCCTGAAGTCAAAAAAGAGTTGGCTTTGGAACAGTGAGGTACCAAGAGTCCCATCCTTAAAAGATCAATGCAGCTTCAGATAGAAGTGGTCATATATTTAACCCCCTTCTTGCCCCATCACAGAATGTGCTTAACGTGAGTGGATTAAAGAAACTTCCTGATCCCATTTCCAGCATGTATGCTCTTGGATTATATCCATTCCTTTATTTTACTGTCAAGTTGTGGAGTCCTTGTCCCATTTTTAGAAATTCTTGTCTTGCTTACTATTCAGAACATACTATGTTTATTCGTTTGTTTATTAAACAAAATTGCTCAGAATTTTGATGTATTTAGTATTTCCAAGAAGAGTGTGTATGATGGAGCAGCCCTATTTTGAATTGTGATTATCAATAATATGCCTATTTCCCATTTTTAATAAAAGTACAACATCTAAGAATAAAATTAACAAGAGTCATGCAAAAATTTCTACATTGGAAACAATAAAACATTATTGAGAAAAATTAAAGCAGACTTGAATAAATGAAGAAGGATGGCATGTTCGTGGATTGGAAGACTCAATTAGATGACAGTTCTCCCCAGATTGACCTATAGATTCAACTTAATCCCTATCATAATCCCACAGGCTTTTTTTTTTTTTTAATTGGCAAGCTGACTCTAAAAGTTATATGGAAATGTAAAAGACTGAGACTATCCAGAACAATCTCCAAATCATAGCTGGGGGAGTTGACTTCATAACCTAACCCTAAACCACAGTAACCAAGGTAGTGTGGTGCTGCCGTAAAGATCAACAAGCCGATGGAGGCAACTGAATAGAGAGGCCGGAAGAGACCCACAGTTATATGGTCGTTGGATTTCCAACCGAGACCCAAAGCAACCAAGTGGGGAGAGGAAAGGTTTTCAGTAAGTGGTGCTGGAATAACTGGATATCCATATGGAAAAAAAGAAATCTCAACTCCTACCTTGCACCGTGCACAAAGATTAATTTGAGATGGATCATGTTACTTAAATGTAAAAGCTAGAACCATTAAGGCTTTTAGAAAAACACATCAGAGAATATCTTCATGATTTGGAGGTAGGCAAAGATTTAAATGTAGAAAGCAATAACCATAAGAAAAAAATATATAACTTAGATTTTATCAGAATTTAAAAAAACAAACTTGTGGTCATCAAAAGACACCATTAAGAAAACAAAAAGATGAGCCACCGACTGGGAAAAAATACTCACAAAACCTGTATTTGTCGAAGGGCTACATAGATGATGAATTTATACAACTCCATAACAAAAACACAAAGCGGGGATAGGGGACAAATGATTTGAAAAGACACTTTAGAACAACAACACTCCGCCACAGAAGGTGTTTGAATGGCCAGTAAGCCGGTGTTCAGCATCATTAGTCGCTAGGGAAATGCAAGTTAAAACGATAGTGAGACACCCACCAGAATGGCTGCAGTTAAACAGCTCGGTAGCAGCAGATGTTAAGGATGTAGAGCGCCCGGAACTCTTACGTGTTGTGTGAGAGGCTTAAACGGTGCAACCTCTCAGGAAAAAGATCTGGAGGTTTCCTATAAAGCTAAACAGACACTTACCTGGTGACCCAGCAATTCTACTCCTAGGTATCTACCCAAGAAAAATGAAAATATAAATCCACAAAATAAGATGTAGACAAGAAGAACATAGCATATGGATATGTGACTTCATTCATAATAGCCAAAAACTAGAAGCAGCCCAGGTGTCTCAGCAAGAGAACGGATAAACAGACTGGTGTGTTCATAAAATAGAGTACTACTCTGAGAGAAAGAAACAGCACTGACACCAGCAACAGCGTGGCTGAATCCCATCGTACTAACGGAGAGAAGCCTCATCCAAAAGAATACATCGTGCGATTCTCCATTTCTGTGAAGTTTTAGAACAAGCAAGGTTTGTCTGTGAGAGAAAAGAATCGGAAGCGTGGTCGCCTCTAGGGGAGGAGCAACGGATGGCTGGGGAGGATCACGAAGGCACCTTTTCTGAGGTGTGCTTCTGGTGTGGGTTACAAGGTATATGCATTTGTTTAAAACTCATGGGATGGTCCAGTTAAGATTTGTGCGTGTCATTGTATGTAAATTTCACTCCAAAAGAGGAAAAAAAAAGCTTAAAAAAATATCTCAAGGAGGTACTATTTTATATCCAGCAGACTGGCAATGCAGTGGGGCACCCTGACCCCTCTGACCCTCACTAGTGGTGGTGTCAGTTGGATCGACCTTGAAAAACTCTGTCATTATCTAACAACTTGTGCATATACCAACCCAGCAGTTCCACTCCGAGAGATAGAAGCTCTTGCAAACATACGTGGAGAAACGCATATGACAATGTTCCAGAAAACCAGAAAGAACTCAGATAGCCATCAACAAGAGAAGGCATAAATTGTGCCGTGTTGAAACATACCACTACAGGTGAACCTTAGGAATGTATAAGAATGCTTCCAATATGATTCCAACCAATATAATTCCATCCCAGATCTTACAGAATTTAAGATTTGATTCTTGATTTGATTAGGGATACATATGCTAACACTATAAAGGAAGGTGAGGGAAAAAATTCAAGGTGTTTGGGGAGAAGGCATGGCAAGAAGGAGTGGAATTGGAATGGGAAAGACCACAAAGACGACTTTGGAGTGACTGGTAATGTTCTATTCCCTAATCTCCACAGTAGGAAGACAGGTGTTCATGTTGTTATTTTTCATTATAACTTACACATATGCAAAAATATTGTTTGGTATATATTCAATATTTAGTAATAATTTCATGAAAGATAATGTACATTTTAAATTTAATCTTTAAGAATTCTTTATTAGCAACAATATGATATGCAGCATATAAGAAGTTGGCTTTCTGATATCATTAATTCAGTCATTTATTCAAATGTTTATTAAATGCCTGTACACAGCCTGATAGGGATGTGACATTGGTTAAGCCTTTATTTGGAGACTAAGCTTTCCGTAGCTGTATCCTAAAATGAATTTGAAAAACGACTGAAATCGAAGATGGTTACAGTCTTACATAGGCCCAACTTTGACCTCAGTCCCCTAATGCTAGTCCAGGGGACGTCTGAAGGCACACTTTTAAGAATTGGGATGTCACTTGGACTGGTCATTGACCAGCCATTAAAGTTATCTTACAGTCGGGTCATGGAGAATGTCTCCCATAATTTATCTTCTTGAAACTTAACTGTGATAAAAATTCTCAGGATGCTGTGGCTAACACTTAAATCTTACTGCTCTTCTGTTGAATCTTAAGCAGTTTCAAGGTATTTATGGATTTTTCATTTTAACATCTCCTGCAAAATTTGTGAGTAATTTTCATTAAATGAACTCGCCAGAAAATAAAGATTGAACTCTGTAGCTATAATGCGGTCCTAAATTCGTAGCTTAAAATGAAAAGGGCTTACCCCAATCCTTGACTTTTTATAAGTATTCAAACATTCCTTTGAATGTCAAATAATAAATTCATAGTGCTAGATAACCAGCAAGATGGCAGTCCTGTTGCCTATATGAAGTGCTTAAATATACCCAATTGCAATTCCAAAGCTTTATTGCTTCATTTATCACAGGAAATGCCAGAGTTCTGAAATATTTTGTAAGGAAAGCTACCCTACTTGTATGAATTCTCATAGGAATTACCAAGAATATTATGCCAATTCAATCCTAAGTATTGAAGTTAGAGTTCTAAATGACATTTAATAGTATGATTTATTTTCTGTCTTAAACTTTATAGGTCACATAAACAAGATCCTATCCTTTCATATTGCTTTTTATTGTTAAAGTGTCTGAGTGATGATAAAAATCTAAGCTTAAGAACTGTCAGATGATTTATGATATTTCATTTATTTTTCAAAGGATTGGGGTGTCACCAATAAGCCTATTAGAATTGTAGGTTTAAAGTTCCTCAATTTTAAAAAAGACCAGCTGCGTAAACAAGTGTGTTAGCTTTGTAATTTAATTCCGTGTGATTTTTTATAATACTTCAAAGTACCAAAGGAGGCAGTTTTTCTTAGGTCATAAATGCTTATTTATGTCATTATGATCTCAAACTTTCAAGTGCATTTCAAGATCTACTTTTTAAAATATTAATACGTTTTTATTGTGTTCTTTATAACCTCAAGACATTTCTCCTTTTGTCGACCTAAATCTGCCTTTCTTCATGGGCTGACATCAACAGCATGGAATGTGGATGAACTGGAGGAAAACTGCTTTAAAAAATTAGAATTCTGTAGTCAGGGATGGATAATCTAAACTATCTTTGCGAGTGTGCTGTAAGCACCTTAAAGCTGTTTTTTTTGTTGTTATTAAATTGTAAATTGGGGATAATTGTAAGTTCACATGCAGTTAAAAGAAATAACCCGTGTACCCTTTACATAGTTTCCCCCAAATGTAACTTCCAGGATACTAACATGGATACAATGCAGATCCTATTCAGATTTTCCAAGTTTTACTTGAACTCATCTGTGGATGTATGTATTTAGTTCCTGTGCACTTGTTATCACAGGTATAGCTTCTTGTGTCTACTGTAATCAAGATACAGAGAAGTTCCATCACAAGGATTTCTCAAGTTGCCATTTTATAACTACACTCACCTACCTCCCCCACTTGCCAGCCCTGACCCCTGGCAACCACTGATCTGTCCTCTGTTTCTATAATTTTGTCATTTCAATAATGTTATATAAGTGGAAGCCTAGAGTGTATAATCTTTAGTGTTGACTTTTTCATTTAGCGTAATTCCCTTCAGATTCATCCATATTCTTGTGTGTATCAGTAGTTTGTTCCTTTTCATCATTGAGTGGCATTCCATCAAAATCTATTTTGATTTTTAGTCTTCATCTGTACACACACATAAAATATGAGATAATTAAAATATCAGTTTAAAAGTGGTTTAAGATATGTTACTATTAACCTATCAATTAAAATTCCAGGTAAGTTTTTAGTATCCTTTCAGTCATTTCGATTGGACTTGTCTGTGTCTTAAAGTACTAAGAGCAGATGCTTTGCCAGCTGTACACACATTTCCAGCAGGAAAAATAATGCTATTTTCTAACAATAACTCATTCTAATAAAAATTGGCAAGTTTGGAGAAAAGACAGTAGCTGATACCATGCAAGACAGGTCCTTGTTTTGATTCCAGCAGATTTACTGTTTAGTTTTTTTTTCTTTCATGTAGCCTATAGTTCATGTGCATTTCAAGATCTACTTTTCATGTAACCCCACTAGCTCTTTTCATACAGCCTATTATTATACAAGTAACTCTCCTTACCCTTGTGCCTGTGTTTGTTAATGTGATAAATAAAGCTGTAGATGTGGATGAGATCTCCTAGGGAGAGACTATAAAGGGAGACCCAATGTTTACCTTGAGGAGCTCCAAGACTTAATGGCCAAGGATGGCCGGAAAGGCAGCAGGAAAAAACCAGGGGCTTCTGGTTCATGACAGCTAAGAGAAAAGAGGGTATGAAGAAGGAATAGCCTCAGCTGAATCTTCTTCCCCACTTTCACATGTGGTAACTGTGCTCTTAAGTCTTTCTGCATCCAGGCCTGGGGAGGATGCAGAGACCTCCAGGACCTCACTTCTCCAGAAGTGCTCAGTTGAGCTTGGGAGCCTCAGGAACCAATGTGAAAGAAGCTCTAGCCAGGCACACTGTGAATAAGAATAAGTGTACCTGCGATTACCCCTAATTCTGGTCATGAAGACAGTTGCAGAAATCTCTTTGCATCCCTGTCATTATCACTGCCATCTATGTGTACCATAGTTGTGTGGATATATTTGGACATGGTTATCAAAATTGGAAGAAGGCATGACGTACCAGCATGACAAATGCATTTTTAGATTCAGGCCAGTGTTTCATGGTGGTTACCATGACTGCATAAGCCACAGCTCCTTCTAAAATGCCTTTACGATACTTAACTTTCTGACACGTAGTTAGATCGTACAGTTAATGTCATTACTTGGGGATGGAAAACACCCTTCTGTTACTAACACTACCTTGAAACTTAAATGTCTGAAAATGATTCGCCATGCAGTATTAAGAAGTAAAATGTTTTTATTACTTTCAATGAGAGGACAAGGCTCTAAATGTAGGTGTTCAGGGTGAAAATGAAGGAGAGTGAGTAGGACCAGGAAAAGCAAATTAGAGTAAAAAGTAATTTTCTGAGATTTATCATTTCAGGTGTTTGAGTTCTGTTTTTCTG
This sequence comes from Delphinus delphis, assembly GCF_949987515.2. Classification (NCBI taxonomy): domain Eukaryota; kingdom Metazoa; phylum Chordata; class Mammalia; order Artiodactyla; family Delphinidae; genus Delphinus; species Delphinus delphis. The sequence goes on from NC_082684.1 coordinate 175,704,546, forward strand.
GAAATATAAAATCTCAGCCCAGAGCCAGGAACTCTGCAGTTTAGTCAGTTAGAAACTTGTGTTGTATTTTTGGAGTCGAATTTTCCTGTTGCCCACGTAAAGATGTCAGTGAGTTAGAAGCAGCTCATGGCTACTTTGTGTGAGTTACTGAGTGTTGATTATGTGATAACCAGAACCAAAACTTAACCATGTCTTTGGATCTGTAACTTCATATTATTCAGTAGTCATTGTTTAGGTCATGTTCACATACATATACATTGAGAAATCTTAGTACTTTACTAAAGTGGTAAGCTTTTATATTACACAGTAGAATAAGGTAAATATTTTTATGAATTTTGCTTAAGATCCTAAATACTGTGTCTTTTTTTTCCAGTAAATGTAGATGTAACCTTCATGCCATACAAGTGATATTGTTTTGCATTTTTCTCTCAAGTTTGAAAATCCAATTATGTTTCCTGAGTATGTTGAAGAAAATCAGCAAATTTTATCTTCTACACATTTTGAGAGAAATAACTGCAAACCTTATATAAGAATAATGCAAAGATTTGATTAGAAAATGTTTGCACACTGCCATATCATAATTTCCATATTTGCCTCATGAGGCCTACTTTTGAAAAGTCTGCAATGGATGCTACTTCCAGAGTATAGTTCATAAATGAAGTTCCTGTATTGAGGAATTTAGTTTTGCTATATCAGGCAAAATATGGTCTTTCTCTCAGAAAGTGCTTGGGCAACTAACTTTCAGTCTTAGTGGTTTAAAGTAGCATTTCACATCTCACTGCACTTGTACTGATTTTTTTATTTGCAGGGTTTTTAAAATCTTTTCTTTTACACCATGGCCATGAGATAGATGTGATATTAATCAGGAAAGGTAGAACAGCTACATTTATTTCCTACTCTGCTCTCCTTAGAGTTCTTCAGAATAAATGTGTTTAAGGGCAAATCCGAAGTAAAGACTTCACCGTGTGTACCTCTTACCATTAGGGTGATACTAAGTGGAATGGTGAACACTTACAAAGGTAAACCAGCTAGACCTAAGTGCCATGCATAGAGCACTGCACTCAACACAGGCCGAGCACACACTCCTTCCAGTGCACACGGCTCCATCTCCTTGACAGACTTGCCGTTAGGCCATGAAACAAGCCTCAATAAATGTAAAAAGGATCGAAAACATACAAAGTATGTTCTCTGACCACAGTAGAATGCAATTAGAAATAAGTAGCAGAAGGAAATTTGGGAAATTCACAATAATGTGAAAGTTAAACAGCATACTCCTAAATAGCCAGTGGGTTAAAGAAGAAATCACAAGAGAAATTAGGAAATACCTTGATATAAAGTAACTTAAATACAACATGCCAAAATTTACAGGATGCAGCTAAAGAAATTAGAGGGAAACTTACAGCTATAAATGCCTGCTTCTTTTTTTTTTTTTTTTTTTGCGGTACTCGGGCCTCGCACTGCTGTGGCCTCTCCCGTTGCGGAGCACAGGCTCCGGACGCGCAGGCTCAGCGACCATGGCTCATGGGCCCAGCCGCTCCGCGGCATGTGGGATCTTCCCGGACCGGGGCACGAACCTGTGTCCCCTGCATCGGCAGGCGGACTCTCAACCACTGCGCCACCAGGGAAGCCCCCCTGCTTCTTTCTTTTAAAGGCCACATGTTAAATGGTTTTATTTATATGAAATTTCCAGACTAAGCAAATCCATGGAGACAGAAAGTAAATCAGTGATTTCCGGGGACAGGCAGTGGGGTAGAGTGATGGGACATTTTGGTATTAGATGGTGATGAGAGTTGTACAACTTTGTGAATATACCAAAAACCACTGAAATGTACACTTTGAAAGGGTGAATTTTATGGCATGTGAATTGTATCACAAATATAAATAAATAAATCTGAACTGAGCCCCTCCTGGGCATTCTGTTATTGTGCCCCAGATGCTTTGGGTAGCATATGAACACAAAGGGTGTGAACCCTGCCTTCTAGAGCTGCTAGTCTGTTGGGGGTAGTACCCCCGGTCCGGGGTACTAGACATGATCTAAGTATAATTACAATTGTGGTCAGTGACCTGAGGGAAAAAGATACCTGTTCACTATTAACAGGGGTATCTCAGCCAGACGAGGTCAAGAGACGGTCCTCCTAAGGAAGTGATACTGCCTTGAGATCTGAAGGATGGACTCAGGTTATCGCAAAGAAAAGAGGCGTCACAGGGAGGGGGACCAGCATGTAGACAGTCTGGACGACAGAGCCACGGTATGTTCTGGGGGTTGGAGGAAGGCCAGTGTGGCTGGGCACAGAGAGTGGGGGTGAGGGGTGCAGGAGGAGACACAGAAGCGGACCGAGGCCGGACAGTGCAGAGCCTCTTGGGCGCATTATGGCTTGTAGTGGCTTTGATTCTGGACCGCACGGCACGCTCTGTGTTACGAGAGCATCACTGTGGCCGTGTCGGTTGCAGGAGCAGGCGTGGAAGCAGGTAGAAGGGTATTCAGTGGTCTCTCAGGGGATGGTAGAGCACACCTGGAGCCAGGTAATTGGCAGTGGAACTGAGAAGAAATGGACGTATCTGAGGGCTTTTTAAGAGATAAAATTGACACGATCCGGTGAAGGCCTAGAGACGGGAAGTGAGGGAGGGCGTGTAAGGCGTGGCTCCTGGACGCTGGGCTTTTGAAAGTGAGTAGGTCAGAGGGTCGTTTCTGAGCCAAAGGTTTTCCTCAGTCACACTTTGTGTGGACAACTTCAAGCAACATGAATGTTTGTTGTTTTTTTTTTTTGAGAACTAGTTCTTTCTTACCAAGGCAGTCACACATTATGTAGAGCTATGCAATTTGCTGATAGCAAATATTTGGGGAAAGTTAAAAACTTTTTTGAGAAAACCAGATACATTTTTTAGTATCTGCCAGATGCATTTCGGTCCTGGAGGCTCGTTTGGTCTTGGAGCCTCTTTTGGCCTAGCCTGCATCTTCAGGGTCTTATAATGTACTTGGCCTTGCTGTAGAGATCATCTGTCGTTTAAATTTCCTCATTTTGATGTAAGTATTGAAAATAGACTCTGAAATAATTTTCTGGCAAGTAACTACCTTCTAATGAGGAATAACTGAAATGAATCCAGTTTTAGCAATTCTTATTTCCTTGGCCAGCCAAAGTCTTACAATGTCAAGCTCTTCAGAGATGTTTTTATTCTGCAGTTATTTGGAGCAATAACAGTTTATTATAATTTCTAAAAGCCACTTTGGCAATTTAAGACTACACGGAAATAAACTTTATACCCTAAAATTTTTTTCAAATGACCTTTGAAGAGTTAGTTATTTGGGTATCCAGTTGCATTTGGAACGTCAACATACAGAACCAACAGATGGGTAAAGACCTGACGAAGAAAATAGATCATGCCAATAGGTTGTGATTTAGGTTAAGTTTTACCGTAACTGTTACAAGGAAGGCCCTTCTGCTTACAGTGTTTATTGCTAATCTACCAGTAATAGACAAACCTTATAAATCTATAAATGCCACTGTGTACAGCAAAGCAGGAGGCAAATTTAAATTAGGGGAATAAAGAGTCATTTAGAGAAAGTCTTAGTGACCTGCCTTTTGCAGCCCTCTTCTGGGGCATTTTCACTAATGTTTGTTCTCATGGGCCAACACACACAGGAGGGAGTCAGCCTATTGTTCATAATTTTTCCTCGAGAACACTGAAGCTTGCATCCATTTGAATCAAGTTTCCTTTTTTGTAACTAGCAATAAAGGCTCAGTCTAAGGATTAGCTCTTTACTGGTAAGCATTAACTGTACATGCTTATTCCATTGTGCATTTTAATTTCTGAGAATTGTCCTTTGAAATGGGGACTTTAAATGCAGACCTACTAGAGAATGGACTTGAGGATACGGTTAGGGGAAAGGGCAAGCTGGGACAAAGTGAGAGAGTAGCATGGACATATATACACTACCAAACGTAAAATAGCTAGTGGGAAGCAGCCGCATAGCACAGGGAGGTCAGCTTGGTGCTTTGTGACCACCTAGAGGGGTGGGATAGGGAGGGTGGGAGGGAGGGAGACGCAAGAGGGAAGAGATATGGGGACATATGTATATGTATAACTGACTCAATTTGTCATAAAGCAGAAACTAACACACCATTGTAAAGCAATTATACTCCAATAAAGACGTTAAAAAAAAAAGAAATGGGGACTTTAAGAACAGGGAGGGCTTCCTTGGTGGCGCAGTGGTTGAGAATCAGCCTGCCAGTGCAGGGGACACAGGTTCGAGCCCTGGTCTGGGAAGATCCCACATGCCGCAGAGCGACCAAGCCCGTGTGCCACAACTACTGAGGCTGCGCTCTGGAGTCTGTGCGCCACAACTGCTGAGCCCGTGTACCATGACTACTGAAGCCCACGCGCCTAGAGCCCGTGCTCCGCAACAAGAGAAGCCACCGTAGTGAGAAGCCACCGTAGTGAGAAGCCCGCACACAGCAACGAAGAGTAGCCCCCACTCACTGCAACTAGAGAAAGCCTGTGTGCAGCAACGGAGACCCAATACAGCAAAAAAAAAAGAAAGAAAAGAACAGGGAAATTTGGAGGTTAGAGGCAGTTGTGGTTAAAAGCAGAACCTAGTACCTGTCTTCAGACCTCAGCTCCACCATTTTACTAGCTGTGAGAGCTTAGATAAGTTACTTAACCTCTCTGTGCCTAATTCCTTATATGTGAAAGGGTGATCATAAAATACCCATCCCAAGGCTGTGGTGAGAATTAAATAAATTAGCACACATTTAAAATGGCTAAAACACTGTTTGGAAGATAGTAAGCTCAAAATAAATGTTAGTTGCTGCCGCTGTTGTTATATTGCTAAAATATAAAATAAATAAAATAGTAAATTAAATATAAATTAAATAAACAAATAAAGATAAAATAGTAACTCTCACCTGAAAATTAAGATGTTATAACTCAGTTATGGTGGTCGTTTTTGTTGATTTTGTTTGTTGTTTGGGCTTTTTTGGTGGAGCAAGGACAAGGTTACACGGCTAGTAAGTGGTGGAAACCAGGTTTCCTAAAGAGTTGGTTTAGGTCAGGAGTTAGCAAACTATGGCTTACAGGCCAAATTGGGCCTGTTTTTATACAGCTTGCAAGCTAAGAATGTTTTTACATTTCTAAATCATTGAGGGAACATCCAAAGAAGATAATATTTTGTGACACATGAAAATTACATAAAATTCAAGTGTCTTTGTCCATAAATTAAAAAGTTTATTGGTACACAGCCATGTTTATTCATGCATATTGTCTCTGGCTGCTTTCATGCTACACCAGCAGAAAGGAGTAGCTGTACAGAGACCATAGGGCCCATAAAACTGAAAATATATGCTAAATGGCCCATTACACGAAACGTGTTCTATTAGTTATATTGACTGAATGAATGAACCGTCCTGCTTTGACAAAAGATGTAAGCTTGCATAAGAAAGCATATGACTTCAGTTATCCTTGTGTCCAGAACACTTTTGTTTTGTTTTGATTTAGAAAAAGTATAATTTTCCACCTTGGTTAAAATTCTGTTGAACCCGACATACAAGTTCATGAGTAGACTTAATTCAACTGTAGTAGATGGCGTAAGTGCAGACATGCCAAAAAACATACTTCTTCAGTAAAGAGTATTAAGATTTGGATTCCTCTCAAGAATTGTTAGAACAAAAGTCCAGTTGTGTGTGTGTGTGTGTTTAAGGGTATTTGCCATCCCATAATTCTTTTTTAAAGATTCTTGAAATAGAATTCTGAAACAGTCTGCTAATAAGATGGATTTTACAGTGACAACATACCTGAAGAGTACAGTGTTATAATCCCATTTCAGGAGTTACTTGCAGTTTTTCTCAAGGCTTTGGCTTCGTGACTCAGAGCCTCATATTTCTAAGACAGCCCAACTCGGAGGCTTTTGGCAATTGAGCCTAGAGAGCATGGGCCTTGATTTTGTCCCACAGATCATTTAGGCAAATAACCTTTTCTTCTCTCCTTATGCTATTTTTAACTATGATGTGGATCTTTTTTGTTTTGGTTGGTTACATAATCTTTATTTAGGAAATGTTTTGCTCTTGAATATCTGTAAATCTTGCAACTCCTTCTGCTTAGGTTTACATCTTTCAAAGTATATTCATCAAGTGCTTTTGAACGACTTCTCCCCTGCAAGGCCCCAGGGCTAATGGGAACAAGACAGAGCTGGGCCCTGCCCTTGGAGAGTTTTGAGTTTGTCAGGTTGATAGATGTTAAATTAACATAAGTATCATCAGTGTTGGGAAAGAAGAATTAAATTGTGTACTGGATTCGTAAACTAAGAAAACCTAAACTCATCAGGGGAAGTCAGAGAATATATTGTTCCTTTGGAGTTTTTTATTTTTTAGTTTTCTGTATTTGAAAATCTGTTCTCGGCTAAATGCCTGTTACTAAGCTGAAATTATTTTGAGTTTAGCAAAAGTATTGAAATAAGAATTTTAAGAAATTACATCTAATGGCCCTCTTATTGATCTATGCACAATTTCCTAATTACTATTTATTGGTAGACATTAGATGGTTGAGTGATGAACCTCGTGCATTTGTTTTTGACAGAAAATTACTAAGTGTAATGATCACAGTAAATTTGGGATGAGGAAAATACAAAGTGAAAAAAGACTACCATTTAGTTTGTTAATTATCACTTGAAAATCAAAATATCCATTTATCCTTCTTGAACAGGAATGTTTTAGAAGTGGATTCCCTGGTGGCGCAATGGTTGAGAGTCTGCCTGCCGATGCAGGGGACACAGGTTCGTGCCCCGGTCCGGGAAGATCCCACATGCCGCGGAGCGGCTGGGCCCGTGAGCCATGGCCGCTGAGCCTGCGCGTCCGCAGCCTGTGCTCCGCAACGGGAGAGGCCACGACAGTGAGAGGCCCGCGTACGGCAAAAAAAAAAAGTGGATTCTAGCTAGTTTTTTTTTTTTCTCTCTTTTGGAACAGTTTTTGTTTATAATATAAAAATAGACGGTTATATATTTTATACACACATACACTGTGTTTATGTGTATGGGTGTATATATAAACACACACACCAAAAAATGTACAAAGAAAAGAGGGAATTTTCACCAACCCAAGTCCCAAAGGTAACCACTGTTGACAATTTGATGTTTCTCTTGGAAATACAACTTTTTTTCTTTTAAGACAAATAGCATCAGAGCATACTCACTGTTCCACAGTTTGCTTCACTTAAGATTATTTCCTGGATGTCTTTCCCTGCCAGTGTTTACTGAGGACCACCTGCCTCTCCAGATCTTCTTCATTCTTGTTGTTCTTATCACTAATAATGTTATTTTAAGTAGTCCATCCATAAGGTAAAATATTCAAAAAGTTTGTTTACAAAAGAGTGTGCAGTGGAAGTCAGCCTCCTGCCCGAATGTGCACCCCAGGTCTCTCCAGGGGCAGCCACCCTGGCAGTTTCTTATCCTTTGAAATCCTTCCTTTATTTTTATATGCCTTCCCTTGGTGAGACTAAAATTAACCCCCTGCCCAGTCATTTATAGGGAATCTGAATGCTTAGTGAATTTCCAGCAGCAACCAATTGATCTTGTAATGTCAGCGTTTAAGATTGCATACCAACGGGCTTCCCTGGTGGCACAGTGGTTGAGGGTCCGCCTGCCGATGCAGGGGACACGGGTTCGTGCCCCCGTCCGGGAAGATTCCACATGCCGCGGAGCGGCTGGGCCCGTGAGCCGTGGCCGCTGAGCCTGAGCGTCCGGAGCCTGTGCCCCGCAACAGGAGGGGCCACAGCAGTGAGAGGCCCGCGTACCGCAAAAAAGAAAGAAAAAAAAAAGATTGCATACCAAAATGAGAAAAGATTTCCCACTAGTTGTATTTCAGTTTTGAATTTCATGCCATGTGATTGTTTAGAGGCTATAATCCGTAGGTGTACAATCTTTGCCAATGTTTTAGATCCTTAAAGTGTAACTGAATGTTCCCAGCAGAAGCCCCACAAGGCCTACATGCCCCAGAGCACCTCCTCCCACCTGCCCTCACCCACCCACGTATGCTGTCTCACTGTCAACGTTGTGAATTACAGACCCAGGTCTTGGGCGGCGTTGCTGCTTTCATCTCAAAGCTACCAGGGATTTATGGCTAGTCTCTGAGATGCCTACGGTTATTCTAATCCGGAACCACTTGGGTTAACTTCATACCCTCAGCTTAATTTGGGTAGTGCCAGAGCCTGGGGAGGGGAGGGGGTGGCTGGGGGAGCGGGCAGTGGATTGAAGTGGGGGGCACTCACCTCTGCCTGAGCCAGCCTGGACCTGAGAAGCTGTTGGTAAGGGAAGCACTTGCCCTGTAACACTGGGTCTTTTGTCAACTGCTGATACTAAAGTACCTCATGAACAGAGATGGTCTAGAAACCCCTGCCTGTCTGATAAACTCACCGGAGAATACGGGGTGATACATGTTTTGGAGAAATAAAAAGAAGTAAACCAGATCCAGTCTTCAGAGTGGCTATGTTGACATGCATATGGCCTGAGGAGCCCTAGGCTGGGACTTCCTGTTTATAGGAAGTATTTACTTCTGTGTAAAATATGTTCCTCAAAATATACGCAGATCTGTGAAAAATGCCATTGGTAGTTTGATAGGGCTTGCGTTGAATCTGTAGATTGCTTTGAGTAATATAGTCATTTTCACAATATTGATTCTTCCAATCCAAGAACATGGTATATCTCTCCATCTGTTTGTGTCATCTTTGATTTCTTTCATCAGTGTCATAGTTTTCTGTATACAGGTCTTTTGCCTCCTTAGGTAGGTTTATTCCTAGGTATTGTATTCTTTTTGTTGCAATGGTAAATGGGATTGTTACCTTAATTTCTTTCTGATTTTTTTGTTGTTAGTGTATAGGAATGTAAGAGATTTCTATGTATTAATTTTGTATCCTGCAGCTTTACTAAATTCATTGATTAGCTCTAGTAGTTTTCTGGTGGCATCTTTAGGATTTTCTATGTATAGGACCCCAATGTTCATAGCAGCACTATTTACAATAGCCAGGACATGGAAGCACCCTAAATGTCCGTCAGCAGATGAATGGATAAAGAGTGGTACATGTATACAATGGAATACTACTCAGCCATAAAAAGGAACGAAATTGGGTCATTTGTACAGACGTGGATGGATCTAGAGAGTGTCATACAGAGTGAAGTAAGTAAGCAAGAGAAAAACAAATATCGTGTATTAACGCATATATGTGGAGTTCAGAAAAATGGTATAGGTGACCTTCTTTTCCAAGCAGAAATAGAGACACAGAGGTAGAGAGCAAGCGTACGGATACCAAGTGGGGAAAGGGCGGGTGGGATGAATTGGGAGCTTGGGATTGACATATATACACTATTGATACTATGTATAAAATAGACAACTGACGGGAACATACTGTAGAGCACAGGGAACTCCTAATGCACTGTGGTGTCCTAAATGGGAGGGAGATCCAAAAGGGAAGGGATGTAGGTATATGTACGGCTGATTCATTTTGCTGTACAGTAGACACTAACACAACGTTGTAAAGCAACTATACGCCAATAAAAATTCAAAAAAAAAAGAAAAGAAAAAAAATAACATACACAGAAGTTAAGTGCATAATGCTATATAAGAAGATTCTATCACCAGAGAACTAGTAAAACATTATACAATTCCTTAATACATCATTTCTTTTCACATAGATATATGTGTAGTATAAATATTGTATCTTTGTAAATATTCTTTAATTTTATTATTTTTCTTCACAATTGAAGACATATATGCCTGGCTAAAGTCCACTGTGCTTCCAATATAGGTTAAAGATTTGCCTACTTAAAATATCCTGAATGATTGCCTTTTTTGCCTAAATTTATGTAGGTCATAAGACCTATGCTTCTTATCACTAGTATAATCACATTTACCTTTTTAAAACTGTAAAGAAAAGCATAACAAAATTTATCATCTTTCCCATCTCTTTGTACAACCAATCTCTAGAGCTTCTTCATCTTGCAAAACTGCAGCCCTATACCCATCAAACAACAAGTCCCCATTTTCCCTCCCCACAGCCCTTGGCAATCACCATTCTACTTTCTGTTTCTATGAATTTGACTACTCTAGGTACCTCATATAAGTAGAATCACAGAGTGTTTGTCTTTTTTTGTCTGACTTATTTCACTTAGCATGTCCTCAGGTTCATGTTGTAGCAGGTGTCAGAGTTTCCTTCCTTTTTTAAGCTGAACACTATTCCATCGTATGCATGTACTACATTTTGTTTATCCATTCATCCATTGATAGATAACTTGAGTTACCTCTGGGCGACTGTAAATAGTGTTGCTATGAACATAGGTGTGCATATATCTCTTCGATATCTGCTTTCTTTTCTTTTGGATATATACCCAGCAGTGAAATTGCTGAATCGTATGGTAATTTCTAGTTTTAATTTTTTGAGGAACCACCATACTGTTTTTTATAGCAACTGTACCATTTTTCTTTCCCACCAACAGTACAGAAAGGTTCCAATTTCTCCATAGCTTTGCTGACACTTGAAATTTTCTTTTTTTCTTTTTTTTGGTAGTAGCCATCCTAATGGATGTGGGGTGATATCTAATGATGGTTTTGATTTGCATTTCTCTAATGATAAGTAATATTGAACATCTTCATATGCTTTGTGACCATTTATATGTATCTCCTTTGGACATATGTCTATTCAGCTCCTTCACCCTTTTTTTTTTTTTTTTTTTTTGCGGTACGCGGGCCTCTCACTGTTGCGGCCTCTCCCGTTGCAGAGCACAGGCCCCGATGCGCAGGCTCAGCGGCCATGGCTCACGGGCCCAGACGCTCCACGGCATGTGGAATTTTCCTGGACCGGGGCACGAACCTGTGTCCCCTGCATCGGCAGGTGGACTCTCAACCACTGTGCCACCAGGGAAGCCCCACCCATTTTTTAATTGGGTTATTTGGTTTGCTGCTGTTGTTGAGTTGTAGAGTTCTTTATATATTCTGAATATTAACCCCTTATTTAGACAAATGATTGCACATATCTTCTCCCATGCCATAGGCTGCTCTTTCACTCTATTGAATGTTTTCTTCGATGCACAGAAACTTTTAATTTTGATATGATACAGTTTGTCTATTTTTACTCTTGTTACCTATGCTTTTGGTGTCCTATTAATCACATTTACCTTTAATCTTTTGAGCGCCACTGATTTTTCTAAAAGAATAAGAGGGAAATGTAAGGAAATATTTAAATAATCATAAAACCGTGGCACAGACGTAGTTGGACACGGCTTCAGAGTGAACTGTTGGCTGCTGGGCCGCACCGTCATGCACTAGCTTAAAAAGTCGCTTCATCAGCTAATGTGACAATGTATATGAAGCCCAAAAGGCAGTTTGAGATGTGGATCTATAAAGTGTAAAGAAATGGATTTGGGGGCCGCGGTAAAGCACATGAAAACAAAGGATCAGGAAACACTGGTAATCATATCCTTTCGTTGGAATCCCTGTGTATGCACAATGAACCATTGTAGGAAGGCTTGCAAGACAAAATGTTCCTCTGTTTCCTTCCGCATTCTTCTGTTTCTCATCTTGCCTATGCGGTGATGCCTCATGGTCCGTTAGCACTTCTAAGCGAATAGAGATAATTTGAAAGTTTTATTTGAAGCCTGACTTTCAAATTTAGAGCAGTAGAAGATGGTTCTTAAAATATGTAACGTCACTTGGCTCACCTTAAATGTTAATAAACTGTTGCAGTTGATCAGCAGCACGACCATTTGACACCCAGCCAATGGTTATTGACTATTTAGACCAGCGACAATGCACAGAGTCTATAGGTGTCTTTCTGGCTGCAGTAGAGAGAGGAAGAGCCGGTTCTTAACTGGTTTTCTGTATCTTCTAAGATATTTAAAGAAACTGGAATTTAAGTGCTTTTTTTTTATCACAAGCCATTTCTCCTACAATAATGCTGCCATTGTGCCTGTTTCCCTCCCACTTGCTTTTTCTTTCTTTTGTGATTGCTGCCCATTCACCCTTCCCCTGCTCGTTAACCCACGCGGGTGTTGCCCGCCCTTCTTCTTGCCGGATTCTCCTTCCCACCCATCCAAACTTACCATTCCGTGTCTTCAGCCCTCCTCTCTCTTCCAGCCTCTGTAGGATTAAAATGAGCCCCACGGAGTCTCTGTGGAGACCATTTCGGATTTCAGGTCACTAGTGGACACACACAGCAAATACTTCCTAAGTACCAGGTCAGGTGGCTTCCTCTTCCACCTGGTGCCCAGGTGTTGGTCAGGCAGCTACCAGGAAATCCTTAAGCTTCAGTGTTGCCTCTGGACCATCTTGTCCTGCAAACACCTAAAGAAAGCAGTTTGAGTCTTGGAAGCTTAAGCAGAAAAAAGAAGCTACTGAGACATCTACCCCACCCCCCGCCTTTATTTTCTTTTAGGTATAAATAAATAGGAATCTTTATGAGCAAGCCTTAAGTTGACAAAAGAGACAACAGAAAACAAGTGAAAACTGCCCGTGACAGATAAGCCTCTTGGCTCAGTCTCGTACCCACGTGAGGATTTTACTCCTTAAATAAAACTTTGTAGCAGATACAGAATTTTCTGCAATAAAAGTCCATGTGTGCTTGTTTAACTTTTCAGTTCAGCGTTAGGTGAATGAGAATTCAGGTTATTGAGTGGTTACTTAGTTCCGGTAGCCCTCTGGCGAATCATTTTGCAGTATGAGAGGATGCAGTCATCATATTCGAGAAGTTTTATTCATTAACAAAAGGTACCAAAATAAATTTAGCCGGGGTCACAGCGTTTAATTTAATAGTATTCCAATAATAACTGCCATAATTAGTTTCAGATTTGCCTTCCTTCCCAGAGGACAAGGATTTTTAGCTTTTTGATGCCTATTTAAAGCATGAGAATGACAGGAAAATTAATGTCACGACCTTTAGAGCCTGTTTATGGTTTTTCCATGTCATACCCTAAAGGATGTGGGGAGTAGTGTGCATCTAAAATAAACCACTTAGTACGGACAAGTAAAAATTGGGTTAATTGGGTTCACCAGATCCTCAGCTGGTAGCACCTCAGTCAAGACTCCATTTCATATTAGACAGAGGAGCACGCTTTATACACTATAAAATTATCTCTTAAACTACACCTGTTACATTCTGTGATGTCTTGAGAAGAAAAACAATTTTAAAAGGACAGTTTTTCAAATACGTAGGATTTTTTTCCTCCTATAACTTTATCTGGCTTGTCTGCCTCAATTAGGAAATCACTTTGTCTTTCCATTTTCACAACAAAAATGCGCTGACACCAACTCGCAGGCCGCACTCCCTGACCCGCACACCCACTTCCTTTGGGTGACTTGGGGCAGCACTGACTATTTTTCCCTTTTCTAGTCTGTCAGGGACTTCCCGTAAGCAATCACTTTCCAGATCCTTGAGAGGTGAAACTTGTTTTCACTTTATTGTCAGGGTTTGTGTATTTCAACAGAGAGCAAGGTTTGTCTGTTCAACTAGAGTTGAGAAAAATATCTAGGCAAGCTGGACTCTGAAGCTTTTGGATTAGTTGGTTGAACTAATCCTGGGCAAATTCAGCAAGTAGTGTTTTGCAAGGAGTCTCATACGTCGTTGGGTAAGTCAGTACAGCTTCCTTGAATGACAGTACGGCAGTGTCCATAAAAATTTTAAGTTGACCCAGAAATTTCTTACCCTGACTTCACCCTTCGGATGGACTTGCACGTGCCAGCTAGGCTGTGAGTATAAGGATGCAGACTGCAGCTTCGTGGGTAGGAGCAGAAGGCTGAGGACAGTCTCACTGTCAGTCGGTAGGTGGCTGGTTCATAAACTGCGGCTCCATGCAACGAAATACTCTACAGCCTTTGCAAGGAATGAAGAGGATCCGTAAGTGCTGACATGGAGAGCTCCTGAAAATGTATTAAGCGAAAACAGAGCAGCAGGTATAATCTGCTCTAATTTGGGGACGGGAGAACGAGTGATAGAGCATATTTCTACACATTAGCTTGTGTACACACAGACTGTTGCTGAAAGGATTTCCACAAAGGTGCTAAGACTCGCTGCCTCTAAAGACAGGAGCTGGGGGGGTGTAGGTCGAGAGTCAGGCTTGTTCATTTTTCCTTCGCTTTTTCCATGTCGGAGATAAGCATTGTATGGTAACCTAAGCGATAGACCAACGCCATCAGTGGCGGCAAATAAAAGAACAATTTAGGTGATGCTGCAGAGGTAGGCATGTGACTGGGGTGTTCCAGGGAAAAGGTGAAAGTTTATTTTAGAAGAGGAAGACATCACCAGAATCATTCGTGAAGCAGTCCACACACTCACAGGAACGTGAAAAACTATGGAGCATAGATGAAGTTAGCAGGAAACAGAGCAGAGCAGGGGGGTTTTGTTTGTTTGTTTGTTTTTAATTGAACAGTCATTGTAAAGTTAATTAATGGGATTTTAATTCAGGGCAGAAATGGTAGAGAAGAAAAGAGCTAGAGATGGGAGCAGAGGTGAGAGGAGTGGGCGCCCTGGCAGTGCTGTGGGAGGGTGGAATTCCCAAAGACAGGCAGGCGGTAGAAATAGTTGTTGAAAGGACACCAAGTGGTCTGAGGTGATGCGACCAAAACTCCCTGGTGCTCAGCAGCCGAAAACGAATGTGAGGGATCCAGAATGATCTTCCAAGTGTATCCGTTTCCTGTAAACCTGCTTAGTTTGGAGATGATTTTGTCACTAAAGATAGACAAGAGTGGTGGAAACGATCATTTCAAAATAATGAATTAAATCCGAATGGTTAGAAACACTGCCACCAGACTGCTGGAAGGAAACAAAATGCTGACCGATTTCACAGCGTGTCTCCATATCGTGGACGTGTAAGTGACAGCCTCTTTATTTGATAGTATTTATTTTACTGTCGAGTGTCATTTCTTACCAAATGGTGCAATTCTCCTTTGAAATGCTTTCATCTTCATCATGATGATAACCTCACAGCCCAGAAGGATCCATCCTTTTAGCATTGAGAAGCCAGGCTGGAAATTCCAAAGATGCTCTGTTTGATGTAGAAAGAACCAAATGTTTTTCTTACATCTTTATCTTTTACCTTTGAATAAATAAGGGATGGAAGAATGCCCGTTTGTTAAAACTTGCCTAAATCTTGGGTCTTTTTAGACTTAGCTAAAATGCACTCAGGCCTTTTAACAGGAAAGCAGCATTGTCAAATTACTTCATTTATAGATAATTTTGGGAATCATTGTTTCCTACGACTTGTTATTGATAGTTAATGACACTTAAAACAATGTTGATATATCTGAAAAGTCCCACACCTGCTACTAGAGAAACTGAAGAAACGAGGACATTTTTTACATTTACGTAAGGTAATTTTTAAGTCATTTTAGGAGTGCTTCAGTCCTAAAAACACAACCAGGCAATCTGCAGAGATCAAAGGAAATTTATTACTGAAAAAATTAACTTAGTCACTTATCTGTCACTTCAAGTTATAGAAAAGTATAGTAATGGCAGAATTAATAAGATATTGCTTCAGATTTCAAAAATCACTATTCATTTAAAAAATGACTCAGAATTTTAGAAACTCATCTATTGAAAATAAAAGATTTAAATGGTATGAAAAGTACTAGATGGAACCATGCAAGTATTGTTAAATAATTTCTAGCACTCTTATTTTTACAGGATTATTGACATTTATTCATTCAATAAGCATTTATTAAACCTTATTATAAACCAGGTACTTCTAGGTTCTGGAAGTATAAAGATAAACATGGCATTGCCCCTGCCATCAGGAAACTCACAAATTTAAGGGGAAAAATGGACAGATTTAAGCAGATGCTGCGTCCTAAGAGAGCCAGTCGAAGTGTGTTGAAAGGTAATGGACCGATCAGTAGAAATTTCTTGAATGGGCCAAGAAATTGTAGACATTGCAGAGGCGTTGAGTAGGAATTGTCTAGCAGGGCAGGGGCGAGAAGGCTGTTCGTGAAGAGCTGTGGAGGCAAATGAGAACGGCCTTTTGAGATGCAGCTGCTAAACGTAGTGGTGACAGCCACACAGGCCAGTGTGCCGGGCTGAGGAGGTCGGGCTTCATCCGTGGACAGCAGGGAGCCACTGATGGACCTGAAGCAGGAGGAAAACATGTTAATGGTTAGATTTGCATGAAAAAGACCCTTTCAGGACTACTGGGTAGAGATGATAGTGGAACTCAGAGATAAAGTTAAGGAATTTTTCCAGAAAGGGCAAAAACAAAAGAGGTTAAACACGGACTTCCCTGGCAGTTCAGTGGTTAAGCCTTCGCCTTCCAGTGCAGGGGGTGCGGGTTCAGTCCCTGGTTGGGGAGCGAAGATCCCACAGGCCTGGCAGCCAAAAACCAAAACATAAAACAGAAGCAATATTGTAACAAATTCAGTAAAGACTTAAAAAAAAAAAGGTCCACATCAAAAAAAAAAAAAGAACTTTAAAAAAAAAGAGGTGAAACATGTGAAAAGGGGAAAAAAAGTGTTAACAGTCCAGGGAGGATAAACATCGGAATAAGAAGAGTTCAGGGGGAAAAGAACAGAGAAAAATAAATTAGGAAATCTTAGAAAAATAATTGAAGAAAATGTCCCAGGATCTAGAGTTTCCAGATTGAAAAGGCAAACACTTGGCAAATAGTTGAAAATAGTCTGAGAGACTTCATTGTGAAATTTCAAAACCTTGTTTCCATAGAGAAAAAAATAAAAACAGACTGCATACAAAGGATCACAAATAGCTTTGGATTTCTTAACAGCAACACTAGAAACCGGAAGACAGTGGAAATTTCAACCTGGACTTCTGTGCTCAGAAAAATTATTAAGCAAGATTTTTGTTGATTGTGAGATAAGAATAGAGATAAATCTTCAACCTTCACAGTGGGACACCAGGAGGTACTGCCTAACACTGAACAATCAAGAAGTAAGATTATAAGCATGTTAGTGACAGAATGGAGGTATAAATATAAGAAGAGTCAGCTCTAAGAATTCAAAGTGCTTGTTTCTGGGGAAGATAGATGAATAAGCTCTGGGGATCTAATGTACAGCATGGTGATTATAGTTAGTAATACCATGTTGTGTTCTTAAAATCTGCCAAGAAAGTAGACCTTAAGTGTTCTCGCCACAATTTAAGTGTTCTTACCACAGGGGGGAAAAAAAGTAACTGTGAGGTGACAGGTATGTTAATTGACCTGACTGTGGTAATCATTCTACAGAATATGCATATGTCACGTCATCACGTTGTACACATTCGGTGTATACAATTTTATTTGTCAATTAATTATACCTCAATAAGTCTGAAAAAAAATTTTTTTTAATTTTAGGAGGCAGGAGCTGCATTTAGGTTTCAGGTAGCCAAGTGGAGCTGTGTAATAAGCAGAGAATATTTCACCCTGGAACCTGGGAACTAGAAATACAAATTTAGAGCTGTGGTTAGAGCCTTAGAAGTTGAAGTAATCTTACAGAAAATCTGTGAAGGGGATAAGAAAAACTAGGGTCTAAGGCTAGAATATATTTTCCTGGGTAGATTTTTATTAAGTTAGAAGAATGCCCTCCTAAACACTATACCCTGCCTAGTTCAGTCATATGTGGAACACATGTGAAAGAACAAATATCTATATGTGCTTGCACTTTACGAGGGTGAATGATTAGATCTTACACGTGAAAATGACCTTGTTTGTATTTCTAAGTATATTCTAGTATATTCCTTTTTTTTCTCGGAAAAAACCAAATGAACTTTTTTGCCAACTCAACAGTAACCTTTTTTTTTTTCCTTTTGGAAGAATCCTGCAGAACTTTACTACCATATATAATACCCTGTTTTTTGAATAGTTTTTTTTTACAAAGTATTTTCAACACATAGTATTCTAAGTTTAATCCTTTCTTCAGCCAAATGGGTTAAATAGTATTATCTCTCCCTTTCTAATTCAGGGAAACTAAAAGACAAAAAGATTCAATGACTTGTTCAAGCTCACAGAAGTTTCAATTAAAAACATACATCTCCCCACTCGGTTCACGGATCCTTCCACAACTTCTTAACACATTGCACAGTTGAGGTGGGGCTGGAACATGGTCCTGAAAATGAAGGGTCAGTCTAGTCTTTTCGGGTTTTGGTTTGGGGAATAGCAGTGAATATCTGGTGAGACCACCTTAGCAATAGGTCTAAAATTAGGGGAAGTGGGACAACCCAGACTTTCTGTAACGCTCAGTAGAAGAGAAGTTGCCTTGGAGGGACTCGAACAAACTAGTCCCCCAGGACAACTCTGTAAAGCATTTTACTGTGTCAGTGACTGACATTCAGAAATATCTGAATTTAAAGAGACCCTTTTTTAAAAAAAAAACTTATTTATTTATTTTTGGGTGTGTTGGGTCTTCATTGCTGCACGTGGGCTTTCTCTAGTTGTGGCGAGCGGGGGCTACTCACTGCGGTGGCTTGTTGCGGAGCACGGGCTCTAGGCGTGCGGGCTTCAGTAGTTGTGGCTCGCAGGCTCAGTAGTTGTGGCTCACGGGCTGTAGAGCGCAGGCTCAGTAGTTGTGGCGCACGGGCTTAGTTGCTTCGTGGCATGTGGGATCTTCCCGGACCAGGGCTCAAACCCGTGTACCCTGCATTGGCAGGCAGATTCTCAACCACTGTGCCACCAGGGAAGCCCAGAGAGGCACTTTTTAATTGAACTGATTAGCAGTGTTCAACCACTCAGGGGAGGAAGAAGATTGTCAAATACATTATATTAATGCAAATATTAATATAGGCAGTTAAGAATTTTCTAAGTGGATCAAAACTCATTCTGTAGATTATCTTTCACCTTTTCTAATCATTTTGTGCCAATTTCAGAATTTTATTATTTGTTTCTTAAATAGGACAGACTGAGATGGGAATAAGCATTTATTATAACTGAGCAAATGACTGCTACTATTAGTCAGAATCTGGGTACCATAAGATTACATTATTTTTGGAAAATTGAGCTTTAAGGTATTAGGATCCTCTCATTTATATAAATATCTTGAGAAACTTGAATTCCATCCATGCTTAAAAAAGTTATTTTTTAAATCAGTGAAATATAGTACAACGACTTTAAAAACAGGCCGTTGCCTATAAAGTTAAACCACTCAGCAGTTTCACGCTAGGCAGTTTCACCCAAGAGATATGAACATGTTTATCTACACAAAGACTTGGACACAAATATTTATAGCAGTTTTATTCATGAGAGCCAAAAACTGGCAACAACTCAAATGCCCAACCATGGGTGAACGGATGAGCAAATTGCACTAGAGTCATAGGACGGAATACCATTCAGCAATAAAAAGAAATGATTTACTGATACGTACAATAAAAGAATGTATACTGTTTGATTTATATGAAATGATATGAAATTCTAGAACAGGCAAAACTAATTTATGGTGACAGAAAGCATCAGTGATTGCCTGGGGCCAGGGAAAGGGGGTGGGGGTGGATCATAAGAGAACACAAGGGGACTCTTTGAGGTAATGAGGGAACTTTTTGATGTTAATGTTCTATATTTTCTTGTAATGTATCTGGGATTTGTTTTAATCGGGCATGGTAGGGTTACAGACACAGAGACAACTGCCTTTGGAAGAAGAATTTATTACTTACAGTTCCCGAGAAAGGGGGTGTGCCAGGCATTCAGGGCCACATGGGGAAGCTCCAGGGTTGGAAGTTCCAGGGAAGGCGGGATGGGAAAGCATGGCCTAGAGCCTTTATTGTGGTCTCCCTGGGAAAGGCGAAGCAGGGCAAAACAGTTTAGGATTGGCTAGTTTGAATGATGTCAGTGGTTCCAGGGTCTAAGGTAGTCCTAGCTGTCCAGGGCCTGGCCCTGGGGTGATTGAAGCCAGGGGAAATACTGGCTTGCTGTGTAAGAGTTCCATAAAGGAAGTGGTTGGGGATTTGGACTTTGCATTGAAAGATGTGCTCTCCGGAGGTGGTTTGCTATCTCTAGGATTATCTAGCCCTGGAAGGGGTACTCTGTCCAGCCAGCCAGGCCCCTCATATGTCAAAACATCATCAAATGTAGAAAAAGAAGAATGTAATTCCTACATAGATATGTATACGTTTGTGTGTGTGTGTGTTTGCTGTATGTAGCTTATACCTCAATAAAGCTGATTTGAAAAGTTTTTTTAAAAAAATAGTGAAATATAATGGGCGCATGAAATTAAACAAGGTAGGAGAATTCATCCTCAAGTGCATTAAACGTTTGCAGACAATACCCAGGTTTATAAAAGAACAGAGCATCATCGAATACTTCATAGGTACAAGTTCATTCAGGCAGTTCCTTTCTTTCCCTCTCTGTGTTATGACTATTTCCTTATTACAGTAAAAGAAAGGTGGCTTTTTCACTCATATGATGTCTGGGGTTATGCAGCCTTTCTGAGGCCTTTCCTGCCATGGTGCTGAAGTATACGATGAGCGGTTCTTAGGGCTGGACAAAAAAGGCTTCAATCAGCTTCTCCTTCAACGTTTTCAGTGACAGAGTTCAGCATTTCAAATAGCAGGTAATGGAGTGGGCGTCAGAGTTGAACGTCAATAGTCATGAGAAGCTGCTTCCTCGCGTCCGGCTGAGGTTTGCTTCCTTGTAACTTGTCTCCCTTCCTGGTCTGACTACTGCCCACTGGAGTTACCTAGTGTCGCTCGACTCTTTCCTCCATGTAACTTCCCTTCAAATATTTCAAGATGACTATTGCTTTCCCCTGAATTCTCTCATTTCCCAGGTTCACTCCCTTCCCAGCTTCTCTAAATCACTTTTTCCCTATTACTTCATTCCCATTCTTTGTTTCACTGATTTTCCTTTAATTCTAGTTTCCAGCAACAAACCTTCTCTCTCCATTTCCATTGACTTGGTACACACTTGTACAGGTGTTCATGAGACAGAAAAATGGAGGAAAGATGGAGGGGAAGGGAGACTGAACGCAGCGGTGCAGGAGCGTGTATATGAATTTAGGGACCTGACACACTTGGAGAATTGGTTCTGGCTCATCCAAGTGACCTTGAGCACGTTACTTAATTTCCTTGGGCCTCAGTTTCTTGACCGTAAAGACGAGGACAGTGCTGATTCCCTGGTGAGGATAAGAAGATTGTGTGTGTGTGTGTGTGTGTGTGTGTGTGTGTGTGTGTGTGTGTGTGAGAATTACTTTGTAGGTCCAGCCCATAGCAAATACTCAGTGCAGAAGAGCTATAGTGTAGAATACAGTGGAGGGGCAGGTGTCTTCTGTAGATTCACCAACTCTGGCTCTAGCCTCAAACCTAAAATCTGTGGGACAGTCCCTGTGCAATGCTTTAAAGTCCTGAGCCACGAGATCACCATAGAATCAAAACTGAAGGAAGGCCTGGGAGAAGAACAGCTTCCCAATCAATAGGTTAGTAGCGTTATCTTCATATATAAAGAAGAGCCTGTTACAAATGACCCATAGTTAGACACCTAGAGACTTTATTACCTTTTTAAATGTTTTCATGTTTCAAGTTTTTCTGACCAATTGCATTATATTATGGCACTTATCTGAATGACAGTGTTTATTCTTTAGGAAATAGTTCCCTAGAAATAATTCCCTAATACTAATCAGTTAGTATTAAGTTCCCTTAATAATCTCGAGTAACATCCACATTGTAGCTCTCTGGATGGTGCCTACGTCCACACACAAGAGCACGCACTTAAACGCCTACTCACACTCTGGGTTAATGGTAAGAAGCTTATTGAGCATAGAGCAAACAGTTTTCATTTATTCTGTAAGATTCTTTATCTAGATGTGTTTTTAGGAAACTTGTCAAGGCAGCATAGCAAAGACAAGGCAAGTTGTGCCTTAGGTTTCCTCAACTAGAAGATTTCCATTTCCAGCACCATCAAGTTGTCACTTCTCAAGTAACCAATTCACCTAATTTCCATTTTTAAATTTTCATTTTTAATCAACTCTGTTTAAATGTGACATATAAACTAAAATTAAAAGTAACCGTATGAGTGATTTATAAAGCATATTAAGTCTTGCTATAATCGATAGTATTCACTCATTGTGTTCTTTAATTTTTGTTCCTTTCCAATAGGTTTTTCTACTTAATGTACTTTTCAGCATTTAAGTAGGAAAAGCCAGGTTATAATGATCAGAGATTCTCTAGACTGTGAAGGACACAGTGGCTGCTAAATGCTGTTTCATAGTACCTTGAGTCAGGATGCCCGCTGACTTTGCTTGTGTGATATTTGAAAAATGCTAATACATCTTACATGACTTTTTAATGCATCTTCCCTGTAGAACATGTATATAATGGCCTTTTACTTCCAGCCCAATCAGAAGGTGAGATATTGTGATTACTCAGGTGTTTTCTTTAATACGCATTAGGTGTATTTATTGCCCTTTTGTTTTTCATAATTACAGTGGAATTAAATACAGTCATGCTTTATGTGGCAGAAGAAGATAACAGACTCCATTTGAGTGAATTTTCTACTTTAAGTACCAAGATATTGGGGGTGTACAGTTGAGATTATTTTACTGGTAATGCTTATCTAATATAACATTCCAAAGCAATTAAAATAAAAAGTTGATTTTTGTTTTGCTTTTTTTCAATTGCAGAGATAGTACTTGTTCATTGGGGAAACATGGCAATATGTCCATAAGCATAAGAAGGAAAGTTAAATAACAGTTTAATTCCTCACTCAGAGAGATAGCCACTTTTAACATGTGGCAGTTTCTCCTAAGTTGGTTACAGAGTGGTACAGTAACCAGCTCCTCTCATATAAAAATGTGTGGCAAACATTTTTCAACTTTTTAAATATTTTAAGAAACAGTGTCTGTAATAGTTTCATTATAAAAATATATCCTAATTGACTTGGTGTATATCTTCAATGGTAGCCTGAAGAATTTAGAAAGATAATGCGGATGATGCTAGTGAAGATGGTAGTACATAGCTTTGCACAGTATCATGATTTTCTGAGGTGGAAGGAAGCTCTAGATGAAAAGGAATGCAGAACTTTAAGGCTCAGGGTGCATCCTGCAAAAATACCCCCCAAACGCTTTGCATGCACCGCTCTGTAGACTTTTTCCAAGCATGCATTGCTTTGTCTTTTTTTATTTTTGCCATTTTTTAGGGAAAGAAATTTAAATTTTTTTTTTTTTTTTTTTTTGAAATTTACGTTTCTTTGGTTATTAGTAAGGCTGGACATTCTAATGATTTACTAGTTTGACTTATATAAATCTGCAAGTTTTATGGAGTGCTTTCTCATTCTTATTAATTTGTTTATAACAGACCTGAGAGTGCAAGGACCATTTCTACCATATCCTTGCATAGTTGCACCTCAAAGACTGTTTGTTAAATGAGTAAGTGGGTGACTATATATCTATTGTAAATTTTCCATTTTTTCCCAATATTTGCCTTAATTTTTGACAGCTGTATTAAGGTGTAATTGGCATACAATAAATTACATGTATTTAAACTGCGATGCGGTATGTCTTGCTATATGTATGTAACACCCATGAAGCCGTCACCACAATCAAGGTAGTGAATGTATTCTTCTCACTAATAGGTGGATATATGTTCGTCGTGCCCAGCTGTAGGCCCTTCCTCCCAACTCTGTGTCTTCCTGTGCTCAGGCAACTATTAATCAGCTTTTCATTCCTACAATTTGCATTTTCTAAACACTTATAAAAATGAGGGCATAAAATATGTACCCTTTCTTTATCTGGCTCCTTTCATACAGCATGATGTTTTCGCAGATTCATCCATATTGTAGTGTGGATCAATAATTTACTCCTTTACATTGCTGAGGAGTGTTATGTTGAATGGATATACCACAGTTGGTTTAACGGCTCACCTGTTGATGAACATTTGGGTTGTTTCTGGTTTGGGGCTACTATCAATAAAGCCGCTGTGAACATTCTTTGTACATATGCTTTCTTTTCTCTTGGATAAGTGGGAAGGAATTGCCTGGATCATATGATAGGTGTATCTTTAACTTATGAAGAAAACGCCAAACTATTTTTCAAAGTAATTGTACCATTTCACATTACCACCAGCAGTGTGAAAGACTTCCACTTCCTCTACGTCCTTGCCAACGCCTCGGTATAGTGTTGTTGTGGTTTTTTCTATTTTAGCCATTCTAATAGGTGTGTGACTTTCACTTACATTTGTGGTTTTAACTTACATTTCTGTAATAACTAAGGATGTTGAGCACCTTTTTATGTCCCTGTTTGCAAGCCATATCTTTTTTGATGAATTATCTCTTCAGATCTTTTGCCTGTTTTTTTAAATTGCATGTTTGTTTTTTTATTATTGAGTTTTGAGAGTACTTTATTCTGGATATAGTGTCTTTACATATTTATTATTTGCAATTATTTTCTTTCACTCTGCAGCTTGTCTTTTCCTTCATTAATCGTTTTTTAAAGAGCAGAAGTTTTTAATTTTGGAGTCCAACTTATTAGTCATTTTGTGGATTATGCTTTAGATGTCCTATCTAAGATGTATTCACATGATGAAAAGCCATAGTGTATTAGAAGTTTTGTAGTTTTAGGTTTTACATTCAGGTGTATGTTGCCCTTTGGATTTGTATGTGGTATGAGGTATATCTGAAAGTTTTGTTGTTGTTTGTGTATGGATATCCAATAGTCCAAGCACCATTTGTTGAAGTGACTATCTTTTCTCTACTGATTGCCCTCTGTACCTTCATGAAAAATCAGTTGGTCACATATGTATGGGTTTATTTCTGGACTCTCTAATAAGTCTTGAAATTAAAAGAGTATTATCTGTCTTATTGTTAAAAATGATTTTGGCTATTCTGGGTTCTTTGCATTTCCATGTGAATTTAAGAATAAGTTGGTTAACTTCTACAAAATGTCTATTGGGATTTTGATTAAGATTCCATTGAATCTATAACTCTGTTTGCAGAGAATTACCATTTTAACAATATTGAGTCTTCTGACCTGTGAACATGGTATATCTCTCCATTTATTTACGTCCTTAAAAATTTCTCTCATCATTGTTTTGTAGTTTTCAGTGTTTCACATCTTTTTTTCAGATTGACCCTTATTTCATATTTTTGATGTTGTTACAAATAGCATTTTAATTTCTGATTTATTGTTTCATTTCTGATTGTTACTAGTGTATGAAATGTAATTGATTTTTATATATTGATCTTGTATTCTTTAACCTTGTTAAACTCACTTAGTTATATTTATAGATTCCATTGAATTTTCTATGTAGATAATCACGCCATCTGCAAATACAGTTTATGTCTTGTTTTCCAGTGAAGATGCATTTTATTCATTTTCTGCTTTACTGCATTGGCTAGAACTTCCAATACAATATTGGTGAGAGTAGATATCCTTCTCTTAGTTGTAAACTTAGAGGGAAAGCATTCACTTCTTCTCTATTGGCATGATGTTAGCCATAGGTTTTTTCATAGATGTCCTTTACCAAGTTGGGGAAGTTTCCTTCTATTCTTACTTTTCTAAAAGATTTTTTTTAAAGGAATGAATGTTGGATTTTGTCACATGCATTTTCTGCATCTATTGAGATGATCGCATAGTTTTTCTTTTTTTACTTTGTTAATATGGTGAATTACATTGATTTTGAATATTAAATACGTGTACATTCCTGGGATAACCCTACATGGTCAGGATGTGTTAATATTGTTGGATTTGATTTACTAACATCTTGTTTATAATTTTTGCATTTCTGTTAATGAGGGATATTGTCCGGAGGTTTCTTTCCTTCCAGTGGCTTCTTGAGTGATTTTGGATTCTGGATAATGCTGGCCTCATAGAATTAGATACTTAGAATTCCCTCCTTTTCAGTTTTCTGGAAGAATTTGTGTATAATTGGTATTATTTCTTCCTTAAATATTATTTTTGTGTATAATTGGTATTAATTAATTGGTTTTATTCCTTTCTTAAATATTCAGTACAATTCACCAAAGAAACCATTTGGGCCTAGAGTTCCTTAAGGGAAGATTTTTAACTAAACATTCAATTTCTTTGAAAACATAAGGGCTCACTTTTTGAGTGAGCTTTGGTAGTTTGTGTCTTTCAGGGTAACTGTTCATTTTATTTAAATTATCAAATTTATTGTCAAAATGTTGTTTGTAATGGACCCTTATGTCTTTTTTTTTTTTTTTGGTGGTACGCGGGTCTCTCACTGTTGTGGCCTCTCCTGTTGCGGAGCACAGGCTCCGGACGCACAGGCTCCGGACGCACAGGCTCCGGACGCGCAGGCTCAGCGGCCATGGCTCACGGGCCCAGCCGCTCCGTGGCATGTGGGATTTTCCCGGACCGGGGCACGAACCCGCGTCCCCTGCATCAGGAGGCGGACTCTCAACCACTGCGCCACTGGGGAAGACCCCTTACGTCTTTTTAATAGTGGTAGTCTGTAGTGATGACACCTCTCTCATTCCTGATACTGGTCATTTGTGTCTTCTTTCTCCTGATCAGTTGAGCTAAAAGTTTATCAATTTTATATATTCTCAAAGAATCTGCTTTTGATCTAATTGATTTTATCCATTTTTCTGTTGTCCATTTCACTTATTTTTTCTCTGATCTCTTATTTCCTTTCTTCTACTTACTTTGGGTTAATTGTACTATTTTTTTATTTTTTAAGGTGGAAACTGAGGCTTGAGACCTACCTTCTTTTCTAATATAGATGCTTTTAGTGCTCTAAATTACCCCCTGTGTACTGCTTTAATGGAATCATACAAATTTTGGTATGCTATGTTTGCATTTCATTCAGTTCAAAACACACTCTAATTTTCTTTTTGATTTCTTCTTTGATCCATAGGTTATTTATAGGTGTGTGATTTAGTTAACAAATATTTGGAGACTTTCCAGATACATTTCTGTGATTTTGGCTTCTACTTTTATTCCATTGTGCTCAGAGAATATACATTATGACTTGAATCCTCTTAAGTGTATTGAGCCTTGTTTTTATGACCCAGAATATGGTGCCTTAATAAATACTTCGTGTGCACTTGAAAACAATGTGTATTCTGTTGTATTGGGTGGAATGTTCTATAAATGTCAATTAGGTAAAATTGGTTTATAGTGTCATTCAAATCTCCAGAGTCCTTAATGATTTTCTGTCTGCTTCTTTTATCGATTATTGGTTATTAATTATTCTCTATTTCTCCTTGCAGTTCTATCAGTTCTTGCTTTATGTATTTTGAAGCTCAGTTAGTAGGGACATAAACATTTAGGATTTTTGTAGCCTTTTGATGAGTTGTCCTTTTATAATTATGAAATGACCTTCGTTATGCCTGGTAATATTCTTTGCTCTATAATCTGCTTTTTCTGACACTAATATAGCCACACCACCTTTCTTTTGACTAGTGCTAACATGATATATCTTTTTCCATTCTTTTACTTGTAATCTGTTTGTGTCCTTATATTTAAAGTGCCTTTCTTACAGGCAGCATATAGTTGGGTCTTGCTTTTTTGTCCAATCTATCTTTTAATTGGGATATTTAGATCATTTATGTTTAATATGATTATTGATATGTTTAGGTTTTAATCTATCATCTTGCTTTTTGTTTTCCATTTATTCTACCTATTCTTTGTTCTCTTTTCCTGTTTTCCCTTGAAAACTGAGTATATTTATGATTCTATCTTTTTGTTGTTGGCGTATTAGATAAAATTCTGTTTCGTGATTTTAGTTGTTGCTTTGGGGTGTATAATATACATGTTTAACTTATAATCTAGCTTCCAGTGATACTATACCACTTCACCTGTAGTCTAAAGAACCTTACAATAGTATATTTACATTTCTCCCCTCTCTACATTTGTCCTGAAATTCTCATACATTTTATTTTTACATATGTTATAAACCCCACAATGCAGTGTTAATTATTTTTATTTAAACCATTATATTTTAAAGAGATTTTATTAAGAAAAAAGCCTTACATGCTTATCATGTAGTTCTGATTTCTAGTGTTGAAATCTTCCTTTCTGTATATAGATCTATATTTTAATCTAATATCATGTTCCTTCTACTTAAAGGGCATCATTTAACATTCCTGTAGTGCGGGTGGGCTTGTGATGAATTCCTTTGGCTTTTGTGTATACAAAAATGCCTTTATTTCTCCTTTATTTTTGAAAGATACTTTCTGTGAACATAGAATTCTAAATTACAGATCTTTTTTTCTTCAAGTACTTTAAAGATGCTGCCCTAATGTCTTCTTACTTGCATTGCCTCACTTTAAATCTTTCCTTTTTTCACTCGTTTTGAGCCACTTGGTCATGATATGCTTTGGTGTAGTTTTCATGTTTCTTATGCTTTAAGTTTTTTGAGCTTTTTGGATCTGTTCATAGCTTTACTCCAATTTGGAAGTTTCTGCCACTATTTTCTTAAAATAATTTTTCTGACTTTCCATCTCTCTCTTCTCCAGTTACTGATATACTAGACTGCTTAAAGTTGTCCTAGAGCCCACTGGTGATCTGTTCATTTTTCTTTTGCTCTCTTCTTCCTGAGTTTCATTTTGGGTAGTCTCTATTGCTATGCCTGCAAGTTCACTAGTATTTTCTTACGACATGCCTAATATGCTGATAATCCTATCCAGTGTATTTTTTTACCTTATATATTGTAGTTTACATCTTTGGAAATTTTATTTGGGTCTTTTTTTATGTCTTTCCTGTCTAAACTTTTTGAACATATGAAATACAGTTACACATCTAATGATCTTGTCTGCTAATCCTAACATCTGTGTCAGTTCAGGGTCAGTTTTTATTATTTTCTACGCTACGGCTCATATTTCCTGCCTCTCTGTATTGCTTACGCTTCTTTATTAGCTGTCAGACACTCTGGCTTTTACTTTCTTGGGTGATGGATATTTCTGTCTTTCTATAAATATTCTTGAGCCGTGTTCTAAATACACAGGTGAGACACTTGGAAACGCTTTGATCCTTTTAGGTCTTGCTTTAAGATTTGTTTTGTGAAACCAAAGAAATGTTTGATGTAGGACCAGTTCTTCCCCTTTATTAAAGCAAGATTATTCTTTGTACTGTACCCAGTGTTCTGTGAATTAGGAGTTTTTTCAGTCTGACTTGTAAGAACAGACAGTATTCCTGTGAATACTTGATGGGACCCTATTCATTGCGCGCGCGCTCTCTCTCTCTCTCTCTCTCTCTCTCTCTCTCTCTCTCTCTCTCTCCAGCTCTTTTCTTCATTACTCTGGGAATTTCCACCCGCTTTCTCCCTTCCTGCACTGTAGATGATAGCGTTCACCTCATTTGTTTCCTGTCTCTCAAAGATCAGTCTTTTGTCACCTAAGGTCCAGTGTTTCGAAATATTGTTTTGTGTATTTTGTCTGTGTCTTGGTTGTTTCAGGAAGGAGGGCAAACCTGGTCTCTGTTGTTCAGTCTTGGCTGGAAGCAGAAGTCATGCCCTTTTATTTTACCTAGTTTTCTATTTTAAAAACATTTAAAATTTTCAATGGAAAAATTCATCAGTCTTTACCTTAATGGCTTCTGTCTTTGGCGTCGTGCTTAGAAACACTTCCGTGTTTGAAGGCTTACAAAAATATTTACCTGTATTTTTTCAAGGACTTTAATTGTCTTATACATTCAAATAGTTTATTAATATGGAACCCCGTATTCTAGACAATTTGGAAAGTAGCTAAAATGGAAGGGGAAACACCTGTAATTATACCACCAAGAACAAGGCTAATATCCATATTAACGTATTTCCTGTCTTGCATTTTTCTGTGCCTTCATTTTTTGTGTAGTTGTCATCCTCGTGTGTCTGTCATTTGGTGTGTGCATCTGGTACGTTATATCATCACCATTTTCCATGTTGCGACGGAATCTTCAAAATTGCATTTTAATGACTGAATTATGTTTCATCAAATGATTATATTGCAGTTATACTGCCTTTACTTATATTGTTAAACATTTTAGTTATTTCTTAAGCAGAATCTATAAAACATAATTATCAGGCAGGGCATTTTTAGGGAACCTTAACTGCCTACTTGCACATTTCCCTGACCCTACGAGGGCAGAGAGGCAGATACAGGGCCCTCTCAGTGTGTCATTGCTCCTCTCTAAGCCCACACCAGTGCATTCAGTGAAAGCCTGTCTGTATAAAAACTAGAAGGAAAATAAAAACTTCAGTTTCCCAATAGTTCAGTCCATTCTTTATTACTCATATAGTTATAAATAAAAAGCTTGTAATTTATATTTTTCGTTTGTGTTAACATGGCATCTCAATTATTTTCTAATTATTATTTGTGCTTGGTTATTTTTAGGCAAATTGTTGTTCAAGTCAAAGACATCATAATGCAGAGTGCTTCATCAGTACCACCAAAAGATCAAGGTAAGATAAGCCATGCCAGGGAAACCGGTAATGTGTGTGTCGTAAAGAGTTTTAACAAATGCATTTAACGTCACTGTCCTCCAACCATAAGGTGACTTATTTCCTGGAACTAAGAACCAAAAATCCAATTACATACGAAAGTTGATTTCTTTTGGTAAATGACTTGAGTGTCTGTGGATTCCTGGTTTATCAGACGACGTCCCCTTTACTGAGGGCAGCCCGTCTCATCCCACGTAAAACTCACGGACGCCAGCACCTCAGCTGGTCATTTAGCTGGCGCTAACAGATGCCAAATGAAGTTACAGAGCGTTGGCTTTAACGAAGCAGAGTGACAGGTGTTCTAGTGAGAAGGACGTATACAGTATATATATTCTTGCACACGTATGCACACACAACACGCATGTAGAGAGAGAGAGGATGTTCGCTTATACATTTTTGACCTATTTCTTCCCATATACCCATTTAACAAAAAGAAACATAAAAGAAACTTTCCCCTCCATATGAATTTTTAAAAAGAAGATCATGGGTTTTTTTTTTTTTTTAGCAAGAGCTCCTGGACCTTTCAGGAAAGCCGTTTAAGGTGGAGATAGAGTCATTTCTGAATAAAGAATAACTAAATTTTCCTCAGTATAAACGGCAAAGTCTAACCTTTAAGAGGAATTCAAGTCTTTCCCTGGCCTCTACTGATTCTCTTCCCTACAGAAGGTTTGATGTGTGTGTGAGAAAAATAATGCCTTTAAATGATTCAAAACTGGGCTTCCTTAGTGGAAGGTGTAGCTGTTCGTGAAAGGAGGGCATTTGCTTTAAAGACCCCTGAACTGGAGAAAACACTCTTTGTTTGCTCTGCCAAAATGAAAGGTGGTGGCATAACTGTGAAGAGCGTGGCGTCTGTGTCTGAAAGTCATTTCTGCCCCTGCAGTGCATAACCTTGGGTACATCACTTGACCTTAACTTTCTCATCTATAAATCCGTAAAATGAAGAAAGTAAGCCCTACGCTCTAGGTGATGTGGGGGTTGAAGGAGGTAATGCTGTAAATCACTCCGCACACGACTCCCCGCGGAGCGGGCCCTTATGAGGTGACGGCGGCTCTTGCTGTCAGGGGTGGTTATTAACACGTGGGCCCTGCCCGCCTGTGGAGGCCCACACGGGAAGATGGGCACGGCTGCCTCCTGCTGGGGATGCCTCGCCGCCTTCAAAGGCCACGCGTGATCCAGGGGCGCTCATGGGAAGTGAACGCAGAGCAGACCCCCGGCTGGCTTCTCATCCAGGCCCGTGGCCAGAGGGAGAGTAAGAGCCCTTGAGAATCGCACACGTCCTAGCCCCAGACACTAGGGCAAGAGAGCGGACGGGGGCAGACGGGCAGGGAGAGCAGGCCCTCGCTAGAAGTTAGAAGTGTGCATGCCCGTGAGCGTTTCGGTGCGTGTCCCCTGGGAGATCTCTGCACTTGTAGCCGATCAGTGTCCGAGCTGGCCTGACCTCCGTCCCCTGAGCAGGCGAGGAGAGGTGTGGCTGCTTGGAAGAGGGAGTCAGGAAAGCTGGGCCCTGGCCCGGATATAGCCCCAGCCAGCTGTGGGCCGCCAGACCAGTTATTTTGCCCCTAAGCCTGGGTTTCTTACTAGCGAAGCCAGGATTCCTTGCCGTTCTTTCCCAGCTCTAGCAGGTTACGAGTCAGGGTGAGTAACTAAGCAACGAGCTGCTGGGTTTCTGGCTGACACAGGGAAGCAAAGCTTGTCTCCACTCACACCTCTTGCCTACTTTGCTCTCCTCAGGGTTTACTTTGTTTTGGTTTTGTGTCTGCTGTGTAAGCTTAGTTATTACCTCCGTTGACTTGACCAAAGTAGAAGATGCCCTCACGCCTAGCGAGGATTCAGCAGCTCTCACAAACTCTGCATCAGTCTTTCCTGGGACCAAAGGTGTGTAAGCCCCAAACCCAGAATTTGACAAAGAGATATAATAACTAAAAGATCTCAGTTAATCGAGGGCCTCAGTGTAATAGTCACTCTACCTACAACTTGACAGCCATTGTTTTATTTAATGTTCACGATGTTCAATATAATCTTTATTTCTGTGGTTCAGGGAGATTAGGTTTTTTTTTTTTAACCAAGGTCACCAACCAGTTCAGTGACTGAGCCAAGATTTGAAGCTAGAGCCATCAAAGTCCAAGACTGTTTGTCCCCTGCGTCATACTATACATTTATAAGGAAGATTCTAGTCTAGTTTTAGATCATCCCCCTTTTTCCTCTCTGATGAAACATTGTGCTTAATTAAATATATGAATACTTAAAGCTATTTCAATCCAAAGTAAGCAGAAATTAGAATTTGTATCGTGGGAAATTATATCAGTAAGGAAAGCTATGAGGCCTAAGAATTGCCCGGTTATTCATTAATTTACTCATTTATCAATTGCTTTCTGTGTGTCCTGGATTACTATTCATATTTTTTAACAAAGAAAAATGCCAGATTTTTAAATTATGATTTTGTTTTCATTTCTTTCATCAAATATAATCACTTATGGGACATGAGAAGTTTGCTGATCACATGTCATTCATTAATTAAATGCTGAGTGATTTATGTAATGAACTATTGATGGCTGTCTATAAATTACAGTACATTCAAATTTCAGACTTGTAAGCACATGCGCGTGCACACAGGCGCACACACGCACATTATACACGTTAACGTATGAAATTCAGGTAGGACATCACAGCAGAGTTGTGGAGCTTAAGAAAATCCATGGCATCATGTATGACACTATCTTCTAACAAAATTTCATACAGTGCAAGCAGATTTAATGATCACCAAGACAGTACTTACCAGGAACTATGCCCGATGTTGTGAGGGATCCAAAGATAAATCAGACAGAAGCCTGCGCTCTTACAAGACACAAAATCCTAGTAGAACAGCAGACATGTGTGTAATTAACCAGAATAAAGCATGACAAATGCTGTACTAGACCTGAGTGTGACGTACTTGGAGAACGGTTGGTTGAGCCAGAAGTTTGAGGCTGGTCAGGAAACACGACAGGAGGTAGCGTTTGCTCAGGATGTGAGCACAAGTGTAGAAGTCAGTCAGGTGGGGTTTAGGGGTCGCAGGATGTGGATTAAAGCTAGGAAAGAACTAGAGGAAACTAGTTAGAAATTCCAGTGCCTTCTATTTAAATGTTTCCTAATTTTGGATAAAGAAATTAACATTGTAACATCACTCAGATAATTTGTAGTATATTAAAAGCTTTCCATTATAATAGTGTCGTTATTATCCCTTTCTGTGTAAAAGTGTTACTTATAGAATCTCCAGAAGTTCATCAGACTTATTTTGTTACAATTTTCTATCTTCTCACGCATTCAGGATTTAGAGATAGGATTTATGGTTTTCCCATAACTTTCTTTTTTTGTTTGGTATTTTCAAATGATAAGCTAATAAAAATGTAAGGACATGTATTCTGTGTTGGAAAACAGCAAATTGTAGCAAGTGATAAACCATGTTTTGGAAAAAAAAAAAAAAAGGCATGAAAACAACCTGATAAGGCCAACTACAGCCGTAACTTCCACTTTAAATTTGTTGAAGGAAAGAAAACCACCAGAGTGACTGAAAACGCAAAGGCATTGATTTACTTGCCAGATGAGGAAACACACAAGTGAGCAGCCTTGCCAAATGGTTCTGTTAGAGGGACAGTTTACGTTCGTTATGTGCCAGGAAGAAGTTGACTGTAGTTGTGCCAGTTAAGGATTGAAGTGAGCACCTTGGAGAGGGCAGGATGAGTGTCAAGTCCCCACACAGTTAATTAACACAAGTCCCACTGTTCATTGGTCAGAAAAGAGTCTTAGGTCCCGGGAGAGTCTGTTTTGCTGGAGCCATTCAAACCTCTTAGATACTCGCCAGCTTCGCAGTTCAGTTTTGCCATTTCCTAGGCCAGTGTGCTGTGAGTAGAAAGGTCTTAGAGGTCTTCTGACACTTTCCTTGGCTCTGTCATAACATGTGTATAGTTTAAACGTAGTTATCAAATTGTGAGAGATGTTTCTGTCCAGTGAGAGCAAGAATAGATGACGCTGAGGAAATGGCAGATGCTTGGAGGCATCTTACTTCTTTCGAGTAAGAAGTAGTGGGTCTTAATGACCCCCTTCAGGAACACTGCAGTTAGCTAAACGCGCTCTGTACCAT
This sequence comes from Delphinus delphis, assembly GCF_949987515.2. Lineage (NCBI taxonomy): Eukaryota > Metazoa > Chordata > Mammalia > Artiodactyla > Delphinidae > Delphinus > Delphinus delphis. The sequence goes on from NC_082684.1 coordinate 175,738,975, forward strand.
GCGTACTAGTCTTCAAAACCTGTGCATTATTTAACTGTGAAGCCAATAGCCATTACTGTCTTTCATGTGAATTCAGATTTGGAGCTGTGATAAAAAAGAAGAAAAAAACCTAGATTTTCTGATTCGGTGAAATACTTTAAAAATAATCATGGCACAGCCTAAAAATATATTCTTATGTCTTAGAGACATAAAAAGCTGTACTTACATCTTACAGAAATAAACATTTTCGTATTAGTGAATATAGAATTTTTGAACTCAAGGAACACTTGGGGTAGGTAGTTAATAATGTTCTTTTTTTTTAAGTTTAGGAAAATGATCCTACTTATTTTAGACTCTTAGTATCAGTTGGGTTCTTTATGTAAACTTTTTAATGAATTTTCTGTTTTTGGCGAGCTTTAAAGCATCCTGGCATGTAGTGGTTTCTCAAATACATATTAAATTTTGTTAAAAGTGCTTTAAACTCTCAAACACTTAAAAAAAACATATTACTCAGGTGCTATGAAAAGATTTTAATCTTTGTTTTTTTATGAAACACCAAGCTGAAGTTGTCAAGTCTATGTGTTCACTTAGCAAATATTTATTGCCTTTGGAGGGGCAATGAGCAAGGACAAAGGGGGAAAAAGGAAAACCAAACTAAGCTCTACTCGCTTATAGCTCAGTGTCAATGAATAAAACTGGGCTGTCTCTCCAAGCAGGAGTTGACCTTTTATGAGGACTCAGCCTAAGAATGGCTTATTGTCTTGTTATCTAACTAAAGTTTCACCCTTCGAACATGGTATTGGAGATGCTTCCCGAGCTCCTTTCCTGTCTTTTGCCCTCCGCAGCCCTCTCAGTCTGGGGAAAGAACACCAAGCTAAGAGCTGGACAGCTGAGCTCTGGTTATTCTTCTGCCCTTCTTTCTAGGCTCTGTGATCTTGGCTAAATCTGTGAGCCTCAGTCCTTTCATCTTTCGAATGGGGATGTTAATTTTGCCCTGACACAGTCCAATGAGATAAGGTACTGTTGATTCTCGTCACTTGCAGCCGTCACATTCTGTAAAGTCACCACAAACACTGGGTTAGCTAATACTGCACCATGGCTCCTACGGGAAATGCAGGGTTAGGTTTCCTGTGAGCCTTTGGTCATTTTCGTCAGCTATCAACACAAACCCTGGCTTTATGTGTGTTTCTGTTTAAAGACACCTCACTGAACGTATCTTGTTGATTCCTTGACATTAATTGGCCTCACAGACGCAGCATTATAACTCATGCCTGAACAAAGCTTGTCGAACACACGTATTTTTTTCCATGAGGCACATCAGACTCTTCTAATGCTTAGGAACACTGCACAGCATATCAGCACTATGCTCGAGGGCTGTTTTAAACAGTGAAATCACTAACAAAAAGGAAAAAAGTTTTTTAAATGTGGCGCTAAATAGACTGCAGAAGGGACACTTGTTTACAGTATGGGAGCTGCAACAAGGCAGAGCATCAACTACTGCTAGGAACATGACACACACTTTTTGCCTGTGCATGTCTACACATGACCACGACAGTGCCACCAGTGTGGATTTGGGGGTGCAGGCAGGTGAATGCACAAATACAGAATCCACGAGTGAGGCGCAACCATGTATGAATGCACTTTGTACATTCGTAGAGCGCAATAGAAATCTCAGAGTCAGTTACAGAATAAAAGTGCTTTCGGGACGCAGGTATAATAACTTTGTGTAAAGTTGATATGATCGGTGTCACGTTAATCAGGTAATAAGTGTATTATTTGAAAGTGACCACAAGTTCTTAGGTCAGTAAAGCTACAAAGACAACTCTCGCTGTGAACTCTGGCTCCTCAGCGCTCACATTTAATGCACAGTAGCAGGGAGAAGCACTGTGACTTGTTGCTTTGCACTTAGCGGTTAAGGTGGCGTTGTGACCTCATTAAAGGCGCGGAGGGGCATTCCCTATGTTTTACCAAAGTATTATGTTTCTAAATACGTGACATTCATATGGAAACATTTTGATCTTAACTAGCGGTGTAAGTGCTGTTCTTGGGCTTTTGGTACCATTTTATGTTGCAGACCAAGTACAAATTGACATTTTCAAGCTGGTTTTGGTTAACTCCTTAACGTTGGAAATTGGAACTTTCCAATGTAATAACCTGCTGTATTAATATGTTATGCTGTTGACAGAAGTACAAATGGAAAACACACACATACCTACAGAAATTTCCTTGTAGAACAAAATGGAAATGACTTGGGTGGCCTAAACCTTATCAGGTAGACCTCGTATTGGGAGTTATTCTCCTATTTGAGATAAAATGCTAGAGTCTGGAATATCCTTTTTAGTAAATTCGGTTTATGAGTATCTCTGTTGTTTGAAATAGCCTGATTTCCACTGCTTAAAAAGCAGGCTACTCACCGGATCATCTCCTCTGGCCTGTATCAGTGTCACTGTAGCCACTCGGCAGCAGAGTCTGTCAGAAACTCCAATTAACCATGTAAATGTATTTCATAGCATCACATCTCACTTTGTCAGAACCCCTGCTGCCTTTCTATCATTAACATAAATGCAGGTGCAAACAGCATTTATGTACTTTGATAGGAAGCAGTTGGAGACATCTCACCGTGGGACCCAACATTTTCAGATTGTATACATCTGTTCAGATAATGTATGTGGCCCCAGCAACATGAACACAAGGATGGGAGCATCTGCCCCCAAGACCATTTGCCATATAGCAGGTGCTTACATCTTTATTTATGCAGATAGTTGGTGTGATAAGCTGAGTGGGGATAAAGGAAAGAATTTCGACAGCGGTATTTAGATGTTATGCAAGCCAGAAGTACAGGCTAGGCATTTTATGTTTGTAAAAGTCTACTACTAATAGGAATGGAAATTTGTAAGTCTAGTCATGCTTTGAATGAACATCTTGTCTTTAAATTAATTGGCACAGAAACCCTAAAAACATTTACAGAAATTCCAATGTCCAACTTATATTAGAAACAGCAAGTTATTATTTTGGTTTTGATAAAGTAACTTTAAATGATTTTGAATGCATTTTGCTAAAAGTTCTGAAAGGAAAACAGTGCTCTGTTTTTTTCAAAAATTCTAATACTACTAAGAGAATCTTGTGATGATATTTCTTAAAATTGGAGAAAAAATGCAAATGTCATTAGTTTAAATATGTTATAAGATGTTCCATGAATATAAATTGAGTAAAATAAATTTCAAAGCATTAACATTTATAATATTTTTGTCAAAAAAATTTTTTATTTAAGCTGTATTCTAACATTTCCAACTAGTGATATTTAATTATAATTTATATTTTTATTAGGATAAATTACCTTTAAACACTTCATTTTCACAACTCTGTCTCATGGATCTGCCGTATTATATTCTCACGAGGGAAAAGCGTGAAGGAAACAAAAACTTATCACCCAAAAGCAAGACATTTCCAGATTTTATTTTCTATTCTCATTCACATACACACACAAAAAATCAGACTCTTGAAAGAGCTTGAACTAGGTTTCATGTAGTCGGCAGTTCTCAAACATTTTAGTTTCAGGCCCCTTTACGCTCTTAAAAACTATTGAGGACTCAAAGAAGATTTTTTTATGTCAGTAGTGTCAAATGGGATTTACCATATTTGAGATTATAAACTGAAAAAATATGTGTTTGTGAATTCATTTTAAAATAACAGTAATCTCACTACAGCTTAACATAAATAACATATTTTGTGTAATTGGCTATATTTTCCAAAGCAAAAGAATTCGTGAGAAGACTAGCATTGATTTATGTTTTTTGCAAATCTTTAAAGTCTGGCTTCACTGAAAATGGTAGGAGTGTCCTATCTGGTCCTGCATTCAGTATGTTGTGCTATATTGTTTATGTTGAGGTATTTGAAGAAAATCCAGCTTTGCAGTCACTGGAAAGGGAGGGAGTATTTTAATAGCCTTTTCAGATAATTGTGGGTAATTTTCTTTGCTGCTACATCAAAATGTGTCAGATAACTATACCTGAGTTTAAACGAGTCCGGTAGCAGCTTAAAGTTTAGTTGCAATGTGAAGTTTGAAACCGTGTCAGTGTACTTCTTGTATTCTGTTACATTTAGGTCCATCGTGCAACGTGTATTAGAAAACAGTTCACTGAGTTACGCAGATCTTCTATATATGTCATTTTATACAATATTTTAAAAATCATATTTGTTAAAATAACCAGCAGTCTTACCTGAAAAATCACTAAGTCTAGGGAAGCTTCAATATCCTGATGATGGATTCAAGTTTTCCAACATTCTAATGCTGCTCGAAAGAATGATTTTTATCATTGGCCATGGGTACTGCCAGATGTTTCTTCTTGTAATGACAAGGCTCGTTCATTCACGTCTGAGAAAATGTCTGCGAGGTACCCAGGTCTGAATATGTTCTCTCAACATATGTGTGTCAGATGTTCTTTCAAGTCAAGATGGTTATTCCATGAAGAGCAGCTAGTCCAGCTTCAGACCATCACATGAGCACTGTTCCTCGTGGCCACCGTCATGCCTCAATGAGCAGCGGAAGTGCTCTGGGGGGGATGAACCGTGTCATCGTACAGAATTTTTAAAAGGCCCGTAAGGATCAAGGTTTAAGAAAACTGAAATTTTATCCTGCGTTTTTGTTCTGCTGAGGGAGTATGGTGGCAAAGGATGTGGCTGCTTGGACAGTTTGCTGTCACTGCCTGAGTTCACTTTTATCCAGTTACGTCCTTTGCTCCATCAATGCAACATGTGCAGAGGCCGACAGGGTAGAAAAGGCAAGTGACATCTTATTACGAGTATGAAAAGAGAGTGTGAGGACCCTCCCCAGGTTGGCAGACCATACTTTGAGAAACCGTGCTCTAGTCTAATCCTCCCTTGGTAAAAAGAGAAACTTAAGGCCAGGAAAGATGATCTCGCGCAGGCTCACTCCAGTAGTAAGTGAAAGAACCAAAGCCAGGCCTCTGTTCTCTTTCTTGCATGTAATGCAACTCGTCTCGTTTACCCCGAGGAGCTTCCCCCTCACCACCCAAAAAAAGAAAATTCTCAGATGCTCTGTCAAGGTGACTAAAGGGGCAGGACGTACCACATGAGGAATTTAGAAATTCTTTCAGCATTTTCACACTTCTTCATTCAGTCCTAATGTTCTTCATTGACCTCAGTTTTAGAAGCAAGAGCAATAGGATTTGAAAAACATCTGGGAAATTTATATTATAACTGAAATTATAAAAGACCTTAGTAATGATTTTTTTCCTTTCATTTTTGCTCATCATAAAAAACCTCTTTAAGTCGGTACCTAAAAGTGTTATTAAATTGATTGTGTAATTGATGCTTTAAAAAAGTTACATTTTGACATAGGCCTAGAGGGTTTGTTCATCAGAAGCTCTGTGAAAGGACACCATGGAGTTTGGGATTAAAATATACACACGACTATATATAAAACCAACAAGTACCTACTGTATAGCACAGGGAACTCTACTCAATAACCTATAACAACCTATAACAGAAAAGAATCTAGAAGAGAATAGATATACATGTATACATATAACTGAATCACTTTGCTGTACACCTGAAACTAACACAACATTGTAAATAAACTGTATTTCAATAAAAAAATTTTAAAAAAAAAGAAGAGGAAGGCCACCACGGAAGAAGCCTGGCTTTTAAGCACTAGGGCACTGTGAAGGGACTCCCTCTGTGTTAATTTCCTTAAAATCTTAAATTTCCTGTGAGTCTCCAGTAGCCATGCTGTAGACTCCTGTTAGGAAAAGGAAGCGTGCGCTCTCTCCTGAGGGTTACACTCTGATTGGAAAAGGTTAGTCAAAAGGATCTTCATTTTCCCAGCGTCGAGTTGGTTGGTGTGGCACTCACAGCCACTGGAGGAGACCGACAATATAAACAGAGTCATCGCCAACCCCCTTCCTTAAGTTCAGTGTGTTGGAACGGAAGGAGAGCAGCTTTGGGGCCAGAGTGGGTTCACACCCATCTCTCACCTACCAGCTTGTGACCTCGCCAGGAAGTTTCAGTTCCTGCATCCGTGGCCCAGAGATGTTACTATCGAGAGCGGGTGGAGGATGAAGTGAGATCATAACTTAAGCACCGAATCTGACTCTTGACGGAGGGACATTTTAGTCCTTCACAAGGGGGTTTAAGGGTTTAGGATGAGGAAAGATAGAGTTAATAAGTAGAAACGGGGAGCATATACTCTACCTATGGTAAATTTTCTCACAAAGAAAAGAAAGGAGGTAGGGCAGTAGCTTGAAGAGGAGAGAAAGCCCAAGGATTATTTATGGTTGTTGGGTTTGTTTGTATAGTTTCTTGTCCAGCAAAAGCACAAGAGAAAGCAAGACAATACAGCTGAGAGCTATCAGGTCACTCATTTAGTGAATAACGTATTGCCTGATGGCCACGTACCAGACAGGGACTAGGGACCGAGGTCCTGGCAGTGAACAAAGCCAGCCCCTGCTTCCTTGGAGCTTACATTCTAGTGGGAGGAGACAGGTGATATAATCTCATTATAAACATAAGTGCTGTGAATGACAATTAAAGAAAACAGTTGAGCACCTGGGGTGGAGCACGGCCTTCAGGTGGGATGGTCGGGAAGGCCTCCTGAAGGCCCGGGGCTCGCTGATGGTGTAGGAGCCCAGAGGCAGCGGAGGGGCCTGGAGACAAGTGTGGGTGCAGCAGGTGTTGGGAACACCCCATTTCCTGATTCTGAGATACACATCTTCTTACCTTTTCGTGCTTTAGGACTCGGGGCATATGGTATATATTTAGAGCAATAGGGCCTCGCCCTCCTGACCCCACCCCAGGAAAAAGTAACCATATTTGTGTTGTATAATTAAAGAGGAGAGTTTAGAAGTAGGAAGCAGGGCCAGTGACCTCTCTCTTCCGCACCAAGTGTCAGTCACTTGAAGCTGCTAAAACAAAGTACCATGGACCGAGTGGCTTCCAAACAACAGAAATTTACTTCTCAAGTTTAGAGGCTGAAAGTCCAAGATCAGGTGCCAGCGTGGTCAGGTTCTGGTGAGAGCCCTCTTCTGGGCGGCAGGCTGCCATCTTCTCAGTGTACGCTCCTGTAGCAGAGAGAGAGGAAGAGAAGTCTCTGGGGTCCCTCTTATAAGGGCACCAATCCCACTCATGAGGGCTCCACCCTCGTGACCTGATTAACTCCTAATACCATTACACTGGAGGTTAGCATTTCAATATGTGAATTTGGGGGTGGGGAGGGAAGGCACAAATACTCAGTTCATTGCAAGGTCAATGCCAAAAATCACTGACAAGAGAGAGAGCCATGGGGGAAGGGTAGGGTGGGGCAGAGGGGTGGGGCCTCAGACAAGCAGTGGGAGAAACCTGGGCTGGTCCCAGTGAGGGACTGAAGGGAGTCTGCTAGGACAAGAAACTGATTGTGGAATCAGTCTGCAGCCTCAGACTGGAAACCTGACATTTATGATGTTGTCCAGTGTTCACAGTGGTTGGATTTCTCCAGCACCAGGCAGCAGGCAGTGGGAGTGGAAAGCATGGGGGAAGTAGGGGAACCAGGTGGGGTAAGCACTGTGGAAAGACGCACGGCATGCTGGGAGTATCCAGGGATGATCAGGCAGGAAGCCAACTCCAGGACCAGGAGTATTTACCTAAGTACACATACCTATGTACGTGCAGAGCCTCGGGGAAAAGAGAATGCAGGTGGACTGTGTCATCACTCCATCCCCTTGGAGAAAATGGGGAGTTAACGCTTACATGTTCCTAACCTGTGGACGAGAGTGAATGTTTCCTTCAGCCAGGTCTGTAGTTGTCATCCAAAGAACAATAAAGATACTGATGGAGGAGAAGCCGGGCAGAATTCAAAAGGAAAGGAGTCCAGATTGGTCCCACAGCTTTCACACTCTGAGGTCTTCGTGGTTTTGTACCTCAGAATCTGTACAGTGTATGGGGGTTAGCTCACGGAGGTCCAGACTGGTCAGCCCCGTGGGAATAACTCCCACAAGCCCAGGACCTTGGTGCCAGCAGTGCCCGGTGCTTCCTTTTCTTTCTCTTTATTTTCTTCCAAGTGTCAGTATCATAGGTGGTCTCTCTGTGTTAAGGTAAGATGTACCTTGATTGAAGAAGTGAGGAACGGTAAAGATTCAGCAAGCAGGAGTTTTAGGGAATAATTATCCACGTAACAAAGAGATACGCGGTGCTGGACATTGGTACTTACAAATCATGAACTGTTTGACATACAAGCTGAGGTACAGAAAGATCCAGAAAAAAACAAAAATGTCCTAAATCAGTGTGAGTTGTGAAGATAAAATATCTGTACAACTCTGCCATAAAGCAGTGGAACCATTATTTCATTTTTTAAAATGCAGTTTGCACATTCTTTAAAGATGTCTGTTCTATATATATACAGCAAATCTACTTTTGAAATTATGGTATAAAAATAAGAATATCTTTGTGATTCCAGTCCCTTGCTTTTAACTATCCTGCTGTTGAAACATTGTGATCTTTACCACTCTAGTTTCATAATCATGGTATTTTGACCAAAAGCAAGAACTTTCTGCACTGTCCTAGTTTAGTCGTTCCAGCTGACTGCGTGTTCTGATGTTGAAACCTTGTCTTTCTGTTCATCCCACTAAGGAAAAGGTTTTCTTCACCAACTGTCATCCCAGATATGTAACTGTTCCAACTGATATTGAAATATAAGGTGTAAACAGAAGGGGTCCATTTGTAACTCGGTGGTGGAAGATTTCTTGCCCTGAGACGTTTATGTAGCTCACTAAAGCCCTTTTGCAGGAGGTGTTTCCCTGCTCACCAGTCCTGTTGAGAAACAGCTGACTCAGAAGAAGTCGGCATCTCCTGGAAAGACAGCGCGCACAGGTATTTGTTCTATGGGAGTTAGAGTGTCCAACGAAGTGATGTGCTGCTTTCACCTTGATGCGGTCCAGTTAGCAAGGCCTTCTGGGTTTCAGCTGTGTGACTCACCTGAACATTCACAATCCTAGCAGTATTAACAGCAAAAAGAATAACGGGAGGACGGGCTTAACAAAGCATCCCTCTGGCTTGCTTTGCGTTCCTCATAGATCGTTAGCTCTTAGTCAAATTCTGGCGCTACTCAGTCATTCTTAGATTTGGGTAAAGATACCAAGTTGACTGCTGTGTAATAGTGAATAAAATCTTGCTCACATTACAGGGTTTTTCGGGGTTTTTTTTTTTTTTTTGCCAAAACGATAAATAACTTCATCTTTCTCGATGCATTAAAAGTAAGAATATATCATAGTTTTCAACTGTTTTTCATCAGAAGCACTTGAAATTAAAAATAGTTCCTCCCAGAATTGAGGACTGATACAGGGGGCTTAATTAAAATGAAGGAGAAATTCACTGAAATTGAGCATTATTAAAAAGTATTTTAAATGTAGTACTTTTTAAATTTTCATTTGGGACATTAATTATATGACCCAAAAAGAATAATTAGCTACTAGAATTGAACAAAAACCACATTGTGTAATTTTTTTCTTTTATTGCCGTTAATGTTTTAGGTAACTGGCTTTTAAATTTGTTCATAAAGAGTGCTTGTTTCCCCATGCTTCGTGACATATTCACATATCTAATTTGTTCGATTTTATGGGCTACAGACCCTCTTTGGATGCTAGACTTTTCTTTCTATAAACAAGCTATCTTAAACTTACTTCTTAATGATCCCCCACCACCACCGCAGCATACTGAAATCTACAAGTGCTGTCAAAGTTCTGGTTGCCCTGACCCACCCTCTGAGAGTCCCCATATTTTCTCTTCCGAATTGAGAAACCCCGTGGCCATTGCTCTCACTGTCCTCCTGAGATGTGGCCAGAGTCGCTAGTCCCACTCTAGACCCCGTCCCTCCCAGGACCCCTGAGACCTGGGCTTACCCCCATCCCCTGAAGGGCCACCAGGGGAGTTTTGTCCCCTGCTAAGCTGGAGAACAACAGCAGTTAGCATCAATGCTCAGTATAAACAAAAGAGGAGAGGGTGTCCCCAGAAAACAGCCCTTTACAATGCACGTATGTTCACTCCTATTCACTAGAACTGTTCATTCATCTGCTTAGCACTTTGTCAACTGGATGCAAAAATTGGGGGGCGGGGCAGGGGAAGAGAGCCTGATAGGCTGGATCAGATGTAACAAGTGAGCTGTCAGAGAGAAGTGCTTTACAGGTTTATGGGGAGCATCGTTCACAAGTAATAGTTATTTCCTCCCGCTTTCCTTGATTTACCTCTTAAAAAAGAAATACCCGTTTAAGGGTTCAGTGCTGCTGCCGTATGATTCACGGTCAAGATTTGTGCGTTTTTTCCTCCCACCAAAAATAAATGTCAGGAGCTTCGTACTTCTTGGCAAGAGAAGGTAGGAAACTGCTGAGAATCTAACATGTGGTAAGCACTACCCTGGCACGTTTAATGCGTACTTTCTTCATTTAATCCTGACAGCGACCAGATACTATTATGCCCATTTCATAAAGGGGAACATTCAGGCTGAGTGACTCTCCCAAACCACGAGACAGAGACAGGAGTTGAACCCACATCTGTCTGAACCCCCAAACCCGTGATCTTACCACTAGAGACTGTGATGGTGACTGTCACCATGCGTAATAGCTTCCAGGCAGCAGGTAGACCTGGGAAGAGCCTTTGGAGTCACGCGGGCCAAGGCTTGAGTTCCAGCCTGTTACCCGCTGGCTGCAAAATCTTCATCTGTAAAATGCACGTAACAGTAACTCCTGACCCAGCGCGTTGTGGGGATTAAAGGACATAACGCGCGCGAAGTATTTTGCACAGCACCTGACACGTAAATTGGGAACATGCTCGCTTCCTTTGTACAGTGTCAGATTTCCTGAACTTGGGCTCCTAGTAGGATGACTCTACGCGGGCTGAGTGCCGTAGATGTGTGGACTGGAGTGATGCTTGGCTTCCCGAGTCCTTGGAAACAAAGCACCCGTGTGCCTGTGTTGCCAGCGCGCTTTACGGTACCATCTCTCCCGCCAGCACTCAGTACAGCCCTGTAGATGGCGCCGCAGAGCCGGGACATGCGGGGGAACGGGTGGGCGATGGCTCCACGTGTTTGTAGGTTTTTCAACAGAATTAAGTTGAGCTGCCTTGTGTTCTGAGACGTTTCTTTCATCTCAGATTTCTCCGGGGTTTTACCATGCTTGTTCTAACCAGAGACCATCCTGGGAAACAGTTTGAACCCCAACTGGAACTTATTATTGGAAAGCCAAGTGGGAGGGAGGACAGGGATGCCAACCAATAAAGTTTAAGATAGGGTTTTTCAGTTCAATAACGTTAAAACCTAAACAAGTCCTAAAAGTTTTGGCTCTTTCGTGGCCAAGACTTGGCAACACTTTCGCTCTGAGCCTGGAGCCAGGGACTGCGTCAAGAGCGGGGGGCCCCCTCTCTCCACCTCCGCTCCGGCTTAGCCGCGGGCCCTCGGGTCCCCACAGGTGGAATGAGGGGCAGCCGTGCCCGAACCAGCCAAGGGTCGGGTGGGAAGAACTCTGTTCAGAAGCAGCGCTGCGGGCCTCGGTTCATGCCGGTGGGAATCGGGAAGTGAGCTGCTTGCGGCTCTTGGACAGTCACCCGCCCCGTGTTCCTGTCTCTTAACACGGTGTGCGGGGCCACGTTGTGGCACAGTTAGAGGGGGCTGGCTCAGATGCGGGCGCGCGGTGCCACTGGGCCCTCGGCTTCCATCCGCCGCCTGGCAGGGCAGCTGACACGCACCAGCCCCGGGCTCTGGAGGAGATGGAGGGGGACGCACACGGTGCTTTCTCCGGACAGATACCTGGCCGCCTTTCTGGGTTTGTCAGAACCCTGTGGATAGGAAGTGGGAAACTCAGCTTTGAATATCTGCTTTTACCTTCAGGTGACTATTACCTTTTCATCAGTTCTCTAATAAGTGGGCTGTTGGAAAGAATCATTTGATGGTAATTGAAGTTTGGAGATATGACAAGCCATCGCTATTTCAAATTTTTTTCTTCTCCTTAAAATCCAGAGATAAAAATTATATTTTGGAGCTAATTAGGGCAATTTTGTAAAGAATTTTCCCCCTTTTGAGGGGAGGATGAAGGAGAGGAAGGAAGGTCACTGCTTTGCATTGGAATGGGACGGACCTGGGTTGTGTGGATTTTGGCATGTAATTAACTTCCTCAAGCCTCTTTTTGCCTCATCTGTAAAAGGGGACAATAATGTTTATTTGCAGAGTTTGCATAAGGATTCAATTAAAAGACCAGCATAGATTCTAGACCATAATAAGGACTCATTGCCTCCTCGTTTTCCTTTAATCCACAGTTAGATCAAATTCTCACCCTGTAAATGTCACTCTTCAAAATAATTGTTCAATATGCTTAACATATTAAAAACAGTCCACATTTAAAATCCTAATGCTAAGTATTTGCATTGTAGAACTGTGCAAAAATTAATTTTACTGAGTGAGGCTTTTATGTTTTCAGTTTAGAAAAGTCCATGTTTAGTGCCTCAGAGTCCTGTGGGTCTAACTGTGTTACGGGTAATTCCGCAGGATTTCCAGAAATGATGAATGTCAGTAGAAATTTCGACTTACCATTTAGTGCACAGTTCTGTGAAATCTGTAAGTCAGTAGGTGACAGGTGACGGGGTTTAGATCACACCATCTGGCAGAGGCCTTGTAAGTGTGTCGTGGAGTAAACCACTGTTGCAACTACGAGGCCAAGAAAGCCTTCCCACAATCAGACAGCTCAGTGTTTTAAAAAACTTAATGGCATTTGCAGTTTCTCTAAACACTCCTATTGATCAAACCTCTTTAAAAAGAAAAAGAAAAGAAAACCCCTGTAGTTATTGTAGCATAACTGACCTTTATTGCAGACGGCCCTGTTTTATTTTAAAGAGCCCGTGTTGGGAGGAACAGTTCTCAGGACTGCGGTTGTCCTTCGGGGATGAGCTCTGATGCTTCTCAGGGCTGAACCTTGGGGGGTAGTGATGAACTGCCTGTCAGACGATTCGATTACTTCCCTTATCATTAGCGATTCTCATCATTAAGTAGGCAAGGAAAGTAAAAACCCGAGATGCTCTCAAGGTGTCATCTGGACACAGTCATTTACGTACGGACGCACACTTACCCATCACAGATATCCCCACGGATAACCTTTTGCAAAACGGATCCAAAAGGGAAACTTTCGTTTTCCTTTTATTCATTCAAAAAATATTTGTAAGTACCTCCTGTGTGCCAGGCCCCGAGAGCATTCAGTGGGAGACACACATTCAGCCCACCCCGACCTGTACTTCCCCCGGTGGCTCCACCCCGAAGGCCACACTAAGGCCAGTTTCTTTAGTTTCCTTTGAGAGAGATTCTGTGTGTATACAGGAATAGATCTGTGTGTGTTTCTCACTGCTTTTTTTTTTAAATCCAAGTGATAGCATACGGTAAACCTCACATCTTGGAGAGTATTCCACATCAGTCTAACTCATTCTTCTTTTCCACTGTGGCACAGTATTCCGTTGTATGGTTGGATGAGTATTGTATTAGTACCCTGTTGCTGGACGTTTTAGTAATTCCTAGGGGTTCTTTTTTCCTTCTATTTTTGTGGCCTCGCCGTCTTTCTCCTGCCTTGCTTTTCTTCTGATGCATCGTTTCATTCCCTATCACTGCATCATTAATGATTCTGGGAGGTGGGACTCAGCACCACCTTCGTGAAGACCCCACCCTTGTATGTAATCCCCAACAGATCCGGGCAGGCATGAGCAAGTTAGCTTACTGTGCAAGGCCTTGTCTTTTCACCCCACAGACTTCTCGTGACTAGCTTGTGGTTAGTGATCATGAAGCCAGTTGATACGCTCTTCTACGCCAGCACCCACTTCTTTGAATTGCAGGGAACTGAAGGATGACTCTGTGCGGCGGGCCCCGTACTTCTCACCCAGGGCCCTGTGGTCTCAGGCCACCAGGCTGCTCACCGATCAGTGTTCTCTGTTGCCGGGACAGCTGGTTACCCTAAAGAGTTTCCTGTGCTCCTGGACCACGGTCGGCCTCCTTTTCTTTTGACTGCCATTGCTCTTTGTGTGTGATTTTATTTCCACTGTAATGGACGAACTCTTGAAGATCAGTTGAAGCACATCCACTTTTTTTTTTTTTTGCGGTACGCGGGCCTCTCACTGCTGTGGCCTCTCCCGTTGCGGAGCACAGGCTCTGGACGCGCAGGCTCAGCGGCCATGGCTCATGGGCCCAGCTGCTCCGCGGCATGTAGGATCCTCCCGGACCGGGGCACAAACCCGTGTCCCCTGCATCGGCCACCAAGGCAGGCCGAAGCACATCCACTTTACATGTATCGTAATTAGCTCCCTCCCTCGCCTTTGGAATGGCTCAATAAAGATAGTTGGTTTCATTGCTGGAAACCTTAACTGTCAGAAGGTTGCTTCCTTACACTTGGTCATAAAACCTAGGAAGCCCCTTCCCAGTGGAAGTTTTGGGGACCTTGACGTGACCTTGACCACCGCTTGTTGCTTCAGCTGCATCGTCTCTTCTTTGTTATTTCTGCTCCTCATTGTGCTGGCGTCGCCGTTCTCTGCCTCTGAGGGTCAGTTTTCTGTTTCTAGCTGTTCCTCCTCTCTTCACTCTAATCCCCGTCTTTTTCCCTCCTCGCATGTCTGTTTTCTTTAAAGCGACGTCTACTCCAGAGCTTGCTTGTTTCTGCCACTATTTGTGGGGTTCACATCCCAACAGCATCACTTACTGTCTCTCTTGTTAGTTCCTCAGGTGGTTCGTCAGTTGGCCTCACCTCTCCCCTTTATCTCAAAAGGTTTTGTTGTTGTTTGGTTTGGTTTTTCGTTTGTTTGTTTGTTTTTAAATCATGGTGCAAACCCATTTCCTTATGCTGGCAGTGGGCAAATTTTCAAAGTAATTTGGCATTGTTCAAGCTTGCTTTTAAGTTATGGTTTTTTTTTTTTTTCTTTCAGCCACTGGTCACTTTATCACAAATACCACTTACAAATTAAACAAATAATTATCAGATTTCTGAGCCCATGCCTAACCCTGTTCCAGGCCCTGAAGAGGCAGATAAACTCCCCTCCCTCGAGAAATTCACTCCAGAGGTGGGGGGGCTGCGGACCATAATGAAGTCCGTGAGCACGTGTACGGGAGAAAATTAAAACAGGAAGGCGGGGCAGGGAGCTCAGAATGGGGTACAGGTTACTGAGGCGCTCAGGGAAGAGTTCATCACGAAGAGGCCGTTTGAACAAAACTTGAAGGGAATGCTGCAGCAGGTACCGGCGGTCACCTAGGGAAGCAGTCAGGGTGGTGAGAGCGCAGGCGAGGACCAGCCCCGGGGGGGCGGTTGGCGTGCCTGGAGGCGGTGCGGGTCAGAGGGCTCCCAGGAGCCGAGGGCGCCAGGCCCTGGAGGCCCCTGCGAGGACTTGGGCTCTGGCTCGGGGACGAAGAGCCGACTGCACAGACTTGAGCAAGACAAGTGACATGTCTTGTGCTGCGATGCGTTACTGTCACGTACTATTTCAAGAGGACTCGCGGCTAATTAAGGCCAGCATAGCCTTTCTTCCAGCTCTTCTCGCTATAAATATTGTGTGCTCGATCACTTAGGAGTATGGCCTAGACAGAAATCACCCAATGTTTCTTCTTTTTTCCCTCCCTCACCCCGATAGGTTGTGTAGATGCAAAGACCATTGTGATTGTTAGTGGAATTATTTAATAAGCCTTGTCCCTAGGCAACCAAAAGCTTTCAATACTTTTAAGCTCTCTGCAAACTTTCACCAGTTCTGATTTAGTATATTTATCAATACGTACAACTTACGTCAGTACTTCTTCCAGAAAGATGAGATGAGGCTTAACATGAAAGACGTTTAAATTTAAAGGCTGTGAAAATAGAAGTAAAAAAATGAATTAAATTATGCAGGAAGATGAGGCAAATGTAGCATATCAATTTGGGTGACTGTTGTGAGGTGATCGACCAGTTTACCCGTGAACTTCATGGTAGCAAAGCCAAAAGGGAAAAACAACAGATTACATAATTATCCTTGTCTGATGCCCCCAGACCGTAACACGACTCTTTTTCCCTCTTCCTCTAATGTAAGCTACCAAAATAATTTGGTCTGTCAGGATATATTTCAGCCTTATTCCTCCTGTGCTACTATTTGTTTACTCGCAGAGTGTCATTTTTGCTGAAAACATCAATTTTCTGCTAAAATTGCCACTTCACTAACTGTAGACATGAAAATCAAGGTTGATTTTTTTTAATGTTCATTTGTCTGCTTTACCAGATTGCCAGCTACCTAAGGCAGAAATTGTATCCATTCATCTTTAGATCCTTGGTGGCCCCTAAAGAAATAGTTCTTCAGTCCTCTTCCTATGACTCCAAAACCTAACAGGCTCTGAAAACAGAAAATGTTATCAAACGTTGGGTACCAAAACTCATTCAGAGGCAAAGCCTGAACTGAAATAAGACCCTTTAAAAACCTTCATGTTTTTCCCCCTTGTGAAGACTCATGTGTTACTCCAGAGGTGGTACTAGGTACTAGGTACTAGGTACTAGGTTCCCCCTTGTGAATACTCATGTGTTACTCCAGAGGTGGTACTAGGTTTAACTAGGGGTACTCGGCAGACTCTGCTGGGTGTTATGTAACATCTGGCGTGAACATCTTACTACTTTCCTAAAATTTGAAAGTGTAAATTCCAAAATACATCTGGCCGCAGTGGTTTCAGAAGAGGACTCACGGGCCTGCCACATCCACTGTCTAGAATAGTGTAGGTACCTGGTAAACACGCGTTGAAGTGAAGCTTGACTAACACGAGGTACTTAGAAATGGGAAGCTCCTCTGAAGCCAGGCCTTGAGGCCTCAGGGGATCAAGTCAGTGAATCAGCCCTGAGAAGCAAGAACTGTTTCCTTAATTGTCCCTCAGAGCAGTAATCACTGCTCTTCCGTCAGCCTAATAAATCTGGGGAATGTGAAGTGTTAGTCTGTCAGTTAAAGTTGTTCCTCTTGGTGTCCTGGAAGGGGCTTTTTGTGTGATTCATGTATTTTTTATGTTGTCTCTGTATCTTATCACTGTGTATCTTTTTGTTTTTCTTCCAACATGCTTGTAAGGTGTCACATCAGCTTTTTTAATACCGGTGATTTAATTGCAAAAGCACACATAAACAGTTTGGAAGGTATGAGAAGAAATCCACAAGTCACACGGGAAAACAGCCACCAAGCCAGCATTCAGGCTGGAATTCATCCACAGTGCAGAACGAATTGGCTGCCAGTGGGTCAAACTGTGTATCCTGAAATTGAGTGAAAAAGAAGTTTGATACAAGAAACATTTGTTTCGTACCAAAGATACAGTGGGAAATAGCAAGGCAGATCCAATACGGGCTTCACGCTCACAGAGCTTAATAGGGAAAGCAAGACATTTATATGAAAGAAATAGAGTACAAGGCAGAACATGCCAGAGGGTGGGCAGCCCGGGAGCTTGGGGGAGGGGTGGGGTCGCCCTGGCAGAATTAGGCCAGTGGAGAGGACGGACTTGTGGAATACAAGGAGGGGGAAGCCCCAGCTCTCAGGAAGCTCTGTGTTTAGTCGTAGAGATGCATAAACAGATAAATTACCGTGGAGAGTGGTGAATCATCAGTCCTGGGAGGGTGGGCAGGAGCTGACCTTCAGGCTGGGTCTTGAGGAACACGGGGTTTGCCCCCAAGGGCAGGGCTGGGTCTAGGGATGCTTCTAGGCAGAGGGAATGGTAAGATGCTGATGTGACACCAGCGTGACTTTTTATGCTGCATTGTCCTTGCAGGTGAATCAAACAGCCCTCCTGGAACGATTCAGGGTGGGAAGGGTCTGCAGGGTAAGAGTCAGTTTAGAACCATCGCTCCAAAGCTTGCACCCCGAGTCCTGGCGCCCAGAGTGGTCCCGGGCCCGGCGCCCTCCCTCTCTGACCACGCGCATCCAGGCCCCTCCCTCGGCTCGAAGGCCCTGGGGATGCCCCCCCAGAATTACGCGCTGATGCAGGTGGCCGGCCAGGAAGGGACCTTCTCTCTCGTCGCTCTGCCACACGTCGCCTCGGCTCAGCCACTCCAGAAACCCAGACTGCCTCTGCCCAAGAACCTGAAGCTGCCCATCCCCCGGTACCAACGCCCAGGACATAGCAAAGGAGCCAGAAAGAAACCGGGGTGCAGCTCCTCCGACAGGGGCTGTAGCCAAGCTCCCGCCCAAACCCAAGCGGCCCCTCCCCTGCCTGAGCATCCCGAGGCCCCGCACAAGCCCAGCCCACCCAAGCCAGCGCTGGCACCCGGCCAGGCCCCGGCCTCGCTGACCAGTGGGGGTGGCTGTGGAGACCCTGGGCCCCCAGGGACCAGCGACCACGGAGGTCGGGACCCTCCCGCCGCCCCAGCGCTGTCCACACTGGAGGAGCCCTCTGCCGAGCGGGGCCTCCCGAAGAGTTCAGGGAGAGCAGGCGTTGCAGGCAAGAAGCCCTCCAGGAAGCCTGCTGTTGCCAGGGGAGAACTTAGAAAACAGGTCGACCCTGCCAGGGCCACGACCCATTTGTCGCCAGGCGTTATTGGAAACGCGGTTCAGGTGGTCCCTTCCATCCCCAGAGGTAAACTGCCCATCCTGCCCTACTCAAGAGCGAGGGCGTCGCAAGTTTACAAAGGCGGAGCAGCTGTGAACGTTGCGCATGTTTCTCTCCCTGGGCTCAGGGCAGCCGGTGATAAGACCTGGTCCATCCCGGAGGGCTTCTGTTCGGCCCCCCAGGTGGCCGACAGGGCACCTGCCCCACAGGCGTCGTGGCAGAGCCCCTGCGACAGGGCCTACTGTCCGGCCACCAAAGCCGACCTCAACCACAAAACAAAACCGAACGGCGGGGCAGCCAAGAGAAGAGGAAGAAAACGGAAGGTGCCGGATGAACTTCTGACATTTCAGGGTAAAAGGAGGAAATGTGTCAGTAATAAGTGTAAAGATGGCAAAGAAAGAGCCAAAGCCGAGCCCCAGGAATCCAGGGACCAGAAACCTGGGGCTGTGAAAAAATACCGCAGCATCATGCCCAAACCTGTCCTGGTCCTGCCGGCCCTGGCTGCCCTGGCCTCGCCCGCGGCCACGCTACAGCCCCCGGCGCCCGGCAGCCGGGAGCACGCGTTGTTCAATCACTCCCTCGCCGCCCCCAAGCATCTGGGCTGCAGGCAGGACGACGGCCCCTCCCCGAAGCCCGGCTCGGCCTTTAGAAATGGGTTCCCCGGCCTCAAGAAGCCTTCGCACGGATGCCACGTGTGCGAGCACGCCTTCCAGCCCAAGCAGCACCTCCGCGAGCGCGCCAACACGCACAGCGACAGCCGGCCCTACAGCTGCCGGCTCTGCCGCAAAGCCTACGTGCGGCCGGGCAGCCTGAGCGCACACGTGCGGCTGCATCACGGCGACTTCCGGCCCAGGAGGCTCGTGTGCTGCGAATTCTGCGCGAAGGTGTTCGGCCACGTCAGAGTCTACTTCGGCCACCTGAAAGAGGTGCACGGGGTGGCCGTCAGCACCGAGCCCTCCCCCTGCGAGCCGCAGCCGCAGCCGGGGGACTTGCTGAGGACCAGGGAGCAGACTGCCCGAGGGATGGAGGGACCGGTGGACAGGTGAGTGTGGGGATGCTTCGGATTTGAGGTCAGGGCCAGATTCCACATGCGGCAAGGTGGGTTTGGAAGACCCTCCCCCAGGTTAAGATTTCATAAGGGAGCTGCCACCTCTTCCCCCTGTTCTGTGAAGAGTGGCCGCATTCCTCTCTGGTCTCTGATCATTAGTGATTTTTGATGACTCCGCCTTCTACGAGCCAGGACACAGAGGTCCCTTTGAGGGACGCTGGGGACAGTTGGGCAAGAGATTAATTTTGCATCTGAAATATGAAAGAGTAACTTAGAGTCTATAGTTCTGGTGCTTCCGAGAAGTAATGTTCTCCAAACTCTTGGCCACAGAATGTATACCCAAAGAGCACCATTTAGCCCAGAACACGGCGTGGCAGGTGGCGGGGACTCAGCGCGGCTCTGCCGCACGGACCAGCCCCCGGGTGCGGGCCCGAGGCGCAGCACTTGCCCTGTTTCCCCGTCAGGCCGGGTTTGCCGTCTCCTGTGTCCTTGTCTGTTCAGCGCTGCTTCCCAGCACCGTAAACGAGCCAGCTGAGTAATCTGAAAGACTGCCAGGCGGGTCTGAGAGTTGGAGTAAACCAGGGAAACGCCCTGGTCTGTCCACTTTGCTCTAGGTGATGGGGCGGAGGTTGCGCTGAAGGGAATGCTCGTCAGCACCGTGAAACTTCACCATTTTCCAGCACTTTAGATCCTCGGCCCCTGACCGTTCCCAGTTGTCCTAATGGTTCTAAATCCTTTCTGTTCAATTTCAGCTTGGCCTGTCATATTCATTAAAAATAAGTTACGCCTGTCTTGTTTCCTCCCGGCCTTTCTGGGGGTTTCTCTGTGTCTCTGTAGGCATTTCTGCCCCTTTTCCTGAGGTACATAGCAGCCTCCCCAAAGAAACCTCACTTCTTAATTGTTGAACGGAGTCCATGCTGAGTTTTAGCTAAGGTGTCCAGCCTGCACTGGGTGCTCAGGGAGAAGGAGGGCCCGGGGGGCGGGGGGACAGTCGCCTCAGCTGGACCCAGCGAGTTCCTGCCGCTCTCCTGGTGCTCACGTCTGTTGCCATGGTAACCAAAGAACAGGTGGCTCCCGGGGGAGCCTCCTTCCGAAGTGGACCCTGCGGGCGTGGGAAGTGTGAGGCCCCAGGCAGCACTGACCTTGGCCTTCACCGTGGCCTCTGCCTCCCACGCGCTCTCTGCTTGCCCCTCCTTCGGCCCCTCTTCGGTGAGTGTGTCTGAGATCCCCGAAGGCCAGGAGCTGTAAGGAGAAGTTCCGCTTGTATTCTTCCATGAGATCTGATACAGACTCTTTCCCCCCTTTCCAGGGAGACCAAGTCCAGCCTGGAAGAAGACCTCCTTCTAAACCAGGCTGATGAGGTCAAATTCCAGATCAGATGTGGCCGCTGTCAGATCACTGCCCAGTCTTTTGCTGAAATCAAGTTCCACCTGCTTTACGTTCATGGAGAGGAAATCCAGGGCCAGTTGCAAGAGGAGCTCTCACCCTCCCCAGGAAGCAGGGGAGCTCAGGGAGAACTGGTTCAACAGGCTGCTCCTTTCTGGAAACATCCTGAGAGAAGAAAGCAGCTTAAGCACCGTCCCTTGGACGGGGAGCTCTGTGCAGTCCCCAGACTGAAAAAGCAACTCTACCTCCGTCATCAGAATGAGGTAGAGATACTTGCGAAACGTGAAGGAGCCCAGCCAGGACCCAGTGAGCCCGGAGGACACCCCCAGGGCCCCGAGGGTCCCGGCCCTGACGCTGCCCTCTCCCCGCCCCGGCCTGGCTTTCGCTGCGTCCTTTGTGCACAGATGCTGGGAAGGAAGGAAGAGCTGCTCCTGCATTGGGAAGAGCGCCACAAGTGCGAGGACCCTCTGAAACTCTGGACGGTTCTCAGCACGCTCTCCAGCCAGGGAGTCATCGAACCTTCCAGCGAGACCGGAAAATGAGACAGGGAGCCAGGGGGTAAGGGGAGGTTTTCTCTCCGCTTCCTCTGTTCCATGGTGGTGCTTAATACCAAAAATCAAGCAGGTTAGGATCAGCTTTAATGAGCACAGGGAGTTTTGTACAGTTTTATTTTATTATGAAATATATATGTATGGGACTTCCCTGGTGGCGCAGTGGTTGAGAGTCCGCCTGTCGATGCAGGGGGCGCAGGTTCGTGCCCTGGTCCGGGAGGATCCCACATGCCGCGGAGCGGCTGGGCCCATGAGCCATGGCCACTGAGCCTGCGCGTCCGGAGCCTGTGCTCCGCAACAGGAGAGGCCACGGCAGTGAGAGGCCCGCGTACCGCAAAAGAAACAAACAAACAAACAAATATATATATATACACACACACATATATATGTACATATGCCCTTGATGCATATTTTTCTAACATAATGCAGTTTTATTTTAAAATTCTATGTCCTGTTAGTATCTGAGACTTTATTTCAGATTCAATAAAAAGATAAATTTGCAGATTGAAATGTAGAGTATTATAGGCTATTCTTCAAGCACGGTTTTTAGTAAAAACACGTGTTCGAGTTATTTCCTGTCTGTGTGCGTGTATGTGTCCTTCTGTTCACATGTTTTCTGTTTAAGTAGGTCGACAAATGTGGTAAATGTCCAGGTGACAAAATCATTTCTGTCTCAACCCTGGCCTATTGTTGATCTTTATCAGATTCTCTAGTTTGTTTGAATATGCCGTAGAGCAGCACCTTAAACAAGGTTCTCATCTGTCATAACTGGAAGTCCGTGTTTTCAGGACTTTGATTTTTTTTAATTCATTTTCTTAAGTGCACATCCGTTGAAGCTTAGGTGCTATAAGTCTGATACCTGTAGTGTTCCCGTCAAAGTCATCAGCCATTTCTTAGTACTTCAGCTAATAGAAAAACCACTTTTTTGTTAAAAAGTTATTTTCAAAAAGTCTTTTGAGTCAGAAAATTTACAACCTGGAGAGTGAACTGGGTAGTTCAGCCCAGATGTCAGGTGTCTCAGCGGCCTTTCCTCTTCCCCAGTAACTTCAGAGGGCTGTCACTGGCTGATCAATTTTAGATGCAACTGTGCCTTTCAAGCCCGGGTCCTCTTTGAAAGTCAGGAGTAAATGATTGCCTGTTAAATTCTTGGGAAATTACCTCGAATCAGAAATGTTGCCATTTGAAGTTTCTGGCCGTCCTGGCTGCAAAATCGTTCTCTCGGAATGCGGGAGTCTGAACACTTCAAGCCACTGGGATCCCGGGCTTTGGTTGAAAGCGCCATGCACGTGGCCAGCCCTGTTCCTGAAGCTGGGCCCGGGCATCGTCATAACATTTTTCTGTGTTAAAGGAAGTTACCTAAACGGAGGAAGACCTAAGTTCTAACTGATGAGCTAGCGGGTCTTAAATCATCTTTCTGAATGTCTCGTTTTAAAACCAAGTGTTCATAAGTACAATTTGGTTCAAATAGCGCAAAAAAAGGAAAACTCAATCCTTGGCTTTTTTGCAAATAGTTTTATAAATTTGAGAATAAGAAGGTGGGATAGAAATCTCGGAAAGATTCTGCTGTGGTTCATCAATCGATCACACTGCACCCAATCTCAGAGAGATACTATCAGACCTCCACTGTGTGAATATTTTTAGAACTCGGCTAGTCACGGGACAGCTTTACCATTCAGCTCAGCATCTAGTTTGTTTTGGGAAGAGTGGTCTCGGAGACACTAACAAATGAGAGCTACCACGAATGCTACTTGAGTTCAAACCATGAAACTTGACTTAAACTCTAAAGTGCTTCTTAGACCCCTCTGTCTTCAGATGCTAAGCAGTATTTCTGAAATACTGGCCAAGAAGGCCTCGGGCAGAGGAGCGGGTCCGGTTGGAGACAAAGGTGTGGGGGGCAGAGTGCATCCACCCCGCACATAGAGGAGAGTCCGAAGTCCCCGAGGTTGCGAGGACTCTCGCCTGTGGCCCATGTTTAATCCCATATTCTTGCAGTGAGAACAAGACAGCAAGGGCTCAGGTAGCCTCTGGAAAGAAATAGAGGGTTAGGATGGGCCAAGAGCAAAGCTGGGGAGATGCAGTTGGCTCTTCACGAAGCGCTCTGCCTGGGTCCCCTTCTCAGGACGCTCCCTGCGTTTCTCCAGGAGCAGCCCAGTGCCACCTAGGTCAGGGAGTTTCTGGTCCTTAATGACGACGCTTCTTCAGTGGGAATGCTGCAAAAAGGGACTCCGACTGGGGAGGTGGATAAAAGGGAATCGTTCAGCTAAAGAACTTCGGGAACAGCTCAAGTTGATTCCCCGGGGGGTCTTGCTTGCCAATCCTTCCGTGGGCGCAGACGTCCCAGCCTACGTAGGTGACCCACAGGCAGTGACGTGTACAAGGAGGTGCTGTGAGGCTTACTGCCCGTGAGTTGCCTTTCGAGGCCCCATTCTCCCACCGGTAAGATGGGAGCCGTGACACCCCCCCACCAAAGCATCTGTCGTGAATGGTCGATGCCACACAAATAGAGCGTGGGGCACACTTGGGCCACGGAGTAACTGGGGGCTGTTATTTATTATACCTTTGGGCAGACTTGCAAGAAGAGGTATGTGGTGCCGTAGAAGGGTAACTTAAAACAGCTCAGGTCGGCCTCACGTCCAGAATTCAAGGATAAAACCTCTGCGGAGAACCACAGACATTTGCATCTTTGCATAAAAAGTGTATTTTAATTTTTAAATAAACTGGGGTTGGGATCACATGGAGGTTTGGCGTCTACTTAGTCAATACAGGAGGTAAACTTCACTAGATGATCTCTGTTCTCAGTTCCACTGTGGGCCACGAATCCCTCCCCGGGGCTGCCCTCCGCGGCCTCTGCTGGCCCTGGTCACAGCGCCCGCCCCAGTGTCCTGAACCTCACAGTGGGCTTGTCTGTTTCCCACACTGGACCATAAGCCTTTTGAGGGCAGGGACTGTGTCTTTGCTCAGCACATAGCCCCAGAGGATCCAGCCCCTGACAAGGAACAGTGTACAATATTTGTTGAAAAAATAGATACGTGAGCAAAAGACACATAAAATTGTCCCTTTCCCTTTCTATGAGTGAATCCAGCTTCAGGAGCTCCCCACCTTAGAGCTAGGAAGGCACGGAGGCAGATTTGGTCTTAAATGCAGCACGTCCATTTCACCGCATGTCTTTTGCTTCTTGGCAAGTTGTCCCAGAGCCAGAAAAATGAGGGGTTTTTTTGGGTTTTTTTTTCTTTTTCTTTTGGCCCTAAATTATTTCTGAAAGTTACAGCATTTTAGATTTGTATTGTTTCATTAGCTGTCACTTTTATTCACGACCCCTTTCGTTTCTCTCTCTTTCTCTGGACCTCTTCCTGCTGGAGCTTGACCGTTCCTCTCATATGGAAAGTTGTCTGTCCATCAGCACGCCATAAATAATCCAACCTGCGTGCATTCCACTGTCTTCCCTGGCTCCATGCTCCTTCCCACCCCCCAGCTGCCCTGCTCCAGTTTTCTGTGGCCCCAGTGACATGATCGTTGGCAATAAATGCTCAGCTCCATTTATTTACTGGAATTCTCAGATCTGGACCAGTTTGCTCCATTCAAGCTGCTGACGTGTTTTGTTAGGTACACATTGTGTAGAATCTCCCCTTTGTGCTGAGCTCGGAGGAAAGGGCCACGGTAAGGATGAACTGGGATTTAACAGGTATTTAGCTTCAACTTTATATGGACTTGCCTAACGTCAGGCAGTCAGCAGCTTATCTGGACTTGGGGTCCAATACATATCTGAACCATATTCACCTCTCCAGGGATGCTCCTTTTGGAGGTGAAATGTTTATTGTATCTCATATTTGGTCATGGTCATGGTTATCCCCATAATAAAACTATAACCGTGGTTTTGCAAGCATATTTTAAACTTGTGTTTAGGATGTTAGCTAAGTAGTACATCACATCTTCCGTGCTCAGAAGTGTGAGAATGTTTCAATGTGTTGTCTTAACCCTAGGAGAAAATCCAGGGTCTACTGAAGGAGACCAAATGTGACACTTGTTCTGATTTTGATGTGAAGCTAAACAGGTTTGGGATTTTTTTTTTTTTCAGTGAAACTTGCTCACATGTTCAAAATTGCCCACCACGCCGTGGTCAGCTTAGCCATAAAGAATTCACCTGTAATAGGATGGCAGTACTTGCCTCTTTCAGTACATTCCACAAACAAAACTGCAAGTGGTTAGCATCACAATAGATCATGTTTTGATAAATCAGCCACTAAGTGCTACTCAAAAAAATGAAAGATTTTACCTTCTGTCATTAAGTAGGAATTTAATCTCCAGTCAGGTGTGGCAAAGAGACCGCCCACCAGGTGTTCTAAGGGCATTTGCAGAAACAGCCATGAACTTGATCTGATTATCGCCTGAGTTGTCATGCAGACCTTACCACAAAAATCTGGCCCCGGAGGAGATCCAGGGGCTCAAACATACGAGCTGCAGGACCCTCCCTAAGCTCTGGCTATTTCCGGAAGTCATTGCTAAGTGTGTGCTCTTATGAAACTAATACACTGCCTTTCCCCAGTCTCATCCAAATTAAAGCACAGTGAAATTTTTCCTAAGACATTCATTGAACCAAGCCTTTTTGACAATGGTCACAACTGAGGAAAGTTGAAATATCCAGGAAGACTTAAGTCCTTTGAATGGTGTTTATTCTTTCTTGAAGTGAAGGGTGGGTAGGGCCAGCACGAGGGCAGCAGTGCCACGTCAAGACACGGCATGAGGAACTTTCCGATGATGAAAGGAAAGGCCCAGTGGGGTGCCGTAGGGTAGTGGCGAGCCTGGGTCTAGGGTCCAGGCAGCAGAATGGGATTAATAGTTTGGTACCACCTCCATGGAACAAGCCAAATGTGACAATTTCTATCAAAATCTTTTTAAAATGCACAGACGTTTTGACCCAGGAACTCCACTTCCAGGAATCTGGCCTGTAGATATTACTGCACGAGTTCACAGACAGATGTGGACAAAGAAGGGCGCCTGCCATATCAGGAAACAAAGGATGTTGCAGCCGTCAAGCTGTCAGCCACTGCAGCCGCCCCAGGCTGTGCACCCAGAGCGGATTCGGGATGGAGACACCCAGGATGCCGGCCCCAGATAGCTAAGGTGCATATCAAAGGCATCATTTCAGTGAGCCCAGACCCTTGCGTCTTCCCATACACAGAAAATTGCTAAATTCATTAATTTGAGATGTCTGGTTTTCTTTAATTAACAGTCATCATTCGATGTTCTGATGACCTGAGTTTTTTTTGCAAAAACTCCTATATATCCTGGCTTCTCCCTTCCGGTCCCTCCAAGCGATCTGAGAGCCTCTCTCCCGGGCCTAAGTGCTTAGTATGTCCACCAACTAAAACGTAATTCTCAACTTCAGGGTTGTGGGTTTTTTTCAGTCGACACATATGTGAGGATGTTCAATGCAGCATTGTTTATAAGACTGAACACAAATTCAAGTATCCGTCAGAGCCGGTTTAAAGAAGCTTCAGTGCTCCAGGGGACGGAATACCGTGCTGCAGGAGAAGAGATGGGAGTTGCACCTCATGTGCTGAAATCTGTACTGTGTGCAGGAAGCAAGATGCAGAGCACGTACGGTGTGCTGTCATGTGAAAAAGGAGGAAGGAAGGGTGGGCGAGAAGGGGTCGATGTGTGCTTGTAATATGCATAGGAGTTTTCCCGGAAGGGGGCTTCAGGAAAGGGGTACCAGGAGATGGCAAAGCGGGACACTTACTTTTGCGTTATTGGAATGTTTGGCTGCATTTTATTTATTGTTTTTGGGTTGCAAAATGTCTTCACCGGATTAAGCAGTAGCTGGGCTGCCGTCGTTCGGGAAGGCCTCGGCAACGCTGTGAAGGAAGGAGAAGTCGTCTGACCCCTTGAGCTTGAGCCCCTGCTGCCTGACAGTTCCGCACCACAGCCCACAGGTACAAAAGTTTCATTTCGTAAAAATAATACAGTCTACATAATCATGCACTTTGCATCTTGAATGTTCTAATTTCTCCTTTTAATTCTGGCTCCCTCGCACTAAATTCATCTCATGACCCACCAATGAGGCCCCAATCTGAACTAGACTGCTACAGCCGTCAGACTTGTCACCCTCCCTGTCCCTCTGTGGCCTCCCTGGGCTGTCTGTCAACCCAGGCCCTCCAGTCCCTGCCGTCAGGGCCTGAAGGAGCACCGCCTCTCTCCCCAGATTTTCATTTTATAGGCCTTCTGAAGGGTGGCCTCAAGCCAAAGGGATGACTAATGCTGGCAAGTTCTGAAGCCCTGTGGCCCTAAGAAGGCCTTTTGGTGCCTCAGTGATGCCCTGGGGGGCTCCTGAGTGCCCTTTGGAAAAGAGTGAAGGTCCCTTAGGAACCCAGAGGCATCGCCACCTGGCCCAGGCTCACCCTGAAAAGCTCTTCCGAAGTTTCAGTTGACCAGAGTTACTGACTCTGGGTTTGGGCTGGGTTTGAAAGCGTCTCTCATTTCTCATCCTAATTCAAATAAAATGGTGCAGCAGAAATCTGGTCCTCTGAAGAAGATGCAGATTCTGACGGCATTGGAACCTACTGGAACCAACAGCCTTCCTCTCCCCTCTGCCCTCTCCTCCTCTCCTCGCCTGTGCTAAGAAGCCCACATCGGGCCAGGTTTTCTGAGGATGTGGGTGTGACCCCCTCCTCCTCGTCCTCCTGGCCTCACTGTCCTGTCAAATGTTCTGCCGTTTTGCCAGGCCTGCGGTATAACTGGGTCACTAGGGTAGAACGTGGCCGAAGAAAGGGCCACTTAGACTCCAAAACGATCTGTATCCTTCCCCCATCTCCAGGGAGGGAGGCTGAAACTAGACCAAGTCTCTCACGGATGCGAACAAACTCCCACCCCTCCCATGTCCAATACCCGGTGCTGCCGTGAACACAAGGTCTGTCTGTCACGCAGCTGTCGCTTGGCCCAGAGCACTCAAAGTTAACACCTAGTTAATCACATTCTCCTGTGTGTATTCCTCGGAGGGCCCTCTCTCGCAATTTTCATGTGTTGGCTTAAATAAAATCTGTCTGGTTCCCCTTTTCATAGCAGCTTAAATCTGTCCCAAGTTGCCCAAAAAAGTGTTTATGGAACTACTCACGGGTCCTCCAGGGAGATTTCCCAATCAACACACAGGCGTGAGTGCCCAGCTCATGTGGAGACCCACACCCTAGCCCACTTGGGGCCCCCCGGCTGGAAAGCCAGCCCAGCACAGAGCACCACTGGTCTGAGAAGATCCTCCGCACTTCCAGTCACATGGGGTTACCCAGGAGATGCTGTTGCCCAGCTGTACTTTTCCGTTTGCACATAGACGGGAGCATAGGACTCTTTCATTGACAGTAAGAGGCAGTAGGAGAGAAGGAAATTGGCTGTGATCGGATGTTTTCATTTTGCTTTGATTTTCATCAGTGCCCTGAAAACACTATTTCAAACATCTTCATCATCTCATACGGAAAATAATAACCTCAGTGGTATTTGTTAACTCTGAGGGCCCTTATTATTGAAGAGGGCAATCTTATGCCAGTTTCACAAAGGACTCGTGCTTTTCTGGGGCCAGTGGGATTCACTGGGGATTTCAGTCCACTCACAACTGGGAAAATTTCCCCATCATAAAATCCATTGCCAAAATGGACCCCAATTGGCCTCCTGGTTGACAATCCCAGAAGGGAAAGTTCTGGGCTCCAAAATGAAGCGATTTGCTCAAGAGTTGAGACAGTAGCAGGAAATCATGCTGTCTTGACCCAAGGTTTGCTCTCTGCTGAGGATAACGGAGAGTTTGGGGCTGCAGGGCCATCAGTGTCACAAGTAATCCATTCAGAAATAGCGAAAGGCCTTCTACTATTAACAAGGAAGTTAAAACAGTTTCAGCCGGACTTAAGCATACTTGGGCATTAATAGTCTTTTAACTTAGTGGGAAAAAACCACTGCGACTTAGTTGGTGGTGAAGCTGATGGAGGGGGAAGATGAAAGAGCTACTTCTCCTGAAGTGGACGTGTTTGACCAAATTTCAGGAAAACAGCCTAATGGCTCTCTTTCTACGCCTTGTGGCTGAAGGTGTGATTTGCGTGGACCACATCAGTCTCAGGTAGAGTGAATCGGCTCGCAGCGCTGTGAGGTTGGCATTAAACCTTTCACACCTGGGCCTTCCCCGGCGGTCCAGTGGTTAAGACGCCGCGCTTCCAGTGCAGGGGGCGCGGGTTCAATCCCCGGTCGGGGGGCTTGGATCCCGCATGCAGTATGGCATGGCCAAAAAAATAAAAACTAAACCATTCACAGCGGGCAGCCCTACGGTCCAAATTGCAGCCAGTCTAGCTGAGAGCGGCCCGTTTCCTAAGTGCAGCCTGGCACGGGTGCCCGTACAGCCGGCAGCAAGCTTATCCCAATATTTTGTCACATTCAACAACATCCTCGAGAAAATGGCCTAAATGGACATTCTTTTAGAAGACCAGAAAAATAAGATCAACAACCACTGAAAAGTCCGTGGAATCTGAAGCATGTAGCAAATCGCCCCCCGGACCCCATGGGCTGTATTATTTCCCCCTTTTAAACCAATATTTATCATATAACCGCGGTTTTACAGCCAAGCCATCCTGAACATGTCCCGTCCAGGGAACACGGGTGGAAATGACCGCCCCCCCCGCCCCGCTCTGAGACCCGGGCCTTGGAGCTGAGCCCCTCCCGCCCCCAGCCCGGCTCGCTCCCCTGCAGGGCGGGGCTGCCTCCCCCGCCCCGCCCCCAGGCTCTGCTCTGCGGGCCCCGCCTCTCCATCCGTGCGCCCGTGGTCCACGTGGCCACTCACGTGGTCACTCGCGGTGGGCCAGTTCCCGCAGAGGTCGCGGGAGGCTTCCTCTGCTTCCTCCTCAGACGGGGACACGCTTTTTTACGGGGCCCCGAACTGGGAGGCAGCCCTCCATTTCTCCCAGTGAGCACTTATTCTTTGTTTAGTCTCCCTTTCTGCCCACCCTTGAGTCAAGCCTGGGGGAAGGCGCTGGGAGCCAACCCAGAAGCCCCCCAGCGGGCTCTGCTCCCGCCTTCATGACTTCTGGGTGGGCCCTTTGCACCCGCAGCTGCGGCCTGGGGGGTCGCCAACAGCGGAGTCCGCCCCCTGGCAGGCTCGCCCTCACCCCGCCTCCCAAGCCCACCCCCAGTGCGGGGGGGGGGGGGGAACCGGACACCCCGAGGGCCTGGCAGCAGCTGCTCCCGTCCCGTTCCAAAGCCCGCTTCTACCGCCTCGGCCTGGGATTCACGCAGATGGGCGTGGAGTGGAGTCCCGTCTTCCTGGGTGAGTTTGTTGACTGAAAAAAAAAAAGCACAGCCTGAAAGTTGCCAGTTCAGGAGTCTTACTGAAGACTCTAGCCTGGGGATCAGCCTCTGAGATCGCTCTGAGGGACTGTTCCAAAGAGGTAAGGGAGGATATATAGGAGGTTTTGCTGAAAAAAAAAAAAATGTAGTCCAACATCAAAAGATGACTGTTAATCACAAGGACAGACATCTGAGGTTAGTGATTTGAGTGCTTTTCTGTGTATGGGAAGAGGCAAGAGTCTGGGCTCATTGAAATGATTCCTTTCGTAGCATCTTCCTAGGGCCAGCATCTGACCTTCACCCTCCTGAATGCCCCCCACCAGGGGGCAGCTGCAGTAGCTGATAGCTTGGGGGTGGGCAGCATTCACTGTTTACCGGAAGGGCAGACAACATTCTTTGTCCGGAAGTTCTCACCTCCCCAAGGAAGGCTAAAATCCTCAACTGTCAAACCTACCTTTCTAGCCCAAGAAGCACAGTTCGCTGGGTTTTGTGAACCAATGCTATCAAGTGATATACACAAAGTGCAAGTGACAAGGTACCACAGGCACAGAACATATGCACAACGCAGGTTTTCAGGACGTTGAATTAAGAGAGAGGGGGCTGAAGAAAGACTTCAAAGGAAGCATTCAACCCGCACCTTCCCAGAGTGAAGTGGGGACGGGTGGTTTCCAGAACAGATGCCCAGATGGGCATTTGAGTGGTGTCCTCTCACTGGATCACCTGCTCTGGTCCTAGGGGCATTGGAGGGCCACTTCTGGTAAATGAAAAGCAGGCATGTGGAGACTCTGATGAATGTCTTCATTGGAATCGTACTGCTGTGGAGGTCGAGGAAACCCGCGGAAGATTCTGGTTTCCTAAGTAAGCTGTGCTTCTCAAGTTCAAGGTGCTGTTTCTTTCATGAAACTTGATTAGCAACTAATTAAACGGAGGAAGGACTGTCCACAGCACAGGTGACCAACAGGGTTCCCGCTGCAGACAGGTCGAAGCAATTGAATGTGTGAAGCACGCTGTTTGTGTGTTTCCGGGGCTGTGAAAGTGATGGCCTGGCTAAGCAACAAAGAACACAACCCTTGAACACCACGGCCAAGGCCCACCCTTCCATAAAACATGTGCTCTCTTCTCCGAAGCAGGGAGCATCACCAACTCAAAAAGCAAGCCCAGGACCGGTTTCTTCTGAGGTGGGGAGCAGAGTACGGCCCACCGACAATGGCCGATTGTGATTTATTAGTGGAGGGAAATTCGGAATTGAACTTCACCGTTGGGATTTACTTGCATTTGAAAGCAATGCAGTTAGCGATCCATCTTTCAACACTGAAAGTACTTTGTCCACTTTTCTATCCTTCTGATGAATTAAGGGCTTATGAAAGGTGAGGGGTGGAAAACATTAGCAGCTGAAGCTCTTAGTGGATCTCCTTGCCAGTTCAGGCTGGATGGAAAAACACAGGGGCCAATTTTACATTGTTTCCCCACCAATTCCCATCAGCCGTGAACTATGATGCTTTCCTACGTCTGCAGTGAGTGGATAATAAGAGTTCCCGGTCCGGTCCTCCGGTTCTCCAAGCTGTTTTGAACGAGGTCTGCTAATTGAATTCAGTTGTTTGCAGTTTTAAATGTTCCGTATTTTCCACAGAGCAAGAATGTATAAAACTCATTTCATCTGTCATCCAAGAAGAATTGGAGCCTGCATTTTTATTACCAACTGATTCGTGTTCACCTTCATCCTCGAATTTTTTCTGAAATGTTTACGATGTAATTAAAAACAATCAAGTCAAATTATCTATTTGAATTGGTCCCTTTGGGGGAAGATGAAGGAGCAGGAAAGGTGCCTGCGATGACATCATTTTGCATCGTTGCCTTCTCACACAGAAATACATCATGTAATCTGGTCACCGAGAGCATTCTGTAATGTCACTGCTGATTTAACAATTACAGAATATTGTAATTAAACGTTCAAATGCTCTCGTACATTTTCCCATTAACAAATGATCCTGGGACTTGATTCATTTCAGCATTTAGAAAGGTCCTGGATTTGGTAATGTTGCTTCCTGCCACGCACACCTCCAGGGAAAACTATGATCTGAATCCTGAAGTCAGACCCAATTAAACTCTTGCATCTTCCCCACTGCGGCCGTAAGACGAACCACTTTTTCAATCATGGCTCAGACAGGCTTGTCAGGTTTCTAAGGCTCCGCATGCCTACTGCCAGCCTCGAAAAGCATTCCCTGGGAACGGTCTCATAATAGGGAAGAAAAATGATAAATCCACAAAGGCAGGAGCCACAATGCACGATGCTGGGCACAGCGCTGACTAAACATCGGGGCAGCTGGACCTGTTTAGGAGCCCGGCTGCTGGCACAAGAGTTTGCTGCTTTGCTGGGCATAAAGAGGTAGGTAGCTGAGACATCATAGAGCAGAAAATGAAACTTCTGTATTGAAACGTCAGAAGAGGAGAAAGGCTTACAACCCAATTTGCCTTGGGGCTGACTAATTACAGGGGCAAATCCTTAGATAAGATGTCACATAGGAAATTAGCAAAGCAGGAGCCATCGATCATGTCTCCTTAATTTTAAAGTTAGTTTTAACGATTCCCCAGACAATGGACAGAAATCACGTTCATGACTTGAGTTTCTCCTCCAGAGAGTTGAATGTTGGGTAACGTTGCTCCATCTGACTTTTCCCGTGGCTTTGGTATTAAATAAACAAACACCACCACAACGAAAACCTCCGGCTAATTAAGATCAAGCAAATGAGTTGTCAAAAGAAAACTACCTTCTCTTCCTGGGAGGATGGTTGCCAGTCTGTTTTGCTTTGGAGGATTTAGACAGCTCTGCCCTGCTGGGCATTAAATACAAACCTCAGATTTGCCGCAAAGAATGTTGTCTTTAAGAAGGAGATTGGGGAATTCGCTGGCAGTCCAGTGGTTAGGACTCCGCGCTTTCACTGCCGAGGGTGCGGGTTCAATCCCTGGTCAGGGAATTAAGATCCCACCAGCTGCAGGCGACCGGAAAAAAAAAAAAAAAAAAAAAAGATGTTTTTTGCATTTTCCTCTCTGACCTAAAGCAGGAGGTCTCTGGCGTGTCATATAGATGCCAACCTCTTTTATCACTCTTAATTTATAAAGCCATGGGACATTAGGTTCACGGGGTCAGAGGCGAGGACCAGGGCACCAGGCCATCGTGATGAGGCCTGCGGGACCCTGAGCCCCTCACCAGTGCTGACACCCAGCGCCTGCACCCGTGGAGTTGCTTCATCAGTATCAGCTCTGCTTAGCCTGCCCCTTCTCTTTTTTCCCGCTGCCCATGCATTAGCACATCTTTAAGACGGGTCCAAATCCTTCTATGCATTTCCCCGAAGTTCAGCAAAGAGTGGTAGTTTTTTAAATGTGATCTGAGCACTAATTAGCTAATGCTTTCTCATTCATGCTGGTTCATTATTAGCCAAGCAGAGCACGGCAGCCCATCCTTCGTGTTCAGAGCGATGTTACGTTTGATGTCACAATCCTTCTCAAGGCGCTCGCCTCCCAGGTAGCCTCCAGCACCAGCACCCTGGGGTCAGAAGGGAGGTGGCCGCAGGTGTTCCGCGCTGAGCAGAGCCAGCCTGGACGGGTCTGGAGCTGGACAGGCCGTGCTGTCCTCCCCCATGTCTGAGCTATGGTGTAGGAACATTCCAGAGTGTCCACCAGCCGTGCACTGGGGTCTGAAGAGAGACTGCAGTAGCACCCAACAGCCCGGGGCAGGACACAGACCCTTACCCATCCACCAGGAGGGCACGGCTGGGGCATGCGGGAAAGGGAGTCGGGAGAGGCCCCGAGGGCCAGCCGGGCTGCCCAAGGCATGTGCGGAAGCTTCGCTTCTGCAGATTTTGTTCCCGGACTGGATGTTTGCAGCACCTCCAAACGGGAAGCGGCTCAGGCCACCCCACAGCCTGGAGAGCTAGGTGGACCCAACACCTGAGGCTCTCGTTAAGCCCGCCCCAGTCAGCTCCTGACCTGCCAGCCACGGGTGCCATGGGGCAGAGGCTCTTCGGGCGCCATGGGCGGGGGAGAGTTAGATGGAAGGGGTCAGAGGGTGTGGAAGAGGAAGAAAGGGGGTGGAGAAGCCGAGGGTCTCCAGCGGAAAGGGTTAGGAAGGCCTGAAGGAAAAGGCTGGTTTGGAAGAAGGCCAGCACAGAAGGACCCTTCAAAGCCCGAGGGGCTGGTCCAGGCCAGGTCGCAGGACCCAGTCTCCTGCAGCTCCTCGGCCTGCAGGGATAGCCAAGGCGAGCTCTGCCGGACTCAACGCTGTTTTCTGGAATGAGGGGTGCTTGAGCTAAGTCCGGTCTCCATCTTAGTGCTTCGGGGAAAATCCCATTAGAACTTCTGAAGCGCAGTGGGATTTGTGGCTGGAGAGGGTTGGGTCCATGGGGGTTGATCTGTTTGGTGCACCTGCACCTCCCCCCTCCCCAGCCAGCCGCCAGCCAGCCCCTGCTGAAAAGCCCTGAGCTGGGCTGAAACGCGCCTTGCTGGAGACGGCGGCGGAGGTAAAACAGGATTTAAAGCGGTGCATTTTACCGGGCAACCTTATCTGGCTTAACTGCTCTGCGTTTTCAGCTGTGTGTGGATGTGAAGGGTAATTACCATCGCATGTTACCTGAGATTACAAGGTTGTGTTCCAACTAATGACACCACGAGAACCAAGCGGTTGTTAATATTTAATCAGTCTGTGGGCTTAACAATTGGGTCAATGAGGTATGTAATTACGTAATTATAAAAGACATTTCAGATAGGAAGGGCTGGTACTGGTATTAATACCAAAGGTGAGAGCTGGTAGAAATACCCCACCGGGTCGTTTCAGAAATATCACCAAAGAAGGACCTTCGAGGGGAGGGTATCCCTTAGAAAACGATGAGCACAGATTGAAGATCGTTTCCAGCACGTGGACTTCTTCTCTTCTTTCAGGCCCCCATATGGAACATCAGGCCAGATGTTTTACTGACGTCACAGATAACTATCACTGCAGTATTTAAATGGACCCCAAGAGAAAAGCTCCAGAATTTTCTGAATTGCATTCTAAAGGTGAGCGATGTTTAGTGGCTATAGGTGCTGGTGGATTTTTGCTTCTTTGTTTATTTTTTATTTTTGGTTGGCATTCAGGAGAGACTGACCAAAAATCGGGCAGTGAAGCCCCGTGCCACCTTCCTGGGGCTGCAGCTCCCCACCCTGGGTGGCACCTGTCTGCTAAGGGAGCAGCCCACATTGTCTCTGCTGGGAGATGCTGCTGGCATCCCTGTGCTCTACCTGGGGTTCCAGTTTCTCTCTGGTGCTCGTGGCTCCTCAGTGGAAAATGCCATTTCTAACCGGGGGGCTGGGGGGCGGGGGGATGGGGGGATGGAGGCAGGCAGCCAATCAGCTGAGTGTCCCTGCTCCATGGCCTGTGCCTGCAAAACATGGCTGAGAGCCCGTTAAAGGCACCCGGCAGATGGGAGCGCCCGGACTGGAGCTGCCATCGGCCAGGACAATGGCCGTCGGAGATAGGAATCCGAGTGTGTGTTTGTGTAATTTATTGTGGGAAAATCCGTATCCCTCGAGAGCCATTTGTCAACGCTGCCAACAAGCCCTCTCCCCTCGCTCCACTCCTGCATCGTTTTAGGGATCACCTGGACGCACCTGTGCCGGGGCGCAGAGGTGCGTTGCAGCTCAGGACACCCATCCCATCCCCCCACCTGGCAGCCCAGCCTCCGCCCCCTCCTCCAGGTCTTGGGGCCCCCAGCCTGTGCCTTCCCTTCTTCCTGGGCTGCGGGAAGGATGGTTCCAGAAGCCGCTTTTGCACCCTGCCTGTGTAGCAGTGTCTGTCGGCACGTTCCAGCGCTGGCTGGGAGCAGGACCCTCCTGGCGCCCCGGTCTCCACGGAGGGTGACACTGCAGTTCCGGGAGATGCGTGATGATGCGGAGGTCGGAGGCCGCCCTCTGTGGAGGCCTTCCCCAGCCTCTCTAGAGAGAGGGCCCATCTCCCCTTGCCCTTGTGAAGCTGAATGGCCCGTCGGAAAACCGCGGGCCCAGGCGCCAGACAGACGTGGGTTTGGATGCTGGCCTACGCCGCACTGTCAGCGTGAACCAGGGGGTGACTCTCCGTCCCACGCCTTCACGTCCCCCTCCGAAGAATGGGCCGATTCCGCTTCAGTCAGAGGCTTGTGGGCAGTAAGGGGAAGCCCAGCCCTGGGGCAAATACTCTGGAGACTTGGGTTTTCTTCCCCTCAGGCTGCCTTGGGTTACTTATCGGTGCCACTGGCGGCGGTGAGTCCCTCAAAGCAAAGGAGGGGTGACTACTTATCACACCTCTTCCGAACGGCCAGTTCGGGCATCACTTAAGGGACTGGCATCCTTTGCCCGTGGCCAGAAACCACGGTGTCCCTCTGCAGCGAGCTTCCCGAAGCTCAGCGTTTGCACCAGACAGGATGCCAGCGAGGAAGCGGGGAAGGTGGGGGGCAGGGTTGGCTAACCCAGCCAGAAAGTTCATGCAGCTGCCGCCAGATGCCCAAGTGATGATGTCACCAAGGCGCCATCGCTGGTCCCCTCCGGCTTGCTGGCTTTATTCTCCAAACAGACCTGCACGTGGGGCTGGCACGGGCCGGGCCTTAGAGCTCACGGCTGCACAGAGCAGCCTCTCCGCTCGGCCAGCAGTGTCCAGGGGAGGACCTGGGGCCTGGCCGCGGGCCTGGGCTGTGTGCTGTCCCTACTCAAGCCCCGGTCACCTGCCCGCTCTGGGTCTGGGACAGGGCGCCGTGAGTAGAGAGCCGCCCGCTCTGTGGAGAGAGGGCTCGCCAAGGAAGGCGTGCTGGACACAGATGTCCATCCCAGTAACCGCATTGCCCAGGCTCCCTCTTGTGTCCATGCCTCTTGCAGACGAGCGGGTTGCTTCATCCTATTGCCCAACCAGAGAGAAAGCGGGAGACGCCAGTGGGAAGGCCCTGGGTGGGGTTCGGAGGGCGGGGGGAAGAGGCCCTGATTCCATGAATCTCTTTTTATGAGCGTGGCCACAGCTGTGGCGTCTCTGATTCTCCGGGGGCCCCCGGGGTGGGACTGACAGCCTCTGCCTGGAGACAAGGCCGGGCTGCGGGGACCGGGGAGTGGGGGTGAGCCTGAGACGCCTCTGCTCCCCGGGCCCGTCTCCAGCCTGAACGGGGCCCGTCAGTCTGGTCCTTTATCTCCGATTGAAATATTTATCGGGCTGTTTCAAAGGCCACCGCGGCTCCGGCAATCTTTCCCAGCACCCTTCCGTGGGGCCGGAATCTGTCATCATGGAGCCTCGTGCTGGGCGGGGCCGCAGTGGGGCTGGGTGCTGCCTCTGAAGGGCAGCCAGGCCACTGACCCACACAGAGGAATGAGGTCTCAAGTTCAAGGGCAACGTGCACTCTCCCTCTGCCCCTCCATCCTCACCCTCCCTCGTGTTCTGCCCTGCAGCTGGCAGCTGAATCATCCCGTGGAGGGGGCCAAACCGGGAGGGAAGGGAAGCGGGGCACAGGGGGCTCTCGGGAACTGGGTGCGTGCTGCAGGACAGCAGAGGAGGGCTTCCTGGGGGAGGTGATGTAGACTGGGAGCCTGGAGAAGGGAAGGCGTGCAGGGAGGACGTGATGCTGACCGTGGGTGCCGGCAGGTGTGGGGGGCACTGGCGGGGGGCACTGGGGCTGGCGGGCTGGACTGCGCGCCCTCGTCTCTGTGGCAGTGGGCACCCCGGGGGTTTCCAGACGCAGAGTCTCTGGGCTTTTCATCTTCTGGAGCCTCGGCTGTGTTGAGGATGGACCGTCAAGGGCGGGGAGAGCCCCTGGGAGGCCGCGAACTCGGGGGCCTGGACGGAGGGAGGGAAGTAGGGCCACTCCCTTCTTCCATCAAGGCCAACGTGCCCGGGCGCGCACCTGTGCTGGGGGCTGAGCCCGGACAAGACAGGTGGGCTTCCCACCCTCAGAGGCACCCCACCCCGCCCCGGAGCCACCCACCCCAACTTCCTGCGGAAACGAGTGAACTAACTGTGTGAAGTGTCCGCGCGCAGCCCTTTGCGGCTCCAGACTGGCCGGCCCAGGCTGGAGGGCGGATGGTGGGTCTAGGGGGCCGCAGGCAGGCGGGGTGCGGGGAGGGACGGGGGCGGCCTGGGGGCCACTTCCCAGGGTCCCGCTTCGGGGAGCTGAATGGGTGGGGATGCCAGCCACGCGGGGATGGTGCCAGGGGCTGAGGGCTGCGGACAGGCAGGCGAGATGGACTCCCACAGGACGAGGCTGAGGTGCCCGAGGACTGCCCGCGTGGCGACGTCCTCCTCCCTGCGCCTTCTCTTTCCTCCCTGTGCCCCGCCTCCGCGCTGTCAGTGCCCCCTGGAAGGGCTCGGGGAGCGTGGCGGGCGTCTGCGCTCCAGCTTGGGGGCCGCGCGCACAAGGATGCTGGGGCTGACGCGGCTGGACCAGCCCCGGCCCAGGGAAGCCACGCTTGAACCCCTGAGAGGTGAACAGGGCGGGTGGCTGGCGAGGGCCATCCTGGAGGCAGAGCAGGGAGAGCCCAGGCGGCACGCGCGCCCCCAGCACAGCTCGGTTCCGAGCCTCCGAGCCACCAGGGCGGCACAGCAGGTGCCAGACACCGGCTCAGTTGCATCGAACACGTGCTCAGCCAAAGAGGTAAATCGTTCCAAGGATGCTGCCTCGTACTTCTCAGAAGGTAGGGCGCTGGAGCAATCGCAGTGCTGCCTCGTTTTGCCTGGGCTCTGTAGCTCATTTACTTCTTCCTTCGGATAATATTCCATTGAAACGTGCACCGTGGCAACCCCTGCACCGTTTATGCTCCTTTGGACTCTTTTCAGGTGGCAACTTGCCCCATAACAGGGCGGGGACGAAGGGAAGAGCTTAGACAGGGAACGGACTGGAATAGCCCACGTCAGCTGGGAGCTCACTGCAGGGGAGCCTCCGGCCATGGACGGAGCCTGAAGGACGGAGCCGGCTCCAGCCTTCCGGGGGGACTTGATTCCACAGCCCGAGGCCTCTCCCAAGCTGGTCCCCACCTGCCCCGCCCCCTTCCTCGCCTCTCTGCCTCCCCCTTCCCCCTTTCCCATGTCACTGTGCCCATCTTCTTCCCTCCTTCCGTCTTCTTTACAGACGTTTGGACCAAAGCTGATGGTGGCAGCACCTCCTACTCCCCCGTTGACTGCAGCCTGTGT
The DNA here is from genome assembly GCF_949987515.2 of Delphinus delphis. Classification (NCBI taxonomy): domain Eukaryota; kingdom Metazoa; phylum Chordata; class Mammalia; order Artiodactyla; family Delphinidae; genus Delphinus; species Delphinus delphis. The sequence goes on from NC_082684.1 coordinate 175,778,958, forward strand.
CCTTACCTCCACGTGACGACGCCCTTGGCCTAGATTCCCTCTAGATTTCTCCCAACCCGTAGCTGCAGCTCCCGCCTCTTCACCAGACCCAGTACCACCCCTAGCTCTCAAAAGAAGTTCTACAGGTAAACTTTCCCAAGAATTCTAGAAACAGTAAATCCCTAGTCCCCCAAAGAATCGAGGAAACTTTCTTCAGGTCTTTGGTGCGAAATTTTCACTGCCGTAGTCAAATCATTCACTGGCTTCTCATCTCTCTCCTCATGCTAGAAAGTTAGTGCCAAGAAAGCAGTGCGTTTGTTCTGCTTCACTTCTGTGTCCCTGGGGCCTGGCAGGCGCCTGGCATGAGGCAGAGCCTAATACCATCTGCTGAGGGACAGAGGAACCTCATCTTGACTTGGGTCAGGTTCAACAGCCTCATGCATTTGAGACCACGCCACCCGTCTGAGATGTGGCCCTCCACACAAAAGGCAGCGGTACGATGCTGCCTCTGAACTTGGGTGAACGTGAGAGAATCAGAGGGAAGCCGTCCCCTTAACTTCCCATAACAAACAAAGAGACTTTGCTCGTTAACTCGGGCCATCCATTATCGGTGTCGCCGTCCTAGGCAGATAAAATGCACTTGGCAGACAGGGACGGGCGTCTGCAGAACATCTGCAGACCTTCCAGCAGGAGTTAATAAGCCACGCTAATCAGGTTAGTTCTGGGCCTTTTGCTTTAAAAGCATCCTCCTGCTTTCAGCGTAGAAGACCCCGCACAGGAGGCACGCCCATCTGGGAATCCCTCTCGAAATTCTCCAGGAGTTGGTTAATGATAAACACAGCTACAGCGAGCAACGGTTCAAGGGATGGTTTCTCCGTCGCATGTGTTATTGGGTTGAACGTTTCTGCTCTGGCTTCTTGGAGTTTGTTCCTAAAAAGTATCCCCAAATATGTTGATGGAGGCAAGACTCTGAATAAAAAGAGGTCAATCCAAAGCGGCATTTAATCAGAATCGGTCGCTTTCTAGGCTGGGGGTTGAGGGCATAGCCAGGGAAGGGGGAGAGGGCAACACTGTACTAGATTGGCAGGAACGAGCCATTCCTAAGCCCAGCTCGTTTCAGTAAAAACAGGCATGAGGTGAAAGCAAGTTTGGAAACTGAATTCTCCCAACATGACTCAAGGGTTGTCTTTCGGATGCCAATTTGCAATTTGGTTTTTAATAGGTGGATGAAAGTCTAATCTCCACATGAAGAATAGGACATCCGACGTATCATGTGAGCATGAAGTGGGAAGGGGCTCTTCCCCAAAACCTAGAGAAATGTTCGAATGCGTATTCTGGAGAGGGAGATAATGTCCAGTGGGTCTGTTGTATAATGCAGCTGCGTACGGGGCAGGGGCAGGGGGAGGAAATAGGATTTAAAAATACAACCGTGTACGTCAGAGGCGGGTTATAAAAGCATGGGTGTCTCTTCCGGGAGCCTCTGAAGTTGGAAAGTGTGAGTTGCATACACTCATTAAGACGTGTTACGTTAAATTCAGAGTAAAATTAGAAGCCACGTTAATGATCCCGCCATCCAACAACTGGGCAGCAGATGCTGGAGCTTCTGGTTAAGAGATTACATGGTTCGAGACGGCGATTTGCTGTATGTGTCCCTGGCCAAGAGGAGGTGTAACAAACATATTATCAGACACAGAAAATATGCAGCCCTGGAAAAGGGACGCACGATTCGGACTGCCGTGACGCTTTCAAAGCTGCACATTTTCCCACTAAACCGCTGTTTCGGAGAATTAGTGGCTTTTTTTTTTTTTTTCCTTAGAACGAAGAGTTAATCTTATCCAGGTTCAGAGCCAGAGACCTGTCATATGAAATCCCAGCAAAGACCGACATTCTTTCCAGGTTCGTTACTCGCCGTGGAGCTGAGTTTTCCAACGATGCCCAAGCTGAGTAGCTGTCTGGAGAAACGGAGCCACTTGTGGCCACTCTGGGGGGCTCGGGGGGACGGCTCTCCCGGTGTGCGGGTTCCTTTTGGGGGTGAAATGCCGCTTGGGAAGCATGAATAAGGAAATCTGAAAGACTGGGAGGGACTGGGGCGTCCCGGTTTACAGACACCAGGAGGTCACAGGTTTGGTCCCCTGCAGAGGTGCCCGGCACACTGATGGAAAGTGTCCCAGGCTTCAAGCTTCAAGCCTGCGAGTTTTAACTCCTACCCCTTCCAACCATCAGAAGAGGAAGAGCTGCAAGAGAGCTGTGAACAGAGGAGTGTCCACGGGAGCGGGGAGGCTGCAGCCAGGCTCCCCATCCGGGGATGCGTGCAGGGAGATGGGCGCAGGCCGCCCTTTCCATCCTGTTCTCCTACACGAGCCGAGGAGCCGGCGGGGGCAGGTGTCACACGATTCTGCTGGTTCCGTGCATCCAAGCCCTCTTCCCTTTTCCATGTTGCTTGCAGCACTTTAGTTCTTCTTTCGGGGACCGGGCAGGGCTCCATTGTTTTTCTGGATTCCAGGGTGTACCCCACAAGTTACCCGGGGTGGCTGGGAATGAAGCCACTCTGCAATGTTCTCGTGTGTAGCAGTCACAGCTGCCTGACCTCGAAGGGAGCAGTGGACCCAAGAAACCAACCATGAGGCAAAATCTGGGGGTCCACACCCTCCAGTCGTGCACCCTCGGGCCAGAAACTTGCAAACGAGGAAGTGCACCGGGGCCGGCTGGCGAATGCCTTGCTCGCCTAGCTCGCATCTGACCGGTGCCCACCGTGTGCCAGCTTCCGAGCCAGCCACCGGGCAGAGACATGGACCCCTGCCCCTGGGGGCTCACAGTCCAGTGGGGATACACACCTGACGCTGGGGTCCCCCCTGCTCTGAGCTCTGGGGGTGTCAGGGTGCTGCCCACCTGCCTGCCTGAACTGCCTGTCCCGGCCCGTCACCTGCCAGCCCGCGGCGGGCAAGCCTCCAGCTGCCGTGTCACCTGACTGCTTCTCGGGGTGCCTCCTGGTCTCCAGGCTTCCCTAGGGTCCCGGCCAGGAGAGGAGATGGTCCCCGTGTCATGGCTCAGACGCCCTGTTGGCGGTCCTCCCCGACCCTTGATGGCTGGGAGCCGCAAAGCTGGGACTAAATAGAGAGGTGAGCCTCCTGGGGACCTGGGAAATACTGGGGCGGAGACCTGCAGGTCTTCAGTCTGCAAATTGTGCATCTTAACCACGAGGGTCCCTGTGTTTGAAGAGCGCGTTTCTCCATAAAGTGCAGGACAGGCAGGGCTTTCAGGTGACCGAACTGCATCAGCACCTCCTCGGCAGCAGGCAGGAGGTGCCCAGACGGAGCGTGACAGGAACGGGCCAGAACCCCTGCTCCTCCTGCCAAGGAAGCGGACAGATGATGAAGGCAAAGAAGTCAACTGTGGCATATTCGAAGGGAAACCGTTACGGAGAAAGAGGAGTCAGGCGAGAGGGAGAGGATGACGCGTCACGGCCGTTACGAGTAGAGTGACCCGTGAAGGTGGCACTTAGAGCACGAATTTGGAGGTGAGGAAGCAGCTACTCGGGTATCTGGGAAGCGCACCCCCAGTGGAGGGACAAAGGCCCTGAGGTCGGAGCCCCCCGCCCTGGGCTGGAGGGAAGAGGGGCAGAGCGTAGGACACGAGGCCAGGGGTGCAGCAGGCCAGTCAGGGGTCTGAGCTCTGAGTGTGCGGGGCCTCAGAGGGCCACAGCGGACGCACAGGGTGAGGCCTCGCCCCGCGGAGTGGGAAGCAAGGGCGGGCGCCACAGCAGCAATGCAGGAAAGGAGGCTCCTGGCCTAGGTGCCAGTTCGTGGTGGACTGGATGTGACGCGTGGAAGAAAGAAAGAAAGAAACCGGGGACCGCGTCCAGGGCATTGGACTGGGCGCCTGGGTGCCCGGGCGGATGGGGTTGGCATCACCCAAGGAGGGGGCAGGCCTGGTGTGGGGCGATCGGGGTGAAGTGTGAGACACACATAAAGTCCACGTGAGGATGTCAGGCGGGCAGGAGTTTAGTGCAGACAGAAGGCTGGAATCCCCAGCACAGAGGCGTTCTTCAAGCCCCCAGATGGCAGCGCTCATGGGGAAGTGGGTGAGGCTAAAAGAGGCCTGAGCCCGAGCCCTGCGGGCAGACAGGTTAGACCCACTTTACCCACCAAGGTCTAGAGACGTCTCTGTCCAAGGCTGCGGAAGGGGGTCCACTTGGCCGGCCCCCAGCTCCTAGGGCCCTGGGAGACAGGCCCCCAGCCCACTTCCTCTTGTCTACTGCGCTTCTCCCAGGCCAGGAGCAGCAGTGATGGCCGGTCGCCAAGTGTCACACGGGATCAGGGTGGGCAGGATGCTGCACGCGGACGCGCACAACCCCCAAGGCTGCCAGCCAGACAGCAGTGCGCAGTGTGGCCACAGGCCCAGGAACAAAGGCAGGTCGGCCACTGCACGACATCTGCAGTTCTGCACAGAACGCGCCCTGTTACGCCCTGGGGCTCGGAAGCAGCCGGTCAAATGGGCTTCCCAGCAAACCCCCAAACCCGATCTCTTTCCTGGGCCAGGCCCCAAGACGAAGGTTCCAGAAGGTTCCAGAAGGTCCCTCAGTCCCTTCCCCCCTCCAACCTCTCCCCACTAGGTGGCTGGGAGTTAGGGCTACATTCCCAGGTAGCATTTCCTCAACATGAAGCCACGTTTCTCAAACCCAGGCGCCTGGAGATCCCTCTAGATTCTTCGATTCCCACATTGTTCTAGAGGAAACTCTGGTCACCTCAATCCACGCTGAGAATTACTGACTGTGGAAATCCACATGTCTGGTGTTTGTTTTTGTGTTTTTGAGCCTGAGATTAGAAAGGCTTCAGGTCCTGAACCTCTTCCCCGGGGTGGGGGGTGGTGAGTGGCCAAGAGTTCGAAAGCCCAGCTCTGGATTTCCGTAGCCTCTCGGTAAGGCCTTACTCCCCTCATCCGTGAAACGGGAATAATAACCGTCCCTGGTTCTCGGGGTTCAATGAGTTAGTAAGTGTCAAGTTCTTAGAATAGCGCCTGATACAAGGAGCCCTCACGAAGTCCCAGGGACTCTTATTACCCCCGCAGGAGTGTGACAAATGGGCAGAGCCCTCTATAGGCCAGGTTGGAGCCGTAGTCGGTAAACAGAAAGTTTCGCATTATTTAAGCCTGGCCGCGGCGCACGCCGAGGCCTGCGTCACTTCGAACTGCAGTGTGAAGGGGTCAAACGGGGACTTCCTTAGAGCGACTGAAGTTTCTCTCTGTTACACTTTAAACACAGTCTCGCCAGGTGTCCGGGGAGCAGGACGAATTAAGATAGTCTCGGCCAGTGAATGAAATCCAGGGTTTGGAATCCAAAGAGACAGAAGCCCGAGCAGCGTCAGGCAGCTGGATGGGCAGAAAATTGTCCCCTTTTGGTGTTTTCTTTTCATCCACAGACTTTCGTACGTGTCCTCCGGCATCTGTCACTCCCAGGGACCATCAGGCTTGGCTGGAGCGATGCAGTCCTTGACGCTGGGTTCTGAAGACTCAGGGAACATGCGTTCATTGCTGTTGTTTGGAAAACCAGGTGAGCTGCTGTGCGGCTCAGCCCCCCTGGGTGCCGGCTGGTGGGGACTCGGGGCGGCTGGAGTGTTTGCTCAGCCTGTGATCCCGCATCCTGGCCTGCCCAGCCCCAGGGACCAGCTCCCTCGCAGTCGGGGGACATTCTTTCCTGGGGGCATCCCTGAATTTTCCTGGGCATCTACAACTGCAGTCACCCGCTCACAATTGCATTTCTGCTCCCACCTTGTAAACTTTCGCAGCCAAGCATTTGCCAGAGCCCTGGGGCCACCACCTGCGTTAGCCTCCAGCCAAGCAAGGACCTGCAGGAAGGCATAGACTTGAGGTTCTAGTTTACATTTTTTCGAATGAATGTTAAAACAAAAACATAACTACTGAAATTAAAAATGCTTGTCTGTGCAACACCAAGGTCACCCAGCTTGCCTTGGATGGACCGTCATCACACTTTGGGATGAAGAAAGTAAACATGACAGAACTGTGATCAGAGCCAAATAAATTTCATCTTTGTTACAAAATAAATTGACGAGGACTTTAAAGAATTACCTCCTCACGGCATTCCTTTAAAACGTAATTTCTGGGGCAGTGGTTAAGAATCCGCCTGCCAATGAAGGGGACACGGGTTCGAGCCCTGGTCCGGGAAGATCCCACATGCCGCAGAGCAACTAAGCCCGTGCGCCACAACTACTGAGCCTGTGCTCTAGAGCCCGCAAGCCACAACTACTGAGCCCACGTGCCGCAACTCCTGAAGCCCGCGCGCCTAGAGCCTGTGCTCTGCCACAAGAGAAGCCACTGCAATGAGAAGCCCGTGCACCACAACAAAGAGTGTCCCCCACTCGCCACAACTAGAGAAAGCCCATGTGCAGCAACGAAGACCCGACGCCGCCAAAAATCAATCAATCAATAAAACCTTAATTTCTGTGTCCTTAGAGGAGATAATCAGTCATTGTTCATAGAATAGCGGTTTCTGATTGTGTGTTGCATCTTTATGCCTAAACACACGTTTTCACATAAAAAAAAAAACCACTGGTTTTCAAAAAAGATGCAAGGGGCTTTCACTGCCAGACCTGCGAGGGTCGTTAAACGGTCAGAGAACCCTGTCTGAGACATGAGTATGCTGAGGCTCTAGAGCAGCTGAAGGGAAGTCCACACAAGCCAAGGTGAGGCACTGATTCCCCCTGTGCCCCCCTCCTTCCCAGAAGACGCCCCTTGCTCCCTTGCCCTCTGCCGGATCCCAGCCCCGTACACCAGAGGCCTTGCTCCCACTCTCCCTGCCCTCCTGGGAGCCTCTGTACGTCCTCTGGCTTGGGCACCTCCTCCTGGCTGCTCCCCTGACCCGCCACATCCAGTGTATCCCACATTTACAGGCGGCTCCCTGCAGGCCACCCTAGAGACACAAAGGGGAATGGAAGCCAGTCCCAGGCTCGCACCAGCGGCACTTGGCCTCTGGGGCGACCCTCTGGCCTCAGCCCCAGCCATCACACTCTGAGGGCTGCCGAGGGTCTCTGGCAGGGCCTTCCTGGAATTGTGATTCCGGAGGTGGGAGGCCTTGGTGTCTGGCGGAGGGAACAGGCCACATGGGAAGATGTCTGCTCGGTTTCGGGGGTTTTGTGAGATGCTCCACAGCTGGGGCTCTGTTAGCTGGTCCCAGAAATTGGAGTCCATGGAACGTCAGTGTTCCTCGAGAAGATCTATGAGAAGCAGGCCCTGTGATCAAGGCAATTTGGGCAACACTGCAGACTCTAATCTCCCTTTGGAGCACGATACCGTGCTAGCTTACGAAGGACTCCCAGGAATCCTAGAGTGGAGAAACTTGTTCAGCCCAGCGCGTCCCCATCTTATCTGATCACAGAATCCTTTCCTGGCAGACGACATCTGGAGAGGACGGAGAACACTGGATTCTCCTACGGTCCAGCTCAAAACCCCGATATCTCGTTTCCTCTGATCCGGTGGCGAGCTCTCAAAATTCGGGACAGATTGATTTTTCAGGGACGGTAACAATTTCTGATAATTGCTGCTTAGAAGCCTTCCCTCCCCCTCTCTCCCATAAGAAACTTAACCACAGGGGGAAAAAAATGAAGTTCTGGCCTCGAATGGAAGTAAACAGCTGGAGCTGATGAATTCCAGAAGCAAGTATCCCTCTAAGCATCTATGTGAGAGAGAGATGCATGCCACGGAGGCTATGTAAATATAATTACTTCTAAGTAGAATACCTTCAACATTTCCCATTTTCCATGAGGTAGCAGGGAGGTCACGGTGAGGCCAGTCGTCCAAATATGGCTGCCGATCCCTCTGAGTCAGCAAAGTGTATTAAAAAAAAGATCTTTGGGAGAGAAATTTCTATTTTCATATTCTAGTTAAGTCTCTCCAAATGTATGGGATATTATATTTAGAGCTGCGGTTTTCAAACTTGTTTTCAAAGCATGAAAAAAACCCCTTTCGAGGAGAATCATACTCAAAACCCCTTCCCACAAGCCCCAGGCCAGCTTCTGAGGCAGCCTCAGGAGACCCCAGGAATCCGGTCTGGACCTCAGTGCTCTGGGGCCTTGGTGCTCAGAGGCGGGCCTCAGACCAGAAACTTCTCGTCCGTCACCCGGGCGCCTGTTGGAAATGCAGCCTCTGGGCTCCACCCAGACCTGCCTTTACACTCCGCCTCCAGGGAATGTGGGTGCACGTTAACGCGGAAGAGGCAGGTACGGGGATTTCTTCCTCGATTGGATCGTTCTAAATACCAGAATGAGGCTTCTTGAAGGTTAGTCTGGAAATGTTCGACGCCCAGCCCGGCGACCGCTCTGAGCAGGTAATCCAAGCGAGTGCTGTCTTCTCTCTGCAGAATCTACTGTGTAGCCCTCCTCTCACAGAAATGGCAAGAGAAGAAGTGAGGGTGGCCTGGAAGGAGGCAGGAGAAGAGAGAGCAAAATGGTTAAAAGGAGAGGGTGTGAACCAGAGTGCCGGGGCTTGAACCGAACACTCCCACCAGCTCCCCGCCTCCCACCCCCGGGTGGAATCGGGAAGGTTGATTAAGGTCCTGTCCTATTATCCCCATCATCACAGGGGGGTGGGGGGTGATGGCCATGGTGAACATGATGATGGCACCTATCAAACGACTGATAAGCAGGAAGCACCTGGAATCGCCTGGGCGGCCGGTCAGGGCCGTCACTCCCGAGTCAGTAGGCTCTAGACGCGAGGCCCGGGCGGTGCTTGTAAGCACCTGGGCTGGGAGCCCTTCCGGGCCCAGGGTTCAGCTGGGGCCTCCCGGGCAGCCCCTCTGCAGGGTGGTGCTGGCAGCCGGGAGCCTTTCTGCATCGTGCTCAGAGCCTCTGCAGCCTCTCTGGTTTCTTGGCACCGTGAACCACTTGGTCTCAGTCCAGGGATTTGCTCTTATAGAAAAGAGAGGAAAAAAATAGAAAAGTTGTGGAAAACTGACACAAGGAATTAGGTCACCCTAGAAATGCTAAGACATCAGCAAAGCCCTTGATTAGGAGGATTTCATTTGGGGACCTCTGATGGCCGCCAGGCCCTGGCTGTGTAGGCAGAGAATTCCAGATGGGACAGGCAGGCGGGTGAAGGTCAAGACGATCCACCTCCTGACCTCCGCCTTTCTGCTGCCGAGGGCAAGCCGTGGGGCTGCCCCACCGGTGAGGGTCTTGGACCTGGGGTCTGGGAGTTTGGGATCCTGATGTGGTGACCGAAGCAGGCTGCCCCTCCTCGTGGGATTCAGCATCGAGCTCCCCTACCAGCAGAACGCTAAGCCACCCTCCCCTCCTTCGGGGGCCTCATCATTGGACTTTCGCTTCCTTGGTTTTGATGCCAGCGTCGTGTTTGCAGAGACGGAGCAATTGTCACCATTTGCCCTGCAAAACACCTCGAATGATGAAAGCTAGTCTTCCACTCTGCTGTAAGCCTTTAAGCCACTTACCAGACTGTTCTTACTATAAATGCATCTCTGCATAGACAGTCACCAGCCTCTGGAACACACTTACACCTTGGAGCGGCGGAATGCATTTTAATGGCATTAGTAAGAGCTGGGACCCGAGCAAAGCGGTAAGGCCCTCTCTTGCTCAGTTAAAGGCGGCTGGATGGGGCAATGGACCACCTGTCTCGCAGGAGCCGGGCTGCAGGGAAAGGGATGCTGCGACCCATGCTGAGTGAGAAGGGAGGGCTTGAAAGGAAAGGGGGCTTGTAGGTGGTGGTTGGATTTAACCGAAAAAAGAAGCAAAGGGAGAAAGGCTTGTGATGCGGTGGAATGAGCACCAGGCTTGCGATTAGCTCTGAGGCAAGTTTTCTGCCTGTTTCCCCATCTGTAAAATGGGTGCAATGGTATCTATCTACTCCCGTGAAGAAGATGAAAAGGGGGTTTCCGAATCCATTAAGCACCACCTCATACGGCCTCTGCTGTTGATTGGGCCCTGACTAGGAGACCGGCCCTGTGTTTGCAGCAACCTGAAGGAAGGCAAGGGTGGCTGTGCCCATTTTACAGATAAGGAGAGCAAGACGGTTCCCTAACTTGCCCAGGGCCACGTGGCTGGCAGGCGGTGGAGCTGAGCTTCGGAGGCAGGGCTGCCTGGCTGCGTCTTTACTTCGGGAAGGATGTGCTGTGTTTCCTGGTGACTGTGTAACGGGACAAAGCCACACGCCTGGAAACAGCAGCCTGAGTCCGTGAACTAGCTCCTCTTCTGCACGACTGCACCCCTGTGTGTACCCCGGCCCCTCTCCAGCGCCCACCACCCAGGAGCGGTGAGCTCTCTGGTCGCTTGCGGTGCCGGCCACCCTGAGCCAGGGCAGCAAGGAGCCAGACTTGCAAAAGTCCTTCTCCTCCAGAGTCCTGTGTCCGGCTGCTTAGACGGCAGGTGGGACCAGGACGCCGAGCATCTCTCCAGGCCCTGGCCGGCAGCCGGCGCCTCTCTGGGTCTACGCTTACAGAGGGGAGAGTGCAGACCTCCCTCACGTGGCTTCTAGAGCGGGACAGCCCGCTGTCACGGCAACTCCAGTCATTCCCCAAGCGCCCACTGAGCTCACATATTCTAAAGGCGCTCAGTGTGAAGAGAAACCTGTCCCAGTTCTCCCTGCAAGGGTGTCGGCCGGCCACCTCCGTCCAGTCTCCTGTTCTCTAGGTGAAACCTCCCTGCCCCCTTGTCTTCGGGGCTTGTGGGACTGAGTTCTCAGAGCTACCGGCTTCCTGCAGCCCGAGCTCTCCTTGCTCTGTCCACCCACGTCCGGTCTCCATCCTTCCCAGCTCAGGGCCCAGAGAGATGACCAACCGTTCTCAGCCTCGACGGCTCGGGCGGAAGGTGGGAGCCCTGGGGGGGAGGCAGGCAGCGCTCTCGGCAGCAGCTGGCCCTACGAGAGCTGAATAATTAGGGGATTCTGTAGGTGCCAGGTTCATGATCTGGGGATGAAGATGGGCTTTTCTGCGATTGTCCATGTTACATTGCTGATCCTTCATCTGCATTTATAGACCCCCGATTCCAAGAAAGTCTGGAAATTCTGAAAACCTGGAAATGTATCAGCCATTCCCCTTCCTGAGCCGCTGGGAACATCAGAGAACGAAGCCGCCAGCTGGACCCCGTGCTCCACAGAGCGGGTGATGCTGGTTGGGAAAGGAGAGAGAGAGAGACAGAGAGACAGAGACAGAGACAGACAGAGACAGAGAGAGACAGAGATGGAGAGAAAGAGAGAGAGAGGGAGAGAGAGGGAGGGAAGGAGGGGGAGAGAGAGAGGGAGAGAGAGAGACAGAGAGAGAGACAGAGAGACAGGGAGAGAAAGAGAGAGGAGAGGGAGGGAGGGAGGGAGGGGGAGAGAGAGAGAGAGAGGGAGAGAGACAGAGAGACGGAGAGGGAGAGAGAGAGAGGGAGGGAGGGAGAGAGAGAGAGGGAATGAGCTGGAATCCAGTCCAGCTGGACCCCAAAGCCCAGACTCTTTGTTCATACCTCCACCCAGCCCCTCCGTCCTGGGCTATCTGCCTGTCCAGGTCAGATGGGGAGGGGAGGGGAGGGGGGGGTCGGCTCAGCCCCCTAGGGAGCAGGGGCTCCCACCTCCTCTGCTCCCTCCCCTCCCCCTGTTAAAGTGCAATCGTGTAACTAACACATGTCAGATGAGCTCAATTTGGTAATTCTGGGCACCTGCAGTGCCCAGGGCCCGAGGGCCCATCCTGCACGGGGAGGGGCGGGCTTGGTGCGGCTGGCCCTGCCCACCCTCAGCCTGTGGTCAGGACTTTGCGACCAGGCTTGGGGGATGCTCCAGGAGCTACCGTATTCCTCCCCATGTTCACGTTCCTAAGAAACCACTCTCAGATTGAGGGCTGAAAGGAAGGGGCAGAAGAGAAGAGAGCAGACGTCAGGGGAAGACGCAGGAGAAAGGAGACGGGCTGACGTGACGTGGATTCCCGTGAGCTCAAGCTTTAGCTTGGGTCCGATTGTAAGTTAATGCCCGCCTCCGAGATGATTTAATTAGAGGCAAATCCCACAGGCCACCTGTTGGTTTAGCTCTTTTTCCTGTCTGGTGGGGATGCTGGGACTCCCCGGGGGAACATGGAGCAATAGCCAGTGACCAGATTCTCCTGGGGGAAATGAGTGAGAAAATGTTCAACCCCAGACCCCAACTGTTAGATTTTCGTCCCTAATTGGAACGCAGACCCTTGCGCACGCTTGTCTGCATCTCCCACGTGCGTGTTGTGTTTTCTTTATGGGGTTGGGATGGGCGGGGGAAGGCGGGCCCGGCCCTGGTTCTGCTGGCGTCTGCACAGCGTCACCCCCGAGCTGGGTGTCTCTGATTAAATCACAGTCTCCCCACTGCTTCTCCACGTCAGGGGGGGACTCGCGTCAGGCCGCTCATGCTACATACATGACTTCACAACGGTTCGCATTTCTTTTCTGCTGTTCATTCCCAAACAGCTGGAGGCCCGAGAGGGAATTCAAACCAAGTTGCCGGTGGATGGGCCCCGGGACTGATGCCGTCCTACAGGCCTCCCCGGGACCAGGGCACGGGACGCGGGGCTGCGATATTGGCTCACGATGAGCCGTGGCCTCTGAGGACGGCGCCGCACCAGCCCCCCGGGCCCCCTCTTCCAAAGGCTTTGCTAAGTCTACTCCTCAGAGGGTCACCCTTCCTGCCGTGACGTCCTCGCACCATCAGGTACTGTCTGGATCATTTTTGCCGTATCCACGTACCACATACTGTAGTCTGCTGCTTACTCCATCCTTTTTCCTTAAGTGGACTCACGTTTTTACTTCGATAAATTAGTTTATAAGGAAATGACCTCACGTTTTTACTTCGATAAATTAGTTTATAAGGAAATGAACTACCGCCGCACTAAAGGGGAAAGTGGTATCATTTGTCAGCCGTGGAAGTTACCATTTTAAAAAACGCCATGAAAACCACGGTGTTCTCAGAATGTAGCTGCTGCCTGGGGCCGGCTCTCTGCCCCGCAGAGGGAAGGGCATCGCCGGGGGACACGCCGCGTGTTGGGGCTCCCTCTGACGTCACCAGGCGGGACGGGAAGCATCTCTCACCAGGGACGCAGGGTCCCTCAGCTGGTCTCTGGGTTCCTCATGCTGGGGCGGCTCCTTGCCGGCACCCTGCCGTGTGGCCCCCATCCTGCCAGCCATCAGGACCTCCTGGTCTCCAGCTCCGTGTGTCCCTGAAGTCCTCCCCTCTAGAAAAGCCTCTCCTTGGCCCCGGCACCATTGCCCTGCCTTCCAGATTCTTCCTCCCGTTCACCCCGTTTGGAATTCTGCCCTTCCTCCCCATCCTTTGTGGGCTGGTGCAGCAGAGGGCTGGGAGCTGTGTAGACATCTCCAGTCAGGAGGACCGCGGGGCCACCTCACTGACCCCAGCGTCCTGGGACGTCACTCCAGGACGGGGCTCCAGGTGCACAAGCTAGGCTGGGGTGGTGGGTGTCTGTGGGTGCCCAGAGCCCACAGCTGGGTCGGTGTGGTACCAGCTGGCCGAAGGGCCTGTCGACAGTCAGGGCTTGGCCTCCCGGCCTCCAGGTCCCCGGGCAGTGGGTGCCCAAAGGGCAGGCCGAGCCTGGCACGGTCAGTGCTCGCAGGACTGCCCCTGTGGGTCACAGATGCGCCCTCCATAGATTCAAACCCTGCAGCCGAGTGATGCCCACGTCCCTGTGCTGGACCCGGTGGTCGGCCCGGGGGCGGGCGCTGCTGGTAGCCGGGCAGGTGTCCCCCGCTGCTGCCCCCTCCCCTGTCTCACCCTCTCCCAGGGCCCCTCCTAGCCGGCAAACACGTCTGCTCTAAGGTTCTCATGGGTATTGTGGCATCCATCCCTCCTGCCTCCCAGGTGTGTGCTTAGCCTGGGGCCGCGCTGGAGACAGATTGTTGATTCCAAGGTGAGGATGTCGACCCGGTCCGGATGGAGGGGGTGGGTAGGTGGAGGACAGCATGCCCACCCCGCCATGGCCGCGCTCGGCTCTGGGGCCGCCCGTTTCCTCCTGCAGGCTGTGGGGCTGTGCTCCGCCTCTGAGACCCTCCCTGGGGTGACGAGGGTCCCTCGGCAAACACCTGTTTCCGATTTCTCCCAGGCTTAACCTCAGGTTGGGGCGGTGATGCCGCCTCGCTGGGATCCACTCCTGGGTGTGGCTGTGCAGTGTGTTTGCTCAGAGGGGTGGGGAAAGCCCAAGCCCACGTCCCGTGTCACTCAGGGTGGGAGACGCCGGGAAATAGAACTCACAGGGGTCGCGTCGGGGGAGACCAGAGTGATGAGGAAAGTGCAGACAGGTGCTTCCACGATGCTGAGTGACCACCCATCTCCCTGGCCCCCGTGGAGGCCCTGGGATGGGCTCCCACCCGCCTGGCGTGAGGGCGGCAAGCTGACCGGTCAGGCTTTAACCCCGGCCGTCCGACTCCAAGGCCAAGTGCTCTCACTACGGTGAGAACAGATTCCCTCTGGCACTCTTCGTGTTTTCACACCTGTTGAAGTGTGAACACTCTTAGATTAGACGAGGATGCTAAGGTAGTTAGATTCACTGCACTTTTCCTTGTCCGACAGCTGCTTTTGCTAGACTGTCCTGGGCCCCAGGTCCCAGGCTTCCTCAGGAAAGAGAGGGAACCAAGGCCAAGCCTAGAGACACAATTCTTTTTTTTTAATTTTACCGAAGTCTGGTTGATTTACAATGTTATGTTAATTTCTCCTGTGCAGCAAAGTGACTCAGTCATACATATATATTCTTTTTCATATTCTTTTCCATTGTGGTTTGTCACAGGATATTGAATACAGTTCCCTGCTTTTTTTGTTTTTAAACTTTATTGAAGTCTAGCTGATTTACAGTGTTATGTTCACAATTCTTGGTTTGAAATGGAGACTTTGAAAAAACAGACAGAACAGTGCTCTCCGCCATCAGGGGCAGCAGAGCCACAGGCCTGGCCTGCGGGGCTGGATGGATCCAGCAAATGCTGGGGTCCTGGGGTCTATCAGGGAGATGCAGGGCGCTGAGCATGGGGGCTCCCCTGAGTCTCCCCCTCACAGCCACCCTCCTCGGTGCTGCCTGCCCAGCCAGCCAAAGCACCCGTGGGCTTAGCTCGGCGGTGGCGGAGCGCCTGGGCACCCTGGGCAGACACGCTGCAGCCCCCAGGACGATGGGGCTGACGTGCTCGACTGCCAACCCGGGCTCTGCAGCAAGAAAGTAAACACGCCTTCAGCCGGCCTGACACATGGCCCTAAGACTTTAATAAAGCAACTCTTTGACACAAAACATAGGGATGGTTCCTTGGACCTGTTTCAGTGTATCGTGTCGCTCTTTGCTCTTGGAGATGTTACAAGCCTGTGAGGGACACAGTCCAGAGTCTAGTTTTACAAGGTTTTTGCTTAGAAGTGCAACCGCGTGTTGGCTCGGCCGACGCACAGATCTTTGGAAGAGTTTAGCGGGGAGAAAGATTAAAGTGACTCTAAAACCACAAACTATGTACAGAATGTATTACGGACTTGAATTTGCGGGTTTTTGTTCTTTTTTTTTTTTTTCCTTGCCTCCTGCAGCTTGGGGCAATGGTTTCCAGAAGAGTCTGTTGTTTGGATTTAAAACTGCTTTGTGGAAATACTCTGTTCTCCAAGGTTCTGTGGGTCACGGAACAGTTGGCCGGAGTCCTGGTGGGCCCCCGGGAGGCTGGTTCTCTGGGTGATTCGGGCAGGGCTGGGCCTGGACTAGGGGCTCCGGGAGTCCGGCCTGGGTGGGAGTGGGGCCGGCCAGGTGAGCCCAGGAGCTGAACACCAGAAGTCCAGACCTCACTGGTCTCTTGTTTTCCTGCCTAATTTCTAGTTAAAGAAAGTAGGTCCTAGGGGCTTCCCTGCTGCTTTTGTCTTGTTTTGTCCTGAAGAGTTCACACCCTAGGGTGGGCCTTAGACACAAACCTCATCACCACCCTGACCTTCTGAGCTTCCAGCTGCTTCTGAGTCCAGGGTGGTTTTGATCATGGAACACAGTGTTGCGAGACCAGACGGGGCAGGAGGCTTCCGTGGCTGGGACTGCCCCTCCCTGTGTTTCGTGGGTGGTGAGATCCCACACACAGTGGATCACTGTTGCCTATCGTCCTGGGAGTGTGTCTTGTTTCCTAATCAGAGGGCGAGCTCTGTCAAGACAGACCCCATCCCTCATAGCTCCTTTCTTTGCCCTGGTGGTAAGAGGATTCAATACAGAATATGTGGAATCTAAAATAAGACACAAATCAACATATCTACAAAACAAAAACAGACTCGCAGACATAGAGAATAGATTTGTGGTTGCCAAGGGGGAGGGGGGTGGGGGAGGGATGGAGTGGGAGTTTGGGATGAGCAGATGCAAACTATTATGTACAGGAGGCATCAACAACAAGGTCCTACTGTATAGCACAGGGAACTGTATTCAATATCCTGTGATGAACCATCATGGAAAAGAATATGAAAAAAAATATATATATGTAAAACTGAGTCACTTTGCTGTACAGAAGAAATGAACACAACATTGTAAATCAACTATACTTCAATAAAATTTAAAAAAAAAACATAATCTGGATTTCATTGGAAGTTCCAGACCCAGCATTCCGGCCTCAGGCATCTGGCCTGGAAGAGGAATGTAAGAACAGCCGAATGCCTGCGATAAAGGCGCTGGTCCTATCTTTCTGGTGATTTTCCGGCAACCTTTAGCCAATCCTTGGCTATAAGCCTTGGCTTATAGAAGCACCACCCCCACCTCTGCCTTCGTGTTTGCATGGGGTTCTCCCTGTGTGCACGTCTGGGTCCAAGTTTCCCCCTTTTAAGGACACCGGCCATATTGGATTAGGGCCCACCCTCATGACCTCATCTACACTTAACCAATTACATCTACAATGACCCTGTTTCCAAAGAAGGTCATGTTCTGTGGAACTGGGGGTTAGGACTTCAACATATGGGTTTTGAGGGGGGTGGGAGGGATATAATTCAACCCATCACACCATCCTACCTCTTGGACCTTGGGACAGTGGGTGAATACTTCTGAACCACATTTTCTCCATCTGTGGCATTGCTGGTCTTTTAAGATTCTTTCCAGCTGCTAAGCTCAGTGATTCCAAAAGTCTGGAGCACGTGATGGTCTATTTCATTCCCTTTCTTAACGGTTTTAGAGCAAGTAATTCTTTTCATTGGACGTCATTTTTAAAAGCACTTTATCTGGGCTTTAAGAAACTTATCATGGTTATTTGCATGGATGACACTCAGTATATTTAATGACCAGTATGGGGGGCCCCAACCAAACAAATGGCCACTGGCCGTTACAGCTGCACTGAACATATTGGTGTGTACTGATGTGTACTGGCTGGATCCCAGCCCTGGGCCTTTCTGTATTTGCTTTGTCTCCTTTTCGACTTAATCTTCTTCTTTCCAAAAAAGATTTTTTTTCTGGCTTTAAAATAGACATATAATCATTGTTGAAAATTTAGAGGACCCAAATTTTAAAAACCTAAAATACCACTTCTTAGTGATACATGATGGTATTGAAGCAGGTTTTTATGCGTATTCTTCGTTTTTCATATTTTAGCCTTGATATTCTCCTGTGCATTAAATACTTTTCGAAAATATACTTTTTATTTTTGCAAAAATTCTATCCTACGGATGTGCTATTTCCATTTTTTCAGTATTACAAATCACCCTGTCTTGAACATAATGATGTTAAGCACAGTGGTATTTAATCTTTGTGCCTGTCCTAACTGCTTCCTTAGGTGAAGCTCCATAGCGTGGAATTACTGAACAAAAGTTTATGCATATTTTAAATGTGTTGTCAAAATGCCCTCCGGAAAGGTGGTGACGATGAACACGCTCACCAGCAGTGTCTGAAATTACCTTCGTTTCCTAGAGGGATATTTGCTCTTTTCTTATTGATTTGTACAAGCTCTTGTTATACTTAAGATATTGGATCTATTCCCAGCACACGTGTTGAAGTATGGACTTCACACTTCTCAAAGTAAAGGTCCATATGCCTTATCACATGAGATTCTCACAGTGTCAAGTTCCATGACTTGTACACAGAAACACCCAGTCAATAGCCACAGCATATAAAGGGATGACATCTGCCATTAAGAAGCATATGTTGTAGCTCAAGGAATTTAAACAGATACAAAAACCAAAGTGAAACAAATGCTATAATGGAGGCATCAAATACTGTGGGATCAAAGAGGAAAGTGTGATCCGTTCCAACGAGGAGAACCTGGGAGGTCCAGTTTCATTTGGGGCTCGAGTATGATTTTTAACCAGAGAAGGAGACATTCTAGGCTGAAGGGTCAGCATAAATACAGCACATGGCATGACAATTCCTGGTGTGTTTGAGAGAGAGAGGGGGGCGTTCACGCCTCCCAGTGCTAAGAGGACCTTGAAGGCTACAGGGCTTTATGTAGACAGTAGGACCAAGTGGAGAACACTCTGCCCTGACCTGTGTTTGGGGAGGATGGTGCTGGCAGCTGTGTGGATGAGAGAAGGGAGAAGAGAGAGACCGCTAACTTGCTTTAAAGGAAGCTTTGTGGGACTTCAGACCAAGAGGGCAGCAAGGGAGGGAAATTCAGAAATTTTGTTTCTGAGCCACTTAGTCTGGTGGCTAGAGGACAGTGTGTGTGGTGGGGCTCCTTCCCAAGGGGCCGTAAGAGGGCAGGGCTGTCTCTCTATAGCGTCACAAACGTTTGCCTTGAGACGGACAAGTTGAAATGTCTGTAAGGGAGACACCAGAGCAGGCCTTGTTACAAGTTACCCTGTTAATTTTTTCAAGTTCTTTCCACATACGGGGAAAAGAGAATCATTCAAATGGAAATCGTTGCCACCTGCTGTAAAATAACAACAAAATTAAAAGAATAGGCAAATACGGTTTTACCTGGCTGCCTGGCGAAATGGGTTGGAATGCCAGGGAGGTAGAGGCAGTTATTCTATTATTAACGGCACAGTCCATAATACTCAGAACAATGCTGTTTTCAGGTTTAAATTTTAGTGAAGACCTTTTAATGTTTAGGCTCTAAAGAAGATCCTCTCTTTTTTTTTTGGAGATGATGTGATTGAAATGACAAAGTGGTAAGTTACGAATTTCAAACGAGGGCACTTCTGGCCTCTGAGGAACAGTCCAGAATACCCCTAGATCTAGAAAAGTGTGTTGCTTTTATGGACTTCAGGTATTTCTTTAGTTACCCTTCTTCCAAACCCCCAGGGACACTGGCTCAAAGTGCCTCCTCCGGCCTCTGTCTCCCCCCCTCACTCCAGAGGGGCTGAGAAATACAGTCACGACAAGATGTAACTGACACTCAAGGCCGGTGTGTGCCAACCTGGGGAGTTGGCTTTTTCTGGGGTTGGGACCCCCGTCACTAGGAGGGTGGCGTCCCAGGTGTCCTCTCTCTGTCAGAGGCCCCCTTATCTCCCTCCTCCCTTGATGCCGTGTCTCCATCCTGAAATCTCTTCTTCCTCCCCTCCCCCTGCAGCGTGTAGCGGGCAGGGACGGGGAAGTGGGTCTGGGGTCAGAGGGCTGGGATTCGGACCTGCCATTGTCATGCCAGTTACTGAACCTCCCCCGGCTTCCGGAACCTTGAACTGCAAAATGGGATCACAACGTGCCTTATCCGTTCACAGTTAAACCCACAGAGGAGGCGGGTGCAGTGCTGGGCACAGAAGAGGCGGGCGGGCTGTGTGGCCCCGTTCCCAGTCTCTGCGGGGCAGGTAATTGCCCTGTCCTCTGAACTTGTAGGGGACGTTCAGTTTACACTCCTGCATTACCGAGACCATCCCTGCGGGCAGAAACAACCCCATTCTGCCTCTGGTCCCCACCGCAGTCGTCTCCCCAGCTCCCAGCTGACGCCTGAGCCCCCTGAGGCTCTACAGAGACCTTCTGCCTCTGGGTGACAGATGACTCTCTTCTCCTCTGGCCCAGGGAGGGGAACCGCCGCCTAATGTTACCAAATGTGGCGAGTGTTCAGATGTAGCGACCAAAGCCACTGCCTGGATCAGTTATTGTCCAGGGTTCTCGTGTATTCCCTTCTCTCCTACCCTTTCTTCATAGCCAGAAGGGGTGGAAATTCCCTAATTCATCTGTGCGCTTCGAGGAGAATGAGAATGATGAACGCGCTGCGGTTCGTGGAATAAATAGCTCTTGTAAAGCCAGACTAAGTTGTGATTTGCAATACGGATTTTCCCGTCCGAGTTCTTAGAATCTGTTCCGTCAGCACATTCGGGCTCTGTGTCCAGACATACGTCAAGTGAACGGCATCACCTCCAGCCCCGCTCAGGGTGTGGGTGGGGCTTCGGTTTGTCTCGGAAGGCTGGGCTGAGGGATATGCAGGGAGCAGGCTCCGGGTGGATGTGTGTGGTCAGAGAGTTGCCCGCCGGCCTCCTGCTGTCTGGAGGACAGAGCCTAGTACCCAGTGGTCCCCAGGCCTCCCTCCCACCTGCATCTCAGTCCCTCCCCTCCACAGGGCTTTGCACACAGCAGCTGTGAACCGCCCAGCAGGCCTGCCTCTGGGGGGGACCACAGGTACCTCTGAGAACTCCCAGGGGACCTGGCCAGCCTGGCTGAGCAGCTGATGGTGGTGGGGGGAGGGGAGAGGTAGACAGGGAGTCAAACACAGCCTGCAAATTTTTTTTTAATAAATTTATTTATTTTTGGCCGCGTTGGGTCTTCGTTGCTGCGTGCGGGCTTTCCCTAGTTGTGGCGAGCGGGGGCTACTCTTCATGGCGGTGCGCGGGCTTCTCATTGCAGTGGCTTCTCTTGTTGAAGAGCACGGGCTCTAGGGGCATGGACTTCAGTAGTTGTAGCTCACCGGCTCTAAAGCGCAGGCTGAGTAGTTGTGGCGCACGGGCTTAGTTGCTCCGCCGCATGTGGGATCTTCCTGGACCAGGGCTAGAACCCGTGTGCCCTGCATTGGCAGGTGGATTCTTAACCACTGCGCCACCAGGGAAGCCTCAGTTTACAAATTCTTAAACAAGAAAATCTGCTATAAAATAGCCCTGCTTGGCTCTAAAACGAGCGCCTCTGTAGCTCATTCTGGAATCTGTAAGATATCAAGAGCCGAGCCCCAGGACGGGGTGGACAGGTGCGTGGGTGCTGCCTCTCCTTGGGCTACCTGCCCACGCGCCCCGTCTCCCTGGAGGGCAAGGCTGGGCTCTGAGCGCGCTGTGTGGAGGCCTCAGCCCTGCCACCTTCCTGCCTTATGGGATTCTGTGCTAAGTTGTTGGCTCCACTGGCCAGAGGGTCACGTGCCTTCCTTTGCTTTGAGATGAAATGATGCTACAGGATGCATAGAGCGACACACGTCGCATTGGAAAAGCCACCTGTGACTTGGAGGGTTCAGGTCTGAGGTACCCACTTAATAAGTGACTTGGGAAGCTCCCCTTGGACCTCCCGGGCCTTGCAGGCTCTGCTACAATCCTGTCCTCAGGATCCCAGGCCACAAGGGCACCCTCTAAGGAATATTCTTAGTGTCTCTGGCTGAGGTGCCAGAAGACCCCCTTCCCCTTGCACCACGTGCTCCACCGTCACAGCTACTTGGTCGACAGGTGACATCTGGGCAGAGACTTGGAGGCAGGGAGACGCTCTCCAGGAGGGGAATAGCCAGTGCAGAGGCTGCGGTGGGAGTGAGCTGACCCGGTGGAGAAGTGGCTGGCGGGAAGCTGGGGAGTGAGCCAGAGGGGTGGCGGGGTCCCACCTCGGGGCGCCTGAGGGCCATCGGGCGCCACCTGCTTTTACCGGGAGGAAGGGAATGGGTGGGAATCACTGGGGGATTTGGAGCAGAGGAGAGGGCGGTGCTCTGAAGACAGACGTGTGGCCTGCGTGCACGTTCACACACCGAGGTGAGCACACCCAGGCCTCAGCGTGAGCCAGTCTGAGTCGCAGGACTGCCATCCAGCAGACGTGGCAGCTAAGTGCTAGTGAAGGTCACTACCTGGGCACTTAGACAATGGTGGGACTGAGGTCACAGATGAGACAAGGCTGACGGCAGAGAATCCAAGGCACAGATCCACTTCCAAACTGCAGATGGCCAGGGTGGGAGAGCCAGGCACCCAGGGGTTTCCCCGGGAAGTGCTGGGCGCCCAGCCCTCCTGTCCGGCCCGGGGCATCCCGCCCAGAATTGCACCTCCTAAACCACGCCCTTGACATTCACGGCCATGTAACTTCATTGCTCCTGATGGCAGTAGTCTGTTTAGTTAACCTTTGGCTTCCTTTTTTCCTGGTACTTTTATACATCTGGTTCTGGTAAAATAAAAAGATTCACTCCATTTACAACTGTACTTCCTGTGCTGGCCTGGGCTTCCCTCCCCCCGCCCCCAGCTGAGGCGGACATGACAGAGCCCCTCCGGAGAGACCCTCCAGGGGCGGGACAGAGCCCGCTGTGTCCCCCGGGACATCAGAGACTGCCCCTCCCTGGGACCGGCCACCGCACCCCCTTGGAAGTCACCACTTAGGAAGGGCCTTTCCAGGACACCACACTGCAGCATAGGGTCCCCTCCCAGGCTTTACCGGGACCCCAGGTGGAACAAGGCTGCCTCCTGAGAATGTGGGTTCTTGGTCCTGTGTGGGTTTTACACTGGTCCCCCTTTATCCACTGGGGATACGGTCCATGACCCCCGGTGGAGGCCTGAAACCATGGATAGTACTGAACTCCATAGACACTATGCTTCTTCCTATACTTACCCACTACGATGAAGTTTAATGTATAAATACACACAGAGATGAACAAATATAGCTAAAAGTAAAACAGAACAATTATAATAATACAACATCTTATTGTAAAGATGTCCTGCCTTCTCCATCTGAGCTAAGCATTTATCACCCACTGTGGCCGTAACTTTTGCAGTTTGAGGTGCAACAGCGGGACCAGCACGAATTCTCTCTTCCTTCTTCACAATTTCATGAATAGGAGATTTGTTCTGAATGTAGATCTTAGCAACCTCAGCGAGATTTCATCAGTCCTCAGAATGGCATGCAACTTAGAACATATGACTTGTTTATTTCTGGAATTTTCCATTTAATATTTTCTTTTTTAAGTTTTTGTTTTATATTGGAGCACAGTTGATTCACAATGTTGTGTGAGTCGTACACCTGAAACTAACACAACATTGTTAATCATTTAATATTTTCGGACCACGGTTGACCGCAGGTAACTACAGCCTCGGAAGGTGAAACTGTGGATAAGGGGGAAAGACTGTACTTACTGTTTCCTACCAGCCGCCGCGTTTGCTTGTGTTCAAGCAAGATGCAAACTCTTCAGTACAGGGAAGCCTCTGACCTGCAAAGGCTCACAGAGTCTGTATGTAGAAGAACAGGAAGAAGGATGCCAGAAGAAGGAGGGCCCCGCAAGGCCCGGGGAGGCCGCTCAGTGCGCAGGGGCCGGGGCCGGGAATTAGGACGGGGGCTCCGGGGCGCCCGAGCTCGAGGGACACCCAGAGAAGGGCCCCCACCCCGGCCACCGGGGCCAGCCTCGGGCTCCTTTGGGTCTCCCGGTCACGTGCTCCAGCAAGGTTCCTGCAGGTGCGGCGGTGGAGCCCGACCTGCACACACGCTGCCCCCTGACCACAGTGCTGACCTGCCTGTGAGTCTGAGCCCTGCCTGCGCCATCCCAGCCTTTCCCACCCCCAGAGAGGACGGCACCTGTCGCACAGGAGGAGGCCACCCTGAAACACCATAACTCACAGTGCCGCCCACGCACAGGGCTCCGGACCCGCGGGCCCTCGTGGGTACAAAGGGGCAGTGCACACAGATGCACACACACACCCTGCACACTGTACACACTGTACACACTATACACACTGTACACACTATACACTGTACACACTACACACTGTACACACTGTACACACTATACACTACATACACCCGACACTGTACACACTGTACACACGATACACACTGTACACACTGTACACACTATATACACACACACCACACTTCACACACACTACCCTCTGCACACACGTTCCCCACAGATACACACACATACACTCCGAACAGACACATGCCAATCCACACACACACACACACACACACACACAAATATCCATGTCCAAAAACATGACAGCAAAGCAAAAAGATCAAAATATTCAGATTGACTAGTGTTCAAAGAAATACAGTTTTTTAAGAAATATGCAATTGGCCACATTAAACAAAGTGCTGCTCTGGTGTTGAGAACACAGGCTCTGGCGTCAGGCCGCCTGGCACGAGGTGTCACCTCCCTGCTTACGTGCTCAGTGACAGCGGGTAGGTGAGTGAACCTCTGTCCCTCCTTCAGCTCTTCTGGGATGAGGGCCTGACAGCACCGACTTCAGAGCTGGGGTGTGAGGCTTTAATAAGTAAAAGTAAGTGAGGTGCTGAGAACAGAGCCTGCCACGTGGGGAGGACCCGACACGTCCCTCTGTTGTCACCACGGTAACCGTTACGTCTGACGTGGACCAGGGGCCCAGCCTGAGCCCCTCATCCCTACTGGTGGGGACGTCTCTCTGGAAGGTGATGTTAAGACACATCAACTCCTGAAAAACCGTTCCACCACGTGACCCAGTGCCTGCTTTACCCTGAGGACACAGCAGAGGGGTGCCCACAGACTTGTGTTTAAGGATGTTCCCTGCAGCACTGCTTGTAGCAAGAGAAGGAAAAACACAGACTGCCTGAGGCTCCTACACCAGGAGGTGGGTCATGGGCCACCCGCCTGGCGCCCAAGCAAGGGACCTGGACATCACCCTTTGTTCCTTCCTCACATCCAGTCCTCGGCCAAGCTCTGTCGTTTCCACCTCTTCCCTTAGGGATCTGACCGCTTCCCAGATTCACCCGTTCATGCCTGCGCTGGAGCAGGACTTCCTCAGAGCCACACCCTGCCCACCGAGGATGCCCGGTACACGCGGGGTGACGCTCTGTCCTTTCCCACCACGCTCACCACCTTGGCAATGACCGGATCCCCACTTCCTTCTCCCCCACCAGGTGGTGAGTCCCCCCAAGGGCCGGGCTGGCGGTCTCACTAAAATTGTGTCCCCAAAGCCTGGGACAGCGCCTGGCATACTCCATGTTTCCTGACTGAGGAACAAGCCAGTGAAAGAAGGCATGTGATTCAAGCCATATTCTCAACAAATCCATATGGCAAAATGCTCACCATACAGTATTAGACGAGGAAAAAGCCTAAAAAACCGGAGCTGTAGCATGACGTTAACGCCATTATATACAGATACATGCGTGAAAACCCAGACGAAAGGCATTAAATTGTTAGCTGTGGTTATTCCTGGACATTTTAATTTATATATATATATATATATATATGCCTGTCTTTTCCAGATATTTTGCAATGTCCGTTTCCTTTATAATCATGAAAACAGTGGGAAAATAGATGGATACAGCACCGGATCCAGAATCTGGGGCATGAGCCGTGATTGGAGTCCAGGACGTGGGTGGTTGAGGCAGCCTGCGAAACGTCCGCATTTGGACTTGCCCACGATGTCTATTAAAGCATCGTTTCCAGAGCAGCTCTGTACAATCACTGGTGATTCTGCTAATAACAGGCTCCTTCCTTTCTCGTGGGGACTCATTAGGCTGAGCGCATCAGAGGTGACAGGTAGTGGTTTCAGAAAGATAACAGAAATGTTTTTCTTCTTCTTAACAGAAAATGTCAGGGTAAATGAGTTTTTTTTTTTTTCTTCGTAAGTCATCATACTACACATTCAGGGGAATGTGGTCAGAGGCTCTTACAGGAGGACTTGTGTCTACGTCTATGTCTTTGTTTGCAGTAACTGTTGCAGGGTACCAAGGTGACAGCCCCAGAGTCGGGCCATCGGAGCATCTCTAGGCCAGACCTCCCCAGGCTTGGCAATCTGCAGTCCCAGGGACGCAGCACATAGAGAGGCGGCCCTTGGATGGACCCAGGGAGGGTGGAACCTCGTGGGAGGGACATTGGTTTCAAGTCTTGATCTGGACCCTGGATTTCTTCTATTGCCAGATTGCTCAGGACCTTGGTTTTTCCATCAGTCAAATTGGAATGTGTGTGCATCTCTCTGAGACAGTTGTAAGAAGCAGTGAATGTACAGCACTGCCTTTGGGGATATGTCCTCCCGACCTTCCGCCCAGAAGTCTCTCTCGAGAAGATCACCAAATGAGGAATGGAATGGAGAGAAGGAGGGCTGTTCAGCCTGGAGTAGAGTTTTTTGTTTTTGTTTTTTTTTAAAGGACAGGAAGTTGGAGCATAAAAGGTGTCATATGTATGCAGGATAGATTTGTCCCATGTGGCGTCCCAGAGCAGAACTGGAGCCTGGGGTGCGAGTAATAGAAAGTAAGATTTTTGCTTCCCTTAAAAAAGAACCTTCTAGGACTTCCCTGGTAGTGCACTGGTTAAGAATCCACCTGCCAATGCAGGAGACACAGGTTCGAGCCCTGGTCCGGGAAGATCCCACATGCCATGGAGCAACTAAATCTGTGCGCCACAACTACTGAGCCTGCGCTCTAGAGCCCGCGAGCCACAACTACTGAGCCTGAGCTCTAGAGCCCATGAGCCACAACTACTGAGCCTGAGCTCTAGAGCCCGAGAGCCACAACTACTGAGCCCGCACACCACAACTACTGAGCCTGTGCTCCAGAGCCCGTGCTCCGCAACAAGAGAAGCCACCACAGTGAGAAGCCCATGCACTGCAACGAAGAGTAGCCCCCGCTCACCGCAACTAGAGAAAGCCCGCGAGCAGCAACGAAGACCCAACGCAGCCAAAAGTAAATAAATAAATTTATATTAAAAAAAAAGAACCTTCTAGGAACAAAAAGTAATCCAAAGGGCTGTCCTGTAGGGCAGTACTGAGTCACCTGTCACTGTGAATATTTCACTGGGGCTGGTGATCACGGGGAAGTTTCGGGAGAGGGATTCAGCGTTAAGTTGAAGACAGGTAACCGCTAACATTTTTCCCAACTCCAAGAACCTATGTTTCTGCCACTTGGCCTTTCTGATTTTGGAACTGCTTGAAAATAATGTCTAATTCCTCCCAACCATGTTATCTAGGTCCAGCCAGAGCTGCAATGGCCAGAAGTTCCCCCTCCCCACTCGCCCCGGATGGTGGAAATCTGTCATGTTTATTACTATCTCCCTCTTACATGAAGAGCTCACAATGAGTCCTGCCTTCCCAGAATAAAGGTCAGAACTCGAATTCCCAGGCTTCCCTGCAGGAAGGATAAAGGCTTGACCCCTCAAATGGTCCCATTCAAGACCTGAACTTGGAAGTGAATGACCTGGAGGGAAACAAGGTGAGGGTGGGGAGAGGAGGAGGGAGTTCCTCCTGGGGCTTCCATACTTTCTTAGAAGTGCTCTGGGTGATGGCAGAGACATCCGCCCTTCAGTGGTGGCGGCTGTTTCCCAGACACCGCAAGGTCAAGCCCTGGGACCGGAAGTTCCACTAGTGCTAGCAGAGGTGGCACGTGCACCCAGGCAGGCCTCTGGCATTAGTGGCTCCGAGTGCGGAGGCCACCGCGGTCTATCCTTGGAGCCTGCGGCCGGGGTTTGGGAACGCTCCTGGAAGTTCAGCCTCAGCTCTTACCCGCGCCCGTCCGTGACGCTGCATGTCCTAACATCACCTGAGAGAACGGCTAGATGCTCGCCCGAGTCGTTTTCTCTTTGTCCTTGGGCACACACGGGGCTGGGCTGCTGGACTGCCTTTTCCAGGCTTCCTGGCCTTTGCGTGTGGCCACATTACTGTGCTCTAACTAATGGAATGTGGGCAGAAATGAAGGACTTCCATGCCTGGTCCCAACCCCGCCCCCCGTCATCCCACCCCCGTGCAGTCCTCCATGCTCTTAGCTCCCAGGATGGGGGACAGACCCAGTGGAAGACACAAGGTCCCTAGAAGATGGTGGAGCCAGGAGAAGTGAAGGAGCCCGGGGCCCTTGAATTCCCCCGACTGGACTGTGCCCAAAATAAGCCTCTAATTGTGTTAAGCCACTTTGATTTGAGTGTTGTGTTAGGGTTAGCCCCTCCTGACTAATACACTTAAGAAATCCATTTTCTGCTGAACTAGATTTATTTTTTATGACCAAGAGCGCTGAGTGTTTCCCCTCCCTACCTGGTCTGCCCTCAGGAAGTCTAATGCGAGAGACAGTCACGCCCGCGGGCAAGCTTCCCTCCGGCCAGGAGGCACTGGGCTCCACTCTCCTCCCCTGGCGATCCCCACCCTTCCTCCGGCCCAGGCCACAGAAGTCTCCCTGAGACTTCTCCTCCGCTGTGGTCTTGCCCCGCGTCCGCGACTTCACACCTAACTCCCTGCCTGACGCGGAGGGAAGTCAGGCACGTTCTTCCCGGCGCCCCTGAACTCGGCGTAAGGAATCCTGCCTCCTCTTTATTGTAAGGCGAAGCTGGCGCCGGGTCAGGAGCCCAGAGAGCCAGCCATGAGGAAATTACCCTACGCCGGGTTAAAATCAGGCTTTGGGTTAGCGCAGTAGATGCCCTTTGGCACGTCTGGCCCCTCCCACGCCTTAAGTCTCCCCTACCCGCCACGGGTGGGGTGGGCCCATGGCAGCCATGTTTGTAGCATGTGACTGAGTCCTCACAGCGGATTGGGCCAGGGCTGGGCACGTGATCTAAGCGGGGCCAACCGGAGACTTCGTGCCTGAAAGCAGGAAATGCAGCCTCACCTGGGCTGCCCTGAGCCCACCTGTTGAATGGATCGTCGTGTGTGCCAGGTAGACTGAGAAAGAGGCCTAGAGGAAGCCAGTCGAACAAAAAGCAGAAATAGAGAAGAAAAGGTAAGTGAAGGAGAAACTAGGAACTTTCTGAGCCCGGTGCATCCTGGGTCGTGGGTCCACTAGCAAACCCTCTACCCGTAAACTAAGCTTTCTCTAGTTTGCATACGCCAGTTCAAGGTAGCCTGTAAAATCTAAACTGGAAGAGTCTTACCTGATACAGGAAGAAGCAGAAAAGGTCACCCCACAGATTGCCTCCTCATGGAAGCCAAGGCACCTGCTGGCTTGCCCTGAACTGGGAAACCTAAAAGTACTGGGAGCGAGGGAAAATGTGGCAGCTGGAGAGACCTCTGGGGATTTATCGTCAGCGAAACGCGCCCGACTGATTTTCCAGCCGAGCAGCCTCATGTCAGAGCCGAGCAAACACAGGGAACCCGGGGCCGGGCGGGAGCTCTCTGGATAAGTCAGCACGTGTTGCTAGGCTGGCGACGAGCGACGCGCCTAACTCCCTGGCCCCGCCGGTCCCCGCGCCGCGGAGACGCGCGCTCCCTGCGCACACGTGCGCACTCGGCCGGCGCGGGAGGGGCTGCGGAGGCCTGGCCTCGGGGGAGACGCTCGGGCCCCGCGCCCACCCCACCCCTGCGCGGCGGGGAGGGCCCAGCCCGCCGGGCCTTTCAGAGTTAATTAGCCTTCATGCATATGGATGGTACAGCCGACTGAACGCCGTGGCGGGGTCATGACCTGACCCCGGCGAGGCGTGCAGAAAGAAAAGACTCCTCTTCCCAGCTCGCTCCCTCACTGAAAGCCCAGCTGCCGGGCGCAGCGCCGGGATGTGATCGCCGCCGCCCCATTTCTCCCGCAGAAGAAGCGCTTGCGGGGAGGCAGGGGGCGCTGTCCCCGGCCCCCATGAGCAGCCATCCCCCTGATCTGTCGCCGTACTGATATCAGCGCTGGGAGTTTACTCCGAAGCTTTCCTTTCCCGTGATGGTTTTCATTTCCTGTCATTTAAAGCTGCAGCCTTTATGGAATATCACATGGTTTTCGTTTACACAGGAAATCAGCTGCAGTTGTGAGATGCCGACTGACTTACTTTTTTTGTTTGTTTTTTAATCCTCCCCCCCCCCTTAAAAAAATTGAGAGGGA
The DNA here is from genome assembly GCF_949987515.2 of Delphinus delphis. Lineage (NCBI taxonomy): Eukaryota > Metazoa > Chordata > Mammalia > Artiodactyla > Delphinidae > Delphinus > Delphinus delphis. The sequence goes on from NC_082684.1 coordinate 175,808,731, forward strand.
AAGGGGAAAAAAAAGCCAGCTAGCAACAGTTTGTTTTGAAATCGTTTTCCTTTTTGATCCCAAGTCCCTGTTCTCCGAAGTGGTCTGCGGTTGTACAGAAAGCAGCAGTTTCTTTCTGACACGTGGTAGTCACTTTCCGTGAAGAAAGCCTAGCACCAAGAGATGCTTTTGCTTTTTCCAGGCCAGGGATGGGGGCGCGGGCGCAGCTGCGCCAGCAGCTCCGCCCCCGGGATGCGCCGCTTGACCCGCCGCGATCCGCCCAGGGAGCCGCGGGCCCGGCTGTGTCCAGGAGCTGGGTTTACCCTCCTGGAAAGGTGGCACGTACTGCCCAGTTACCCATTCTGGGATCCCTCTGCTTGAACCCGAAAGGAGCAGTGTCCTGACCGACCCCCGACCCCAGACCCCCTAAGGACCACAATAGAAGTCTGTCCTCGACCCGGTCCCAACACATCACGCCAGGAATCAGAGAATCGCAGGGCTTCAAAACGGGGGTGAGGATGGTGTGGAAGAATTCGCGATTCGTTCTTTAAGCCCCGCCCTGCAGTTACTACTGAGTTAGGAACTGCAGACTAGAAGCAGCCCCGCCCCCCAAGACCGCACTCCCTGGTTACCCTCTCTACGCCCGCCCTGAGGGCAACTAGACGGCCCTGGGCAATAGCGCCACCTGGTGCCCAGCATCCCTCCCAGCGATTCCTCGTATCCCTTTCCAGGATGCTGCGCCGCCTGAAGAGATCAAGGGTGCCCAGGATGGGTTCAGGACTCCAGGGGAGCTCCCACCTGGGGTTGAAATGGCCCCTGCCTCCTCCCGTCTTGTCCCTGAAGGAGCTTAAAGCACAGGGAACAGGAGGTGCTCCTGTCTCTACAGAGGCACCCACGATAACAGACCCACTCCTTTCATGGAAGGCCGAGCCCTCAATTAAATGGAAAATGCCCTTGAAGAGATGCAGTTTAGGCACCTCTTTCAGAGTGAACCAATGTGTTACCTTTTCCCAAGGGTGGGCGGGCATCTAGAGAGGCGAGAAAGCAAAGAGGCAGGAGGCCCACCCTGAGGTCCGGGAGGGCCAGAGCCAGCACCGCGGCCGCCCTTCAAGGGCCCGGGCCATCCCTGCGGTGGGACTGGGCGGAAGGGAGGGACGGCTCTGGAAGGCTGGGTACGGACAGGGCCTGCGCGCACTTCATGGGTGAGCAGGGGGCCTCACAGGACCCAGGTGTCCCTCCGCGACCGCTGCAGCCCTGGCAGCTGAGACCTCTTTAACTGAGACTCAGGCAGCCCGCCCGTGACCGTCCGCACCGCCCCTCCCGCAGCCCGTAAACCAGCAGCCCTCTGTGTGAACATGAGCCCCACGTGTTTACGGGCGGTCTGCGGGGACGAGAAGGGGACAGGGCTTAGTGCTGCAGCCCTTTCAGCCTCCAGGTATTAAGCTGCGTGATGTGACCCATTCTCTGAAACCAAATGTTTGCAAGGACACCCGGAAGCCACCTGGGAATTTCTCTGGGCTTCCACGGGTCAGCAGGCAGAGCTCCCCTCTGTTACGCAGGGGAGCCGCCCGCCGGCTGTCACCGCCCGCCCCAGATCGGGGTGCGCAGGCAAAGTCTGCGGCAGGCCTGTGAGCCCGGTGAAAGGAACCCTGCCCCTTTCCGCAGCAGCGGGCGGCTGTGGTCTCTGTCTGAGGCCCTGAGCTCTTTTCCTCCCAGGAAGCCGATTGGCCTCCTGCTGCCTATTACCTGACTGGGGGCTGCGAGAGTCAGCGTGATCCTGTGTCCAGACTCTTCAGGCCCGGGGTGAGCTCCGCTGGGGAGACCAGTTCGTCCCGGGCCAACGCCCTGATTGGGTCCCTTGTGAGATGCACCTTCTTCCTCCAGGTCCCACCCAGCACTCCTCTTTTTCCTCCCCTTTCTCTGGATGTATGGAGTTTATTGGTCTCTGCACGGAGGCCGGGGTGGGGGGGAATGATCTTAATTAAGAAAAGATCCAGCTCTGGCCTGGCTGTTTCGGTTTTAGGGCGGTTGCCAGCGAGTCACGCGGACTCTCACGTGAAACCTTCTCCGCTCAGGGCTCTTTCTGGTCCCCTTATTTGACCATCTGGAAGATGGGAGAGTTTGGAGGGAAGTTTGGGCAAGAAAAATCAGATGCGTGAAAGCCTCTTTCTCAGCCTCGCAGCTTCTGAGGACCCCCGCATTTCTGGCCAAGAGTGGGTCCTGCCGGCCCCACGCCCCAGGCTGCCTCCCCCAGAGAAGGCCTTCCCGACTCTGGTGAGTTGGCCCCTGGACTCAATTAACATTTCAATATGTATTTATTCCTGTTGCATGAAAAAAAACCAAAAAAAATAACCTGGTAAGGTGCCAGAACGAGACATATAATGATGCTGTTTATCCGCGACTGTGTCGTTCGCTGTTGTTGACAGTCAAATAAATCAACATAGTAAACACAATTTGCTCAGAAACGGCTGAGGAAAAGCAGATGGTTAGCACATTTCAGCAGGACCTGTTGGTTCAAGTCTGCACGGATGTTTAGACTCTGCGCTGCCTGCAACAGATGCTCGCCTGGGTCCCCATGTGAAGGGCCCAGGCGACGCTTGCGCTGGCCCTTGGGGGCGGGGAGGGCAGCCCTCCCGCTGGGGGGCAAGCACCCAGCCCATTAGCATTCACAGCCCGTGGCCGCCCAGCGCCTGGCCTTTGTGTGCCAGGAACAAGCCAGCTTTCTTCCCTGGGAGGATGGCGCCTAAGCGCCCCACGCGGCTACTGCCTTCGAGCTTTCCAGTGGCTTTGGGGGCCAGAGGGCCTCGCTTGGCACTCAGAGTGGGTGCCTCGTGGTGCTCAAAAGAGAAGAAAAAGTTATTTTTGCAGCAGGAGGAGGCTGTGGCTACCCGGTGCCAGGGAAGCCGTGGAGTAGTGGTGGGCGGGTCACTCCTGGGAGGGGATGGGACCAGCAGGTCGCTGCCATTCTAGGTCCTGGTGACCAGGCCCTGCTTCTGCCTCCAGCTCCAGTTTGTGTCTGGGGATGCCAGGGCTGTCCCTGGAAAGGGGACCCTTACCAGGGCCCCGACGGGCCCAAGAAGCTCCTGGACATGTCGGCACTGCCGGGGCACTTCTGTATGCAGAGCCCCGGGGTGGATGCTGGAGCCTTCAGAGTGGTTCAGGCGTGATTTCCCACAGGAAGGTTTAGGGTGGGAGATGCAGCGGTGTATGAAATCACCAGGAAGAGGGAGGCTCTGATGCAGGGTGGCTCGCCTGCCCGCTGCGCGGCGGCTTAGCTGTGTGACGCCGCACAGGGACCCAGAGTCCGTTTCCTCGTTCCCTAAGCGGGCTTGTTCTGAAGACGGGGTATGGTGACAGTTGCAAGCTTAGCACCACGCCCCGCATGTGCTACGTGCCCACCAAACGGCAGCCACTGTTCATCCTGCCGGCAACATGCAAGGCGGCTGCGTAGGAAAGGCAGCATGTGCCCTGGGTCCAGGGGTAATTAGGACCTCATCCAACTGTCTGATAACTTCCTCAGACAGAGCACAGCCAAGACTTACCCGTCTGCCGATTTGCTCCTGAGCGGCCCCGACTGACCCGCCCCTTCCCCTTTGCTCCAGGCAGGATGCAGGATGGACCGCTCGGCACCTCTGACCCTGCTCTTGGGCGGGCTCTCCGGGAGGCCGAGGCGAGACTGAGTTAGGAGGCTCAGGGCAGTGGGGTGGGGGGGGGGGGCGCGGTCTGGAGGAGGCAGGGAGAGCCTTCAGACTGGGATGCAGGTCTGACCCCTGGGAAGGGAGAAAGGGAGGAAGGAAGATGGGGTCTCAGGAGCCTCAGACACCGGAGCAGCTCTAGAAAGCTCGCCCCCGCCCGGAGGTGCTGTGTGTGAGCCTCGCCTCTGCTCTCCTGGACGGCTTGCGCAAGTCTAATAGGAAAGTCTAGTAGGGAGAGTGTTCTGGAAAGCTAGGGGCACCAAGTACCTGGCAGGAATTGATCCCTTATCTAAACATTTTAGGGTTTTTAGTATAACAGCCACTATGGTGCTAACCTGCTAGGGAAGGATGACTCAGAACCAACATCCCTTCTCTCTGTGTAGCCTTGAAAATCCTTCAGCACACAAAGCCTACTTTCATTTTCTAGCCCAGGAGCCTGGCTCAACTGTTGGCAATGTAGTCATTACCAGCGGCCTTAGTTCTAGAACGTTCCAGAAATGTGCTCTGCGACTTTGAGCACTTTGCTAGCATAACTCTTAGGTTATCTTGTGGGGGCAGTGGGAGGGTCTGTCTGTACAAAGCTCTCCTTGCTGACGTTCATGCCCAGTTGTTTCCAGTTGATACACACCCCAGACAAGCAGCATGGCCCCTAGAACCGTACCCCACGCAAACCTTAAACCCCCTGGAACTTCTGATGGTCCCAGGCCCTCTCTCCTGACTAGCAGAGCGCCGCGCCGTCAGTACGACACGTCATCGCCCAGTGATGGCAAAAATCTCCATTGGCTGGTGCAGCTGTGGCACAGATGTCCTGCACGGCAGTTAGAACATCGCCGGCGATCGATCAGCACTGTCTCAGAGACATGGACCGCAAGCATGGAGCCAGAAACTGCGACAGCAAGAGCCGTGCGGACCCTTCACAGGGAAATGGTCACAGACTCAGGACCCGCGGCGGGCCCCTCCCGCCCACAAGGAAGGCCTGCACGCCGTGGATCAGGCGCTGCGTTTTGGCAGGGCCCAGGCTTGAGTCTCTGTGCCAAACTAGGGTGTGCACCCCTAGAGTCTGCTCCTGGGGATGGATGCCTGGAGTTTGTGCTAAACCCGAACCCCGCAATTTGTGGTCCTCAAGCCCTGGGTCCCGCCTCTGGCGTTTGTGTGGCGGGTGGCTGCCAGGCTCACTCAGTACGCACTGCTTTGTGAAGCCGCTCCGGCTTGCTGAGCTCTAGTTGTGGTAGGCCGCGGCCAGTTTAAAAGAAATTTCTCCCAACGAGATAGCATCCCTCCAGGGTCCCCAGCGCATGTCTCCCTGCGTTCCTTTCTGCCAGAATAGGCGGCCTTTAGGGATGACGGGCTGCCACGTGGACCCTCAAAACTCACCGAGGTTCCTGGGAGGAGGAGGATGGAGCAGTTCGCCTGCCCGTCAGCAGGAGACGCTGCAGTCCGCGCCACTGGACTTGAGCCCAGAGGGCACAGAAGAGATGGCCCACCCGAGCCCTCATTTTGCAGGTGTGGAAACCGGGGGCAAAGCAGCGACATGACTGTCCAAGGTCACACGGCCAGAGCCGGACCACAGGCCAGTCTGATGTTTGGGTCTCACTTCCATTCACTGTGTTGTTCTACCTCATCTTTTTTTTTTTCCTTTTAATTTTATTTATTTATTTATTTTGGTTGTGCCGGGTCTTAGTGGTGGCAATCGGGCTCCTTAGTTGCGGCAGGTGGGCTCCTTAGTTGTGGCACGTGAACTCTTAGTTGCAGCACGTGTGTGAGATCTGGTCCCCTAACCAGGGACTGAACTCGTGTCCCCTGCATTGGAAGGCGGATTCTTAACTGCTGCGCCACCAGGGAAGTCCCTACATCATCTTTTAAATGTAAATCATTGTGTGTGTTTGCGGGGGAGAGGGTTAGTACATTCTCAATTAAAGGGAAATTCTTCAATAAAATCTGACATTAAAAAAAAAAAGAGTCAGCACAAAGCCATGCCTAGATTCTGAGACCCTGAGTTGAAAGGCTCCTGACCCTGTAACATGGCAAGGACACAGGAGGAGGACGTGAGTTTACAGACGGACAGACTCCAGGGACATTTGTCCCAGGGAGGAGGAGTCTAGGGCTTTGACTTGGCTCTGAAAGGGCTACGATTCCAGAAAGTCCGGCTTGCTCTGTCCCTGTCTCTTCCAGGGTGAGCAGAATTGCCGTACAAGTCAGAGCGCTGTGCGCTGCCCTGGATGTCAGGGTCTGCGTGGGCGCCCCCTGAGGCTGCTTGCCCCAGGGCCAATCTGAGTCAGGGACGGCCTTCTCAGGGCCCCTCTTCTGGTCCAGACCAGGTGGCAGTGTTCGTCCCCGACCTGGTCCACTCGGACTTGTCTCCCGTGGCTTCTGGTACTACGCGGAGGGCCACCTCTGGACCCCGGCCAATGTCCTGACCCCACCTGCCCCGCTCTGGTGGAAGCCCCCTTTCAAAGTCACCATTCACTGGCATCGAGCCTTCTTCCAGAAGACATCCAGGTGGACCCTGAGGAGGTCAGGACTGATCAGTTACTGGTTGTAGGGGCGAGGAGCCCCCAGCTCTGCACCCCCGAGGTCACCAGGGCCTCATAAACCCTGTCTCCAACAAGGTCCCACAGACAGCAGCACCTCGTTCATTCTGATGTTTGTTCAATACTCATTTGCACAGTAACTCTTCTAAGGGTCATCCAGTGGGGACCGTCCCTCTTAGGGCTCCACAGCTGAACATTTACTGACATGCTGACACGGAGCTTCCAGGAAAAGAAAGAATTTCAGGACTTTACGGACCAGTGAGATTCTGCACAGTTCCCCATTAAGTTTCACTCTCCCTATTTCAAGGGAAAATCGTTTTCCCAAGTGACTGGGGGAGTCAGTGCCTGGTCTGGGGTCAACCCTTCCAATGCCGGCCACAGTCCCTCTGGCCTCGTGAGCAACTTTAATGAGCAAGGGAAGCACCAGGGCCCACAGAGCAGCTGCTGGGAGGCGAGGAAGAACGGACACCCGCGTGGGGACGGCCCCCCGTCCGTCCGTCTGTCTTCTCGCTGATGACGGCCCCAGTACCCTGCTGGTTGATGCTAAGACTCACGGAAGGCAGGTCTGGGAGCGCCTGTCATTAGACCAGCCTTTGTGGAACAGCTCCCGCCTGCCAGGCACGGTGCTGGGTGCCGGGGCCACAGGAACTGGGAAACGGGCTGCCACCCTCGCTCTGGGCAGATGCAGGAGGGCAGCTGTCTCTGGTCCATCAGGAAGTGCCCCGGGGCAGGGGAGGTGTGGTGGGCTTTACGAAGAGCGTCCCGGGCAGACAGGGCTGCTCCAGTGAGCCTGGCAGGGTGGTGGATGCTGGCGGGCGAGGACGGGGACAGAAGTGCTGGCCTGGGCTCCTCGTCACCCCAGTGTCTGGCCAGGTCCCCGCGTGTGCACACGCCTGGCTCCTCTAGCGCTGACGTCAGTACCTGAAGGCCCACGGGGCCCGGAGGAGGTAGGAGCAGCTGCCGCGCCCTGCGCCTCCTTGGCCAGGTGTGCCACGGCGGGAACGGCGCTCCCCACGTCAGCACCTGTTCCTCCTGCCCGAGCCCCTCCTGTTGGTCGTGCAAAAGGACACGCCAGGCGCACCCCTGCCCCAGGCGAGGCGTGCATTGGGGGTGTGGCTTTTCAGGTGGGTTAACTGCGGCGCCGTGACCTGGGGCCGGGCCAGGAGATGCAGCGCCCAGCCTTGCCCAGGTGTCTGGACGCCTCTCAGTTTCCTCAGAGCGGCCTGGGGAACACCCCCCAACACAGGCCTTGTGGGTTAACAAACGCCATTTAAGAATGATGAGAAATGATTGATAATTAATTTCAGGAGAGTAGCCCTCGCCAAATAAGCCATTAAACGGGCTCTCGCTGGCTGTCCGTTCAGCTCATTGTCAGGCCTCCAGCACTCAGGAAAAGCAGCACCAGGTTTTAGCCAAAGTTTCCAGTCCGACTCTGCCGTTTTCGGCCGCTTTCCTGATTCCTGGGCCCCCTGATGTCCCAGCAGAGTCCACCCTGGTTCTCTGCAGACCAGGGCTGCAGGGCGTTGGTCTTGCAGGGCGTTGGGTGGGGGGCACCTTGGGTTTTTCTCCCAAGTGATCACAGGCAAAGCCCGAGAAATTCTCATTTTTATGTTTATGTCCGTCCTGATCTTTGTTCCCAGTTGTCAGGAAAGATAAGGAACAGAGATCCGAGCAGCCAGGACGTGTGCCCTAAGCCTCAGCGCTGGTCCAGGGACAGAGCGGAGCTGAGGCTGCCCAGGGACTGCGGGCCCCTGTCCTCAGAGTTGACAGTGGCACAGGGAATTCGCTGAGGTGGGTTTGCACCAGTGAGCATCTGGTGAGTGAGGGAAAGAGCTTGGAATGGGGGCGTGTGTGCCAGGGGGGTGGGCAGTGGCCAGAAGGGGGCAGCTGGGGGCGGCTGCATTTTCTGCCTCCTCTCTCCAGGCTGGCCGGTGGCTGGCTGTGCTTTTGTCGGATGCATGGCCTCGTGAGAACAGCCATGACCAGCTCACCTTGGAAGATGGAGATGCGAGCGCGTGGGGGACAAAAGCAACCAAACCCCTATTGACAGTGGCGTGTGGTGTCCAATGAGGGGTTTGGACAACGTAAACCCTCCCGTAAAAGACAGGAGAGGCAGCAAGCCCTGCCGTTGAGGTCTTGGAAATTCTTCACCCAGAAAAGATTTGAGCTCTGTCCTAAAAACACGGTAGGATCTGGAAGAAGGTGTGTGGGGTTCTGGGAACAGGCTCTGGACAACACAGGTGGATCCGAGTCCCCCGGTGGCGGGTGTGGAGGAGAGTGGGCGGGTCTGGAGGGGAGCAGGTGGGTCCTGCTGGAGAGCTGGGTGAGAGCTTTGAACGGAAGACTGTGATACGATAGAAGATTTGTTCTGAAGGAAGTGATGAGATGGGAGTGTGGTCCAGGGCTCTCGCAGTGGAAGGCGTAGTGGGGGGCTGTTGCCAACCCCCATGAGTGATGCTTCAGGAGACTCTGGCCGTGGGGTGCAGGACGGATTGTTGGGGTACAGAGCAGTCTCCTCGATCTGCAACTCTGGGCTACCGGAGGATACATTATACCCCAAACAGCTGTTAGGTATTCGGCTGCAAGTGGCAGAAAAGCCCCCAGTAACAATGACTTAAGGATGGTTATTTTTTTCTCTTATTTTAAAAATTCAGGGGTAGACAGTTAAGGATTGGCTGGTTTTCCTTGGTGTCAGGGATCCAGATTGCTTCTAGCTGATCTGCAGCGCGTACCTTTTACTCCTAACGACTTCTCATGGTCCAAGGCAGCTGCTGCAACTCCAGCCTTCGCATGTCACTCCAAGCAACAGGAAGAAGGAGGAGATGAAGAAGGAGTATGGAAGACTAAAGATGGCCATAAATTCCTTGACGAGTCTCCCAGTGAGAAGTGGGGATCGTGCCCCCTTCCCTTGAGTGAACTACTGTGTCCACTAGAAGGTGGCAGTAGTCACGTCGTGCCAGTTTCTAAACCCACATCTGAAGACGATGGCAGACTACACGGCCTCTAGGAATAGTCTCTCTGGAGTAAGGAGCTGTCAGGTGATGCCCTTGACCATCCTGACTGCCATGCTGGAGAGGCCACGTGTAGGGACTCTGGCTGACAGTCTCTGTTGCTCCTGGCCTTCCTGCCATCTCCACCTACGCGCCAGCCGTGTGGCCCCCATAGGCCAGCCCCCACACCAGCTGAGTGTCACCAGCTGACCCAGTGGAGGAAAAAATTATATCACCCAGTGGGCTCCATCCAAGTTTTGGATCTGCAAAATTGTGGAAAACAATAAAAATGATTGTTGTTTTAAACCCCCCAAGTTTGGGGGTAATTTGTTATGCAGCCATGGATAACCGGAACAAAATTTAGTACCTGGAAGTGGGCTCCTGCCTCATAGAAACCTAACACATGGCCTTGGCTTTGGGATGAAGCATTGGGCAAAGCTGGGAGGACCTTGGGAAGGTCGTTAATAAAAGCCAGAAGGACCTCAAGGAGACTTGATGAGAGCTTGGAGGAAAGTGAGGAAAATATTATTTGGAGGCTGGACAGAAAGCTTAGCAACACTGTCACCCCTGGCAACATGGAAAATAGGATACGCAATGAACCCAAGGCCCTGGCTGAGGAGACGCCAGGCAGAAGATAGAACACGCCACTGGCTTCTTCCAGCTGCCTGCGATAAGCTGTATGAAGAGACAGATGGACTAGGGAAATATAAAGGGACCAGGGCTTTCTGGGTATGATAACGAAACTGTGTCTCCTTGCTGCTGTCTCCCAGAAAAAGTGACTCACAGTGAGACGTGGCTTTAGGACAAAGATAAAATCCAGGGCACTGTCTGCATAGCATGGCCTCAGGGTGACCATCCCAAGGTGTGGCTCTAAGACTTCTTTCCAGACCTTAGAAAGATGTAAGGATATACCTTGCCGGGCTTCTAAGAGCCTTAAAGGCAGGCCTTGCAGACTTTCTCGGTTAGACAATGGGACTTTTAAGAATTTTAAGGGCATTGCTCCCAACAGCTCCTGACTAAGAGCCACTGGGAGCCCCTCCCCAAGAGTAGGACTTGGCTGTAATCGGGGAACCAGAGATGTGGCCTGGATGGGTTTCCAAATTGCATGGACCCGCTGCTGATATAGGCTCTCTCTCCTCCCTGCTTTGCACGGAGCGTGTTACGTGGAGCTTTCCTGCCCTGATATCACATCGTTTGTTGAATGGCTGGGTCATGGCGCTCTTTTCTCTGGTTCACAGGTCTTCAGAAGAAGAGAAACTGGGCCTGAGTTGCTGTTCCTGAGGAAACACCGAGATGGATCTGGACCTGCCTTGGGAAGCGCACTGCGGGACCTCGAGCCTGAGCCTGAGCCGTGATGGGGAGAGACCTTCGGGGGTCTTTGGATTCTGTGTGCAGAACGAGTGTAAGTAACTCATGCCCGAGGGAGGTCTGGGGAGGGTCAGGTTCTTTGATGGTCGTGCTGTGGGCCTGGATCCCACACTGGCTGGGTTTGAAGGGTGTTCACTGGAGGCGACTTTCTATTCCGGTTGAAATGCAAAGCGAAAGCACAGCAGGTTGGTCCTTGGGGTCAGCACATCAGTTCTAGAAAGCCCAGGCTGGACTCTGAGGGATGATAAATGGGCGACACTCCACGGGGAGCTGGGGGCCGAGAAGTAAACAGGAGAGACCAGGCTCCAGGTCTGCTTGCCCGTCCGTAGCTTCCGTTGCGGCTGCAGAGGGTGCCCCTCGCTGGGGAAGGTGACACAGTCTAACAGACTCTCTGTGACCCTCTTAGGGGTCACACGTGGAAGGACAAGAGGTGGCAGGGGCCGAGGAGCCTGTGGTGAGATGTGGCTCCCTTGACAGCCCGTGAAAAATGACTTGACTGAGAAAAAGTGAGTTTTCCAGCTCTCTGGGGGTGGGTCCCGAGCTCTTTCCCGTGGGAGGTCAGAGTCCCCGGGAGGAGGTATAGCCCAGGGACGGGGTGGCCCCGTGGGACCAGCTTCCACCTGTCTGCACGCTCCCCTTGCATTTTTCTTGTAGCTCTGTGACCACGTCCAGTTTTTGCTGCTCACCCGTTCTCCTGAAGGCACGCTCACTTCTGTCTCCCCAGAAACACTTTAGAAGTGATGGCTAAACCAGGCCTCCAAGGTCAGGGCCCACGTGAGCCCCACTGCGGGACAGGGTGAGCAGATGCAGGAAAGGGCCCCAGATGCGTATTTCAGCCCCTCCAGAAACTCCCTCTGCTCTGCATCTGCCGGAAGTTCTGCGTTTGTGCTTTAGGCTCTTCATTTAAGTAACCGAACCGAATGGATTCTACTGCGCGTGATCACAATTGCCTCGAGTTAAACCATAAAAACGTTTTACTGCTCGTCTGCAGTTCGGCTGTTATAAAGAAAGTAAATGGAAGTGTACGAGTTTAAGAGCTTCGAACTAGTTTCCTCCGGGGACAAAAGTGGCAGCTGTCAGACACCTAGCTGCTAAGTCATCACTGTGCTTCCTGTTGTAGGAACGGGGCCACTGGGGCCTGAGGCGCTGCAGACAGGGATGCAGGGAAGGAGGACGCAGGGGCTGCTCCCGGGAGCGGAAGGCTGAGGCACACGTAAGACCTGGAGCAGGGCTTCCCTGGCGGCGCAGTGGTTGGGAGTCCACCTGCCAATGCAGGGGACACGGGTTCGTGCCCCGGTCCGGGAGGATCCCACATGCCACGGAGCGGCTGGGCCCGTGAGCCATGGCCGCTGAGCCTGCGCGTCCGGAGCCTGTGCTCCGCAACGGGAGAGGCCACAACAGTGAGAGGCCCGTGTACCACAAAAAAAAAAAAAAAAAAAGACCTGGTGCAGGAGTCCAGGCCTTACTTTCTCTTCCTAATTTTTTCCTAAATGAGCAAATGCCCTGCTCTAGAAATGGCAAGCATTTTCCGAACGATGGTCCAGGTAGAGTCTCGCATTCCTGAGAAAGCACTTAAAACCAAACTTCAGGAGCAGATGTTGGCATTTTGGCCTCTCCTGACGTCAGTGGTTGAAGGTGCAGATGGCAGCTGACATGCTGAGTGGGCGGGGCCGGAGCTGGCCCCTCCCACCCAGAGGCATTGAAAAGCATCATCCCCTAGAATACCCACCAGGGTGATGGGCCAAGCCTGGGAAAGGTGGGAAAACACTTGTCTTCACTCCAAGTTACGCGTGGAGCCCATCCCCAGAGGGAACAAATGATCACAGGCTGCTGTTCAGGACGGCTGGTGATGGGTGGCGGGGCCCGGGCTGCCCCGAGAGCCCTCGCCTGTAGCTCAGCCTCGCCCTGGTCTCACCAGCCTTCCCGGTGGCGCCCAGGGACCACGCTTTCCGGGCCACTGGGCTGCAGGAGCAGAGCTGTGTGGGCCAGCCAGCGCCTCACCACACACGCCCCGCCCCCCCGACCCCGTGTCCCCCACCACTCGCTGCCTTGGTGGGCTGTCCCGTCCCTCCGGCCAGGCCATGGTGGGCAGCGCGTCCTGCCCGGAGCGGGGGCTGGACTGCAGATCCTGTTTCAGGAAGCAGCTCGGCCTCCCGCCTAACTGTAGGGGTGGGAACAGAAAGGCAGCCACAGGGCTTTCCTTTGCCAACGAAAAGGCCGGAGTTGGGTCCTCCTCCCAGCTTTCATTTCAAAGAAGGCGAAAAACAATCCGCTCATTTTGCCTGAGTGCTGCCTTCCCAGGGTGAAAATGGAGACTTTGATGTGTCTCTGCCCGCCCAGCTCTCCAGGCCACCTGCCTCGGGGGCGGCCTCAGGGTGAATCACTCACCCCTGCCACCCAGTTCCAGGGCCCGGGACAGGACAGTGCAGGAGGCAGGCACCGCAGGGCGTGGGGCAGGGGACGCACTGCACTGTGGCTCCTCCTCGGGAGGGGCCGTGGACGCGGTGCGTGGCCGCCTCCAGGTCTGCCAGGGCCCAGCTGGCCTTCCGGGAGCACCGATCTGGGCTCAGGTGGGGCTCCTGTGCATGAACGCTCCAAGAACAGCTTTCCTACTCAGGCCTCTGGAATTGGCCGTGGGGTCTGAGCTGGAGCAGAAGGAAGCCGCTTCTCTCACCCCATCAGCCCCCATGGGGCACGGCTGGGCCACAAGGCCTGCCTGACTAAGCTGGGCTGTACTATCAAAGCGGTGCTTGATTCATTAAAGCTAGAAAATTTTTAAACCCAGTCTTCCTTAAGGTTTTAAGCCAGCTTTTAACAAATCTCGCATTCATTTTTAACTTGAAACGTTTCACCCCCTTTTGAGCTGTCATCTTACCCAGCCGGTCCATTTAAAAGCTTGGAAGGCTTCGTGGATCGCCCATAAGAGTGTCAGCCTCACCCGCAGTTCAGTCCAAGCAGTTTTCCTCTCTGTCTCCCTTTCCATCCAAATGCCCCATTATCTGAAGGGAAAAAGTGACTTGGGAAATTGTCAGTGTTCCGATGTGAACTTTCCTCCAATGTACATCTGGAGGCGTGGTTCTCTGTGTGCTCCATCTTGCTGTAGGTGCCTTATGTACGTGGCACGTGGATTTTTACAGTCCAGGGCAAGCTGCCTCTTTCATCACTCAGACCAGAACATTTCAGCGAGAAGCCCTCTCTCTGTGTCTCTTCTCGTTCCATCTGGAAGACAGGCTCACGGCGCCCATTAAGGTGGGCTGCTGGCACTGCACACCTTGCCCTCAAAAGCCTGGTGGCCCATCTGGAGCACCTCCACCTCCGTCCATCCCTGAGCTGACCTGAGGGCCCAGCTCCATCCTCAGGCGCTTTGTCTCATCCCAGGCCTGCGGGTAGAGTGAGATACTTGTTCGTCTGGGGTGCCCCCAACGCCGCCCCAGGCATGTCCTTCCGGACCTCACCTCTAGACCCGAGCTCAGGTCTGTTATTCTGCACCCGAGTCCCATCAGCACACGGCTAATCTGTTAGGATATCGCCAAGCAAATACTATACATTTCATAAAACTGTTTGTATCAGTGGATACTTCCACGGGAAGTGATTTTTTAGGTATGACTTGGAAGAAAACTTTATTGCTACGGAGTTAGGGAACCTTCCAAATTTAAACACACACACAGCATGAACTTTGCAATAATAGACTATTAACAGAGTCTTTGTAGAGTTTTCAACGAGTCCCCTTCCCATGTTGTCTCTGGACGATAAGCGATGGTCATTAACAACAGCTGGGGGACTTGAGTTACCGGCTGAAGGCATCCCAGGTGCGCCCCACTGTCTAGGGCCTGTACCAGACGGCTGGCCATGAGCAGCCTTGCTTGGCTTGCTGGAAACCAGTGGCGGTGAACACTCTGACTAGGTAATTGGAAAGTTGCCCTTTGGGATCCATATATTTTAGTTTCAAGACCTTCATTCATGAGCAAGTTTATTCAATGAGGAACAGGCACGGTGGGGGGCGGGGCTTGTGCAGAGCTAAGAAAAATGTCCACCAGGCCAATTACACGCACTGGGGCCCTTTAACAGCCCTGGTGCTGGGCATGTCACGTCTGTAAGAAAGTGCATGGCATTGCACTGCTTTGCGTGTGTGTCAGTGAGTTGGGATTTCTGCGTTCGCTCGGATTGATTTTTCTTTTCCTTCGTAATTTTGCTAAAAAACAAAATCAAACCTCCCGTCAGCCTTCTGGAACTTCCGGGAAGGTCCCTTTGCTGAGGAGCTCGGAATCTGTGCAGAGTTACGGGGGCAGAGCTGGAAACCCCTCTTCCGCAGCCCTGTCCGTCCTGGGCTGCGTCTGGGCGCCCACGGGCCCCCAAGGCCGCCGTGGGTGAACAGGAAGCCAGTCAGCAAAATCAGCCCAACCAGACGGAGTTTCTGTCGGCGGAGGCACGAGAAAACCTCGCTGATGGTGTGAAAGGGCAGCTACGTCGTGACGGGAATGAAATTTTCCTCCTCTCCTCTAATTACAAAGAAGAAAAAAAACACACACCAAAAAAATGTTTAAAATATCTTAATATCGGTCCGTACAGCCCCAAGCCACCATCTTAAGCTTCGAAGGCCGAGTACTTTGAGGCGGTTTCCGATCGTAACTCCACCTCAGGGGGAGTTCCAGCGGTCGTGGGGACGATTCTGCTCCGGAGACGCGTCCCGCGGCCCTGCGTGCGGGGCTCACGCTAGGTGCGGAGCTTCGTAAACACGAAGGACAAACGTGGCCGGGTTGGTTTGCTCGGGGAGAAGCCGTGTCCCGGGCCTTCTTCTCCACTAACCACCAGCATGGCCCTGGCTCTGGCTCCGCCCCCTCGTCAGTGTCACAGGGGACACCCCGCGCCACGGCCCTTTGGGGCTCGGACCCAAGGCCTGACCCTGATAGGGCTGCAGGGACTTGCAGACTCATCCTTCCTCACAGCTCGCTCCCTCTGGGGCTGCTTGGGCCATGGAAGGGGTGCGGACAGAGTGAGAACGTTGTGGCCTCCAAGGCCTCCGGACACTGGGCTCTGTGTGGCCCCCTAGGGTGCAGGAATCTTCCATCTCTTCGGAATTCCCGTCTCTTGCCTTTCTGTGTTAACTCACTTGCACTGCCCTCGGCTGGGCCTTGAGGAGGCTGTAGGGGACGGAAGAAGGGACTTCCATGGACTGACAGGAGGGGGACCTGGGGGTCAGTGGGGGTCATTCAGCATTGGCGCTGGCCTCTTAGGCAGGTAGGAGGTCTTTAAATGGTCCCTCGTGCCTCTCATTTCGGTATCCACGGTCGCCCCAAGGTCACCCAGCGCTCACTTCTGAAGTCCTGCCTTACTGGCCGTTGCTGCCCACGGTTCGCGTCCACATGGGGCGTCACCTGGGGTCTGTGCCGGATCTCCCATCATGTCCTGCCCATCTTTGCCTCTTTCCACCCTGCACCAACTCCCCAGCCTCGTGAGGCCCAGCACAGTTCTCTGAATTCTGAAAGTGAGCAAAGCTCTGCTGAATCATTTACTCTTTTGTATTTATTTAATGTATTTATAGCCACCTTTTCTAGAAGGCATTTAAGATGACTCATAAGACACAGAAATAACAGCTAGATGGACGAATTTATTTTTTGAGTAAATGAATTCCAGTTCTTTCCAGATATGAGAATCTGAGAGTTGACACACACAAGGTCCCTTCTGCATAAAAACACGCACGTAAAGCAGCAGTCCTGAAACATACGCCCAAAGAAGCGGTCCTGAAACATACATGCAAAAAGCCGTGGAGGGACCATATTCTTGAGTCTGTAAAGAAGACCCGCCCCCTGGAGCCTCCCACCTGGTCATGCAGTGACTGACAGCGTTTCACGCGTGTAAATCATTTCTCCTCACTGGAGTACGTGGCACTTGAAGAGGGGAATGGCCAGCTGTGTTTGTGCCCACCAAAGGGCATATGCTAAAACCTAGGCCCGCAGGAGAGGTGTAATCGAAACCTTGGCCTGAATTGAGCCCAGCCCTGGACACAGTTGCCCATAAAGGCTACAGCAAACGATATAACATTTTCCTTACTCACCCCCGTAATGGGGCCAGTTGCTACGTGCCCTTAAGCCTTTTAAAATATGTGTAGCATTTAATGGGCTATCCAATCTCTGTACCAATTAGGGCCCTGGATTTCAAGCCCAGAAACTGAAATTTCCTGAAAAGATAGGGTAGCTCACAGAATCTGCAGGAAGCATCGGGAATGAGACTGTGGAAACAAGGGGTCTGGGGGGGAAGGTCATCTATGCGGACTTGGTCCCATTGCTGCTGCTGACTTACCACTAGCGGGTCCTGCCCCTGTCACCCTGGAGTCACCATCTACCATCACCACCGCATTCTCACCTGTCTCACGGTGTGCCTCACTCCCTCGAGAACTAAGCCCAGGGACCCAGTCCAAAGCGAGTGACTTCACTGTGTCTTCCTGTCCAGATGTCCAGTTCCACTGCAGGCAGCCACGTCACCCTGGAATCCTTGAACCCTGGACACCCTGAACACCGTTCTAGGTAGACCCGGCCCAGTCTCCCAAGCCCTTCCCTCCATGAGCACTTGATTCCGGAGACCCCAGGCCATCATTCAGCTCTTTTCCTACTGTGGTTCAGAGCCCCATCTCTGAGCAAGGGAACGGCTCTGCCCTCAGCCAGGCAACAGTCCAGGCTCCTCCCCATTTCCTCTGGGGTTTGCTTACTGGCAACCCGCTCACACTTGGCAACGTCTCCCCTGCTAGACTGTCACCCTCAGGAAGGCAGCCTTGGGCTGATTATCCTGCCCATCAGTGTGATGCCAGACAAGCAGCAGATATTGATGAACGTGTTGATTAAACGAATGAATATATGATTCCATTAGCACTCCGCGTTGCAGAGCTACGCTTAGGAAATTCTTTCCTGGAATTCTAAAATCCTCCTTGTACGGCCAAGATTAGCCAAGAGCCACGTCTGGTTTCTTGAAGGGAACAGCAGCATCTGAAGTAGGACCCTTGGCTGCCTCTTAAAGGCTAGAGAGTAACCATCCCCCACTTGTAACCCTCAGGCCCATCGGTGTTTCACATCAGTGATGGAGCGAGGGGTGGGTTTGATTATCTGAACTCATCCAGCCTAACTTGGGGTGGGGACCCCAGACTGGGGGCTTCTTCTAACTTAGGGTCCTCTGTGAAGTGGATTCAGGACTGGCCTGGACCTACAGAACTAGGTGCAAACTCTTGGGCCTACCTGCTGAGCAATGGCCTCTGAGTGACCAACTCAGGTTTCTAAGAGGCTCAGGGTTTTGAGTCTTTGAAATTGTGATGAGTCTGCAGGGCACTGCTTGGAAAGTTTTAGTGATAAATGATGGACTTAAGTGTTCGGTGGAGTCTTTGCTGATTATTTTCAAAGCATTGCTTAGAAATTGTCCGAACAAAATCCCCTCTGTTCCGAACACACGGTTTGTCTACGTACAAACATTACAAATAGTGTTCACAGGAGTTTATTGGCTGGTGTCCAGCTCCTCCGTTTCTGGGGCCCCTAGTGAGCCGAGTACTAGCCCAGGGAAAGTGATGACGTGTTAGTGCATCTCTGTAGAAAGCTGCTTATTGGTCAGACGGATCCCAGCCAGATTGGAGAGTCTTCGAAAGAGCTGACCCGAAAGGGACCTTCAGGGTCATCCACGCCAACGTTTTTTTAATTGAACTGTAGTTGATTTACAATATTGTTAGTTTCAGGTGACAGCAGTGATTCAGTTATCCATATACATACCGATTCTTCTTCATGATAGGTTATTACAAGATATTGAATATGGTTCCCTGTGCTCTGCAGTAAATCCTTGTTGCTTATCTAGTTTATATTTAGTGGTGCGCCAACTTCTTAACCTAAGAGGAATTGGAGGCCCCGAGGGAGCCTTAAAGGCCTAGGCTGGGCCGGCACCCGGTTCGCCCCGCCTTGAGAGAACTTAAGCCCGCCGGTGCTGGTTCTGGCGCGGGAGGCTGAGACGTGAACGCCACGACCGACCTGACGCCTGGATGGGTCTCAGCACCTGGGGATGTTCCTCGGTGTCTCTTCTTACGCCTTGTTTGCCCTTGGACGTGGCTGGGCCCTCTGGGGCCGAGTCTGCAGCTGGCCTTGGCCCACCTGTTCCCCCGCCTGTTTCCCGGATGCCCTGATGGTGGGGGAGGGGCCCGGCCAGCAGCAGCACGGCAGATGGAATTCATTCCGGGGGAGCCCGGGGCGGCAAGCCCGGCCCGGCCCGAAGTGGAAACTGGTCCTCCACCAGATGGGGGCCAACTCCAGCCGCTCCACGCCTTCTTCACACGAGATGTGCTGCTTTCTTTGGAAAGTAACTTTACACGAGCCCGTCCAGGCTGAGGCGGGGAGTTGGAAGCCTAGCATCGGCCCATGGGGAAGCAGGAACAAAAATCAAAACGGCACAAGATCCGGTCCTTCTGCCCATTCCAGCCCCGGTCCCATGGCCTCCAGCTGGAATGGCTGAGACAGCTGGGATTTATCAGCGGCCCGACATTAACCCATTGGCTCCAGGAGTTGGGATTTCCTGAACCCAAAGCACTAATTTCTGCCATTTTTTTTTACCTTTCCTCTCTGACTTCTAAGGAAGCAGGGAGCGTGTGTGGGCGAGGAGGCCAATTTGGGCAGCAGGTTGTTTCAAGTGAACTCGGCAGCTCAGGGAGGGAGGAAAATGAGCTCCAGTGGCCCTTGTTTATTGTTCCTGTGGGGTCCCCGCGTTCCTGCCCAATGCGGCCTTTCTGTCTCTGGCTTTTGGAAGACAAAACCCTAGGTAACAAGGACCCTCATCACCCCTCCCTGAACTGATTACATAAACAAACGTGGGGATCTTGGACCGCAGAGGTGACCCTCCGCCAGCTCGGGGGGCGCCGTCGGGTCCCAAGTGAGCTAAGCACCCTCGTTCGGCTGGGCCCGGGCAGCCCGCGAGTGCAGGGGCGACAGAAGGGGCCCACTGCCTATGCTCTCTCACCCCCTCTTCCGAGGCTCGCCCACAGGCCCGGCCGTAGCCGGACTGTGAAAGGAAGCCGACGTGCAGCGGGACTGGAGGCCAGCTTCCACCTGGCCAATCAGCTCCAGCCTCCCCACGTGGCGGCCGGGCGGGCGCGTGCGCACACGCACACGCGAGAAGCTTAACTCAGGGCCCGGCGCGGCGGAGGACGGGGTCGTGGCAGTTTCCCGCTGCCCCTGCGATATCTTCTTGGTCTCCTGCTCACGCTGACCTTTCCCCGTGAAGGTCCCCACCAGGTACGTGCGTGTTGGGTCTGCGGCCGAGTGGCTGCCGTGTAGGTAACCGTGCTATTTGCCAATGAGCTGCAAAGGTACGGAACCCAGGGGCCGCGTCTGCGCGTATCGGGCGCACAGTTCCCCCGTCCACTCTGCCGCCCCTCTCCTGCCAGCCCCCTCTCCCTGGCGGCTGCCCACCCCAGCCTGGGAGCTCAGAGGCCTCCTTTTCAGTGAGCACTCGGCTGTGGGACCCCAGCACCCTCCAAGCATCGCTCCAGAGCCCCCGGGGAGGAGGGAGAGGCGCGGGGATTTGAGAGGAAACAGCTGAGTCACGGTACTAGCTTGTGGAATGGGTGGGGGGGCCTTCATTTCCTCACAATTCTTGGGGCCTTTTCTAAACTGGTATCTGGGGTCTCGGGGCGTCAGCACCAGGGGAAGGCAGCTCTCTGGAGACCAGGCCGAGGTGAAGGCAGGGGACACCCTGTCACCTGGCTGCACGCCAGGGACAAGAAAGCAGGGAGGCCATTGGTGTCTGCACCAGCGGCCGGGAGAGAAGAGGAGGGCGGCCGGGCCCTGCCAGTGGGCCCAGAACAGGGGCTTCCGGAATGTTTCAAGTGCTGTCACAGACGGAACCCCCGACAGGCCTCCGTGCTGCCCTCCGTCTGGAAACGGTAGCGTTTGTTGTCCGAGCTGCATAGCCTTGTGTGCTGTGAAGGGCGAGTTCCCCCAGGAAGGCTGTGCTCTCAGGAGTTTATAGATTGGTCTCCTCCAGGACAGGAGCCCCTGGGCTGTTGACAAGCAGGAGGGAAGAAAGGAGAAGGAGGGTTCTGCCGTTGTATTTGGTTTCCTTTACAGTTATTCCCTGGGCGGCCCAGAGAGGAAACAGCAAAACAGTCTTAAAGAAAAGGAAGT
The DNA here is from genome assembly GCF_949987515.2 of Delphinus delphis. Taxonomy (NCBI): domain Eukaryota; kingdom Metazoa; phylum Chordata; class Mammalia; order Artiodactyla; family Delphinidae; genus Delphinus; species Delphinus delphis. The sequence continues at coordinate 175,829,439 of NC_082684.1, forward strand.
AAATACGAGAAGGAGACGAGGATAACTAATACTCTTTCCCTTAGACCCGACTTTCACTTGCTTATAAACACCCTAAAAGACAGCCCAGATTTATTTAAACGGCCCGGATGATACCTAAAGCAGTGGAGAAGCAGGTGGGACATTGCAGCTCAGGCAGGCTTGGAAACAGATGAAGGAAACCAGGCTCACAGCTGCAGGGATGGGGCGAGGAGGGGCGCTGACAGCACCCAATGCCAACAAGAGAAAGGGCACCCTTGTCGCCGGGCCAGACAGCTGCAGGGCGAGCCTTCGGGGCTGCTCCCAGAGCCGCCCTGACGGGGGATGGAAAGGACAGGTAGGGAGTTTGAGTTTCGGATCAGGCCGCTGCCCGGTGCTCTGATCCCTCGCGGGCCTCGGCTCCTTTGTATGGCGAATAAACGACTGTTAAACACGTATCACTTGGGTGAAAAGGGCCTGGCCTGCAGGCACTGGGCGCTCTGGAAGTGTCTGCGGTGGCCAGTTTGTGCTCAGTGGTGGCTTCAGGGCCACCTGGCAAAGGCGGAGCTGCGGGCGTTGTCGCCGGGGAGGGTGCAGGCCCCCAGACCCTCTGGGAGGAGGGGACAGAAAGCCCGGTCGGGGGTCACCCATTTCTCCAGCAGAAGCCAGGCTCTCCTCCTCACAGGTGCGTCTGCTCCAGGGCCGCCTGCGGGCTCAGCGGCGGGGCCTCTTCCACTTTGGGTTGGAGGGCTAAGGGGCCGCTTTACCGTTTGCAAGCGGATGGGCAGGCGTCTTCCTAAGCGGGGTCTGTCGCATCATTTTCTTGTCCTGCTGTCCCTCTGGGCACTGTCTCTAGACCCACGGGCAGCGGAAGCCACAGGCCGCCCTCCACAGCTGGGTGGTACGGACACGTGCCGCAGTCACATTGAACTTTCCAGAGCTGTCACGTCTCGGGGTCCTTAGCCTTTGGAAGACTCTGCTCCCTGGCGTGGGGCATCCAGCCTTGCCTTCACGGTCCCCTTCGGCGTGTCCGGTGGCTCTAGCTCCTGACGTCCGCCACGGGCCGCCAGCGAGCCGTGCGGGGTCAGAGGGGGCCTGCCAGCCGCCTGGCCTCCGCCCCTGGCTCCCTTCCCCTCCCCCTGCCTCGGTTCAGGATTCCAGCTTCAGGATGGCCAGCGGGCAGCCCCGCACAGAGACGAGCCCCAGGCCGGGGCCTCCAGAGGCCGACTGGAGCTCCGTGGGCCTTGGCGCGGGTTGCGGTGCCGGCTCGAAGGGGAAGCAGGGCTTCCCGGCCCTGCCCCCTCCCGGCCTGCAGTTTCCTTCCGCTGGTTTTGTCGCCTCTTTCCACTGGCTGTGACTTCACCGCGGACACCAGCCTCCGTCAGTTGGCAAGTGGGGACGGAGCCAGCTGGCTTTCTGAGCGGCCTCATCCCCCGTGTGCTCCGGCGGCAGGGCACACTCGGCCGCGGCTTCCCCGCCTGCAGCCTGGCTCCCGGCAGGCCTGGGGCCCCCTCTGCCGGCGGCCGGCGTCCACGGCACCCGGGGCGGGGCCTCGGGAGGGCGGGCCGCCCGCAACTCTAGCCGGGAAGCCAGCTCAGAGCTGACCTGCACCTCTCTTGGCTCCTAGGGTAACCGACGATGGGAAGGGAGGACAGAATCGGTCCAGCTGGCCATGCTTAACTGGGGACGCCTGCTTTCCTAGGCTGAACCACCAGCCTTCTGTGTGCGCGGATCGGTTTAGATGCTCTTCAGCAAGGTGGAACTGTCTGGCCATAATGCAGGGCACAACTTCCCATGATGCTCTAATGGGCTTTATCGCTTTAGGTCAATTTTCTGTTTGCTTCTCACCCCAGAGATCGTCCTGAGATCCAGTGTAGGGCCTGGAGCCCTGCTCCCAGCGGCTGTTTGGGTTTCTGAGTACTGTGTGAGTGACTCTATGAACCAGTCGGGGGTTGGTGTGTAGCTCTGGGACAGAAAGCTCTGGTCTCCCGAAATGTCGAGGAATGAAAAGGCCTGTGATCTGACAGCCCGCGGGGCCCGTCACCAACTTCTCTCCAAGGCCGTCCAGCCTGGGGCCTCCCACCAGGCTGCCCATCTGCATGGGCCGAGCTCTGTTAACAGCCCACCAGCATCTGCAAAGCTGGAAATTTCTAGCATCTTCCTGAACACACGTCGGGTTGAAACTCTCCCCGGTGGACAGCGGTGGAGACAGGCAAGCCTCGGCCGGGCCACGCAGAATAAAAATAGCCCAGAAGGGCTTCCCTTGTGGCGCAGTGGTTGGGAGTCTGCCTGCCGATGCAGGGGACATGGGTTCGTGCCCCGGTCCGGGAAGATCCCACATGCCGCGGAGCGGCTGGGCCCGTGAGCCATGGCCGCTGAGCCTGCGCGTCCGGAGCCTGTGCTCCGCAGTGGGAGAGGCCGCAACAGTGAGAGGCCCGCGTACCGCAAAAAAAAAAAAAAAAAAAAAATAGCCCAATGGCCCGCAGAGGGTGTTTTCTTTGGGCTGTCTGTAGGGCCGGATTTCCTGAGGAGTGGGAGTGTGAGAGGCATGAATCTCTGTCACTCGCCTCAGGAAACCCTGACTCCCCAGATGGCGAGCAGACCCCCCCCCCGAGGGCCCCTCCGAGCCAGGCAGAGGCTCAGCACAGGCCCCGCTGGCTGTCTGTGGCAGGCTGGGGGCAGGTGATGGGCTGGTGTCAGGGGCATGTCAGCAACCATGGCCTCTGCGCGGAGCGAGGCTTGGGACCGCCGACCCGCCTGGTGGGCACTGGGCCTGCGGTGCCCACGGCCCCCAGTTCCTCACCCCGGTTTGTGTTCATGGCATCCTTCCCTCCCAGCCCGCTTGTCCGTGGTCGGCGATGACAGCCCCGTTGCCAGGATGACGGTGGCGCCGGGAAGGCCCTCCTGTCGGCCATGGGGCGCCTGTTGTCCCAGACGGGTCTCTGCGCCCCGGCCTGAAGGCCCCTTCATCCCAGCACCTGCCCGGCCCCTGGACCTGACTCCGCCCCGGCTCCAAGCTCCTGTGTCGGCTCCCTGAGGCCTGCGCGGTCCATCTGTCCTCCTGCCCCGCGCGCCTGCCTCCTGGCCTCTGGCCGCTCGTCACACGGCCTTCCGTCCGTCCAGGTTCCCTCGAAGGCTCTGTATCCATCTGTCCTGCCCGATTGGAGCCCCGTCTCAACGCCCGCTTTGAGGAGCCCCTGTGGCCCTCACGCCCCAGGCTCTGGGCCTGGCTCCCTGCTCCCCATGGGCCTTTGACAAGTTACCCCGCCTCAGGGGGTCTCAACTGGGGGGTAGCGTCGCCCCACAGGGGACACTGGCCACGTCCCGAGACTTTCTTGGTTATCACGCGTGGGACGGTCCTCTGCTGGGTGGGGGCCCGGGATGCTGCCGAACCCCCCCGCCTCCCCGGTGCACGGGGGAGCGTCCGCCCCAAATAGGGACAACGCATAGCGAGGAACCTGCCTTGGTCTCCCCACCCGTGAGAGAGGAAGGTGGTGGAAAAGGCGCCAGGACGGCCCGCGTGAAAGCAGATGAGACAGTCGATGTTCTTTGCATCCTGTCCTCCCCGCCCTTCCTGCAGTACTTCTTTTGCGGGGGTGCGTTGGTGGGAGTTAACAGCCCGCGCCGCACGCGCGCTTGTGTGGGTGAGCCCACGGCGTCCTCCTGGAAACCCAATCGCACGGGGACTAGTGTGGACCCTACTTTCCAGAAGAGGAAATGGGCGCTCAGAGCCACCAGGAAGGAGCCGGAGGGTGCCCGCTCGTGGATGAGGAGGGCTTTCCCAGCCCGCACTCGAGTCCCCGGTCTCATCACCTCGAGACAGCGTCTGGAGCAGCATTCGAAAACGGCGAGACACTGCAGGTGTGCTTGCGATTCTCTACCTGTAGCCCCTCCCACAGGCTCCCTGCGGAGACTCAGCCGTCCCAGCAGACGAATTCAATGTGCCTGACGCTGGCAGGTCAGGAGAGGCTGTGGTGTGGCCCGGAGGCCGAGTCACCAGAACCTTGGAGAGTGCCGGAAGCTGGAGGAGGCTCCGTGGCTCCAGGGGAGCCTGAGGCCTAGTGAGGAGCGGCCCCTCACGGCCCACGCCCGGCCTGGCTGGCGTCTCTGGCGCCTGAGCGGCACACGCGTGCCACCGGCGGAGGGCACTGCTGACCAGGGCCCGGGGCGGCTTGCCTTGTGGCAGCAGCGCGGCGGCCAGGGCAGCAGTGCTCACCTCCAGAGTGGGGGGCGCCCCCAAGCTTGTCGGGGTGGGCAGCTCGCATCACGCTGTGACGTCCACAGCACGACTCTGTCCCCTAGAGCAAGGCCAAGTTCTCTCTCAGGCACCAGGGAGAGGTGGCCAAGCTCCTTTGGGGACGCACGTCCAGGAAGATGGAAGGCCCAGCCTCACACCATCTACCGAACCACAGTCAGCCACTGTCTTCCTGTACGTAAAGGGCAGATCAAGCCAGGGTGGCTCGCCTCTCGTGACCTGGCCGGCTTTGAGGAGCAGTTACTCATCTCCGTCATCATTTCCTCTTTGTTTTTCCATTTGGGAAGTAAGAGATTAAATCTGTAGGTGAAAATCTCTTTCCCAGGTTCTCCTCTGAAAATAATTCTGAGGTTAGGGACAGTTACTTCTCTGCTCTGGGCATAATGCCCGTAAGACGAGTGACACTGACAAAACCCTCCGAGCAACACACAAGAAGCAGCATAATCCTTCTGGGAAAAAACATCAACCCAATAAGAAGATAATATATTGCCTGCTCCCCTGTAAATAAAATGGGCCACGTCACCTGCCCGTGAGTGATGACCAGTTTATCCAGTGTACGCTGAATAATGATTTTCCGTGGGGGCAGCAGCTCTTATGATAAAGTGTTACTGCTCTAGCTGTATTATTATAAACAACATCCAATTTATGGCGTTAGGAAGCAGTAATGTGCCACCGTCGTTTAGAACGAGCCGTAAACTCTAGGCTGTCATGTGTTTTCTGGCTGCACATTTCAAACACTTAATATTCCTGTAACACAGTCTTGATCGCAGGACCAATTTAGAAATTACTTGTTCAATATGATGATTGAATTGCAGAGTTAGAGCTTGCCGTGGCCAAAGGTGAATCGCCACATGTGACGAACCTTGTACAGCTTCTCAGACGGAAGGAACTCTTTGAGACATTGGGGATTCTGGGTGAATTTCAAATGAGGTCCCTTCACCTTAGGAGGATGCCACGGTCTTGCCTGCCTTCCAGAGGAAGATGAGTCACTGGTGTTTTCCTGCATCCAAATACCATGGCCGTTCCCTGGGCCTGAGTCAGTCTACGGAGGCGGCAGGCACACACCCAGGAGGACCCTTCACCTTGACAGATGGCAGAATCTCTCCCCTGCTCTCCCCGAAAGGTCTTAAATAAGGTCATCTTCTTCTTCCCCAGCTCAGGGAAGCCAGACAGAACTGCAGGCCTGGGGGACGCAGAATGAGCCCTAGGAGACATAGAGCTTGGAGTGATGCCCCTCTAAAATCTATGCCACCAACAACCGGGTGGAAAGAGTGACAGGTGATGGGGACATTGTCACTGACTAATAGGTTATTTTAAATACGTGGGCGGGGCCAGGCCCGAAATTTTCATCCATACCGTGTCAGCAAAAGAGCGTCGTTTTATCATTTCGTTTGCAAAACCTGTTTCAGCCTTCTGTTCACGTGTAAACATGTCCTACGTTTCCTTGGTCATTTCAGAAGTGCTGTCTTTTGTGTATCTGTAGGTTCCCAAGGATGGAGGTGAATTCCAAAGACGAATTTCCCTGTATCCTGCATGGCCCACTGCATCTAAAATGGAATAGCCGAGAAGAAACCAGCCGCTCACTGGTGGTAAGTGTCTGGGGAGAGGGATGCTCGTACACATGCTCCGGACGGTACGCCCTGTTAGGAAACTCGGGAAGGACAGTGTGGCCGTAAGTATCCAGACCTGCGTTCTCTGACGCAGCCGTTCCACTTCCAGGAATTTATTCTCAGGAAGAGTCAGTGGAGGAGTGCTGAGCACAGCATCCCTGCTGCTCCCAAATGCCCGGCGTAAGGGGATCTGTTCAGTGAGTGTGGGGTCATCCATCCGATGTAATGGTAAACAGCCATGGAAACCGTGTTATGGACCACGTGGTGATCTATTGCCCAATGCAAAGGGCCACTTAAAAAGCACATCTCCTATGACCTCAATTTCATATAAAAACGGATATCTTACACAGGCTTGGGGGGGAAGGATCGCGAAAACGTTAACGCCGGTTATCTCTGTAGTTGAGAGAGTGAGTGGGTGTCAGTTTTTCTTCTTGGCGCCTGGCTAAATGTTCTAGAATAGACACGCATTACATTCGTTATCAGAGGAAAAGAATCCGTGTGATCGTTGAAGCACATTTGCCAGTTGTTAGCAGAATTCTTACAGAGCCTGAGAATTTGTATGATATACTGTGTCCCGTCAGATCGTGTTATATTGTATAAAGTTCTGTTCGTCACCAGGGGACGGGTCAGGGAACTTCTTGGCAGTTCCATTTACGATCAGATGATCTGGAGAAGAAGTGGGGAAAGGAGACCTGGGGCCTGTTGAACACGGGATTTTCTAAAGAAAATCATTTATGATGACCTCACCTTGGAAAGTAGATGTAAGAAGAGTCCTGGATACCTTTTGGTTTGGAATTCACCATACATTGGAAAGAAAGTGGTCAACTTATCCCATAACATAACTTGGAATCCTGGTAGCGTTAAGCTGCCATCCACGTAAAATGGAGCAGTGAAGGCAAGACCAGTCATGCCGCCACCGCTCAGAGTGAGGTCCTGTGCGCAAAGCACCAATAAGAGAGGAGCCTGGCCAGGGCAGCTGGAGTGGGTCATCACCATCGTGGCACCGTGAGACCCAGCCCTAAGCCTCCAGTTTCCCCAGACGGAAGCCCCGGCGGGGAGAGCGAGGAGGACCGGCCCTGTGTAGGAGCAGCCGTAACACCACCTTCCTTGTCAGCCGCAGTCCGTGCACCTGTGTGCGTGCACGCCGGGCAGAGCTCACCCACGTGCTGCGTGTGTGTGTGTGTGTGCGCGTGTGTGTGTGTGCGCGCGCGCCCATGCGTGTGAGCCAGCCGCCATCCTGGCTGTGAGGTCTTGCTTTGTTCTGGCACCAGGGCCGGTGCTGTGGGTGCCCCCGCTTTGTTCTCTGTGTCTTAGTAAACAGCCACTTCCTCTTTTCATGGTAGTGAGGGCTCAGTTCCTTAGAATCACGGGGGGAGCTTGTGTAGGGGGACATGTAACTGTATTATGCCCTCCAGCACCCAGATTCCCGTCAGCATTTCTCAACAGAGGTGCTGTTGGCACTGGAGCAACAAAAAAGTGTTGTTGCTTGGGATTGGCCCAACGCCTTATTACTTCAATGTCTTTAGTTTTCCGAAAGAATTCCTCCAAAGGAATGCCATTGGGGCCCTTTCTGACCCTGTGGTCACCAAAAACGCCCTCACCACTCTTCCAAAGCCACTGCAGGAGCCATTCTGAAATCAGAGGTTTACTCCCCGCATAGAGTCGGGTTGATTCTCAAACCTGGACCCTGCTGCTCTCTCCATCTGTGCCCGCCGCTCTGGGAGAGTGGCTTTGCATAGCCACCCAGTTTGTATGATGGCTTTCCTGTTTGTTATTCCTGGCTTTCCAATACCCCATCCCTCTGATGATTGGAAGCATAGAACTTGTGGCCTTGACCTATTTTGTGAGGTCATAAATCTTGGAATATCAAAGGTGGGTCAGGGCCCTATATTTCAACTCACTCATTCATTCAGTCAATATTTGTAAAGAACCTACTACTGTTAGTTCCTCTGTTAAGGTACGGGTATACAGTAGTGATCAGAGAAATCAATCCAACAGTCACATGACTGATACGTAATTGTAGACTGAGATGCATATTCTGAGGAAGGAAAAGAATGAGACTTCAGGGGAATTTGTTCTAAAGGACCCCCCCTAGACCGAGCAGCCAGGGAAGGCTTTTAGTGAAAGGATGCTTGAGCAGAGACCCGAAGGGGATGGCTGGATGGAAGGGGTGGCCGTGCGTGCTGGCACTGGGTCATTCCGGATGCAGGGAAGAGGGTGTGCGAAGGCCTGTGCGAGAGCTGCCAGGCCTGGGAGGAGACGCAGAAGCCAGGGTGGGCAGAGCACGGAGGACAAGGGCATCTGAGTAGCGGCCTGGGAGGCTTGTTAGAGAATTGTTTTTCCTTTTTTTAACAATGTTGTGTTAATTCCTGCTCTACAGCCGAGTGATTCAGTTATACGTATATTGTACATTCTTTTTTCCATATTCTTTTCTATTATGGCTTATCGTGGAATACTGAATGTACTTCTCTGTGCTCTACACTATACGTTGTTGTTGATCCATCCTATATATACTAGTTGGCGTCTGCTAATCCCAACTCCCACTCCATCCCTCCTCCTCCCCTCCCCCCTTGGCAGCCACGAGTCTGTTCTTTATATCTCTGAGTCTGTTTCTGTTTCATAGATATGTTAATTTGTGTCCTATTTTAGAGTCCTCATATAAGTGATATCATATGGTATTTGTCTTTCTCTTTCTGCTTTCTTCACTTAGTATGATAATGTCTAGCTGCATCCATGTTGCTGCAAATGGCATTATTTTGTTCTTGTTCATGGCTGAGTAGTATTCCATTGTATATATCGACCACATTTTCTTTATTCATTCATCTGGCAGTGGACATTTAGGTTGTTTCCACATCTTGGCTATTGTGAATAGTGCTGCTATGAACGTAGGGGTGCATGTATCTTTTTGAATTAGGGTTTTGTCTGGATATATGCCCAGTAGTGGGATTGCAGGATCGTATGATAGCTCTATTTTTAGTTTCTTAAGGAACCTCCATACTGTTCTCCATAGTGGCTGTATCAACTTACATTCCCACCAACAGTGTAGGAGGGTTCCCTTTTCTCCACACTTTCTCCAGCATTTATTGTTTGTAGACTTGTTACTGATGACCATTCTGACCTGTGTGAGATGATACCACACTGTAGTTTTGATCTGCATTTCTCAAATAGCTAGTGACGTTGAACATCGTTTCATGTGCCTTCTGGCCATCTGTATGTCTTCTGCCCATTATTTTATATTTTATTTATTTATTTTGCGGTACGCGGGCCTCTCGCTGCTGTGGCCTCTCCCGTTGCGGAGCACAGGCTCCAGATGTGCAGGCTCAGCGGCCATGGCTCACGGGCCCAGCCGCTCCACGGCATGTGGGATCTTCCTGGACCGGGGCACGAACCCGTGTCCCCTGCACCGGCAGGTGGACTCTCAACCACTGTGCCACCAGGGAAGCCCCTTATGCCCATTTTTGATTGGGTTGTTTGTTTTTTGATGTTGAGCTGTATGAGCTGCTTGTATATTTGGAGATTAAGCCCTTGTCAGTCGCATCATTTGCAAATATTTTCTCGTATTCCATGGGTTGTCTTTTTGTCTTGTTTATGGTTGGCCTGGCCCCTCTGCTGTGAGATGGAGGCCTATGTATGTCTCTAGGAAGGCTCTCAGAGGCCCCTGCCCGGGGCCATTCATTAGTAAGATGGTGTTTGTGACGTCTCCCTCCATGTGTGGGGGCCCCCTTCCATTCCGAAAGTTTAGATGGCGCAGTGATTTCCGATGCCACAGGCTCCCTGAGTCTCCCGACGCAATTGGTTGTTGGCACTTCAGCTCAGCTCTGACACTGACACCCCAGCCTCACAGGTTAAGGGCTGCTCCCACGTCAAACACCAGTCACAAGCCCTGGGCATCCCCTACTTCCCACCAGCTGGCTGTCAGGCGGGTTCCTGTGATCATTTGCTAGAACACCTCCGAGAACTCAGGAACACGCTGCACTCCCATTTACCAGTTTATTACAAGGGATGCTACAAAGTGAACTCCTATATGGGGAGAAACACAGGGCGAGGTCCGGAAGGCTCCCAGGCGCAGGGGCTTCTGCCCTGTGCACTTGGGGTGCCCGCCCTCCTGGCACATGGCTGTGTCCACCAGCCTAGAAGCTCCCTGAACCCCATGCCATTGGGCTTTCTATGGAGGCATCATCATGTAGTGATGATCGATCATAACTCGGTCTCCAGCCCCTCTCTCCTCTCAGAGGTTGGGGATTGGGGCTGAAAGTTCTGAGCTTCTAATCACCATTCGGTCTCTGGGGACCTGCCCCACTCTGAGCTATCTAGGGACCCAACAGCAGTTGCCCCATTAGGACAAGAGATTTTCCCATCACCCAGGAAGTTCTGAGAGATGGTTCCAGCCACAAAGACCAAATAGTAGGACAAAAGACACTCCTCTCACCCCATCACTTAGGAATTTCCGGGGGTCTCTGTATGAGGAACCAGGGACAGGGACCAAATACACGTTTCTTCTTATGCTGTAGGTGGCTGGTCCACGGCTTGCCCACTCTGGAGTAGGGCAGGGGCACTCCCGGGGAATTCTAGAACAGTCTGCAGCTGCCGCCCATCCGCCAACCTGCCCTGAGCACCACCCTTACCTGCCGGCAGGGGGAGCCCGTCTCCGACGCAGGACCCACCTCTGAGGGCAGCGGAGGCCCCGGGACAGGGAGGGGGGCGGGGTGAGGAGGGGGCCTGCTCACGCTGCGGGCTGTGCCTCCGGAGTGTGACTGTGTCACGCGGCTGGGACCTCTGCCACCACAGGCACGGGGCAGCAGCAAGAACGGGGCAGCGCTCGCCGCTCGCTGGCTTCCGATCTGAGCAGATCTTAGCCGCGTTACTGCTCACCCTGGAGCCCTGCAGGGAGGCAGGAGCAGCCCCATCTTACAGGCGAGTAACCGTGGCTCCCGGACGCCTGCAGACCTGCTCAGCGTCACGGTCTAGTGGCAGAGGCGGGATACACACCCCACCTGGTGGGCGCCAGTGTCTGTCGTGTGCGTTTTCGTGATGGTCGGGAGACAGAACCCAGACCCAGGAGCCAATCCCGGAGGCTGGCCACACCCAGACCACAGCCGGCTGACTTACCCGTAAACTAAACCAGGGCGCCGCGAGCCCGGAGATGCCGTAGAGACCCCCGTTCGCGGCTTGCAGCCTTCGCTAGGCCGCCAGGATGGAGGGGAAGTTCCTCAGCTATTTCCAAGCTCTCTTTCCGGTGTCTCTGGGACCCTATTTGAGAGGCTGCTGTGCATCTTCGTGAATGCAGGCTTTGCAGCCCTGGCACGGGCCCCTCGGGCACCGCGAGTAGGCATCTGGGCAGGGCCGGGGAGAGCACGGCGGCAGTCCACCAATGCCGCCGCCGTAGGCAAGCCTAAAGCTCCGCGTACAAAGAGCTTGACCCCCCCCCCCGCCCCCGGGAAGGACGGCCCCGTGCTCCCCACACCCACTTTTCCTGCTGCCCCTCCGGCCACTTAACTCACTTTCTTTGGCCAAAGAGACCGGTGTGTGTGTGTGGGAAGCCAAGTTGTGCCCTTGGGGCAACTCCGCTTCTATTTTCAAACCCGCGGATGCTCCCACACCTGCTGAAGCGCCGTCCTCTCCCTTCCCAGCCTCTCCCACACCTCGCTCCCTCTCCGAACGCCCCCTGACCTTCCCAGGTGCACCATGATCCGTTCTAAACAGCTGGTCCTTAAGCAACTTGTTGGGGAAAAAACAAACAACCTGACGAGCGCTTTAAACTGCTTCCACCCCTCCAGGCCCCTCTGGACCCCCGAGGGGGACTGGACGTCTGTTTACCCATCACGGCAAACGGTGTGCACACGCCACCTTGCGACCTCCTTCTGGAAACGTTCCTTTCCGAGGCCCCCTCCATGTATGGACATGAGCGGCACACGGGCCGTCTCCAGCGGCTCTGCAGCGGGCCGCGGGGTTGCAGCGTTTCAGGCTTTGCTTAGTCATCACAGGGTGGCTGGGCGTTTGGGTTGCCTCCAGACCGAGGCTGTTATAAGTAGCCTTGCTGCCTTCCAGTTGTTTTTTGCACCGAGTCACCCACTGCTTAGCTCTTTAGCTGTTTCCTGGGGAGGGTCCTCCCTCGCCGGAGCAGCAGGAATGTGCTTTAATCTCTTGGGTCCTCCCCCCTGCCCGCGGGGGTGCTGAGCCCAAGGAGAGCTTCCTAACAAAAAGAGCCACTTCTTGAGCCTCTGCTCTCTGCCAGGCCCCCGGGAAAGCACGTTCTGTGTATTTTCTCATTTAATCCTCAGGGCGTCCCTGTGCAGTAAGGGCCACTGGGATTCTCATTTTATAAATGGGAAAATCAGCACTTACAGAGATCGGATAATTTCACCAGTCACATAGCCAAGTAAGCGAGCGGCAGGGCAGGGCGTGGATGTGAGCCAGGCCCCGGATCCATGCTCCCCTGCGGGGCCCATCCCAGTGAACTCATCTGTGCCCGCAGGCAGGTGAACTCCTGTGCCCTCCCAGTGCGACTGGCGGCTCGTCCCAGGCTGACCTGCAGCTTGGGAAGAACGTTCCTCACATCAGCCTCATGCGGGATCCTGTGATGGAAAGTCAGTGCCTGGGCTGCTAGTTTCAGGTAGAAGCCACCTGCGGGGGTGTCTGCCCGGGATGCCTGTCTGTCCCACGAGGTTCAGAGCGAGCTCCGTATGCCCACTCCAGCTTCTGAGCCCCCAGACTGAGTTTTCAGAACAGAAGATGTGGTCTTCCTCCGGTTCCCAGGGGAGAAGGCAGGCAGGAAGGACGTGGGGTTCTGCTCGCGGGGCCCTGGGCACCTCGGGCATCTTAGAGGCAGAGGACCACAGGCATGCCCCGTGTCTGAGAAACCCCTGAGGGCCGGCAGCAGAGGCCCTGGGGCGAAGGAGGGCTGCAGGGCCACAGCCCCAGGAGAGGAAAGGACAGCGGCTTCCTCCTCTTCCTGAAACTCCTGCCTGGTGGGGCAGCTCAGGGCAGCTGCGGCCCTGGAGCGAGTCCTCGGCGCAAGACATGGAGAAGCACGCGGCCTCCGCCCTCCTCGCCCCTCTGGCCGGCTGGTCCTAGCCACGTATGTCCCTGTCTGAGAGAAGGGGCCTCACCAAGGTGGCTCCTACGAGACCATCGGGGCTGGAGAAGCCTTTCAGATCGCCTGACCCGGCCCGCGGCCTTCAGACAGGTGAGGATCCGCCGCCGCTTCTCCGCGGAGGCCGCCGCGGTCCAGAGAGGCGAGTCCACGGGCTGGGGGCTGCTCGAGGCCGCACGTCCCGGGGGCCACGGCTGCGGCAGCACTACAGGCTGCACTGGCACGGCTCCCCAGCAAGCACCCGGCGTCTTTTAAGATAGCATCATTTTTCGTTCTGCTTCAAAAAACAGTCTCTCATTTTAGAAACTGTCGAAAAAGGAAAATCAAAACTGTCCGTTATCTCATCACTTGGCAACGGTCACCGAGGATGAACACTTGGCTCTATTTTATGTTCTTCTTCACGCACACGCTTTTTACATAATTACGTTCACTTACGTAGTATTTTGTGTAGCTTGCTTTTCTCACTTACCATTATCGACATTTCCCCCAGTCATTCGGAGGTCTTTGTAAATACGCGTTTCATAGCTACATACGTGTCGCTTGATATCATGCCAAACTTTTCTTAACTATTTCCTTAGATAATAGTCGCTCAATTCCAGTTTTCTGCTGTCGTTCATAATTCTGGGGCTAACGTTTTCGGAGTAAGCTTTGTCTGTATTTTTGCGAACTTCCATAGTCTGGATTCCCCAGGTGTGGAATGACTGGGTCCAGGTTCTTGGTAAATTGCTCTCCAGGGCAGGAGCGTCCTTTTATACTCCTGCATCAGGGCCCGCTTCACCCCTCCAGTCTGAGAGTTCCCATTAAAAAATTTAAAATATGTAATAAAATGATCGAAGCCCATCAACGTCTGCAGTCATGACGTTCTCCACGCCTCAGCTCCGTCAGTCACGCGGCTGATAAGGAGCATGTCCCCTATACCAGACTCTGTGCTAAGCATCTTACCTGCTTTATCTCGTGGGATCTTCCCAGCAACCCTGGCCAGGTGCTGTTACTGCTGGTGCTTTGCAGATAAGAAACCTGAGGCAACAGAGAGGTTCAGCAGGTTGCCCAAGGCACACAGCTGGTAAGTGGCAAGACTGCAGTTAAAGGGTCTAACTCTTACCTGCCTCCTCCACCCACCCATCCCGAATGCCAGGGCCAAGCTGGGCCCGGGTCCGGACCGCTCTGCCCGGCACGGGTCTTACTGCTGGTTCGGAGTGAGGACCCCACGAGGAGCTTCCTACCTGGTTGACTTCATGGCGTATCAAGAGCTCGGCCTGTCAGGGTCAAACCAACCGAAGCGGCCGTAGCCGTTCACACTGCCGCCAGACTCAACGCCACGCAGCGCTGGGCCGTTCGTGACACGCCGAGCGCTCTGCGGGATGGAAGGTTGGGAGAACGTCCTCTTTCCGTCAGAAGTTTACAGATTAGTTGAGGGGTGAGCGGAAATACACAAATGGCTGCTATATAAGATGCACTATGTAAGGGCCTTGAAAGAGATTTGAGGGTCTTGGGTGGTCAGAGAAGGGAGGGGCAGCTGGCTGGAGGGCTCCGCTGAGGAGGCGCCGTGTAAGCAGCATGAAGGGAGGGAAGAAGTTCAGTTGGCACAGGTGGCAGGCGGGGACCCCGGGCAGAAGGCCTTGCTGACCCAAGGGGTGGAAGGCTGTCGAAGAAGCGGTGGGATGTCCTGCGCGGGGAGCCGTGAGGGGCGGCGGTCGCAGACTGAGGCTCTGCTTTTCCTCTAATTGAAGTCGAGGGGATTGACAGTGTTGGGTTCATTTCTGCTGCACGGTGGAGCGACTCAGTTACACACATTCTTTTTCATCTTCTTTTCCATGATGGTTATTGCCGGATGTTGAACGTAGTTCCCTGTGCCCTACAGTAGGACCTTGTTGTTTATCCATCCTATGTGTACTACTTTGCATCTGCTGATCCCACACTCTCCCTCCCCCACCCGCCTCCCCCTTGGCAACCACAAGGCTGTTCTCTGTGTCTGTGAGTCTGTTTCTGTTTCGTGGATAAGTTCATTTGCGTCATATTTTAGGTTCCACGTGTAAGTGATATCATATGGCATTTGTCTTTCTCTTTCTGACTCACTTCACTTAGTATGATAATCTCTAGGTCCATCCGTGTTGCTGCAAATGGCATGATTTCATTTCTTTTTTATGGCTGAGTAATATTCCATTGTATATATGTGCCACATCTTCTTTATCCATTCATCTGTCGATGGACACTTAGGTTGCTTCCATGTCCTGGCTATTTTAAATAGAGCTGCAATGACCATTGTGGTACATGACTCTTTTTGAATTATGGTTTTCTCAGGGTATATGCCCAGGAGTGGGATTGCTGGGTCGTATGGTAGTTCTATTTTTAGTTTTTTGAGGAACCTCCATACTGTTCTCCATAGTGGCTGTATCAACTTACATTCCCACCAACAGTACAGGAGTGTTCCCTTTTCTCCACACCGTCTCCAGCAGTTATTGTTTGTAGACTTGTTAACGAGGGCCATGCTGACCCTGTGAGGTAGGCTGTGCTCTCGACGTGGGCTGCAGGACCAGAGGTTGTGTCGCCGCCCAGGGGGGCAACACCAGCTGCCCGTGGGGCTGGAGGGGAGCTCTTGAATCCAGGCGGGAGATGGAGGGCTCGAACAGTGAAGGTGGATGTGAGAATTGGGAGCGGAAGGACACTTGAGAGCCTTTGGAGATGGAGCTGACGCGCCTGGATGATGGGATGAGAAGGAGTGGCTCATGATTGCCCAGGTCCCTAATTCCTCTCTTTCCTGCCCTTCTCCGCCCCCGCCATCAATCCTGTTGGCTCCACCTCTACCACACATCCTGGGGGTGTCAGTTCCCCCAGCTCCCCAGCCACCACCCTGGCCAGAACCCCGTATGGCTTGTCTTCACTGCATTCACTTCCAGCGGACCTCTCGGCTTCCACAACAGCTGTGCCCACGCCCCTCCCTGTGACCAGAGTCACGGGAATCCTGTGATTTATTGTCTGAACCAGGACACTTTTAAAATTGGAAGGAGGCACGATGATGAATTACACCAGGCAGAAGACACAACAAACCAGGACTGTCCTGGGCAAACCTGGACCTACGGACTTTCTAGCCAGAGGGGTCATTTGCAGATGTGAGTCACATCACGTCACTTCTCTGCCTGCCGGCTTCAGCTCTGCATGTCGTCACCCCAGACGTCCGCCCAGTCTCTGTCCTCCCTCCTCTCTGCCTCTCCCTGTGCTCTGGCCACGTAGGCCCTTCCATTCCAAGAACTCACCGCTGCCAGTCCCGATGCCGGAGCGCCTCCCCTGGACCTTCATGAGGCTGGTTCCTCCCCACTCGTCACGTCTCTTCCACAGACAGCCCTCTCGTGACCTTGCGGTAACTCATGCCCATCGCCCCAGTCAATTCTCCCGCACTTCATCACCACCCGAAAGTAAGTTATTTACTGACTTTTGTTTCCGAACCAACAGGTAAAGAGTTTGGAAGTTCTCACTCCCATCCTTAACGATAAGAAGAAGCTGGCCAGACTGAAAATTAACACCTTTTCTTTGACCCGTTAGAGCAGCGGCCCCCAGCCTTTTTGGCACCAGGGACCGGTTTCGTGGAAGACAGTTTTTCCACGGACAGGGTGGGAGGGGGTGGCTTAGGCAGTCACGTGAGCGGCGGGGAGCGGCGGGGAGCGGCAGATGGAGCTTCGCTGCTCACTCGCTGCTCACCTCCTGCTGTGCAGCCCGGCTCCTAAAAGGCCGTGGACTGGTACCGTCCACGGCCCAGAGGTTGGGGACCCCTGCATTAGAGAACTGAGGTTTCTGGGAAAACCACAGCCCTGAAATCTGCAGAGAGGCATGGCTGAGAGGTTGTTACCCAAAGCCAACGCTGCTGGACCCGTGAACTGGTAGGGACACGTCAGCGGCCGTTTCAGTGACTTGCTGGAGGCTGAGTATACACTTGTGTGAGAGCACCCAATTCCTGGGGAGTGCGGCCTTCAGGGGACGCCCCCCCCCTTCTTCGAGCTTTACCTCCAGAAACTCCACCAGGTTGTCCTGGCGAAGGTCTAAGGCTATGGCTGAAGTGAAGGAAGAGTGGCCCTTGTGAGATATCCCAGAGTGCCCTCTGTGGCTTCACCATAGCTAGCCTTGTCCCGGGTCTGGGAAGAGCATCCCTCCCCAGGCCTTCCTGCCTCACTACACAAAAAGAAACACTTGTGAAGGTCACAGACAAGAGGCACACACCCCCTACAGGGCTGAGATTTAGTTAGAAGATGATGACGCTTCTCCCCTCCCCTCCACTTCTCCACACCAACAGGGCTCCCCATAACAACAATGGGTTGCAGCTGAAAGGGTTACAAGACACACTCCCTCCAAGAAGGAGGATGTAGAGAAGCCCAAGATCAAGAGTGGAGACAAAAACCAGACATGGGGACCCCAGGGGGATCTAAAGTCTGTGGCGCTTATAGCTGCAAAAAACATTAAACAAAGCCAACTCCTAGCCAGATTATCATAAATCCTTACAGAAGACGCCTGTTTGCCTCAGTTTCTATTACCCAGTGCAGCACGTCCAGCTTTTGACAAAAATAATCGTAAGTTCCACCCAAAACCAAAGAAAAACAGTCTGAAGAGACAAAAGATGCATCAGAAAAGCAGACTCAGATGTAACACAGATGGTAAAAGTGATCATTCAGGGAATTTAACTGTGATTAATTTGTTCAGGGCTCTAATGGAAAAAGTAGACCACATGCAAGTACAGATGGGAATGTAAGCAGAGAGATAAGGAAGACGCGAAAGGAAATGCTAGGAAGAAAAAGAAAACAGGAATGAGGAGTGCCTTTGATGGATTCATCCATACACTCAACACAGCTGAGGAGAGAAGCAATGAGCTTGAAGATAGACCAATGGAAACTTCCCAAACTTAAATACAGCAACAAAGAATTTTTTTAAAACATCCAAGGATGGAGACAATTATAAAAGGTGTGACACGCACCTGATGGGAATACCAGATGGAGAACTGAGTAGAACAGATATTTGAAGTAATAATGGCAGAGAACTTTCTGAAATTAATGACACAGCAAACCGCAGGTCCAGGAAGCTCGGTACGATTAAACTAGCTCCCCTTGTGTCTGCCGCATACTGCCTGCCCCGGCCCTACCGGGACCCCACAATTGTGTAGGCTCTCTGAGAGCATCCGTCTTCTTCATTTCCGTAGCTCTGGAGTCCAGACAGGGCCTGACGCACGGTAGGTGCTCAGTAAAGATTTGTTGACTGAATGAAGGAGTCAGGCGGGTTTTGAGACTGGGTGCCTCCAGAGCCTGGGCGTGTGCCCTGTGATCTCCTTGGTTCCTGGTGGTCACTGTGCCACTCCTGGCACCATGGCTTCCTACCTAGATGACAACAGAGGCCTCGGGACCCGTCTGCTGATTCTAGCTCTGTTTCCCTCCAATCCACGGTCCACGCTTCAGCTAGGGTGGTCTCGATCAACAAACATATCAGTCCTTTCATTTTTCTCATTACAAATCCTTCCGCAGCTCTTTATTGCATTCATGATAAAAAACAAACCAACAAAAAAACCAAAAACCCAATTCCTGGGCATGCGCACAAGACAGCTCATTATTTTACCTGCTGTCCTGGCCAGTGTCGCTGCATGCCCCAGTCCCAGTGTCACCGACCAGGGTTCTTGGCTTCCTTAATCAGTTGAAATTGATAAGAGGCCAGACAAGAAATGCAGGCAAGGGTTTACTGGGGCCCCTGCCGCAGCAGGGGGAGTGGGAAGAAGTAACAGGTTCCCTCGCTCGCTCCCCAAGTGGGGAGTCTGGTGCATACCAGGCCCTGCTGTTTCAAAGGCACTGGGAAGGCCTCTGCAATGGCTTCCGCTCTGAGCTGGTTTGGTGCCTTTCATTTCAAAGCGCCCATGCCTCCCACACGACCTCATTTCTCCTCACAGAGTCCGTGCCAGGGCAGAAAGGCTCAGGCATGTGACAGAGGGGACGTGAGGAAACGGACCAGAGGAGAAGAGATGCTGCGGCCTGCCAGGCCCCGGAGTAGCTTGGGCAGGGAAGCTGCGGCCAGACGCCTCCCCCCACCACCACCCCATGCTGCTGCTGGGCCCCCTGGGCTGAGGAGGAAGGGGACAGGCAGGGAGGAAGCCGAGCGCTAATTCGAAAATTCTCCCTCGTAGTCCTGACAGGTACAAAATCTATGCAAACCTGTGTTTAAGATGAATTTCCTGATCATGCCTTTTTCTCTGGTTATTCAGCAAGTTGAATAGATGATTATGACTCATTCCCCCCAAGCGTGGCTGATTAAATATTTGGTAAATAGAATTTAGCGCTTTTCACCCACAGAGAGCTTTCCTGACATTAACTAATTGCTTCTAAGAAAGGTGTCACCTTCCTTCTATGGACAGCAAACCTGGCCAAGGGGAGACACTCACAGGAGCCAGCAAAGAAAATGTGTACAGGGGACAGATGCTGCGAGCAAGACGATCCGTGGCCCACGGGACCCCCCGATTTGGGGCAGTTTCATTTAACTGTGAAATGTCTCGCCGCAGGGCTGGCCTCACGAGGGGGATTTGCTTCTGGGAAGGTTCCCTGCGCGCGGGCAGCAGGGGATGGAGAGGAGGCAGCAGCGGGATGGGAGCCCCTCCCCTCGGGTCACCGAATTCAAGTTCTCTGTGCTGGAAACAAATTAACCGGCAGAGGTGGGGTTGCTCGGTGTCAGATAGGGCCCTGCGGGGAAGGTCTTAGCCCCAGCCCGACTCCGACCCCGACCCCCGTGCCC
Organism: Delphinus delphis; assembly: GCF_949987515.2. Classification (NCBI taxonomy): domain Eukaryota; kingdom Metazoa; phylum Chordata; class Mammalia; order Artiodactyla; family Delphinidae; genus Delphinus; species Delphinus delphis. The sequence goes on from NC_082684.1 coordinate 175,849,126, forward strand.
AAGAGCGGGCGCTGCTTTAGGGACGGTGACTCGGGGCGAGGCGGGGTGGGGGAGTGGGGGCGGGGCGGCCCGGCTCCTCTGCGTCCGCTGCGAGCGACAGCGCCACCTGCTGGCCCCACCGCTCTTCCTTCCGCGCTGCGGGCCCTGGGCCAGATGTCCTTCTTCTGTCATTTCCCTACTTCCTCCCCAGGCCAGTCCAGGCTCTGAGTTCTGGCTTTTCAGCCGGAAGAATTCAATTGACACGTTATTTCAAAATTAATATAAATTAATTGGCCATTGGACCATTTGGATATAAACAGCAAACATCTCCCCCTGAGACATCACCCCTGCGTTAAATTCAGTATTAAAGAAGAAACTTCAGGCTTGACTGGCCCTCGGGAATGAGGTCTCACCTATCCCAGGGGGCGCTGAAGCCCTTCCACCCTGGGGGCCGCTGGGGGAAGCGCTCTGTCTGGGCGTGGGTTTCTGCATAGCGAGCGCTGTTTTCTCCCTTAAGCTGCGCGCCTGCTTGGGGCTGCCGGGGGTGGGGGGGGCGATAGAGATGGCGGGCTTTGGCGCAGTTACAGGTCTGCTGTGCGAAGACCCCCCGCGAGGCCTGGCTCCGCCACCCCTCCCGCCCAGGGTCTCTATTACCTCCTCCAAGTGCACAGAGATGAGAAGCCTCTTTTGTTCTCCGAGTTCTGAATTACTCTCCAGGCTGACAGGTCCTTTCTCCTAGAAGGCAAGGCGATTCAGCTTCTCCTTCCCCCGCTGCTGCCACGCGGGAAGCACTCGCTGGCACCCTGTCTGTTACTTCCTACAACCTTATGTGGGGTGGGTACTGCCATCGGCAACCCCATCCTGTGGGTGGGAATAAAGCTGGGGCACAGAGAGGGTGAGGAATTTGCTCAAGGTCAACAGCTGTAAGGGGCAGGACAGGGACGGGCACCGGAGAGCCCGGGGCCTGTGCTCTTTGCCTTGGATGACCACCCCCCCGCCTCCACCCCCCACCCGGGTACTGTGTTTCCAGCACCCACAGCGCCACCGGGTATCTTAGCCTCCGACATGGAAGGCAATGGGTTTGGGGGACGGGTGGGTGAATTGGGTACTTTTTTTTATTTTATTGAAGTATGGTTGATTTACCGTGTTGTGCTAATTTCTTCTGTACAGCGAAGTGACTCAGTTAGACATATGTGTATATATACATTCTTTTTTATATTCTTTTCCATTACTGTTTATCCCAGAAGACTGGGTATAGTTCCCTATGCTCTACAGTAGGACCTTGTTGATCCATTGTATATATAATAGTGGGCATCTGCTCATCCCAAACTCCCACTCCATCCCTTTCTGTACCACCCTCCCGCCCCCCACACCCCCAGCAACCACAAGTCTGATCTCTCTGTCTGTGAGTCCATTTCTGTTTCATAGATAAGTTCATTTGTGTCATATTTTAGGTTCCATATATAAGTGATATATTTGTCTTTCTCTGTCTGACTTCACTTAGTATGATGACCTCTAGATCCATCCATGTTGCTGCAAATGGCATTATTTCGTTCTTTTTCACGGTTGAGTAATATTCCATTGTATATATGTACCACATCTTCTTTATCCGTTCATCTGTCGATGGACATTTAGGTTGTGTCCATGTCTTGGCTATTGTGGATAGCATTGCTATGAACATTAGGGGTGCATGTATATTTTTGCATTATAGTTTTGTCCAGATATGTGCCCAGGAGTGGGATTGCTGGATCATATTGGCAGCTGTATTTTCAGTTTTCTGAAGAAACTTCATACTGTTCCCCATGGTGGCTGCACCAACTTACATTCCCACCAACAGCGTGGGAGGGTTCCATTTTCTCCACACCCTCTCCAGCATTTGTTATTTGTAGAGTTGTTAATGATAGCCATTCTGACCAGTGTGAGCTGGTACCCCATTGTGGTTTTGATTTGCATTTCTCTAATAATTAGTGATGTTGAGCAGCTTTACATGTGCCTCTTGGCCATCTGTATGTCTTCTTTGGAGAAATGTCTATTTAGGTTTTCTGCCCATTTTTCGATTGGGTTGTTTGTTTTTTTATTGTTGAGTTGTATAAGCTGTTTGTATATTTTGGATATTAAGCCCTTGTCAGTCACATCATTTGCAAATATTTTCTCCCATTCCAAAGGTTGTCTTTTCGTTTTGTTCATGGTTTCCTTTGCTGTGCAAAAGCTTCTAAGTTTGATTAGGTCCCATTTGTTTATTTTTTTTTTTGTTTCTATTGTTTTGGGAAACTGACATAAGAAAACACTGATATGATTTATGTCAGAGAATGTTTTGCCTATGTTCTCTCCTAGGAGTTTTATGGTGCCATGTCTTATATATGTCTTTAATCCATTTTGAGTTTATTTTTGTGCATGGTGTGAGGGTGTGTTCTAATTTCACTGACTTACATGCAGCTGTCCAACTTTCCCAGCACCACTTGCTAAAGAGACTGTCTTTTTCCCATTTTATATTCTTGCCTCCTTTGTTGAAGATTGACCGTAGGTGTGTGTTTATTTCTGGGCTCTCTGTTCTGTTCCGTTGATCCGTATATTCTGTTTTTGTACCAATACCACACTGTTTTGATTACTGTAGCTTTGTAGTATTGTCTGAATTCTGGGAGAGTTATGCCTCCTGCTTTGTTTTCCCCCCTCAGGATTGCTGTGGCATTTCTGGGTCTTTTATGGTTCCATATAAATTTTTGGATTATTTGTTCTAGTTCTGTGAAAAATGTCATGGGTAATTTGATAGCGATTGTGTTAAATCTGTAGATTGCTTTGAGTAGTATTGCCATTTTAACAATATTAATTCTTCCAGTTCAAGAGCATGGGGTATCTTTCTTCCATTTCTTTGAATCATCTTCAATTTCCTTTACTACTGCAATTTTATAGGTGCAGTTTTATAGTTCTCAGCATATAAGCCTTTTACCTCCTTGGTCAGGTTTATTCCCATGTATGTTTTTTGGGGGGGTGCAATTTTAAGAGGTATTATTTTTTTTTACATTCCGTTTCTGATATTTCATTTTTGGTGTAAAGAAATGCAACTGATAACTGTATGTTAATCTTGTATCCTGCTACTTTGCGGAATTCGTTTATCAGTTCTAGTAGTTTTCGTGGGGAGTTCTCAGGGTTTTCTATATATAGTATCATCTTATCTGTATATAGAGACAATTTTACCTCTTCCCTTCCAATTGGAATAACTTTTCTTTTTCTTGTCTGATTGCTGTGGGTAGGACTTCCAATACTATGTTGAATAGAAGAGGTGATTGTGGGCATCCTTGTCTTGTTCCAGACTTTAGCGGGAAGGCTTTCAGCTTTTCACCATTGAGTATTATATTGGCTGTGGGTTTGTCATAAATAGCTTTTATTATATTGAGATATGTTCCCTCTATATCCCCTTTGGTAAGAGTTTTTTCTTTTATCATGAATGAATGTTGAATGCTTTTTCTGCATCTGTTGAGGTGATCATGCGGTTTTTGTCTTTTTTGTTTATGTGGTGTATTACATTGATTGATTTGCATATGCTGAACCATCCTTGTGAACTAGGGATGAATTCCACTTTGTCCTGGTGTATGATCTTTTTTATGTGTTGTTGGATTCAGTTTGCTAATATTTTGTTGAGAATTTTTGCGTCTATATTCATCAAAGATATTGGCCTGTCATTTTTCTTTTTATTTTTGGTGGTATCTTTGTCTGGTTTTGGTATCAGGGTGATGGTGGCTTCATAGAATGTCTTTGGGAGTGTCCTCTCCTCTTCAGTTTTTTGGAAGAGTTTGAAAAGGATCAGTATAAGTTCTTCTTTGTATGTTTGGTAGAATTCCCCTGTGAAGCCATCTGGTCCTGGACTTCTGTTTGTAGGGAGTTTTTTTTTTTTTTTTTTTTAATTACAGATTCTCTCTCACTTCTGGTGATTGGTCTGTTCAAATTATCTGTTTCTTCTTGATTCAATTTTGGTGGGCTGTATGTTTTTAGAAACTTGTCCATTTCTTCTAGGTTGTTGTATTTGTTGGCATATAATTGTTCATAGTATTCCCTCGTGATTTTTTGTATTTCTGCAGTATCAGTTGTTATCTCTCCATTTTCATTTCTTATTTTGTTTATTTGGGTTCTCTCTCTCTTTTCTTCTTGGTGAGCCTGGCCAGAGGCTTGTCAGTCTTGTTTACCCTTTAAAGAACCAGCTCTTGGTTTTATTGCTTTTTTTTCTATTGTTTTTAATCTCTATTTTATTTTTTTCCTCTCTGATCCTTATTATTTACTTCCTTCTGCTGACTTAAGGTTTTGCTTGTTCTTCTTTTTCTAATTATTTAAGTGGTAGGTTAGGTTGTTTATTTGAGATTTTTCTTGTTTTTTGAGGAAGGCTTGTATCATTATGAACTTCCCTCTAAGAACTACTTTTGCTGCATCCCATAGATTTTGTATAGTTGTAGTTTCATTGTCATTTGTCTCAAGGTATTTTTAAATTTCCTCTTTGATTTCCTCTTTGATCCATTGGTGTTTTAGTAGCTTGTTGTTTAGTCTCCATGTAATCATTTTTTTCTCATTTCTTTTTCTGTGGTTAATTTCTAGTTTCATGTCGTTGTTGTCAGAAAACATGCTTGAGATAACTTCTATAGTCTTAAAATTTGTTGAGGCTTGTTTCGTGCCCTAGTATGTGGTCAGTCCTAGAGAATGTTCCATGTGCACTTGAAAAGAATGTATATTCTGGTTTTTTTGGATGTAATGTCCTGAAAATATCAATTAAGTCTAACTGTTCTGTTGTATCATTTAGGATCTCTGTTGCCTTATTGATTCTCTGTCTGGAAGATCTGTGCACTGATGTGAGCGGGGTGTTAAAGTCTCCTACTATTATTGTATTTCTATCAGTTTCTCCCTTTATGTCTGTTCGCATTTGTTGTATTTGGGTGCTCCTATATTAGGGATATATATGTTGACAAGTGTAAAATCCTCTTCTTGTATTGATGCATTTATCATTATATAGTGTTCTTCTTTATCTTTCTTTATGGCCTTTGTTTTAAAGTCTATTTTGTCTGATATGAGTATTGCTACCTCTGCTTTCTTGTCATTTTTGTTTTCATGAAATAACTTTTTCCATTCCCTCACTTTCAATATATATGTGTCCTTTGCCCTAAAGTATGTCTCTTGTAGGCAGCATATCGTAGGTTCCAGTTTTTTTTTTTTTAATCCAGTCTGCCATTCTGTGTCTTTTGATTGGAGCGTTTAGTCCATCGACATTTAAGGTAATTATTGATAGATATGTATTTATTGCCATTTTAAACCTTGTTTTCCCACTGATTTTAGACTTCTTCCTTGTCTCTCTTTCTTTTTCCTATTGTGGTTTGATGATTTTTTTAATTATACTTATGTTCTTTTCTTTTTGGTTTTGTGAATCTATTTTATGTTTTTAATTTGTGGTTACCCTGTTTTTCAAGTATGTTAATCCCTTCCTATTATCTACGTGCCTTAGACTGGCAGTCATATAAGCTCAAACACATTCTAGGAAAAAAAAATTTACATTTTCTTACCCTTCTTCCCCTCACTTTATGATTTTGACGCGTCCTCTTTTACACCTTCGTGTTTGTCCTTCTGCTGTTCATTGTGGTTATCATCACTTTTCATAGAAATTTTTTGATTTGATTTTTGTTTTTTTAATCTGTGTACTGGCTCTTTTAAGTGATTTTATTTCCGATTGTGATTTCCTCTTTGGTGTAGATTCTTACTTGTTTTCTGTTTAGAAAAGGCCTTTCAATATTTCCTTTAGAACAGGTTTAGTATTGCTGTATTCTTTTAGTTTTTGCTTGTCTGAGGAACTCTTTAACTCTCCTCCTATTCTAAATGATAATCTTGCTGGGTAGAGTATCCTAAGTTGCAGAATTTTTCCCTTTCAGGACTTTGAATAGACCTAGCCACTCCCTCTGGCCTGCAGCATTTCTGTAGAGAAATCAGCTGATAGCCTTACGGGGGTTACCTTGTAATTAACTCTTTGTTTTTCTCTTGCTGCCTTTAGAATCCTCTCTTTAACTTTTGCCATTTTTATTATAATATGTCTTGGTGTAGGTCTGTTTTGGTTTATTTTGTTTGGGACCCTCTGTGCTTCCTGTACCTGGATGTCTGTTTTCTTCTTTAGGTTTGGGAAGTTTTCTGCCATAATTTCTTCAAATACATTTTCGATCCCCTTTTCTCTTTCTTCTCCTTTTGGAATCCCTATTACATGTAGATTGGCGCACTTTATATTATCCCATAGGTCTCATATTGCTTTCACTTTTTTTTTTATTTGGCTTTCTGTTGGCTATCCTGATTGGGTGATTTCCATTATTCTATCTTCCAGGTCACTTATTCTTTCTTCTGCATTATTAATTCTGCTATTCATTGCCTCTAGCTTAGCTTTCATCTCTGCAAATGGGTTTTCTAATTTTTCTTGCTTACTCATTATATCTTCTAGTTCCTTTTTACAGTAATCTGCATTTCTGTCGATAGCCTTTCTTAATTCCTTCACTATTTTCATTATCTCCTTTTTGAAATGGGTGTTTATTAAACTGAAGAGGTCTGTTTCAATGTTTGTTATTTCTGGGGAATTCTCTTGGTCTTTTCACTGGTGTAGTGGTTCCCCTGCTTCTTCATTTCACTCGTATTTCTCTCACTCTGTGAGTTCAGGAGAAGCAATTATCTACTGTGGTCTTGGAGGGCTGTTTATATTCGGGAGTGACCCTGTGTAGCTTGTGTGGGTTTAATATATTTGGCCTGAAGGCTGTTTTTTTTTTTTTTTTTTTTTTTTTTGGTGGTACGCAGGCCTCTCACTGTTGTGGCCTCTCCCGTTGCGGAGCACAGGCTCCAGACGTGCAGGCCCAGCGGCCATGGCTCACGGGCTCAGCCGCTCCTGGCATGTGGGATCTTCCCGGACCGGGGCACGAACCCACGTCCCCTGCATCGGCAGGCGGACTCCCAACCACTGCACCCCCAGGGCAGCCCAGGGCTGTTTTCAGTATTGACGCCCGTCGCCTACTTCCTCAGCATGTACTGATCACTATCCCCTTGACTGGGGGTGTGCAGACGTGGTGGCTGGTGCCCAGTCCTGGGGTTCTGGGTGGCTGTGGAGGCCCAGGCCTGCCCCCGGAGCGTGCGATGGGAGTGGAAGCGGCTCTCGACCACTCCTGGAACCCGTGCAGGCAGCGTCCTGCCCTCTGCGAGTGCGTGCACAGGGAAAAAGGCTGCAATCCAGGTCCCACCCCTTCCTTAGTGCACCCCCCAAACAATCGTGCCTGGCCTCTATGGCGGCCCATGCTTCCTCTGCCTACAGCCTCAGTTGCGGTTGCACCAGATGCCAGCCTGCCCGGGCTGCTTCTGCACAGCCAACCCAAGCCCTCTCTCTGGGTCTGACCTCCGAAGCCCGAGTTCCAGCCCCCAGCCCCCACCTGCACCGGCGGACTCCGCCTCAGGCTGGGGAGTGCAGCGCGGCAGCACTGACTGTGCAGTTCTCCCTCTGCTCTGGCTGCCGCAGCCCGGCCGCCGTGCTCTCCTCTGAGGCTCTGAAGCTCCCCTGTGTCCTGGCTGCTCTCCCCGTCTCCTCTTCTATAGCTTCCTCCCCCCGGGCACAGGTCCCATCCCGATTCCTTTCTTCCTTTCTTTCTTTTTTCCTACTCCGGTGCGTGGAGGTTTTCTCGCCCTTGCAGCAGTCCGAGGTCTTCCGCCAGCGTTCAGCGGGTGTTCTGTGCGACTCGTCCCACGTGTCGATGTGGCGCTGACGTATCTGTGGGGGAAGGTGAGCTCCGCGTCCTGCAGCAGCTCCACCTTCATCGCTCCCCCTGCACTGACTTCTTACAAGTAAAGGAGGAAGTAAAGTAGGGCTTTTTCTTTGGGTCAAATACTGCACCAATATATTCAATTTCCGACTATTTCAGTTTTCAATTTGACACTCCATTGTTTGCATTTGAATCATGACCTTGACCTTGACGTGTTATTGTCCCCCTGACCCTTACTAGTCTCTCACTACACTGCTGACCTGCTTTGCACAGAGGCCTGTTTTGAGGCTTCTGGCCCTGACTCTGGATCTCAGATCAAGAACGGGCTTTGAAAACCAATCCCCAAACCCTCCCTCTGGGCCCTGGCTGGATGCCGCCCACCCTCTGAGGAGCACTGAGTGCTGACCTGGGCCTTCACACTGTGCCCCACGTGGCCACAGAACCTCACACACAGCCGGGTCAACATCCAGAGACCAGCGTCTGAGCGCTACTGCTGATGGGAGATGAACACGCCAAAGAGCAAATGCACGTTTTCCCTTGGAAAAACCCCAAATGTGAGCACGCATCTCTATGTTAGTTGATGTAAAGAAGAATCTGGAAGACTGTAAATCAAACCACTGAAGTACTTGTATATGGGAAGTGGTGATGAAGACACTGTCTTTGGCCAAGCTGGACTCAGGCTCCTCTGAGCCTGGCCTCGGGCATGGCCTCCAGGACAGGCCCACATGCAGCAAGATCCTCACCCTTGATGTCTGATCACCCTCGTTATCTAGTCGGGTGTCTCCACCATCCCCCGAGGCGGCGTCTGGTCACCCTGACCTGCACTCAGCAAGAGTCGTCTTAGGTTGATATGGCCAGACCCCCCCTTACCCTGACGTTTCCTCCTAGTGATATCCACTGATGCCCACACCCCGCCTCTGCTTCTTCACTGTAAATCCCCACTCTTCCTTCTGTATCTGGAGTTGAGCCCAGTCTCTCTCCCCTTCAGCAGTGGCCCCTACACCTGTCATGATTGTTGGGAGTAACGTCTGCCGTACTGTCTTTTTTGGGGGGGCGGCGGGGGGCACAGCTCACAGCTTGTGGGATCTTAGTTCCCCAACCAGAGACTGAACCCAGGCCTCCTGCAGTGGAAGCGCTGAGTCCTAACCACCAGACCACCAGGGAAGTTCCTGCCTTACTGTCTTGACCAGCGTCATGAGTGATTGTTTCTTTAACAGCAAGAATAGCTGTGATTTTCCATCCCTAAATTATATATCCTTACAATGCTGACATTTTCCACGTAGATCAGTGTTCCTATTTTTCTGAAGCAGCACCCTCGTGGCATGACATCATATGAGGTAAGACACAGCTACGCGAGTGCACGGCCCAGTACCTTCTAGTGCTTCTGCAGAGTTGTGCCACCATGACCAGAATCCAGCTCTAGACTGTTTCCGTCAGCCCCCCCGCCCCCAGAAAAGTTCCCTGGGGCTCATCCCCAGTCCCCTTCACTCCCATCTCCATCTCGAGCCGCCACGCATCTGTCTGAATGGGTTTGCCTTTTCAGGAAATTCCATATAAATGGACTTGAACAATATGTGGCCTTTTGTGTCCGTCTTCTTTCATTGAATGACGTTTCTTCCCCCCCATTTATTTATTTAAATGTTATGGAGTGTGGTCGATTTACAATGTTGTGTTAGTTTCAGGTGTACAGCAAAGCGATTCAGTTATACATATATTCATTCCTTTTCAGATTCTTTTCCCATATGGGTTATCACAGAATACTGAGTAGAGTTCCCCGTGCTACGCAGTAGGTCCTTGTTGATTATCTATCCTATATATAGTAGTGGTGTGTGTATGTTAATCCCAAGCTCCTGATTTATCCTATCCCTTCCCCCCATTTTTCCCTTTGGTAACCCTAAGTTTGTTTTCAATATCTCTAAGTCTGTTTCTGTTTTGTAAATAAGTTCATTTGTATCATTTTTTTAAAAATTAGATTCCACGTATGAGTGATACCATATATTTGTCTTTCTATGACTTACTTCATTTAGTATGATAATCTCTAGGTCCATCCAGGTTGCTGCAAATGGCATTACTTTGTTCTTTTTTATGGCTGAGTAGTATTCCATTGTATATATGTGCCACATCTTCTTTATCCATTTCTCTGTCGATGGACATTTAGGTTGCTTCCATGTCTTGGCTATTGTAAATAGTGCTGCTATGAACGTAGGGGTGCAGGCATCTTTTCAAATTATGATTTTCTCCAGATACCTGCCCAGGAGTGGGATTGTGGGATCATATGGTAGGTCTATTTTTAGTTTTTTAAGGAACCTCCGTACTGTTCTCCATAGTGACTTTATCAGTTTACATTCCCACCAGCAGTGCAAGAGGGTTCCCTTTTCTCCACACCCTCTCCAGCATTTGTAGACTTTTTGATGATGGCCATTCTGACCGGTCTGAGGTGATACTTCAGTGTAGTTTTGATTTGCATTTCTCTGATAATTAGTGATGTTGAGCATCTTTTCATATGCTTTTTGGCCATCTGTATGTCTTCTTTGGAGAAATGTCTATTTAGATCTCCTGCTCATTTTCTGACCTGGTTGTTAATTTTTTTTTTTTAACATCTTTATTGGGGTATAATTGCTTTACAATGGTGTGTTAGTTTCTGCTTTATAACAAAGTGAATCAGTTATACATATACATATGTTCCCATATCTCTTCCCTCTTGCGTCTCCCTCCCTCCCACCCTCCCTATCCCACCCCTCCAGGCTGTCACAAAGCACGGAGCCAATATCCCTGTGCCATGCGGCTGCTTCCCACTAGCTATCTACCTTACTACGTTTGTTAGTGTGTATATGTCCATGACTCTCTCTCACCCTGTCACAGCTCACCCTTCCCCCTCCCCATAACCTCAAGTCCATTCTCTAGTAGGTTTGCGTCTTTATTCCTGCCTTACCCCTAGGTTCTTCATGACATTTTTTTTCTTAAATTCCATATATATGTGTTAGCATACGGTATTTGTCTTTTTCTTTCTGACTTACTTCACTCGTATGACAGACTCTAGGTCTATCCACCTCATTACAAATAGCTCAATTTCGTTTCTTTTTATGGCTGAGTAATATTCCATTGTATATATGTGCCACATCTTCTTTATCCATTCATCCGATGATGGGCACTTAGGTTGTTTCCATCTCCGGGCTATTGTAAATAGAGCTGCAATGAACATTTTGGTACATGACTCTTTTTGAATTTCGGTTTTCTCAGGGTATATGCCCAGTAGTGGGATTGCTGGGTCATATGGTAGTTCTATTTGTAGTTTTTTAAGGAACCTCCATACTGTTCTCCATAGTGGCTGAACCAATTCACATTCCCACCAGCAGTGCAAGAGTGTTCCCTTTTCTCCACACCCTCTACAGCATTTATTGTTTCTAGATTTTTTGAGGATGGCCATTCTGACTGGTGTGAGATGATATCTCATTGTAGTTTTGATTTGCATTTCTCTAATGATTAATGATGTTGAGCATTCTTTCATGTGTTTGTTGGCAGTCTGTATATCTTCTTTGGAGAAATGTCTATTTATGTCTTCTGCCCATTTTTGGATTGGGTTGTTTGTTTTTTTGTTATTGAGCTGCATGAGCTGCTTGTAAATTTTGGAGATTAATCCTTTGTCAGTTGCTTCATTTGCAAATATTTTCTCCCATTCTGAGGGTTGTCTTTTGGTCTTGTTTATGGTTTCCTTTGCTGTGCAAAAGCTTTGAAGTTTCATTAGGTCCCATTTGTTTATTTTTGTTTTTATTTCCATTACTCTAGGAGGTGGGTCAGAAAGGATCTTGCTGTGATTTATGTCATAGAGTGTTCTGCCTATGTTTTCCTCTAAGAGTTTGATAGTTTCTGGCCTTATATTTAGGTCTTTAATCCATTTTGAGCTTATTTTTGTGTATGGTGTTAGGGAGTGATCTAATCTCATGCTTTTACATGTACCTGTCCAGTTTTCCCAGCACCACTTATTGAAGAGGCTGTCCTTTCTCCACTGTACATTCCTGCCACCTTTATTAAAGATAAGGTGTCCATATGTGCGTGGGTTTATCTCTGGGCTTTCTATCCTGTTCCATTGATCTTTCTGTTTTTGTGCCAGTACCATACCGTCTTGATAACTGTAGCTTTGTAGTATAGTCTGAAGTCAGGGAGCCTGATTCCTCCAGTTCCTTTTTTCGTTCTCAAGATTGCTTTGGCTATTCGGGGTCTTTTGTGTTTCCATACAAATTGCAAAATTTTTTGTTCTAGTTCTGTGAAAAATGCCAGTGGTAGTTTGATAGGGATTGCATTGAATCTATAGATTGCTTTGGGTAGTAGAGTCATTTTCACAATGTTGATTCTTCCAATCCAAGAACATGGTATATCTCTCCATCTATTTGTATCATCTTTAATTTCTTTCATCAGTGTCTTATAATTTTCTGCATACAGGTCTTTTGTCTCCTTAGGTAGGTTTATTCCTAGATATTTTATTCTTTTTGTTGCAATGGTAAATGGGAGTGTTTTCTTGATTTCACTTTCAGATTTTTCATCATTAGTATATAGGAATGCCAGAGATTTCTGTGCATTAATTTTGTATCCTGCCACTTTACCAAATTCATTGATTAGCTCTAGTAGTTTTCTGGTAGCATCTTTAGGATTCTCTATGTATAGGATCATGTCATCTGCAAACAGTGACAGCTTTACTTCTTCTTTTCCGATTTGGATTCCTTTTATTTCCTTTTCTTCTCTGATTGCTGTGGCTAAAACTTCCAAAACTATGTTGAATAAGAGTGGTGAGAGTGGGCAACCTTGTCTTGTTCCTGATCTTAGTGGAAATGCTTTCAGTTTTTCACCATTGAGGATGATGTTTGCTTGTTGGGAGCCATATAGGAAGTGCCTTTGAGTCACAGCACAGACGAGACCCATAGTATTAAGCAAAGTTGATGCTATCGGGTATAAATATGGAGAAGCAAAGCTCTCCTCTGCAAAGCTGGTGCTGTCAGACATAAATATGGAAAAACAAAGCTTTTTTCCAAATCATGCCCCACACATGGAGTTGCTTTGAGCCAAGAGCCTGGTATCCCTGGGCTTTTCTGCCCACACTGAGGTTAAGGCCTCCTGGTGGCTGGTGCCGTGCAATTGGCCTCTCTTGCCCAGTGCTGTAAGCTGGGCCCTCTCTGGAGGAGAAACCTGGGTTCCCAAAGACATGTGATCAGAGCCGGGGCCCCGCCAGTTGGCGAGGGAATCCCAGGGCAGGTGCTGGGCGTGGAGGCCACGGGGGCATAGGCTACCAAGGTGACAGAAAACTGACCTTCTCTGGGGGCGCTGCACCTCGCTCACTCGCACACCTCACATCTCCCTGCTTGGCCCCGGAGGATGGCTGGTTAGCCAGAGACGGGTAAGATTCCTCAGGGAAGGAACAACCTAAGACAGGCACAGTCGCAGAGGGGCCATCAGGAGAGAACTTGGGGGCCAACAGAGGTGGGGCATAGACCCTCACCCCCCCAACTTTGCAGGAGCCTGAACCCTCACCCCTTTTGAGAGAGGTCTCTTGTCCCCATGGCTGCTTCGCTTCCCACGCCCAGCTCAGATGAGAACCCAGGTAGCAGACCAGAGACCTGGCCAATGGCAACTGCTCTTCCACCGCAGCAGGGCTCTGTTTCCCATTTCCTCCGTGAACCATAGCTTTTCTCTGTGTTTTTCCCTGCCTTTGCCTAAGGTGATTTTTATAGGATTGCTTTTGGTGTTGGGAAAAATGTATAGTTTTAATGCAGGGGTTTAGGAAAGACCCCAATTTAGGGTAAAAACCAAGAGAAGGATTATAGCTACTTTGGCTCCTTTAATGATTATATTTGTTGGGGAAATACAATGGTGGGAACATTTCTGCAGCAGCTTTGTACTTTAAAAGAAAAATTGCAAGAGTTATGGCCTCCCAGTGGAGTTATAAACATGCTGGGAAATACCTGGGTATGGTGACAAGGTTTTATGCAACAGTGGGTTTAATCAATGAGTTTACGGTACAATGTCCGCTCCCATGGTTTTTTAGAAGTATAAAAAATGATGTGTATTGTTTTGATTGTTTTGATTACTATTGTAGGTTAGGAAATTTTTGGGTATGGTGGTGGGAAGGTTTTATGCTACAGTGGGTACATAATAAATTAGATAGAGTAGGCTACTTGGTAGCCTTTTATAAGTAGAATTGTTTTTTGTATAATTTAGTGCCTTGTTTTGATTATAAAGGTAGAAGAAAATAGTCTATAAATATTTACAATTGTTAAAAGAATAATGTGTTTGAGTTTGTGCTTTGAATAGTTGGCTGACTGAACAAGAACATATAGGTACAAGAACATCTAATTTTCTAAGGAAGACGATGAAACCACAGACAGTGTTCCTGACGTAGATGTGACCAACATGTGACTAACCACAGGAGAAGAAAGAGACTCTGGGCGATGGGAAAATTACCTAACCTGTTTTGATTAATCTGCTGATGTAAATCACCTTTGTTTTGTGGCCTATGTGGGGGAGTTTTCGGCGTGGAAATGAAAATGTTAAATTTGAAAATGAGATCACTTTATAGTATAAAAGCTTTTGGAATCTTGAAAATAAATTTGTCAGATCCTTGCATCCAAGAAGAGGTGTACTGAGTCCTGTCCACGCCGACTCCGTCTTCTCCTTTGGGTGAATCCTGTTCAGCTGGGGCTGGTCCTCGGCATTTGCTGTGGGCTTGTCATATATGGCCTTTATTATGTTGAGGAAAGTTCCCTCTATGCCTACTTTCTGCAGGGTTTTTATCATAAATGGGTGTTGAATTTTGTCAAAAGCTTTCTCTGCATCTATTGAGATGATCATATGGTTTTTCTCCTTCAATTTGTTAATATGGTTTATCACATTGATAGATTTGCGTATATTGAAGAATCCTTGCATTCCTGGAATAAACCCCACTTGATCATGGTGTATGATCCTTTTAATGTGCTGTTGGATTCTGTTTGCTAGTATTTTGTTGAGGATTTTTGCATCTATGTTCATCAGTGATATTGGCCTATAGTTTTCTTTCTTTGTGACATCCTTGTCTGGTTTTGGTATCAAGGTGATGGTGGCCTCGTAGAAGGAGTTTGGGAGTGTTCCTCCCTCTGCTATATTTTGGAAGAGTTTGAGAAGGATAGGTGTTAGCTCTTCTCTAAATGTTTGATAGAATTCGCCTGTGAAGCCATCTGGTCCTGGACTTTTCTTTGTTGGAAGATTTTTAATCACAGTTTCAATTTCAGTGCTTGTGATTGGTCTGTTCATATTTTCTATTTCTTCCTGATTCAGTCTTGGCAGGTTGTGCATTTCTAAGAATTTGTCCATTTCTTCCAGATTGTCCATTTTATTGGCATAGAGTTGCTTGTAGTAATCTCTCATGATCTCTTTTATTTCTGCAGTGTCAGTTGTTAATTCTCCTTTTTCATTTCTAATTCTGTTGATTTGAGTCTTCTCCCTTTTTTTCTTGATGAGTCTGGCTAGTGGTTTATCTATTTTGTTTATCTTCTCAAAGAACCAGCTTTTAGTTTTATTGATCTTTGCTATTGTTTCCTTCATTTCTTTTTCATTTATTTCTGATCTGATTTTTATGATTTCTTTCCTTCTGCTAGCTTTGGGGTTTTTTTGTTCTTCTTTCTCTAATTGCTTGAGGTGCAAGGTTAGGTTGTTTATTCTAGATGTTTCCTGCTTCTTAAGGTGGGCTTGTATTGCTATAAACTTCCCCCTTAGAACTGCTTTTGCTGCATCCCACAAGTTTTGGGTCGTTGTGTCTCCATTGTCATTTGTTTCTAGGTATTTTTTGATTTCCTCTTTGATTTCTTCAGTGATCACTTCATTATTAAGTAGTGTATTGTTTAGCCTCCATGTGTTTGTATTTTTTACAGATCTTTTCCTGTAATTGATATCTAGTCTCATGGCGTTGTGGTCAGAAAGGATACTTGATACAATTTCAATTTTTTTAAATTTACCAAGGCTTGATTTGTGACCTAAGATATGATCTATCCTGGAGAATGTTCCATGAGCACTTGAGAAAAATGTGTATTCTGTTGATTTTGGATGGAGTGTCCTATAAATATCAATTAAGTCCATCTTGTTTAATGTATCATTTAAAGCTTGTGTTTCCTTATTTATTTTCATTTTGGATGATCTGTCCATTGGTGAAAGTGGGGTGTTAAAGTCCCCTACGATGAATGTGTTACTGTCGATTTCCCCTTTTATGGCTGTTAGTATTTTCCTTATGTATTGAGGTGCTCCTATGTTGGGTGCATAAATATTTACAATTGTTATATCTTCTTCTTGGATCGATCCCTTGATCATTATGTAGTGTCCTTCTTTGTCTCTTTTAATAGTCCTTATTTTAAAGTCTATTTTGTCTGATATGAGAATTGCTACTCCAGCTTTCTTTTGGTTTCCATTTGCATGGAATATCTTTTTCCATCCCCTTACTTTCAGTCTGTATGTGTCTCTAGGTCTGAAGTGGGTCTCTTGTAGACAGCATTTATAAGGGTCTTGTTTTTGTATCCATTCAGCCAATCTGTGTCTTTTGGTGGGAGCATTTAGTCCATTTACATTTAAGGTAATTATTGATATGTATGTTCCTATTCCCATTTTCTAAATTGTTTTGGGTTCGTTATTATAGGTCTTTTCCTTCTCTTGTGTTTCTTGCCTAGAGAAGATCCTTTAGCATTTGTTGTAAAGCTGGTTTGGTGGTGCTGAACTCTCTCAGCTTTTGCTTGTCTGTAAAGGTTTTAATTTCTCCATCAAATCTGAATGAGATCCTTGCTGGGTAGAGTAGTCTTGGCTGCAGGTTTTTCTCCTTCATCACTTTCAGTATGTCCTGCCACTCCCTTCTGGCTTGTAGGGTTTCTGCTGAGAGATCAGCTGTTAACCTTATGGGGATTCCCTTATGTGTTATTTGTTGTTTTTCCCTTGCTGCTTTTAATATGCTTTCTTTGTATTTAATTTTTGACAGTTTGATTAATATGTGTCTTGGCGTATTTCTCCTTGGAGTTATGCTGTATGGGACTCTCTGTACTTCCTGGACTTGATTAACTATTTCCTTTCCCATATTAGGGAAGTTTTCAACTATAATCTCTTCAAATATTTTCTCAGTCCCTTTCTTTTTCTCTTCTTCTTCTGGAACCCCTATAATTCGAATGTTGGTGCATTTAATGTTGTCCCAGAGGTCTCTGAGACTGTCCTCAGTTCTTTTCATTCTTTTTTCTTTATTCTGCTCTGCAGTAGTTATTTCCACTATTTTATCTTCCAGGTCACTTATCCGTTCTTCTGCCTCAGTTATTCTGCTATTGATGCCATCTAGAGTACTTTTAATTTCATTTATTGTGTTGTTCATCGTTGATTGTTTCATCTTTAGTTCTTCTAGGTCCTTGTTAACTGATTCTTGCGTTTTGTCCATTCTATCTCCAAGATTTTGGATCATCCTTACTATCATTATTCTGAATTCTTTTTCAGGTAGACTGCCTATTTCCTCTTCATTTGTTAGGTCTGGTGCATTTTTATCTTGCTCCTTTATCTGCTGTGTGTTTCTCTGTCTTCTCATTTTGCTTATCTTACTGTGTTTGGGGTCTCCTTTTTGCAGGCTGCAGGTTCGTAGTTCCTGCTGTTTTTGATGTCTGTCTCCAGTGGCTAAGGTTGGTTCAGTGGGTTGTGTAGGCTTCCTGGTGGAGGGGACTAGTGCCTGTGTTGTGGTGGATGAGGCTGGATCTTGTCTCTCTAGTGGGCAGGTTCACGTCTGGTGGTGTGTTTTGGGGTGTCTGTGGCCTTATTATGATTTTAGGCAGCCTCTCTGCTAATAGGTGGGGTTGTGTTCCTGTTTTGCTAGTTGTTTGGCATAGGTTGTCCAGCACTGTGGCTTGCTGGTCGTTGAGTGAAGCTGGGTGCTGGTGTTAAGATGGAGGTCTCTGGGAGATTTTCGCCGTTTGATATTATGTGGAGCTAGGAGGTCTCTTGTTGACCAGTGTCCTGAAGTTGGCTCTCCTACCTCAGAGGCAGAGCCCTGCCTCCTGGCTGGAGCACCAAGAGCTTTTCATCCACACGGCTCAGAATAAAAGGGAGAAAAAGTAGAGGGAATTAGTAGAAGTATGAGGAAAGAAAGAAGGAAAGGAGGGTAGGAAGGAAGGAAGAAAGAAAGAAAGAAGCAAAGAAGGAAAGAAGGCAAGAAGGAAAGAAAGGAGGGAGGGAGGAAGGAAGGAAGGAGGGAAAGAAGGAAAAAAGAAAGAAAGAAGATACAGTAAAAATAAAATAAAGTATAATAAAGTTATTGAATTTAAAAATTCTTATTTAGAAAAAAAAAAAGGGACGGATAGAACCTTAGGACAAATGTTGGAAGCAAAGCTATACAGACAAAATCTTACACAGAAGCATGCACATACACCCTCACCAAAAGAGGTAAATGGGGAAAAATCATAAATCTTGCTGTCAGAGACCACCTCCTCAATTTGGGATGATTCGTTGTCTAAAGGAGGGAAGGAAGGAAGGAAAGAAAGAAAGAAAGAAACAACGAAGGTAAAGTATAATAACGTTATTAAAATTAAAATTGATTATTAAGAAAAAAATTTTTTAAAAAACACCATGGACGGATAGAACCCTAGGACAAAATGGTGGAAGCAAGACTATACAGACAAGATCTCACACAGAAGCATACACACTCACGAAAAGAGGAAAAGGGGAAAAAAATCATAGATCTTGCTCTCGAAGCCCACCTCCTTAATTTGGGATGACTCGTTGTCTATTCATGTATTCCACAGATGCAGGTACATCAAGTTGATGGTGGAGCTTTAATCCGCTGCTCCAGGGGCTGCCGGGAGAGATTTCCCTTTCTCTTCTTTGTTCGCACAGCTCCCAGGGGCTCAGCTTTGGATTTGGACCCGCCACTGCGTGTAGGTCGCTGGAGGGCGTCTGTTCTTCGCTGAGACAGGACGGGGTTAAAGGAGTCGCTGATTCGGGGGCTCTGGCTCACTCAGGCCGGGGGGGAGGGAGGGGCACGGAGGGCGGGGCGGGCCTGCGGCGGCTGAGGCTGGCGTGACGTTGCACCAGCCTGAGGCGCGTGGTGCGTTCTCCCGGGGAAGTTGTCCCTGGATCCCGGGACCCTGGCAGTGGCGGGCTGCACAGGCTCCCCGGAAGGGGGGTGTGGAGAGTGACCTGTGCTCGCACACAGGCTTCCTGGTGGCGGCAGCAGCGGCCTTAGCGTCTCCCGCCCGTCTCTGGGGTCCGCGCTTTTAGCCGCGGCTCGTGCCCGTCTCTGGAGCTCCTTTAAGCAGCGCTCTTAATCCCCTCTCCTCGCGCACCAGGAAACAAAGAGGGAGGAAAAGTCTCTTGCCTCTTCGGCAGGTGCAGACTTTTCCCCGGACTCCCTCCCGGCCAGCTGTGGTGCACTAACCCCTTCAGGCTGTGTTCACGCCGCCAACCCCAGTCCTCTCCCTGCGCTGCGACCGAAGCCCGAGCCTCAGCTCCCAGCCCCGCCCGCCCCGGCGGGGGAGCAGACAAGCCTCTCGGGCTGGTGAGTGCCGGTCGGCGCCGATCCTCTGTGCGGGAATCTCCCCGCTTTGTCCTCCGCACCCCTGTGGCTGTGCTCTCCTCCGCGGCTTCGAAGCTTCCCCGTTCCGCCCCCCGCAGTCTCCGCCCGCGAAGGGGCTCCTAGTGTGTGGACACTTTTCCTCCTTCACAGCTCCCTCCCACTGGTGCAGGTGCCGTCCCTATTCTTTTGTCCCTGTTTTTTCTTTTTTCTTTTGCCCTACCCAGGTACGTGGGGAGTTTCTTGCCTTTTGGGAGGTCTGAGGTCTTCTGCCAGCGTTCAGCAGGTGTTCTGTAGGAGTTGTTCCACGTGTAGATGTATTTCTGGTGTATCTGTGGGGAGGAAGGTGATCTCCGCGTCTTACTCTTCCTCCATCTTCAAGGTCCCCTCTGTTAATTTTTTTGACATAGAGCTGTATGAGCTATCTGTGTATCTTGGTGATTAATCCCGTTGGTCGCTTCATTTGCAACTATTTTCTCGTATTCTGTGAGTGGTCTTTTTGTTTTGTTAATTTATGCTGTACAGCAAAATGATTCAGTTATACATATACTTTTTCGTTTTCTTTTCCATGATGGTTTATCTCAGGATATTGAATATAGTTCCCTGTGCTATAAGTTGGACCTTGTTGTTTATCCATCCTATAGATAATAGTTTGCGTCTGCTAATCCCCAGCTCCCAGTCCTTGAATGACGATGTTTCTGAGTCCATGCATGTTGCCGTGTGGATCAGTGCTTTGTTCACTTTGCTGTTGGATAGTATTTCATTGTGTGGATGTACCACGTTTTGTCTATCTGTTTCTCAGCCAGTGGACAGGTGGGCTGTTTACAGGTTTGGGTTATTATCAGTGATGCTGCCGTGAACATTTGTGTACTACAAGTCTCTGTGTAGACAGTGTTACTTTTTCTTTTTTTTTTTGTGGTACGCGGGCCTCTCACTGTTGTGGCCTCTCCCGCTGCAGAGCACAGGCTCCGGACGCGCAGGCTCAGCGGCCATGGCTCACGGGCCCAGCCGCTCCGCGGCATGTGGGATCTTCCCGGACCGGGGCACAAACCCGCGTCCCCTGCATCGGCAGGCGGACTCTCAGCCACTGCGCCACCAGGGAAGCCCAGACAGTGTTACTTTTATAATCAGAAGGCAAGAAGAACAGAAGCGAAGGGCCAAAACGGGTTCTCAAGCTGTTTCTGGGGTGCATCTCCTTCTACCAGAATGGGAGCTCTGCCACAAGGGGGGGCTGAAGTTTTAAAATAAGGAGAGAATGAAGTGGGCTCCTGCGCAGTCTTTGACCCTGACCCTGACCCGGGCACAGCCCGAGAAGGACACATTGGGGCAATGGCGCCTGTCCTTTGGAACCTGCTTGTATTTCTGCGGGAATTTTTATTAAAAACGGTTGGTGTTTTCTTCATTTGCTGCTTTTGAACTCAAGGACTTTTAAAGAGGGGAACGGATATCTGGGTGGAGACAAGATGTCACGTGTGTTCTGAGGCTCTGGAGAGGGAGCAGGAGAGGCCACAACAGTGAGAGGCCCGCGTACCGCCAAAAAAAAAAAAAAAAAAAATTCCCCAGATGGTTTGCCTTGGAGTGGCACTGGAGAAGGGGTGCAGCCCAGGGGGTTGAGTTGTTGAGATTTAGCATGTCATATGTTCAGGTGGGGTCCTTTCCCAGGATGCAAAGGTCATGTCCTGCTACGAAGGGAAAAGGATCACAGAGCCACATACGAGAGGATCTAGTCCTGCAGGCCAGAGAGAGAGCTGGGAACAGCTCAAGAAAAGAGGCGAGAAGTACTTATGAAATGCAAGACAGGGTTCCCTGTTTACAGAGAAGAGGCGAGAGGCAGAGCACAGCGCTGGGGGACAGTGTTTAGTACCAGTGGATGTACGCGGTTTTAAAGCATTTGGGACAGTTTGGGGTAATGGGTATTGCCGATGACTGTGTTATTCATCACACCTACAGCAGGCTGTCCTCTGGAAGTTCTCATCACAGCCCTGGTTACTTTCTGTGCGTCTAAGGATCCAGGTGACTTCCTTGGACGGTCACGACGCAGGCAGCCCTGCCTCTCTGACACTCACTGGTTGTCCTCCTGGCTCTGTGCGCCCCCCTCTGCTCCTCTTTGCCTACTACCCATGGGACACACAGCCTGAACCCCTCTCTCTACTTTTCCTTCTACATTTTTTCTTTGGAAGGTTCTACTTGCTTGGGTCGAACCTGTCATTTCTAGGTGCGTGACTGTGTTCCTTAACGTCAACTCTCTTGCTTTCCTAAGTCCACTGCCATGACGGTAACATTGGTAGCAGTGGGGATCTAGCCCTCCTTGCCAAGAATCAATCCTGGGAGGTGGGCAGTTATAGGATTGATTTCTTTTCCTTAAAGAGATCGAGGTGGGATAGTTCCGTGCCTGCCCAATGTCACACAGTCATCAAGTGGTAGGGCCAGAGCAGGTAGAGACCCCTCACCTGGCACAGTCCTGGGGCACGGAGGGGGTGGCGCTCATGAGTCAGCGACGGAGTTTAAGGAAATTCTGTGATCGACGTGTGAACTAAGACCAAGGCGGGTGGTGGTAACTCACAGCGGGCTCTGTGGTCTTTGTTCAAAACCAGGGATTTGGGGTTTGACTGACTGACTGAAGTACAGTTGATTTACAGTGTTGTGTTAGTTTCAGGTGTACAGCAAAGTGAGTCAGTTATATATATTCTTTTTCTTTTTATTGGGGTGTAGTTGCTTTACAATGTTGTGTTAGTTTCTTTTTCAAATTTTTTTCCCTTGGACCTAGGAGTTTAAGAACATAAGAGCTGGTGAGGAGTTTTTTTTTTTTTGCGGTATGCGGGCCTCTCACTGTTGTGGCCTCTCCTGTTGCGGAGCACAGGCTCCGGACGCGCAGGCTCAGCGGCCATAGCTCACGGGCCCAGCCGCTCCGCGGCATGTGGGATCTTCCCGGACCGGGGCACGAACCCGTGTCCCCTGCATCAGCAGGTAGACTCTCAACCACTGCGCCACCAAGGAAGCCCTGGTGAGGAGTTTTTAACGCTTTCTAAATGCCTTATGTCTGCAATGTTTTTTAAAAGGCACTGAGCTCTTGAATTTGAGATGCAGCTACAGTTGAGGGTAAAGGGCTTCTGTTGAATGATGACTTGCAAAAATATGTTCTTCGGCAAAGGACTTACAGCTTACTTTACGGGCCGAATTTCTGTCTATTTAGCCTCATAGCCTCGTATTACGTCTTGCCCTGAGCTCAATTAAAAGTTACGGCAGTTAATACTGAATCGTGGCATATTGGTACTAGGTTAACATTTACAAAAAAATATTTTTCAGAAAGGAACTCAGTGTGAACTAAGCAATTCATAGTCGTGTTTATTCTGAAGCTTTTATTTTGGAGTCTTCTATCGCCGAATGACACATTTAATTTTTACAACAGGTATTAGAAATTGAGATTCTTTTTAAAATTTCTACCATTTCAGCGTAAAATTGTAGATGATGTTCCAAACCATCGTCAAAAAATGCAGAGCAAACTTTTCTGTATATAAACTGTACATAATACAAGGCACTATACATTCGGGGGCGATATTAAGGTAGAAAGGTGGATTTGCACAGATTCTTAAGAGCCTGTGCCTGGAAGTGTAAATTCTTTGTTCATCTTAGCACCGGAAGCAGCACTCAGAACGAGTCCGACTTAACGCTGAAGGAGGCGCCTCTGAACGTGGGTGAAGGTATGCGTTGGTGGCAGAACTAATTCAACAGAAGCAACTACCTTTTAATATTATTTTGACACCAAAAAAAACCCCTTAAAAGTGAATGAATACATATTGCTTTGTTAAATACATATTTGATTTATACGGTGTTTATATAAATATATATATATTTAGAATCCACAAACTATCAAAATAACAATTTATAAAGGGAACCGCTTAAAAAGTAATAATAATAACAGGCAGCGCTTAGCAGGACCAGGAGGGCAGTGCCGTGGCCTTCGCTGAGGACCCCCTGCGTGAGCGCACGTGGAGATGCGGATGCCTTATAAACATCGTCTGCTCAATCGTGGAAGGTGTGTTTCCAGAGTTTTCTGGAACATTTACAAAATACACAACTCCCAAACAAGCAGGAGAGCTGATCGCTTCAGGTTTCGAAAACGCAGATGTAAAAATATTTTTTAAAGGACTAGCCATACCCCGCTTCCAAAAACAACACATCCATTTTCCTGGTCCAACAGTATTGAAAGTGACAACAGAGGTTCCTCCAGCATCTCATGACTCAGAACAGACCTTTTGCTTTCTTCAGGTTCACCTGCTTCCAGGCAGGCAGTGCGTTGTATTCGTCGCGGGTCATGTCTAGTGCAAACTGGAAGGAGGGAAAGAAACGCCCCGAGTGAAAGGACCCTCCGACAAGCCACGCATGCTGTGTTCAAATGCTGTCCCACCCGAAGAAGCGCTTACCTCGAAATCCTCGTCGGTGAGGTAAATCTCCAGCTTCAGAGGGTCCACGCCCTCGGGCAGGGGCCTGGCTAGGAGGTCGGCCAGCGGGTAGATGGTTTTGCACAGCTTGGCTAAGACATCCTCCACCAGGGTGATCTGATTTGAAACTTCCGTGTCCTGGAGAAGAGGAGGGGGCAGAGAGGGGGACCTCCGTGTCCCACATCTGAACACGTTTCATCATGTGCCTGAAAACATGCCCCCCTGGCCCATCTGCACCGCAGCCTGGAGACCCCGCTCAGGGAGATGAGGCTCTGAGATGCCATCTCACCCTGCACGGCATTTCAGATACATCAGGGAAAAGTTTAGGGACTGTCACACGAGTGAATTATCCAGAAGATGATTAAATGTGAAGCTGAAACGCTGGAAGCATGCAAATAATGGAACTTGTTTACAAATATTTAAAAACGGTTAACCTTAAAAGGAATTACCCTCCTCCACCCCCTCAGACCCCATCTCTTCATCCTCAATAGAAAAAGGAGGTAAGAAAATGCATCTAGAATAAGCTGGGGCTGAATTGAGGTCTCTTGCTTTTAAACCACTGTGTGCATTTCATCTGAACAGGTTATTCCGGGTGAACGATCTTCCTCTGTTAAACCTGGGACCCCCGCAGTGGGCTACCTCCTTTGGGTGGACGTGTGTGTGGGGAATGATGTGAATTCAGCTGCACACAGACCAGGGATCGGGGGCGAGTGGCGGAGGGAACGCGTCAGAGATCGGGCGAGCTTCTCCGAGTGCCCACGCCTCGGCTAGTTCGCCAGTGAAATGGGATAAGAAGCAGCTGGATCTTAGTGGACTGTTGTGAAAATTAAAGGAGAAGCTAAGTGCGGTGTTCGGAGCAGTGCCTGGCACAGAGCGGCCCTTAGTGAATTCTCATCACGACTTGCCCGACGGCAGACTGGCCGATGGCCTGCAGGCTGTACAGGACTCCCCAGAGCCCCCCGGCCAGCCCCCGGGGGTCTGCAGGGCACACGGGACAATGGCAGTGATTCATGTAATTGAACTTGGACCGCAGCAACGGGGCTCGTAACCCCTAGAGCTCTGAGGTGTCCTGGGTCACACGTTCATCATGGATAGAGCCACCTTGCCATGCCTGTCGGCTCCCAGGCGGCCTGAGCCCCCATCTGTGAAGGTCAAGTCCACGGGGCTCCAGGGAGTGAGCTTAGGGTCACCAGCAGAGATGAAGCAGGCCCTCTCCGTGGTCGAGAAGCGGCACACATTTGCTGTTTGTTTAAACTTACCCAGACCTCCTATCAAATACCCCTCCACGTCATCTCTGCCAGGGAAGTGGCCCTCCTCCTACACAGTGAGAAAGCCCGAACGGAACAAACCTGTCTCCCACGACACCAAAAACGCCCTTGGGATTGCTACTGCAAGCAGCGTTCGAAGCTCAGACACTGAGAAATTCCACATAGCGGCAGTAAGCGTCCTCTTTTCGGTGCAGTTGGAAAGGGTACCGCTCTGGCTCATAATGAGCTGCGTACCCCTCAGGACGGGCTCACCACCTCCACTCCCTGACGCAGCTGAGCAGGGACTTCCCCACGGGCTTCTCTCGCGTCCCCTCTGACCCAAGGTTAGGGTCTGAGGCCCGGGGCGCTTTTGCGGTGCCTTATGTGGACTTGGAGAGGCAGCGGATCTTTAGCTGACGGGAGGGAGGGACGGCTGCTCCAAATGAATTAAATTCACCTTTGCGTTCAAGTGTTTGAACTAAGCCGTGTGCAGATTACCAAAATACTTCCACTGACTTCTCCTCAGGCCCTTCCTCTTCCTGAGCTGATTCTGCGGAGACTGGTGAACGTGTTGTGACCAAGGAAACGTGTTCCCACGTGAAATGCAATTGGCTGCTTCTCCCAGGTGAGATCCTCCCACAGTCCGAAAGGCAGGGGGCCCCCTGGACAGGGAAGGGGCGTGCTCACCATTTCTGTGATTTCTGCAATGTCTTCTCTGTGCTCCCAGCTGGGAAACATGTTGGTGAAGGTCAGGGGCTCCAGACCGGCATGGATGAGGTAAGACTTGGGGGGCGGCTTCTTGAGGTTTTTTCCTGCGGTCACACAGAAGGCAGATGTCACAGAGCCAGCGTGGCCCCGATGGCCCTGGCTTTTCCCCTGTAATTTTTGCCCTGTTTGCATCTCTTAAGGGTTAAAATGGAAGTTATGAGTTTATAGCCCCTCCCCGCCATGATGTTTACCAAAAATGTTAATTTCATGCATGTGACTGTGCATGAAATTGCATGGGATCGACCTGACTTTGAACTTCCTGAACCCAACAGAACACTTCTGGGTCCCTGGATGGGAGAAGAGCAAGCCTCCCTCTGTGGCGTCTGGGTGGGAGCGTCCCTCCTGGACTCACCTGTGAAGTATTCCTCTGATTGCCTAACCCAGCCTTGAGTTCGGTGTGAATTACCAGCTAGTGGCAGCATTTTAGAAGCTACTTTAGCTTAAACATTTGGTGGGAAGTTTATTAAGTTATTTTTTATGAAAGAGCTTTCCAAGAGAAAATCAGCTGTATACATTCAGCAATACTAATCAATGAACTCTTAAAAATTCAGGTAAGAAATTAATCACTGGCACCTTCGTTTTATGTAAGAGAACAGACGTTTCAGGTGGATGGCGTAGTAGGAAAGCCATGAATTGACTACAGATCTTTCTTTTTAGGTAAAACACTGAACAGAGCAACAGATGGCAGAAGGTTGCCATTGGCCTTCCAGCCCGCTTGGGGGTGCTCTCTCCTCTCCGACGGGGCTGACACTGGGTGTGGACAGTGTGCGGATGGGGCCTGGTGTCCCCCAGCATGATCGATCCTCAGTGCAGAAGGGTTTTAACCAGGCCAGGCATCCCACAACTCAGCCGTTAACCTCGAGGGTGACAGGTTAGTCGGCCTCATAATATAAAAGAGAAAAATGATATTCACTAGTTTGTTGAAGGGGGGGGCATATAGGGGGAGTGGGTTAAAAGGTACAAACTATTAGGTATAAAATCTGCCACCAGGGTATATTGTACAACACGGGGAGTATAGGCCAACATTCTATAATAACTATAAATGGGGTACAGCCTTTAAACATTGTGAATCTATATTGTATACCTGTAACATACAATATTCCACATCAACTCTACTTCAATTTAAAAAAGAGAGAAAAATGAAATCTCATTCACGGTGGCAGCTGAGAATGTACTAATCTCAAAAGTAACAAGCCTCAAAAGAGCTCAAGGGAAAGCAGTCGGCTTCAGGGCTGTCTGCCGGCTCTGTCCAGGCTGCTGGCACCCGTGGAAAGGGAAGCGTGTATCCGGGCCCCCCGCCGCCGCGGCCTCACCTCGACAGTACTGCAGCACCGTCTCCATGGCGCTCTTCCGGTCCGAGGCCCAGCGGATGCGGGCGGAGCCGGTGATCTTGTTCTCCACGGGCCACCAGCCCTGCCAGAGGTACACCTCGTGGTGATTGTCAACAAGGAAAAGTGCTGCGAGGGCGGAGCAGAGCAGACGTCTCGTCAGGGGCTCTGTCCCACACCGAACCGACGCCTCCCTCCCTGCCGCCTCGGTCAGTGCGAGAATCCGCTTGGCAGGTAAACTCGGGGCCGCAGGGAGGGTGCCCCTGATGTCTTGGCGGCCCTTTGAACGGTGAAGCAGGAGATGCCTCGAGGCAGAGAGATGGCGTTGATGAAGGGGGCTCTTTCCTCCCTCTCCCCCCATTCCTTCCCCCTTTGCCCCTCCTGCAGCTGCCCTCTGGGTCCTGGCCGGTTGCGAAGAGTGGGACAGATGACATCACACTGGCCCTCGGGGCATCGGTGGTCATGCCCCACGTAGGACTGCTTGGCAGGCCATCTAAGTCCATGGTTCTTTCAGGGAGGAATGGGCTTTGGAAATCAAGTGTTGCTCCCTTTTCCCTTCAGCAGACCCTCAGCCTGACTCTTCCACGTGGTCAAGGGCTCTCACACCCGCCAGCCCAGCTCGCCTGAGTCCTTTCCTAGCCTGCATCTCAGAATTCTGTGATAATCACATGCCTGAAAAGCCCGGCGGAGGCTGCCCCCCCGAGCCGCAGGACGGAGAGGTGGGTAGCAGCCCCTTTTCAGACACTGGCTGATAGTTCCCCAGTATGACCCTGTGACCACGTGCACCGTCGAGGTTTTAAGGTGGTGACCGCGGCTGCCAGGGTCCGGGAAGTTCCTGGTGCCGCTCCAGGCTCTTGTAATATGAGAGCAGAGATGACGTGAGGCCAGGGCGGCCGACCTCAGCCTCAACTGTCTCTACCGCCTGGTCTCTGTGACTGTGCCACGACAAGAGCGTACAGCTTCTGCCTCGAGGTGGCAGTCACGTGGATACAGCCCTGACCTTGGAATCAGAAGACATGGGCCTTGGCCCTGCTGTGCAGCATGTCAGACACTGCTCTTTGGCTCACTCCACAGATACTCCCAACCCCCTGCTCCTTGGACTCTTGCAAGGTTCCCTTGCAGCTGGGGTGTGGCCATGGGACAGAGCTCTGGCCAGGGGGATGTAAACGGAAGTCTGCTGGGGGCTTCTGGGAAAGCTTTTGCTTTATCTGGTAAGAGAGAGACATGGCCATCATTATTGCCCTTTTCTCTACTCTTCCTTCTGCTTTGAACAGAAACATGATGGCTGGAGCAGGGGCAGCTACATGGAGACCATGAAGCAGCAAGCTGGAGGGAAGGCTGAGAGAACAGCAGAGACTCATGCGTGACACAGCTGCACTCAACCTACTCTTAACTGACGAATTTGGGTGAGTTGAGTAACTGAGGGTCAGTGTTTTACACTATAATATGTGATTGATGTCAACTTCCTTTGGGGGGGAGGTGTGAGGATTAAATGAGATAATATAAAGATTAAGTGAGATAATATTAAGTGTACTTGGCAAATTAAAAACTGCTTACCAGATGCAAAAGTAAAAAGCCTTTTGGAAGGCGTGCCTTCTGCTGGCTCAGCACGACTACCCCCTTCTGTGGGCCATACCTGGTTGCGGGGCGCTGTACAGGTCTTCCTGCAGGAAGGGCATAGAATTGACCACAGAGGGGTCTCGGGCTGGATACATGAACTCGGTGGCTGAGAAGTCGCCAGAGGAGCTACTGAGGATGAACAGGCGGGGTGTGAAGTTAAAATTTCCAGGATCTTTGAAAGAAAAGAGAACAAAAGCTAAAGACAAAATAGGCACCAAAGTAAATTCCAGGTGGATTGGAGAATTAACGTTTGTTAGACGTGAAATGATCAAAGCATTGTAAGGTGTAAAAAGAGGTGAGGTTTATCTGAGCTTGGAGGTGGGGAAGGCCTTTTTAATCATAATTACGAAAGAAGTGTAATTCAAGGAGAAGAGATTTATGCATTAACAACATAAAAATGAAAAATCACATTATACAAAAAGCACCCCCAACCAAAGAAAACTAAAAGGGAAGTGACAAAATGGGAAATATGGAAACCTGTTAATATCCTTAGTAGTCTATAAAGGAAGATAATAATGAAACAATACATATCTAAAAAATGTGAAGGCACAAAGAAAACATTCACCTAAACGGAAGTACGAATGGCTAAAAAATACATAGATATAGAAAGCATTTAACATTCTAATTTAAAACATTAGGTTATAACAGTGTTTAGATAGTAATTTCTACCGTCAATCTTGGCAAACAGGAAAAAGTAATAAACTGTATGATTGTGCTGTGAAACGTACACATCTGTAAATTGCTGGTGAGAGTGGAATTTGGTGCCAGTGTTCTGGGGACATTTGCTGATCTGTAACTGTAAGGCTTTTATACTAACTTCAGCAAAGGAGATCCATGTCTAGGAATTTACCTTAACTAGAAATGAATGCAGATGATTCTTTTGAAAATTATTTGTAACTTTATTATCGTTGGAGGAAAACTGGAAAGAACTCAGCTCTCCAACTATAGGACACAGGCTAAGTAGAGAGTCGCAGATATACTCATGAAATACCCTGCAGCCATTAAAAGTCTAAATATTAAAATAGGATTTGGGAAATTGTTCATAATAAATTAAGGGGAAAAAGCAGGTTGCAAAACAGTGTGTATAAAGAATGCTATCCAAATTTTATTTTAAAAAATAAGTATTTATTGCATAAAGAAATGTTAATTCTGGTTCACATCTTTTGAAAGATGTCATTATAAGGATCATATTTTCTTCCTTAATTTCTTTGTACTTTCAAACATTTCCCATCATCAACATGCAGTACAGTTAACCCCTGAACTTCAAACATTTCCCATCATCAACATGCAGTACAGTTAACCCCTGAACTTCAAACATTTCCCATCATCAACATGCAGTACAGTTAACCCCTGAACAACACAGGTTTGAACTGCACACACAGGTCCACTTAATACATGGAGATTTTTCAACAAATATATTGGAAAAATTCTTTGGAGATGTGTGACACTGAAAAAAACCTGCAGACCGAATAGCCTAGAAATATTGAAAAAAGTAAGAAAATGTAGGTATGTCATGAATGCATCAAATATATGTAGATACTAGCCTGTCCTTACGTAGGCATGAGGTGATAGTTGAAATAAAATGTGTTAGTTTTCTTACTGTTTTATAGCTTCGCTTTCAGAGAATTACATTACCGTACAGTATGCCTCTCTCTAATTGGGGAAGCTGTGTATCAGCCTATCATCACGGGTGAGTGATTTTTATAAAAATGTGACAATGTTTCCAATACTTTAGTACGAAGAGGACTGTAACACTGCCATCAAAATTTCATAACTGTTCATAGTGTATAGGCTGGGCTGCTGTGAAGCAATTGTATCATGACACTAGCTGACTGTAAAGTAATCATATCGCTGCTTCTTCGTTATACCTGTATATAGGAATTTCTTTTTCACGTTATCTTTTTTTTTGTTTAACATCTTTATTGGAGTATAATTGCTTTACAATGGTGTGTTTCTGCTTTATAACAAAGTGAATCAGTTATACATATACATAGAGGGAAGAGATATGGGAACATATGTATATCTCTTCACTTTTGATGTCTAGTGTTAGTAATACATATAACATCTATAGTGTTTTGTATCATCTAAGAGAATATTGATGTAGGTACTGACAAATGATTCATTTCATAAACAGATGATGTAAATTTACGGTATCGATAAATACGATACAGTAAATGTAATTTCTCTTCCTTATGATTGTCTTAATAACATCTTCTTTTCTCCAGCGTACTTTATGGTAAGAATTACGGTATTTAATACATATAACCTACAAACTGTGTGTTAACTCTCTATGTTCTCGGTAAGGTTCTTGGTCAGCAGTGGGCTGTGAGTAGAGAAGTTTGGTGGGAGTTACAAGTTACACGTGGATTTTCGGCTGTGTGTGTGTGTGTGTGCATGCGAGGTTGGCCCTTAACCCCCATGTTGTTCAAGGGTCAACTGTACTTTAAAAACCTAGGTAAAAGTTTGTAAAAGCTGAGAGGCAGTACGGTGGTGTGGTCATGAGGACATCCCACTGTTATCCAACCCGGGCGAGCTGGTTAACCACCCCAGGCCTCAGTTTCCCCATCGGGGACCAGGGCAGCTTGTTGGGTTGTGAGCACTGAGCGAGGGAACATCCAGCAGGTGTTTAGACAGGGCCTGGCTCGCCTTTTTCTGACGTTATTCTGCACGTATGTCGACCTGTATCTTGTGTATTTAAACACAAGACCGACCCACTCTCTCACTTAAACCCCACTATTTCCCTGCACCCCAGATGCCGGCTGCACCGAAAGCGTCTTGTTCCAGAGCTTCAGGCTGTGCTCAGCTCGCTTCCTGGAATTCTCCCCCCTCCTTCACTTCTCTCCAAGCCACCAAGGCTACACCTCCAAGGCTCCGGTAAGTGCTGACTTCCATGGAGCCCTGTGTGATTTCTTCCTGGAGGAAGAAATCTTTCTTTTTAACTCTCCACCTCTGTCACCTGTACCTCTTTTCTGACACACACAGCTTTTCCTTGGCATCATGATCAGTCATAAGCATTATTTAGCCTCCTTGTTGGCCCCAGAGGAGTCGGCCTGGGTGTAGCTCCCGGTGTGCTGTACAGAACACGTGTGCGTAAGCGCGCACTGAGTGAGCCGGGGCGCCGGGGGTTACCTTGGAGCATGCAGTCGTAGGCCTTCCGGTCTCTCCTCCCCAGAGCGTCCCAGAATCCCAGGGGCTCCGACCCTTCGTCACACTCGTGAATTGTCACTTTGCTGCTACTGTGCAGCCCGGCCTCCAGGGGACATCTGCACAGAGAGTCCGAGAGTTTGTATCAGGCCCAGAAGTGAGGGCGGCACAAAATTAGATCCCTGCTAAATCTGCAGGTCGGTTCACCAGCTCGCTCCTACTTTCTAACTAGAGCAATTCTTGTAATGAATAAAAACACGCTCTGTGGTACCTGAGTGTGTGCAGCAGGGAGGGGTCGGCTTGGCCCTTAGAGAGGAACGTCGGATTACAGAGAAGCCGTGATGAAAACAGTCAGTGTTTTGCACGTACACACTTCCCGTTCCTCGGCCCGGGGTTGGGTGTGTCGCCTCGCATGGCCCTGGTCCCTAGATCTGTGCGTGACTTCAGGCGGCGGCTCATAAGTGTTTGTTATTCATTTTGTTTTTTCTCAGGGGTCCAGGGGCGAACCTGATGGGCCTCAGTGCCATGTGAGACCTGGCTGAACCCTATCATCTAGCTTGCTGGCCCTCAGCGTGGTGTCGGGAGATGAAGCATCCCGCTTCACAGCTGTCCACCAGCCGAAAGGTCCCCCGCCCTCCACGTGCGCTGGGTCACGTGTGCGCCGTGAGGGGGAGCCGACCCTGACCGCACCGCTTTGGTGCCCAGAGAATGAATTTACCAGGTGGCACCTGGTGGGATGTGGCCCCGGGAGACTCTTCCTCTCCACTGTACGGGTGTCACCAAGGTCCCCCCAGGTCTCAGCTCGAGGGGGCACTGGGCTCTTTGGCTGCCCGAGATGCACAGAGGCACCTGGGCAGGTGGCGGGCGGCACAGCTGCTTCTGGGCTCTCCCCGCCTTCCCCTCCCCAGGGTGGGTCCTCACCTAGCGCTGTCATGCTGTGCTGTCTCTGGGTCGTGGGCACCTGTGGGTGCCTGTCTGGGAAAGGGCAGCTGCCTCGGACGCTGGGAAACACACTTGTCCCCGAAGGAGGGGGCATTCCTCAGTCTGACACAGTGGGTGGTCTCCTAACTGTCTTTGGCTAAATGCCCTTCAACCTTCCACTGCTCCGATACAACCAGCTCTGCTCCCCTAAATGATATTTGAAATTTGCTCTCTTTAAATAGACAAGGACTCCAGGTTGACAATTCAAAAGCCAAATCACACCTTCAGAGAAGCTGCTGGGGGTCCTGTGCCTTTCACAGAGGCCAGGTAAGTCCTCAGGAAGCGGGGAGGCCCTCACGGGGGAGAGGTTTGGGCTGGACACGTGCCACATGAACTTGGACCTTCAGGGCCCCTGACCACGAGGGGCTCAGCTTCCCACGCTGAGTCACTCTGGGCACACGGGGCGTCCACGGGGACCTCAGGGTCCTTAGCCTGCACCCGGGAAGCCCTCGGGAGAGGTGCTCACACACACAGCACTCACTGTTCCTTGATTTTATTGGCCGCAGTCCTTCCGACCTCCTTCGTGTGGGCCTGGGCTTTGCATCCGTGCCACAGGTAGATGAGGGCTTTGTGGACGTTAAGGACGACCATGGATGTCCTGGACCTCAGGCTGCTGCAGTGACAGGCCACCTCCAGCAAGTTCCCTTCCACGGGCACTTCTCCACGCACACAGTACAGCCTCCACTCGCCTGCAGGGGGCACCAGTGGCACAGTCAGGACGTGGCGGCGCAGGGAGGGGGCCTGGAGGAAGGGGAGCCTGCAGGGCAGCCCACGCCCCGCCTCCTTTCTGTGTCTGGAGGGGCAGGTGGAGGCGAGGCCAGGCTGCGGTCTTACTGAGTCCCAGGAAGCCAATTTTGTTGGAGTTATAGTTAGAAGCAGGCTGCCCAGAGCGCACGATGCAGAAAAACCAGTTTTACATAATTTATAAAGATCTAGGTAAGTCATAACAGGCATATTTTTTTAAGAGGCTCTGAAACTATGATTTCTTTTTTGTTTTTTGGATGCTGGTCAACAAAAATCTCATAATTTAGAAGAGAAGATCACTAGTTTTTTTCCCCCCTCCAGGATCCAGTTTAAGGTCGAGTCATCTTGCGGCCTCCTTTATGCAAAGCTGCTTTCTGAAGGCAACTCCATGGAAGGAAGGGGGAGGGAGGCACCCAGGAAGCTGATTTATAAGGCAGACATCAGGAGGCCTTCGCTGGTCAGGCCGCAGCTACGTGAAGAGAGAGTTACTCTAAAGCCCACGCCTATAAAATACCTTCCCGGAGAGGAGAACAGAGTCGAATTCCAGCCGCAAAAGTGACTCACTCTGTGCGTTGTCTTCTTCCTCCTCCCGTCTCCCGGAGTGGACCACCATCCCTCCCTGGAAACACTGCAGAAAACAGGGGGGCTCCTTGCCCTGCAGGACCTGGACCTTCCGATTTAAACACATTACAGTGAGTCACGTGTCCTGGTTTTGCAGAGTCATAAAAATAACACATGCCTGTTGTCGAAAATCTGAAAGATACTGAGAAGTACAAATAAAAGCCACTGATAACACTGTGATTTATGGAGAACACTACTACAATTCTGGCGTGTAGCTTTCCTATAATGCAAAGTATTTTTCAGGTATACATTTTTCCCAAATAGGATCGCTGTTTTTTATGTTGCTTTATCCCTGGATTTTCTTCAGCTGACGTTTTTCTGTCGTCACATAAGATTCTTAACATGAATTTTGATATTTTAATGGTAGTGTTCCATGGTACGGATATAACGTGATTAACTTAAACATGTTTTTAATAAAGAAAATCTCTCAGCAGTGAGAATGACTAATCCCTGACTTAATGATTCCGGGGAAAAGAACTGTCTCTTGCAGGCTCTGGTCCACTCACAGGGCCTGTCACTCAGCGGCGCCTCTGTCAGCACAACAGTTACGCATCAGCATGAAACGCAGCAGAGTAACAGGAACGTACGTAGGGCTGAGTCAACTGACTCTCACTTTGCCAAGGTATATCCCCTTAAACAAGGAAATGTTTACTGAGCCTGGCAGTCGGGGAACGTTGAAAGGTAGGACACATTTCTCACCATGAGTTAACTTATCAATCTCAGGGCCCCTCTGTGTCATTAAGAGCCGTTCTGTGGCAGTGTTTTCTATTTCTGCAGTGATTTTTCCATCCGTTGGATTGATAAAAAAATTAAATGCTCCAATTAGATTAAGACTCAAAACTCTAAGGATGATTTTGAAGGCATGATAAAACATATTCGTTCACAGCCTTTACGAGAAAAAAAAAAAAACAGCTGAAATGATCCACTATGAAACAACTGTTTGTCCCTGAAAGCTACTTGGAAAATATAGTCCATAGTAGAACATCTGCATTAAACACTTTCTAGGGAAGAGGACTGGTTCTTAGGAACCTGGAAGGCTGAATGAGTGTGGATCTATTTCTGGAGAAAATTCCTCTGCTCTCTTTCCTGATGTTAGTTTTAACTATTCATCCAAGATAGTAAAAGGATCTGCACAGGGTGTTATGGTCCCCAAAACCCCAGAGTTAACTCTTAATTACTGGTAATAAAGGAAGGGACAAAACATTAAAAAGAAATGCTTTCAAAACCTTGACTTGGGGTAGTGGTACCTGCCAGGCGTCATGCAGGCCCTGGGGTTACAACGGTGGGTAAGACCAGGACAGACATAGTCTCTTTCATGCTCACGGGGAAGACAAAGAATAAATAAGTAAACAAAATGAATGTTGTTTTACGTAGGGGTAGGTGCTATGAAAAAATGAAGCAGAGCAAAGGGACAGAGGAGGACAGGAAAATGGGGAGAGATGTGGATAAAACATGGAGGCGACATTCAAACAGAAACCCGAATCGTGTAAGGTTTCAGGGGGAGTGTTCCAGGCCGGGGAATCAGTGCAAAGGCCCTGGGGTGGGGGGGCGGAAAGAGGTGTGTCTAGGAACTGCAAGGAGGTGGGAGTAGACTGACCAGGTGCAAGAAGAGGGAGGTTGGAGGGGGGTGCAGGGCTGACCCCCGGGAGACCCTCGGATGGTAGTCCGAGTGTGATGAAGGACAAGGAGGGGCACCATCTGATGTGTCCTAGAAAAATCACTCAGGCTGCTGTGAGGAACGCAGATGCTGGGTAGACACTTTACATCAGTCCCTGATATCTCCTTAGGGTGGGTTTGTGTACGTGGAATCACTGATCAAAGGGTATGAGCATCTTAAGGTTCCTAAGCCATGGTTGCTTTCGGGATGGCAGTTCACACTTCTCAGTGGAAGCAGGCACGGGTACCCGTCCTACTGAATCCCTGCCAGCCCTGGATCTAGTCTTTTAAAAATCTCTGCCATTTGAGGCGTGGAAAATGGCATCTCTTTGTTTTAGTTCCTTGATCAGTCCAGTGGAAACTTAAAAAAAAACCACCCATGGGCTCTCTGCACTTGTTTTGTGGATTTACTATTTGCAGGTGTACTTTAAGGTCATATTGCGAGAGGTCTGCCTTCCTGGTGAGGGGGTGGCGAGATGAAAGATGAGGCAGACCCTGACATCTGGAGAAGCCAGACCAGGACTAAAGGGGCTTTGGATGATACTGTCTTCGTGTTTAGGGGACCAGGCCACACACCCTCCGGCTCCCAGAAAGGCCAGCTCCCTCATTTCCGGCGCATCTGCCTCCAGGACTTACCTGGGCTCCCCTTTCCTCGTCCAGCTGCACCGTCATCAGAGCCGATGTGCCCTTCTCACTCACAGTCGACTGCCGGCCTTGCCAGAAGAAGTAGACGCGCTTCTCTTTGCCGGCCACCCTGACCGGGTGCTCGCCCTTCTGCCGACTTCCCACTGTGGACACACACAAGAGCAGAGCGCGGGGTGAGCAGCAGTAAAGCCCAAGGAGAGCCAGTGCCAGCTCGGGCCTCCAGGCCCTGTGAGGACGAACAGTGAAGGCGCAGCGCTGGGGAGAAAAGTCATTCACAGCTGGGGGGAACGTCGATCATGGCTTCGGAGGAGCGAGAAACTGCCTTTCTTCTAGCTAACGGATCCTGAGCCTCCAAACTGCAGAAAAATGATCTCCAGGGCCCTCCTGATACCCTAAGACAAACACCTGTCATCCTGAGGGAGGTGGCAGGCCATCCAAGTGTGTGACAGAGAAAAGTGGGGACGCCAGAGCAGGGTCAAGGGCTCCCGAAGACACAGGCGCATTTTCCACATGACACCATCCTTTGGCAGAAGATTAGCTGGGGGAGAAAAGACACTGCAAACGACTGCTGGGCCAGCTTTAAGCACGAAGGGAAAAATGTAGTCTGCTAAGACTATCCTAGTAAAAAAACCGCTTTGAAGTCTCCAAGTTGTGTCAGAAAGGGGAGAGAGAAATTGCTGACCTATGGCTTTCACAAAATAATCTGGGATTTAAATGATATCGGCCACCAGGGCTGTAGCCAGGATTAAGGGCTGGTTCTCCTCACTGTCTGGGACCTCGCGGGCACTGGATACCTGTCAGCAGCACAGACCCCACTGAAGGGCAGTCACGGAAGGTTCTCTGGGCAAGTGGTCGTTTCAGATGGTATTTCAGACCCCAAACTGCAACCTTTAGGAACAGATCTCTCTCCAGATTTCTCTCATTTCTTCATTCAGCAGATACTTACTGAGCACCTACTGTGTGCCAGGGACTCTTCAGGATACTGGGCTATGGCGCTGAGCAAGGCAGCTCCGGAGGGTGGGAGGCGCCGTGAGGAAAAGACGGGATGTGACACGGGGCGGGGGAGGGCTGCTGCGAGTGCCTGGTGGGGGAAGACCTTTCCGAGGAGGTGCGCGAGCAGAGGCCCGAGTGGCAGCGACCATGGGGCATCCGGAGACTAAGTTCTCGACTCAGATGCCCGGGTGGCCCCAGGTGGGGTCAACCCAGGGAGGATGCAGGCGGCTATGGTACCCACATGTGTTAGCAATCAAACATAATAACTGGGGCTTCCCTGGTGGTGCAGTGGTTAAGAATCTGCCTGCCAATGCAGGGGACACGGGTTCGAGCCCTGGTCCAGGAAGATACCACATGCCAAGGAGCAACGAAGCCTGTGCACCACAACCGTTGAGCCTGCGCTCTAGAGCCCACGAGCCACAACTGCTGAGCCCATGCACCACAACTACTGAGCCCACATGCCACAACTACTGAGCCTGCGCTCTAGAGCCCACAAACCACAACTACTGAGCCTGCGCTCTACAGCCCATGAGCCACAACTACTGAGCCCGCGCACCTAGAGCCCGTGCTCCGCAACAAGAGAAGCCACCGCAATGAGAAGCCCACGCACCGCAACGAAGAGTAGCCCCCGCTCACTGCAACTAGAGAAAGCCCGCGCGCAGCAATGAAGATCCAACGCAGCCAAAAATAAATTAAATAAATAAATAAATTAAAAAAAAAAAAGGAACTGGATCCCCTGGTTCTATACGACCTCAGTCCTCCTCAGCTCCAGTCCCACCGACACAGTCACAGCTGTCTTGAGGTTTGAAGGTAAGAAGGAAGCTCATTGTTTTCAAGTTCTTAAGAGGTCAGGGGCCATACTTAGGTGATTTTTTTGTGGAGGCCCTTTATCAAAGTCCTCTAGGACAATTTTCATAAATGATTATGAGAATTCTTAAAGGATTCTGACCAAGCTCAGCCCTTAGTGCCTTCTACTGTGAACCTGAAATGGTCAAGTCTGTGTAGTTTGAAGCGGGCAAAGTGAACAGGAACCATCCTGAATAGATGATGCGTGTCCGCTGTTAACCTGGAAGCCACTCCACTGAAACTTCGCTAACTTAGGTAGGAGCAAACGTTCACCTCTGATTAGCAATCCCGCACTCTCGTGTCAACTAGATTACTGGGGAGAGATGTGCATGAAACAGACCACAGATCACAGCAGCTGACACGTATCTTGGAATTGGGTAGCACTTTGTGTAAATACACGTTCACGCTTGAATAACCAACCAATGTTTTACATCCTGACATTCAAAAATGGGCTTGTGTGTATATACCTAAAAGAGGATATTTCCTTAAACATATCCCATAAAAGTTTTCATGAATTTTCCTTGCAGTTTTCTTCAGCATACCCCAAATTTAATCCTATGTACAACTTACTTCTTGACTCATTTCTTTCGTTTTAATTTTAGCAAATTAAAGGCTAAGCTATATAGTAACAGCTGCTGGGCTATCATCTTTGCGGCCTGGCCCCGAGGCCGAACTGAGCGTGTCGCTGCATCCCGCGTCCACCCTGCTTTCAAGAGGAAGTTCACCGCCAGCAGCTGCGTTTACGAAGTAACAGAAAACCGAGGTACGAAGAGCGAGCTGCTCTTGGCGCTGTCTTGCAGCCGGACCCCATTTACCGACCCCCTACTACAGGAACTTGGCCCCTGGATGGCGCTCCAGCGTGGCCTGACGCAGTGTCCCTGGGTGCCCAGAGCTGCCTGTCTGCTGACCCTGGGGGGACACGAGTCACACCCTGCAGCGCCTGAGGCAGCCTCTGGGGCAGGACACTGACCACTGGGGCCTCTGGGCTCCCTAGTCTGGGGGCCACAGTTCACTTCGCAAGAGCAGGCTGCCCGGCATCTGCCAACAGGGCGACTGCGCTGTGTCCCCCGGGACTGCTGTCTGCTGGGCCCGCCCCAGAGGGGCCCCGGGCTCAGCCCCGTCGGCAGGTGCGGCCCCTGTGGGGTCTGAGCAGCGTGAGGGCTGGACCAGCTGACACCGCGGGGCCGGGGCTTCCGTGACGACTACAGGGCAGCTGCGGATGCCATCGGGCCGCGCTTTTCTGCCCCCCGAGGGACGGCCTGGAATCTGAGCGCTGCCCGGACTCACTTAATCCTCCGCAGCTGGGCTTGGTCAAAGCTGTCACTTTGCCCATTACGGTGCTGCTGGATAAGGCCGTGACATGTACCTTGTGTTCGCCGGGGAGAAGTACAGCAAGCATTTGCCTGGGTCAAATCAGCGTTTCTTAGGGGTCTCCAAGTAAATAGTCAAGGAAGACCTCAGAAACCTGAGATCTGTTTTTAAAGTTCATTCATTTTCATATCGTTTTAGTCATCCTTTCACTGACCATTAC
Organism: Delphinus delphis; assembly: GCF_949987515.2. Taxonomy (NCBI): domain Eukaryota; kingdom Metazoa; phylum Chordata; class Mammalia; order Artiodactyla; family Delphinidae; genus Delphinus; species Delphinus delphis. Next base: position 175,888,970 of record NC_082684.1, read on the forward strand.
TTCTTGTTTTATATCTAACAGCTGAGGTAAGGAAACGACTGAATTTCAAACTGTAGTGCCCAGTGTGGTTTTGTAAAACACCAAGTCCCTTCACTTCCTGTATCTTGAGGAGAACGACGGGTGCAGGTCCACGACACCAAAGGTCAGTAGATCCTTCCCCGCTTAATTCTCTCTTATTGTCTTTATTGCCACGCGGCACAGATTAGTCTTCAGCTCGCCAACTCCGCACGCACTCAGCAGCCTAAACCCACCATAGAGACCTTCTGAGAACTGTTGTCGTTTGGGGCGGGGCCACGTTATCTGTCTGATCTTCAGGTTCAGTGCAGGAACTATGCTTTGCCTGCTGAGAACATCAGCGATGATGATTTCCTGTAGCCTCACGTAAGTAAGCGGTCGGCTCTGCGCTGAACATCGCGCACCAGATCCTGGGACCCTGCGGGCCGGGTCTTAGAAGCTCTTTTCCAGGTGAGAAAACCGAGGCTCAGACAGGTTAAGTCACTTTCCCCAAGTTACACAGCTGGCACTTGGGGCCTGAGAGAAGACTGAGACCCAGGCTATAAGGCCTCCTTGGGTAAAAAAAGGGGCTTTTAGTGTCCAGCCCTGTTCTCTCCTAGCCGTGTGACTGCAGGGGGCGTTCCTTAATCTTGGTGCCCTGTTTCTCTTCTGAGAAGTTAGCGAAAGGACAGAACACATCCCGCGGAGCCTCCGTGAGGCACTCACCTAGTGCGGGTGGTGAAGCCCAGAGCGGTGCCTCTCGGCCTGCGGTCCGTCTCCCCACCTCCGATGCCTGCCCATTGGCCGCTGGGCTTTCCCACAGCCGCCAGGTCCTATTCAGGGAACGGAGCTCTCCTACCCCAGCAGGAGGCAAGCACCTCTTCCATACTTGCCCACCGCCACCCCCCCGTCATTTATACCACATGCTTCTGGAAGGCAGGGCCAGGAATATTTACTGACACCCAAAAGAAGGGTCTTATTCCTTAAACATAAGACATGACACCATAAAACTCCTAGAAGAGAACACAGGCAAAACATTTTCTGGCATAAATCGTACCAATGTTTTCTTAGGTCAGTCTCCCAAGGCAATAGAAATAAAAGCAAAAATAAACAAATGGGACCTAATCAGACTTACAAGCTTTTGTGCAGCAAAGGAAACCATCAACAAAATGAAAAGACAGCTATGGACTGGGAGGAAATATTTGCAAACGATGTGACTGATGAGGGCTTAATTTCCAAAATATACAAAGAGCTCATACAACTCAACAACAACAAAAAATAAGCAACCCAATTGAAAAATGGGCAGAAGACCTAAATAGACATTTCCCCAAAGAAGACATACAGATGGTCAACAGGCACATGAAAAGATGCTCAACATGGCTAATTATTAGAGAAATGCAAATCAAAACCACAATGAGGTACCAGTTCACACTGGTCAGAATGGCCATCATTAAAACCTCTACAAGTAACAGATGCTGGAGAGGGTGTGGAGAAAAGGGAATCCTTCTACACTGCTGGTGGGAATGTAAATTGATACAGCCACTATGGAGAACAGGATGGAGGTTCCTTAAAAACCTAAAAATAGAATTACCATATGATCCAGCAATCCCACTACTGGGAGTATACCTGGACAAAACTATAATTCAAAAAGATACCTGCACCCCAATGTTCATAGTAGCACTATTCACAACAGCCAAGACATGGAAGCAACCTAAATGTCCACTGATAGATGAATGGATCAAGAAGATGTGGTGTGTATGTATGTGCGTGTGTGTGTATATATATATGTATATATACATATACATATATATACACACACACACGCACATACATACACACATATACACACACATACATACACATACACACAATGGAATACTACTCAACCATAAAAAAGAACAAAATCATGCCATTTGCAGCAACATGGATGGACCTAGAGATTACCAAACTAACTGAAGTAAGTCAGACAGAGAAAAACAAATACCATATGATATCACTTATAGGTAGAATCTAAAATACGACACAGATGAACCTATCTACGAAATGGAAACAGACTCACAGACATAGAGAACAGACTTGTGGTTGCCAGGGGGGTGAGGGACGGACTGGGAGGTGGGGTGAGCAGATGCAAACTAGTGTCTATAGGATGGATAAACAACAAGGTCCTACTGCAGAGCACAGGGAACTCTATTCAATATCCAATGACAAAGCATATATATATATATAACTGAGTCACATTGCTGTGCAGCAGAAATTAACACCACATTGTAAATCAACTATGTTTCAATAAGATAAATTTTAAAAGGTGTCTTACCCACAGAGATACATTAGGAAAGAAACCAAATGGCTCTAAGCCTGCAGGTGTTTGATCAGCTAACCGTGGCCTCCGCCCTGTGCCCGGCGGGGCAGCCACACCCGGACGGCAACGGGGCTGGAAAGAGGTGAACGAACTCCCTTGGCAAGTGAATCTCGGAGCGACCGAGTTGTGTCATAAACTGTCTCCTAAATGCGCCGGGCTGCGGGACACTGTGCACGGCCTGATTCGTGCTTTCTTCTTGGCAGGAAAAAGGGATTATTTCTCCCAAATCTGCGGCTGTCCGCCCTCGCTGCCTCTAGCGCAGAGCACAGCGCGGAGTGTGTTGTTTCGCCACGAAGAGCACAGCACTCGTGGGAACCACGAGTAGTTCTGACCGTGTCTTTATTCCTCCAGACCCACAGAGCACGGTCAGCGCTCTCGGCCTCAGAGGAAATGCGCCTTTCATTCTGACTACGTCTTCTGGGCGTGGATTTACTGTGACGTCATGGCACCCTTTTGTTTCCGCACTGACGCGTCGGCTCTGTGTTACTTAATGGCTTTCATTGCGGCAGCATCCAGCCACATGGTGACCGTCATGTGGGGACAGATCATCGCTTTCCTAGGAAGCCTCTGGGGACGGGGCAGGGGAGGGGCGAGGGCGGCAGAGGAACCTTACCACGCCAGTCGGCTTTCTAGAGGGAGACGTCACCGCTGCCGGCCACGGTGGGGTGTTAGGAATCTATCCACGAGGTTTACGAGGAGGTTCTCAAAGGGAACAGGCCTCGACCGGTCCTTCGCCCGCGGCTGGGGCAGACACGGCACGCGCTCCGTATCTGGCAGCCACGATCCCCGCGGCGGGGCTCGAGGGACACGCGAGTGGCTCACCCACCTGCCGTGCTCACGATGAACTTCCACTTGACCACGTAGGCGTCGCCCTCGTGGAACTGCCCAATGCTCTGCTTGGGGAGCCTGCTGTAGTCGAATTCCAGGATGTGCCAGACGTCCACCGACAGGCTGGCGACCTCCAACTGCCCGCGGTCGTCCCCTTGCACCAGGCCGTAGCCCCGGCCCACGTTGACCCCGTCTAGCACGGTGCCGGCTGTCGTCTGGGGCACCGGCACCATCCGCGTCACGTCGTAAGGCTTGACCTCTGCCCGCGGGTCGTCCTAGGAGAGAACGCAGAGATGCTCGGCGGCAGCCCGTCGCACTCCACACTGCTGCACTGGCGGTGGGACGGCCTCAAGTACAGCGCTCAGGCTGTTTCGGGGCACTTAAAGAAAGGCTGCGTTTAGGGGACAGAGAGCCACGGCTGTGAACGGGCCGCCGATACACCTGGAGCCGCAAACACGGCTGCTCTCACCTCGTGAAGTCAGAACATGACTGGAGGCCGGTTTGCTGTCCTAGGAAAACCCCAGGAAGGCGTTTAGCATGAAGGCCCCTCTGCCGGGACCCAGACCAAGCCCTGAGGTTGGGGCTTGATCGTCCCACATACCTTGTGCTGGGCAAGTTCGCTGGCGTTCTTCTCGTTAGGTCTCTTCATTTCCGTCCAGTCGAGAAATTTCTCTTTGAACAAAATCGTCTCGTTGTGTTCCGTGAGTCTCCCAAATATCGCCCAGTCAGGCCGCCCCTGTCCTTTTCTGTCGGGCGGGTCGGGGAGGGGAGGGGAGGGGAAAAGAACCAAGATCAGACAAGTCCTGCCGAGCCCGAGAAGTCCAAAACCCACACACGTGGTGAGTGAGAGGAACGCAGAATACATAGGCAGTAGACAGAGCAAACAGTTCGCTTTCACTTATGTGACCCAATCAGTGGCGTTTTGCTATTTTAGCCCAAAGCCTTGCAGGGCTTTGTGTGCTTGGAGCTGACGTGCCTGAATGTGATGTGACCCACGGCAGGACTGGACCTGCCTGGCGTTCCAGCAGATTCTCGTGTTGGGGTCCCCTGGGGGGCAGCACGCTCGGCTGGGAGCTCAGCACAGGCAGGAGTCACACGCGTGGCTTCCTCGCCTCCTTTACGCCACCCGTGCTCACCCCGGGGGCTCGCCGCGTTTCCGTCAAGTTAGTGAACAGGTGGAAGAATTTATGCTCACCCCGAATCCTCTTTTTGTAAGTCACGTTACAATGGAGACGTCCAGTCTCCAGGAACAGGAAATTCTCCTCTGTTCCCCAAGTGAACACACTCTCGTCAATCATAAAGTGAATGTGTGCATGTTGATCTCTAGGCCACTGGACGGGGCAGCGGGCAGGCAGAGCACAAGGACGGGGAAGGAAGCAGCGTAGCCCAGTCGGGAGGTCCGAACCGCTTCGGGGTCTCAGAGTCTGACGCTGAGCTCGGAACACAGCTCGCTCAGAAATGCGCAGAGCCAAGAAGAGACGTGGGTGAGCCCTGAGGTTAGGGTGCGGGAAGGGGGTGAGCCCTGAGGTTAGGGTGCGGGAAGGGGGTGAGCCCTGAGGTTAGGGTGCGGGAAGGGGGTGAGCCCTGAGGTTAGGGTGCGGGAAGGGGGTGAGCCCTGAGGTTAAGGTGCGGGAAGGGGGTGAGCCCTGAGGTTAGGGTGCGGGAAGGGGGTGAGCCCTGAGGTTAGGGTGCGGGAAGGGGGTGAGCCCTGAGGTTAGGGTGCGGGAAGGGGGTGAGCCCTGAGGTTAGGGTGCGGGAAGGGGGTGAGCCCTGAGGTTAGGGTGCGGGAAGGGGGTGAGCCCTGAGGTTAGGGTGCGGGAAGGGGGTGAGCCCTGAGGTTAGGGTGCGGGAAGGGGGTGAGCCCTGAGGTTAGGGTGCGGGAAGGGGGTGAGCCCTGAGGTTAGGGTGCGGGAAGGGGGTGAGCCCTGAGGTTAAGGTGCGGGAAGGGGGTGAGCCCTGAGGTTAGGGTGCGGGAAGGGGGTGAGCCCTGAGGTTAGGGTGCGGGCAGGGGGTGAGCCCTGAGGTTAGGGTGCGGGAAGGGGGTGAGCCCTGAGGTTAGGGTGCGGGCATTTCCCATCCTTCCAGACCAACCCTGGCTTGTGGATTGGGGCCATCAGACCGAGGGGCAGTGCTTCCTGGGCCCCGCGGTGGCCCCTGACGTGCTTCGTCACGTCCTGTCTGGTCCAGACCAGAGTTTCTGGCATCATGGCTAAGGCACATCAAGGGGGGCTGCCCGTTTCAAAGGGGACTGAAAGGATAAAAGGCACTGTGTGCAAATACTTCCACTGCCAAGGCTCCCGGGACTTAGGAACCAAATACCAGCAACTGTGGAAAATTCAGGGCTACCCTGAAGGCCGTGGTCCTTATCAGAAAATAGCGGAGTGACTGTCTTTTGTATAAATTCCGCTGGGCAGACTTGCTAAGGTGCCTATGGAAAGACGCTTGGTCTCAGCTTAGCAATGCATCTTGGATGCGTGAGGTCAGGGGGCAGAGGGCAGGTCTGCAGCAGGAGGGTGTGACGCTGGATGCTCTCTACCTCCGTCCTGACTTGCAGGTCTGAGCTGGGCTAAGTCATGACTCCTCGGTGAAGAAGGGCGGGGCGCCCTACCTTGGCTGTACCTTCAAATCCCAGGGGGAGCTTTTAAGACGCACTGACACACAAAGCCCACCCCACCCAAACTGAAAACAGCTCCTGGGCCAGGACCGGCACATGCATTTTTTTGTTTTAAAGCTTCTCCGGTGCTTCCGATCTGGGAGACGTTGAGAGCCAGCGGGTTAGGTGCCCACTCATCTACCTTCAGATCTCGGATGATGTCACGACTAAATATAAATCGTCCATCACACAGATTTTACGCTGCAGTATGTTTTTTTTTACTATACCAACTAGAACATTCTTTTTAGTCTTACCTTTAGGCCTTACAAAACTAGTTGTTTCAGTGCTAATTTTATGTTAAATGTGCACTCGCTTGAAAAGGATTTGAAACCTTTTCACCTACACTGACATCCCTTTGAATTGTTTCTATAATGACAATGAATAATAAAATCAATAATTGTATTTTAAAATAGGAAACTAGGTAGGAAGGTTGAAATCTGTGTGTCAGTTCAACTGGAAGCATCACAAAGCAGTTTTAATGTGCAATTTCTGACCCATTACGTGGCATATGCATGGTTTAAACGCACTTCTCTTTCTTCCTGGTAGTTAAGAGATAAACAATGGTCCTTTGCGTGTAAGAATTCCTGTTTTCATGACCGTATTTCTGAGAGTTTCGTGCACCTTTGGCTGATTTGCCAAAATGACTTTTAAAAGTCCAGTAGACTGTCGGAAATATTATAATTACAGCCATTATTTCAATACCGCATCCTCCCTCCCCCCAAAAGGCATCAACTACTGCCAGCTAAATGGAATTCAAGGGCTGGGCTGGAAGGTGTGAAATCAGAAAGAGACGCGTTGCTTTTGCACCTTCAGACCCACGGCTGAATTCCAGGGCCTGGCAAGCTTTTCAGGTCAGCAAGTCATTGGTTTAAACAACAGATTATACGTGACAGCAGCACCTGAATACTGCAGGTACCATCGATTTGTCTCCTTCAAGAACTGAAATATAACAGGGGCACCTTCCAGACGACCACACCGTCCATATTTCTGTATCTCTTAGGGAGAAGCGAAAGCACTGTTCTCGTTGTGAATACTTGTGGTACTGCCCTGCAATCACTTATGAAAACTAAAAGCCCTGAAGGGTGAAGGCTGAACGCTGCGGTGGGAGCCTCGGCTGCCCAGGGCCCCAGCGGTACCTGGGAATGAGCGGGTTGCACTCTCCAGGGTCCAGGGGGTTGATGTCACAGTTCTCGTAGTCAAAGGTTCCGTTCCATAAGTGCTTTGCCAGCTGAAAGGCTATCTTCCGTTGCGCTAATGTGACTTCTTTCCCGTGCCACACGTAAACTTCGCTCCCAAAATCAAACACCAGGACCTGGGGAAATGGCACGGAAGGACGTGTGCACTTCAAGGGCATGTTCTCGTTGAACCAGGGTCTCTAGTGACCGTGAGTCCAACAGGCGATGATTCAAATACTAACGAAGCACTCAGTACAAGCACAGCCCAGCCAGCCTCTGCCCTGCGGGGATGACTTCTGTCTTGTGGTCCTAAATGCCCAGGTTAACACCCGTCCTCCAAACACATGGGCTGCCCAACACTTCTGATTCCTAACAGCTATTTAAGCAGGTCTTCCTCCCTGGCCCCGCCCTTCCTTCCGCCTTTCCCCCTTTGTCATTCACTCACTTAGCTCATAAGGGTCGCTTCACATGGCACTGAGGACCCAGTGATGTCTTTTCTCCCCTATACAATTCTAGGGCCCTCAAGGGCAAAGAACATACTGTACTCATTAACGTATTTACCGTCGGGCTCACTAAGTGTTTGGTGAATGAATACATGAACTCAGTGCTCTTATTTACATACCTGTTGGTTTGTTCTACGCTTTCTTCCTAGAATAATTTCTTTCTTCATTTCCAGCGATCCCAATTCTACTTAACTGCAAACTAGGCTCAATTTCACCTTCTCTTTAAAATCATTCCTGATTATTTCTTTTTCTGTGACATTTTTTCTCCGTTTAAATTTGTCATACAATCAGTCTATCTTTGGATTACATCCTTTCTGCTAGCCTTCTACCCAACGAAATTTAAAGTCCTTTTGCGTCTTCCCGTTTTTTTCTCAACACTCAGAATACTTAGTGGTGGGACTTCCCTGGCGGTCCAGTAGTTAGGACTCCAGCTTCCACTGCCAGGGGCTCGGGTTTGATCCCCGGTCGGGGAACTAAGATCCCCGCAAGCTGAGTGGTGCAGACAAAAAAAAAAAAAAAAAAAAAACTTAGTGGTGCTGGAAATATATGTAATTTTGTAAAAATAAATATGTGCTGGTGTGAGAGGAAAAATGAGCACATTACTTGGCAAACGCACTATAGATACACCTATGTCTCCTGAAACCTAAGGACTGAAAGATATTTAATGTTTATACAAAAATCAAGAGACGGGACTAAGTCGTATTTCCATCTGGCCTAAAACAGAAAAGCCTTCAATGACCCATCCTCCTCTGAACAACATTCGGAATTCGGTATCAGCGTCTAAGATGGCAGTAACGGTTTGAAATCACAGATTGGTAGGTAGCCTTTACAAAGATGTCTCTGCATGTACACACTACTATATTTCAAACAGACAGCCAACAAGGACCTACTGTATAGCCCAGGGAACTCTGCTCAATATTCTGTAATAACCTAAACGGGAGAAGAATGTGAAAAAGGATACATGTATATGTATAACGGAATCACTCTGCTGTACACCGGGAACTAAAAAAACACTGTGAATCAACTAGACTCCAATGTAAGATACAAGTTAATAAAAATAAAAAGATGTCTGGTGTGCAGCGAGTACCATCCCTGGCTAGCGTCTGGCGGTACTTACTGCCTGTTTTAGCGGGCAGCCCGGGGCCAAGGGCTTTCCTGCCGAAGGGCAGACCATTCACTGTACCTCTCTTGCCTGCAGAAGGGAGCACTTTGGAATCTTCCCCCAGTAGTCGTCATCAGGAACGAGTTTGTCATCCATTAGTCGGTAAATGCAGTTGGTTTCTATTATGGCCGTTTCATAGAGCTCATCTTCCTTTGGGTCTCCAGCAGCTTTGGGGTAAGAACGGGAAGAGGACATTATGTTTCCCACTGGAGGGAGGCTGGTTTGGGAGAAGGAAGCAGGCGAGGAGGAAAGGTAGGCAAGTCTCATTCTCTGAGATGCAGTAAACGCTTACACTGGTAACTGGTTTGGCCGCCCAGAAGCTTCCAGAAGTCTTTGGCTGCATGAGTGTGTGTGTTAATTCCTTCTTCGATAGTTTGGATATACGTAGCTCTACAACCAAGTTCCCTCTTGGTCTGAATTAAACTTGCGAGTTCTGAGGCCTAAAAAGAGAGAGGAACACAGTTACCTGGGCAGACAAGCCCACGGTCAGAGGGAGGGGCAACGCTGAAATCAGAGCAGAGAGGCAGCGTGTCTGGAAGGAAAACCTTGTGACCACAGGGTCCGGGGGCACTGGCGGCTGGGGACTGTCTAAAAGTCAAGAAAATGGAACGAAAGGACTGGGGGCATCCATTCTTTACAGCAACACCTGTCCGTCTTCAAATTCAAAAGATCATTCATGAAGATTTTAAGAATACCCATCCCATTACTCAGCCACATAAAAGAACAAAACCATGCCATTTGCAGCAACATGGATTCAACTAGAGATGATTATACTAAGTGAAGTAAGTCAGAAAGAGAAAGACAAATACCATATGATATCACTTATATGTGGAATCTAAACTATGACACAAATGAACCTCTCTACAAAACAGAAATTAACTCACAGACATAGAGCACAGACTTGTGGTTGCCAAGGGCGAGGGGGCGGGTGGGGGAGGGATGGAGTAGGAGTGTGGGATAAGCAGATGCAAACCATCATATAGAGGATGGATAAAAAACAAGGTCCTACTGTAGAGCACAGGGAACTACATTCAACAGCCTGTGATAAACCGTCATGGAAAAGAAGATGAAAAAGTATATATATGTATAACTGAATCACCTTGCTGTACAGCAGAAATTAACACAACACTGTAAATCAACTCGACTTCAATTAAAAATAAATAAATAAAGGGGAAAGAAAACCCCAAATACAAATACCCACTCCCTGGTCTTCTCCCACTAAAGTCTCATTCAATAGACTCATTCAATAGACCCACAGCAGGACTTCCTAGACACCTAGGATAAACAACTTGGAAGTGATGGGCCAGTTCTTTTTCTCCACAGAAGGAAGGATGAAGCAGAACTTCCAACCTGGAGGCACAGGTCAGACTCCTTTTAAAACATCCCCCTTAAGCACTTACTAGGAGCTCGTTTCAGAGACCTTCTGGACGATAAACACGCCTGTCCCCTCTCGCCTGAATGAAACACTGGACGTTTAAGAAGCTTTCTGGGGATCTGGCCACTGGAAGAACATTCTACCTGTGTCTAAAGGAGATGCAAAACGAGACCACTTTCGTTCCTCAGATACCGACCTTCGCCTTCTCTATGACGTTGGCAAACTCTCCGACCCACAGGAAGCAGTGGTGGGGGGACAGCACGAGGAAGCAGTCCCCGCTGTTGAGGGAAGAAGCGCGAGGTTCCACCAGCCGCGTCTGCACGTGTCTTCTTCCTGAGCACGAGGCACAGGGTCACCGTCTCCCCAGAGACGAGCACTGTCCCGCAGCCCCGGCAGGGCCGACCCGGAAGCACCCCGCGTCCGAAGCATCCCCGCCCCCGACTTCCCATCCTGAACAGCCTCATCTGTTCACGTGAGTTCCCATGACCCAGGGCACTTAGAGGCATAGCCTCGTCGATGACCTTCCCTGGTGGCAGGTTCCCAGAGGTCACCATGTTTCCCAGGACCATTAGCAGTGTCCCTTGACAGAACGTGAATAGATTAATTAAGGTTCCCTCCCCCAGGGACACCAGCAAACACCTCCTTTCCCCTCCCCCACTCATCTCCTGATCTCTCTCCACTCAGCCCACCTCCTACACTTAACAGCCTCTGCGGGCCGGGGCAAGGCGAGGGCCTTCAGAGAGCCTCTGCATCCTTGGGAGTTCTTCTCTAAACCGAAAACTTTGAGTCTGGAGAGGACTCAGCTCAGAGGGAAGCACTGCCTTGTGCAGGTTCCAACTCCTCCTAAACGGTTTCAATCTTTCCACAATCACACTGATGGTGTAGTCTCTGCGCCACAACGTAGGAACGGAGGCGGGTGGTGTGCACTTTTCACGGGTCTTTTAAATACACTAGAAAGGACAGTGGCCACGCAGACACACCCTGCAAACCCCCAGCGAAGCAGAGGACAGGTCATGCTTTTCTTGAGCATTAATTTACAGCAGTGCCGCCCGAGGCAGCTAAGTCACTGGGGCAGAGCCAGAGCCCCCCTGGTTGTGGGTTAGGGCTCCTTGCTACAGGGAGAGAGGGAGGGAAGGAAGAAAGGAAAAGAGATAGAGGAAGAGAGAGAGAGGGAGAGAGACAGGGAGGGAGGGAGGGAGGGAAGAGAGAGAGAAAGAAGGAAGGAAAGGAAGGAAGGAAGACAGGGAGGAAGAAAGCAAAAGAGGTTGAGAAAGAGAGAAAGGGGGGGAGGGAGGAGGGAGGGAGGGAGGGAGTGGGAGGGAGGAGGGAGGGGAGGGAGGAGGGAGGGAGGGAGGGAAGAGAGAGAGAAAGAAGGAAGGAAAGGAAGGAAGGAAGACAGGGAGGGAGAAAGCAAAAGAGGTTGAGAAAGAGAGAGAGAGAGAGGGAGGGGGAGGGGGAGGGAGGGAGAGAGGGAGGGAGGGAGGCGGAGGGAGGGAGGGAGGAAGGGAGGGAGGGAGGGAGGGAGGAGAGGGAGGAAGGGAGGGAGGGAGGAAGGGAGGGAGGGAGGGAGGGAGGGGAGGGAGGAAGGGAGGGAGGGAGGGAGGGAGGGAGGGAGGGAGGGAGGGAGGGAGGAGGGAGGGTGCTGGAGCTGCTGAGACCCCCTGCCCCATGCTCCCTTGATCCCTTCCTCAGGGACGGCCCTCTCTCCATCCTGCTGCCCTAACTCCTGCTGACCCTGGCGAGGAGGACAGATGGAGAGAACACTCTGGTGGCTGAGGGGGTGCCTGGCGACCGCATGCAGTGTGCGGCCGGGGCCACGGGAAGCGGAGCAGCAGCAAAAGCTGAGGTTCTGGAGTCAGACAGACCAGGGTTCAAAGCCAGCCCTGCTGCTCAGCCGCTGCTGGGGCCTCGGGCGCATCAGGAAGCGCTACCACGCGGGCGTAATGTTTCCCACCTAGTGGGATTCTGTGACGCTGATGTGAGATGAGGTGGCACCCGGTGGGCTCTCCAGAAGCATGCGTTCCCTTCTCCCTTCGGGCAAGTAGGGGGACGTCAGGCCTCCCGATGTTACCAGACTAAAATCCCTGGTCGTGTGTCATTCTCTCTGCTGCTCTAAATACCTTTAACCTGTAACAGCATCAGCTTTTTGTAGGGCACCGCGCTATTGTTGGAATTCTGTTCCGTCAGGTTGACGCTCCGCAGGCTGACGTTGCTGAAGTTTTCTTTGCTGGCTAATCCCGCCAGGGTGACTTCTGAGAAGTTGGAGCTGGCGGACACTGGGAGGGTCAAAGGAGGAAACACAGTGCAGGGGAAGCAAGACATTCAGGAGAAATGACAGTGTTTACACCCAGCGATCGTGCATAAGTGACTCTCTCCTGTTTTCCTTTCAAGTTAATCCTGATGGGGAAAACACACTCCAGTCTGATTAACTATGCAGTGAAGCTTGTGTTAGGAATTAAACTTAGGATTGAAAGTGTAAATGCTTGCTGGAGAGTGTCACCCTGGCCATGCAGAGAGACAAGAACTGAGTGGCCCTGTGGACCAGCCACATCAGTATAACATCAGGAGCTGGACTCGCGCTGCAATTCCACTAAAGCTGTTATCGTTCCTCACAGTGTTAGATGCTGAAAACGCATTCCTGAGGGAGACTGTTAGACATCTTCCATCCAAAGTCTTTCTATGCAGAAAAGCAGGCACCTTGTAGGCATGGTTTAGTTCTCATCTTTCTCTGGAGGCTAAGTGAACAACTACATGATCTCTTGAGATCACCTGCTCTCAGATTTAAGATTGTAACAAGATGCTGGATTTTCAGTGTGGACCAACAAATGTACATGTGTCCCCAAAAAGTGGAGATACAGTTAAAGTACATAAAACTTGTGCCAAGAAACCTTTATTTCTCCAGCTCATTGTTTAAAAAACTATGCATATGCTAGAGAGAAACTCAGAAAATTATTTTGCTGGGATGAGGTTCTAACGCTGAAGAAATATAACACTACCTGACAACTCGTATGGCATAGAGATTTCGTAATATCTTATTTAGTAAACCAGTTATAATGGAAAGACTCAACCACTTCATCCAAAGACTATTTCTAAAAATAAACTTTAGTAAGTAGGTTTATATAAGAGCGCTATAGGAAAATAAAAATGACAGCAAGAATCTTCCGAATAACAAGATTATGCATGCCATTAGCTCCGCTGGGAAAACCAGTCTGAGAACCGGGGAGCCCCACAGGACCAGGCAGATAAAAGCCGAAGGTTTAGTCTGAAGTGGGATGAAAACCTCGGGCCTGCTCCCACGCTCCATTCACTGCCCCATCCCACTCTCCCGACTCCCCCACAGCCCACACCCCAGCTCCAAGGAGCCCGAGGGTCCTGCCCAAAACAATGTGAAGAGCACCGGTTTCTGCATTAATTAATAATGCAGAAACAGAGATTTGGGACACTTGCCCCTGAGAGAGCGAATCATTTGCTCTAGAATAAGAGCAAGTGAAGAATTGCTGTGTTTGGAAATGGGTTGAATTGCAAAGCCCAGCAACCTCCCTTTCCTCCAACCTCTTGAAAGAAAACTCAACAAAACAGGATAATTTGATGTCAGTGAATAGATGGGCCACACTGCAAGCCTTTCCGTTCCAAGCAGAGTTTCTGCAGGTGTGCACGTGTGTGTACAGACTTGCTCATTTTTCTTGCACGAGAGTCTCTGGGCGCTGTCATTGGCCTTTGCAAGGCAGGGAAAGGAGAGGACAGAGTCACCTGATCCCCGGTTCCCGAGTGCACAGCTGGGGATGGCCCTGATACTCACTCTTTTCGACTTTCATACGCTTTGATTCCACGAAGGCCACGTTCAGTCTCTGCTCCGTGTACCCCTGGAGGAGATCTTCCCTTGCCGCCAGCATCTTCAGGGGGTTTTTGGAAGCCTGAACCCGGCGCTTGGGCCTCACCGCACGCTTGTGCTCAGCCACAGAGGATGTCAACCTAAGAGGCAGAGCAGAGCTGGTGTGGCCTGGGGCTGCAGTGTCACCCACGCCTGGTGGCTTGCGTGTGTCTGAGCTGAAGCGGCGGGTGCCGCGATTTTAGTTCTTGACTTCGTTATAATCGTACAGTTCCTCCCCTCCCATCACCCCTCCACTGAGGATCTCGGAGGTGGGAGACTGAAGCCCATTTAGTTCCAGATGCCAGCCCACGCCTGGAGCCCGGCTCTCACCACACCCCGTGGTCTCCAGCTGGAGGAGCGGCCAGTGCCTCTGGGGCAGCCCATCCCCCTCCTGGACAGCCCTGAAGGGTGCGGTCCTTCCCTCTCATCGCACCCACAACACGCTGATCACTACTTCTCCTGCCGGAATAGGACCACCTCTCCTCCTCTGGGCTCCAGTAAGCCCTCCGCGGATGGACAGCCAGCCACTGCTTCCTGATTTAACCCTCTCTCCACCAGACTCAGCTTTCTCTCCATGCAAGTTTCCCAGTTCCCTCCCCAAGCTCCCCATCACTGAGCCTCCTCTCGACCCACTGCCCCCCTCTGGAAAATAAGCACTATTTTGAAAAATATATTGAAATAAAAGAGGCCCACAAAACCAACTATGACCCTCACACACGCACACTCAGCTCTCTGGGGCAGAAGACCAGACACCGGGAGAGGGGTGGACCCAGTCACATGGTTTCCCAGCAGATTCCAGCTGCTTTTAATGTCTTAAGTGCATGGATCTCTGTACCTGGAGGTCTTCTTTCATACAGAACATTGTCGTGTGTGTGTGTGTGTTTGTGTGTGTGTGTGTGTGTGAACATACATATCAATGTTTGAATTACATGTAACCATGTAAACAGTATCTGGGTGAGGAGAAGATTGAGCAATGGTTCACTACCAATGTATGCAAATACCCAAAATATTACTTCAAGGTGGGGAATGGCAAATTGTTCATTTTCTTAAGGTAGCAAATTGAAAGAAACTGAACACATTGAAAAATGCAAAACAGGTATCAGGAGCAGCTTAAGGAAACATTTATGATAACCACGCAGACTTCCGGAAGAGACGGGCACTCTGAAAAATTTGTGGGCAACAGATACACGTGGTGGATGGCCGTGGGGTTATAAGCTCACCCAGCACATTCTCCCTGCTTCTCGTAAGAGCTCCTTGACTTTCCTTTGGGGGAACCATCTCCCTCCATGCCCTGTCCCCTACCCTGGCTCCGGAGGGGGAATCCAGAGACCACCCACTGCTGGCCAATCAGCATCTTCCATCCCCTTGGCCACAATGATGGCTGTAGGGCTGGATGCAAACCCAAGAAAATCAAGCCTGGAACTTCTTCTGGGAAGGCTGGGCAGGTCAGCTGCCTGTGCTGGCAGTGGCCAAGGAGATGGGATATAAATCTGGAGTGAGGGGTGACCACCTACCACGTGGTGACAGCCTGACTGAGAGGAAAGCCAGCCTAAAGGAACCAGGTGCGAGAGACCTCATTCTGAGCCCCCGGAACCTGAGTTCATGCCTGCGCTTTTCAAGGGGTGAACCTGTAACTCCCTCCACACCTCTCTTCTGCTGAAGCCAGCTGGACTTGGCTTTCTTTGTGGCAATCACAACCAAGGGAATCCTAACGCCATGAACACTCTTTGGTGGTTTAGTCACCTTCCTGCATGAAGAGGGACCCTGGGACATCACTGAGAAAACCCTCAGATCTATTGATCTTATCAATGATTGCAAATTAAGTAACACGTTTCATTGATTTTCCAGTTAGCTGTATTCATTAGAGCCCAGGTGATCCAAACAGTTTGCAAAGTTGAGTAAGAATTTGACATGTCAAATGAAGAAAGGCATAGAAATTTCTGCTAACCAGTGTTCATAAAGTCTGCAAAACAATATTTGAGTGACGTGATAAACACAGTCACTTTATTTTTATGGACCAGGCATGTGGTGGGGATGCAAGGCTTTCTGCCGGAGGGGACGTCTGTCCTGGGTACGCAAGCTCTGTCTAGCCCAGTGTCTGGTTCTAGAGAATAGTGATTTTGAGACGGGCTGGGACCTGAGACCCTTTGCTACAGGGCTTGCACCTGGACACACGCCTCTCCTCAAGCAACAAAATACAAAAAACGATAAGGGACTAAAAATAACTGTGCATGTGCAATTGGGCCAAATTATGGACAAAGGATACAGAAAGACCAAAAAACCCAACTGCTGCTTCTGAAGAGCAGGGAGCAAAAACAGGGTACCAGGAGCCAAAGCAGGGCACTGCCCATGCCCTATACACACACCACCACCGAAGGGGTGGGCAAGCCACCTAAGCCACGCCTCCAGCCTGACCCCTGGACCCGCCCCTGCCCTCTCCGCATATAAGGAAGCAGCTCACCCCACCTCGGGGAGCGAGCAAGGGAACCTGTTACTTGTTCTCTCTCCCCACTGCTGCAGCAGGGGTCCCAATAAGGCCCTGCCTGAATTTCCTGTCTGGCCTCTGATCAATTTCTATTGACTGGGGGAGGCCAAGAACCTTGGCTGGTATCAGGCTGGCTGTAATGAAGTTCTATCGCAGAAGGAGGTAACAGTGAGAGAAGATTCTCGAGGAAGTGCTGTGTGGAGACCAGTGAAGGAATCCATGCTCCAGGGGTGAAAGATGGGAAATGAAATAACTCACTTGGGGGCATAAGGGTCGAAAATGACATCAAAGTCCTCGTCCAGCTCCACGGGGCTTCTCGGTAGAGCGGAATCCATGCTGCGGTAGAACTTGGCAAAGGTTTCCTCATCGTCCGGCTTCATCACCTCTTTCACGGATTTCCCGGTGACGGTGAGGACCGTTTCTTGCATCCCACCAACTACCGACAAACAAGCAAATCAATGACCTGAGATTTGTGTAAAAACATGACTCCAACTATGCTTCACTGAATCTTAAAAATGATTTTCTTCCCGCTAAGGTCCAGGAGTGGAGCAAACATGACAGGGCTGTCCAGGGTTCTGTAGATGCTTCCTGGGTATCAGCTGGCTTCTCAGGAGAGGACTTGCCGTCTGAACAGAGCGTGCACTGTGAGTGCTAGGAGGGATGGAGGCTCCAGCGCACCGGGAATTTCTGAACCTGCTCTTTTTGCTCTTTTGGACGCAGAACTAGCTCAGCCTCGTTCTAGATCAGGGTTTGGTGAAAACTTTTCCTGCAAAGGGTCACGTAGTAAATATTTTAGGCTTTGCACGGGAGTCTATTTGACCTGTGTCGCCCCTTACATGACCCTGCTGCTATAGTACAAAAGCAACTATTACCAATATGCTAAGGAATGGGCACAACTGTGTTCCAATAAAACTTTATTTACAAAAAGAGGAGGTGAGCTGGATTAGTTTGCCGACCCCCGGGCTAGATCACCGTTGCACGTAGGTAATAAACTGACTCGTTTGCATTCTTCGCCTTGCCAGCTTTGTCGTTACATTACACTTTTGTATTTCTGGTTTCAGGTGGTTGTCGGTATTATTTTCAACCTATAGGGGTCACTGTCAATAGCAGGGACTCCAGTGCTTAGTATTTGATAAATTGCAAGTACTGGACGTTTTCATTAAGAGATGAGGCTATTTCTGCATGTTATTCTTTTATTATGTATACTTCATGGACTTTTGTATTGAAATCTTTATTTATTCACTAGAAATTTCTTTTAGAAATCATTTGTGATTATAATAGCAGCTGCTACCTTACTGGAAATTGACATATACGACTGAAAGTTTATCAGGCCCAAGTTCACGTTGATTTCGTGTAATAATCTGCTTTCAGGGTTAAAGGCAAAATTACCGAGTCTACAATCCTGATTGGATGACATCCCAAGGGTTTATTTACTTCTTTTTCATAAATTTATTTATTAATTGATTTTATTTTTGGCCGCGTTGGGTCTTCGTTGCTACGCGCGGGCTTTCTCTAGTTGCAGCGAGCGGGGGCTACTCTTCGTTGCTGTGCACGGGCTTCTCACTGAGGTGGCTTCTCTTGTTGGGGAGCACGGGCTCTAGGCACGCGGGCTTCAGTAGTTGTGCCGTGTGGGCTCAGTAGTGGCTCGCAGGCTGTAGAGCGCAGGCTCAGTAGTTGTGGCTCATGGGCCCAGCCGCTCTGCGGCATGTGGGATCTTCCCGGACCAGGGCTCAAACCCGTGTCCCCCGCATTGGCAGGCGGATTCTTAACCACTGCGCCAACAGGGAAGTCCATCGCAAGGGTTTAGATCCAGGAACAAATGTGTTATTGGGGGCTCCCTACTGAGTTCATTAGCAAGTGAACCAGAGTTTGGTAATCTAATCAATGTTGACCAGTAACTTCATTTCTTAAAACCTAACAACAAAGATAATGCTTACAGTATGAACTGGTGACGTCATAATAGAAGACAATTTAGCTGAGGAGAAAAAGCAATCCGGGATTTAGAGACTCTGAGAGCAGGGCAGGTGTTCCTAGGCTTCCTGAGCTACCCACTGAACCCCGAGTCACACTGGCTACAAGCACATGAACCCAAGCTTCCCTCTGGCTCCTGGCGTGTACCTTTGTTATTCAGCCTTCTCAGAAAGGTTTCCAGCCTGTCCAACTTGAGGTCTGATTCTAATTGCATGTCTGGTCTGGCTTCGATATCTAGGCAAGTAGAAAACACAGGTGAGAGAAGCACGGAGGGCTCTTCTGACCACAGACCTCTTGGCCCATTGGGTGCCTGGTGACTCACCTTCCAGGGGTCTGGAAACTGGCGTGGTGCCCCTCATTCTACTGCAGATAGGGGACGCTACTGGGGTGATGGCAGTGGGGGACGCCAGACCTGCAGAGCAGACAAAGGAGCTACTGAGCATCTGAGGAAACTTCCGGAAGTTCCCAGGACCCTGAGGGACGGCCACGAGTCCCAACGGAGATCTAACAATTGACAGAATTTACACACACGCGTGGGACACACATATGTGCATCTGGCAGGGACCGTGCCCACACGTGCAGGACACCTGCCAGTGGAGACAGGGTTTTACTGCTTCTAAGGCCTGCAGCAGCTGTCAGGCTGCCATTCCACACTGAACCACGAAGACACGAAGGCAACCAGAATGTCCTGGAACAGATGAAACGGTGACGTCTGGAGGCTTTGGGGGCAGTGGAGGTAGCTGAAGAGAAAGTATACAGTCGTCCCTTGGTATCCACAAGGGATTGGTTCCAGGACGCCCGTGGGTACCAAAATCCACAGATGCTCAAGTCCCTTATACACAATGGCAGATTTGCATACAGTCTACGTACACCCTCCCCTATACTCTAGACCATCTCTGGATGCCTCATTATACCTAAGACAACGTAAATGCTGTGCAAAGAGCCGAGGTGGCAAATTCCGGTTTTGCTTTTGGGAATTCTCTGGAATTAAAATTGTATTTTGATCACGGTTGGTTGAATTCGTGGCTGCGGAACGCGAGGATGCGGACGGTCAGTTGTTTCTGCACCACCCCCGCAGAGGATGGGGGAGACTGGGCTTGCCACGCCGGCCGGGAAGTGCCCCGCGGTGTCCCTCCCAGCTGAGAGGACATGGGGACAGTCTGGCCTTTGGGGGCGTCACTCAGAGTGTGGTCCTATTAGGCAATAATGCAGAGGGTGCTAAGCTTTGTAAGAAAGGCACAAGAGGAACCATCTGTACTGATCTGTGACTGCTGGAGGATCGTACCCATGTCAGGTGTGGCTGGGAGCTAGGGACATGCTTCCACCTGCGTCTACCAAGAAGCAGGATGGGGAATCTTTCAACGGAGAAATGGTAAAAGACACATGAGAGGGAAAGACAGACGTTCCAGCCTGAAGAAGGCATCTGATTAGAATAAGAAACCTTAATAAAGACAAAGATGAGTATTCTTCCCTAACCTTAGGAGGGATTCGAAAGGGAAGTAATTAGTTACAAAGAACAAAATGAGACCTTAATATTCTTTGTCTCTGTTTGTAAGAAACGAGAAACCCTTAGGTGACGTTGCCACGTTAAGTATTGCTCCGAGAACCACAAAGGGAGAATATGTAAATCACTGTCACTTACAGGGAAAGAGAATCACTGAAGTGAATGGATCTGCGCCTCCCTCCCGTGAGGTGGAGCGTGATGTGCTACAGCATAAAATTTTTAAGGAAAAATACTGGAATGCAGTTTACAACTTAAATTTTAGGTGATATTCTAGAAGTACTTCCCAACATGTACGTATACTTCCTTAATGATGTCAACAACGTTTTAAAAAATTATTTCTTTACCGGAACTGCAAAGGGTTTCTATCCGTGAGAAAGTCAACTTTCTTGAAAGATGCTAAAAGGATTAGTAAACTTTGGTATCACCGGCTGGGGCAGTAAACCACCACCTGCCAGGAGGGTGCGTAAGAGGCACGGGAAGATTTCATGAGCACAGAGGGTCACTAACTCTGAAGCCAATCAAACAGGCCTGACTCGAGCCGACCAGGACACGCGGCGCGCCCTGCTGCCTGTTCAGGCTGCAGTGCTGAGCTCCCAGAGGTGGACCAGCTCCTTCCTGGAGAGATTTAGGGTTCGGCCATAGTGGGGGAGGGCACACAGATTTAAATTTCACGATGTTAAAACAAAACAAAGCATTCCCCACACCTCTTTTCAGTGAATTCTACAGGCAATAACCAGTCACCTGCTCTCTTCAGGAACATTTCACATCTCTCTTATTCAAAGGTGCACTTTGAGTACCTTCCTTCCAGGAGAATTCTAGAATACCACAGAAATCTGTGGCGTCCTCACTGTTATGTAGCGTCTAGGAATAAGAAAAAGGGAGACAGTCCTGGCGAGGCTGGGGAGAAGAGAGTGTTCTGGGGTGAGAGAATGAAAATCAGGGCACGGCACGCCTCTTGGCAACTCGCAGGTACACAGTAACCCGAGGAGATGGGAAACCTCGGTGGCTGCAGCGTGGGGACTACTAATTCTTTGGCGAGTGTAGGACATTGGACGCCCTATCACTGCAAATCCGAAAGAGCGGTGACTGAGTGAAACACATCACTGTGTAGGTGGTAACAAATATTAGAAAACAGGGTACAGTTTTTCCATTAGATTGAAAGTATAAGAAAATTATTTCCTGAGCAAAGTCATATCGCACCCGTTAAATCAAGATCCCTGATTTATTCAGAAACGCGTGAACGCGAACTCATCCACTAAGGGAGAGGAACATCTCTGACTTTACTCTCCAAACCTGCCTAAGAGCAAAGCTACTTCCTCTGACACTCCTGTGGACAAGGGCAGTGGTATCTGGTAGTAAGGGCCCGACTTCAAATAAATTACCATCTTTTCAGATGGAAGAGGAAAGAGGAAACCAAAGTGAAAAGTCATCAGGATAAAAGCCTGGGCTAGAAGCTGGCAGGTCTGAGCTCCAGTTCAAGTTCTCAGCTCGAGTTCTTCTTAACCAACGTGGGCCTTAATCTGCTTTAGTTAACATGGGGATGGGGGTCATGTAAAGTATACAGAACATATTCAAATGCCACCTCATTCTGAGAGTAAATTATCTTCTGTTATCCTTGACAATTCCAAGCAAAGTTAATAAATTTGTTACAAAGGGTTTTTCCACCAAGATCTAGGTTCATCTCAGTTCGGGGCTTTTCCCTCCCTCCTTCCCTTCCTTTCTCTCTCCCTCCCTGCCTCCCTCCTTTCCTTCTGCAAATATTTATCATGAGCCTACAATGAGCTAGGCATGGTCTTTGAGTGAGGATCCTGAAAGGTTTTGAGGAAAGCCAACTGCAAACCGAGAAAGCAGACACCAATGTAGGTTAACTCTACCTGAATGTGAAAACCTTTATCACTAAGTTAAGAAATTTGCTTAAGCCACAGCTTAGAAAATGAAGGTACGTGCACGCAGGTGAACAAGGACCCCAGATTTTAACCGTCTCCTACAGGATGTGGAGCCCCTCAGCTCTCTGGTGACTTCTAACCACGTGATTCGTCACTTTCATACATCTTTGGATTCCCCGCTGCAAATTAGTTCCAAGAGCTCAGCTGCAGGGAAACTGCCCCTCTGTAGGGAACTCTCACTTCCCTGTGGAAGTGGATCCATCCTTTGGACAGCTATTAAAACATCGCTGGAAACGGGGCTTCCGAAGCCAGGGAACTCTGGTTTGATGGAAAGAGACCTGGGAATTACCCTAAAAGGGAGAAGACAGAAACTCCTCCTTCATTGAGAAAAAGGCTTATTTGGGTGAACTGACTGCCAGATGGCAAGAAAATGGAAATAATTTCAAAGCAACGACAGGAAAGGACTAAGCTTTGTTAGCAGATTTGCAAAATCGCTTTTGAAGCCTGGGCTCCATCTCCAAATGGCTGTTTTGAAACGTGACTAATTGCATTACGCGTCTGACGTCGAAGATGACGGCGTCGTAGGAAAAGGCTTTCGGTAGGAATCTCTCACAAAACCTACCCAGAAAACGCGTGCACAATTTCAGCGAGAGTGAAAGCCAGAACGGACTAAGGCCTCATTTTTCACACTGAGCCCTCCCCGGCCATGGCCCCTCCGTGGGCGGGGGTGGGGGGGTGGGGGGGGCGACGGAGCGCGGACACGCATCCTTACCTCGCTTCACCATCCTGCCGGCCACGGTAAACTGGGTGGAGTCGTTGGCTGCCCCTCGGCCTCTGGTCTTCCAGGCGTCCTCTCTCACGGTGATGAGCTGCTTCCTCTCTTCAATCGTCATCTGGCTCTCTCGACTTTCTGTGACCCGCTGTTTACCCAGAAGAAAACAGGAGAGCAAATCACAGAGACAGAAGCGTTAGCGCGCAGCCCCGTGAACTGAGAAGCAGGCAGAGCGCAGCCGTGCATCGTCCCCACACGTCCCAGCTGTTCTCGCTGAAATAGGCTGGGCTTCCCTATTTCCAGCTTGGGTTAGAGATCGCCACCACCAACGCGGGAACTGTAGGTTAGAACTTTGTTTTTCACTTATTTGTTTGCAACGCTGGAATATCAAAATGATACTCTGTAAAAAGAAACAAAAATAGACTGTCTTCCTGCCATGAATTTTACAGGGTTTTAAAGTTGCTCTGTTTTACTTATCTAGTTAAACGCAGTTGACTAGGACTCTCTATCCATTATACTCACAAAGAGCACGGTGGGTCTAGAAAATCTTACCCTCTTAAGTTCACGAGGAACATGGTCAATCATAAAGGAAGGAAAGCTGATTAGGGGAGGATGTGCTATCAGAAGGCTTCCTGGAACTCGCGTGCTTTTTCCTAGAGCAACTATGTTACATGGGCAGTTAGGCAACCAGGTCAAGCCCATAAAAGGGACTTTTAAGTCACAGAATATCTGACACTGGGTTGTGCTATAGAGATAACCTACATACACAGTAACAGTTCCACCTAAAAAAGGCTTGAATTCAAACGCTTCTAATGGGGGTTCTGGAGATAGGTGCCTCTTCAATTTCTAAGCGGTTGGTGACACTCATTTGGCCTAAAAGGCAGAAGCTGGAGGTGGTGGGTGACTTGAGGGAGACCAGGAAAGGAGGGGGATGGGCAGGAAGGAGGCCGAGGACGGAGCCGAGGACCAGTGCAGAGGAAGGGGCGTGGCCGGGAGAGTGGTTGACCGTAGCACCGGGCCCGGGAGGTGCTGGAATGCTGGCTGGAGAAAGTCTCCTTTCTCTCCTCCTTCGTCCGTCCCTCCTTTCACTACAAAATCCCCCTGGGTATGGGGGTGGGGCACACAGGGGGAGGGCAGGAGCCCTGGAAGCTAGTGCAGAGGAAAGAAAAGCATCGTCCCCAGAACAGAAAGAGCTTCTATCTCCAGGTCCTTCCTACTCATGAGTGGTGAGATGACCCTAATTCCAAGTAATTCTCTGAATCACAGGCCCTTATAAACTATGAGGTGGACCTGCTAGGAAAACCTCATCAAAATTCAGAAAAGAGGATAAGTTTTCTTGGAAAATGAAGTTTCAGGAGTGAATTTTAATCAAATCAATAGGACACGAGCCTTAAAATATTTTCAAAAACATATAAAGTGCCAAGAAAGTTTTCTTCTCCGCAGATCCAGACATCACCAGTGCTATGGTGAGCTCAGCGAAATCTTCAGAGCCCTGGTGCCTGGGGAAGTGTGGTTCATGACTCAGAAAAATGGTGTCCCCGGATCAACAATTCCATTTCCCAAGGCACCTGGATTCTCCCGCAGCTCCAGGGAGAGCGTGATGCACGGAAGCCCTGGGATGATACAGGTGTCCCAGGATTCAAAGTGTCCGGTGGTGCCAGATCTACGTTAAGGAGCACGCTTTCCACTCGCCTCTAAATGATGTTGTTAAACATAAACGTTTTTGCTTCTCTAGAAGTTTCACCTTAACTTTGCCACTTAGTAGGGTTGGTCTAGAGGCCCCTGATTCCCCTTATCTGACTTTAAATGGTTCTATAATGCAGTAAGATATATATATCTTATATATATGTATATATATCTCGTATATATATCATATGCGTGCGTTATATGTATGAATATACACAGTTTATTTATTCTCTTTAGAAATTAATAGAATGTATCACAAGTTGCTATTAAATTTTAGAACTCAAAATGTGAAAACAGGCAAGATAGAGATCTTCGTCTATGTACTTTTTTTTTTTTTAGCTTAAAACTTCATGATTGTCTTGTCTTGCTTTTCCCTTCGAAGGTTTTCTTTCCTCATTTAGAGAAGGACATAATACATAGTATAGTAAGCACTGTGCCATTTTTCAGGTTTTCCTAGGTTTAGCCGATGATATTTAGGATTGACTGGGAGAGTAAGGGAGTTGGGGCATAATATGAATAGAAGCCCTGCCCAGTCTATCTTTAACTCTTTCAAATATAGATCTCATGAACGTGATGCAGAAAGATGGGGAGGGAGAGATAGGGAATGAGAGAGAGAGAGAAGGAGAAAAGAAGAAGGAGAAGAAGAAGAGGGAGAAGAAGGGGGAAGGAGAAGGGGAGGAGAAGGCAGTGAAACAGTTGGGAGGAAAGG
This sequence comes from Delphinus delphis, assembly GCF_949987515.2. Taxonomy (NCBI): domain Eukaryota; kingdom Metazoa; phylum Chordata; class Mammalia; order Artiodactyla; family Delphinidae; genus Delphinus; species Delphinus delphis. The sequence continues at coordinate 175,913,903 of NC_082684.1, forward strand.
AGGGTCTTAGGGATGGACAGAGCCTCGGCAGGACACAGCTAGAAACTGTGCAAAGGGTTGAGCTGCAAGAATGTTCTCAGCTTACCATACTGCTGCTGATGGGTTTGCCTCTGTACACCTGAGAAATCACTGTGCAAATCTCACTAAGCGTTTCCGACACCAGAGGTGATACACGAAACAGAACTAACATGTGTGACTAGGATTAGTGCAGATCTAAGGGTAAAATTCTTCTATACGTGGAGAGCTTCATAGATAGAAAATACTGTGATCTGACTTTTAAGTTTTTAATCTTAATTACCTCTAGTGAAACTACATGACAGGAAGAAATCACAGAATCATGTGTTAAGAGAAATAAGGTACAGTGACAAATCGTCCCTTCTCAGTTTTCAAAAATGCTATCACCATTTCGAATCCTGTGCACTGTTATGGGAATTGAGCTCTGCCATCTCTTTAAGTGATTTCTATCCATCATCAGTGCCCAGAGCCTCACGTGGCCTGAACAAAACACGGAAAAAGATCTCAACTAGGTTTGGACCTCAAAGTGACTATAATCTGACCTTGTCACCCTTTCCCAGCAACTAAGATGAAAGGAAGGGAACAAGGAAAATCTTATTCTGCTACAGCCCTGAGGCATGTGAGGAAGAAGAAAACGTGGGTTGAGGACTGACAAGAGACAAATAGTCCATTTAGGCAGAGCTTGTGTTTAAATGCTCTGTCTCCCTCTCTGAGCCCCTGCACTGTTGGATATCTATACCAGGGCTGCTGGAGGAAAGGCTCTCCAGGAACACTGAGGAGCTAGTGCCCCATCACTGGTATGTAAAACATTTATCTGGGAAAATTGTCCAGAAGTAAAAATATAGGATTTTTAGGCCATTTTAATTTTGAAGTGATAAGACATAGATTGCCTCTGGTAAATGTTATTTTTCTTTAAACTTAAAAATATATGGATGGGGAGATGCCATCTTGTCAAGATGTCAGTTCTTTCCAACTTGACTTATAGATCTGGTGCGATTCTAATCAAAATCCCAGCAAGTTATTTTGTGGGTATTGATTAACAGACAAGTTTATATGGAGGAGCAAAAGACCCAGATTAGCCAACACAATATTGAAGGGGAAGAAAAAAGTCAGAAGACTGACACTCCCCAACTTCAAGACTTACTGTAAAGCTACTACAAAAGTACCATTACTACCAAGACAGGGTGGTACTAGTGAAAAAACACACAATAGATCAAGAGAACAGAGTAGAGAGCCCAGAAATATACCCACACAAATATGCTCAACTAATCTTTGAAAGAAGCAAAGGTATTACACTGGAGAAAAGACAGTCTTTTCATAGTCTTTTCAACAAATGACTGGACATCCACAGGCAAAACAAAAGAATCTAGACACAGGTTTTGTACCCTTCACAAAAATTAACTCAAAATGGCTCACAGACCTAAATGTAAAATGCAAAACTATAAAATTTGTAGATCACATAGAAAAAAATCTAGATGAGCCTGGGTTCCGTGATGACTTTTTGGATACAACACTAAATGCATGATCCATGAAAGAAAGAGCTAAGAAGCTGGACTTCACTGAAATTAAAACCTTTTGCTCTGTGAAAGACACTGTCAAGGGAATGAGAAGACAAGCCACACGCTGGGAGAAAATATTTGCAAAAGACATATCTGATAAAGAACTGCTATCCAAACTATACAAAGAACTCTCAAAACTCAACAAGAAGAAAACAACCAATTTAAAAATGGGCAAACGATCTGAACAGACACTTCACCAAAGAAGATGTACAGATGAAAAGATGTTCAACATCCTATGTCATCAGGAAAATGCTAATTAAGACAACAAGATACTTCTACACACCTATCAGAATGGCCAAAATCCAAACCACTGACACCACCAAATGCTGGCGAGGCTGTGGAGCAACAGGAACCCTCATCACTGCTGGTGGGAGTGCAAAATGGCGCCACCACTTTGGAAGACAGTTCAGCAGTTTCTTACAAAACTAAACATACTCTTACCATAAGATCCAGCAATCATACTCTTTGATATCCAAATGAGTTGAAAACTTATGCCCACACAAAAACCTGCAATGGATGTTTATAGCAGTTTAATTCACAATTGCCAAAACTTGGAAGCAAGCAAGATGACCTTCAGTGAGCAAATGGATAAACTGGTCCATCCAGACAAGGACGATTATTTAGTGGTAAAAAGAAGTGAGTTATCAAGCCATGAAAATACATAGGGGAAACTTAAATGCATATTACTAACTGAAAGAAGCCAATCTGAAAAGGCTATATGCTGTACGATTCTAACAATATGACATTCTGGAAAAGACCAAAACTGTGGAGACAGTAAAAATATCAGTGGTTGCCAAGGGAAGGGGTGGGGGGAAGAGGCAGGGATGAAGAGGCAGAGCACAGAGGGTTTTTGTTTTCTGTTTGGTTTTTTTTTTTTTTTGGGCCGCGCTCCACGGCACATGGGATCTTAGTTCCTCGACCAAGGATCGAACCTGCACCCCCTGCAGTGCAAGTGTGGAGTGTCAACCACTGGACCGCCAGGGAAGTCCCCACAGAGGGTTTTCAGGGCAGTGAAACTACTCTGTATGATGTTACAATGATGGATACACGTCATTATACATTTGTCAAAATCCAGAGAATGTACGACACCAAGAGTGAACCCAAATATAAATGATGGGCCCTGAGGGATGACAACCTGTCACCTGTAATGAACATGCCATCGGTGGGGTACGCTGATAATGGGGGAGGCTGTGTGGCGGGGGGGGTTAGGGGAAGTCTCTGCACTTCCTGCTCAATTTTGCTGTGACCCTAAAACTGCTCTAAAAAGTAAAGTCTATAAAAAAAAGCATACCATATATATATATATATATATATATATACACATGACATGTGTGTTATATAATATACATAAGTTATATTTAAAGACTTGAGTAACATATCTTTTCTTTTAAAGTCTCACGTTGGCTTATTTAGAAGCAAACAGGCATTTCCCCCCTTAGTGATGGGACAGCAGGTCCGCTCCAGATTTCAGCCTCTTTTTGGGGGTGGACCCCAGCTGGCAATGCAGGGCTGGGCTCCCACAGACCCGCATCCCTAACTTCAGAGGAAAGGCACTAAGAAGAGTGAGGGAAAGGCCGCCTTCGGGAGAGAAACGGGGAGTTCCTGCTTGTGAAGATGCCAGATGAAGCCGGGAGGACCCAGCAGACCCTTCCTCTGGCTGAAACCCTGTGCCTCTCCCTCAAAGACCTGTTTGGCCACCACTAGTCCTAAAGGAACAGAACAGTCATGAGACTTCTAGTTGGAGGCCACCTGAGAGGCGTGGTCCCAGGGCTGGTGAGGAGACAGAAACCCTAAGAGGGGAGTGACCGGCCAGGTCCCCCAGACGGAAGGCAACTAGCACCTGGGGCTCGCGGCAAAGGGGATGCAGCCACTGTTTCTAGCTACTTTGACCCCAGGGACATTCCAAGGGGAATAACAATCACTGGTATTTTTAGCTTTAAGCATCATCACATATCATGTACCAATGTATCATATCAGCCCAGGCTAGGTCTCCCTTCTGTGGCGGGGTTCGGACGGGGTGCAGTGGAGGTGGAGAGTGGGGAAGGAGGGCTGTGGTTGCCATGCCAACAGCACCATGGCAGCTAGCTCCCATCAGGACCGCCTCTTCCATCCTGTCTCTTCCACGCCCCAAAGCACCTGGGCCACCTCCTCCTACTTTATCAAGATAGCCCCGGGGTCCTTTCTTGGGCTCCTGACTCAATTTAGGATATAAACCTTGGAGATTAAAATGGGGGACTTTCCTCTTGAACCAATTACGTGACTATGAGATGAATTAACACCATAGGTCTCCCTAGGGGTCTGAGCGAAAGTTGAGGTGTGGGTGACTGACCCTAAATATATGAAGTAGCAATTACATCTGCGCGCGCGCACACACACACACACACACACACACACACACACACACACACAGAAATGCAGCAGGAGTTACTTCCCCAAATGAAACAAGTTTCTCCCTGCTGCTCAGAAATTGCAATGAGGCTTAATACGTGTAGGCAATTCCTCACCTGATTAATAGATACAAAAGACAGGTATTTATGGGCAGCAGGTATAGCAGGAGAATAAGTAGAAGCATATACAGGTTCCTATAGAGCAAAGCAAGAGGATTAGAGGTGAAAAGAGAAGATTTATCACAGCGGGGTGGGGAAGGGGGAGGGACAAAAACAAGGATTTCTCTCACAGAAAGTTAATTTACTCATTGCAATTTCAATTCGCTTCCCAAAAGAGTCCGTCCTACTTATTTTTTTAGAATGCTAACAGAAATCCCCACATAAGCACAGTAAATAGACCCAAGTCAGCTCTGTGCAGTAATTGAGTTACTGGCAAGATTACTGCAGTTTACAGAAGATATTCCGTGACATACAGGGGAACCCTGACTTCCATGGACCGTTTTAACATCGAATATAAAATATCTTCTTCAACGTCTTTCAAGTTTTTTCATTCTACGGTTGAAACAAAATTTCAGGAAACAGGATAGCGCTCCACTCTGGATCAAGGTGGCATCTTGCCTCGGGATAAGAAAACCAAACAGAGAGGGGCACCAAGGGGAACCGTCGGGGATGTGAGTTACACGTGGCGAGGAGATCTACGCGAGAGTCAGGCTTACCCAGAGCAGATTAGAAACGGCATTATCATCTGTCAATGCTCCTTCTTCCTACAGGTTAAAACAAATAGGAGACACTGCAGAGGGCTGGAAGGGTAGGATCGGGTTATGGTGTCACAATCGTCTTCGAGAACTCTGTGCTGGGTTCCAGGAAAAGCATGCACATGCCCACAAGACCAGGTGGCACAAACATCAAGTGAACTCATCACTCGTCAGTGGGATAATAATCTTTAATTTGGGGGTCATACCAACAGCCTTCCTTGCCCTCTTAGCCTCGTTCCTTCAACTGACTTCACGCTCTTGAATTGGGATTTCGAATTTCAATGACAGAGCCAATCAGGACACGAATGTGGCGGACTGATCTCCTAGAATTTTCAAGGACTTGTTCTGGGGACAGCATAGACCTTAGCTTGCTTCACTGACCTGACACGCTGACGGAAGCAGAGCCAGATATCAAATCCTGGTCTGTGACTCAGCTGTGGACTCGGGGCTGTAACCACAAACTCTATACAGGGTTTTTATTTCCTGAAAAAGTCTGAAACACTGATGATTATCTTGACCCAAGGGCACAGGAGTCACGTCTCTGCCTTAAATACTGAAGATGCCAAAATGGGGCTGGAATTTTAACTAATTTGGTGCAAATTTGGTGCAAATACATAACTGCAATTTAGTTGAAACAAAGAGACGCCTGCCAAATCCCTTTTCTTTCGAACTTGGCTTCATTTCATCTCTCTCACCCTTGGGACGGGATAAGTTACTCTGAAGGAAACTGTCCACATACCATGCTCCAGTGGACACATTCCCTGCACTACAAGCCTGGCCGTACCTACAAACCAATGGGCTTTGCCATCTTTAGAACTAATTCTATACACTACAAGGGCAAAAATGTGTAAGTCAGGTTAGCAATGCCCTAAACCACGAACAGGAGGAAGGGAAGAGGCACGGCGAGAGAGAGAAAACCCAAGCTGTTCGTCGTAGGAAACGACAGGGTCCGCCAGGTAAACGATTAGCACTGTTAAGCTCCAAATCGTCAATCCTGATTTCGGGGGGATAAATTTGGAAAGCAAGGAACTGATGTTAAGTGACATCAGCTCTTGAGACATGACTGATCTTTCAGAAGGGAAAGGAAAACGCTAACTAACCTAAAATCTAACCTCAAATCTATTCATGGACCAAAAGAGTATTTTCTTCCATATAGGACCCCCGGTGAGATGCGGGTTAGAGCACCGAAACTTTGTTTTGTTTTGGGACAAACCCTTTGACAGAAACAAAAACTGTTTTAGATTTTCAAGGCATCCTTTACATCATTTTTTTTAATGTGGCCGCATGACAATCTCTAATTACTCGTGTGGCTCGCATTATATTTTTACTGGACAGCATGGATTTTCACAGGGGAAGTGATTTATATAGAGGCCGGTCTCCATCTCCTGCTTCCTCCGCTTCTCCACAGGCTGTAACTCGTGGGACCCTGCTCACTGCACACAAAAGCTCGAGGAGGCCAAAGGGTGAAATGTTTCGTAACCACGAATATGTGCATTTGATGAACTCAGAAACTGTGCGGGAAGTGATGAGCTGACTGTAAATCTAGTCCCTTGTCCCTTGGTGCAAAAGATGGAAGGTTCCAGAGCCTGTGCCCCTAGCAAGTCTAGCTCCAGCCCAGGCAGCAAGCTCCCATCTGCATGGAGCACGTGTCATGAATGTCCTTCCTTCTCCAGAGAAGCGTCTGGACACCAGCAAGCCCTGGCCATGTCTCTAGCAACGCCCCCCCCCCCCCCCACCCGCCGCCCCGGGGGACTGTCTTAAGGCAGATCAGGTTCACCGCGGCTCTCCTGCTTCATCTGAGCTGGCGAAGGCGTGGCTGAAATACACGGCCTGCCCTTGGGAAGACACGAAGCTAAGGGCTTATCAGAGGCCATGGGAAAACCACCCGACCTCAACAGAACCTGCGGTTTCCCCATGCCTGCTACAAGAACTGGAAATAGGTGGGCTTATTTTAACTTCAAAGAGCTTATTGTCTTGGGCTGAAGTGAACTAGGTCACTCAGCAGGAGAGCGACAGTGAGTTCACTGCTGGTGCAGAACCCGCCGCATCCGTGAGCCCAAGACACCACTTCCCACTCAAGCCAGGGGCAACCGCAGTCACCTCCTCCCATCTCTCGCCTCCTGAGACCCTCTGCCTAGTGTTAAGGCCGTTCTGTTCTCACCCGCTACTCCCAGCCTCTGGGTTACCCAGCCTCGCATGATCTCTGTCTCCAAAGTGGGCAGAGCACTGAAATCGATTCCACTGATCACGAGGGCTCTACCTGGCTTTGTGTCTTGCAGCTTTACTTTTCACCGTGCCGTGCGGGACCTGCTAGGGAAGGTTTCTTTGCATCTTTTGACATGACCAAGAATGAAGCGCTAAAGTTATGTGTGAACCAATGATTTCAAATCAAGTTTTACATAAAGTTTGTGGGCAGTGGGGATCAGTGATTTGAGGGACAGAGTTTTCTTTCACTTCCGGGTCTCATTCTGGAAACCCAGATTTCCTGCATAGGTGCTGTAACATCCAATTGGATTTGAGATCTTTACAAATGGCTCAGCTTTAACTGTCTTTAGTCATTATCTTTAATGTCATGTCTGTCTCAAAAAAGAGAATTCAAATTGCTGTTTCAGTTTAACCTATGAAAACACAGGGGTGCCACAGGAAACAGTGTCAGAACTCTCTCCTCGCAGCCCTGTGGACACACCTCCTCTTAATGTAAGTTTCTGAACGCCTGAAGGTCACATTCATCATTTCTTTCTTCCACGGATGCGTATGAAATTGTTTTAGATTAGAAGGGGTCCAGGTGATCATCTGGTTGTAAGTATGTTGTTTTCCTTTTTGTTTGAAGACTTTTGATCCTAGAAGTTGGCCAGTGGGAGTGTGTTACACCATCTACTTTGCCCCCAGCCAGCAGGTGCATTGCCAATCACAGGGCCATGCAGTGGGCAAGTCACCATCCGCTTTCAAAGTGTGCACTGACTGGTCAAAGCTGGTCATCATTACTAGTAATTTAACAATTACATTTGCCTATGAAGAAATGCTTGCCCGTATCAACAACAGTGTATTACTTTTCTCGAAACTTGTAATGTACTTTGCAGTACCTTTTCAATGAAAGGCTTACCTGCTCATCATGAAACATGTCTTTAATTATGAAATAAGTCCTCACCGACCACAGCATGTCCTTCTCTTGTATACTCCTGTTTTCAACCTCAGCATAGGACATTCAAGCCCATATTTTATATGCAACTTAGAAACGGTTAGCGGTCAATGACAGTTTTTCATTCTAAAGACTTTGATAACATTGTAAAGTCAGACTTCATTTAAGAAGGTCTGAAACCCAAGTAAAAGTGCACACTTCCAAATTTAGGAACTTGCTTGCTGCTGCATTAGGCACGTGGTGCTGTTCACAGTTCTAGAACATCTCAAGACTTTACCTGGTGATCCACTGAAGCCGCTGTAGGACAGGCGTTAAGTGTGGACCCTCGTGGCAAGACAGTGCTATGCTGCCCGGGGTAGTAACCAGCTAAGTTATGCATGCTCGCCTGGTGGATGCACGTCCAAGCGTGGTGTTAGTTAGAATGATTTTCCCGTGCACGGACAACGTTACCTTCTTCTTGAGCGACTGTCCCGCTTCTTGGATGTGCACGCTGCTGGTGACGGACGCTTTGCCATACTCCTGCTTCCTGTTAAGCCTGTTTCTCCAGTCTTCCTCACCACTCTTCTTCAACAGTGCTAATCTAAGGGGAAGACACGCCGACCAAAAAGAGTTCAGCACCAGCCCTTCCCGGTACCAGAACCACAGTTTAAGTCACCCAGAAGCCTTTGCCCAAGAAATGACCACAGCTGCCTAATTTGAATGAATGTCACTTATTCTGAAGAAAGTCTGTCTGGAAAAATAGTACAGATGACTATATTATGTAGATTATTATATTTTCTAAGATGGCCCCAACAGTCTTAAAATCGGATTGAAATGCAAAGCTGAAAACTGACTTTCCCAGATAAAAGAGGCAACATCATTCTACCAAAGGAATATCTCTGTTTTTTTCCTTGCCTTTGGGCTGAGAGCAGGAAGGAAAATAAAAGTAAACGTCCCCAGAGAAAAATGTGTTCGAGCGATCCCTCCTGGTCACTTGATGAATTAACATTTAATGACTAAAGCTGGATAGCAGAAATGGGTTTAAACATCTAAAGCTATTGACAATCTCTGAATATCACATGTTTTAATTACAGGTAAAAGATGATGTTAAGACGTCCTGTATTCTAAGTCCTGTTCTTTTCTTCCAAATGAACTTGGTCTTTCCAGTCTGCCTTCTTAATACAGAAACTTCTCTAGAAACCCATTTTAAAGATTATCATTTCAACTTTCCTCAGGGGAAAGCTATATACAAAAACAGAATCTAATTAACTGAGGTTTTTACCTAACCTACTTTAGCTCAACTATGGTGTGACTTGATAAAAAGCTGCTTGGATGTTAAAATCTATGAAAGGCTATTCTCATGGACATGAGGCTCTTTCAGTCTTGGGCATTTAAGTTGGACAAACCCAGGAAAGATAAAAGGCACGAAAGTGGTGATCATTAAACTCGTTTGAGCTGATGCTCAAACAATTTAAACATTAGGGAAAACAACGATTGGACTCCTTTCCCTTATGGTGAGTCTGCTGGGCCTTTTAAACATTCATTAATGCGTGTCCATAAAGAGTGTATTTTGAGCGACACATCAGCGCTCATTTGGCTGTTAACTCCTGTCAAGTAACCTGGTCTCCGTTCCTTACTGGTCACAGTGGGAACTGAACTAGATGGTTTCTAAGGGCCCTTCTACCGAGTGTCCTGACTCCATTAAATATCTGAATTGGAGATGGGATGAAATATATCATACTCCACGATAAAGGTTTAGCTAAGCAAATAAGAAAACAGATTTTGCAGTAAATATGACTCCATGTACATCTACAAATTCATACAGAATCATACTGTATATCTGGATTCGCTCAGTCAAATAATGGAAAGCAAGCTATAAAGAACTCCCCAAGGCGTTCAAGGGGGGCAAGGGCTTCAAACCCCGGACCTCTCCCCTTTCCCGACCTCTTCCTTTTCCTTCCCTTCCCTTCTGCTATGTGACAGCAGATAAGACCCAACATTCACTCCACAAAGCTGGTATAAGGCCGCCTCATTTACCTGTGATATTGTGATTTATAATAAATATATACTTGGTCTTTGCCCCCTTTCCTGGCACAGAGCTCCTGCAACTGCTGGAATTTCCTGAATGATGAGAGTGGTAATGCTATCTTATGTGGATGAGGTGACTTTTGGAAGCATCTAAGTGTGGGCTTGTTGCCAGGAGAACCAACCCTGTGATTAGAGGGTTGGAACTTTCAGTGCCCCCCCCTGCCCCGCTGACCTCCAGGGCGGAGGAAGGGGCTGGAGATTAACTACATCATTGGCCATTGGTGATTTAGCTCAATCAGGCCTATGCAATGAAGCCTCCATAAAAGAGCCAAGAGGACAGGTTCCGAGAGTTCTTGGGATGCAGGCAGGCGGAGGTCTGGGGAGGGTGGTGCCCCTCGTGAGGGCATGAAACTCCACACCATCTCCTCACACCTCGCCTGTGCGTCTCTTCCATCTGGCTGTGCCTTAGTTACCTTCTCTGATAATAAACGTGAAGTCTAGTAAATAAATGTATTCCTCTGAGTTCTGTGAGCCACTCTAGCAAAGTAATTGAGTCCAAGGAGAAGGTTGTTGGAACCTCCAGTCTGTAGCCGGTTGGTAGGTCAGAAGCACAGGTGACCGCCTGGACTTGTCACTGGTGTCTGCAGAAAGGGGGAGGGGCGGTGTTGGGGGCCAGGGCGCCTACCCTGTGGGGTCTGCTGCTGTCTCCGGGTAGACAGCAGCAGAACTGGGTGGAACTGCAGGACACCCGGCTGGTGTCAGACGATGGCTTGATGGGGAGGGAAAAAATCCACACTGGAAACCAGAGCCAGAATCTTATGTCTAAGACCCTCCTTGCTCTCATTTAGCCCCGAAGTCTATAATCTACGATGTCTGGCAACACTCTGCATCTACAAGGGCTGGTTCATGTACTTGGAAACAGATTCTAATTTCCTTTAAGGGTTTCCATCTAAATGCCAGACTATATAAAGACTACGATTTATCTTTCCTCCAATTATTCTGAGTGAGTCAGTTTTATTCTAACAGGAAAAAATAATCAAATAAAATCAAATCATGAAAAGAAATCATGAGTCTTTGCACGCTGCAGTAGAGCTGTCAAAGCGTCTATAAAGGAGACTTCCAAAAGGTAAGCATGCCAGTACCACCCAAATGAAGATGTATTTCCAATTCCTCATCTTGTGAACGTGGACATTCATCTCATGGATACTCTCCTGACCGCTCAGAACCAGCTCTGACTTCACCCTTGACCTAGACCAGTAGTTATTCATCTTGGTTACCTTACCTTTGTAATCAGATTAGAGTCCAAGTGATTTCAGGGAAATTAAAAAAATCAAATGCAGCCTCAGAAGTTGCGTTTATTAAAAAGAATGCACTATGGTCTTTAAGGGCATTCTCAAAAATAAGGTCCCAAACGTCTGAAGCCATGCCAACATCATCTAAATAATCACGTGGCTACCCTGGTGGCTGCACGGAGGAAGGGAAAACTGATTTAGAAAAAGGCGAAGTATGGATCTGTAATCGCTCTGTAGTCCACCGCATACCCACTCTGCTGACCTGCTCAGCAACCTCTAAGACACTGGATATTGTTCCGAATGAGACAGGGGTGCACACACAGGCCAAGGATGTCACTGACCCAGGTCACCTGCATGTCACTGGGGCAGGGAGCTCTGGTTCCAACCCCGGCACATGCTGGCTTGTTTCACCAGTTGTGTGGAAGCTGACCAGGCACGTTTTCGCTCTCATGTGTTCGGAACTGCACTGTAATTCTGGCTTTTTTATATATTTCCCCCCTCTCCTGGGACAGCCTTCAAAGAATTCCTCCATTCCAACAGCCTGAAATCTTGCTATTAGATACGCTGGCAGGGTCATCCTCAGGAACTTCCAAAGACTACAGAGCAACCAAAATAATACGGAAGGGGCGGTGCTTCAGTGGAGCCCACCTGGTATCAGGCCCAGCCGGAGCCTGCAGAGTGCAAGTGACGGAAAACAAGCAACACGCACTGAAACATACATGTATCATTCCTGTCCACTTAGATTTCCGGCCTGGTGTTGAACAAGCTGAGGAGGGCGGGTGCCTTCTCTCCTGCGATCTCATGACGCTCCTGAGTCCCCGCAGACCACCGTGCGCTGCAGAGGGCTGGGGTGGGTCGGGGGCAAGCGTCTGGCCCTGCACCTACCATAAATTACTGCCTATGCAGCTCAAACAGCTGTCGGCACTTTTAACGTCCACCAAGTCCAAGTGCTACTTGCAGGGCTGGGATGTTGAGCGCCTGGGCATCTGCTTAGTCTGAGGCTGAGTTATTCACCCCAAGGCCTGGCCGGGGCCACCGTGATGGGTGCTTGCCAGGCCACTGGGGAACCGGCTCTGCCTCCAGCCACAGCCCATGCTTTCCCAGCAGGGAACACTGGCCCGAGGAGGGCTGTGTCAGCAGCAGTGCTGACAGCCCTGCTCCACTGCAACAGGTTTTGCAGGCTCACGGCAGCCAGGGCTGGGTCAGAGCACGGGCCGGCAAACCGAGTGCCTCTAAGACGCAGTCCTCTTTTCTCCTCCCTCCTTTAAAAATGCCCCCTCATTTCAGAGGATCGCGGACACCACACAGATAAAGCTGAACAGCACGGGTTAGTCCTCAGATCGGATCTTGGCCTTGGCTGGTTTATAGGCTGGAGGAGTGAACTAATATGTCTTTTATATGAGGTCAAATCAAAGCTCAGAAAAGGAGGCAGCAAAGGAAGGACACCTCTGTCCGTAATGCCAACACAAATCCGGGGCCCTCCAGTGCCTGAAATCTCTGGGCCGCAAGGTAAGAAACTCGAGTCTGACTGGGTGGAAGGTGGGGCTCGCGGGGAACACAGGGGGACCCCAGCCAGGCCCTATAAGGCAGGAGTCTGCAGGCTCAGCCAGAGGCATGGGCGGCCTCTTCAGCATTCCTGGGAGTTCAATACATCCTTACGCTCCATCAAGTTCCCGGTGGAAGGACGGCTCTTCTGCCTTTTTTAGTCATCTCCTCCCCCCGAAAATGAAAACACAGAGCAGTTGTTTCAGTAACGGTGGAAAAAAGATTTCTAAAAGCCTGATAAACTTCTAAAGAGGTGTCAAAGGTTTTATCCCTAAATAACACAAAATATATTCGATTTACCATGGTTTTCAAAGACGTGTCCCACGAGGGACAGTTTCAACCCAAACCACGTAGGCAGTTACAAAACAGTGGTTTTATTAATCCAATGGGAAGAGCAGAACATATCCTTAACCTGATGTTAGTTATGATCCAAACTTGACGCTCGAGATGTCAGAAAAGCAGAACATATCCTTAACTTGATGTTAGTTATGATCCAAACTTGACGCTCGAGATGTCAGAAAAGATGAAAGAAAAGGACCTTTTAGATACGTTTCCCCGACCGTCAAACATGTTCTAAAATAGGAAGGTATGGAGGATTTCCTCTAATTTCTCAGTTGCTACCCTGTCGTAAGTCTTAGTTTACATCTACGAAATGGGGATAGCATTGCCTCCTTCGAAGGGCTGTCTTCAGCCCTCAAGAAGGTCACACAGGGGAAATGACTTGGGCAGCCTAGGAGCCTCGGTGGTCCTCCGTACGGAGGACTTAAGATGCTCAAGTCCTGAGCCGGAAAGACAGACGCACAAGATCAAGGAAGGCAGAACCACATCCTCAGGCTGCAGCTGCTTAGAAGAAACGATGAAGGAAACTGACAAAGTCCCGTCACTACTTCTGAAGAGTCTGAAACATGAAAGTGAAATTTGAAACAAGTGAAGCGAAGAACACGTGAGTTGAGGAAATTAGTACAGAAGGAGGGTGCGCTCTTCCGAGCACTGCTGTCCAGTTAGAAGTTCTGCCCTCTAACCGACATCCCCCCGTGAGCACACGCGTCAGCTGCTGAAACGCTGACCTGAACACACGGCAGCCTTGTCACGTGTACTGAGGGGAAGAGTTGACGACCAGCCCCTGGGGGTGGTCCTATTGGCCACGTGGCCCCAGAGGCCACTGGAATTCAACCTCTCCTTCCGCGAAATGAGGCGGTCAGAGGAATTAGAATAAGGTTTAAAAGTTCTGTTTTATGTCATCTCAAAAAAGGAAAGCCCAAATGAATATAAGAAGAGCATTCTTATTTTTAATGGTCAAGCTTCATTATTTTATTTTAACAGAAGGGAGTAATAGAGACCCCCGCCCTTGGGGAAAAGCTATTGCATATGGCCCGTAAAGATATATAGCTTTAGCAAAGTACAAACAAAAGTACCATCAACATGGGGGGGGTAAGATCTCTGGCAATATATTTTGTTTTGGCATAATTTATTACAAACATAAATGCTAAATAAAGTGTCCCTCCTCCTTTGTTAAATGTACAGTTTGACAATTAAACTGAATAGCTGAAAATTTAAGAAGCATTCTCACGATCACGCTTCTGGACACGATGGGACCAGCAGCCCGTTGGATCTGTGAGAAGCGCCACCTCCCACCAGCCAGGAGGTCCGAGGTCCGTGTGTACGCGGTCGGCTTTGAACACCCTTCCAGGCAGCTCACAGCAACCTTACAGCCACCCTTCATCTCCTCAGACACCTACAAAGCCCGGGTTAGGGAGAGGCACCTTTACCACATCTCGCGTTTTTTAAAAATTACAATTTTACAGCAGGATTAAAACTGTTTTCAGAAAGAGAGAAACTAAAAATTCACTAAAAACAGGCAAGTGAACCAAGAATGACTGCATAGCAGATAGGACATCTGATGAAGTTTTTTTGTGTAACAGACAGAATGTACCCCAAGATGGGGAATCTCTTTAAAAGCCTTTGAGAGAAGGGGTATATTATTATTTTCTACTGGAATCTTACCCCAAGGATGTTTTCTGATGGGTAAAGCATCAGAACTTGTGTATAAGTGGATACTTACCATTATTTCCCTTAAATGGTACCTCGTCCTTCTCACCTAACCAGTTATCAATAGTTGGGTCTCTGGAGGGTGTGGAGAAGAAAAGGGAACCCTCCTACACTGTGGGTGGGAATGTAAATTGCTCCAGCCACTATGGAGAACAGCGTGGAGGCTCCTCAAAAAACTAAAAATAGAGCTACCATACGATCTGCAATCCCACTCCTGGGCATATATCCAGAGAAAACTATAATTCGAAAAGATCCATGCACCCCTATGTTCACAGCAGCAGTATTCACAGTAGCCAAGACATGGAAACAACCTAAGTGTCCATCAACAGATGAATGGATAAAGAAGATGTGGTACATGTACACAGTGGAATATTACTCAGCCATGAACAAGAATGAAATAACGCCATTTGCAGCAACATGGTTGCGGCTAGACATCATCATACTAAGTGAAGTAGGTCAGACAAAGAAAGACAAATATTATATGATATCACTTATATGTGGAACCTAAAAAATAATCCAATGAGTTCATTTACAAAACTGACTCATAAAAAACAAACTTATGGTTGTCAAAGGGGAAAAGTGGGGGGGGGGATAAATTAGAAGTATGGGATTAACATAGACACACTACTATATATAAGATAAACAAACCCTACTGTACAGCACAGGGAACTATATTGTACATCTTATAATAACCTATAATGGAAAAGAATCTGAAAAAAATGTACAGGTAACTGAATCACTTTGCTGTACACCTAAAACTAACACAATGTTGTAAATCAACTATACTTCAATTTAAAAAAAAAAAGTGAGGTATCTGGGATCAAACCCTCTTTGAGCCAGTTTCTGTGGAGAGGACTTCATTCCAGAATGGGCCAAACTGCTTCCCTGATCCAAGTGTCACTCCCTGTATTTCGCTCCACTCCTTTGGCCCCAACACCCACGCCTCCTCAGTCTGGCCAGTGCCGCCCAGAGCAAGAAAACTCCTGAACAGTGGAGGTGCTAAGGAGGGATCAGCGTGGGCGGAACCATGCTTCTGCCAATCAAATTGGGAAATTCACGAGAACATTCCGGACCCAGTCCTCCTGTCACTCACATCCTCCGCTAAAGGCTAACACGGAAAATACAACCCCAAATATTTCACTCCGATTCTTTGTATCTGTCCCCTTTATCTCCTCTGAACCCTCCGTGACTCTTTGAATGAAATGAGCGCTCAGTGTTATTTAATCCTCAAATGTAGTCTTTCATAGCTATTACCTGATAGGAAATGTCTAGATGCAGTGCAGAAGAGTCGCCCATTTTACTTTCTGTGAGATAAACACAACTCAGATTCTAATCCCGAGGATTTCTGTCCTAAATGTTAATTGTTATCCATTCCCTCCGCATATAATTTACACTGACAAACAGTCACAAGCAGTGGACACGTTCAATTTCAAGCCATGTGTATCTGAAAGGGAAAGAGCCCAGATCTCTGCTCCCGTCACTGGCTGGTCAGAGAACCGAGTATAAAAAAAGAAAACAGAAGCACCAACAAAAGAAGCAGGCAAAAGCCTGTTTCTGTTTGTCTCCTCGTCTGAGTCTTGAAGCGGCATCTCCCAGCGTCAGGAAACCAGGCATGGGGATAAACGCGGTTTCCTCTCAGATGCCCTGAGAGCACAGTCCCTCTGGTAGCTGGATTCATGAGTTTCTCTCTCCGCCCATTCCTCAGATCTTTTTCTAAAAGTAAGTTGTACGACGCCCTCCCACCAGTAGAGTTCCTTCTCAATCATTAAATCTCGTTACCTTTCTTTAATGGACATGGTTTTGCTGGGAGAGTCGAGGATGCCCTCCGCCGCTGGTGCTTTGATCTCTTCAGCAGCAAACATTGCGCACGGACTCCGACAGCGCTTCTCCTGCGGCTGTTCAGAGGGATCTTGCTGCTTCCAGGACACGGGGGCTGCAGTCTGAGCGACTGGTCTCCCGGCAGCTGCGCCTGTCTGCTCAGCAGTGAGATCCAGGAACTCTGCCGCTGGGAAGCAACGGAGCCCTGTCAGCACTTACTCCCCTGCGCAAGCATTCTTCGAGCCCTTCACCCCGACCCCGACCCCGGATGACCCGCACTTGGAGTTCAGTCCGTGGGCACATGGCAGGCTACCCAATCCACTTGGATTTATGCAAATCTAGGGCATGCTCTAGTCCCTGAGAAAACCAAACTTCCCCGTGGATGACTCCACCCAGCGACTTCTTTTGTGACAACTGGTCTTTTCCTGCGTGCGACACACAGGAAGTCGGTTTGGACTACACACTGCAGAATGTTTCTACGCCTCCAAGACAATACTTTGACATTTCACATGGGTCAGACTCCCAAAGCAAAGCCACTATTATAATTGACACACTATCATTTCATGGAAATGCAGAAAGAGAATTACAGTCCCACGCAGCACGGCTTGCCAGTCTGCACGAGAAGGATCTAGGAAGAGAACCTGAAACCCAGAGACTGGGCTCCAGCCCTATCCCCTATATGCTCACCCAGCCCGGGACCTTTGGGGTCACCAATTTCTAAAAGGGGCCAGAAGAGCTAGGGGTTCACAAGGCTGTCGTGTCAGTTAACGTGACAAAAGTCATCAAAAACCCTTATCAAGATGTGGGAAAGCGCTTCAGGTATTTTTATGGCAGAAACGTTGATGAGTCCACCAAACAAGCCGGGTCCAAGAGGAGGGTGCGATTCACACTGGACTTTCAATCAACACTTAACACTTAGTTGTCAACTGCCTTCATAATTCAGTTAAAAGCAATCCCAAACACACGCGACCCGCCAAGCAGAAAGGAAAGGAGCAGTAAGTGGTAAGTTACCTTTCAGCGAAAACTTCCTCTTCGTGACATTCTCCACATCCACCTTCTCTTCAAAGAGCTGCCTGTCCTTCCAGTCCGGGCTCCCCTGTGCGGTGCTTTGTGCAGTGGAAAATTCCTTCGGTTCATCACCGAACTGAGCCGCGGGAGGATGGGCGAGCTCCAGGCTTCCCCTTCTCGGAACAGCATAGATGGGCTCCTTGTGGCCATTTCCTTCCCGGACTCTGCTAAGCATGGGGTAGGATGGCTCTGCTTCCTCCAAGGACCCGTACTTCGTAACACCACCATCTCCACCTGTCAAGACTCCCTTGCTTTCTGTCTCTTCAAATTCTCTCGACATTCCTTTGCTCCCACCAGCCTCTACCGAAGACTGCCAGCCCTGGGATTTCAGGATGCTTCTAACTGGAGAGTCTGAACTTTCTAGCGAAGACGGAAACTTCTGCTCAGCGGCACCGGAGCTGTCATCCAGCGGTGGCTTTGTCCGAAGATTCCCTGCGTACATGGGGGTGACGGTAGACGCCGGGGTGGACACAGATGTGTTAACAGTGGGGCAGAAAGGGCTGAGCTTGCCACTTTGCACCTGGGAGGACACAGTTCAAAAGGAAAAGGCTGATGTAAAAACACCACCTAGGGAACTCCCTGGCGGTCCAGTGGTTAGGAACTCCGCACTCCCAATGCAGGGGGCCCGGGGTGGGGGTTGATCCCTGGTCAGGGAACTAGATCTGCAGCTAAAGATCCTGCACGCCGCACCTCAGACCTGGTGCAGCCAAATGAACAAACAAACATTAAACAATAAGAACACCGCCTATGCACACACTGCCGTATGGATTGACGCGGATGGAGACACTGCACTTGGGGCAGTTTTCCTGCTTCTCTGGGTGAGAAACCAATCCTAGACGTAGCTGTACAGATGCGTCTCGTTAATCAAATCATCTGGGTGAAAAGCAGGTCATGCGCCCTATTTTTCTCCCCGAAAGGGACCCAACTCAGATGATTTCAGCCATGATGCGAACAAGAGAAGAGATCCATCCTCGGCATGGTTATATCCTCCTTAAGAACGAAGTTATTACCAAGTAACGACAGGTAACATAGTTTACAGGTAGACGCCCTAACTATACGCTAACCTCAGAGGGACACCGTGTTCCCATCTTTTAAGGACATACGTGCGAATTGGAGCTGGGTCACAGGCCACCCACCTGTTCCACCTCTCCAAGCGTGACCGGTTGGGTTTGATAGCGAGCATTCATCCTCCTGTGTCTCACATCTAATCTGTTCCGCGTTGAAATCGCTTTTGAGACCGGCTGGGACAGTTTGTTAAACAAGGCCAACTTCTCCGCTAAGCTCAGGGTGGAGATGTCAGGTTCTCCTTGCTCAGCAGAATCTTTGCCCTCATTCGCCTGGTCTCTGGCTAACGCCTTCTGGTGAGCAGATGCCTGCAGTCTGAAAGGGGGCAAAAGTCAACCACACACAGGGAGACAAACAGAAGCCCACTGCCAAGTGTGTCTGTTAACTTTCTTCAAGGTGTCACTTCAATTGGAAAAAGGGCGTATCTTTCCCGGCAGCTGGTTAGCTATTAACAAGACGACAGCGTAGGCTGGAGACCCTCGCATGGTCAATATCACACAGAGCAGACTTTCAGCTCTGAATTATTTCTAAAAATTGAATTGCCTATTTAAGGAATGAAAGTCGCCTTGGTATACCTTATCTTGGAGAGCTGAGCTGTACTGTTAGTATCAACGATAAATACGGCTAAAGGGAGTCCGCAGACATCACCTACTGCATATTTAGACATTATCTAAAGGTGTGGTTCAGCAGGTGGTCTTTACATTTTAAATAAATAGGAAATAACACAGTCATTCTATCAACAGCGCTATCTACAACACAGGGTTTTGAGTTTCACTTGCTAAACACAAATAGCTTAATTGTAAAGATTCTCTCCCTCTTTTTAGTCTAGTATTTTCTCTCATAGGTTTCTACCTGTCTCCTGAAAGGTAGTTAAATCTGAAATTCCAGGTAACTTGCAAAGTGAAGGAAATGTCGGGGCTGATAAATCCCTCCCGCTTCCAGGTAGAGGAGAAGCCTTCTAGTTACCGGGTCAGTTCATCTTTGAAGGTCTAAGACAATGTCCCTTCTGCCACTGGAAAATCTAATTCTAAATCCAGTGAAAAATATATTCTGCCTCGACTCTGATTAACCAGCGCCTTACAAGTTGTCCCAGACGAGAGCAGTGTCAGTTTTCCAGGGCACAGTGAGGATGGGAGTAAGGGGACCTGAGTCTTGGCATCTTTCCTGAGGTCCAGCAAAGAACTAGGAATGATGGCAACCCGCTTCCCCAAAGAGAGCCCCGCTTCTGGACGAGGCCAGCTCTACTTCTGCACTGTCATTTTCCTTCTTTTAATTTTAGCTTTAGCCTTTGCATTTGGCCCAAGATAATAAAACAGAGGGGATATTTACGTGCCTTAAGGACATCATTTTAAAACACCACCATTGAAAACATAACAGTAAAACAGTAAAACATCTAAGTTCAGACACAATAAACTGTTACTGTCCCAATCCCCAAATATAACGGCATTGTCTCTCTATCCATTAGAAACAGGTAGGATTGTTTTTAAACATGTATTTATGTCTAGAAGTGATTAAAAAAAACTAGGTATTATCAGACTTTCAACATTCAGGTTAACGTCCTATTTTTCTGTTAATCTTTAGTAAGTGCTAGTGTTTTAGATGAAGAATGAAACTTTTTAGGGATGACCAGCGTTATGAAAAACAAACAAAACAAACGGGTAAGTGGGTTAGTGGGATCCGAGTTCCAAGACATAATGAAAGGCCGTGGATGAAATGCTGTCATATACAGGCCGACGTGAAGTCCCCAGGGTGACAAAGCAAAATGCCCCACGTTCCCTGGGACAACTCCTTGTTTGTCAGACAAACGACAGGCATTGAAGACCTGGAGATGCACCTCTGCCCTCAGGGCGACATGCAGCTACTTCTGTCCAGTACCTGGCAGGCTGCCCGGGGCTCTTAGCTACAGTGGGACTAGGATGTCTTGTCATTACAGGGTGGGTGGCCACAGAGCACGAAGCAGGGGTAGGTTCGCTTTAAAACCAATTGCCAAAGATGGAACATTCGTAAGGAGAGAGAAGAAAAGAAGCATTAAGGAAGGTGTAGTTTTCAATTCAGAAACATTAAATCAAAAAATATTGGAACGAAATCCTTTGCTCATTTCTTAGGGAAAATCACAAAAGAACTTGAAAAGCAATTACAAACTTCGGAAATAAGAGACAGAGGTGACCAAAGTCAGTGGAATAAGGATAGGTTTTCAGAGCTTGGAAAGGATTTAGAATATTTAGAATAAGTTCCCGGTTTAAAAAAAAAAAAAACTTTAAAGAAAGCCAGTATTAACCAACACCAGCAAAGCAGTAGGTTGTGTCCGTGTTTTACAATGTTGTTCTAAGCTATTTTTAGAGTCAGGGTCCTCGTATAACCTATAAGCACATCAAAGTACATTCAGCGAGTCTGACAAGGGGATAATTCTTGCTTATATTTACTGTTTTGCTCCCAGGGGTAGCTGCTTCTTATTTTACAATAGCTGCTCAAATATTAAAAACAAAAACAAAAAACTGATTTGCTAAGAGTTCCCAATGAATACAAGATGTACTTGTCCACAAATACACAGAGAAGTGAAGGGAGTTAGGGCAGCTAAGTGAACAGCAGGTTCACAGTTGGGCTGTTGATGCCCTCGATGAGATGAACTTCATTTTTTCAGGAAGGGTGTGTATATGTGTGTGTCTGGGGGGAAAACAATTTGAAAAAAACTGGTAAAAGTTTTCACTTTAATGGAAGCAGTAATCCCTGGAGGAATTACTTTGGGAGATTCATTCTGAACACATTGGGACAATGCTCAAAACCTACCTCCCACGGTTTGGAAAGTTATCAAACTTCCAATTAATCTTTAAAAATTCGTGATTATTTAAAAACAAATCAAGAGAACCCTTATCTTTTTGAGATACAGACTGAAATATTCATGGCTGAAATGATACCTGGGGTTTGCCTGAAAATACTGCAGCAGGAAGTGGGATGTGGGTGAGAATACAGGTAGAGCAAGGGGGGCCGGGGGTCGTTGGCCGTAGGGACTGAGTGACGAGGACATGAAGGCTCATGATATTACCCCATCTACTCTTCTGATTTAAATTTTCCATTGCAAAGAGATAAAAAAAATGCACAGGCAAAAAGAAATTAAACAAAATTCCTCTTCATGTTCTTCTAGGAGATACAATAGGTAACACATCCCTTTACAAAGTTCAGAGACACCAGAGCAAGGAAAATCCCTAAACACCTACTTCTCCGTGGCTTCTAACTGAACCGTCTTCCGACCTCCTCATTTTAAAAGTCTTTAAATCTTTCTTTAAAAAGAAGACCTTACAGCCAAGGCCCAAAGGCCCCAAGGGCACTTACGTGGCTGCAATGACCACCTCCTCGGTGGTGACAGGCTGCGTGTGGGATCGGTCCTGCAGACGCCGCAGCCTCTGCTCTACGGCTGCATTCCTGGAGCGGCGCTTCGGAACGTTCTTCTCGTCAAATGACTTTTCCATTTCCTGAGATTGGAAACAGTGTGGATCCTGATAAGTTGGGGGAAAGGGAGTCGGGGCTGCAGAATGTCGCGACTCTGTTCCCCTGCAGGACCTAGAGGAGGGGCACCCCGAGAGGCAGCATCGGCGTCAGCAGCGCACACGCCAGCCACACCGGAGGAGAGAAGCGCAGGTGGGCCCAGGGCCGGCGCAGGCAGCAGGCTGGCCGCGGGGCCGCCCACAGAGGTGACGGCTTCTCCGACAGCCCTTCAGCACATCTTACCCTGAAGAGCAGCCTCTTCGCAGCAACGCTCAGCCTGGCTCGCTCATCCACCTTCTCTTCATCTGTAAAAGGTCACAGGTGAAAACTGGATGTCATTAGAAAACGTAGGGAAAGCCCGTGAAACGTTTCCCAGGGCTGACCTGGAAATCCTCTGAATGTGAGAATTCTTAGATATACTAAAAATGACAACAGGCAATACTTTCCCCTTGGCGGGGGAGGCTATCCTTCTGCTTCTGAAAAGGTACTAGTTCCCACTGCAATTAACCAAACGGAGCTCCTGTCTGGGCCATAATTTTCTACTACAATATTTGACTTAAGTATAGATATTATGGAACTAAGAAGAGATTTTATGGAAGGAACTTCTCTTCTTTATTGTTAAATAGTAACAAGAAAGCAACAAGAAAAGTCTGCTTCTTCGATTCCAATCAGTTGTTTTAGTATGGTTCACGGCTCCGTTCTCTCTCTTGGCACTAAGGGAAAGTGCGTGTGAAAATCTCAACTAGGCTTTATTGTATTCACAGGAAGAAAACCTGCCAGAAAGAACACAGTATGTTCCATCATCTCATTCTTTCCAGAAGCAAAAATCTTATGATCTAAATCTAATCTGGGTGAGATGACAAAGAAGAAAAAGACAGATACTTGCCCTCTGCAGCTGGCATTTCTGAATTTGAAGTTGACCTGGGAAAGACATTAGCAAAAAAATAATAACTAACAATTAGCTGGTGGGAGTGGAAGATCCAAGGATAAACTAAAAGTGAAAATAAAACTGCAGTTAAAGTCTCTTAAAGAATATCCCCCTGGTAGCAATTCTAGCTGTGGACACGCGTGGACAGCTGTGGACACGCGTGGACAGCTATGGACACACGTGGACAGCTGTGGACACCATGGGCTACGTGTGCACACAGACCGGCTAGGTGTTTCACCTTGTGCAGACAAACCAGGACCAGGTACGACTCATTAAAGACGACTGATCATCACCCTTTGGACGAACCCTTTCATTTCTCTGCATTCGCATACGATAAGATTAAAAACTCACAGATAACACGCAGGTAGACGTTTATAAACTGAATATAAAATCCCTTTTCACCGTAACATCTGGTGGACGGTCCATCTGGATTCTAACTTAACAAGGGCATAAAAATTTTATACCCTTAAATGAATAACGTTTCTCACTTCTTACCATTTGAACGCAACTGAAAACTACGTGGTGATAGTGTCGTCATGGTCAACATTCTTTAAAGATACATTTACAAGAGCCAAATAAATATCCCGTATAGCTCAGATGGGAGAATTACAGAGTCATCACATCCCATTGAAACAGTATCGGGACCATCCCTGGGATAGAAATTCCCATAGGATTTCTTCTAAGTTCCTAGACCAGGGAACTTGACAGACACATGCCTACCTATCTGATTCCTTTCGTTCTGCTGAGGTTATGGGTTGAGTTCTAAATCTCTCAGAAGTCTTTCTACTTTCACCAGGAGAAAAATAGCGTCTTGGTTTCCGGGACCCTCTCTCCCGTTCCACGCTGGTAGGCAAGCCAGCACCTTCGCTTGACCCCTCGACCCGTGAATGGCTTTTACAGTCGTGGGGAGAAGGTGGACAGAAGGGAGACGGGGAGACAGAGAGAGGGAAGAAAGCACAGGTTTATGCAACTCGGTGAGTCAAGGCACGAACACCGCCAAATCCCACTGCATGCCTCTACCATGCACGTCGGGAGATGGAACATTGCGAGACCCGACACTCTAGAGCTCCCCGTTAGTAGGCGAAAGCAGACTGGTAGTCGTGGAGCCATGTCCTGGATGGTCTGCCCTGCACACACTTGTGAGCTAAGCTGGTAAGACTCAAGGCAGGACACCACACAAGTCGAGAAGTGAATTAACTCTGCCAAGGACGTGCAAGTGACACATCGGGGGGACGCATGGACATCACCTACAGCTCGGGTCTCTCGCTGGCCCGGGCTGACTGCAGGAACACATTGCAGAGCTGGGCGACGGAGACCTTGGTGTCCAGCAGGCCCACTTCCGACTCAGCCTTGGACGCCTGCGGCTCCGGGTCGCGCTTGGAAGCCGGGGCCGTGGCCTTCGCGGCCTGCAGCTGAGGCGGGCCCGTG
The DNA here is from genome assembly GCF_949987515.2 of Delphinus delphis. Taxonomy (NCBI): domain Eukaryota; kingdom Metazoa; phylum Chordata; class Mammalia; order Artiodactyla; family Delphinidae; genus Delphinus; species Delphinus delphis. The sequence continues at coordinate 175,938,441 of NC_082684.1, forward strand.
TAGTCAGACAGCGAGCGGGTGAGGACCTTGCGCTTCCTCATGGGCTCTGCCTCCTTCCTGTGACCTTGGGACACAGACTCGCTCTGAACATACACAACCATTTCGCTTCGGCCCATCCTCTCCGTGGGCTGCTGAGCTGGAGGCGGGCGGGCCAGGCTTTCAGGTTCCTTCTGAGGTTCCGAGGTGACTGTGCTAGCAGCGGGCTTACCCGAGTCCTCGGTTCCAGGGGGGTCTTCCTGGCTTCTCCCAGGCCCACGATCCTCCAAAGCGAAAAGCGTTTTCCTGCTTTTCTCCAGAGCTTCAGAGAAGAGCATATCGTCCTCTGCTTTTGACTCACAAATATGGAGAACCGGGGTATCTCTTCTCTCACCTTCTAGAACCTTCGAGGGGGGAGGCTTTGTGACGGTCTGGGTGGCCGACTCCACCCAGCTGTACTCGGATGCGCTTTCTGGGGTGTCCGAGGTTGCCAGCGTGATGGTGTGACTGGGATCTGCCGGTTGGACGTAGCCGTGGATGGGCTGTCGTGCAGAGCTGGCTGCCTTGCCCGAGACCCTATCGAAGGCTGAGTTCTCTGACCGAAAGGCCAGGTAATGGCCTGGCACTGGCTGGTGTCTCCTCTGAGTTAAGGACTCAGGGGCAAGTTCAGGGCTGCTGCGAGCACTCTCCTCTCTCACCAGTTTTTCTCTAACTTTAACTCTTTAAGAAAGAAAAAGGATTTAAGTGCAGTAACTGCTTAAGGGGAAGAGAGCATGTGTGTGCAGATCAGGGATGCCCAGAGAATGGAAAAGCATCTTGGGGGTGGGGGCGGGTGGAGTCAGTGTCAGAAACCCACTGCTGTTTGCCAGAGGGAGTCTGAGTTGTTGCCAAATGCCAAACTCACCCTTCCTTCTGTAAGGCTAAGAGGGGTCAGATGCTACCCTGGGAGAGAATGGATGCCTTCCGACTAGATGAATACTCAGAAGCCACAGAACGATTCATTAATAGGCACCACGGGTATGCACCAGGGCACGCTGAGGCTGGGCTATGGGTTGGTACGTGTTCCACATGGACAGGCCCAGTGTAAGGGGCAGGGACAGCTTCCAGGCGTTTACAAGCCTGCAGACCATATGTAATTTCACTGTCTCCTGCTCGACCTTGCTTACCGCTCAAAATTATATTTACATTCAGAAAAGCTTGGTGCTTGTTGGTCTGAGGTCTAAGAGAATTTTATTTGTGGTAGTTTTGCATTTATCGAAGATAGTTGTGTGCAGACCTCCGGTGTGCATATTAGACTAATTCCTACTTTCAGGAGTTAGCTCTCCACTCGTTCGTTCTAAGCTTTTTGTGGTACCTTAGCTAAATCCCTTTGCCCAGCACCTATTCCCTCTTGTAAGTTAAAGCACAAACTGTAGGCATTTATGAGATACGTATTGAAAGTGATATTTCTGTGAGCCCCTTCTATTTTTGTGTATGAATATGATTAATAAAAATTGTAGATTCCCACTGAAAAAAAATTTCATTGTCTCCTGTAAATGTCAGAGCATTCGTGATTATTATTATTTTTTATTGAGCTCAAGATATATCAGACGATTACCTCTTTTCAAGCACTCAACAGTCACAAACTTTTTCATGCCATGCAGACTACATTCAATCATTCAGAAAACGTGTGACCAGTTAAGACACCATGACGTCTAGCAATTCGAGCGCTAAGAAGAACGTTAGGAAAAAAAGATATTTGTTGAAAGAATTAATGCACTGAACATTCTCTCCCCTCTGGAATTGCCATTAGGCCCTCAGTTAAAAACTAATCTAAAAAGGGAGGGCTCTGGTTGTTTCTAGAGCTATTTAAGTATCTGAGAGCAAAACTGAAATCCATTTCAAAAGCTACCAACCTTTTCTTATGACTGTAGCCAAGAGCACTGGCTGTGGGTCCCAGGAGACCTCTTTTCAAAGCCTGACTCAGCCAGTTCCAGCTGTATGGTCTCAGGTAACCTACCTGCCCCAGCTGCTTCACCTTTTAAATGGAAATAATGTGATGTCTGCAAAGTTCGCGGTTTAGTGCTTAGCAAAGAGTAAATGTCCAATAGTGCAAACTAGTTCTTGTTTTTACTTTTTTAAAATACCACATAGTGAGGAAGAAGAAACCATTCAGACTGCTTAGGAATGGATTCCTTCCTGGGGATAATCTTTAAAAAATAAAGAAATGCTTTTGAAGTGGGAAAAGCGATTTCTTGAGGAACGTAAAACCTTTATTTACTCAAGATTACTCAGCAAAAATAATTGCTTCTGATATTTATTTTTTGGAAGGGACTATTTCCTTAAAGGACAAAGGCACCCTGCTGAATTTGATATAAATACCTACATGTTTTTCAGCGTAAGATGCAAGGTATCTATCTATATTTCATTAAAAAAAAATCAATGACACCTAAAAGGCAGTTACTATGAACAATTCAGAGGGGAAAGAAAGCATTCTGGGTTGTTACTCTTCCCAGAGACTAGCCAGTGCTGGATGTTTTCATATTTATAATCTTTGTTAATCAAAAGGCGGCTGGAAATGTGGTTCAAGTTCTCCTGCGGAATATGTGTCCTTCTCACCAGAGACAATCTGAACGTTGCCCTTGGCCAAGAACAAAGTGACTGTCAGAAACTCAATATATGGGTGTTTTGTCCTCCCAATGACTTATTCATTCTAACTCCTGCTGCCTCTCCCTGCCCCCAGCCTTAACAATGAAACAAGAGGGGGTCTTGTCTGCTTTGAAAACCACATGCCCTAAATGTAGCTGTGCCAATGGTTGAGGGACAGGCAACACGGAAAGGAGGAGGCTGGATGGGCAGGGCGGGGCAGGGGCAGCTGCTGACAAGATAGGACACTAGCTGGTTAGCCTGGTTCAGGGGAGCAGCCCAGAGATGCTGGTTACATCGTCACTACTGCCCCTTCCTGGCAGCACGTGAGTGTGAGAAAGGAGAAAAAGCCAGAGGTGTAGCCAGAAGAGTTTCCAAAAGAGAAGCTGAGGGAAACACTATTGACATTAGCAGGGATTAGGGCAGGAGAAAGAGAGAAGCAAATGATTGGAAAGTAATTTCCAGCAGCCCCTTGGGAACACATGACTTTTAAAAGTCCTGCCACCAAAAAGAGGGCAAAGGAGAGTTAGTTTCGGTGACGTGCGGGACATAAGCCAGCTGGACCAGAGATGCAGTCGCTAAACGCAAGCCGAGAGCTCGGGAGATACCTGGAAGGCCAGTTGATAAGCGAAGGTGTGTCCCCTTCGGAATCTTTCTGGAGAAACCACTCATGTTTGGGTTTCCCGGTACTATTGTGTACAAAAAACAAAACTTCAGGTAATGTCTATGAAAATGTCGACATATACACAGACTTAATTATTATAATTTAAAACTCTCAAGGCTGATTTTTCTTAAGTAAAGAATAATTCTGGCTTTTGAAAAGGTCTAAGCACGTTTTGCCATGGGGTTTCTATTCAGTTCACGGAATTTCTAGGACGTTTGGTCCAGTACTGAAATCAAGAGATCGAATAAATATATCCGAAGCCACCAAATAAAGTGTTTTTTGGGGTCATTTAAAAGTATCAGGAGTCACACTCTGCCCACAAATAGCAGACAATTCTCTTGCAAGAAGCTGGATTAAAAATATCAATTAATTTATCACCTATAATTGTGTTAAGGTACACTGGTAAATAGCGAAATATAAAAATAGTGTCCATGGGCTTCCCTGGTGGTGCAGTGGTTAAGAGTCCACCTGCCGATGCAGGGGATGCAGGTTCATGCCCCGGTCTGGGAAGATCCCACATGCCGCGGAGCAGCTGGGCCCGTGCGCCATGGCTGCTGAGCCTGCGCGTCCGGAGCTTGTGCTCCACAATGGGAGAGGCCACAACAGTGAGAGGCCTGCGTACCGCAAAAAAAAAAAAAAAAAAAAAAAAAATAGTGTCCATGCAAAACAGTACCTATCAAATAAAGGTAATAAATAAAAAGAAATTCAATAAGTTCATATCTTTAATTGCTATTCTATATTTTCCTTTTATATTTGTCATTGAACAATGCAGCCAACATAACAGTTACCAAATACTAATGCAAGTCCATCTGATAAATGTTTACTGAGTTCCAACTATGTACAAAGCACTGAGCTGGGCTCTGAGAAGTAGCAAAGGTGAATCAGTACCATGCCAGCCATTAAAAACTTACACCGTGCTAGGCAGGATAAAATAGGATTTATACATTCACTCCTCAACGCACAATCGAATATAATGCAAGCCCGAATGTGACAAAGTAATAACGCCAGGCTGAAGATACCTTACCAAAAAATCATAGGCAAGGAAAACCTTGTGGTCATTATGCAGAGCGAGACACAGGAGGAATACTCAAACCACCGACCTGTACCCTCTCACAATGTAAAATGAAAGCATGGAAATTCTACAGGCTAGTTAAAATGTTTACCAGCTCAAAAGCTTGCCAACCTACCTGTAAGAGTCCTTCAAGACCAGGCTGGAAACACATTACAGATCAAAGTAATTTCCAAAAGAATAGAACAGAATAGAATAATAATTAAAATAAAATTCTCTTAATTTTCTAAAATCATTTTAATTTGGGTTTTGGTTTGAGCTCACAGGCAAGAACCTGTCGATCATCACTACCCTGCATTTTGCTGCGACCACTGAAATCTGTCACGACTAGGTGTGGAACTAGGTGTTCCCCAGTCTTGCTACACCCAAAGCAATGACCCCTCCACCCCTCCCCGTCTCCAGTATTATAGCCATTTAGCTCGGGGTAAATAAAAAAGTCAGATGTATGGGAAGTCATCTTATTTCCAACAATAAAGGGTCTAACTTCTCGACATTTATTTAAACATAGGAATAGTCTGGCATATCCTCTGTGGCCCGGAAAGGAGGCAACTGATGTGGCTCAGGACACAGAGGAAGAAGAGAGAGCGATGGATGCCTGCTTTGGAAAATCATCAGTTAGTAACTCATACGCCTACATCCCAGAGCCATTTTAAGGCTCAAATGCTTTTTGTACGACAGAATGCTTTGCAAACTGTGACATATGCTATACAACTTTCTGAATATAACCTTCATTAATCAGAATAAACCTTGGTCAGTATTGCCCTAAAAAATTATCAGGCCACTTATGAGACCAATAAGTTCTCAGGATGTAATGTACAACGTGGTAAATATAACGAACACTGCTGTATTTTATATATGGAAGTTGTTAAGAGTGAATCCTAAGAGTTCTCATCACAAGGAAAAATACTCTTTTTCTATTTCTTTGACTTTGTATCTATCTATATGAGATGATGAAGCACACTCAACTTACTCTGGTCATCGTTTCATGACGTGTATACGTCAAATCATGATGTTGCACACCTGAAACTTACACAGTGCTGTATGTCAACTATATCTCAATAAAACTAGAAGAAAAAACTAAAGATAAAAACAAAGACAAACAAAAGCAAACAAACTTATCAGGGGGTTGTTTAAGAATATGTTGAGGTCAGCATTTGTAAAATGAAATCATACCCAGACCTGGGGGATCTGCTGGGATCCATTTATCCATCACAACTTAGATGTGGGACTAGCCAAAAAGCCAAATAACCACTACCATCGTGGTGGATACTCAAAGCCTGACGCTTCACATATGATAAATACAAATGTATGTGACAAGACGTAAACGAATGTGAAGGCATCACGTGGAGACCGCAGTGAACCCTTCACAATGCTGGTCTCCTCCTTGCCTTTCCTCTCCAAGACGACACAGCACTGCACGTCTGTGAGTTCCTGGTGAGTCACCTCCCACATGTAAGGAGAGTGGGTCCAGCCTGAGCTCGCCCTAAGTCAATTCAAAGCAGGAGGGATTTGGAAGAGCATTTCTCCAAGTAAGGCTTTCAGGACCCTTGAGGTCGGCCAAGGCACTTACTAAGGTGAGGTTTTCTGCCATCAAATCCAGAAAGAAGGTGGGGCAGGTGGGGAGAGACCTAAATTTAATGAAACGTTCACTGTCCACGAGGCTGTCCTGGGCACTTGGTCTGCTCCATGTCACAGAGCGTGGCCGCTTCTCCGCCCTTCTCTGACTCACCCACTGCAGCCGGCGGTCGCCCCCTTCACCTGCCCCTCCTTCACTCCTCACCGTCCTTGTCGACTCTGCCTCCCCGCCTGCCCCTCTAAAGCTCAGGGGGCTCCACGGCTCTGTCTCCTTTCCTCCTCAGTAATCAAGGCCGTGACGATCTCACCAGCTTCCACTCCCCTGCGGACCGTCTGCCAGTGGTTTCTCCCCATCCGCTCCCTCCCTTGGAACTCAGGCTCTTGGGTTCATTGCCATTTGGGTACCTAACAGGCATCTTAAAGTTTACCTGTCCAAACATGAACTCTCGATTTCCCTCCAAACTCAGCTTGTGCTGGCGTCTTCCCTATTTCAGCCATTGGCAACGCCCTGCTCTGAGCTGCCCCGGCCAGAAAACGGAGACTCACCTTTAACTCCTCTGTTTCTCTCTTACGTCACATCCAAGCCATCAGCAAATCCTACTGGTTCCCTTCAAGAGATGACCTCTTTTCACGACCTCTGCTGCGTTCACGCAAGTTCAAGCCACCGTCCTCTCTCACCTAGATTACTGAGATGACCTCTTAATTATTCCACCTGTTCTCATGCTTGCCCCCCTACCAGGTCCGCAGCCACAGTAATCGTCTTAAAATGGGAGGCAGATTGGTCATTCTTTTCTTGGAAACCCTTATATGGCTGCACACATCATCTAGAGCAAAACCCAAAGCCCTCATGATGGGCAACAGGTCCCCACTGACCTGCCCACCTCACCTGACACATCTCACCAATGTCACCCCATCACTCCACCCCCCTCCAGGCTCCTGCCTCACTGGTGACTGGGGGTTGCCTCAAACGCTCCACACATGGTGTCCACTCAGGCCTTTGCAGGGGCTGCATCTCCCTGGAACCGTCCACCTCCAGAGCTACACGGCTCGCTGCCTCTCTTTATGTAGGTCTCTGCTCCACGCCTATCTTATCAGAGAGACTGTCCTAACCACTTTATATCAAACAGCAGCCCCAATCGCTTCTTTTATTTTAATCATTACTTTTTAAAATTTTAATTATTATCTATTCCTTGAAGTACAGTCGATTTATAATGTTGTGTTAAGTTCTCCTGTACAGCAAAGTCAGTTATACATATATATATATATATATATATACACACACACATTCTTTTAAAAATTCTTTTCCATGATGGTTTATCACAGGATACTGAATATAGTCCCCAGTGCTCTACAGTAGGACCTTGCTGTTTATCCATCCTATAGGCACTAGTTTGCATCTGCTCATCCCACACTTCCACTCCATCCCTCCCCCAGCCCCCTCCCCCTCGGCACCACCAGTCTGTTCTCCATGTCTGTGTCAGTCTCTTCCTTTTGATGAAAGGTATGCCCTGGCTCCCCAAAATGGTGAATTGAAGTGCAGCACTGATCTCGCTAACCCACAGGCTCCCAAACCTACGGAACATGATGGAAGTTTGGGACCAAGTTTTCCACCAGGGAGCTAGGGGAGGCCCAGGCTCAGATGAAAAGATACATCATTTTATCAAGGGACAAAATTTATTTCTGGAGCCTGGGGGCATTGTTTTGAAGACATAATAATAGCAGGTGAGTGTTTCAAAATGTGAAAAAAAAAAAGAGATCACATCTGGAGAGTGGCAATGAAGCCACGGGTTCTTTTCTCTGTTTTTTAAATCTTGCGTGGACGTTGTTATTTTGTGTCTCTTAACATTATGCTTAACTATTTTTTAATAATTACGCTCGGTTAACAAGTTAACAGTGGGAAGGATTAGTGTCATACAAACATAATGATTGAATATATGACACTACCAGCTTCTGTATGAGAGCTAAGTGAGGTCCTTACAAAGTCAAGAATCAATGTAGGTGGAGAGAGGCACAGCGGTGACGAAACTTTTTCTCTCTAGACAGGGGTAATGCTTACACATTTCCCCAATTCACCAGCCTGTGTCCTTAAAATACTACATGCAGTCTGATGTAAATTATACCTCAATTTAAAAATATATCACTGTTGGAGCTTCCCTGGTGGCGCAGTGGTTGAGAGTCCGCCTGCCGATGCAGGGGACGTGGGTTCGTGCCCCGGTCCGGGAGGATTCCACATGCCGCGGAGTGGCTGGGCCCGTGAGCCATGGCCACTGAGCCTGCGCATCCGCAGCCTGTGCTCCGCAACAGGAGAGGCCACAACAGTGAGAGGCCCACGTACCGCAAAAAAAAAAAAAAAAAAAAAAATCACTGTTGGGACATGGAGAACAGACTTGTGGTTGCCAAGGGGGGGTGGGGAGGAAGGAGTGGAGTGTGGGGTGAGCAGAGGCAAACTATTATGTACAGGATGCATCAACGACAAGACCCTACTGTAAAGCACAGGGGACTGTATTCAATATCCTGTGATAAACCACCATGGAAAAGAGGATGAAAAAGAATGTGTGTGTGTGTAACTGAATCCCTTTGCTACACAGCAGAAATTAACACAACACTGTAAATCAACCGTACCTCAAAAACATTTTTAAAAATATCCCACCACCAGGTTATAGAGTGAAGCTTTCTTGAGTGATCAAAAGGTAGAAATAGAGTCTTCTTGGGGCAGAAGCAAGATAAACATGTTAGATAACCAATTTCACCCAGGCTCCCTCGGGGCTAATCTCAGTGCTAAACGCCAAATGCTGCGATCTCGGCCAAGAAAGGGTGAAGGACGGAGGGCTGGAGGGAAGGGTGGAGTCTGCGGCAGGGGCCGGGGTGGCCTTCGGAGGGGGGATCAAGTTTCCTGTTCCCAGATCCATTTGGGTTTCCACATCTCCTGCTTGGCTTCTAATGAAGTAACCAAGCAAAGTCATGCAGGGATTCAACTGCCTTGAGACCAGCCTAGAATCAGCCTTTCGGGGCTGGAGGCTGCATTGACAAGGCCAGCGGCTCGTCAAAGCGGCCAGCGGCTTTTTGGCTCACGTATCACGAGCCCCACTCACAGCTGTGCAGTATTTATGTGGACTCAAGACCACATACAAGGATTCTAAGCCCAGACAAAGTGGACAGAGCCTGGTAGTAGAAGCAAGGGCTACTCCAAGTGTACTCTGCTGATTGGGGTCACTGGTCCACAGTTAGATGAAAGGCTTGGACCAGAATATAAATGACCATCCCTGAGTCTGCTGTGCAGTTCAATGGCATCTTCTTCCCAGCATAACTTTCTTGAGGAAGGAAAGGACCCAAGACTTACATTCCTTGCAAGTCCCTTATACGTTGTGGGCTGATGACTGGCTGTTTCAGGTGGCACTGCTACTGCCTCTTGACACTTTATGAAGACATGGAAAACAGCAGAACATTCATTCAGAAATGACTGATGGAGCCCCTTGGTATGTGTTAGATGCTGGGAAGGAGATAGGAAAGTGACTGAGACACGGTATCTACCCTTCCTGTAAGGCTTCTACTAAAGCAATGCTATCACTGAGATCGTCCTTACCCATCTTACAGATTGGCTTAATACCAGATTCAAGGCGCCATGTTTGGGGGCATCCTGACAAAATCGTGAACATCCCTGTCTGGGTGCGTCCGCTTTGCTGTAGGATGCTGGGCACTGAGATGCCCCTCTTCCTGAGACGTGAGGTGCAGCTGAAGCTGCATTTGTGAGACACCTCATCTGGTTCCTGAGCTCTTTCTCTCCTTTCCCCCTTTTGGCAGAATCATCATCAACCAGAAGCCAGCCTGGTAACACTAGGGCTCCCTGCACCAATTCAAGCTACAGTTTTATAACCGTGCTGGGAAAAGCACAGTCTGATAAAGAGAAGAACAGACTGCTTTGGGAATCTAAGCACCAGAGAATGTGTAAGAGACTCCCAAAATGACTCTTAGGTTTCTCCTAAGACAGACAGAAGCTTATACAAACTTGGAGAGGTCAAGAAAGCAGGCAGATGGGAAGGTGGACTCTCTGAACGTGCTCTCATAGGTTGATAGCCCAAGGAGAATGAGATCCCCAGATGTGATCTGAGCACTGCAGAGAGCACAGGTGGACCAGTGCTACCTGTGCTATTGACAGTTCATGTTCATTAATGTCCCCTAAGATTGGACTAGCCATTTTGGCAGTCAAATAAAGGACTTACTGTCAACTAAAAGTTCTAGGTCTGTTTCCCATGAACTGCTATTAAATCAGGTTTCCCCAATCCTGAACTTGTACATTGATTTTTTTTTCCCCTTCTAAATACAGGACTTTCTTAAATTTCATCTTGTTAGTTTCCAGCCATCGTTCCAGGTACATGTGCTCTCTCGCCTCCATGCTCATGTTCTCTCTTCCTTCTCTCTCTCTCACCCTCCCTCTAATCTCTTCTCTCTCCATCCCACCCTCTCCCCTCTCTCTCTCCATCCCTCCCTCTCCCCTCCCTCTCTCTTTTGCTATCATCAAATTTATTTATACAGTCCCTCCTCCAGAAATCTGACCACCCTAACACTGGCATCTCCCAGATCATCTGATGAAATGCCAAACAGGACCAAGCCCAACGTGGAACCAGACTCCATCACTTCATGCCCGGGTAACTGCAACCACCTCTTTAGTGACCTCCCTGACTGTAATCGATTCTCCTTCAGACCAATCCCCCCCAATCCTCCACCGCTATCTTTCTAAAGTACATCATCGAGCATACTTGTTTTAAAATCCTTCAGACACTTCCCACTGTACTGTCCACAAGGAGAAGGCCAAATGCCTTGTCATAAGATGCTCTATGGTTGGTCCCCACCTGGCTCTCCTGCTTCATCCCGTCCCCCTCCTTCTAGGTCACCTGAAGCAGCCTCCCCTCCACGTCTAGCAAACTCACCACATCCTTAAGGACTTGGTTCAACTATGCCCGCCTCTCCAAGGGAGAAGGTTGAATACCTCATCTTGGTGTCCCCATGTCACCCAGCCTCGAGCTGTGTAACCTTATCAGCCTCACCGTGTTGTAGTTATATCTCCCACACTTAAAAAAAAATGACACGCCCACCCAAGAGCACAGTGCCTGGCACAAGATAGTTTTCTTAAACTACTTCAGAGCTGAAATTAACCCATAAATCAAGACTTCTGAGGTCTGGGTGGATGGACAGATATCTATTGAGTTTGAGTCCCCCCAGACTATATGTTTTCATTTTGTTTATGAGGATGAGGTCCTTAAATACCTTATGTAAATCCACATAAATGGTTTCTATAATATCCCTGACCTTCTTTCCTGAAGTTTCTAACCTTCAAAGGTCAAAACCAGCAAAACCTCTTTTCCACTATGATGGAAAACAGAACTGACATTAATAACAAGAGCAGCGTGTCATGGAAAGAACTCTGACGGATTCGGAGACCTTGAATGACCGCATCATGGACTCAGCTATATGGTCTTATATAGATCATACAATATTCAGAGGTTTTTTCATGTATAAAATAGATTTTTAAACTGAATAATCTCCCGGGTTACTTCTGGTTCTGAGAGTTTAAAATTCTTTAACACAGAATATCTATTTTGTGGGGTCCTGGGGTGAGCCCGCTCTCCATAGGGTGGAGGTTACCTCTCGGGAGAGGGCTGTAGGATTACTGTGGACGAGATGGTGACCTTGAGTGTAACCGAACTTCTTAATGATGTGGCAACTGTCTGGCAGAGGATTGTATCACCAAGAAATAAGAATTCACCCAAAGCTGTCAAAGACAGGAGTTGCTCTGGGTTTGTATCCCTAAGTATACAATAGGATGACATGCTTTAACTCCCTGTAACCCCTAAGAGTTAACAGACAAAAAAGTGCTTCCTGCCACCAAAAGGAAGTCAAACCCAGCACAGTAACATTAGTTTCACCCTGTGGGTGTCCAGCTCTAATTCTATAACAGCTCCTAACGATAAAACACGATTCAGCTTAGGAAGAACAGTTATTAACTTCGGCATCTCATTCAAACTAAAAGTTTATTTGCTGCAAGTTGTTTGGAAAGCTGCTAACGATTTCTTTGTATTCACTAGCGGTGAACATGTATGCTACTATTCATACACACTAGGAATGTGCAAAGGCACAAGCACACAGGCACAACTTTACATTTTAAAATCCGGCAGACTTCTGCATTTTTAGGACAAACCAGCTAGTATTGGGGGTGACACAGTCTTATTTCTTTCAATGGACAGAAATGGATACTTGCCAGTGAAACCAGAATAAAATGGAAAAAAACGGCAATGAGTTAACCACAAAAATAGCCCAAATTTAGAAGAACACGGCAAGGGCTGATGTTTGGGGATACAGGGACTGAAAGGTGAAAGCCATCCTGTGCTGATACAAAAACAGACACGTGAGGAGCACCCAGCGGTCTCTTTAAAGAGTAGATCCTCGGAGATCTCTGTTCTTATGACATTCTGCCCCGACGCAGAGTCTCTGTTAGGAACCTTCCTGCCCCGGTAGAGACAGGAGCTGAGCCAGGAACACAGATGGTCCAGAGGCAGGTGCCTTCCTCAGCATCTCTCTAATTAACCAAACAATGAGCTTCAGGCTCTGGAGATGGTTTTTAGATGCAAACCTCTCACTGGGAGATGCCCAAACGATCAGAAATAAGGGATAAAAACTCTAATTCAAAATGATACGTGCACCCCTGTGTTCATAGCAGCACTATTTACAACAGCCAAGACATGGAGACAACCTGTGTCCATCGACAGAGGAATGGATGAAGAAGATGTGGTATATATATGTGTACACACACACACACACACACACACACACACACACACACAATGGAATATTACTCAGCCTTGAAAAAGAATGAAACAATGCCATTTGCAGCAATGTGGATGGTCCGAGAAATTATCATACTAAGTGAAGTAACTCAGAAACAGAAAGACAAATATCATATGACATCACTTATATGTGGAATCTAAAATATGACACAAATGAACATATCTACAAAACAGAAACTGACCTACAGACATAGAGATCAGACTTGTGGTAGCCAAAGGGGAGGTGAGGAGGGAGAGGGATGGAGTGGGAATTTGGGATGAGCAGACGCAAACTATTATGTATATGATGGATAAACCACAAGGTCCTACTGTAGAGCACAGGGAACTATATTCAATATCCTGTGATAAACCATCATGGAAAAGAATATGAAAAAGAATATATACATGTATAACTGAATAACTGAGTATATGTATATGTATAACTAAATATATGTATAACTGAATGTATAACTTTCCTGTATAGCAGAAACTAACACACCTTTGTAAATCAACTAAACTTCAATAAAATTAAAAACAAAAGAAAACAAAAGAAGTTTTTTGAATTAAAAAGAAAGAAAGACTGCAGCATAATCCCCCTTCCTTCCTAGTTGGCCAGAGTCTGCACGTCACAGTGTTGCAGAAACAGACTGTTCTGGAGGATATACCCTGGCCTATCTTCCTGGCCAATGCTCCATCGCAAGGGAAGCCCAGTCTAAACCATCAGATCACCAGTGGCGGCTGCCCCCGGTCAAATGTCAGCATCAGCTCTGCATGAAACCCCCATCATCATTTTCTGGCCACGAATGATACAGTTTACTATGTGGGAGAAGGTGTGATGGGGATCCCAGTAGAGTAATAAACAAACAAACAAACAAAAACAAGGGTTTTCCAGAGCAGGTCACCTCTAGGAAATCAGGTGTGATTCTCTTCTTTCCAGTCACGTAGGAAAGTATAGACGCTCAGGAGAAGAGCAGCTGTGGGACTCGGGGTAAGTGAAGGAGTCCCTTCACGCACAGAAGGAACCGAGACGGTACATCTTATTGCTTTTACTATTAAGAGATACGCCGAGGAGCAAATTCAACAAGAGCTTTTAATTTAGGATTTCTAATAGAGCTCAGAGTTTTAAATTTTTGAATAATAATTCATAGGCCCCAGATCCCTTTGAATTTTATTCTAAAATTCACAGTGGCTGAAGTAACAAAGAATGGTTCGTATCAGTAACACCACCTCGTCAGAAAACGTAGTTTCTGAAATCCCAGACTTAACAGGATTTGGCAGGATTTGGGGAATGGTGGTTGGGAGGTGTTTTATGCTCTATTACTGATATAATATAGCATATATATATATATATATATATATATACACACACACACACACACACACACACACACACACATATGATGTGGTGTATATATACTGCTCTGTTACTATGTACATTCTTAGTTTGCTACAGAACAATGTTTTCACCCGACTTCCTGGGAAACTAACAGGGTTTCTGAACTGAAGACCCTGTGACTAACATACATATACATACATACATTAACATACACACATACATGTGTTCTTTATCATATAAACTGGACGTTAAATAATTCTAAAATAAACTTACTACTCAGCTAAATATTGCCCTAGAGATTGTTACTGAGCTTATAATGCTTAAAAACAGTATAGTACAGTGCAAGAACTAATGGTTATTCTGTGTGTACGTATATTTCTGCGTTAGCATATATGAGAAGATACAAAAACCATGCATTCGCTACCTGGCTCACATTTGAAATTTAGGACACCACGGGCAGTGTTTTGATGTTATAGTTCATGAGTGATGTATTCCTATTTAATTAATGAAACAAAAAGAGCCTCTTTCTCGTGAGCACAAAATGAAACGATGGAATGGGAATGACTTAATTCAGAGATGAATTGTTCCAAATCCTGGTAGAGCTAGGTGATGAAAGAGTAAAATACAGCAGTGAGAAAAATACTCCGTTTCAGTGATAGGACAAATCCATGATTAAGTATGGCATTCAATTGTTTTGTTATTTGTAGATAATTATTTTTGGTCATTCCTTAATCTTCTAAACTTCTCTGTCACATATTTCCAGGTCAGACACCATCTTATTTTCACTTATGGTTACTGGGTCACCGAGGGTTCTTTGGTTACTGTTTCAGTTCACAAAATATTTTTTGTCTTTCTTCTCCCCAAGTGGAAGTGAGACAACAGTGACCTTCTGACACCTGAATTTCCTGGCTCTAGAGAAAGGACGACTAGCAGAATGTTCATCCATTTAAATCCATCTTTAAAAGGTGAATAAATAGAATCATTGCCAAATAAATCCCAACGCTATTTTAACATCATACCTGTCACACATTCTTTTCCATCCTTTTTTAATGTAAATATATCTGAGGTATTTTCCTTACACGTATGAAATGATTTGTGTTTCTTTGCCTGTAAGTCATAGAATTGTATGCCTTGAGTGGCTTCAAAAAAAATAAGGCACGTGCTTCCTTGTGAACTCCTTTACAATTTCTCAATACTTTTAAGCCTTTCTTCCATGAAAGTAAGGCGCTGTCAGGCTAAGGCTTACGAACATTTCCAGGTAACGTGCCTCTTCAAATAATCTAGAGGGAAATGGGCTCTTGCGATTTTAAGTGATATATATTTTTGAATATTGAGATTTTAACTCACAGAGAACTATTAAGAATCCTGTCATTTTACCTGGAATACTCAACATGGTTTTCATTATTATTACAACTGCTTCAAAATCTCATCTACTATATGTGATCTAGATGGCTAACCTAGACACCATGATAATAAACAGTTTTCATGATATGGCACTCAGAAATTAGATTCCTCATTATTTTTTAACCCATGTAACCAAACTGCGATGTTAAGTTTGTCTGTCCTGCTCACACAGCCCATGAGGAGTTTGCTTTGATAGAGCGTAACTAACGCCAAAACACTGCTTCTACTACGAAAAGCAAATTTCCCAAACAACAGACTTCCCTTTCAAAGTACGAGACAATAGGTCCCTAAATTTTAAGCAGTTAAGTTCAAAGGCTGGACAAAGGCCCTCAAAATACAATCAGGACCCATACTATTGAATTCTCTTAGAAACTAATATCCCTAAATATTCTAGCATAGATGATCAAGCAAGTGGTGACAGGTCTTGAGGTCAATATACTTCAATAACTAAAACAAGCTGCTTTAGACATACAGCTGCCACATGAAGACGACCATCTTTACTGCTCCGTTCCAATGTGGAATAAACAGGAGTATTTTCCAACATCCTTTTCTTTCTTCCAGAATAAATTTGCTTTATCTCGGGTTCTCATCCTTCCTCAATTCACCTGCAAAGCTAACGCTTGTTTGAACTGAAAAAATACGTGTCGGAGTCTGTCTAGACAATTACCCCAAACCGTTATGTAGGATGTTTAAGTAGATTGCATTTTAATTGGTCATCACGCTTATTAGATTTAAATATCTAAACTGAACTTAAATTTAAATTGAGAAAGAAACACATATCCTCTCTGGCATCTGACCTTTTGATTTTATTCCTTTTCTGATTTTCCATAGGTTGACCCTGTGACACGGCGATTTCTCCTACTGGCTGATCTTTTCAATGAGATGCTCGTATACACAGCTGTCTTCTTAGCGTGCCAATATACTTATAAAACATATGTCACAGTTATATTCAGCGTATATCACAGTCACACTTCATACCCTAAACTGAGACCCAGTGGAAACTGGTTAGTGGTGTCCTTCTGCTTGGTGACTTTAAATGACTGCAACAAAAACAATCGCCCCAAAGTCTTGGGTATGACCACAGAAAAACAAAGAGAAAGACAGTTGTTAAAGGCGAGCGAGAAACACAGTAAGAAGAAAGGTCATGAGGAGGACCTTCAAGATGGTGGAGGAGTGAGACGTGGCAATCCCCACAAATACATCAAAAATACTTCTACGTGTGGAACAACTCCTACAGAACACCTAAGACCTCACACCTCCCAAAAGGCAAGAGACTCCCCACATACCGGCCGTGTGGCTGACAGGGTCTTGGTGCTCTGACCGGGTGTCAGGCCTGAGCCTCTGAGGTGGGAGAGCCGAGTTCAGGACATTGGACCACCAGAGACCTCCCGGCTCCATGTAATATCAATTGGTGAGAGCTCTCCTAGAGATCTCTGTCTCAACACTAAGACCCAGCTCCACCCAACGACCAGCAAGCTACAGGGCTGGACACCCCCTGCAAACAACTAGCAAGACAGGAACACAACCCCACCCATTAGCAGAGAGGCTGCCTAAACTTATACTAAGTTCACAGACACCCCAAAGCACACCACTGGAGGCGGTCCTGGCCACCAGAAAGACAAGATCCAGCCTCATCCACCAGAACGCAGGCACTAGTCCCCTCCACCAGGAAGCCTACACAACCCACTGAACCAACTTTAGCCACTGGGGACAGACACCAAAAACAACGGGAACTACGAACCTACAGCCTGCAAAAAGGAGACCGCAAACACAGTAAGATAAGCAAAGTGAGAAGACAGAAAAACACACAGCAGATGAAGAGCAAGGTAAAAACCCACCAGACCAAACAAATGAAGAGGAAATAGGCAGTCTACCTGAAAAAGAATTCAGAATAATGATAGTAAAGATGATCCAAAATCTTGGAAATAGAATAGAGAAAATGCAAGAAACATTTAACAAGGACCTAGAAGAACTAAAGATGAAACAAACAATGATGAACAACACAATAAATGAAATTAAAAATTCTCTAGAAGGAATCAATAGCAGAATAACTGAGGCAGAAGAACGGATAAGTGACCTGGAAGATAAAGTAGTGGAAACAACTACTGCAGAGCAGAATAAAGAAAAAAGAATGAAAAGAACTGAGGACAGTCTCAGAGACCTCTTGGACAACATTAAACGCACCAACATTTGAATTATAAGGGTTCCAGAAGAAGAAGAGAAAAAGAAAGGGACTGAGAAAATATTTGAAGAGATTACAGTTGAAAACTTCCCTAATATGGGAAAGGAAATAGTCAATCAAGTCCAGGAAGCACAGAGAGCCCCATACAGGATAAATCCAAGGAGAAACACTCCAAGACACATATTAATCAAACTATCAAAAATTAAATACAAGGTAAAAATATTAAAAGCAGCAAGGGAAAAACAATTAACACACAAGGGAATCCCCATAAGGTTAACAGCTGATCTTTCAGCAGAAACTCTGCAAGCCAGAAGGGACTGGCAGGACATATTTAAAGTGATGAAGGGGAAAAACCTACAACCAAGATTACTCTACCCAGCAAGGATCTCATTCAGATTTGATGGAGAAATTAAAACCTTTACAGACAAGCAAAAGCTAAGAGAATTCAGCACCACCAAACCAGCTTTACAACAAATGCCAAGGGAACTTCTCTAGGCAGGAAACACAAGAGAAGGAAAAGACCTACAATAATAAACCCAAAACAGTTAAGAAAATGATAATAGGAACATACGACGTAGAGAATGGATTTGAGGACATGGGGAGGGGGAAGGGTAAGCTGGGACGAAGTGAGAGAGTGGCATGGACATATACACACTACTAAATGTAAAATAGGTAGCTAGTGGGAAGCAGCCGCATAGCACAGGGAGGTCAGCTCAGTGTTTTGTGACCACCTAGAGGGGTGGGGTAGGGAGGCTCAAGAGGGAGACGCAAGAGGGAGGGGATATGGGGATATATGTGTACGTAAAGCTGATTCACTTTGTTATACAGCGGCAACTAACACAACAACGTAAAGCAATTATACTCCAATAAAGATGTTAAAAAAAGAAAAAGGTCCTGAAAGTGTGTCCCCATGACACCTGTTCAATTTATTCTTTTAAAAAAGAACACACCAAGAATTATAAAAATCAAAAAGACCAGGAAGCTTTCTGCTTCCGTAGGACCTGTGTTGAGACTGCGGAAATTAAAAAACCATAAATCGCATTATTTCTGCGGTGAGCCCAGACTTCCGCAGAGCGCCGAGAACCCCCAGATCCCAGACACAGCAGTGGCAGAGGGGACGCAGGTGTCTGCAGGTCAGCACTTACCTGGCTCGAGCCTCGGCAGGGAGTGGCAGGTCGCCTGTGGAGTGGCTCGGAGAGGCTGGCTGCCCAGGTGGCGGCCCGGGCAGGCTGTGCGTTGGCTTTGGGGACCTTGGCATTTCACCGAGGGCGCAGTCTCGCCCGGAGAACGGGAAGGATGCGGAGCCCTCCCCCGCGGGGGGCAGGTCTCGGGCTGGCCCGGTGGCACTGGGCTCTTGACCTCGTCTTTGGTTTTCTACGTTGAGCAGCACCTCTGTGTCGGAAACACCATCGCGCCGGTGGAGGGCGTGGTCCTTGGACCCAGCCATGCAGCTCCTGAGCCCCGGGACCTCGGTCCTGGAGTAGGAAGCGCCCGAATCTCTGCTGGGCTCAGCAGAGCGGTCACTTCTTCCTCCCCTTTTCTCAGCCGTCTCAGGGTCCTTCCTGGACTTGCTGTATCGAGACGGAGATTCAGCGTCGCCTTCCGGGTCCAGGGTGAGCCCATACTTTTCTGCCAGCTGCCGTCTCCTCTCTGCTTTGTACCTGGCGATCCTTTCGGCTTTGGACTCTAGGCTCTGGGTGTCCATGATGCTGGAACCGTAGGGGGAGTCACCATGGATGCCCGAGGATTCTGTGCAGTGTTTGGATCGAGTCTGCTTTTCTAAGGAAGAATCCAAAGTTTCTTCCTCTTCATTTGATTGGCCTACAAGAAGATCACACACACAGATTTCAAGCAAATAATAAAATGAGGTTATTCTACTCTGTTCCGTACACGATATGCTCCGAGCGCCCAGGCTGTGAAGGTCCAATTTCTCACTTACGTGCAGCTGCCTAAAATGATTTACCTGGGACGCTGAAGAAGTTTGAGGTCTGCAGTGAAATACGTAAAGGCCGTGACGTTCAATGGGCTGCGTAAGCTGGGTCAAGCATGGCCGCAGCTACAGCTCAGTCCCGACAGCCCTCGCTCTAGTTCAGTGCCTATTTCCCCTTATTTACTTTTCTGCTTTTGAGTTTAATGTTTCATGTGTGAGGCCAGAGGACGAGTTCAGACTCCTCTAGAAAAGATAACAGATATTCGAACTGCTGTAATTTGACGAGTGATGGATAGTGGTTTCATGGGAAACCACACAGGATCTGATAGTAACCATAACAATAATGGCCCATGTCAACATCTGCCAGGTGTGGCTGTGTTTTTCGTTTTTTTTTTTTTTTTTAACAGAAGTGGCTTTTTCCAATTATCCTCTGCATGCTTGATGTAGAAAAGGTCTACGGTGAAAACAGGAAGGTTAACCTCCAAATCACCAATAATCACTAACATACAATAATCAGTAATAAATACATGGATAATTTGCTAAACTTTTCTATACACTCTTTCTAGTCTTTTATGTGTCATTTCTTTTTATATAAGTGATTTCTTTTTTTCTATATAAAATAACTCATATTTTATGTAACCTTAATGTCCTACATAAAACATTTTTCTAAGTGTGGAAATCTTATTTTGAAGACATCATTTTAAGGTTTCATAATATTTCACACTACAGGCATTCCAGAATCAATTTAACCATTCTCATATTCCTGGGCACTGAAGTTGACTCTAACTTTTAATCCATCTTATTTTCTGATTACTGTTACAAAAGACAGTTGCACAAAAGTGGAATTGCTTTGCCAGTAGGTACGTCATTTTAAGACACGTGCTAGACTGTCAAATTAGTTTCTGTAAAGCTTGAATCGATGTACACTGGAACCTGCAATGTATGCTCTCACTAACACCGAGTGTTAATTTTACAACTCGCCTTTGAGGATATGAAAAAGAATGTATACATATGTATAACTGAATCACTTTGCTGTACAGCAGAAATTAACGCAACATTTTAAATCAACTATACTTCAATTAAAAAATTTAAGAAAGCACATACGTAATATATAAAACTATACACGAGACTATCAAATAATCACATGATAATTTATTATCTATCTGTATCTGTTGTACTTCATCTTTATATCTCTATTTTGGATTTATATAAATAGTTCCACTTTTTTTTTTTTTTGCGGTATGCGGGCCTCTCACTGTTGTGGCTCCTCCCGTTGTGGAGCACAGGCTCCGGACGCACAGGCTCAGTGGCCATGGCTCATGGGCCCAGCCGCTCCACGGCACGTGGGATCTTCCCGGACCAGGGCACGAACCCGTGTCCCCTGCATCGGCAGGCGGACTCCCAACCACTGCGCCACCAGGGAAGCCCAGTTCCACATTTTTAAAAATGTTTATCATGATGTCCTGTTTCTCAAAAAAAATTTTTTTAAATTAAATTAAAAATTGCCTTTGATTACTAGAAAAAGAGGACGCATGCATTTTTCAATTATTTAGTAGCCACTTGTATCATTATCTTTTTCTTCTCTGGAATATCTGGTCAAGCTTACTGCTCTATATTCTTTTGATTCACAGTGTCATTTTTATTGTTGTGTAAAATTTTATAGGAATATGAGCTCTTTATCTTCTTCATGGATATTTTTAAACTTCCTTAATTTTTTGTGACGTCAAAGATCTTCTTTGAAGCACAGATGTTAATTATTATGTAGTCAAGTCAATGGACCTGGTCATTGGTGATTTCTGCAGCTGTTTCAGTGTTTTGAAAGTCCTTTTCCATTCAGCTGGAACTAAATACTCACCTTTGTTTTCGTGTTTTTAATTATTCTCTTAAAATTAATTAGTGATTAATTGGACCTTATTTTTGTTTTGGGTAGGAAGTGAGGAGGGGGTATAGTTCCTCCCCACTGCTATCCCATTTTTCCCATTACTGGTTTATTAATTAATTCTTCCTTTTCTTACTAACGTGACGCTTCAATGATCATATAATACATGGACTAACATGTTATACACGCTGGGGTTTATTTCTGGCCATATATCTCGGTACTCTGTCTACTTTTGCTTCTTCACGTATGTAAAAAGGAATCTTAGTTCTCTAGTTTTCTGACCGCAGAAAACCAGAAACTGTAGAGACAGGCAAACTTATCACATCACGAAGGGAGACCAGCATCTCTCTCTCAGGAAGGAACCAGAAAATACCGGATATAAGAGCAGCAGCACAGAGCCGCAGCGCCAGGGACGGGGAGGGCAGGAAGGGCAGCCCCGCGCGCGTCACCCTCTCCCAAGGTCACGTGGATTATCTGATGCTACAGCGACGTCTGAGTAACCAAGGAAAAGCTGTCATGTTTGACAAGCTGTTCAATATGAAATAGATACACAATGCATTTAAAATTACACCTATTAAAATAACTTAAATAGGATGCTTGTTGCATAAACACAGAGAGTAAGAGCCCCAGTCATCCGAGGTCCAGCTTTGCTCTTCCAGGCTCCCTGCCGAAAGCAACGCTGTCCTGTGCTGGGCATCTGTGCATTCTATTTAAACCTATTATAAGAGATGCCTGTCTTACTCAGCCCTTTCCCAAACAAACCTGAGGGTCTCTGACAGCTGGGGCCCTGAGCGGGTGGAGAGAGAGACAGTTCCTGCCCTGGGATGGTCTGAGCGCGGGGGTGGAGGTGCGGGAGACAAATGACTGGTCATCAATTACCCAACTGGGGGGTCACTTCTCGCTGCTGTGACACTGGAGGACCACACCTGGGGCCCTGAGCAGGTGGAAAGAGAGACACAGTTCCTGCCCTGGGATGGTCTGAGCGCGGGGGTGGAGGTGCGGGAGACAAATGACTGGTCATCAATTACCCAACTGGGGGCCACTTCTCGCTGCTGTGACACTGGAGGGCCACACCTGGGGCGTGTGGCACAGCTGACACGGGTGTTGCTGCTGGTGTGAACACACCCACAGATTTAATACACATTTTACATCTACACAATTCACGCTCTTGGAACATCTCATTGTCCAGCAGTGCTGGATAGAAAAGGCTGGTGACGGGCCAGCGGGCCACAAGCTCACCGATGTGAGGACTGGCTGGGTCTGTGGCGCGCGTGTATCTGGGCAGGTCCTCCTCCAGCAGATGATGACTCACTAAGCCCGTGCAGCTCTGCAAGAGGATGGGCTGCGCGTCGGTTTCGATTCCTTCTAGGCGCCTGGCAATTCTTTCTTTTCTGTGCAAGACACCAGCAAAGGCGTGGTGAGCCACGGACATCAGTTCTCAGGCAACACTGGACACTGCTTTGCAAACTCTTCTACTTCCTAATTATGTACAACGAACATCTTACCTTTTCATGTCTGAAAATTCTTTCCTCTTTGGTTCAAAGAGTTTTCTTAATTCTGCAACTAAAATAAGACAATAAAGAAGAAAAAGATAGTCCAGCATTTAGTCGTCATGTTCATTTTATTCATTCATTCGTTCATGCAACATCTATTTATGGAACTCATACTTCTGTTCATGGCTCCCATGCAACAGTGATACACAAAACGGACACAGTTCCTGCAAACTGTCTTATAATAGGGGGAGGCAGATGCCAGATGAGTACGTGTACACACACACACACACACACACGTCACAGGCTGGTCTAAGAAGTAAAACCATGGAGTAATAAGAGTGAGTTCTATTTCATCCAGGGGAGCCAGAGGGAGCCTAGCCCTGAATCTCTCTCCAGCCAGCACAAATCTCACCGTTTTTTAGTTTTATTAGGTTTAGCACAGTATTTCAAGCTTTCCATCATGCAAGACTGCAAACGTGCAAAAGTAGAGACTAAAGTACTGTGAACCCCCATGTGCTACCAGCAAGCCGCAGCAGTCAGGAGCTCACACCACTCCTACGTCCCCCATCACTGACCTGTAAAGACCTGTAACTACCCGGTGGGGTTTCTAACGGTGCGTGACTGCACACCTTGATCAACTACAGTTGAGATTAACCCAGTTCCTATGCCTCCCCTTACAGGCTTTCCCTGGAAGGAAATGTTAACATTTGCTTCCTGGCTGTAATTCAGGTGGACGATGGAAAATGTAACGACCCCTACTCTCCCGGCAACGCTGGGAGATCAGATGAGCGTCCTACTGATGTTGCGAGGGTCTCCCGTGACGCTGGCCACAAAGATATTGCACTGAGAGGCCAAACAATGGTTTCTCTGGAGAAATGGCCCAACTTGGCAGAGAACCGAGGTCTCTCTCCTTGTGTCCTCCTCAATCACGTGCATTCGTAAGGGCTCGTCTGACCAGCTCCCACTGAGGTCCTAGGAACAGAGAGCTGCGACAGCCCTGGGGCCCACGAAACATCTGCAAGGCTGAGTCAAAGCAGAAACTCACAGGATAGGGTACGAATGCACAGAATTGAATTTTCAGCTGCTTCAATTTCCACTGGATTTTTTTCAGTGGTTATTTTTACTTTTGGCTCTGCCGCATGGCTTGTGGGATCTCAGTTCCCCGACCAGGGACTGAATCCAATCCACGGCAGTGAGAGCCCCGAATCCTAACCACTGGACCGCCAGGGAAGTCCCTAAGTGGTTATTCTTAGTAGAGAGTCAAAACCTCACATGTGCGTGCACACACGACTTTTATACTGTCCTTTGAGTGTGTTCAGAGATACCAGCCATCTTTCTATTTATTTATTTTTAAATGACGGCCACCTGAACAGTTAGCTGGATTGACAGTTTTCAAAGGACAGTTGGCTTCACAAGTCTGTCTGTCCAGTGGCCTTCACAGGCACCAGAGCAGCTGGGGGTGGGCGTCTGGCTTCTCGTGTTTGGTGTAGAAGGCAAGGGTTTGGTTACCATGGTACCTCCTGCCTTTGGAGGAAGTATGGCTTAGAGCAGTGTCCCTGATCATTTACTGGGGAACAAAATAAGGTCATAAATCAAGCTATACTTTAAATGGGCCCATGAGCTTGTTAATTCTTCGTGGAAATCTACAGTGAATCTTCTAGGAAAATAAAAAATCCCTCCAGTAAATAAGTTACCTCTCCGTCTATTCTTTCTCACAAATTAATTCTTGAGGACCAAGACCTGCCTCACTCCTACAGACACGAGACAACAGAGAAAAGAAATGGTGTGGAAGGCAAAAAGAAGGAGCAGAGAGACATCTGGAGTTTGGTTTCCCTTCTCCAAGTCTACCATTTAAAAGCAAACTTAGTAAAACACACATGTAACATAATGACTCTGGTACACCTATTCCATGTGAAAACATGTCGGTTGTATAAAAGAGAAGGATGCTTTATTTCAATGGCTGACGTGTGTGTGTGCACTTTTTTCATTCCTTTCCAGGAAACAGAACACCTTCATACGGGCACGTGCAGTCCTTATTAGGCACCCCCCCTCCCGCGTTTTGGTTGGGTTTATTATAAAACACTGGAAAAGAAGCTAATACTAAAAAATCATGGGAATTGCCCCGACTGTGGAAACACGTCATCACTCCATGTACCAGGTATAGAGACCACGGACTCTTCTATCATTGTTATCCTCTGCCAGTCCTGAATATAGTTTATTATTGTTTATAATCTCCCAAAAGGTTTCCTTCAAAATTTTTATATAATTTCAGACTCAGAAAAATTAAGACATATTTCATACGTTAACATTGGTCACTGCATTTGACTGAGTTTTTTACCCCCTTTCTCTCTCTCCGTATGCATATGTTTGAGTATATACACATGCATACAAACGCACAGATTTACAGATTAATCTTTCTGAATCATTTAAGAGTAGGTTGCAGCCTGATGCCCTTTCTACCTCTAAATTTTTCAGTGTCTGTTTCCTCAAAACAAGGAATAAGAATTTTGAAAAAATTAGACGCAAAAGCCATAATTCAATTGATGGTATGCTGTGTCCTGTGTATTTAACTAAAACACGGTTCAGAAAACAGTGATGTTCACCAACAGAAACCCAGACAGAAGCCAGCAGCTGATCTAACTTCCGTTGTAACAAATTTTCTACTTTGCTTTCAAGTGCATTGAGACTTGTACCCTTTATACCTGTGATTTTAGCTGCTGCCCTTGTCTAACAATATAGATTCTGTGAGGCTAGTTCTTCAGTTATTTCTGCTGGGCCTTGTGTTGGTCATTTTCCAAGTAAGGCAATTTAAGGGACTTTGACATCAGGGCTGTAATACTTTATAAAAAATATTTAACTGCCTCATATACTTTGTATTAGTATATAATACCAATACTCAGGATAATTGGTTCCGCTAGGGGCTTTTTTTAGGAAACGTGGTTTCTTCAGTTAGTTCTGAGAACAGGCTTTCTGGTAAAGTTATTGTTGAGTTCAGTCTCCCAAGCCTGAGTACAGCAGAATCTTCCAAAGAAATATAAGTGGCGGGGGGACTGCCAAGAACAGCTCTCTCCCTGCCTGCATTTGATACCATAGGCCAGATCCAGAATATTCTGAAGGCTTCTCTTTCTTCCCCAGGAGTAAATCCCCTTTAAGTTTTACACGTGGATGGCAGCCACTAATATAAAGACCAGCAACTTCTAAAATAAGTCATCACACACCTAGAGGAACGAGGGGGAGGCCTGATGGCTAAGAGAAGGGGTTTTTTGGGGAGAATAAGAATATTCTAACATCGCCTCTGCCGATCGATGCACGATTATGTGAACCTGCCAAAAGCCACTGGACTGTCCACTTTAAATGGATGAATTGTATGGTATGGGAATTATGTCTCAATGAAACTGTTAAGAAAAAGGAGAGTCATATATTTGGTCCATTTCATAATTCCTTAATGGAACACCTATTTTAATATGATAAGTTTTACACAGGTAAAGGGTCTTAATCCCTCGATTACCTGTTCGTGACACACAGTTAAAGGAAGTTCCTTACAGAAAAATCCATGATCATTTTAGAGCTCAATTTCACGGAAGCAAAAATCCCTCACTAAATGAACAAGAAGAGACTTCTGTAAACTTATAAACATACATGAAACTCCATGCCATTAGAAGTCATAATCAATTCCTACTTTTCACCTGCTATTGCTAAGGACCGAGAGAATAACAAACGTGCAAGTGCAAAGTTCACTGGTTATACCTGGGTCTTTGCAACCACGCCTGCCCAAACTGATAAACAGTAAAGACTGTAAAATAAGACTATGGGAATTTAGATGAAATTCAGGGGAACAGGGACTCTGACACTTTAAAAGCATGTTTTAAAGGCCTTGTTAATTTAGAAACATAAATCTGGTGAGTACATAAAGTTAATGATCTCTGATTGGTGAAAATCATGATTTTTATTACCAATATGGTAACATGTTTAATTAAACTGGTTAATAAGCTTGTGCATTTTAAAATTTTGTTATATGTAGAGTTCCAAGTCGTTGAACCTTAAGGAATCTAGGCTCTCATACTGTTCTTAATTTTTATGATCTTAATATTGTCTATTATTCATCAAGGAACTGGGGGCAGGGGAGAGAGGAAGAGGGAAAACTTTAGCTTTATATAACTTTCCCTAATCAGTCAAGTCTAAGCTATTGCTCAAATCAAGTTGTTCATTCTTATTCTTTGCTTTGATCGTCTTCATAGACTTTTACATTTGGCTCAGATTAAATTGAGTTTGTCTGTCACAAACAGTCTTAAAAAATCAGAAGGGCCTTTCCATTTCATACTTGGGGTTCCAGGTGGGAACCCTTCACGGCATCTGTCCTACCCTTGACTACGTGGCTTATGACCTGACTTGAACAGTTAATGCAGAACGAATGAGATCACAATGCAGTGCATTTCACTTCGACGTACTACGGACTATCAGAATTTTCCTTCTCCCACAAAATTTCACCCGCCTCCTTGTAATTCTAGACATTCTTCTTACTTTGGCCTCCGGAGCAACACAGAATAAGCCTCCATTTCAGTTGACAGTGTTGCTAAGTACTTGAAAACTGAAAAATTTCCCTGTTTGTTTCCACCGGGCCAGATCCCTGGGGTCCTTCAAGTATCCATCTTTGTCACCCTGTGTCCGGGCGTACGACCCACTCAGTTCCTCATGATACATGCGAATTTGCCAGTGGGCCTGTATAAACTGGATTTCGTTTCTATTAAAAGACTATTTTTTTCTGGTCTAATTTCTTCTGGGCTTGATGTCATGTGTTTTGTTGCTTTTTTTTTTTTTTTTTGGTTTTGTTTTTTTCAGAATAGAAAAAAATTCTGACCTTTCACCAAAGCTGTTTCTTCTTTTTTTAATTTATTTTTTATTGAAGTATAGTTGTATAGTTGATTTACAATGTTTCAGGTGTACAGCAAAGTGATTCGGTCATATATATATATGACTTTTCAGATGCTTTTCTATCATAGGTTACTACAAGATACTGAATATAGTCCCCTGTGCTATAGGTCCTTGTTGTTTATCTATTTTATATACAGTAGTGTGTATCTGTTTACTCCAAACTCTTAATTTATCCCCACCCCCCACCCCTGCTTTCCCCTTTGGTAACCATAAGTTTGTTTTCTATGTCTGTGAGTCTGTTTTGTAAATAAGTTCATTTGTATCAGTGTTTAGATTCCACCTATAAGTGATATCTGATATTTGTCTTCCTCTGTCTGACTTCACTTTGTATGATAATCTCTAGGTCCAGGCGTGTTACTGCAAATAGTATTATTTCGTTATTTTTTATGGCCGAGTAATATTCCATTGTATATATGTACTGCATCTTCTTTATCCATTCCTCTGTCAATGGACATTTAGGTCACTTCCATGTCTTGGCTATTGTAAATAGAGCTGCTATGAACATAGGGGTGCCGGTATCTTTTTGAATTAGAGTTTTCCTCTTTTCTGGGCATATGCCCAGGAGTGGGATTGCTGGAAAAGCTGTTTCCTCTGAAGTAAGGGTTACACAGCTCATCTGGGATGAAGACAGCTTGTGAGCTGGTACTCCCCTGCGTCAGTGTTACATTTGGTAGAAACAAAGTTCAGGTAATGTTCACATCATTTCACGGGCAGAACTAGGCACAGTGGGCTGGTGGCTGATACAAATATGTGACTGCATGTGCGTCTAGTCCAATGAAAATAGGAATTCGCCAAATGTGTGAGAACCTACTTGGGTGAGAAGAGAGATGCTTCCGACGCAGTCTGCACTGCTTGCCCAGTGTGCACCCCGGTTGGGAGCTGAAAGATATCAAGTGTAAATGCCTTTCCTAGCGCTGGAAAGCATCAGGGGCTGGAAGCAGGGGGAAGGGGTGGAGAAGAAATGGGCAAATGAGCGGAACCCACCACCCGTGGAGAAGGTGAAAGGCAGGAGAGAGATGAGGGGAGGCTGATTCTAGAACCCCTCTCTCATCCTCTGCACCAGCTTCCAGTGAAAACCTGAGGACGCCTAAAGTGAAAGGAGGGAGCTTGTGGAAAGGTGAGGTCTAACCACGCAACAAGAGAGGTACTTTGAGGCTGATTCCTGGAAGAGACAGAAAGGTACACAGAGGAGAGCAGAGCTGGAGGTTAGCGTAGGGGCCTCCTTCAAGAAAGTCAGGTCACACAACACTTATACGCACTGTGCACTTGTCAACCATCTAGAAGCCTCACCTTTCGGGAGGGCAGCTAAAAGCTGAGCATCGATTCCTCTTTTGTGGTTAGCAAGCGGTTCTTTGTCTTCAAGCAAGAACTCTTCCTGAAAGCTAAAAATAATTCCATTAAGAAAATGTTTAAAGTCATTTTAAACCCTGGTATCTGATATGAACCGAAACAGTGCAGAACGTAAAAATTATGCTACTGTTATACATAGTTAAACATGTGTGTGTAGATCACAAGTGAAAAGTTCTATTTGGGGGCGTTAACTGGTACCTTTTTTCAATTATTTATGATTTTGTTAATATGATTTTTGGGTGCAGCTAAATAATTACATCAGCATAGGCGGGGGCGTGGCCTAGGGGAGTGAAAACATCGCTGCGCTGGGAGCCCGATGCCTTGGTTCAGACAGACAACCTCTTCAAGGGTCACCAAGAGCTGTGCAAGCTTGGATTACTCATTCAACCTCTCTGTGCTACAGCCTTCTTCAGAAAATCAGCAACTTGTCTAGGTGATCTACATGCTTTCCTCTGGGTTGAAATCAAAGTAACAAATGCCTTCAAACAAACAAGAAATCAAAGCATGGTGAAGAGGTCTGAAAGGTTCATGAAAACTTGTCTGGGAAAAACAAGAATCAAAAAGGGGAGACGAAGAAAGGAACTGAGCGCTTGCCTCGCACTTGCCTTCTACAGGAAGCCATCCTAGGTAGGAGCTAACTTCACAAGACCCTCTGGGGTGTGACCTCCTGAGCGCTGTGCCGGTGCAGGCTTAACAGCCGACTCCCTCCTCCGCCCACCCTGCCCGCAGCCCCGCTAAGCACCTGTTGGGCAGCATTGGCTGGTGGCGTAAACACTCCCCTCCCCCGGCACTGCCACTCTTCCAGCTCTCCCGTGGCTCAGTGACCTATGCACGCGGGCACACTCGCTGGGGAAGAAGGGTGCGAGCCAGTCCCAACACCCCCGGAACTACTGTCAGCCTCGGCTCCCGGATCACGAACCCGTTCGAGGCTTTGCCCATGCGGCAAGAACAGTACATGAGGCGCACATCTCGCTCAGGCTCCTCCACTGTGTGCCGTCGCCCCGAGACTCAGTAACCACAAGTTCAAGGTCTCCGTGGGGACGTGCCTGGAGCTCGGCGAGACAGAGCTGCTGCCTCGCAGGAAGAAAACGAACCTAGGGAAACAGGAAACTCATCTTCCCCAGCGACACGATCACCTCTGGAGAGGCGGCAACAGGTCTGCAAACACACCTAGCGCGAAGCCGACCTTCCCTGTTGATGGTCCCCTGTCTGTGCTTGTGCCTGGCAGGGGTGCGTATCCACAGAGGCCCGAGGGGAGACTGAGGAAGCGCTGTGCGTGCCATGTGAGGGAACACGTGGATTACCTACATCCCATGTGTAAATTAAATTAAATTTCAAGGATCGCCTGCACATTCCAAAATATGGCCATCCCATCTTCCTAGAGCCAAGCTCATCTCAAACCTTCGTTATTGCTTATAAATGTGGAATGGGAATGGGTGATGAGGGCCACGTTCACATCAAGAGCCTTGAGAATGAGCAGTCTTTGTAAACCACAGTCCAGTTGGCTTGAAGATCCTAAGACACTTGCTGAGGTCAGACACTTGGGATTAGCCCTGACTTCTCAAGAGTGAATCGCAATGCAGTGGCAGTTCTCAGTGTTTTTTTCAGAGGTATGATGTGGTCTAAACCGAAACATTTAAACAACTGCAGAAAGGCACCCTACTTGAGGAATGGCACGCTATTTTAACTGACTGTTTAAATGCTTGGAATATCCGGATGAAGTTCTGTACTGTCTTTGGGAAATGAAAATCTCAGGGAAAAAATCCTGTATTACAATGAAACGATGCAGCCCCTGAAACAGCCAGCTCCTGTGGCCACTGACCTCGGGGTACAAATGTATTATCTCATCTCTTCAAAAATAAACATGTGTGTTTCTAGTTTTCCCCTTTCATCTGCTCATCAAAAAGCTCAATGAAGCCGCTAATAAAGACTAAGAAACGACCCCCTTCTTAAACATTCTGCTGAACTTCTACAGAGTGGGGTTCACAGGCCATCACCCTACACCCCTGGCTTCACACGCACTTACTTTCTTGAAACAAACTACACATGTGTTTGTGCCGATGGGAAGGATTACAGGTGGTCAGAAACCAATGGAAAACCAGAGCACATTAGGAAAATCTCTCCGGCCTCCTCGCGTGGTTCACTGTACATGCTGTTTCCGCCTGAATTCTCACCTCTCCTGCTTCCTTCCATCCTGGCTGAGTCCTGCTTCTGGTCGGGGCCTCAGTTTAAGGTGGTTTCCTTAAGAAAGAACCCTCTGACCCAGTGTCTGTCCCACCAGAGCCGAATCTATATTATGCACCTCTGTTATTTTCTCTCATGTTATCCTGTTTTCCTATTTACAGAACATATTACAAGTGTCTCACTTTAAATTACTGATGTTTAAGAATATTTTTTAAAAATCAATAAACGTATAGGGAATGAAGGAAGGAATGGCTCCAGTAAAATATTTCAGATGTCTAGTGTGACTCGCTCTGAAGTGTTTTACGTATACATCTTATACACTGTTGATGTGATGGGGCAAAGAGCGTTAGAAATACTGAGACTAATTAGAAGGGCATGCATTCAATCACATCAGTTATAAGCTTGCTTTCTCCCTCCCTTCCTTCCTTTCTTCCTCTCCTCCTTTCTTCTTTAGAATAACATATAATTGGGAAAACATCTCTCCTTATTACCTCTGCCCACCTGGCATGCACGGATGAAAATATGTGTATGTCTGCCCGCATATGAAGTATTCCATGTTTCAAGTCTCCATCTTCGAGCTAAACTTTTCTTATGGAATCCACATGTCATCGTCACATTTTGTTCTTGCTTCTGCTGCCTCTCTCCCCTATGTTCACCAAACGGCTGCTAACTTCTGAGGAAGCAGATGAGCAGGTCGAACGAATAAGGAGGGTGGGTCGGAACCAAGGACCCTGACTTGAGATTGTCACAGAGCTGTGACTGACACAAGATCCCCCAAATCGACGTGGAACCAGGTTTTGAAAAAGGTCACGTCTCTGCCCTGGACTTTCGACGCCCGAGGGTATGAGGCAGCAGTGAAAATGCTTGCAAGACACGCTGGTAAAGAAGTATGGACTCTTCGTGAATGAGTCACCCCTTCTGATCACCACGGCCGGTGAGACACTTACAAAGGCCGCCCCTACCCCAAAGCCCTGACAGCACGTCCTCTTGCTTTTCTGAATCAGAGGCACCCAGAGCAGCCTCACTGGTGGGGCCCATCCTCAGCTCACACAACTGGTGACTCCAAACCTAAGCTTCGGATGCTGGCTTGCAATCTTCCTCGTCGTCACCCACTCGGGGATCAGGGGTCTCTGCCTGGACAACCTCTGTGGGTCTTGGTGGGTTTCCACAGCTCCAGGTGGGATCCTCTA
Organism: Delphinus delphis; assembly: GCF_949987515.2. Taxonomy (NCBI): domain Eukaryota; kingdom Metazoa; phylum Chordata; class Mammalia; order Artiodactyla; family Delphinidae; genus Delphinus; species Delphinus delphis. Next base: position 175,971,051 of record NC_082684.1, read on the forward strand.
TTTCAGCATGAAACTCTCTCTCCATATATAATGAAGACATGCTACAGTCTTCATTTTTTGGAATTATAATTTAAAAAGCTTCTAGTGTGAAGAAACACCTTTAATATGTCTTATTTACCTTCATCTCCTCTGAAATGGAGCTAACTCCTCATGACTAACTATTTTCATGCTTCTAGCTCTTTCCATCTGCTTCAGTAATCTAAAAAGAGCTTGCCCTTTGCTTCCACGATAATTTTTTTTTAATGTGTCCCATTAACCTACTTAAATGCCCAGCAATAGCAACAAGGGGAAATTTTATTAAAGTGAGAGCAGGATATTCTGCTGTCATTACCTCCTATCTTTTACACAACGTGGGATACGGTATTCCAGTAACTGTTCAGTATCCACACAGTGAAGGGCTCCCCGACATCTGCTCACTCTTCTATTGCAGTTTAAGTTACAAGATAGATGAAATCCATTACCTCATATTCTCACCTCTGGTGTCTGGGTGACTAGATTTCTTTGAAGGAAGCAGGTTCTTGTATTTCCAGCCCAGTTTACACTTAGGAGCATAGCAAGGGGGCCACTGTTTTAATAGGTACACATGAAATAACACCGTTTTAGAACGGCAGTGTCCTCTGAGTCCCTCTCCACTGGAGTGACTGACCTGCATTCATAGTTCATACTTCTCCTTCCCAACTCCCTTCCTATTGTTCCATTCTCTTAGTCACTTATTAGGTCTATTACAGCCAAACCAACCTGCTAGAGACGTATCGGGAATGACGCTGCTGTGGTCTGAATGTTTATGTTCCCTCAAATCCGTAGGTTGAAATCCTGACACCCAAAGGTGATAATATTAGGAGGTGGGGCCTTTGGAAGGTGATTAGGTCATGACGGTGGAGCCCTCATGAAAGAGATTAGCGCCCTTATAAAAAGAAACCCAGAGAGCTCCCTGGCCCATTCCACTAAGAGCAGATACAAGAAATCAGCAGTGGGCAACCCGGAAGCGGACCCTCACCCCACTACGGTGCACCCTGATCTTCGACTTCCAGCCTCTGGATGTGAGAAATAAATTTCTACTGTTTATCAGCCACCCAGTCAACGGTAGCCTGGACGAACTAAGACATAAGCCTTAGCTTCTATTAAAAAGATGGAGAAGATGAGAAATACGGGAGATTGTGTCAAGCCCCACAAGAGTGAGATTTCATGAGTCAAGTAAGACAACCTCACTGATAACTCTGCCTCCCCACCTGACGCTAAGATGCGCACGCAATTCATCAAAGCTTTACCCCGTCCGGTGCGTTCACAAGGCCAATGCTAACATTTTCAAATGCAGAGCCAGGCCCAGCCTGACAAGGACAGTGGTAACACAACTGTTTATCCCGATGCTACTGAAATACAGACTTTTTAAGTAAAGAAACGATGTCTTACGTAACAAGCGCATCCATGTGGAATGAGGGGTAGATCTGGGTTGGGTCCTTCTAGCATAATAAAGTGTATGTTGAAAGCCACACCTGGCTGTGTAAGAGATAATTATTTTGTGCCTCTACCTGAAAATCTCAAAACCTGTTAGGGACAGCGATGTACTAGGAGGCATCTGAGATACAGCTGCCTTGTTTGGTACCAACTTTAAGTTTTGTATTATCTCATATCAGTTATGATGTACTGCATCAGGTAAATCAAATTAGCACATCAGGTAAATGAAATTAGCACCCATAATATCCTGCAGCCAATGGAACTGAAGTGCAGAAAGGTTAAGAGACCAGGCAGCAAGAACTCATCTGGACAGGGGAGTGGGTGGATGGGTGGAGGGAGGGAAGTAAGGGGAGAAGAAAGGGCAGAAGGAAGGGAGAGAGAGAGGAGGAACAGGCTAGATCCTTTCTTAAAAAATGAAGAGCTCCCTTACTCGAGGGACAGACTGCAACAAGGACATCCCATGCTTAGAGGCAGGTGTGAGACAGAAAAGATAATAGCCCTTGACAAGTTTGTAATTATAGAGATACCAATAGCCGGTTTTGCAAATAGTTCCCATAAAAAGCATTAAACACACAAAGAATCTTTGCTAGCTGCGTGTACTAAGTCAGCTCGCTTCGCGTGTTTTAACGAGTCAAACTCTGGGGAAAAAACACTTTTTTTTTCAAACATTTAAAACTCATGAATTAGGAACGTAGGAGAATAATTTCAAAAGCTCTTACAAATCTTCAAAACTTAAGATTCCTTGAGCAAAGACTACTTTACCTTGGAACTATTCTTTGACGCGGGAATCCAGCAAGGCTTAAGTTTTTCTTGTTCAAATCTAAGGGGAAAGAAATAATATAAGATTGAAATACCCACACAGTCAGTTAAGACCAAAAGAAAACACTCCAATGGGAAAAAAAATTCTTCAGCCTCCCTTTGAGAGCATTTAAGAAAAAGGAAACCATGAACCAGAAATGTGAATACAAAAAGGACACCTTTATGAATCAAATTCCACCACATATATTTTACTTAGGCAAGTTTTTTTGGTTTTGGTTAATAGTAGCCAAGATACTCCATGGGTTAAAAAAAAAAAAATTCTGACATAGTTCAATGCTATCATTTAAATTCTCTATGGCTACAAGAGTAACTCAAAGCAATTAAATACTGAAAAACATGGATATTATCCTCAGGAAAAAAAAAAAAAAGGAGCGAAAAAAATTGAACAATTTTGGTCCAGGTGACCAGGAAGGTTGAAAGTCATCACTGCCTGATATATTTGAGATGCTTTTGAAGAATGCATGGTGGGGGGCACGTGAGGGGTTGATGAACGGGGGGCGGGAACACTTCAGGTGTGTTTTTATTGCCTTCATTAAGATCTAAATAATAACAATACATCGAATTCGCCACTTATTTATTTTTGAAGACAAGACATATATTATGTAAAGACAGCTGGTAACAATCCCATCCGGCAAAAACACACACTGAGTGAGTTGGTTAATGAAAACCAGGCACAGACAAATACACAGCCAGCCTTGGGTAAGTAATCTGTTTTACAAGTTTTGGCATAGAGCAACCGTTTGTCCACCCAGAAAACCACAATTAGACCACTTACGGAAATTCTCTCCCCCGTGGAAATTCCTTTTACTGTTTAATATTTGGGGGCAGAAGCTTGAGGAAAAGGAGGTACAAGATATACCAGATGCCGACATGTCGTTAGTCATTAAAATACACCCTGAATCCCGGAATTTGGAAATTCCGACCAACTAGAGAAATACAATAAAATGAAATGTATATTGCCAGTTAAACATCTAGGCTTTTCTGCTAATTACACAAATATCTTTGTGTCACATTTAGAAAAAGAGAACTCAGTTCGAAAAGCTATCAAAGCACAGGGAGATCAGCGTGGTGCTTTGTGTCGACCTAGAGGGGTGGGATAGGGAGGGTGGGAGGGAGGTTCAAGGGGAAGGGGATATGGGGACATATGTATGTGGATAACTGATTCACTTTGCTGTACAACAGAAACTAGCACAGCATTGCGAAGCAATTATACTCCAATAAAGATGTAAAAAAAAAAAAAAGCTATCAAATACGGTAGAAGAAAATTCCTGCATCTGATGCCCCAACTGTTCAAATCACTTCCTAATCGTGCATTTGGGCTCGAAAATGCTTTTATAGGCAATGGCTGAATTTCCAATGTGTCCTTCAAGATAACCTAAGCGTCTCCTTTTGGTTCAGTCAGTGAACTGAATCTGAGATGTCACTTCAGTAGTTACATTGAAAGCACATCTTTTCCTCTGGGCTCAAAAGGAAGCCACTAAAAAGACAACATTTTGTTCCAAACAGTCTCCCATGAAGATTTCGTAAAAAGACAACCACCACTGCCTACTGGAAATAATTTAGTAGATATAACATTTGGTTTAGAAAAATATTTTAGCGAAAGTACAGCACATCCAGAACTTAATCCAAAGTGTGGGCATTCCAATTTAATCTGCAGTGTTTCCTCCATAAAGGCTTTAGTGGCTTAGCAATATCTTTAACTTACAACAGAAAAAAAGAAGTCATGTTTCTCAGCAATCGCAAGATAAGCTAACTTATAAAGTCAATGAGACATTTAAGGTATCCTTTGAGAAAACCACAGAACCGTGTAACAGGGGCATCCGAGATGAGACGGAGGATGCAAGACGCTCCCGACGTTATGAAATAGACACTTCAGTGCATTTTGCATTTCTCTCGCCTTACCTTGTTTCTCAGAGAACTTGAAAGCTCCCAAGTAGCTAGAAATCCCTGGGCTTCTGAACATGGTTGCACACAGAAAGTTCAGGGACAGAGCCTGCTCCACAGCTAATTCTCAACCAGCCACGGCCTGAGGCCTGTCTGAGCAAAACTAGGTTGAGCTTTTCCCAGCGCAGGGCTACAGCAGTCAGGCACTGGTGTCCTTGACAGTATAGTAAACGCAAAGCAAGAGACTGCAGGCTAGAAGAGCTCAAACCCCGTAATCAGATTACAAGCAGAAATTAGGCCTGTGGATGCTGAAATAGACTGGATTCCAGGGATGGGACATTTATGAGGTTACTACTTCAAAGCCATGGGCAAATCACAGCTTCCGCTTAGGAGACAATGCCGTAACCTAACTACCATGGGGAGAGTCAGGACAGCTCCTCCCTGCCTTAAAAAGAAACAAACAAATAAAAACAAAACCATACAAAGCCTCTCAATGTGCTGGGAAGAAGGGAAGACTCCTAACTATTCCCAGGCCGCTCCGAGCCTGGCCTTGGCTAAGTTCAATGAAATACTTTACCGAACAGGGAGCCAAAATCCCATAGTTAAGACTTAAGATTATGAACAACATATGAGTGAAATTGTGGGAAAAGGACGGACAGATATTACTAGAGGTTCAAAATTTTTAATTTGAGACAGAAGCTCTTAAGAATTACTTATTCTACTGACCCTGTTTATTTTACTTTTTAAAAAAACATTTTTAAATTTATTTATTATTTATTTTTGGCTGCATTGGGTCTTCGTTGCGGTGCGTGGGCTTCTCATTGCGGTGGCTTCTCTTGTTGCAGAGCACGGGCTCTAGGTGCGCAGGCTTCAGCAGTTGTGGCTCGCAGGCTCAGTAGTTGTGGTGCACGGGCTTCAGTAGTTGTGGCTCACGGGCTCAGTAGTTGTGGCTCATGGGCCCAGTAGTCGTGGCTCGTAGGCTCTAGAGCTCAGGCTCAGTAGTTGTGGCATGCAGGCTTCAGTAGTTGTGGCTCGCGGGCTCAGTAGTTGTGGTTCGTGGGCTCTAGAGCTCAGGCTCAGTAGTCGTGGCACACAGGCTTAACTGCTTCCCGGCATGTGGGATCTTCCCAGACCAGGGCTCGAACCCGTGTCTCCTGCATTGGCAGGTGGATTCTTAACCACTGCTCCACCAGGATGTGAGAACTTCAGTTTTGTAGTAAACCCAAACCTGCTTTAAGGACATTTTTTAGAGCAGGTTTGGGTTTACTACAAAAGCGAAGTTCTCACATACTCCCCACCCCACACGTGCACAGCCCTCCCCATCTTCGACATCTCCCACCAGATGCTATATGTTACCAAGGGTGAACCTTGGTAACACTGATACATCATAATCAGCATAGTTTAACCGCAAGGTTCACTCTTGGTGTTGTACATTCTATGAGCTTGGACAAACATACAATGACACGTACCCATCATTTTCTCTGCCCTCAAAATCCTCTGCACTCTGCCTATTCATCTCCCTCCCTTGGAGACCACTGATGTTTTCATGTCTCCATAGTTCTGCCTTTTCCAGAATGTCACAGAGTTGGAATCATGCAGTACGTAGCCTTTTCAGATCGGCTTCTTTCACTTCGTACGTAGTATGCACTTAAGGTGCTCCGCGGCTTTTCATGGCTTAACAGCTCATTTCTTTTTTTTTTTCTTTTCTGCAGTACGCGGGCCTCTCACTGTTGCGAACTCTTCCGTTGCGGAGCACAGGCTCCAGACGCGCAGGCCCAGCGGCCATGGTTCACGGGCCCAGCCGCTCCGCGGCATGTGGGATCTTCCCGGACCGGGGCACGAACCCGCGTCCCCTGCATCGGCAGGCGGACTCTCAACCACTGCGCCACCAGGGAAGCCCAGCTCATTTCTTTTTAGTGCTGAATAATATTCTGGATTATAACTGGATGTAGCACAGTTTATTTCTCCATTTGCCTACTGAAAGACATCTTGGTTGCTTCCAAGTTTTGGCAATTATGAATAAAGCTACTCTAAACACCCACTGTAGGTTTCCGCGTAGGCTATACATTTTCAGCTCCTTTGGGTAAATACCAAGGAGTGTAATTGTTGGATTTTACGGTAAGAGAGTGTGTAGTTTTGTAAGGAGCTCCCGAGCTGTCTTCCAGAGCGGCTGCACCACTGCGCCCCCCCACCCCCAGCAGCGACGAGCGTTCCTGTTGCTCCCCAGCCTCTCGCCAGCATCGCGTGCTGTCGGTGCTCTGGTTCTGGCCGCTCTGACGGGTGTGTCGTGGCGTCTCACTGTTGCTTCCATTTCCATCTCCCTGATGACCTGGGATGTGGAGCATCTTGTCAAGGGCTTATTTGCCATCTGTATCTATTCCTTGGTGAGGTGTCTGTTCAGGTCTTTGGCCCAAATTTTATTCAGTTGTTTGTTTTCTTATTGTTGAGTTTTAAGAGTCTTTTGTATATTTTGGATAACAGTTCTTTATCAGATGCATCTTTTGCAAATATTTTCTCCCAGTCTGTGGTTTTTCTAATTCTCTTGATATTGTCTTTCCCAGAACCGAAGTTTTGAATTTTAATGATGTTCAGCATACCAATTACGTTTTTCACGGATCGTGTCTTTGGTGTTGCATCTAAGGTCACTGAGGTTCTCTCCTAGGTAATCTTCTGGCAGTTTTATAGTTTTGTGTTTTACATTTACGTTTATGATCCATTTTGAGTTATTTTCCATGCCGGGTGTAAGGTCTGTGTCTAGATTCTTTTTTTTTTTTACACGTGAATGTCCAGTTGTCCCAGCACCACTGGCTGAAGAAACTACGTCTGCTCCATTGTTTTGCCTGGGAGTCTCTGCTCCTTTAAGTAAGAACGACTCCCTGTATCTGCCTGTGTCGTAAATCTTAGAGGCAGTGAGGGCCTCACTTTCTCCATTCCTCTGTTGACGGACGTTTAGGTTGTTTCCGTGTCTTGGCTATTGTAAATAGAGCTACTAAGAACACGGCGATGCATGTATCTTTTTAAATTACAGTTTTGTCCAGATATATGCCCAGGAGTGGGATTGCAGGATCGCAGGGTAGCTCTATTTTTAGTTTTCTGAGGACGCTCCATGCTGTTCTCCGCAGTGGCTGCACCAGTTGACATTTCCACACCTGCCTTTCTTTTTGCACAATGTTAGAGTACTCTCTCAGGATCACACAGCTCGTGGTGTGGCAATGCCAGGCTGGAAGTCCACACCCTCTCACTCTCCCCAGGACGAGTCCCACATTAGCCTGGGCACAAAAGAACAGGGGCCACTGCTATAAACTCGTCCTGGACTGACGTCATGGTGTCCCCCAGCCCAAGAGCCCGGGTTGCCTTAATGGGCAAAAAGGTGAGTCTGACCCCAAGAAGAGGAGGCAAGCCAGATGCTGCCTGCTTTTTACAAATCTCACACGATTTCCTGGTCTGGTTTTGGTGCTACAGATGTTCATCGAGACCAGGGCTGTTGACTCCAGACATGAGTAACTAGGGCATATCTGAGACCCAAAGCAAAGACGGAAGCCAATGTGCCTGCTGTGGGTGGGTGTCACGAACCAAGCAGGCGGCTGGTAAGTCTCTGATTTCTTCTCCCCTTCCCAAGGCCCTCACCTTATGGCAGAAGGACAAGGTACAGATGTTATTAGCAACTTTGAAGAGTGTATAAAACAGTGAGTCAGGAATTCTACTTCTGGAAATGTACCCAAGGAAGGAGGAGAAGGACAGTTACCGCCGTTGTGTTTATACACGTATAACGCTGGAACCAGCCCACACGGGGCCGTGGAGAATGGGTAAACAAATTACACAAGAAAAGCAGATCTGAAACTCCACTGGTGATCCGAACCCTTTTCATGAAATGTGAGATACACACACACACAGACATTATCAGAAAGACAATAAACATCCCAAAGCATTAATTATCTCCCAACTCAGAGATAACTCTCTCCATGTTTTCCCCTCTCTATTTCCAAAGTTTCCACAATAGGCATGAATGGCTTCTATAATTACCAAAACAATTAAGCACAAACAAAGATGAAGGTAATAGGTCCTTCTGAGATCCCAAGGCTTAGAGCTGGCCTAAAAATCCAGGGCAAAATCATGATGGGAAGCGTGCCCATGGGCCGATGGCACGAGGTCAAACCACCCATTCCTTCTAAGCCTCCTGTAAGCATTTCTTGGCTATAAATGAAGCTGAGCCAGAGACTGGCCAACGCCCTCAACGACACGCAACACAGGATTTCTCAAACTTGACCCGGGGGGCCCTCCTTGAGACTCCTTCTGAAGTCGTCTTGTCTTTCCTGAAATGTGGGGCTATTGCGGGAAGCAAGAATATGGGTGCTGGGGGAGAGACGGGAAGAAAAGGTCAAAGATTCTCCAGGGATGTCTCGTAATGGGAGAACCCAGGGAGATGATTCTTGTTGTACAGCCGTGGACAATGTCACTAGGAGGCCAGGTAAGAAGGGTCACCTCCTCCATTGCCAAGGTCCAAAGATAAGGTGTTGGATGGCAAAGGATCAAGGTGTTAAACCCTGAGGGAGTGTGCTGCGTGGTCATGGCTGTGGCTAGACCGGGGCCGGCGGTCCTGTGGCGGGTTCTAGCTGAGGACATCCACGCATCCCCGCAGGACAAGGGGCAGCTGTTCTTTGGGAGTCATCACCACGGTGGACGAAATGGAAACAAAGCCAGTGAAGAGGGAAAGAGCCACGTACCGCAACTGGCAACGAGCCATTTTTCTACCATACCCGGTGGGATGATGGGCAGAAGCTGGGAAGACCTGGCCAGCACGCTGACAGCATGGTGGGGTGGGCACAGTGCTGAGTGCTCTAGGGCAGCGGTCCCCAACCTTTTTGGTTTCGTTGAAGACAATTTTTCCTTGGCCGGAGTCGGGGGGGTGGGGGAAGGTTTCGGGATGATTCAAGCGCATTTATCGTGCACTTTATTTCTATTATTATTTCACTGTAATATATAACGAAGTAATTATACAACTCACCATAGTGCTGACAGGAGGCGGTAACGCGAGCGACGGGGAGCGGCTGTGGATAGAGATGAAGCTTCGCTCGCTCACCCACCACTCACCTCCTGCTGTGCGGCCCGGTTCCTAACAGGCCAGGGACTGCTACCGGTCCATGACCCGGGGGTTGGGCACCCCTGCTCTAGGGCGCTAACTCATGTGGTTCTCCCTAGGAGATCCTACTAGTATCGCCCCCTGCAGATGAGAAAACTGAGACACGGTGTGATCTGGGAGAAATATGCAAGCCTAGATTGACCCTTTAAAACGCATCTCTAAAGGCAGATCAGCCATTCGCTGGGCAGACAGCCAAAATAAAATCAAAGAGGGAAATACAGAGGCGAGGTCATGACTCAGTGAGAAAATGATGCGCAGGCACCCTGAACGCTGGAACGTGTTATTTAATCCACGCAGGGATCTACATACTGAAAAGACCTGCAGGCATACGGCACCGGGCTGTGTGACCGCACCCTGCGTCTCTCACTGTGCTCCCTGAATTGCAACTGGGGCAGCCCCAGACCACAGGAAAGTGACCTGAAATCTAAGGCAACACGGGCCGGTGTGCAATGACTAACAACTGTCCGAATACACACTGTTGTGAGTTACCAGTGCATTCCTAAAATTAAGACGATTTTAACGAAATCTACCGTAAGCTACTAAGGTCGATGGCTGGGCTGACATTCCACAGCGAAGGATATATGTTTACAGCCTCCGGAAGGAGCATCCTGCACGCCAGCAGCAGCTGTAAACGGTATTCTCATCTTCTTTAGTGGATTTTATGTATGCGCACAGACTCTTAATCTGGGGCAGAACTGCCGGCCATGAGGTAATCCCATCAGCGGGGAGACCGTTGGGTCCCTTTCATTTCCCTTTTATCACATACTGGTTATTCACGCATTCCAGATGCCTCATTTTAGTGTGCACTGTGAAATGCTCTGTAAATTTTCGTTAGTGGTAATATTTAGGGCAAGTCTGCAAATAAAATTGGGTGTTGTGTGATTATGTAAGGTAATTTAATACAGGCCACGTATGCAGAGATGAAAAGGCAAAAGTACTTTCAACAATAAGAAATATTACCACTCAAAGATATCTCTTTATCAGATGTGTTGAAAGAAACATGCCAGGTCTTGCCACATTCCAGAATTCTTTTTTAAAGAAAAGGCCTATTGCAATCCTTCAAAAGACTTATTAACGCTCTACACTAAACGTTCAAACAAGTAATGTTAACATTTGTTGTGAGAATTTAATCATCTGAACTTCTGGCCAATTTTGAATCTATAGCTAGTGAATCTTGCTGGAAAACGATCCAACGAGCTTAGAGAGGATAATCCACTGTTTCTCAGAGCGAGAGAAAAACAGACAAAGGGCAGTTTCGTGTTTAAGATATACAGACAGTGGCATATGATTATTCAGCCTTAAAAAACGGCATTCTGACACATGCTATGAACATGTGTCATAGATGAACCTTGAAGACCTCATGTTCAATGAAACAAGCCAGACACAAAAGGACAAACCTTGCATGATGCCACAGAGAAGAGGGAGAAGCAGAAGAGTCAAGTTTATAGACACAGAAAGGAGAGTGTGGTCACCAGGAGCTACGGGGAGAGGATGCTGGGGAGTTCGCGTTTAATGGAACAAATTCAGTTGGGGAAGAAAGCAAGCCCTGGAGGTGGATGGTGACGATGGCTGTACAATGTGAATGTGCTTAAGGCCATTGAACGGTGCCCTTCAAAATGGTTAAAGTGGGGGACTTCCCTGGTGGCGCAGTGGTTAAGAATCCGCCTGCCAATGCAGGGGACACATGTTCAAGCCCTGGTCTGGGGAGATCCCACATGCTGCGGAGCAACTAAGCCCGTGCGCCACAACTACTGAGCCCGTGAGCCACAGCTACTGAGCCCACGTGCCACAACTAATGAAGCCCGAGCACCTAGAGCCCGTGCTCTGCAACAGGAGAAGCCACCGCAATGAGAAGCCCGCGCACCGCAACGAAAAAAAGTAGCCCCCGCTCGCCGCAACTAGAGAAAGCCCGCGCGCAGCAACGAAGACCCAACGCAGCCAAAAATAAAATTTAAAAAAATAAAATAAAATAAATTTTTAAAAAGGGTTAAAGCGTTAAATTTTGTGTTACATATATTTTACCACAATTTTTAAAAATGTACACTGTAGGTAAAGCACAGACAGACACAAGATGTAGGCAGGTGCTGGACGTCCAGGGCACAGTTCCCCCGAAGGGCAGGGGACCAAAGACGGATGCTGACCTGGGTCGGGGAGACACCAAGGATGTTTCTGACCCGTTAGGGCACCAACACACAAAGGGCCCTTACGTGGTGATGTGATGAATAAACAGACACTTAGGTGTTTACTGTATAAAATCTGAAGCTATCTCCTAGAACATCATAAGGTGCAGACACCCTTTCTTTAGAGCAGCAGGGGCCCAAGCCCCATCTCACTGAGGAGATACCCCATCACAGGGGAAGGACGCGGACAGGATTACAACGACCCAGGAAAGTCGGAGAATGCCGATCGCTCAATACGCACTAGTGGATGGTTTTCACATGAACAGAAAGCTAGGAGATACTGAATCATCAGATGGGAGAATTTTCTAAGAGTCTAAAAATCCAGATGGCAGACAAGTAAACATGTCAAATCCCTGTTGATATCTGATAGATCCTAACTGTTCAGGGTTATGCCAGAGTGATTTGAGGGAAACAGCTCTGAGTAAAAGAACTTCTGGGCTTCCTCGTCCTCAGAAGGGCCTCTTAATAAAAGCAACACCACGGCCACCTCCACAACACTCAGTGTGAAAACCCAAGAAAAATGCAGCGATCTGCCATTCCCAGTACCCCTAATGTTTCCCAAAGGTTATGTTAGCTGGTACCCCAAAGCCCTTGCCTAGAGTCTGAAAACAGGTTCCAATGCGTTCGCTGGTTGATTGGGGCCGGGGGGAAGAGGGGTGTCAGTGACACCTGACTGTTCATGGTGGCTTTTCCCTTGGCAAGGGTCACCGAGAAGGCAGATCCTGTGCTCACACACTGAGTGGCAATGGAAGGTCATGAGAAAGACGTCGAAGACGTATTCTCCTCTGCTCGCAGAAATGCCTAAAGATATATTTGCACTTCTGAGTCAGTTTCACACCTGATAATAGGCAAATGATGCAAAACATGGGTGCCCTCAGAGCCACGTGGGGTGCTTGTTAAAAATGAAGGCCCTCCCCCATTCCCTGGAGGTCCAGTGGTTAAGACTCTGTGCTTCCGGGACTTCCCTGGTGGTGTAGTGTTAAGAATCCGCCTGCCAATGCAGGGGACACATGTTCAAGCCCTGGTCCGGGAAGATCCCACATGCCGCAGAGCAACTAAGCCCGTGCGCCACAACTACTGAGCCTGCACTCTAGAGCCCGCGAGCCACAGCTACTGAAGCCCACGTGCCACGACTACTGAAGCTCGCGTGCCACAACTACTGAAGCCCACGTGCCACAACTACTAAAGCCCGCGTGCCTAGAGCCCGTGCTCCGCAACAAGAGAAGCCACCGCAATGAGAAGCCCGTGCACCGCAACAAAGAGTAGCCCCCGCTCACCACAACTAGAGAAAGCCTGCACTCAGCAACGAAGACCCAATGCAGCCAAAAAAAAATAATAATAAATAAATAAATAAATAATCTTTTTTTTTTTTTTTAAAAAAAAGGCTCTGTGCTTCCAATGCAGGGGGAGCGGGTTTGATCCCTGGTTGGGGAACTATGATCCCACATGCTGCATGCTGTGGCCAAAAAATTTTAAAAAAGAAAAAAATATATAACAGAGCTGTAATTATATTTTAAAAAAATAAAATGAAGGTCCCCCTGCCGCAGACGATTCTGAGATGGTCGAAAGTTCGGAAACCACTGGTCCATGCCATTTGTGATGTGAGGACATAGAATCAGAGGATGAGTTTGAAGAAGGAAGGCTTCTATACGGTGACTGGTGAGCCTTACGAGTGGCGAGGAGAGGGCTGGACATGGCAGGAGGAGGAGGGGACAAAAGCATGAGAAATGGGATGAGAACGATGCTTAAAGGAGGTGTGAGCTTAAATGGGGCCCCATCCAGGAGCTGAGAGGGGGCCCCACCAGGCCATTCAGAGGTAGGGGTGGCAATAGAGAGCCTCCTGGATTGGGATGGGGGAATACATGTGCTGTGAAGAAACATGGGAGCTGTCACTGAAGCCCAAGCAGAAAAAGAAATGTCAGGTCCCCCTTCACAGCCGGACACCAAGCTGAAATGTCACACTGCACGGTCTGCAGGTGGTGAGAGAACAAACCCTGTCTCAGGAACAGAGAGGGGCCGACCAACATCTCCTAACATGTGGCCTGTGTGCCTCTTAGCATTTCAGCCTCTGAACTGGGACTGTAGACAGTGAAATGCAGAAGCTTCTACAAACCACACTTTGGGGATTAAGAACCTCAGGACTGCGATCCCCTCCCCAACCTGGCTGCCCCCAGCGCTCCTGGGGCTTGGTCTGCGTTAGACGTGACCAGCCAGCCTTCACGTCCCGGCCACTTGAAGCCGGTGAGACAAAGGTCTTTAGACCTCTGGACCCGTCTCTTCTCACACAGGATTCACTGAGCAACTACTAGAGGTCAGGCACCAGGGCGTCGGTACCGTGAGTCAGTTCACGGTCTGGATGAGGAAATCACCTGCTGCATCAAGGGTGGCAGCACAGTCCTTTTCCCCCTGGTATCTCCGACTCTTTGAAAGTTTCCCTGCTTCCTCCATTACTCCCATCAAGTACGTGCATTTGTCTTCCCAGGTACGCTACTCTTCCTGGGTCTAATGAGAGGACGTTCCACGAGCTTTAGACCAACCGAGAGCACAAGCGGAATTGAAGGAAAACAGTGCAGGGGTCCTGCGGGGACCCAGTCCCCATAACAGAGAACCGACGACTCCGTCTTCCTCCTCTTGGCCTTCAAACCACCCAGTGATACGAGCTGAAGCACTTCCGCTGTGACAGAGCAAGTAAGTAAGCACGCAACTGCGGAGTCCCAGACAAGTAAGCACGCAACTGCGGAGTCCTAGATAAGTAAGCACGTAACTGCGGAGTCCTAGACAAGTAAGCACGTAACTGCGGAGTCCCAGACAAGTAAGCACGTAACTGCGGAGTCCCAGACAAGCATAAATCATCGTATGACTTTCTACATTTAGACAGATTTGGAGTGAAGTATTTACTGTGGCTCCACCGTAGCTAATCACTTATTGAGGTGATTAAGGGATAATCAAACACAGTTGGTTAAAGCAGTATAATCGATGTGAGTCAGTGATTAAGTCATTTTCCTCCTCTTTGAAAAAGACAACACTTTCACTTTCCAAAACCAGTGACTATGCCTCAAAATCAAACCCCCATTTATCATTAAAGCTATATCCATATATTTTAAAATCAAATGGGAAAACTCAGTTGCCCACCCGCTAGAATTCTAACTTCCACATTCAACGTAACAAGGATGTCAAAGCTTCAAGCAATTGTCTCGGAACTTACGATGCGGTAGACTTCTGCGGCTTCTAATACAGAGCCTCACATTGCACGTTCTTACGGGAAGCCTCTTCCCTTCTCCCGACACCTTTGTGAGGCATAAAGAAAACGTCTCCACTTGAGAGACTTCTCTGCTCTCTCTCATCCTACACACAGTTCATCTTCTTCTCTTTACAATTTGAAGTGCAAGATATACAATGGAATATTAGCCCATAAAAAGAAACGAAACTGAGTTATTTGTAGTGAGGTGGGTGGACCTAGAGTCTGTCCTACAGAGTGAAGTAAGTCAGAAAGAGAAAAACAAATACCGTATGCTGACACATATATATGGAATCTAAAAAAAAAAGGTTCTGAAGAACCTAGGGGCAGGATAGGAATAAAGACGCAGACGTAGAGAATGGACTTGAGGACACGGGGAGGGGGAAGGGTAAGCTGGGACGAAGTGAGAGAGTGGCATGGACATATATACACTACCAAACGTAAAATAGATAGCTAGTGGGAAGCAGCCGCATAGCACAGGGAGACCAGCTCGGTGCTTTGTGACCACCTAGAGGGGTGGGATAGGGAGGGTGGGAGGGAGACGCAAGAGGGAAGAGGTATGCGGATATATGTATATGTATAGCTGATTCACTTTGTTGTACAGCAGAAACTAACACACCATTGTAAAGCAATTATACTCCAATAAATATGTTGAAAAAAAAATGTGAAGGGCAATCATTTTCCCCCTGGCCAATGAACTTTGCCTCAAGTCCCAGGGTCTTATAACGCCCTGGCAGAGCTCAGCACCAAGATAACACGTCCCCTTTTGAAGAGGTCAGAGGTTTATGTATTAAGAAAAGTATCTCAAAGCCACAGCCCATGCCTTGAGGAGCCAATCAGCTAAGCAGGCCACAGAGATGGAAATGGACACTTTAAACAGGAAAAGAAAAAAAAAAAGGATTTCTTTAACAGGAAGGGGAAAGTCATTTCACCCTTTTCCTGAAAGACAAGAAGCAGAGGTAAGTCGATGAAAAGACGATAACAAGGTCAAACATGCCCTCTGCCCCTGCGGTGAAAGTCCACACACAGGAGCCCAATCTGACCCCAGGGGGAGGAGAGTCCCTTGTTCACAGAGGCGTCTGGTGAGCTTCTGGAGGGAGTCACCTGAGCAGGGGACGGGGCAGCTGGAACACCTGCTGTAGGTGCCCTTCCTTCTTGGTGGGTGGTCCAGCGCCTGCACCAGGTGCAGAAGGGAGAGAAGGAAACGGCTTAGACCAGAGACATGAACTTGAACTCTCCTCTGGCCAATCCCGCCCCTCCCTGTCCCCCACAGCTCTGGTTCACCAGCTGCTTAAATTCAAGAACGTGAGACACCTGAACAAAAGTTTCAGTATAGAAAAGTGCCATCTTCCCTACTTTCTAGCTACCGCATCCAGTTTTGGGGGAAAAAAAAATGCAAAAGAGAAAAGATGGACTCGGCGTAAAAAGTTCCATCAAGTTAGGTATTTCCCTTGGACGCTGAGCTGTGGCTACCATCCACCGAGGCTCATTAGACCTTATTACTGAAGAGAAACAAAGAAGATGTAAGGAACGGCATTTTGGAAGAGAAATTTCCATGGAGAGGTCATTTCAGAGCCTGTCAGTCAAACCTGCATTTTACAGGGAGCAATGGAAGTGACTGGTCCAAGGTCCTATGCCCGTTTGTGGCAGCCCCAGAACTCAGGTCCCCGCCCCCAGGACTGTCCTTTGCACGGTGCCACCTTGCTGCCCGGTGACAGCTCCCCCGTACGTGACCGCTCCCCTAAAAAGACAATAAAACACCATCAAGATCCTGACTTGCCAAAACATCCTGGACTAAAAGGAAAGCGTTAAACGTTTCCTGGTTAAGTCCATACTTCATCGAGTAAGTCCTGACACAGGACTCGACAGAACAAGCTTCACGGTAAGTGGAGCACCAGGAAAACGAGCTATGCCCCTCTGTCCTTCGGGAAGTCACCTCCTCTTTTCCAGCCACACCATAAAGTGTGTCTGCCACGGAGCATGCCTGTTCTGACATCACCGCCCCAGAATTAATTGAGCAGTACTAGGCCGCGTCTCCAGGGCCTGGGCTCCTTACAGGACGCAGCCCACTGCCACCCGCTGCGCTGGCCTGTCCCCAGGCGCCAGCCTTCTCGGCCTGCTGGTCTGCCTAATAAGGCCGTGTGCAAGTTGACGGGCTGGCTGGCTTTTAGGTCACCTACTGTTCACCGTACAGACTCGGAGGCTCACAAGCAAAGCCAGAGCCTACCTTTGGGCAGACAAAGGGTCACCCTTCGCCAAAGCTCTTAAAAGCCTGCCCAGTTGGTCCATTTACATAATAACAGAGCCTGCTGCAGAGTCTGCCAGCCTCCAGATCTGATGGCTTTCTGAGCTAAAGGAACTTCAGCTGGGGCCTGGGGCCAGGGAGGCTGTGCAAGGGAAACCTCTTTGCCTCTGCCTTCCCCGGGCCCCTCCAGGCTCCATCAGAGAGCGCGCACCGTCTGGCTTCGGAGCAACCTCTGTGGCGTGCATCCTGACTCCCCCAGACGCCCCGACTTCAAAAACAGCTGCTGACTGTCTCCAAATAGGTTGCGTGTCCTGGGTCCTTAAAAGGGGGTCAGTGGGTCAGGTGTAGGAACAACACTTAGCATTCCGGGAAAATAAACTTCTGTATTTTCTAATAAAGAGTCTGAGCTCTGAGCCAAACCACACCTGAATGCCAGCATTCCTTACTTCCATTTCTGTTCCGGTCTGGGCGCCTTGGACTCTTACGCCTACAAGGACGAGACCGTGTCTGTGTGGTTAATGACAGCACATTCACCCGTGGCTCCAATTTCCTTTTGCTTTTAGCCATCGGTCTGTCCTTCAGAAGGTGGTCCACCTGCTGGGTCACCCAAATCTGATACGTCCCCACAGAGTTTCCAACGCTACCAGAGTTCCGAGTTTCACCAGTGGACTGCCGATGCGAGATAAAGAGGGGTCAGGGAGCAGGAAATAGCAAACCTGGAGGACGGGTCCCCCCGCAACCACTCGTTCACACGTGAAGCCACACATACAGCGAGATGCTGATGGATTACGGCAAAGAACACTGACCCAACAGCCACATCCCCCTTGTGCTCACGTCCAACGTGAACTTTTTCCCTGTGAACTTGGCCTCCTTTTGAATGGCTCAGAGCCCCAGTGAACACAGAGCAGCCATCCTTTTGCTTCTCACAGGAACGGAGTTTGGAGGGGCTGAAACCAGAGTCACGAGAAACGGAGGCCTCGTCCGTGCTAAAGTGCTGGGCACGTAAATATCAGATCAAGCTTTGGTTTCCATGAATCCGGCGTTTACCTATTCAGTCCCCGGCGGTGGGGGGATTCTCTAACAGAGATATTAGGAAATTCCTGTCTAGATATTCCTGGCAAAGAGCAAGAGGGTGAGAAGGGTGATACTGAAGACGGAAAGCTTGGGGGCAGCCCTGGAAAGCGGAGTTTAAGAAAGGACCGTCCACCCCCATCTGGCCCTAACCTGCCTCTGCCCTCCTCGCAACCTGGACTCTGAAGGGACTGGCTCGCTCTCTCCTTTATGGCCTTGAAATCAGGCAAAGCAGGGGAGGGCCAGGCAGGGCCAGAGCCTGGAGGGGCGGAGAGCTGCTCCTGGATCCCCGTCACCCCTGGAAAGGGAAGGCAGCCCGAGCTGGCAACCCCTGAACCGCTTGGTTTTT
Organism: Delphinus delphis; assembly: GCF_949987515.2. Classification (NCBI taxonomy): domain Eukaryota; kingdom Metazoa; phylum Chordata; class Mammalia; order Artiodactyla; family Delphinidae; genus Delphinus; species Delphinus delphis. The sequence goes on from NC_082684.1 coordinate 175,989,432, forward strand.
GCGATTACTTTACTCCCGTGAAGCTTAATTCCCGTTGTTTAAGGCCCAGTGAGAGAGCCCGGCCACCGCTGCGCCCACCCCCTCCTCCCTCCAGCGCCACAGCTCTGCGGCTGTCCGATTCTGAATTAGCCCTCCACCAGGGACGAGGCCATGAAAAGAAAAAAGGCGAGAGGCCTTAGCTACCGGCCACATGCTCTGTCCACCGAGACCCCTTGCAGGGAGGACGTTGCAGCAAGAGGCTGGGGTGGCCTGGATCCACCCTGCAAAGAGTTAGGAGGCCAAACCTCAGGACCGTCGGAATGACAAACTGAAGGCTGGAGGAGAGGAAAAAAAAAAAGCATAAATTTCTTAAATAATCAGCCATGACTACTGAGCCAATCTCACGATTATGCTAATTAAACGTAAGGTCATAATGAGAGAAAATCCCTCCCTCCCTGTTCCTGTGACCCTGTCCTTAACAGTGGAGACACTCCCTGACCTCGCCTCCCATGGGCACTTCTGTCTTCAGCGGGTTGTCCAACGGGTTTCCACACAAGAGATCTATTCATAGACTTGACTACGTTAGGCGAGCAGCTGACCCTCGGTTTTGAAGGTATATATTTAGTCAACAGCCATGTAGCAGAACTAGAACCACTGCATTTCCCCCCTAAAATCAGCAGATGATGGATTTTTTTTTTTAGATGATGGATTTTTATCAGATCTTTTCTTGTTCAGAAGAGGAAAGAATGTTCTCTTTAACATGCACATTACAGCTGTTTTGCTATTAGACCATATATGCAATTTGATTGGGTGGCAGAAAGCGATCTGAAAATGATTAAGCACTAAAGCTTCACTTGCCACCTTTTCATAAAATACTTTATTTTTAAGCACATTATCAGGCTATTTTTATGGATATGTTTTTAACCTGGGCACACGCTTATCCCGTGTTCAGCTTAAAATATGCTGATATAGCTTTAAACCTCCTCCTGCAGTACTGATTTACTAGCCACAGTTACCCACATCCACAAGTATCAGTTCAAGTACTCACCTCTCTTTTTAAAAAAGTCATTGAAACTGGATTCCTTAACTGCACTATGTCGTCCCCTAGTGGCGGAAAGGAGTTGATGCACTTTCCCAGGAAAGCCTGAAGTCAGGACAATTTTGTTTATGGCAGCTTTAATGTCTCTAAGATATGGAAGGCTTAAATGTTAGCAAATTACTTCATTCAATTACTCAACAAATGTGCACTGAGCACCCTACAGACCAAGGCCTGTTCCGGAGGATACAGTGAGAAGGTTCCGTTCTAGCAATAAACAACTAAAACGAAGGTCTGACATAATTAACGTCCCACATGTGCAGTGGCCTTTTATTTTAATGTACATGAAACGTATGTTATGTGACCTAACTATCAAATATTCTGAAACGCTACTGGTTTTGTACTGCAGGTTCAACCCCTGGACTGTCCTTCCCACCTGCTTTTACCTCCCTTCTTCCCAGGCAGGCCCAGAACTTTCCACCGGTGACCTCAGTAAGTATCTGAAGAAAATGACTGTGGCCTGTAAGTACCCATATGCAATCCAAACTAACAAGTCTTCGTGATCAGCGAAATAAAAGGGCTCTCACTGTTCCCAGCTCTCCTTATTATCAACTAAAATACTGAGAGCTACAAGCTGAGGTGGTCTCATACAAAAGTCACAGGCCTAATGCAGTAATATACCACAATCATATTCTTTGGCAGATAAACACTACAATGCCGGGGACACTGTATGCAGAATCGCGCATCTGATGGAACAATAACCATGAACTCCAAAGCGGCAGATGCTACTGCTTCGCTCCTTCCATCCTCCCCTTTTAAGCCGGCAGCGTCAGAACGAATGGTCCTAACTGTGTGAGTTCTTACAGAATGTGGGAACACTGGGTGTTACAGGACACACCAGGGCGGCAGAGAGCACGCTGATGCCACTTTGAAACCCAGGTCTTGGCTGTGTGAAGCCCACGCTGACACGGGGTCTTACCCAGCCGCATGTGGGGAAACCCAGTGCTCTCTGGGTGGCTGCTGACATCAGCCCTGGGCCCAGAGGTGGGGACGGGCAGGGTACCCGCCCCACCACCCATCTCTGCTCCTTTATACCAGTCCTAGGTAGCACTCTAATGCTCAGGCATGTTAAGAGGCTTCTTGGAAACAGTGCTCATGTTTTTAAGTGCCTAAGTGCCACGGACACATATTCTCTTTTTCAACCTATTACATATCTTCAAATAGGAAAATAAAGCCACTTGAATATTCCACGAGGAGCAAGGGAGTCCCTTAGGAGCATAAACTCTCACAAAAGCTGAGTCCAGGGAGATTCTCACTTCTGTCGAAATCCTACCTGAACTAACCCCAACCCTAACCCTAACCGGTTCAGCTTCTTCTTGCCAAGATGGTTCCAGTGAAGGGTGAGGATGCAGATTTCAACGCCAAGGGGCCCACGGTTCCACCTCTGACACTTGCAGGAAGGAGGTATTCTGCAAGCCTAACACGTGATCCAACTTAACCACACACACGGACAACCACTGTTGAAATATGCAAAGTGAGTTTTGTTGGGGAAAATGTTGTCTTGGAAAAAGTAGCCAAGTTGATTTTCAAGCGAAATCTGTGTGACAATCACACTGGAAGTCCAACCAAACTGCAAATAATTTACTTAGATGTTTCTTTCGTGGCTAAGGCCTAGGTTAAACTTCATTCTACTCACTTTGGATTCTGCCTCATTTTCTATGGCTATAAAAGGGGGTGGCTGGAAATACGCTGAATTTCAACTCAGTGTCTACCTTGAAAGCAAAAAATCTCCCAGGTTTTAAATGACTGATTTGTTAAACTGAAATTTTAAATAAAAGCAGGACTTCGGATATTTGAGGTCACATTGAAAGTCATCAAGTACGGTGATCCAGGCCCAAACTTATCCGAAGATTATTTCATCTCTGTGTTATGGTTACAGTTTTCGATCACAGCCGTGCTATCATCTGTGTGGTTAGAGGCACTTGCGAAAAAGGAGGGGTTCTGTAATTTTAAACTAAAACCGTATTATGATGCAACGTCTTAGAAAAATTTCACACTATTTTAAAAGTACAAACCAGGCACACATTGTCGCCTGGTCCCCTGTGGGCTCTGCCAGGAGCCGATGGCAGTGGGAGGTAAACTGGTAAGTGCCTGAAGCTGGTCCTGAAACCTTTCCATGAAGAAGACAGGCTTCTGTCCCTGCAATTCCCCAAATATTTCAATTGGCAACCTGAGGGCTTCATCTCACGCTCTTCCTGCCCTCCAGGGAGACTCCAGGGCAAGGGAAGCCATGCGGGGGGCGGGGGGGGGCGGTCCCGGTTACCTGCCCATCACACTGAGGTTCTCAGAAACCGGGCTGCCTTCACTAACCTCTGGCCAGGCTGGTTATCCAAACCCAGACAAGCCAGACGCCTGCTCCCCTGGCCGCCCTGCTTCCTTTATCACTTGCAGGAATTCACAGCGCTTTTCACCTGCAGCCCAAACCCTCTCATGAAAGAACAATACATTATGGAACTGCCCAAATTAGCAACATGATATCTTGGACCATGTGTCAAATTGCACTGAGAATATTTAATACTATCCACATATTAAGCTACAGTCAGCATATAAATCCTATAGATTTTTTTTTTTAAAAGACAGTATGTTGTTAAATGCATTGACTCCAAATCCTATCCCTGGAGATTCAAGAAGTCCTTTTATTCTTAATGCACACCCAGTTCTAAAGAGCTTGGCTGTCTGATCCCCCAGCCCCTGGTGAGAAGCTGCTGAGAAGCTTCTGGAAAGTTAAGCCCACACCAGGGAGAGGGGAGGGGGAGCTGGTCGGGTGGGGGAGGACACCCTGGCGTCCCCTAAGGTTTGTCTTTGCTACCTGACAGCTGCTAACCCGGGACGTGAGCGTCGGCGCTAGATGGGCCTCCGCCTCATGGATTCTTGCACACGGGGCCCCTGGAAGCAGCCCCTCCACGCTTCTCGGGCTGAAGCCTGAGGCTGCCACAGCTGCCCGGGAAGCAGTGCAGTGAGGTCCACCCAGAGAGCTGGCCGCCCCGGGCTCGGCTGGGCGGGCGTGCAGGGGCAGTCAGGCGGGGCGCTGAGGGCACGGGGCCCCAGCAGCACCAACAAAGGATGTTACGATATTTACAAAGGACGGTGACGTCGGAACACACGGGCCAGAGCCGTCCAGTCGAGGGGCAGAGCAAGCGCGTCCCACTCATCCTTCTAACCAGTTTCTTGATGGGGGGAAGAAAAACAACTGATAATGTAAAAACAGCAAAACACGTTCTGGCGGGCCGACCTTTTAAACTCATTTTTCAAGACAAAAATACACATGGCAAGGGGGAGGCTACAGCTGGTCCTTGTTCTGCATTTCGGTGCTTCTCTCTTTCTGCCACATGGCTGGGTCTACGCCCCACCGGGACACATGCATCCTCACATGCCTGCTTCACGCACGTGACCCTGCTGCACCCTCCACGGCCCGGCCCAGGCGCTCCTGCTGTATCCCCCAGCCATCACCCGGGCCCCTTCACCCGCGCCGGGGCAGAGGCCCCTCGGGCAGGTGGCCCCGTAGCCTGTGGACTCATCCCTGGTCAGGCCGTGCTCAGCGAAGGGTCCAGGACTCCCTCTTCCGCGGGGTTAACTGCCCTGTCTTCACAGCGATGGGTCAGGCAGTGGGTCTCACGTCTGAGTGTACACAGGCTGTGCCGTGTGACCCCTCTTCTTGGGGGAGCCCCTCCTCCAGTCAGAGCTCGGCTGTGCTGGGTGCACCCACCTGGCCTCTGTCTTTAGAAAACTCCCTTCCCGCTGGATGCAGAGCTCACGGTGGGAGCATTTCAGCAAGCCATCGGCCATGGAGAGGTCAAGGGGTCTGGGAAGTGATGCCACAGCTAAAGAGGTATCGGGGTCTGGCCAGAGGGGGTCACCCCATCCTCTCCCGCACTGCCCTCTTCCCTATCTCCTCACGTCTGGAAACCAGTTCGCACCCAGTGCTCAGCATAAACGACTAACCCCATCGTTTTCCACTGATACGGTCTTTAACTGCAGACACAGTGCATCTCACCTTCGCTGCCCGCAGCTGCACATCACCGTAAAGCATTCTCTAATTTACAGCGTGCTTTAGTGCACCTGCCTTCAGGTGAGCCTGCCGCCACGACGGTGAGTATCCAGCCCCATATCACAGGTGACAAAACTGCCCTCCAGGGATGTCAAAAACACAGCCTTCGCCAAGAGATGAGGGAAACAAACAGTTGACCAGTGGGTTCTGTACATGGTGGAGGGAGGGCTGTGTGGTCCCTGCATTCCAGCTTGAGCTCTTAAAGGCAGAGATGACCAACCTGAATTGCACTCTCTCTCTCTCTCTCTCTCTCTCTCTCTCTCTCTCTCTCGCTCTCTCTCTCTCTCTCTCTCTCTCTCTCTCTCTCTCGCTCTCGCTCTCGCTCTCTCTCGCTCCCGCTCTCGCTCTCGCTCTCGCTCCCTCGCTCGCTCGCTCGCTCTCTCTCCCTCCCTTCTCTCTCTTTCCCCCTCACTCCAGCCTCAATGGAGACTTGCAGATACCACAGAAAGGATGATCCCATGTGTTCTAAAACTCAGCAGCCACTACCTTTGGAGTGAGTGGGAAAAAGGGCCTGCAAATGTGTGTCTGGGGTGAGTGGGATAAAAACCACCGTTTCTTCTTACGAATCATGTGAAAAGCCTGTTAGGTTTTATTCAAAACTGCTGCTTTGGAGTCTTGGCGATCATGGCTGTGTAGATGCTGGACTCTGACTGAGGAAAGGGAGAAGTGAGAGACAAAAGATTGAAACAAGATTCTCCCTACATTCTTCTGGTGACAGATTTGGAACAGGAGCTACTAAAGCAACACACCAGCCCGGCGGAAGCTGAAGGAGAACAATTCTATCTACAGCTGCCTCAGGGCATCGTTCTGAGCACAAATTTGCCTCGCCCTCCTCCTCTCAGCAGCTTTTCTTTCTTTCTTCCTTTTTTTTTTTTTAATTGATGGGAGGGTGTGGATAATCCTTGCAAACCAATATGTCATTCTGTTTAGCTTTAGAAATATTTGATCACGCTGATGTGGCCAAGAAAAAACAGTGCTCTGTAAGCAGGAATATTTCATCTCTGCCATAACTAGTTCAAGCAAGTCAGGGATGGGTCTCCGGCTGACTGTGAGGGACTGATAACCCAACACTGAGGACCATGCTTCACTCCTCAGCCTGACTTTGACCCTCAGGCAAACTCACAGGATAATAGCTGTTTCTTTTTGTCTAGCCCAGAAAATTTACAAGTTCTGAATCCCAACAACCTCTGTAGGTTTTTTTTCCTCCAGTGTTTGCTCAGTCTTTGTTTTAAAATTTTTTTTTCAGTCCTCTGGTGGGAAGCAAAATAACAAAACCAATTCCCAGCAGGTCACATGGACAAGAATTGGGTTTCTCACCAGAGATGAAAGATCCCTGGCCACAGGGCGAATGTAATTCACAGCAAATGCCAGTTGTTCAGCAAGTTGCGACCTTATGTGGGGTATTGTTCATAAGTGTCCTCTTCTGTGTGGTTTGCTATGCTGAATGCAGGCAGGATTAGGATATCATTTACATGTAGCCCATGACTGAACTGATAAAATGACACTGCAAGTGGCAGAAAAGATGCTTCACTACTTAGTACTTCAGGCTAGGCGAGGTTCTTACAAGGATCACTGAGAAATCCAACTGAACTCTGGACATTAGTTATATATGACACAGGCTAGAAATCAGAAAGGGGCAGTCACGTTCATTTAGGACCTCGAGGTCAGGTGGCCTTCAGGGTTAGTCCTGGCTTTAGAAACCCTCTGGTTTAGTTTCTCCACTAGAGCTGCGGGGGAGACTCTTCCCAGGGTCTGGAGACGTTCCCGCCCCCGCCACACCCAGACTCACGGCCCCAGGATCTCTGGGGATCTTGTGAAGCACCCCAGGTGACTCAGGGTGCAGCCCAGGGTCAGAACCGAGGCTAACCGAACAGGCTCATGTGATGGAGGAACATACAGGTGGGCTACGAGGGCAGCAGCAGCAAAACCGAGGCCGTAAGAACTCAGGTTCTTTTTTTAAACACCGGCATCATTTTCATAGTAAAGTTTGTTGCATGGTGGTGCATTTAAACAAATATTATTAGACAATACGCGATTTGAATTTGATCAGTCCCAGAACTTGAGGGAATAAAGGGCCTCACTCAAACATTACGGACTGGAATTACGAAAAAAACACAACCGATGAGTTTCCAGTGAACCAGGGAAAGGAGCGGATGAGACAATTCCAGGTCATCCTAACTAACATCCCACTGTTGCACTGGCCTACAGCCGCCTCCTAGGGTTCCATGCTGTGAGAGCCTTTGAAGGAGCTTTTAATTAGAAGGACTGGCTGACCCAAGTTACATTAATGCATATTATGATCATGTTCTGGTTTATTTCTAACACTCAGATGGTAAGCAACTCACTTCTAGAAATCCCATATAATATAACCACAGGACGCAGGGCACCCCTGATATCTGCCATGTTCGTTCTTTAAAATCCCTTTCCCTGGCTCCATTTCTGTCATTAATATACAGTACTCATGTGCTGACTTGAAAGGTTTATATTTTGTTGCGGTTTTCATCCTCTGTATCTCAGAAACATGTTACTACAATTATATAAGTTTGTCATCCAAGGAAAATCGCTAACAACACCAGCATAAATAAGTTCCCAAGCAAAGGCATTTAAAAAAAAAAAATCCCCCCTAGAGTTTTATTTGTCCACTTTGTTTTCCAAAACGCCACATGTCATGTTTTAATCTAAAACCAATGCACATATCAGACTTCCCAAAGCCCAGAGTTGGAACTAAAAGTGATTATAAAGATCAAGATGGGCTGTTCTTGATCTGTGAAAAGGATGCTTCTAAACCATTATCAGGGAGAGCTGCACTGTAATGTATTTCTCTGAAAGAGGCCATGTATTCGGGCCCGCCATGCCCTACACTTTCACCCCAGCACGTGGCCCCTTCTGGCCCCAATTTTCGGAGGGCGTTAAGCTTGAAGTATGATCTGCAAGGGAATTATGAAGGTCTTGCCCTTGGCCCATTTCAGGATTGAACCCTCAGCTTTTAGCTCTGGAGAGGTGACCAATGACGTGCCACAGATGCCACGTAATGCGAAGAGCTGCCCGGAGGTTAAGGGTCTGGGCTCTTCAGACGGACAGGAGTTCAAACCCCAGCTCTGCTGTTCCCCAGCTATGGGACTCGTAGGTCAATTATCCCCTCAACGATGGAGGCCAGAAGCTTGTTCCAAGGATGGAGGACGCTCACGTCCAGAACACAGCACTCGGCTCCGTGCAGGCTGCTGAGGCACCATTACCTGGTGGCATCACCCACTGCCCCCTGCACACTCCCCTCTCCCCACCCCTCTCCATCTGTTTCTTCTCTTCCCCAACTCGTTTCCGGGGTGCGCGCAGGCACACACAGACTCCTGTCTACTTCACCACCTGTGCGTGTGAGGCCCGCTGGGATCCCTCTTCCCCAGTTTGCTTCACGCTCTTCTAATTGTTTCTCTTTTCACCGGTTCCCTGCCTGTCAGGCTCACTATAAACTCCACTTAGCCCAAATCAGTGACAGTGTTGGGCATCTAGGTGACGGATTTGGTTGTGTGCTCTCAAAACATGGGGCCCTATTATTAGCTTCTATTCCACCCTTCTTGCTTTTAACAGTTTATGGAGCTATTAGCAATCCTAAACACCGACGGAAGACATGCTGTCCACGCCAACACAGTTTGGATTATTTTGCAATAACCTACAAGCAAGGAGAACACGTTGGGGTGTTTCCTGAAGTGGCCCAGACTGGTACGTCTCCCAACACCACTGCCTTGCCTGCCTTGTCTTTGCCTCCTGCCTCCACCTGCCCAGAAGGGCTGGGAGCGTCCATAAAAGGACTGGGGCAGGTTAAACGGTCACCACCAGAATGATTATTGGAAGAAAAAAATGCAAATGTTTCCACTCATGAATATAATATAAATGCTTGTGGGGGTCACGCCTCCTAAGGGAAAACCTGTAAATCGTGTGAATTTGTAAACTGCAGTTTTCCTAGCTTTGCAATGTAGTGTCGAAAGATGCAAACTGTGAAGTCTGAAAGTTGACTAAATCTAACTTTCAAGAAGGGGGGAGAGATACAAAAAAAAATTTTTTTTTTAATTATTTAAAATATTTTCATTCCTAGTAAGATGACAAGGGAGGATGTCTTCAGGGCTACACACCTGGGCTCTGCTCAGGGTACCTTCTTGCCCTTCCTTGGATGTGCCTTTCTTTGGACTTAAATAAAAACAAGTGCTGAGCAGGACAGAGTTGCTGACACAAATGGCCTTCAGTCCCAGGTGAAGGAATAACTGAAGCAACGCCACCCACCCTGCCCTTCTAGCTCAGTCTCTTACCCCATGCAGAGAATGAAAGCATGAATAAGATTTCTAACCGTCTCCTCCTTACAAAGAAAAAAGGAAATGGAGAGGAGGAGAGAAGTTAGTAATTTTGTTTCCAGAAAGACTAAGAAACAGTCATCTTTGTCTTTCAAAGAAGGAGCTCTGTCTGGGGGTGGGGGGGTGGGGGGGGGTAGTGATGTCAATAAAGTAGGTGCTAATTGGCAGTTTTTAAAATGAAAATGAAAGGGCGTTCAGCAAGTAAATTCTTGAAGTCTCAACCCAAGTAAAAGACCTCTGGCTCCAGGCAGGGGAAAAAAAAAACCCAGAATCATGACATAATTTATGGCCAGACAGTTCACTGAATTTCTTCACCTGTAGTTTTGAGACATACGCGGCATTCATATTTAATAGAGCAGCTGGCTGGGCCGGGGGCAGGAGATGAAGTGACAGAGCGATGGGCAAACGGAGCAGCATTCCCCTCAGAACAGTCACAATATCTTACTTAATCCAAGTACCCATCCAGGGCCGGTCTGACCACATTCTGAACAAAACATATATTGAAAAGCACATCTAGTGGGGCACCTGAGGCATATGTTTTCAAATGACCTAACCGTTATTTTTGGATTTGTACTCAATTCATACAAAATTATACTGCTAATGGATGTCATATAGAAAGCCAGAACTTGGTCTGCAAAGGTGACTCTGGACTGAGCCCAGAGTACAGTCTTTCCAAATCCAGTTTATGTTTCTAATTTCTGCATTCATGTGATTTGAATAAAGCTAAAAAGTGGGAGAAGGTTCACAGTGAAAAAACAGTCAGTTATTTAGTTTCTTGTTTGTCCTTACAGGCTTTCTGTATGCAAGCAAATATAAATAAATGCTTACTTTCCCTTTTATACCCAGATGTAAAGTACCCTTAGCAATGGGCCCCTGGAGATCTTTCCACAAAGGCACACTGGACAGCCTCCTCATTTGCTACACAGTACCCCATAACTTACTTAATGAGCCCCCTATTGATGGGCACCACAGTTTCTCATCTTTTGCTCTTTGCACAAAGCCACAGTGTATAACCAGGAATGCAAATTCACCTGAAGTGAACGGCCACATTGCCCCTCCCAGACACTGTATCGTTTTGTGACCCACAGCATGTGATCAAATTCTAGATCTTTGCCGCTTTGAGGTTTCACAGTCATAGGACTTTTTTACTTTGCTTACTGAGTGAATGAGGTTGGGCATCTTTTCGCGTTTTAGCATCATTTAAATTTCCTTTTTCTTTTTGTGTGTGTGCTGTCCATTTAGAAGTGTTGCTGATTTTTCTACAGTGTTGTTGTTTTTTTTTTTTAGGATTTCTGTAAGTTTACATGTTAACGTATTATTAGCCATATATCTGTGATAAGAGTTGAGAATAGTTTTCCTAGTTTTTTCCCTCTCTTTGGTGCTTTCGTTTCACAGTGCAAACGTGTCGTTGTTGTTTTTAGAATCTAGTTGGTTTTTATCAATCTTTTATGTCATGGCTTCTGGACTGTAAGCAGTTGGAAAGATTTGCCAAATCCATGGCTATTAAAGAATTCTGTTTTTGAAAAGATGCTCATCATGCTAATTGTTAGAGAAAGGCAAATCAAAACTACAATGAGGTACCACCTCACACTGGTCAGAATGGCCATCATTAACAAGTCTACAAATAACAAATGCTGGAGAGGGTGTGGAGAAAAGGGAACCGTCCTACACTGTGAGTGGGAATGTAAACTGGCGCAGCCACTAGGGAAAATAGTATGGAGGTTCCTCAAAAAAACTAAAAAACAGAGTTACCATATGATCCTACAATCCCATTCCTGGGCATATATCTGGACAAAACTATAATTTGAAAAGATACATGCACCCCAGTGTTCACTGCAGCACTATTTACAATAGCCAAGACATGGAAGTAACCTTAATGTCCATCAACAGATGAACGGATAAAGATGGGGTATATATATATACATACATATATACACACATACACAGAATGGAATATTACTCAGCCATAAACAAAAATGAAATAATGCCATTTGCAGCAACATGGATGGAACTAGAGATTATCATACTAAGTGAAGTAAGTCAGACAGAGAAAGACAAATACCATATGATATCACTTATATGTGGAAGCTAAAATATGACACAAATGAACTTATTTACAAAACAGAAACAGACTCACAGATATAGGGAACAGACTTGTGGTTGCTAAGGGGGTGGGGGTGGGGGTGGGGGAGGGATGGATTGGGAGTTTGGGATTAGCAGATGCAAACTTGTATATATACAAACAACAAGGTCCTACTGTATAGCACAGGGAACTATATTCAGTATCCTGTAATAAATCATAATGGAAAAGAATATGAAAAAGAATATAGATAAATAATTATATATGTATGTATAACTGAATCCCTTTGCTGTACACTGGAAACTAACACAACATTGTAAATCAACTGTACTTCAATAAAATAAATTAAAAAAGAATTCTATGTTTTACTCTGGTACTTAATTTTTTTGATTTTGAAAAAACGTAAACCTACACAAAGTAGAGACAAAGCTACAATGCACTCCTTACACACCCACTAGATTCAACAATCACCAAAGTTTTGTCATGCTCGCTTCTTCTATCTCTTCTCTCTCCACAACATTATTTTAAAGCAAACCCAAGATATCAAGTCATTTTACCCCTATATATACTTCAATCGGCATTTAAAAACATTATGGACATCTTCTTGCCCAACCATCCAGATATTACCCTATGTAACAAAATTAACAAATTAGTTGGTGTCATTTAATACTCGATCTACCCTCCAACTGCCTCAAAAATGTGTCTACACAGTTGGTTTGCTCAAATCAAGATGTATCTATGGTTTAATTTTTTTAAACATTTAACTCTGTGAATATTAGATCTATTAGAAATTTATCCTGATGTAATGGTACAATTTATTTAAAGAAATAAATTTATTCATCATTTATTAATTATTCTCTCACGTGGTCACCCAGTTGTCTTAACGTTTATTTAATAGTCCTTTTTTCCCCATTGATTTTAAATGATACTTTTTTTCCATTTCTTTTATTTATTCCCATATATTCTAGGGACTCTTTCTGGTTTTCTAGTCTGTTCCACTGTCTGTTCACTCACATGCCAGTGAGTGAGTGAATCAGCTGTTAATTACTGAGGCGTCACAATGTATTTAATAAGTGGTGGCTCGTTTATTTACCTGTGTGAACTTTAGAATCCCCTTGCCTACCTTTTTTTCTTTTTTTAAGAGTTGGTATTTTATTGGAAATATGTTAAATTTAATAAAATTAACTTGGGAAGATTTGCGATATTCGTGATCTTGAATTATCCTATTCTAGAACACGATGCATGCCTTTCCACTTTTTTTTCCAATTCTTCTTGTATTCTTTAGGTGTATTGTACAATTTTCTACACATAGATTTCACATATTCCATGCCAAGTTATTCCTTGGTACTTAATCCAAGGCTGTGTTGCCTTAGTAAATGTGCACGTGTCTTTCTCCGAAGTCCTTGCATGGGTCCTTGTTTGGAGGTATAGCTTTTAAGTGTCAAGGTCTGGCTCGCTGCCTTGGAAGATGCTCAAAAGCCCAGGCTCGCCTGTGCTGTGACAACCAGGCCACACCCCCGAAGCAAAGCAGGCAGCAGTTCAACTCAGGCCAAAGCCTTCCCGTCCCGACTCCCATTCCATTCGTGGGCAGGGCTCAAGGAGCTGGGGATCTGGGGAAAGCAGAAGACGCGAAACAGCCAACTCTGGGGCCTGTGAGATTCCTTATCTCCTGCCAAGCTCGTACAGAAGCTAAACTTTCTCTAATCGGCAACTAAAAATTTGCTCTGTGATTAACTGTGCTGCAAGACAGGCACCTGCCCGATCGTCCTTCCAGGTTGCCAGGGCAGGTTATGAAAGGCCCCTGGCGGCCACCGCACAGCTCTGGACATGGCAGTCACCCCCGCAGCCAAATCCTTCTTGCTCACGACAGGGGGCTCCGTGTGCTTCCTGCTGACCTAGCGGACCTCCATCAGGATGCAGTGCTGGGGATGGAGAAAGTCGGGGCAGCCCTCGCCCTTTTCTCGTGCATGTGCTGTGGCTCCCCGTGGACTTGAGGGGTGGTCCCACATGGCCCCTCCATTCCTGCAGACCTCTGTACCCAATCAGCCCTCCAGCGCAGCCGTTCCCCCTGCGCCCGCTCTGGTCTCTCCCTTTTTCTCCCTGGGGCTGTCATCGTAGTTTGGGACCCGCCCAATCCCAACTGCCTCCTGACGACCTCATCCTTCCTGCGGCCACCAGCATCTGCCCTGTCATGATGCCCAAGGTTTCCTGTGGGCAGTAAACACACCCCATTTACCTCGCCATTTAAGGCTCTCCACGGCCCAGTCAATGTCTGTTCCTTCCACCTTCCCTCCTGCCCACCAACCCCCATCGTTCCACTTATCAAAATCCTCTCCAGGGCTTCCCTGGTGGCACAGTGGCTGAGAGCCCACCTGCCGATGCAGGGGACACGGGCTCATGCCCCGGTCCGGGAAGATCCCACATGCCGTGGAGCAGCTGGGCCCATGCGCCATGGCCGCTGAGCCTGCGCGTCCGGAGCCTGTGCTCCGCAACGGGAGAGGCCACAGCAGTGAGAGGCCCGCGTACCGCAAAAAACAAACAAAAAACAACCTCTCCATCCTTTGCTTCTAGGAAGTCTCCCCAGACTCCTGCTGCTCTGCCCCAGCACATACCCCATCAGACCGTGAGCCTTCGTGCGCCTGTCTACGGCTCCCGAGCTGCCTGGGGTAGCTCTGCAGCACCCAAAGCACTGCTTGCTCGTAAAAAGCTTCCAAGTTGCATTTGTGCACAAAGTGATCAGCCGGTTCATACTCGCCTACGTGTCTGATCTCTACTTTCTGCTCTTTCGATATGGAATATCTCACTTTCTGCCTTTGGGGATAATACCAAGTCGCACTTACAGAACACCCACTCAGCGCCCGAGGGCAGGGCGCATCTCCATCCTGAGTCACGTGTTTGCACTGGTGTCTCCTTCTGCCTCGCCTGGATCCCTCTGACCGTAATGCTTGGTGTACTTTCGTGTGGTTACAAGGAAGCTCGTTTACCACCTTCCGTACACTGCTCCTTCCTATTTCTTTTAACGACTCAAAGCACTCAGCAGCCCCTCTTCTTAAAGGCTGTTTTAAATGTAAGGGCTGGACCCTAGGGCAGGTGCGGCTGCTAGGAACTGCGGCGGGGAGGGACCGTCAGTCAGTGTCAAGTGGCTACTCATCCCCAAGCGCCCTCATGCCAGGCAGGATGTGACAAGTCTCTTTTTAGCTCTGGCAGGCGTGTCCCTCTCACATATGACCGTTCAAATGCCACCCCTTGGTGGAGATTAAAAAATTACTTGACATTTTATGACATCCTGGGACGTTCCATAGAGGAACCGGGAGCAAGCCAAGGCCAAAGGTACAGAAGTCCTTGAGTTCAAGGGCCACCTGGAAGTTAGGGTTGGTGACCGTCAGATGAGGCTGCAAGGCGGGGGGTCCCAGACCTGTAGCATCTTACAGGAGACGAACAGGAATATCTCAGAAGCTGGGCAACTCCTTGGAAAATGGCTGGTCGCCACCAGTCAGAACTCAGAGTGAATCCTTCAAGGTGGCTGGAGATGGCTGGCTGCCTGGGACCCCTGCACTCGCGGGCAGCCTAGAGGTTCAAGGGCACTTACGGATATTATAAGCAAAAGGGGCCATGCCGGCAACAAAGGAGAACATGTATCGCTCCACTGACACTGAGCTCCAGGAATTAGTGGGAGGGAAGGGGCTGTGGAAGGGCGTGACATCTGCCAGCAAAACCTTGGTTCGTTTTTCTCCGGAAATATTCTACCTGTCTTAGGGGCAGGTTCAGGTGTTGGCAGGATTCACCTCCTCTTCTATCTACGAAAATATCAACTCTCGGCGCTCCTTCCCATTACAAGCAAAAAGAGAATCTGCGTGGACCTCGGGTGGCACGTGTGTGCCAGGTGGGCAGTGGGGTCACTGGAGCCAAGTTCCCAGGGAATCTGGAGACACAGGGACAGCACAACTCTGGCTGCAGGTCCTTAGCGGCTGATAGAAATACATGCCCTTGTTCTAGTTGTTCTCAGGGGAAGATTCTAGAGCATCACCCCTAGCTTCTCATGTGCTGACAGTGACATCAGCTACCAGAATGACTGGGAGTTCTTCACCTCATACATGCAAGCGGTGATGGAGTTGGAAGGGAGCTCCTCCGTGAGCTGAATTGTAGTTGAATTACTTGCAAACTGAAACATGATTCCCTGCTTGAGGACTCAGGGTCTGGGAGCCATGCTGTACTCCCTTATGAGCTCTGCCCACAGACGCTGCGGTTCAACAAATCATTTGCATTTCAAAGGAACTGCCCTGGAACTCTGGATCTAGTAAAAAATAAGAAGAGGATATCCTGCGTTCGCTTGGATTTTAAATGATTTTTTCCTAAGAGATGTTACACACTTAAAAAAAAACACCCACAAAAACTTAGCAAAGGAAAATTCAGTTTTCAAAATAGCTTCTGATCCTTTAGTAAGTGTGCTTTTCCTGACCATACAGCTGAGTAGAACAATGGCGACAAGGGCCCACAGCAGGTGTGTCCATTCCCACACCGGTGGCAATGGGTGGCACTGGGCCAAGATGCTGTAGAGGGAGGGACAGAAGGCCAAAGGCGGGACCACCCACCATGCTGTGCATCACAGCACCTGGGGTAGGGTAACAGCCCCGCCCCTCAGTTATGAATAAACAGGCTGGGGTGGGGCTCAGTAAACCGTTTCTGTCAAGAGCCGCATCAAGCGATTCTAATGATCTTTCAACTTTTGAAAGCAACCCCCTCGATAAATTAACTATGACCTATTCAAACTGATGCTGATATGACTCTAGCTAAAATATTTTATTTCAATTAATCCCAAATCTCCTCTGATGAATTATGCAACTATTCACTACAATTTCACATCTGAACCAAAACAAAATTCTCTTATTTTATGTGCTATTTTAAAAAGGAACCCACTAAAGGGTAACAAAATCCAGGTAATCATCTTACATATCAGTTCCAAAAACCCACCCAACTCCACATAAGCAGGAAAGTTTTCCTTTCCCCTAGTGGGATGTACACGAGTTATGACCAAGGCGTTCTGGGTGTGAACCAGCTACAGAATGCTGGTTAAATCTGACATACTGAGCACCACCTCTTGAGGAAACTGAGTTTGGAATGATCACTCAGGCATCAGAAGTAGTCATTTTCTATTACTGTTACTAAGATAACACGTTTTTAAACAATTTTTTAAAATTAAAGAATATTAAATAATTTCACTAGATTTCAAGGGAAACACAGGCTCAAACCACCTACTTTTAACACCAAGGTTACAAAAATCATTGCAATAACTTTTTAGTTGAAAAAAAATCCTTACAGTGTAAATTGGCGCAGCCACTATGGAGAACAGTATGGAGGTTCCTCAAAAATATAGAAGTAGAACTACCATATGATCCAGCAATCCCACCCCTGGGCATATACCCTGAGAAAACTAATAATTCAAAAAGATCCACGCTCCCCTATGGTCATAGCAGCACTATTCACAGTAGCCAAGACATGGAAACAACCTAAATGTCCATCGACAGATGAACGGATAAAGAAGATGTGGTAAATATATACAATGGAATACTACTCAGCCATAACAAAGGACGAAATAATGCCATTTGCAGCAACATGGATGGACCTAGAGATTATTATACTAAGTGAAGTAAGACAGAGAAAGACGATATCATACGATATCACTTATATGCGGAATTTAAAATATGACATAAATGAACTTATCTACGGAACAGAAACAGACTCACAGACACAGAGAACAGACTTGAGGTTGCCGGGGGGGGGGGGCGGGGGGAGAGGGAGGGACTGGGAGTTTGGGGTTAGTAGATACAAACTAGTGTATATAGGATGGATAAACAACAAGGTCCTACTGTAGAGCACAGAGCACAGGGAACCGTATTCAATATCCTGTGATAAACCATCATGGAAAAGAATATGAAAAACAATGTATATATATGTATAACTGAGTCACTTTGCTATACAGCAGAAATTAACACAACATTGTAAATCAACTATACTTCAATAAAATAAATTTAAAAAGAAGAAAAAAAAATCCTTACAGCTTAAGGCTAACATTAAACCTCAGAGTTATCTTTGCTCTAATGACGATTAATAATCATAATCTCTCAACAAACACAGCCATGCTGCAAGCACTGCTTTAAGTGTCTCTTAACAACTCTATGTGCCAGGTACGTTATTGTCCCCATTTTACAGATGAGAACACTGAGACAGAGGCTGAGTTACCTTCCCATGCTATTACAGGTATGGGTGACGCTTGGACAACACGGGTTTAAACTGTGCGGGTCCACTTAGATGCAGATTTTTTTTCAGTAAATACAACACTATGTGATCTGAGGTTGGTTGGTTTCACGGATGCTGAAACTCGGATACTGAGGGCCACCTATGGGACTTGAGAATCCACGGATTTTGGTATCCGTGGCAGGTCCTGGAACCAATGCCCTGTGGATACCGAGGGAGGACGTTAGTAACTAAATGTTGGAATTTGAACCCCAGCAGTCTGGCCGCAGGGGCCACACAGAGATGCTACAGTCACACATCAGGTTTGAACTTTCAAATAAATGAATCACGTTAGCAAACTTTTGAAGGTAAAGGGCAGCATCCACAGTATTTAAGGAACGTACCAATTTTTACATTGCTATTATTAAAAACTACCACATCACAATGATCTTAGCGCCCTGGCTTGAGATTTAAATAAACCATTTTCCAGACATCGGCCACCTTGTTTTCAACCTTTTAAAATTATCCTAATTCAGTTATTTTAAAAAAAGTTCAAGAGTCTGTTGTCTAGCATTATTTCCCCCGGCAACACACAAAGCAAATTCTGCACGGCACTGGATTAAATGACAGACTGGATTCCAGTTTTATCAGCAGTATCTTCTGGGCTTAATTACTCATTTCGTTTAAAAGCTAAAACTGATTATTCCTCCCTTGTCACAGGCGGTATAAAAACGGAACTGGTTAAAACAAAAACCCGTAATCACCTTCCTTCTGGAGAAGGCCTGAATGAGTCAGAAGTGCTAACAAAGAAAATTGTCGCTCGGGAGCTGGGCAGGTGAGGACAGCAAGCTCATTCCTCATTCGCGTGTGCGTGTGCGTGCGTGTGTGTGTGTGTGTGTGTGTGTGTGTGTGTCCCGTTCATCAACTTCTTCACTGCACAAGTATTTATTGATCACCTGAAGCAAAAGGAGTCCTAAATATCAGACACAGCAATACCAAATATAAGTATAAAAACATTTTCCAAACCTGTTCAGATATGCTTAGAAGCACTGCCACTTGGAAATACCCAATTTTCAGGATAATTAAGAGTTCACCATTTTGACTTAGCTTTTGTGCACCATGTGAGGTTTAGATTCTTTTTGTTTTGCATTTGGGATATGCAGTTGCTCTAAAATCATTTGCTGGAAAGGCCACCCTTACTCCATTAAGCTGCTTCTACATCTTTGTAAAACATTAGCCGGGTTCATTTCTGGGCTCTGTATTCCATTCCATCAATCTATGTGTCTATCCCACAGGACCACAGTGTGTTGATTACTGAAGCTCTATATTTCAAAAACTAACTCAAAATGGATCATGAACTTAAATGTAAAATGTAAAACTGTAAAAGCTTTTGGAACAACAGGAGATAAATTTATTATTTCAAGATCTAGGACTTGGCAAAGAGTCCTTAAATTCGATACCAAAAGCACAATCCATAAAATGGAAAAACTGATAAATGGAACCTTTTCAAAATGTAAAACTTTTGCTCTTCAAAAAACCCCATTAAATGTGTATCAAATCAAAAAAAAAAAAGAGTTCACTGTACTTTCATCAAGTCTAAATGTAAGTGGATGGCTTCCCTACACAGTTTGCAACACCACATCATAGCCCACCTTAATAAGGAGCCTCTGAAGAAGCCCAAATGTAATCGTCGTTTAAATCCTGATCAACTCAAGGTTCTTTCAACATATAGGCTGGTGGCTTATTAGACCTTTTCTATTTGAGGAAAGTGTGTTTCTAGCTTTAAGACAAAAACAGGTAAGCCTGTTCCATAACTCTGGAGTTCAGGCGATTATGACAAGATATGTGCACAATGATATGTGCACAATGTTCTGAAATTAAATAAAATCTACAACAAACTGATCTACAGGACAGATCTCAGATAAATAAAACCTCACAGAGCAAACCTGTTAATTTGCCATTAGGGTTTGCCATACTGCGTTGCTATTTTTTATGGAAAGTGCATGGCAGGTCATGCGTTTCTCTAAAGAACAGATTTTATTTTAAGTTTCAAATAATATGTTAGTAAAATCCTAAAATGACAGTACAGAGGGCAGCCAGAGGGCACCCAAGTAATGCCATTCTTCTGTGTGGTCTACACTGAGGCCGGGGTGCTGGCTGGCTCTAGGATCTTCTCTCGTGTGCCAAGGCCCTACACAGGGGTGTGTGTGTGTGTGTGTGTGTGTGTGTGTGTGTGTGTGTGTGTGTGTGTGTGTGTGTGTGTGTGTGTGTGTGTGTGTGTGTGTGTGTGTGTGTGTGTGTGTGTGTGTGTGTGTGTGTACGTGTGGCATATATATGCATGCTGTTCTCCACGCTGCTGTCTATTTAAATCTAAGTCAACTGGAGAATTAGCAAGTTCACATTAAGAAATTCTGACCAATTAGGGAACTATAGTCAATATCCTGTGATAAACCATAATGGAAAAGAACGTTAAAAAAGAATGGGTACCTATGTATAACTGGATCGCTTTGCTGGACACCAGAGATTGACACAACATTGTAAATCAACTATACTTCAACCAAAAAAAAAAAGAAAAGAAATTTTGTAGGCGTAACTAAAAAACTCTCCAAGAAGTATGTGGAAATACACCCCTTTCGTAGATTCCCTGGAGGGTTCCTCCCACGTGACCATGACGTGGGGTTTCTGTGTGTCCTCCGAGGTACACAGTATACTTGTTGCCAGTGGGCTCCAGATGCCAGTAGGGATGAGACTTTTCTCAAATCAGTGTCTGTGCGGCTCTCCACGGAACGGAGGGGGAAAGATGGCCTGGACAGGCCAAATTTGGTAGCAGGTGGGGAATACCTGATTTAGAAGACGGACGCCTGCTTCAATATTGCACAGTCTGGCCCAGACAGAAGAGGTTTTCAAGTCCTGGAACACGGTCAATGTCACAGGCCATATAAAGCTGGCTCAGTAACCTCCAGACTATACGCAGTACAATGACTGGGGCAGCCCACCTGGAGCCCTACGACGGCTCCCAAGGGGCTCACGTGAGCGCGAGGGCAGCGGGCTGTTCTCCTGGGGGGCTGGCTAATGCAGCCCTCTTCAGGATGCAAGACAGAAAGCTCTAGAATAAGCCCCAAACCCAATAGCTGCACCGGCTCAGATGAGGATTCAAGACCCCAGTACATGATTCTGAGGGTGGGGAGAGCTGACGGTAGAGTCTGTCATCAGGGGCCTCGGGCAGACTTCTTCTGGGTTAGCGTCTGCCGGAAGCAGAGACAAAGCTCAGGCAGACCCCAGCCCCGCACGGCCCTGCCGCTCACACAGACCCACGATGCCCGGCGCAGCCCGGACCCTGTAACCAAACCCACTCGCAGACCCCGGGGCCTCCGCGACTCACGCGTGACCATCCAGGCGCACTGGGCCAGGGAGCGCCGGACCCTCTGCGGCCCTTCTCTTCCAGGTCACAGGCGTGGGCTTTCAGCAGACGCTCTAACGCAGAGCATCTGGGGCCCCCGCGTGCTTGAAGGCCCCAGAGGTCTGTAGCGGGAGGGCGGGATTCGTGCTAAAAGCGGCGACTCAAGGTCCAGGCCTGAGCAGCCTAGGGTGGCAACCATCACATCCCCCAGGGGAAAGAGGACGGAGCAGCCGCTGGAGTCTAAACGGAGACTCTCGAGTGACAGACGCACAAAACAAACGTACGGCTACCAGGGGAAGATCGGGGGAGAGGGAGAAACTGGGAGACTGGGATGGACATAGACACACTACTATATATAAAATAGATAACCAATAAGGACCTACTGCATAGCCCAGGAACTCCACTCAATACTCTGAAACGGCCTATATGGGAAAAGAATCTAAACACGAGTGGATATATGCAGATGGATAACTGACTCACTTTAACACAACATTGTAAGTCAACTAGACTCCAATAAAAACTAATTTAAAAATAATAAACTGAAACTAAAACTAACAATTCTTTGAATTCCTTCCCCAGAGGGCTGACAGAAAGCACTACACACAAGCCATATATATATATTTTTTTTCAGTCACCCATGTTTAAGTTCTTTTATATACTTCATCGGCTTAAGAATATAAATTGAAGGGGGTTTTTCAATACCAGAGAAGAAATGTCTTCACGTGGATACTGGGTCACAGTCTGTGTGAGGAAAATGAGGGATCTGGGGTAATCTGCTGGGCTGTCAAACTCTAACGACTCTTCTGACAGAATGATTTTGGTCGGGGAAAGCTAAGACTGTCCAGACGTAGGACAAACGTTTACGATCAGGGTCAAGTGTGTTTACTCCTCTTCGGCGGTTAGCATTTAGAAAAGAGCTTTGACTAAAGATGAAGTCAATGCATCCAAAGCTGACACTTAACACTCCTTGGAAGAGGCACCGACTCACAGCCACCGCTCCCAAAGCCCACCGACTCACAGGCACCGCCCGGCAGTGTCGACGGTGAGGTCCATCTTTTCACGGCAACATCTATTTTTGAAGGCCAGCACATGCACACATACAACATGATATGGTTTCCTTTTGAAAGTCATAACAGCCAAATAATTACAACGTTTCTAAATTTAAATTTGAGTTAACCAACACCCAAGCAGGAGCTGAGGTTCGATTTTAATTTTCGCTCTACTAAAATTACACTAGACGGTCACGTACTCCCTGTCTCCTTCTTACCAGTGGCAAACTACATTCTAAACACTGTAAGTAGATACTGTGTGGCTGTCAGTCACACACAGCCACACAGACATGCACGATGCATCTATAAACAAAGGTAACAGGAAAGGAAAGGTCACCAGTTCACTCTAACAACAAATGAGAATCTCGGTCCACAGAATGTCGTGGTGCCTAAAAACTTAGATTCCACGTTTCAGAACATCATGATTTTTGAAAGACCAATTCTCGTATTAGCAGCGTTACCAAAGCTCTCGGAGCTGTGAAAAGGGAGGGTTTATGTCTATATAAATAGATGTCATATATATGTTTTTAAAATGATCACGGCACTCCTTCAAATCGGGAAAACTTACACGTATCCATGGCTGCATGCTAGTCCTGATCGTTAAGCTGAAGATGAAGAGGAGGTGGGAAGAGAAAAGGGAATATGGGAAAGTGGAAGTAAAATAGGAAGAAGGAAGATGAAAAGGGAAGAGGAAGAAGAAGGAAGGAAGGAAGGGGAGAAGGAAGGAAGAGAGAAGGAAGGAAGGAAGGAAGGGAGGAAGGAGAGAAGGAAGGAAGAGAGAAGGAAGGAAGGAAGGAGAGAGAGAAGGAAGGAAGAGAGAAGGAAGGAGAGAAGGAAGGAGAGAAGGAAGGAAGGAAGGAGAGAGAGAAGGAAGGAAGGAGAGAAGTGGGGAACAGGAAAGAGCAGGGTGAGAAGGCGGCTAACTCTCCTTATATCGTCCCTAAATGTTCACCAACTCCTCGAACAAACCAGAGAAGGTCAGGTGGTGACTCGGGTAGTGCACGGGGTTGGTTATTTTAAAGACATCCATTCAGCACAACAGCTGAGCTGAATTCTTTTTGATATATAGTCACCTGACCCAATTAAACACATGTGTTCACCCACAGCGGACACAAGCGTCCAGCAGGGGCCGTGACGGAGCATCCCCGCCTCTCTGGTCCTGATGTTTAATAACGGACTACCCTACATTCTTCTAAGAAATAGGTACGTCTTGTTGCACTCGTAGAGGGAAAATCACTCTGGTCTGTTTGGATATTCAATGAAAAGAAACGCAGTGGAGACTTATCTGACCCCCCCGGGTTATTCTACACATAAGGACACCGGTGTTTGCCCTGAGCTGCTCAGATGAGCCCGTCGCTGTGGGAGGGCAACAGGAGGCCCGCTTCACCCTGAGCAGAGCTTCCCGGGGGAGACAGCGAGTTCCCTGCTCTGGAAAGCTGAGGGGGCTGCTGGGGAGAGGCACCCCAGACCAAGGAGAAGAGGATGCAAAGGCAGAACAGGGAAGGCCCCTGGCGCCGGGACGGGGGCTGCCACTGTGGTCGGAGCCCGGGGTGCAGAGGGAAGGGCTCCCCAGGCTCCCCAAGGCCGTCACCCCAACCACCCGGGCTGTGGGCTCATGGGCGGGGCTGAGGGCCAGGACCTTGGATGTTGGCTGGCCCTTCTCGACCTTAAAGCATCCTCCAACCCTGAATGTCCTTCCTGCACCGCCCAAGAGTTCCCATTCTCTTTTGCTGTGGGTTCATTTTAATAGTAAAGGTTCTGGGGAAAAGCTGCACACACACACACACACACACACACAGACACACACACACACACACACACACACACACACACACACACAAAGGTGGTATAGGTCGACACCTGGGATTTCAGGTGTGAGGCTAGGTGACTTGGGCGGATTCACAGGCCAGCCTCCATTCTTCCCTTCCCATTCCACGTTCTCAACTGTCAGAGGTTCACAGGACGTAGACATTTGGGGGAAGATACACAGGATCATTAGCAGCCAGGCTGGTCCTCCAAAGAAACTGTTATAAACGACAAGCATCCGGCATGGTTCTCCAGGAAAGACTAAGACTTCACACAAGCCCTCATCACAGAAAAGTGTCCCCATCACACACAGCACAGCCCCGGCTCCCAAAGGACAGCTCTGGTTTGTATCCCTAAGAGTAAAAAAGTTAAAAGCAAAACTAAATCAAAAAAACTGTGTAACACTAATTTCTCACAAAACTCCATGACCTCAGGCTAAAACACAGACTCAAGAAAGATGCAGGACGCAGCCAGAGGACACGCTGGTGACATATTCGATTCCAGCCCCGTCCCCCAGGCCACTTCGGTGCTGGATTCGCAGCAAGTCCGTCCACATTGAGCGTTAAGCAAGCGGTGCCTGTGATATTAGCTTAAGGATTCAAGTTAACGCTATCAGTGATGGTGAGACTGCAAACACGTCTCTTTGGATACATAGTTCAAAACGTGCAAAGGAACATTTGAAGCGTTCGGGGCCACAAAGAACCTATAACACCACACCCTGTGTGTGTGTGTGTGTGTGTGTGTGCACACGAGTGTGTGCTTGCATCGGGGATGTTTATTTGTGCACTGGTGGGAAGGATGGGGAATCCATAGAAAAGTTTCCTCTGATACAATAAGCGTCAGTTTCTCTTACAAAGCGCGGCATTTTAAATGTTTCCGCTGCAATTCCAGCATCACCAAGATGCACTGAGGTTCTCCAACCTGTATCAGCAGATGCGTAAAGCGCAAATCCACTTCCCCAGACCTGCGCCGTCCACCACACAGGGCTGCTGCCGTCTGAACTAGCTAAAATCATTCAAGTTGGAAGTTCAGTCCCTCAGCTGCACACACCATTTTTCAAGGGCTCAAAGCCACCTGTGATTAGCGGCTACCCGACAGAACAGCATCCACAGAGAACATGTCCATCAACACAGAAAGTCTTACTGGACAATCATGACCCAGACCCGCCGGCTGCCCTGACCGTGTTTCAGGGGCTGGATGGGCCGCCGCAGAGCTCCGGTTGGGGTCACCTGGAATTTCTGAGAGCCTCACTTTTATACAAATAATCAGGAGGAGGCTTTAGTCTCTCGAAAGACTGTGTTTGTTCTTCAGGTTTGGGGAGTCATTAGTCCCTTTCTCTTCTCCTCTATTAAATGAACTTTCACCACGAGGAACATTTTTCATATAGTTTTTGTGAGACAGTCTAACCTCCTGAAGCCTGTCCATGCACCTGTTCAAACACATCTGCTCAACAAAATCATCTCTTGCAGTGACCACACCAGAAACACAACTTGCCTGCGATAACAGTTCTGGCTTCACCCCGTCCTCAGTTATCTACCTGTCAGTCTTTTTCTTTAATTTGAGCTCATTAGTTATAAAAGTCATCATCAGCTCTCATATTAGCCAGAGAGATACTCTTCATAAAAATTAGCTCTGAAAACTCTCTTCGTTCAAATACCAAGGTACTTTGTCCTCCTTGAATCCCAGAGCAACCATTTACCATCTGATGTGACCACTTTGATCTGGATACGCTGTGATTCACTTTTAATGAAATCATTCTCTTGTGAAGGACAAATGCTGAAATGCTTACGGTCCTACGAACCGAGAACGCCCTTTCCAACTTGTGCAAAATTAAATGTAAAAATAGTGCTAACACACAATGTGAGCAGGAAAGCAGCTTATGTACTAGTTTGTAACACAGTCAGTTTCACCTGGTGGTAGAGCTGACCAGATGGATAATCTTAGGAAGAAAAATGCACAGAATGTTAAAGTACAGGTTGCAAAGGTTCTGCTGTCAGACGGCTCCCCTCACAGTACAATTCTTACACGATAATAGTTCATCTGTGATGCCCAAGCTCTGTTTAAGCTCATTTCAAAGTCTTCAGGTAAAATGACCTTGCTTTTTAAATTTTTTTCTAAGCTTACTAAAAAGATTCAAGAGACACAAAGTCTGAAAGTAAGAAGTCAAGCTGATTCAATGACTTATTTCTGCAACATCCTGGTGGATGATATCAATGTCCACCTTTACCTCGGCAACGAATCAACATTTTATAGATAGCCCTTTATGACAGCGGAGGGAACACAGGTTAAAAAAAGAAGAGAGAAAGAGAAAGAGGTATCTGACCTGTACTCGCCTAAATTAAAGTTTTTAAGAAGCTTATGAACTTTATCAGTATAAATTATAGGGGAAGAGAGAATTGCAGAAGATAGAAAATGCAAACAGTAGGCAGATAATAAACCTAAAAAGTACCTCCTTGGGGCTAGAAACAAAGTATTTTAAATTCCATCATTTACACACTCTAAGGGCACATTTAGGGTTGAAGATGAAGAGTCTCAGGGGACTTGAGTACAATTCCATTAGAACTTAAGCTCCATGACGACTGGGATTTTGGTTTTTCACTATTCTTTCCCCAAAACCTGTACCAGTCCCTGGCACATAGTAAGTGCTCAGAAAATAACTGCTGATAGAGAAAGCGCTCAGCCTACTCCTGTCACGACCAGAAAAACTGAGTCTTGGGCATCCCTCCTGGACTTGGCCGTGACCACACGGGGGTCTCACATCAGGCGAAAAAGTAAAAGCCCTAAAGAAGATAAGACTATGTGAAGTTAGAGAAAAGTTAATCTAAAATGATGGTAGAAACTTCCAGAAAGGACTGAAGACAAAGAATGGTGATCAGGCCAACGGAGAAGGAAGAAATTGGCTGCACATTTCAGGAGCAGCAAGTACAAGGAGAAGACATTGTACATACATACGCGTTCTCGCTCAAGACATTTCTAACTTGTTCTCGCCTCTCTCATCTTGGACCACCACCTTCCAGATGCAGGGTTTCCTTTCCAGGGAAGGCTGGAATATTTTCAAGCTCTGAAATCTTTAGATTATAGCATCCATGTCAGTAGAAGGGGCTTTAGAAATCATCCAGTCCGGCGCTCATTTGCATGAATGAGGCTCAGAGAGGTTAAGAATGTACCCAAGGTCACACAGCTGGTTATTAAGACAAGCGTTGTCCTCACTTCCTCTGTCATTGCCCCCAAGCACTCCTCAGGGTCACACACCTTCAACGTCTAAATGAGATTTTCTTTGTCCACTCAGAGCAGGAAAAATTTTACCCGGGAGCTCTGGGAGGTGGGCTGAGGGTGGGGAGAGCACGTAGCTGGTTTGCTATCATTGCTTTCACAATATTTTCCTCCCATGTGTTCCCTGTTCCACTTTCTTCCTGCAGCTCACTTTTGAATATTTAAATATTTAAGAACTGTGAGCTGCCTGCAAGCTCTCTGAAGCCTCCGGAGAGAAGAACGGATACACATCCAAATACATAAATTCCATCTCCACGGGAGGCTCCTGTGCTGGGGTACAAGGCATTGCAGGAAGCTCACTCATCCTGGTCTACTGCATCACAGCAATGGTTATCCAGTCACGGAAGTGTAAAATATTCAACGCTTTTGATCAAAAATGTATGAAATCGTAAAGCCAAAGGATTATGCGTGTGTGCCTGAAATGAACTTCTGGTGGAAATTAAGACCGTGAGCATAATTTGCAGAGCCGTCTACCTTTTAGCGGCTTGCCCCAGTGTTTTCTTCTAACCTGGTTCAAACGTATGGCGTCATGAGCGGCGTTAGGTATCCGACACAATACTTGCCAACCAATAACAGACATTCAAATGTCATTTGTCTTTGGGTTTCATTATGGCAACTGTTAAAGGAATAAACGAACTGCAGAATTAAATGAATACAGCTGAATTTGGTGACCATCCTAGCACATGGTAAGCCGAAATATCAGCTTCAATTTTAAAAAACTCTTTCTCTAAGAAAATCCGTATGCAAAAAGAGGACTAAAACTTTCAGAAGTTATTTTCCCTTTCATAACTGATTTCTTAATTCCATATATTTTAAGCTACTACTGAAAACCAATTGCTTTCCTACTTGGGTTTGGCTGGAGTGGCTGTGTGTTGTTGTTGAGTGTATAACGTGTGTCCAAGTACAATACGTGTCTATTTTAAATTTTTGGTTAAATGAGATAAAATTAGATACGGTACTTTCAGAATGTACGAAAAGACCAGGGCGTAGAATACTTAAAGTATTTGAAATCTTAAAAATATAAAGATATCAATATGATCTTTCTGTTCAGTGACTGTATATATATATATATATATATATCTGAGCCTGAGATTTCTGCCTACTTTCCATACTCAGAACCTAACTGAAAAGTCAGAAAGAAACAAGAAGCCTCTCACTGACCAAAACAGAGTTCACCCCTCACATACTGGGTGGGAATGTAAACTGGTGCGGCCACTATGCAAAACAGTATGGAGATCCCTCAAAAATTAAGAACAGATTTACCCTGTAATCCAGCTATCACACTTCTGGGTATTTATCTAAAGAATGTGAAAACACTAATTCGAAAAGATATATGCACCCCTCTGTTCACTGTGGCATTATTCACAATAGCCAAGATACAGGAACAACCTAGGTGTCCATAAATGGATGAATGGAGAAAGAAAATGTGATACACATACACACAAACACAAACATACAATGGAATACTACCCAGCCATAAAAAAGCATGAAATCTTGCCATATGTGAAAACTCAGGTGGACCTGAGGGTATTACACTTAGTGAAATAAGGCAGATGGAGAAAAATACAATATGATTTCACTCATATGTGGAATATAAAAACAAAATAAACAAATCAAACCAAACAAAAATAAACACATAGATACAAGAACAGAGTAGTGGTTGCCAGAAGGGGGGGAGGGGGGAGGGTGAAACGGGTATGGTGATGGACGGAAACTAAATTTTTGGTGGTGAGCATGCTATAGAGTATACAGAAGTTGAAATATATTGTACACATGAAACACAAAATATTATAAACCAATGTTACCTCAATAAGAAATAAATTTTAAAGAAACAGTTCACAAATTGGGTCAGACACTCATTGTTCGTCTTTATGCATAATTCTAGCAATACTGTGGATGTGGGATATAGACCCTAACATAGCAAGAAAATAAGGTCTGAAATCCAAGTGAATATATTCCACCTGAAATGGACAGGTCATATAATTAACTCAACGTATAATGAATAGCACAAGAATTTTTACCTTAACGTGGACCCTAAGAAGGTGAACTGTACAAACGAAGAGACAGAAAATGATTTAGAAAATAAAGGCAACCGGGGCTTCCCTGCTGGCACAGTGGTTGAGAATCTGCCTGCTAATGCAGGGGACACAGGTTCGAGCCCTGGTCTGGGAGGATCCCACATGCCACTGAGCAACTAGGCCCGTGAGCCACAACTACTGAGCCTGCACGTCTGGAGCCTGTGCTCCGCAACAAGAGAGGCCGCAATAGTGAGAGGCCCGCGCACCGCGATGAAGAGTGGCTCCTGCTTGCCACAACTAGAGAAAGCCCTTGCACAGAAACGAAGACCCAACACAGCAAAAATTAATTAATTAATTAATAAACTCCTACCCCTCCCAACATCTTAAAAAAAAAAAAAAAGAAAAGAAAAGAAAGGCAAGAGGATGGTCCAAGCACACAGCAGTCTGGTGAAGCTTAGTGCTGAGGCCAGAGTCTCGAAACTTTACTACAACCGAGATGGGATCCTCAGAGAGAGCAGCTCAGAAGGAATGCTCAGCGAGGTCAAAGCAGCGGGGAGATGAAGCAGGTCTCGGAGGGAGAAAGAGCTCCGTGCACCTGGGGGCTGTGGAGGAGTGAATGGATGGTGAAAGAAAGAGGGGACAGGCTTCCCTGGTGGCGCAGTGGTTGAGGGTCCGCCTGCCGATGCAGGGGACGCGCGTTCGCGCCCCAGTCTGGGAAGATCCCACATGCCGCAGAGCGGCTGGGCCCGTGAGCCATGGCCGCTGAGCCTGCGCGTCCGGAGCCTCTGCTCCGCAGCGGGAGAGGTCGCGGCGGCGAGGAGCCCGCGTACCGCAAAAAAAAAAAAAAAAAGAAAGAAAGAGGGGATAGCTTGAGGTCAGGACAAGTTTTACTTAGGATGCAGGAAACCTGAGTATGTCTTCAACGCGAGGAGAAGGAACCAGGAGAAAGGTAGACGTGGAAACGAGAGAAACAGGGGCAACTGTGCAGGCAAAGCATGGGGAGGGATGGCACAAAAAACACGGAGGAGCAGAATCACCTCTTTCCCGGGAAGAAGCCTCCTTCAGACCGCCATCCGACCTGGTTGCCTCCATCTTGAGAGTAGTTTACAACCAGCTACTCAAAGCCGGTCCTCAGACCAGAGGCGTCAGTGTCACGTGGGCTCTGGCCTGCTGCCTCTCTAGCTACCCCAGCCCTAGCCAATCACACATGACAAGCTCTTGCACGTTAACAAGGTGGCAGGTGATGCCCCTGAAGTCTGGGATGAGCTGGTTTAAAGCAGTGGTTGTGAACACAGGCATTGAAATGAGACAGATCTGAGTTCAAGTCCAGCTCTACCTTGAGCCCGTGGTATGTGCCCTAGGGCGAGCCTCCCCAGGCCTCAGGTTTTTTCCTCTGTAGAACGAGGATAATGATACTGTTTCTTCTCAGGGGTCTTTGTAAACCTGAGATCATGCAGGGAAAGAGCGTGGCCTTGAGCCTGGCACACAGTAATGATGTTGTTTTTGTTCATCCCTTCCAGCCTCCTTGGGTAACAGCTCTGTTATGTCCACGTCTGAACCCCGGTAGGGAATGAGTTCACCAAGGACGGGAAACATGCATCGGACCGGGAGATCTGCACACAGGTGTGTGATATTGAGGTGAAACACTCAACGCACTACGTGCTGACATGGGGCTGGGACACGGGCAAGTCGATCCCACAGCAAATAGGAAAGCACTTTTTTCGACTCTATGCATACAAAAGCCGGTTAGAAATAGGTTATGAACTTGCTTGGGATTAAAGGATAAACTTTCAGAAGAGAATAAGCAAGTTACCAGGTGAATACACTTTGAAAACCTCCTGCGTCAGGGCGTGGCCATGACAAAGTGAGACGGAGATCTCTTTGAACCCACACCCAGGTGCTGCACCCCCTTCCAAGGTCAGCAGTGCAAACCACCCAGAGACGTTTCACCGTAGGGATGAAGCTTAATTCTTGGGAAAAGTACCTAAATCAACGCACAGCACGAGACGAGTTTCTTCATTTTCGGCAAAGCTCCAATAATGAAGGGGCTGATTTCATCGCACGCACCTTAATTTCTTCTCTTGGCAAAAGCACATATACAGAAACCCCAGCAGGCTTGTAATAGGAGAACAAGTCTTTCTGCTTGTGTTATGAGATATGGGAAAAAAACATAGAACTTATTAACACTGAACACCCACTTCTGTCGTGAATAATATATAACAGCAAAAGTATTTTATGGAGCTCAGTTAAGTGTCTCGACATGAAGAATCCACAGGTGATCTCAATGCATTCAACTCTAGCAACTCACACCTGTGGAACAGCCATTGTGCAGTGGGCTCGGGCTAGATCCTGGGGCCGCACGGGGGCTGGGACCCAGGTGCCTTGTTGGGCACCCCTACCGAGGAAGGGAGCCTGGGACACGGTGCCAGGGCCCTGTGGGCTAAAGCACAGTCAAGGTCCCGGAACCCAGAGGCAGAAGGTCAGAGGAGGCTTCCCGGAAAATCTCATTTAAGATCACTTCCCTGGGGCTTCCCTGGTGGCACAGTGGCTGAGAGTCCGCCTGCCGATGCAGGGGACAAGGGTTCGTGCCCCGGTCCAGGAAGATCCCACACGCCGCGGAGCGGCTGGGCCCGTGAGCCATGGCCGCTGGGCCTGTGCGTCCGGAGCCTGTGCTCCGCAACGGGAGAGGCCACAACAGTGAGAGGCCCACGTACCGCAAAAAAAAAAAAAAAAAAAAAAAAATCACTTCCCTGGCAAGCAAGGGAAGGCAGAACATTTCAGCGAGGGGGGCCCAGCAAAGATAGTGGCATGAAAGGCCCTGAGGGGGAGGCTGGGGAGCTGGGCTTTAGCCTCTCATCAGTGGGAAACTATGCACGTTTGGCTTTTGCTCCGATCTTGGTTTAGCAAGGTCATTCTGAGGATGGATGCACGGCGGAGAGCCTGGGGCAGAAGGATCCATTAAGGGCGACGCAGTCATCCAGGTAAAGGAACTGGGAAGCTCTCGAGGAAGTGCGGGGCAAGCGCTTCCTTTCAGACACAGACTTAGCCACCTTGGCGACCTGTGGGGATGGTGACAAAGGGGCTTCTGGTTCAGAGCTATAAAAAAAAGGAGGCTGGAAGTGCAGGAAAGGTCCGGATCGGGGAATTCTCCTGGTCACAGTGAGGCCCCGAGATCAGTGTGTTAATACAAAACAGCGAGTACCCTAAAAGCCCAGGCCGCCCTGGAGTGAGAAGATGACTTCCTTTGTACACCAGCAATGAAGAGACGCCTCTGGTGGTCCCTCCCCACAGCTCTCTGCAGCCTCTGACCCTGAACGCTGCAGCTCTCCGGACAGCCTTGCAAAAGCCCTTTTCTTTGGATACAATTTCTGAATTGTAAAATTTTAAATGACCTCAGGTGTTGCCAAAGGTGTTCATGCTGAATTGAAGTTCAAAATCGTGCAGTGGTGTGGTGACCAAGAAACAGGATGTCCCCCAGTACAAGCAAGGGTATCTGTGTGTGTGTGTTGAGTGCAAGTAATGTAAGCTGGGTGCTTTGACCGAATTTTGCTTGGAACAGTGTGCTCGGGGCACTAGAGTTAGCGTGTCCCCGGGAGATGACGAGCACGGTCCCGGGCCCGACAGGGGGAAACAAGATGAGCCAACGGCCTCTCTCTGCCCATCTGTGCCACCTTCTCAGGGAGAGACAAGGATGATCTCTCCTGGCAGGACACCCCACTGCTTGGCTTCCCAAGACTTCTCCTGGGCTGGTGAGAAGAGGCAACCCTATAGGCCTAGTTTATTGATGCTTCTCCCTGGGATCGAGGGAATCATTGATACCCTGCAGTTTTTCTCAGCGGGGGACACCACCAGCATTTTGGCCAGGGCCATGCTCTACCACAGGGGACTGTCCCATATTACAAGGCATTAATAATTTTAGCCACATCCCCCCAAACGCCAGCTGTAGTTATTATGAAAAACAGAATCACCCCAAGCATTTCCAAATGCCCCTAGGGTTGTGGCACGCTAGCTGGTTGAGAACCACGGCAGTATTCACCGATGAGGTTCATCTCTATAAATATTCTGTTTTTCTACCTGATAAAAATAATGACTGCCCCTATTGGTCCATCTGACACAGTATGCAGAAACCATCTTTAAAATAAAGAAAGAAATAAAAAGAAAACAAAAACAAACAAACAAAAGAAAAAAATCAAAGAAACCATGTTTTTTTCAGCACAAGCAAATCACCAAAAGCTACGTTACAGAGAGACGACAGCTGTCTCTAGGGCTTTACAGGAATGATACAACATTATTTTCTTGGAGAATTAAAAATTGAAATAGAGCCCCAAATCTAGAAACTAAAGTGAGATTAAAAAATAAATAAATTCTGAAACATAAGAAGTTCTATAAATCAAGCTTAAAGAATCCGAGTCAAGGTAAAGAACCCTAAAACAAAGATCACACAAAAGGATTGCTGGTGATTTACGCTTCCCCGTGGGTTCATAATAGGCGCGAAATAAAACTTGCCCTTCTGAACTTCAACCTCATACCTGTGGTACAATGACTGAAGTACTGTGTATTGTGTATCATGCTTTTAATTCCAAGGCTTCAAGTGCTAACATTCAGACAGGAGGTACCTTCTAGATTCTATTGACGAAATTGTTAGTACCAACTTCGCTGTACCATAAAGTAAGTTCTTTTGTTTTTAAGAAAAAACCCCCAATCATTCCAAAACCAAAAAACATGCCCAAGGGTACTCAGAGGAGTATGCAATTACTAGCACATACTGGCAGGAACATTCCAGTGTTTGAAATCAACAAATCCTTAGGAGGCATGCTCAGACAGATGACACTTAAGAAAAAACAACTGCGTTTAGATTTATAGGAAGGTTTTTCACTTACTTCAAATTTCTGTATAATCCTTGTTCCTCTAAGTTAAAGGGGGAAAAAAATCACTCTGTAATTCCTTATTTTTCTAATTAAAAAATAAACAAAACAAAACACGTTATATCCTCTAATTCGGCTTTGGCTGTCCTCAAGTATTTTCTTTGCGTCTCCTTTCAATGAATACTACTTTCAAATTCTAAACAAAAAGCAAAATATCAAAAGTGAGCCCAGGGAACACTGTACAAAACCAAGTATCACAATGCAAACAAGGCAACTGCATCTATCAGAAGTGATGATTCAGAAGAGGATAAATATAGAACGGTGCTTTCCAAATGGCGTTTGGGTGGCAAGTGCAATAAACAGGTGAAGGCTACATCCCAAAAGTTTCTCTGAAAAAAGATCGCCAAAGTATTATCAACAAGTGTCTTCTTTTTGAAGCTGTCGGTCCCCTGGTGCCCCTGACACTGAACTTCCGCAATCTGGCCTTGGTGTGGCCATCCATTCCTGGGTAAATCCAAGCAAAACCTGAGGACACTTCAGCCTCTGAGGACGCCGTCAGAAGCAGTGGAGCAGCTCCACATGGGACGGGCCTTTTATGGCCTGAACTGGAGAGCCTTGATCCCAGATCATCCACCAGAAATAGCTCCTGAAACTCAGAGGCGCCCACCAGCTGTTGCAACAGGCCTGGCCAGCAGCAATTTCAAATGCAATGAGAACTGTCACATTGTCTTTCAGCTTGTTTTACAGAGAAACTAAAAATGCACCAGCAATCTCCCGAACGGGCTACAACAATACGGAACTGACTGGCAAACGTTTTTCTAATTCTAGTCTTTGGGGTATAAAAGAACACATAACCAGCTCAGATATAGACTCTCAAAAAGGAAGTAACACACCTATACACGCATAAACAGTTTGCTGTAAAGGCACACGCCTCTTTACCAGTTTGCAAGTTGTGTAGACATCTGTGGGTTTCTTCCCACTTCCAACAAGAGAATTTCCAATAGAAAATGAGTCATCGGAAGATAGAATTGTGCTAGAAGTAATTTCTCTAAAACAACACAAAGGTTTTGCCTTAAAACCAAAGACCACGCTCTGAATGGATGGATCTGTCTTCAGATGGATCTCAGGCTGCTCAATTCACTCAAAGACCAGAAGAAACGTAACTAATGGGCAGGGCGAGGAAGAACCATCAAGCACAAGCACTTGTTAAAAGGCTATTTATGTTTTTTACTTTATTTATTTATTTTGCGGTACGCGGGCCTCTCACTGTTGGGGCCTCTCCCGTTGCGGAGCACAGGCTCCGGACGCGCAGGCTCAGTGGCCATGGCTCACGGGCCCAGCCGCTCCGCGGCACGTGGGATCCTCCCGGACCGGGGCACGAACCTGTGTCCCCTGCATCGGCAGGTGGACTCTCAACCACTGCGCCACCAGGGAAGCCCTATTTATGTTTTTTAGATACTCAAACTACTGTTGCAACTCTGCCTACAAAAATCCTTACACCTGTGGGTGTCCTTGTCGCTGGGAAGCATAACAGAACGTCTGGATCATCCTGACTTCAATATAAAGCACAAAGTTCAGAACTCTGGGCTGGGCCAAGGCTCTGCACCGCCCCCGGGGGCAGGTACCCGGCTGTTAGCTCTCAGAACAGCAGCTGCTTCAGTCAGCAGAGGCCGCCCAAGCACGATCTGAATTCCTGTCATTAATTAACCCTGCAGGACGACACCTCCTTCTAGACAGACAGTCCGGTGGCCAGGTGAAAGACGGCAGATACCCTGGGCAGCCTTCATGATTAAACACCGGCTTTGTTTTTCTCTTTCTGACTTACTTCACTCTGTATGACAGACTCTAGGTCCATCCACCTCACTACAAATAACTCAATTTCGTTTCTTTTTATGGCTGAATAATATTCCATTGTATATATGTGCCACATCTTCTTTATCCATTCATCCGATGATGGACACTTAGGTTGCTTCCATCTCCGGGCTATTGTAAATAGAGCTGCAATGAACATTTTGGTACATGACTCTTTTTGAATTATACCGTATGCTAACACATATATATGGAATCTAAGGGGAAAAAAAGGTCATGAAGAACCTAGGGGTAAGACGGGAATAAAGACACAGACCTACTAGAGAATGGACTTGAGGATGTGGGGAGGGGGAAGGGTAAGCTGGGACAAAGTGAGAGAGTGGCATGGACATATATACACTAGCAAACGTAAAATAGATAGCTAGTGGGAAGCAGCCGCATGGCACAGGGAGATCAGCTCGGTGCTTTGTGACCACCTAGAGGGGTGGGATAGGGAGGGTGGGAGGGAGGGAGACAAAAGAGGAAAGAGATAGGGGACATATGTATATGTATAACTGATTCACTTTGTTATAAAGCAGAAACTAACACACCATTATAAAGCAATTATACTCCAATAAAGATGTTAAAAAAAACTAAAACCAAAAACACTGGCTTCATGTTTTGCTCAAGGGTTAGAGACAATTTGTCAATTGTAAATAGTGCTGCAATGAACATTGGGGTGCACGTGTCTTTTTGAATTATGGTTTTCTCAGGGTATATGCCCAGGAGTGGGATTGCTGGGTCATATGGTAATTCTATTTTTAGTTTTCTAAGGAACCTCCATACTGTTCTCCATAGTGGCTGCACCAACTTATATTCCCACCAACAGTGTAGGAGGGTTCCCTTTTCTCCACACCCTCTCCAGCATTTGCTGTTTGTAGATTTTCTGATGATGCCCATTCTAACTGGTGTGAGGTGAATGTTCACTGCAGTGCTATTTACAACAGCCAGGTCATGGAAGCAACCTAAATGCCCATCGCCAGACGAATGGATAAAGAAGATGTGGCACATATACAGAATGGAATATTACTCAGCCATAAAAAGGAATGAAATTGGGTCATTTGTAGAGACGTGGATGAATCTAGAGACTGTCATACAGAGTGAAGAAAGTCAGAGAAAAACAAATATCACATATTAACGCCTATATGTGGAAACTAGAAAAATGGTTACAGATGAACTGGTCTGCAGGGCAGAAATTGAGACACAGATGTAGAGAACAAACGTATGGACACCAAGGGGGGAAAGAGGCAGGGGGGATGGTGGTGTGATGAATTGGGAGATTGGGATTGACGTGTATACAATGATATGTATAAAATGGATGACTAATAAGAACCTGCTGTATAAAAAATAAATAAAATAAAATTCAAAAAAAAATTAAATAAAATTTAAAAAAAAAAGACAATTTGTCCAAGCCACATTTTTTACTCACCTCAAGCAGACAAGCAAAGCTTCACAGTCACTTCCTAATCTCTGTCCTGGCCCTCACCTTATTTTCCCTTTGACCAATTTTGCTTTCTACTCCTTTTTAATTTTATTTGATCTTGTTTTATATATTTATATAAGCTGCTTTACATTCTTCCTGGAGCAAGCAGGGTAAAAATAAATAAAAACTTACATGAAACAGTTGACTATCTGGGTCTTTCTTTCAAGAAAAGATAACACTGTTACTGCAACAATGCAGGGTTTTTTGTTTTTTGTTGTTTTCCTAAAAAAGATTCATTCCCACAAAAGAAACATCTAACTTTTGGATGCCTCTGAGGTTACTGGTCCCTGCAGCATCAAACTGGCCTAGCTTAATGCACTGGAGTCTAGTAGAATAATTCTCCGAGGCTGCTTCTTTCATACTTGCTTCTTGTCTTTGTTCAAAGTCCAGTTAATTCTACCTGCGCAATCTGTTTAAATACTTTCCTCCATTTTTCTTTTTTTTTTCTTATATCGTGAAATCAGGAAACTCTTGTCATACATACTTCTTCCCAAAAACTTGACAGTAATCAGAACTGATATGCATGAGAGTAGATTTAATGATATACCCATGAAGAAAACGGAACATCACATTTTATAAATTAAGAACTAGACTTAGACCTCTCCGAGATATTTGATAAGTAACTATTCCTCATTTGCTATTATTTAATACTAGTAGGATAATAACCATATGGTAGTCTACCATTCTTTCTAGTGACTTCATTGTATCAGCTTCAGTATGACTTTTTTTTTTTTTTTTTGCGGTACGCGGGCCTCTCACTGCTGTGGTCCCTCCCGTTGCGGAGCACAGGCTCCGGACGCGCAGGCTCAGCGGCCATGGCTCACGGGCCCAGCCGCTCCGCGGCATGTGGTATCTTCCCGGACCGGGGCACGAACCCGTGTCCCCTGCAGCGGCAGGTGGACTCTCAACCACTGCGCCACCAGGGAAGCCCCCAGTATGACTTTTAATCTGGCTTTTGTGGGTTAATCTAGAAACCATGACTACTTATGATATTGATCTCAAGAGAAACTACATTCTATGGTACCTGTTTTATAATAAACAATGAACATGTGGAAACCAAAATTAAAACACAATGCTTTTTACAATCATGACAAAAAAATAGACATAAACTTAACTAAACATATACAGGATCTGTATGCTGAAAATTATAAAAGGCTGATGAAAGACATCCAAGGAGACCTAACTAAACAAATACACATACACTGTGTTCATGGGCTGGAAGAGTCCACACGGTAAAGATGTCAGTTCTCCCCAAAACGATCTGTAGATTTAATGCAATTTCTATCAACGTGCCCGGAAGGATTCTGGTAGATAAAGACGAGCTTATTCTAAAATTTATAGGAAGAGGCGCAGGCCTTAGAATAGCTAGAGCAATCTTGAAAAAGAAGAATAAAGTGAGAGTAGTCAATGTACCCCACGTTAAGGCTTACTATAAAGCTATAATAGTGGAATAGAGAACCCTGAAATATACCAGGCAAATATACCCAACAGAATTTTGACTTAAGGTGCCATTTCAACAAACGGTGCTGGAGCAGATGGACAGACATAGACAAAAAAACAACAACAAAAACCCAAACAAAGCAAAACAAAAAACCCAAAACCCTTAAGTCTAATCCTTACAACTTATACAAAAATTAACCGAAGTGAATCACAAAATTAAGTGTAAAATATAAAACTATGATACTTTTAGGGAAAAAAACAGGAGAAAATCTTCACGACCTAGACAAAGTTCTTGGACTTGACCCCAAAAGCACAAGCCATGAAAAATGACAAAGGAGACTCATCGGAATGTGA
Organism: Delphinus delphis; assembly: GCF_949987515.2. NCBI lineage: Eukaryota > Metazoa > Chordata > Mammalia > Artiodactyla > Delphinidae > Delphinus > Delphinus delphis. Next base: position 176,028,748 of record NC_082684.1, read on the forward strand.
AACTTCTGCTTTGCAAAAGACTGCGTTAAGAGGACGAAAAGATATGCTAGGGAGTGGGAGAGAGTATCTGCAGGTTACATACCTGAGAAAGGACAACTACACAGACCATAGGAAGAGCTCTCAAAATTCAACAGCAAAAACTCCAACAGTCCAATTAGAAAATAGGCAAAAGATATGAAGAGACATTTCACCAAAGAAGATGAAGGACAGGTGGCAAATAAGCACATGAAAAGATGTTCAACACCGTTAGCCATTAGAGAAATACAAATTAAAACAGCAACGAGGGGCTTTCCTGGTGGCGCAGTGGTTGAGAGTCCGCCTGCCGATGCAGGGGACGCGGGTTCGTGCCCCGGTCCGGGAAGATCCCACGTGCCACGGAGCGGCTGGGCCCGTGAGCCATGGCCGCTGAGCCTGTGCGTCCGGAGCCTGTGCTCCGCAACGGGAGAAGCCGCAACAGTGAGCGTACCGCAAAAAACAACCAAACAAACAAAAAAACAGCAACGAGATATCCCTACTCACCTATCAGAATGGCAAAAATGAAAACAACGGTGACCAAACCAAACGCTAGCAAGGAGAAGCGGGACACACGTCGCGGGTGGGAACAGAAAATGGCTACCCGGGGAGGCAGCTCGGCGGCTTCTTCAAAAACGAAACCTGCCAAAGCAAACTACCGTATGGCCTGGCAACTGCATCCCTGGGTATTTATTCCAGAGAAATGGAAACGTATTTTCATACAAAATCCTGAACACAAGTGTTCACGGTAGCTTTATCTGCAATAACCGAAACCTGGAAACCAGCCAGATGTCTTCGATGGACGAACAGTTTAATAAACCTGGCGCACCCACGCCGTGGAAGGCTGCTCAGCGATAAAACGCAACAATCTACTGATACATGCAGCAACCGGATGAATATCCAGGGAATTGCGCTGAGTGAAAGAACGCCAGTCCCCAAAGTTTACATGCTGTGTGACTGCACTTATACCACATTCCTGAAAGATAACATCGTAGACGTGGGAGGCACATCAGAGGTTAGGGATGCGGTGACGGGGCTACGAGAGGCCAGCATGAGGGATCCTTCTCCTGTTCTACTGACTCTGCATCAAAGCCAATATCCTGGTGATGATGTCGATTTCTAGTTCTGCCAGATGTTACCATTGGGGGAAAATGGGTAAAAGGTACACAGGCTCTCTCTGTAGCAAGTCTTAAAACCGCATCCGAATCTATAATTATCTCAAAATTAAGTCTAAACACTAAAAAAAAATCGACTTCAAGTGAAACTTCCAAATGCAACCCATCTGTAACTGGGTTACTTACCATAATTGTACTTTGAGTAAATCTACGTAGATTTGCCTGTCATCAAGGCCATCTTAAGAAATCTGAATTGGAAATGTTTCTTTTCCCCTACAAGAAGGGAAGTCATGGCCCCAAAGTAAAATATTTGATACAGAGTAAGAAAAGGAGAGCATTGCTTTCCAATTAAACATGTTTACTTGGCAGGTTGTCCGGATACTGAAAAGAGCATCTCTAATGCCTAGGGCCAGTCAAAGAACAGGATCCCTCCCCTTCATTTTCCGCAGTTCAATCCACCGCCAAACACGATCGACACTTGAGAAACAGTAAGAAAACAACTCTTCAGAAAGGGAAGAGACCGGGTCCTCTCAACATTTCATCCAACTACAAATACAGCAAACAGGTTTTTCAACTCTAGAGTGCTACGGTCTTGGAGGTGTCATTCTTGAAAATAAAAGGACAAGACCAGTGTTCGGCCTTCCAAGTGCTGGGGCAGGTCATCTGAGGGTGCTTCAGTATCCTCTGTCCTCTCAGATGCTATAGCATAAAACTTAGATCCGAACATCCTGAACTGGCCCTCCTGGGGGTCACTCACGCTGGCCTTCCGTGCTAGAAAGGATCAGCCCTGGGGAAGGCCACGGCAGAGATGAGATGAAGCTTCTCTTCAGTTCACCTTAGGCGGGGAGCACAAGCCCAAGAACATCTATGCTCCCGCCTCTCTCATCTCCGCCCCCAAGTTCCTCCAGCCTACCTCCGCCTCCCAGCCCGTGCCCACCTTCTTCCTCTCTCCCCTTCACTCATCGTCCGTGACCACTGTCCCCTCCAGCCCCAGAAGCCACAGGCTCCCGCAACAGGTTTACAATTGGACTCCAGCTCCCTCTGCATCCCAGGACCTGCTCCCCCACCACGGAGCCCGCCGGTGGACTTGGCCTCTGGCCGGCGGCGTCTGACACTCTCTGACCACTTCCGGCGGCACGAGGTCTCTACCCGTCCCAGGGTGAGTTCTGCCGCGATCCTCCCGTCTCGACGGCTCCCGTTCTCCTGGCTGCGCTCGGCCCTCACCTCGCAGCCGTGACCACATCTTGCTGCCTGGGGTCCTCCCCGCCTGCCCTCCCCCATCCCTGCTCTCAACGGCCTCTCGCCAGGACTGCTGCAAGAGCCTCCACGGCCCCTCCGTCCTCCACCGACACCTCCCCAAGCCCATCCTCCCCGCGCCTTCCAGACGCACCTGACCGTCTCCTAACGCTACACTAATACACCCCGGTGATCACCTCCCCAAGCCCATCCTCCCCGCGCCTTCCAGACGCATCTGACCGTCTCCTAACGCTACACTAATACACCCCGGTGAGTCTGAGCTTGGGCTGCCTGCACCACGGATGGATAAATGTTAACCGCTGGGTAGGTTTAAAGAAAGCAAAAGGGGGGATATTATCGTTGGTTAACAATATTTTTCAACCAATAAATCACCCTCCCCCAGACAGTCTAAATCAATCAATCTCTGTCTCTCTGTCTCTCTGTCTGTCTCTCCCTCTCAAAGCTCAGGGAGAGCTTCAGTGGTCTGGATGACAATATTTCGAGCTCCAAGGTCACGTGTAGGTCACTGGCTTGAGCACCAGATGAGCAGGCCAGCTCTTCTCTCCCACGCTGCTGCTTCAAGAGAGATGGGTGGAGAACCAACGCTCAGCACGAACAGAACCGCTGGCCTCAAGGTCCAGATGAAATGCGAGTTTGCCAGGGAGGGAGCTTGGCCCGTGTTTTATGAGTCCTGGCTGCAGGGAGGGGATACAGCCTCTCACAGGGCTGGACCAGCACTGCATTCCTGGACACCACGCTGAGTCCTGAGAGTAACGGGAGACGTACCAAGTGTGACATGCTCTGTTTAGGCTGCTATGCATCTAAGAGTATGGGACTGCTGTGAATTCATCACATGGCAGAAACGCAGAGGTGGCTTCTCAAAGGGAACACGGGCTTGGAGGGCTCCAGCCGGTGGAGGGAGGTACTCGGACACGGAAGCAGACCCAGACGCTTGATCCTTTCCACGAGGGCTTGACATCACAAAGGTTAGCACCAAAAGTGGTTCCCTTGGCTGACCCCAAACGCCAAGAGGGGACAGACAGCCCTGACTCCTGCGTGAAAACACAAAGCTTCTGCGGTCCTCCTGGGGGGCCGTGCAAAGGTGCGTGTCTGCGCCGAGATGCACAAAGGAGAACCAGGGGCAAACTCCAGCCCTCAGAGGTACGCCGGGGACAGGAAGGACGGGGGTGCCCTCTCTGCAGCCACGGTCTCCCAGCCTCGACACAGTCCGACAGCCCACGCGGCCCTGGGTGGGAGCACAGCGCGTGCAGTCTCCCCGTCCATGGGCTTCCGTTATCACGTTCACTCCCCTTCTTTTCCGCCAGAAACACAATTCTAAGCGATGGCTGCACACTTGGGCCAACCCACAAGCGCCTAATAATCCTGTAATGAAGTGGAACCGCAGCACCAATAATTCTATCAAACTGAACCACTACGCGCGGCGGCTTCAAACGTGTCTGCGGCTCCCACTGCGGCTCCGGAACGCCGGCTCCCTGGCAGCGCACGTGGTGGCTTCCCACCCTAAGGCCGAGGCAGAGACTCTTGTTCTGGGGGGCCGGGGCTACGAAGTTGAGAAGGAGAGCACCGCCTGGGCGGCTGCGTGTGGGAGAACAGGGTGAGCAGGTGGCGTCAGCCGTGCAGGCAGCGTGGGCTGGGGGGCTGAGTTCAGGGGGCAGGAACCCCTGGGGCAGAGAGATGATGCTGAAAGCTGAAAAGTTTCAAGAAAAGGAAACAAAGGGAAGATATGGGGACCCACTGACTGGGGTCTGAAACACCGACTTCATTTTCTGATATTTTCTCATTTCACGGCTCCAGGTTAAAGCCTGGTCAGTCCAGAGGCCAAAAACTTGCTGCTCTAGGTTGACTCCCACGGTCCCACTGGGTTCTAAAAACCTGAGACTCTGTGATTCTGAGGCAAAGCACTGTGTCACGGTCACCAAAGAAAAAGGGAGAGAATTAAGAGAAAGAAAAGAAGAGTGCAATATGGACGATGGAAAGGGGTCCAAGGAGAGAGAAAGTGTGTGAGCGCCAGGCCTTCTGGAGTGAGAAGTACTAATGAGACAGCAGGGCAGGAAATAACAACACAGGGTCACCCCTCAGCTCCCTCAGATAGAGACTCGGTCTGGAGTGGATGATGCCCTCACAGACCCTGAAGTTATCTGCCAGACTTGCTATGCCGGCGTGGACTTAGTAGCGTGTATGGGGAACTCCCTTCAGAGGATCTACTGCAAACATCTGGTAACCTCATCAGTGGGATGGAGAGCGTGCCCCGCATCAGAGTGAAGAGAAGAAACGTAGCCGCAAATACACCCTCAAAGGACGACACTTATTTAGGAGTCCTTCCAGGTTCTCCCAAGTCCCTGACTCTGCTTTACGCAGCCTACATTCCCCACCCCCCACCAGCGCCCTGAGAACGTGAATTCCAAGAGGAGAGAGATTTTTGTCTGTTCTGTAGATGGTTGTTAATTTCCAGTGCCCAGATCAGTGCCTAAGACATAGTAAATGTTCAATAAATGTTCCTTGGAGGAAAGGAATGAATAATACCTATTTTACAGGGAGAGCACCCAGAGTTGTTTTAAAAGTAAAAAATTTTTTTCTTTACGGCCCGCCCCCCATTACTCTCTCCGCAGCCCCCAGTCTGGGATCACGGTCCCCGCTGGCTTTGGGAAGAGCATCCCACAAGCCCGAATTAGTTTACCTTCTTTCCACATACCTCTTTGGGGAAGACTTTCCTCATTAGACGGGGACTAATTTCAGTGCCGAGCTCCCGGGCATCCTGATCTTTTAGCATCACTTATGCAAATCCACGGCACCTGGACCAGCGCAGGGAGGGAAGCGAACTGCGTGATGAACCTGGACGGCAGGATCGATTTCCAGAGTCAGCCTCCTGACAGGGCCCTCCCTAAATGTTTTCTGATGATGGCCAAGTGGGCAAGCTCAGGCCTTTCTCCCCAGAAACACGATCCTGCTTTCTATACCGACAAGTATTACTTCAAATCCCTAGTGGGCAGTCCAGGATATGGAAATTATAGTAATCTAATCTTGTAGAGGAAGAAGTATGAATCATCATTACACGGTCTGACAAAGAGCTAAGTGATTAATAATCCCAGGTTGCACAGAGGCTGGGGTCCACGGTGATGGCTACCCGTGGGCTACCACCCAAACAGTGGGACCTGGCCGGCAGACATCCGACAGGCAACATCACGGCTTTCATCCCAGGGGAGCACCAAGAAACAAAGGGCCATGTTCTCAGGACCACGCTGCAAAGCTCTTGATTCTTTGGAAAACTCTTGATCGTGCGGCCAGAGGAGTGAGAGAATCTGGGGCTCAAAAATCTTGTCTCTCTTCTGACTCTGGTGTCACACGCTTAAGTTCTGAGGTTTACTTTTCAGTAGGAACTGGGAGGTTTGCGGAATAATGGCGTCTCAAAAAGTGACCAGACACTCCTATCCTCTCCAGGGAAAACAAAAGACTACGGTTAGGAAAAGACACCACCAACAACCAGGATGTGCTCTTCACCACATCACAGACACCTACCGCTCTGAAGGAAGGTCTTGACCTTTTCCTGAAACTTGCAAAAAGAACACTGAAGCTCCCCAGCCCTCATCAAGAAACCACAGCCCCAGGCACCCTGGGAAACTCGGTCAGGGCGCCCACAGCCCTGAACCATCACTGGGCTTGGCGCTTTTTTCCCTCCACTTCTTCTCTTGCACAGCTGTGTTCAATTTTCTGTCCTTGGGGTTTTTAAAGGAACATTTATTCTAGGGCCAGGATTCTCCAGTTTTACGGTTATACAACTCCCTCTCAGGGCCAAAGAATGTTTGAAAAGCCTTAAGCCCAGCACAGAGAGTTAGTAAAAGTATCCAAACGAAAGTGAAATGAAAAGTCAAGACTTGTTCCAATGTCGATTCAACCTCTTACTTGACTGCGCTGTACCTTCTGTTTGCCCTGCAAGACATTTGCTACCTATTTTTAATCAAAGTATAAGTATGGGTGTGTGTGTGTGTGTGTGTGTGTGTGTGTGTGTGTGTGTGTGTGTGTGTGTGTGTGTGTGTGTGTGTGTGTGTGTGTGTGTGTGTGTGTGTGTGTGTGTGTGTGTGTGTGTGTGTGTGTGTGTGTGTGTGTCTTTGCGAGCAGGTAAGGAACAGAGAAGTCCAAACGTGTATTTATATTCTTCCCACGGTTACTGTTTCCTGTTCGATGGTAAATTTTATTTTAAATAAGACCTCCATCTTCAATTGGATGGAATAAAAGATCACAAAGAAAGATTCCTTGAGGATTTTTAAGGGCTTGTTTGTTTTTCCTAGTTAGAGAGCCAGACAGTACTAGGTTTTTGGTAGTAGGATAGCAGTTTAAAAAAAAAAAACAACCCTAGTTTTTACTTAAACGGTGAAACTAGCGGCACTGTTAGCTGAAACGCCCTAAGTACATTACCAACATCCAAAAGCACAGACCCACACACGTACGCGCCAACCAAACAGCGTGAGGCTCCCACCAGCCGTGAAATGCTATCCAGGCTTCTGAGTGCAGCCGAATGGAGCTGTTTCAGAACGCCCAGCAGTCTCTTACCCGTCCGCTTCTCTTCTCTTTTCCTGTCACCTAGACTCCCACGTCTCAAAGAAATCTGCCCAAAGGCTCTGTCTAGTACAGGTTCATGAACATCACTCTTTTTTTGCCCCCTGGAGTCTCCCAAAGGCCATCCGCCTGCTTGATACACACTCCCCTCGATCTGACAGATAAAGCAAAGGTCGGGCGCTGAGGCCTGAGCTATGTGACACAGCACACAGCACCCCCATGAGAGGCCTGGCCGCAGCCCAAGGCAAACAAGATGCTTTTGAGAAACAAAGTAATACGCACAGACTCACCCTCGAGCAGAGAGAACTGAATCCGTTTTCCACCATGGAAGGATCTGAAATGCTGTCGGCAGCACCTGCTAAATACAGTCCGATTCTCTGAAAACGATGAGCAGATACTGTAAACTAACCTTGCGACCAGGTCATGATCAGAGACAAGAGGCAGGCTTCCCTCAAGGGGCCGACGTGAGCAGAGCACATGATACCTTTCCCTTTCGACCACCTTCTCCTGCTCTTTTAAGATCAAGATATCAAAAGTGCCCTTTAGCACGGCCTTACAGGCAAAATGACAGGTTAATGTTCACATGATTCCTCCCAGATAACCAGACTCTAATTCTCCCGTGATTGGAAGTTGCCGGAAGTTAGTGAACATCTCTAAACCTAGGGCAGGGGACAGCTGAAAATGCAGATTCTGAAGTCAGGGTGTCTTTGAAGTCGGTAATTTCCTCAAGTAGGACACACTTCTAATAGCATCTTCTCATAATAATCAATGAAAAACCCTGTGGCTCTGTGCTCTAGAACAAAGATGCTTCTTTCAGAATAAGAATGTTTTCATGAAAGTAATACAGAAAAATTCTCCCCTCAAAATCCCCAAACACATGCTCCCTACATGTACAAGGAAACACAACCAAACAACAATAACCACATAAAAATAATTTCTCAAACCACACACCCAAGAAAAAAAAAAATCTTTACAAGAAGCTATAAGCGGCGCTTGAGAAACCAGGATGTTTTCTAACATCACGCCAAGCCAGTTAGAACACACTGGGTTTTAAAAATACGGTTTTACGATAGCCCATTTACATTCCATATAAGAAAAGACAGAAATGTGGCTGAGAAGGGTCAGATACAACTTTAAAATCTGCCTCACTGAAGCGTGTAGGCACACACACTCACCCCTTGTAGAAGAGAAAACAAACACCACTTGGGCTCATCCAAAATGTGCGGCCTTTGATCACGGTCTCATGTTTACCCAGGACGTCCAACGCGCTTTCTAGCCCAAGGAGCGGTCCAAGCTCTCAGCAGAAGGTTGTCACTTGAGGGACCGTGTGTCTTGAAGAGCTGTTTTCACACGATCTAAATGAATAAAGAAGCATGGGGGAAGCAATGCACTGATGCAAATGGTAAGACCCACAGTCATCGCACCTTCGAGGCGTATGAAATGCATTCCGCCTCGAGCATCTATCTGCATGTGTGCCTTTTGAGAAAGTCACCCCCTGCTCCCTCCACCTCGCTTCAAGGACCCGCTGTAGTCTCGGGGGCCCCAATGCTGGGATCCACTGATGTCTGAAGAGATGCAAGGCAGTGATGTAGGTACAGCCAGGACTTCACTTTACAGAGACCTGCACTGCATCTGAAAGCCTGTGGGATGTCTTTTCTCTTTAATCTGATTTCAAGTGAAGATTTTATTTATTTATCTTCAATGTTAAAAACTTTTTATTGAAGTACAGTTAATTTACAATGTTGTGTTAGTTTTTGGTGTACAGCAAAGTGATTCAGTGTATCATATATATGTATTTGTATTCTTTTTCAGATTCTTTTCCATTATAGGTTGTTACAAGATATTGAATATAGTTTCCTGTACTATACAGTAGGTCCTTGTTGGTAATCTGTTTTATATATAGTAGTGTGTGTACATTAATCCCAAACTCCTCATTTATCCCTTCCCCCCCACCTTTCCCTTTTGGTAATCGTAAGTTTGTTTTAATTAATTAATTACTTTATGGCCGCTTTGGGTCTTCATTGCTGCACACAGGCTTTCTCTAGCTGCGTCGAGCAGGGGCTACTCTTCACTGAGTTGCGCGGGCTTCTCGCGGTGGCTTCTCTACTTGTGGAGCATGGGCTCTAGGCATGCGGACTTCAGTAGTTGTGGCATGTGGGCTTCAGTAGTTGTGGCTTGCGGGCTCTAGAGCGCAGGCTCAGTAGTTGTGGCGCACGGGCTTAGATGCTCCATGGCATGTGGGATCTTCCCGGACCAGGGCTCGAACCCATGTCACCTGCATTGGCAGGCAGATCCTTAACCACTGCGCCACCAGGGAAGTCCATAAGTTTGTTTTCTATGTCTGTGAGTCTGTTTCTGTTTTGTAACTAAGTTCCTTCGTATCATTTTTAAAGATTCCACATATGAACGATATCATATGGTATTTGTCTTTCTCTGTATTACTTACTTCACTTAGTATGATCATCTCTAGGTCCATCCATGTTGCTGCAAATGGCATTATTTCATTCTTTTTTACGGCTGAGTAATATTCCATTGCATGTATGTACCATATCTTCTTTACCCATTCATCTGTCAATGGACACTTAGGTTGTTGCCATGTCTTGGCAATCGTAAATAATGCTGCTATGAACATTGGCCTCACTAGAAACACTTCCCTCACTGCCTGTACTGCTCTTATCCATACCCCTCCTCAGTCCACTCTGGTCCGGGGTTCCCACTACCGAGCTACCCTCGTCAAGGCCACCCGAGCTCGGGGACCCCGCACTCTCCCCACTCCTGCCTGGCTGCCTCTCTTCCACCCCACCCCGTCCCGAGCTTCATTAACAATCTCTCTCTCTCCTCTCTCTGCTATCCTCTCCATGGATTTATCTATGACCTACATTCTATCTCCAGTCAGAACCACTCCTCGGAGCTCCAGCCTCACATTCAGCTGTCTACTGAACACCTCTATCTCGATACTCAACAGGGACCTCAAACTTAATATGTCCACGACAGAACTCTCGATTCTCAAAGCTGGCCCCCCTCATTAAAAAACAAACAAACAAAGAACAGAAAAGAAAAACGAAACGAAGAAATCCCTCCTCCCCCAGTCTTTCCTCTCCTCAGAAGTTGCTAGAATTTGGGAGTCATGCTTCCTGCTCCCCTCATCCTCACTCCCCGAATCTCATCCGTCACCAGGTGCTGACAGCTGTACCTCCAGGACACACCCCTTTCCCTTACAACATACAACAGCTTTACTGATGTATAATGCATACGCCACGCGACTCACCAATGTAAGGTGTACACGTCAATGGCCTGTAGTAGGTCCATGGAGCTGTACGACCATTATCGCATCAGTTGTAGACATTTTCATCACCCCCAAAGGAAACCACACACCCACCAGCAGTCAGTCTCAATTTCCCCTTGAACAATCCAGTCCTAGGCAAACATTGATCTACTTCACGTCTCTGTAGATTTGCCTGTTCTGGAAACTTCATATAAATGGACTCACACAGTACATGGTCACTGGTGTCTCGCTTCTTCCAGTTAGCCTATCTCCAGTATTCATCTATGCTGCAGGATGTATCAGTGTTCCATTCCTCTCTATAATCAAACAACATCCTGTCATATGAACATACAATGTTTTATTTGTTCATCAGTTAATAGACTTTGGGTTGTTTCTATTCTTTGGCAATTGTGAATAATACTGCTAGGAGAGGCAAACTATTATATATAGGATGGATAAACAACAAGGTCCTACTGTACAGCACAGGGAACTATATTCAATATTCTGTGACAAACCATCATGGAAAAGAATATGAAAAAGAATATATATATGTATAATCGAATCACCTTTCTTTACAGCAGAAATTAACACAACATTGTTAATCAACTAGACTTCAATAAAATGAAAAAAAAATAAAACTGCTATGAAAAGTTTTTATACAGAAAAATGTTTTCATTTCTCTTGGGTGTACACCTAGGAGTGGATATGCCAGGTCATAAGGTAAACTCTATGTTTAACTATGTTAGGAACTGCCCGACTGTTTTCCAAAGCAGCTGCTTGGGAAAGAGTCTGCATTCCTACCAGCCGCGTAGGAGAGTTCGAATTTCTCCATATCCTCACCAACACTTGTTACTGTCCATCTTTCATAGAGGGTTATGAAGTGGTAGCTCACTGTGGGTTTGATACGCATTTCCATGATGGCTGGTGATGTTGAAAATCTTCTAACGTGCTTATTGGCCATTTACATATCTTCTTTGCCTACTTCAGATATTTACCTATTTTTGAATTAGGTTTTTTAATAAATTTATTTATTTATTTTATTTTTGGCTGCGTTGGGTCTTCATTGCTGCGCGCGGGCTTTCTCTAGTTGTAGTGAGAGGGGGCTACTCTTGTTGCAGTGTGTGGGCTTCTTATTGCGGTGGCTTCTCTTGTTGCGGAGCACGGGCTCTAGGTGAGCAGGCTCAAGAGTTGTGGCACACGGGCTCTAGGGCACACGCTCAGTAGTTGTGGCGCACGGGCTTAGTTGCTCTGCGGCATGTGGGATCTTCCTGGACCAGGGCTTGAACCCGTGTCCCCTGCACTGGCAGGCGGATTCTTAACCACTGTGCCACCGGGGAAGCCCAAGGTTATCTTTTTATTATTGAGTTGTCAGAGATACAAGTCTAGAATACATGATTTGCAAATATTTTTTCTCATTCTGTAGGTTGTCGTTTCACTCTCATCAGTGTCTTTTAATACACAAAATTTTTTAATTTTTGTTGAAGTCCAATTTATTTTTCTGTTGTCACTTGTACTTTTGGTGTTATACCTTGAAAAATCATTGCATAACCCAAGGTCATGAAGATGAACACCCACGTTGTCTTCTAAGAGTGTTACAGTTTTAGCTCTTATATTTAAGCCTTTGATCCATTCTGAGTTAATTTTTGTATATAGTGTAAGGTGGGGTCCAACTTCATTCTTTTGCGTGTTGATATCCAGTTGTCCTAGAACATTTGTGGAAGAGACTATTTGCCAGTGAATTGTCTTGGCACATTTGTCAAAAATCAATTACCATAAATGTAGGAGTTTATTTCTGGTCAATCAATTCTATTCCAAAAACCTATATGTCTATCTTTATGCCAGAACCACTGTCCTAATTACTGTATTAAGTTCTGAAACCAGGAAGGGTGAGTCTTCCAAGTCTGCTCTTTGTTAAGATTGTTCTGGGTATTCTGGGTCCCTTAAATTCCTATATGAACTTTAGGGCCAGTCTGTCGGTTTCTACAAGGAATCCATCTGAGATTCTGAGAGAGAGACTCTGCGTTGACTCTATGATCAACTCAGGGAGCACTTCTGCCATTTTAACGGTAACGTCTTCTGAGTCATGAACATGGGATGTTTTTCCATTTATTCGGCACTTTCTTTAATTTTGTTCAACATTTTGCAGTTTTAAGAGCATGTTTTATCCTTCTTTAACTGCATTTATCCCTAAGTACAGGCACACCTTGTCTTATTGGGCTTCACTTTATTGCACTTTGCAGATACTGCCTTTTTCATATGAAGTGAAGGTCTGTTGGCAACCCCGCGTTGAGCGAGTCTATTGTCACCATTTTCCCAACAGCATTTGCTCACTTGGCGTCTCTGTGTCACATTTTGGTAATTCTCACAATATTCCAAACTTCTTCATTGTTCCATTTGTCATTATGATCTGTGATCAGTGATCTTTAATGTTACTATTGAAAAAAGATTATGACTTGCTGGAGGCTCAGATGATAGTACTTTTTAGCAGTAAAGCATTTTTTAATTAAGGCATGTACATTGTTCCTTTAGACCTAATGCCACTGCATACTTAATAGACTACAGACAGTGTAAACATAACTTTTATATGCACCGGGAACCCAGAGTATTTGTGTGACTCACTTTATCGTGATACTCACTTTACTGCGGGGGTCTGGAACCAAACCCGCAATATCTCCGAGGTATGCTTGTGTTTCATTCTTTTTCATGCTGTTGTAAAAGGAATTATTTTCTTAATTTCATTTCAGATTGTTTGTTCTAAGTGTACAGCATTACAGTTGACTTTTGTAGACTGATCTTGTATCCTGCAACCTTTCTGAATGTGTCTTTTAGTTCTAACGGTTTAGTGGATTCCTTAGGGTTTTCCATACCCAAGATCATGTCACCTGCAAGCAGAGACAGTTTCACTTCGTTCTTCCCAATCCGGAGGCCTTTCGTATTCTTCAGTAACTGCCCTGGCTAGACCTCCCAGGAGAATACTGAGCAGAGGTAATGAGAGTGGGCATCCTTGTACTGACCCTAATCTTAGGGGGAAAGCTTTCTGTCCACAATTAAGTATGATGTTCGCTGTGGGGTTTTCATAGGTGCTCTTTTTAGGCTGAAGACGTTTCCTTCGATTCCTAGTTTGTTGTTGTTTCATTTATTTATTTACTTATTTAATTATTTTGGCTGTGCTGGGTCTTAGTGGCAGCATGCAGGATCTTTAGTTGTGGCATGTGTGATCTAGTTCCCTGACCAGGGATTGAACCCAGTCCCCCTGCACTGGGAGCACAGAGTCTTAGCCACTGGACCACAGGGAAGTCCCTGGTTTTTTTTGTTTTTTTTATCTTAAAGAGGTATTGGAATTTCTCAAATTCCAAATTTGTTTGCATAACAAATTTCCAAATTTCTCTGCATGAGACACACCCGTGCGCAATTGTGCTTCCCTCTGTATTCTCTCCCTATACCATCTCCACAGCTCAGTATCACTCATCTTTCCAGGTCTGTACTTCAGGGCCATGCTGGACCACCCTATTCAAAGTTCCCATCCACCGCTACCTCCTCCCGCGTCCACCCTCACACAGCCTTCGATGCACTCGTCATTATTGTTCTCAGTACAGATGTGCTCACGTTTGCATAGGGTTCAGTATTTGCCAGCATGAATGCATCATTGCAATCCTCACAACAACCTTACTAGGTAGACGCTATTAACACAGTTTCACCGATGTTGAAATTGAACGAGAGGTTAAGTGTCTTGTTCAAAGTCACGCAGTTTATAAGTGGCAGACTCAGGATTCAAACTCAGGGCCCACCACTCCTGAGACCATTGTCTTAAACCGCTGGCTGCCGTGCCTATCGATAGTTGCTCTCACTTGCTTCTTCCCATATTTTCTATCTAGACACAAGCAGCAATCTCTTTATCGCTGTACTGTTAGCACCTAACACGAGCGTGGCAGGTGTTAATAAACAATGAACAAATGAACACGGGACCTAGGACGCCCTACAAGAAGAGTTCCACGGGACTCTGGTGAGCCCTGCCGGCGACACACGTCCACGGAGAGTCACGAGGCTCACCCACTTCCGAGACCCTTCAGGAAGGAAGGTGAACTTCAATGTTTCTCAAACTCACTGGAGCACAGACCCATCTCCATAGCCCTGTCTCCACTGCACTAACAGTCTAGAGCAGTGTGTTCCATGGAACACACTTTGAGAAACCCTGCCCCAGAGTGGCAGGGCAGATAGCACAGTCCCTAGAAAGGTGCTTCTGCTCCCTTCCGTGCCTGGCTCTGCCCGCCTCTAAAAAGTCTAACTCGGAGTCCCTGAAAGCTCTGTTCAAAAAGGAAACTCCCGTACATTAAGCTTTGCTTTTCTTTCACACATTGGAACACACGGCTACTAAGGAGACAGACAGATTTTTCCAACGCGTCAGATGGCTCTCCCCTCTGGATGCTGGGGGTCCCATAACTTGTCACTGAGGAACCTTTAATTTTCTCAGACCTCTGGTTTGTTGAGAGTGATTTAAACAAACTCATCCTTCACAACGTCCTTTAACCTATTCTCAGAACTGCAGCCAAAACCAATGATGTGTCAACCACAGAACAGTTATATTTCTTTCTAAATACTTACCGTAATGTTGATGTTTAAATCATGGCTTCTGATAGAGAAGGACTTCGAAACTCTCCCTGTCTCCGCTCTCCCAGTCTTCTAGCTCATGTACTCCAACTCTTCCTGCAAAAGGAGAAAGAAAAATTTCTACTCGGAAATCTGAGAAAGAAAACAGCCAACAATATAAGACAGCCACATGCGTGAGCGAGGTGAGATACATGGCTGTGACTCATCTGCTTCTAAAGAGCTTTTCCCTTTCAATGAATCAGCTTACATCGGTGACTACAAATGATAGGCAGTGGTTAGAATATCTTTTTACACCTCTTAGAAAAAATACTCAATTAAAAATACATTTTTTATAGAGTTATCATATGATCCAGCAATCCCACTCCTGGGCACATATCCAGAGAAAACTCTAATTCGAAAAGACACATGCACCCCAATGTTCATAGCAGCACTATTCACAATAGCCAGGACATGGAAGTAACCTAAGTGTCCATGAACAGAGGAATGGATAAAGAAGATGTGGTACATGTATACAATGGAATACTACTCAGCCATAAACAGGAATGAAATAATGCCATTTGCAGCAACATGGATGGACCTAGAGATGATCATATGAAGTGAAGTCAGACAAAGACAAATATCATGTGATGTAACTTACATGTATAATCCTAAAAAATGATACAAATTAACTTATTTACAAAACAGAAGGCTCACAGACATAGAAAACAAACTTATGGTTACCAAAGGGGAAAGAGGGAGAGGGATAAATTGGGAATTTGGGATTAACATATACACACTAGTACATGCAAAATAGATAACCAACACGGACCTACTGTACAGCACAGGGAACTACACTCAATATGTTGTAATAACCTATAAGGGAAAAGAATTTGAAAAAGAATATAGATGTATGTGTGTGTGTTATATATATTTATATAAGTTATATATATTTATATATATAAATTCAGTTTATATATATAAACTGGATCACTTTGCTGTACACCTGAAACTAACACAACATTGTAAATCAACTATACTTCAATAAAATAATAAATAGAATTTTCAAAAAAGAAAAGCAAAAACAAACAAACAAATACATTTTTTCCTTCATCTCAAACTCAGTGAATAAAATCATTTCTATGTGATCGTTCTCCAAAGCTCTGATTTTTCTCTGGTGATGAAATCTGATATCTGATAGCATCAAGATAGCAGAGCTATCTTGAGTAAATATGAGTTCTTTCTACGACACAAATTTACATCAGACCCAAACAAGAGGCTTTGGGAGAGAAGCCTCGTAACAAAGGAAGACTCGAAAAGACAGAGGAGGGTGGGTTGGAACTCATCGAGGAGCTGGACGTGTACAACGAGAGGGTAGCGACAAAGGCCCAGGTCCTTAAAAAAGAGAGAGGCTGGGTAAAGAAGTTGAGACCAGCGTAACCCGTCTAGGGCGTCAGGACTGAGGGACTGACTGGGCTAGAAACTGGTCTGTGCCATTAATTCCAGGCAGAGAAAATCTTCAGCGTTCACTTCCCTCAAAGGCTGGGGAAACGAGGGAAAACACCACCTGTGCTGGAAGTACAACAGAGCAGGACACAGGGAAGGATGCACTTCCCTGTGTGATTTTCCGAACTGTGAGTAACTTGCATACAGCATGACTTCCCTGGAAGCACGCTTATTCCTCACCCTCAAAAGGCCAGCTGCTGCCTGTGTGGCACTGCAATGACTCAGCCTGGGAGAGAGGCACCATGCATGAGCAAGGCTCCAGCCTCAGATCCCGGACTAGAGAGGGAAGCCCTAGGTCTCTTAGTTAGTTAATGGTTAGTTGTTTAGCGGTTAGGCTTTGGGAAGTCTTAGGTTTTAGGGGCTAATGAGGCACCTGTTCCTCTCTCTTCCTGATGTCTAGGCAGTACTGGCCTGTATCACCTTTTGAAAACATCATCTTAGGAAAGAGTTCACTCGAGTACAAGAGGCCCTGAGCTGGCGAGCAGCCAGCGTCCTAAAGGTCAGAGCTGGTGTCAGTAGCAGGTTTGGGAAGCACATGGGAGGCGAGCTATCAGAGCCTCTTTTACCTCCTGTAGAGAGAATGGGGTTCATCTCCAGAAGCCCAGGCAGAGGCAATTTACAAGGAAATGAGCCTGTGGGGAGGCGGAGGGGTGGGGGGGGACAGTCGACCATTTGAAGTTCCCACAAAGCACAAAAACATTGTTACCACTGCTCCGTGAACATCAGACAGCCCTGAACTCATGACTTGAAGCCACAAAGACGCTTGTGGTTAACACAGACCGACTATTGGGTTTAAGGAGAATTTTTTGTGCCAAAAAAATTTATTTGCCTTCCTCCCCCCAAAATCTGTTTATTATTAAAAAGCCCTGGAGACTTGGGAACTGGGCTAGACCAATGTTAGCCTGTCCTTCTCCCGAGCCTCTTCCAGGCACCAGACTGGGGAGGAAGTACCGGCTTTAGGAAGGAGACCCTCTTTCCACACTGGCTGCAAAGGAAGGGAAACTGAACTTATTTCACGAAGAAAAAAGGCCAAGAAAACCAAAAGAAGCCAAGAGACAAGGGCAGGAGAGGACATACTCATCTCTCTTTCTCTTTGGAGAGCACCCCTCTGTCCTTGGTATACAGCCCCTGGTACCCTCTAGAGCTGGTGTTCTCAATCTCGCATGTACAGAGGGATCCCCCTGGGGCTCTACTACCAGGGGGCGAGAAAGAAGAAAATCTCCAGTGGAGATCGTGAGCCCACAGACCAAGAAGGAGTTTGAAAGTCCCGTACCTGAAACACTTTCATTCTTGGAATCTGCTTTGTCTAAAGACAAAGGGAAACCTTGGTCACTAGATAATAAAACTTCAGAATACAGCATTGGCAGGAAAACAAAACAATGTATCGCCTTAGTGCACTCATGATAACTTGGGGAAAAAAAAACAAAAGAGCAAGGCCCACAGTGAGGCAAGGGTCCAAACTAAGTGACAGGCTGAAGTTTAACTAAACTAGTCAAACCTGTATAAAAGGAGAAAAAATTCCAGAGGAGAACAGGGCACTGGAAGAATCACTATGGTTTTAGTGCAGCAGGAAGACATGTCCAGCTCAAGGTCAGATCCTGCGGGCTTGTCCAGTCTCTCCAGGGCTCTCTCCATCCTTCGAAAGCATATCTTCCTGGTCAAAAATAAACTTTCACTGGACTTTCAGATGATTATCTCTATGCAAAAACTCTGACAGAGCTCTGTCACTAACTCTAGACCCACTGCATCTGGAGGGGAGATTACGGCAGAGAAAGACAGGCTTTTATCTTAATGTTTCAGAAGACAGGTCTGACAGGAGGTGCGGTGGAGGTGTACACAGGAAAGGGACATTTCAGTGAGTCGTAGGCACACGTTACAGTCGGCCCTTCGTATCTGAAGGGGATTGGTTCTGACCCCCTTGGATATCAAAATCCATGGATGTTCAAATGCCTTATGGAAAGTGGTATAGTAATAGATGCGGTACATATACACAATGGAATACTACTCAGCCATAAAAAAGGATGAAATAATGCCATCTGAAGCAACATGGATGGACCTAGAGATGATCATACTGAGTGAAGTGAGTCAGACAGAGAAAGACAAATACCATATGATATCACTTATATGGGGAATCTAAAATATGACACAAATGAACTTATCTACAAAATAGAAACAGACTCACAGACATAGAGAACAGACTGGTGGTTGCCAAGGGAGAGGGGGTTGGGGGAGGGATGGAGTGGGAGGTTGGGGTGAGCAGATGCAAACTAGTATCTATAGGATGGATGAACAACAAGGTCCTACTGTACAGCACAGGGAACTATATCCAGTATCCTGTGATAAACCATCATGGAAAAGAATATTAAAAAAAGAATGTGTACATATATATATGTATAACGGAATCACTTTGCTGTACAGCAGAAATCAATACATTGTAAATCAACTATACTTTAATTAAAATTTTTAAAAATTAAATTTAGAAAACAGAAAAATGTGGTATAGTGTTTGCATACAATCTATGCACACCCTCCCGTATACTTTAACTCATTTCTAATGACTTATAATACCTAATAAAATGTAAATAGTTGCCGGTATGCAGAAAATTCAAGTTCCGCTTTTTGGAACTTTCTGGAATTCTTCCCCCCACTATCTTTGATCTTCAGTTGGTTGAATCCAGGGATGCAGAAGCCATGGACACGGAGGGCCAAAGGCACCTAACTACCACAGTGTCAGGTGCCTCTGGGTTAGAGTATTGACCAGAGTCTCGTCCCCTCACCAGGCCTCCGAGAGTCCCCTCTTACCGACTCTAGGGATGAGGTTTCCCCAGACCCAACTTTCTCTCTGGCTGCTTTCTCCCATCTTTCTCTCCCTGGATGCCTAGAGCAAGAAAGGAGGTTCTTGAAGATATTTTCCTAGAGCCATAGGCACTTCCTTCACGCTCCCCCAACAAACCTCAAGACACCTTCCAGGATTCAGCTCAGAGGGCCTCCGGGTCCTAGGAGGCTTCCCTGACCGCCTCCCTTCCTACTCAGGGACCTCGCTCCCTCAACTTGTGCCAGACACCTGGTTAAAACGACGACTGTAGTTCATTCTCAACCATCGTGGGTTGGTTTAGTCACAGTGATAATAGTAATAATAATCATTTTAAAATAGTAATCATTTTAATTATTTGGACATTTATAAAAAATAAATGTCTCCAAATCAGAAAAATCACGTGCCTATTAGAAGGTGTCCACTGACCGGCACTACGAAAACCTACGCACATCTGCCTGGGTCTGTGACAGCGTGGGGACAGCCCAGTTCCATCAGCCCCCAGATAGGCACTTACAATACTGGTGCCCAAGCCGAGGTGACAATCTGTTAGCGTCAATTCCAGGACCACGCAAGCTGATGGAAAAACCATTAGCAAGCGACTGGACGGGCACGAGCAGAAGCCAAGGCTAGAGGCAGACGAGAAATGACAACAGGCGTAGGGGCCATAGGAGGTGAGGCAGCAAAGATGCTGAGGGAGAGCCCCCCCCACCAAAGATCCTGGGTCCCTGGCCGCCTCTAGAAAGAGCGCAGGACTGACCGCTGGCAATGACACACTGAGGCTGCCTAGGCTTCGTTTTAATATGGAACTGGGGGTGGGTACCGGAAGCTTGGATAAAGAATAAATAATAGGCCATTTTAAGAGTACTAACAATGGTGCATTTTGTTTGTCAAGTAATTTATCAGAGATTTTGTGATCCTGAACCATTACTCTTGTACTATTTTTACACATTAGGATAACATCCATAGAACATTGAGTATTTTCCTAAATACTGGATTCTTTTACTAAGTAAATGTTGGTCATTTTCACTAAATAAGGGTATGTTAAACACATTTCGAGGTACAATTTGACTGTGCCAACTTTTTGTCCTCCAAGTACATAAGAGAACTTCTTATGTATTTTTTTTCTCTAAAATGGACTGTGCGTTGTTATAAGCAGGTCTCTGATCTTGTATCTTTGTAGCATTTCACAGTCCCGAGTCCAGTGCTCAAGGAGATGCGGAGAGACCCACAGGAACCAGTGGGCACAGGGCAGCTCACTCCCCTGGGAGGGCGTCTGGCAATCAGCACGCCACCAGCTGCAGGAAGATGCCCACAGTCAAAATAGCAGCTGACGTGGGGACACATGAAGGAGAGGGAGCTAAAATAAGCACACAATCCTCCCTGGTGACATCCAGAAACACCACCTCCCCTCTGTCCTTGGGGACACCTTCCTATGGGGACACGCTTCCCACTTCATGGGCTTTATGCTGCCACCAGGTGGGCTTCCCATGTGTCCCATTACAGCACAGGTTCTTAAAAGGCCATGTCAGGTCCTCATGCATTTTCAAATACGCTCCTGTAAAACCCTGGGAGGTGTTCCGCTCCACGATTCAAAGGATGTACGTGTCATCCAAAACTGCAAGTAGAAAAATTAAGTTGATGGGCTGAATTCTCAATTTTAAGTTCTCTCGTACACTTTTTTTTCAAATTCTTCGGCGTCTCCTACTACTTGCCTAAGAGCAACCACAAAATAAATAAACAAGTAGCAAACAAACCCTGAAGGAAAACTCAGCTTGCTGTTTGACAGATATATGCGCTTGGGAATATGATTTCATATTGTTTATAGCATCCAAATATAGAGCTATGTGTCCCTCAAAATTAATCTGTTGAAATCCTAATCCCCATTGTGATGGTATTTGGAGGTGGGGCCTTTGGGAGGTGATCAGGTTATGAAGGTGGGACCCTCATGATGGGATTAGTGCCCTTACAGAAGAGACATAGAGCTTGCTTCTGCTCTCTGCTCTCCTCCAAGGGAGGACACAGGAAGAAGGCGGCTGTCTGCAAACCAGGAAGGGAGCCCTAACCAGGAACTGAATCTGCCAGCTACTTGCCCTTGGACTTCCCACCCTCCAGAATCATGAGAAATAAATGTTTGTTGTTTAAGCCACTCAGTCTACGGTGTTCTGTTACCACAGCCTGATCTAAGACCTACAGTAAGACAGATAGTAAGAGCCACCTTTATATTTATGAATGATATAAATATATATACACACACATGTATATAGGTATACATGTATACACACACACACACACACATATATTTGTAATTATAGTGACACAACATACCACGTGCCAAGTTGCAGCACAGAACGCGACACTGCAACATTTCACAGCGTGCCTCAAAGGGTCTGACTATCTCCAAATGCCCTTAAATCTGAACAAACCTAAAAGTCCCCACAAGAGCACATTTTCCCAGGCAGCCCCAGGAGGCACCCTAGATGTGCAGCCGCCACAGCAGAAACAGAACTAAGACCCTTCCTAGGCTCACAGGATCCAGCACACGCTGTTCCCTCTGCTGGAGACACGTGGGGTCTCCCAGTGGACTGGAGTGGGCTCAAAGCAACCACCACGATCATGACCCCTCTTTGGATTCCATCGACCCTTGAAATTCAGCAACTGGTGAGGGCAGATATCTTTTATCACTCTGTTGGCTTTATACGTGCATGTTTTCGTGAAAATGAGATGACGAGGCTAGGCCTTGCTCTTTCTTTCCTAAATGAACAACAAACACAAATTTAAGAACCTACTGATGAGCAAACTGTATTTGATAAGAAAAATATATACTAAGCGCTGGGGTTCACCGTCGAGCATATATGCCCATCAACCGTCATGGCAGGTAAGGAGGTGATGGGTCCTGGTGGACTCCAGGCCACCCTCCCCTCCTCTCTCTCATCTCTGGGTGCCTGTTACAGATGTGGGTCTCAAGAGCTTCAAGTATGAGGAGCCCCCTTTCAACGCCAACATTGCCTCTTATCCGTAGCACGCCAGCAGTTGTGTGTTTAGTAAGACAATGTCAAAAGGCTGCTTTGAATTCAGCGACGCATCTCACAGGTTTATATCTTATAAGTCACAGCACTTACGGACATTTAAAGTAGTACCTTATGAGTCACGATTCAGCCTGCAGACGACGCTCAGATCAACACGCGGGCCACAGCAATGAAGTGAATATGGTGATAAAGTGAGCCACACGAGGCTTTTGGTTTCCCGGCGCACGTAGAAGTTATGTTTATACTACACTGCAGTCTGTTAAGCGTGCAATAGCATTATGTTGAAAAAGTGCGCACACCTTAATTAAAACATATTTTCTTGCTAAAACACGTTAACCATCATCTGAGCCTTCAGCCAGTCGTAGTAGTGACATCTAAGACCACTGATCACAGATCACCATAACAGAGTAATAATGACAAAGTATGAAATATTACAAGAATTACCAAATGTGACACAGAGAAAGGAACTGAGCAAATGCTGTTGGAAAAAGGCACCCGCAGACTTGCTCAACGCAGGGTTGCTACAAACCTTCAGTTTGTAAAAAGCAAACACAGTATCTGAAATGCAATAAAGCGAGGACTGCCTGTGAATTCCTCCAGCCTCTGTGGTAACTCTGAAGGGCAGGAGAGAAGCAGGGCTGTGTCAAGGCGGGGGCCCCCGCGGGCAGGCCTGCCGGGCCCACTTGCTGGCTGCGTGCTCGCCCACTGGTCCCTGGGACCACCTGCTCTAGCCCTCAGGTGGTGGCCCCCAAACACAGAGGCAACTTACTGGACCTCCCGAAAGCACAGGTCCCAAAGGGAAAAGCCAAGTCAGGTCCGGAAGAAGTTGCTAAAAGGGCTAGAAGAAACCATTTTTGTATGGAGGTGCCAACACAGAAATTAGGAAATGAGAGAGAAATGACTGAAAATCTTGTGCCCAAACTTCCAACCCTGACCTAGTGAGCAAACTGGTGGAGTCAGCCCTTCACGTGGAGGACACAGAGACATCCTGATGGAGGGGACAGCACTGCTCAGAAACCACACCCTCCCCGAGCTACCAAAAGTAAAAGAAAGCAGCAAGTGAGACCAGACAACTGAGGCCACTTAACTTGAGCTGAGTCAGCACAGTGAGGATAAGTACACACCTCTGGGGATGACCACGCCAGGTAATGCCGCGAACTCTGCTGCTCAATTCAGTTACACGTATATCTATTCTTTTTCAGATTCTTTTCCTATATAGATTATTACAAGATATTGAGTAGACTTCGCTGTGCTATACAGTGGGTCCTTGTTGGTTAGCTCCTTTATATACAGTAGTGTGTATCTGTCAATCCCAAACTCAATTTATCTCACTCCCTCTCTGTTAACTGAATTTTAATCATTCTTTGATCAAGTATCTAGAACCTGACATCCGTGAAAGTGTCACAAATGCATGAAAAACACACATTTTCAGAGTACTAGGGGTAAAGTTTAGTTAATAACAGTAACAGCAGTGACTAATACTCCTATAGCGTTTAACACCAGCCAGGCACTGTTCTAAGCACTGTGTACATCTCAACCATTTATCATCACTCCTCACTGCTATTATTATCCCCATTCTACGGATGAAGAAACCAAGGCATTGAAAGGTTCCCAAGGTCACACAGGTGGTTAGTAGCAGAGTTTGTCTGCAGAGCTCTCACTCTTGACCACTACGCTATGCTTCAACAGTGATTAAACAATAATGTAAAATCTTCAAGAGAAAGAAAAGCCTTCTCACAAGAGTCTGCACATTTCATGGCTGGTGTCTCCAAGCTAAATCTATATACCTTATAATAACCACAGATTTGGTTCTGACTTTTCCACCCTTCACCACTGCGGCAGTCCAAACCCAGCTTTATATCCCACATTTTGTGGCTGATGCCTTATTGCCAGGAGAGAAATAATAGGAATCTCTCCCTAGGCCTTGGGGTAGGGCTCACCTACCTTGTGCAGATGCCCCATGAGCCTACTAAAACATGCACCAAAGCCCCACTATGGGCCATCTCTGCCCTGGAGATCAGTTTAATCTAGTTTATTACAACCAAGTCCAATAGGTACGTACTTCGTATCTGCTGGGTACAAGGCACTGCACTGGTGCGATAAGGAAAACGGAAACTCAGGCAACAAGGAAGAGCGGAAAGACTTTTAAATAAAAAGTAACTTAAAGGTCCAAGTAGAAGAGACTGGAACACAGAAGTGAGGGGAGAAGAGGGGAGAGATAAATCCCGAGGTTTCTCTTCAAGAAGGCAAAATCCAGGCTTCCCTGGTGGCGCAGTGGTTGAGAATCTGCCTGCCAATGAAGGGGACACGGGTTCGAGCCCTGGTCTGGGAGGATCCCACATGCCGCGGAGCAACTAGGCCCGTGAGCCACAACTACTGAGCCTGCGCGTCTGGAGCCCGTGCTCCGCGACAAGAGAGGCCGCGATAGTGAGAGGCCCGCGCACCGCGATGAAGAGTGGCCCTTGCTTGCCGCAACTGGAGAAAGCCCTCGCACAGAAACGAAGACCCAAGACAGCCACAAATAAATAAATAGAGCAAACTGTCAACAAGTAAAAATAAATAAACATTATTATAAAAAGAAGGCAAAATCCTCTGGGCATCGGCCCTGAGGACCAGAAAGCGGCTCCGGAAACTCCCATACCTTCCTAGTGGGAAGAGAAAACAGCCACTCTGGACATCAGTTTGGCAGGTTTTTATAAAGCTAAACACATACTTACCATATGACCCAAAAACCCCACTCCTACGTTTTTATTCAGGAAAAAATGAAAATGCATGTTCCCATAAAAACCTATACATGACTGTTATTGGAGTTTTAGTCATAATCACCCCAAATTTTAAACAATGCAAATGTCCTTCACCTGGTGAATGGATCAGCAAACTCTACATCCACAATGGAACACTTCTCAGTAATAATAAGGAACAAACTACCGATAACACACAACAGCACTGGTGCATCTCAACAGCGACAGACTGCATGATTCCATTAGAGGGCATTACGGAAAAGGCAAAGCCGTAAGGATAGAAGACAGATCAGTGGCTGCCAGGGGGCGGGGCTCAGTGATCACAGTGGGGCATGAGGGACATCTCAGGGGGGTGAAAACTTACATTCTGATTATGCTGGTTGCACAGCTGTACGCAATACTGAAACTCACAGCTGCATTAAAAAGAGTGAATTGTACTGAACGTAAATTATGAATCGATACATCCGACTTTTTAGAAGCAGCTCAGAGTAATTATGCTGACAAAATTATCTCATGGAGTGGGGCTCTTAGTATCGTCTACAAGGGTCTACGGACCATTTATCCACCTTCCTGTATGTACCCCCTCCCCCAATTTCTTCTCATCTAATATTTACAAGAAGATGATTAGCTGCTCAGTGGTAGGAGAAAAAGCTCCGTTAGTCTGATAACATTTCTTAAAGTAACCTCTCAGTGTTTAGATAATTATGGGAACTCTACTGTACTAAAAATAGACACGACTATTGGCTCTTTTTCCCTTGTGCTATAGACGTGCCTGCTAATCGCTAAGGCAAGTGAGACCCCAGCGGCTCTGCCCGTGGACACGTAGCCACTCTAAAGCCGTTACAGCGCCAGGAAGTCAAGGTCCTTATGTCCACATGGTACCTGTGTTCCATATGGTGAACTACACTGAAGGTCGACCAAGGTCACTGCTAAGATCTTTAGGCAAGAGCTAAATCTAAGATAGACCCTGATCGTTGAATTGGAAACCTTATTAGGGTAGGAAAATCAAAAGCATCACTGTCCCACTGAACAACGTGACTGCTCAAAGACTTGGTCTGCATGTGCAGACCAAAAGCAATGTGAATGATTCTGGTTCTTTCCTTCATACAATACCCAGCAGATATGTCTTGACTGCCTACGTGTGTGAGGCATGAAAGATACATGTTTATCATCGTAAGTCCCTGTCCTTATGGAGTTTACATTCTCTTGGGAGGGACAGATGAACTATAAATAAGTGAATGGACAAATAAACCAAGCGACGAATCAGTAAGAGACCGAATGTCCGCTACTTAGAGCCGGAAGGAAGGAAAAGCAGGGTAAGAGGCTGGGGGCTTCTCATTTAGATAAAATGGTCAGGTCTCTGTGGCGGTCACCGCTGAGCAAAGACATGGAAGAATTGGCCAGAAAGCTGGTGGGATGTGGAGGAAGAGGGCTCGGGGCTGGGGGGTGGTGGCGGCGGGGAGAAGGAGCAAGTGCGAAGTTTCAAGCTTTGAGATGGGGGTGAGACTGGTGGGTGCACGGGACTAGCGAGGTGGCCGGTGTGGCCAGAGCCGAGTGACGGACAGGAAGGGCGCTGGGCAAGCCAGCAGGCAACGTCCGGCAGACACAGGTGAGCACAGATCAGAGAGGCCCTGTGCCAGAGAAGGACCTGGGGTTTGATTCGGCGTTACCGGAAGGCACTGTAGGGTGTGGGCGAGGGAGAGAATGATCTTGATTTAGGTTTAAAGAATCAGTCTAGCTGCTCTGAGGAAAACAGACTTTGGGGGGTAGGTAGATGGGGAAGAGGGAAAGCAGAAGCAGGGAACTTGATGGGAGGCTACCAGAGCCAGGCAGGCGGAGACAGTCAGCCCCGAACTGCGTGTCAGCGGGGGAGGAGATGCAGAGAGAAGGGGCCGACTGGGCCCTGGGTGCGGGATGGCGTCACCAACTGAGATGGAAGATGGCGATGCTGATGCAGGAGCTCAGTTCCATACACGAGAGCCGCCGCCGGAGCTGCCAGGAAATGCAAATTATGTTGCTTTCAGGGAGCTCAAGAGGTGAATTAAGATAAAGAAAGGTTAACTTGACCTAAATAACATCGTACCTTATGAGTACATAAGCTTTGCAGTGGAAATAACCGACTCAGGACCAGTTTAGATATTAATTTTATCTTGCAGTAGCATTCCCACTGACTAGGTAATTCACTACAGACAGCTACGGAATGGATTTGTGTAAGAAACTAGATATACCATTAGCGAACTTTCCAGGAAACAAAGATTTCCAGGGAAGCTAAAAGAACTTCAAAGCTTTCTGTAACGTATCACCAAGGCTTTGAAGATCCCCCTTATTTAACCCTTGCTAAAAGAAAAGAACATCAGCAAGACTGTAGAGTATGGACATTCCTTACTATATTTACGTTACAAAAAAGCTTTGTGTGACGGGAAAGAGAAGTCAAATTATAAGACCCTTTAATGGGTTTACGTGTTAAAGTCTTTGGAATAAACACTGTTTGTTAGATGTAATCCACATCAAAACATGTATCTGTTTCACAGATTATTTTCTTCAAGCAGTCCTAAGTTTCTGAGTTTTATGACGTTGCATGGAACTTAGAAAGGGGCCAGAGACGGCACACAAAGGCACAGCTGGAGCATGTCTGATTCCTGCAAGGAAGAGTGAGGGGCAGGAAAGTCACCAAAGCTTAGGACGCCGTGCACGTCCCCAGAATCACATCTGTTTCATCCAAGACAAGATTCGT
This sequence comes from Delphinus delphis, assembly GCF_949987515.2. Classification (NCBI taxonomy): domain Eukaryota; kingdom Metazoa; phylum Chordata; class Mammalia; order Artiodactyla; family Delphinidae; genus Delphinus; species Delphinus delphis. The sequence goes on from NC_082684.1 coordinate 176,056,356, forward strand.
GCCTAGGATTCAAAACAAGGAAAAGCTTAACTTGTTTTGGTTGGAATAACTTAGCCTGCTAACCTCCACAGCGTCTTCCAGGAAGATATCAACTCCCATCTTTTCCATCTTTTCCTCCCTCTTTCCCCCAAGTCAACCTGAAGAGCAACAGCACAGAGCCAGATGGGGAACCAGATCAAAACACACCAGGGGGTGCCGAGCATGGGGACCTCTGGAGACATCCACACCCTTTCAATGGATTCCTGTTGGTGAGAAAATGTTTCCATCCAGTTGGAACCACCCACACTTGTAACCATCTTACGAACTTTGTCTGCTTTTGATTTTTTAAGTTTTACTCAAAAGAAATAAGCTTCCCAATGTCACCATGCTCGTCCAAGCTCTCTCTCGTCAGCCAAGAGGAAAATTTCCTTTTAGTCATGTAGGGCTGGGACAGGTGACCTAAATGGCTTCCCGGGGTCACATTTCTGAATCCTTTAATGGTTTTCCAGGTGTTTTCCTACCACCCTGTATCTCTCAAGATATACTCTTGGAAAGATCTCTTCTCCAAAAAATTCACTGTTTTGCTCTAAAGGATTAAGAAATCAAATGAAGAAACTCAAAATCTCTGAATTTAGTGACTTTTCCCACGCTACTAGCTATTTTTAAAAATAAATTTATATATTTTATTTTATTCATTTTTGGCTGTGTTGGGTCTTTATTGCTGTGCACGGGCTCTCTCTAGTTGTGGCGAGCGGGGACTACTCTTCGTGGCAGTCACGGGCTTCTCACTGCGGTGGCCTCTCCTGTTGCGGAGCACGGGCTCTAGGCACGTGGGCTCAGTAGTTGTGGCTCGTGGGCTCTAGGCGCACGGGCTTCAGTAGTTGTGGCACATGGGCTTAGTTGCTCCGCAGCATGTGGGATCTTTCCGGACCAGGGATCGAACCCGTGTCCCCTGCACTGGCAGGTGGATTCTTAACCCCTGCACCACCAGGGAAGTCTCACTGTTAGCTATTAAGGACAGACTTTTTTCTGGCTTGTTGCTTCAAGATGTCAAGATCTATTCTGCTTTTCTAATCTGGACTTGGGATTTCCTTTCACATCACCCCTCAATGTTACACTAACCAGATGCTTCTGCCTCTTTCCAGAAGACAGCCGTATTGAGACGTTACACTCTAGGCTTCTCCCAGGTCATCCATTCGGATATTTACCTTATTTCTTCCCAATGGTTCCAGACAAATCTTCTTTGTTTCCTTTTTTTTTTTTTTTTAAATCTCAGAGTTAAAACACACATGTGCCCACACACTGTCAAAGCCTCCGCCAAGACTGCTTAGTGTGGTTTTCTCCTTGGACGCGTCTACGATGACCTAAAGATGGATCACGTCTGGATTCCCAGAGGTCTGCTCAGTATTCACCATGATGATGTGCAATGTTAGACAACTGGGTCTGTATGAAGCTCCGTCATTAATCCAGTCTGCTACTGTTTCTTGGTGAGATTCTATAACCCATTTTGAAACTGTCACTGACCCACCTGTAAAGCGAATGAAACCTATAATCTCCCTCTCCTGAAATATCCTAAAGCAAAACGGTAGCTATAATGGCTGTTCTGGAACAGGGATCAGCAAACTGCAACCCCGGGGCCATATCTAGCCCACTGTCCATTTCTGTCAATAAAGTTTTATTGGCACACAGCCATGCTCACTCCTTTCCATATTCTATATGGCTGGTTTCCTGCCACAAGAGTTGAGTTGAATAGTTGTGACAGAGACAGTATGGCCCCCAAAGCCTGAAATATTTACCATCTAGCCCTTCACAGAAAGTCTGCCCACCTCTGCTTTAAAACCGACAGCTTAGAAGACAATGATTATGAATCCCACTCTGTGATTTTGCAAAGATGCTTCATTAGAATATCGTTTTTCTCAGGGTAGAAACGAAATGATAAAGTTACATGTAAAAGTGCTGGGACTCAGTAGGCAGTTAATACTTGTCCCTTCTAGTCGCCAAGGTCCTTCTGGACCTTCGGTCTCTTCCTCTCTGCTCTGTTCTCCCTGCAGAGTTGGAATTTTCCTCCTCTTGGCATCACAAATTATTTCAATATTGGCTGTTCCGTCCTCTCATTATCTACACACTTGTCTTTCTTCCCATCTAGAAGGTGGCTTTCTCTGGGAAGTACCATATCTGAGTTACCTTTGTTTCCCCAGGGCCTGGCACATGGCAAAAGCCTAGCAAAGATTTTTTTTTTTTTTTTCAGGGAATAAGTGAGTCAAGAAATAGCAAATGAACACTAGAAGTATCTGTAATTCTAAAAGATGCCAGGCAAAGATCATTTATAATAGATTAGTATATAGTACCAGGCTCCCCAGACTAAGTGTCACAAACAACGAGCACTTTGGTGGGCAGGGGGCTGGGGTGTCATGGATTTAAGGCTACAGCTTGCTACCTAGGACAGCTGCTTTACTGACAAGGCAAAGGGCAAGTTAACACTCCTTCCCTGTATAGGTACAAGGAAGCTCCTAGAATCCAAGAAAGCAAAAGGGATTCCTGTTTACACCTAACAATTTACAAAAAAATTCTCCAACAAAACCTCTCATCTTTGAATGACAATGTAAAGTACGATATTCTTTGTCTACAACAAGAGCCTGAATTTAAGATTTCTAATCATAAGCGATACGCTTTAGCATCCAATAATTCCTTTGAAAAGATAGTTGTTTTGGTTTTTCATGGATTGAAATGAACAGATTCATTTGTTTAAAAATGAATTTTAAAAATGAACTAGGCAGTGAGGGTATAATAGTGAAGAAATAAAGTTCTTGCCCTCACTTTACTGAAACAAATTAACTTAGAGAGAGCTTACAATTCATTCTGACAAGATTCTTCTCTATTTATCGTCCATAAATTTTCCATTATATTTCGTAAATAACGAAGAGGGTCTCACATTTCCAAAGGAGAGACGGGTTTCCGCATTCGATTGTTTCCCATTGCTGCTGTGACAAATTACTATACACCTGGTGGCCTAAAGCAACTTTACTATCTTACAGCGCTAGAGGTTAGAAGTCTGAAATGGGTCTCACTGGCCTAAAGACCAAGGTGTCGGCAGGGCTGCACCTCTTCTGGAGGCTCCAGGGAGAATCCATGTCCTGGCCTTTTCAGTTTCTAGAGGCCACCTGCATCCTTGACTCACGGACCCTCCTTCATCTTCAAAGCAGCAAAGCACAGAGACTTTATCACATGGCGTCATTCCGACACGCACTCTCCTGTGTCCCTCCATCACGTCAGAGGACCCCTGTGATTACATTGCACCCACCTGGATCATCTGGGATAATCTTCTCATCTCAAGGTCAGCTGAGACCTTCCTATTTGCCACGTAACCTAATATATGCATAGCTTCTGTGGATTAGAACATGAACCATGATTCTTTGGGGAGTCACGATTCTTCCTACCACACACATCTTTGTAGCAATCAGTTCAACAAGCCCAGGTCACATGCATGATGCAGTGTGAAAGCTGGACACCACGACCGCTTACTAGAATGTTTCTCCTACCCTCGCGGTTCCCCGGCAGCTGCCAGAAGCGCACCACCTCTGTGCCTCCACCAGCCCCTCCACAGTTGCCATTTCCTCTTCATCAAACCCTGCTCCATTCACCCCCTCAACGCTGCTAAGAATAAAACTGACTTTCCTCCCACCTGTGCCCCCTCCAAGTGAAGGGAGAACCATGCCCTTTCCTCCATCCTTCAGTTCTTGTGAGGGATCAAACCCCCTCTGTTACTGTTAATTACAGTAAACGTCATTCATATTTGATGCTCCCAGTCTACATCCACCATGTCTTAATGCTCCACCTTCAACCCAGAGAACCCCAAAACACACAAGCAAGAAGGCACCCCAGAGAGCAGCGTTTCCAGCCCCTTCAGTCTATTAGTGAAGAAATGCTTGTGATCCCAGCAGTGAAGCCAGAGTCTGCTTATCTGTAAGACGACAGGTCTAGAATCTCACCTGAGCCCTGCGTTTGTGACTCTGTATGTCGGAGGTAAGCTAAGTCACCGTTCCCTGGAGGAGTTATGTCCACAGGATGCAGCCAACCAACTCTGAGTACGGAGAACAAGCTTTTGTCCCAACAGGGACAACTGCACACAGCAGAAGTCTCCAGAGCTGGGTGAGAATTCCAACGCCCTCCTTGCCCTCTGCTCCACCATGGTTCTCCCCCCATACTCAGGAAGAGGGGCCCAGGAGCTGATGGGAGCTGACGGGAGGCGTGGCCACCTCCTGGCAGTGGTTTTCACAGCCGCCCACGTGTAAAATGAAAAACACCTGGCCCCACAGGTGTTCGTGGGAATGCAGGGATTCTATCGCTCCACTAAACTTCTACCAAAGTCTCAAATGTGGTGATCAGCCCACACAGCACCGCCTCGGGAGAAAGGCTGCTGATAAAGCCACGAAGCTGCTTGAAGAAAGAAGGGCAGCCCCGATCGACGCGCCCTGTCTCCCTCCTCATCAGGTGGGTCTTCCTTATTAAATACTTTGTTAGAAAAACAGTAACCTAAAAGGAAAAGCACTGAGTGTAGGGCGGAAGTCTTAAGAATCAACAGTCAGAAAGCAAACACTTTCTAAACACCCGTGTGTGTGAGGGATGATGTCACAGGCCAGGGATCCAGTCCTGCCTTTATCAAAGTCTGTTCAGTGGAGACTGGCGTCGAAAACACACCACCTGGCACGAATACTCTTGAGATGAGTTTTGTCCAGGGCCCCCAGAAGTCCCTCTCCCAACAGGTGCACCTGACCTCCCTTGCTTCCTGGGGGAGGGCCCTGGTGACAGCTTCAGTGACCTGTCAGGTTCAGCCCATTGAGAAGGAAGGGGAAGGGCACTGCAGGCTGTAGGAACAGCGTGTGCGAGGTCGTGAGGTTGAGGCCGCGCCTGGCATTTTCAGAAGGCATGACTAGGACATGGGGCAACCGGGTGGGGATGGAAGCCTGCATCAGAGGGCTCTCTATGCCGGCTGAGACTAGATGTCAGCCCTGAGACTGCAGCCGGAGACTCAGGCGCTAACAAGTGCCCTGAGCATCTCGGGAGGGTGACAGAGTCCAGTGCAAGTGGACAAGGGGAGGGAGAGACAAGGTGGTCGCGGCTGAGGCTCCTGACTCCCCAGCCTGCCGGTCATCACCTGCCAGGCTCGCCCCTCCAGAATCTTCCCAGGGCAGCACCAGGCTCTGCAGAGCTGCAACCCGGTGGACTTCCTGGAGGCGGGGGCGGGGCAGGGAGCAGGCAGGTGAAATTGGAAAGAGATGACATGGGGAGAACGGAGCTTATATAAGAGCGTGGAAGGGCTGGAGAGTGAGGCTCAGGGCACACGCAGCAGAGAAGGGAGGAGAAGCTGGCAGTAGGTGTGGGTCACAGAGTGAGGACTTCATAAGTAGTCGGTGATGATGAGACAGACTGTAGCTACCTTAGCACAGAGCCCGACAGGGGCAAGCGTGACCGTTTCTAAAGTGTCAGCCCAGGGGGGTGTGTGTGAGAGAGAGACCGAGACAGAGGGAGAGAGACAGAGAGAGAGACAAGAGTCAGAGAGACAGAGACAGGGTGAGAGACAAGAGTCAGAGCGACAGAGACAGAGAGACAGAGACAGGGCGAGAGACAGAGAGAGAAGGAGAAGCAGCAGAAGAGGAGGAGTCGGGGGAGGCGCCTAAGGCCTCGGTTCTATTTAATTAGTATCTCACGACCGGCTCAGAGGTTTCCCCCCGCTGACCAGAAGGCAACTCCTACTGCGCCTGTGGTTGAAGCCTTGGACCTACGGTGTCCTTTCCAGGTAAACTCACGTGGCACAGAGGTTCTAGAAGAGTCTGCCTCCTGCCCTCCTCCTTGTGACCTTCCAAGAGGGCGCGCCAACAACCAAAACGGGCCCTCAGGGCAGCTCCTCAAAGGTGTTACTCGCTTGGACTTTCCATCCACCAGACTCCCGACCGGCTGCAAACCACATTCCACGCTGCCTGCGCTCCTTTACTCACTTCAACAGAGGCGGGGCGGGGCCCGAGCCGCCTGAACCCCCATCAGGGACAGACACTGCCGCCACGTGACCCAACCACAGGCTTCCTCTCAGACCCGAGGGCAAGGCTCCACTGTGACAACCAGCACACGCCCTTCCTGCCTTCGCCTCTCCCCCCAACTACAGCCCATCCATCAGAGACGCTTCCTGGGAGGGGCTGGTGAACACAGCAAGCACGGGCCCCACCAGACACAGCGCTGCCTCTCAGCCCCGCTTCCCTTCCACATCACGCCTGCAGGCATCCTGGAATCGCCCTCAGGAGCTGAGGGCTTAACCCGTGGTCGCCAAGGCAGTGGCAACACAGCGCACGCCTCCCCAGCCCCTGCGAGGGGACCAAGCACCAGTGAGCACAGACCACAGACCAGCGGCCAGTGAGGAGAGCAGCCGCTGTGTCAGCCCAGCAAGAAGTTCACGGATGAAGGGACGGTCCTGCTGCCCCTAAGGCATGTGGGTCAGGAAGATGCAAATCGGTAGCTCGTTCAGTAAATGTTCATCGAGCGCCTTCCTTGTACCAGACACTGTTCCAGGTGCCCGGCGTCAAGTGCAGACAAAACGGAAAGAAATCCTCTTCCTCACTGAGTTAATATTCCAGTGGTCAGAGAGGAAATACCTCTTCCCACGTACTTAGTGAAAGGAACCAAAGCAATGACACCAGGCGAGGACCGAGTGGTGCTCATACAGAAGGAAAGAGGACAACATACTTTCTGCTGGAATAAGGGAGGCTTGAGGAGGAAGCAGGGGCAGAAGAACCTTGTTAAAACACAAATATGCCTTCAGAGGCTCAAACATATAGACACCTTCAAAACAGACGACCGCACTGCGCTTTCCCTTGTCTGTATGGGCCCCTGCCCCGCCATTCCCCAGCAGACACTAGCGGTTCAAGGGCGGCAGAGCAGGTGGGGTTCAAAGGTCACGTTAAGGTCCTCGTAACAGTCAGGTTTATAATCGACTCCCAGCCCAGCCACACCGACACACCCGCTTCTGACAGCTTGTCATCTATCACCTTGTCTCACTGCCCACCTGGGTGGACCCGAATTGTCATGCACCCCGATCCACCCCGCTCCCCAGGGCACTCTGGGCTCCCCAGCTGCACCCCCCGAGGCCCACGTCACACAGAAGAACACCGCAGAGTCATTCTCTCCCTGGGCAGCCTTTCAGGAAATACGCTCAAGAATCAGAGGTTAAAGAAAATTACCTTTCAGTAGCTGTGCAGTAATCTAATTGAATATTTTGCTCAATTTTTTTAATTATTATTTTTTAAGTTATTGTTTATGTTTGGCTGCACTGGGTCTTCGCTGCTGCGCGGGCTTTCTGTAGTTGCAGAGAGCGGGGGCTAGTGTTCGTTGGGGTGCGCGGGCTTCTCATTGCGGTGGCTTCTCTTGTTGCGGACCATGGGCTCTGGGCGTGCGGGCTTCAGTGGTTGCAGCACGTGGGCTCAGTAGTTGTGGCTCACGGGCTCTAGAGCGCAGGCTCAACAGTTGTGGCGCACGGGCTTAGTGGCTCCGCGGCATGTGGGATCTTCCCAGACCAGGGCTCGAACCCGTGTCCCCTGCGTTGGCAGGCGGATTCTTAACCACGGCGCCACCAGGGAAGCCCCTATTTTTTTTTTTTTTTTTTTTTGGCTGTGCCACGTGGCATGCAGGATCCTAGTTCCCTGACCCGGGATGGAACCTGTGCCCCCTGCGTCGGAAGCATGGAGTCTTAACCACTGGACCACCAGGGAAGTCCCTATATTTGCTTAATTTTTAAAATATGTGAATTTAACAAAACACACACACACACAGACCACGTTGCTTCCTTTGGGCCATCAGTTGAGAAACTGCAGAATTCCTTTTGTTTGGTACCTAGAAAACCTTGTCCCAAATCCAGCCAGGCTCCTTTCCTGGAACATCCTTGTCAGACAGATGTGCAGCTTCTATAGAAATACCTCCATCAACAGAGGTCCTCCTCCAGGCAGGGCAGCCTGTTCACTAGACAGTCAGAGGTTCAAAAATTCTCCGGATATTTCTTTACACCCTCAGCCCATGGGCCCTAAAATTGATTTGGCTTAAAAAAATGTAGATCGATATTAATTTAAAGATGATTTCTTTTTAGCTATAAATCCAATCATTAAGCAGAGCGAAGAGGGGGAAAATAAACGGACGCGCCGAGAGCAGGAACTGTCACTGTTCATAAGGACCAAATACCGCCAAGAGAGTTTGGAAAGACAAGCTTTCGGGAAACAGTAAGTGAGCTAACGGTGGTCCTGAGTTTTTGCTGTGAGTTCTGGGAAACGGGAACGAGGGCATCCAGCGAGGACTTCTGGCCTGGAGAGGATACCCAGCTTGAGGATGAGGGGGCTGGGGGAGGGGGCTGCTCCTGGGGTCCAGCCAAAGACAGGGTGGGTCTGGGGCAGGGGGCGGCAGCCGTCGTGGGCCTTAAGTGCCCTGCATCTGGGGAAAGTGTAAGGCAGCTGCTGGTGATTATGTTTGATCAAATCTATGTGTGATTAAAATGAGTCCCTACCCTTTAGCTGTCTTTCTCTAACTTCTATCTTGGAAATTCTCGCATTCTCTCTCTACATGTGGGCATGTCACACAGACCAAGCCTGGGAGACCTGCCCAGGGATGCAGTCTAAGAAAAACAGTAAATTACTCAGCTGGGTCCCACCTTCATGCTCCGGTATACCTACCTGGAAAGCTTATTTTAAAGCAATATGCTAAGCTTTGTTTAAAAAAACAAATCCCACAAGTAATGAGAATAGTACGAGTTGGTTTTTGGTGACAGCGAACATCCAGGACTCCTGGTTACCTGTGTGCTGCCTTTGCAGCCGGTCGACACACAGCATCGCAAACACACTGTGGAATGATCAATACCTACTTTCTATTCTGTGGCTCGAAACTCAAAAAGAATTCATCGTCCCTTCCTGGGCTTCTGCTTTAGTTTCAGAAAACGACCAGTCTCCAGTGTAGCTAGAACCTGAAATATATATATATATATTTTTAATTATACGATGTAACTTCTAAAGCTGAGGCATACATACATGAGATGGAATGAATTCATTTGCCTTAAGTTAACCTTGAAAACACCGGACCTCACCTGACTTTATCAATATCCCTCACTCATAAGGCCTCGTACAGCGGGAAGTGAAACTGACAATTTCTATAACAGTTTTTTTCTGCTTGACCATTTTGACCACGACTCAAATTGCCTTGATGAACCTGACTTAACTCGAAACATTTGCCTTCAGCTACTGTAAACAACCAAGTTACGCCCGATTTCAGCAACAAGGAGTTCCCTTTCTTTCTCACTAACCACGTCACCGTTGTGACAACTTACGTCAAAAAGCATCACAAGCTGTTCACCCGCATACGCAGGCGACCCAACACCCAGAGACCAGAGGGAAGCGAAGAGGGTCAGTTAAGCTTTCTTCATCTTGATAAGAGGGAGCAAATCGAATTTTAACGGATGAACAAACTCCTATCCCCCATGGATGCACTGAAAATCTCCCAGATCTGGACTTAAAATTAAAAGTGCTGCCGTTTTTAACCACGCAGCATCCGCTAATTCAGTCTGTGGCTGCCTCACTGCGGTGAGCCAGCACATCTGCTCCTCCCTGCTGATGTCTGGTGGCTTTGTTCTCTGGACCTGGCTCACTGCAACTTCAGAAGCCAGAGGTCACCAGCACTCCCGGGTGACTGAATACGAGGTGCAGTGTGGCAGGGACAACCCTGCCACTGAAAACGCATCCAGAACCCGGTTGTGTGTCCTTCCCAGCTTTCTTTATTTACGCCAGACTCCCTGGGATCTCGATCTGCCCTGCTGGCCGCAGCAAAAGCAATGTCCTTCCAGCTTTCCTTGCACCTCCCGCTGCTTCTCTTAGCCAGAACTTTGCCTTAGTATGTTTCTTCCTGTTTACAGTAGCAACTAAAGGCATTTAAGTGCCGCAGTGCACACAGAACTGTGCTACCAGGATGAGAAGCTCTTTTTACATAACTGTCTACCTACAGAGATGTCCCCGGTAACATGAAGCCAAAACTCTCTCTAAACTCTAAAGTACAGAGATGCTCCGTTGCCAGGATATACTGGGCAGGATATATCGAAGTATATCAAAACACGTGTACTCAATGGGTTACTATTATTGTTATTAATGGCAGTCACCAGAACAGATCAATGCGAAAGAGAGAAAGATATTAAGATTACAACAGATAGGCAAACACTTATGAGATAACACAATTGAAAAAAGCAGAATTTAAAATTGTTCCAAAGTGCTAAGTACAACTCTACCAGAAGTATCATCACATATGGATGTAGCTATGGAAATTATTATATAGAGATATACATTTATGCATCTTATAATTATATATAGATATCTACAAATCTACATTTAGCACAAATAAACTACAAGAAAGAGTTGGTTGATGATTATTAAATTCTAGGACTCTCAGAACAGTGATAAAGCTGTTCCCAGGCTTAAAGTCTGCAACACGGGGGCTTCCTGGTGGCGCAGTGGTTAAGAATCCGCCTGCCAATGCAGGGGACACGGGTTTGAGCCCTGGTCTGGGAAGATCTCACCTGCCGCGGAGCAACTAAGCCCGTGCGCCACAACTACTGAGCCTGCGCTCTAGAGCCCGAGAGCCACAACTACTGAGCCCGCGTGCTGCAACTACTGAAGCCTGCACGCCTAGAGCCTGTGCTCCGCAACAAGAGAAGCCACCGCAATGAGAAGCCCGCGCACCGCAACGAAGAGCAGTCCCTGCTCTTTGCACCTAGAGAAAGCCCACGCTTGAAGACCCAACGCGGCCAAATATAAATAAAAAACTTAAAAAGTATGCAACACTTCAGAATCACAGAGTCTTGTCACCAGAAGGGACATTAGCTCAACCTTTTCATTTCACAGATTAGTAAATTATACCAGAAGAAGTTAAGTGACTTATCCATGGTCATAAACCTACTTCCTGGCAGAACTGAGACCAGCATGGGGAGGTCCCCACTCATGAATCTGCCTTCTCTTCAGAACACACTGCAATGGACTCGTGCAAATAAATCAGGGGCTCCCGGTTATCTGAGCGGTCACTGTCCAAAAACCCACGTGGTTAGGAGCTTTTTTAGGGAAGCACACCTTCAAAACTCTACGGTATTTCCTAATATCAAGTCATTTAAATGACTTGAATTCCCACTCAAAATTCCATCCTTGTTCACTGTCAGCATCTTTCCTGATTGCAAATCTTGCCCTCCGAACACAGAATTTCACAAGGTTAATCAAAACGGCATTAGAGAACTTCCCCAATAACAAGTGAAACAAGGGCAAGTGGGGACTGAGAAGGTGGATGTAGCAACAATCTTTAAGAAAAACATTTTAAGTTGGTGGTGAGACAGGGATTTCAATACAGAAAGAGTTTAAGAGTAAGGAATCTAAAGGGCCCAAAGGAAAATGACTAGGACCTCAAATATTCCTGTAAAACGGACCATCTTGAAGATGTGATGTCAATGGCAAATGGGATTTAAAAAGTACCACGATATACTACCATACAATTTTGTCTAAAAATGTACTCCTCTCCAATCAATCAATCCTTGATTTTTGCATTGCTCATTCTAGGAGTTAGCCATGGTCAAAATGATCTTCTAAATTGTGTTAAATATAAACTAAAAGAATTATTTTCATGATATTCAGAGTTTGGGGCAAGATAAAGTCCCAAAGCTTTTAAAAATTGTATTATGAAATTTTGGTCCCCATTTAAGTGGATTCAATTTAAATGGCCTTTTTCTGGCTCTAATTATCCTCAGATAGCAAGCACCTGCTGTAGACTCTTCAGAAATAATTTCTTAAAGTATAAACCAGTAATACGCAGGGCATTTATCTCATTTCAAGCCAAGTACACATTTTAGGAGCAGGAACTTTAGATCCAGAATATGAGATATCAGGGGACAGTGTGTTTTTAGTTTGTCCCTCTGCCATAAAAAATAATGCATTTTATATTTTATTTTATACAAAATTAAAAGGTTACAAAATTACAAATGACTATATTTGTCTCAATTCCTTTAAAAAGTGCGAAAGTGTAATAACGTATTTACCATTCTGAATTACGTAATTAAATTTTACACCCTATTTTATTTGAACATAACCATGAAAAAAGCTACATAAGGTTCTTAATAGTGGTTAATTTGCATACTGTGATTGGTTCTATCACCTGCAATTATCTGTGGTTCTGTACAATGCCTGGTCTGAACTTCACCTGAGAACAATCAAGTTGGCTGAGTTCTCCTGTGCCCAAAATGTTTATTACGCGAAAATGGTTGCTATTCAGGGCTGTTTAACATTCACTCAGATAATAAAAGGGCTTCTAGTATCATGAAAACACAAGGTTTCATTTTAGAAGCATCAATTATTCAGTGGAACGTTTTCTTCTAGAAGAATAAAGAAAGAAAGAGAATCTTTTTTTCCATTAAATAAAACTACAATGTTCTATAGTAGAAAGATATTTTTTCTTTTATTTTCCAAATCCGTAACAATATTAAGCATCTAAATAATCAATGACAAACACACCTTAAAGTATGTGGGATAATCAATTTGAACGATTCCCTTCTTGGAAAGTTTCTAGCTGCTGTGACCGAAATAATAAACAATTCATGAGGCAGTTTGTTTACTAATCCTGTCTCAAAGGTCAAGGTCAAAATTATTGACTCAGCCTTGTTGTCAAATTTACTTTGCAAATGAGTACGAACGTATGACTCAGGATTAAGATGTGACTACAGCTTCCTTCCAGGAAGGACCACAAAGCTCCCAGTTCCCACAGCCATCAGAGGCTGAAGAACAAAGGTGGGGCTTGAATTATTTCACCGCTGCGGTCTAAGAACAGTACAAAGAAAACTGCTCAAAATCACCTTCCCAAATACTTGAGACTCACGCTAAATCAATCAGATAAGCCCTCTGCTCTGGTCCCCCTTCCTGGAGTGGAAGCAGTGAACTAGTGGAAATTCGAGGACCAAGGGAATCCCTGCTCTACTGACTCAGGTAAGTTACTGCCAACCTCAGGGGAGAAGTCTGCCTGTTTTACTGCTCTAAACAGGAAGTGTTTGTGCAGGGAAGCTTGACCAAACCATAGGAAACAGGAAACCACGGACTGGGCTCCTCATTTTCGGCCAACTGACTTAGAAGCAGGTGTTTGTCAACATTAAAACTGCCTTTAGAAGGAAATGCACCACTAAACTTCCTATCAGCCCTAAGAGATGATGTCACGAAGATGCTAATAAACGTGACTAACCCTCCCCTGTCTGCTCAGCATCTTCCAGCCACAAGGGAGGGAGCATCCCCACACTCTCTAAGCAGGGGGACCAGGTGGGCTCAGGAATCCCACAGATTGCCTTGAAACGCTTCCTAGCTGGGGCACGTCTCCTCATCTTGCCAAACCTCTTTACTCCTCTGTAAAATGGCTACAGGAGCAAAGTCATAAGATTCTTACTGGCTTTAAAGTGTCAAGTGTGTGACACAGTGCTTTGGACACAGAATGTTCAGATGCTTCATTATTCTTCTTTTTCCTGCTGCATACAAAATAGAGTACCTTTCTACATTCTCTTGAGAGAAGCTGCCTTCGATACTGAATATTTTCTCTACTTAGAGCTGATCCTTTCCACCCAAAACTGTGACTGGGAATGTCTTTTATTACTGTGAAAATACAGAAAAAGGAATACTTCAGAATGCAGCATTCTAAAATCCTTTTCTCTAAGTTACTCCAGAAGAGAAAGGACCCTTACGATTTGGGTTTAATGATCACTAACGCTGACATAGCATCAGGCACTGCTTTCCATACGTTAACTCATTTAAAATCCATCATATCCCCATTTTACAGGTCAGGAAACTGAGAAGCAACTTGTCCACATGCCAGAGCCACACAGGACCTCTGTGCTGTGTATTGATTTGGGGGGATTTGGGGAGGAAGAGTAGGGAGGGAAGAAGGAGGAAAAAAAGCAAAACAGTCTAGAATATTCTTCCCCCCTCCAACACACAAACATAGCAAAGAAGACTTTAATTGTGAAGACATCAAATACCTTCCCACTGGCTAGTTCTTCAAATAGAAATGCTTGATTTCTTATTTAAGTATTTTCCTAGGGACACTTGCAGAAACAGGAGGAAAGAGAGGGCTGGTTACCAAGCAGAATGGTGTCAGGTAGCAGCATAGAGAGAGGGACCCCTGCAGGGCTCTCAAGGTAGGAGGGTGAGAGGGGATTGTTCTAGACCTTACTGACATCTAGCACCAAATGGCTATGGTTCATCGCAACTGCACACACACAGGACACCTGTGAATTCCAGCCCGTCCTCCCACCGCTAGAAACCGTCCCCAACGCATTCTTCTTAAATATGACGCTTTCAAATGTGAGAAAAGCCAGAGGAGCGGGAGTTGCTACTGCAAGAAGTATGGGTACATATGCACGTGGCCTGTGCAAGGTCATTACCAGCATTAGTCAAATCTCCACTCATCATTCAACATGATCCCCATTTTAGAGGCACGCTCAAGGGATGGAGCGTTTTGCCCCAAGCCACCGCAGACTGACTGATAAATTCCAGCTTCTAGACGCTATGATGGACTGAGGAGTCCAGTGAGGTTTCTGAAAGGCAATCATCTCCCCGCATCGCACAGAGACACCCCTGGGAATGAAGACGGGTGAACAGTGCACCCCAGTAAGAAGAGGTATACCTACGTAAACAAGGATGGGAACAACAAACATTAATAGTTACAGTTGCTCCGTTAAGTGTTTTGCAAAACACGATTTAATGCTGTCTTTATATAACCACAGGGGAAAAGGGAAACTAAAGAAGAATTTGGAACGTGTGGGAAGCCTCGAGGTGAGAGGTTGACATGAACTGCACAACGTTAGGGACAGAAACGTAAGGAAACTGAGCTTTTGGAAGTAACTGTGGATTCAGAAGAAGAGACGGCAAAAGGGAGAGAGAGGACCAAGGAGCCACTGCAGAGCCAGGAGCCTCTCTCTCCTGCAAATAACCGCACTGCTCATGGCGTTTCTGAGGCCAGCAGTTAGGAAACTACTGCATCAGAGTCGGGGGCTCAGAGCACACTTTCCGCTAGACGGTGGGCCCCTGGATTCCACAAAGTGAAGAGAGAGTAGGAATGAAGACGCAGCAAAAACCAGGGGGGCCTCAGCAGCCAAGCTCCTTAGAATGTTAATTTAAAATTAAATTAACTCATTTAAAATGCTAATTTGTCATTTCAGAGGGTGAATAAGCTTGATGTCTCCCACGAGAAAACCCCGGTGCCTGAACCATCTCACTCCCCCCCAAAGGAGGCAAACTTTGAAGGGAAATAAATCCCATCGCTTGTGTTTAAAAAGCTGTTCAGGTGGCAAGGGGTGGACAGTGGAATCACATCCATGTGAGCAAATGAAAAGTTGCCTGAAGTTTCCCTCAAGCTCCGTCTCAGGATCAAGGCGGACAGAAAAAGGGTCGTTAACAGGCGATAAGGTGGGGAGGCGTCCGGCGCCCGTTGGCTGCACCATTTAAGCCAACGGGAGCCAGCCCGGCTGGAAAAGCAGTCATCAAACGACACCGCGAGACCACGGATTTGGAAGCGCTCAAGACGGATCTGAACAACTGGCGGGTGGGCAGGACTGCGTCTGAGAGCTGAATACAAGAACGGATTTTAATAACTGAACAACGGCTATGGTTTTAATGACAGCGCCGGACGGGCTGAGGCCAAACCGACCGAGGGTTTTTTCAGCCCGATTTGCTAGACTTTTTAGCGAGTGGTATTGGTGGAGGTGGGAACACTGGACGGGAAGCCAAGCAGGGCCAAATCTCCGGGCAGGAGAACGGGAGACGGTTCAAGTCCAGGCCTCGGTGTACCTGGGGTCAGGGGCACCTGCTGCGCTGTTTCCTCTGGGTACGTCGGCGGGTGAAAGTGCTAGTCTGTGAAGAGAAGACACCAAACCAAATGAACAGTGGTTTGGGCTCGAAACCCTCCCTTTAGACAAATCAGAAACTGGAGAGTGATTTTCAAAGTTTACACTGATGGCGTCTGAGTGACCAGGCAAAGATGAAGGGAGATTTCCAAACTCAGGGGAGAACCGCTGTTTTTCTTCAAAAAGGAAAAAGAAGAAAAAGAGGACACGATGAAGAATATAAACACAGATAAAGGAAATTAATTCGCCTAAAATAAAGAGGGGCTCAAAATGTCGGCTTCTTTAGCAGATATTTGACCAAGACGGAGTGCTCACCGCGTAAGACAAACTGCTGAAATCAAAAGCAATCAAAAGGAGAGCTGGATGAAGGCGGGTCTTGAGGGGACGTCCGAGCTCTACCTTCGTCTGTGTGGGCTGGAAATTCACGGTAAAATGAAGGTCATCCTCGGTCACGTTTTTCACGGAGAGAAAGCCCTGGGATGAGTATTTTCCCCGAACACTCTAACCACCACATGACCCCAGAGGCACCTTCTCACCGAGGAGACATACCTGCATAATCTTTCTGCCAACAGGAGCCTAGGAATGCCACAGGAAGAGCTCGGGGCACCTGCTCCGTGAACCCCCTGCCGCAGCCTATAAAGCAGGGAGGAAATGCATACTATCTCCACGCCTTCTGGAAGACAGCCTCTGCCTGCTACTCTGTACCGCCCTCAGCCCCGATCATAAGTGCCTCCTTCTTGGCTATTCGGATACTTACATAAACGCAAGCTGGAGAAGCGCTCTAACTGGGCCCACGAAATCCCAAGGCTCCAACAAGCAGCAGGTCCCCCTGGCGCTGCCGTTTTCCTCTTCTCTATCCTCCATCCCTCTAACACCAGGTGCCCTAACAACAGCAGGCCCGTCTTCCTCCTCTCTCCCACCATCACGCCCCCCCACGACCCCTCACTGCAAGGATGGACCCTGCATGGCAGCCCAGCCCTCTGGGTACAGCCATGGGTGCATGACCCAGGCCAAAGGGACTGCTTTCACAGGACTTGATTAAGCAGCACAGGAAGAAAGAGGGTCTTTCTTCTTTCTTTTTGGGTCGCAGCTGTAAGAGCTGCCAGCAGCCATCTTTCAGGCCCATCCCCCAGAGGGCACCTGAGCCTCGTCTGAAGCCAGGTTCACCCTTGCATTTCCCTAGTTTATAAGCCAACAAACTCCATGTTTTGCTTAAGCTAGTTTGAGCTGGGGGGGCGGGGAGATGTGTAACCCCCAATGTTCCTCAAGAAACATAAGACTGTTGCTTTTTTTTAATAGGAAAGAGAAAAATCTTATATCTAATAATATAACCAGCTACCATTTCCCATCCAGAAAGGTTCTCCACATTTCAACAGAAAATAATTGTTCTCAAATACACTCGTGAAACAGTCACTTATTTTAGGCAGAAAATTGTTCGAACTTGATGCTTGAAACCTTAAAATTAAATGGTTTAGTTTATTATAAGGCTCCAAGTTATCTTTTCCTACATTGTGACGTTCTAATAAATTTGAAGGATTATGTAAAATAGTTTTTAAAGAATTCTGTCAGACAGGATGTGGCGGCATCTTGAAAAACAACGAGCCACGGTGTTTCCCAGGGAACTGTCCCAGGCTAACGCCTCATAAAGAAAGGATAGAGCAAGTGCTACTTTTGGAATAAATGTCCCATCAAAACCGGAAAAGCTCCTGAAAGAAAAAAACCGCACACCCAACAGCACAAGCAGACGTCTTCTGTCTCCCTGTGGCACTCAGACATCCCGGAGGAACCTGAACCAAAACCATCCCTTGGAGACCAGGGGCAGAGACAGTGACCTCCCCGCTGGATTCTGCAGGAGGTGAACTCCTGGATGGGATGGTCCACGGAGCAGCCGCCCACTGCAGGCTCAAGCTTCTGCACTTATCCCATCACTCACTCCCTGGACCCTGAGGGAACTACAGCCAGAATCGGGCTGTTAGCTCCGATCACAAGTTGATGAGGTTGATCATATGGGGCAGGAATAATCAATGAAGTTATTCCACTTCATAAATAAGGCCACCCTAATGGGCATCAGTCCAAGATATATTATGGTGACAGTGATAAGAAATCCCTAAACCGACAAAGCTCACAGACCTTTGATCTTCCATGACTTTCCAATGTATTGTCTGTGGACAATCTGACCACCAGACCCATCCCCGGCTCTGAGTGGCTCCTGTCCCTGGTGCAAACCTTCAACTCGCAGCCCGACGCTGACACATTGTTTTCTGCATGTCTGCCCTCTGGAAGGGCCCAAAACTCTAGAGAAGCAGGGATGGAGTCTCCCTGATCTTGCTTCGCGGCACAGATTCTGAGGAATTTGACAGGCTGCCTAACAAATAAATGTTCATCAAATGGATAAACATTTACCTTCACTTTGCTGTTTAAAAAGAAAAAAAAAAAACCAAAACCAAAAGAAATTCCAAACTTGGATCTTAGGATCTCAATCAAGATACTCCCAAAATATGAGGGGGCCCAATACAGACTTAGGGGTAATGTGAAATAATCTAGGTGTTTATTTTTAATACAGGAAAGAGCATAGTTTTTGTTAAAAAATAATAATAATAAAAAAACAAAGAAAAAATTTCTAACTTTAAAACAGACCCAGGATTCTTCCCCCACTTGCATGTTTTTTTATCAGTCTTTTAAAATTTCTCTGGGTTCAGTTATTGAAGGTCCTAACACTGGATTTGAAAGTAACTCAGGTCAATTCAGGGTCAAATACCAGAGACTGAGCACACCCCCTGCACAGGCTGTCTCTGCTGATAGGGAACTGTCAGCCCTCAGCCATCAACACCACCTGTTGTCAGAAACCCCCCCTCTTGAAAATCGCTTCTTCCACCCCAAATGCATTCCTGTTCTCCACTCATGTGCCCTCCATTCATGACGAGTGAAGCAGAGAAAGGGCAGGAGGACAGAACAAAGGCCCCTCTGTTGGCCAGTCCTCAGGGTACTCCAGCACCTACCGGGGCTCTGGGCTCAGAACAAAGAGCCCAGCGAGGGGCCAGTGGGGCGGACATGTGGCCCTGGGCAGGTGACCTCTGCTAGGGGAAGGGTCCAGACGTTGGTGGCCTCAAAGAGGTAGAGGGAAGCATCAGTGGGCAATCACTGGATCCACCTGCAAATAACAGAGTCCTAAAACATGGGATGTTGCCCATCCCATCTGGAATGCCTCAGCAGCCCTGAAAAACAGTCCATTCAGTGGAAAATGCCAAGTCTCTACGGGGAGGTAACTGTCAGATGTGTCCTTGACCTGGGTGTTTATTGCTTTAGACTGAATGTTTTGTCCCCCACAAATTCATATGTTGAAACCTAACCCCCAATGTGAAAGTATTAGGAGGTGGGGTTTGGGAGTTGAGTAGGTCATGAGGGTGGAGCCCTCACAAATGGGATTAGTGCCCTGAAAAGAGACACCAGAGAGCTTTCTGGCCCCTTCCACCATGTGAGAACACGAGGAAAAGACAGCTAGCCATCTATGAGCCTGGAAGCGGGTCTTCACTAGACGCCAGATACGCCAGCACCTTGACCTTGAGCTTCCAGCCTCCAGGACTGCAAGAAACACATCTGTTATTTAGGCACCCAGTCTATGGTGTGCTGTTATAGCAGCCCAAACAGTCTAAGACATTTATCAATACAGAAGTTCACTGCTATTTCTTACTTCTGTGGGCTGGGCATGCCCACATTTTACCCCTAAACTGCAACCACTCTTCTCTCAACCAAATCTGTGAATTCCTATTAAGTTTTCCAGTCCACAGAGCTCACGCCACTCTGCAAATCCATAGCATCTCACAAGTGTGTGTGCGTGTTCACTTAGGAACTGAGCATGCACTAACAGGTGACAGAAAATATGCTGTTTTACAATACTTTGGAAATGTTTACACCATGTCTGCCTCACTAGCAGGGATTATTTTTCTCTCTCTTTTTTTTAATCTCCAAAGCACCTAATACAGGCCCTCATATAGAGTAGGTTCTCAATTATTTGTTCCCCAAATTCCATCTAGAATTTAATTTCTTTGGTTATTGATCATTTCCCCCCAGTTGTTCATTTCACCCACAACCAAGAAAACCATTTACTGGTGAAACAGAAAAATGAACTATTGTTCACTTTTATTTGAGGGAATAATCCTGGGACACAAACTCTTCCAATAACAAAGCCAGGATAGCAGATGCAACAACTGAATAATATTACCCTGGAGACTCAATCATTCATCCACAAAATACTCAGCTTTGGAGGGACAGTAACAAATGCACTGCCTCTGTCTTGGGAAGGGGAGGGAGGGAAGAAGATGTATGAACAAAAGTACACTGAAGTTCCACACGTGCAGTGAACGTATACACACAGGGCTCTTGCACACACAGCCGGTGCCACCAACAATGCTCTTCATGGTATGACTGCTCCTTAGATTTCAGATTGTGGTTCAGATGACACCTCCTCCAAGAAGCCCTCCCTGACCACCAGTGTAAAGTAGGTTTCTCCCCCCACCCCCAACCCATTTTCCACACAGCACCCTTCTGAGCACCTAGCACACTTGTAAGCCTGGATTTCTTGGTCCACTGCTCATGTCTGTCTCCCCTTCCAGTCTGAAAACTCCAGGAGGGTAGGGACACCTTGTTCTTTGCATCCCTGCTCAGAGAAGGGGTATGTGTGACCAGTGGACGCTGTGAGGATCCATGTGCCAGGATGGCCAATCCCACCGCCAAGGTCAAAGGTGGAGGAAGTTGGAAAAGCTGTCCTAAATCACAGAGGAAGTTCATGGGAGCAAAGCATCACCCCCCAGGAGCAGAGGAGACGGGCAGGCCTCAGGGGGAAATCCTGCTCCCTCCTTTTACTCACATAAAATGGGTACAGCCACTGCCAATGGGGTTGTGTCAGCTCCCCTGGCACAGTGCCCGGTACCCAGGACTCGAGCCATTACTGCCACTTCTTCCTCTCTCCTCCGGAGCCAGGTGATTTGGAAAAAAACACATACATACAAAGCACGAAATCCTCCTCGGCACAATTTAATGGACCGACGTCCCTGGCGAGGGTGGGAGCCGGGTGGGGCAGAGGTAGGCAGAAAAGAGCGAGGAGGGTTATGTGATCAGAACGTAAGGTCGAGCTCACACTGAATTAGGACTGAACCCCTCCCTGGTCGTTTGGGTAACTGCTCAATTTCATCGCTTCCTCCATCAGCAAAGATAACCCAGAGTGACTCAAGGCCTGGCCTCCTAAACCAAAAGACATGCGCAGATACCTCTCAGGAGCCCTCAGGGGGTGCTACTTTAGCTTTTAATACATTTAAGGAAGCAATTTTTTAAAAGTTACCCTTCGTTTATACACTGGTGTTATATTTAAGTTGAGATGCTTGCAGTGAATCTGTTTAAACCATGTCCATGTGGTACCAATTTTAAACACATTAATACCTTTTGAAACGTCAGGAGAGCAGAAATGAGAGCTTTACAATTATTTTTTGAATGCATGGAACAAAAACCATGAAGTGTTAGAAGTTCTTTATCTCTGAATATTGGTAATTAAAGGAAAACATGGCGGGTGGGGGGGGGTCATTTTTCCTTTAATTTGCAACTTTCCCAAAGAGATATGCAGTGCAAAGGTAATGTAAGCAGCATAAATATTCATGGTCAGAAGGAAAAAGGTGTGTATGGTAAACTGAATAATTGCTCCTCCCCCCAAGAAAAAAGACATTCATGTCCTAATCCCTGGAAGCTGTGAAGGTTACCTAGCACAGCAAAGACTCTGCAGATGTAATGAAGTTAAGGATCTTGAGATGGGGAAACTTATCTGGGTGTTATCTGGGTGGGCCCAACATAATCACCAATGTCCTCACAGGAGGAGGCAGAGGGATACTAACTACAGAAGAAAAGGATACGAGGATGGGAACAGACTGGAGAGAGATGCTTTAAAAACGGAGGAAGGCATGCCGGGAAAAGCCAAGGAATGCAGGAAGACACTACATGCTGAAAAAGACAAAGAAACAGAAGCCCCTTGGGAGGCTCCAGAAGGAACCGGTCCTGCTAAAACCTGATTTTATCCCTGTAAGACTCATTCTGGACTTCTGACCTCTGGGACCGTAAAGGAATAGATCTGCATCGTTTAAGCCATTAAGCCTGTGGTCATTTGTTACAGCAGCCACAGGAAACAGATACAGTGTGATTGTTTGTTACTAGATGAAAAATCCAATTTTAACAGAATAATTATAAATTCTCACCCCCAAACACATAAACTTGTAAGTTTGACCTAATAAATTCTGGGTGCCTTTCCCTTTGCAAAAGCCAGAGCTCTGTTTCATTTCAGACAAAGACTCCTCCAGCATTAGCAAATTCAGGGTATAGCTGGAAATCTGTATTTTATTTCTTGTTCTATTATAAAGGTATGCTTTCTGGAATCTTATAGTGTTAAGTGAGTTCTTAGATATAGTTCTTATCTCATATTAGGATTAAAATAGGAATAAAGGAGACACGATTTTACAGAAATTCACCATACCAAACTTTAAAAATTACAGCTTATCTGCAATCTGCTCTCGTTGGGTCTCAGGCTGTATTTGTTGGCTGAATGATATACACAGAAGTTTGAGTGAGAACTCAAAACTTAATAATTTTATACCCATTGCTTTCCCTCCACTTCTGGAAACCGTTACAGCTGTAAAGGGACTACTGCATTGTGACGAACCAACGTCTGACTAATAAAGAGCATGGCATCCCTCACTTAAGAAAATGGGTAAACGTGTTAGCTGACATAATTTACCAAAACCTTACGCTATAACTCAACCTGGAAACATCTGAAGCATGTATAAACGAAACAATAAGGAAATGAAAGAGCATAGCCCCATAGTTGCTTAAGAAGAAGAATATGTAACAGTTAAAATTCTAACAAAGAACAGAGGAAGTAAATTCAAGTGACTGAGCCACAGGGCTTTGATTGTATACTCTGAATAGGCATCTTCTAGTGATGAAAAAGAACTGCAGGAAGTCATGACCCTTACTTGTAGTTTCCTGTTGGCAGTGCCCTCGGAATTGGAATTCAGATACTCTTCTATGTGTACTGCAGGTAGCATAAAGCAAATGAATAAATACACACTTCCTGTTGGAAATCCAGGCTTTCAATGTGGGAAAAGGGAGATGCAAATATGGAATTAGAGAAAAGTGAGGAAGGACCATGTGAAGATGGATTGGAATGGGAGCATATCAGTATGAACTAACTTTTTTCTTACATTTACTTCCTAACTCTGTCCAGTGAAGAAGCCTAGACACTGGGACACCACCTCAGCAAAAAGCACACATGGCACAGATCTTGACTTCTAAGTACACTCCCCAAAAGGAACCAGGCTCCATAGAGAAATGCCTGATTCCAAATCTGCAGCAATGACGGTACAAAGTGAATCCGGAACTTATACTGTCCCTTTAAAAATGGAGCCATTTCATGACTGTCCCGTAAGTGGTGGAGCTTTTGGTCACCTGAAGTGGGATAACCTAATTATACCTGCCTCCCGTTGTGATTAACTGAATACACAACATCACTCTTGGACAAAAGTGTCCAAACTGAATCTCATTATTAGGAAACAATGAGACAAACCCAGAAGGTGGGACACTTGTCATGACTGTAAGTCCAGAATTTGGAAAACAAGACAGTTTCATGAAAAATAAAGATGGCAATGTCACTATTCTAGATTAGAAGAGACTAGAGAAGCAACCCCCCCAAAATGCATGAACATTAATTGGATGTGGGTGGTCTGGTGCAGAGGGCATAACAAATTTTTTTGGACAACTGGAAAAAAATTTTAAATGAACTGTGCATTAGATAACATTGAGTTAATGGTAATCTTCTTCCGTGTGATAATGGTATTGTGGTTATAAGGAGACTGTCCTTATTCTTAGGAAATTCCTGAAGTATTTATTCAGGGATACATTTCATGATGCTTGCAATTTAGATTCAAATGATTCAGCAAGGGAAAAAATGTATGTGGAAAATCATTGATAAATCCAGGTGAAAAGTACACAAGATTCATTAAACCGCTCTTCACACTTTTCCGGAGGCTTAAACATTTTCAAAATTTAAAAAGTTGGAAGAAAAATTCCAAGGAAAGGAAACTTTAAACGTCTTCAAACCACATGCCATTAATTTTGCCCTAAACTAATTTCTACTAATTACTATGCTTGCTTGTTTGAAGATATCCAGGGAAGTAGTGCTAATAATAACATCAGCTATAGCAGTTGTAGTAAAGAACCAAAGAAACAGTAGTTTACAGATAAGAAGTGCTCTTTACATAATAATTAAATGGATTCTAACCAATTTAAAATAATGTGGCATATTTACAAATAATAATAATCAAAGCCACTGTGCTAAGTACTTCTCATTATCTCATGAATTATTATTATCTCATTTAGTATTAGTATTATCTCATTTACTCTCATATTAAAACATCTAAGATAGGTACTATTATCATCCCCATTTTATAGATGAGGAAATTAAGACTTAGTAAAGTAATATAAAGTATAGCTAATATGTCTATACACATATACATACATACACACATAGCTAGGCTGTGATTTAAACTCAGGTAGTCTGACCCACTAAAGGACGGTAAAAACATCTTTCTTTTCAAAATGTGTAAACTTACATTAGTGAAAAAAGGAATTAGTTATCAGGAAACGAAAGATTTTGACACAGTTTTGAGACAATGAACACAACCATAAGAACATGCAACTATAAAAGAAGAACAGAATGCAGAATGCTTAGAAAAAACTACAATCTGAAAATAAAAAGAACTAATGAAATTTTAAAATAAGGAATCCCAAATAAAAATGTCAACAGATGAGTCTGAGGATAAAGTTATGAGACTCTCCCAGAACACAGAGCAAAGAGATGCGAAATTAAGGAAAAGATAAAAAGACAGAGCACTAAATCCAGGAAGTCTAACGTAGGGCTAATAGCAGTCCTAAGAACCACAGAAGAGTGGGGGTAAAAGGAGGAAGAAATTATCAAAGAAATAATATAAGAAAACTTCCCAGAGCTAGAGAGAGACAGAAATCTTCAGACTTGAAGATTGTGCTGGTGATCACTGCACTGCCTCTTAGCTGCCAATCCGCCCTCCATGCCCTCCTTCCTGATCCTGGAGCTGCATGTGGGAAATGTCTCTCCTTTGCCAGCTGCCATCCGGCCGAGCTTTGTGAGGGCGCTCAAGGGGTGGTACACAAGGAAGGGCTTCCCTGCCGGGTGCGTTCTTACCTGCCTACTGCTGAGTGCCCACAGGCCAGCAGCAGGCGGAAGATCCCAGGGCATCCCCTCAACAGGTACCAGCAGCATCCTTGCAGGTGGTTCCCAGCCGCTCCAGCGGGTACCCAGTGAGGTGCAGCGGCAGCAAGCCCAGGAGTGTTGCTCAGTGAGAACTTGCAGGTACCCAGCAGGTCCTGTAGGCACCAGCGGGGGCTTCCTGAAACTTCCATCACCACCCCAGGAGGCAGTAGCCCACCCAGAACTGCATGCAGAGCCTCACAGTGGGCCACAGAGCCACGCCCTCTTCAAGGGGATCCAACTCTTGGCTCTCAGGTGGACGAGGGGCAGCTGCTTCCACATTGGATCCTGCCTCAACCCTAGAGGCAGCAGCTGCTCCCTGTATCCACCATCCCTATATCCCTTACAGTTCTCTTTTCCCCTCTGTAGCTAATCCCCTGCTAACCCCTTTGCAGTTAATCCCCTGCTACTAGTCAGTAATTCTTTAAACTTTCCCTGTCCAAATTTCTGTGTGATTTTTGTCTCCTGAACAGAACCTGACCGATACACCCACTGACTACCAAACACAATAAACGAGAAAAGACTCTCGCCCAGACATGTCACTGTGAAATCACTGTGAAACTGCAGAATACTGAGGAATAAAAAGAAAGAGAGAAACTCTAGGAGCCACCGGAAAGGAAAAAAGAGTCAGTTAAAAAGATTAAATAAAAAATCAGACCCACATATGGCTTTTCAAATCAGTAGCAATGAGGCAAGATTTTGACACTGAGAGAAGAATTGATTTTAAATCTATAAATCCACACCAATCGTCGTGAAGAATGTTTTCAAACGTGCAAGATTCAGGAAGTTTCCTTCAATCCTAGGAAGTCATGTGAGAGTATATTCCACCAAAGTGAGAGTGAAAAACAAGAAAGGGGAAATGCAGCATACAAAAATGGTAGAGCAAAGCCTGGAATTCAGAGAAAACTGACAGGCTCAGGCCCAGAAAGCAATGAGAACTTCAGTGAGTGGGCTGCACAAGGACGCAGAAAGGTATTTATTCCACGCGATAAATAAGTGAGGTGGAAGCTAGAGGGTCTGAGCGATATGGTAAAGGAGACATGAGTCTTCCCTCAATAAATAAAAAGGTCAATAAAAACTCAAGGGAAAATAAATGCCAGAAACAAAATGCAAGAAAGACATAGTACAAACGTGCCATGGTTTTGAGTGACTGGTGGAATTTAACAGAATGAACCCATTTGTAAATGACACTGGAAATTTTCTCCTTTGAGCAATGCTGTAGTTGCAATACAAGAACTACAGGGAGGGATGTGTATTCATACCATATTACTGGGCCCTGCCGCAGGGAGTATTTCCATTAACACACTCACTGTCTTGTAACCTTCAAACAACCTATGGACAAAGCAAAGGAAATACTGCCAATTAGAGAAGGCAAACATTACCAACCTCAACAATGCAAAAGTAAAGACAACGCGGAGAAAAGTCGAACGATGGACAAGGGGAAAAGAGAGGCAGACGAAAGGGTGGTGGTACCTAGGATCCTCATCTCACGAAACTTGGCACTTGAAATAAAAGGTAGAAAGTAGATGGAACAAGGTATATGGATTTATGAATATTAATTTTTTTAACATCTTTATTGGAGTATAACTGCTTTACAATGGTGTTAGTTTCTGCTGTATAACAAAGTGAATCAGCTATACATATACATCTATCCCCATATCTCCTCCCTCTTGCGGCTCCCTCCCACCCTCCCTAACCCACCCCTCTAGGTGGTCACAAAGCACCGAGCTGATCTCCCTGTGCTATGCGGCTGCTTCCCACTAGCTATCTACCTTACGTTTGGTAGTGTACATATGTCCATGCCACTCTCTCACTTCGTCCCAGCTTACCCTTCCCCCCCCCCCCGTGTCCTCAAGTCCATTCTCTAAGTCTGCGTCTTTACGAATATTAAATTTTAAATTGCAAAGGTAACCAACAGAGAAATTCATGTAGCGATAAAACTAAGACGTTGTGCGTGCTGTGTGCGCATGTGTGGGCTCCATCCGTCACAGCCAGCGGTGTCAACAGATGAAACTCAAAGCAGATACATCAAAGAGAGCTGAGTAAGTATGTTGTTAGTTACAGAAGTAATAACCGCTACCGGAGCCATCAAAAATGTGTTGCCTTGGGCTTCCCTGGTGGCGCAGTGGTTGGGAGTCCGCCTGCCGATGCAGGGGACGAGGGTTCGTGCCGCGATCCGGGAAGATCCCACATGCTGCGGAGCGGCTGGGCCCGTGAGCCATGGCCGCTGAGCCTGCGCGTCCGGAGCCTGTGCTCCGCAGCGGGAGAGGCCGCAGCGGTGAGAGGCCCGCGTACCGCAAAAAAAAAAGAAAAAAAAAAAAAAATGTGTTGCCTCTGGAGAACAAGACTCCTGTTCTTTCATTATTAGTGCTTCACAACCATGTGACTTTTTTGTAATCACGTTCATGAATCACTTTGCGGTTAGGGCAAGAGCTGGCAAACGTTTTCTGTAAATAACCAGATGGTAAATATTTTAGGCATTGTGAGCCGTACGGTTCTCCGGAAACTACGCAACTCTGCCACTGTGGTGCCAATAGACATTTGTAAATGAGTGACTGTGACTGTGTTCCAATAAAACTTTATTTATACAAACATGTGGCAAGACCGATATGGGCTGCAGGTTGTAGTCTGCAGACCTCTGATCTAGTCCAGTGTTTCCCAGACTATGTACTATAGGATGCTCCAATATATTTAAGGATCTTCCTCCACAGAGAGGGCAGGGAGAGGCTCCATGTTCACAGAGCTTAGAAAATGGTGGGTTAAACGATGCTAAGCAGTCATCTTTACCCAGGACTTGAGTCTCTAATATGCCTATGAGCCTGTGCCCAACCCAGAAGCACACAGTCTGAAGTACACACCAGGTCTCCAGTGTTCCTGAAGACACTGGAAAAACATCAAAGGCCACAGTGTTCTGTTAAACGGTTTGGGAAACAGTGTCATAACCAAATTCCTACCCTATAAAGGTGAGTAAATAAGACTCAGAGTGGCACGTTACTTGCTCAAGGCTACTGGCTTGATGGTGTCAGAAGTGGGACTGGGAGCCAGCACAGGGCACCTGCCGCCACCCCACAGGGCGTCTGCTCAGATGCCCACGGAACCAACCAGCGCAGAGCTAAGGACATCTCTATCCTGAGCAACTCTAGGGGACACACTTGAAAAGAGTGTCACTATGTTGATGCCACAGTAATACTTACACTTCAAGAAATTGGAAACTATGGGCTTAGATCTTATTATTTTCTTTAGCAGCATCATGAGGTGAGCTGAAGCGATCAGGCTCGACCACTGTGAGTCTGTTTCCTCGTCTATAATATACGGGTGGGAAGAGGCGTAGGAAAAAGAGAAAACAAGGAAGAAGAATAAAATAATCTTTTTTCTCAACTTTTTAATGATTCAAGGTCATACTATTCAGCGGTACTAAGCGTACTTCATATCTTACGATGTTAAGTCACAAATAGCTGTTGATTAAGCTCTATATGACCCTACAGCAACAGTCAAAGCACAGAACGTTGCTTAGGAGATAGAAGCAAGTTGAGGATCAGAGACAAATGAAAAGGGCTTGGGAAACCTAAGGTATAATCACTCATTTTTTGTGAAGATAGTACTAAAATATGAAACAAAGCAACACAGTCCCAAACATGGAAATGTTCAGGATACAAACTGAAACAAAAACAGGTGGTCTAGGCAAGGTGGGATTGAACAGAATTGGGTATACCCACTGTGAAAATATCATCCTGGTTCCTAAGGTGGTTTCTGAATTTTAGAATGTTTTTCAAGATCATTCTTTTCATTCAAAGCCCAACCATTCCATTTTATTCACGTCTTTCGGGTGTCATTTCATTGTCTGTGATTGTAAATGTAGATGGAGTTCTGAAAACACTCTTAGCCACCTGAGCTACAGGGCAGCTCTCGCCTAACACCCTCATTAATGGTGTGGAAATGAAGCCTGCTCCTTCCGGAACCATGGAAACGCTGCCTCTGCTGACAGAATGTCCATCCAACCAAGTTCGGGTGAGATGGAGCCAGAGGTCAATGGTCAGTAGCCCAGGGGAGAGGAAGAACAGTAGCAGTTGACCTACAAACCTTGCTTGACCTTGTCCCAAGGTCACAACCCACAAACTGTCCCTGAGGTCGGATCTTCCCCCCCCGAGACTTGTCCTAATGGCCTCCCAGTTGGAAGCTGGCCAACCCCTGAGCCATGGTCACTAGATCCCCCTGAGGCATGGTCACCAGATTCTTCAGAGACCACATACTGTATGACTTCCTCTGTTAAACTCCTAAATCCCTGGGTGAGGTGGGACCAGACAAGGAGGAAGCAGCTGCAGGACAAGAAAAGTGAGGCCCCTTCGGGGTGCTGGTATGAGGTCCCCACATTCCAATGCAAACAAGCCCCTGACCAGCCCTGCCCAATGCAAGAACCATGGCCACACAAGGCTACTTGAAATGTGGTGGGTACAACAGAGGAACCAAATGATACATTTTAATTAATTTTAATTGGTTTTATCTATTTTTAAAAACTGAAACAGTGTAAAATATTTTTCCATGAAACACGAATATATTACTTTGGTAGGACTCCATTTCTCTTTAAACGCTATATTGCTTAAGATGGTGTTGATGTACTGCAGTGCCTGAATCTACACATAAGTACATCACTGATCTACTTCGTGGGAACAAGATGCTTCCATTCAAACGATTTCATTTCTACACACTGCTGTCCCCTGTAATGCGTTTGTTGGAATATTGTATGCCAATAGCACAGGTGACAGTAATAATTAGGTAAATCCTAATTGGTAGCTAAATCAAAATACTTGTTTTAATTAAAATATTTAATTTAATTATTCTTCTAATTTATAAAATAAATATGGTCAAACTTTCAAATTTAAAACGAAGTCTTTGTACTGACACAAAATCAAGTGGAGATATAAAAGCTAGTACTATGATCACACAGTAAAGGATAAAAGGAACTAAAGAAAGTAAGTAAAAAATGTGATTATCAAAGACAATTTTGGGAACCGTCCTGCACTGTTGGTGGGAATGTAAACTGGTGCAGCCACTATGAAGAACGGAATGGAGGTTACTTAAAAAACTAAAAATAGAGTTAGCAAATGATCCTGCAATTCCACTCCTGGGCATATATCTGGAGAAAACTCTAATTCAAAAAGATACATGCACCTCTATGTTCATAGCAGCACTATTCACAATAGCCAAGACATGGAAGCACCCTAAGTGCCCATCACCAGATGAATGGATAAAGAAGATGTGGTATATATACACAAGGAACACTACTCAGCCATAAAGAGAATGAAATAATGCTATTTGCAGCAACATGGATGGACCTAGAGATTATCATACTAAGTGAAGTAAGTCAAAAGAAAAAGACAAATACCATATGATATCGCTTATATGTGGAATCTCAAATATGACACAAATGAAAAGAAACAGACTCACAGATATAGAAAACAAATTTATGGTTACCCAAGGGGAAAAGTGGGGAGGGATAAGTTAGGAGTATGGGATTAACAGATACACACTACTATATATAAAATAGATAAATACAAGGTCCTACTGTATAGCACAGAGAACTATATTCAGTATCTTGTAACAACCTATAATGGAAAAGAACCTGAAAAAGAGTATATATATATATATATATATGGCTAATCACTTTACTGTGCACCAGAAACTAACACAGTGCTATAAATCAACTATATTTCAATTAAAAAATAAATAAAGACAATTGCAATTTGCTGTGGCACAGCAAATTGAAAAAGCTGTTTACTACATTTAGAAAAACAAAGATAATAAAGCAGACAATATTAAGAGACAGTTTCAGCAAGGGCAGTGCATTTGATGCTCAGTCTCCTTCCAACAGTCACAAAGGAAACAGCCAAAATCACAATTAAATGACCAAGAAAAAATTTTAAATGATTTTTAGCAAAACTTGAGCTTGTAACTACGGTCAGCTATAAGACATCTTAGATTCTTGAATAAAAACAAAAACAAAGGAGCATTTTTAGATGGAGAGATATGTAATGTAAAATACATTATTATTTAGTTATGGCAATGTTGTTCAAATATTGAGAAGATAGAAAAGATACTGTTGAAAGAGTGAAGGACTTTCAATTAGCAACCAAACAATTGCCCATAGAAAACACACCATTTCTAGCAATACCAAGATAAATAAATTCAAAATTTGAAAAATCACAAGAATTTTCTTTAGCTTTAGATGAACTATGCAATATCAGAGACATTGCCCAATTAGTACTTTGAGTACGTTTTGTCTCAAAAGACTTCCAAATTCATGAAGAAATGTTGTCAATTCGTAGACTAAGAAAACTGAACTCTCATGGTGAAGGTACTTTTGAACCTTGTACATCTGCCAAAGAAGGATTTCGGCTAGATATGACAACAAAAGGTTTCTATCATGACAGACAGTACTGCTGCTATGTTGGGTCAAAAATCAAGACTTAGTAGACTTTTCTAACAGGAGACTGGCATTTCTCCTACTGCTTCATTCTACTGTATGATAATAATTTTTAGTTGGCTTTCTAAAGCACAGCCTACGAAAACCATCATGGATATTGTTGTTAAAATTGTTCAGTATAGACACATAAATGCTATGAATTACCACCAGTTTAAAGAACTGCTGGAAGAAATACATGACAATGAATTTAATGACTATGTGTTCTTTGCCAGTGATCTTTGGTTGAGTCATGGAACAGTTTTACAAAGATTCACTGTATACTTAAGCAATTCAAGATTTTCTGTAAACAAAAATAAAAATTTAAAAATTGCTGTGTGGTTTATGTTTTCTCACAGACATTACACTGCATGTGAACAAGCTAAATTTAAAGCTCCAAGGAAAGGAAAAGCTTATTTATGACCTAGCTAGAAAGTGTGAGAATTTATATCAAAATTGATACTTTTCATAAATGAAAAATAATGGTTTTATGCATTTTCATAACTTGGATCAATATACAGAAGATTTGATTGAAATAAAAAGCTTTATATGAATTGCCTACAATCTACAAGAAAAATTTGAAGAAGACTTTATTGAGATTGATAAATTTAGAGTTGGTTTTTAATTTTTATAATATCCCTTTGAATTTGATGTTAGTAATTCTGAGTTGGCATGAGAGTTACCAAATTCACATAACTTGAACAGACTTTAAAATTGACAAGCTTTTAGTTTCAAAAAATCAAATCAATTCTTCTAAAAAGATGAACCAGTTTTGCTAACTGAATGGCAAATAGTAAAGGAAAAGTATTTTTGACACTTGATTCAGTTATTGGAAAACTTAAGTATGTTTGAAACTTGGTTACACAAATCTACTTTTTCGACTACAAATTTTATGAAATCTAAAAACAGACCCAAGTATTTCAGATGTAGTGCCTGAATTTAGCTATGCTATAATCCTAACATATACACCAAATTTCAAGACTTAGTACAATAAAATAAAGAAGTCTCATTAACATTTTTATACTGTTTACATGTAGCAATGGTAACATTATGGGGAGATTTAAAGAGTTAAAGAAAATATATTATTAAAATTAATTTCACCTGTTTCTTTTTAATTTTTTCAATGTGACTATCAGAAAAATTTTAAATTATATACGTGGCTCACATTATATTCTATTGAATAGCTGGAGATGCTGGCTACTCAAAGTAGTCTTTTCCCAGAAGCATCAATATCATCTGAAAGTTTCTTAGAAATGCAGACTTTTAGGTCCCAGCTGAAACCTACTGAACAGAATCTGAATTTTATTGAAAATTGGTTTGGCCAATATGAAATAATAGGAAACAGATTTAAGCCTTTGCCTGAGACAAGCAAAAACAAATAACCACATCCCCGCCCCTACAAAAAGACAGAGGGTGGGGGGAAAGGAAAGGAAACCAGACAAAATATATGAAATAATTGTTTTCAGGAGACAAGACTTCAGGAAGCAAATGAGGTGAGCCTATGAGTATCCCAGCTTATTGCCTTAAGAGATTTCCTGGCCAAGACACAGAGAAAGAGAATCCAAGAAGAGCCCAGGAGATTCCCTGAGTGGAGGATACAGAACTGAGAGTCTAGGAAGACCAAGGCAGCTAGAGTCTGTAGGAAAGAGCGGAGAGCTGCACAGAAAGAAAACTCCAGATATCTGCAAAAGTCACTCTTGAGTATTCAGCAGAATACTGATCACTGCATGTGTGTGGGCAAACTATCCGTGGCTGGGAAACAAATATGGATGGATTAGACGTATCACTGTCTGGTGCTCACACGGGGCCAAGAATAGTACCTATTTCCACCAGACAGATTAGAAAACCTCATAAATCAGCAGCGTTAAGTACTCAGGAAGACCTTGCCTCTTTAGTGTGAAATATTAGCCCTAGGTTGAGCACTGCTCCAGTCCCACCTAACAAGCCTCAGAAGCAAGATACAAAAGAATTGCTTGTCCCCAACTAATTTAGCTATGGTCCAAAAAGAAGCTCCAGAATATTTATAGTGATACAAAAATATCCAGAACCCAAGGAGATAAAAATAACAATAACAATGTCTGGCATCCAATAAAAAAAAAAAAATGCTAGGCACGCAAAGAAGCAAGAAAATCCAACCCATGCGGGGAAATATCAAACAACTGAAAGTGACCCAGAATTAAGACAGATATTGGGATTATCAGGCGAGGACACAGATTCAAGATTTTAAATAGTGACAAGAATTTATAAAACACAATTAAAACACATGAAATTTATAGAGATGAAATCTACAACATGTGAGATGAAAAATACACTGGATAAGACTAATGGTAGAATAGACATTGCAGAAGAAAAGATTAGTGAACTTGAAGACAGCAACAGAAACATCTGAAATGAGAAAAGAGAAAGAGTTTAAAAAAAATTAACAGAGCATGAAGGAGCTGTAGAGATAGCTCAGGCATTCTGATATACGTGAAATTCGAGCCCTCATGGCAGAGGAGGGGTGGAAAAAATATTTGAAGAAATAATGACTGAAAATATTCCAAATCTAAGAAAAATATAAGCCCCAAAAAACAAGGAGCTCAACTAACCCCAAGTATAAGATATAAATACCAAGGCACATCATAAATTGCTCAAAACCAGTGATAAAAAAAAATCTTAAAAGCAATCAGGTGAAAAAGAACACATCATAGAGGAAGAAAGATAACGATGATAGCAGATTTTATGTCAAAAACAATGTAAGTGACAAGACAGTGAAGCAACATCTTTAAAGAACTGAAAGGAAAAAACTGTCAGTCTAGAATTCTACACCCTGCAAAAATATATTCCAAAAATGAAGGCAAATAAGGACATTATCAGATATATAAAAGTAGAAAGAACTCATTAGCAGCAGTCCTGCATAACAAAAAATGTTAAAGGAAGGCCTTTTAAGCAGAAGGAAAATAATACCAGGTAGAAATATGGATATACACAAAGGAATGAAGAACACTAGAAATGGCAATTACCTAAGTAAATATATGACTTTTTTTCTTATTATTTAAATCTTTTTAAAAGAGAAGTGACTTCTAAAACAAAAATAATAATTTATGTGGAGTTAATTACACATATAAAAGTAAAGTGTATGACAACAAAAATACAAGGGCCAAGATGGAAGTACACTATTGAAAGGTTCTTATAATATAGGAAAAGTAGTATAACATCCCTTAAGGGTAGATGATTAACGATGTATACTGTACACCCTAAAGCAACTACTAAAATAACTAAGCAAAGAGATAGAGCTAATAATCCATCAGAGGAGTGAAAATGGAATCGTAAAAAATTCTCAAATAATCCAAAAGAAAGCAGAAAAACAGGAAAAGAGAATAAAGGACAGGATAAATTAAAAAAAAAAAAGACAAGATTACAGACTCCAAACTAATGATATCAGTAATTACATTAAATGTAAATGGTCTAAAACACCAATTAAAAGACAGATATTATCAAACTGGAAAAATAAAAGCAAGATCCAAACCCCATACTACCTACAAGAAATGCACTTTAATAAAAAGACACAAATAGGTTTGAAGGAAAAGGATGGACAAAGATATACCATGCTAACAGACAAAGGATATTTCAGAGCAAAGATCATCATCTGGTATAAAGAAAGTCACTTCATAATGAAAAATGTCCAGTTCATCAATAGGACTTAACAATCCTAAATATCTATTCAACTTAACAAGCATGCTTCCAAACACATGAAGCAAACACTGATAGAACTTCAAGAAGAAAGGCCAATTCAAAAGAATAGTCACATATGTCAATACTGTTCTCTCAATATTTAATAGGACAAGTAGACAGAAAATCAGTAAATGTAGAAAAGATTTGAACAAGATCCTGAGGCGATCTGTATGCACATTAAGGTCTAAGAGGCACTGCTCTACCTAATCATAATGGATAGACAGTCCATATTCAGTCAACTTGTAGCAAATTTTTCTTTTGGCTTCTTACTGGTATCATCATAACTGGCACAGGCATACCTCATGGTATTGCATGTTGCTTTATTGCACTTGATAGATGCTGTGTTCTTTACAAACTGATATCGACGCAAGTGGCAACCTTACATCAATCAAGTCTATTGGTGCCACCTCTCCAACAGCATTTGCTTACTTCATGTCTCCTTGTCACATTTTGGTAATTCTTACAACATTTCAAACTTTTTCATTATTATATTTGTTTGGTGATCAGTGATCTTTTTTTTTTTTTTTTTTTTTTTTTTTTTGCGGTACACGGGCCTCTCACTGTCGCGACCTCTTCCGCTGTGGAGCACAGGCTCCGGACGTGCACGCCCAGCGGCCACGGCCCACGGGCCCAGCCGCTCCGCAGTACATGGGATCCTCCCGGACCGGGGCACGAACCCGCGTCCCCCGCATCGGCAGGCGGACTCCCAACCACTGCACCACCAGGGAAGCCTGATCAGTGATCTTTTGATGTTACTACTACAACTTGCTGAAGGCTCAGATGATGGTTAGCATTTTTAAGCAAGAAAGTGTTTTTTAATTAAACCATGTACATTGTTTTTTTAGACATAATGCTATTGCACACCTAACAGACTACAGTATATTGTAAACAAAACTTTTATATGCACTGGGAAAACAAAGAGTTCATGTTACTCGCTTTATTGTGGTACTTGCTTTACGGCACAGGTCTGGAACCAAACCTGCAATATCTCCGAGGAATGCCTGTATACTTCTGTCTGGCTTCCAGGCTAACCAGGAGTTAGAGGAGAAGGTAACTTTAGGAAAGCTAATCTTAAAGAATAAATCACAGAACTTAGAGAGTAGAGTTGAAAGAATCTGGATTTACTCACCTTATAGACCTAGAAATAACACCAGCTCCACCATTTAGATTTAAGTTTCCTGAGACTTAAGGTACTCATCTGTGGGACTATGTTAAGAGCTACCATGAAGTAATGTATAGACAATGCCCAGCCTACCCCAGAATGCATGACCAGTAAACATTAATTCCTTTCCCACCAGCATGGACTACTCAGTGAACACTCCTGGTACAGAGACTAGCTTTCCAGCTCATCTGCTTGAATAATCTCAGTAAGGATGGGGAAGGTCAAGATCTTCAACAGCAAAGCATGCCAGTATCTCTATCCTGATCACTGGATATCCTGACACACCGCTGAACTCAGCCAATACTTTTCCTTCTAACCCTCAATGAAGAGGTTTACTTTATTTACAGTGGTCACTGACATTCTTCTAACTGCTGTTGCCTTCCAACTCATAATGGATTAAGAGTGAAAGGAAGAAACTGAAGAGCTTTATAACAAAGTTTTAAATTGTGGGAAATATAATTAAAAATATTGCTATTTTAAGTATCTTTAAAAATCCCATTGGAAAATATCACTTGTTATTGACCTAATCAAATCGAGAGTGAAAAAACAGGGCTAAGAGACGACACGGAATCCAGGCCAGACCCTAGTACCTGTTTCATTTATGATCTGAGTAGAACAGTTTTCTTTGTGACCCTTAATTTCCTCAACTAGAAAAGAAAGATAGACAAGCCCAGTTCATCATATAGAGTGCAAAAGCAATTTAAATGAGATGCATGCGAAACTATTTAAAAAAATACTTAAGTTCAAGGTATTATTATTTTCAATGATCATGGTCATTGCTTGTTCCTATTAATATGGAAAATCAAGAGGTAACTGGGGGGTAAAACCTGTCAAGTATCAAGCCACTATTCTTCTTTTTAGATTTATGCACTCAATATTGTGTCAGCAAGCATAAGTTTTTATAAAGCTCAAAAATTTCCCAAATTACTACTGAAGAGATTTCTCTGCAAGTAACAGGAAGTGCAGTAACAAGAAAAAAAAGTTTGAGTAATTTTTCTAAGACTATATTACATAAAGCCCAAGAAATCAAGAAATTTTAGCTTAACACAGACCCAAACTTTCACCCAGACCCCTGTTAGAAAGTTAAGAAACACTGGCAACATCATATCTCAATAAAGCTATAGAAAGAAAGAAAGGGAAGAAAGAAGGGGGGGAGGGAGGGAGGGAGGAAGGAAGAAGGAAAGAGAGAAAGAAAAAAGAAGAAAGAAAGAAAGAAAACAGTGGCAATGACAGTTGGAGAATGCACACATTAAAACACAGCAAAACAGAAACAAAAAACAGTGCTTTCATGTTGGACACAGATCTGGGACAATCAACGTCTTCAGCAAAAAGCAGACAAATACTTGAATCCTATTCTCTAAACCCAATGTGGACTCAAGAGCACTAAAAACTCCAATCCTACTTTGATAGCTTTATTCTTAAAATTTTACATTAGCATTGTGCTGCCTTTCTGGAATCTCCCATTACTCATGTGCCATTCAGTACAGTGTCACTGCCATTTATTTACTGGCTTAGCCCACTGGAAGCTCAATGCACCTTGGAGTCAGAAGACCTAGGTTTAAATTAAATCTCTATCCTGTCACCCGCTAGATAAGTGATTCTGACCGCAATTGGTGGTTATGACTAATGACATTAGCAATGTGAAAGTGCTCCTATATGTAGACGCTTAAATAAGCATCTCCTAAATTCAAACATGACTATTCATGCGAGTCATGCTCGTAGCACTTTAACTGAAACGTCCGGTATTCACTACCAAGACGGCATTACTCTTGGAAAGAGCTGTTTGCCCTACCAGACTATGAATGATACTTTAGGGAATAATAATAATAGTAATAATAAGAGGAACCCATCTTGAGAAAAATTATCTGAAGAGTCTTTTCATCTTTTAAATTGTCTCCACTCTCCTATCTATACAGAAACTAAGAAAAAATATTAAATCCACAGGCATCCTCATTATTTATTTTTTTAATTTTCTTTTTTGCGGTACGCGGGCCTCTCACTGTTGCGGCCTCTCCCGTTGCGGAGCACAGGCTCCGGACGCGCAGGCTCAGCGGCCATGGCTCACGGGCCCAGCCGCTCCGCGGCATGTGGGATCTTCGCAGACCGGGGCACGAACCCACGTTCCCTGCATCGGCAGGCGGACTCTCTACCACTGCGCCACCAGGGAAGCCCGGCATCCTCATTATTTACCTACACTGAGTGAGGATAACTAATTCGGTAAGCCTAAACACAATGGGGGCAACTCCTTCAGAGCTCATTAACTCTCCCCAGCTCTTCCTAGATTCCAAAACAATGGGGAAAGCATTTGGGAAATGGGACACCAAGATGAAACAGAAAAGCCATTCTGGGGTAACTATTAGCAATGCGTGTGGATCCGGCAACCAAGAGAAAAAGGTTTGGGTGATGATTCTGCAAACATAGCACTTATCTTCATGAAGGAGACTTTTAGCTGAAATGGGAAGTAAGGGAGTAGAAAATGTGTACAGTCGGCCCTCTACATCTGAGTCCCGCATGTGCGGATTCAACCAATCGCGGATCTGCACATGCGGGAATCCCGAGAATACCAAGGACAGACTGTGTTGCAAACTATGCTTATGGGGCAAAAAACATATAAGTGGGTTTATAAATGTTAGTGGCTCTACCATCAGATAAAGGATACTACTACTTGAACCTAGAACCAGTGTCTGTGCTCAAAATGAAAGTGGGAAGTTTTCCACAATAAATTTGCAGTTTCGTCTAAGGTTTGTTTGCGGTACGCAGGCCTCTCACCGTTGTGGCCTCTCCCGTTGCAGAGCACAGGCTCCGGGCGCGCAGGCTCAGCGGCCATGGCTCACGGGCCCAGCCGCTCCGTGACATGTGGGATCTTCCCGGACCGGGGCACGAACCCGTGTCCCCTGCATCGGCAGGTGGACTCTCAACCACTGCGCCACCAGGGAAGCCCTAAGGTTTTTTTTGTTTGTTTCCCAAGAAGCCTAGACATTAGCGATGGAACTAATTTGTTCATGGAAAAAAATAAAGTGGTTTCACTGCCTGATGTTCCCTTCCAACACCGGGAGAACCAAGTATAGAAAAAAAATGCCACATGATGAAAGCTTTTAGTTTTCTTA
Source organism: Delphinus delphis (assembly GCF_949987515.2). NCBI lineage: Eukaryota > Metazoa > Chordata > Mammalia > Artiodactyla > Delphinidae > Delphinus > Delphinus delphis. Next base: position 176,096,025 of record NC_082684.1, read on the forward strand.
AGAAGTGATGAAGTTTTTAAAAAAAAAAAAAAACACAGATGTTGGGTTTACATAAATAATCAACTGAAACATTTTTCTACTATATAATTTTCTTGTCGAGCATATAATATGCTTTTCTTTTTCCTGGAAATTCAATGTCAGAACTGTATGACGATGACTGTTTTCCAACAGATAACTGGATAATTCTGGGGTCAGAATAAGAATATAAACATATATACACATACACACACACACACACACACACACACACACACACACATATATCTACATATCACATATATCTTACTTAAAAGTCTTATGTCAGATTCATTTTTAGGTATGGGAAGGAAACAGTTTAACATTGCTTGAAATAAGTTCCTTATACTTGAGGTCACGGTCTATCAGTTTTTCTAGGAATGTAGGTTCTTAGCCTTATTCTTAGAGCTTTTGGACTTAAAATCCAACAGATTAAAAATCGCAGCTCTTCAAAAAAGAAAGCATGTTTACCTCCGAATTTTCAAGCATGGAATTTTCCCCTCATGGCACAGAGTTCGGGAACAGAGGACTGTCTTTCCACTTACAGTCGTATTAAGAGCCACATCTGAAACCGGACATACAGACACAACCCTGAAGCAGACCATCCTCGTCCAAGTTTCTTCTTGAGCCCCAGAGTGATCCATCCTGAAAGGCCACCCTGGGTCCCCACAAGCTGGTCCAGTTTTCCTTTCAAGCCTCTTTTTCTCCAAGAATCATAGGTTTCACCAACCTGCCCGGCCACGGTATCCTTAAAATCACAACTGGGATTTATCAGAAATACAGACGCTTGATCCTTGAAAGCCACTGAAGATAAGAGCAGTGTCGTCTACACCACGCTAGGTGTGAAGATGAGACTTGAGGGCTCACACACAGATATGCTTCTGATGGTGGGAAGTCCCTCTTCCCTTCAACAGGCCTGAAATAGAAGCACTTTCCTCCCCCAGACACGGTTGAGAACAGCAAGGCGGACACCAGAGGCTGCTGGCTGCGACACACAGCACCACAAAAAGAGGCAGAGCGCTGTGGAGTACAGTCCCTCCCGGGCGACAATGAGCCTGGCAGCCAGTTTCTGCAAAGCTTGGCAGAGGGGAAAAGGAAGGCTCTTTAGAAATACAGTTGGCGAAACACTGAGTATAAAGGACACTCTGAGAAAATGCATAATTGCAGACTCAGAGTCACTGTCTCGACCAGTACATCCTTTACGGGACAGCGGAGGAAGTCTAGACCCCCACTGGACATCCTGTAACCGCATGGCTCTCCAGGCTTTCTTCTTCCTTCGTTACATGCAGCGGTGCAGATGGACACAGAAGGAAAAGTAAACCTACAAGACGTTGACCTGGTGTCTCCTTGACTGCATAAAGTTTATGACTTGGGATCTGAATTCAAACCCAGACCTGACTACTTACTGTCTTCTCTCATTTGAGGTACTTCCTCTATCAAGGCTTCAGCTCAGAGAGGGTGCTGATTAAAAGACGCCCAGCACGTCCAGCCCGAGGCATAGAGCCCGAGGCACGGTCCCAGCCTCAATGCTGCATCGCCACGCCCACCACTGCATCCTGCGTGCCCGTCACACCTGGAATGTACTTCCGTCTCACCTACAACACGTTCCCGTGGTGGCAAAGCCATCTCCGACTGTAAGCCCCACGAGGGCAGGATTCCCTCTGTATTCTCAATGCCAAGCCCGCACACACGTGCACACACACGTGCTTAACAGACGTTTGCTGACCAAACCAATGAATGAATCAACAGTCTGACTGATCACTTTCATATCTTGTTTTCTATATAATCCCAATTTAAAAAACCTTTCCCCAGGTGTTGTTACAGACAGATTACTAGATTGCGTGAACTGAACCCGATGCCCACATCAAGATTCTGCTGGACGCCGATTACAGAACATTTGTTGAAACAAAGATCCCTTGGTCTGGGTGAGTCTATAGGAACATAAGCTCCTATTCCGATGCTCTAAGCAGACTCCCCTATCTACCAGGGCAGAAAAATGGGCTCCCTTTTAATTGGGAAGGTCTAGAAGCAAACTCCATTTTGGCACAGGCAAGCATCCTTTCCCTTTGTTTTACAGAATTAAAAAAAAAAAAAAAAAAAAAAGGAGAGCAAGGTGCAAGGGCTCCAGGGCTCATGGGGAACACCACCTAGCAGGGGCTACACCCCAGACACTCTCCCTGCAGCCCTGGCTCAAGGCATCCTTCCCCACTGCTTCCCAACAGCCAACCCGTTCCATCGTGACCCTGAGGATACCCCTCCATGTTCGTAGCTTTGGAGAGAAAAATAAAGAGTCCCAAATCAGGGTGAATCCGTAAGGATCTCCCCAGACCTCCTCTCCAGCATATTTTCATGGACGAGGGATCACCGCTAGGAAATACCCCCCATGAGCCTCTGGAACGGCACAGACTTGAGATGACCAATCATTCAGAACTTACACACAAGCCAGACCGGCCACACAGTACAAACGCAACTTCCTTTCAAGATCTTTCAGAAATATAATTTGAAGGGGTGGGGGGAGGCGGGGGAGAGCACGTGCTAATTCTGCTCTGTGTACGTACAATTTCCATTTGCAAGGAAGAGGTTATCCAAAAACAAGCTCATGTTCCAGTGACCTTCACGGCACTGCCACGTGAAAGGGGAGCCAAAATAAATCCCAAAGCCATTACCCCCAAGTTCAACCCTTTGAAATGCCCTGACTTGACCAGTTTCAAGACTGGTGTTTCCAAGTTTCAATTCCAAGAACCCCCTTTTTTTTTTTTTTTACAAATATCTAAATAAAAACTGTGATAGCGTATATGATGTATGTCACGATTATACCCAATGCAGGCGACAGCCAAGCAGGATTGGCCTGGGACAAAGACAGAAGGGCCTGCAAAATGTGGGTCTGAAAAAATACAGGAGAAAGAATCTACTTCTCAGGCAGCACAGTCAAAGAAGGGGAGGAAGGACTGTCTATTTGAAAGGGACTAAGAAAGTAAATCTTAACAGTGCTCAGCACAAGGAAAAAAATGTGTCACTATGTGTGGTGACAGACGTTACCTAGGCTTACTGTGATCATTTCGTGATACACACAAGTACTGAATCGTTAGGTTGTAGGACTGAAGCTAGTATGTCAACTACATCTCAGTAAAAAGAATTAAAAGGGTTAAAAAGGGGTGGGTCGGGGAGGGGAGGCAGGACAGGAACAAAGCCACGTACACACTGGAGGCCTGGGGAAGCGCACACACAAAGGGGCAGCAGGGAGCCCAGAGGAGGGGCTGCGACAGGGCAGCAGAATCAGCGGGAGGAAAAGCCGACAGGAGTCAGCAGCAAGGACAGCAAGGGGGAAAGTCACCCCGTGTCAAAGGGCAGGCTGGCTAGTGGGGGGAAGCAATTAAACACCAATGACAGATGGAGATAAGGGCATCCCAGGCAAGGCCGGCGTCCCGAAGACACCTGACACCGAGACTGCGCGGCAACAGACCGGCAGCAGAGGAGGGGCAGGCGTCAAAGAGGAAACACAGGGTCCCAGGAGGAGCGGAATGCTGCCTAAGTTTGGGGGTGCTGTTGGAGGCATATGGGGAGCAAAACCGTGGCTGCACGGGGCACCCGGGGGAGGCCTGGGCCCGGGAGGGGCCTCACGGCTGCAGCCCCAAAGCGCATCGGCTTCGTCCTCCTGCAGGGAAGGGGCTGCCGCTTCCAGCCTCTAAGCAGCAGGATACTGAAGGCGTTACCTGGTCCCCACGACCACGAGAGCCAGCGCACTTCCCAGCGCCCCCCTGTGAAAAGGAGGACGCGGTAACTCTGACCATCCGTGAACACCTGACATCCATCAAGAACTGTGTAGCGTCCAGAGCATCAAACGGGGAGAAGTACTTCGATGCAGTTAACGTGAAGTCTCCTTCTGAAAGGAGCTGAGCCGGCTGGAGAAGGACAGCAGGTCCAGTTACCATGCTGGGCCTCTGCGTGTCTGCAGGTGTGTGCACAGGTGTGCACGTGTGTGATGGGAAGGAGGGATGAACGTGTCAGAAAGCTGGATGGACCTAGAGCTCATCCATCAGACTGAGTGACGTAAGTCAGACACAGACAAATATCATATGATATCACTTAAGTGTGGAATCGAAAAACATGGTATCAATGTACTTATTTACAGAACAGAAACAGACTCACAGATATAGAAGACAAACTTATGGTTCCCAAAGGGGAAGGGGAGGAGGGATAAGTTAGGAATCTGGGGTGAACAGATATACACTGCTATAGATAAAACAGGTAAACAGCAAGGTCCTACTGTAGAGCACAGGGAACTCTACTCAACACCTTGTAATAACCTATAATGGAAAATAAGCTGAAAAACAATAGGTTTATATCTATCTATATCTGTATCTATAGAGATATATATAAAACTAAACCACTCTGCTGCACTCCTGAAACTAACACAACACTGTAAATCAACTACAATTCAATTTAAAAAATAAAGGGGGAAAAAAAAAGAAAGCTGGCAGCTGTGCTCGAAAGCCAAGACTCGAAAACAGAACGTGATGAATAAACGATTATAACGTGCAGAGAAGTGTAATAAGGAAGAGAGTCATCCCAGGGAAAGAACCCAGCGAGGACCGGTGCAGTCGGCGCAAGTACAGCGAAGTCTCCAGAAGGACCTCGAGGACTCATCCTCTAGTTTTGAGCAGGCTGACCCTTCCAAGACTTGGCCAGTGAGGGCGCTGAGTTCTGAGGCAGGACCTTGTGATTCCAGTCCTATAGCCCAGGCAGGGTTCTCAACAGCAGGCAGAGCCTGTTTCCCCTGCTGTACAACACACCCCACCCACTCCCGCCCCCGGTCATCAGCCCTGAGAACCAAACAGAGTTCCCCAGAGTCTCAAAAGAAAACGGCAGCTAAACCAACCGAAGGCCAAAACGTGGTCAAAAACCTAAGATTCCTAAGCAAGAGGGATGGAGTAAAAGATATGCGAATGTGTCCATGGCGCCCAGAAGGGGATTAAAGGGCTTAGAATGGTGGGTCTAACTCAGCAACTCTGGGTCGCTGGGTGAGCTGAAGCCACAGCCGTTTCCAGCACAAGAGCCCCTAAGAGTGAGACGAGCATCGGCGTCTGAGGCTTTTGCCCGTGTCCGAGTGATCGGGGTTTACTTTAGAACCTCTTCTAGAACAAAGGAACTGAAGCTGACTCAGTCCCTGTAAGGGGCTAGATTTACGCTTGTGGCTGCTAGAGGCCATTCATTCACAGGAACTAGGAGGCAAGACGCTTTCGAGGGCTGGGCAGGAGTCGGGGCCAGGGGGGCGCAGGTAGAGACAGGTGTGTCTACACGCACAGGCAAGGCCTTCTCTCGTTAGTACACGTACTCAACATCTGATCAACCCTATAATGCTGCTTCTGTCTTCCTGTACCCAGACACTCCTCCTCGGCTTTATTTGAGCAGACGTGGTGACAACACCGATGCGATTACACAAAGAGCTGCCTGAAGAGGCACTTTCACACAAAAAAGACGCTGCCTCTATCACAGCCCAACAGCAGTACTTGTTTGCGTCTGCTGTTTCTGAGCTCTGAGTCCTCCAGGGCTGGGCCCAAGCCCTTGTTCACCTTCAGGCCCGCTGCCATGTGGACGCTCAACCTAAGATTTGCTGAAGTAAACCACCCAGCCAAATCATCTCCGATAAGTAACAGTAACAACTTCTTGGAAACGCCAGTTTCCTCACGGATAAGGTAAGGGGCGTGGGCAAAGCACCTCCTGGCTCTAACGAATGCAAAATACCCTAATCTTCTGAAAACAAAAGAGCACTGTCTGGACACACATCGTAACTTTTACACATTTCAGGCAACAGAAAAATGTATGTGATTAACCTTGATGGATACGGCAATTAAAAAAAACACATTTAGTTTCAATATGAGACCCGTTCCTTTGTTAGTCAATGAAATAGAAAAGCGACCTAGGTTTTAAGTAGGGAAAAACTATATACACATTGGTCATCCTGAAAAAACTGTATTGGGAACAAAATGTTAATTCTGACATTTCCTTTTAAACCTTCTCCCCTGAGAGGCTCTATCGGGAATAACATTGACGTAACAGAAACAAACAAGACTCTTTACGGTGGCTACAGTTTAACAACGGCATCTGCGGATGGTTACCTTCCTCGGGGACTCTGCTCAAAAGCAGAGAACGGAGGCACAGTTGTCCCAGCAGCTGGCAAGTTCTCCCCCATATGCGGAGAAGTTGTGGAACAGCTGGGGAATGCAAGATGCTTTTGAACACGCTGCTATGTGATCCAAAATAACGCTGTCTGTTCATCTTCCCGACAATGGTAGCGACAGCCCAGCGCAGGTCTGGCGCATGCCCTACAGCTGCTTCTTTCTTCCGCCCTGGAAACTCAACAAGTAGCTACAAATGAAGCGAGATGCACAAAAGGGGAGAAACCCTGCCGCTAACCCTTTATGTGCCGTCCCCTGCTTACACGGCAGATCGCTTTGCCATGTGGGAGGACGCCGCATTTCGAACCCAAATGGAAAATCTACGTTTAGCTTTCAAGGGCAAGGCCTCCCTGGACTCCATGCCATGCCCATCCTGGTGACAACGTTCACGATCGGGTGGCGTTTAACAACATTATAAGGTCTCCAGTGCTGTCGCCCTGGGTGATTATTTAAAAGATAAATGCAAAATCGAGAACTAGGAAATAGCAACGTCCAGGGGTCTTTCATCAACAACTTGACATAGTATATTTTAAAACAACTGTTTCTCCACTTGTTGCTAAACTGAAAAGCTTCCGAGATCTTTTAACATATGAAATAGCTATCCTGCTTGTTAGCTGCTTCTGCAGCTTAACTGGACATAACCAGACCTCTCTATGTCACCTTCCAAATGTTAGTTTGGCAATTTTCAGATCATACATAGGTCACCATATTTGAGCAAACAGTTCTGAAATGTTATCTCAAACTCTCCTCCCTCCTCTGTCCATTTCGTGGCCCATCTTTAAACAGACTCCAGGCAATCTTCTGTTTTCCAAGTAATGGTCCCACTTGCCAAGTCGGGCCAGCACAATTTTCACAGACGCAGATATTCTCTTTAGTGTTGTCAATGGCTAGCGAACGAACAAAGAGAAGACCTGCTTCCTTTTCTCCAGCTTGTTTGGTTTTGAGCTTGCTTTTTTAAGTCTTGTCATCGTGGCTATTAGGATACTGGCTTCAAATTTAAAGGAAAGAGAAATAGCTGGAGGGCTGGCCGCAAAATTACACAGTGGTAACACTAGGAGGAAAGCCCGATGGTTCCGGAGCCCCTTGTAAATTCCCTGGGCAACGAGACAAAGTTCTCCATCACTACCACCCCGCCTCCCACCACACACGGACACACAGCACTTGCTGACAAGAAGAAGAATCGCTAAGCGCCTCACACCTTGCTGTATGAACCAAGAAGATGAAGTTCAACTATCAACTATTTTGCCTCTCTAGATGAGGGAAGGGAAGAAAGAAAGAGTCTGTTCTTGGACATCATCATTATTAGTTAACACTCGTTGGGCGGCTACGACCTCCTAGGCTCTGCGCTACTAAGTACCTTGTATGAATGACCAAATTTAAGCCTTGCAGCTTGAAACCAGGTGGTGCTGTGACTATTCCTGCCCTAAAAGAGCAAAGTGAAGCTCAGAGAAGCTGAGCAACTTGCCCAACGCTACAGACCTATGAACGGTGGAGGCGGCATTCGAAGCCTGCCCTTAGTCATCATGCCTCACTGTCTCCACAACTGGCCCTGCACTAGGACATTCTGAGTCAGAACTGTCATTCCAGGGTTCCAAACAACATCTTTCTTTAAGGCAATACACTTTCAGTACATTCAAGACAACACCACCGCCCCATATTATAAACTTGAGCTCAATAATGCCTAAAGATGTGGAGATGATCTCAGATGTCTAAGAGGAATTTTAGAGTCATAACCCATCAGACAGTTAATGAAGGCTGGCTGCATTTCCAAGGCATTTGAAATACACATTCAGCGTGGTGGCAAAGTCACAGAGCTTAGACAGGGTAGGCACTGCGGCTCCTTTCTGCAGGGAAGGCCCACAGAGCTCCTAGCTACAGAGACCTCCTGACCCCAGGCCCACCTGCCTGATGAGACACCACACAAAGCAAAGGACAGCTGTTTCTGACTCTCTCTGGGGCTGTCAGATAATTCTAAGCGGTTTACTTGTCTTCACTATACCTTAAGCTTTAAACTAAGAGTTGGGGGACTTCCCTGGTGGCCTAGTGGCTAGGATTCTGGGCTTTCACTGCCATGGCCCAGGTTCAATCCCTGGTTGGGGAACCGAGATGCCACAAGCTGGGCAGCACGGGCAAAATAAATAAATAACTAAAAAGAAATAAACTAAGAGTTGGTTTAGCTGAGGCCTTGAGCCACAGAAAAGTCAGCCACAGGTGGAAGGTCAATCTAACCCTAATAACGAACATGATCAAACCGAACCTGGGTTTACAGCCTGCACCCTGACTCTTCAATCAGCAAAACCCGTAACAACTTTTCAGGAACGTCCTTTGGCATAAAACTGGGATGAGCAAACCTTACCCTTTGGGGCAGGAGAGACTCTTGGGCCCAGAAACCTCTTTAAGCCTGTCTCCCCACCTGTGAAATAGAAATCACCGCTCTGGAGGAGGCTGGGAGGTTTCAAAGCGAACGGTGAAGCGCTTTCCCAAGTGGACACAAGATTCTCTCAACAGAAGGCCTTTCCCTACTTCAGAAGGGAGTGGCGTCAGATAAGATAAGAAAACGTGAATTCTATCCACGGATTACCGAGGGATCAGGTTTCACACCAGACCAGAGCGCCCCAGGTTTCTCTCGGGCAGCACCTCCTCTGGGTCCAGCTCCCGCGAAATGTCTGTCGCGCAGGGGAGATGGTGCCCCTGCCATTCCAATGATAGACTCGTGCCTAAGTCTGGGGTTTGCATAACCTCGGGGGAGGGGGAGCGGGGAGGACAGGAGCTCTCTCCTCTCTCGCCGCGGTCCTCTCCCCTTCTGCGGAAATTCCAATGGCAACAAACTGTCAAGGCTGCACCGGAGCTGTACTGCCGAGGCCAGGAGCGCTTAACCCCGCACCTGACCCAGACTGCGGCCTGGACTGGAGTCGCCGGGCCGCTAACTCACAGGAATGCAACCACCGCCTTCTGGAGGTCCCCTCTGGGCGCCCGGGGCCGCCGCTGTCACCCCAGGACTAAGCCCCTCCCTTCCGGGAGCCCGCGGGGAGGGGCGTGGCCCGGCGGTCCGGCTGGGCGCGCGGCGCTGGGACCGTGCGCCCGCGGGGGCCCTGGGGCCCGGGCGGTGGGGAGGGCAGGCCGGCAGTGTCGCGGTTCTACGCACACGCGTGTCGCTCCCCGGGCCGCCCCTCCCCCGCCCCTCCTGCCCGCCTAACCGGCCGCCCCGCTAACTTCCCGAAACTCCGCGGAGGGAAATCCTGAGACAGCCGGTACCTCCGGACGGCGCGCGCCGGGGACGGAAGTGGGTGGGGGCGGCGGCCGCGCCGCGCCTTTGTTGCTGCGCCGGGACCCCGCGGGCCCACGGGAGCGCCCCATCGCGGCGGCCCGGGGATCGGTCGCCCCTCCCAGTTCGCCGACCCCGGCAGGACCGCCCGGAGCCCGAGCCTAACTGACCCCTCCTCCGGCCCCCGGAGGAGGGCGCGCCGCAGCGCGTCCTAGTGTCTGCCAGCCGGAGCCCGGCGAGGCCGATGCCCGCCCTCGGCCACCGCGCCAAGGGACGCTCCTCACCTTCTTTCCGAGCTTTCCCCAGGCCTCCGGGGGCACAATCGCCGCTCCCCGCCCCACAGCAGCTGGGCAGCCCCGACTCTCGACAGCGCCACGGCCACTCCCTGACTCCCTGCACAGAGTGAGGACCGGGTCCCCCTCCCGGGAGGATTCACCGCTCCTCACCTGGAGCCTCGCTCGAGTCCCCTCCCCTCCGCCGATCCGCGCGACGACCAGGAGCGGGCGCCCTCTGCCGGGCCTCCCGGCCGGAGCTCCCCAGGCCGGAGTGGGTCGGGAACATGGAGCCCGGCCGAGCGCGGGGAAACCCGCGGCCACCCCTCGGGAGCAGGGGCCATTGCGCCGGGACCGTCCCGGGCCGCCAAGCCCGGGCTGGGCCCGACCTCGGGCCAAGAGGACCAGAGCTGTCCCTGAACCCCGGGGCCACGGCGCGCCCGGAGTCACCACCCCACTCGCGGGCCGGCGGGTCCAGCCCTGCCCCCGGGAGGCGTCCCCAGGAACCCGCCATCAATCGCGTGCGCACGGAAAGTCAGTTTAAAAGCCCCGGAAAGTCAGTTTCACTGTGTGAAAACAAAGTTTGGGTCCTCGTTCCCAGTAGCCCTCCTCCGCCCGAATTAAAGGGACGGAGGGGAGGGCGGAGGCCTGTCACAACCCCCGGGTCCTAGGACTTGGAAGACGCCTGGGGCGAGCTTCAGAGACAGTCGCAGCCCGGGTGGAGCCCAAGGTCGGCCGGCGCGTTGCCCCCCAGCCGGGGGGTGTGGCTGGCCCATGACTCGCTCTTTCGCCCGGGTAAACACACTTCCAGCAGGTGAGCCTACCCGCCCCCGCCTCTGCCCTGCGCCAGGTCCTGGGTGCAAGTGTGGAGGGGGACCAGGGGGAGCCGAGAGGACACCCAGGCGCGATGGGCCGCGTCCCCCGCCGAGCGCGTCCACGCGCGCGCCCCGCCTCCCCGCACTCACCTAGCCCGCGGGCTCGCCCACCTGCCGGCCGGCAGCCGGCGCACAGCTCCCCGCGGCGACGACGGTGGCGGGGGGCGCACGCTGGTCCCTGCGCGAGCTGGCTGTCGGCGAGGGAACCGGGAGAGTCTGTCCGGCGCCCCGGCGCCGCAGCTGCCCGAGCAGACAAGTTGCGAGGCGGCTCAGGGCCGAGCGGGCGCCTCCGTCCCCGAGTGCGGGCGCGCGAGTCCCGGCGCAGCGGGCGGGCGCCGGGTAGTAGTTGTAGGGCCCCCGGGTGTCGGCCGCCGGGCGTTCTGAGTGGCTCGGACCGCGAGCCAGGCTGGAGGGGCCGGCGCGACCCACCCCCTCGGCACGCGCACGCGCCGGCCCGGGGACGCGCACGCGCGCGCGCCCGGCGGCTCCGGGGCCCCGGGGCTCGCCGCGCTACCCGCGCTACCCGCGCTGCCCGCGCTCCAGTCCCGCGTGTTGCCCGAGGGGCGCCGCTGACCTTAGAGACCCCGAGCAGGCGCCCTGAGTGTCCAGCAGATGCAGGGATAAAAGCGTCCGACGTGTGCGAAGGTTGTAGCCGCAGTTGTCAGGGAGACCGTCCTGGTTGTCAGGGGGACCGTCCTGGCCCCGCGGCTCACAACTGTGAAAAAGTCACGTCACCCTCCGACCTGGCCGTCTTGACGGGGGACCAACCCCTCTCTCCGTGGTTCTCACACTTCACACTTCGGCGGATCAGAATCGCCCGCCCACCTGAGCCTAGTCAGGACACAGAGCGCTAGCTCCTCCCCACTTTCTCATTCTTTACATCTGCCAGGTGAGGCCAGGCAGCTGTGCAGACTAAACAGCTGAGGTGCGTGAAGTGCTTGGTAATCTGCAAAGCAGTGGCTAAATCTAAACTTGCGAAATCCACCCGTGCTACTTGTCTGTTTCACTAGCAGGTGTTCCCATTTAATCTCCCTCCAATCCCTGCTTCTTTTCCTCTGAGTGTTAAGACTTACTTTCCTGCTAGGAGGCAGCAAGCTTAGGCATGGCAGCCCCCATGGGAGGAGAGAAAGGCGAGCGCGTCAGCTTCCTAGGGCCGCCATCACAAACTACCAGACGCTGCGGCCTAGACCACAGAAGCTTCTTTTCTCACGGATCTGGAGGCTGGAAGTCCAAGATGGAGGCGTCTGTCAGGAGGGTTGGTTTCTTCCAAGGCCTCTCTCTCCTTGCCTCGCGGGTGGCTGCCTTCTCTGTCTTGGCCTGGGCTCTCCTATGTGTCTGTGTCTAATGTTCTCTTTTAAAGACACCAGTCACACTGGATGACAGCCTACCCATAAGCCCTCATTTTAACTCAGTTACCTCTTTACAGACCCTCTCTCCAAATACAGGCACATTCGGAGGTACTAGGAGTTAGTGCTTCAACAGATGAACTTGGGGGGTCGGGGGGGGGGGGTGCGGCAGGGCCTGGGGACGCAGCTCAACCCATAACAAACAGGGAGCGCCACTGCCCCGAAGGTCCTGGCACAGAATTTGAGCGTCAGCCTTCCCTCCTCCCTACTTATCCCTGTACCCTCCCCGTAGGCTGGCCTGTGTGTGGACTGACGCACACTGAAAGGCTGAGATTCAAAGCTGGAAGGACTGAAAATCCAGTAACAAAACGGCCCTCTTAGCTCAGGGTCCTGGGAAATACGATCAGGACAACACTGCAGTGTGTGAAATGGATATTGGAGAATGTATCAGCAATTTGGAACCCTGACCCAGCAGATATTTCAGAACCAGCCCATTACAGTTTGTTAATGCCTAAGTACAGAGTCACCCTTACCTTCGTCCTGCCTTTGTTGGAGCCATGCCATCTCCAGAAGCCTCCTGAACGAGGGACTGTTGAATAAACGCAGTAAAGACGCTTCCCTCCTCCTAGCTCCCTGGGAGAACTCTGGCAGCATCGAAGCTAGGAAAGGCAGGTGGAAGCAAAGACAAGGGCGATTTGCACGGATCCCAGGCTCACCAGACCCAGCTGATCCTCAGCAAGTCAGCAATAACCCTGAATTTGGGGCCTTCCCAGAGCCTCATTCCCAATCCTCTGCTGGTCCCAGCTTTGCTGTGTGGCTTCATCTAACACCAGGCTAGACCGCTCCCCAATCTCCAAATCCAAGTGGCTATTGGATCGGCTTGGGCACTCCAAAGTCGGTGTGTCCATCATTGAACCCTTTCCCCAGACTTTGTCTCCCTGCCTGCACCCTCGATCTGAGCGGATGGCCCAGACGCACATCCGAGACAGGACCTGCTTCAAGCCACCCGCTACTGTGTCCTTGATGCCTCACAGAGGCCTCCCCGCTTACCCATTCCCACCGCCGTTGCCCCAGCCAAGGCCCTTCGTACAGTTTCTCCTCTGGTTTTCGACACCGGCCCCCCAGATAGACCCGCTGCCCCAGCCTGCCTCTGGCCAGCATCACCCACGCTGCTCCTTTAGGGATCTTTCAAAGCCAGAAACCTCGTTATCCTGTGCCCTTCTTAAAACCTCTCAGTGGATTTCCTTTATGTTTCGGGAGAAAATTCAAGCGCCTTTGCTCCCCTCCTCTGGAGGCTCATCTCTGACCATTTCCCACCTGTTTCCTTCGCTGGCGCGACAGAGACCACTCACAATGCCTGCAGACTCGAGAGGGCTCCTGCCCTCAGAGCACAAACCCCTAGGACTCTCTTGGTCTAAGGAGACGGTGTCACTCCTCTTCCAGCGTCCTCCAGAGAGCCACCAGGTCTGGGAAGCCCACCCACTCCTTCCTGAATTGGGGGGGGGTCCCCACAGCACCCCAGGTGCATCTCGGTTGTAGCAGAACATTGGCCATGATTCCTGGATCACCCTTCTGCAACCAAGAGGTCCTGGACAACAGGATCCTTATCCATTTTTGTAAGCCGAAGTCTAGGCTGCACTGAATGCTCAAAAAAAAAAAAAAAAAGTTTGCTTTAAGGAATGAATTAATTCTTAGAAATTCAGAGGATTTAGTCAAATGTGGCATCTGTTAGCAAGTCCCTTATTTGGAGCAAGCTTCACTTTTTCTGACAATACTTGTGAACACTCTCCCTTAAGTCACTTCCTGTTTGAATTATAGGTTCATCCTTTAGAATCGCTAATTAACTTCTATGCTTCCTAAATACCCAGGGTGCCTCTGGGGTTTTCAAGCTGCTGGTCACGGAATCAGTTTTATGGGTAGAGATGAGCATTTTTTTTTAATGAAACAGAATTAGAATTAAACACATGCATCCTGCCTAGTAAGAGTTAGTGTTGTTTTCATAAAACTTTTGTTAACTATAATTCTGAATGGTGTGTGTGTGTGTGTGTGTGTGTGTGTGTGTGTGTGTGTACAAGGTTGCTGTGTCGTCCAATTTATCCCTTCCTGTGGGTAATGGTTAAAAGCTGGGGCAACGCTATCTTACAGAGGGCTGGAGTTGTGCTCTCACCAGATGACATATTTTTAGAGACACTGGAAAAGGGGGTCATTAAGCAGAGAACATTTTCTGGAAAGAAATTCTGAGCCAGACTTTTAATCAAGGAATTGGCCAAGTGGAGAGTAAAACACAGGACTCCCTCTGGCACACAGTAGGTGCCCCCTAAGTGCTTGGATTGCCTGGTCTATTCATGGAGATGTGTGCGGGAAGTTCTCTTGGCTGGAATCTGTCAAGGAGTAATAAGAAATGAGATCAGTGACACAGAGCAGAGGAAGGAGGCCTGGGTTGTGGCCAGACCTTGCCCTGAGGTTTCACGAACAGGAGGTGGAGTGACATGGGATTTCCTAACCCGGCTTCCATCACGAACGTTCCAAGATCAAATGTTACGAAGCAAACCTTTGCTGAAATAAAAATACCACTTTCCCTGGGTTAGAGTGGGAGATGTAAGTGCTCAAGGCAATGAATTCAGATGAGAAGCTGTATTTTCTCATCTCTGACCGTCAACTCGTCTGGAAAGCCTGTGGGGAGAAGGGCCTAAATGAGACAGGATTATGAAATGAGGAGAAGTAACAGGTGGCCCTTATAAAACTATAACCTTGAGAGATCTGCCAAGTATTTCCATCCATATTAGACGCCTTTAACTGAGAAACCGAGACCCAGCCCACAACTATTCGGAAGGCAAGGTCCTCACTCCCTAAAGTTTAGAAGCTGCAAAAGAAGGTTGCCGTGTAAATAAAGAACACGTATTATTGCTACTATGTTTTTTCATTGCTTAAGTCGTTCTGATTTGGGCGGATGAGAAGAATAAAAACTTGGACCGGGGGGATAGAGATAAGATTTTGGGAGGGTTGTTAACTTTAAAAAAAAATGTTAGACTTTTTTATTTTATGGCGGTAACACTGGTTTATAACATTATATAAGGTTCATGAACCCAATATTCTATTTCAATTTCAATATACCTTACAGCGTGCTCACCACCAGAAATTTAGTTTCCATCCATCACCGTAGAGCTGATCCCCTTTACCTATTTTACTCTTCCTCTTACCCCTTCCCCTCTGTTCTCTGTATCTACATGTGTGTTTTTGTTTGGTTTGTCCACTTATTTTGTTTTGTTTGTTTTTTATATTCCACATGAGTGAAATCATACAGTATTTAGACAAGATTTTTAAAAAGAGAAACAAATAGGGTGGACCAGAGATAGCCAAAATTATAATGAAAAAGAAATTCTAGAAGACAATTTCTCTGTTCTCTTGCTTCTAAGTAGAAATACACTTGGCCATGAATATTATAGAATTATATTTTAAATTTGAAAGATGGACAAAATCTGAAAGAAATCAGACTGTCACAAGCATGAGTTTTAATAAAACTTTAAAATGGGTTCCAGATTCTTCTTTCAGCTTTTGAAAACACACACACACAACAGGATGGGTTGGCCAAAAAAATGTGGTTTCAGAAAATTCCTGGGGACTGAAATATTCTTTGATATTATTTATAACACTAGCCATGTCTCAACCACCTAAACTACCTAGATGGGTGTTAGTTGAATTTTCCCCCTAAACACAGAGAAGAATCTTTGACCATATTTCACCCTCCACTCCCAATTTTGTGTAATTATACAAGTAATAAACCCTTCTTTAATATCTTGAAAATTAGCAGTAGTTTGGGTACCAACAGGAGTATATAAATGAAGGTACTGATAAAAATTGAAAATATAGGTGGGACAGAACTAACTTAGCAGAAGTTTCTCATCTCCTTCAAAGGACCTGCTGAAAGAGGCTACGTAGTTACTTCCTTGATGCTGCTGTCTCTTTTGGAACTGCCAACTTTTTTTGGCTATGCAAATTGGTAGTAAATCTTCATTCTTTGTGTAGCTGATTTCTGCCCACTCACTACTTCACCTGTCACTTCCTCCTTTCGGCCTCCTGTTGGCTGTGGTCCATTTTCTAGTTTATTTACCTGCTTCTCCATCCTCTGAGGGTTGCAGAGCTAGCCTGCTTGGGTTCAAAGCTGTGTTACTTTGGGCCAGTTATTTAACCTCTCTGTTCCTCAGTTTCCTTATCGATAAACTGGGGGTAATAGTCCTCCTGTCCTGAGGACTTTTATAAAGAATTTAGAGAAAAAAAAAAAGAGAGAGAAAAAAAAAAAAAAGAATTTAGAGCATGCAACTGACAAGTTAATATCCAAAATATATAAACAGCTCATACAAGTCAATATCAAAAATCAAATAACCCAATCAAAAAATGGGTAGAAGACCTAAATAGACATCTCCACAAAGAAAACATACAGATGGCCAACAGGCACACTCAAAGATGCTCAGCATTGCTAATTATTAGAAAAATGCAAGTCAAAACCACAAGTTAGGGCTTCCCTGGTGGTGCAGTGCTTAAGAATCTGCCTGCCAATGCAGGGGACACAGGTTTGAGCCCCGGTCCGGGAAGATCCCACGTGCCACAGAGCACCTAAGCCTGTGCACCACAGCCCGTGAGCCACAACTACTGAAGCCTGCCTGCCTAGAGCCCGTGCTTCACAACAAGAGACGCCACTGCAATGAGAAGCCTGTGCACCGCAACGAAGAGCAGCCCCCACTCGCTGCAACTAGAGAAAGCCTGCACACAGCAATGAAGACCCAACACAGCCAAAAATAAATAAAAAAAAATAAAATAATTTTTAAAAAGCTTTAAAAAATCCCCACAAGTTATCACATCACACTGGTCAGAATGTTTATCATCAATATGTCTACAAATAACAAATGCTGGAGAGGGTGTGGAGAAAGGGGAACCCTCTTGCACTGTTGGTGGGAATGTAAATTGGTGCAGCCACTATGGAGAACAGGATGGAGGTTCCTTAAAAAACTAAACATAGAGCCACCATATGATCCTGCAATCCCATTCCTGGGTATATATCCAGAAAAGACAAAAACTGTAATTTGAAAAGATACATGCACCCAATGTTCATAGCTGCACTATTTACAGTAGCCAAGACATGCAAGCAACGTAAGTGTCCATTAACAGATGAATGGATAAAGAAGATGTGTACATATATGTATACACACACACAATGGAATACTACTCAGCCATAAAAGAATGAAATAATGCCATTGGCAGCAACATGGATGGACCTAGAGATTATCATACTAAGGGAAGTAAGTCAGACAGAGAAAGACAAATATTATATGAAATCACTTATATGTAGAATCTAAAAAATAATACAAATGAATCTATATACAAAACATAAACAGACTCACAAACATAGAAAGCAAACTTAACGGTTACCAGAGGTAAAGGAGGGGGGATAAATTAGGAGTATGGGATTAAAGATACGAACTACTGTACATAAAGTAGATAAGCAACAAGGATTCACTATATAGAATAGGGAACTATATTCAATAGCTTTGAATGACCTATAATGGAAAATAATCTGAAAAAATATATATATAACTGAATCACTTTGCTGTACACCCAAAACTAATACAACACTGTAAATCAGCTATATCTCAACTTAAAAAAAATGCTCATACTATGTGACCCGGAAATTCCAGTGAGAAAAACAAAATTTAGGATAATCCCTCGAACATGGTAAGTGGTTAGTAAACAGTGACTGTTGTTCTTAGTTATTGTACATGGAAACTTCACCCATCGTTCTCTCAGTTAATTATTTGCACGAGAACCACTCTGGACGTTGTCAATGTCAGTAGTCTGGATACTAGGATGGCCCCTCCACGCATCATCACAAGCGTTTCACTTGTTTGTTGCAACAAATCTTTCAGCTCCTCGGGCCCTGTGCCGGACCCTCGGCAGAAAGCTATAGGCCGGCATCTTTGCATTTGAGATAACAAAGGAAACAGTTATTGTTGGTAGTCACTGACAGGTGAGGTCTGAAGATGTCCAAGTTATAGTTATATGGTGCCTTTCCCAATAGACTGTAAAGCCCTTGAGGGCTGACCCCCACTGTCCTGACTGGAAGGAAATTCGTTTTGCCCTGGGTTTCCTTTCTCAGTAATGCCAGGATCCCCAGAGTTGTTTAGATCATACTCTGCCCCCTGTCATCAGCTGAGCCCCTCAGGGAGCCCCTCAAAGCTGATCTCCACAACCTCCGACTTCTAGACATACCAGGGGCTGGGCTCAGGAATGGTGCCTTTGTGAGAGACACCGGAACAGAGCTGCCAGGGGGCCGCAGGGGCTAAACTCATGACAGAGGCGTAGAAATTAGCCAGTGAAGAAAGAAAGACAGAAAACCCCAGGGAGACAGTCTATTCGCATTTCAAGGGTATTACACACGAGTTATTAGTTTCATTTTTCTGCCAGCACAAAACCACCTAAGTGACCTTGAAAATACCATCCCTACCTTCTGCCTCATGGCTCTAGCGCCAGGTCCCACCTCCACCAGCCGGACGAGAGCTAGTCTGGCCCCTTCGCAGTGAGCCCGGGCTGGGCCACTCCCCACGCTCCCGTGGCGGTGGACCTACCAGCACGCAGCACCATCTGTGCTTTTTGGAAAGTTTCTTGAACCCCTTACAATCGCACTCTCACCCAGAGCCCTACGCCTTAATTTAAGCCCTTTGCCTCCAGTTCCATTCCTGGCGAGACAGCAAACAGCCTCATATCAATCGTCGCAGAGACGATATTCCTTTTGAGGGAGCTGGAGTCTTCGTGTTTTTGTCCTATCACGTAGCCACTGCAGAGAGGAGATTTTTTTTTTTCCCATTCCACCCCTGTTTATTAAAAACAGCCCTTTTATCCTCCTTATCAAATCTTGCCGAACTCTGAACCAGGGTTCTATTTCATGTGACAGGATAAAAAATAAGTAGTTCTCCCCTTCGCCTTGAACTGGAACAACCCAGGAACTAAAAGACTAGCCACGCAGTCAGAGGCCTACAGGGCCTTTTCCTGGTATGGGTGTGAATCGAAGATGTGCCTCTGACTCTAACCTGATCTGCCTTGGAGAAGATGATGTCAGAAGAGGCTTCACGAAACCCAACTCCAGAAAATTAAAGCCAATAGCCTTGCTCAGCCAGGACAGAAAGGGCATTGGAACCATTCAGAGGTATCACCCGACCTGATAGAAATCACAGGGTCTCGCCTACCATGCTCAGACACGGTCTGTGTACAAGAGCTGGGCTGGCACACCCAGAAGGCTTGCAGTCATGTTACAGGACTGTCTTATTTCCAGGACCCGGCCCTGGAAATTGCAGCTAAACCCCAGAGGCACATCCCTCAAGAGGGCTCAAAGAGAACCAGCCGGAAATCTGTGCTGAAGATCAAAATCTGGGGTTAATCACCGGTCTTAAGAATAGTGCTTTCTTCCAGACAGTGTAATAGATCTTTCCTAAGAGATTAAGACAGCAGCTACAGAGCCAGCCAGGAACCTGCCCACGTTGCCAGGGCCCGCGGCTGGGTGTTCGGGGCGTGGTGGCTGGGCTGGGTGGTGGACCATAGGCATCGTGCCCACCTTCCGGTTGCTGCCGCTGCTGGGTTCTTGCCCCATCCCCCCCCGCCGTGATGCTAGTCATCCTGGCTCTGCCCCTCTCCCACTCCTCAACGCCCCTCTTTCCCTCAGTTAACAGGTGGATGGTATTGGTCAGGCTGCTTTCAGCTAAGAGCAATAGACAACCCTCTTCCTGTTAGCTTAAAGAGCGCGGCTCCATTAGGAGTCACGCAGAGGGTTTTAGGATTTGCTCGGTCTGGGGACTTTAAAGTCTGTTTCCCTGCAGGCTCTTTTTGCAAGCTTCATCCTCAGGCTGGGGGCAGGAAGATGCTGCAGCTGTTTGCAGACGTCACGTCTATGCTTGACAATGTCCACAAAAAGAAAGGAAAAGTCACTCCTGGAAGTTCTTTAAGAAGACTGAGAAATGAATTTCCCCTAGGCCTCCAGGAACTTAAAGTCTGTTTGTAGGCCATTGGCTCCAATTACATGTGCTCGTTCCTAAATCAGTCACCAGCAAGAGAGGCGGAGCCCCCCTTGAGCAATTGGGCCAGCCCTGGAGTTGAGGGTATCGATCCTGTTCGTTCCCCTTGAGGCCCTGTGACTATGGGGGGAAGGGGAGAGGCCTGAACAAAACCAGGGTTCTGTTACCAAAAATTAAGGGATGGAAAGGATGCTGACTAGGTGGTTATGCTGTGCTCTGCCACCGGATATGTATTTATTATCTTTTTTAATCATCATAAATAAAAGCTATGGTAATCATTATGCTTTCCCCAATATTCTGTCCCTCCTCCTTCTGGGAACACGGTAGCACTGAACTTCTTGACCCCCCCGCCCCGTGAGGCTATGTCACCAGATCCGGCCAGTGAGCTGTGAACTGAAATGATGCGTGTGTCTTCTGGGCCAGAACATTTAATTGCCTGCCCTAGTTTCTCCAGGCAGTTCTTTTCCTCTGCCACAGGGACCAGCAATGGTCCAGATAACGGCTGTCCCATCAGCCTTGTCCTGGAGTGAGGACAGTGGAGACCAGGGCCTCCAGGCCACATGCAATGAACAAGTGGCATGATAAAGAAAAAAACACACACTTTGATGTTTGGAGATAATTTGTTACTGCAGCAAAAGCCCAGTGTATTTCAGCTGATACAGTAGCTTACGTCTAATGGAGTGTTTCCCATGTTCCAGGCATGTGATAACACATTATCAGTAGTTTCAATGGACAGGAGAAGTCAGGAGTGGCGGGGCCCCTACCCACATCCCCAAGGCGACTTCACTCCTAGGCATTTCCACCAATTGGCACTTGCCTAAGGATGTATCTAAGTTCGGGTTGCTCCACCGCACAACAGATAAATGTCCTAAGGATTCTGGAGCAGAGAACAAGTGAGTATTGGTGCATGTGAATAGGAGTCACCAGAAAAAGATAGGAACATTCAGGTATACACGGACGCTGCGACTTCGGTAAGAGGAGAAGGGGAAAATACGCCACTGGAATACATTCTCCACAGTTCTCTTGTGTTTCTGCACACCTTGTGATCAACGCACTGATCTGCCTTTCCTTCCAACTACCCTGTCAAGGATGTTTGTGTAGCAAATAGTTTGCAAGCTAGAGATAATGCTTCCCCCAGAGCAAAGATCGGGTTTGCCTACCCCCTTGGAAGGCAGAGATAGTATCTTTCTCTGAAGCAGAGGCAAGTATACTTACTCTCCAGTATGATAAAGACAATGTCTTGCTTCCCAGCAAAGCAGGCATGCTTCATGCCCATTATAATATGAGTCAGGCTCCTTAAGCTCCAGGCTCCCCTCCGGTAATGCAACCCACTGGGTGTGTAGCTGTCATCACCGTGTGGGAATTGACACTTCGGTGCAAACATTCTGATACACTAGTTACTGCTACTGCTGTGGGTAATAGACTGTCCTTTGTCTCTGACCCAGGAATCTTACCTCTCCTGGCAGCATTAATGGAACTGTGGCAGGCTAACTTTTTAGCCTGCCAGTGGGGTGAATCTCAGACCCTTCATAATTCCGGACACATGTGGTTGTTTATGGACAGGTAACATTCCAAATTAAGCATATAGAGAGAAGTTAGAGAGAAACCTTTTTTATCTCAGGAATTTGCCCAGAGAAATTGATCTTCTTCCTATTAATATCCATTATTTTCCTTTCTTAAAACTGGTAGATGATTAAAAAGAGAATTTTCTCTAGAATCTTCACATCCACCTGAGACTCTAAGCAACCAGCTTGTGAAAATAAACCAGAATGCTACCCAGGGAGATCATTCTCAAACTGCCTGATTGCAGGTCTGCTCTTGCAGCCCCTGCGTCTGTCTTCAAATATCAGAAAACCTTGGCACCAAGTTTCCAAATTGGAAGTGAAATCTGCTCAGTGAGGATCTGATTTGAACAGAGTGTGGAATTGACTCTAAGGGTTTGGTATAAGCTTTAACATCTGACTTATAAATGCGTCACCTGCTATGTGCTGAATGAAGAAAACTTACTACAGACAACCAGGGCTCAGAGAACAATGGATTTTGCAGAGTTCTTTGCGCACAACTACACATTTCCCCCCGCAGTATTCAGTGTCAAAAGTTTAAGTAGGGCTTCCCTGGTGGCGCAGTGGTTGAGAGTCCGCCTGCCGATGCAGGGGACACGGGTTCGTGCCCCGGTCCGGGAAGATCCCACATGCCGCAGAGCGTCTGGGCCCGTGGGCCATGGCCGCTGAGCCTGCGCGTCAGGAGCCTGTGCTCCGCAACGGGAGAGGCCGCAACAGTGAGAGGCCCGCGTACCGAAAGAAAAAAAAAAAAAGTTTAAGTAATTCCTATAAGACACCACAGAGTTATGACAGGTCATACAGGAGAGAGGGATGCAAGTATATTTTTACCTTTGCAAAAAACAAAGGACAAGATAAGACAACCTGCATGGAACTGAGACCATCCGAAGGATAATCTTTAGACCCGAGTCACTGAGTCAGACTTCAATGATTAATTTTTATAAATGAATCTACATTGTGTCAAGCTGCCTCTCGATCATAGATTATCTGAGTCTATGAGACGTGTTGGGGAAAACCTCATAGGATAAAAATGAATCATCAGTATGGCATTTCAGCAAGACCTCAACCCATTTATTTTCCAGTATTAAGTTCGTTCACTGATTAATTCAATCTGAATAATTTCCCGAACGCTTAGTAATGTGTTAGGCTAAAACAGATACAGTCCCTGCCCTTAGAAATGTTCTCTCGAGAAGGTTTGACTTTGAAATATGTTAAGTGCCACGAAGAAAAAGTAAACAGTGTTGTGAGAGCTTATAATAGGAGCCCTACCCACTTCTGGGAGGCTCAGGAAAGGCTTCCCTGAAGATGGGACACTGGAGCTGAAATCTCAAGGCTTTAAAGGGATTTACTGTGCAAAGAAGTTGGGGATGGAACAGGGGTGACAGGGGGAGGTTAGAAGATTATTCCAGGCTGAGAGAACAGCATGTCCAAAGGCCTAGCGACAGATGCATCCTTTTTACTTTTAGGGCAATGAAAAGGGTCAAGTCCAAAATCTGGGACCATTTGAGCAACAAAATATATAATGAGAGCAATAGATTATATCATAGAATAAAATAAATACCCACCAGGCCACAGTGATAATCAACAATCAGATAAATAAATGAACAAGAAGATAAGCTATTCTTGCAGTAGAATTCCAATTAATAAACGTAAAAAGGATAATGGACATAGAGAATCACCATTTGAAAAACACCACGGTAATGATTACTGCATGCAAGAATCATCAATTGGTGATAAAATTGGCAGGTAAAACGATGATGAGAAACATTATACTTACATAGATTCACAATGTCTCTTCTCCCCATCCCTCCAATAAAGGGTAACTTTACGACGCAGACACCATCTTGACCAAGGGCTCAAAGTTAACACCAGTTAATGAGATGTGACTATCACGTACCTCCTAATATGGTACGCTGAGAAGGACACAATATCACTTCTGTGATATTCTTCCCAAATTATTTGCAACTTGAATTTAAACATGAGAGAACATCAGACAAACCCAAACTGAGAATCATGCTACTAGACAACTGTGTTCTTCAAGATTGTCAAGGTCATAAACCACAAAGGAAGAACGGGAAACAGCTCCAGACTGGAGGCCAAGAAGACATGGCACGCACAGGCACTGAGTGATCACTGGATCCTGAACCAACTGTTGAGATTCAGGTAAGGCGTGTAGGTTAATTAATAGTATTGCATGTTTTGGACAACGAATGTTGCCTGCCATTTCAGTAAACAAAAATGCTGTTTCCAGCGATCACGCTGGCTGTGGTGAGGAAAATGAGTTCAGTTCAAGGCAGGCTGGAATACATGTGGGGAGATCAGAAACAGGTCCTTGCAAGAGAGCAGGGGAGAGGATGCTGCAGGCTTGGTCTAGGGTGATGACAGTGAGAATGGACGAACATGAGGAGGCTCTCGAGATATGGAGGAAGTAAAAACATAGAGTGACGTGGGCGTGGAGAAGGACCAGGTGGTGGGAGTCCAGGATGAGTATCCACGTCTGGCTCTGCCTGAAGAGAAACAGAGAAGCTATTCACCAGGAGAGAGCACACGCTGCAAGAAGAAGCGATGTGTGAGTTGAGCCTTGGATACTCTGAGTTTGATGTCCCTCTGATGGACCCGGATGGTGATGCCAGAAAAGGCACTTGGAGGTTAGGGGAGTGGAACTCAGGGGTAAAGTCTGAGGTGGAGATAACAATTGGTCGTTGAAGCAACTTGTCCCAGACTAGTGGGGGAGAGACTTTTAAACAAAGTAGTTATGATTTATTCTAGAGCGTAAAACAATTGGGTTATAAATAAAGATGTGTGTGAGCAGAAAGAGAAGCAGCTGCTAATGTCGGTGAGGGAGTACGGCTTTCTCAGAGGACGTGCTACAGAGATGAGCTTAGAAGGATGGACAGGAGTTTGTTACACGGATGTAGAGGAATCTTTGGACAATCTGCCTGAATATTCCTGTTTCTTTAACTAGTGGGGGTCCAGCCCCACAGGCCCAGCTAACAGGCCGTGGCTGTTAGCTCCCTGGGCTCTACAAGTGGAAAGAAGGCAGTGCGTTTGCAGTTGCCCAACTGGTCTTTCTTTGCTCTTTTCCCTAACTGGGCATATTCTGAACTCCATCCATAGCGCATGCACCTCCAGAGGTTTCCTCCTTCCCCTCTTCTGCAATTCCCCTCTCGTCAAAAGTCCCCAAACCCTACCTACAGGGCACTACAGACCATTTCCCAGGTAACGGTTCTTTCAAAAATTACTTGTTGGTTCATGTGTTAACTTTTGGGTAGTGACTGACTTAGGGGCATTTCCATTTTAATGAGGATTGAAGCGTTCCCATCGGAACCAGTCTTAAACCGCAGAACAGCAGCATTGTAGCAGGAACTGCAGGTTCCAAAGGGCTCTTCTTCAGGGCCTCACGAGAAGTACCCATATTCCAAATGACCCCGCGTCACTCAGGACTGTTTTCCACCTCCCCACGCAGAGACATACGCTGTCCTCCCATCGGTGACTTGGCCTGAGGTCACAGCGGTTATCAGAGGGACTGGAGGGAGGATACCTGTCTGAGGATGCGTATCAGAATCTCCGGTGATTCTGAGAAACTGCCCAGGGGATTCTGAGTTGCTCAGAGGAAGGACTTCTTTCTTCCCTCTTCCCCCAAGCTTGTGAACCACTTTCAGAAACCCTTAATTCCTCTTCCCAGGGTCAGACTAACTGAATTCGTATCTCTAGGTTGGTTAAATTACCCTGCAGGGTCACCTGTGATCTTGGCTAGCTTCTGTCTGAGCCCTTGTTCTTAGGGGAAGCCGTTTCTTAGGTAGCATTTCCAACCATACACGCTTTTCATGAATTTCTTCTGGTAGTTTCCCGAGTACTGCCAGAGACCAGTGCTTTCGCTGATGACTAAAAAAAAAAAAACCAAAAAACAAGGACTAATTTTAGCAGAAAGTCATGTTAAAACAATTTATTAAACTAGCAGGGAGAAGTTAGCAATTGAAATGACAATAAACAGTACCATTTACAGGAGCATAAAAACCTCAAAATGCTTAGGGACAGATTTAGCAAAATAGACACAACACCCGAACAGTGAAAACTATACAATGTTTCAGAGAGAAATGAAGGACACCTGAATAAATGGAGTGAAATATTATGTTCCTGCATTGGAAGATATTGTTTTCATATCAGTTCTTTCCAAATTGATCTATAGAATAAAGGCACTCTCAATAAAAATTCCAGCAGGTTTTAAAAATATATAAATTGACAAGCTGATTCTAAAATTTATATAGAAGTGCAAAAGATCTGTAATAGCTAAAACAGTTTTGAAATAAAAGAGCAAAGTTGGAGGACTTACACAGTTGTCCCTTGGTATCCTTGGGGGATTGGTTCCAGGACACCCCACGGATACCGAAACCCATGGATGCCCAAGTCCCTTTTACAAAATGGTATAATATTTGCCTATAATCCATGCACATCCTCCCATACACTTTAACTCTTCTCTATATTACTTATAATACCTAACACAATGCAAATGCTATGTAAGTAGTTGCCTGTGCATAGCAAATTCAAGTTTTGCTTTTGGGAACATTCTGGAGTTTTGTTTTTTTTTAAAGAATATTTTCAATCTGCAGTTTGTTGAATCAGAGGATGTGGGACCCATGGATACAGAGGGCTGACGGTACTACTTAATTTCAAGACTTAACATAAAGCTATAGAAATCAAGATAATGTGGTACTGGTGTATGAACAGATATACAGATGGAAGAAACAGAATAGAATTCAGAAATAGACCCACACATACACAGACAATTGATTTTTTTAAAATTTTTTTTAATTTTTGCAGTACGCGGGCCTCTCACTGTTGTGGCCTCTCCCGTTGCGGAGCACAGGCTCCGGACGCGCAGGCTCAGCGGCCATGGCTCACGGGCCCAGCCACTCCGCGGCATGTGGGATCTTCCTGGACCGGGGCACTAACCCGCGTCCCCTGCATCGGCAGGCGGACTCTCAACCACTGCGCCACCAGGGAAGCCCCAGACAATTGATTTTTGACAAAGATGCCAAGGCAATTTAATGGGGAAATGATAGTCTCTTCAGGGCACTGGTCATATAGTCATATATATGTATTGGCAATACAAACAACAAAGTCCTTGTTTCAGAATATTTAAGAACTCTTAAAACTTAATAATAAGAAACAACTCAATAAAAAATGATCAAAAAATTTGAAGAGACACTTAATACAAGAATGGCCAGTTGGCACATGAGAAGACGCTTAAAGTCATTAGTTATAGAGAAATGCAAGTGAAAAGCACAAAAGAAACCACCGCACACCCATTAGAATGTCCAAAATTAAAGAGACACACCAAGTCCACAGCCAGTGTTGGCAAGGATGTAAAGCGATGGAACTCATACACCGCTGGTGGGAAAGCAAAACTCCGCAACCACTGTGGAAAGCACTGTGGCAGTTGCTTCTAGAGATACGCTTCAAGGGATCCACCCAGAAATCCTATTCCTAATATTTATCCAAGAGAAATGAAAACATATGTCCACAGAAAGATGTGTAGACAAATGTTCAGAGGAGCTTAATTCATAACAGCCCCAAAGTGGAAACAACCCTAATTTCATCCACAGGTGAACAGGTCAACAGATGGAGGTCTAGTGACACAACAAAATGCTAGTCAGCCACAAAAACAAGAACACGCTGTACACAGTGGCACGGATCAGTCTCAGAAATGCTATGCTGTGAAAAAATAGCCTGACACAGCAAAGAGTGTGCCCTGTATGATTTCATTTATATGAAATTCCAGAAAAGACAGATCTAATCTATAGTGACAGAAAGCAGATCAGCGGTTGCCTGGAGCTGGGGTGGAAGGACTGAGTGAGAAGCTCTGCAAGGGAATTTTCTGGGGTGCAGCCCGTGATCTCTATCTTGATTTTTCTGGTGGTTATACCTGAGCGTACAAACTTGTCAGAACTCATCACAATGTACACTTTGAAGTCGGTGCATTTTATTGAATTAAGATCATACCTCAATCAAGTTGATTTGAAAGAAAAAGCATTTAGTGAGTAGAAAATACTATGCTACACAAATATCAAGTTGAGAGAAGGCTACATACAGACAGAGAGTCAGAATTCCTGGGAAACCCCAGTCTGCAAAATGCACTCACTTTCTGGGAGACGTCGGTCCTTCTCAGAGCTGCCCCACGGGCTTGGCGTGGGAGCCGGCTGACGTTCACGGCCACCTTGAGAGCCTTGCACGTGCTGGGTCATGGGAGGAGCTGGGAGCTCTGTTTCAGCCCTTGCTGGAGGACCTTGCCTGCTCTTGTCAGCTCTGCGGCCACCCTTCCCAGGACTCCCGGGATGCGCAGAAGCTCGCGCCTGCTTCTACTCAACTTTCCACCTGAGGCCCAAGTCTTCTCAAAGTTCACAGAGACAGGCAGCACAAGCCTTCTGCCTTCATTTGCCCTTTTTTTTTTTTGCGGTACGCGGGCCTCTCACTGTTGTGGCCTCTCCCGTTGCGGAGCACAGGCTCCGGACGCGCAGGCTCAGCGGCCATGGCTCACGGGCCCAGCCGCTCCGCGGCACGTGGGATCTTCCCGGACCAGGGCACGAACCCATGTCCTTTGCATCGGCAGGCGGACTCCCAACCACTGCGCCACCAGGGAAGCCCATTTGCCCTTTTTTGCTCTTCTTCTCACTGCTTTTTCTTTCTCAGCTTCCAAATCACATCCTATTTCTGTTGGACTCTCCTAGCATCTCTCTCCCTCCTCGGTTCTTAGTTCCCACACCCTGATTTCGTGTCTCAATATCATGGTGACACAGCCTGTGAGAAGATTCAGGAGTTGCCCTCTGATTTCAGGGGGACCTAAGGACTCAGGAAAGGATGGATGGCCCCAGGGGAGCCAGCGGCCACCAACACAATGCCTGTCGTATGGAGACTTGAGTGAAAGCTTCCTCCAAGGAATGCCAGTTGGCCATTTGTCCAAAAGTAGCCTGTTGGAAGATGAATACACTTTTTTCTCTTATTTATTTATGTTTTTATTTTATATCAGAGTATAGTTGATTAACAGTGTTGTGTCTGTTGCAGGTGTACACACTACTGCATATAAAATAGAGAACCAACGAGGACCTACTGTGTAGCGCAGGGGGCTCTGCTCAATATTGTAATAACTTAGATGGAAAACAACTTGAAAATGAACACAGTTTGGATTGTTCTTTATTTCTAAGCGTAGAGTACAATCTCCTCGGCTTTGCCCACCAGGCCATCACAACGCGGTCTTGGCAGACTCCTGGAAACCCGGCCCTAGCTTGTCCTCACCCACCACCCCATCCCACTCGGTAACACTTCAAGCCTCAGCTGAAGAGTGAGCGTGAGTCCCTCCTTGCCCCCCTCTCTACCTGTCTCTGTTACGGCATCCGTCACAGAGTCCCGTGGGGACTCAGCCGCCTGGGCCTCTCCCCACAGAAACATCCAACAGCGCAGGTAAGCTTTTGTCAGCCCCAAGCCTAGCACTGCTTCGAACCCGTAGTAAGTGCTCGAATCTTTATATCGCGGTGCTCAGTGCTGTAAGAGACACAACTGCCCAAGGCTTCGTCTGCATCTCCCGGAGCTCTCAGGCCGGAAGGCAACTGGACAGGCAGACGCAGCTGCAACCCAAGGGAAACTGCCGGGTAAGTGCTTCGTTAAGTGTCGGGCAGGACAAAGCAGCAAGGAAGAAGGCTTCAGATGTTTGAATGTACTGAATTATAAGGGCTAATTTGCAGTGAGTGGTTTCTCTGCGCCACGGACCAGCTAAGCACTTACACGACGTATCAGTTTCCCGTGGCTGCCCAAACCAAGCTCCAGAAACGGGGCGGCTGGAAACCTCAGAAGTTTATTCTCTTCCAGTTCTGGAGTCCGGGGTCGGCAGGGCCATGCTCCCTCTGCAAGCTCTAGGGGAGAATGCTGCCCCGCCTCTTCTAGCTTCTGGGGGTTGCTGGCAGTCCTTGACCTCCCTTGGCTTGTGGCTACTTCACTCCAATATCTGCCTCCGTCCTTCTTCCGCGTGTGTGCATTTATCTGCGTGTTCTCTCCTTTTCTTATAAGAAGGAGAAGACGGATTTAGGGCCCACCCTAACCTAGTATGACCTCATCTTAACTGATCACATCTGCATTCTGAGGTTCCAGGTGGATGTGAATCGAGGGGACGCTAGTTAACCCACTTCACATGCCTAAGCTCCTTTAACTGTGACCATGAACATGTGAGGTAAATGTTATTACAATCCCCATTTGATACATGAAGACATGGAGGTGTCTAGACCTGAAGTGGTGGCCCAAGGGAACATTCCAGAAACGCTAGGAATTCTGGTGTCAGAGCATTTTATCACACTGTGATCCTCCACTCTTAAGACTTAACGAAGTTATAAAATTGTAAAATATTATCGTTCATTTAAAATAGTGTATGTAAAACGAATGTACAGATTAGCGAATATTAATAAAATGAATACCCACGTACCCATCACTCAGCTTACAGAGCAGAACACTACTGGGGCCTTAGAAGCACAATCCTGTTTTATGCCCTCCACCCACAGTGTGGATCTGAGATCACCCCCTAATAAACATTCTGCGTGCTGACCTGCTGACGCCCATCTCTGAGTCAGCTCCCCGGGGCCCCGCCCCTGAGGACTGGCACCAGCAGTGGTCTAGGAAAGCACGCATTCAGGTGGGATTTTGCAGATCAACATCCCACCAGCTGCGGACGATGAAGATTCCATCCCTGTTGGCTGGTGGGTCATGAAGAGCTCTGTGAATTTACAAACGTAGTCTGGTCTCTCTGTGTCTGGGGAAAGAAATCTTCTTTGAGATACGAATCCTGGGGGGGAAGAAGGGGGTAGGACACCAAGCCCACAGTGGGCTATTCGGTCAGTGGTTTTCACCTGAGGCTGGGGGCTCGTGGAGGGGAAGGAATTCCAGGATGGGGGACTCACCTCCCGCAGCCCCAAGTCAACTCTGATCCCCCGCCCCATTCACTCCACTGTCGGCGGCTGGGATGGAGGTGGACAGCGGGGAAGGTAGGCAGGAAGGCTGTTGGAACTAGAAGAGGAGCTCTTCCAAAGGCACGGATGCCCCTTTCCTGGCTGGGAAGCACGAGCATCACCATCTCGCTTTATCAACTGGCCCTTCTCTTGAATTGGAAAAATCACCTAGGTAACATATCACTTATGTAAGTACTATAGAATACTTATCACTTAAAGCATTATTATTATTATTATTATTATCATCATCATTTATTTATTTATTTATTTTTGGCTGCCCTGGGTCTTCATTGCTGCGCGTGGGCTTTCTCTATTTGCGGCGCGGGCGCTACTCTTTGTTGTGGTGAGCGGGCTTCTCACTGCGGTGGCTTCTCTTGTTGCAGAGCACGGACAGGCTCTAGGCACGCGGGCTTCAGTAGTTGTGGCACGCGGGCTTCAGTAGTTGCAGCACGCGGGCTCAGTAGCTGCGGCTTGCGGGCTCTAGAGCGCAGGCTCAGTAGTTGTGGTTCATGGGCTTATTTGCTCCGCGGCATGTGGAATCTTCCCGGACCAGGGCTCAAACCCGTGTCCCCTGCATTGGCAGGCGGATTCTTAACCACTGTGCCACCAGGGAAGCCCTTATTATTATTATTTTAAATCCTCTGAAAAGGCAAACATTAACCACCATCTCAGAAATATAATAATTTCAATGGTAAACAGGACATTTTTGTTCATTTTATCTTTTTTATTAAGGTGCAGTTGACATACAACATGATATTAGTTTCAGGTATATGACATAATGGTTCAATATTTGGATATATCGCAAAATGATTACTGCACTAAGTCTAGTGAGGCAGACTCTAAGCAGAGAACATTCTTTCGTGTGTGATTCAGTTATACATACATATATATGTATATATTCTTTTTCGTCTTCTTTTCCATTGTGGTTTATTACAGGCTATTGAATCCAGTTCCCTGTGCTATACCGTAGGACCTTGTTGTTTATCTCTTTTATGTACAGTAGTTTGTAGAGAACACTGTTGCAATGTAGAATTAAGGTAAAGGTGTTTTCTCTCGCTAGAGTTGTTTCTGAAGAGGTCTTGGCACAAACTCCTGCAGTGTGTCGAACCCCATCGTCACACCGTGTACTGTGGATCCAGGCCACGCCAGAGGGTGAAAGCTGACTCACAAAGGGAAACCAAGAGAACTGCCAGCCTCTGCTGTATCAGATCAAGTCAGCTGGGAACGTGCTTTTCCTCAGTCCCGCGCGCCCAGGCCCCCGGAGG
The DNA here is from genome assembly GCF_949987515.2 of Delphinus delphis. NCBI lineage: Eukaryota > Metazoa > Chordata > Mammalia > Artiodactyla > Delphinidae > Delphinus > Delphinus delphis. The sequence continues at coordinate 176,127,851 of NC_082684.1, forward strand.
CTCAGGCAGCTAGTGAGGCTTCTTCTCTGCGTGTCCGTCAGAGGAAGGGCACAGGGACACCTTGCAGCCTGACCTCCACCACCACTGACTCACATTCACTCAACACGTGAAAATCCAGAGGAAATAATAAATGGGTGATAGAACCTTTTACAAGAAATAGAAAATCTAGCAGGACTTTTGAGGATGGTAGGAAAACAAGCTCTTGGATAATGTGGTTTATGTTCCTTTCCCTTTTTTTTTTTTTTGCAGTTTTCTTTTTTCTGCCTTAGGAGGCATTTGTGATTTGTATGTTCTGTAGAAAAGAGGGCTTCCCTGGTGGCGCAGTGGCTGAGAGTCCGCCTGCCGATGCAGGGGACGCGGGTTCGTGCCCCGGTCTGGGAAGATCCCACATGCCATGGAGCGGCTGGGCCCGTGAGCCATGGCTGCTGAGCCTGCGCGTCCGGAGCCTGTGCTCCGCAACGGGAGAGGCCACAACAGTGAGAGGCCCGCGTACCGCAAAAACAAAAAAAAAAAAAAAAAAGAGAAGAGGAGCATGGAAATTCTAAATATGATCCAGGAATTATCAGTGTCACTATTTCTGAAAAACGGAAGCCAGTTTTTAAAAATGATAAATGGTGCTCAAATCACGTTCTGCTTTAAAAGTTTGTAACAAATACAGACGAATTAAAAAGAAAAAAGATAAATGCAGTACATGCATTAAAAAATTTCAAATAGTTGAGAAGGATATAAAAGATGAAAATAAATTTTTCTTTTATGCCTCCTCTACCTAAAGGTAGCCATTATTAACAATTTCTTATATATCCTTCCAGAGTTTTCCATGCATACACAACATTGAAAAAAACATACTTAAAAATTTGTATACAATATTATGACATCCTTTTTGAATAATTATTTATTATATATTTAATAATATATTGGCATGCCTTATTTCAACACACACAGATTTACTTTATTATTTTTAGTAGCTACATAGTATTCTTTCTATAAATGTGCTTTACATACCAGTCCCCTATTCATGGACATTTAAGTTAGCTTCAGATTTTTAAAAATATTACAATATTGCAGTGAATATTCTTTATTCATATATTTTTGTACACGCACAGATATATCCGTAGGGTAAATTCCTAAAAGCCAAGTCAAAGGGTTTGTACATAAAATTTTTTTACAGATATTACCATGGTCTCCACAGAGGCCTTTATATCTGACCATCAATCAATGAAGGGAGCTTCCCTAAATCCTCACCTATCCTAGGTTTTATAAAACTTTTAAGTCTTTGCCAACTGATTTGGAAAAAGAAAAAGATGTCTCCTTTGTTTCAATCTGCATTCCTCCCATAAGTGTCTCCATTTCAATTTTTAGCAAAAAGAAGGCAAAACATGCTATGCTGAGCGGTTTGCAGTCGCAGAAAGAGCGACCTGTGACCAGCAATGCCGTGCTGAGCGGTTTGCAGTCGCAGAAAGAGCGACCTGTGACCAGCAATGCCGCGCTGAGCGGTTTGCAGTCGCAGAAAGAGCGATCTGTGACCAGCAATATTTTGCGTCCCTTGACCTAATTATGTCCGCGCTCCAGATATTTTCACGAAGCAGGTAGCTTTTGAGAAAATCCAAAACAGGTAGAGTCGGAGACGGTTTATTTACAAACGAGTCTGTTGGTGAGGAAACACTGATGCCGACGTCCAGGCACAGTTCCGGCTCTGCAGCTCTGCAGCCGCCTGCAGGCTGCGGATCGCAGGGATGTCGTCAACAGCTGGAACGCTCCGCAGTCCAGCACTGACCTGGCCTCGGCACCTGAGCAGAGCCAGGCTCGCTGGAGGCATGCACTCCTAAAGCAGCCCTTTGCTTTCGCTTCTGGGGAGCTGGCAGGGGAGCAGCTGTTTAGAATTTCATAAATAAGGCATGGATCAACTCCGCTGGTTTTCTTTATCCCACTGCCCCTGCCCCTGTAGTGACCCTATTGGGTGTCACAGCAGGTACAGAACGAGCAGACCCAGGGCAGGGGATCTGTCCACCTGCGCACAGATTCCCAGCTGCTCACCACCTCCCTTGGTCATCTCTGGAGGCCACGCTTGCTCCCTTTGTGACACGGATTGCCACACAACCGACCTGTTCACCCACATGACTCCAGCTGTATCTGGATGGCTTAAACGTGGCCCATCAGGTCGGGCAGCAGGGAATAGGCAGGTTCTAGGTGCTGCACGGATCCCGGCCCCAGAGCAGCCAAGTGGCCGCCTCTTCCTTCCCAGATGCTTTCTCTTGGGCCACATGGAAAAGTCACCATATGGCGCAGTGGTTAACACTCAGGTCTTGAACCCCACGTGCTGCGGTTTGAATCTTGTCTCCTCTCATTAATTACTGCGGTGCCTAGAGGAAGCTACTTAACCTCTCTGTGCCTCAGATTCACAGAAGATCATATCTAACTCATGGGCTTCACGTGGGATATGATCACAAACAAGACCAGTACTTGGCCTAAAGTTCCAAAAACGTTGCCTGTTGTTATTACAACCAGCCTGTGAGACTCCAACTCTCCTGATATGAAAAACCTATATTCCATTTGCAGGTTGGAGTGGCAGTGAACTAGTAAGTCCAGGATTCATCAGAAATCATTTCTCTTCTTTCGCCTGTCTTGACCTAGTATCTGGTTTATCGCTACACCTAATTTTCACGCAAAGACGCAGACTCTCAGCAGCAGGAGGCATGAGAGGGGGCTTTCGGCCTCAGCTTAGCTGCGCCGCGGAGTTCTGCATTCCGTACACAGCTGTGTCTCCTCCTACACCTCCCACCAAATGTGGTTGTGGACTCAGGGCAGCTACACTCATGAAGGGGCTTGGCATAGACAGTGTCCAGATGTGGGAACACAGCTGCATGGAAACACCCTGCTCACTGGTCACGATCAGACCGAAAGAGATTAAGAGTCAGAGAGAACTTTCTCCAAGATCTAATCTCATGCCCCTTTGCTTCCACGCTCTTGCTTGCGGCATTCACGCCACGAGGAAGAGGAGGTAGAAATCAAGGATGCTTTACAGTGATTTGTACGCCCCTCAGCCACGAGACAGTTCATTTCTGATGGGATACCTTCCATCTGGTGCAGAGTTAACCCGCTCCCAGAGGCGGTGTGACAAAGAGATAACTACCAGACGTGTGCTGGTTAAATAACACATCATAAATTCAAAAGAGTTATGCAAACTGGGAACGTGACTGAGGGTGGCTGTTTTGCAGAGAGAACGGGTTCAATACCATTGAAGGGTGAGGAGTGCTGAGGCCTCAGACCTAATTTACAGCTTCCAGGAAACATAGGGGACAGTGCGGTTAAATTGCCCCAAGGTGCACATGCTGGATCTTTCCTGAAGGTGAAACATACTGCAGGAAAGCTGGCCTGGAATCTTCAAAGTCATCATTATAGGAAAAAATCGGAGAGTGACCTAGGTGAAAAGAGACGCAGTTCCCAAAAGCAAGGTGCAAACCTTAATTAGCTCCTTGTTCAAAAAAGTAAAGGAGAACAACCATAAAAGACGTTTAGGGACAACTGGAGATCCTGAAGGATGGGCTGATTCTCAGGCGGCTCTACAGAATTATGGCTAATTTTTCTGGGCATGAAAATGGCCCTGTGGTTACCAGGAGAGTGTTCTTATTCTCGCGAGATGTCTGCCACAGTAATTAGGAGTGAAGCATTATGATGCATGTGGACAACCTTCCAGTAACTCAAGAGTGAGAGGGAGTAAACGCGGCAAATAGGAGAATTGTTGAATCTAGATGGAGGTTGGTCCTGGGAGGGTTGTTCCAGGCTGAATCTAGGTGTTTGCTGTCCTGTTTTTTTTTCAACTTTTCTCTAAGTTTGAAAACGTACACAGTGAGAAGTAGAGAGGGGAAGGAGAGGTTACGGATCCAGGGGCTGGCAGCCGTTTCTGGCAGCCTTTGTGGGACAACTCAGCTTAAGCCTGGCAAGCACCTTCCCTTGGGAAGGGGGGAGGCCTTTGATACCATGTCCGTTCTTAAGTTGAGAACTGTCTTGCTGTGGGTGCCTCATCCCCTGATGCCGGACAAAGAGGACACCTCTGCAGAGTCAGCAGCACCTCCAGGCCCAGGGCTCTGAAGGCCACCATCCTACAGGGGGAGGGTGTGCCAGGCCTATTTCCCCTTATAGAACACACCCTCCATCTGCCCTCATTTGGTGCAGAAGACAAGGCTAGGTTTCTACATCACCTCCTTTCTATATCACCATGTAGAAAACAGGATTGTGTGAAAGTTAGATGTCAGATGTTATGTACTTACAGAGTGGAAACTTTGCACCATTGCTCAGAGTACAAGGTAATATCAAAATTTTAAGAAATAATTGAACATTGTGTTGCTCTTGTATCTTATGCTTGGACTCCATAATTTAACCCAAGGAAAGAATTCTCTAATAGCCGGCCTTTGGGACACAGGCAGTAGAGGAGCTTTGGGGTAAGAAGGCCTTTTAGAAGAATGGTTCAAATCATTGAACCTTGAAGGCAGACCCCCTCCTTGATGAGAGGCAACAGACCATTCTGAGTGACTGGAATTCACACTGTGTCTCTCACCAGAAGATACATCTTTAACCAGCTGTAGGAAGCTTGCTTATCACAAAACTAATGAACCTTAACTGGGTATGGACAGCCAAACATGTTGACAGCAGTGGAAACCAATACCCAAGACACTGTTTGGAGAACAAAGCCAGAACTGTGATGCCCAGATGTTAACATCCAGTAAAATATTTGTTAAAAAAAAAAAAAATCCCAAAGACATTGGAGGATTGGCCGAAGCAATCTTGAGAAAGAAAAATGGAGCTGGAGGAATCAGTCTCCCTGACCTCAGACTATACCACAAAGCTACAGTAATCAAAACAGTATGGTGCTGGCACAAAAACAGAAATGTAGATCAGTGGAATAGGCTAGAAAGCCCAGAGGTAAACCCACGCACCTATGGTCAATTAATCTATGACAAAGGAGGCAAGAATATACAATGGAGAAAAGACAGACAGTCTCTTCAATAAGTGGTGCTGGGAAAACTGGACAGTTACATGCAAAAGAATGGAACTTTTAATTTTTATGAAAGGAACAAATAAAATCTATCGTCTGCTTCACCATAATTTCATGAAATGAGGTGCACTTTAATTTCAAACAAGAAGTAAGGACATGATTGGAGAATGAAGATGCCTGGGTGGGGGGCCTAGATGAGAAGAATAACCAGATGGGTGAAGGCGGTTAAGGTGTTAGCACCCTCGATTAGAATGCTGTCCAAAAGAACAGAGCAGAAAAGCATCTAAAGGATCAAAGGAGGGATGATTATGGTCAAAAACGTTTCTTGCCCTACATTTCTGACATCTTCTTATGTTGCTGACACTTTATAACAAAATGTTAAAGGTTTACTCTGCATCAGAAAACAACTATGCTGCATATATGTGATGATGTGTGTATGTAAATCATTTTGTATTTTCAAAATGCTGTTTAATTCATTTAAACCTCACAACAGGAATATGAGATTCTCACCATAAACTTGGTCATCCTATGTCTCACTTTACATCGGAAACCAAAGCTCCCAAATGAATCCCTGATGAATCAGCAAACGTCCTAAAATTTGTCAAGTCAACTGGCAAATTGGTCTGGATCTGAACCTTGTGGGTGATGCTTGACTAAAGGAATCCAGAGTTTTAAAAATCAGAATCGCTATAAATCTTCTTTAATGGGCTTCAAGTACCTTCTAACTATACTTCAACCCAAATAAGAATAGAATCCAAATGAAACAGTCCAGAAGTTACCAGTGGCCATGATACAAGTCAATTCTGGAGACAAAACATGCCTGAAACAGATGTGGAAAAAGAACTCATGTGAGAGGATTAGGTCACCCTCACAGGCTTGGGATCCTCTAGAAAGCAGAGGCGAAGGCGGGATCTAGGTGTGGACACTTGTCTGCGAAGAGCAAGTGCAAAGCACTGGGCGGCAGGGCAGTGGGCTGTGAGGTGGGAGGGATGCAGGGCAGCGACGTGGTCCACTGTACCACAAGCCTTAGACGCAGCAGTCGCATGGGAGCTTGTTCCTGGGGCACTCGGGGCTTCTCTGGAAGGGTCTGCAGGGGAGCCACATCTCAGAATGATCCCCGGAAGGGACGCAGGGGTGGTGGCGTCTGCCCGGCTCCCTCGCACCCCCTCCCCCGGCAGCACTATCTCATCCATCCATCTATCGGGGGACCTTGCACCTTACACTTTCCTGTGTGCCAATGGCTACCGAAAGTCAGATTCCAGGCCCTGGGACTTGGTATTTGGTACAAGTCTGAAAGAAAAGGGACTTGGGGTTCCAACAGAGAGGACGGAGGGAGAGAGGAAGTGGGAGAGAGAGAAGAAGAGGGAGCAAATCTCAAGAGGCTTGTGTCCCGTACGATCAATATCACCTCCTGGTAACCATGAAGCCACTTAGTGATGTTCAGAATTCTCCGTGCCAGTTAAGACATGAGGTGGCATGAGGGTGGCTTCCAGTGCCCAGAAACACCTCATGAAGGAGCCAGTCGGCAAGGAGACACGGCCGCTTTTAAACAGACACGGTTAGATTTTAGTAGGAGCCACGAGCGACCATTTAAAGTCAAACATTTTGCCGAGGATTGAGCATACTGAAAACTACTTAGGTCTCGGTTCTATAAGAACTAGAAGTTGTTTGATTCCAGCTTAAATATGAATTATCAGAGGCAGTTGCATTGTCTTAGACTGGGTTCCTCCAGAAGCTGCCCTGAAATATGAGAATGTGAATGCAGGCAGCTTAGTTACAAGGTGAAGGAGAGAAGTGGACTAGGGAGAAGTGAGGGGTGCAGGGAAGACGTGTGGTTTCAGGCAGATCATCACCGCATATTACACTGCTGGGGACTCTGGGGGCCCAGAGTGAGACACTCTCCAGGGTAACTGCATCCAAGGGGCAAGGAGCTGGGGTATTTACACACTGGCTTCTGGCAGTGTCCTGTTGAGAGCTTCTCCCAAGGGTTCTTATGTCTCCAGAACTTCCAGCCTGCTTTGTGGGAGGACAAAATGGTCTCCAGCTGCCAGATACACTCTCAGGCAGAGATGCAGATGCAAACAACTGGAGGCCAGGCCCTTGCACTGGGAGCGGGGCACCCAGACAACAGGCTGCGGGTGACTTTGTCAGCTGTCAGGGTGAGGTGACTCAGCAGACACCTCCAGATATTATGGTGCTTTCTAAGTTTTAAAAGTGTTTAATGTTTGCTAACAGTAGATCTCTTTCTTTGTGAAGTAGATGCTTTAAGTCCCTTTGAATGCATTCATCTAGAATGCTTTCTTCTTCGCAAAATTAAACTTAAAAAAATTACTGTGTAGGTAGTTAAAATCAGAAAACTTTGAGGTTGGAAAATCTGTGTTTTTCTTTTTCCTCTAAGAGGCATATTCCTACAAAAAACTTAAATACTTTTAGAAGCTAACTAATCTTGCCAGTTGCCTGAATTGTGGAGGTGAGAGATTGTTCAATCAGGATGACTAAAAGTTTTTTAAAATAAATTTATTTATTTATTTGTTTGCTTTTGGCTGCGTTGGGTCTTCGTTGCTGCATGCGGGCTTTCTCTAGTTGCAGCAAGCGGGGGCTACTCTTCGTTGTGGTGTGTGGTGTTCTCATTGTGGTGGCTTCACTTTGTTGCAGTGCACGGTCTTCAGTAGTTGTGGCATGCAGGCTTCAGTAGTTGTGGCTCATGGGCTCAGTAGTTGTGGCTCGCGGGCTCTAGAGCACAGGCTCAGTAGTTGTGGCGCACGGGCTTAGCTGCTCCACGGCACGTGGGATCTTCCCGGACCAGGGCTCGAACCCATGTCCCCTGCATTGGCAGGTGGGTTCTTAACCACAGTGCCACCAGAGAAGTCCCCAGGATGACTAAATTTAACTAAGAAGGGAAGCAGGCTCAGCAGACACGTTGAAAATAGGCGCACTAGCAGAGGACTCCCAACTTCAGTCCAGCAGATGCCACCCCAACGTTCAAGGCATCCTGGTCAAAGGCAGATGGAAAATTCTTGGCCACTCTACATGAGCAGAGGATGGTCAAGCAGGTATTGATGAAGTATTAATGCACCTTACTTTTGTTCATCTATTTTACTGCTAGTATGATAAACAGCCACTTTCTCTCAGATGAAACACAGAAAGAATCCAAGTACCACAATGATGTCCTTGATGTGAAGACCAGCTCTAGGAGGACTCGAGCATAACTGCTGTAGTGTTTTTTTTCTTAATTGAAGTATAGTTGATATGCAATATTATATAAGTCACAGGTGCACAATACAGTGATTCACACTTTTTAAAGTTTAGACTCCATTCACAGTTATTATAAAATATCGACTCTATGATGATCGCTGTAGATTTTGTTGTTTGCTACGTAAAGCCCTCTTGTGAGCGTTCCCAAACCAGGCTTGGGTAAAACCTTCCCCTCACGACGACCTCAAGGGAGTGTCTGCAACGCATTCATCTCCGTTCTTAAGGTTTCAAGCTGTGGTCTCACGTTTAGAACCCACATTCCCCACGCCAGGGGTTTTCCTGGTTGATGGCTTTTTTAGAGGGTATCAGATCGTTTATTAATTCCACAGGATAATGGATGATACCCAAGGTTCATTCCCCTCTATAACTTTATCTAGTACCATAATTCAATTTAGATGCATTTCACAGGATGTTCTCACCTGGAACTTGCCTGTGTTGAATCCCACCCCATATCATCCTTCTTGCCTCTTTCTGAGTATTCTTCTCATTCTCCAGTATCCTCTGCTGGTTTGGGGCTGTGTCCTAGGGCTCCTTTCCTATTTCATAAGCGTTTCCTCTACAGTTCTTCAGAGTCTTATGCTTTGTTTAACCATGTTTACATTAAAAAAAAAAAACTTTAAGCAAAAGAATACTCCAAAAATGTGGAAAAGTCACCAATTAAGTAAACAATCACGATTCTTATAAACAAACTCAGAAACAAGCACGATTCTTATAAACACTTCTGTGAACTGTATTAAGTTGGAAATAGGTGTCGTAGAAACATCTCGATTTAATTTTAAGACTGTGAAGTCAACAAATGCTTAGAAGTATAAGTACTTTCTCCAAAGAGTCACTACCCACGTGTCACCAGTCTGTAAACGGACAGCCACAGTGATTCTTTGATGTTTGTGCATTCGTTGCTGAGAGTGGATCACACGAAATCTTATCTGAGCCTCAGTGGTTTTTTCTATTAAATGGAATAATAATACCTACCTTGTAAGTTTGTTGTGAGGATTAAAGAAGACCATTCGTATACAACACAGCACTGTGCTCAATAACTTATTGTGCTCAATTAGCTATGGTTATGTGAGACATTTTTACCCCTGTTCGTAGTAAAAATTGAAGTGATTAGAAGTTCAGCTTCTGACCACCACAACCCTCTCCTCTAACTGCCTCCCCAAAGGGCTGATGATGTGACAGATGTCCAGGTGACGCTGAAGGAAGCAGAATGCAGGGCCTCTCCAGAGTCCTGTGCTGATGCCCCACTAGCTGTTCTAGCTGTTCTTGCTGTTTCTTGTTTTTCTTCTTCCTTTCACCTCCGTGGTCAAAACCATAGCTGACGAAATATGTAAAACATTCCGGCATGATGAAGGGATTTTGGGTGGATGGCGGTCACCTCGAGCATCTTGGACAGTCCCCAGCCTCTGCAGTGAAGGCCGGCTGAGTTACTCCAGAACCCAAAAGAAAACAATTAAATAGGCAGAGAAGAATTTTACTTCAAAATCATATTCATGCTTTATTTCTTTTTTTTTTTGCCATGTTGGGTCTTTGTTGCTGCATGCAGGCTTCCTCTAGTTGTGTCGAGCGGGGGCTACTCTTTGTTATGGTGTGCAGGCTCCTCATTGTGGTGGTTTCTCTTGCTGTGGAGCACAGGCTCTAGGCACGCGGGCTTCAGTAGTTGTGGCACATGGGCTCAGTAGTGTGACTTGCGGCTCTAAAGCGCAGGTTCAGTAGTTGTGGTGCACGGGCTTAGTTGCTCTGTGGCACGTGGGATCTTCCCGGATCAGGGCTCGAACCCGTGTCCCCTGCATTGGGAGCATGTAGTCTTAACCACTGCGCCACCAGGGAATCCCCTATTTATTTTTTAATATTTTAATGTCTCTCCTCCATTCTTCTTTAAAAAAATATTTATTTATTTATTTTATTTTGGTTGTGTTGGGTCTTAGTTGCAGCAGGAAGTCTCCTTAGTTATGGCTCAACGGCTTCTTAGTTGCAGCACATGGGCTCTTTAGTTGTGGCACATGGGCTCCATAGTTGCAGTTCACCAGCTCCTTAGTTGTTGCATGTGAACTCTTAGTTGTGGCATGCATGTGAGATCTAGTTCCCGGACCAGGGATCGAACCTGGACCCCCTGCATTGGGAGCACAGAGTCTTAACCACTGTGCCACCAGGGAAGCCCCTGCTTTATTTCATTTTAAATTCGACATTTCCCTTGTGGAGGTAAGAGCAAGCCCCTCTCCACTCACTACTTAGACAGTACAGTGGTTTGAACTGTGTCCCCCTAAAAGCATGTCCATCTGGAACCTCAGAATGGGACCTAAGTTAGAACAGGGTCTTTGCAGATGTAATTAGTTAAGAATTCCCAGGGGCAATAATCTTGGCTTGAGGGCGGCCTCTAAGTCTAACGACTGGTATCCTTGTAAGAATAAGGTGGTGTGAAGATGGAAAGCAGGGACTGGAGGGAGGCTGCCACAAGCCAGGGATGCCGAGGCCACCAGAAGCCGGAAGTAGTAGGGAAGGTTCCTCCTCTAGAGACTTCGACGGGAATGTCGTTCTGCTGACATCTCAATTTTGGACTTCTAGCCTCCAGAACTGGGAGAGAATAAATTTTTGTTGTTTTCAGCCACCAAGTTTGTGGCACTTTGTTACGACAGCCCTAGGAAACTAATACAGACCGGAAAATCCCACCTGTGCCCACACTGTGGAAAGGGGAGAAACAATCAAAACTCCTTCACCTCCTTCACTCCACCTGTCTCCTCTGCTTTATTTGTCTACGCGGTGCTCACCACAGTGCAACACATTACTGGTTTTTCTTTGTGCTTGTTTTTGTCTCTCCCCCACTAGCATGTAAGCTCCACGGGGCAGGGGTTTCCTATCCTGGTAACTGCTGTATCCCTGCAGCCTAGATCTATGCCTGCCATACAGTAGATGCTCAGTAAACATTTGTTGAACTTAGGAATAAATGAAAGAATGAAACAGGCAGGAGTCCCGGGAATTGCCTAGTGTAATTTTTTTCTTCTTATAACACACAAAAATAAGAAGACTAAGAGGATTCGGGGAGAGGAATCAATAAGGGAGTGAATGGTGGAGGGTCAGGAAGACCAGAGCTGCTGGTCTGTTGATGGAGAGTTCAGGGTGAGGATGGAAGGATGGACTGGGGCCTGAGTGTGAAAGGCCTTGCATCTGGGTAAAGAATTTGGACTTATCCTGAAGCAGTGGAAAGCCAATGGGTTTATTTAAAGCAGAGGAGTGATAGAGGTTTTTAAGGAATTACTTGGAAGCAGTGGCAGTGATGAATTCAAGAGGCGAGAGAAGAGTGGCAGAAAGTAAAGTAAGAGATGCCAATGGCCCAAGGGGAAGTCGCCCCATCTGAAGTGTGAGGACAGCCCTGGAGAGGGACTGGAAGGGGGTGGAGAGGGGATCAACCTACAGGGGCGGCCCAGCATGGCTCCCAGGTGTCTCCCACGGGGGCTGAGTGCCTGGTACTGGACAGCATAAGACATGGAGCAAGTTCGAGGTGGCACATACAAGTCTGGGGCGCCCATGGAACATTCGAGCGGAGATGTCCGGTACAGGTTGGACAGATAGGTCTGGAACTCAGGAAAGAGGGGAAAAGCTAAGGACCTATCACTGGGAGACACTGACAGAGATGCAGGCGGGAGAGTAGATGAGACCACCTGGTTGGGCGCAGATAGAAAGAAAGGGAATTCAAGGACAGACCTCTCGGGAACAGGAAGTAAAGATATCTACATGCAAGCACACTGATCAAAAGCAAGCTCAAAATGCTTACAGCTCTCCAGAGAAGGGCCAGCCTTTGGTACTAAGTTAATATTTTTAATGATTCTGTTCTATTTGTCTTTTATCAAGCTTATCAATAATGAACCAACAATACTAATGTGGATAAGATAATAGGCTCTACATTAAAAGAAGGATAATTACAACAAGTCTCAATCATCCAAGATAAACACAGGAAATGGGAGTGATGGGCATTAAATTGGACCCAGAACACAAACAGGATTTCCTGTTAGTGGAAGAGGGTCACACAAAGAACCTACAACGTTTGAAAATCTCCTTCATCCTGGATGGATGGTACGGACAAAGGGCCATCTACTTCTTTCCTGACCGGCATGGAAAAGCATCCTTCGTTCTCCTTTCTGTAAACCTACCCAGACCCTCAGGTGGTTCTACAATCACCTGTCACTTGTCAACAACCTCCTTGTTAAAAGGTTCATGTAGAGGAAGCACGTGAGTTAGTGCTCTTGCTGTCTGATGCGGGGATTTGGGGTTTGGTTGCAGAATTCTTCCCAGAGGAGGGCCACAGAAAGGTAGGAAGAAGACGTGTGTCTGTCTGTTGAGGCGCCCCTCACATCTGCTGTGGAATTCCTTCTACTCACCAGCTGCTTCTCTTTCAACACTGAGTTCAGGTGTCAGCATTTCTGGGAAGCTGATCACGACATGGCTTCTCACCTCGCCCACCGTCTAAACACCCAGAGGCTACATTAGAGCATCTTGTCTAAGACCCTAGTCATCCTCTCTACATATGCCTAACCCTGGAATGTGATTCCGTAACCATCTGTTTATCTGCCTTTCTCCACCACCAGACATGTTTTCCTTGGGACAAGGGATCTGTCTTTGTCATCTTTTGTAGAAACAACACCCAGAATGGTCCTGTCCTAGAGCTCAGAACCAGTGACACTGACCAGCCTGCATTGCCTGATGGCAGCCCGGGGACCTCTGCCCGGGCAGAAGGTGCAGGTGATCTGATCTTGACCCCTGCCATTGGCCTGACTCAACTCTCTGTGTCCAAGTATCTTCCTCGTCCATCTGCCTCTCTCTCTTGAATCTGAGGACCAGAGCAAGGAGAATCCAGGGTAGGAGGAAACTGCAAAGTCTCCCCGAGAGAAAGGAGGCACGAGATCTAAGAGGAAATGACAGGCAGCCATGAACTTGGGGTGGAGAGCACACCACACATGAAAAAGAGAGAGAAGCCACTGAGACCGGCTTGGGATGGACCACATCCCAACCTTCTGCCCTCCAAGAGGTTCCTGATCTTTCCTTTACTTGGAGAGCTGGTGACAGGGGCAGTGAGAATGGGTTTACTGCCTGGACATGTAACTGTTCTTACAGCCAAATTCAACCAGTGAGAGAGAGGCACCCTCACACAGTTATTCAGTTAGAGCACCCGTGTGAAGACAAGCGCTTCTATAGCAAGACTCTGTTTCCAAAGGGCATTACTGTCCACCATCTTGTTGGTGCTACTAGAATGTGAAATGGTATGACTCTTTTCATTTTTGATTATGGAAAACTTCAAACACAAAAGTAGAGAGTAGACGATGATGCCCCCCCAGAAAGCTCCTTCAACATTATCAACACTTTGCCAACCCTGTTTCATTTGTCTCTACCTCCCCTCTTTTTCTTTTGTATTAGAGTATTCTGAAGCAATTCCCGGATACCATTATTATTTTCACGATGTCATGATCACACCCAACAAAATTATAAATAATTCTTTGATATCGTTTAGGGAATAATTGATTGCAGAACTGGTATCCCTACCCCATTATTTTTAATCCACAAAGACAAAAGTGATTAGCCCAAGGTCACGTGGCTGTCAGGAAGGGCACCGCACCAGACCTGGGCTCCTCTGACCTTATCGCCCAACGCACCCCCCACTGGAGCTCCCAAGCCAGAGAAATGGAAGTGGGGAACAGTCACACAGGCTCAGAGGCAAGATCCAGCTGGTGTGCTTCTCGGTAGGTAAGATATCGCAGCTGCAACTCTTTTTCCTTTGGGAGATTTGTTTACGTCTTTTCCCAGAATCAACCCAAAGGGTGTGTTGCAGACAGAACACACAACCCCCGGGGCTCGGCCTCTCTGCAGCCACCCGCATGCGGGGGCTCAGGGGGCTCAAGCTGCTTGTTGGAGCGGGAGGGGCTCCATGTGCTCTCTGGATCTCAGAAGAAGAGTCTAGAAGAGTGACAGGACATCCACGTATTACCAACCTCCCCCTGGAGAGGAAGGACAGCCAAGCTGGAGACTTCCCAGGTAATGCTTCGGTGACCAGATCCTGCTTCCAGGTCAGGGTCCCCAGACCTGTCTGTATATTCCATTCCTTGTGTACCTGCTCTGGTTCTTTTTGAAGAAGACAACTGTTGGAAAGTTTCTCCCAGACAGGGGATGTTCAATAATACAGGCAGAAAACGGAGTGAGGGATACATCAGGCTGCACAAGACGACAGGAAAGGATCCTGGAGAAGGAAAAAAGGAAGAAGGTCCAGGATGGGGTGGAGAGGGTGACAGCAGCCTGTGACTGCGGGCGCCGGTGCTACAAAGTGTGTTTATTTCCGTCATCCTGAGTCATCAGCTTCACGGGCTTCCCAGCTGCACGGCTGTGTCACTCCTGATGTTGACATGTGTTTGGGAGGCAGGAAACTTGAGAACAGAGGAAAGGAGGTTTTTAAAAAACAACAACGGCAACCAGCAGCGAGATGGGAACGAGGTCATGGGGCCAAGATTCCATCCTCAGCAGGTCCTGGAACCAAAGGACATTTCAGAGCACAAAAAACAGCCTTACTTTTTTCCTGTCAAAATCCCAGCAAGATTTTTTGTAGATATAGACAGGATTATTCTAAAATTTTGTATGGAAAGGCAAAGAAAATAGAATAGCTAAAATAATTTTGAAAAAGAAGAATAAAGCAAGAGGAATCAGTATACGTGGTTTCAAGATTCACTGTACAGGGACAGTAGTCAAGGCAGTGGTGTTGGCACAGAGATAAACACACAGACCAGTGGGATAGAATAGAGCCCAGACATAGGCTCATACAGGTGTGCCCAACTGATTTTTTACAAAGATGCAAAAACTGGTCAATGGGGGAAAGATAGACCTTTTGACAAATGGTGCCAGAGCCACTGGGTATCCAAAAGCAAAAAGATGAACCTCACCCTAAGTCTTTAGCTTTATACGAAAATCAACTCCAGAAACACAGTGGACTTAAATGTAAAACATAAAACTGTGATTTTTTTTTAAAACATGGGAGTTTTTAAACCTCTTTAAAAACATGGGAAGAATCTTTGGGACTTAGAGCTGGGCAAAGAGTTCTCAGACTTAACAGCCAAAGCTCGATCCATAAAAGAGAGAAATGGATGAATTGGGCTTCATCAAAGTTAGAATCTTTGGCTTTTTGAGACACCCTGTTAAGAGGATGAAAAGACAAGATACATAGAGAAAATATTTGTAGACCACATATCCAACAAAGGTCTAGTATCTAGAACATAGAGAGAGAATTCTCAAAATTTAACAGTATAAAACAAAAAATCCAATTAGAAAATAGGCAAAGGATACAAAGAGCCATTTTACCAAAGACTACATACAGATGGAAAATAAACACATGAAAAGATGTTCAACATCATTAGCCGTCAGGGATTAACCATTCCGGTAGAATTAAAGGTGTTGCCTAATCAGCCAGTGGTTCTCACTCATGGCAGCAACAGGAGAATCAGCTGGGGTGGGGGAGGGCAGGGAACGGGTGAGAACCACTGACCCCAAGGGCTTTATTCCAGCTGGACACAGAGGATGCCCACGCTCATCTTCTTGCAGCTTCGGCCTTCCCCAGCTATGGTATTTTTGTGTCTATTTCTGGAGTGGCCTCTGTTTCCGGGGGCTCCTTCCTTCCCAACCGCTCCTCCTTGCATCTCTAGTCTGATCTGTCTTGACTTATCAGCCTGTACGTCTTCCCTTTTCTCATCAATGCTCATCCCCCCTCCACTGGTCCCTACTCATCCCAGTTTTCTTCCTACCTCTACAGCTCCATAGAGCAGGGGAATCTCATATGTCCTTCAACCTTCTTATGTTATGTTTAAATTCTTCTGGGGAGAAATTTTGAACCTGAGTCAACAGGAAAGCATGATGTCTGAAATTGTGGTTGCCTCTCAAAATTTTGGTTGTATGGCCATTATGCCTATAAAAAACATGTGGTACCCTCTAGATCCCCTGGAGCATTTTACACATATACCTATATCCACATCAATGTATCAATATATTTATATATATTACATATATTTAGGCATATTATGGAGTAGAATCCTGAGAGTTTTTTGAAGGTTGGAGAAATGCAAGTTGAAAAACGTGCAGAAGTCTTCTAATTTATTCAAGATCTTTAGGAAATGATCAAAACCACGTCCGAACCGCTAAAGGTAGA
Source organism: Delphinus delphis (assembly GCF_949987515.2). Taxonomy (NCBI): domain Eukaryota; kingdom Metazoa; phylum Chordata; class Mammalia; order Artiodactyla; family Delphinidae; genus Delphinus; species Delphinus delphis. Next base: position 176,144,272 of record NC_082684.1, read on the forward strand.
CATTGAGTATCCCTGACACTAACAAGGTTGGTAAAACAAGGAAAGTTTCAAGCTGGTACCTTTTATTATAAGACAGCAAGTAAAGAAGTCTCTGAGAATTTTAGGCCAATCAAAATGTCCTCATACGGAAAAAATATCCAACCAGATAATCAAAATCAATTCTGGCAAATAAGGTTCTGGGTCCTAAAGGTGTTTTATTAAGTAAGATGGCTTATGATAATATTTATTGTAATAATAAATTGTATCAGTCATAGTCAATATATTTCCACAAGGGTCAGTCTTGTAATGATGAACAAGTTCTGGTCTTGGATCCACTGTGTACGACACGTGAATAACAAGGTGGGAAATGATGCTCCCAGGGAATTATAGCAAGTATGGGCATGGGAGCAATTTCAGAGAGTGACCGTGGGAGCCAAGAGAACCCTCCCTCAAGGGGTGGTGGCTGTGTTGTGAGGAAGGGTCTCCAGTCTCTGACTTCCACTGACAGGGTCTTCCCCAAGAGCTGGGAGTCAGGAAACGTGGCTTCAGGCACTGGCTGTAAGGCTGAAGGGCTCGTCGTTCAACATCCATTGACCTCATGTTTTGAATTGACAATGATATTAGCATTACCTTTATCTAGGATATTCTATAGGACAGGGCATTAAAAACTTATTAGCTACCATGTCTAGGTCACGCCACTTTATCCAATGTCTAGTGGCTTCCTAGTAAAAATATGTCCCACAAGGGACTCAATACTGTCATTCCTGGCCAGAAAACTCATCAATTTCTTGGCCCTGTGATTTCAGACATCCTCTGAAAGTTCTTCAAGTCCAATTCCTGACGCCTGGAAGGCTGTTGTGAGTTAAGAACAGGGCAAATCTAAGCCAACAGTCACACAACACCATCAAAGTAAAGTGCCCCATCTTGTATCACGAGTCCAGGTGGAAACTAGCGGTGACAAAGAAGTTTTCCCATGATGCCATCCGCCTACAAACACCTCTGCATTAGTCACCTCCAGGGATTCAGACAATTCACCACTCCTGGGAGTTTCTTGGGAAACACCACTCGTGTCCCTCTTCCAGGGTACTCTGCAATGGGTCTCTGCTTTGGGAGAGTTGTTTTGCCTCTTTTCTACCAGATCTGGAACTTACGTCTCCAAAGTCTTAGCTGAGTTAAAATACTGACTCTTTGTTAAATACAAAAGTAATATCTTTAGTTTCAAATCACTTCCCTTAAAATACTTACTGATTACAAAGGGGAAAAAAGGGTCTGACAGACATCACCTCATCAAGGGATCAAAGTGAACATCCCCAGTAACAAGACAAACTGAAATCATGAACTGATAAGACGCAGTGAGAAAAACACAGCATCACTTCTGTGATACTCTTGCCAGATACACAGAACCTGAATTTCATCATGAGAGAACATCAGGCAAACCCAGACTCAGAGCCATTCTATAAACGATCCGGACTGTCATCTTCAAAGCTGTCAAGTCATGAGAGTCAAGGAAAGCCTGAGGAATGTTCCAGATGCAAGGAAACTAAAGAGACACGACAACAGAAAGCAATGTGTGATTCCAGACTGTCTCCTTTCACTACCAAGAAAACATTAGGATAAGTGGCGAAATTTTAATCGGGCTGAGGATTAGGTGGTAGTAATGCATCACTGCTAACTTCCTGCTTTGCAAGGTTGTATAATCGTTACGGAGGAGAATGTCCTTGCTTGTGTTCGGGGGGGATAGGGCATCGGATTAGAAACTTCCTCGTAAATAGTCTAAGGGGAAGAATTATTTGTACTGTACTTGTTACTTCCTTTAAGTTAGTGATTGTTTTGAAATCTAAAATACATACACATATCTGTTTTTAAAAGTATGCCTTACATAGTAGAGAGCTAGAAGAGAGGTTTTTGTGTGTTTTTGTTTTTTCTGGGTCCAACCATTTATTGATGTATCTTTCTCAGAGGTGGCTGGTAATACTGCTCTAAGCTTGGCACCATCTTCAGAGGATGAGTTCAGCTTTGAAATTGAACAGACAAATGTGAAAACGTCCAGGACTGTTGGAATTATCAGCCTGGGCTGATAAAAAAAAAAAGCTTCATATAGATCGTATGCGTTATTTCAAACCAGGGCCTGGTTCCGGAACCACAAAATATGTGGGGTCCCTACTCTCACACTGAAATGTTAGAATCTACTCACTAAAGAAAGTCCTTTTCACTCATTACAGTTCTCCCAGGAGAGAGAGAGAGAGAGAGAAAGAGACGCCTGTGTTCCTTTGAAACTGCCCTTCACAACAAAGCACCACCTTTTCCTAATAAGGCCATCCACACTCTCAGACAGAATCAGCCACGCAATATAGTTCAAGTTCTCTGCGCATGCAATGTCAGACAGCAAGCAAAACATCTATTTACATGTTTTGTGATAATGATGTGTATCTATCGTTCAGTCATTTCTCTACATCTTACAAAAGAAGCAGTGTTCTTGGGCACAGCCCTGGCTGCATCACTCCTGGCCAAACATGGGGGACTTGACCATCACCACAAAGTTGCCTCTAGTTACGGCTTGGCTTCCAACTTTGCCCTTTTACCCTTTTTAAGCTGAATAGAACTAGTTAATGAGTGAGGCATAATCTGGAGGTGGAGGTAGCAAAGATGAATTTAATTTGGCCAGAGGTCTGCAACTCAGTCTCTTTCCTCCTGAGAGCGGCGTTCTGTTATGTTCACAGCACATTCCCTCTCTGGTTTGTCCCAAACTAAACGGAGAATGGAATGCGCCGCGGTTCAAACAGAACCCAGCTCGACAATAAAACCAGGGCCAGGCCTGCTGCTAACCTACCGGAGTGCTATTGTCAAAAGTCTTCCTGGAGGAGAAGGAAAAAGCCAGTGTCATCGCTGAGATGTGTGAAAACCAGGGGTTGTTCCGGGCCACAGATCACCCCTTCCCCTCCTGTTTCACACAGCTAATGTGAGTGGAGATGCCTGGGGCTGCATCTCCTGGTGGAAGGTGGGGCTTTTGTGATGGGCTTGGAGAAACTCTCCAGGGATAAACTGCTCCAGGAGCAATGGAGGTAAGAAGTGGTTGGGAACAAAAAAAGAGAGAAATGTCACCGAGATCAGTGTTGCAGGAAGCAGTAGGGAAAGTCTCCACGTGGGTTACTGGAGGGATTTGAGAGAGACTCTCTGGATCCAGGGTTTCTGGGCGAAGGATGCTCGTTTCTCCTTTCTTTAAAAGAGACAGGTGTCTTAGGAGGTCTATGGCCTGGGAAAAAGAGGTTTTTTCTCATTCTGAGTCATATGAAGAGCATTCATCCTCTGGGCCAGATGGGCGATCTCCCAGGAGACAATAAACCACTAACAAGGCTAGGACCCCTCTGTGATCCCACTGGCATGGAGTGACAGAGAAAGCTGACCTGGGCAGCAGGAACCCTGAGTTCCAGCTGCAGTTTTGAGATGAAGCGCTGGTGGGACCACAGAAGGAGCCTCTGAGGATGCGGTGACGCAGTTTCACCACCTGTGTAATGAGAGAGCTGTGCAGGGTCCTGCCTGGTTCCACCCTTCGTGCCTCTGGTCTTGGTGAAGACCCAGCATGGCAAACAGGAGGTGCTACTCCTTCCGGAACCCTGCTTGAGAACCACATCTCCCTGCTGTACCATGGAGACAGAGCGGATCCATGGAACCCAATCGATGCTGTAGGAGGGCAAGACTCGACCCCTGCCCTGGCTGTGACTGCTTCACCAAAAGCCCGGAGAGAAAAGATGGGCTCTCCTTCCCTGGTGGGAACTCTAGCTCAAATCGCACTTGCCTTGTGACAAAGGCTAGTGACATAACGACTAAAACCATGATGATAATCTTACTAATGATAGCAGGTGACACCTAATGAACACTCACTACGTGCCAGGCCCCTTCCCAAGCCCTTCCTGTCTTTACTCCTGTACCCTCTCTCTACCTTGTTCACAGATGGGAAAACCAAGGCACAAGAAGGCTGGGTCGCTTGAGTTAGGACACACAGCCAGTAGGCTGTGGGGCTGCGATGTGAACTCCGACAGGCAGTGGCCGTCCATGCTGTCCACTTTGGGGCATCTCTTTTAATGATCTGATCATATAACACCTTTGCTTAAACTCTTCAGTGGCTCCAATCACCTAGACTATAAGCTAAAGTCAACCCCCTTGGCAAGGAGCGCCCAGCCCTGCATGGCTGCCCTGGCCACCCTGCCTGGCCTCACCTTGCTGTGCTGTCCACCTGCATCCAAGGCTCCTGATGTGACGGTCATTTGCCTTCTCCAAGTGGCCCATCCCCCTCCCTGCCCTACTTCTTTTGCTTGGTAACGAGCCCATCACCATGTCCAGCTGGCAAATTCCTGGTCAGACATCACGTCAGGAACAGGGTGGCCCCTTCTAAGGAGACTTTTCTGGCTCCTCCTGGTGGAATGAACCACATTTCCCTTCTGTGTTTCTCCACACTGTGTCCACAGTGTGCACATCTCTGTGTTACAGACCTGAGCTCATCGGAGCAGAGCTGCCTGCTTGCCCTGGTCTGTTTCCCCACTGAACTGGGACTTCCGCTGCATCTCATTTACTTTTGTATTCCCAGTGCCTAGCACACAGCAGACTTGCAATAAATATTTGCGGGATTCAATTACATGACTTGGTAACTTTGGATTCATATGTCTTCCCGAGGCAAACTTTAGATCGTCAATCCCTGGAAGGCAGGGACGGTTCCTTCCCCCGCACACATTTCTCGGTGCTGGGGGCATGGTTGGTGCTAAGCAAGTATTTGTTAAGTAAATGAATAAATGAACAACTACCTTGAGGATAAGCTTTAACATGAAATGAGTAAAAGGGAGATCTAGATCCAGTTATCAGAAGAAACACCCAGTTTTCTGGATCTTAAGCCGCAGAAGTAACCAATGGGGCTAAAAATGGTGGACAGTGGGAAATAAAGAAATGATTTCAGGAACATAGAGCAAGTAGAAGGTCAAGCAGGGAACACAGCTTTTTAGATTAGGAGAAGAGCCTTGTTAATATAACAGTAATTGCTATTTTGTTCCAGGGGAAATCTGTGTCCAGATTTTATTTTCCTCTTGATGTTGTACTGTTTACATTAAACCAAAACTACTCTGATGCATTAGTACCCCTGACTATTCTTTCCACTAAATACCAAGAAAAAATTTGCTTCCACCAGTCCATAAACAGACACTCATTTTCTTTCTTAAGTCTTTGTTTGCTCTTTGTCCAATTACTTGAAAATAAGCTTTATGCTTCTTCAGGGTATGAGGTGATGAGATTCTGACCATGAGAAAGGAGTTTTCACAGTCTACAGATATAAATCTTGGAAACTTGTGCTAAACCACAGAAGAAATATTTAAACAATGACAGATTCCTTTCTTCCTTTTTTTTTTAAGGATTTAAATTTCTTTCCAGTAATTCTAATTTCCCACTACAGGTCATTGAAAAGGAGGCCCCAGAGTAAAAGTTTACTGTAGACCCCAACTTAATCCCATCCCTCCCTGCAAACACTCCACCCTCAAAGGTGGCCTTATAATTTAGGTCGGAGTTTGCTGTTGCTGTTGTTTTTAGGTAGCAACTACCTCTCTGGCCCTTTGATTTACGTCGTACTTACTTCAAAAGATACAGTCTTTGAGGGGAATAAATGAGCAAATCTAATGTGTGTTTAAAATATTCTCTTAATTGTTTCTGTACGTATTTCTGGAAAGAAGGACATTTTTGGAGGAAGAATGGTCACGAACATTACTGGCAGATACAGGCCATCTGGAAGAGTTTATAAAAATCACAGAGGTTTTGTTCTGGCTGGGGTTGACGGTCTGGCCCTACTTTTTCAGTTGGGGAAACTGAGGCTTCTTAAGGGCCTGGAGGAGATCTCAGATGCTGGCTGAGCGGGGCCCTCATTCCAGCCTTCCCGATGCCCAGTCCAAAAGAGCCAATCACAATCCCACTAACTGCAAAAAGTCCTCCTGGTGACCACGACTCTGAAGGGAATTGTTGGTTAGGAAAATTCCAACACTGGGGAGCATTCTCTGTTACAGAAGATGCCAGATAATGAACCTGCTTTACAAGCGTGTGAGCTGTTCCGTTGGAGGAAACAAAGAATAAGGGGCATGGAAGTGAGGCCCGTAATGGGAGAGCACCTGACTTTCAAAAAAATGACTTTTATAGTTAATTCGCAGCCCAGGCTCTAATGATGCCCCTCCCCCCCCGGAAGGACAATGGCCCACCCATTAAAAAGGATGATGTGCTCTCTGAGTTCTAGAAAGCACAGAAAACAGACTAAAGAAGTCCATCATTAAGTCAGAAGGAAATGATGCATGGGAGATATGGGATTTCCACATTTGACCTGAACAGTGGACGTTTAAAGCTTACATTACCATGGAAGTGTTGAAAGGGTTAGAAACAGATAACGTACAAATGGGCAGAAAAAATAAGATACCTGCTCCAGGTAACACCAGGCAGAGATGAGAAGCCCCGCCCACCAGATGTGGGAAGCATGGCATCAGGAATCCTCTGGAGGGCACCAGCCCGTTGGGAGGGGAACAGCTTCCTGCACACAAAGAGCTTCCTGGTGTCACCTGGGGGGATTCAACTCAGCTGCCCTAGGGGTGACCCTGTGGAAAATGGACTAGAGGACAATTCAGCCACACCTATCAACGTGCAACATATGAATAGAGCCTGGGTCCAACAATTCAACTGCAAGGGGTTCAGTCTACAGATATACCCACAAATACACACCAAGTCACGTAAAAGGCTGCATTACAGCAGTATTTGTGACGACGTAATAGGGGAATGACCTAAGTGTCCATCAACAGGAACGCGTCTCACAAGGAACGTTTGTATGAAAGGCATGAGGTAGAGATACATACGCGCTTCTCTGCAGAAGTGTGCTGGCATGTTACCTTTCATGTAAAAAGCAGGGGATGTACTTATGAATGCATAAACAATGTCCAGAAGGATACATGAGAACCTGTTATCTCTGGTTCCCTCAAAGTCTAAGGAAATCTCAACAATGACAGTAACATCATCTCTCCACACGGAGCTTCCATGTGTTGGCGCCCACTTGCGAACTTTACATGAATTAACAAACTTAATCTCCATTTTACAGACAGGGAAACTGAGGATCAGGGAGTTTCCATAACTTGCCTAAGGTCACCCAGGCTGGCAGTGAAGGAGCTGGGTTTGAACCCTGGCAGTCTGCCTGAAATCTATGCTCTGAACCATTACACTGTGAAATTTACTTTTCATTGTATATCCTGTTTATTTGAATTTTTTCTGTTACCGTATTTATTCATATATGTTTTCAGTGAAAAAAAATTTAAAGAGACTGGTTGGCCCCTTCCCTTCTTCTCATTAGAGCCCCAGACCGGTCTTTGGGTGAAAGACCCATAAGAGGGAGGATGCAGTGCTGGCAGTGGGTCCAGATGCAGGAAGAGTCCAGGGGACTGAGGTGTCTGCTGGGGGCGCACTGGGGTGGCTTGGGGAACGCGTACGTGGGGGGTGAGGAGAAGCAATCACTTCTCCATGGGCTGCACTTCCTTTCTTTGATCACAACTCTCTATCTCGATTAAAGATTTGCTGTTTTCATCCTGCTGCAGAACATGCAAAACTTTGCCTTACCGGCAACTGTCATTGACTTTTCAACATCCATCATGTTTTTAAGAGTCATAACCAATTTTTATTTTCCTGCAGAGCTGTGGGAGCATCTGACTTTCCCACGCCAAGAAGCGGTTCTGAGGGAGTTGACTCCCATAGTGATCTCTGTACACTTCAGGTGGAGGGAGAGTAGGAACTTGATAAACCAGTCTGAGGTCAGAAGAAAAGCAGGAGAGGGGCCCCAGGTAACGTGTGATGTGACCTCACATGCTCCCAGGCTCCAGATTCACCGAGCCAGGCAGGGAGCATGGCTTCTTCGTGGCCACCCGTTTTTCCCAATGGTTCAATGTATTACAGCGCTGAATGCAAAATCCTTTTGAAATTTTACAATAAAATACAAGAAACCTTACGTGTGTACTATGAATTCTGTATATGCCTCCCCCTTCCCCGAGCATTAGATTCACTGACTTCCAGGTAGGGGTAGCCTGGGAAGATTACTGACAAATGTTCCCAGCCTGCTAATTGGTGGGTTAAGGATGCTAGGGCGGGAAAGGCAGGGAGGTCAGAATCTAGCTCAGGACGAGTGTGGTGGAAACCTTAGGATGTGCTTTTTAAACCATAGGATGGGGGCTTCCCTGGTGGCACAGTGGTTAAGAATCCGTCTGCCAATGCAGGGGACACGGGTTTGAGCCCTGGTCCAGGAAGATCCCACATGTCGCGGAGCAACTAAGCCCACGCGCCACAACTACTGAGCCTGTGCTCTAGAGCCCGCAAGCCACAACTACTGAGCCTGCGCTCTAGAGCCCGGGAGCCGCAACTACTGAGCCCGTGTGCCACAACTATTGAAGCCCGCGCACCTAGAGCCCGTGCTCCACAACAAGAGAAGCCACCGCAATGAGAAGCCCGCGCACCGCAACAAAGAGTAGCCCCCGCTCGCCGCAACTAGAGAAAGCACAGCAACGAAGACCCAACCCAGCCAAAAATAAATAGAATTTAAAAATTTTTTAAATAAATAAATAAATAGACTATAGGATGAGAGACGTGATCTGTTGTATGTTTTTAGCTGCTGTGGAGGGAACACTATCGAAGGAAGAGTGGAATCAGAGCAGGTGGGATGCTGTGGTGAGATTCCAGGTGAAAGACGATGGCGACCACAATGGTGAGAGCTGAGAGGTGGTGAGGAGTGCTGGGCCCGGGGTCTGCTTTGGAGGTAGAGCCGTAAAATTTGCTGACGTGGGAGAGTGAAGCGTACGAGAATCCAGGATGACTCGGGAGGGAAGCGGGTGTGGGCTCTGAAGGGTGGCGTGCGGCCTCCTGCCTTATTCCAGGCGGCCTCTGGCGGGGGCGGGGGGGGTCTCTGGAAACGGGGCTGGGGGTGAGGCAGGTGCTGTTGTGATAAGGAGCCCTGGATCCAGGGCCGGGTCTCCTGGTCACCCCCTGGTCCTGCTGGGCACTAGCTGTGAGGCCTTGGAAACGTACTTACCTGCTCTGTGCCTCAATCTCCCCATCTGGGAAGGAAGGAGGGTTCCTGTCAGGATCAACACACGTGAATCACTTAGAAAAGGACCAAACACACGGTATGCTCAGGAGACGCAGCCCCAAGAAGATGGAAAGCAGGAGGGACCTTGCGGGTTTGGGGGTCAAGCCGAGGCTAGTTTCTCCCACGTGGAGCGGTCTTCGCTGCGGTAGAGCTGCCCACGGAGCGAGCCTCTAACCGAAACTTCTGGGAAACTTTCAGAGGCTTCAACGTGACTGTTGATCCAGCCAGAAGTGATCTGTGAGGCAAGTTGTTCTCCAATAAACACAGCAATTTGTGAAGAGTTTTTGGGTTTTGTTCTTGGAAAGGAGTACTGCTGTTATACAGGCTACAGTGAAGAGAACGATTTGTAAGCCTCAAAGCCTTGGCCTCAAAGTTATTCTTTTATTGAACTGCTCTCTGAAATAGTTCTGTTTTGTCTTTTTTTTTTTAAAGCAATATTTAACAAACCAATTTGAACAGGAACAGAACCCCTGCAAACGTAAGAGATGGGACCCTCATACAGTAAAAAGATAGTGTTATAGTTAAGAGCTGTTCTCTAGCATTGAGCTGCCTGGGTTTGGTCCTGGCTCTGCCTTAGACCCCCTGTGTGACCTTGAGCGAGCGACCTAACCTCTCTGAGCTTCTGCTTGTCTCAGATATGAAATGGAGATGATAACGAAAGCTTACTCATAGCTTGTGGTGAGACTGGAATAGGGTAATGTGTACAAAGTAAAGCTCACCATAGTAAACCTGCAGTAATTAGGAATATTATAGTAGTAACACGTGATATACAAAGTAAACAAACATAGGACATTTAAAACCCCCCACAATGCCCACCCCATTTTCTCACTCCCTATTAGAAAGTATCAGACAGTTTACGCTGCAGTAAGGAAACACTCCGAACCTCAGTGGCTTGGGAGAGGGACAGAGATGGAGGGTGGGGCAGGGGTTCTCCCTGGTCTGTGATGTCATTGGGTGGGTGGTGTCACCTCTGGTGGCTGCACCAGAGGGAAGGGGAGCTGGAGAGCCAGGCACCGCCTCTTAAATGTTTCCTCCTGGAAGTAACACACGTCATCTCTGCTTGCGTTCACCAGCCAGAACAAGTGCTGGCCTCGGGGAGCTCCAGGGAAGTAGGGAAGTGAAGTCCCCCCATGGCCGGAAGTAGAGGCTGGACAGTAAGTAGGTCTCACCCAGCCCCCCAGGGCCCCACCAGGCAATGTCCCAGCTCAGCAGGAGAATGAGGCGTGCGTGTCCCCCTGAGACAGGGGACTCCATCCCTACAAGGCATCCTCTCAGACCCCCCCCCCCGTTTCCTGCCCTCCCAGCATCAGTGTGGCCCCTAAGAATGTTTTTAAAAGTACTGAGTCCTGCAAACTCATCAAAATGGCTCTAGAAGCCTGTCCAATAAGCACCGTGTGACTGATATTCTAGAATTCCGGGTTCCACTGTAATTTTGATGACTAGGTGGTCGTCACCATTAGAATTCATAGAAGAAAGGCTGAGAACTAGACGCCAACCACCTCTCGTTTAATATTGAAGCAGAATGTAAGCGAGGTGCTCTCAACATTAGCTCTCACGATAAGGTTTACATTCACCTGAAATCCTCTCAGTGTTTAAAGTTTTTACATTATGAAGATGTCAAACATACTGAAAAGTAGAGATGATAGTGGAATGAAATCCTTATACGAAGACTTGGTATCATTTCCCCACTGCTGCTTCTGGGTGTATCTCTAAAAAATACAGACTTTTATTTTTACATGAGCACAGCCCATCATGACACCGAGTAGGTCCTGGGGCCCTCTTACTCCCAGCCTGTGATTAAACTCGCTCAACCGTCTAAAATTTTTCTTTGAAGTTGATTTGTTCTACGTGGGATCCAAATGAGGTCCACAAATAGCTGTTGGGTGGTATGTGTCTCTTTTTTTTTTAAAAAAAAAAGGCTTTTGTTGATTTATTTGCATCTCTTGGATTACTGACGATGCCGTAACACACTGTCTACCACCTGAGGTTGCTTCTCTGTAAGTTGCCTGGTCAGCTGCAATTCTGTTATTTGTGGGTTATTTTCATTTTGTTTGGGGAACGGTCTTATATGTTCTTTTAATTGAAGCATGGTTGATTTACAATGTTATATGAGCTTCAGACGTACAGCATGGGGACTCCATGTCTGTACAGGTTGCACTCCATTAAAAGTTATTACAAAATAGGTTGTTGTGTCTCCTAAACTGGAGAAGCGCCTATTTCTGTCCCCGCGCCCCTGTGTGCCCTGGGCTGACGGCAGACGCAGGGTCACTGTCCCGTGGATGCCCCGCTTTCTGGGTTTGTCTGCTCCCTTCCTTGAGGTTCACTTTCTTCTTTTGGGTCCTGTCTCCAGGAGTTAGCTCTGGAGGCATGATTTGGTTTCGACTCAACCGTTCTGGTAAGGAGTTTTCACAGGAGGTGCCGGGCGGCCCACAGCGCGTCCCATCCGCAGGTGCGCGGGGTCCCGTTGCCCACCCAGTGGGATGCTCAGCGAGTCTCCCGTTGTCACACGGACGTGCAGTCGCCCCTTCACGTGCAGACCATTCACTGGCGAGGGTGGCTTGATCAATCATTTCATTAGAGGTTGCAAAAGGCTGTTTTTACAGATTCATTACCTTTTCCCATTCCTTAGTGAGATTCCTTCAATAAAGTGGTTTTCCCTCATCCACTTAGAAACGGGGTCTGTTTCATTACCCTCGAATACAGTTCATAAGGAAGGGCTGGAGAGGAGCTTGATTCTTTCCTTTTGAGGCTCCCTTTCAGAGTAAGGAGTTGGTGCCCTAGTTACTTCCCGTGGTGTCCAAAGGTTGCGTTTCTTGGTTGGTTGGTTTGCTCGTTTTTTTCTTTTTTTTGGGGGGCGGATGAGAGTCTCTCTCTCAAATGATGAGGACGATTATGGTGATGGACTCTTGGGTTTTTACCTATTTAGTGTATTTCAATCAATTGCATTTACCAATCCCTTTTGTGCTTCTATTTCACCCTCTTTAGCCACTGGGAGGCCTTCCACTTTGGCTCCTACGTCCTTTTCATGTGACCCATCAGTCTCTGCTTTCTTTCATCACAACGTATCTCAGCTCCTCTCGCCTGTTTCCTGCCTAGACTTGGCAGTAGCTGTACCTCCAAAGAGCCCTGCTTCCTCCTAGTGGGCCTACTGATTGCATTCCAGAACACAAAATACATGTCTCTCTATGCTCATCAGCCTGGGCACGAGAGCTAACATCTCTTCCTCCCCCACCTCCCCCAGAGCCGCCCACTCAGCAGGTCGGCTTTCTCCCAAAGGTCTGGAATAGATGACATTCTGTGGTCCCCTCATAAAGCTTCACTGCATTCCAAATGGGTAAATAATTGCATTCTTAGTATTTTCCCGATGCAGCTGTGAGTCTGAGAAGTGACAGACGCAGTGAGATGTAAACCAAGGCGCAGGCTAGTCAGAGAGCAATGTGGAGTTACCAGCAAAGGGGACCCTGAGGTCCAGGGGGCAGTGAGATGAGGGGGGAGGGGACCAAGACACGAGGTGGTACCGGGTCTTGCCCTGAACACATGTGCCAGCCCTGAGGGACTGGCCTCCTTTCCCTGGGAACATCACCGTCTTGGAAAGAGGGAACACAACTTCCAGAAGGATTCCCTGGGAGCAGAGGAAGAGGAAGGGGACCTCTGACTGAAATCAGCTGGATACACCAAACCATCAATGGTGGGTAGGGGGAACAGGCACCAGAGACAGATCCTGTCGCGTCCACACCCACCAGGAACCAGTGACACAGGAGGGGGAGGACGCTGCCCTTTGCAAAGGCAAATGAGCAGATTGGATGAATGAGCAAGGGAAGGTCCATGCCGAGTTCCCTTGAGCTTGAGTAAGGACACTTTGTACAAATTATAACCATCAGTAAACGAACTGCCAATTGAGTTCTTGAATCACTGGCAACTTGGAATCCAGAGGAGAGCCCTTCAGAGACGTGACAGGGATTCTCTAGGTGCGAGCTGAGACAAAGATCTGATTTAACCACGGGCCCTCCCTTGGAACAGCGTGTTATCTTTCAGAGAAATGCAATGTTGATCTCTTCTCCTCGAGTTTGGCTCGGGACAGAAAGAATCTTCCACTGTGTGTCTGGAACTCGTGGAGACCGGGCATGGGGAATCTAGCTAAAGTTACGCTCTGGGCCGCACGCCATCTGCTGAGCCCTGTTGTGCAATTAGCAGACCTCGCCTTTGTAAACCGTGTGGCCTCCTGCACAGCTTGCTTGAGTCCCTGCCATCAGAATAAGTTTTATATGGGCCGTCACTGCTCAGTGTTCTGCAAGTCATTTCCCTCGCTTGAGACCATACAAGGTTAGGGTCTCTGTCCACTTTGTTTCAAGGGTCACCTAACCAGGTCCTGCAGGATTTCACATCTGATTCAAAGGCACCCGGCGTCCTGGTGTTCCCAGGAGAAATGTGGGGAAATAAAACCCATGGCTGACACATGGAAGAGGCTGCTGGGGGTGCTCCGAGAGTTTGTCCAGGTGGGCTTTGCAAAATCCCGCGTTCAGGCAAAGCCCCGGTGTTTTAAACAGACAGGAAGCTGGCAGAGAGAGCCTCCCCGAGTGACCAGCCTGTCGATATCATTTTCTGCCTGTCGTGCCAGTCTGTCTCCTGAGGGCACAGAAATAAGTCTGTGCTGGCTTTGAGATAAGCACATTCGGGGTGTGCTGACTCGTGATCTCAGTGCTGCTGGGGTCCCCAAATCCAAGGAGAAGCCGCACCCACAAAGCTCTCGGTGGGCGCGGGGGTGGCTTTGGAGCACTGGCTCCAGCATCTGTTCCTGCTACTTGTACTGTCACCCTCTCCATCCATCACCCTCTCTTTCCGTCCCCCCTCCCCACCCAAACGACCCCCGCCTTGCCAGTGGCCGCGCTCAGTAGGTTAATACTGAATTACGAATGCCAGCAATTACTGATACTGATATTACAGAATGTAATACTGAGCGTTGGAGCTGAAGCGAGACAGCAGGGGTGGCGAGATCTCACCTGGGGTCTCTCTGGGGAGGGGGTCCCATCCCCTTCTTTGTCCTTTCAGGGATATGATACTTTCGAAGACTACCGGGAAAAGGTTTCAATTTGAAAAGCGTTAAGATGCACGTTCAGCTGGTAGAAGCCGCCACTCTTCAACTGATGAGAAGACACTGAAGAAGTTGGGAAGGGACTTCCCAGGTGGTCCAGTATCCACCTTGCAAGGCAGGGGACACTAGTTCGATTCCAGGCGGGGGAACGTAGATCCCACATGCTGCGGGGCACCTAAACCCGCGACGCAACTGCTGAGCCCGCGTGCTCTGGAGCCCACGAGCTGCAGCTAAGACCCGATGCAGCCACGTAAATCAATCAGTAAATATCTTTTTTTTTTTAACGTTGAGAAAACTGCTGGGAAGCTGATTTCAGGCCTGGGCTTCTGGACCTTTCTCTATCTTCAAGCAGGACTGCCAGGGCACTCTATTCTCAGAGCTTCTGTGCAATTCGGGGTGGAGGGCCACAGGGGAACATGGGAGGAAGCAGAGACAGGCTTGCTTCAGACTCCCCCGGACTGTCAGCGGGGTAAGCATGTGAGGCTCAACGTCAAGTCAGCTCTTAGCGGCCTTGCTCTTCGATCCCCCCACTGAGCTCATCTGGGGGCCTCCCCTGGCCTGGGGGCAGATCTAAGGGCCCGGGGCCCCAGATCCGTGCAAACCGCCGGCTTCCCGGGTGTAGTGTGGGACCGCCTCCTGCAGCGGGCGCTCGGGAGCCCCTCGCCCTGTACACTGGGGTGGCGTGGCCGCGCAGAGGGGGCGGCGCCAGCTCTGCGGGATTTCACTCTGGTGCCAGAGAACAACCCCGTCTTCTCTGCCCATCTTTTCTCTCTCCTGGTCCTGCTACGTAGGGGCGGTTCCTCCTCCCAGTCTGCGTCCCATCTTCCATTTTCCTGCCCCCTTCTCCCCCTCTCTTGGTTCTCCTCTTTTCTCCTTTCCTCTACCTGTGGTCTTTTCGGCCTGCATCATCGCCCCCGCCCCTCATCAGTCCATCTAATCAGTCAGCTCACCAAGAGCCTGCTGCGTGCCAGGCGGTTCTCCGCACCGGAGATGGGGCAGGTACAAGGCAGAGAGATCCTGGACCTCTAAAATGGACCTGGTGGGCGATGGTGGGACAGACTGATGACAAGGAAGCCGAGGGGTGGAGATGGTAATCTCAAGAAGTGAGAGATGCAGTAAAGAAGGTATATTAGAGAAATGAGACCGAAAGTGACAGTGGGAAAGGGAGAACTCTTTTAGCCAATTTGGTCAAAAGGAAGGATTTTTTTGAGAAGGTAACATATACTTCGGACTTGAATACTGAAAAGGAGGTGGCTGTGTGAAGAGTTGAGAGAAGGTTTGGTAAGTGCAAAGGTCCTGAGGCAGCTGGGAGCTGGTGTATCTGAGCCGGGAAGGAGGCCAGTGTGGCCGCAGCTCAGCGAGCCCCAGGAACCGAGGTGGATGAGTAAGTGGGAAAGTTGTAATCTGCAGGAAAGGGTTTGGGTTTGACTCTGGTTGAGTCAGGAAGATGCTGGCAGTATTTAAGCAGGTGAGTGGTAAGAGAATATTTCTGTCTTAGGAAGCTTCTGTCTGTGCAGAGGGGCAGGGGTGGCGGCCAGGAGGCCAGCTGGGAGGCTTTGCAGTAGCCCAGAGATAGTAGGGGCTTAGACCCTCAGTGGAGCAGAAGAGGGGGGACGAGAGGTCAGATTCAGGGTACCTTTGGGAATCCGACTGGCTAAGGCAAAGAGATAAAGAGGCTAAATTTCCTTTCCTCCCCTTTTCTCCCCTTTCCTCTTCAGCTTCCTTCTTCTCCTCCTTTTTCTCAATTGAATGGTGCTGTATATTGAGAGTAGCAGGTTAGAGGTGGGGAGAAATCAAAAGATATACTTTGGTCATGGCCTCAGCTAACCTATAAGGCAACTTGGAGAGAATTAGAAAGGCAACCCCATGGAAGGTACCTCCTCTGCTCTGCGGTTGGAGCCCACACCTGAGCTCAGGGCTTAGGAAGCTGGACATGGGCTGCACGCCCATCGGGCTCCCTTGGCTGGCTGCCTTAGGCAGTACACAAGCTGGACAACAGTCCATGGCGACCCTGGTCTGGCCCGTATCACATCTGAGATACCTGTTAGGCATCCAAATAGAGATGATAGGTAGACAGCTGAATAAGCGGGTCTGAATTTCAGGGAGAAATCGGGGCTAGAGATGTAAATTTAGGAGGCATAAGAAAAGACGGAATTTAAATTCAGGGGGCTGTTTGAGATGCCCTAGGCTGTGAGGGTGAAGGAAGAAGAGAAGCAGGCCAGGAAGTAAGCCTGGGACACTCCATGATGCAGCAGTCAGGAAAGAGGAGGGGAACGCAGCAGAATGACCCAGAAAGAGCTGCTGGTGACACGGGGACAACCTGGGAAGCGATGACCCAGACAGCAAATGAAGAGAGGATTTGAAGAGGCGGAGATGGGCTCTGTCAGGTGACGCTGAGGCTTAAGTAAGATGAGTGGTGAGCGGAGCATCTGGTCAGGTGGAGACTCGGGGTGCAGAGTGCGGGAAACGGGGCAAAGCTTGATTGGAATGGGCTGGGCACAGAGAAGGAGACAGAGGCGACCCTTTGGAGGCGTTCTGATAAAAGGGGGAGAGAGAAAAGCAGGAGGTGAGTGCGAGCACAGGGCAGGCAGCGAGGTTCAACCAGAGCAGACCAGGAGGGCAAAGAAAGAGTAAGGGAAGCAAGGGACCAGAGGGTGTCTGCAGAGTGATCATTAGAGCATAGGACACAGACTCTTATTAAGAAAAAAAAAAAAAAAGGCCTGAAATACACATAAGAGAATATATATAGTCAAGACCTTTCCTAGCTCAATCGCAAGGGCAGAAAGTATTAATAAGAGGACTAGGTGATGAAATGATACATGTATCAAAGTTACTGTAAAGGAATCTGCAAGCAACACTTATAAACTGACTTTGAAGCACTTGCTAAGTCCAAGCTCTGTAGTGAGAATTTTATACGCATTATTATTTAATTAATTTACTTATTTATTTTTGGCTGCATTGGGTCCTCATCGCTGTGCGCGGGCTTTCTCTAGTTGCGGTGAGCAGGGGCTACTCTTCGTTGCGGTGCACAGGCTTCTCATTGCGGTGGCTTCTGTTGTTGCGGAGCACGGGCTCTAGGTGTGGCTTCAGTAGTTGCGGCACGTGGGCTCAGCAGTTGTGGTTCACAGGCTCTAGAGCGCAGGCTCAGTAGTTGTGGCACACAGGCTTAGTTGCTCTGCGACGTGTGGGATCTTCCCGGACCAGGGCTCGAACCCGTGTCCCCTGCACTGGCGGGCGGGTTCTTAACCACTGCGCCACCAGGGAAGCCCCTATATGCATTATTTATATTTAATCTCAGTACAATACTTTTTTGTAGGCACAGAATCTGAACTTTCAAGGCTGTGCAGTTAACTAAGTTATAATGCTTCTTCAAACTTGGAAAGGATATTTGCAACATATATGACAATTTTAAAAGATTGAATATTCATTAAATATTAAAAGCTCTTATACAGCAATAAGAAAAAGAACCACTTAATAGAAAGATAAAGCAAGGAGCCACAAACAGGCAATTCAACAAAAGAAGGAAATACAAGAGGCTAATAATATTCTCCTCGGCATCCCTGAGATACAGGAAATTCAACCATGATAAAAGCCTATCAGTTTAGCAGAGATTAAAACATACCGGAAGTTGGTACTGTCGTGCATTTTGCCGGAGCTTAAATTGGTACAAGCTTTGTAATGTGGCCCATTTGGCAATATTTGAGGTCCTCTCCTTTCACCCAGTGATTCCTCTGTAGAGTTTATTGTATAGAAATCAAGCAGGTAAAGATATATGTTCAAATATTTGGTTTACATTATTTATTATAGAAAAAAATCCAAATGGCCACCAGTCAGGAACTGGTGACATAAATTATGGTAAACCATGGAATGAAATATAATGAAAAACTTTCAAATATTGAGGTAGAAGCCAAAGAACTGACCTGTGAAAAGTCTACAGCATATTGTTTAGTGAATAAAAGAGACGTATTCAGTGTGTAAATGGTGGTTCTGTTTAGCCGCATGTCTACTCGTTTGTGCAGAGCCAAGGTACAGAATAGCATACACGCCACTGTAAAGCAATTATACCCCAATAAAGATGTTAAAAAAAGAAAAAAGAATAGCGCACACGGAACTATTCTCCTTTGGGGGTGCTTTTCGGGAGGCTTTCACTTTTATTTTCTATGTTTCATTGTTTATCTTCCACTGAATATATATTATTTTTATAGTTATAAAAAAGGAAATAAAATGTGATATAATTAAGACACCTCATCAGGATGGGAGTTCCTTTTTTTTGCCTCTGTCAATCGTTACCATTTTCCCTCTCCCCCTCCCTCTGCCCCCACTTCCTCCCTCCTCTTCCTCTCTCTCTTTCTACTGATTCCAGTTGAGTAGCTGTGTGCCACCCTGCGCAGATTACAGCTGTATCACCTGTGGAGGGCGGGACTCTATCCATCAGGCATTCTGTACCCGGCACAGTGACCAGCACCCCTCCAAGTGCAGGCAGCCCCGGTTAGCACTTGCTAATGAGCAGTGGGTTCGATGATGGTAACACATCTCCTTTCCACTGTTCCCCTGGAGCAGTGAGGCTGTTACACTTGCTGGACCCACTGTGAGCGGAGAGCTCACTACACCGAACGCTCCAGGTCGGTTTGTTGAAGGGCTCACAGAGAACTCGGGCTGCCTTGAGGTCTACGTTCGGCTCAGCTATTTGCCCTGTGCTTAGCACAGAAGCCACACTGCATGTACTCCATAAATGCCGGATGCGGCGATTATTATAGTTAACACTGCCGTACGGTTACTCGCAAGTTATTCAGAGGGTAGATCCCAAGAGTTCTCATTACAGGGAAAAAAACCCCATTTTTTCCTTTTTTTTTGTATCTATATGAGATGATGGATGTTCGCTAAACTTATCGTGCTAATCATTTCCTAATATATGGAAGTCAAATCATCATGCAGTCCACCTGAAACATACAGTGCTGTACATCAATTATATCTCAGTAAAACGGGAAAACATGACTAAGATAAAAAGTAAACGTTGAATGAATGAATGGGTGGACAAAAGAATAAATACCAATGTATCTTACCATTTGTGGTTCCTGAAATATTCTGTGTTCAAAACCGTCATACGTGAGACTGCTCCTCGAGATGTGGCCTGAGGGCAGCAGCATCGTTTCACCTGGGGCTCATTAGAAATGCAGCATCGTGGGCACCCGCAGACCTGCTGAAACAGATGTGCATTTGGACACTATCCCCAGCAATTTGCACGCGTGCGTGGGGCCTGCTTTAGAGGGGAAGTAGGTGGCTGCTGTTGTTTTAATTTCTGGGTTTAATGTTCTCTAGCTCTTCGGTACTTAATTATGAGACTTTAGAGGTTTCACTGGAGGACAGGCTAAGAGGAGGTGGCCCTGCATAACTGCAGGCTTCGGCGGCTAGGAGAGAGTTGACGGAGCAACTTTTAAATCAAGGATGAAATGTCTGTGTTCCCACGATGTGGCTAGCCCTCTATTTCCGCTTTAGCCGTGCCTGGTCCCAGCCTCCCCTGGGATGGGCAGGATTAAGGCAAGGCCTCCTCTCTGGGTGAGTGAAGCAAGCTGGCTGTTTGCCCTCCACAGCCTGCGCCTGAAGCCAGGTCAGTGGTCCTATGAAGCCACCCGGCGGTGGAGGGTTTTCCATCTGCGAAGTAGCTCAGAGCCCGGCTCAGCTGCCAGGGACAAAGAAGGCCGTGGCTCCCGCCCTGCTTTCTGCCCACGCTCTCAGAGCCCCATGAAATCAGCCCCCTCCATCCAGCTCTTTACAGACAGGCGGGGTGTCCAGGATTATGATGGAGGGGCCCTGGCAGGGAGGAGTGGAAAACAAGTCCTGATTCCAAGCCCAAGTCCTGGTTATGAGCCCCTTGCTGCTTTCCAGAAGACTGCTGATGCAGGCTGCCCTCGGCCAGGGCTGGTCCAGCCTCCAGAGCAAGGCCCAGGCTGATGTCCACTGGGGGGGGGGGGTACACCCACTCCCCATGGGGAGGAAGGTGGCTTCACCTGGTCCATCAGCTGAAGAGCTAGGAAGTAGCTAGGCTCTCCCTCCCTCCCTCCCTCCCTCCTTCCCCCTCCTTCCCCCTCCTTCCCCCTCCTTCCCCCTCCCCCTCCCCTCCTCCCCTCCCCTCTCCCTCCCATATCCCCCTCCCTCTCCTTCCTCCTCCCCACCTCCTCCATGCCACCCCAGCCCCACCTCCTGTCCTTCTCTCTCCCTTTATCTGGGGGCAGGCAGGAGCGAGCTGAGCTGGCCTCTGATGATTCTGTCTTTGGCTGCAGAAACTTGACTTTGGGTCAGGATCAAGATTCCAAAAAGACGGCCTCTCTGCCGTCCTGATTTTATTGAAGGGCTCCTGCCAGTCTGTCTGAAACAGCAGAGATAAGTATAATCCACTTTCATCGCAGCCAAGGTCGCTGGATAAGGTTGGAATTTGATAAAGAGCTAAACTGCTGTTGAAACACGGGAAACCTTGCTGAAGCGAGTTCTTCTAGCTGCTTCCTCACGCAGAGTGAGTGCAGGGCGCCAGGTCCAGCCAAGACAGATTCCTGGGCCCCGCAGCTATTGACTTCAGCTGCTAAACATTTAGCTTGCTACTTGTAACTCCCTCGCTCACCTGCTGGGAGAATCCCGATAACTGGCGGAAGCTGAGTCCAAACAGCTCTCGGGGAGCAAAGCGTAGATGCCCCCGCCCCCCGCAACGCCTCAGGGGCTGAGAAGGCAGTTCCCATCAGGAGCAAGAAGCATCCTCTCCGTGAGCATTTGCAAGGTGCGTTCCACGTGGCCTCTGCGGCGTGGCAAGCGTGACTGCAGGTGTGCTGGAGGATGGGCAGGCACCGCCCAGGGAGCATTTAACCCCGCCCCTCGCGGGCAACTAAGTTATCCCTTTTGAGTCCCAGCTCCTTTAGTTGTAAAATGGGAACAGCAACGCCCACTACAAAAGTTTGTTGGTTAAATGAGGAAAGATCCGCCTTGCTCCACCGTGGGTGCCAGTAAATATTTGTTCTCTTTATTGGCACCAAAATTCTTGGCGGAGATGTGGGAGAGAGGATTGGGGGTATCACGGTGACTTTTTTTCAACCTACGTACCTCTATCCCCCCAACTCCCTGCTGCCTGAGCCGGGTATTCAGCTGTCCTCCTCTCCTGCCTTCGCCTCCAGGTCCTTGCAAATCACGGCCACACGCACAAACATCCCCAGTGGGAGTAGGCCTTTGTCAAAGTGCGAATTCTCCTTGGAGGAGAAGCAGGCTGAGTCCCGCCCCCAGGGCATGAGTGCACGTCTTGGGTGTGCTCTCCTAATCCGCAGCAGTGCTTCAGCTTCAGGAGCAGACCTAGCCGGGGAGGAGAGGGAATGGTGAAGGGGGAGAGGTGAGGAGAAGAGGAAAAGACCGGAAATGGGAGGCATAGGCGCACAACGATGATGCGGGTTCTCGCCCTCTGATGGCAAATCACTTATTTTGTGGAGGACAAACCTGCTGCTTTACAGGGGACTCTTCCTACTCTGGCCATTAGAGGTAACAGAGATTTTCTACAAGATCCAGTAGGAATCTGATTTCACAGTGAAGCCAGATTTGCACCACGTGACGCCATCTTGAAACGAAATCTGCCCCCAGATATTCCAGGATATCAGCTTTCAAAGCCAACATTTCCCTTTCATAGACGCAGGTAGAAAACTTTTAAAAATGATTTTAAAAAATCTGCAAATCTTTGTTTTCCATCAAGATGTATTAAATATTGAAGACATTCAAAAAGGAATAAAGAATACTATAATGAAGGTTGTCCTATCTCTCAACCAGTTTAACTGTATAAAGACAAAAATACAAAATATTTTCCTAGAATATGTATCAACGAGATAACAATGTGTAAAAAGGGTAGCAAGGGCCTAGTGAACAGACTTGGGGATGGTGGTTACCTTGCGTGGGGACATCGAGGGAACAGGGTAGGGGGGACCCACGGCTCGGGGAGCTGTTCAGGTCTTAGCCTTCTTAGACAATGGCGTGAACCAAAGTCTGTTAAATTCTGCCTTCAAAATTCAAAAAACAAAAAGCCCAAGATGCTCAGTGAGAGAAAATTCTAGCTCTTTTCAAAGTCACAGGTTAAGAAAGGACACTGGACTTCCTGAAGTGACATATTTCATTCGGCGACCAGGCAATTTGGATTCAGTTCAGATTTGGGCGTCGAGCCCACGTTTTTGCTAACGCAGTTTACGCGCACAAAACGGGGTGGTGCCTAGCGAGGCCTGTTCTGTTTAGGTGACTAAAGAAGCGTTAAACAGATCACACAAAAAGCACAAGATAAAGCCTGCTGAGCAGCACATGTGGACCTTTGTATTATAGACCACTCTCCCTTCTTTGCACAGGAAAGGCATTTCCATAAAGTGAGCGAATTTACTGTACATCTGGTGTCAGACCTATTCAAGATCGCCGTGAAAAGATTATTTATGACTCAACAGCTACTCTTGTTTACTACACAGATGACATCATCATCCCAATATTGTTACATTACATCAGCCTTTGCCCCACTTTTATTGCCTTTGCTATCAAGCCCGTGGCTCAGGCAAAAATGCCTTCCAAAGACAAGCCCAGAGACTAATAAAAACATGCAATTCCAGCCTCTCTGAGCTTGAAGGTTTATTCCAGCCGGACCACCCTTGGCCCAAAGAGAAGCCCCCTCTGTCTGTTGTCTTAAGCATTCGTCCCCCTTAGTGGGAGCATTTCTCAAGGAGGGGCAGAGTAACATCTTCCAGGGGTGCAGAGCCTAACAGGAGTATGAGAGCCAGCATCCATTCATCTTCCTCAATAACACCACCCCAATTTCGTGGAGGGAGGATGGAATTACTCCTGTCCTGCGAGATGGGTCTGGGAGAAATTGTTATTCATGGCACTATGCCCTCCTGCGGTTAAGAGACCGTCATTTGACACAAGCTGGACCACATAAGCTCTTCACAACCCAGGACCACCTCTGGATTTTGAATCGTAATCTCCCCTTGCGCACAGGAGGGAAAAACAAGGGGCAGAGGTGAAAAGACAGAAGCCACTGGAGCTCATTTATGTGAGTGGCAGTGCGGTCAGCCCTCGGCATCCACCAGGGATGGGCTCCAGGAGCCCCGTGGATACCAAATCCAAGGATGCTCAACTCCCTCATATAAACCGGCGTCCTATTTGCATATACCAGTGCACATCCTCCCGTAACACTTTCCATCTTCTCTAGATGACTTATAATACCTAATACAATGCAAATGCTATATAAATAGTTGTCTGCGAGTGGCAAATTCAAGTTTTGTGTCCTGGAACTTTCTGGAATTTTCCCCCCAAATGTTTTCAATCCAAAGTTGGTTGAATTTGCAGACGCAGAACTGGCCGATACTGAGAGCCGACTGTCGTTGGGTTTATTGAAGAAAATTTCTAGTCCCTAGATGGAGACACTCCTGCCCTGGGTGCCCTGACAGCCAATGGAAACTACGCCCTATCTTATAAAAAGGTCCAGGCTTCTGCCCCATGTTGCGGGTCCCAGGATTCTTCCTTGAGAACGGGGACCACCCACATCATGAGGTGTTGAGTAGAGTTTGTTTGTGTCACTTCCGTTGCTGTCTTTAATCATCTTTAACAGGCTACACTGACGCCAAGTTCTAGGTCCCGTTCCTTCCAATGAATTCCCTTTATCGTTAATGAAGCTGGCGTCTCCGTCTATCGCTTGCAGTCAAAGACTTGAAGCCCAGTCCCTGGACTGCTCCGTAGCTGTGTGGACACCCCAGCTCCAGGGACAAGTATGCTACAGCCTGTCCTGAGGAGTCAATCACGCAGCCGGCAAATGTGGCAGCCCCAACAGGGACAGCCCTGTGGATGGCGCTCAGGCTCCGCCACACCCACCCTGAGCGCCTCGAGGCTGTGTGCCGTACAGAGGATCAACTGAGCCTGCAAACCGAATGCTTACAGGTACCATCAGCTCCTGACGTTGGGTATATCCTCCCCCCACTGGAGAAACAATCGGCAGCAGCATTGCTCCCACGGTCCCATAAAGGACTTGAATTCCGAGGTGAATCCAGGGGCCGTCCTGTAACTGTCCCCAGGGTTGTTGTTTTCCTTCCCCCCTCTGCCCACACCAGGCAGCCATTCATCTCCCGGTAGCAGGAAGCTCTGCCTGTCCCCTCATCTCCTGGCAGCTCTAGGAAGCAACAGTGGCAAAGGGGACACGGTCACCAGCACCCCCTTCCAACCCCACTGGGGAGATGTGCCAGGGCCAGCCGCCTTCATGGAAGCTGGGAAGGACCCGAGAAACGAATGCTCTCGTGAAAGGAAACCTGGAACAAACAAGTGAAGCTGGCTGGGAACTGGGCTTGTCCCACCTGGAGTCGTGTCCTGCTGAGGGCCGTCCAGGACACTCGTACCTGGCTAGTCGTTAAGCAATTCAGTCTTGCCGCTGAACCCTCACTCACTCAGCGGAGCTCTCTGCATTAATCCGCTTGAAGCACAGGCCCCGAGACAAGCGTTCTGGTTACTGGCGCGTGCAGATTGGGACGGCGACCCAGACAGGCCCGGCAGGGCTGGCTGGTCCCCGCTCCGCAGTGCCTGGGGCCTCGGCCGGGGCTGACTCCACAGGCTGGGGGCTGGACAGTGGCGGCGGGTGGATGCCTTCTGAGATGGCTCGGTCACGGTCACGCGCATCTGGCACAGCGTAGGGACGGCTGGAGGGCCAAGTCCAGCGGGACTGCAGGTGCAGAGCCCAGTGGGGCAGCCCTGGGAGGTGGACCGCACTGCCTGCCTTGGGTACTCAGCCACTACCTGTTGGTGGAAGTAGCACCACCCGGCCCAGGTTCAAGGGGAGGGTGTCAACGAATTGGGAGCCATGTTTAAAGTGCCTGTGGGCTGCAGAGAGACTGTCCAGGCGGGATGTCACTGAGGGCGGGAGCCCCGGAGAAGCCTGGCCTCGGTCGCTGTTTGCATCACACACCTCTCCCTCCTCTGGGCTCCAAATACAGCTCTCAGAAGACTCTCTGCTGCCCTTCAGCCTTCAGGGTGAAGTGCACGGTCTGGGGACTGAGGTGCGAGGGCAGCACAGCTGACCCACATGCTGAGCCTCAGAGCACCCACGAAGGAGCCCGTCCATCCCTCCCGTGTCGGGATCTGGGTGGGCAGTGATGCAGCGGGGCTGGGCTGAGGCAGGGGTCGTCCTTTCTCTCCCTTGTCCCTCCCCACCAGGCTGCCCTTGACTGTTCCCCCTCCCCGACAATGGGGGTCTGACCCTGACCCTGACACGCAGCTCCAGACTTGGGACTCCGTGGCCTTCATCCGCCTGCCGAGTCTGCAGCCCCCAGAACCTGCGGTTCCTGGCACCAACTCTGCACAGCCTGAGCTCATTCCCTCCTGGCAGCCCCAGGATCCGCGAGCTCAGGTTAGGATGGGCTGGCGGCACACAGGTGACACCGTCTAGAAGGGCCGGCATCCAGCAGAGCTGGGCACCTGCTCCTGTCTGCGTGTGGCACGAGTCAGCCCGGCACCAGCCCGTGCAGGACGATGCCTCTGCCCACCTGGTGCCTGACGGCCGGGCGAGTCCCCGTGGCACTTTAACTGGTAAAGGAACGAAGGTGTATGGGGGATGGAAGGAGTAGAAAGATGTTACAATCAGAGCTTTCAAAACAAAGAATAGTAAAAGTCTCTGCAGCAAGGAGTGAAATTCCAGCAGGCTGGTGGGGATACAGGGCGAGGGAATGTAAGTGTCGCGTAAGAACCCGGCACAGCGCATGGAGGCGCACAGGTCAGTGTCGCTCAGTCTGGATGGACCCTGGGCCCCCGCCACTGCTCGAGGTTCTTTCCCTTCCAGAAAGCACAGTGTGTGGTCAGTCCTGTGGGCTGTGGGCATGACTGTCCCCAGAGGCAGCCCCTGGCTCTTTGCAACTCCCCGCATAAAATGAGCTGGACCTTAGATTCCACATATAGATGTTAGCATACCGTTTTTGTTTTTCTCTTTCTGACTTACTTCACTCTGTATGACAGACGCTAGGTCCATCCACCTCACTACAAATATCTCAATTTTGTTTCTTTTTATGGCTGAGTAATATCCCATTGTATATATGTGCCACATCTAAGGAAAAAAAAAAAGGTCATGAAGAACCTAGGGGTAAGACGGGAATAAAGACACAGACCTACTAGAGAATGGACTTGAGGATATGGGAAGGGGGAAGGGTAAGCTGGGACAAAGTGAGAGAGTGGCATGGACATATATACACTACCAAACGTAAAATAGATAGCTAGTGGGAAGCAGCCGCATAGCACAGGGAGATCAGCTTGGTGCTTTGTGACCACCTAGAGGGGTGGGATAGGGAGGGTGGGAGGGAGGGAGACGCAAGAGGGAAGAGATAGGGGAACATATGTATATGAATAACTGATTCACTTTGTTATAAAGCAGAAACTAACACACCATTGTAAAGCAATTATACTCCGATAAAGATGTTTTAAAAAATTCATGTAAAAAACCAATATTTTAATGAAGACAGTGTTATTTTCATTAAAAAATTATCTTACAAAAAAAGAAAAAAAAAATGAGCTGGACTCGCGTGAAAGGTCACGGCCTCTTGCACTGACAGTTCCTACAGGCCTCACCGCGAATCAAGAAGCAAAAACACAGTATAGAACTGAGGCCTGGTGGGACATTTATGTTACACACTACAGCCCTGAGTGCCGGGGGGAGCTCCCCAGCTCTCAGCCTCAGGAATCTCCAGGTCAAGTACAGAGCTCCTCCGGGCTCCTCTGCCCCATGTGGAGAGCTACCACCCAGGCTGCCGAGACCCCATCACACAGCATCCAGGCTGCGCGCCTGTTTCCTACCTTGCTAGTGGAACAAAGTGTATCGTCTGAGTCTTCATTCTCAACAACCCCTGGACCTGGCTTAGCTTTGTGGCTGGCAGAGCGCATCTCTGGATCCTCACGTGGTCCACTCGAGCTGTGAGGCCCTCTTAGCCCTTTCCCCCACAAGCTCGCACTCTCCTATCTGTAACTGGGTTAGCCTGAATGGTCCTGTCTTTAGGTCTTGCCTGTCCTGCAGTTTGTACCCTGTGTCTGGTTGGGTTGTCCTGATTCTTCACCTGTCTCTTCTCATCTATAACCACATCTCCATTCCCTCACTGTGTGAAAGAATTAACAGTACATATGTGGAATCGGCCAAGCAGTCATCCTCATCCCATTAATGTTGGGTTTGGGCACCTGACTTGTTTGGCTGGTAGAATGTGTGTGTGGGGGGAACATGATGTGAGTGTGTGGGGCTTGGCTCCCTCTCTTGTACTCTGGTTCCAGAACAAAATACACAAGAAACTGACAGAAACCCAGGCAACCTACAGACCCAGAAACAGGAAAAGTAAATGCTTGTAAGCACAGAATTTGGGGATTGTTTGTTTTACAGCATGTTCGATGCAAAAGCTGACTGATACAGACCCTGTGCAAGAGCCTGCCTCATTGCCAGTTTTGTTCTTTCTGATTTTGTGACTTCAGCTGATGACTTCTTCTCCCATGACCAGCCACTTACACCAGCTGGGTCAGCGCTTTCCTCAGTCTCCCCTCCTCAACTCCCTCCCACCCGGTGGGCTGACGGAGGACCCCAGCCCCTTTGATACTAGGTTATGCAGCTTGTGATAGATGAGGCCCATGGTTCTACAATACAGACCACACAACTGACACAGACTCTCTTGGCCATCCTTCTCCCCTGGTTAGAGATGTCCTAGTGATAGGGAGAGAGCACAGTTATCCCTCCTGGTAGGGGCCAGTGCTGTTTCTTTAAATTGTGGTAAAATATATAAGCACAAAATTTCCCACTTTAGCCATTTTTAAGTGGACAGTTCTGTGGCAGTAAGTACATTCACATTCTTGTTCCACCATCACCACCAGGCACCCATCTGAAAGTCTGTTCCCATTAAACATTAACCCCCATCACCCCACACCCCCAGCCCTTGGAAGCCACATTCTTTTTCTGTTTCAATGAATTTGACTATTGTGGATACCTCGTATCAGTGGAATCATATATGTGTCCTTTCATATCTGCCGTATGTCACTCAGCATAATGTCTTTTGGGTTTAACCATGTTGTAGCATGTGTCAGAATTTATTCCCCCTTTAAGGCTGAATAATACTCCACTGCATGTATATGTCACATTTTGTTTATCCATTTGGCTATCAGTGGATATCTGCATCGCTTCTACCTTTGGCCGTTGTGAATAATGCTGTGAAGTACATGCGTACCAAAGGCTGGTGTTTCTTAACTATGGTGTCTGCAGCTGGAGGGTAAATACCAGTACTTGTACTTTGCGGGGAGTGCTGGGAAAATGAATCAGACCATGATGTCTCCCTGAAGCCCCTCTCACTAGGCTCAAGGTGAAAGACAAAGAGAGGAAGAAAAGTGCCTCTGCCTTCCAACAACTCTTTCCAAAGAAACTCTCTAATTTCTAACCTCAAACACTTTCAACCCTTGGCCGGTACAGAGCGAAGGGTTGCATAGAGTCTTCAGTCCTCTCCTTTGCAAATCCTGCACAGGTGGATGCTGTATATCATGCCCATCGCTTCCTTCCCTCCCTGGACGTTCACCCTGCTGCAGCTCACCAGGAAAGTGGACTCTCTTCCTGCCCTGCCCCTCTCGGTCTGGCCTGGCCCTGCCACGTGCCTTGACACCCTGCACATGGCGTAAGTGATGCTGTGATAGCGCTGAGCCTCGCCTTTAGGAGGCCTGGCGTCTTCTGCTTCCTTTCCGAGGAAAGGTGAGCAGACCTGTAAGCAGTCCACCACCGGGCCCACCATGCCGCGAGGAAGCCCAGGCTAGCCGTGTGGAGAGGCCACACAGGAGCTCTGAGGACCCAAACTGAGGGGAGAATGCAGGCCCCAGCCACAGGGCCCCGTCACGCCACCTCAGCCCCCCTCGCCCCTTTCCCTGATGTTCTGGGGACGCCAGCTGAGGCCCAGACATTAGAGGCACAGGCAAGCCGTCCCCTCGATGCCCTGTACAAGTTTCTGACTCAAAATCTGGGGTGGAAATAAAATAGCTGTTTTATTCCTCTGAGTTTCGGGTGCCTGTTTATGCCGCCACGGACACCCGGAGCAGAGGTCTCACACTTCACCTTGCAACGTGGGGACACTCGGCCCTTACGCTTTTGTTCTCAGCCCTTGGGCGCCTCAGCAGAAAAGGGGACAAATTCCATGTTAACATCCTGCTACATACATTTCAAGACATTCTGAGAATACTTAGACGTGGTGCTTTGTTTTTTATATTTTTTCACTGTAGTAACTTTTTTCTAAGTCCCCGTGGCTCCCCAAGCCCGCAGCACCACGGGGCCAACAGCAGGTACAGGCCTTGAGGCTGTGAGGCTACAGGGCATACGTGGTGGTATGCTCCAGCACTGAAATGCACTTCTCCCCCCCGCCACCCCCCCGGTCCTGGGGCGCCGGAAAGGGACCCCTCGGCGGTGGGAGCGCCCCCACCTATTACCCGAGAAGGGGGTTCGACGCGCCAGAATCCCGCCGTTACTGGCTGGAGCACGGCGGGAGAACCCAGCCTCACCCAGCCTCCCGACTCCCGGCGGGTCATCACCCTAAAGTTTGAGAAATGGTCGCAAGGGAGGGGTGTGCGAGGGGCCTGAGGCTGCTGGCAACAGTGGCCGGGGGTGGGGGAGGGGTGGGGAGGGGGAGGGGCTGGGGAGGGGCTTAGGGGGTGGGCGGGGGGAGGAGGGGGAGGGGTGGGGAGGAGGGGTGGGGGAGTGGTGGGGAGGGGAGTGGTGGGGAGGGGAGGGGTGGGGGAGGGGTGGGGAGGGGAGGGGTGGGGACGGGAGGGGTGGGGGAGGGGTGGGGACGGGAGGGGTGGGGGAGGGGTGGGGGGAGGGGCTGGGGGCAGGCGCTTACGGGGTGGGCGGGTGCGGAGGGGAAGGGTGGGTGACATGCCCTCCCGGCCCCTCCCCAGGCCCACCCTCCGCCCGGCTCTCACCGTCCACCTGCCTGCTGCTGGAAGTAAACGTGCCGGGAGCCCCGCAGACCCGGATGCTAAGGATGGGCCCGGCCGCGTGAACTTGCCGTGGAGCATGGCCTGGGTCCTGTTGGGGTGTAGGTCCCCCACGCAGAGCCACGCCGTGGGGTGGCTGGGGGCACAGGGGCTCTTCTCGGCACTGCTGCCTGCAGGGGGCCGGAACACGAAGGGACACAAATCAACCGGAATCGGAAACTCCTGGACGGTCCGCAAAACCTGGTCCCTCCGCCCAGGGAGCCCGGGTGGCAGGGTTCGGTGGGGCAGCGGGGAGACCTCCGTCTCTTGGTTCCTTCCTGGAGTTGGCGGGGCCGACGTGTTACCCTTTAGCAGCCTGCGGTAAAAGATGCTCTCGTGAGGAAGGAGCCTCAAAAAAGCAAAATTCTGGGCTTCCCTGGTGGTGCAGTGGTTGGGAGTCCGCCTGCCAATGCAGGGGACACGGGTTCGTGCCCCGGTCCGGGAAGATCCCACATGCCGCGGAACAGCTGGGCCCGTGAGCCATGGCCGCTGGGCCTGCGCGTCCGGAGCCTGTGCTCCGCAACGGGAGAGGCCACAGCAGTGAGAGGCCCGCGTACCGCAAAGGGGAAAAGAAAAAAAAAAAAAAGAAAATTTCTGACCATCAGCAATCAGTGGCTCCTCACGTTTCGTAGCCCGGGTCAGGAGTACAGAGACATGCACGCCATCTGCCTCTTAAAGGCAATAAGTCAGGCTAACAACTTATTACATTCAAGAAAATATGTTCTGTCTCCCTGTTGTGACAAAAAAAACCCACAAACCTTCATAACCATCTCGAAGGCCAAGTTCAAATTCAGAATTCTCGACCCTTGGGAATTGGACACCGAAATATGGTGTTGGTGGCCCCTGGGCTTTGCTCCATTGCCGGCCTCTTCCCAGGGTGTCGTGGTCATGGTCCGCATTACCCGCTCCAGGCCATGGCAGTGGGCACAGGGCACTGCCAACCAGGGAAGCCTTCCAGGGCATGGCTTTGATTGAGCCCCCATCTCGTACTGCCCACGTGGCTGACCTCTAGTCTCCAACCCCTCCTGGAGTCTCGGCCTAATACCTCCAGAGGTTGGAACTGATACAGTGCGTCCTGAGTCCCCATCGTAGATCATGTTGTCATGATGCGCAGTGGCTAAAACCGTCAGGAAAACAAAGACCCTCTTATTAGGAAGGACATTCCAGAGGCTCAGAGATCCCCTCCCAGTAGCCAGGGCAAAGGCCAGACCTCACTCTAGGTAAGGCTAATTCTTCACCTCACAGGGACCCAGAGTTGGGCCCCTCCTACCTAGGTCAGGGGTGGTATTGATCAGAAACCCTCCCCAGGAGGTGACATAATCCCAGGAGGAGCGACACAGCAAAAGAAGCAGGGTGGCAGCATCACGAATTCTCAGAGGAGCCCACGTTTCCAAAGGGAACAAGGTAAGGAAGGAGATTCCCAGTCCAAGAAGAGCAGCCCAGAGTGGCCAAGCCTGGCAGGGGTAACGTCAGGAAGGCCTAGATCGTGCTGAGGCTCACGGCAGTCACCAGTTGGAACAGCCCTTCTAGCCACATTCCAAAAGCATGCAAAGGACTGCCTGCTCCGGGCACCAGGGGCAGCGCGGCAGATCTGCTCCCTCCTCCGGAAGCGCCAGGGAATGAAAGCTGTCCACTTGTCCAATGAGAAAAGCAAGAAAGCTCTGAGAAAATCAAAGCCAGAGAGAGGGAAAGGCTGAAAGAAGCCAAACCATTGCATCCCGGACTTGGATTCAGCTGGAATCTGAAAAACTCCCTCCTGGTACCTCGTGTGAGGTGAGATACGGAGACAGAGACCAGGTGACGGCAGGTACAGTCACACCTGGCTCCAGGCCCCTGTGCTCAAAGGTGGACGATGCTCTCACCTGCAGTCACCTCTAACCCTCTGTTTGGGTTCCTCATTTTTATTTTATTGTCAACTCTGATCAGGAGACCAAAGTTATTCTTATCACCTAACAGATGACGTGAAGCCAGAGGGCATCCCTGACACCTGAATAGAAGAATCAGGACTGAGAAGGGTTTTGGCAGACCACCACAGCAAAGGAAGTTTAATGGAGATGACTCTTATATCTGTAAGCTTGAGTTGGAGGAGACCTGGCTTAACAGGAATTCACATGAAGAAACAGCAGAGGTTTTCAGTTTTTGAGAGTCCTGTATGAACCCACAATATGGTTATTCCCAAGTATTAGCCGGATCTTAGAATGCATTGAGAGAAAGAAAGCAAGTACATCAGTGATGTGCTTGTCAGATGGCTTTGGAGGACTGTGCCCACCTGCTGTTTGGGCTTCCTGTTTTAATGGTCAGGTCCAGAGAGAAGTGGTTCAAGTGGTGATGACTCTGGAAATCACATCATTTAAAATTTTTGAAGAAGCTCAGGGCTTTGAGTCTGAAACAAGAAGGCTTAGAGGAGACTTGTTAGCTGTCCTCCAATATTTAGAGGACCATCACGGGGAAGGGATAATAGACTTATTCGATGATACTCAAGAGGGGGAAGATTAGAAGGAATGAGTGAAGGATACAGGAAGGGCTTCAACTCAACACAGGGAAGACTTTTCCAAAATGAATGTCTTATATCGTAGTTAACTCCCATCCCTGGAATACCCACCTAGGGATATTACAGAGAAGACTTTTGGAATTCAGCGAGGTATAATATCTGACCAAAATGCGGGATCCCTAATGGTGGAAATCCCAAGCACTGTGGCAGGCTGCAGTGCTCATCAAATTGGACCACGAAAGCAGCTATCTCCTGCCCCTACAGTAACCAAAGGATGGCTTCAGTCCCAGAATCAGATTACTTTTCCCCTTCGTTTTGAAGGTTGGTCATAAATCAATAGCTTTGTTGTGGCCAGACTGAGGTTCTGGCTTTCCACATTGGCAAAAACAGTCTCTCATTTGACTGGAATGCAATTGGAGTAAAATTAACTCACTTTCCATATGTTCAGGTGTGCAAAAAGCCCGTGTTCGGATTCATTTTTCCTGGATTGTGATTCTTTGTATGTTTCAAACATCTGCACTGTTCGAGGTCTCCTATTTATAGCTGATGAGATGCTGAGTTGGCCCAGGGGTTGACTTCTTACGCTCGTTCCTCTGTAACACTCACAGCAGCTATAAAAGCTAGCTATTTTCTAGAAATGGTACCTCTATTATTTTTTTGTATACACGAAGTGGCACCTGCAAAGACATATCAGGGCTGACCTTGTAGAAGTTCAACTTGGCTTTTCTTTTTCCTGCAGAGCACATCTGATGAAAGTCAGATGGGGTTTAGGTCATCAGTGGGAGTTTGCCAATGGAGCTGTACTTAAAGGGACGGGAAAATAACAATAGATGTGTGTGTGTCCTCAGGCTAACACACTAATTTGGTGAAAAGGACACTTTCTGAGGAAACAGGAGGCTTTATAAATTTACATAAACTTAGGAGAGCTCTTGGGTGTTTCGAGCTCGCAGGGATGGATTAAAAAATTCCCCCGATAGTTCCGAGGCTGACTTTGCTGAGAATGCGACTCATTTTCCCTAATGTGTGTGTACGTGTGTCATGACCGCTCTGGTAGACGTGTGCTCCAGCAAATTCCCACAGCTTATCAGACAAGTCAGTAGATTACGGTCACGCTGCCACCTCTGTTCCCAGCCCAAGTTGAAGATGGTCTTGTAGCTTCATCACCTGATATTAGCACATCCGAATGGGTGTATGATGCTTGGCATTTACTTTCACCCACACGCTCTTTTTTTTTTTTTTTTTAGCATTTAAAAACAACCTTTTAACGTTTTAAGAATTTCTAACAGTCTGAGAAAAGAAACAACCTCATCGATGCCATATGGAGTGTTTTACCTGATGGATGAACTTTGGTACGTACTCATCGGGACATACACTCAATCTTTTCAAAAGGCCGATCAAGAATTAACCCCATGGCTACAGGGACGCCCTTGCCCTACCTTCTTCATTAAACCCTTGGATGAAAGAAGAGGGGACGAATGACAGCATATGTTGTCACTGGAAGTCGCGACGTGGCCTCGAGGAAGACTCCACTCTGTGGGTGCAGACCCGCCGGTGTGTCGGGGCCAGAGGGCGTGCAGGTGGATGGAGAAGCTCTCCTGCTTGTAAACACGCAGGAGTCCTTGGCTCCTACACTGTACAGAGTCTGAATTTGGAACAGGAAAGGGTCTTTAGAAATAACTTTGCTGCATGTTAGAATCTGCTGGGGAGCTCTGAAGACAAAACCAAAACGATACGTACTGTCAACTGAAAAAAAAAAACACACAACCTAGAAGTTGAGAATTATGTTTTATTCGGTAGACTTTCTGAGGACTTAAGCCCAGGAAGCAGCCTGTCAGGTAGTTCTGAGGGACCATCAGAAGAGGTAAGGGAGAAGCCAGGATACATACGGGGTTTTGCAACAAAGACCAGGTGGTCAGAACTTCAAAAGATGACAGTTAATTAAATAAAACCAGACATCTCAAGTTGAGGAATTTAGCACTTTTCTATTTATGGGAAGATGGACTTATTGAATCTGGACTTATTGAAATCATTCCGTTGATGGGCACCTTAAGTAGGGCCAGTATCCTGTTACTTCCCATCCTGAATCCCCTCAGGGTACACAGCTTGGTGGAGGCGGGGTGGGGGGCACTACAGTGGCTGATGGCCATATGATGGCCATATCCTTTGTTTACTGATATGACAGATGACTTTCTTCATCAATACTACCAATGCCTGTGCTATAAACCACGTGAATAAGACTTTCTGGGGATAGGGCCCAGGCATCTGTATTATCTAAGCTACTAGGTAATTCTGACATATATTAAGGCCAAAAAAACCCCATTGATCCTGGCCTAATCCCTTTATCTTACATATTGTGGTCACACAGTTAACTAGGGCCCAGACTGGAGACAGATTCTCTGGTATGTTCTCTTTAAATATCAATAACCCACAAGGGGAAAAACATAAAGTTGGTTCTGGTGTCTCCGGTCTTCCCACTCTTCTGTATTTACTTCTTTGGCTATGTCCTCACTCCCAGCCAACCCTCTTGGGTTTCTGTGCCCTCAGATTTCTTCCCTTTCCTGCTACCCTTTGGTGCTTAGAAAAGACCCATTTACACTCATGGTGATCGGTGTGTATCATCTCCCTTCCCCGGATATATGCATTTGAACACTTGCAAAGCCTTGAAAGCCACTTCATTCTTCTGGGATTTCAGTTCTATCAGCTGTAGATAGAGTTTGGGGTTCAAGAATAGGGTTCTCACAGTAGAATTGCAGATATTAGTGAATGGGTCATTAAGGAATTCTAATTTGAGGAAGAGACCTTCTCTCACCCTTGAAATCACACTCACTTAGTTGCCCACACTCCACAGTTTAAGGGGGACTGTCCCAACGTGTGTTCAGTCCACGGCACTGATTTCGTGCCACTTCTGTACCGTCGAGGAACCCACACCATCCGTCACGCTACTCCACCGAAACAAGCTCGTCCATGTTTCTCTGGGAAATCAGGAATTAGCTGTGAGGCACCTAAATGGGAAAGATGGGCTGAAAAAAAGTTTTTTCCTAAAGGAGAAAATTAGAAAAATGGACTAAAGGGAGAGAAAGAAAATTTCTAAAATGTGTGAACAGTGAGCTGGCAGGTGCTTTCAATGTCTTTTTAAAAAATATAGTTTTATAACCAAGTTTTTTATAAGCATGCGTTATTTCTATAATCAGAAACACAAATTAATATTTTAAAAGAATAGACCCATTGCTGGGGTTTGTGGGCCTCCAGGATTGAGCATTCAGGCTGTCTGGTTGGCCAGACGCCGGCCTCTTATAGGTCAGCTAGTAAAACGCTGACCAGCAGTAGTCTAACCCTTTGACTGTGAACTTGCCTGGGGAAAGGACAGCAGCTCTAGGAGAGGAAAGGTTTCAAGTCTTATGCAGCAGTTACGGCTCCGAGTGGCAGAGTTGGTAAGATTCTTCCTTGGGGGCAGTTCCTGGAGGTGATGGTTCAAGGCACTCGGGGCAGGGTCGGGGGCAGGCCCGCAGGCTGCTGGGTCGCTGGTGTTTCATCGTCCTCCTTGAGTTGTGGAACTGCCCTGCCGCCTTGGAACTTGCGGGCTTGTGGTCCGAGGAGGTGGAGTGAAGGACTGATTCACTTTCCCCAAGAAGGTGGAGGGAGACTGTGGTCCTCCAGACAGAGCAGTTAGGGAAGTGACGGGAATAGGGTGACTTCCTTCCTCTCTGCACGTGAAGAGAAAGTGGCTCTATTTGTAGAAACGGTTGAGGGAAAGAAACACGGGGCATATATGCTTGAGGGGTGATCTTTGTGCGTAAGAGACACATTCAATGAGTATTTATGGAAATTGGATCTGCGCTAATGCCTGACCCAGGAGGCCATTCCTTCCTCAAGGAACTTACATTGTAGTGCAGGGAGGCCGGCGACAAGCAACGATCATAACAAATGAGGACGTGGCGTGAATAGTAAAAGGTGCCAAGTGTGCAGAAAAAGCAAGGGGTGAGGAGGCAGCAGCCCTGGAACCGACCCCACTGGGTCTGGGGAAGAAGTTGGTTCTCGGCTTCCTTCCCAGGTTGGGAGGGAATGGGATGCAGCCGGAGAAGGGCTTGTTGGTCTTGGGAGGACAGCACATTCCTCCGAGGGGAGGGTGGGGGTGCTGGGGGCGGAGGGATGCAGATGTCCAGGTCAGGAGTTCCATTCTTGCGGGGCCGGGCCGAGGAGGAGAAGAAGCGGGCGCGCCCTGTTCCTGGGCTGGATGACCTAATAAGGCCTCTTCCATCTTGCCTGCTGACAGTCGGGCCGCAGAGAGATCTCCCTGTTCTCCCTGGCAGGCGCTGCAGAGGCCACAGTGTTTAGGATTTCTGAGCACCACTGAGTGTTCCAGCCAAAGACTTTCCATGTGACCTTCCCCTGAGCTGGGGGGAAGGGTATGGGAGGGAGGGAGGGAAGGGGGAGGGTGTAGGGGGGAGGGGATGTAGCGGGGAGGGGGAGGGAGGAGGGGGAGGGGGAGGGGGAGGGGGAGGGTTGGGGAGAGGAGCTTCCCATTTCAGCCTCTGGCACCAGGCTTTCTGCTGAGACCAGGCAGACAGGGAAGAGACAGAAGGAGAAAATGCCAGGGCTCCAGCTGTACACGGAAGTTTTTCTAAAGTAGCTGGAGCTGAGAAGAAAGGTAGTTGAGAAGGTAAAGAGAATAAAGGCCTGTCGAAGCAGGGGCGTTTGGGGCTTGGGGGCACTTCTGCAGCCTTTCTTCTCGCAGGAGCCCCGACGCAGGGCTGGGGCCGCGGGTCACACTTCTTTCCCTGCCTCTTGGGAGATAATTCGGGAAAGGACTTCTCCGCCTGGGGAGGGGAAGAGTGGGTTGTGTCCTATCTCTTTCAGACTCCTTGCGTGCTGAAGCTGGAGGAAGCTTCTAGATCACAATCACCGCGTCACATGCTGGGGCCTTGGCGAGCACCCTACAGGGAGAGCCATCCGTCCGAGGCCAGGCCCGGGCTGTCATTTCTGCGAGGCCGGTCTCTGATCTGCCTCCATGAATAAAAGCCCGGAAGGGAGGCTTTGCTTGCGTTTGCGCGTTCTTTTGCCATTAAAGGGCACATTTGGAGACCGGAGGTCCAGGCTGGTGAGAGTAGATGCCCGAGGTCTGAAGGAGGATGCCGTCGGGGTTCTCAGGCTAGAGCTCAGGTTTTATGTTAAAGTGAATTTCATCACCTCTACATCGGCTGCACATTGAATGAGGCACGGGGTGTGGGATTGTTAGCACGATGCGTGAGTCCACAGCCTGCCTGGGTCCTTTGGGACCAGGCGGCGGCCTTCCCTGCGTGGAGTTGCCCCGGGCTGGCGTGTCCTTCGTGGCTGGTGGGGAAACGGGTATGGGCTGTGGAGAGACGCGGAGTCCTGAGCCAGGAGCGGCCTGGGAGAGTCACTGCTCGCTGCTATGGGACGCTGGCTGAGTCCCTTCCCTTCTCAGGCCCTTTGTTTGCCATCATTGCGGGGAGGGGTTAGAGGAGACCCGTGTTTCTGGAACTCTGCTGCTTGGAAGGTGAAGGAGGGCTTGGGGCTGGGGAGACAGCTGCCACATGTCCCCATCCACAGCCCTGAGAGCTTTTTTCGTGTAATGTAGTATGTGGTATGTTAGAATGTGTTTAGAATAGAATATTACTGAGCTGGACTTCAGGGTAAGCTTGTGTTTGCAAGAAGGATTCCGTTACCTCAAAAGTTTAAACACCCCTGCGTCAGGTGACTTCAGAGGCCCCTGGATCCATGATTCTATTTCTCCTTAAACAGTCCTGAGCAGAGCCAGAGAAGACTGGCAGTGTTCACGCTGCTTACTTAGAAGCCTGAAAAAATGCCAAGAATTCACAGTCAGAAAAACACCCTCTGGTTCCTCATTTATCTGGAGGGCAAAACAAAGTCGCTTGACAGACTGTGTGGTTCTGGGGAAGCAGCGCGGTGGGAGAAGACCTCGCTGATGCTCGGGACGTTTGCGATTTCCAGCCCATCCGGCACTCACTGCCCCCGGAACGTGCTTGAGCGCGGGAGGCCCGAGCCCCCCCGGGGCGGGCGGCGGCAGCTCTGCAGAGCCTGGGGCCTTTGCCACCTGCGGACGCGAAACTGACTTTTCTCATGGTTTACAGGGAGATGTAAGATCTGTGACGCGGGGTGAGCCTTCGGTCTCTAGAAAGGAGAGGTTGCGCTGTTGAAGGTTAAGTGAAGTGACCGGAGGTGATGAGGGGCTGTCTGAGGGTGGACTGATTGCCCGTCACCTTGTATGTAAAGCCACAACCGCGAGGGCCTTTGCTAGTCTGTCTCGTTAAGGAAAAATCTGAATTTCAAGCTGCAGGACCAATGCCTGGGAGCAAGTCTCTGGGCCAGCTCAGCCCTGACATCTCAGGGTGGCTTCCCAGTTCTTTACTTCACTCAGCAAATATTTATGAAAAGCCCACCACGTGCCTGGCACTGTTTGAGGAGACGGGCTACATCCTTGAGCAAGACACATGCAAATTCCTGCCCTCAAGGAGCTTGCATTCTGATGCCCATTCGCATTCACGGCCACTTGCTGGGGGGTGGGGGTGGGGATTAGGACACAGAGGTCAGAGCTTGGGGGTTGGTGTCAGACACCTGGCTTCAGACCCTTTGCCTATCCTCCGGCTTAGTTCTCTCCTTAAGCAGGTTCAAGGCCCATGGCTGTTCCCTCGTCTGGTAAAGCGGATGGTGCGAGGTGTGGGGGGTGGATTAGGCAGGTTGGGGCGGTGCCTGGAGCTTAGTCAGTGCTCCGTAAGGAGGGGGCCAGCTGCTGTCAGTTCTCTGCCTGCGTCCAGCCTGCAGGGCTTTAGGGACTGTGCCCTTAACCGTCTGTTTGGTTACCACGGGCGCTGTATCCGTGGAGGGCCTCAGCAGGATGCGGTGCTGTCAGGCGTGGATGCGTCCTCTGTCGCTGTCAGGCCAGCAGGTGCTGCTGTCCGGGAAGGGAGTGGTCGACTGTCCCCAGGGCCACTGTGCCCACCTCCCCTGGGCAGATGGCCAGGGGGCCGCCTTCAGCCTCAGGGCAGCGCCCACTCCCAGCACTTTGGCTTCTTGGTCCGGGCAGGCCGCCTGTTCTGCGTGAGAAGACCACGCTCCTCCTTGCGGTCGCCATGCGGCAGGCCCTCTGCTGTCCTGATACCCAGCCCAATGCTGCCCTGAACGGGCTGTGTGACCCGAAGCCAATCGCTTCACCTCTCTGGTCTCAGTGTCCTCGTTGTCAGAACGGAACTAACAATGCTCGTGGCTGAGGGGCGCGTTGTCAGGTGAGACGAGGAGGTGAAGAACCGTAGAACTGTACGCAGGGCGCTCATCCCCCCATCAAGTCTCTATTCTGCCCAATCTTTGTCCCCCCCAAGCACCTGTGACCTGGCGACGCTCCCTTCCCTCAGCACAGCCTTTCAGCACGTCTGGCCGCCTCTGCCGACCGTGAAGCCGGATGGCCCCTGGGGCGTAAGAAGCATGCACTTCTGTTGGACTGGGAGTT
The DNA here is from genome assembly GCF_949987515.2 of Delphinus delphis. NCBI lineage: Eukaryota > Metazoa > Chordata > Mammalia > Artiodactyla > Delphinidae > Delphinus > Delphinus delphis. The sequence continues at coordinate 176,184,467 of NC_082684.1, forward strand.
TCCTGAAGCAGGGCCAGCTCTGTTCCTCTCTGAGGTGCCCCCTTCCTCTCCCGCAGAGCCGAGCCTGCAGCAAGTGCCCGGCACACAGACGTGTGGGACAGACGTACAGACGGACGTGGGTGAGGAGCTGGCCCCTCTCTCCTGATGCCCTGTTTATGTTGTGTCATGTAAGGACATTGTTTCTGAAACTGTCGCTCAGAGATCTAAATTTAGACTTCCCAGGAGCCCTTCTGCCAGGAATGGGTCTGAAGTATAGTCCTCAAGGCTTGCCTTTCTTGGTCTCTCAGAGGCACCACCAAAGAGCCAAGTCGGGGCAGCGTTCAGCTCGGAGTCTTGGAGGAGTTTCTGGTTGAGCGCGGACGGCTTGTACCACCACCCGGCTGCCTGGGAGGCCTCGCGCCCCGGTGATCCCTCAGGCTAGCCGGGAATCCCGCGGCCGCGCCCCCAATGTGCGTGCTTCCTAGCCTACCTGTCCTGCCCTCCTGGCCCTCAGGGCCGCCTAGATGCTCGTCTCAAGGACTGCCGATGACACGGCAGCTCAGGTGCGCTTCTTGTATCTGGAGTTGAGAACTAAGGAGGTTTCTCTGCCAACACCTCGCAGGTGAGGCGGTCACAAGAGCCAGCAGAGAGTTACGGCTGTCTTGGGGTCACGTATCCAAAGCTCCAACTTTCCCCTGATTATTTGAGTGATACGATGAAGACACTAATACCTAATATAGGAACTAGCCTGCCCGAAGGACCAGATTAATTACTCTAATCCTCCATTGCCCACTTTCAGTGAGGATCTGGTTTCAGTCAATCATGTAGTAAGTGGTACCAGATTAATCTGGGCAGGGAGAGTAAAATGGTACAGACAGAGATGGTGGATGCGGAGGGCTAATGAGAAAACAGAGCATTCGCAAGTGCCTCTAGGATTTAATGAGACTGAGTCTGTGGGTCAGAGAGGAAATCCATCTCATCACCCTGGTTTTTTGTTGCCTCCCGCGTCTCATTGTTTTAAAGCCAGTCGGTCGCAACATCTCTTCTGGTGACACAGCTGAAGGAAATATTTGCGTGATGGCCCAGGCAGGCTGTTGATAAAATAAAGTCCTCAATAAACCATGCCTTCCAGCATCCATGCCCCTGGGTAGTGCTCTCCTCAAATCCGGGCTCGTCCTCTAATTTGTCTTAACCAGTCAGCTGTGATGGGATTTACACTCTGATGTGATTCCGGGCTGTGGCCTTAAGGAGGCCTAGCAGCCTCTGCTTTTGCATTTTTGGGTGCTCTGAGCTTCTATGTAAGAGGTCACGCTCCCTTAATGGAGACCGCTGGAGGGACGCGTGGGACACATAGAGAGAGAAGTCTGACTATCGCAGCAATGCCAGCGGAGCCCAGCCTGCAGACTCTCTGGGCGTTGCACATATATAATGACATCCGGGCATGTGACTCAGCCACACTGATACATACAGTTAACCATCACATCATCTACTGGCAAAAAACGAGTGCTCTTTAATTTCACCAAGAGGGTAGTGTGTGCTTTTTGGAGAAAGAACCTGACCAGGGAATAAGAAGACCTGAACTGTGATGGAACCCCTGCCACAGACTGTATCATCAGTGAATCTGTTCATTTCTCTGACCGTCTGCCCAGGTTATGCAGCTAGCAACCGGCAGAGCGAGGATTTGAACCCAGGGAGTCTAGATCCAGAGTCACTGCTCTCAACCACTACGCTAGTGCTGACGTGCTGATTTCAGGCTCTTCTGGGGACCCAAGAATAGAGGGGACCTGTGGCCTGCTTTGCGAGGCAGAGTCCTGGAGTTAGCGCTGTCACACACACGTTGTGCCTTGTCCAGGCAGATGGGCCGGGGACAAACTTGCCAAGGGCTCTGTGTGTCTCCCCTGTCCCTGCCATGGCACAGAAGTAGCAGAGGGACCATGACGCTCCCCCTTAATGTGGCTCAGCTGTGGTGCAGGGGCCCAGGGAGGTCATGTGCCCTGCAGCGAGGGTCAGCTCTGCAGCCACCTAGGAGGGGTCGTGACCACGTGTCAGAATGGGAAGAAGGCTATTCCAGGGGATGCTTGCCTTCAAGCCTACATGTGCCCTGAGTGCCTTGGCACTAAGAAAACCTACTAGAACTCAGACATGACCCCAGGGGAAATGGGGAAACCTCTAATTAATTGATAATCCGCTCTCTGCAAAATTGACTTTTTTTTAAAATTAATTAATTAATTTATTTTTGGCTGTGTTGGGTCTTCGTTTCTGTGCGAGGGCTTTCGGCAAGCGGGGGCCACTCTTCATGGCGGTGCGCGGGCCTTTCACAGTCGCGGCCTCTTTTATTGCGGGGCACAGGCTTCAGACACGCAGGCTCAGTAGTTGTGGCTCACGGGCCTAGTTGCTCCGCGGCATGTGGGATCTTCCCAGACCAGGGCTCGAACCCGGGTCCCCTGCATCGGCAGGTGGACTCTCAACCACTGCACCACCAGGGAAGCCCAAAATTGACTTTTTGAACAGAAATTAATTTGAACAATAGAGAAGCTAAGTTATTCATACGTATCTGAGGGTCAGAAACCTTTACCCACAGTGCTTTCAATAAAACTGTGTTAAACAAAAGATTGATGTGAGTACATTGAGCAGAAGTCTGCTTCCTACAAGTTGTATGCATTTGTTTTAGCCCCATCCTTTGAGCCTAATCTAAATGGTCGAATCCCTCTTCTACCAGATAACTCTTGTTTGTTTGTTTGTTTGTTTTTTGCGGTACGCGGGCCTCTCGCTGCCCCGTGGCCTCTCCCGCTGCGGAGCACAGGCTCCGGACGCGCAGGCTCAGCGGCCATGACTCACGGGCCCAGCTGCTCCGCGGCATGTGGGATCTTCCCAGACCGGGGCACGAACCCACGTCCCCTGCATCGGCAGGCGGACTCTCAACCACTGCACCACCAGGGAAGCCCAACTCTTGTTTTTGACAAACCAACCATTCACAATCCCATCAGAGGACTCCGCATAGGTCACACTTCTTTTTTTAAGATCAACATTATCGAGACATAATTGAGGTACAATAAATTGCACCCAATTCAATAACTTTTGACAAATGTATCCACCCATGTGGCCACTACCACAGTCAAAATGTCCAACGTTCCCATCGCCCTCCAAGTTCCCACATGGCCCTTTGCCGTCGCCCCTCCCCCCAGTACTGGCCCGAGGCAGCTTCTCTTCTGCTTCCTGTCATTCTGTATTAGTTTTGCCTTCCTAGGAGTTTTTCTTTATAAGTGGAATCACATGTCATCATGTTTTAAGTATCTATAAAATAAATGGGAAAAACAGAGAAATCCCATCAGAGGGAGTGGGGACCACTGATGTGAGTCTGCTTGGCCAGCTTGCCGGGCGCTGCTGGGACCAGAGACAACCGCCTCTCAGAGCCAGCATCCCTCTGTTCCTGGTCTCAGGATCCTTCCCTGTGGCTCTCTGTCTTCACGACCACGTCCCCTCCCTCCTTCTTGGAGCCGTATTTCCTTTCTTGGCCCACATCTGCTGACTAAGTAAACAGCCAGTGCAACCCCTGGAGAAGCATCTTTGCTGAAGAGTTTGCTCATCTTTCGGGAGAAGCAGACAGGAAGTGTGTGTCCACTCAGCTCTCACCAACAGCCCAGATAACGTAAACTCTTCGTTTCTTCCATAGCTGAGTCAGGGTTTGGCCTCTCGGACACAGTGAGGGGACTTTCAGTCTCTCGTTATCAAACAGCTGGAAGCCCCTTGCTCTCCTGGCACCTGGGGCTAACTCTCCTTCTCCTGTCAAGAGCTTCGATTTGTTTTTTTTCTTTTTCTTGATCTTGTTCACCTCCATACTGAAAAGAGTGTGAGGGAGAGCGATGGTCTAGTGTTTGAATCATTTCCTCCTCTCCCTAAAGCTGTCTGGTTCTTCACTCACGTGAAGAAGATTTTTTATGGCTGAGGAGATAGACATGGGCTTCTGGAGTCCAGCTAACAGTTAACATGTTGTTGTTATTCTTCTCAGAAAAGGTACTTCCACAAAAGAGTGACTGGTGGAAACCGAAGACGTCTGCAGAAAAGAGAAGATCTATAAACCGGAGAGCCTGACCCTCCCCTGCATCTCTGGGCATCATCAGTGCAGGCAGGGGATGAGCCTGTGCCTTCCACAGCATGTAGGCTGGACCAGTGGGTCCCAAAAGGTGATCTTCAGACCAGTGGCCTCAGCATCCCCTGATGTATTCGTTATCTGTTATGTGTAACAACTTGCCCCCAAACTTGGTGGCTTCAAGCACCAATAAATCTTTCTTATTTCTCACAGTTCCTATGAGTCAGGAATTTAGGAGTGACTTACCTGGGAGATCTTGACCCAGGGTCTCTCATGAGGGTGCAGACAAGGTGTCGCCCAGAGCTACAGTCATCGGAAGGCTCGACCAGGGCTGGAGTGACATCTTCCAAGGTGGCTGACTCCCAGGAAGGTTGGCCTTCCCCAGGGTGTGTGACCTGAGAGACACAGAGAGCCAGAGACAGAGACACAGAGAGGATAGAAGCTGCTGTGCCTTCTAGAACGTTGTCTTGAAATCCATCACGTCTATCAGATACAGTTAGAAGCGAGTCACTAAATCCAGTCCACTGTTTTCGGGGAGGAGCGTCAAAGAATTTGTGGTTGTATGTTAAAAATATCTTACCTGGTTGAGAAACCTTACCTGGTCTTGGGCCGCCCAGACCCCCTGAATCAGAGTCTCTGGGGTTCACATCCAACAATCTGTTTCAACAAGCCATTTGGGTGATTGTGATGCTGGGTGAAGTTGGAGAACCACCAGACTGGACCAAAGAACACTGAGAAAACCTCAACTCATTCGTTGGTACCTGGTGTGAAGCCTTACTCACCAAGGCTACCTTCTAGAAGCTGAGTTTTTGTGAATTTGACAAAAGGTATTGGTCTTACTTCAAGGTAATCCACAAGAAAGATGCGGTAGGCAGGATAAGGGGCCCCCCAAAGACGCCTGCAGCCCAGGAGCCTGTGAATATGTTACCTAACGTGGCAAAAAGGACTTTGTGGTTGTGATTAAATTAAGACTCTTGAGGCGAGAGATTATCTTGGCTTGTCCCGATGGGCCCAAAGTAATTACAAGGACCCTTGTAAGTGGGAAGAAGGAGGGTTAGGGTCAGAGAGAATCAGAGAAGGAAAGTGCTGATGGAAGCAGGTCAGAGACAGATTTGAAGATGCTCCACTGCTGGCTTTGAAGACAGAGAGAGGGGCCACAAGTCAAGGACTGTGGGCCTCGAGAACCAGGAAATGTCAAGAAAACAGATTGTCTCCTAGAGCCTCTGGAAAAAGTGCAGCCCTGCCGATACCTTGATTTCAGCCCAAGGAGACTCATTTTGGACTTCTGACCTCCAGAACGTAAGAGAATTCATTCGTGTTGTTGGAAGCCACTCTGTCTGTAGTCATTCATGAACAGCAACAGTAGAAATCTAACAGGAAAGGGTTCTGGTCTGGGACTTCCTTTGGGTGGAATAAAGAGAAAAAGAAGAATAGGATGATCTGCTCCCTTAGGTGTTTCCACGGGAAGGGTAGACGTGTGTCATTGCAGGGTCTGTGCTTGTATTTTTACCTGCAGAAGAGAAATACTGTAGCACTTCATTGTCTAATATAGTAGCCACGAACCAGATGTGGCTATAGATAAATTTACATTTCAGTTAATTAAAATTACATAATATAAAAAATTTAAGTTCCCAGTCCTCCAGCCACACAGCAAAGGCTCAGTAGCCAGACATGGGCAGGGGCTAATGTACTGGTCAGCATGGATACAGGATATTTCCAAAATGTCCTATTGACATTTGTAAACGTTCCACTAGACAGCACTGCTCCAGCCTCTTTGATCTTCCCAAGTTTGAAATAAGCTTTTGCAAAAATCTTATTTTACGATTAAATCTTATTCTGTGGCTGTGACTTCCAGTCGAGACTATTAGAATCCTTCAGCTCCATCACTTGTGTGTATCTGCATTGCTCATTCCCTAGGTTTTATAACCTCCGCGCTTCAAGGGCTCCTGGGGATTCAGAGATGCTGTGTGGACCAGAACATGGGGGAGGGGCATATCTGTGCGTCCATGTGTGTAGGGGGATATGAGGACAGGGCCTTCACCCTGGCTTGAACTAGAGCAGCTGCCCTCGGTTGTGTTTACCTATTGAGCTTATTGTACCGTTTCATTTGGAGAACGGTCCCATGACTTCCAAAAGAAGAAGAAAAGTCTGAAAACCCTGAGTGTGGAAGGAGGGTCCCTACCCCCGCTTCTTTGTCCCCCTTCGTAGTCTCCTGGAAGTCATTTGGACACGGTTCCTTCTCACTTCAGACCATGACCAGAGCAATAAATCACTTGCCCCTGGACATTTGCATGGGGTCATCATCCAGAATTTCTGGGTTTATGGAGAATTCTTCAAAAACTTGAACTAAAAGTTTATTTTAGAGGATGCAGTTAATTTGAAAAGTAAGTATATTGGGTTGATCATTTTCCTCCTAGGATTAACTCAACTATTTTGTATTTCTATTCTCAGAAACATTATGTTCTGTCCCACTTACAAACACACACGCCCACCCGCTCACCCACACAAACACCTATTTTATAGAGCACGCTGTCCCTGCCTGTTGTAGTAAAGTTTTATAGTGCTTCTGGCCCCAAACAATAAACTAGGGATACAAATGGAGGGCCTTTGGAAGTTTCTTCAAACTGCGTAATTCTCAGCCCCCAAGGGGCTTCTCAGCAGAACTGACAGCCCCTTGGCTCAGCAGAACCTGGGGGACCAAGCGGTGGGAGCCTCACCTTGATAGATGAGGTTGTACAACTTCTCATATTAAACATTAAAAGCGTTTAATACAATGAGATCACACTTCTCGCCTCTGACAATAATTTCACTTTTATCCGATATGACCTTGCATTCAATACGTACAAATCCCCCAGTGAGAGCCAACTTCGCTGGGAGTGGTGAGCGTGCCTGTCCTTCTCCTTCCCCAGAGGAAACACTAAACACTGGCCGAGGTCATTGTCATGGTTCTTGTACAGACGAGTGTCTGTCTCTCTAGCGTTAGCCTGGGCCTCATCCCTGAAAATCCAGGTTTGTAGATTAAAGGAGTTCTGTCTCTTTCCAGCTCTGAAGATCTTTGGTTACGTGACGGATGAAAATAATTAGACTCAAAGAACTCCGTTTTCAGGTAAGAAGTGAAATCTGTCATGCATGATAGTAATAGCAGGAAAATTAGGCCATATTTGATAGCAATCATTATTTCCATTTAAAAGATGAATGCACCCGTAGCCAGATGACAGTGAGAATAAATCTCATTTAAAAATACCACTGAGCAAGGTGGGGCTGGAGGAGCGCTCACCTGCAGCTGCGGAAGATACAGCTTAGGGGCCCTCACTTCAGTGGGTCCCTGCCACAGCCCTGGGAGGGGACTCTGCAGCATGATTCCATCTTCATATATTTTGTAAACCTTGAAAAGTGCAGGCTTTCGGATGTAATATGTTAAGACTGCCGTCTCCTTCCGTCCACGCTTTCTCCCTCTTGGGTGCAGTTGGGGTGGTCTTGGACACTTGGGGGATCCAGCTAAAAGCAGATGAGCTGGCCTGCATTTACTCTGAGCTCAGTAGGATACTTTGATGTGGTTTATTCCGAGGACTCTAGAAAGTCACTAAGAGTTCAGGGTTTTTCCCATTCCCACAAAACCTCTGCTGGAGAGGTTAATGAGTCAGAGCCATTATTAGAATGTAGCAGAACAGGAAGGAAGAGAAACATGAAACTGCCTGAATGAGTAGTTTGAAGAATCAGTCCTGTTTTGTTTTTTTTTTTTTGTGGTACGCGGGCCTCTCACCGCTGCGGCCTCTCCCGTTGCGGAGCACAGGCTCCGGACGCGCAGGCTCAGCGGCCATGGCTCACGGGCCCAGGCGCTCCGCGGCATGTGGGATTTTCCCGGACCGGGGCACAAACCCGTGTCCCCTGCATCGGCAGGCTGACTCTCAACCACTGCGCCGCCAGGGAAGCCCATCAGTCCTGTTTTACTAACCAGCAGCACTTTGGAACTAGGCATGTTGAGAACAAGGATTTAGAATAAGGTTAATTTCAAGTCTCAGCTGTGCCAAGTGTTTACCTTGTCATCATAGACTCAGTATTTTTCTTTGAATTTGTTCCCTCCTCCATGAACGGGGAAAGGAATATTTATCGGGGAAAAGAATATTTATCTCCCATGCTCGTTTGGAACTTTCAATGCTATAAAATAATGTGGAATATTATTCCAAACAGGAATTCCGTAAATTACAGCTTGTTTCTTTCCTTAATCATACCATGGAAGGTTCTTGCATGGTACACTTAATTTGAACACCAAACATTCCAAGCAAGGGGGAAGATCTCCTTCAAGGACTGTTGAAGTGGGGAGGGACCTTGAGATGTTTAAGTGAGGACATCGGGGTTTTGCAGAGCTGTGACGTGGACCAGCTCGTGCCCCTAGGGAATAGCAAAGCTGGTCTTAGAACCCACCTGTTCTAACTAGGAGTATAATCAGGACGAGCTAGAAATGTGTGTACCTACGTGTGGGCCTTCCTTACCGACTGGTATTTGCTGGAACAGTTGTTTAGTTGTCTTCAGAAAAGGACATTCTCATTGGTTGTTGTTAAACTCAGCTGTTTTCAGGACAGACTAGACTGTTCTCTCTTTTGCTAAAGCCCCAGATCCCCCTTGACTAGAGTTCACGTCTAAGGTCAGATGTGTTTTGGGGAGAGTGTCAGCTATACCCTCAGAGATGGGGCTGCTGTCAGGGAAATCCACAAGACAGCATTGAACCTGGCTCTCGGTCAACAACACATATCTGTTGGATGAATAAATGAAGGATATATAATGCTCCTAGCAGAAGAAAACATTGAGAAAATCGCGTCTGTGGCTTTAAGAAGAAAGAGAAAGGACTTTTTGGCAAGAGCTCCGAGATCCCTTTAAGAATTGGGAGAATTTAAGTGTTCAACAGAGAAGGTGGCAGTGAAATGAGAGGGAAGTTGAGTACGTAACGTGAGTGAGGAGGGAGCTCAGAGGGTGAACAGACATCCCTGTGGATCCCAGAAAAAGGCTGCTTCACATCAGAGCAAAGCACCCTGCTTGATCTCATGATGCCATTTAAAGAAAGCAACATTTCTTTACTGCTTGAATATTGGAGTCGGAGCTTAAATTTTTAAATGCTGTATACAAGGAGAGGCTGTAAGAATTAATATGATACTAAGTTCATAGGTGGGTGGGAAAGGAAAGGAGGCAGGGGAAATGACAATTTCATGGTGTGTTCTCCCCCTACCCTTCCCGTGTGCTTTGAGCATCTGGTCCATGGCCACTGAAGCTGCTTTCCTGTCCTGGACTGATGGGGCTGCAGTCAGCGCTGGGTGCAAGGCAGCAGTGAGCATTGCCTGACAGCTGCTTCATTGCAGGAGCAAGAAGTTTAGGAGGAGGATGGATTTCTAATCGACTTGGGCAAAGGAATTTCTCTTCTGGGAGAAGCAGAGTCCCTGAGTCCACAGTGGCACCTGCAGGGAGTGGGCTGGTCAGGGAGAGGTGACGTCACAGTCACCTGGGAAGAGTCGATTGCCAGGGGACCCTCTGTCCATCAGAACTGAGTCAGGGCATTTAGGAGAATCTGCTTATAGGCTGATCGATACTGATTTGCTCAGGGAAATGCCGTCTCCCTTAACTAGGACTTATGCTATCCACTGTGTCCTCGGCTGGTGGCAAGTGTCAGGGACCACGTCACAGGATGTCTGGCCATCACAGGCATCCCTCTCACTCCAGCCTGGGTATGACTTTCCCAAGGGTAAGCGGGTGGGAGAATCAGCTCGGATTGCCACCATCCTTGACAACCACGGTGAGTGCATCCCAGCTCCCCGCTAGCAAAGGAGCCAGGTGGGTACCACAGAAAAGTGGTCAGGGCACTGGCTGTGGTCCCAGCTATTCTTGGGTTCAAATCCCAGCCAGGGCAGGGACAGGATCCGACAGGGCTGGGATCGGGGTCAGGCAAGTAAGGCTGAGTTCTGCCAAGTACAAGGTCAGATCCTGTCTTTATTTAGAATTTTGATGTTTTGTTCATTACGGAGTTTTTCATTCATTTTGATTTTCTAAATATGGCATTTAGAAACACATTCTTTGCCCTGATTACTGAGTTTGGGGCTCCCCTTTACATTTTACACATAAGTTGAGCATCTTACTTGCCTCCCTAGTCCTAACTTTACCCGGCCCAATTGCTCACCAGCCCTGTGAGGTTGTGCAAGTCACTTTAAGCCTTGCTTCGCTAGTCTGTAAAATGGAACCATTCATAGGGTCTTTTGTGTTTCCATACTAATTGTGAAATCTTTTGTTCTAGTTCTGTGAAAAATGCCAGTGGTAGTTTGATAGGGATTGCATTGAATCTGTAGATTGCTTTGGGTAGTAGAGTCATTTTCACAATGTTGATTCTTCCAATCCAAGAACACGGTATATGTCTCCCTCTGTTTGTATCATCTTTAATTTCTTTCATCAGTGTCTTATAATTTTCTGCATACAGGTCTTTTGTCTCCTTAGGTAGGTTTATTCCTAGATATTTTATTCTTTTTGTTGCAATGGTAAATGGGAGTGTTTTCTTGATTTCACTTTAAGATTTTTCATCATTAGTGTATAGGAATGCCAGAGATTTCTGTGCATTAATTTTGTATCCTGCTACCTTACCAAATTCATTGATTAGCTCTAGTTGTTTTCTGGCAGCATCTTTAGGATTCTCTATGTATAGTATCATGTCATCTGCAAACAGTGACAGCTTTACTTCTTCTTTTCCGATTTGGATTCCTTTTATTTCCTTTTCTTCTCTGATTGCTGTGGCTAAAACTTCCAAAACTATGTTGAATAATAGTGGTGAGAGTGAGCAGCCTTGTCTTATTCCTGATCTTAGTGGAAATGGTTTCAGTTTTTTCACCATTGAGGACAATGTTGGCTGTGGGTTTGTCATATATGGCCTTTATTATGTTGAGGAAAGTTCCCTCTATGCCTACTTTCTGCAGGGTTTTTATCATAAATGGGTGTTGAATTTTGTCGAAAGCTTTCTCTGCGTCTATTGAGATGATCACATGGTTTTTCTCCTTCAATTTGTTAATATGGTTTATCACATTGATTGATTTGCGTATACTGAAGAATCCTTGCATTCCTGAAATAAACCCCACTTGATCGTGGTGTATGATCCTTTTAACGTGCTGTTGGATTCTGTTTGCTAGTGTTTTGTTGAGGATTTTTGCATCTATGTTCATCAGTGATATTGGCCTGTAGTTTTCTTTCTTTGTGACATCTCTTTCTGGTTTTGGTATCAGGGTGATGGTGGCCTCGTAGAATGAGTTTGGGAGTGTTCCTCCCTCTGCTATATTTGGGAAGAGTTTGAGAAGGATAGGTGTTAGCTCTTCTCTAAATGTTTTATAGAATTTGCCTGTGAAGCCATCTGGTCCTGGGTTTTTGTTTATTGGAAGATTTTTAATCACAGTTTCAATTTCAGTGCTTGTGATTGGTCTGTTCATATTTTCTATTTCTTCCTGGTTCAGTCTCAGAAGGTTGTGCTTTTCTAAAAATTTGTCCATTTCATCCAGGTTGTCCATTTTATTGGCATATAGTTGCAGTAATCTCTCATGATCTTTTGTATTTCTGCAGTGTCAGTTGTTACTTCTCCTTTTTCATTTCTAATTCTATTGATGAGTCCTCTCCCTTTTTTTCTTGATGAGTCTGGCTAATGGTTTATCAATTTTGTTTATCTTCTCAAAGAACCAGCTTTTAGTTTTATTGATCTTTGCTATCATTTCCTTGATTTCTTTTTCCTTTATTTCTGATCTGATCTTTATGATTTCTTTCCTCCTGCTAACTTTGGGGTATTTTTGTTCTTCTTTCTCTAATTGCCTTAGGTGTAAGGTTAGGTTGTTTATTTGAGATGTTTCTTGTTTCTTAAGGTAGGATTGTATTGCTATAAACTTCCCTCTTAGAACTGCTTTTGCTGCATCCCATAGGTTTTGGGTTGTCGTGTTTTCATTGTCATTTGTTTCTAGGTATTTTTTGATTTCCTCTTTGATTTCTTCAGTGACCTCTTGGTTATTAAGTAGTGTATTGTTTAGCCTCCATGTGTTTGTATTTTTAACAGATTTTTTTCCTGTAACTGATATCTAGTCTCATAACGTGGTTGGAAAAGATAATTGATACGATTTCAATTTTCTTAAATTTACCTAGGCTTGAATTGTGACCCAAGATATGATCTATCCTGGAGAATGTTCCATGAGCACTTGAGAAGAAAGTGTCTTCTGTTGCTTTCGGATGGAATGTCCTATAAATATAAATGAAGTCCATCTTGTTTAATGTATCATTTAAAGCTTGTGTTTCCTTATTTATTTTCATTTTGGATGATCTGTCCATTGGTGAAAGTGAGGTGTTAAAGTCCTCTACTATGACTGTGTTACTGTTGATTTCCCCTTTTATGGCTGTTAGTATTTGCCTTATGTATTGAGGGGCTCCTATGTTGGGTGCATAAATATTTACAGTTGTTATATCTTCTTCTTGGATTGATCCCTTGACCATTATGTAGTGTCCTTTTTTGTCTCTTGCAATAGTCTTTATTTTAAAGTCTATTTTGTCTGATATGAGAATTGCTACTCCAGGTTTCTTTTGGTTTCCATTTGTATGTAATATCTTTTTCCATTCCCTCACTTTCAGTCTGTATGTGTCCCTAGGTCTGAAGTGGGCTGCTTGTAGACAGCATATATATGGGTCTTGTTTTTGTATCCATTCAGCCAATCTATGTCTTTTGGTTGGAGCATTTAATCCATTTACATTTAAGGTAATTATCGATATGTATGTTCCTATTCCCATTTTTAAAATTGCTTTGGGTTTGTTATTGTAGGTCTTTTCCTTCTCTTCTGTTTCCTGCCTAGAGAAGTTCCATTTGTTGTAAAGCTGGTTTGGTGGTGCTGACTTCTCTTAGCTTTTGCTTGTCTGTAAAGGTTTCAATTTCTCCATCAAATCTGAATGAGATCCTTGCTGGGTAGAGTAATCTTGGTTGTAGGTTTTTCCCCTTCATCACTTTAAATATGTCCTGCCACTCCCTTCTGGCTTTCAGAGTTTCTGCTGAAACATCAGCTGCTAACCTTATGGGGATTCCCTTGTATGTTATTTGTTGTTTTTCCCTTGCTGCTTTTATGATTTTTCTTTGTATTTAATTTTTGATAGTTCGATTACTATGTGTCTCAGTGTGTTTCACCTTGGATTTATCCTACATGGGACTCTCTGTGCTTCCTGGACTTGATTAACTATTTCCTTTCCCATATTAGGGAAGTTTTCAACTATAATCTCTTCAAATATTTTCTCAGTCCCTTTCTTTTTCTCTTCTTCTTCTGGGACCTCTATAATTCGAACATTGGTGCATTTAATGTTGTCCCAGAGGTCTCTGAGACTGTCCTCAATTCTTTACATTCTTTTTTCTTTATTCTGCTCTGCAGTAGTTATTTCCACTATTTTATCTTCCAGGTCACTTATCCGTTCTCCTGCCTCAGTTCTTCTGCTATTGATCCTTTCTAGAGAATTTTTAATTTCATTAATTGTGTTGTTCATCACTGTTTGTTTGCTCTTTAGTTCTTCTAGTCCTTGTTAAACGTTTCTTGTACTTTCTCCGTTGTATTTCCAAGATTTTGGATCATCTTTACTATCATTATTCTGAATTCTTTTTCAGGTAGACTGCCTATTTCCTCTCCATTTGTTAGGTCTGGTGGGATTTTACCTTGCTCCTTCATCTGCTGTATGTTTTTCTGTCTTCTCATTTTGCTTAACTTACTGTGTTTGGGGTCTCCTTTTCTCAGGCTGCAGGTTTGTAGTTCCCATTGTTTTTGGTGTCTGCCCCAGTGGCTAAGGTTGGTTCAGTGGGTTGTGTAGGCTTCCTGGTGGAGGGGACTAGTGGCTGTGTTCTGGTGGATGAGGCTGGATCTTGTCTTTCTGGTGGACAGGTCCACATCTGGTGGTGTGTTTTGGGGTGTCTATTGCTTTATTATGATTTTAGGCAGCCTCTCTGCTAATGGGTGAGGTTGTGTTCCTGTCTTGCTATTTGTTTGGCATAGGGTATCCATCACTGTAGCTTGCTGGTCGTTGAGTGAAGCTGGGTGCTGATGTTGAAATGGAGATCTCTGGGAAATTTTCACCGTTGGATATTACGTGGAGCTGGCAGGTCTCTTGTTGACCAATGTCCTGAACTTGGCTCTCCCACCTCAAAGGCACAGCCCTGATGCCTGGCTGGAGTACCAAGAGGCTGTCATCCACACAGCTGCTGTATGCCTCAGTTTTCCCCTCTGTAAGCTGGCGGGAGTAGGGCAACCTCCAGTTTATTCTTTCAATGAACATTTTAGCATATCCAAAGAACACTTACTGGGTGTCTCATATAAATATGCCATATTAAAACTGGATAGATTTCATGCTTACCAGTAAAGTTGAAATCATCTCTTTGAAAATTTTGGAAAACTTCCAGACAAGAGATTCTCCATGGACTAGTGAAATTTGTGGACTTGTTTTACGTTTAAGGTTTTAGGCATTGAAAACTTCTGTCCTATTTCCTAGGATAAAATTCAATTCTAAAAGGAATGATAAGGAGAGAAGCGATTGATGAACTTATGATTTCAAACCTCTTTATGACTTGAGATCTGGAAACATCTTGTGTGACAGGCAGAAAAATGGTCCCAAAGATGTCCACGTTCTCATCCCCGGAACCCGCATTACCTTCCATGGCAAAGGGACTTTGCAGGTGTGGTTAAGTTAAGGATTTTGAGATGGGGAGAGTATGTGAATGGGCCCAGATTAATCATGTGGGTCTTTAAAATCAGAGAACCTTTACCTGCAGTGGGTAGGGACAGATGTGACTGTGGAGGAAGGGTCAGAGAGGTGCAACTTTGATGGCTTTGAAGCTGGAGGAAGGGGCCACAGGCCAAGGAATGTGAGCACCTCTAGAAACTGGAGGGGGGGGGAAGTAATGGACTTTTCCCTAGAACCTCCAGAAAGGAACACAGCCCTGCTGACACCTTGACTGTAGCCCAGTGGGACTGTGTTGGACTTCTAATACACAGCTGAAATCATGTCACTTTTCATTAGTCACTTTTATGACATATTACAGATTTATTAGATGTTTAGAAGCAAACCCTAGCACAGTAATTTTTTTATGTTATTATGTTCATTGCTGGGTTTTCCATCCTAGTTTTCCACATTTATCTCAGGATACCTCAGGAGGGTGCTGATGGACTTCTAGACATGAAAAAGGACCCTGGAATTACTCTCCGGGAAGCTCCTTCTTTCCAACCCAAGAGACGAGAATGTGGCCATGCACCAGGACATGCCCAGTGAGAGGAGAGGCTGTAACCGTGGGAACTGGGCCTCTGTAGAACAAGATGTAAATCGTTAAAGTCGTTTTTAATGAAACGTAAACACGGAGTTAGCGTGAGGGCCACAGTTTCTGGGTGGTTGGCTCTAAGTTTGGCAATCAGGATTTAGAGGGAAAATTCACCAGTTTTAAGGACCTCCAGATGTTCTTCTGGTTCCAGCCAGAACGTTTTCATCCTTTATGGTTACTTTTTATTGTCAGCAGCAGAATTTTCTCACAATATCTCCGAATCGGTGGAAGTGGCCGTTAGTCAGCAAACAAACCCCAAATAAGAGTTTAATCTTGGGGTCACTTTAAGTGTCGCATCGCACCCCATTTAACTTATAAGTTTTTAATAATGTAGTGGCCAGAATTTTCAGTTTGTATGACAATGGACCAAATGAGTGTCTGATGACAAATCAGTCACTGAGCTCGTATGAATACAATGCCCCATTTTAACAATGGTTGGAAACTGGCCGATGTTTAGAAGGAGGAAACAAGGATGTCAGAAGGCCGCCATCTTGTGTGAAGAGGCAAAAGGTTTATTGCAAATTACAATGAACTACCTCGTCATAGAATTTAGATTAAACACTCCGTTCGCATCAGTTGGGAAACACTGAAGCAGTTACTTTTCAGAAGCACTCTTTGGGAAATTCAGAACTTAGAAAAAAAAAAGACAACTTCCGTTTTCTAGAGCAAGAATTTTGTGACCACCTACACTTAATAAAACTTGACTCTATAGGATTCGCTCTGGGATTTGGTTTAAATTACGTGACGTAGTCTAAAAAGAAGTAAATCACTTCTATTCATGCTTCACTTTCCTCTGAAGAAATGAGAAGAATGAGAAGAGCAGTTCACCTTTCTGGAAGTCTCTTCTGAGAACCGCCGTCCACGTGCCGTCTTGGATTCATAAGGAAAGGACTGCATTGGGTGGCTGCAGTGAGTTCCCATACGCTCGTGATGCCACAGCAGGACCTGCTGGAATTAGGGTGAAAAGGCGCCTGAAGAGCCTTTGTTACTTGCCTATTTATAAAGGACCGGCTTTATAACTTGTTAATAAGTCACATCCCGCTTGTCCTGGCGCTTTTATCAAGGGCTTTTATCTCTGCTTATATTCATTTGTGTCACTGGATAATTGTTGAGATTGACTCACCAGGGCCTATGGGTTCATGGGTAATTAGGGCCTGGATGATAGGCCCCTCAAGCCACTTAGCTACTGAAGCCTTGTGGCTACTGACGGATAATAGAATCTCTTTGTTTTTACAAAATGGTAATAAATCATTTGACTCTGTGCTACGCCTTTAATCAGTAGCCCCCCACCCACGCACCTAGCAGAGCAGTTGGGAGTCTTACTACTTACAGAGAGGAAAGGTCCTTCCAGAATGTTAGAACAAAGGCGAGATGCCACTTCCGACCCTAAACGCACGTGTGGATTTCACTGGGGAAGCCTTCTCCCGTCCCGTGTGGTTTCCGTTCTCTTGCTGGTTCGGGGTCCACACAAGCTCTTCCCAGCAGGGAGACGCGGTAGCAGGGGGCCCAGCCCCATCTGGAGGGACGGGCAGGGCACGCAGCTGGAGTGGACAAGATTTTAAAAATACAAGTTTCAGCGTTCATAAATTCTCTCCTCTGCTGATAAGTACTTTTGAAAATGTAAACCGCAGACGCATTCTTTTAGGACATTTTCCAGCAGGTACTCACTGTATAAAGTCTTCTTAGACTACCCCTGGCCCCCTTTGAAGCCCAAGGCTGATTTCCAGCATCTACAGTCTCTCCAGGGCCCTATAATTACCGAGGCAATGAGCGTCAGTCCCCGGTGGTCTGCGGAATCCGACCCTCCCAGGCAAGGAAAGGCATCCCTTTGCTAATTGGAGTCCTGGTTTTTTCCTCCTTAAAATCAGCACGTGCGATATGATGGGTCGCATGTGTGATGATGTGACGTGATCACATGAGGGGTAATGAGAGAAGTTCTGCTCTAAGACGATGATGCGTCACTTCATCTCCTCCACCCCTCCCCCATCACATTGTTGAAAATGACAGCAATGAGAACGATTACAACAGCAATGAAGAGAGCCAGCATTTGTTAAACCTTGATTGTGTATCAGACACCCTGCCGAGTGTACAGCCTTGTTGTCTCCTCTAATCCTCAGGACGACCTACGAGCCAGGCACCATTAGTATGTTTACCCTATTTTACAGATGGCCCTGGAGCGGCTAAGATACTTGACTTTGGGGTCAAGCATTGAACCCGTTCTTCTCTTGCTTTTAAAATGTATTCATCTGTTCTTTTAACAAAGATGTATTGAGCACCTTCTGTGTCCCAGGCCCTGTTTTAGCCTTAATACGCTCTTGGGAAAGATGTAATGAGCTCAGCAAACCCCTTTGTTGTTAGAGAAGAAAGGCGGTTTTGTAAGAGCAATGGAATTCAGAGGAAAACGAGGGAACTAACCTCAAAGTTTACTGCCTTCCTACTTCTGCCTCAAGCGACAGTAATAAGAGCCTCATCTCACAGGTGTGCGTCTGTCATCCTCACCTTTTCACCTGGGTGGGGAGACTGTTATCTGGGGAATGTGAAACGTTCTTCCTCCCGGCTTTCTGCGAAGTCTGCTGGGGAGTTTAGGGCCCAGAAAGGTCGGGGGAGTGTCCAGGTCTGAGAAAACTCACTGACAAACTTAGTATCCTGGTATCTCTGTCTGAAAGGACCCCAGAGGCCCTTGCGTCCAGCCCTTAAACCAAGCAAGATCCCCCCTTGATGAGGGGTCAGAGCACCTCCGTTTGCATACTTTCTGGGGAAACTGGGGAGCTCTCCCTCATGAGGCAGCCCATTCCGGCGCTGAAGGCTGTTCTTCATCCTACTGAGCTGACACCTTTCTCCTCATCACTTAATGATGTATCGCTGGTCCCAGCTCTGCGCTCTGATGGCGTGCCCAGTACGTCTAGCTCCTGCCTCACAGGAATGTAGTGCCCTTAAGTGTCTAACCTCAGAGATCTTATCCCCACTAAGACCTTCTCGCCGCCTCAGCCTTCTCCTATGCGCTATGATTCCTAAAGCCTTCAGCCTCTTAGCCGGAACGAGAGAAATTGGAAATAAATGGGCTGAACTAACTCAAGGCTCCCTGGGAAGAACTATTAATCAACACACACTTAAGTGACAAGAGGCAGTGAAGGAGGTGCAGGGGGGGCAGCCCCTCTGGCCAAGAAAACAAGGACAAAGGGTCTTTAGAGTCGAAGAGGTCTCTGAGGTCAGGGCTCATCTGGCTGGTACTTGAGCCCCTAAATAATGCTTAGGGCACTCAGAGTCGTTTCTAGAAGGCCAGGCTGCAGAGTCTGATATCCTAGGATTGGGAAGCAAACCTAATGTTTCTAAGAGCATCCTTGCTCCTGAAGTTTATGCAGCTGTCTCTGGGGGGAGTTTTATTTACAGGAGGAAGGGGACGGGTGGAGTTAAAGCTACGGATGCGCTAAACCCTCTTGGAAACGACAGCTCCCGTGAACCCCAGTTCTTTCACCCGCATAAACATTTTCCCGATCTTTTGTAAAGAACTGAAATTGAGAAAAGGCCACCCGTGGTACCATAATAACGCCCACTCCACCCAATGACGTCACGGACTCTAAGAGTGAGTAAGGGCTTCATTTTTTAAGGTTGCTTTTCAGTGATAAAACCAAAGGAGCTAAGTGTAGGTCGCGTAGGCCAATCCGGCCCCAGTAATAGAAACACATTTTTTTCTATTTATATGGTGGCAAGTTAGTTTGCTGTTTGCCTTGCTGACGTTGTCGGAGGAATTTGTCCTGGGTGAGCCCATGAAGCTTGGCTACAACCTAATGTGTAGGTTCAAAGCCATGTTGATGTGAGGCAAGTGTCATTTTGTCCTAATTTCTTCCGCTTAATAGAATGATGCTGCTTGACTGTGTTAATTGTTGCTACACGTTGCCAATAGTTCCGGTGATGATGACAAGGCCTCCGATAGGAGGGTAAATAGTAGTAGCTCCCTTTCGCAGGTCAGGTAAGCTGAGGCTGAGAAGGGTTCAGTGACGTGCACAGGGCTTCGTGCCCCTGAATAACAGACCCCAAATAATATCCCAGTCTACTGCCCAGTGCTATTTCCCTTGCAGAATTCTCCAGAAAATGAGCAAACTAAAACGGAGGTGTGAGCGTTAAATCCACAGAGGTGCATTTCCATTCCAGACCCATGGGAGACACTGGCGACATCCATTAGACCTGTCCATTGCACAATTAAAAAGAAAACAAAACTCGATCGTTAGGTCCTAAACAAAATCAGCAAAAGGCGAGTCTCTACATCTTTGAAAATCTTAACGAGGGTAAGCTTTTAAAAGACAATGGTCTCCCGTGGCATGTAAGCCACGAGGTAGGGTAAGCACTTGATCATCCTAGATCCTCTAGATACATAGAATTTTCCTTCTCTCCATATCTGGGCAGTCTTTTTTGGAGTCTGCAAAGAGTAAGGCACACAAACTGCTTTAATTCCTCAAAAGATGAATATACCAGAGATAGAAAACAGGCCTGTCACTGAGGTTTGATGATTGCTCCACCAAAGCCACAGATCTGGCTACCCTCAAAGTGGTCTGTTAGTTAAAGAGTAAAAGTTAAGGAGAGCTCGTCTAATTCTTTGGAGGTTTAAGATAAGCGCTTGTCAACTGGATACCGTAATCTATTTCTTTGGGAGTAACTGGAAATATTCTTTTCACTTTTATGTAAGATATGTGTTAATGTTGGCTCTGAAGGAGAAATTTATATCCAAGGTTCTCAAGGAACTCTTCTGAGATTAATTCATTTTGGGCAAGCATAACTTACTTGCTTCCATTTCGCAGAGATTTAAATGAGTCCTGGCAGGGGAATGTTCCTCTTCCAAGGAAGGTGTCGTACATTAGAGGCTGAGTTCTTACTCAGCTCAGGGTCTGTTATCCTCCTGATGGGTACTCTTCCACTTCATTTTGAAACAGAAGAGTGTTAAGACCCACAATTCACGTTAAGAACATAAATTTTACAGATTGATGCCATACTTACATAAAAGAGGTATCTAATCAGTTACTGGGGCTAATGCCTTCATCTGACACCTGCCACCCACTCATCCATCCGTCCATCTTCCATCCACCATCTAGCCAGCCAGCCATCCCTCCATCTGTCCATCCATCCATCCACCATCCATTCATCCACTTTCCATCCATCCTTTGATTCATTTAGCATTGGGTAATGGTAAGTGCATGCAGTCCAAAGCCTCACTGCAGATCGTCTGACTTTTAAACGTTTGCACTTAACCAGCAAGGCAGGACGGCTCTAACCCAGGCACAAGGCAGGAAGGGTCCTTCTGGAGCAGGGTGGCCAACCATCCCAGTTTGCCCGGGACTGTCTTGGTTTTAACACTGAAAGCCCTCTGTCCTGGGCAAATGGGATGGAGGGTCACCCTAACCTGAAATTACTGTTGGCAGATAACTTGACAGGAACAGTGTGGAACGGACGGCCTGAGTGGTATGCAGTGTGTTCACCTCTCTTAAACCTATTAAACTTTATTTAGGATTATTTAGCCCATTTATTATTTATTTAAACAGCAGAGGGGTGTGTGTGTGTGTGTGTGTGTGTGTGTGTGTGTGTGTGTGTATTACCCAGTTCTGGTCCCTGTAGAATTATTTTCATGGAGATTCCCTTTTTCAAGATGCTCAGGGTCTCCACAGCCGGGGGCGGGTGTGTGTGTGAAGAGCCCTGGGACACTCACATATGATTCCCTGTATGGGTATCATTGAGACCTAATTCTCTATGTTACGCTGTGTTGCCCTCCTGAGGACCCTGGGGGCAGTTTCAGGACTGGGGAGACCTCAGAGTCCCAGCTGCTGGGATGGTGGGTCCTCTCTGTGGCTGTCCTGGAACCAGTTGGGGTGAGTTCTTCCTGATTCGTCTTATTTTCTTATATTTACATCTAGAAATGGAATGAAATTAATTGACCGTTTCTGGCCCTACCGTACCTGTGCCGTGTGCTGTGATGGAGGGAGATGTGTCAGCTCGTCTGCCTGTGGTCAGTGCCACGGGGACCCTCTCGGGATGGTGACGGTAGGTGGCTGAGTCCCGACCCTCAGAGAAGGGCTCAGAGTGGCCATCAGTCTTCGGAGGAGCACCTTGCAGTGGTTCTGTGCAGACAGAAGGAAGTTATGTAGGAGAATCATCAAGAAACCCACGTCAGGAACCTTCTACCGGGGCTGAAGTGAGAGAGTCATGTCTTCAGGCCGGCAGCAGTGGGATAAAGCTCTGAACTAGTCCTTAGTCTTAGACCCCATCTGTCCACAGCAGAGAGCGAGAGAGTGACACAGGGGGGATGTAAGGCGTGTACAGGAAGGTTTGGGTCTCAAGCAAAGTGGGTCCTACGCTCTGCTCTCCCCAGGCCTACGGAAGGGGAATGACAGATCTCGGGGAGTCAGTTGGCAGAGGGGTCCTGGGTCTCAACCTCTCCTGGACCCAGCTCTGGGAAAGGGACGAGATCCCCAAGTGGAATGAGCCCTATGAGAGCCTCCCAGGATGCCCACGCAGGTCGTGGAAGAAGCTGGAAGAGACCTGGGCCTGAAGAGGTGGCAGCTACCTGTGCGCTGAGACCACACCTGGATCTCTGGGGTTGTGGACCAGCCCCGTCCCCAGCACCTTGGCTGTGTGGAGGTCAACCCTCCTCCAACAAGGAAAGGAGGTGAGGCTGGATTGCCAGAGATGCATTTTCCTCCAAATGGGGGCTCGAAATAGACGGTGAATTCAGTTTTAGAAAAATAATGTTACATTTCCTTCACACCTGACCTTGTGGACTGAGATGAGAGTCGCTCGGGTAAAAGGATGATGACAATGGTCATGGCGGAGACCCTGAGAGCTGATATCCGTGGAGCATTTATGACGGGTCTCTACCTGGATTAACTCGTGAAATCCTTACAACAGTTAGGTACTGCTTAGTCCCCACTTTAGAGGAAACTGGGGCACAGAGAGGATGAGGAACTTGCTCAGAGTCACAAAGGAGGATGCAGGATTTGAACCTGGGTCCTCTCCACAATCCTTTAGCGGCACACTCAACGTTCACAAACCAAGTGGTCAGAAATTCTTCCCTAATCTCCAACTGAAGCCTTCTTGGGGGAGTGTAAACCACTCCTTCGTGTCTTGTTCTTAACAGAAAGAGCTAATAGTTACTCACGTGATCCATATCTTTTCTCCATTTCCTCTTTTTCAAGCCAAATGACCTCAGTTGCCTCAGCCTCTCCGCAGAGTGGCTGTGACCCGAGGCTGTCGCTGCTGTGCTCACTGCTTTGGTGTCTGAGCCTGAATTGGAACAAAGGTTAGTACCTGATGAGTATTCTAGGAAGACTGCATCTTTCCGATTCCCAGATCAATACATGCTGGTGTTGGATTTAACAATTTCTTTCAACAGGGACAGATCACTCCCGTGGTCTCCCACGGTCCTGGCCTGAGCCTGCGGTGCTTTTATGAAGATGCCCTAAGCCTTTCTCCAAGGCTTCTGGGAAACAAGCTATTTGGCCTTACGGATGTGGCCGATTGCCAGGCCTGTTCTCTGTCCATCTAAGTTATGATGGCAGAGAAGATAAAAATACAAAGACCAAAAAGTCATTTTTCTCCCCCCAAAACACCACAATTCTTTGAGCCTTTCATTTTCTTCTGCGTTTTTTTTTTTGCTGATAACGATGAATAATGGTTTCTGCCTCTGCTTTTATTGGCTTAGCATTTGGGGTTATAAGAATGTAAATGTTTCCCCAAGGAGAAATACATTTGGGGGGATTAACTAGATTGTTTCTTTTATTTTTAAAATTTTAGTTCTAAAAGGAAGAAAGAATCTGCGAACTAAACCAAGTCACGATCCCAAACAGGAACTGGAGAGCAGAGACCACCATTCATTTGGGTCGGTCACCTCTGGGGGTCCCATTTTAGTTGGCACGCCTTGAAACAGTTCTATTTTAAAGCCAATGACAGTCATCTTTAAACGTATTCATAGTTGGGTCAGATCACGTGATGATAAACCCGATTTCGTTCAGCATTTTATCCCTTTAACTGACCGTACCACCCGATTTCCACAGCAACTCTTCAATGTGGGTGTGTTTAGCAAATGGTTATTACCTTTTCCTCATCACCTGTTTTCCCCTCGAGTCCCTCATAAGCTGTCATTTACCCTCACCCCTCCGTTGAAACTGTGCTCTTAGAAATCAGCAAAAACCTCCTTTAGGTCAAATGGAAAGAACTCGAGCTCTTTTCTGTGCTCTACCTGAGCCCTGTTACTCCTTCAAGGCTCCTCAGTCCTCGGCCTCTCTGATACCATGTGAGCGTTCCTTCTCTGGGGAAGCATCCATCCTCCCTGGATCCACCAAGGCTTGGCACCCGTCTCTAGGCTTCATTTTCTCTGTGTTCATCTTAGCTTAGGCTCCTATCTTCAGCTGTCAACATTATTTATGTTGTTCCCAAGTCCACATCTCCCACCCCGCGTCTCTGAGCTCCCAAGCAGCAACTCCATCAGCTTCTGAACAATTTCATTTGTTAATTTGCTTTACTCTGGCACCCGAAACTCAGCAGACCGCCTGCCCAAATCATCTTCCCTCAAGTTCACTCTTCCTGAATTCTCTCCCAGCAGCACCATCATTTCATCTCTGAATCAGTGGTCCTTGTAGACTCCTTTCCCCAGACTTTAAGCTCCAAGGAGAGCAGAGGTTGTTCCCACCGTTTTCACCACCACCCCCTGGAGCCTGGCATAGTGCTTGGTGCATAGTAGGAAATACAGTAGGTCTTTGTTGTTTATCGATTTTATACCTAGTAGTGCATGCCTGTTCATCTCAAATCCCTAATTTACCCTTCCTCCCTCCTTTCCCTTTTGGGAACCATAAGTTTGTTTTCTATGTCTGTTATACTTTAGTTCTGGTCGTAAAGGGAGGGAAATAATAATACCTACCTGTGTGTGTTGACGTGACGATTAAGTGAGAGAATGTTTATTAAATGGATATAGTAAGTGTTCGATAAGCTTTCTGGATGATGGTGATGTTGGTGATTATGATGATGATGATGGTGATGATGGTGATGTGATGCTGGTGATGATGATGGTGGTGATGATGGTGATGATGACGACAGTGATGGTGACAATGGTGATGGTGATGATGAAGGCGGTGATGTTGATGATGGAGATGATGATGGCGATGATGAGGATGGCAGTGATGATGAAGGTGGTGATGATGGTGGTGATGATGATGGTGATGATGACAACGGTGATGGTGATGATGAAGGCGGTGATGTTGTTGATGATGGCGATGATGATGGTGATGATGAGGATGATGGTGATGATGAGGATGACAGTGATGATGAAGGTGATGATGAGGATGATGGTGATGATGAGGATGACAGTGATGATGAAGGTGGTGATGATGATGGTGATGATGAAGGTGGTGATGATGATGGTGATGGCGATGATGATGGTGATGATGAGGATGACAGTGATGACGAAGGTGGTGATGATGGTGGTGATGATGATGGCGATGGTGATGATGATGGTGATGATGAAGGTGGTGATGTTGATGATGGCGATGATGATGGTGATGATGAGGATGATGGTGATGATGAGGATGACAGTGATGATGAAGGTGGTGATGATGGTGGTGATGATGATGGCAGGGGAGAGGCATAAGCTGGGCTTGGTGAGGTTTGGAAGCAAGTGCAATGCTGTGAGGAAGGACGTCATGTTGGGGTGTGGGCGAGCAACTGCAGCAGCTGTCAAGATCCAAGGTACGTTCAGGGCAGAAGATCGAGAACTCCGACGGGCATGAAACGCGGCTGGAGAAAAGGCAGAACCGAGCAGACTCAGTAGGGAGGTGGGCTCCAGCCGTACTCCTCAAGGTCCTGGGGTTTTCTTGGAGGGTCTCAGAGACTCTGTGGGTGGGGACAGGGATGGCTGTCCCTGTGGCTGAAGGATTAGGCACTAAAACATACAGGTGTGGGCTGACTAAAGGGGGAGAATGTGCTAGACGTGTGCAGATCTGAGCCAAGCTGCTCTGCTTTTGTTTTACCTCTTGGTTTTCTAAGATCACCTTTGAAGGAAGAGTCTTGCTGCTTTATATAAAAAAGTGAGAAAATCACCGGTGTGGGCCTTGAAGGCGAGCTGAGAAGTTTGAGCTTTCTATGTTTAGCACTGGGGAAGCTGATGAGATTTGGATGGAAGAGTAGCAGGACCAAAGCGACGCTTTGTCAAAACTTTTCTTCTTACAATTCATTCAGTGGTGGTGGTGTAGCTAGCTGGGCAGGGGAACGAACACATTGCCCAGGCAGGAAGGGCCACTGTGAGACTGATTCTCCCTCCAAAACACCCGCTCTCTGCCCCCTGCCGGGTGTTCTCTTGGCCAGCAGTGCGGTGTGGTCCCAGCATCCTGCGTGGAGCGTGGCAGCCGCCCCCTAACCCTCTGCGCTCGGACTCTGGCCCCCCATCCAGGTCAGCTCGACAGAACTCCCATCTTGTCGTTCCATCCATGTGCCAAAGCCGCCCGTGGTTCTCCCTGGTTTGTTGGAGAAAAAGCAAACTCCCTTGCTTGGCATTCAAGGCTCCACAATGGAAAACATTCTGTTCTTTGAGTCCTCTCTGCTACTAGCTGGTGTCTGCAGCTGGTGAAACCTTCTTACAGCACCGATACCCCCAAACACAGGGTGTTTATTTTCTCTTGTGCATTTCGTGCCATGCCCTGGTCCTGGGATGCACCCCCCATACACACACACACACACACACACACACACACACCCCTGTACTTAGTTTTCTATCCTTGTAGACTTCACACAAATTCTCTCAGCCTTCCTGACCACATTGGTCATAACTGTCTCTCCCCGTGTGAATTCTCGAAGGAGCCCTGCCTCTTAAATGCTCATTCTGCAGCCATCAGTAGATTAGCGGTTCCAAGTGTCACCTAACATTGTGCTGAGCTCATTGCAGACCGACAAGCCTCAGTGACTTGGTCCACTGAACGGGGAGCATCCCCGATTCCTTCACTCCTTCTCTGCCTGAGGCCACCTCATGCCCCGCCCACCCCCCTTCATGCAGCACCTCCCGCCCTAGCCTGACGTCCTCCTGGGTCTCAGGACGGGACTGCTCAGGGATTTTGTGCAGCTGCCTGTGTTTTCAGAAATGGCTTGATTCCAGCCAGCATTCCTTCCCAAATGGGGCTTTTTATGAAATGCTAGCAGATCGGAGATTCACCTCACTGTTCATCAAAGGAGCCAGAGCCCTGCCCGACAGACCTGCTGCTCCAGGCTCTCTCGGCCTACATGTTCTAGTCAGAAGCCATTGGGAGAAGATTCTGAACAGGCAGTAGAGGCCCTTCCCCTCCCCACAGGCAGGAGTGACAAGAACAATTTCAAGACGCGCAGTTGAGGCAGAGAAGAAGCATTTCCTGTTCCGCACTTGGCCAGGTCCTCATTTGTCAGCCCCCAAGCAGTACATCTGCATCTATAAAAAGCATCCTTTGCCCCGAAAGTGCCAACGTTCTAGTGACAGACAGACTCATTATAAACCTGTGTAGCCGGCTTCCTCTTTCAAGACACAGGAACCATGGCACAGATGGCTTTGTTGTCATTGATGGACGGCCCCCAAGGACTCCTCTGGCCTGTGCCAGGGATGAGACATGACAGGCATGAGATGTGCCGGGTTCTGGTCTTCAAGGAGCTCCAAATTAGGAGGGGTGATGGGAGCTGCCGTAGAGAAAATAAAATAACAACAACAAAATCAATAAAATAAACAAAACAAAGTTTCTGGCTAGCTCAGGCTGATGGCCAGAGCAGTTCAGAGAGGGTTGCAGGAGGTGGAAGGGGACACACGCCATGGGTGTTCTACCAGCAGAGGGTCCAGGAGCAGAGGATAGGATGGACTTGGGCTTGAACAGCCTGAGGTGAGAAGAGGGAGGAGAGGAGGCTGGATTCTTCCCCAGACGCTGTGCCCAAGGTTAGGAAGGGGACTCAACCTGCTTGTAGTCGCAGTGCGTTTCTCCTCTGAGCAGAGAAGGAGCATCTTTCCCTCCAGGCAGCCCCGCTGTGAGGTGTCAGCTTTGCAGAAGACAGGCCCGAGGGCCCCATCAGAGGACATCAGAAAGGGGACAGGGGAACGTCCAGGCTTCTCCTGGTCACACCACATGGCTTTGATTTCTGGCCACACTTACCCCATGCTCTGGGGTAACCCAGATATCAATGATGAGGCCAGATATCAGGAATTACCATCTGAGCCTCAAGTTAAGATGGGCCTACTTCACCTGAGCTGTCACAGGTGGGACAGGTAAAGGAGGGTTACAGGTGACAATATATGAAGGGCCACCAGCCTAAATGACAGAAGCATCCCACCTTAGTCGCCTTCTGTGCAGGAATCCCGTATTTTTAGGGGAAGCTCAGACACAGCTCTCAGTGTTCCCACCATGTGGGTGAAGGGAGAAGCAAGGAGAAATTCAATCCACGGACAGATCTCAGTCCCAAGTTTTAGTCCTGGTTTCCAGCATCTTCCTCATAAAATCTTTGCCCAGAGCCATCACAAAAAGGACCAAATTGTCTGATTTCCACATTGTCTTTCTGTCTTCCGTCAATAAGTTGGCTGACCTTGAACGAGCCCATTTGGTGCTCACTCTTTCCGGTTGTATAATGAGGATGGCGTTGGTCTGGGAGCACAGAGGTCACTGCCAGCACTAACGCTTTACCGTTGTCTCCCAGTAACGCTCTTCCCGCTGCCGGGCTGGGAGATGGGGATAGCTGAGCAGGCGGCAGTGCTGGGCAGTGGTTAGACCTTTGCCTCTAGAGTGGGAGAGACTTGGCTTACATGTTGGCCCCTCTCCGGGCTCAGAGCACCTCCTGCTCTGATAGAGGTCGGCTGTGAGCGTTAAACCAGCTAGCTGGCCTCCATCAACCAGACCTACACGCCAGGTCAGGCTTGAACTGAGTCAGCACGAAGATTGTCTAAGGGATTTGGGACGGGATCATGGCCATGGCTCCATCTCAAAATCAGGAGAA
This sequence comes from Delphinus delphis, assembly GCF_949987515.2. Lineage (NCBI taxonomy): Eukaryota > Metazoa > Chordata > Mammalia > Artiodactyla > Delphinidae > Delphinus > Delphinus delphis. The sequence continues at coordinate 176,212,849 of NC_082684.1, forward strand.
AGTCAACATTCTTATCAAAACAATCTATCGTAAAAACAACACGAATCAGAATGAAGCCTTTCCGATGTGGACCCAGCTGCCAGGAGGGATGAGCATTGGCCGGCCTGTGTGGCGACCCTGGGGCTCATGGTGTAAGAGGTCAGGCTTGGGAGGAAGCCAGCACCTCTCAGCGGCCTGAGGGTGGGCGAGGGCCCTGTGTAACCGTCCGCCCAGCTAAGGAGGGGCTGGGAGGCTGATGGGTGAGGGGAGAAGTCCTGCATGAAACCTTTTCACTTTTCTGTAGAGCGAAGACTCTAATGGTAAAAAGTGAAAATAAGCACTTCCTTTTCCTCAGGCAGAGGATGACACCTTTTAAAGAGTTTCTCCTAAACTGTTCCCTCAGGGACTAGATCCAAGGTCCCTTTTGGGCTCCCCGTTTAGACTTGATGTTTTAATTGGGAACACTTAGCGTTGCAAGCACGGGGAATTTCTGATCGCCCACTGTACCTGAAAGCTGAAAAGGCAGCTCTATTCCCAGCAAGCCCGAGGCTCTGGCTCTGTGATGGGATCACGCAGCTGGACTGTGCAGGGGCCGGGGAGAGACGCAGAGCCCTTCCTCAGGCCACAGGCACATCTGTTTCCCACCGAATGGCCCAGCCCCGGGGGTCCTTTTTCAAAGGCTGCCTTATTACTGGGGCTCCCTCCTATTTTGTAGGGCAGCCACTCCGCCCTGGCCCGTTCTTCCACCCACAAAGCACGTCCCCTGCTCTTGGTGAGGCTGTTCTGTGGAGCAATAACAGATGACCCTTTTTATTCCCAAGGGGATGGGACGAAGCACAAATGAATGACAGCCATGAAGCCTTCAGTCGGATTTTCTTGTCCAGTACGCTTCACGTGGATGGGGGACTGTGTTTCATCTAAGAAGCAGTAAACAGGGGAATGAGGTTCTAGAGACATTTAAAGGGAACTTAGAGGGTTCTGACATTCCTGAGACGAGGAAGCATTTCGCTCTGAAGTTCCAGGTCACTAAGCGGGGCTGAACCCCAGGAAGCTGACGCTGGTGGGAATGTCCTGGCAGAAGGACAGGAGCCCCAGGCTGGTCCGACACTCCTGCTACTTGGCTGGGAAGCCCCGGCACTGGGAAGACAGCTCATTACTTATGTCTCTGTCTATTACTTGCCTCGATGTGGAGGCCCCGTGATGAGTTGCACTGACATCAAGAAAAAAAGTTGAGGGGGAAATATACCGGATAGTGACAAGCTGGGAAGGCTGGAGGTCTCGTAATGTTCGAAATGTTCACTAGATTTTTCCTGAAAATGAGGTTGGGTGGGAAGAGAGCAGCCTGTCCCCTGGCTTGGCTCACTGGCCAGGTGGACTCTGGGCATCGTCAAGGCCACCAGCAGCAGGGTTTTCAGATGTCCTACAGAGCACATGGCGGTCCTAGGGCGTCTCAGAGATTCAGATCCAGTAACTCCAGTATCGCCCAGGAAACGGTCTTCTCTGCAAACGCACCAAGGCTGAGAGCTGGACGTAACAACGCCTATCGCGTTCCGTCAAGTTCAGGACCAGCTTATTTCTGTCAAGTTCAGGAGCACCTTCTGGTCCTGCAAGTTTTCAAGGAATGGGACGTAAATGGACAGGCATGTACCTCTCACCCACTCAGGGTAGGTCCAGGATTTGTGGGACCAAATGCTTATTCAGTTCAGAAATAAGGGAAATAGTACCACATCGTCAGTGCAAAATCAGGGGCAGGGCCTTGGAAGGGACTTGTACATGGCAGAGACTCAAGCTTCGGCGCTTCTAACTTCACAGTACATTATCTCTGTCCCCTGCCATGGTTATCAGCAAAGGGCAGTTAGGTTACTCACCGCAAACTTACCCCATGGTCGTGGAGTCACAGAACATGGCGACCGTGGCCCTTGGTGGCCTGAACAGGCTTTGGTTCCCCCCAGCAACTAGGGCAGCTCCTAGAATCTCTGTTACAGAAGATAAAGCCAAGAAGGCGTGCGTCCCATGTCCTCCAAGCGCACATCATGCTCCCCAGGGGACAAGTTTCTTGCACCCTTGCCTCTCCCGGGGCCTGGCCGAGTGCGGCACAGAGCCAGCTCATGGCTGAATGGATGTGGAAGCGAAGAATTAAACTGAAGGAAAAAACCCAGATCCCCAGGTGAGAGTGAAATTCCCAGACTGGGCTTGGAGGTGAGGGGCAATTCCCTTCCTGTGCCTACGAGACAAGTGCGTTCCTGCTTTGCCTGCAGTGGGATGATAAGCCTCTCCCTGTCCGTCGAGGAGAGGGGTTCTTCTGGGTCGTGTCCAGGGCCCCCAAGGAGCCCTTGGGCCTGGGCTTCCCGGCATGTGGGAATTTCTCTCTCCAGAGAAGGTGCTGCTGAAGGGGCTTGCAGACGTGATCCAGCTGTCATCCCTCGGCTTCCAGCCCCTCACCCTTGGCTCCGCTGCTGAATTTGGACAAGCAGGCCCCTTCCTGCTCTTCCTTGAGATGGTGCCTGGACCAAGTGCTTTCCACTGTGGGAGACGGAAAGATGAAGATCTCTGCCTCAGCCTATGAGCTGACAGGGCTTCGAGCCAGAAGTCAGTGCGTGGAAGGAAACCTCGTGCAGGGTCAGATATCGTCTGGTAGAAATTGGTACGATGTGGGGCGGGGTCTGGACATGGGGGTGGAGCTGCTGTCGACAGCAAAGGCTTCAGGTGGGGCTAACCTCTGTCCACAGGCTGGATGAGGGAGGGCGTCACTGTGTGCCGAGCCCAAGTGATGGGTGAAGGGGAGTGTTCCACGGGACACTGACGCAAAGAGCCACTGTGCCGGGAAAGAGGGTCAAGTGGGTTTGGGGAGTGGCAGACGCCATCGCCTGCTGGGACGTCTGTCGTGTGTGTAGCGTATTAACGTCTGAAAAGGCTTACAGCTGAATAAGCAAAACAAAACAACGTTCACTCTGCCGGCATTTCCCAAGTGTGCTGGTCACGGCACCCTTGTTCGGGTCACACCACGGACATGCCACAGGCGACACTGGAACTGAATCGAAACCCAGCTGAGGCTGAAGACGGGACTGACTGAGCGAGAGGGTGGCCCCGTGTGGCTTCGGCTGGATGGAGGGACGGCGTGGGGTGTGCAGAACACTCACTGAGCCTCGATGGTCAGGACTCTGCTCTGCAGTCGAAGGCGGGGGTCTGTAGGGGAACCTTCGGGAAAAGGTGGGGCAGAGATGGTAAAAAATAAAAAAACCCTCAGGCAGTAATGCATGTCTTGCTTGGGCAAGAGATATGGGGGAAACAGGGTCCCACTGTGTGAGGTCAAGGAAAGGGAGCCCGCGGGGAGACTGAGAACCTGCTGCAGAAGATCTACTAGGATGACAGGTGTTCCCAGGATGGGTGTTATTAGGATGAGGGGTGTTAGTGATACCCCTGAAATATGACTGTGATTATTTGCTCTATTTATTACCACGAGGGGTGATGCTAGCGTTTATCTGCAGCTTTATTGTTTGCAAGGTTATTTAATCTCCTCGGATCCACAGAAAAGCTCTGAGAGACGGATGACGGTCCTTAACGTTATTCACTCTTGGGGGGAGATAAGTTGAGTACGTGGCTGACTTTCACTTAAGCAATAGATGCTGGAGCTTGGACTCAAGCGCTGGGCTCGAAGCTTCTGGTCCTTTCTTCGGGAGGAGCCAGCAGTCCTGTGGCCCTCTGGCTGCCCTTCTTGGGGGACAACCCGCAGGAGGGGGCCAGGGCCCCGGGATCCCTTTGGGAAGGATAAGAGGAAAGGCTGCCCGGGTCCTTCAGCTGCCATGTTGCCCAGAGCCAAAGGCACAGAGGTGGTAGGAGATTGTGTCCTGTAGAGGTTCCCCTAAAAGTTGGGGATGGCCAGGGTGCGAGGCCAGAAAGACAGCTCTTTTCCCTCACATTTACCTCTTTGGTCCCTGCTAAGCCAGAAGAAGAAGTGAACAGGGCTCCGGCCTGTGCAGGGTTTTCTAGCTTTGGAGGAAAGGCACAGACATCTGCCCTAATTATATAGCAGGCTTCTCCCCGAATTGGAAAGGCGGAGTGAAGAAGCCTGGATCCATTTTCAAGCTGTCTTATAGGCTTGTTCTGGGGTTCTGAGACCCGAAGGGGAGGGGCTGATTCCAGGTGTTCAGCCCCAGGGCCCTGAGCTGCAGGTGGACCGGGGCACAGGGAGGGGTCCACATGTAACCCCACCCCAGCCTTGGGCCATGGGTGGATCTCGAGGCCAACCTGGGAAAGCTGTGGCCGTAAAGACCACCTGGAGATGATCCAAAGTCGCGAATCACCCCCAGGGAGCAATAGGCCTGATCCACAGGCCACCTGGTGCACGTTCAGATGCTCTGAGCGAGGGATGCGGTCACAGGGCAGAGCTAGGCGCAAGCCTCGAGGCTTACAGGAGGAAGGTTCGGAACACAGAGGGGCTGAAAGCAGAGCCCTTGGGGACAGTGGGAAGCAGCCCGGCGGGGGTGGGATTGCACCGAGAGGGGCTCAGTTGGAGGGGAGGGACCCAGGGCCAAGAACTGCCGGGAGTGGGGAGACAGCTGAGCGCGCTCGGGAGGAGAGAGAGAGCAACGTGTGAGCAGAGGGCCAGCGAGGCCAGGACTGTGGGCTGAGATGAGACAGAACGAGTGAGACAGGCAGGCGGAGGCACGGTGGGGGCGATGGAGTGGACGCCCCAGGGAGCCCCTCCTGGGCACCGTGCTGGCGGGCTTGAAATGTAGCGGTGGTTGGTACCGCGTATGGGGGGGGGGCGCAGAAGGGAGGAACAGAACCAGGAAGCGGGCTCAGCGTGCAATGCGAGAGCCTCGCGGGCTGCACTCCCGGCCAGGGAAGACTCGTGGGTCACGGCCAAGGCGGCAACAGTTTGGCCTCCCGTCACCGTGAGCGATGGGGCAAGGTGTCGTGAACGCATCTTCTAGAACACCCAGTCCACTTGATGTCGACCCGCACCCGCTCCTCAGGCCACAGAAGGAAAGGTCTTGCTGGTGATTCCGAGTGTCCTGCCTGGGGAACTCTGCACCCATGGGCTCCCGGGTCAGCACACAGCCTCCTCGTCAGCCCTGACGGCCCAACGTCTCCTCCAGGAAACCGTGCAGACCCCCTTCCAGCGGGAACTCCCTTACGAGGGCACCCCTACCGTGTCTGTACCTTCTCAGCCGCCTTGCGTCCCATACCAGGCTCACTGCCCCAGATCCCCTTCTAATTGTACCACCTGCCTGCCTGGAAACGCAAAGTGATCCACAAGGTGAAAGTAAGGCAAAGTAGAGATGCGCGTCCTTGCGGTGTCATGCTGGAGCCTGACCCAAACGCCCTTCCAAGGGTGGTTCAAAACCCATCCTTTGCTGGGCTAACCATTTGCTACAGATCAGGACCCAAATTCACGGAAGTTACTTGGAGATTTATGCCAGATAGTGATGCAAATTATTTCTGTCGGATAGAAAAGTCAACCCCAAGCGGTATGGCTATATGGACGTAAACCAATTTAGAAAACTCTAACCTGGTGTCTAATTCCACACGCTTTCTTCGGTGGCTGTAAATACTGTACTTCAAACGCTCTTTAAATCAGCTCATCTGTTTGTTTCCTCGTTAACGAGTTAAATACATCTTTGACACAGGTTTATTCTGTTTTCATGCATTTGTGTTTTTAACATTTGGGAAATTTGGCACTTTTAGAGATTGTTTCATAGAAAGGCCCCCATGGGCTTCCTTGTTGAAGCCCATTAAACTGTGTCTCCCCCAGAAGAGTCCCATGTTCTGCTTGGTCCCAGGCATGCGCTTTCCTGGGTCCCAAAGTCAGTCTCTAGGAGCGAGCGAACGCCGTCTCCGGTGACTCTCTGGTTTTCTGGGGTTTCTTGGATTTTTGGTTTCAATGTTTCAAATTCTGATTCTATGTTTCTGCTTTTTTTTTTTTTAATTTATTTATTTTATTATTTATTTATTTATTTAGGCTGTGTTGCGTCTTTTGTTGCTGTGCACAGGCTTTCTCTAGTTGCGGTGAGCAGGGGCTACTCTTCGTTGCAGTGCACAGTCTTCTCATTGAGGTGGCTTCTCTTGTTGCGGAGCATGGGCTCTAGGCACATGGACTTCAGTAGCTGTGGCACACGGGCTCTAGAGCACAGGCTCAGTAGTTGTGGCGTATGGGCTTAGCTGCTCCACAGCATGTGGGATCTTCCCAGACCAGGGCTTGAACCCGTGTCCCCTGCATTGGCAGGTGGATTCTTAACCACTGCGCCACCAGGGAAGTCCTATGTTTCTGCTTTTGTTTCTGGTCTGTGTAACAGTCTCTTTCCACTGTCCGTTCCAGTGAAACCAGTTTTTATCTTGGGTCACTAGTTGGCCTTGACATTCTTCTCATGCGTCAGGAAACTCTGGGTCTGGGCCACACTGTCTTCAAGACCGGTGGGTGTCTGACCACTAAGCTGGTCTCCACTGCACGGGGAGAGAGCACCCTGTGTATTTGGTCTGTGCACGGCTGCTAAGTTAAGCCTCCTCGGTGAAAGCAGGGATTGGAAATCTGCCTTGATGGGCTGATCTCTTGGTGACCCATTATGGTCTGTTGGGCTGGGTGGATGATGGGAGAATCTAGTTTGTTAATTTTTTGTTGTTTGTTTATCTATTAGGAATCAAATCAATTAAGAAAATATTTCACGCCCACTGGAACAGAGAACGGCTCTTTGAGAACTGGATGGGTGAGTTTCACTATTTCTGTGATTACCTTTGACCTGCAGCTCAGCGTATAGAACTACAACTGCAAGTTCTCGGTGGGTCTGTACATCTGTCATTGAGAACAACCTCTGTTTCTCGTTGTTTCCATGTGAAATATATTCCGAATATTAATATTAATAAATATTAATTTATTTATTATTAATAAATATTAATATTTATTAATATTAATAAATTGAGGATATAAATTTGATGATGTATTTTCTAAAAGAAGTTCTATTCAGATTGGTTTATAGAGAATTGTAAACACTCACCTGTATCTAATATTCCCTGAATTTCTAGAAAATAAAGAAACTGAACTTCTAGTACTTTAGATGTGCTGGTCTTTTAAGAAAAAAAAAAAGGCCCTCTTATAGAAACTGCTAGTTAGGAATCTTTTAATTAAGAATCTCAGTTCACATAAGCAAGGTGAATGGTTAAATAAATCAAACTGGTTCAATAATTTTGGTTTAAAAACCAGCTGCGTGACTTTTCCTCGATTTTATAAGCGAGGACTATAATACAAGGATACATTTTACTTAAAGATTTGGGTTTGTTTTCTCATGAAGAGACTACTTATAATGTAAACTTCCTGAGGTTTTTAAATTTTTATTTATTTTACTGGTTTCCTGGTCAGGTAAACAGACATTACTTCTATGTAATGTTTAAATTAAGAAAAGTATAAAATTACATGTTCAACTAATTTGAATTCTCGTTCTGACAATTTTTATATCAACTTTTACTATATTCTATAGTGTATCAGCTTAAATATAAGTCTCAAAATCCTTCGTTAACCTAAAACCTTGAATTACATTAAATCAAGGTAATTAATGGACGGTTTTCGGATGCCTGAACAATTTTTTAAATAAGATAGACTGTTGAAACACTATAATTTAGAATAGACGGCCTCCTTTCAACCAGGATAAATTAGGCAAAGTCATTGTGCAACCGAGGTCATGCCTGGAATGTCACCATTAAAAGTTTTTATTTTATCAGATATGCATGTATATATCTCTACATAATTTCTATATAGATATATATAGAAATTTTTTAACGAGGAGTCTGTATTTTCATTTTGGACTGAGTTCTGCAAATTATATAATCAGTTCTGCATGTATTTGTGTGCATGTGTGTACATACACGTATATGTATCCATATCTTTGCTTGTTATTGTTATATATAACAATATATATAAGCTGTTCCTTTGGGTTTTACTTATCAAACATGTTCATTTTCTGCCATTTTATAAAAATGTGTAAGGATGGAGGTAGCCGTAGGGGGTCCTAGTACGTGTGTTTGTGGGATTTGCGAATCTGCTGAAATACTTGTGTAGGACGGAGAACTTTCAATTACTCACCTTTAAGTTTTCTCTCTGGTTCAAGTTATACTTTATAGGAATATATAATCAATATAATATGTTTATCTGAGACTGTATGAGGAATAATAATGGCAAAGAAACACAACTGTATGTGCCAAGTAATAAAATGTGGTTTTGCTTTTTAAGAGAGAAAGAGGATAGCTTTGTATTAAAGTGTCAGGTGGCGCCAGAAGGTGGAGGACTTTAGTGAAGGGTAGAATGCTAGTGGCTGCAGCACCTGTGGAAGGTGTGGGTGGAGGTGGTTGATTGGCCTTGGATTATAATACCTGGAAATAACAAATCTAAAAAAGTGTAAGAGTGTGTCTGCATTTGCCAAACTCTACTCAGTTCTCATGGGTTTATCCATAAGATAATTTCATTAAAAGTTCTGTGACTCCCTTCCTGGTAACAGACCCATGTAAAATTAGAATTTGGTTTCCTTTCTGTTAAAATGACTATAGGTCTTAGAATATTTTATCTGCTCGTAATAAGCAGTAGCAAAAGACCTTTCTTTACCTTTATCATAATTTTCCTAGGCAGGCGAGATGCCATATGTTAGGAGTAACTTTTCGTGCTCTGTGCTGACTTTTATCTTGATTACTTTTAAAATTTCAAAGTTCCTCACATCTGAAAGAACTAAGATCCCTACCTAACAGCTGTGTTATCTTCTCAGTGTGTTTCGAAATATCATATTGTCATTTTGATGCATAAGTAGTCAAGCTAAAATCACATTTTTCCTAGGTAACTATGATCCTTTCAAAATCCCCTCTAATAACTTTAAAACTTAAATGAAAAAGTAAATTTTGCCCCCCGCACTATTTAATATTTTTAAATTTCAAAATAGATTTTACACCTAAACTACATATGTTATTTCCCAGAAGGTCCCTGGGCAGTTACAAAGATTCATTCTTTCATATTATATACAGAGGGATGATAGAAATGATTGGGTTTGTTTGTACGTTGTCTATTTGGTAAATAGGTCAACACTAACAAGAGCTACACAGGAAGACGGTCAAGTGAAAAGAGAACTCAGGTTGCCCAAGTTAATTTTTCACAGGTAGTATGTTATTAATATAAATATATTTCAGAGATTTTACGTTTGACAGGAACTCCTACAGGTGTGCCAGCGCTCTCACTGCCTGTAATACATCCCTCCCCTGAAGGTAGCCACGAACCAGAGCCTTGTGGACCAGTGAGGTTATTACACTTAGTAACTGTAATAAATTAACCATCACTATTCAGAGTTTTTCTCAACAGGTGGTTTTTGCTTTCCCCTCGTATTTGCCGGAATTTTCTATAATATCCAGGTTAGCATTGGATCTTTAACCAAGGATAGTCTCAGAGCATTAGTGGAAAGGCTTATAGCAGGTGCACTAAACTATTGATTCCTGGCAAAATACACTCATGCGTACAGGTTTGGGAGTTTAATCAAGGTGGCATCACTTACACAACTCTGACAGCTTGTATCAGACCAGAGTCACGTTTCTCAGCTCTCTCCAGTCCAAAAGCAAATAACTCTGCAAAAGCAGCTTGCTGACCCATGAGCCAGTGGTACAAGAATTAGTTAAAGAGAACTGAACGAACAGATGAAGGAGATTTAATTGTGTGGGGTTTTTTAAGGATTATTGAAACTGTTTTTAATATTTTATTAAAAGAAAATATTTTATTTTAAATAATTTTTTAATAAATAATTTTTAAAAATATTTTATTTTAAATAAAATAAAATAAAATAAAAAATTTGATGTCTGTATGGGGGAACTCTTCTTTTTCACGGTAAGATATACATAACGAAATAACCGTGCTGACCACTTTAAGTGTACAACCCCATGGCCTCAAGTACGTTCACAATGTTGTGCAACCATCACTACCATCCATCTGCAGAGCTTCTCATCATCCCAGACAGACGTTCCGGACCCGTTAAACAACAACCCTTACCACCCCCATCCCAGCCACTGACACCCACCATCCTACTTTCTGTGTTTGTGAATTTGACTACCCTAGGTGCCTCATATAAGTGGTATCATACAATATTTGGACTTTTGTGACGGTCTTATTTCACTTAGCATAATGTCCTCAAGGTTTCTTCATGCCGCAGCATGTGTCAGAATTTACTTCCTCTTTAGGGCTGAATAATATTCCATCTTATGGATAGGCCATGCTTTGTTTATCCATCCAACTGTCCGTGGACTTTTGGGTTGCTTCTTGCTTCAGGTTCAGAAGCCATCTCTTTCCCCATCGTTCTGACAGTTTAGGCAGGCTTGTCTTTTCCATAATCTATGAAGGTTGTAGATTTCCTTTATCTGCAAGGCCGGCTATACTGGGGTTTACATAGCTTGCACCAATTTCCAAGCTCACTCATCCTCAACTCATAGAATGTTAGAGCTCAGTGGAAGGCCTGCCTTCCCTCGGTTATAAAGAGAAGCTGAAGCTGAAAGAGAAAAGGTTTAGGTAGATATGATAGAAATATTGTAATTTATTTCTGGCCATGTATTGACATACGATCTCTTCCTGTCCATGTATCTTTTTTCCATATGTTTGCATCTTAGACTGTGAGTTCCAAGGCCATAGGGACCATATGTATGACTTCTCTCCCTGCAGCTTTACTGCTTCCCCAGAGGTGAACGGGTATCGTGTAAGTACTTTTCGATGGGGATGAAACAAAGGAAGAAATGTTTCTGGAAGCAGACATTCTGGACATTTCCAGAGAACTCTGTTCAGAGGTCAGAAGGTGACTATTCCTCTGTCTGAAACTGCTCTAACGAACCCTCCCTCCCCGGGGAGATGATTCAACTCATCCCTGCCTTTAAGCTGGGCCCAGATGCCTCCCTGAGGCTCTGCTTGGGGAAGTATTATCAGTGTCACTACCTAGGAAGATTTTTGCTTGGAGCAAAAAGTTTTGTTACTTTTGGCAGATATAGCTAGAGAATGGCCAAGAAAGGATGTGACATGAAAATTCAGCAATTTAATTCTGAAAACCCCGTGGTTTCAAGGCTGTTCATTTCTTGTTAGAGCTTTGTTTTTCCTCTCTGCTCTTAACAAGTGGACTTCCAGGGGAATATTTCTTCTTACAAATTAAGGAAATTTTCAGAGCCAAATTTCAGGTCTTTCCTGATCTAAAATAAAAAACAATGAAAGGATAGTGGGCTTGGCTTTGAATAGTAGCCAGGGACACTACCCAAAAGGATGACTGTTATCACACTTCCTAACAAAGCAATGCTATTTTTGAAAAATAAATGCTTTTGTTATTGAGGAAAATCTAACACTTTTATGGAACCTCCACTTGGAGGTTCTCGTAAACATAATTCTAACTTTAGAGGAGATGGGAACGGCACAGTGCAGGGAACGGATTTCTTTCTAAAGCAAATTTGGAACCAAAGCTAGAGATGCAGGTATTACAGCGTTTGACCCCATCCTCCGTGAGGTCTCCTGGTGTAAAGAGCTTAACCCAGTGGTCCTTGACTCCTGGCTCCTTGTCGCCAAGGGGAAAGTCACCGCTTGAGCCTCAGCTTCCTGTTTGGTGAGATGGGGTCGTCACACCAAACTCACTTCGATGCTGGGAGGATCAATGAAATAGGAGGACGAGAAGAGCTAATATTTGGGCTTCCCTGGTGGCGCCGTGGTTGAGAGTCCGCCTGCCGATGCAGGGGAAGCGGGTTCGTGCCCCGGTCCGGGAGGATCCCACATGCCGCGGAGCGGCTGGGCCCGTGAGCCATGGCCGCTGAGCCTGCGCGTCCGGAGCCTGTGCTCCGCAATGGGAGAGGCCACACAGTGAGAAGCCCGCGTACCGCAAAAAAAAAAAAAAAAAAAAAAAAAAAAAAAAAGGATAGCTAATATTTTTTGAGAGCTTACTATGTGCCAGGCACCTATGTAAGGACTTAATACATAAATAATTTAAGGACTTAGCACATATTCTATCACTGAATCCTCACGACAACCTCCGATGCAGAAACTATTTTTCTTCACCATCTTACAGACCCCTATCCGTAAGACTGAAGCACAGAGAGGGCAAGTTACTCAGTCAAGGTCTCACAGCTACTAAGTGATGGAACCCATAGTCAAGTCCCCGCTGTCCAGCTTCAGGACTGTGTACCCAGACGCTGGGCCATGTTCCATGTCCAGACTGCACGCGTGGATGTATCTAAAACCATGTCAAATATAGTGAGTATTCAAGTAATTTCAATCTCGTGCTTACAGATATCACAGTCCGTTGGATGCTGTGTTGTGCCCCCCAGATGTCCCTTTGGAGGAGGACTCACTGCCCAGCTGCTGGCAGTGCCCCTGCGGGCACCCCTCAGCTGTTGGCCACCTTTGGTGATTGGCTCTGCTGAGCTGAGCTACCTTGTCCAAGGTCACGCTTCCTTCCGGGGATGGGCCACAGCCAAACGATGACTGGCCTGGGGATGTAAAGGCCTGGCTGTTTCCCCACACTCAGGACAGCTTTGCAGGCTCATCTCATCTTCAGAATCCCTGCAGCCCCATCTGAGGCCACCCCTAAGACTGCACCGCCGCTTGCCCTCCCCCGTCTGATCCTGCTTCCAGCCCGTCCCTTCTCTTCCCCAGGTGTCGATCCTAAGAGCATATGTCCTCAGAATCTTCTTCTGTGCAAAAGTGCACCTCAGCAGCTGCTTCTAGAACCCAACCTGTGACCAAAAAGAATTTCCCAAATATATTGGAATACGGAATCTTCATTTTTATGAAACACCTACCCCCCGGGGAACATTCAAGAAGACAATTTTGGGAAATGTAAATTCAGCAGAGGAAATACTTGCAGCCAAAGGAACTGATGTGTATTCAGACCTGTCTGTTGATCGGCTGTCTTGATCTTGATCAAGCTTCCTGTTCTGCGGGAGCTTCAGTCTATCATCGTAAAATGAGCACAACAAAATCCACATTCCAGGACTGCGAACAGACCTACCAGTGCTTAGGTGATCCGTCCAAAAGGCTCCAAGAAGCAGGCATTTTGGCCTGGTTTATATACTACTATGTCCCGAGTGCCTAGAACTGTGTCTGGTACGTAGTAAGCATTTGATAAATATTTGAATTCATTAAGTAGATAACACACATCGAACCTTGAAAGTTTTTATCGAGGTATATTTCCAGTCCATATTGTTGAATCGGTCATTTATGAAAAGAACACCTGAAGATTATTTTCAGAAGATCTGCTTGCTGACCTTTCCCGCACTGACTGCGGAGCCATAAAAGTATCAGCGCCGTTACTGCTGAGGTTTCGTGGGCAACGTCCCACACACCTTTAAGTGCAGCTACCCGTTTAGTTTGCTGACCCTTCCTGTAATTTTTGGTGTAGGTCATATTCTCAAGCAAATAACCAGAGTCACTTGCATTGACAGTTGTATTAGAGTAAAGCGAGCTTCATAAAGTCCCAGTGAAATGAATTCTGAAGGCTTATTAATTTGAACTGTAAAACCTCTTGAAGCTTACTGAGAAGAATCAAAATGCCATGCCATGCTGGCCTGCCGTAGCATGAATAGGACAAAGGAATTCCAGCTTCATTGAGCACGTCCCAAGGCTTATGTGGTGAGGAATTTCCTGCTGGCAGTGGCATCAGAGAGCCACAGTGAACAGAATTCTTCAAGGCGGCATTGTCTGAGTTGGACTTTGTGCATGATTTTGCTAAACGACGTAGTCTCTTCCCAGAGGAAGACTTCAGCTAACAGCAGCAGGAGGTCTAACACCTTCTAGAACGAGGAAAGGTTTGGGGTCTTGCTCTTGACTCTGAGGCGTAATTTTGTGGGAGAAGAACACACCACCACAAACTTCTAGAAGAAGAACAAATAAAAGATCTGTGTGGAGAGATCCCATCAAGTAGAAAAGGGACCCAGAAGGAGGCTACTAATTGTAGCCTGAGCTTGGAAAGACATCTCGAAGAAGCTGTCACCTGAATTGTGTCCTGAAGACTAAATATAATTTCTGATGGAGGGGTCATGAGGGAGGGGCATTCCAGGAACAGTACAAAGGGTACAATCTGGAAACCGATCGAGACGGGATACTGGCGCCAAAGGCTAATATCATGCGCAATGAGAATGCACCGATGGTGCCGGGAATTAAAGACTTACGAACATTTCATTACGTGTGATCGGTCACTGAGTTAGGAATTATCTCTTCTAGTTCTCACAGTGTATCTCACGCCCCAAGTCTTCAGCCAAATTGTAGTTCTTCTGTTCTCACTCCGTGCACTGGCTGGACTCAAATGAGAGTTTTGCTCACCTTGCCTGCTGGGCGTTGGGTACTCGGGCAAGGATGTTAACACAGGGAGAGTCTCCAGGAACCGTACACGATTGCCGAGAGGCCGGCAGGGGAGGGCGGGGCCCGCAACGCAGACATGCGTCTACAGGACACACTGCGCGTGCTGGGCCACATCTTAAACCATAAGGAGGACGCGGTCAGTGTCATAAGAGTGTCCCCGAGTCCATATGAAAGGCTGAATTCCTTCATGCAGTCCAAGTACCTTCCGTAACCAAAACATCGGGAATGACGTGGGGATGATAGAGATGAATGTGACACTTGTTTTAAACGGAGCTGGCAACAAGTCGGGCACTCTACACACAGCTAGGACATTTTCCATTCAAAACAGTCAAAATGAGCAAAAGTTTGAGTCATCTGAAAAGAAAGAAAAAAAACATGCTTGCGGAGGAGGCTGATTTCCCAGCCTTGTGGATAAGCCTCGTGGACGGCTTATTTCCCAGCGGCATTTCACGATGAATCATCGGGTCCGCTGCGCAAGGCTAGGACCAGGTGCTCATGGGTTCACTGCCAGTTGAACGGGTTCTGCTTTGCTTTTGTTTTGCTCAATAAAACGGGTAAGCACCGGTTTTTCCTCCATTGGTAACTAAACTTCGTCGCAGAGAACGGGTGCTCCCTCCCCATTCCCTGTTCCAACTCCTGGCACTGCCATCCTGAGCCTTCCAGACTGGAAATGGGGGGCGTCTTCAAGTCCTCCCTGCCCCTCACCACCTTGCCCAGATGGTCGGCCCAGTCTACAAACCCTTTTCTGTAACATTTTGTCCATTTGTCCCCTTCTCCTCATTCCTACTTAAGCAGGTAATTCTTTTCTACCCGGATGGTTGCAACAGCCTTTTGGAAGGCAGCTGTACCCCATTAGCCTTTAAATCCATTCAGTCCTACACCCTCTACCGGAAGATGCTCATCTGAGAATCCGGCTGGGACCCGCCCGCACCCTGACCATCAGCACCTCTCATAAAGCACTTCCAGTCACTGCTTCTCAGCAACGGGGTCAAGGCCTGCTTCTCAGAAGTATTGTTGGAAGGGACAGTGTCACTTCTGGGTAGAACACTCAGCACCGGGGTGAGACCCTCCAGAGCTTTTCTTTTCCTTCTCCCGCAGTGACCGGTGTGCCCCAGACGGCAGCAACCCCACCGGCCTGAGTCCTGGGGTAAGGACGGTGTAAGGACGGTGTGCAGTGCAGCCTGCAGCTGAATGTAACATACATGGCAAGTCCCGCTTGCAGTCTTAAGCCATCGGGGTTTAGTGGTTGCTTATTACAGCAGCAGCACTGAGTCCATCCTGACTAATGCAACCCTCCCAAAGGCTTCAAAGAATCCCCGTTACTTTGAGACTCTCTTTGAAACCCCTTGACACAGCATTGAAGGACCCTTGATGCAGATCTGCCCTTCCCGCTTGCTCCCCCGAGATGTCCCTTTACACACTCTGTATCTCAGTTAAACTGGACCAGTTTCTGCCCCCCAAGACTCTCTCCACCTCCATCCCTCTCCTCACAGGATACCCTCTTAATATGCTTTTTCCCCATGCCTCCCATTACCAGTCAAATTCCGCCCATCCCTTAGTACCTCCCTCAAACATCCTTTTTTTTTTTTCGGACTGGGGCACGAACCCGTGTCCCCTGCATAGGCAGGCGGACTCTCAACCACTGCGCCACCAGGGAAGCCCTCAAACACACTTTTTAAGATGTAGCCTTTCCTGACTTCTCCTGATGCCACCTTTGTCCCCTGCGAGTGTCTCTGTTGTCTGTTGCCCTAATCACTTTTTAAGGTCCTCGAGTGAGAAACCTGTCACCCTGGGCATTACGTTATCATTACCTAGAAGCCAAGCCCAGAAGCAACGCCATTCACTGCTCCTGGAGGGGATTCCCGCCGCTATGGGCTTTACCAGTGCGACGCCCCCAGCCCGTGGGGGGCAGGTTCCACAGGAAAAGCTCATTGCAGCTCATTCCTGGGGAGTAGGGGATACGTTTTTTCTCTGAGGTTTTTGTTTTGTTTTTAACAAGGAGGCTCTGGTCACGATGAATAAGCCCTTTAGAGGACACTCTTTCTTTCCTTCTCTTTCTCACGTCCCCCAAAAAGAAGGGAGAAAAGAACCCCTGCGGGGTGAATGGAAGGTTTCCGAAGATATTCAGTTTTTCAGCATTTTCTAAGCAGGCCACAAATCAGCCTAACTGATTCCAGTCGTGGGCTGATGGGAGTCCAGGTTCACATGTTGTCTGCCAAGCAGACTGGGTCAGGCTTTAGCCAAGTCTGCATATGGTTGGTGTTCGGAACATATCTGTGATGGATCGACTGAGTTCTGTGTGCCAAACCCAGCCGTTTCCAAAGTGAAAAAGGAATAACGATGGCTCTCTCTTTTCCTGCTTGAAGGAGTACACTGTGTACAATATTCCGTAGGTCCCTGGGACCGGCCTGAACGTCTTCCAGTGTAATCAGATCCCTGACTTGTTCACACTTAGAGGATGTGGTAGGAAAGCAGAAGATAGAACTTTTCGATTCAACTCTCAAGCGCTAATTAGTCTCCGTGAAGCCCGTGGTTTCTCCTGCCTCCTTGTTACCAGTAGGCGCTTTAGAAAGGGAGGCCCTGACCTTCACAAGTGAACACACGTCCCCTGCAAGTCAGGGCTCGTAAAAGGAACCGACTGCATAAGCAGAAGTGGGATTTACTGAAAGTACACTGGGAAGCTGAAAGAATTGGAAAATCTGAGAATCAGGTTCAGGGCCTCCATTGCCACCCAGAAACATCTCATTGTGGACCAGCCCGGGGTGAGACCCACCATCTCGCCTGTGGGTCCGGGGTCTCCACTTGCTCCGCCCTCCTGGCTGGAGCTGTGATCGCTCCTCTGCCCCCGGAATCTTGCTCAATGGCCCCCCGCTCCAGCGAGACTGGTTGCCTGGTCCAGTGTGGAGAGTGACTGACGGGCAAGGCCAAGGTCACAGGCCCACACTCTCAGTTGGCACTTGAGGACGTGCCATTCTCGGGGGGGTCTCACTACTCACAGTTTGGGATGCGGAGGAAAACGTAATTCTGGCATCGCCTGGCTCCCACCAAGACTCAGGGTCGGGGAACCTCGCTTCACACAGGGAGGGGCTCGGACGCAGGGTCGCCAAGAAGAGTGACAATGTCCGGACTCCTTAACCAGATACGCAGCACTCGCTGCGATATATGTCCGTGTTGTTTGGTCTATGAAACTCCTTAGGAAGCAACTGGGAACAGGATGTGAGGGGAGAGGCTGAGGTGACTCCCAGGCACGTTTTGGGGCCCCCCATGCAGTCCCAGCAGTTAAGGTGCCCGAGTGCCCACGTTGTACCCAGCATGGCAGGAGGGGACCCTCATTCTGTGGGGCTCTTTGTACCCCTGGTTGGGAGAAACAAGTCCACCTCTCAAACCAAATGGAGGATTAGGACAGCATCGCAAATTTTGTACCAGCCCCCTGGGGACCTTGTGAAACGTGCAGATTTAAGGGTTGAGGCTGGGATCCTGCATTTCTGACAAGCTCCTGGGCGACGCTAGTGCTATAGCTCGTGGACGTACCTGGAACAGCTGAGCACAAGAGAACAGAACGTCACGAGTGCCACAAACCAGGAGAACATCTGCATGGATCACAGCGCCACGGCCCTTCTCAGAGGGGAGACCCCAGCCTTGACAAGCAGGCAGGAATTCATTAGGTAGCCTGGGTTGGGCCTGGATGTGTGTTACACCAAGTCCCGGTTTGCCCTGGACTGTCCCGGTTTAAGTGCCGAAGGCCCTGCGTCCTGGGAACAAGTGATGTGCTTCTCTGATATCTGCCCGGTAACACCAGCCAAAGTCACACAGTCACCACGTGTTATTTGCTTGACAGATTGGCCAAGTTTACACTCTGGAGGCTAAAGTCACAGGGAGTCTGTTTCACTTCTGGTCTTAGTAAAGGCTCCGAAAGGAAGCAGTGGCGCTTTTGGTATTTTTTTCCTTAATATCATTGTGATGTCAATGTTCACATCACTGTTTTACAGTAGCAGGGTTCCTGAGGCTTTCTTTTATTACCGAGAACATTTTAAATTCCGGTGCATATATTCCCACATGCGTATGAAATGTCAGCACCACTGTCGGAGGCCCCCGAAAAGGCAGTCTCGGTGCTGCCTGAACCATGCCGCCACAGTGCAGCGCATCAGCTGGGCCGGGCATCCAAAGCGTCTGAGCCGCCGAGGCCCCGCCACGTCCCCGGGGTCACAGCTCCGTGCACGGGTTCAGGAAGCCGGCTTGCTCGGCACCCGGAGAGAGGCCCGTCCCACGGCTGGGGCTTGTCCTCAAGAAATGGGTTTATTTGCTATGATCAGTTTCCTCCTTACCCACAAGCATGTTTTCCATTCCTGGTGAGCCAGAAAGACGCTCATTAAACTTGACATCTAGGTTCCCTGCCCCAGAAACCCAAGCAAAGTCCAAGAAAGACCAGCTGCCCCTTTTCACGGAGCAGATCCTCCAGCCAAGCTGATAAGCACACGTGGCCTGGGCATGGGCTGGGGGAGGCGAGGGGTCACCTGCACAAGCAGCATCCAGGCGCTGGTCCTGCAGACAGTCCCCTCCTGCTTCACAGCGTCAGCGGTCTCCTGCTGGCCTGGGAACGCACTCCTATTGGAACGTGGAAGCCCCAGTTTCAAGAGCACAAGTCATCCTGTTCTTCCTCTCCTGCCCCCTTCCCTTCTCTCCACCTCCTCTTCCCTCTCCCTCCCCCTTCCTCTTCCCCATCTCCCTTCCCCTCCCCTCCCCTTCCCCTCCCCTCCCCCTTCTCCCTCTCCCCCTCCTCCTCCTGCCCCTCCTCCCCTCCTCTTTCCTCTCCCCACTTCCCACCCCTTGCCCCCCTCCCAGCCTCTCTCCTCCTCTCCCCGTCTCACCCCACACACACTTCTCCCTTTTCCCTTTCCTCCTCCAGAACCTTGAGGGTCCCAGCTCCAGGTCTTGAAACGGTCACTATCTTTTCCAAGCTTGATGCCCCCCGGAGCTGAGCGGCCTGTCCGGTCCATGCATGGCTCGTGGTTTGAATCCCTAACTCTCCGAACCTGTGGCTGCCTCTAGTCCTAACCTGCAACCCGATCGCAGAGACCAACGTGTCTCCACGGGACCTAATTGTGACACGAATCCCACGGTTCCCTGGACTCCCTCCCGGGCTTAACTCCTCTCCGAGCTACTCAGGGAAGTCACCCAAGTTATTTTTCACCGAGTTTTAGAAGATGGTGGGCAAGATTGGGGAATAAGCGGAGGGCAAAGGAAGGCCACAAATCGACCTTTGTTTGGGGAACATGCTGTGCTTTGGGAGCTGAACGTTAAAGAATTTGGGTGCATCTGAGACTCAGCGCTTGCTACAAAGATTAATCCGTCAACTCTGCTCAAAGCCCAACCTCCACCTGGATTCCTTCTCCTACTTGGCCCCGGGCTCTGACCGCTATCCCAGGAGCACCGCCTTGGCTAACGAGCTTCACTGGCCTGGGTGGCTGCTGGACTCTGCACTCAGGGACTGTGACCCTCCAGTGGCTGCAGGGACCAGGGTGTGGATGGAGGGACTGGCGAGGTCGTGACAAGCGTGTCCCAGACTCGGGCTGGCTCCGGACCGTTTCTCCCCTCCTGGAAGCCTGCTGTTTCTGCTGAGTTTTTTTAAATATGCACGGTTGTCTTTCTGTCTGATCTTGTTGGAAGTTGCTGTCCCCTTCTCTCTGGGGTCTGGGGCCGCTTTCACCTTTGTGACTGGGTTTGGGCCCCTGAGCTTTCTGTAGGATTCAGCAGAATCTCGCCATTGGTGGCGGTGTTGAGAGTTAAGTGCCCAGGAGAGCGGGGTTCCGGGCCTGCCGTGGGTCCCCACACCCCAGGGCGGGTCGGAAATCCAGGAGGCAAGGGCTGGACTCACGGCGCCCCTTCAGGACACCCTGCCAGAGCCATTCCCGCTCCGTCCTGGGGCCCCGGGCAGGCCTGGAGAGGCTGGGGGAGCAGGCTTAGAGGAGCACAGGGCTCCAGTCTTGACCCGAACGCACATTAGCTGTGCAGCCTTGGTCAAGGTAGGCACCTCTCTGGGCCCACATTTACTCGTCTGTAAACTGGAGCTTATAGTCTCTCCTTCTGGAGGGTGATTGTGGAGATCGGATGAGAGCCTCTGCACACTTCCTGACCTAGGAGCTCGTCGACGGTTGCAGTAAATGCCCAGTAACGGACACTTGGCTTAGAGAGCAGAAGGGAGAAAGAGGCAGGAAGCAGTGAATGGCGGCGAGCGAACGGCGAAAATATCAGAACAAATGCAGGAACTGACCCTTAACCTCGAGCCTTAGGTATGGTGTCTGTTTGCATGAGGGATGCAAGCAGAGACAGCTTGCCTGTGGAGCCACCGGGGGCACCAGGAAAACCGCTCCTGAGAGCCGGGGCAGCGCCGCCTACAGCAGTTAGGAGCAAGGGCGCTGGATCTGCACAAAGGACTCGAGGCCCTCGTAGGGGAGCTGCCAGCCGCCTCCTACATACAGTGCTCGTGGCTGACTTCTCCGAGACAAATAGCAGTTTTCTCAGTTCAGAACTGGGAGCTGGTGGCTGGGAACGACAGGGTCCTTTAAACCTTTTGCTCTTGCTCGATGTAACATCTGTCCCCACCTCAACGCACAGGCTCCCCGAGAAGCGTCCAGCCCTCTTGGAATTTCTCGTCACAGTTCCAATCATCCCAGCTGTCGCTTCCAAGCACCACTATTTTTGCTAACAAGGGTCCAAGTGCCTGGGGACCTCTTTCACGTTGAGTCCACACCCTTGTGCTGGTTACACAGTGGCCGTGAGCTGAGTCAGGCCTGCAGAGCAGTGTGTGTGTGTGTGTGCGTGTGTTGGGGTGAGGGCGTTGACCCAGCTCCAGGCCCCAGCATCACCCTCACCCTGCTCTGTTCCCATCTAAGAAGGTAGCTTGGGGCTTCGAGGTAGCTTGGAGGAGAGAGATTTGGCCTTGAAAAGCATTTCCTGTCCATGAGTGAAATCTCTCCCCTCTCTCCGTCTCTCCCTCAGACCCAGGGTAGCTTTTGTCAACTGGCCGCAACCAGGAAGGCTGAGCTTTAAGTCTACTCGTTTATTTTCAGACAGATCCCTTCACGGACGCCTCCTAGTGGTTTAGAGAAGGCGCGTTCTTGCTAAAGCACTGTCTCTGGGCAGGGTGCGGGGTATCAGTCTGAAAAGAGGTGATGGGGGAAGCGCGCGCATGGCTGTGTGCTAATCACCTTCCTTCCCCTTTCCCTTCCGCGAGGCTCTAATTTTGCGTCTCAGAACGAAGATAGAAGAGGGCGTGGCAGACACACACACACCCGTGCCTTCTCTTGAAAATTCTCTAGCACAGCGCCGCTATTTTTAAAGGGCACATGGATCTCTGCGGCGGCTGAACAATGCAGGGAGCTATTTGCGTCTAGTCCCGGCTTAGCACAGGCCTGCCTGGGATGCCGGCGTTTTCAGCTCCAAAGGGAAAGCACGTGCTCACCCGCAAATGCCTGCCTGGGCCGGGGGAGAGCTCCAGCTGCAGGGGAGTTAGCTGCGCGAGCTCCGACCTGGAGGAGTCTTCTCTAGGCAAATGGGAGGCCGCGGAGGGTCACTGGGCCCCGCTGCAGGCTCCCGAAGACAATTAGGAAAAGGAAGCAGGATGCGACACCCATAGGATGGAGGTCCTGGGGGGCCCTGACAGCATCAGCCAGCGTGTGCTCCTGTCCTGTTTCCTGCTTTTCCCTCCCATCCCAGCCTCTCTGCCTCACTCTGAGTGAGAATGTCTTCAAATAGACCGTCTCTCTCGCTTCCCATTGTTTGACATCCCATCAGAAAAGCACAGGGGAATTGTGTCCGTCTGTTCAGGCTGCCGGGACAAAACACCCTGGACCGGGAGGCTTGAACTGGGGACATTTCTTTTGTCAGTCACTGCAGGCTGGAAATCCAAGGTCAAGTGTCGGCAGGTTGGGGTCTGCAGCAGGCCCCCTCCCGGGCTTGCAGACGGCTGCCTTCTTGCTGTGTCCCCCCCGGCGTCCGTGCCTCTTCTCACGAGAACACCAGGCCACCCTCATGACCTCATTCAACCTTCATCACTGCCTTAAAGGTCCTACGTCCACACACAGTCACACTGGAGATTAGGGCTTCGGCGTAGGAATTCGGGGGGAGCACTATGCAGTCCAGCAGGGGTGTTCCTGAACTCACACGTGGACACAGCACAGCCCACAGATGCCCCGTGCCCCCTGCGTGAATGTGGGCACGCTCCCACGGAGGCCCCAGCACACCACGACAGAGGCACACGGGCCCAGGGACAGGGCCCGCACTTACACAGGCTGAGGCGACCAGCAGGGGGCACACGTGGTAGGACGCCCAGGGACGCCAGCACTGGGCAGGACCCAGAAAGGGCACCTTTGCCCTTTAAGCGGAACCCTGAATGGCCTGGAGGTTGGGTGTGGAGCAGAAGGGCCAGTGAGCAGATGTTCCCGGGACGGAAGGAGTGGGGACAAGAAGGGTCAGAGCCAGGCCAAGCCAATCCTGGACCTCGGCCCTGCCTCCTCCCAAGGGCTCCGTGTGTCCTGAACGGGCAGCCGAAGCCCTGAAGGAGGGGGCGCCTTCCTGACGCCTCAGGTCTGGGCCCCCCGCCAAGTCAACGTGGGCAGCCCCATCCCTGAAGGCACCAGCTCTGCGGGTACCGGGGGCGCCCGGGGAAGCCTGCCTTGCGCCCTCCCCATGCGGGAGGGGAGCCTGGAGGTCAGCCGCCCCGCCCCACCGCCGTAGGGGATCCGAGGAGAAGCCAGCGAGAGGCACTGCCTGGAGCCTGTGGTCAAAGACAATCACCTGGCCTCGCCCTGCAGAGCTGCTGCCCTTGGGGGGAAGGAATCAGATGGAAAGAAATAGAGTCCTGCCCCCTCCCACCCTACCGAGCGGGGTACCCCTCAAGGCTGGGGGCTCAAGAGAAACGCCTGGCCTGCGCTACCGCTGACGGCCAGCAGGGGGCAGTTCCCGTTTGCCTGAGGGCGGACGGGCAGTGAAGTTTCTGGACATCACATCGTCTCCTGCAGGGAAAACGGTAAAATATTGCAGAACATTGAAATAGCTGTCCTAGGAACAGAGTCTTAAATGCTCCCGTAAGCCTCTGAGAATCTCAGGATGCTGCGGAGGGTTACGTTCCCTAGTTCTTCTTGTTTTCTCCCAGCGTCTACCTCTTGCATTTGCAAAGATGGAGTCTAACGGAGCTCCTGTTAGGCTCAGAGTAAACGCCGAAGTCCTCCTCAAGGCCGCAAAGCACTGTCCTGGAGCATCTCTGAGCACATACACAAGGACCCCCGTGGCCCACCCCACTCACGACCCTGGCTCCCTGCCGTGCCCGAATGGCAGGTGTACATCTTCCCAGGGCCTGTGCACTTGCTATGTCCTCTCCTGGGAGCCCCCAATCCCAGATATCCACACGGCTTCCCCCTCCACTCCCTCAGGTCGTGGCCAAAGGTCTGCTTCTCAGTGGCGCCCTTGCCACCTGTCTGAACTCTCACTCAGGCTCCCGCACCCCCAGCTCCTCTGCAGCACTTCCCGCACCTAACACCTCTGCATTTTCCTTATTTATCGTGAGTCTTTTCCCCATTAGATTCTAAGCTCCACGTCTGGTTGGTTCCTCACAGCCTCTCCAGGGCCCAGCATAGTGGCTAGCAGATGCATAAACAGTTGTTGAATAAGAATGCGTCCTTTTAACTTAAAAGCCCATTTCTCTCTGTGACGGATGCAGAAGGCCAACGTCGTTGGAAGGACTGCCCTGTGGACTGGGATTGTTACTGAAAGTGGGTCCGGGCGCTCACCGCTCAAAAGCCAATAAAGAAGCAAGGCTGGTGGAAAGGAAAGTTTGCTTTATTTTGGAGGCCGGTAACTGGGCAGGGGAAGGGGACAGGGGTGGACCCCTGTCCAGAGGCCAACTCCCCTCCACACACACCCTGACAATCACGGGGCAAGACCTTTTATAGACGGAGAGAGGGGGCTCCGTGCAGCTCTGACGGTCATATTGACATTGGTTACGCGGTGGTCTGACCAGTGTCATCTTGATCGTTTAAGTACAGTTAGTCTTTAGTTCCAGGGTTGCTTTGTTCCCATTTCTTGGAGGCCAGCTCTTGGAATCGTGGCAGCGTCTGTCATGGCTACAGTCAGGTCATCATGTGGTTAACTTCTCCCACCTGGTGGGGCTTCAGTACCTACAGGACAGCTCACAGGACATGGCTCAGAATATATGGTTCCTGGGCTTCCCTGGTGGTGCAGTGGTTGAGAATCTGCCTGCCAATGCAGGGGACACGGGTTCGAGCCCTGGTCTGGGAGGATCCCACATGCCGCAGAGCAACTGGGCCCGTGAGCCACAACTACTGAGCCTGTGCATCTGGAGCCTGTGCTCCGTAACAAGAGAGGCCGTGACAGTGAGAGGTCGACGCACTGCGATGAAGAGTGGCCCCCGCTCGCTGCAACTGGAGAAAGCCCTCACACAGAAACGAAGACCCAACACAGCCAAATAAATAAATAAAATAAATTTATTAAAAAGAAGAATATATGGTTCCTCCTTGAGAAAGAACTGAAGGTCCTTGACCCTGCTTAAAGACTAAACTACTATTATTTGGTCTTATTTGAGTGCTGTCCTTTGTTTCTGCATCTTCTCCCTTCTCTGATTCAACTTATTCTTGCGTCAAAATTTGTCCACAGACAAAAGGCAAGCCGAGGACGTGGGGGAAGGACTGTAGGGTCCTGCTTTCTTTCAGGATGACCTTGGGAACTCCTTGCCTCCAGGGTGGATGGTGACTCCCCAGCGATGGAGCTCGTGCACACCTTGCAAAAATCAAAGTTTGCAGAAGTACAGGGCTTTCCATCTGTCTACGTATCAACTTGGTTTCTGCTTCCAGATCACATCCTGCTGGGACGATGGAAACTCCCCCTTTCTTTTCCCTGAGGTTGTGGCTTCTATCACCCAAGTTCCAGGGGGCTGACATTCCACCAAGGAGCCAGGTGGTGGGTAGCATCTGGCCAAACTGTCGTCTGCTCACATCAGCACCCCCTAGAACGTTCAGCATCCGTCTTGGCCTTTGCCCTTGGTCCACACAGGTAGTGCGGTGAGATCCTTTGCTCGCCTTCACGTGCCGCGGCGTCCTGGGGGCTGTGTTACTTCCACACGCACCCAAGGTCACAGAGGCAAGTTGTTGTTTCTGCTTCGTGCTGGATGAGTGTGACAAAGGCCCAGGGTTGACCCACTGCACGGACCGCTGTTCTGCTCCCAAGGGCTCTCTGCCTGGAAAGCAGGGGGCAGGATGTCACCCAGCTTTCTGAGACCTGCCGGGGTCTGATAATCTCATAACTTGTCCTCTATGAAATCAGAGTTTTCTCTGGCTGGTGGCAGAAGGAGAAGTCAGAGATTCAAAGCACAAAGAGGAGGCCACGTATGCCGTTGGTTTTGAAGATGAAGGAGCTGAGAGACCCCTCAGTGCCCGGCTGCAAGGACCTGGATCCAGCCAATGACCTGAAAGAACTCAGGGTGGATCCTTTCCAGAGGCCCCAAGAAGAGCCCGCCTGAACAACACCTAGATCTCAGCTTGGAGACCTTGAGCAGAGCGCCCAGGGGGACCATGGGACATCTGCCCTGCAGGGCTGGGAGTCTGTGAATGGCGGTTGTACGAAGCCCCTAAGTCTGTGATGACCTGTGACACAGCAACAGAACATGAATATGGGGACAAAAGTCACCGTGTGTGACGCTGAGACGGCACTTAGCAACTTCCACGTGATTTCCTCTCCTTTTTGCTTCTTGATGTTTTGTAGGTAGACTGTGCAGCAACAGGGCTCAGCAACGGATTCTTCAAGTGCATTTCTCTGCCTCTCTCGCCGCTCGGATGAGGCCGTATCATTAGCCTAGGCCCGTGGACCAGAAGTGGAAGTGATGGGTGTGCCTTTCTGAGCTGAGGCGATTAAACTTGGGTGCTTCGTCACATCTTTCTCCTACTTTGCTGGGGAGCACGTGCTCCAGACGGTGCAGCTCCCAGAGCCCCGGCTCCATCCACCAGACCCTGAGTGTCTGCGTGGAGCTGAGGGCCTGCCCACCTGTGGCACTCGTGCTTTACATCTGTCAAGCCGGCAGCGACGCTTGCCCTGGTTAACACGCATGCGGTCGCCCCGTGGGCACTGCTGTTAAAGCTTACAAAACAAAGGAGAAGGAATGCTTCATGCCAGGAGTTCCCTTGAACAGCAGCCTCTCCACTGCAGTTAAGTTTTCCTTTATATTGGTCGGGAAGGGCAGGGTGGCCAGAGGAAAGGCTTTGGAAGCACTACCAAGAGAAAATCAAACAATGAAGAGAGAGCCATCACTGAAATAAGTCAGTGGGGAAATACTCGTTCTCTAAAGTCTGTCCACAGATGGTTTCCTAGAGCCTTGGGCTTCTTCTAAAGAGTCAAGCCCATTTCTGAAAGCTTCAGCATTTCTGGCCCATCATCACTGTCTGACGGCCTGATCTCTGGCATCAGTATGGACCTCACCCTGCGAACATGTTGCTTCCACCTTCTCCCTACAGGTTTCTCTGGCTGCAGCTCTCTCCGGGCCCCTGTGAGCTCCACACAGACAGCGACCTTCTAGGAGATCAACAGGCCAGTTCACTCCCTGCCTGAAAGTCTTAGGAAACAGCCAAACCCCACAGCACGTAAGAATCTGCTGCTTCTGCCGTGACCGCTTCCCCCTTCATCTCAGGACACAGCTCTCTGTCACTTACCATCCCTGAATCCCGTTGGTGTTTTTCCTGTTCCCCAAACAGACCTCAGGGTGTACGTGCGGTTCCCTCTGCCCGGGGTTTTGGGCCTCATGCCTTCTGCCTAAACCCTCCCTTAGACGCTTGAAATGGCCCCACTCCTGAGAGGCCGCCCTCACTGTGGTGCGTCCACCATGAGACACACTGTCTGTTTCAGCCTCTGATCATTTCTCTCTAGTTACTCTGACAATTCAGATTACTTTGCTTGGTTACACGTGTTTGTCTTCCTCCATCAGGATGTAAGCTCCGTGGGAGGTTCAGACGCTGAAGGGGCTGAGGTTTTGCCCTCCTCACTAGCTAACTGGCTAGCCTGCCCCGGCTGAGTGGATGCTGGCAGACGCGAGACTCCTGGGTCAGAGACAGAGACGCAGCAGCTCCGGCGGCGGCAGCAGCTTCAGGCTTGACCCTCAGCTCCCCTCGTCCATCAGGTTCAGGTTCAGCTGCACAGGCAGGGCTGGCATCACAGCTCAGGAACCCTGTGTTTAAGGAACCCCAATCATTTATCACGGGCTGCAAGCACACCTGACCTTGGCCTTGGAGAGACTCATCTTTATTATACGGGATAGTACAAACCGCCCTTTTCTCTAAAGGGAGGTGCTGTCTCTATTTTCCGAGCTACCTGCAACGCAAACATCCTTGAGAAGACGTTGCCTCTGCTGGCAGGGGTACAGAGATGTGAGAGACCACGGAGAGCCGTCTCCCTGCAGAGGGCAGAGCTCACGAAGACGCTGGTCGCTGCTCTGGCCCGTCAAACCAGCGGCCACTCTCAGCTGTCAGCCACAGAAATGAAGCCACGGGGGCTGCGTCAGCCCAGCGGAACTGGTTCCATTTTCAGTAACACTGAAGAGCCATGCGGGCTAGCGGAGTCCTACGAAGAAGCACCTTCTTTATTGCTTTCCAGCACCTTGGAATTCCATTCTGGAAGCTGTCTTGGCTTGCTCCTGCCCGGAGAATGAGATAAGTACTGTTTAAATCTGACATAGACGTGATGGGGCAGAGTTGTCTCCGGGAGATGCTTGAGTATTCTGGTAGAAAATCATGATTTTAAAGATGACTTTTGTTTAGGAAACTCCAAGACTAAGACAGACACTGTATAAGGAGGGAGGGTGAGCGTCCACAAGAGGAAATAACTGGGTGAGTGTTTGCGGAGGGCAGTGGCTACAAATAGAAATGGTGTTTATCTCTGCTGTCTGTAAACATTCAGAACCTGGCTTGCTTCCTGGGGAGGTCAGCGGGCACGAGCCCAGAGGCCGACTGCAGAACTCTGCCGGACACCGCAAGTCCTACACCTAATCAATCAAGAAGGCTGGTCTCATGTCCCTTCCTGTCCCATCCCCGTGCCCCACTCGACTCAGACCGTCTCAGACCACCATTGCATCATTTCTCCACCCTTCTGGTAGGTTTCCCTGCGTCCAATCCACACCTCTGCTTTGGAGATCTTTCTAAAATGCAATTCTGATCCTGTCATTCCCCGTCTTAAAACTTTTCAGTGATCTCCTCTTGCCATAAGGATAGAGCTCTAACTGAAAAGGGCTCATGAGACCCTCCCTCTTGCGTGACTTCTCCCCCCCGCCCACCTCATTCGGACTGTCTCTCCCCCTCTTCAGCCACAATACAAGTGTTCTCTTGGGCAGGAATGCCTTCTCCGCCATTCTTGGGAAATTTATGTTTTTCAGAATCCCAAGAAAAATCAGTCCGGGAATCAGGAAATGATCATCTTACAAGAATTCAGGCTTAACCATCCACATAGGAATGTTACCAGTTTGGAAGCATCCACGACTACCAAGTGGAAAGTGAGAGCAGGAAATGCTGACACGTAGAATCCGGAGTCAGAGGCACATTGCTGGGGACCCCGGGACAAGAACCAGCAGGGGAGACGTGGTGGAAATCGCTCGGTCTTGCTGGCAGCCGTGGCCACGTGAAAAGTGTGCTTATGGCTCTATCTCCCAATTAACAGGTGATTAATTCTTGCAAATTAAAAAAATTAATTACTTTATATACATAGTATACCTAACACAAATCTTACGAGTAGCTTTCCGAGAAATAACGAGGCAGAACAACAGATGTCCCTGACGTGCCTCCCCATCCTTCATGTCTGGTTAAGGTCTGTTCCTCCAGGAAGTCACCTTGAACTTTAAACCTGGGCTCCTTGTCCCTCCAGTGTGCTCCTACTGCTCTCGTAGTATTTACATCAAGTGGAGGATCATTACTTCGTAGTCCCCAGAAGAACCGCGCCTCCTGCTTTGCATAACCTTACGTGGCCCCTCCCACACTGACTGTGGGCGTGGTCGTGTGACTCGCTTTGGCTGTCGGGACGTGAGTCAGAGTGATACAGGCAAGTAATTGATAGCACCTCTATCCTGGAGCCTGTTTCCTTGGAACACTCCTTGGGAGGCAATCGCCACAGCCTCAAGTAGCCCAGGCTAGTCTACTAAATGACGCGAGACCCTGGGGGATGACAGGCCATCTTGGACCTTCCAGCCCCGCACTCCACCCCACCCCCAGGCTCCCAGCTGAATGCAGCTGCTCCAGAACGTGGAGCAGAAGAGCTGCCCAGCTGAGCCCCGTCCACCCAGAGACTCGTGAGAAACAAAAGGCATCTTTTTGTTTCTTTTAAAGCCCCTGAGTTTTAGGATGATATTTGACACAGCAATAGAAAACCCAAACACCCTGTGTTGTCATTACCTGTTACTTCTCCCTTTGCAGATAAACTCTAAGTTCCAGGAAGATAAGTTCAGGCCTGCCTTGCTTTAAGTAGAGGCTCATTACACACTGTTGCTCCCTAGCCTCAGGTTAGTTCAGACCCAGCAGCACTGCCAACTCAAGCTCAGCTGCATGAAACAGGGTGTGATTAAGCATTTTGTTTCTACTTGCACCAATGTTATTAAAGAGCACAGTCTGACTTTCTGTATCTCGTGCTGCAACTAAGTTACACGACATCAAGTGAAGAAGCAGGATTACTTTAGGACATTGCTACTTTGCTGGGCTTTCTTGTTGTTCTTTGGAAGCAAGTTTAGACGGACAACCCTTCTTAGAACTTTGCTTGGAAAACACCTCTGCTTCCAAACACCCAGAGGATCCGGGGGGAGGAGAATGGAAGGTGGTGAAAGGAGAAAAAAATAGTTTGGCCTGAATCCAGGCTACACTTTTTAATCAAGTCCGCCTCTGACTCAGCACCGGTGTGAGGCAATCATGCTTCTTCTGAGCTCCTGGGAGGTTTTTATCTGGACCATCTGGCAAGCAATCACGGCGCACCCTGTGATCTCCTCCTTTGTCTTCTTTGCACTGGGTCCTGCCATGTCATTTTTCACAGGTTTGTGCCCGGCCTCTTCACTGAGTTCCCACAGAGTCCAGCACATTGTAAGCACTCAGTACATAGGTCCCAGGGGTTGGTTTTGCTCCAAGCAACCCTACCAAAAACTGGATGGGAAGGACTTTGAACAGCCCAAGGTAAGATTGCAAAGATCCAGCAGGGCTGGAGTGCACTGGTGTTCAGAGGGGGTGAGTGTCAGCCTGGCGCAGGGAGAATTGTACACGATTTGTATCTTGGTCTTTGGAGACATCCGACCCCAAACCCAAGGCTTTCTCAGCCTTAAGCTGAGGGATGGACGATTCATTGTCTCTCTCTGCCTCTGTGTCGATTTCTGTCTCTTTCTCTCTTATCTGTGAATCTATGAATCATTTTCTATGCCTTCACTGAGGTTACAAAAACATGAGGATTTCAGTCAAACACAGTCTGTCCTGCCGGCTAGAGATACCAACCTGGGTAATAGGGTCTCGGGGCAGCAGGAGTCTCTTTCCAAGGATGTCTTCAGAGAAGAGAGAACTTCTCTGCCGGCTGCCATGATGTCTGTCTGCGTCCAGTTATCGATACCTCGCTCTCTGATGATACCACGTGTCTCAGGAATAGACCTGGACCCACATTATTCTGAGAAGCAGCAGCAGAAGCAACATCTCTCCCCCAATATACAGTCTTTCTTTAAAAATGACCAACACGTCCATGATTCTAAAGGAAACTCAGGAAATAAACCTGGCTGGGGCTATTCTAGCTTTAACCCCAAAGCTCTTCTCATGCTATGGAACTTCCTAGAAGCTGGGGAGGTCTCAGAGCCTTATGCTGACTGTCAGTAGCCCAGCCCTTTCCCCTCCCTGCCGGCCTGATGCTCTGAGCCCATTTCTCCCAGGCCACATTCTAAGTTCTCTAAGACGGACCGCAAGATCCTGCCCCCTAGTGATCACATGCTATATAACCCCCTCCCCCAAGTACCGGATGAACAGGATGGCTGGCCTCTTCCTGGGTAAGGTTATATCCTACTGGCAAAGCGATGGGATGATTTGGTCGCATTCTATATATCACATATCATGTGCCCTTCATAGCTGACTGAAGGGAGATTTGAAGGGAGAGCCGTTCTGTTGGCTCTGAGCATCCCTGTTGGGGGTGGTCAGAGGCTAGGACCCAAGGCGGGCCTCTAGTAGCTGAAGGTGACCCTCCGTGACAGTCAACAAGGAAACGGGACCTCATTCCTTAAAAACCAATATGACCCAGCAATCCCACTCCTGGGCATATATCTGGAGAAAACTATTATTCAAAAAGATACGTGCACCCATGTTCATAGTAGCCAAGACATGGGAACAACCTAAGTGTCCATCAACAGAGGAATGGTTGAAGGAGATGTGGTACATATATATTATACAATGGAATATTACTCAGCCATAAAAAAGAACAAAACAATGCCACTTGCAGCAACATGAATAGACCTAGAGATTATCTTACTAAGTAAGCCAGACAGAGAAAGACAAATATCATATGATACCACTTATAGGTGGAACCTAAAACAATGATACAAATGAATTTATTTACAGAACAGAAACAGACTCAGACATAGAAAGCAAACTTATGGTTACCAAGGGGGCAAGCGTGTTAACATACACACACTGCTGTATATAAAATAGACAACCAGCAAGGACCTACTGTAGAGCACAGGGAACTCAGCTCAAGACCTTGTAATAACCTACAAAGGGAAAAGAATCTGAAAAGGAATATATGTGTATAACTGAATCACTTCGCTGTACATTTGAAACTAACACACATTGTAGATCAACTATACTTCAATAAAAACAAACAAACAAATAAATAAATAGAAAGAAAAAGGGACCTCGTCCTACCCCTGAAAGGAACTGGATTCTGCTGAAAACCAGTGACCCCGGAGGGGGCCCTGGTACCCGGATGAGCTCGGAGCCCCTGTGGACACCTTGATTTCAGCCTGGGGACACCGTGAGCAGAGGCCCCAGCTTTGCCGGGTTCGGACTCCTGACCCACAGACCCTGTGAGATGAAAACTGTGTGTTGTTCTAACCACTCTCTGTGTGAGTTGTTACCCAGCAGAGGATGAGTGTAACCCTCTCCCCTCATGGCAGCCCTCAGCCTGCTTGGTCACACAGCGGCCCTCGACCAGCGATGGGTAACTGAGCAGCGTTTTTGCCCCGGGATACCTGCTTTTGAGCGGGAAATGCCTTCAGTCTCCTCCATCTTGTACCATCACCCCCTTTGCCAGACCCCAAATGCTCGGTGGGCACCAGGCTACACCAGGAGTTCTCACACCCACCGCGAGGCCCCCGGAGCCTCACAGCCATGCTGCCCTTGGGGCCTGGGGGACACTGCGCCCCCAGAGACACTGCCTTCCTGCACTCTTAGCACCCAGACAGAAGGAAACACAGAGACTGGAGCCCAGGTTTTCCCAACTCCGAATTCCATGCTGCTTCCACTCTGCACACTGTGGAACTGCAGACGATTTCTGAAGGCTTGAGGAGGGATGTTGGAAAGGGGTGGTTTTCCAAAATTACAAACTAGACCACAGTGCTAGGACCCTGGGTGGAGGGACCTTGCCGGAGGGAAGAGCCGGGGAAGGGCTGAGTGCCCGAAGCATGGTTTCTGCCTCTCCGCGGCGGTCCTTATCTGTCCTCAGTCCTCCCCAGAACATCACACACCGTCCAGGAAATTTGCTTTCGCTTTGGGAGTGGCTCTGAGGCTCCCTGAGAATCCTCTGGCCTCTGCTTCCCTTCCTGTGATGCCATCTTTAGTGTGACGCCCGGAACAGTCCTGCCTCAGCAGGTGGGAGTGATCTCTCTGTTCCTGGAAGGCAACAAGCCCAGAGAGGAGAATAGGGGGAGAAAGCGGGGTACTTCCTAGTAATCTCTTCCTTCACCACTGATCCCTTCAAAAAGCAAGTAAAGGAAAGAGGAGAAAAGGGAACAACATGGGTGGAGTGGGGTAGAAAAAAAGGGTTTCTGCCCTAAGCACCGATAGGGACAGATTTTAGGCGGGTGGAAAAGGAACTTACCAATAAATGACAAGTTCCAAATACCAGTCAGCATTATGTCTCCATTATCCACCAATCACTGCCCGTGTGGGCAAACCGTGTTCTTTTTATTTATTTATTTATTTTAGTGATAAGAAGAAATAACATGCAAACTGTCATAGTTCAGAATCTGTGGATTCTTCCTGAAAAATGCCGAAAACAAGTTGATGAAGCTTTAATTCCCGGAGAGATTAGCCTCTGGTGCTGGCTCGGCCACTATCTCTCCTTAACACGCTTGTCTCTGCTGATAATGTGGGCTAATCTCTTGTGGGGTGAGGGGTACATTTGTGCTTTTCTCATTGCCTCTTTTTCAGGTGTTTGTTTTGTCTTCCCCAAAGCTGGAACAGGAAATTGTCTTTTGTTTCCAGCAGTCTTTCTGTCTGTCGTTGCCATAGAAATACTCCTGGATATCATAACATGGTCCACAATACGCTCCAGTGCCAGCCCTGCGTCCTTGCTTCTTTCCAACCCCCAAAGGGTCCTGAATTATGAAGATGTCTGCTCTCTTCTGCTCTGCTCGTGCATGGCTTTTCCCTCCAATATTTTATTATGAAAATGTTCAAGCATACAGCAATGTAGTAAGGAGTTTTAACGGACACCTACCACCTAGATTCTATAATTAACGTTTTCCCATACTTGCTTCACGCCCTGTCTGTCCAACTCCGTTATCCACCCAGCAAGCTTCCTTGTTTTAAATAAGGCAGTGCCAAGTAAATTACAGTCATCGGTACACCATCCCCTAGATATTTCAGCATGCATGTTATTAGTGAGGGTTCAATGTCTGTTTGTAGTTTTTCCTTTGGATGTAACATTTGCATGTGATGAAATGTGCACATCTTCCATGTCACTGGCTGTGTTTTGGGGATGTGCATACACTCTGGTAACCTAAGCCCCTAGCAAGATAGAGAGCTTTACCTCCCCCGCCATGGGGACATTGCTCTGTGCCCCTTCCCAGTCAATTCCTGTCCCTACTCTGCCCCCAGAAGAGCTTCTTTTCTGATTTTCCACCATAGATCAGTGTTTTCTCTTCTAGAAGTCTGTAATTGAGAATACTTCCACGCAAAGCTTCTCAGCACAATGGCCGTCAGCTCCATCTACGTTTTTCCTTTCTTTTGATCGCTGCGTTGATTCTCTTCCATGAATGTGCTTCCTCTTGTTTATCCATTCTTCTGGTGTTTCCAGGTTGGGGCTACTCTTTACGTGTATTGAAGGGAAGACCAAGTTGAAATCACAAAAAATTAAACCAACAACAATAAAAATTAAACGAAACATACCCAACACACACACATTCATGAAGTCTTATCTTTGGGCTAGAATTTCATTACTTTTTCTTACATACAGTTCCTAACAGTATATATTTGTTAACACAATTTGTACACTAGAGAGTCTATTCGGATAAACAGACTAGGATTACAGGCCATGAGCACGTTATTTAGTTGCATAAAGATGGGTACGAAATGGTAGAAACCAATTTGTTTTTCCTAAGCCAGACTGGCATTTTAAAAAATACAGCTCAGGACAATGGGAAATGATCATCAATGTCTAATGATTGAAGTCTAAATGGACTATAAAGGAATAGAGTACTATCCTCTGGTCTAGAAATGGGATTCTCGGGTACGGTTTTATAGCTATTGGTCCCTCTATGTGTTGAACAACGTTTTTCCAAGTAAGAGGTGGTGTAGTGTCTTAGAAAGAGTGTCACATGGGAGGGGTCCAGGCTGAACCCCAGCTCTGTGGTCTGGGGACACCACTTACCATCTCTGGGCCTCAGGCATCCTCTTAAAATGAAGAGATCAGAATGGACGATCTTGAGGGTTCTTTCCAGATATATATACATGCTGATTTTATGGTATTTTTAGGTGCTTTTTGTCAAGGTCTGTTGATTTTAAGGAACCAAAAACCTACAAGAAATTATACATTGGAATATAACTCAGCCATAAAAAGAAACGAACTTGAGTTATTTGTAGTGAGGTGGATAGACCTAGAGTCTGTCATACAAAGCGAAGTAAGTCAGAAAGAGAAAAACAAATACCGTATGCTAACACATATATATGGAATCTTAAAGAAAAAAAAAGAAAGGTTCTGAAGAACCTAGGGGCAGGACAGGAATAAAGACACAGACATGGAGAATGGACTTGAGGACACAGGGAGGGGGAAGGGTAAGCTGGGACGAAGTGAGAGAGTGGCATGGACATATATACACTACCAAACGTAAAACAGATAGCTAGTGGGAAGCAGCCGCATAGCACAGGGAGAGCAGCTCGGTGCTTTGTGACCACTTAGAGGCGTGGGATAGGGAGGGTGGGAGGGAGATGCAAGAGGGAGGAGATATGGGGATATATGTATACGTATAGCTGATTCACTTTGTTATACAGCAGTAACTAACACAACAATGTAAAGAGATTATACTCCAATAAAGATATTAAAAAAATTTATTCAAGAACAAAGAGGGGAATTAACATGACATTGTAAATCAACTATACTTTAATAAAATAAAATTTTTAAAAAAGAATAAAGGGGGGATTTGTCGTAAGGCCAAAGAGACAGCCTCACGGCCCTCCAAAGGCCGGCCGTCTGGTCCCCTGGGTCTTCCCAGGATGATCTGGGTCCTGGTGGGTTGGGGCCCAGGACTCTGTTCCCAGGCATTTCCCACAGCATCTGTGGTCCATGGACACAGCTCCCCTTCCTCCCGGATGTAGACCTGCCTTCTCTTCATCCTCTGCTCACACCACCTGTCACCGCCACTCTCTGCTTCAAGTCCCACTGCCAAATTTTATTGCTCCACAAGTGCTTATTTGAATGAAGAAACCAAATCCATTAATTTCCCATGTATAATTGCTGTTGCCCTTGGAAACTGTTATTCCTTTGTGGGGATGTGACTCGGACACCCTTTCAGGAACTAGAGTGGATTAAGGGGAACCCCACTGGCATCTTGCCGGTTGGGACTGTTTGGAGCGCTTAATAAGAAAAGGTCAATGAAACAGGTGATGTGGGGCTTAAAGAATCAATAAAGAGTAGCTGTTCTGATGATTGTAGAAAGGATCACTGTTCACAGTTCACAGTATCATCTGCAGAGCACCTGTTTTAGATGGGAGGGGGAGTTTTGTTAGTTGGACTGGTTTGGTTTTTGATGGTTTTGAATAGAGTAGAGAGCAAGGGCAGTCCATCTAGGCTAAATAAAGCTTAATTTAGCAACTATTTTCACAGCTTAGTGCCATGTTTATTTGGAAAGATGTGGGCTAATCCCACCAGCTTTGGTGACAAGGGTTTCCAGAGTTCAAGCTCACCTGGCTTCCACAGGGCCCTGGAGTTTGTACTTGAGTCTTTTCTAGGAGCCTAAGATGCCACCCGGTAATGGCAGAAACATCAGCTTTCTTCTCCCGGGCTGGGGAGCTGGGACAAAGAACTTGTCCTGGGGAGCTGCTGACAGACAGCCCCCCGTGGGCTGAGGCTTCCCGGGGCCTGCTCCATTGTCCCATCAGACTTTATTTACAAAATACACATTCAAAACTAAAATTTAATCATCAAATTCATTGTATGAAGGGCATTAAAACCCAAATATCGGGCCCTTCTGAGCACTGGGCCCTGGACGTCTGTACTGGTGGCTAGCCCGTGAGCCAGCCCTGTCACTTAGGGACACTTGACTAGAGTGGGGGGACCCCAGCACTCGCCACCGCATCTGCCCCACCTCGGCTTGGCCCGTTCCCTGCCGGGCCTCTGGAAGGGTCTGGATTGCAAGCCTTGGGTTCAGCCTCTGCAAGGCAGGAACAGTCATACTTTGCACTCTTCAGAGTCTGGCCAGGCACTGGCGTGCGTCTCACAGGCTTGCGACAGTGTTTGCTGTGTTTAATTGGCTCCTACGCGTGGGGCTCCAGCTTGTGCTGTCTCTCTGGTCCCCTGGTACGTGGACGGCCTCTCCTTCCTGGATCCGCCTACCTGGGCCACTTCTCAGGAGTTAGCCTGAGAAGCCCCCAGGCAAACCGTCCTGCACGCTCAGAGCTTTAGTCGGTGTGTTTTCCTGAAAAAGGGAGATTAGGGGATATCTAGCAGTTTTAGGGGGAGCCTGGTAAAGAGGGCTTCCACTATAGTGGCGAATCTGTAAAAGAAGTAGTGAAAACAGAGAAGGAGGGTTTCTGGCCCAGCGTGCAGGCAAACAGTCGACACACAGCTGGAGATTCCTTTCCTGCCAAGTCGCCCAAGCTGCACAGCAGGCTATTATGAAACCATTTCCATGAAGCAAGTTTTCCAGTGAGGCAGGGTTGTTGATGTTCCCAGGAAAACCACTCTCCTTGCATTCAGGTTGGTTGGCGACATGGCCTTGGTGACCCCGGCTGTGACCAGCACACTTCCGCGTGCCCCTCCCATCCCTGGATTTGTTAGATCGCACGTCCTCACTTTGCTCTTTGGAAGGAAACCCACTGGGACGGGACAGAATTTTCTGGAGTGACGCTAGTATAGTTTTCTTGTCCAGCGTCTTTCCTGGTCAAAGCTGGGTGGAGAGGCAGCCCGGGATTATCTTGGTTTTGGTTTGAACCTGAGTATGTTCTTTTTTTTTTTTTAAATAAATTTACTTATTTATTTTTGCCTGCATTGGGTCTTCGTTGCTGTGCACGGGCTTTCTCTAGTTGTGGCGATCGGGGGCTACTCTTCGTTGCGGTGCGTGGGCTTCTCATTGCGGTGGCTTCTCTTGTTGCAGAGCATGGGCTCTAGGTGCGTGGGCTTCAGTAATTGTGGCACGTGGGCTCAGTAGTTATGGCATGCGGGCTCTAGAGCGCAGACTTCAGTAGTTGTGGCTCTCGGGCTCAGTACTTGTGGTTCACGGGCTCTAGAGTGCAGGCTCAGTAGCTGTGGCGCACGGGCTTAGTTGCTCCGTGGCCTTGGGATCTTCCCGGACCAGGGCTCAAACCCGTGTCCCCTGCGTTGGCAGGCAGATTCTCAACCACTGTGCCCCCAGGGAAGCCCTGAACGTGAGTATGTCCTGAACCTCCACAGGCCCACTTCTTCATCCCATGTGCAAAGGACCCCAGCGGTATTTCAGTCTGGACGCGCGAGCCCCGTGCTCCCAGCCCCGCCCTCACCTACCTGTCAGCCCCCCTCCACCGCCTCAGCAGAGCCCTCCTCACACCCTCCAGACACACAGCAAGAAAGTAAATCTTTCTTAGGAGAAGATAAATCTTCTCCCAGGAGTTACTGCCTGACAGAGTCTGACGCAAGCTTCAGGATAGGCTGCCTTCTCTAGAAGGACGTTCTTCTTGATGTCCCTGCCTTGTTACCTCCAGTATCCGATACTCATGAAATCCTGTTAGCTTCACCTCCGAAGTAGAGGGGATTTGACTGCGTTCCCTCTACCACTCCCCGTGACTCCCCCTCACTTCCAGCCCTCCTCACCTCTCCTCTGGACCATCGCCAAGGCTCTTAGCTGGGTGTTTTGCCTCTAGACTCTTCTCTACCACCCCTTTCTTTAAGAGACTCCAGGTGCAAATTCGATCATGTTACTTTCCTGTTTGAAATCCTTTACAACAAATCAGAAAGTGCACGGGATAAAGCCTAAGTTCCTTGACCTGGCACACGGGGCCCTCTGAGATCTGGCCTTGCTTTATCTTTGCAATCTTCCGTCCTGTCATCTGAAGCGCAAATCACCGGTCTCATGTGGTCCACATAGTCAGTTTCACTCGTCCTCCGAGATGGTTTCCAGCCTCCATTTTCTGAGAAACCTCCCTCCCTGTACCCGTCTGCCCTCAGCCAGGACTGTGCCCTGCTCTGGGTCTGTCATAGCCCCGATCACAGTCACTGTGACCATCTGTCTTCTTCTAATAAATGGTGAATAGCTCCTGTGTCCAGGGCCCATTGTAGAAATATTCAGATGAAAGCCCTTACTTATTCAGAAATATGCATGGAAATGTTGATTGGGACACCGTCAGACATTTGAAGACAACCCCCAAATATATATTTCTTAATTCGGCAAGTGGTTTATTTTGAGACAGCTATAAGTCGACATTTTTGTTTTTAAAGGCTTATATATTGTAAACTAACTATACTTCAAAAAAATAAAGAGCTTGTATATAAAAAAGGCCCAAAGACTGTTTTTAAAAGAGATGCGCCCCAGTCTTTTAAAAACGTGACCGCTGAAGCAACGCAGTGTTGTGAAGTCTTTCACCTTCTCCAAGGATGCCCAGAAAATTATCTTAGATGGATAGATGCAATAAAAAATGGACAAGTCAAAGTGGAGTCTGACCTTTCAGCCCCCTTAGCAATATGGGGGAAGGAAGACTGGGGAGCCCCGCCAAGGGTCAGAAATAGAAACGTCTTTCTGTGCTAACACCACGAAAGCTGGGGCAAACTCAGAGGCAACACTCGTTTGCCTGAGAAGCCTTGGTGACCGTCAACCTTCCAAGGAGGGTGACGCTGTAGGAGGGGGTAGAGTTACGTCGTATTCCTAGAATAGGGCAGCAGAAGTCCCTCTGTTGAGCAAAAGTCACCATGCTGGGCTGAAGGAGTCTGCTGGCACAGGACAGAATG
Source organism: Delphinus delphis (assembly GCF_949987515.2). NCBI lineage: Eukaryota > Metazoa > Chordata > Mammalia > Artiodactyla > Delphinidae > Delphinus > Delphinus delphis. The sequence continues at coordinate 176,252,798 of NC_082684.1, forward strand.
TTCCAGCACAGGGTAGCTATGTCGGAGCACAGGTTGTGAAAGAGGTGAGTGTCTTCTATGGGGAGCAGCTCGCTGTTACCTACAACACCAGGTAAAAGGCTACCATGAAGCCGCCTTACTGAGTCTGGGGTCCCACACCCGCAGCTGTCACGGATGCCATGAGTCTGAGGAACTTCCCTGTGAGTGAACCAGGAAAGTCCAAGGCTGATGGAGGCAAGGCAGGCTGGCCTGACAGAAGCCTGGCTCCTGCCCTGCAGAGGAGACACCAGCCGTTGTCCCGTCACCCCCGCCCTGGAGGGACAGCACGCTTCCCTGGGCCTGTTTGAGGGAGGTGACCTGAGCCCTGGTGTCACGAGGTTCCTGATGGACAGTTTGCCCTCATTTCCTCACGCAGCTTCAGCCTGAGCAAAGTCAGGCTGCAGCCGCGGCTGAGGTTCCCCGGAAAGCATCCTCCTGTCCCTCTGCCGTCCCTGTGGGCTCCTGCCCCCTCTGGTTTTGACTGTGTTTCACGAACACGGGCCAGCAGCTTGCCGGGATGCCAAGGTCAGAGCCTGTGGGAACTGCCCTCACCTGCGGCTGTGGGTCTGAGAATAAACGTGAGGTCCAGAGGTGGTCCTGGTTAGGGCTAGGGTAGGATTAGGGTTAGGGCTAGGGCTAGGGCTAGGGTTAGGGTTAGGGCTAGGGTACGGGTTAGGGTTAGGGTTAGGGCTAGAGTTAGGGTAAGGGTTAGGGTTAGGGTTAGGGCTAGGGTAGGATTAGGGCTAGGGTAGGATTAGGGCTAGGGGTAGGGTTAGGTTTGTGTTAGGCCTAGGGTTAGGGTTAGGGTTCGGGTTAGGGTTCGGGTTAGCCAGAATGCTTCCTGTCATGGTGGGATGGGTCTAACCCATATGAATTTTTCACATATTTGCCCAAGTTGCCCAAAGTTCTTATCGTGGGAAGCCCCTTAGTCCTAGGCAAATGGGGATGACGGCTCTCCCCTTCAAAGCCCCCAGGGTTTCTCAAATCATCATGCTTTTCCTGCACTGCTGAGCTCTCCTCCTTCTGGCTTCTTACAGGAACGCATTGCAGGTTCCTCTTTGCAGTGAGCATGGTTAGTTGCTGCATCGCCCTAACAAACACGTACGGGGCCATGTGATGTCTTTAGTGTGTTATCTTTCTCCTGCCAGCCTTTTTCTCTGTAGTTTCCCTTTGGCTTATTTTAATACTTATTGTACATTGTACGTCCTTTTGTTTGATGGTCTATCTGAAAGACCTACATATTGTTAGTTCCCCCTCAAATCTCTTGCAAGAAAGCTTTCCTAGCTGTCCAGGCGCTCATCTGAATGCCCCAGCCTCGGCCTGGAGGCACAGTTATAATAAAATCCACCTCATTGGGCATATGGAGAAGAATCACTTTTCTTTTAGTGTTTCTGGCTACATACAGAGCTATTTTCAAAAATGCCTCGGCTTGGGAATTCCCTGGTGGTCCCGTGCTTAGGACTCAGCACTTTCATTGCCAAGGGCCCAGGTTCAGTCCCTGGTCGGGGAACTGAGATCCCACAAGCCACGCAGCTCTGCCATCAACAACAGCTGCAACATAAAATGCCTGAGCTTAAGAAAGGTCTTAAGGGTCCATCAATGAACAAATGAATGCTAGAAAAGGTTGCGTATATATATGCAATGAAATCTTATTCAGCCACGGGAAAGAAGGAAATCTTGCCATTTGCCACACGGATGGCCCTTTAGGGCATTTTGCTAAGTGAAATAAGTCAGACAGAGAAAGACAAATACCATATGGTCTCACTTACATGTGGACTCAAAAATAATAATAATAATAATAATGATAATAATAAACAGAAAACAGCTCACAGATACAGAGAACAAATTGGTGGTTGCCAGAGACAAGGGACGTGGGGTGCTGGGAAGCAAAATGGGTGATGGGGGGTCAAAAGGGGGATGCGACATATGGCGCGATGACTGTGGTTAATCATACTGTCTGGTATATTTGGAAGTTGCTAAGTAGTTCTTAAAAGCTCTCAACACAAGAAAAAAAAAGATTTGTAAACTCTACGTGAAGAGAGATGCTAAGTAGATTTATTGTGATGATTTCACAATACACACAAATATCAAAACATTATGCGATACACCTGAAACTCATAATGTTATATGTCAATTAGACCTCAATAAAAATAAATAAAGTAAAATTTAAAAATTAAAAAAAAGAGAAAGGATACTTAGTCCTCCAATTGTGCTCATATTCTGAACATGCCTGATAGTTCGTTCTGCCGTAGCAGCAAGGTGAACGAGTCCAGCTGTTACCCCGCACTATCACTAGCGTGGTTCCCGTGCACTGATTTCTCTCAAGTTGGAAGACGGTAGCTTTTCCCGCATGGGAAATTCTAAGTACAGAACTACTGTTTAGGTTTCTTGGGTTGAGCCGAAGGAAACCAGCCCAGTTAGGCTCTGTGAACACCAGGCTGTGTCTGGATGGACGCTAGGGTGGGTCTGGCTTTGATGAGGTGTGAGGAACACAATTCCACCGGCCACAATGTGGCTTCAAGAATGGGCCTTCCAGTCGCAGTGTTACAATGCTTCGCCCCTGGCTGTTCAGGTTCTCAGTCTGAGAAGTACTCTTGGGCTAATGAACTCTTCCTTTGGCACTTGTGGAACGAATCCAGGCACCGTGGGGCAAAGGAATTTGGACGTTTCTTAACTGAGTAGGATTTGGACACGGGATCATCAAATTTAGGAAAAATCACTTAGAAAATGCGTCCTAGGTGTGTTAGCGGCAGTCAGCCCCCTTTTCATGTACCTTCACAGAAATTCACTCCCTGCCTCAATCCCATTCAGATAACAAGTTCATCTTTAGATCTGAAAAAACGTGGGCTGTGGTCTCCGCGCTGTTATCTGAATTGTCCAAGTGGCCCCAGGAAGAATGGAGGTACATCTGACTGAATCCTCTGACTTCCCAGAAGGTTTATGATTCATTGGGAAAATGTTTCCTGTGGTTTTTAGAGCATTTTCAAGCCACAGCCATAGTGAAGAGGTCTCGGCTATGAAGACCAGATACTAAATGACACGTTATCAACCCTGTTGCTGGGCAAATGTCTTCATGAAACCTGAAACCTCAGTTAGCTCTGGGTTCAAGCCAAGCAAAGCACTTTAGCTGATTTCACCAAAATCTCTCCCAGACCTTTGACCTTTATTAGAAACCATACTATGAGGGCGATGCCCCACTCAAAAAATGTACTTTTGTTTCTTCCCATGAAACGTTGTGGTTGTACAGAGAAGCTTGGCAGAGGTACCAGTTTATGTTCAGTTTAAGATAACTGTGCCCAAGACGATACATTCAACATGATACGTGGTTTCCTTTTCTTGTGAAATTTCGGTCACCAGACCTTCCCAATTAATCAGAGCAGCTGAGCTAAACCAAAATCCCTTTTGGGGTTTGGTGTTCCACTCTCCTCGTGGTTGGGACCTGCCCGTAACACAATGGGACGAACTCTTATAACCCCGCCAATACCCCCTAGATGAAAACTACTCAGTCCAAATACAGTCCATGCCTTTGCCCAATGGAGGTCCATGGGACTCTGTGACTTTGTCAGGGAAAGGAGAGAGTGCCTAGAAGGTCACCTTAACCCCATGAAAGAAAGGCCAGGAAGAGAGGCATCATGTAACATGCAGAAATCCTGGCCAGTTGTGGCGGCCAGCAATGTTCTCCCCCATTTTTACAGAGACCAGGACCCTTTTAGGAAGTGTGTACAAAGCATGTCACCTGCCATTTCAGTAAAGAAAGGGTGTTCAGGCCATCAAGCCATCAGCCATGGCAGCCCCCCTGATGGTACGCCCTGAGGGGAACTCAGGATGGAGAAAAACAAGATACTGGCCCTAGAGAGCTAAGATGCTTATCAAAGGAATGACTTCAATGAGCCCAGACTCTTGCATCTTCCCATACACAGAAAAGCACTAAAATCCTTAACTGAAGATGTCTACCTTTTTATGATTAGCAGTGATCTTTTGATGTTCAACTACATTTTTTTCCCCCAGCAAAAACTCCTATATAACCTGATTCCTCCCTGAGCTCTTTGGAACAGTCCCTCGGAGTGATCTGAGAGGCTGCTTTCCTGGGCTATAGTTCTCAGTAAGGTCCCCAAACAAAACATAATTCTCAACTCTTAGGTTGTGCATTTTGTTTTGTTTTGTTTTTAGTTGACAGAAGAATCAAAAATTAGATTCACTGTGGTAGGAGGTAGTGCTACACACATGTGGGAGGCTGAGTGGAGGGAAAGAAGGAATTTAAACATGTTTTTGGTGGATAAACTCCCAGAATTATTCTCCCAGATATGGAGCAAGGATGAGGGGCATAGAGTAGTTGGGAGTGGGAGAAGAATTTGAGAATTTGAGAGAAGCTGTTACCCACTTTTAAGGCAAAATAGCGTCACCATAGCACAAGATTCTTGAAAGCTCTGTGCAAGATTGATTTTAATGGTACCATTTCACTACATCTTAACACAACATCTAAACTCTCTGCACCTTCCAAATTTCTGTCTAATTCATCCCCGAGCTATGAAATTGTTACAGATTTCATCCCTGAGGGGTTAGGGAGTATCTCCCCATTGTAGAGATAAGTAAAGCAAGGTTCTGTGGATTTTGTTGGTTTGTCTTCTGGAGAAGAGACCTCTATCCTCTTAGGTTCATACCCTGAAATTTTTGCCAGCATTTGGTTGGTATATAACGTGATTTCCTTTTCTTTACCTTCTTTCTCTTGGAAACGTGGGCCTGACACCATCCTTTACCAAGGACTACCGGCAGATGAATATATTGAAAGGTGATGAGTACAAAGGAACTTGACCGCCAACCACTCGGCATAGTGAAAGGATGAGCACGTAAGATATGGATGGATTAGAACTGGCTGGGATTTTCTGATCCCCGAAGTTGCAGTTTGCCACGCAGGGACAAACACGTGCCTTCCATAGCCCTTGGTGTAAACGGGGTATTAATCGGGCTGTGACTCCGTGTGCTGGGAGCAGATCAGAGCTCAGTCCAGACCAAGGCTGCGTCCCCTGCCCTTGGTGCGTATGGACAAGTCCTGGACCAGCAGCTGTGGCCGCTCGCAGGTGACAAACAGGGTGCAGCTGGAGGGGCAGCGGGCAGCCTAGGGCCTGGGCTCTGTCCCTCGGGCCTCCTTGTCTCTTTGCTTTACTGGGATCCTGGGAACGAGCTGTGGTGTCCAAGGAGAAACCAGAGCCTCCAGATTCCTTTCTTACAAACCTTTGTCCACTTTATTTAAAACACAAGCAGGGCATGGGCAGGCCATCCAGCCCCGGCCTCACATTACACCACACACTGCTGTGTGTCAGCAGCCACCAAATTCCTGAAAAACCAGGTAACTGTAGACAATCTGTCACGATTCCTTTCAGGGTCATCAAGATTATAATAAATATTTCTAGAGGGGACAGCCAAACACTTGTCTTTAATATAATAATTATTTTTAATATATTTATAAATTTATAATTGTAACAATAAATAATAAAACGTTATAATCATAATAAAGCATACTTATACTAAATTAAATTATAGTAATAAAACATAATAATTATATACTTAATCATAATAAATTAGAATACAAATAATATAAATAATTTCTAAATATAAACGTAGAAATGTATATTTTAATAAATGGGCGTATGTTATATTCAGTGGGGTGTGGTGTGTATATGTAAATATATACATATATTTATATTCAGTTGTTGTTGAATTTATCAGCGCCCACCTCGGCCTGCACCCCAAACAGCAGAAGGAGATCAGAAAGCTGGGGGCTCCCTTGCCGTCTGGCGGCGGCCGTCCGGTGAGCCGCGATGGGCACCTGCGCGTACACCCGGGAGCTGGGGCCGAAGCAGCCGTCGGACGCGATGCGCTTCTGCTCAGGGGACGCCGCGGGCAGCACCCCAGCTCTCAGCGCTGTGCCGCCCCGCGCCCCGCCGGCCCGACAAGACGCGGCTGGGCTGCGAGGCCAAGCAAGGCTATGTCATGCATCGGCTGGCGTGTGGCGCGGTGGCCGCAAACGCCCGGTCCCTAAGTGTGCCTGTCCACCATGGCGTCACCTACGGCATGCCTGTCCACCATGGCGCCACCTACGGCACGCCTGTCCACCATGGCGTCCACCCGCTCAGGTTCGCTCGAAGCCTCCCCTCTGCCGCCGAGGAGCTAGCTGGGCGCCGCTCTGGGGCCCGGAGGGTCCTGAAGCCTTACTGGGTTGGTGAAGATTCTACGTACGGATCTTTGGAGGTTGTCCTCATTGATCCATTCCATAAAGCTAAGAGAAGAAACCCTGACACCCAGTGGATCACCACGCCAGTCCACAAGCACAGGGCGGCGCCTGCAGGCAGGGGAGGCCACAGGGTCCTCCGCACGACCGGTGGTTCTCGCCGCGCAGCCTGGAGAAGGCACAGTGCTCTCCAGCTCCACCGCTACCACTAACACGAGTAACGCTTGTAAAATCCTTACCTAATAAACAGTTCAGGACATCCGTGTCTAATCTGTCTGTTAAAACTAGTTGTCTGCGGACTGTTTCACTGAATGCATTGTCAGGTTCTGAAAGTGCAATAATGTTTGAAGACCTTAAGTGATGGGGTATCTTGTTTCTAATAAGGGAAATGCCTTTGTTTTTGCTTTGTTAGGGAGTTGATATGTCCGTGTTTAAAATGCCGTTTGGTACAATAGGTGTAAAATTCTGGAAAAGAGGAGCGCAGAAACTAGCCGTGTAGATTTGTTGGTGCATGTGATGAAACCTGCAGCTTTATTGGGGTGAGGCAACGCTCTGCTGGTTTACTCTGCTGTTTTATGGAGTTTGGCGAGGACACACTTTCAATTGGGTTTTCCTTGGAAATGTGAAGGGTGTCGTGATCCTTTATCATAATCATATGCAGAAAAATAAAGTTGAGTAGGGCCCACATTTTTAGACTTAATCTGCTATTCCATATATGCAACTGCTGCTTCCAAAAGGCGAAAAGTAAAGGAATGCCACCATTTTTAAAGAGAATTGAAAAAACCTGTTGCAAGATGTTTCTCTTACCAACTGAAACAAATCCTGGTTAACCTAAACTAAATTGCCTTGGCCTTGACGGTACCACTGAAGTTCACATAAAAGGTGCGAGGGCTTCCCTGGTGGCGCAGTGGTTGAGAGTCCGCTTGCCGATGCAGGGGACGCGGGTTCGTGCCCCGGTCCGGGAAGATTTCACATGCCGCGGAGCGGCTGGGCCCATGAGCCATGGCTGCTGAGCCTGTGCGTCCGGAGCCTGTGCTCCGCAACGGGAGAGGCCACAACAGTGAGAGGCCCATGTACTGCAAAAAAAAAAAAAAAAAAAAGTAGAATTTCCAGCAGAATGCAAATGTTGGCATTTTAAAATAAAACAGTTCATCACTCTTTAAAATATATCTAATGAAAGGGAAAAGCTATAGTGATTTTATGTCTACTATCATGCATTTAAAAAACATACCAAATTCTCTTCTCTAGGTGTTGGAAATTTATTATCTTTAAATTGTATTTCCATTCCTCTTCCATACAGGATCTTATTCCAAGAGAAAATATTTTTATGATTGAAAAATCTTTCAGGGAATTCCCTGGTGGCACAGTGGTTAAAAATCCGCCTGCCGATACAGGGGACACGGGTTTGAGCCCTGGTCCAGGGAGATCCCACATGCCACGGAGCAACTAAGCCCGTGCACCACAACTACTGAGCCTGTGCCCTAGAGCCCGTGAGCCACAACTACTGAAGCCTGTGCGCCTAGAGCCCGTGCTCCGCAACAAGAGAAGCCACTGCATTGAGAAGCCCACGCATTGCAACGAAGAGTAGCCCCCGCTCGCCGCAGCTAGAGAAAGCTCGCGTGCAGCAACGAAGACCCAACGCAGCCAAAAATAAATAAATAAATAAATTTATTTAAAAAAAGAAAGAAAATCTTTCATTGATTGCCCACTATACTTCTTTGTTACAGAAATATGAACAAAAGTGGAAATTAAAAAATTATTTCTTCTGGATTTAGTTATCATTTTAACATTAATCTACATGTGATCAAAACAAATACATTGTAATAAGCTTCGATTAAAATAATTATTAAATATAAGAGGTAAACATTTTTGGAAAAGTATCTTTGATGAGATGGTTGGGGTGTCGCAGTGCCTTCATTAAAAGACACCTTGCTGATGCCAGTATTCCTAACTGTCCCTTCCTTTGGTACCCAGTACGGCAGATAGACCCTAGGGTGGCCTCCACTTACGCCACTTCCTGGTGTCCACACACTGCGTAATCCCCTCCCTGAATGTGGCTGGGACCTGTGACTTACTCCTAACCTGTGAAATATGGGAAGGGTTTGGCATGTCAGTTTTGTTACATAAGCTTGCAACTTCCATCTTCCCAGAAGACCCCCTCCCTCACTGGCTTTAATGAGGCCCACGTGGCAGGGAACACAGGGCAGCCTGCAGGCGACAGCCAGCCGGGCTCTGAGGCCCCCAATCCAACCACCCGCAAGGAACCGAACCTGCCAAAACCCTCAGGAGCTTGGAAGTGGATCCTTCCCCAGCTGAGCCTCCGCTGAGAACCCAGCTCCAGAAGACACCTGAGTGCAGCCCCGAGCAGAGGACCTAGCTAAGCCACACGGGGACTCCTGACCCACAGACACCGTGAGATCATATACGTGTGTGGTAAGCCACTAAGTCTGGGGAAACACTTTCTGCAACAAGTGCCCCACAAGTGCTCCATAAGCGCCCACGTCCTGAATTAAGGGCTCTAGCTTTCTGCCCGCATTGCACATGAGGGGGGCGAGGCAGGAGGGGGACACCCTTGTGACAGCCAGGAGGAACTCCTTGCTCTTGCAAGAGATAAAGACCTTTGAGTGCTTTCGTTTATTTTGCTATGAGTAGAGCCGATCTCCCCGACAGGGTATGGGAGGGAGGGTTCTGGAACATATTCTTGCCTCCTAGGGGTGGGAAACTCTTCCAGGATGCGTCTGGTCTGCCATATGGCAGAGAAACCGAGCCCAGCGGGGCACTGGATGGCTTGGAGCGGGTGGCCGTCCTGGGCAGACATCCTGGGATAGGAGTTCCAAGGGCTGGATCTAACCAGATTGCTCCTTCCCAAGAAAACAAGGCACTGGTGGAAAGTTTAATTACAATACCGACCAAACAACATCAAAGATGCCACAAGGCAGTGGGCAGATCCCAGAGAGGGGGCAGGCAGTGGGGCTTGGGGACTCGAGGGGGGGGGGGCTGCGGTGGGGTTAGTGGTCAATGGGGTTTCTGGGGTTCAAGGGCAGTTGAGAGAGACAGGTTAGGCCCCCTGGCTAACCGCAGAGAGCCAGGTCTGTGGAAAGCCAGACTGACTTCTGAGGAAACCTTTAAAAGAAGCAGGAATCAGGAAGATGATTCCAGCCAGAACCCCTAGGATTTCAGCCCAGGACAGGAGAAGCCCTGGCCGCTGGGAAGGCGCTGACTTCTCACAGGACAGGCCCGTTTCCTCCGTGGAGCGTAAGTCCCTGAAGCTTGGTTGATGGACCACACCGTGTACTCCCTCCATCACGGCTGAGAGGAGAAACCAGGCCACAGAATGTCATGCTCAGACGTGGAGTGGAAACCAGATGGTGAAGCCTGTAGCCTGTGGCAGGTGTGAGGGATGCTCCCAGGTACCAGTTGCAAGGCTGGGCGTTTGTGTAATGACTCTGTGCTTCTAAGCCCCATCCAGTGGCCTCTCTTCAACCCCCTCCAACAGCCTTCTCTGCCTGGTCCCAGCTGTCAGCACACAGGTCAATTCTAGTGCCTGAAAGGTGATCTGCCAGTGAGGCTGAGCAAATGGAAGCATTAGATGTTGGTGAGACTTGCGGCGGAGTTAGCAAAGGTGGCCAAAGCAATGCGCCATGATATAGTCAGATATGCTTCCAGAGAAATTCTCTGAAAAGGCTCTTTGGAGCCTGGGTAGAGAATAGCCATTTAGAGTGGATCTAGAGAACAAAATGCTTTATTCTCTTCCTCAATTCCAAGCGGAATCCATCCTTGTGTTCATTTATGAATCCATTATTATGTTCGTATATGTATTTCTTCTCAGTGTGCACCAAACTTTTTTCAGCGTGCACTGAACTTTGTTGGCCTTGTGAATATTAGAGTACATTTTATTGGCATTTGTAAGCATTGCAATAAATTAGACATTTAAAAAAATACACATCTCTGAAAATAATTACTGGAGTTTTGGCTAAGGGAGAGGTATCCCCAAGAGAAGCATCAATTTCTTTTGTTGGAGAAAAGGCAAATATTTTTATGAAAACAGTGCTCACTCCACATAGCGGTAGATGTGGGAGTATACACAAGAGATGATGCAAGTTCTTTTCCCACGCAGCTGAACTGAAAAACAAGACCAATATTTGAACAGCTTATATGTCAAGGAGACATGTGCAGACTCCACTTGTTAAAATAATAATGGTATCGCGGTGCACTGAAGTGGTACTTTCATCTTCAAAGCAATTTATGAACGTTCATGAATTGACTCGGAACAAAAGATCAGAAATTGGCGGGAGGTCCTGGGTATATGATTTTAAGAAGAATGGGTGGGACAGAGATCAAAGAAACAGCCCTCCACCCCTGAGGCTTTGTTAAGTGTCCCTTGGAGCCTAAAAGGAAGCCCGTGATTCTGCCCTGGGGGGTGGTTTCTTCTGCCTGTGGAAGCTGACAGTTCAAAGGCAGGAAGAAAGGTTGTACCCGTTTTTCACCAAAGCCCACTTCCCTAGCCCCGTGTGGTCATGGTCCTAGAACCAGGGTGGGCCAGGAGACACATTCCCCACCAGGGTCCCAAGGACCACCTCACACCCAAAAGAGGGAAGAAATTTCAGCTCCTGATATGGCCTCTACCTCACTCCCATCTCCTTGGGCCAGGATGGGCCGTACAGCTTGGATCCGATGTCATAATAGTGATTCTGGAGGCAGGTAGGGGTGGGAAGGATAGATTGGGAGTTTGGCATTGACATGTACACACGGCTATATTTAAAACACATAACCAACAAGGACCTGCTGTATAGCACAGGGAACTCTGCTCAGTATTCTGTAATAACCTAAATGGGAAAAGAATTTCAAAAAGAATAGATACAGGTATATGTGGAACTGAATCACTTGGCTGTACACCTGGAACTAACACAACATTGTTAATCAGTATAAAATATTGATACTCCAATATAAAGTAAAAACGAAAAGAAGTAGTGATTCTATTTACTGAGAGCCTACAATGGGCTAGGCCCATGTCACTCTTCACTTGGATCAGCCGTTTAATCCACACAACTGCTCTTTGAGGCAAGCACTCTAATTGTCCCCATTGTTCAGATGGAGACAGTGTGGTTAAGTAGCTTTCCGAGGTCAACAGCTACAGGCCGTGGAGCTGGGACCCATTTGCTGGCAGTCAGCCTTCAGGCCTCATACCAGCAACCCTGCACCACGATGCCTCCAAATGACAGAGAAAGAAACCTCAAGTTTCTAAGCTTCAATATTCTGTGCACAATAAGCTTGTCAGAACCGCAACTCTAGGTTTGTATTCGATTGTTAGGCTGTCCAAGGTTATTTAAGAATGTTGATGCAAAGGGCAAAAAATCATAAGTGGCCTTTGGTACATCACATACCAGGGGTGACAGGGAGTTGAGCAGTAGCCTTTTTTTTTTTTTTTTTTTTTTTTTTGTGGTACACGGGCCTCTCACTGTTGCAGCCTCTCCCGTTGCGGAGCACAGGCTCCGGACGCGCAGGCTCAGCGGCCATGGCTCACGGGCCCAGCCGCTCCGCGGCATGTGGGATCCTGCCGGACCGGGGCACGAACCCGCGTCCCCTGCATCGGCAGGCGGACTCTCAACCACTGCGCCACCAGGGAAGCCCGAGCAGTAGACTTTTGATCTTGACTTGCTGAGTCAGGAAACAGTAAGAAGAAATCTTTGAACTGGCCCTCGGTGAAACGTGTGCCTGCTTCCTGGTCCCGAGCCGGCTGCCCGCTCTGTTCGTCCCCAGAGCTGTCCTGCTTGGCCCCGGGCCTGGGCTTTCTATTTGTCCTCTTCCGTTCTGCGCACAGCTGTCACCCTTTGCCCACCTGTCTCTGGGCTGAATGACTCTCAAGGTCCCAGTCACCCTCACTTCCTTCCTTTTTTCTGTTAACCTCACCTAACGATGGTGCCCGGGGGGCGGAGCTGATTCCATGGGCACCCCGTGCCTGGATTTGTTTCCGTGTGTCTTTAATGGAGTGTTTCCGGAGTCCCCACTCTGTGCTGGGCCCCTTGCTGGGTGCTGGGGCCATGGTGTGAATAAGGCAGTGTTGTCATGGCCTTCATGGAGCTTCTGGTCTCAAGGAGTCAAGCATCCCACGCGTGAATGAGCACTAATTTATCAGGGGAAACGCGCCCTATGCGTGACGACTCCAGGGAGCCAGGAGAGCCGATAGCAGCAGGTCCTGACCTCATCTGGGGGTCAGGAAAGGCTCTCTTGAGACGGTGTTTGCGGAGGACGCTGTGGAAGCAAACGAGAGGAAAGAGGGGTGGGGTGGGGGGAATCCCGGGAAGAGGCAAGGCCTGAGGTGGCGGGAGCCAGGGGGACTTGACAAAGGTTAGCGTGGCTTGAAGCCAGGGAGGGAGAGGCAGTGGGAGAGCGAAGGGGGGCTGGGCCAGGCCCTGCAGCGTTCTGGGGGTCAGAGGGCAGACTTGGGTTTTAAGCTGAAAAGCAGCGACAAGTCAACAAAGGATTTTCAGTAAGAGGGTGATAGCATCTGATTTACATTTTTAGAAGATCACCCTGGCTTCTATGTAGAAACCAGCTGCACAGGGCGGGGGCAAGGGATGCCTGAGCAGGACCCCACTGTAGCCATGCAGTGGGAGAGGGTGGGCTTGACGAGGGGTGTCAGAAGGGATGGAGGGCACTGGAGGGATGTTAGTTTCTCCAGGCTCAAGAGAGGGTGTTTGCGTATATTCTCGGTCAATAATAAATGTTTTACAAATGTCAACCATCATCATGGTTGTTATTGGTCCACGTATTTGGTTTGGAAATACATAAAGTAACATAACCTCATTAAGGGAAAGAGCATTCCAGATCAAGAGTTGGCAAACCACAGCCCATCTCGTGGGCCAAAGCTGGCCCACTGCCTGCTTTTGTAAATAAAGTTTTATTGGCACACAGCCATGCCCACTTCTTTCCCTATTGTTTATGGCTGCTTTCACCTGGCGAGTTGAGCGGTTGTAACAGAGACCACATGGCCTGCAAAGCTTAAACCACTTACAATTTTACAGAAAAGTTTGCCAGTCCCTGTTCTAGATCTTCATGCTTCCTGTTGACGGAAGCTGGATTTCTTAAAACTTTCTCTCTGGCTTTGCCAGTCCTGAGAGCTATGGGCTCCTCTCTCACTTCTGCCCTTGAGGTGAAGGCAATTGTCAGTCTTCCTGGGTAAAAGGACAGCTGTAGATAAGTGCATACACTAGTTATAATTCTATGTCTTCTTGTTTTACAGAATAAGTAAAAATATAGAAGGAAGGCCGCTGGCCCTGGTATTTTATTTTAGGTTGATGTTATGGGTAAACATACTCAGAATATTTTGACCAGACCCTACAACAGTCCAAGCTGCTGGTAGGCACATTAACAGAGGGTCTGCCCCATGGCTGCTGTCAGAAGCTCCTGGTCATCCAACAGGTGGGAAGCAGTAGCACACCTGTGTCTCACGAAGTGTTTTTAACAATTTTGCCCCTAATAACAGGCAGGTTGAATAGCTCAGGTTTGAAAACATTTCTCAAAAAAAAAATGGGAGGATGGGTAGCTACCAGAGAGTTTGAAATGTCCATGTTCCATGAGGCTTAAACAGACAAACATATACGCAAATGCATCCAATCACAGACGTATTTTATTTGATTTTCCAAGAAGCAATGACCATCAACAACTATGGTCAGTGGGAAACTTCGAAGGGCAGAATCCCCAGCTTTATGTGACCATAGAAGGAATTAGAGTGGTGGCCTGGGGACAGCACAGGATTTAGAGGGGACAGAGCAGGATTCACCACTCACTGGCTGCATGAATTGGGGCCATTAGCGAATTCCTCCAAAACCTTAGTTTCCCCACTTGTAAAATAAGGATAATGACAGCCCTAACCTCATAGGGTTGTTTCAACGAATATTCATTGGATACCTACAAGGTTCTAGGGACTGTCCTTGTTTTGGAGACTACAATGTGAATAAACCAGATAATGTCCCTGCCCCTGGAGCTTCCAGGGCGAGAAGAGGCATCAGCAGTGCCCAGCAGGGACAAAGCGCTGGGTAAATGAAGCTGGTACAGGTACAAGGATTACCCATCCCACCACATCATTACCCGTCACCACCCGGACCTTGGTAGTAACCCAAGCTTCCAGGCTTGTTGCCATCTGAGAATCGTACACAAACGCAAAGCCGGACTAGGGTGAGGGAGAGGCAACCATCTCAGATGCAAACTTTAAGGAGACCCCAAAAAACTCCAATTAATGAGACATCATCAGAATAAAAATTAATGCAGGGGGCAGAGTCAAGATGGCATACTAGGAGGACGTGGAATTTACAAACAAAGCAACTGACAAAGGATTAATCTCCAAAATATACAAGCAGCTCTGCAGCTCAATATCAAAAAAAAAAAAAAAAAAACACAACCCAATCCAAAAATGGGCAGAAGACCTAAATAGACATTTTCTCAAAGAAGATATACAGATTGCCAACAAACACATTAAAAGATGTTCAACGTCACTAATCATTAGAGAAATGCAAATCAAAACTACAATGAGGTATCACCTCACACCGGTCAGAATAGCCATCATGAAAAAGTCTACAAACAGGAAATGCTAGAGAGAGTGTGGAGAAAAGGGAACCCTCTTGCACTGTTGGTGGAAATGTAAATTGATACAGCCACTATGGAGAACAGTATGGAGGTTCCTTAAAAAAATAAAAATAGAACTACCATACGACCCAGCAATCCCACTCCTGGGCATATACCCTGAGAAAACCATAATTCAAAAAGTCGTGTACCACAATATTCATTGCAGCTCTGTTTATAATAGCCAGGACATGGAAGCAACCTAAGTGTCCATCAACAGATGAATGGATAAAGAAGATGTGACACATATATACAATGGAATATTACTCAGCCATAAAAAGAAACGAAATTGAGTTATTTGTAGTGAGGTGGATGGACCTAGAGTCTGTCATACAGAGTGAAGTAAGTCAGAAAGAGAAAAACAAATACCCTATGCTAACACATTCATACGGAATCTAAAATAAAAAATGGTTCTGATGAACCTAGGGGCAGGACAGCAATAAAGACGCAGACATAGAGAATGGACTTGAGGACACGGGGAGGGGGAAGGGTAAGCAGGGACGAAGTGAGAGAGAGGCATGGACATATATACACTACCAAATGTAAAATAGATAGCTAGTGGGAAGCAGCCGCGTAGCACAGGGAGATCAGCTCGGTGCTCTGTGACCACCTAGAGGGGTGGGATAGGGATGGGGGGAGGGAGATGCAAGAGAGAGGGGATATGGGGATATATGTATACGTATAGCTGATTCACTTTGATATATAGCAGAAACTAACACAACACTGTAAAGCAATTATACTTCAATAAAAATGTTAAAAAATAATGAATGCAAAAGAATCCATGACGAACAAACCATCGAAATTTTAAATAAAAATGGAATCACCTTTGCTGAATTTTCCTTTTGCCTCAGGGTCCAAGATGGCTTGGCCGCAGCTGCACAGACTCACAGCCACAAGTCCGAGTGCGTTGTTCTGCTCTTGGGCACGCACGACCCTGTCCTGGGCTGCAGGCACGTGTCCTCACTTCTTCGTGAAGCATAACCATTAGATGGAACTCCGATGGCTGAGCGTTCCGTGTTCTGAAACCTCTTTCCCTTTCCCCTCTTTGGATGCCTCGGAAATGGAGTTTTGCTGTGTTTTGTTTTGCTTTGTCGACATTTGCCAGAACATAAACCAGAGAACTTCCCGTCGTTATTGGCTTGGCCTAGGAAAGTAGAAACATAAATAATTGAAATGGCATCCCATCAATCTAGAGACGCAGCCTCAGAGACCTACGGGCCCGGCAGGGGGGACGCGCAGACCTCACAGTCGGGTGGGAAAGAACCCAGCCTTGAGACCTGAAGCAGAAGAGCCTTCTCCTCTCAGGTCCCCGGGCGTCCTGTGAGTCTTCCTCGTCTGTAACACACACACACTCCCACTCACACGCAGATACGCACACACACACTCACACACACACATAGACACTCACACACATTCCCACACACTCACACACACTCTCTCACACAGACACACACATATACACAGAGACAGACACACTCACACACAGACACACAAACACAGACACACACACATCCATGTTGGCTAATTATTTGTGTTTGCCAGAAAATTGAAACTCACCCTTTTAGGGAGTTAAAACAGCAAAAGTTGAAATGATTTGTGTCACAATCAGTATATGTATTAATGCAGAAGACTGAAAAAGTAAATTGTGTGCGCATGTGTGTGTGTGTGCATGTGTATGTGTGCATGTGTGTGTGTGCATGTGTGTGTGTGAGAGAGAGCAAATCCTCCCAAGAGCACCGAGGACCCTGATGACATCATCCAGTGGCTATCGCGGTGCAGACGTGGGGTTCAGGGCCGAGCCCCTCGCGGCTGCCGCAACGCCGGGGGTACAGCGAGCAGCCCCCCGTGGATGCTGACATTGGGAGCAGCCCGGGCGTGGCCCGGCTTCTCAGTAACCCGGCCTGCGGACCCAGTTCACCAGAAGGGGATGGTAGGTGTCCAGCGCTTTGCTATAGATTTTGCTTCCAGGCGCGAGGCCTTCTTTGTTGCAGGCGGGAGAAAGTTCGATACATCACGTCCAAGAGGAGCCCCATGGTGATGAAAGATGGTCCAGCAGGTGAGGGGGCGGGAGGGAAGACTCGGCTTGTCTGCCTTCCCAGGGATGGAAAAGCGCACCTTAGAAATCAGTAGACGGTGGGGGTTGGTCTGTTCATCTAGAAAATTACCTGTTCATCACATGTTCATTACAGCCACTTGTGGTTGGTAATAAACTCAGGAGAGAAACATCCAGGAAGGCTTAGGAAAGTTACCCTGTCACCTTAGAGGCAAGTTACATGTACAATAGCGAATAGAAGAGAGGAGCTTGCTTTGTACGAGACACTGGGGAAAAGATTCCACAGATGGGCCACAGAAGACACCCCACCATTAAAACCAGAATGTTAAATCTAGAGGCACAGTGGAGTATGAAAAAAGAGGAATTTTAGGATAGAAATTCTCGACCTGATCAAATAGCCTGTTTGTAATATCAATTTCTCACATGACAGTATTTTGACTTTTTTATTGTGGCAAAATATATAGAAAATTTGCCTTTTTTTTTCATAAACACACTTGTCTGAGTACTTTTTTTTTTTTTTTTTTGGCTGCGTTGGGTCTTCGTTGCTGCACACGGGCTCTCTCTAGTTGCGGCGAGCAGGGGCTACTCTTCATTACGGTGCGTGGACTTCTCATTGCGGTGGCTTCTCTTGTTGCGGAGCATGGGCTCTAGGCGTGCGGGCTTCAGTAGTTGTGCCACATGGGCTCAGTAGCTGTGACTTGCGGGCTCTAGAGCGCAGGCTCAGTAGTTGTGGCGCACGGGCTTAGTTGCTCCGCGCCATGTGCGATCTTCCCGGGCCAGGGCTCGAACCCGTCTCCCCTGCATTGGCAGGCGGATTCTTAACCCCTGCGCCACCAGGGAAGCCCCTAAATGTCCCCATTTTAACCATCCTAAGCGTATAGTTCTGTGGCATTAAGTGCCTTCACATTATTGTGCAACCATCACCACCATCCATCTTCAGAACTGTTTCATCTTCTCCAGCTGAAATCTGTACCCACTCAATACGAACTCTCCCCCAGCCCCTGGCAACCACCATTCTACTTTGTCTGTGAATTTGACAAGAATTTGACTAGTCTAGGTACTTCATATGAGAGGAATCGCACAGTATTTATCTTTTGTGACTGACTTATTTCAGTTAGCATAATGTCTTCAAGTGCATCCAGGTTGCAGTGTGTGTCGGAATTCCTTCCTTCTTAAGGCTGGGAAATATTCTGTTGTGTGCCTCTACCACATTTTGGGTATGCATGCATCTACCGACGGACAGTACTTTGACTTTCAGTCCCCTACATGCTAACGACGTGGAAAGGTGGAAAATAAATGAGGCGTCTGTAATGCACTTTGCATAGCTGGAAGGGAGTCATCACCCCAGGCGGTGAGTCAGTGGGCAAGCTCATCCCAGATGTCACTGCTCACGGCTGGCTTGAGAAGCGATGGAAAAAATGTGACCTAAATGTCCATTCGTAGAAAAACAGATAGGATCAGGGTAATGTGAGTGGTGATGTCAGCTTTTCTGTGAAGAAGCTCCCAGCAACAGCGTCTCGAAACACCAGAAATAATGGCACCGCGGTATGCACTTATCTGACAAAGGTTTACATGCATACACTGAGCCTGCGTCCACTAATAGCGATGACGGTGATATTTAGTGTCGGGGTTGATGATTCTATTTTCAAATTAGTACTGTGTTTATTTCAGAAGAGCTACCGTCTTTCTAAGTGGTGTATCAACGCTTTTAGGATGGAAATGTTCAAAGCGCCAAAGCACTGGGGAAGGAAACAGTGCAGTTCTGCTTTCTCCTTTGTTCCAAAGTCTGCCTTATGAGGGTCCTAGTAAGAGTTAAATTTCTGTTCAGCTAAAAGGGAAGCCAGGAAACGGGGGCTACCAACAGGCTGGCCCTCAGTGGGCAATGGCTTGAATGTGTCAATCAATAAACAAGAGGCATCACTGTCTATCGGCCTGTGATCCTGTCTCTGAAACGTCCCCATTGCCTCTTTCGATAAGAAACAGGCTGCTCCCAGACCTCGCCGCCCTTGGTCCCTCACACACCAGCTTCCCTCCCCGTTGGCCCCCGTTGCAGACTGAATAGGATGCAGGTGTCGTTATTCAGGGTCTGCTTACTCAGCAGAATGGAAGGGGAAAAGAAAAGTTCACTCCACATGTGCGAGGAAGCAAATGGCTCTCCAGGGGGGAGAGAAAACCCCGGCCAGCAATTGTGTAGGAAGAGCTGTGTGCTGGGGGAATATTTCATTCATATGAGCTAGTGAGGCAGCAAAGGGGTGATTAACATATTATTCACCTCAAATCAGGAACCTAAGGGAACCAAGAGAGGTGGATCCCTTTCCACCCCTCATGGGATCCCCCAAAGAACAGGTCCTGTCGTTTTCCTTTGCGCCTCTATGTTTATTAATAAAGAACTGGACCAATGTAGACCTTTCAGGTGTCTAACTACCACATCTGGGCTGAGCAGGTGAAACGATTCAGGGTTATCCCCCATCTGGGACAGTTTCAAGCACATAACTCATGGAAGTCTACACCCTTCACAAACTGACCCCATGCAGATCCTGATGCAATGCAGTGGGAATGGCACACATCACCAATGTGGTGTCCTAGTCCCTAGAAGCAAGGGTTGGAAGAATTCCTTTAGAAAAGCCCACAGTTGAAGAATGCCAAATGTCCTGCTTCACTTTGGGGGACTTGAAATTCCCACCCGGCTATGAGTGAAGACATCCCATGCTCTGTGCTTTCCTGTACACTGTTCCTTCCTGTAGAAAGTTCTTTCCTCACTTCTCCCCCTAGAGATCACTTGCTCACTGTTCAAAATGCATCCCAAACTCTCTGCTCCTCTGGGAAGTCTCCGTGGGGCTCGCCAAGCATTGAATTGTGTTATCTCCCCTGATTCCACATCCATTTATTTATAGATACCTCTACTCTGCTGCTTAGAACCTGCTCACTGCACTGAAATTCTCTCTGCCCCTCTCCCCGTCTCTGCCTCTTTCTCAGAAGACTCTGAGTACCTCTGGCCTGGGGACTAACTGCGTGTTGACAGGAGGTAGCTGTTGAATGAATGAACAGGAACTCACCACGCACCTCCAGAAGGCCACGTGGAACTGCAGAGCTGGGACACAGAAAGGAACAAAGCATTGATCCGCCAGCTTATCAGTTCAGTTGGCTGCCACCTGGCACAGAGCAGAGACCTGAAAAAATGGGATCTAATCAGAAGGGAGGGACTTTAGGCCTCCCAGTGCCTGGGCCCTGCTGCTTTCTCCACCTGCCATGCTCGGAGGAGCCCGCCTGCAGTGGGGTAAGGACACGCAGTCCTCGGTTTACAGGTGTTTCCAACATGAACGTCTGCACCACATGTTTTGGGATCTCCGGGAAGCTCGGCCATCAGACGTCATGCCGCGTTCTGTTCTCGTCTGTCCCCGCCGTGGAGAACCCAGCCCTCCCCCAGCCCCTCTCAATCCGTCACTGCCACCTTCCCCGCGCAAATGCGCCCCTCAGCCTGGAAGCAAGCGGTTCAGCACAGAGCCGGGAACACCTGAACTACGACAGACTTGAGCTAGAATTTCCTACCTGAGATTCTGGTGGCCCCGCAGAGGACCGCTATTCGGGAATAATTCTGTGCTGGGCAAAGACCAGGGGGTCCCCGATTTGTAAACGGGGACTCTTTCCTCAACCCCTTGAGGATGTTTGGACCCAGCAACTGCTGCTCCGGGGATGGGGAGGAGAGGATCGCTGAGGACCACTGTCAGCTGCGGAGCGTTAAACGGTCGCACGTGTCGCACACGCACATCATCACGTCCACACACGCACACGCAGTGCGCGCCCGAGGAACGCGCTCACGTCACACGGGCGCACGGCGCACCGCGCACACCCAAGGGCTTCCGAGACCTGGCTGGGCTCTTCCTACAACTGGCCAGCAGGGGGCAGCATTGCGAAGGCTGGAGGTCAAGGACTTCGCGTCAGAGGCGGCGAGGATTAATTAACCGGACAGCCTGCGTCCAGTGCGTACGTGCCAGGCCCTGAGCTGGGTGCTTCGAAGCCCGCGATGAAGAAAACGGGAACACCTCGCCTTCCTGCCAAATCTCTTTAGAGCGGGCTTCACCCAGAGCCAGCCATGTGGCCGCCTGGCTGAGGCAGGAAGGGCAGGGGAGTCGCTGCCTTGGATGCAGACGCTGGGTTTGTGATGCTGGCTGAGCACGTCATCCCCGCCCCTTTCCTGGAACACGTTGTGGCCGACAGAAGAGCATCGCCCAGTAGAACCGTAATGTGAGCCACATAGGCAAGCCGCGTTGGTGACTTTCAGAAAGGAGAAGAAGCAGGTGCCACTAACTTAGTACTGTGTTCTGTTTGACCCAATATACTCAAGTAGTATTTCCATGTGTAATATACAAATACCGAGCTATTTTGCATTTGTTTTTTGAAGCCTTCAAAGCCGGGGCGTCGCTTACGCTTTGACAGTGTACATCCCCGCGAGGACAGCACGCCACAGGGGCTCCTCCGTGTGGAGCAGGCCTGGCGGCCGTGGGAACCGCTGGGCACTCGCCCAAAGCCCCCGAGCTGGGAGGAGGGACGAGAAGCTGCTCTGTGCCCAGTCCCCACAGTACGAAGCTGGTGTCGTTCAAGACTTGTCACCAAAGGACCACATGCCAGCCAAGCGCATTTCTTTTCCTCTTTCCAGTGTGCCCCCTATACCCTCCTCTGCACACATGCACAGGTACACACACACACAAATACACACAGACACACACAGACAAACACACACAAATACACACAGACACACACAAATACACACACACACACAAACACACACAGACACACACACACAAACACACGCAGACACACACACAAACACACACGGACACACACACAGATACACACACACACACACACACACACACACACAAAATGTTTGGAACCTGCAGTCCGAGTTTCCTCAGAGGTCTCTTTTATTAAAAAATATACAACAGAGGGACAGAAGGGTGGCCACTGTGCAGAACAGGATGGAGGTTCCATTAAAAACTAAAAATAGAACTACCATATGACCCCGCAATCCCACCCCTGGTCGTATAGCCAGAAAAGATGAAAACTCTAATTTGAAAAGATACCTGCACCCCAACGCTCATAACAGCACTATTTACAGTGGCCAAGACATGGAAGCAACCTAAAAGTCCATTGAGAGAGGAATGGATAAAGAAGATGTGTCACATATATACCATGGAATACGGCTCAGCCATAAAAAAGAATGAAATAACGCCATTTGCAGCGACATGGATGGACCTAGAGATGATCACACTAAGTGAAGTGAGTCAGACAGAGAAAGACAAATATTATATAAAATCACTTATATGTGGAATCTAAAAAATAGTACAAATGAACTTATTTACAAAACAGAAACAGACTCACAGACATAGAAAAGAAACTTTTGGTTACCGAAAGGGAAGGGAGGAAGGATAAATTAAGACTATGGGATTAACAGATACTCACTACTATATGTAAAATAAACAACAAGGATTTACTGGATAGCACAGGGAACTATATTCAATATCCTGTAATAACCTGGGCAACAAACAGTAACTTGAAAAGATATCTGCACCCATGTTCATTGCAACGTTATTTACAATAGCCAAGATATGGAAACAACCTAAGGGCCCATAGATGGATGAATGGAGGAAGAGACTGTAATAAATAAATAAATATATATATATATGGAGAGAGGTTTGGAGGAAATTCGGTTTTTAATTAGGTAATTAAACTTTCCAGATGTCTCCTCTGATGTGTGCTAGCTGGCTTTGGAAGTATCTCTAAACTTCCTGAACCTCTGTTGCTTCACCTGTAAAACAGGAATAAAAGTATCTGCGTACCTGGCTCGCAGGAGTGTGGTGAACAAGGGTTTCGGCTTTGGCTGAAGAGGGTTCAGGACTGTGAAGGCTCTGAGGTCGTCGCCCGCCCTGTAAGCGAGGCTGGCCCGGTGTCACAGGTGGCGGCAGAACACAGAAGCATCCTGGGCCGGGAGGAAGGGCTGCGCAGCTGTCAGCAATGGTACTTAGCCGGGTGCCGGCGTTTTCTTGACCCGGATCCAGATCCCTAACCGCCAATAGGCACAGGGCAGAGTGAAGAGGGCCAGGTGACACCTGCCGCGGGACAGGAGCCCTGCGCTTAGGAGACGCATGTGGTCGGAGGGGCGCTCAGCCTGAGCTTGGGCCCCGAGGCACACGGTCTTCATCCCGCTGAGCCGTCAACAAACCTGCGCTTTGCCCGGGTGACAGACACTATCTCTGTCTTTCCAGACTGTTCGTTCTGTGAACATCCTTGGAAAGCTGGTCGAGAGCAAAAGCTAGAACAAGAGCCGTCAGCAGAAGGGCAGGGGGCCCGCAGAGAGCTGTCCCCCGATACAAGCGCCACGTTTGGTGTGGGTACTGGGCGTCCGTCTGGTGCTCTTGCTGCGCGGATGCTGACAGCGCCCCTGTGAGGGGCGGGGCCGAGACGACCCCACTGTGTTGCTTACGAGGATGCGGAGCTGTGGCAGGAAGAGGTGAAGCAGGTGCCCCAGGCCACCTGGCTACCCGGTGAGTCGCCGAGTCTAACCCTGAGAAATCTGGCCTCCGGGGCCCCCGGCAGGGTGATCTCTGATGTCACTCGAGCCCCATTCATCCCCACGACAACCTACAAATTACAGGGCCGGAAGCACTCAGCAGTCACTGCCCTTAGAAGCCTCGGAAGCGTCCGAGACTGAGCACCTATGAAAACAGGTGAGAGGTGTGCTGAATACCTGGGCTGCGTCCCGGCCATCGTGCTTGCAGGGGTGGCAGAGGGCTACAAGGGCGCTCGGGACACCCAGAAGCAATCCGGACCTGGAGCTGCCCGGGCGATGGGGCTGAGCCCGGCGGCGGGACGGGGTGTGTGGGGGGGGGGGGGGGGGCTGGCGGTCAGCCAGCCGCACTCATGCCTGCACGGCCGGAGCTGCTTTGTCCCCCAAGGATCCGTACCCGAGGGGCAGTTGCTATGCAGTGAAGGTGGCCAGGCTCGAGAGGTCGAGGGGTCTGGCCTGAGGTCTGTCTTCGTGCTTCAACAGGTGTCGGCAAGGGGCTCTCGCCCGGGAAGCGGGGAGCGGGGTGCCTGCAGGAGCCCCAGTTCCTGCCCCGTCTCCTCCGGGGCTCGTGCTCGGCCTGGCCTCTTCTCCAGGCCGCAGCGTGACTGCTGATGAACTTTGATTGAATAGGGCTTTGCGAAGCTCTCCGCGCGCGTTATTTTATCTGATCCTCGTGAAACCCTCTCTATGACAGCATGCTAGAGTCACACAGTAAGTGACAAGACGCCTATCCGTCCAAGGCCCCAGTGGCTCTAAGGCCCGTATATGCTTTTCACAAAAGGTTTCTGGTTATCTGCATATTTTCACAAATCAAGTCCGGGTCCAGCAGCAGAATCCCTTAAGAGCCTTTCTTTCGTGCCGGCCCATTGCAGCAAAGTGCCTCAACCCAGATCTTAGATGAGTAGGTCTGGGGGTTCTGTTGGCGGGAAAAGCTGCCAGCCCTCCCCGCAGCCCCGAGGGATCAGATGCTCTGGACCAGCTCGCTTCTCGGCACGAGCCGACGCTGCCCTCTGGTGTCTGAACACCGGTTGGACACCTCCTCTAAGGATGCTCTGGACGGCGGCCCCCGTCGTCCCTGGAACCACAGAAGAGAGCCCACACCTCTGAGCCCTGAGCAGTGGGCCACTTCCCAGCGTCTGACCACACAGACAGCCAGACGCTTCCTGCAAATCCCAAGCACGCCTGGCCGGAGCGGGGCTGCCAGCACTGTCCAGCAGGCTCTGCTCCACAGAAGGGCTTTTTTCTCTGGTGGGGATTTGGGGACACCCTTTGCCACAGTCGGTCATCCCTGAAGGCGTTTATCCCAGTGGCCAAGGGCCAGTGTTGATGTTTGGCTGGATCGGATTCCATGACCCTCAAATGTTCTGCATCTCCTAGTCTCTCCCAAGTGACCATCCCTTTAGAAACCAAGGATATTTCCAAAGACATGGATCTGAGCACTAAGAAACACAGCAGCTCCTTGTGTGAGGCCTTTGGAGAATACCCCAAAAGCACAGATGCCTCTACTGATTTTTAGCCTTTGAAGAAGGTCAGAGGAAGGCTCCGAGGTCAACTTGACCCTCAGGTATAAACGGGGCGGGTGAGAGGTGAGATATCCCAAGGCAACCAGCCCAGGTCAATCTAGCACTGATGGTTGCCAGGCAGGCATAGGGTCAAAGGGCAGAGAGCCAATCTCTTGAGCACACCCCCTCTCCGGGTGATTCTTCGTATCCCTGAAGGCCCTGACCTCAGGCATTTGCAAGTTATAAAAATTCCTGGATGCCTTGAGAGCGCAGGGTTCTCCCTGTAAATGCAAGCAGCATATGATGAACGATGGAATTTGCCCGCGTCCCAGTCAGCAGCTTTGTCACTGTCACACTGTGTTAACAAGAAACCGAGAACATTTCAAGAACGTGCACAGTAAGCATTGGGTTCTCACTCACGCTACCGTGGGTCAGCTGAGCCGACCCGATTTCAAGCTACAGGTCTTTGGATCGACTGGGGTAAGAATGCCATTCATGTTTCCAGAATGAGGGGCTGCTGGGGTGTGTTTTCATGGCAATGGGCGTCATCCAAACATCACACCCTGTGGACCCCAATGCGTCTTTGAACTAATTGGTGGGTGGAACACACAGAGCTGTGGGGAGGCCCATGCTGGGCTGGCTCCCCAGTCAATGATGTACTGAGACCCCCCAGCTTCAAACTGGAGGATTTATGTGCAGCCGCAGAAAAATGGCCAAATGCCACTTTTCATAAATATCACTCAAGAACAGACAAAACTGTGTAACCAGCTCGCAGAGGCTGAGGAGCGGCCCAGTTTCCTAGGACTGGGAGTCTCCGCCCAGGCAGGCGCTCGCTGTTGTCACTGTGGGGTTGCCTGTGGAGATGGCCGCTCCGTGGGAATCGTGGTTCTGATCTCAGAGCTCACTCGAAGCAGGTGGCCCAGCGGAGATTCTTCGATAAGCCATGAGCAAGACATATTGAAGAAACCTGCCCCAGACAACCACCTGTTATTTTCATAAGAAGATGTTTTCTCTCTATTGCATGTGATGGCAGGATCTAGGCAATGATTCTGTGACTTGAAACGTCTCTGGATAAAGAAAAAAATGAACCCCTTCCCAGACACCATCCATCGGACGTACCCAAACTTAATAAAGATGATCTATTGTAAATGAAATAAATTCTGCAAACTTTAGCTTATTATCCTTCATAGTACAATCTTATGTATGTGGATTGTATCTGAACCAGATATGATATGGGCATGATTATAACTTTGACAGGGGACCTGAGAGTAACAGACACTTATACTAAAGAGAGTCATTTTAAAATATTGGTATAACCTGTGTGGCACAATATTGGTGTGACTCAAACACAGAGTTCTGTCCAAGTTCATCCCTGTAGGGCTTCCCAAAGCAAAGCAACTCTCCTGACAGCTTGTATACAAAAAAGGCAGACCCTATGGTAAAATTACAAAACTCTCAAAATGAATCCTCCCAGGACCCATCTTACATTTCTTATTCTTTCTCCAATAGCCATCATACATTCCCCTTTTGCTTTCACTTGTAACAGAACCCTGATTATATTCAGATTCATAATGGTGTCCAACTTAAAGGATTACATTTCCCAGCCTCCCTTGCAGCTAGTTTGACCATGTGACTAAGTTCCAGCAAATGGAATAAAAGTAGAAGAGTGTAGGACGTCCTGGAAGTCTCTTTAAAGGAGGCTAACCTACCTGGGAGGAGAAGTCTTCCTCCTGTCAGCTACCTGGAAAGTGTCTGAGATGGCTGGCACTCTGGCAGCTGTCTTGGACCATGAGTTTACCTTGAGGATGGAAGCCACCACGTGAGGATGCTGGAACAGAAAGACGTAGGGAGCCTGGCTCCCCATTTGCCATGGAGCCGAGACGCTAGCCCTGGGCTGCCTGCCTCTGAACTCCGTGGAAGTGTGCGAGACATAAGCTTTTATCTCATTTAAGCTACGTTGTTTCCAATTTTCTGACATAAGCAGCTGAGCCTGATTAACAGATGCATTTAGTGTGGTAAGATGTTACCTTTGAATTTCCTGACTCACTGGAGGATCATTCTCTCGTCCTCCTGGGATGAAGCAAGCTAAGATGAACAGCATGCACTTTGGGGTAAAGAAGTAGGTTTAACCCCCTCCCCTGCTGCGAGCTGCATCTGTAAGCAATTATTTGTCTTCTCTGTACCTGTTTGTCTTTTGTAAAGCATTGTACGTTAAATTAATGCTATAACCTACCTGGCACACAGTAGGGACCCAGTGATGTTGGTTTCCTTGTTTTCTTCCATCCCATGTTGAGAATTTAATTTTAAAACTCAGAAGAAACTCCAGGTAAATGCACTTGGGTTTGTTTCTACACGAGCTGACCCTGCTGTGATAGCCTTTGAAACTCCAGTGGGGTGAGGCGAGGTAAAAACAACCACAGTTAATGCAGCAGGAAGCACAGGACAGAAGGAGGAACCACGAGAAGGAACAGCAAATAGAGCCTCTGCGTGATCTGGTACAAACCTCCTCTACGTCAAAGAAGAGCTGGGCTCTCCCACTGAATCCAGACGAAACACCTACTGGGCCCGGGAGGAATAACGCTCAGTTTTCCACGGAGCTGTTGTCCCCCAAATGCCGAGCGATGGGGTGACCGACAGCATTTCCAGCCTGTGAAATACAAGCTGAGCATCTGGGGGGAGGTTTATGCTCGGGGCAAAAGCGGAAAGGCCGACTTAGCTGGTGAGACACAACTTCTCCCAACCTGCGTGCATTGAAATCGTGAGAAAAGGCTACTCAGACACTGCAGATTAACGCCTTGGACTGACTGCCAGGCTCATAAACATCCCGGTGCCCTGCTCTAACCTAAGAAAAATGTTTGGGAGAATTCAATGTTGTCAGTCTCTTGGCTGGCCCGTAACTATGGCAGCGGAGAGAGAAGCATGATAAGTTATTGGAAGAGGGAAGTGGACCACCCCGGTGAAGGGTAAGTCGTGGCCGGGCTCCCTACCCCAGCAGTGACCCGGTCCTCTGTCGTGCACAGCCGTAATTTTCAAATTATTTTACTCCTGGACTGTTCTGACAGGGCAAAAGACCCTATGGACTGCCAATTTTGCCAAAAAGTAGTTATATCATGTTAGAGTTGGAAGGAACCAGCTAATTTAGTTCAGTCCCTTCTCTCCACTTGTGAAGTGTTTCCAAGTGGGTAGAGGAGGTGGCCTCAGTCACAGAGAGTTTATGCGGAGCCTGGCCCAGGACTGGGCCCCCGATTCCTGGCTTGCGTGTTTCCTCCCATAGCATTAATTTGGTCAAGGGACTCCTTTTTCAGTTATGTTCTAATGTGTGCCTTGAACTACCAGCTGGCTGGGAGTAGCTCTTATTTTAAAACCCGCATCTTAACATGATCTGAAGTTTCAGGCTACCGAGAGGGCACTGGAGCTCCTGAGCTTTGAGGCCCACACACGTGGAGCCAGGAAAGAATGAGGACAACGGTCTGCAAAGCTAATGGGAAAGAGGAAAAAAGAACCACATTTTCTTACAACTCAGAAACAGCAGCTTAGCAGTTTGCTGGGCTGCTGGAAACACACCGAGAGCCCGGTGGGGTAGCGAATTTGCATCTACCTCCAGACCCGCGCTACTGAAAACAAGGCAGTGAATCCCTGCAGGACCCAGGCCTGGATTTGAAAACCTTCTGCCGGCTTCCCACGGGTTGCAGGTCTTCGTGCGTTTCTGTGCACCGAACACCCATCACGGGTCAGGCAGGGGCTTTTTCATACACTTGATTATTATGTTCAAGGGGTAACAGAGGCAGACGGGGAAACAGAAGTCAGGGAAGGGGCGTGTGCAAGGCCACACGGTTAGTGGTAGAGTCGAAATACAAACTCAGTCCCCAGGTCGACTCCAGGCCTCTCCCCACCTTGCGGAAGATGCAGAGGCGCTGGAACACCCAGGAGGCGCTCGGTGGGGACCAGAGGTGCCCCAACTCCCTGGGCCCCATGTTCCTGCATCTCCGGCCCCATCTGAGCTGCCCCCCCTGCAGCCTGCTACCCTCCAGGGGCCAGCCTTTAAGGCTTAAGGGGCAGCTCTCACCCACAAGGCCAAAGACAACAGACGTAGGTATTTTCAAGCGAAGTCTTTATTTGGAATACGTGTCACCTAGCGGGTCAACCATCCCGAAATAGCCAGTATTTACATCGTGCGGAGAAACACAGGAACAGCCCCTTGAAGGCAGTCAGCTGAGCTCTGCTGGGGCCACTCGTCTCCCCCGCTTCACCTCTCCCCAGTCAGGGTCTCGGGGGCAGCCTGATGGGGGCCACGACCGCGGCTGGGAATCGGCCGTGACCTGCTGCGTCTTCTCCTGGGACCCTCTCTCCCCGCCTTACTGTGTTAATACGTTATACCGGTGCCCAAAGAAATGATGGGATTACGGGGCGCCGCCTTCACCAAATCCCCTGCGTTTGTCTGTCCCGCTTTGTGACTTGAGGGCTTCGGCGTAGCTTCGCGCAGGCCGGGCGCCGGGCTGACTTGCATCGCGCGCAGGCGACGCTTCTCCCCGGGCTGCTCTGGCTTCCCTGCCGAACGCACCTGGACTTGGACTGGCCTTCTGTCTCCCTCGGTCCCCCCGACACTGGCCCTGCTGTGCGTGGGGTGAGGGGCCGGAGACGGGGTGTGGGCCGCCCAGCGGCCTGGCTGCCCCCTGGAGTGGGCTCATCTCGAGCGGAGGGCTCCCTTCACCCCCCAGTCAAGGCCCTGGGACGAATCGCTCGACGACCTGGACTTGCCGGAGGTTCAAGTCCAGTCGCTGAGCAGAGGCCACAGAACAAGGACCTCCCTGCCCTGTGCAGTGAACACCGCCGTGATGGGGCCCTCAACAGCCACGGGCGGGGCTCTGCAGGCGCTCGGCCCCTTCCCTCGCCGCCCGCGGACCCGCGGCTCTCCCGGGGAGCTGTGAGCTGGGCCCCGTCCACCTTTTCCAGAGGCTGAATTAGAGTCTTCACCACTCCCCACACCCTTTTTTTCTTTTTAAAACAAAACAGGCAGGCTGGGGGACCATTCTATCTTTCGTGTTATTTTATCATCTCCCCCGTCTTGGCTTGGCGGGTCCCCAAGTGGACCAACCCACGTTCCTGGCAAAGGACCTCCCACCAGGCAGACTCTTAAAGGTCACTTGGAATCTGTCTCTTAAATCCCGTCCTGAGAAGCAACTCTCCTCCCACACACAGATGTACAGAATCTGCAGTTCAAAACAAAATAAGAAGAAAATGCAAAAATCCCCCAGGCCTGCAATAGCTTCAGCTTAAGAAACACACTCCCACCCTTCACTCCATCCCTGGGGCACCGTCTCCTGCGCGCACACGGACCTGGGGGAACAAAGTCCCAGCAGTAAAGTCACTGCGTACAAGTCTCTAAGCCCAGATCTCCAGAGAGGGATTCTGCTGTGCTGGTCAGTTACTAGGAGATGCTGACCTGACACTGAATTGTGTATAATTTAGTCATTTTAAACAAAAGAATAGCCAAACCACACAAACAAGATCTTGGAGGGTCACGGATGAGATGGTGGGTTGATCTTATCTTCCATCAGCCCTTTCTGCTCAGAGCTGGGAAGGAGTCGTGTCAACAGAGGATCAGGTTCATCACTTTTCCCCAGAAGGCCTAAACCAAGGTGCTATCAGAGCAGGTCATTTCACTGCTGGAAAAAGCGGTCGGTGTCTAGTTTCAGAGTCATTTGAGTTCAAACACTCGGACTTCCATTAACGACAGACAGCCCTTCACCAACAGTCACGTGGAAAAAGAAAGATCTACTGAGAATTTCCACATGAATCAAACCTCAACCTACAACTCTCAGAAGGAAGCCAGGATCTCAGAGAGCACACACATTTTTAAGGGAGTTTTAAAAAAGGAACCCAAAGAGTTCACGTACAACGTGGAAAAGGATTCTGAAGATGCCATCAGGGGCTGTGCATCCTTAGGTGTTTCCTGTGGTCTGCAGGAACGGAAGGTTCAAAACAATACTAAAGATATTTGGTTTTCAATCATTCAGAAATTTTCTTCAAAGAAAGGTAATTACAGCTCTATTAACATAGTCCCCTTCTTTTGCAAATCGAGAAATACAAATACATTTCAAATGTGATTCCTCATATAATTCTTTTAGTCCAAATAGCCAAAATGAGAACTTTTAATTTTATAAGCCACCAATTATTAAACACTAATAGTAAGTCATCTGAATGAGAAAAAGAATGACAAACACAAAATATGAAAACTTCTTTTCCAGCCACAGATGATAACGGAGGGTTGTGTGTGTATAAGAAACAGAAATAATAAAAGCATAATCAGCTGAACTCCAAAAGCCCCGGAAAAGCTCTTTTTGATTAGAGACTGTATTATTTACCTCAGAATACGCAAGTTTAAAAGCCACATTTTCAAAGTCACCATCCCCACACCTCCCCACCCCCGGAAGACTTATGTACAGGCTGGAATCCAGAAATTAAGGTTAGAAGTATAAATATTGATAATTTCCGCCACATTTTCAGAACGCTTTTAGAGTGCTGTGATACAACAATTTAGAAGAAAGGAAGAGGGTCGCCGTTTGGTTGGTTTGTGATATACGTAAGGTTCGGTAATTTCTTCCCTTTAGGGTCCTTCTCTTTCTCTCGAGGAATAAGCTGTAATTGGATTCTTTGGGTTAAAAGAAGTGTTAGATGGGACCAATAAAATGTAAGGGGAAGTCGGAACCGTTAAGATGTACGTACATGGATGATACACGTACGTGTCTATATGCATACGTATATACACACATGCCCTCCTTCATCTGCACTTAACAGGAATGCACGCCCACGAGGACCCCCAGGAGCCGCTCTCACTGAGTGCTACCAGATGACGCCCGTGGTTCACCAACTACAGCACAGTAAAGCGGCCTCTTCCCCACGACATCTTTCCTGGGAAAAACAGTTCCAGCCATTCCTGGCAGAGGCCTGGCCCATCGTCCCCGTGTGTTGTGAGAAGCAGAGAATCCTCTAATTTCACAGGAACCAAAATCTGGAAAGGAGTAACTAGGAGTAACAGGTAAGAACCAAGGCTGCGGGGAAATGTGTTTGAAAAGACTTTTCAGAACTGCTTGGATTCTGTGTTGTTTATTACCATCCAAATACATGAAGTTCTGATGAAATAAAATCATAAGGTACAGATAAAAACAGGCCATGAAAGCCCAGAGTTGTTTTAGGGCCAAACTGCAGACCACCCAATAGTTCACATTTTAGGAATTTGAAATGCCTAAAAATAGATAAGGTGGTTTCTGAAAAAGAGAGAGACAGAGAGAAGGAAAGAAGAAAGAAAAAGAAAAAAAAAAAGGAGAGGAAAAGGAGGGAGGGAGGAGACAAGAAACCATTCAGGAAACGTTAGCTCCCAAGAACGCCCGACTTAGAAAGAAGGGACAAACGCATAAAAAATGCATAAACTTTGCGCAGGTTAATGCAATAGTAAACAGGAGAATACATAGGCCTCGTAATACTTTTGTAATGGGATACATACGACGTCTCCAGCACTTTTGAAAACTATGCAGACACTGATTAAGGATGATTCTCGGTAAAAATACATATTTCTTTAAAGGGGCGGGGTGGGAGGAGGGGAGGGGTGGTCTCAGGGCGGATCCCCACGGACGTACAAAGCTGAAACTATGTTTTTTGGTAATTCTAGTGGCTGTGGCAGCAAAAATTTGTCTTAAGGATGTCGGCTGGTTTTAAGAGGGTTATTTTCAAATATAACCGTACAGCTCTCTTTGTAAAAAAATCTTTGTGAAAAGTTAATTTTATTAACCCTGAAAAATGCCTATATTGACATCTCTTTCTAAGATAAACTAAAAGTAGCAGAGTTGTGAACGGGTAAGGGCTATATGCTTTAAAGCAAATGTGAACCCTCTTTGGGTTCCTCTCACACAAAGGGATACAGAGTCTTAAATACAATAAACTTCCTTAAAAATCTGCCACCTAACAATTGTTTACATCATAGAAAAATAGCGTTTTTGTAAAAAGAAATATAGTTACTTTGTTAAAATGGTCTATTTTAAACCAGCAATTATTTTTCATATAAAGAATTTCTAAACATCCATACAGGAAATAAAAATAGATAATACTGAGTGCAAAGCAGACAACATCATGTTTGCAAACGATCAAAGCATCTCATTGCCAGATAAATAACACTCTCAGTTCATTATGGTACAAGTCTGAATCTCTCGGGGACTTAAAAGCTACGCGGCTTTATTCTCTGATGGCAAGTTACTTATACGTAAAGTGACTTCAGCAGAAGGCCAGACTGATGAGAAATGGATCATACATATGCGTTCACATTTCCCCAGAACTCAAAGTGCTGACACACTAGCAGTGGCCTGCATCCCAGACTCTGTGACACGAGCGGGGACCGCAGGCCACGGGGAAGCGAAGGGGGACTTACGACATTCACGGTCCTTTTAAAAAATCATTCATTATATCATCCACATTTGAGTTTTCACATACAGCCAGATTAACACCAAATTCTTTACCAGCTTGGCTAAACCCATCATTAAGGAGGGTCTTTGTGACTCTTTTCTAAATACAGGTATTAACTCTTCGTGCCATAAAAACAGATGGTTTCAACCGACTACTGCTTTACTTCCACAGAGTGACTCTCTAGGGCTGATGAGTTTCCTGGCGGCCGTGGGGACAGGATGTCACAGCGAGGGTCCCAGCTTCCTCCCAGGCGGCGGGGCTGAGGCCACCTCGGAGATCGCTCTGTTAGCAGAGGACAGCCCCGCACTCCACTGGCGCGTCATCACACCCTCTCCACCCTGCTAGGGTCGTACGAATCTGCAAAAAAGAAAATGAAAGACAAGTAGCGGTATGTTCAGCTGGTCTGTTGTCTGTTTAAGCCTCAGACCAGAAATAAATATGTTTAGGGAACCAAGTCCACACGTGCAGAAACGTTCATTTTCAGACATCTCACCCATCTTATTGGTATTTTTTACTACGGAGTGAAAAGCTATCTAAACAGTCTAAAGGCTGTTTTAAAGGGACGTGTATGACCACTGCCTAATCACAGATGGAAAAATGGGAGTTGCTTAGTATTTTGATGGTCCCTTCCTGTTGTTCACAGTGGAACATAATTAACTTTAAATGCAACTCTTGTAAAGCAGCAGTGACGCTCTTAGCTGACGGTAAAGAGGATATTGTGTGCGCGTAAATTACAACTCTAAGGAAACCTTGCTGCAGAATGTGCGTCCTTGAGATCAGTGATGTCCCAGAAGGGCCTGAGGACCCCGGGACCCTGAGAGCTGCGCTGGCAATGACAGGGCTCCTGTCCCCGACCCGACAGCCGGCAGCAGGCCCTGGGAGTCTGGGCTGCCACGCTGATCCGTTCTACAGGCACACACACTGGGCCCAGGTGGCCTGGGTTTCCGAAACGGGACACCACACGAAAGAACAACAGTCCTAGACCGTCATTAGGGCTGTGGCTAGGCCCTCGGGGGCCACAGATCTCTGGGGCCCAGGCAAACCTGACGCTTACGCGTGTGGCTCCCATGGTCAGAATTTCCTGCCACGGCAGCTCAAACGGTTCTTAAGTTCTCAAGAGAAAACACGTAGGAAACCTGGAAGCGGGGTACAAGTCAGCAGTTACTACAGCTGTTGCAGAGCCAGCTCTTCCCAAAGCCTCTGGACCACGTGCATCCTGGAGGCCGCGTGGAGGCCCGCCCCCCTGGCAGCAAAATGTTTGGCCGCCTCCTCCGGACACCTTCTCGATGCCCCATGAGGTGTTTACGACAAGACACCGCAACCGCGACGACTAAGGCAGCGTCTGTCGCGCTCGAGCCGCACGCCACAAGCCAGACGGGACAGGCTCTTCTCGTGGCAAGGAGTCTGCTCCTCTGTAAACATCTGCCGCACCGAGTGCCCCTCTGGCTGGAAGCCGAGTTCCCGCGAGCCAGCCGCCTTCCGAGGGTCCACACTTCACACCCACCGTGGCAGCATGGGTAGCAGCTGAGCCTACATCTCTGTGCTCAATCGGCCTCATCTTAGGTGGATTCGGAGGGACGCCCTGTGAGCAAAGACGCCCTTTTCGCCGCTGAGAATGAGGCGGGCGGGCTCACTGCCGACAGCAGAGAGGCCTGGAGAGGCTGTGTGTCTATTAAGCCTCCAGTGACAGAGACCCCGGGCCCGGAGCAGCCCACCCGAGGGCAGGTGCACGGAGATGCCTCCACGGAACGAGCCTGCTCTCTGACCTCCACTGCGGAAGCTGAGGGCCCAGAGACAGGGGGCCACGGAGAGAATTCTATAGAATAAGGGGCTCCCTCTTCAGATCATGGGGGGGTCGAGGTCCAGTAAAAATATAACGTGAGCCACAGCGTGTTATTTTAAAGTTTCCAGTAGCCGTGTTAAAGCAAACAAAAGGAAATAGGTGAAATTAATTGCCATGATGTATTTTATTTCACCAGATAAATCCGAAAGGTTATCATTTCAATAGGTGATCAAGATTAAATTATTGAGAAGTTCTAGATTTTGGGGGTGAATGTCTGTGAACTCTGGCGTGTGTTTTACACTTGCAGCGCACCTCAATGTGGACAGGCCACACTGCAAGTGCCCAGGAGCCGTGTGTGACCAGGGGCTACCACACCGGCCGGCAGAGGTCCAGAGAACAGACAAGTCATCACCCTCGGTATCTGGAATCCTGGTTCCCATGGGCACCATTTCAGGTGAAGACAAATCACTAAGGCCCACCCTCGTGGGTATTTCGAGCATGAACACCCTCAAAAGCTACTGCCCTTGAGGACGTGCTGACGCCCAGCCTTCTAACGGCATTATCTGGCATCATTAAACTGCCCCAGGTTCCCCGCCGCGGGCCCAAGCAGACAGGCTCCCCCCACTCTTCTCCTGAACGTCTATTAGGAGAGCAGCCAGCAGAGGCTGACGGGACCAGCAGGTTCGGACGCTGATGTGCCAGGATTACACGTCTCACCTGGAACAGAATCCGTTCGGCAGAGATGGAGTCTAGGACCTGAATTAGTTTTGAGCTGCTGACTTCTTAGCTAGAGCGCAAAAAACCACTAAAAAACGTTCACTGAAATGACCATCTTTAAGCTGAAGCCAAGTCTTTGATACAATGGGTGCACAACACAGATAATAAGGTTCTAGAAGGGTGTGTGTGTGTGCGTGTGCGTGTGGTTACAGATGTACACGGTATTATCTTGTTGGAAAATTCCAGAACAAAATCTGAACTTAAGTGGCCTGTGAGTTCAGGGGCAGTGAAGGGGGTCCGGCACGCTGGGGTGACAGAGGCAGGGGTTGGGCGGGGATGGAGATGATGACTCTCGTGCCTAAAATGATAAAATTCATCAAAAGGAAAGAGTCCAAAAGCTTGTGAGCAACAAGCTTTACTATGTCAATCAAAGACCTCTCAGAAGGACTGGCTTTGGATCCCGAGGCCAGGTGACCATCACCTGGAAGGCTGACGGGGTCACCTGAGCCACTGCACGTGTGTGAAATCGTGCCTGTGGGTCGTGCCATGCGGTCACTTCAGGAAGCTCGAGGTAGCTATGACCACGAGGAGCGCTCTGCCTTCCGATTTCTGGTCATCTTACTGTGTATCAATAACAAATGCACCAGACGGAGAGACAAGAAAGTAATCAAAATCTCGAACTGTCGGAAACTATGGTTAGAAAATATAATAATAAAGTCATGGGGGTGGGGTGGAGTTTGAATGGCTGGCTACAATGAAAAGCAACATTACCTAGGTGATTTCAGACACCCATCTGGCCCCATTCACGTGTCAAAAGGTCAGGCTACAAACTGAGGGGGTACTGAATTGAACTAGAAATTTTTTGTTACAACATATTCGTGGCCACGGACAGAGGCATAGCGATCTCTACAAACCGGTGTTTTCCTTATAACAGGATGTGTCTTACTTCAAAATCCTTGTAATTCTCAGGAGCACTGACAAAATCATCGTGATTTGATAGATAAAGAAACGCCCTTTAGAAGCCTGTGATGATATCCTTGTAACCAGCACTTAAAAGCCAAGGGGCCTATTTTTGGTGGGGGCGGAGGGTCTCATGCCACAGCCTGGCAAATCCCAATGGCTCACAAAATGGGCCACGGAGTACTTTCCACCGTGATGGCAAAGGCTCCGCATTCCAGGTATTCTCTTCCGCAGCAAAGACCAACTTTGTCAACTCAGATGACCCAAGAGGGCCCTGACAAACGAGTTCTTTCGATCATGGATGCTGAGTGAGGGTGGGAGCAGTGTTGGCTCGTAAGAACCACTCTGCATTTGTGGGAAAACCGAAAAAGTGCCAAGGAGATTTTTTTGTTTAACCAAAATTTCGGGACTCTTCCAGCTGAAACCAGTGATCTTCTCCGTCTCCTTTTAAACCCTTGGATTTCAAAACAGGAAGCAGAGCAGCGAGGGTTAGGGGTCACCAGGTCGGCGCAGCTAGTCAGATGGGAGGGCCTGGCTGACGAGGCTGGGCTGGGGTCGGGGTCCGGGGACAGCGCCGGAACACTGAGAAAGGGGCGCACTTCACCCTTCCAGCAGAAGGGTCCCTTCTAGTCGGTAGTTTATGATGTGGACTTTGAGTTTCCTCTAATCACGGCTAGGGTATATAATCGATAATCCGCGGCGCCTGGAACAGAGATGCCAAGGGCTCTGTCGCCTGTTCCTGTCAGAGCCGAGAGGGAACGGGTGTTTGGGGGCACCGCTGTCACTGTCATGGGGACCTGCCTTGTAGTTCTACATGCTGAAGAAGGCTCAGGAGACACGTGAAGGTGAGAGGATGCAGGGCTCATGGGCCTGCAGGATGCTGCGGCCAGAGCCAGCTCCCCT
This sequence comes from Delphinus delphis, assembly GCF_949987515.2. Lineage (NCBI taxonomy): Eukaryota > Metazoa > Chordata > Mammalia > Artiodactyla > Delphinidae > Delphinus > Delphinus delphis. The sequence goes on from NC_082684.1 coordinate 176,290,610, forward strand.
GGGTCTTAGCCATCAGAGCGCAGGGGCTGGAAGAAAGAGGGCTGGCGGGTGAACTTCCAGGGGTAGGTGGGTACTGAGAAAAGCAAACTGCTAATTCTGTCCAGACCTCTCAAGTCTTAGGAATGGTGTGGTGGTGAAGACAGATAAAAATGGGGACAAAGGATTCTGCAAGAATCACGGGGCGGGGAGTTTATCGAATCGACTGGTACGTCTTTTCCCATTAGGTTAATAGAGCAACGAGGGTTATCTGGGTGAATGGCTATCATCTGGGAAGAGAATACAGAGTCCATGGTCTCCTACGAGACTGATCAAGGTTCCTACACTAAAGCTGGAACACTTTACTGATGTACCTCTTCACAGTTGGGGGCCCCCAAGGTTGTTTATGTCTGGAATTCTACCTAGTTGCTTACATAGATAATTTCTATCAAGACTGGATCATTTAAAATACACTATAAGATCTTGCTTTTTAAGGAAAGCTTCTGGATGATTCTTGGTAAAATGAAGACTCTTTTGGCCCATAATTCACAGGGTCAGTTGCACCTTTTCTGCACCTGCAGGTTTCAGCATCCACCAACCTTGTGTTCCGATGCTCTCGGGACGTCGACTGAACACAACGCGCCCGCCCGCCTGCCCCGATCCTCACCTGGGCACCAGAAGTCCTGAGCGCCGTTCTCCTCCCTTTGTGCTGTCGGATGCCCGTCTTCTTCCAGCGCGGGGGCACCCTTGGGGTCAGAGAGCTTGTGCCTGGCGCTCAGAGCCCCGGGGCCCCTCTCGGCCTTCAGGTCCTCGGCCTCCTCCGCAGAGTCCGCGCCCCGCGAGGTCAGGAGCCTCAACCGAGACACAGAGCTCACCTCCTTCATCCTCATCAGGCGGTCGGGGTCTGCCCTCCGCGGGGGGGACGCCAGTTTCTCCTGTAAACTTTCAATCACTTTGGACGTGCTTCGGAGCCTCTTTTCGGAGGCTGTCAAATTTGGGGTCCTTTCTATAAAATGGAACAAGGTGGACCTGAAGGGTGGCTTTGTCCCCACGTCCTTGGGATGGAAGGGCCGGCACTCCTGGGGGCTGGGGGGAGGCTCGGGGGCCTTGCTGGGGACGGCCCCGTCCACGCCGGCGGGCTCGGAGGCCTGGGGAGCCTGCCGGGCGCTGCCCACTTCTCCCACAAACAGAGGGCTTTCGGTCCAGCCACACCTCCTCCTGCTGTAGAAGGCGTCGGCGGACGCGGCGGGGTCACACCGCCGGGCTGGGCCGGCCACTGCGTCCCGCCTGCGGGCCTCAAGCCCGCGGGTGCCTCCCTCAGGCTCGGGGTCTTGACTCCGCCCCGTCCTCCGGGCGCCTGGCAGCAGGGACTCCACGGCCACCTCAATGCCCAGGATCCTGGCGGCCCTGGCTTGCAGGGACTCGTTTGGGGGGATTTCTACTGCACTGACTTCCCCCGGAGACCCCGCTAACTGGCCGGCGCTCTGCTCCTGCCCCGGCGTTAGCCCCACAGACCTCAAGTCTGGCGCCGACAGGCCTCGGGGTTTGCCAGCCACGGACAAGGGGGCCCCCGTGGTCCCCCGCCCCCCACCGCCCGCCTTGGGCGCGCTGGCTGCGCTCAGCTCCGCAGCACTGAGCTCCCGACTCGGCGGGGGCGCCCTCGGTTCCGCTGCATCGGGCGGGGGCCCTGCTGCGGCATCGCTCGGCCCGGAAGACGCGGCTCGTCTCACAGGCCTCGGGCTGACGGCCGGCTCGGGCGCCCCGGCCTCGACCTCCCGGTCCCGCCCCTCCGCCATCCGGCTCCCGGGGGGCGACGGCCCTGCGGCGCGCCCGCTGCCGTCTGCCTGCCGGGGCCCGGGGGCCCAAGGCCTCGCCTCCTCGGCCCAGCTCTCGGGCTTGCTCTTGACGCTCCCCGGCCTGGGCCCCGGGTCCTCGGGTGCCCGGCCCTCCGGGAGGCCTGGGCGCGTGGACACGGGCTGGCTGCGGCCTCCCCAGGGCGGCTCTGTCTCACTGTCCTCGCGGCCGCTGCCGCCGTCCCGGCCCCCTTCCTCCTCCTGAAGCTCCTTGTTGAAACTTTCCAACTGGCTGATCAGGTCCCAGGGGCGGCGGCTGACGGGCTTCAGGAGGAACTGCCCAAACGGCTGTCTGCTGTTGCAGGGGCCTGTGGTCGCCCCCTTGACAACCTCGGCCCTGGGCACCGGGCTGCCTCCGCGGACACGGCCGTCCACGCGTGGCTCACCCGGGCCGGCCCTTGGTGCGGGGTCCTGGCTCCTGGGCGAGGAAGACCCTGAGATGGTGCCGCCGCCGCACGGGCTCAGGGGCCCCCCTTGGCCTTTCGGGGAAGGAGCCCCGGGCCTCTGGTTCTGGTCACTGGACGCCAACGCCACGTGCATCTGAACCTCGAAGGCGTCCAAACATCTTGGAGGCAGCGCGGTGTCGGGGGACCCTCCCCACATCTCCCCAGGGAGGGGCCGCGGGCTTTGGGATTCCTGGGTGAAGCTGGTCTGCGTTTGCTGGTCTCTGTACTGCTGCCCGGGCCACGAGCCAGGACACGCGAGCGCTCGGTGTTTCACAGGGTGTGGGAACCTGGGGTCGTCTGTTGGCTGGTCTCCTCCGGGGCTCCCCGGGTCTGATTTCTGGAGCTCCGTCCTCCCGGTCATGCCGCCCATGAGCGCCTGCAGCTCCAGGTCGGTGGAGGACAAACTCAGCAGACTCTGCTCTCGCAGAGCCGCGCTCTTCTCGGGCCCAGGCCTTTCATCCACGTTCTGTTTTAAGTCATTGTTGTTCGTATCTGTAGCTGGCAGATGTGATTCTGACTTAACTGGGATGGAAACCAAACAAAATATCGTCTCGCTCATTTTTTTCTTTGAACTTTTCTTGGTCTGCAGCCCAGCTTCGAACTTTCTGAGCTGGGTTTGTATCTCACAGGTACTCTCGCCCTGGGGGCTCGGGGAGGAGACGAGGCTTTCTGCGTGCACGTCCGGCCGCTGACTCCGAGTGAAGACGCAGGCGTCTCTGTGCTCAGCAAAGCCACCATCTTCTCCACCCCCGGGGAGCCGGTCCCACAGCCAGCTCTCGCTCCCCGAGGGGCCCCGAACGACAGCCCCCCGCTGCAGGCTTCCAGGCGCCGGCTCCGTGGCAGGGACAAGGCCGTCCAGCTTCACGTCTTCCCAGAACCCGTGGGGTCGGGCGAGTCTAATGTGCCGTATCCGTGGGTCGTCGAAGGGGATGTACAGGACGGAGCCGTCACAAGCCGTGGCGGGGCGGGGCTGCGGGAGGACCCCGACAGGAGAGCACGGGCTGGGCCCCAGCTCCTCCTCGGCTCCCCGGGGTCCCGAAGGGGGCTGGCCGCCGGCAGCAGCCTTCTCCACCGGCTGCCGCTGCGTGTGGCGGCCTCCGCCCTCGGGCCTCCGCCCTCGGGCCTCCCCCGGGCAGGCGGGTGCGGCGGCCTGCAGCGGCGACCGGTAGGAGGGCGGAGGCACGTACACCGGGGGCTCCAGGCCGGGGTCAGGCGCGCACGGCTCCTGCCTGGCGGCGTCGTTCGCCTTGGCCGAGGGGGCGGCAGCCGAGTCCGGCTGCCGGCTGTCCGCGTAGCTGCCGTTTTCCCCGCCGGCCCTGCAGTGTTGGTGGGAGCCGTAAGATGGAGGCTTGAGGGGTCTCCCAAACCGAGGCCGGGGTAAGGGGGCCGAGGAGCCGCCCTTCTCGGGGTTCCTGGTGGCTTCCGAATCGCGAGCACCGAATGAAGGCTGAAATGCCACTTGAGGGACACCTGGAAAGTGCCCGTCGCTCAGAGGGATGGGAATCTCCACGCAGCTCAGGCTCTCGGGGGAAAGAACCCTCGGCAGCGAATGGGATTTCTCGGAGGTCAAGCCGTGGCCTCCGAGCACACACGGGTACAGGTCTTGGAACAGCTTCTCCCCGACGCCAGCCGGCATCTGCCCCCCTGGGTTCCGTGGCTGGGCCTGGCCTCCGACGCGGACGCTCTGCCATCTGGCGGGACCCGCCAGTCCCAGCCCTTCCTCGCAAAGTGCCTTCCTCATCACGTCCTCGCTCCTTCCGCCAGCCTCCCGGGGCCCCTGGGTGGCTTGCGCGGGCGGGCTGGGGGCCCGGGCCGGCTCCTCGCGGGCTTCTTGCTCCCTCCTCCGGTAGGTATGGCTGCGGCTGGCCGGGGGCTGCTGGCGGAGCCTGCGAGACAGAGAGGCACGCGGTTACGCCAGGGAGGATGTGCACGGGCAGCCTGCCTGGGCCGTGACTGCTGAAAACCACACCCTGGGCCTTCCCCGGCGGCGCAGGGGTGAGGAGTCCGCCTGCCAGTGCGGGGGACGCGTGTGTGAGTCCTGGTCCGGGAAGATCCCACATGCCGCGGAGCAACTAAGCTTGTGCGCCACAACTACTGAGGCTGTGCTCTAGAGCCCATGAGCCACAACTGCTGAGCCCATGCCACAACTACTGAGCGTGTGTTCTAGAGCCCAAGAGCCACAACTGCTGAGCCCACGTGCCACAACTACTGAGCCCATGTACCACAACTACTGAGCCTGTGCCCTAGAGCCCACACGCCACAACTACTGAGCCCGCGTGCTACAACTACTGAGCCTGTGCCCCACAACTACTGAGCCTGTGCTCTAGAGCTCATGCGCCACAACTACTGAGCCCGTGTGCTACAACAACTGAGCCAGTGCACCACAACTACTGAGCCTGTGCTCTAGAGCCCGTGAGCCACAACTACTGAGCCCGTGCACCACAACTACTGAGCCTGTGCTCTAGAGCCCAAGAGCCACAAATACTGAGCCCGCGTGCCACAACTACTGAGTCCATGCACCACAACTACTGAGCCCACGTGCTACAACTACTGAGCCCGTGCACCACAACTACTGAGCCTGTGCCCTAGAGCCCACATGCCACAACTACTGAGCCCGTGTGCTACAACTACTGAGCCGGTGCACCACAACTACTGAGCCTGTGCTCTAGAGCCCATGCACCACAACTACTGAGCCCACGTGCTACAACTACTGAGCCCGTGCACCACAACTACTGAGCCTGTGCCCTACAGCCCACATGCCACAACTACTGAGCCTGCATGCTACAACTACTGAGCCGGTGCACCACAACTACTGAGCCTGCACTCTAGATCCCGCGAGCCGCAACTACTGAGCCCGTGTGCCACAACAACTGAAGCCCATGCGCCTAGAGCCCGTGCTCTGCAACACGAGAAGCCACCGCAGTGAGAAGCCCATGGACTGCAACGGAGAGTAGCCCCCGCTCACCACAACTGGAGAAAGCCTGCATGCAGCAGGGAAGGCCCAATGCAGCCAAAAATAAAATTAAAAAAAAAAAAAAGCAATGGACTATAAAACAAAAACACACTCCCAACCCCAGCACTCGTCGACTTGGAAGAAGCCACGGCCCACGAATAAGGGCTGGAAGGCAGCCAGCTGTTCGGCCATTGCGTGCCTAGCGACAGGCTGCGCTCAAGAACTTCAGGACTTCGCACGCACGTGAGCGAGGCCAAGCTCAGGGCTCTGAAATGCCCGAGGGGACCGGGCTTCCAGAGTGTGGCCCTGGGCCCTGGACTCCATCCCCAGCTCAGGCGGGACGGCTGCTTGCTCTCTGGGGGCGGGTCTGGGAACCCGCGTCGAGTGTGGGCAGGAATCACGAGGGGGCCGCTCAGGTGAGGACCCTGGGTCCCAGTCCAGAGGCTGACTCAGCAGGCCTGGGTGGGGCTCCATCAAAGGCACTCCTGCCAGGTCCCTGGGTGCTGCCTGTGCTGTGGGTCCCAGCACCCCCGCCCAGCACCATCACTGAGGGCGGGCGTCAACCACGAGCGCACGGCAGTCGGGGGACGCCGCCTCCCCACGCCCGTAGGCAGTACCCCAGCTCCAGCCCGTGAGAGTCTCCGAGGCAGGCGGGCAGCCAGGTACCGCGTCTCTCCGCAGCCCCCAGCTCTTCCCAGCGTCTGGATGAGACGGAGGCTCTAGCAGAGTTCCCACACCTCCCCGAAGGTAACCACCCACTGGGCTCATTAAATATACACATTATCAATGTCCCTGCCCCTGAAAGTTCAGATTCAGCAGCTCTGGGTTAGGGTCCGGTGTCTATTGTTACCAAGCTCTCTGGGCATCTTGTCTTCAGGGGACGTGGGAAACACGCTCGGGCCACCTTCTGAGACTGAGGGGCTCTGCTCCGGAGAAGAGCCCTCTGCCGGGTAACGGATGCTGGCACCTGCGGCCGGCCAGCTCCAGGCTGTGGCTCACCACCCGGCTGGGCGTCAGGGTTTCCCTGTGAGCCTTTAAACCATACCACCGCCCAGGGCCCACCCCCAGACAAGGGATCTCATCAGTGCCGCCAGGAGCCCGGGCCCAGATATTTCAAAACCTCCTCAAATGACTCTGGCAGCCCGAGTTTAGAGCTGCTCTACTGCAGCTGAAGGAAGGATCTGAACACTGCTGAACTGTGCAGAAATATTAAGCGACTGCCCACGAACCGGCAGAGACCAGGACTGTAACACAGAAAACCCATGAGGCGGAAGGAAGCCTGGGGCGTTCCGCTACCTCGATTAACCATGGGCTAAGCAGGAAAGGTTCCAACTCTACAAGTCCTGATTGCTTTTTAAATTATAAAAGTAATACGCACTCATTGTTGAGAATGTGGAAAAATATAGGAAAGTACAAACCCCAAAAATCGCTCGTAGTCTTTATACCCAGAGACGGTCATTTTGATGTATATCTTCTGGTCTGTGTGTGTGTGAGGATGTGGATTTTCAAACAGCCTTAGTGTTGATCTGCTTTCTGGTTTTACGTCAACATTCCCCAACATCTGCAGCGCAAACGACAGCCAACACTTACATAGTGGTGACAGTGTGCTAGGTCCTTACTGAGTGCTTTCCTAACTCATTTAAGCTTCACCAGCACCCCTCCGGGGTAGGAACTGCTGTCAGTCCCATTTTACAGAGGAGGAAACTGAGGCACAGAGAGGTTGAACAACTCTCCCAAGTCACACAGCTTGCAAGTGGTGGGAAAAGAATTCAAACCCAACAAATGTGGCCATAAAGCCCAGTTAGCCACCATGTTTCACTTCTTCCAGCGTCATGACAAATCCCTCACGAGCACAGTTTCAATGGGAGAATAGCAGTCTATCATGCGTACGTGCTTTATTTAACCATCATGCTGCTATCAGACATCCACGTAGCTTACGTTCTGAAACACTTTTGAGAAACTCTATTCACCAACACTAAGCAGGTCCCAGGTTATTTAGAATCAATCCGTAGAAAAGGAAGCGGCAGATCAGGGCATCATGCTATCCCTGTTGTGCAATGTGACCTCAGATCGGTCCGGCCCGTTTAGGCTCGTCCCACCCGCAGCGTGGAGCAGAGCTGGCCCTGCCGCACTGTTCCCGTGTCCGGCTATCACAGCCGATGTGTTTCCTTACTAGACAAGTGCAAGTAATCTCTCATTTTTTTTTTTTTTTTTTAATGTGCTTATCGGCAAACGTCTGGAGGGACTGAAATCCTGAGGTGCGATTTGTCCACGTTCGGGCCACGAGCATAATCACAGGCAAACCAAGAATGACATAAACAGGACAAGGATATAAACAGGCTGTAGTTGCCTACGCCAGGAAGGGGGCCAGTTTTCTTCCCCGCCCAAAAATGTTCCGTTATCACCTTAACCTTGTCAAAGCTGCCATCTGTAACTGATCAAAACGGCTGGGCATTCTAGGCAAAACTTTCTTCTATTTGCACAATACAGCAAAACCCCAGTTTCAAGAAAACACAGATCCACCCGGAGAACTTTAAATAATCTATTTTAAAGAGTACACATGCTTTTATATGAAGCAATTATTTCACAAACATCTAGTTTGTACCTAGTCTGAGCCTGGCTCTCACAGGCACACGTGGCCCACGCGGTGACAGTTCTGGTGAATTTCTCCTTCAGACAAGTTATCAAGTTGGATATCTACTGGCTTCAGTGTATGACGTCCATTAACAGCTAAAATGTATGCCACTTCACATGGCTTCAAAGCCAAGAACGTGTTTTCCGGTACCTTTGAGGAAATAAGCTGAGATCAAATTTTTCTTTTTAAAAAATGAGACTAATAATTTACATTTACAAAACGTTAACAATGGGACGTTTCACAAAAAACATGCTGAACGCGTTAATACGGGGTGGGAAAAAGATAAGGAAAGCCAAGTGGCGTGTGAGAGCCCAAATAAACGGTGTCGACAAGGTCAGTGAGACAAGCAGGGTCTTTGTACAGAATCCCTGGGAGAACAGGTCAGAGAGGAGACAGAAGCCACACCTGCGAGCAGCTCCCTGAGTATCAGAAAAGAGACACGATGATGACAGAACCACTGATCGGGGTGTTTGGAAAATCTTTGAAACATAAACATGTGAAAAACAACATGTCTATAGGAAAAGAGGCAGATCTGTTTGCTGAAGGTATAAAGGCTGATGATGAAAAAAGTGAGGAGACCTTTCTGTCTGTTCACATGACATTTTCAACCACAACAGGAAATCCCACCATCCTTTCTAAAAGGCAAGCCTGCTTAGAAGGGCAGCAGGGGCCATGGTTTTTAACCATGGTTGCACCCACTGCAGGATTATCCCCTCCACGGTCCTCAGAGTTGCACCAACCTGTGATCGCCTGGGCTCAATGCAGCCTAGCTCTGTGCCTGATACCCCGCGGGCGGGGGGAGATGCCCTCCTCCCTTCCCCACAAGATCCTGAATCTGGTCCCCCAAGGGCAGCCCCCAAAGGCTCGTCTTCTCTGTGGAGGTCGGGAGGCCCCACCGAAGTGGTCCCCAGTCCAGTGACTTCTTCCCGTTGGCAGGGCCACCACCCTAGCAGATGCTGGTGCCGCCCCAAGACCTTGAAACCCTGGTGTCCCTTCCTTCAGAAGCCACGCCCTCTTCCAGATGGGAGGGTCAGTCTTACCCAGGAGCACAGTCTGAGCATAAGGGTAGTACACATCCCTTAAAGGACCTCCCACCCCGTGAAGGAGCAGTGCTTTCCTTCTAGGTTGGCAGGGGCACTGGGGCATCTCTTTAGAGGGACTCAGCGCCAGCAGCCCAGTGCTGGGTGTCTGGCACGTTTCTGGGACGCGGTCAGCTATCTAGTGCTACAGAAATTCCTCCCCAGTCCTCTCTGGGCCTGGAAGCCTGCAATTTCACTTTCCAGCGAGCCGTGGTATATTCAGTGTACTACACTGTGTGACTAACCCTCTGACTCAGGGTAACAGACAAGCTAATTTTGGAAAGGGGAGCCTTAAGGTCAGGAAGAGGTCACGCCTAGGGTTAGCGGTTAGCACAAATTAAGATCAGTCAGAAGAGACAAAGCTGCTCTGGGAACATAATGGACAGATCACTACTCAGCCAACGGCTCAAGGTGAACAAGAACTGCAAGTTGCACTGGCACAGAGGTGACTAAGAGACACACATCTGTCGGGTCGGACGGCGAATGTACTGTTACGCCTGCTTTCCACAATGTCGCGATGAGTGAGTGCAAATGATAAATACTACAGAATCAGCTGAAATAAAGGACCAGGGAGACTATTTCAGGAGGTTACTGTTTGGTCTTTTTTTTTTTTAAATACACACACTTAACAATGGGTCTGGAAGAGGAAGCATGATAAATGACAGGACTGATGAATGATGCTAACTTTAGCATATGCGGGAGGGGCGGGGCAGGAAGACAGTCCAAAGCACTCTAGGTATCCACACGGACAGGTAACTAAGCAGACCCACCCGGGAAACACATCTGCTGACGCAGGGGATGGAAGGCCCTCTGAGTCTGGTCCTCCACCCGGGGGTTTGAACGCCTGAGCCCGGGTCCAGGGCCCACAGAGATGAGCTCAGGATGGGCAGCGTCCCTGGGCAGGGCTGGCTATCAGACCGCGTTGCCAGCAGTGGACGCAACTTGCTCCGTGGCGGCCGGCAGTTTTCTGCATCATCTTCGGGGTAGGACTTCAAGAGCTTTTTGATTCTGCGAGGTCTGGTGAAGACCTTTTATCCAAGTGACCTAAGTCAGAGGCCCCGCCCAAGAGGCCCTGCTGCGGGGAGGGGCGTTTAGGGTCGTTGCTTGCTTTTTACAAACCAGCGCCTGGAGCTGCAGTTCTCGGGGATACACGTGGGGCAGACGCCGTCCCCTCCCTCCCAGATGTGGGACCCTCCCCCCAATGGCTGGTTAGCCGCCCTGCACTTCCTCTGGGTGACCCGGCCCCTTCTGACAGATTTCCCAGCTTCAGGAAGAAAGGGCTGAAGTGGGGAGAAGTGGGATGAGAAGACAGGGCCTGTGGTCAGGTTGCCGGGAGCCTGCGGCGGACCCCCAAGGAGGGCGGCTCCCGCCGATGGAGCTGCCGAGGCGCCCCTCGGTGGCGCCACCAGGGGGCGGGGTGGGGACGCTGCCCGGAGTGTGTGGGCGTCTCCTGGGGCGCTGGACGGCGGGGGTCCAGACGCCTGCAGCAGGGCTTCGTGGCCACATACCCTCGGCAACACGCCTCGCCTCCCCTGGCCTGACTCCTCCCCTGTCCAGTGGGTGGTCCGAACGCCTTCCTTTTCAAGCTTGTTGCCAGGATTAATGAGATAATACATTTCAACTGTTTGGCAGAGTGTCTAACATACGAACCCCCTGTTTTTAGCTATTAGTACCATCATGACCCCCATTAAAAGCAATTCTCAGCAGGGTGGATCCATTTGGAAAGTCTTCGCCTCACATGGTACACGGAGCGGGTGAGGGGCACGCAGGGAAGAGACAAGTGAGTGTCCGCCCTCGAGTGGGGTTATTGTAGACCCGTACTGTCCTCTCCTAAGCTGTAATCAATGGGCCTGCACTGACTGACATAACAAGACCCTGACCCTCCGGCCAGGCTCTAAGGGAGGGTCCGTAACAACGATGTCCAGCCAACCAATATCTAGTCTATTCAAACAAAGCAGGAAGAGCAAGCTGGGGCCCACCTTCTCTCTCATGAATCCACTAGGTAAGGCAGATTATTCCAGAATTTTCCCCGTGTTCTCGTAACAAGGACATATCCTTACGGATATATATGGGTGTTTCCTCACCTACTAACTAACCCAGTCCTCTAGCTAAAGAAGGAACTCGTCACCAGCAAGTCTCCTCTTGGTGATAATGTTGCTGCCAAGAAAAATGGAGCTCTTGGCTGTGCTGCTGATGTCCTCCTCCTCCTCCCCACTGTTCTCCCTGAAGTCTCATGTTCAAAGGGTCCAACCTGATTCTTCTTGGGAAAACATGGTGACGGGAGAGCAACATGGGAGCGCGTGCAGGGAGAGAACCAGCGTCCGGGCTTCTGGGAGCTGACACTGCTGATGAACAAAAGCAAAGTGCCTCGGAAGAAGGGTTTACAACAAGACAACGGGAAATCGGAGGTCTGGAGCTTCACGTGCGCTGCTGAGCGCTCCAGCTCACACAGCCCATACTTTGCTCTGTGAAGTGGTCAAACCAACAAGGCCTAACACTTAGGAGACGAAGCAGCAGCTACAAGACAAATGATGTTTGTGGAAGTGTAATTCTGTACAGAGAAAGAGACACATGGAAACAGATGTTAAACTCGAGGCGTTCCTTTTTTGGAGAACCATTATAAGCAGGATATGATGGGAGAGAAGCTTAAAAAGCCTCTGCAAAGGAACTGTTTACCATACCCAGTAGCACCACCTAGAACGACGTCCACTGATCGGATGGAAGGCTCCCCAGACGAGGCCCCTCACCCCACATCAGAGATCCTCTCAGACTGCTGAGTCTCTAATTAGCTACGACTGCGCTGACGACAGGACATAATTACAAGCTATTCTCAGGATTTCTGGGGCTGAGCAGAAAAGAGCTTATTGTGGTACAACTTTCAGGTTCAGACCTCTGCTATGTTACGTTACTTTACAGCTTCCTCTGATTATAGCATTTCAAAGGAAACACAGTAAGGAAACAGGGAATGCCTGATAACAGTGTTTCACAAGTTTAATGGTAGCCGAGTATTATTCAGTGATGGCTACTTGCATTTAAGCATGCAGTTTCCTCCACATATAGATAACAGCTAGCTTTTCTCCTTTGCGCGTTTCCTCTGTTTCCCCTTAATCTGTGTGTGTGTGTGTGTGTGTGTGTGTGTGTGTGTTGGCAAGCACACCCTGCAACAAGGCAGTACGTGCAGAAATAGTTAAACTTGGTACAAACTGATGAACTGAAAGTCTACTCGTTACAAGCTTTGAGCACAGATGTAAATACCAGCTTTCAGAAGCATCCTTTTCATGTTGCCATGGGGAGGACAGAGAGGCCACAGAGAAGATGCACACAGTTAGTATCTGCTGTTGGTTATACGGCCAAGATTAGGACACAACAAAAGCCTAGCATTAAATCATCTGACATCTAGAACGCTGTCTGCAGTTTTACAGACATCCTGGGTTTCCCTGCTATGTACATCCTGGGTTTCCCTGCTATGTACATCCTCGGTTCTCCTGCTATGGGAATACTGTAGTGACATTTGACGTGACCTGTGAGTTTTCTTCTGTACCACGTGGGTGACTCACACAGCCAGTTCCATCACCCCAGTCCGGTCCCTGAGACCATCTAGGAGTGTTTAGCACCCAGGTGAACACTCTGCGGAGTGAATGACTCAAGGGGGACGTGCCAGGGCTTTAGGGTTCCTAAATCAACGGTCTGGGAAGAGAAAAGAAAATATGAGTGGGGTGCACGGTCAGCCCCGCGCCCACCCTGGCCTGGAGAGCGGCCTCATCCGAAGCCTTCCGCCCAGAGCGGGTGAGGCCCGGACACCCACCACTGTCCAGCCGCCCTGCCCTGGCCAGCCCCTCGCGTGCTGACCGCCGACCAGAACAGGGCCGCAGGCTCACCATGCCCAAAGCATCTCTGGCTGCCCCAAGCTACACATACTTTCTCTTGGAAATTTAAACTGAGACCCGAGGGCGGAAGTCGGCGGGGGCTCTGGAGCCAAACCTCTGCCTCCACGTGGGACTCGAGTCCCGGGGAGCCCAGGTTAGCGGGAAGGGGGAAGTGCTGGTGACGTCAGTGGAGGAGCTGCAGTGCAGGGAGACGCAGTGACAGGCGACACCTCGGGCGGAGAGGGTCCCGCAGGGACGAGCCACAGCCTGGAGAGACCCGGGCTAATGGCCCGTCCTGGGCCCAGCTTGCTCGTCCCTCATCGGGTGAGGCCGCCAGTCTTCGTGTCCTGCGGGCCAAGCCCCCGTGGTATCCTCACACCTCCCCCTTCACGCAGGTGCCTCTGGTTCCTGCACCCGGAGAAGCCACAAGGACGGAAGCTTTCCCGCCAGGGACCAGGCGGCCCCCGGGAGTTCTGCTGAGCCTGTGACTGTCCCCTCCCCACCCGTCCCCCAAGGTTGGCATAAACGAAGCCACCAAGGCCGCGACCTCAGAGCTGGGGTCGACAGTGCAGGTGACGGGGCCGCACAGCCAGCGTTTGTGCTTTACACGCTCGTCCAGTCTCCAGCCCTGAGAAGGTCAGTCCCGGCAACACGTGGGACGCAGCTTTGGACAGCAGTGACTCTAATTATCGCGCTGGATAAACGGTCTCCCCACTTGGGCCGAAGGGCTTCTTAGCAGGTTCAGCCGGTCCTGCACCCCTCCTGCCACCCCAGGAGCTCGGTATCGCTCGATCCAACAACAGCGACAGCTCAGAGCACAGCCTCTCCGCCCACTTAGGAAGCGTGGGTCCTGCATTCGGGAACCTAGTCAAGGCTCCAAATCTGTTCTGTGTTCCTCCCCGCCTTTTTTTTTTTTTAACATTTTGCTGCATATAACCAGCTCATACACGAGAAACTCTAAGGTGATGTGAGTTATCAATCCTATCGTTCTTCATTCTCACCCGGGAACCCTGATGTTCCAGCCACGCCCAGATGACGGGCGACACTGCTCCCCACCTACGTGGCCCCGGCCTGTGTGCGCAGGGCGGCGTCATTACCCGGCTCTGACCAGGGAGCACAGATGCCATCCCTACACAGCTCCCCAGACAGGAAGGGGCTCGGCGGCGCGTGGGAGTTGCTACCCCCGCCCACGGGCAGGGAGTGCAGGGGAGGACGTGAGGATGGCCCAGCACAGGCGACGGGCCCCGCCAGGCACAGTGTGGCCAGGCCCGGTGCTGCTGTGGCGCGAGCCGGGCTTCCCTCCACGCCAGCACTGAGTGCGTGGCCCTTGCAGAGTCACTGACGTTCTCTGAGCTTCAAGCTCTTGGCTATAAAATAACGACATTGCTAACATGCCTACCTCTCCACCATTCCACCAGAATAAAACAAAGCAGTCTCCTTTCGGCCCCTGTGGCCTCTTCCAAACTGCTCTGAGCCCCCCGTCCCCAGGAGGTCCAGGGGTGCTGCGGACCTGCCTGTGGTGAGGGCACTCTCTAGGGCAGACCTCACCCCACCGAGGAACTGCAGGATGAGGGGCCCCTGTGCTGCTCCCCAGTCACCCTGATGGCTTGGAGTTGGACAGCGCATCCTGGGCCCCAGCGGCCCCCCAGACCCGGAGGCCAGCCCGGCAGAGTCACAGTGGGGACCAGGCCAGGTGCAGGAGCACGGCTGCCTCGCCCCGTGACTAAAGGCTGGGATCTAGCTGCGCCACTGATGCGCCCCGACTCAGAATTAAGCTTTAACTGTTAGCATCTATTTATTTCCTCTCAAGGCACGCTTCTCCCGAAAGGGAAACGTAATCCGCTCCAGCCTACCTTTCCGTCTGCCTCCTCTTTCCAGTTCTCTACTGGCCACTAAAGAAAGAAAACGTCTTTTCACTTCAAGCCAGGAAGCTGGGCAGCGGGTCTCTGAGGCACGGGGCGCTGGCATGCATCTTTGCGAACATGAATGCGTTTTCTCTTTCTACCCTACAAGGCAACCTTCAATCCAAAAGCACCTCGACACCTCCCAAGTTAACCGGGCAGCCTCAGAACCGGGGGGGAACGGCCAGATCGCTCAGAACTCTGTCGACAGGCAAAGACGTCCCAGCGCTGCTCTCAACCCAGCTGAGCCCTTCACTTGTGACAGAAAGAAAGGCGCCTATAGGTCTGAGGGAGGCTGGGATGGAGGGCCTTGAGGTTCCCAGGCCCCCGTGATCACACAGGGCTAGGGAATCCTGAGCAAGCTGTGAACGGGGCTGGGAGCCTCACTGCCCACATGGAATCCTCCAGGGGATTCTGCTGCTTCCCGAGCGGGACCCAACTCTGATCTCTGATTCAGCCCTTTGGACTGGGATGGACCCCACTCGTGGCACGTGTGCAGGGATTCCAAGGCCATCGTCTTCACCTCGTTAGAAACTAAACCTTCTGCTTCTCAACAACTGTTACGAGGCTGGGTGGATGAACTGAATCCCTGGGCTTATACTGGACACACTGTGTGCCCAGCGCGTAGCAAGCTCTGCAGGAAATGCAGGAGGGGGAGCAGGGCACAGCCTCGGTGCCCTGAAATCCAGGGCGGAAGGTGCAGGCGTGCTCAGCACAGAACCGGAAGCACAGGAGGCGGGGTGAAACCCAGAACGCGTTTGTGCAGCAGCAGCTAAGGCTGTCCTGGCTCTCGGACAACACACCCGCAATCACCCTCCTCCAAAACCCACGGTGGGCATGCTTTTCAGGGAACAGGGCTGCAAAGGCAGTAGTGGACCTAAGGGCAGGTTTTGAAGGGCAAGGTTAAAAAAAAGCAGCTTCAAGCCCTTCTCCATCCTGGGCACCCTCCTGAACCCGCCCCATCAGTGACAACCTCGCCCTCCACAGAGAGGCAGCTCTGACTTGGCAACACAAACCTGCTTCTACTCCACTGGGTGTGAAGAGGGGCCCGCCCCTTTGCTTGTACTCAGTGACCAAGGTGTTGAACGCTCTGACCTGTAAGAGCAAAATCCCTCCCTGAAGGCTGTCGACCAACAAGGAAGATCCTCCCTGTGAAAGGCGACCTGTAACCGTGGAAGCTAGTTCATTCCCTTTGGACTAGACTCACTGCCCTTTTCGTTTGCATGTCTGTTTGCTTCCCTTAAACAGAGGCCTCTGCTCCCACCTGTTTGGGTGGCCCATTTTGCCCGGCTGTACCCAGCCTCGCGCTCTTTGTAGGCACGGCCCCTCCCCCGGTCTGAGCCTGGTCCCCGGGCAGCATTAAAGGCAAACACAGCTTTAGGAAGTGATGGCAAAGGGTTCCCCTAGGTTGAAACTGCCGGGTGAGGGCTGCGGAGTCCTCTCCCGCGCGGGCTCTGGGGCAAAGCCGCCCAAGTTCCCTCTAATTTACCTCCCCCCCCCCACCAACCCTCCCCGGTCCACCCTCTTTTTGGTTATTAAGAAAACACCCACAGACGCAGCTGTATTCAGACGCGATCTCCACACTAGGGCCCGTGTGTGCGCGTGTGTGTGTGCGTGTGCGCACGTGTGTGTGCGTTTGTGAAAAGATGGGTGGAGGCCAGTGGAATTACACGGATACGCGAGAAGAAAGGTTTGCTTCGGCACGGGTGGAGGAGGCGTATCCGTCTCCCAACTCTGTGAGGTACAAGGTGGTGAAACATGTTGATGAGAAAGCAGAACGTGCTGGGAATGTGTGCCTGACATACACTGGCTTCTCCAGTGCTTTTAAGTGATTCCTGGCTGAGGAGATACGAAGAGCTTACATGGGAACAAAGAGGCGTCTGAGGATTAAGACGCCGCGCCAGCGGGCGGAACTCGGTTACCGGCCACTCTGCGCTAAACGCCCGCTGCACCAGCCCTGCGTCCCCGCGCACGCCGCCTTGTGCCGCTCTGCTCCCCCCCTCCCAGGCCCCCCGGCCCCACCGGAGGTGGCCAGGGACGGACTCACACACCCACTGCAGACCCCCGGGGCACGGGGAACGGTGGCTTCAGCTGGCGCTTACCCAGCCTCGGAAATCCGCGCAGCGGCAGCAGCGCTCGGGGGCTCCCCGAGGCCCCGAGGCCCGCGGCCGCGGCTGTCGGGCTCGCTCAGGCGGCCGGTCCCCAGCGAGGCCTGGCCGCGTGGGGAGGCGGCAGGGCCATCGTCACACCCGTTCAGCAGGCCGGGGCCCGCCGGCGCCCGGGACTTCACGGGCTGGCGCCCCTCGCCATCATCCTTGCGCGGCGCCGGCAGCTCTCTGGACAGCTTGTAGCCGTGGGCGATCAGGAGGTCTTCTACGCTGTACATAGCGCTCGGGCCGCGTCCAAGCCCCGCCGCCGGGGCCGTCGTGGTGGCAGGACCCACACTGCGGGACAAGGAAGGAGAGCATCTGTGAGCCGTCACCGACTCCCGCTGGGGCCCCGCGCCTCGCCCGCCCTCGACCCCGACCAGTCCGGACCCTGGGCGCGGTGCCAGCAGAGGAAGGGAAGGGGGGCTCCTGCAACTCGTTCAAGCCCGGGCTTGGGTGAGTTGGCCCCTCGTGGACCAGAGAGGTGGCGTCTGTTCTTTGATTCCGCTGAGCCAGGGCGGGGCGCCGATGCTGGGGACCGCGCCCTCGGATGGCCGCTCCTGGTGGGAGAGTCGGACTAGCGATTTAAGCCATGAAATGATTGACAGTGTCCCCAGAGCCCACAGCCCAGACATCGGAGGACAACACACACCGGAGAGAAGACAAAACAAAGAGAGAGACTCGGAAGCTGCAATTACTACTCCATGCTGCTAAAAAGAGCCATTCCCAGCTTAATCTTACTGTACTTCCCTGCTTTCATCTTGGAGACACACCTTTTGCTCCAAGAGGGCAGAGCGAGATCTTTAATCAACCCGGGGCCAGGATGCACTTCAGCAGACGCAATCTGAGTGGGTAACTAGCCGCTGAAAATAGATCTTCAGCCCTTAATGAGAAACGCTGACCAAGCCTACACACCCAACGCGCTACACGATCCCAAGTTCCTTCCCACACGAAACCTGTAAGCATCAAATCCCTCCGCAACGTTATCCTGGGGAGATGGTTTGCACCTCTGAGCCCAGGGCGCCCACGTCCGAATCCTGCCAGGGCACCTTAGTTTAACAGTGGCAACTTCCCCAAACACACTGTCCTGAGACAACGGTACCGGCCAAGAAGAATGGAAATGGACAGAGCCCCACGAGAAGGCACACGCGTGCACAGGCATGGCACTGCCATGTTTACTTTGACACCACAGAATCTTCTTTCCTGCGTCTTCCCATCGCTAATAGGGTGGAAGGCGGTTTGGTGAGACCTGCCGCTGCCTCTCCTTGGGCTGTGATGCTGGCCTGGGAGAGCAGCACACAGCAGCGGGCCTGGAAGAGCCCGGCCAGCTCCAGCCCCGCTTGGCTGGTGGACGGAAATAGCTCGAGCACCGTGGCAGCCCCTGCAGACAATGGCCAGGAAATGCCTGCCGCCCGCCTGCAGGTGAAAGGGGGGCGCAGGGGGGCGCAGGGGGCGCACGTGCTTCCTGCTGACGGGACCTCTCACGGGGGCCCATCACAGGATCCCGCTGACTGTGCCCGTCCTCAGCTCATCACACTCTCGGCCCGGCAGCAGCAAAGTCTCCACTGTCAGCACGGAGAGGGTGAGGGGACCAGACTGTGGAAGTCTGTGGTTCTCCGTCAGGTACCTACACGTCACGGAACAGCCACAAGCTCCTGCCGTGGCTGTACTACTAGTGGAACCGTCTCCACGGCAACTCTGCCACTCCTGACCTGCTGCTGTGCGTCTTCTAGGGCGCTTGTACAGCATGGCCAGAGAGATGGAGGGACCAGAGAGGCGAGCGTTCCTTCCGATTCCACTGAGCCGGGCCCTGGGCTGGGACTGCAGAGGAAAGGGATCCCATCACAAACCCAGGGCCGTGGGGACGTGGAGGCAAGGTCTGTCTTGTTCAGTGCTAGGCCCCTGGCATCTGGCACAGAGTATGCTCTCAATAAATCACTGTTGAATGAGTGCACAGTGGGAGGAAGGGACATTTGAGCTAGGTTTTGAAGAATGATTAGGAGTTCACTCCATAAACTGCACATGCATGTGTATGAGATGGGGAACTGGCATTTAAAATAGACTTGGGGTACCGTCATACCAGGAGTAAAGAAATGACACGGCAACAGAATCCTGGTAGCCTAGACTAGGGTCCCCAGACTCACTGGCTCAAAGTCACACAGCCAGTCGGCACCACGGCTAAAGTTAGAGTTTAGGTCCGAGGACACTCAGTTTCTCTCTCCGTTACTACGTCAGGCTCTTGAAAAGCAAAGCCAAGTGCGCTTTGGCTGGCCACCCAGTACGCAGAGGAGCAGGCCGGCGTCCACCACAGAATGCACTGTGAGAGCGGTAAGAAGCAATGACCCTCAAGGAAAAGGCCCGTGGGTCACTGTCCTTCCGGGATTAGGTGAACCGCTCCATCCTGGCTCTGTCTGTGTGTAAGTATAGTTAGCAAACCCTTAAGTGGCCCGCCAGCTCAGGCCAGGACGTGAATACCTTTCAAAAAAGACCCAAACGCAAACAAGCCGTACTTGACCTTAGAGGTTTGAGGTCAAAAGTGTATTGATCTGGGGGGACTCGTAACCTGCTCGGCCTCAGAGGCCAGCAGCCTGGGGGAGCAGGAGAAAGAAACACAGCAGCTTCGGCACGCAGGCCGTGGGGCCCCATGGGAGGGGGTGACCCACAGGCCCTGCCGCCCGGGTGGGATGCCCAGCGCCCACCCAATCCCCAGAGGACCCCTCTCCCTCTGGCTGGCACTCACCACTTCTCGACCCCAACTCAGAGCCTGGTCTTCTCCCTCCTTTCCACCCCAGGCCAAACATCACCCCTCCCCTCAGACAGAGTTTCAATAGCCACGCGGTGGTCCCAACCCCTCTTGGATTCAGTGTCCTTCCCGTAGCATCCTTACCTACTGCAGAAGGGCTGGCCTGTCCCTAACGCAGCAATCCTCCTGGCCACCAGGAGGGGACGCCAAGGTGCTGAGGAGGAGATGCGCCCTTTCAAACTTTCTGCCCAGCCCTGAGACAGCGGCCTTCTGAACGGATGGCACCCGAGGCCACCCTTGCCCACCAGCCCAAAGGGCTGCTATTCAGACAAGCACACAGCAAAGCTGGACATAAACGCAAGCTATTATAACATGAGGGTTTACAACTTGGAGAGATGTGTGTGTACAGTGGACCCTTGGGTCGCTGACGCCCGGGTCATCAGAAATCTGGGGGTGACTTTACAGTCAGGCCTCTGTACACAGGGTCCCTCTGTATCCTCGGTTCCCCATCCGCGGATTCAACCGAGCCTGGGCGTGCAGGCTCACACCCTGTAAGGAGGCGCTTACTGAAAAGAATCTGTGTATCTGCGGCCCCGCGAAGGTCAAACCTGCGTTGTTCTAGGGCCCGGGCAGGAGACTTTTCATCCCCATGGTGGTGCTGACACCCAGCCCCAGCCATGATCCCGGGGGCAAGTCATGAACCACACCAAACCTCAGTTTTCTGACCTGCAAAATGGCCACTCTCTTCTTGGCTCACCAGACCGTTCTGAGGGCCACATAAGTACAGGGAAAAGTGTAACTCGTGCACAAATGTGAGAGTGCGTTCATCATGCAGCGATGTCTCCTTTGTCTCTGAAGGGTTACCTGCCCGATGAAAAGCTTTCACCTTCGTTATTCATTGTGACCACTAGACCCTTCCTGATTCCCTTCGTATCACTTGGGATGTGACTCTTGATTTCCAAAGTCACTCCCGCTTTCCATCACCCAGACAGCTGTCTTCCAGGAAGGGACACTTCCATCGCCCTCCGAGTCACTGACAACAGCAAATGTTATTTTACAGAGTCCCAAACGTGGAAACACAATTCCTGAGGGCCTAGGATGCACTGGACGCTGAAACTATAACAATGAACGAGACACGTTCTTTGCTCTCGAGAAGCAGCTCACTGGCTCGCTGTGGCGACAGCGGGAAAACAGGTCGTTGAAGCATGGCACACGCATGCACACTGACGGGAGCTTGCCCCTCCCCACAGTGTCACAGCGCTGCGGCGGAGACAAGGACAGGAGGAGAGACGGGACCCTCACCCAGGCTCTCAAGGGGTCAGGAAGGCCTCTGGAAGATCACTTCTAAGCCAAACAAATCCCTCAAGGTAGGGCTGCACTGTGAGATCACCCTGTGAGTATGATTTTCCAGCCAGTCCATGTAAGAATTTTTTTTCTTTGCTACTTTGTCACCTTGTGTCAAATAGTCATAGTGGAACATCTAATAAAGAGCAGTCCAGTCAGCGCAGGTACCTAGATACACTCTCAGGGGAGGAATCCCGGGACACAGGACAGAGACGAAGGAGCCCACTTTCAGTATCTTTTTCATCCTATGACTATCTGAATACCATTAATGCAGAGAAGACATTTAAGATAAGGACACACGTGTTAACAGGACAGTCCATCAGGGCCCGGCTGCCTCTGAAAGGGGGGAGTTCGTGGCTGGGAGAGTCTTCAGTGGCGGTCAAGGATTTGTCAACTCTGTTGTTTTTACAGCAAATCCACTGAAGGTGTGTGTACACACCTTAGTCAAAACTTGAAAGGGAAAGTACTTACCCTCACATCCTGACGGGTGCTCTCATATTTTCTCTTCCATTTTCACTTTTGAAACATGCTGGCCACTACCCAGTAAATTCAGTGCCACACGAATCGGTCACAACCTACAGTTTGGAAAGCGCTGATGTAGAAATCGATCCTGCGCTGGTCAGGATGCTGGACTAGGTGACCCCTGAAATTCCGTCAAGTTCAATGACCCCATCAAGCTATGAGAAATTCCTTAGTCTAACAAGTTCCTTGCTCTGTTCTCAACAGCAAATACACCTCTTCTGTCCTATCAACAATTTCCTTTCAAGAAAAGTCACAGCAACTAAGTGAAGCTACTTTCCTATTCTTAAGAGCATAAGACGAAAAGAAATAAACCTCCTTAAGGGAAAGGACAGTCTGCTGCTTCCTTCCTCTGCCTGTGATCTACCTGGGGCTCGAGACCTGAGGCCTTGGAACACAGCATCACTGGTTGACAGATAAAACCTGGTGTAGCAGGAGCCAAGAGGGCCACCAAGGAGCCCTCAGCATGAACTGGACCTGCAGTGCTGCCGCTTTTATTCTTTTTGGTTGGAGAGAGCCAGGAAGCAGCATTTTGTCTCTTTTGAGTTCACTATGGCTCTTTTCATCTTTTCCTACTATTCTCTGCCCCACAAATTGCTAGAGTTAAGTCCATCATTTCAAAGACAAAATTGAGAAACCGGTTGAAAAACTCTGCCACCCCAATAAAAACCTGATGGCCTGGCAAAAGGGCCACGTGTCCTGGTGGGTCTCCTTCTCTGGGGGGCGTATGTTCGGCTGTTTCTTCTCATCTCAGGTGGAAGCTGTCTGCAGACTTCCACCCGATCAGAGCAAAAACGGAGCAGCTCAGAGAGCTTTCTCGGCAGAAGGGCCTCGCTTTCCATCCTGGCTTCTGCTTGGCGGATGGCCTTTACCAAGTGACTCAGCTTCCAAGCCGCTTATTCCAAAGAAAAGCGTGTGGCTTCTAGTAGCTACTAGGATGTCAGGAGAACAATTTCTACTGGACTTTGTGGCGTTGCTCAATGTTACCAAAGAGAAATCAGGGCCCAACCTGGCCACCCGGCTCAGAGAACCTCTCACCCGTTTATACAACTTGAGTTGAGCGACAGAAGCCATTGGATTAAAGCAAATTGTGTAGGACAGTATATACAAAGAAGGAAAACCGGATTCATAACAAGTCTCTTTTTACAGAGGAAAACTTTTGTGCTGAGTGTGTGACAACACACCAAAAAATAGTTACACTAAATGCAAACTATTGCTTTTTCCCCCTCTGTTCTGTTATTAAAATGCATAATTATAAGCATCAAGACTCCAAAAATAATCGAAGAAACAGTGAAGGAAATAAAAAACAAGGAACAGTGAGCTGGGTGAGAAGACTGGGTTCAGTCCACAGTTCTCTTGTTCACCTCGACAGGACTGGTTTAGATTAGACGAAATTCATGAGATGAGGCCCAAAGAGAAATGCTTACGGCACACAGGCTGTGATCTAGGTGGTTTAGAGGGGTGGGGGGGGAGGGAGAGGAATAACAATGCTGAACAGCTCAGTTTCCCGGGTTGGGTTTTATGATTGAGTCATGACATCACTAGGTTTATATTCTATTACTTTTCTTCCCCTTGAGGATGCTTGGGCTAGGTGGTAAGATGCTCAAATACCCTCCAGGAGATGCATGACGAATTCACCAAGAACATCTTCCAATCTGTGGTTAATTTATCCCCCTGCCACCGCTGCAATTAACTCTCTCTGTACAAAGCAGAAGGAAGAGCCTGTTCCATAAGCTCAGAATAGCAGCGCATGAAAGATAATAACATCATCCGTCCCCGAGCATCTGCAGTCTGCCAGCTACTCTGCTAGCTGCCTGGCGCACTTTGTTTTCTACTCCCAGTAAATGTCCTGCTGTGGATATGAACGTCTCCATTTTATAGACGAGAAAACCAAGGCTGAGAGTCCAAGGTGACACAGCCTGCAAGCACAGATCCAAGGGTCAGACCAAGGTCTGTCCAGCTTCACAGCCCGTGCACTATTGTAGGCTCTCAATTTCCTTCCTTAATAAGCAACAGAAGTTTCCCAATTTACCAAATAATGCATAAATATAAACAAGAAAGGAGAGAAGGCATGGTGGCATGAAGATGAAAACTATATTTAAAAGGAAAAAATTCTTTATTCTCTTGGACTGAGACGGCTCTTCGAGGCGATGCTTCCCTTGTACACTGAGCACACACACCACACACACACGCACGTACACGCACACACACGAGGGCTCGTGCCTCGCTGACGGCAACGTCTTGATGGTCGTACTAGCACTGACTTCTAAACACTCAAATACTCAGTAACACGATTCATTCACAAATACACCACACGATGCTCTCCGACCTTCAGCAGACCTCTTCAATTATTCTGGGTTCCAGGCTCTTGGTTGGGGACCTGGGGTTCTCATAAAAGCTGCCGTGTGAAGCTGAAAAACGGACAAACTGCACGTATGAGAGATGGGAGGGGAGCTTGTAACTTTCAGAAAAAAACTAAATTCTAAGAGAAAAAAAATTATCTGCATAGAAACAGACACCCTTGGGAGTTCCCTGGTGGCGCAGAGGTGAAGAATCCACCTGCCAGTGCAGGGGACACATGTTCGAGCCCTGTTCCGGGAAGATCCCACATGCCGCGGAGCAACTAAGCCCATGTGCCACAACTGCTGAGCCTGCGCTCTAGAGCCCACGAGCCACAACTACTGAGCCCGCGTGCCACAACTACTGGGCCTGAGCTCTAGAGCCTGTGAACCACAACCACTGAGGCCTCGTGCCACAACTGCTGAAGCCTGCGTGCCTAGAGCCCGTGCTCTGCAACAGGAGAAGCCACCGCAGTGAGAAGCCCGCACACTGCAACGAGGAGTAGCCCCCCCTCACCGCAACAACAGAAAGCCCGCGCGCATCCCAGTGCAGCCAACACAGCCAAATATAAACAAATAAATAAATTTATAAAAAAAGTAAAAAAGAAACAGCCACCCTTATCTGCAACGATAACAGGATCTGGACTTAAATGAGCACACAGTGTGAAACCACAGAAGGGTTTGGGCAGATAAAGGAAAGGTGCTTTACACTGACTCTGGCAGGAAAGTGAAGGACTAACACGGTCAGAACAAGGACAGACGTGTGGACAAGTAGTCACAAGTCCCCTCTTTTGTAATGTGCAGGGGTGGTAGCAGAGAGGATAAGGGATGAAGGAAATTATTGAGAGTAACTTTCAAGGGAAGAAGTACAATGGATTTTGGTCTTGGTGACTAAGGTAATGGTCCTTTCATTAGGAGAAACACAGAAGTCGGAAATAACTCCCGGTTGGAGAAGATGACAGGTCATTCGATTTTAATTTAACCAACTTATTCCTGCAAAATTTCTTTGTGCCCAAATCATTCTCGAATGGCTTTTCATCAGAGTTTTTGTCCTTTCCAAAGAACCCGAACGAGACCACTTAAAGCCGTCTTACTCCGCGGTGGGCTTCTAAGTTCTGTAAGTAGCAGCTGTATCCTTTATATCCAGGCTGAAGGGACGGTGAGGTTAGGAAAGCACCGCTAACAACCCATCAGCATTGGAGCATGAACTTGAGCCGTCCACCCCCTCGCTGTAGGGACTAATTTCCATTCCTGCACGTTGCTCAGTACACATCTGCTGTGTGGAACGGGGCCTGAGACGATGCATGGGAGAAAAGGAGAGAACCCATGGGTTTCAGTCTTCTCCCTAAAAAGTAAATTAAGAAGACTGAACTAGAGGTTCTTCGGGGTCCTTCTAGCTCTAGAAATCGCCCCTCTCTCTAGCCTCTTCTCCCCTGTGATGAGCAGCGTGCATTTCTAAGTCAGCCGGCCCCGGTGAAGAGAATACAGCTTGTGGCTCTGACACAGAACAAAGCTAACTGGGTCACAGGAAGAGAGACCCTCTGACCTTGGCCTCGTACGTAGCACCCATACAGAGGCCAGCCCAGAGAACAGAGCTAAGCGGCCACACGCTGAGAGGAGGGCGCAGGTAAGGCCAGGGAGTCTACCACCCAGCACCCTTGCTCCCAGAAGACCCCGAGCGCAGTGATGCCCACTGATTGCAACCTGCTTTGCCCTGGGTGTGTAGGCCCTGCGCTCGGAGAACACAAAGACACACAAGCCCCGCCCACACCCCCACCTGTGGACCTCCTAGGCTGGGAGGCGTGACTCAGGCATTCTCATCACTAGAGGCGGAGCCTTGCGAACGAATGGTACCTAAACAGGCTCCACTGCCTCTTCCCTTCCCATTTATAAAAATGTTCCATCTTTTCGTATTGACGGTCAGCAGGCTCCGCTAGACAGTGAAATGAAACAAAATATTAATAAACTCATGAAATCAACCAGCACTTTTCTGCCTTTTTAACAACTGCCTAGCACTGAAAACTAAGAGACAAATACCCAATTAAAAATATGAACCAAATGTTCACCCTCACCTGTGATCAAGGATATGCAAATTGAACCCAAATGCCACTATTCACTTCTCAAATTATTGAAGCTTCTAGAAAGCAATAGCTGTTGTTGGTGAGGACACGGTGAGTGAGCTTTAAGGGTTCTCCTATTTGTGTATGACTGTGTGCAGGGATCTGTAGGTAAGTGCTATTTCCTTTCTTAAAAGTGATTAATGTTATAAAATCTTTAAAAATCTGAAACCCTATAGACTAATAATCTCACTTCTTGGGATCCACCCTAATGAAATCATCCAAGATACACATAAAGTTTTATATAAGGATACTTATCCAAGTTCTAATTATGACAATAAAAAAAAGCTAAACTAAATGTTCATTTAAGGGATGGTTAAAATTCTGGTGCGTCCACGTGGTAGACTACAATATGCACACAGGTGTATAAAATGATGTTTTCAGATATATAACGGCACAGGAGAAAATGCTCCTGGTCCCGTGTTAAACAGACAGTTTACAAAAGCCTAGATTCAGTGCATATAATACAATTTCATTTATATACGTACACACACACACACACACACACAGTGTGGGGAAGAGGAAACATACTAAAATAGCAACAGTAATATTGGATTCTGAGTTTTTAAAACAATGTCCTTATTTATACTTTACTGTATTTTATGATGTTCTGTCATGAAATGGAGTAGATCGAACCGTATGAAGTTTTACGGGTAAAAAATGGTCAAATATTGGCACTTTCTCACACTTTATTATTATTTCATCATCGGGGAAAAAAACCCGTAAAAACAAAAAGCTACATAGGTAGGATTAGGAAAATGTACCACTGAAAACGTACGGCATATTTGGAAGACTCAACGAGCATAGAAGTGACACAGAAGAAAAGAATAAATGAATAGTAAATTACGTAAGGCTCAAAGGGTCTAGTATATGGTATCTGCGTCTTATCTGCTACAGATATACTTAACCTGATTATAGCAGGCTCAAAATCACGTTCTGCTGATAGAATTGTATGTAAGATTACAAGCAGCATTCTAAAGGTCTCGATGAGACATTGTTACTCTTCTAGAAAACGTTCTCAGTTGCATTTGCTGACATTCCATCCTTAAGATGCAATTAGTCCCTCAAATTGTTGGCAGTTGACTGTAAATATTTCTTCAACTGACAATTTTTTGGTCAAATGTTATGATTAATATATAACAAAGTACTTTCTTTAAACAAGAGGTGAATAGCCAAGACACAAAACAAACCAGACTGAGGCATGTTGCTAACTGAGGCATGGATTTTTATTGCTTTCTACAGCTTTTTTTTTGGTGTTTTTTCGATGGTAGAGCCATGTATTTTATTATGAGCAAGAGGATTGCCATTTCCCTTTCCAGTCTTAATAATTAAATAAAGAGCTCAACAGTTTAAGTCCTGGGACAGTGAGTTCTCACACACTGTCGTCACCACACCACAGAGGGATGACCAGCTCTGCCAGGGCCCTCAAGTGGTGAAAACCTCTTTAGACATAAAAAGCGTATTGAACCTGGGAAGTAATAGTTTTTAGTAGGGCAACCGTCATGGAGTTAAGTTTCTTTAAGGTGACAACAACAACAACAAAAAAAACAACGAGATGGAAAACTTGGGTCTGAGATCAAAAGGTTCCTGGAACACTAATCTTGCTGGGTTGGGTTGGTATTAAGGCATTGATTCAAAAAGAGAAGAAAATAAAGTACCAAATATTACAGACTTTATTTTTTTCATAAATATTATCTCTTCTAACTTCTTTGTCTCTTCACCACAACTTGTATGAACACACATACATATACATTCACACACACACACACACACACACACACACAGATCTTCTCTTTCACCTCTAAATCCTGTCACACAATTATTGCTTTGGAGACCTCACCCATTTGTAAGAGACCCTAAGTACCTCATTAACATTTCCAAAAGATTAGCAGTCATTAAGAAAAGGACTGAAATTGGATACGATTTTTTAAATCTTCTGGAATTGTTGGCTATTTGCAAAAACAACTGTAAAACTTATAATAGGTTAGAATTAAATTCCACTATCACCATAGACATCAAACTCCACAAACAAAGATTCCTGAAGTCGTCTATTAAACGTATAACACACTCGTTTTGTTTCGAATAAAAGAGCCAACATTTAAAAATGTTAGTTTAAATTATTTCATATAATTCTTACATTATTTATTTTCTAATTGCGAAAGTCATATAATGTCATTCTAGAAATAAACACTGAAAAATTCAGCGTTTAAGTAAAAAGTAAAAGTGCCCCCAAGCCCCACTGTGTCAAGAGATAAAACCATCTGGTTTCTGTTTCTCCAATTAGTCTTCCTATACACAGTTGCTTTCTCTCTCTCCCTTTTCTTTCCCTCCTTGAAATATGTATCTTGGTGTGTCTTTATAATAGTATCTAAATTCTTAGACTTACACACAGAAGAAACAAGCTGAATGAGAAGGCTCTAGAGAGAGAACCAAAAAGCAGCAAACTACAAAGATATTTAGTGGTCTGATAATAAAAGGCTCTGTCAGTTGGGCCAGGCGGTCCCCAACTGTCAATATATTACCTTTAGAAAGTTTCTGGAAAATATATTTAGTTAAAGAAAGTTGAGGTAATAAGCCAAACTAAACAAAACATCACAAATTCAGAACAAGATAACTGAGGTTTTAGCACCCGGACGGTTCCTGTATGTTTCAATGACATGTAACGTTTAAAGACTATACCAAAGTACTGGAGACTGTTCTAGCCCCTCTGGGCTGCTGGCTTTAGCAAGTGAGCGCCCCTTTAGCGCGTGCTGCATTCCCTAAGTCAGCCCGCCCTCGAAACAAAGCACAATAGCAAGGTTTCAACGACTGAGATAACACTTCCCATGCAAAAGGTGAACAACAACATCTGCTGAAAAGCCAAATAAACTGCAGTAATGGGTTCAGCCACCGGTCTAGAGGACGTCAGAGACGTAGTCCTTGCTTCTCACAATAAAAACCACAACAGAACAATTGTTTCACTCCAACGCTCTGCATTCTAAACTCTCTTTAGATTAATTAGCGAGAAGACCCGCCAAGCTCTTTAACAGAGAAACGCTGGACTCTGAACAGCCCGGCCCGTGTTTGCGGTCCTCCCAAACTCGAGAACCTGCTGGGGCTGCAGACTGCCGGGCTTTCTTTACTCATAGCATTTCTAAGATTTAGTTTTAAACTGCATTTTAAAGATTAGACTCCAAGGATCTTTTCAAAGGTTTTTTTTAACTGAAAAATTGGTCCTTATTTATTCTCCTTGTGTACCTCCAGTCGTCAGTTACCTTTTATAGCTAAAATTTTACGGCCCAATGTCTCTGGAATCTGTGACTTCTCAGATGCGTTACTGGATAACTCTGATTAGCCTGTCAAACCCTCCAGAGCATGTGGACACTCGGCATTTTAAGTTATGTTCCAAGGAGGTGGAAAGACAAAAAAAAATTTTTTTTTTTTCCTTTCTGGCACGGGATTCCTCCACCCACCCAATCCCCCTAAATCTCTTGGGCCTGCCAAAGGCCTGACCTTCCCATCTCTGCAACAGCGGGTGAAGTCTGGAGGAAGGCCCAGCAGATGAAGGCCTCTGTTCAACAAATATTTGCTCACCCCTCTAGCGGGAGGGAAACCGTTTGCTGCACGCTGCCTGCCCTGATAACACTTGGAGCCCTTCAGGAAGCTTGTTCAGCTGGTGGCCAAGAATTAGACACCTACTATCAAGGTAAATATAAAGTCCAAGCCCACAGAGCATTACGGAAAACCGAACGAATTTACCAAACTCCCCACTTTACACGAAAACCAACACGAGTTCCTCGAAATAGAATCTGCGTGGAACTTCCAAACAAACTTACACTCGCCTGCCCTGCTGGGCGGTCTGAATCCATTCATCTTAAATTCTGAAACTACCTGACAGACGGCAACGCTTCCCTTTAGTTTTCCCCACTCAGACGACTGCGTCTGCGATTTTCACCCCAGCGTTTCTGGCCGCCTGAATCCCTGGCCCACTCCCCCTCCCAAGAATCCCCTCCCATCGTCCAACCCGCATCTCAGATCCCCGGGATACACACTTGCGAAACTGAAAAGACGGAAGGAAGACCTCCGAGTTGTGTGGTCCGCACGGCTCCGCTCTCTCCCCAGCAGGCCAGGCGTCTAGAGCCGGGGCGGGAGACGCAGCACGGGGTGGCCAGGGCGGCAGGGGACGGGCGGGGGTAGGAGCCCGCCTAAGCTAGCTCCCCGAAGCCTTCGGCCCCCGGAGAGCGCGTACGAGCGAGGGCTGGGGCGCGGCCAGGTTGCGCGGGCGTCAAGTTCCCGTTTCCATTTTTTCCTTCGGTAGTGAAATCACAGCTGCTTTTCCAAACCCCTAGGAGAATCCCAGGCGCTCGGCTGCTCTGGCCCGTTTCGGGGGCGAGAGCGGCGCCCTGAGCCGTAGATCGGGCGTGCAGGAAACCCCTGGCCCTCGGGGGCGAGCCGCTGGCGACCGCGGGTGCGGGGCGCGGAGGGTGCGCGCGGAGACCCGGGCCCGGCGGGCGGGCGCGCTGCAGACCGCACAGGGAGCTGGTCAGCCAGACGCACGGCGCTCTCGGGCGGGGCCCTGCCCTTCTCCCCCCCGGTTTCCCTTTCCCTCCTCCGCTTCACCGCCCGCAGCCGGGGGCCGAGTCGCCGCGGGCACTGGCGGCGATCTGCGCCCTAACACCGGCGGCCCTGACCCCCCGGCAGCGGGCGCGCGCGGCCGGGCGGAGATGGCGCGGCGCGGGGGGGCCGTGGGAACCGGGACCTCAGGGACCCCGCGCAGCGGCTGTCAGCTCAAAGGGTGGACACGCCCGCGAAGGCGCCGGACCCGGCAGCGACCCCCGCCCTCCGGGCCCCCCCGCGCCGAGGGGCGACACGCGCGCCGACGCCAGCCGCGGCCCTCGGCGCCGGCCGGGCAGCGCGCGCCCGGGGCTGGGCACCTGAGGGCGGGGACTCGCGCTCCCAGCAGAGCGGCGCCCCCCGCCCGAGGCCGCGCGGCGGGCTGGGGAGGGCGCCGACCCGAGCCGCGTCCGGGCTGGAGAAGTTGGGGGGCGAGCGCGGGAAGCTGGGGGCGAGGCGCCGTGGGAGCAGACCGGATGGGCGGTGGGAGTCAGGAGGGGCGAGGGATGCCGGGACTTACCGAGCGGCTCCCTCATGCTGCCCCGCGCCGCCGCCGCCGCCGCCGCCGCCGCCGCTCCGGCCCCGCCGGGGACCAGTGCGACCCGCCCCGCTCGCTGCCGCCGCGGCCGAGCATGCCCGGAGCCGCTGGCCGCCCCGCCCACCCAGGCCGCCCCGCCCATCGACCCCGCCCACCCCTCGCTCCGCCCCCAGCCCCTCCCTGCCCGCCAGGCGGCCTACGGGCTCTGGTCTCCGGCCGGAGGGCTCAGGCCCCCTCCCGCCCCGCCGAAGGCACAGGTGAGCGGGCCACCCTTCCCTCTCTTTCCTGTCCCTTTGGTTTGGGCTGCTTCAACCCTGTGCGAATGTACACACACACACACACACACAAATACGTATCCACTCACAGAGAAGCACACACACATATTCACACACACACAGATGCACACACACACACATACAGCCACACACAGATTCACACAAACACACTCATGCACACACACTTTCACAAAAACAGGCACGCGGGAAAGGCGTGAAGAGCGGAAGACAGTTGACAACAGTTTAGTGCCTGGGATCGCCTTCTTTAAAAGCAGAGCCCTGGGAGCCTTCGCTGGAGGCTGCCAGGGCCCTGGCAGGTCAGCGGCTCCGTCCTGTCTCCCGTCTCTGACAGATGAGGAAACTGAAGGCAGGAGGAGGTGGAGCTCAGCGGGATGAGCGTTCACCTGCTTCCAGCCCCCTCCACCTCTCTCGAAACAGTGATCAGGCTGCTGCCAGTTCTGTGGTGGCAAAAGTCCTTGTACTTCGGAGGGCAGAGAAAAGACAAAGCGTTCAACTTTGCTGATGAGTCACAGAGAGGGAGAGGGTATTGGCTAAGTCAGTTTCACTGAGGCAAGGATGGGTGGGCGGAGCAGCCTGGGACCCCTGCAGAACGAATTGGTAGAAAAACGTTCAGCCCCACTATGGATTTCGGGCTGTGCTCGTTGCCATCGTACCAATAATATCTAAAGTCGTTTGTACTCTCACCGCGGGCAGCCCCAGGCTGAGCCCTTCAAATGCATGATTTTCTTTTAATCCTCACCACCGTCCTTTGAGAGGGTGGGTCTCAGGGAGGCGCCACAGTTAGCAAATCTCAGAATCTGGCCCAAGGCTCTCACTCTGAACCCTCATCGCAAGGAGTGTGCAGTCTACGAGAGAGAAAAAAAAAAAGCCAGACACGCCAGTGCTGGGAAAGAAAGAGAATATGATCAAGGGCTGTGTCGTGCCTTATTCGTGGTGCATCCGAGGAAACCAGGGCCGGGAGATGGGAGCAGACTGCGTGACCAGGAGCTCAAGGGGCAGACGGCTTGGGTCCTGATCCTGGGCGCTCTGCCACTTTCTAGATGCGTCACTTCACTTCCGTGAGCCTCAATTTCTTGTCTGTTGAGATGGGGACGACAACAGTGCTCACCTCATAGGGAAGCCATGAGAGTTAAGTGAGATAATGCCTTTTTAGCACTCAGCATACTGCTGGCACATGGTAAGAACGCAGAAATGTTAGCTCCTACTGCTAACACCTGTCCTGATAGTGGTCTGTGGGAAGGCTTTGCGGGGAGCGCCCTGAAGGCCTGGTAGGTTGCACTTAGGCAAAGAGGAAGGCGATCATCTCCGGGCTGGGAAAATAAGATGAGAAAAAAGCAAAGAAAATAAAATGCAGAGGCTTTTCTGGGAAATCGCAGTTATATACAGAGGTGACATTACTTCTTGTCATAAAAGCATCTCTCAGGGATAGACGGCTTCAATGACACACCACTCCCGTTTGTCCTCAATTTGTCAACACAATGAACTAACTTTTTTGGGGTGTGGAACATCTACATGTGCCCAGCAGTACACATATGCGCACACACGAAGCCAAATGTTCCCGCAGGCTCATTTATCAACCAGCGCATTGAGATCAGGACACGGTTCCCCATAGAACAACGTTATATTGTCGGGTTTCTGGGTCAGCCCCACGGAAACTTCCTAATGTAGCTGAAATGCTGTGTAGTTGCAGCAGAAGACAACACTGAAGCAGTGGGAGAAACAAACTCAACTAACCCACATAAAGCTTCTTCAGAAAGAAACGGTGGGAGCAGAAAGGTAGGGCAAAGGCAGCTTTCATTAGAGGGAGGTACCGAGACTGCGGTACTGGAGATGCTGGAGAAGATGACTTCATGATTTCCAAGATTCCTGTGGTTTCCTGACACTGCCTCTTTATCATGACAACCTCGTTCAGAGTGTTTGCCTTCCCTCTTTCTTCAGCACAGACACATCACTGGCCCTGCTCTAATCACGGCCATGACTAAGGCCGTTTCAGAAGAACAAGCAGAATGAAAAAATGAGGATGGGGCAGTGGGAAGCAAGGAAGAAGGTGGGAGACTTTTCTGCAGATTTGGGGATACCGCTGTGAAGAGGGGAGAGGGCAAGATAGAAAAGGCACATGAGTATGAGGGGTGGGTGTCTGAATTATAAACAGAAGAAAACAGAGGTGAACGGGAGCATGGTGTTTCCCCAGATGAAGGTAAAAGCTGGGGAGGGAAATCCATTGCGCCCATTTCCCACACTGGTCACCAGTACATAGACCAGGGGTGGTGGACAGATGTGCGAACCAGCTGTGTATCCATACGCGTATATGTGGTCTTCTGCCTTTTATATATACACGCACATATACGTGTATACGTATGTTTGTTATTGTTTTTAGAAAAAAAAGGCAGGTCTCTGTAACTCAGAAAGCACCTGCATAGGTTTTATTTTGACTGCAAAGAGAACCCCTTTCCTTCCCCCCATCACCTCCCACTCTCAGTTTGGTGTAACCTCACCCCGTCTCTCTCATCTACTTGATTTTGGGAGATTTAAACACAGGAAAAAAAAAATCTATCTACTGCTTATGCAATTGTGAGAAAACAAAAAATGTGGTTTAAAGCAACCCTGAGCGGGACCCGGTGCCAGGATCCAGCCCCGGATGGCCGCACGTCTCCGCCTCTCTCCGAGTCCTGGAGAAGGCATTTCACAGGCTCAGGAAGGAACTGGATTATTGAGTCATCAGGGCAGATGTGCGATGACCAGAGAGAGAATGCTTAACGGCCTTCTTAAGGAAAAAAATGATAAAAAGGACAAAGCCCTTGTTCCTTTGACTTGCTGCTTTTATAAGGACCTAGAAACCTGCCCCCCGCCCCACCGCCGTCCTTGCTTTAGGGCCTCGGTGATGACCCTACCACAAGGTTTCTTTTAACTTACTATTGTTTGATGTTTTTCTCAGTCTGTAAAAACACTACCAGTTCTCGTTTTCTAAAAAGATTAATGTTCTCGATAAGATCTTGAAGTCCCTCTTGTTGGCTTGTTCTAGAAAGTCAGACAATAATAGTTATACAAAAACTAGAAAGGGTTTTATAGCAACAGGTGCTAAGAAAACTTGTTTTTAGACCTCGACATACTTTCTATTAATTCATAATGCTATGCTGCATTATTAGTTTTAACCAAGAACTGCATTATTAGTTTTAACTAAGAACTAGAAATCTGTTTTCCCAAATGTACTCCCTGGACCACTTACTTCCAGATCAACCAGGGGGTTTGCCAGAAAGCCAGATTCCTGGGCCTCATTGGACACAATCAGAATTTCCAGTTGCTACAGTTGAAAGCCTGGAACCTGTACTTTCAGTGAATGCCCAGATAATTCGCATACACTGCAAAGTTTGAGAAGCAGGGAGAGAGCACAAGAAACAGAGCTAGTGTGTCGAGGGCCTAACGGAATGATTGGCACGTAATAAACATTCACAGAACAGCAGCCGTCGTCATCATTACATGATGCTGGCGGAGGCCCTGGGGGAATAAAGTGCCTTAGGTGTCTGTTAACTGCAGGCTTAGAAGACTGGGCACCACCCCCAACAGAAATTTTACAACCCTGGGGATTAAGAAAAAGGATGACAAATGTATTTCAGTCCTATACCTTCACTCTGAGGAGATTGAATCTGCATGGTTATTGCATGAGAAAAATGATTTTTCATTGTTTTCTCTTTGTCCACTTTCTCGTCCATCAGGCCACGCACTTGCGGGAAAGCCTCTCGGCCTCCCTCCCGAGCCCTGCCACCTGCCCCCGGAGCAGAGGTGCAGTTCGTTCTGAGCATCCCCCTGCCTGCGGTCTACAAGTCTTTGCCAGGTTCATAAGGAAAACGCAATTTTCCTGTCCTCCGGGGAATGACAGTGGCTGGCTGGGAGCACCTGGGACACAGGAGATACAGATGTGGCTGTAGGAGGACAGTGACGTAGGCCAGCACCGCAGTGTCCAGACACAGGCACAGGCACTCTGGCCTCCTCTCCCGACATCTCACACCAGCTGATCGAGAAGCAACCCAAACTGAGGATTTTCTTTAACCCTGTGTGACTTTTAATTTAAAAAATGGGAGGGACTTCCCCGGCGGTCCAGTGGTTAAGACTCTGTGCTTCCGCTGCAGGGGGCACGGGTTTGATCCCTGGTCAGGGAACTAAGATCCCGTAAGCTGAGTGGCACAGCCAAAATAATAAAATAAAGTTAAAAAAAAAAAAAAGGAGATACGTGAATAACTGTGAAACCAGTTGGTTATCAACATTAGTTGCAAAAAAAAAAAAAGCTTCCATCAGGGGAGAGAATAAGATATCAGGCTTTCATTGAGTAGGTGATGGCTAGCATACAAAAAGGACACCAGGGTGGGGAGAGGCAAGGCCTTGCTTTCGTTTCGTGTTCGTTGTGTGCCAGGCACTTGGCTAGGCCTCGACTTAAGCTCTTCCATGGATTTGTTACCAGGGTTGGATGATTCTGAAGGAGTGATTCAAGTCGAATGCTGAAGAGACTATAAATCCCCCATATAAGAAAGCTTTCCACATCTCTGCTTGTTGGCCTTCATAAAACTCCCACAGCATTTGGCCTAAGCTGCTAGGATAGCGTTTATCACGATACACCTGGATTGGCTGTGTCAGCCTACATATCTAGTTCAGCTACTGGATTCTGAGTTCCTGATGGAAGGGATTGGCTCCACCCTGTCCTAACTGTGTTTTCTTAGGTCCCATATTTATCTGTCTGTCAACCATTAATCACAGGGCCAAAGCAGTGGCCTCCGTTGTTTATAACTCTTCTGTCATCTGGAGTCCATGCTGTAAACAGCCTCCTTATCTAACCCTCGCACACCAAGCCGATGTTTTCCATGCCCTAAATCAACCCAGACAACAAGGGACAGCCCTGATGTCCCAGAGCCCACCAGAGTCATTCAAACCAGCCAATCCCAAGCTGTTTCCCAGCCCTGTCTTGCCTTACCCACGGAGACCCCGGTAAAAGCTGTGACCTCTGCTTTCCCATCACTCCTTTCTGGGCCCCCGTGGCCCTGCGTGCCGTGGCATGCCTCTCTTTCTAGGGGATCTGTGAGGGACATTAAACTTTTCTGTCAAAGGCATTGACCTCTCTGAGTTGTCGCTCACTCCCCTTTATAAATTAAGACCCAGATCAATCCCTCTGTTTACCACACCCAGCACCATAGGGTTGAACTGAATTGTTGAGTATCTCTGAGTGGAAAATGGCCACGTGAACTCACATTGTGCAAATCCTGAGTTATAATTCCTCACCATATGAACAGGGCGGAATCAGTGAGCAGAGGGCTGAGTGCCACTGAAGGAAAAATGACCAACACTTTCAGAAAGCGCCTAGGGTTTCTCAAGGTTTTGGTCTATTGGTTTTCAGTTTGTTTTGAGTTTTACTTCAGCTATTTCCGTGTTCCGTCTTAAACCCAGCCTACTCTTCCTTTGTTTATTAGTCGCTTACGTACCCAGGTGATTGATTGATCCACTATATCACTAGATATAGATATAGATAGATCACATTGCATGCTATTTGGTGTAATCCCACAAAAATTAAATTTTCTAGAAGCAAATAATGTAAAACATGCAAATAAGAGAGTCAAGGAGAATAATTAGTGGTTTGTAGGAAAGCATCTAATAGACACGAAGCGTAAGTCTGAGAAAAGAAAATAAATCATTAGTGAAAGTCAGCTTTTCATCAGCAGTGGTTAAAAAATAACAATAAAAGTCCAAACCCAGTGTCTCATTTGGCTGGGACGATTGTTAGTGAGCTCCTGGGTAACACCTTAACTCCTGCAGTGTTCCTTTTGTCACCCACTGTCCCCTGGATAAGTGGAAACTCAGTCCATCGTTCGGGGTCCCCACTGATAAGTCGCCCCCATCTCAGCATCTGCCTGGGCCAGAGCCTCTGTCCCCGCGTGGGAACCCACAGCAAACCTCCCTTGGAGAGGATGAATTGAGCGCAGTTTTCAAGTCAGCAGGGAGCCGTACGTACTTTCTAGTTTTCTCAAACTAGCGAATGCATTAATTCTTTGTCTCAATATTTTTACAGTCTTCGCTATAGTTCTTGATGCCTGGAATGTGTATTAGAACTTTTGCTGAAACCACCAAATACCTGAAGGTTACCATAACTAACTAGTCACAGATGTAGTGTTAAATCCACCCCTATTTTTTTTCCTCTCTACACAGCATACGCTGGAGCCATAATATTATACATTCTTGGAACAGATGCTATTCATAAGCAAAACTAATATCTTTTCCAGAGAACACTGCCTGATTTGTGGTCAGGGCCCACCTGCTTATCAGTGGGCAAATCTACACATGAGGTTATGATGGATTTTACACGTGGACAGGTTAATTTAAAATGTAGAACATTTCCTAGTTACTAATTCTCTGCTGCTAACTCACAGTAAATTGTTCCATTATAATTATTAATTTATTTTTATTTATTTCCGCAGCTTTCCTAATGAACTGTAGTATGAACAGGGCACCAGCACATGGAAACAGAGATGGTGACAGAATGAGGAATATAAGGACTAAATATTCTAATGTTGAAGCAATTGCTGGAGGGTAAATCTGACTTTCAGCCGTTTGATGTAAAATGTTAAGGTCTTTTTTTAAATTGAAATATAGTTGATTTACAATGTTGTGTTAGTTTCAGGTATACAGCACAGTGATTCAGTTATGTAATACATATATATATATGTGTGTGTGTGTAATATATATATATATTCTTTTTCAGATTCTTTTCCATTATAGGTTATTATAAGATATTGAATATAGTTCCCTGTGCTATATACTAGGTCCTTGTTGTTTATCTATTTTATATATAGTAGTGTGTATATGTTAATCCTAAACTCTTAATTTACCCCCCGCTTTACCCTTTGATAACTGTAAGCTTGTTTTCTCTGTCCGTGGGTCTATTTCTGTTTTGTAACTAAGTTCACTTGTATTGCTTTTGTTTTTTGTAAGCGTCCACATATAGGCGTTATCATATGATCTTTGTCTGGCTAACTTCACTTAGTATGATAATCTCTAGATTTTAAGGTCTTAATACCTATGTTTAAGGGAATATATTTAAAAGTTAAAAGACAGATAGGTTTTCTTAGATGTAGGTTTGAAAGTTTAATATAAAGAAAATGAGAAGAAGCCCCCCAGATGCCAGTGCATCATTGCTTTGGGAAAACAAAATGCTCTCTTCTTTCTAGTAAAGTTGGCCGACCAGAGGTTAGCATCATAAAAACTTACATGACATTTAAATTAAAGGCCATGAAACATCTTTAGCGCACAGTGAACTCCCACTGCTACTTAGCAGAGTATATTTATTGAGCATTCCCACTTTCTAGGTTGTGTGCTACACTTTGTATTCCACGCTATAGCAGAGACACTATGTTTACTAATATCTCAGAATAAGCACATGCTTCCTGCAGAACCTACACACACAAAGGCCTCCTTCATCACACCAGACTGTAAGCTTCTAAATGACAAGATACCCGATGACAACTACCATTCACAACAGAAACCATTAAGGCTGAAAATGTCACCATCTGATTTTATTAAAGTAATGGGCCGTTTGGAAAAAAAGAAGTGGGTAGCTGTCCTTGGCTAGGAATCCAGAGCTGGGGCTCAGAAAACTGCATTTTACCTAAGTTCCTTGGTTCAAATGAGCAGCAAAGTTTAGGAGCCACGGTTTGCAACATATCCTGGAATTAACTTGCTACTGACAGGTCCTCTTAGTAATGCTTCTTCACTTGCCCTGTAGATCTCGTTACCTACAAAGCCACCGGCTGCCCAGTGTGAGGAGCGAATGCGTTCACAGTGACACGCGTCCCGGTTCCCCTGCTTGTCAGGCGGTGACGTAACTGAGGGTTTGGGTTGGGTCTTCAGGCTGCCATGTATTGATTGTGTGTCTTTAGGGAAATCACTTTGTTCTCTGAGCCTCAGTCTCCCTACAGGATAACAAACCACATTGTGGTTACAAGGATCAAATGAGATCTTTTATGAAACCATTCAGAACGGAGTCAGCATTCCATAAATGTTAGCTGTCATAAATGTTGAAGGCTGCGCCTTTCCTGGGGCTCACGTGAGAATGAACGAGAGAGGTGGAAACTCCTGGCCATCACACACTCTCAACAAGAGCTCCCAGTGTCTTCACGTTCTGGGGACTAAATGTAACTGCTGAGCGCAGCCCCTCATTTGTTGAGAACCAAGGGAGAAACTTCTCTCTCTTCAGGCAGACGTCATTTTAGTGCATTTTGCTTTAATGTGCTTCCTAAACATTGTGTTTTTCACAAATGGGAGGTTTGTGGCAACCCTGCATTGAGCAAGTCTGTCGGCGCCATTTTCCCAACAGCATTTGCTGACTTCGTGTCTCTGTGTCACATTTTGATAATCGTCACAATATTTCTAAATTTTTCATTATTATATTTGTTATGGCGATCTGTGCTCAGTGATCTTTGTTATTACAACTCACTGGAGGCTCAGATGATGGTTAGTATTTTCAATAATAAAACGTTTAATTAATGTATGTACTTTTTTTAGACATAATGCTATTGCACTCTTAAGAGACGTGTAAACATGACTTATATATGCGTTAAGAAACAAAACACTTTGTGTGACTTGCTTTGTTTCTATCTCCAGTTTACTGAGGTGGTCTGGAACTGAACCCACAAGATCTCTGAGGCTTGCCGGTATTCATTTGCTTGTGGTAGGAAAAACGTTACAGAGATATTAGGTGATTAACAGATTGTAGGGACTGTTCCACTTAGCCTCTTAATTGAAAGGCAAGACTGTGATTTCCTTCCTTCCTTCCTGCTCTGCAGACAAGAGAATGGTATCTCAAAGAGCATTGCATTTTTAAGTTAAAACAAAGGTTTTAACTAAAGCTACTGAAATATCATAATGAATTTAGTTAAAAGACTGTGCAAGGCAGGATACTTAGAGCTACCTTGATTCTGCCAGGGATCCCAGATACCACAAGATCCCAAGAGAACACTTTAGTGAGAGGACTGTTACCTACTGTAAAATGTAAAGGAAGGCTCAGAGCTTAATCTGAGCGTCTGGCTCCGTGTGTGTGTGTGTGTGTGTGTGTGTGTGTGTGTGAGAGAGAGAGAGAGAGAGAGAGAGAGAGAGAGAGAGAGAGAGAGAAGAGGCCAGTAAAAGAACCAGCTTTCAGGATTTAGAAAAGTAGTTTTAACCCAATGACGACAGAATGGAGAAACGTGTTAGAAATCTTGACAAAAATACTGTGGACAAAATAGCTATCTGAGTCTAACTCAAGTGTACTCTGAAGCATCCCTGATGGGGGTCAGTTTGCATGACTCTTCTTTTGGATATTACCCCATAGTGGACCTGTGGCTAGGACATTACTGCACTGACCTTTCACCCTTTTCTTCCAAATTCAGTGGGAGGGCACCAAGCAGGCCACTGGCCAAGATGAACGTAATGTGACCATATTATAAACTCACTGAGGGAATTCCCTGGTTGTCCAGTGGTTAGGACTCCACTCGGTCACTGCCAAGGGCCCGGGTTCAATCCCTGGTCGGGGAACTAAGGTCCCAGAAGCCACTCAGCGCGGCCAAAAACAAGGAAAAGAAAAAACTCACTGAAAGTGTCGGCAATTTCAAGTTCAAGTCCTCTTTGTGTGTCTTGAGCCAGATTCTCTGGCCTGGACATTCCGAAGAGCCAGCCTGGCTCTGTGGCCTGGCTTTTAAACGTTCCCAGGTGGATCGCATCTCACCTCACGTGTGAGTGCATCATAGCAGGGGTAGAGCTGATGGGCACAGCTCCGTGTCCACTCGGACACACAATGGAAGCGATTTCCGGAGACCTGCAGCTGCCGTGATCCCCACAGGGGACAGGAATCCAGAAAGGGCAGAAGTCATGACAGTCCTTGCAATCCTCAGAACAAGGTTGTGGTGGAAGGTGACAGGGCAGCTGGTGGCTCTGTCAACCCCCCCGGTCCCTGTCCTGTATCCATCCCATCCCGACACACCATGCTTTCAATACCTGCTGTCATAGGAGGCTGACTCCCTTTTCTCCATTTCCCACATCCAACTAACTTTTAAAGGCTTTACCTATTTTATTTAAATCTGGATTTCACAAGCAGGAAATCTCTATAGACTTCTAGGAGCCATCTTCTTCCCTGGGGCAAAGGGCCCTGGCGTCCAGAGTGGACTGGGTCGGCGTGGCCCTCCTCTCTGAAGGAAATAAATGGGCTTTGGGGATGCAGGAGCCAGTGCAAACAGAGTCCCCGCAATACCAAGAAAAAGCCCACAGAACGGACTGTCACATGCTGCCTTCAATCTGCTTTCAGCAGCCTTCCTCAGGAATAATGTCCTCTCCTCATTAAACCCATTAGCCTGGTGACATTTCACACAGTTTTATCCCAGCTCCAGGGAATGGCCTCATTGATCTAATCTCCCTGTCAGCAGCAGTGACACTGGGCAATTGTTATATAATAAGTGACTAAGGAGAGAAGGTGCCCAAGGTTTGCTCTGACTTTGGTGGGTTTCGAAGCAAAGCTGTCCCCTTAACCCACTCTAGAAACTTACATTTATTCCAGAGAAGAATTCTTGCATCCAATGAAGCCAATGTCACATCAGAAACGCCAAAAACCCTGGCAGAAGCCAAGCTGCCAGAACCATGCCATCAGATTATGGAGCAGCTCAGTGGAAAAAGCCAGAGCGAGTGGGAAGGGAAAAGTGCGCTCGAAATTAGGGCGGCTTGTCTTTGTTTCTCTAGTATCTGCTAAAGGGGGAAGACATCCCTTGGAAGAATTAGAGGAAAAAGCAAAGAGCTGTCACGCCTCCGTTTGCCTAACCTGCCACTCCTGCATCCTCATTTCATGTGAACACGCACTTCCCAGAGCTGTCAT
The DNA here is from genome assembly GCF_949987515.2 of Delphinus delphis. Classification (NCBI taxonomy): domain Eukaryota; kingdom Metazoa; phylum Chordata; class Mammalia; order Artiodactyla; family Delphinidae; genus Delphinus; species Delphinus delphis. The sequence goes on from NC_082684.1 coordinate 176,332,831, forward strand.
TTGTTCTGAATCTTCTCCACTGAGATGACAATTGGAGTTAGCCTGATGCTTCCTGGGGCAGATGTGTTTTCACTTCGAATGTAGCAATATGGTTCACGCAGGCACTTTCGGGGCATTTGGTACCCACCCAGAAATCTGACAGAGCGATTTCTTTCTAGAGTTCGCTCGCCTGTGTTTGCATTTTATCAGAATAGCTACACTGCCCAGGCGGTCCTTGATGACAGAAACCACAGCTGGGGCTGAGTTTCAAAGTCAGGTCCTCCAAGACTGGGGAGCTCACTCTGCCAGACAGAGAAGCAGGGCTGCCTGTTTCGGCAAGGGACAGCGTCCCAGCACTGCCCGGTCATCCCTTCTCTAATTATGCAGTGGGACTGTGAAGGGCCATGTCTGGGGGGTTAAGACAACAGAAGACACACGTGTAACCCTGGGGAGCGTGGCCTTGCTAATCATTAGTCTAAATTGAACTCGCGTGTGATGGGACCGACAGGCGCCTGCCAGCCTCAACTTCCCAGGAATCAAAGTTAGCCTGAGAGCAAAGCCATCGTGCTTGTCGAGGATGGAAGGAAACAAAAGATGCACTATAAGCTGGCGAGACCAGCTGCGAAGGCTGAATTGCTCGGGCCCATGTTTTATTCATTTGAGAAGGGTTTCTCGGGGAGAGAAGAAGGGACATTCCCCAGCAGAATTCACTTGCCCAGAATGGCAGGCAGAAAAATGGACATGTATGTGATTGAATTGGGGAAAATGGAGGAAGACATTTGGAATTGCAGAATATTAACCACGCGGCTGCAAGGCACCTGGACTGGTCCGGTGCCACCTGCCTTCAGAGAGCTCCCGGTGGTTCTCTGCGGCGAGGTGACACACAGGTGTGGGCAGAAGGCGGTACCTGGAACTGACGTGTCTACACCCTTGGCAAGGAATTGAACAAAGAAATGTACTTTTCCATACTTTTTTTTTTTTTTACCATTTTTAAGTATACAGTTCAGTGGCACTAAGTATCAATACACTCACCATCTTGTACAGCCACCACTATCCATTTCCAGAGCTTTTTCATCAAGGCTAATAGAAATTCTACCTGTTAAACAGTAAGTCCCCGTTCCTCCTCCCTTCAGCCCCTGGTAACCTCTCTTCTATTTTCTGTCTATAAATTTCCCTCTTCTACGTACCTCACAGCAGTGGAATCATATACTATTTCTCATTTTGTGTCTGGCTTATTTCACTCAGCGTGACGTCCTCAAGGTTCACCCACGTTGCGGCATGAGTCAGGATGTCCTTCCTTTCTGTGGCTGGATACTATTCCATTGTATGAATATATCACATCTTGTTTCTCCATTTGTCTGTTGTTCCATGGATGCTCGTGTTGTTTCCCCCTTTGGGCAATCGTGAATAATGCTGCTGTGAACATTGGTGAAGGAATATCTGTTTGAGAGCCTGCTTTCAATTCTTTTGAGTATGTACCTAGCAGTGGAGTTAAAGATCATGCAGTAGCTCTATGTTTAACTTTTCGAGGAACTGCCAAACTATTTTTACACTAGCTGCGCCATTTTACATCCCAGTAGCAATAGATGAAGGTTCTAACTTCTACACATCCTTGCCAACACTTGTTATTTTTTTTTTATGATTGGTCTTTTTCTTAAATAAATTTTATTTATTTATTTTCGGCTGTGTTGGGTCTTCGTTGCTGCGTGCGGGCTTTCTTTAGTTGAGGCGAGCGGGGACTACTCATGGTTGCGGTGAGCGGGCTTCTCATTGCCACGGCCTCTCTTGTTGCAGAGCACGGGCTCTAGGTGTGCGGGCTTCAGTAGTTGTGGCACACAGCCTCAGTAGTTGTGGCTCGTGGGCTCTAGAGTGCAAGCTCAGTGGCTGTGGTGCACAGGCTTAGTTGCTCTGCGGCATGTGGGTTTTTCCCGGACCAGGGCTCGAACCCGTGTCCCCTGCATTGGCAGGCGGATTCTTGACCGCTGTGCCACCAGGGAAGCCCATGTAATTTTTTATTTTCTTTTTTAAAAATAACCATCCTAATGGGGGTGTGATGTGGTATCTCATTGTAGTTTTGATTTGCATTCCATGTTCTTAATAATTTAGTCACTAAGGACAGGTATGGCTTATCCTTTGAAATTCTAGCAGCTCACCCTGGTCAGCCAAACAGGGTGTGTATGAAGCCTATTTCCTGACAAGTCTCAGAGCTGCCCTGGAGGGGTTTCACCTTGTAACCCTCACAACCGCAGAGCACACAGAGACTGATGGCAATTGTAGGAAGGCAGACTGGATCAGGAAAGGCACTCTGTGCTCCTGGGCCAAATGGCGGGCTTTCTCTTTCTTTCTTTTTCTTTCTTCCTTCCTTCTTTTCTTTCTTTCTTTTCCTTTCTTTCTTTCTTTTTCTTTCTTACTTTCTTGCTTTCTTCTTTCTCTCTCCCTCTTTCTTCCTTCCTTCCTCCCTCCCTCCCTCCCTCCCTCCCTTCCTTCCTTCCTTCCTTCCCCTCCCTCCCTCCCTCCCTCCCTTCCTTCCTTCCTTCCTCCCTCCCTCCCTCCCTCCCTCCCTTCCTTCCTTCCTTCCTCCCTCCCTCCCTCCCTCCCTCCCTCCCTTCCTTCCTTCCTTCCCCTCCCTCCCTCCCTCCCTTCCTTCCTTCCTTCCTTCCTCCCTCCCTCCCTCCCTTCCTCCCTCCCTTTTCCCTTTAATGCAGCAGCGTCAGAGATCTGCCATTCGGTGCAAACCAGACACTTCACCCATCACGCCTGTGAAGATGGTTGAAACAGCTGCTCTAATGCCTGACAGGCTAGACAATGGTGAGCAGTGCAAGGCTTGCTCTTTTGGAGGGAAGAGCCGATTACTCTAAAGCAACAGCAAGATCCATAAATTATACCTGTGGTGATCGGAAAGAGCTGGATCTGGAAGAATCAATCAGAGAAATCTCTTCTCTAGTGATTGGCTGACGGCAGCAGGCCCTTTTATACTACTTGGAAAGTCCACAGGACAATAATGCATTGCTCTTCAGAATTAGAGGTATCGGAGCTGCCCCAGGCATTTCTCCTTGATGACACTTAGGAGGATGGTGCCGCTGGAGTAGGGATGTTGGAGGCATTCAGGAGGGAAGGGGTGCAGACAGTATTCTTAAACAACCCTTGGTAATGGATGGTCAGAGGTCATAGTCATCCTCTTTTGTGTGCACTAGAAGCAGGAAAGTTTATCTGATGCTGTGGGGATGGCGGGAAGGGCTCTACAAATCTGGTTCTGGGCTCCAGTTGTCAGACACTGGTGAGGCTATTCCAGTCAACGCCAATGAAACTCACCTCCACTACTGTTGCTGTTCCAGGGATGTGACTGTGTTTGTTTGTAGGCCAAGGAGAGTAGTGATTATAGGAGCTTCTGGCCTGTGGCGGCAGAGTGCAGAAAGGTGCAATTGAACTTCTTAGCGATGGAGATATTACTACTCTAGATGGGCTTTTTGAGTTTCTAAGGAGCAAAATTTCCAAGAGGCAGAAATTGATTAGTGTGTTTAATCACCATTATCTCTGAGCAAAGCTTTTTTTTTTCTTTTTTCCCCACAAAACCTCTGCTGGAATTTCTGGCCATGGATTGGCTGACCTTGTGTCAGTTTCTTGACCAGGCTCCAATCAGCTGTGTCTGGGGGCCTGGATCACCTGACACACCACATGGCTGCTCCCATGCAGATACTGAAGGGCAGTGGGCAAGAGGGTTTCAGGAGTTGGGGACCTTGAATTGCATCCATGGTTGGTGGGTCTAACACATTCACACCTAAGTCTGCACTTACAGAAACCAGACACTAGGTTTTCACAGTTCTCTCCCCTGCTTAGAACAGTTTCTGCAGATTATGAGAATAAATTATAAAAAATATATAGCTCAAGTCTTACTTGCACAATTATTCTTATCATTATTCATCACTTATTTAGTTTTCCAAACAACCCCTCCCTCCCAAAGAGAGAACAGGAATAAAAATGAATATTCATATAAACCTCTTGGCAGAAAAACAAATCTGTAAGAGGGTTTCCTTAATGAGTTGTCTGAGTTGAGTAGTTTAGATGTTTCCCAGAGTAAGTCCAGATGGAATTAATTCTCCTACTGTCCAGTAGTTTGATTTGACAGTGATTGAGTGAAAGAAACAGTTCTCCTCTCCTTTTGGGAGTCTCATCTTAGAAGAACCACCAGGTTTTGAAGTCTCACTTGCATCTTCCTTCTTCAGGATTCAGTTGTTCCTCCTTTGCCCCTCTTCTCTCCTCCCCACCTTCAAATAGCTACATTAATAGCACCCTCCCCTTGGTCCCCGGGACTCACAGCTTTGAGTCAGCTTAGCCCTTCCCTTCTCTCCTCTCTTTCCCCAACAGAAGTCATCGGTGAGTCCTGTCTTCATATCCTTCAACCTATCTCTCCCAATATATTCCTGCAAATTTGGCACGTGTCCCATCTGGGGCTCTGCCTTTGGCCTTCCTCTACTCCCTCAGCCTTCCTACACAGAGCTTAAATCTCACTTGAATCAGCCCACTCCCCTCTTTGCAAACCTATGGTACAGCCTCTGTCAAATTCAAATGCTACTTTGCACACTTTCTACATTAAAGTTCCTAATCACGGGCTTCATGGACTGTCAACCTGTTACCGACCAGAGTTCTTGGCCTCCTTAATCAACAGAAATGGATCAGAGGCCAGACAAGAAATTCAGGCAAGGCTCTTTTGGGGCCCCTGCTGCAGCTGAGGGGTGCAAGATCAAGTAAGAGGTTCCCTTGCTCACTCACTCCCTGGGTGGGGCAAGCTGCTTCCTTATATGGGGTAAGGGTAGGGGTGGGTCCAGGGGTCGGGCCGAAGGGGTGACTTAGGTGGTTTGCCCACCCCTTTGGTGGTGTTGTGTGCAGGGGGCGTGCACAGTACCCTGCTTTTGCTCCCGACATCCTGCTTCTGCTCCCGGCTCTTCAGAAATGGCAGTTGGTCTTTTTGGTCTTTTTGTGTCTTCTTGTCCATGATTTGCCCCAACTGTGCATGCATGCAGTTATTTTTAGTCCCTTATAGTTCCTTTGTATTTGTTGCTCAAGGAGATGTTTGTCCAGGTGCCAACTTTACAGCAAAGGGTCCCAGGTCCCAGACTATCTCAACTCCACCCCCATTCTGTAGGAGGGCCCCACCTCTGACCCCTCCCCTTCTCATCCTTTCTACAGGCCATCGCCTCTCTGGAACGCTCCCCCACATCATCGCCCCCAGGGCCCCGTGCTCAAGTCCAACAGCAAGCCCCCAGCTTGTACCACAGACCCGATACACCCATGCCTTCATTTAACTGTCCTCCTTACAGCTCAATCTGCGTCTTCTTGTCCATGATGCCTGCTGTCCTGTTGGTTCCGTTAAGCTCCTCTCCCACGTGGGAGTCTACCAGGACTTGCTCTTGGCCTCCAGAAAGAGGAAAGCCGATTCTCTTTTCACCAGGGCAGCTCTATTGTAGACTTATACCAGGTGATGTTTGTATTCTAAACTCACTGAAGAACGGGACACATCCTTACTCTGGCCCAAATCTCCTTACTGCTGACCATCTGTCACGTCCCAGATGAAGGCAAATTCCCCCAGAGGTCAAGTTTAAGAGGCATCTATGTTACCTGGGAGGGATAAGATATTATTGGCACGTAGCGAACTCATACCACGGACTAGTTAACCAGATTAGCTAGAGAATAAGGAATAAAAGACTAGAACAAAGGGCCACTAGAGCTTGATATTTGATATATCAGTCAGGATTTTCTTTTTTTCTTGCTGTTTTTTTTTAGTCGGGGGTGGTGTAAAATGACAAAAACCCAGTTAGAACTAGCTTGGTCATACAGGGAGCTTCGATTGGATCACGGAATTGAAGAAAGGGTTGAACAAACAAATTGGGTAAGTAAAGGCGTGAGTTGAATCAGAACCTGGAATTCAAATGGCAGTAGGTAGAACCATGGTCCTAGCAGGGCTCTGACGAGAAGAGAAATCAGTGTCACTGAGACACACCCATGAGGACAGCACAGAGCTGCTGCAGAGCAGCTCCTGGAATTAGGAGACACCCATTTAGAATCTGCATGTAGTACTATCACCTCCAGCACTGACTGCAATTCTGGTGCAGAAAGATGTTCCTTTAGTTTTTAGAGATATCAATCGAATGTGTACATAACTAGAAGGTCTACGGGTATATCAAATTTCTTTATTTGCTGCAATTTAAACAGCTGCATTTGTATAAATGTTATATCTTTGAAGCCTAAGTGTAATTGTTTTTTACCTTTTTCTTAGAAATGAATAATTATGAATATATATTTTACATCTCACACATAATGGTGATGATGAAAACCTTTAAAAGTGCCTTGGAACAGATGGTAGTTTTAGAACAAAACAGACCAATTAGCTGTCAAATCCAGTTACCCGTAGGATGAAAAACAGAGTCAGTTCTCAGGTAGTGCTAAGAAAAACTCCCACTTATTCTAATACCTTAAGATATGAATTCTTTTGTAAAAATTTTGCCATGGGAAGAACTATGACAGCTCACTGTTATTGAAGGTCACAAACTGGAAGAAAAAAAAAAAGACTTCCCTTATCAAATGATATAAAACCTAATTCAAACTGATGTCACTGATTCCAGACCAAATGGTGCAAATTTCTAAGGTTTTCCAAATATGCATTATTTTCCTGTCCCCATTTGCAGAAACGTTTAATCTCTTTATCTTCTTGTTAACCATAAGAAGGAGGAAGAGCTAATCTCCTATTTTACGAAAGTAGAGTTTTCTTCACAGATACAGAGAACAAACTAGTGGTTACCAGTGGAGACAGGGAAGGGGATTAAGAGGTACAAACTATTAGGTATAAAATAAGCTACAAGGATATATTGTACAACACACGAATATAGCCAATATTTTTACAATAACTATAAATGGAGTATAATCTTTAAAAATTGCAGATCACTATATTGTACACTTGTAACTTATATAATATTGTGCATCAACTATACTTCAATTAAAAAAAGAAGAGAAAAATACCAGTAAAAAATAGCAGAGTTTTCTAGAACTGAAAAACCTTAGAAGTCATTACAGATGAAGAAAATGACTTGTCTGAGGTCAGACAGCAGTTCAGAGTCAGAGCAGGCACCAGAAAACAAGCTCCCTCTCCAGCATCTTTCCACTACCTCCCTTCACTGCTAAGAAGTTACTTCCTAAAGGACTGTTTCTATAAATAGTCACTCATATCAGATTTTCTTATATGTATATTCATGTGGATCTACTAAATGCTTCAATAAAAGATTTTTAGAGAACATTTTACATGACCACAAACAGTTTTCAAGATAAATATATTTATGGGTGTCCTGCTGTACTCGATAGATATAGCAGGGTTCTTTGTACAGCCCAGAATACGGGGTCTACAGATAACTGGAAGAAGTTTAATTTAATAGCTAAAGCTTAAATGCCTATTTACTAAGCCATCACATCTGTGTTTAAATAACCGAATCCATGATTTTACATGAGGATGAATTGAACTGTCTGTCTATTAGCCCTAATACAGGTCAGTCAAGAATCAGAACAGAAATACAGGCATCGAAATCATAAGAAAAAGAAAACATGTGAATGAGCAAAGCAGATTTAAAGAATCTGAAAACGTCTATTATTCATGAGGTGGGAGAGTAAGTTAAATTAATTTAATAATTTAATAATAATAATTTTATTTAATTATCTAATTATTTTTATAATTATAAATAGATATATTAATATATATAAATATATTAATATATATAAATATATATATTTATAAATATTTTAATAATATTTAATTATTAATAATTTATAAATTTATAAATAAATAATAATTTAAAGCAATTATTTGCACTCTGGAAATCATCACAGTTACCCAATCCATGTTTGTTCTGTTCTCTACTTTTATACAGTTTTCAGATTAGTTTGTCCTCATATCCTTCCCACAAAATAAAGTAACAATCCTGATGTTAGACCTAGTGGAATACTAGAATCCTGATTCTAAAATACTGGTGGGTATTCTGCCATCACTGGTGTCTTTTCTTCCATTACATAATTTTTTCTTTTTAATCTTTGGTTTCTTTATGAACTCAAGTCCAGTTTTTACGTGTTTACTCTTTCAGAGGAGTAATGTCTTTCTGGTATGGCTTACATACTTGGTGTTAAAGAGGGAGTCCCTCACGTTGTAAAATTAAGGAGAAAAGCAAGGCTGAACTGAAATGATCCACCAAGAGCACATTTTGAGGCCCTGTTCTGTGTGAACCATCTGCTTTATTTGCAACTCATTTTAAAGAAAATTTATAATATTGTGTTTAATTTCTGCTGAACAGCAAAGTTATATTCTTTTTCATATTCCTTTCCATTATGGTTTATCACAGGATATTGAATATAGTTCCCTGTGCTATACAGTAGGACCTTATTGTTTATCCATCCTATATATGATAGTTTGCATCTGCTAATCCCAAACTCCCAGTCCATCCCTACCCCACCCCCTATGCTTGGCAACCACAAGTCTGTTCTCTATGTCTGTAAGTCTAATTTTGTTTCATAGATACATTCATCTGTGTATATTAGATTCCACATATAAGTGATACCATATGGTATTTGTCTTTCTCTTTCTGACTTAACTTTGCTTAGTATGATAATCTCTGGGTCCATCCATCTTGCTGCAAATGGCATTATTTCTTTCTTTTAAATGGCTGAGTAATAGTCCATTGTACATAGATACCACATCTTCTTTATCCATTCATCTGTTGATGGACATTTAGGTTGTTTCCACCTCTTGGCTATTGTAAATTGTGCTTATTTGCCACTCTTTTTATGTGACCTTGTATTGGTCTTTTTTATTTAAATTTTTATTGGAGTATAGTTGATTTACAATGTTGTGTTAGTTTCAGGTGTACAGCAAAGTGAATCAGTTATACATGTATCCACTCTTTTTTTTAAGATTCTCTTCCCATTCAAGCCATTACAGAGTATTGAGTAGAGTTCCCTGTGCTATACAGTAGGTTTTTATGAGTTATCTATTTTATATATAGTAGTGTGCACATGGCAATCCCAATCTCCCAATTTGTCCCTCCCCCCTTATCCCCTGGTAACCATCAGTTTGTTTTCTCATCTGCAACTCTACTTCTATTTCATAAATAAGTTCATTTGTACCCTATTTTTTTTTTAGATTCCACATATAAATGATATCATATATTTGTCTTTCTGTGTCTGACTTACTTCACTCAGTATGACCATCTGTAGGTCCATCCATGTTGCTGCAAGTGGCATTATTTTGTTCTTTTTTATGGCTGAGGAATATTCCATTGTATATATGTACCACATCTTCATTATCCATTCCTCTGTTGATGGACATTTAGGTTGTTTCTATGTCTTGGCTATTGTAAATAGTGCTTGTTTGCCATTCTTTTTATGAGACCTTGTATTGGTCTTTACATTTCAATAGTATCTCAACATTTGTCCTTTAGTCTTTACCGTAAGATTCCCTCTAGCTCAAGATTTCTTTGATAAATCACAGTCATAGTTCTTGCTTTAAATAAATTTACTGTCAAGTTAGAGCAAAGATGTGCTGGACTGCAATATAGGACACAGGTTTTGCAAAAATCTGAGAAAACAGAGGCCAGTCAGAGATGTGCAATCGCAAAAGGATACTTGAAGGGGATGAGATGCCCTTACAGGATGCGAAGAAGGAAGGGCTTCCAAGTAATGGACAATACGAGTTACAAGCCAAAGTTGTGAGAACTAGTTTCAAGAACTAAAGATGTGTGTTGGAAAGTGTGCGTGTGAGTGAGGAACGATGCGCTGACCCTGAAGATGCTCTTCGGTCACTTTGCAGCTAGACCAAGAGCCTTAATCTCCAGCACCACCCATGACTCGGTTTACCTGTTCTATCTAAGAGTGCCCATGGACTTAAGGTGATATCCAGTCTATGAGATTCTAACTTCTCATTGGCACAGCGAGAATCTATGGCATCAAATAGAATTTTGTTCAGTCAAATTCTAACACCAATCCAGTGCTCCCCCTGGAAAGTCTAGTTATTTAAATGAACTCATTTAAAACGTTCAAAATTGAAATTCCGTGACAGATCGGATGGGATTTTATAAACAAAATTTGCAAAACTCTGTATCTCTACTAACTCTTCTGAAAGTGGGCAATTTAGAATTTTTTAAGCATTAAACTGTCACCAAAATTAAAACTGTACATTGAATTTTATAAAAAGGGATTTTTCTCAAGGAAAAATGAACAGGTACAAAGCGCACTAAAGATGAACTGCCCAGAAAAACAATTCGAAGCAAAGCTTACTTATTGTCTGCCTCTTCTTGGATATTGAAATTCTTCTCTCCACAAAGAACTGGTTTGTCCCTTTGGCAGACAAGTCAGTTGTGCGTTTTACTGACAGGACAGAAAATAGAGTCTACCACCGAATTTGAAATGAGCCGCATCTACAACCCAATGGAGAGCTCACTTCTTTTTGTTTGCCTGCAGATGGTGTCAGGGGGCCTAAGGTAGGACGTTCTGTCTGTGTTTGGACCTCACCAGTTGCCTTAGCTTTGGACTTTCAACAGTGAATTCTGCGTGCTGAGGGCCATGTCACAAATCCAGATCATTCATTACTACCTAGGTTGGGTGGAAATGCGATCCCACTATTAGAAAAACAAAAGTCATTCAGTGCTTTGTTCCAACTGACACAAGGCATCCTCACTTTTGTCACCCTGGTCTTTCCCACAGATCAAGAGATGGGGAGGTGTCCACCTAGCTTTTTCCAACCAGTAGATCTGAACTCTTTGCAATCTGAGGCATATGATTTGGAAATGTTCACCTACTTCTTATAAACAAAGAAGCTAGGTCTTCCTGATAGTCAGAAATAGTTTTCTAAAAGGCATACTGATAGATTTCTCTCTGTTTTGAAAGTATGGAATACATTTCTTAGTTGTGGTAGATTTTTATTTCTTGCTAAAGAACTCCTGCTGTTACCTGTCAGATCAGCAGGATAGGTATGGGGGGATGAACTCCAGACTTGGGGGCTGGAGCCTTGGGTGGGAATCCTGGCTCTTCTGAGTTAGGGGCACCTGCATGATGGAGACGGTGCTGTTACCCACCGGTGATGTAGCCACAACCCGTCTCTCCACTCCTGCATACTCTCTACCCCAGGTGGGAGGCCAAGTAGTATCCGATTGTCAAGTTAGGGAGGAGCATTCTCCAACATCATTTTATCAGTAACACAACTGCCGGACTTAACTGGTTCCCAGTGTGGGATGGGAAAAAAGGGAGGAGGTTATTTCTCTATCCTTATTCAAAAAGACCTAGCATGGTCCCTGGAACCTCACTGGACTTTAGTCAATTTTTGCTTAAAAGTAATGAAAGTAGAGAGAGTGGCTCTAGTAGAAAAAAGCCAAGTAGGTTGAGTGTGAAGATTATAAATAGGTGCTGGAGGCAGATGACGTGGCTTCCAGTGGCTTCCAACTCCCCAAGATCGATCATTAACATTCGGATAGAAAACAGCAGTCTCTCTCCCTGTGGGAAGTTCAGGAGAGAAGGTTCATCCTTAGGAGTTCCAGAACACACCACTGGCCTGAGTCTGTGGGTCTCAGCCAATGCTGGAGGAATCCTCAAAGCAGCCTCCGCCCCTACCCCCATCCCCGGTGCATTTGTTGACTTAGAACAAAAGGAGGGGTCTGCCAGCTCAGTGTTCAGGTTTTAAATCAAAGAGTTTGGGAGATAGCAAGATAAAGGGCCTGATTCCATTTCAGTTTCTTTCTCTTTTAAAAATAATAAGGTTCAGAAACACAGTGACCCCAAAGCAGGGGCTGGATGAAGTCCATCTGGTTTCCAGGCCTTGATGTGGGAAGAAAAGACACGGTACAGACCATTAATCTCTATCTCGAGAAGGAAGGCGATGTACAAAAAATACGGCTCATTAACCAAAATGGAGACTTTCATTTTTGCTCTTTGGGGAAAATTTTGAGAAGCCGTTGATGGTAAGGGTGGACCGCTACCTGGCCGTGGAACCGAACTGCGGAGGTGTTGGTCAGAGCATGGCTACCTGAGAGAGAGAGGGGCTCAGAGACGACGAGCATCTGTCTCCTAGAACCTTGAATGGTAGGCACCTCTCTGCTCCCGCCTCATCTGGCTGGGGAACCTTTGTGGAACATCAGGGATGAGGGCTGTGAAATGAGGATGCTCCTTCCATATTAGTTTAGTTGCTGCTAATCGCTGTCCAGGGACAGAAATGTTGGGGCATCTTTTTGGCGATCCCTTCAGAAATACATAAAAATATCCAGTGTTCACTGGACAGTTGTTTCCTAGGATACGGAATGGCCACCGCCATTTTTGTAGCCAGTGATGCCGCTTGGTTTATCCAAGGGGGTGAAGAGCCTCCGTAGGTGAGTTCATCACTCGGAAGAGAACAGCAGGTGGCAGCTGTCTAGCGAACAGCAAGGCTCTTCTGTATTTTGAGGTTAAAGTACACACACACTCACACACATCTCATCAACTCTGCTGTGTAAAAGCTACTCGCGATTCATGAAAATGTGATTGTGTCAGAATAAATTCAGAATGTGTTTTGTTCCCAATTATGTTTATGAAAATGGTCCAAAGAACGTCTGTGTCCCACTAGCGAACATCAATGCTCTATAACCTTCTCAACCTAACGGGTGCTTACCTAACTAAGTGTTTATCATCCTTCGTTGAGGGGGTATCACCCAAACAGCTGGAGAGCCCAGCCACGGGATAAAGGTGTTCTGTATGTCCCTTTGTGTGCCAATAATTTAACTAAAAATACTCTGAGTACTTCAAGGCCCCAAGCTCATCGTGGACCCCACCTACTTCCTTGCTGATTGCTTGAGTCACTTTTAGGAGAAATATTTGCCCAGGTGACAGGCAGCCACGGGAGGTGGGGGGTGGGGCGTGGATAAAAGAGGTGGTTAAGAGAAGAAAGATGTGAACCTTCTAGATTTTTCCCTTACCCACTCCTAAACCCCTTTCCATACTCAGCCAAAGGTCCCATCAAACCGCGAGCAGCAGGAAGCCAGAAACTGAAAGTCAAGGTCGAGGCGTTGCAGGGAAGGTGTTGCATCCAGGCCTCCAGGCAGGGCGGTCCTCCCAGGGCGGAGGATGGTCTGCTCTAATTCTCATGCTATTGGTTTATCGAGGTCGAGGGAGGGAATGGGAGACAAGCTCACGGCAAGATTAGAGACGGCCTGATGCAGACCCAGCCTCCGAAAAGCTGAGCACTGGCCTCACAGCCAGGCCGGGGCCCCGCTCACTAATCCCCTTCCGGGTCTGACTTCCCTGGACCACAGGGGCAGAGGCATCTCTCCATCCTCACGGCTAAACAAACCCCTTAAAGCCCTGGAGGATGAACAGTAGGGTGACTTAAAGGCAACTGACTGGTCCATTTGTGAGAAGCTCTGTCTGCAATGTGATTTCCGACAGTTGTTTGGCATAATTAAAGGATCACTAAACAAAGCTAAGAAAAAAGTCTCAAAAATAGGTGTGATTCTGGATGAGATTCTAATGGCATAATGGGCTTTCCGTCTAAGTTTACCTTTAAAGGGAGCTCCTGTCAGAGCAGGGCTTCGAGGATGGTTAAAGCTGGCAGCAGGCACACGTGGTGACTGACGTCAGAACTTCTGGGAGGGGCGTAGGATTCAGGGAGGGGAAAGACGCGAAAAGACGACTTCAGCAGCTATTGGATTTCCTCGGGGTGGCCGTTACTATATTTTAAACTCTCTTCAAGTTCTTTAAGGTCAGTCTACTTTGGGGCTAAACCCTATGTTTTCTCCGACACATAGGGATTGCCTAGAAAAAGAGAGTGGAGCATGGGAATGGGGGGTGGTGAGGGGAAGAGGTGTGCCCTGGGTTGCTGTCTGTGGGGATCCAGGTAGGCCCGGGGCGGTGGGGGGCAAGCATTTACGTGGCGGGGCCCAGCTGCAGCTCCTAGCTGCACACAGCGGCAGGCCAAGCAGGGCGCTGGGGCCTTCCATAGCCGTCAAAGGCATCGCAGCCGCCGGACCCGCCCCCATCCATCCAAACAAGAGGCAGCAGGCCGAAAGGTCCCAGCTTACCACGCCTGGGGCAAGAAGCCCCCGAGGGCTCGCAGGGTTGCCTGCGCTCATGGACAACATCCCAGGCAGAAGCCGCCCCTCGAGCACGTGGCCCAGCGCTGTATGCCACGCGGTCCCCGAAGCGGCTTAGAAGCTTCGAGAAAGAAGAATTTCCCTTCCGTGGGCAGCATTAATAGCAGCACCTGAGCCAGGATGTTGGCTGCCGGGCATTCGCTTCTTGAACGTTCCTGGTTTGGCTACTTGTGAACAACCCCCAAAGCCTGTGACACGTGGTCACTTGTTCTCCCGCTAAGGCGCAGAATGGAATTAGCCTGAGAGCCGGGTTTGGGGCGAGAGTGAGCCACGTGGCTGGTGAAAGGCGCTCAGCTTACGGCTTAGCGTCTGCATCTCAATGCAGGGTTTGCTGTTTCTCTGCTCAGCACCTCTGTGAGTTGCTAGAAACAGAAAATGTTCTGTTGTGGGAAAGTGTTCATAAAGAGAGAGAACTACATATGTGGATTTTGAAAGAGAAAAGGATGCGAAATGCTCCAAATAAGCCACGGGTTTTAGCCAGAAAATAGAAATTTTGGATAAATTAGAAAATAGAGGAAAGGCTATACTATAGATGGAATTCAAAATCCACAGACGGGCCAGGGTCACGGATGTTCAGTCTACTGTCATTTCCGATATCGAGATGTGAAGGAGCTGTGCTCTCCGTGTAGATCCTGAGACCAAGTAATGAAAGGAATCTACCTTCAGCCCAAACTAAGTATCACTCAAGCTGGGCGCGGTTTACATTTTGATGAAACCCCGTCCTCTAGTTCTCCCATGTGGATCCCAATGGCGTGCTCTTTCTGTGACGAGTTCCTGGTGTCCACGTACTGAGAGCCGTTTACAAGCTCATCGTTTCCCACATCTGGGCATGCACGTCGGTTTGGATGATTTGGAACTGGCATGGCAGTGAAATCGGTGGTGTATTCAAGCTGCCTTGGAGGGGTGGGTGAGGCAGAGGCCCCGAGCTGGCCCCCCTGAGGACAGCAGAACAAACAGAGAGAGACTGAGGGTTTTCTGAGCCAACCATGAGGACCTGCTTATAGGACGGCGTGGTGCTTGTGTCCCTGAGCCACTGCAAATGTGTCCTGAACTCCAGACCCTTGTATTAGGACAATACAAGGGTTAGAGTTAGGACAGCACCCTAACTCTAGTTGGCAGCACCCAAGTCGAGGGAACCCCAGGGACAGAGTGTAGCTTAGAGATTCAGCAGGTTTCTGGGGGTCAAGTTTCATTAGCAGGCATCCCCAAAGTAAACTCTAAACTCTTTGGTTTTGTAGGATATTGGTTTCTTTGATATCGCTTGCAGTAATGAAGCCCTCACCTGAGAGCTTGGGCATCTTGTTAGAAAGAGCTGGGAACTCCGTTGGCTTCTGTCTTTCTTGCCCAGCACTTTGCTAGGCCCCTGAGGACTTGCTGAGTGTGTGATATTTCTTTCGGGAATGCTCTAGGAAGTCATAGGGAATTCGCCTCCCTGCTTTGTCATTTCTTGTCCTGAAGTCAAGATGAAGTTTCAGGAACTGTGTCCTGGGGACTACTGTGAAATACGGCCGTGGGGTCACTGTCACTGTGTGAGGGGCCATGTAGAAAAGTCACCTTCGCATCGAAGGCAGAGGACCTTTACCACTGCCTGCGCTCCCCTGTGCAGCCCTCGGGGAGGTGGATGGTGTTCTAATGGAAAGAAATCTCTTCTCCTACTACTCAGAATTAACAAGCACCGTACCTGCCTTTGTAAAGGGCGACCGCCCGCTCCCACCGTTTTTCTTCTTGCCCACGCACCTCACAGACTCAGCCCGCCGGTTCTCCGTCATCCTGATCACCCCGCCTCCCGCCTGGCTTTCTCTCCCCCCCCCATCTCCCTGAGGTGTGGCCTGGTTTCCCATCTTTTCCTCCTCCCACACTCTCTCTGCAACAAGCATACTGAGTACCCTCGTTCCGGAGAGCAAAAAAGAACATCCTGTTCTCACCAGAAATTAGTTACATTCAAATGGTCTGAGTAGGATGTCTGACCCAGGGATGCAGATGTCAGTCAGGGTTGGGTTCAGGCTGGTCTGGCTGAGCCCTTTTCATCCCTGTATCCTTTTCCCTAGCATGGCCTGTGGCCCAGGGCCAAACTTTATGAATATCATACTAAAGCAAGTCTCAGGAATTTTTTGGTTTCCCAGTGCATATAAAAGTTATGTTTACACTACACTGCAGTCTATTAAGTGTGCAATAGCATTATGTCTTTAAAAAAGCAACGTACCTACTTAATTTAAAAATATTGCTAAAAAATGCTAACCATCCTCTGAGCCTTCAGCGACTTGGCATCTTTTCGTTGGTGGAGGGTTTGAAATACCGTGACGATTATCAAAATGTGACGCAGAGACACGAAGTCAGCAAACGCTGTTAGAAAAATGGCGCCGACAGACTTGCTCAACGCAGGGTTGCCACAAACCTTCCATTTGTAAAACATGCAATATCTGTGAAGCACAACACAACAGAGTGTGCGCGTATTTGCTCACCCGTCGGTCTCCTAGGCCAGACCACAAGCTCCTCCTGGGCGAGAACTTCATCTCACTCATCTTCGGATGACCAGACAGGTGCTCAGAAAATACTTACAAACCGTTGGGGTTAGCAGCTGAGGTTCTCGAGGGGAGAGACCTTACAGAATCCTCCAACCTCAGCCTCGCTACAGACAGCGCTTTATCCTGGAAGCAGTGGTAAGAAAAAATGACCGATAACAAATGCTGGAGAGGGTGTGGAGGAAAGGGGACCCTCCTACACTGTGGGTGGGAATGTAAATTGGTGCAGCTACTGTGGAGAACAGTATGGAGGTTCCTCAAAAACTAAAAGTAGAGTTGCCTTATGATTCGGCAATCCCACACCTGGGCATGTATCTGGACAGAAATCTAATTCAAAAAGATACATGTGACCCCTATATTCACAGCAGCAATATTCACAAGAGCCAAGACATGGAAACAACCTAAATGTCCATTGACTGATAAAGAAGATGTCATGTATATATACAATGGAATATTACTCAGCCATAAAAAGAAGGAAATAATGCCATTTGCTGCAATATGGATGGACCTAGAGATTATCATACTAAGTGAAATAAGTCAGAAAGAGAAAGACAAATACCATATAATATCACTTATACGTGGAATCTAATATACACAGATGAATGTATCTATGAAACAAAAACAGAGTTACAGACATAGAGAACAGACTTGTGGTGGCCAAGGGAGAGGAGGGTTGGTGCAGGGATGGATTGGAGTTTGGGATTAGCAGATGCAAAGTATTATATATAGGATGGATAAACAACAAAGTCCTACTGTGTAGCACAGGGAACTCTATTCAATATCCTATGATAAACCATAATGGAAAAGAATTTTTAAAAAGAACAAATGACTGAATTAGCAAGAGACAGGCTGTTCCCATTCACCCCAGAGACTTTCTGTAGTTCCGTTTGTCTGTTTCTATTTGCTTATTTGTTCCTTTTTAAACAGAGTGGATTCTCTCTGAAACTCAGGTCATGTTGAGTCAGCTGACCACAACAGTCAGAAGAAAATTTGCTGCGTTCCACTTTTTTTTTCATTGTCAGTAAAAGCCAAGGTTCAAAGCACACAAATCATACCATCACCAGAAGAATGAGAGGGCACAGAAGCTTCCAGAAAGACGCAATCAGCTTGGACCGTTAGAGCCTCCTCTCCCCATCACTCTGCTTTGCTGTCTTCCTGACCCATCTCCCCAGGCTTCCTCACCTCCAGAAGTGCCAGGAGACAGAGGTCTGTGCATCTGAGAGCAGAGGGCTGGGGCCGGCCCTGGGGGATGCCACATCACAGGACATAGAGCTGTAGTCCTGCTGCGCCCCCCCACCTGAGCCTCAGTTTCTTCATCTGTAAGATGTGGGAGATGCCACCCACCTTACAGAGTCGTTACAAGGATGAGTGATGTCTAAGTGCTATTATTATTGTGACGATTATGGAAACCTCTAGGCTCAGACGACGTTCTCAAGCGGGCGCATCATGGAAATCAGGGAACCGCTCATGCATTATTCATCACACCTTGACATGATTTTCATATAACGTTCAGCCGGAATAGCTTCGATCTGTTTCTTGTTTCATTTGTGGTTCTGAGCCCAGAACACAGGATAACTAGCTCACCAGTCCAATAAGCTGATTTTTTTTTCTCAGAAAATGAACATCTGTTTGTGCCAAGGTCTCAGGTTCCTGAAATACCTGGTTTTCTGAGGTTGACGTGTGGACTGAGGAAGGCTCAGGTGGTGTCGTGGAATTTCTCAACTAGATTATTAAGGCTGCAGGACACGTATGCGACAGGTATCTATTTGGAGTCACCATGGGAAGGTGAACCAAGCTCAGATTTTCCAGGAAGCAACTGTCGAATTTTAATTAGCTTTGAGTCCATTTCTCTGCTGGAAATAGCAAATCCCTGAGTACTTTTTCAATAGCCTTCCGGTAATTATAACAACTCCGAAAGGAATAATTTACACAATGTATTTTTGTACGCTTAGAGGAACGAGAAAGGCTGCTACATGCCTGGAGTTACTGTCAAAGAGACGTTTAAAAAATATGAATGACAATAGTGTACACCATCTGGCTCGTGGTCTCCACCAGCATCTGGGACGGTGCTGCGCAATTGAACTTCCTGGGATAATACCAGCGTTCAGAGCTGTGCTGTCTCATATAGTGGCCACTGGGCACACGTGGCCATCAGGCCCTTGAAATGGGGCCAGTGTGACTAAGGCCTGATTTTTTAACTTTATTTCATGTAAACGAATTGACATTTAAATAGCACTCGTGACCAGTGGCCACCATATTGGACAGTGCAGCTCAAAGGCACCAGGTGGAGCTCCCGGTAGCCGCCCTGCCATTTGGAGCACCACGGGGGCAGAGGAGGAAACCCAGAGGGCACCCGCGGAGCCACAAAGCCCATGGACTTCAGCTCAGCTGAAGCCTCTCGATTGGCTTCTCCAGTTTCTTATCCCGCAACAGATTGGAAGCATCCAATGAGAGAGAGAGGCAGACGTGATGGAAAGGAAAAGTTGAAATCCTTTTCAAAAGAGAAAAGAGAAAAAGAGTCTAAGATGACTGAACATAGGACAAGCAGGCTTTATACCGCAAGAGTATGGTATTTGGTGCCTTGGACCGTCGAGGAAATGTTAAGAGTTCAGGAACTTAAGAAAGGACAAGAGAGAGTAAGAGCAACCCTCATCCAGACCTTTGTCCCTCGAAGGTGGTGAACATATAGACGGCTTGGGCACATGAGTTGGTGAGCACAGTACTGGGTATCTGGAGGGTCCAGCTCTTGTTCACATCCCGTCCCTCCTACAAGCAAGAGATGTCCTGTGATGTCCTACTGCTCTTGGGCTGAAACCAAGTAACTACCATGACCCTCTGGCCTGCCTGATGGAGACTTGTCCCCCACCCCTGCCTCACTTGACCCCATTTCTCCTGACTCTCTGCTCTCCAGCGATGCTGATCTTCCTTCTGTTTCTAGAAGGTGCCATGATCCTTCCTCCAGAGGACTTTGTGTGCTCTGTCCCCTCTCTTTAGAAGGATCCTTCCACCTGGCCTCAACCCTCTCCGTCTTCGGATTCCAGCTCAAACGCCCCTGCGTGGAAAGCCTGCTTACACGGCCACTCCTTCCCACCCCATCTGGACCTGGTTCCTTTGTTATTCACTCTTCCACGTGAACTCCTTGGGCCAACACCTGCTTGAATACACACACAGATATATATTCCTCAGTGAGGTTACCTGCTTTATTCATTTGTAAACTCCAAGAAAGCAGGGCTTGTGTCTGGCCTGATTCTTTCGCCTTTGTGTCTTCAGTGTCTGCTTCATATTCGAGAAATGCTAAGTGAGAGAATGAATGAGTTCTGGTGTGTTTCTAAGACAATTTTCAGGACGCCAAGTGTCCTCCAATTCCTAACACGTTCACATCTTTTTATAAAGTCTCTTAGTCTCTGGGATGACTCATCTCCTCTGTAAGAGCCATTTCTAAGTTCTTACCATCCCATAACTTTTTGTCATGAAATCCTCAGCCTTAAAATTCCACCCACTTCACCCTTATTTGCTCCACTGACTACAGTCACCCCCAAACTTCCTGTTTCCTTTAAACCATTCATTCTCCTTTGGCAAGCTGGACGGTTCTTGCCATCTGTGGCTCTTTCCTCAGCAATGCAATTTTCTTGATCTTTTTTTCCCCACTGTTTCTTTCACTTGATTTCCCTGATGGCCTTTGAACTCCTAGCTTACCTTCTCTCTGACAGGATAGCTGCATTGTCTTTTGAGATTTTTAATTTATGTTCCATGAAATCTTTTTCTATCATCTCTTCCATGGACTTCCTCTAAATTTGCAATCTTTCTATTCCTTACACTTTCCCTTTTGAAGAAAATATTCAAAAGTGGGGGAAATGAAACCTACACTAATTCCCAACTCTTCTTACCTCTGAAACATAAAACATTACGAAGTTTCTAAAACCTTTAGAGGTTCCCACCTTCTCATTTTCTGTCTGATTCCATTTTTTTCTAAACAAATCCAGAGTAAAAAACTCCCATTAACCCTATGCCCCCCTCCCTAAACCTCAGTTATGCCTCAGGCCTCATTCTCTTTTGTAGAATACGCGCTCTTCTTTGCTTAAATGATTTTCCCTTTCTAGTAGACCGTATTTAGTGCCATAAATACTTGATATAAATTTCAATTTAATTTATATCAATTCAATTCAATTTATATCAATTTCTTGATATAAATTTCAATTCTCTTTAGCAAGTATTTTGATCCACTATTATGTACCAGGCACTGTACTAAGGAAACAGTAATGAATATATGATGAAAGAAAAATCCTTATCCTTGTGGAGATTACATTTTACGGGGAGAGATGTAATAAGCATAGTGACATATATAATCTTAGATAGTGGTAAACTCTACAAATAGTGCTATATAATAAATGCTATCTATAACAAAAGGATCTGAATTTATAACCCCTAGCCTACAAGACTGTCGTGAGCTAATCACATGTGAGCTAATGTATACATGATGTATAGAGGAAGGTTCATTATTCTTTTTTTTTTTCAGAGAAGAAAGGATTTGTCACGTGCAGCAAGTAAGGAGTGGCTTCATTATTCTTGATGGAAGTCGTGACTGTTTTTTAAGCACAGAGTCCTGCCATAAAGGTATTAAAAATCTTGTCATTATTACTTTTTTTAATGAAAGGGAAGATTATTCACCTATTCGCTCAAGAGGCTTTTATGGGGTGTCTTCTGTGGCTGAGGTACTAACGTACATGCCAAGTGTTGCCACAAAGAAGAGAAAATCTGCGACATTCTGCCTTTGAAAGCAGCACTGAAGTAACAAGCAGACTCACGGTGGCCTTTGCCCGAGGAAGGCCACTGGGGGCAGAGGGTGAGCTGACGCATTACCCTCAGACTACTCTGGGAGACTCACCTCCCACCCAGCCCACTTCCCATGGCTCGAGGTGGCAGAGCCCTGGCTGTTCTTTTGCTATAGTGTTTAAAGGTGCTTTATAAGGATAGCAAGGCCAAGAACTCAGACTGACGGGATTAGAGTTGGAAGGCACTTCGTGTGCCATTTGTCTATTTGTGTTCGACTGACCAATGATTGATTGACTATTGATGGATTGTTTTGGCTCTATCATCAAATAGGAGTGGAATTTTCTTCAAACTAAAACCTTAAAGGAAACAATGACCTCTGGGAGGAGGGGCAACAGAGAGAGAGAGAGAAAGAGAGAAACAGAGAGAGGTGGAGGGAGGGAGGGTAGAGAGAGAGAGAGAGAGATGGAGAATTGGCAGATAAACACCTGGTCCTGCCAAGGGGAACTATATTGAAAGACTTCATAGGCACAAATGTTTGCAAAAATAAAACAAGTTGTGCAAAGAAAGATCTGGAAGGGTGGTGGTAAGTTTTGCCCAAAACTGGCTTCTGCACATAAATTCATCTTGTCTCCAGACACTGTAGTTATCGGTGTTCAGAGAAATTGTTAACGTGTTTTACAAAGAGATGGAAGGCAAATCTTTAATGTCCTATCACCAGAGAAAGGTATAAATTAGAAAATATGAAAACATGAGATAGTAGGCTAACATTTCACAACAATTTAGAATGAGGATATAGATGGATGGAGAGATAGATAAATAGATAGAAAGATAGATAGATCATAGATAGATAGATAGATCATAGATAGACACATATATTCAGTAGGTCGATGGATATAATGGTATCCACCTGCTTGAGGAGGAAGCAGTTAGGGAAAGAGAACTGGTTCAGTTTCATTTGATAAGAAGAGAAGATGTCAAGAGAGGGCTTGCCCCCGTGCCTGTGTGAGCTGGTCACATGACCAAGCAGCTGCACCAGAGGACGAATAAGACCAACGACCCTTGTTTCCCACCTTTCTGACCCGCACGCACCCAAAGGCACTTGGGTGGCTGCACTGAGGCACAAGTATTCCTCAAACCTCCAGCCCTTCTGCACAGAGAGAATCGCCCCTGCAGTTTTCTCTCCCTAAGATCCTTGTTTCCCCACCTTATCCTCTTTCAGAGAAAGACACAAGCCCTGTGCGACAGTCAAAAGCTAGGGAGCAGCTGGCTTCTCCCAGCGCCACTGGCACAGTTTTCCCAATCGTCTTTTCAGTAAATCAATGACAGAGGAAAGAAAATATTTACCTGAGGTTCCCGCTTTCCTCGTGAAAGTCTAAAATGGAATAATTACAAAGCAGCCCGATGCCTCTTCCCAGAGTGGTTTAAATCCCAAATCTGCCTCTGAGAGCAGCTCTGAGTGTGAGCTCTGAATAGAGGCTGTGTGTTATTTTAACCACAAGGTTTCTAGTTGGGAGGAGGAGAGATGGAAATGAGCTTGGCAAAAGCAGAGGCACGGCCACCTCAAATGAAACGAGCTCGCAGAGCTGATGGAAGAGCTCGGGGACGGTCGAAGAACCCTCAAACCAATGTTTCCTAAACTAGAGGTGAAGTAACTGTGGAACATTCCAGAGGAGTAAGATAAGACACTTACGGTCTTTTCTAAAAACAGACACATTGGTCCGCCCTGTCTGATACCGTGTGCAGGGAAGCCCCGCTCAGAGCTGGCCCGGGGAGCCCTGGGCCCGGACAGGAGCAAAGTCACACCTGCAGACAGCCGCGCTCTACGCAGCAGGGAGCCTCCTGGGGGCTAAGGGACAGAGGGACCAGGGAGCGGGACCAAGTGCGACCTTCCGTGTAGAAGCATCCTGAGAACCCGTAGGAGGTTATAGCGTAAGGGAGGAGCGCTTGTGGATTATGTTATTAGGGAAGATGGACGTGTGAGTGTGTGTGTGTGTCCCTCACTTCCCAAACAACTTAGAAAGCAAAGATCCCGCCTCAGCTTGGGCCTCGGTTAGAGACCCCCCTCGTCCTCAGCATTTTGGCAAAAGGCAAACGCCACCTTCGCACTTGGAGGAGGATTTATCGCATCACAGAATCAACAGCTAAAACCAGGGCCCCTGAAATGGCCAACGGTCCTTTACTGCCAGCCCTTCGCAGAGACCAGAGGGGGTTAACTCCGCTTTTGGAAAAACTCAGCAGTGCTTCCCTTCAGCAGGGTCGTAACTCACTTTTATATAGAGTCTTTCATCTCAAAGGAGCTTGAGGTGCGTTTACACCAAAATATAAATTATCCTGTGCACAGTCATCTCGGGGACAAAAAAAATGGCCCAGCAGCCACGGGCCAGGACATGGCCAGTCAGTTTGGAGCCGCAGGTGGACAGCAGGATGGGGCCAGGAGGGCCTGTAAGAAAGAACAAGAGGGACCTGTGATGCTAATGTTGCCCTTTCCTCCCTGGAGCTAGAAGGAGCCCCTCCCATGTGTGTGTTCCTTCTTGACTCCCCCTGTGTCTCTTCCCTTCCTACCTCTACACACACAACCTCCTAAGGGACCTCGCAATCATAAACTAGGAGGAAAACAGTGACTGCGTCTTCCAACTGGATCTTGTAGACCAGGGGTTGGCAAACCCAGGCCGCTGCCTGTTGTCTTTAATTAAGTTGTATTGGTCATAGCTACGCTCGTGCATGCAGGGGCTGCCTTTTGTTCCGTGAAGGAGGGGTGGCATGAAGGTGGCAGAGACTGTATCTCGACTATTGTTTCGTTTTGCATTGTTTAATTATTTGAAAGTAGAAGAAAGGAACAAGAAGGCTCTCGCAGTTATCTCTCAGGCTCTCCAGCAGAAGAAACACTGACTCATATCCCTCACCCTATATTAGGGCCCTCCACTCTTAGTAACCCTTCATCAGAGAAACTCTTCACCCGTGTCCCCTCCCAGCCTGCTCAGCCCCACGCCCCAGCTCACCAGCTTCATCCCCAAGAAATGACGGTGGCTGCATCCCATCACTGTCTCAAATAGAAGCTCTGGGCAGGTCCTCAGGGGCCCTCACGTCCTTGTCTTTGCGACCCTTTCTGGTGACTCCCTCCTCCAGGCTCTCATCATAGTTTGTTCATTCTTCTCTCTGGCAGTTCTTGTCATTATATCCCAATGATCCCTTTCTGAACTCAATACAAACTATAAATGACTGTCACATGCTCATTCGTACTCAATGGCTCTGGATGACCTACAGAATAAAGACTAATACTCTTCATACGGCATCATATATACATGTATATTTAATGATCTCCGGACTACGGGTTTCCCGAGAGCAAGAGAAATATCTTATTCAGCGTTTTATCCCCAGAATCCAACACAATAAGAAACACACAAGGGAACACCCTAGTCATAGGGGTTCTTATTACAGAAAGGGCTCAATCTGTCTTACCACACCGGAGCAGAACCTTAAAGGAAGTGAACTCAAGGGTGTCTGATACTCTCTGAGGACTAGGCTTTCTTAACATAGTCTTCCTCGGGGATGACCTTGGTCTCACCCTTCTAACCCTGGCGCCTCCGTGGGGCTGACTTTCACACGTTCTTTGTGAGTCGACCATCTCATTTTGAATCTGTGCGGGAAGATCTGCATTGCAGGAATAGATACCAGCAGCAGCTAGAAAAAGACGGCCTTTGTGACAGCTAGGGCTGTCAGAAGGATTGGTAGGGTCCAGCACGGGGTGGGAAGTGTCCCTCTTCACGCTAAGGTGATAGCTCACCTTCTGTGGTGTGGCCTCATCTGTCACGTGGCCAAGGGATGCAGACATGCCCCGTCAGGTCTGGAGCTCATGGAAACCAGCCCTCTCACGTGACAAGTGGCACTGGTGCTGTACCAGTGGTGCAAGCAGGGTCACCACTGTCCTCATGTGTATCCGTTTTAATGGTCACAAGTGTGGCAAGACCTGGTAACATTTTGTGGTGAACAAAAGGTGGTAACCTGGGTGTACAGGACGTTTATTAAATGCATGGCCACCCCACGTCTTGTGAACAGAACTCCTGTGATTAGCGTGGACTCCACATTGAGCTCTTTTCTCAGTGCTCGGGCTGCGTGACAGAACACCACAGACTGGGGGACTCAAGCAACAGAAGTGTATTTTCTCACGGTTCTGGAGGCCACAAGTCTGAGACCAGGGTGCCAGTGTGGCCAGGCGCTGGTGAGAGGGCTCTTCCTGGCTTGCAGGCTGCCCGGTCACCTCTCGCTTTGTCCTCGCCTGCCCTTTCCTTGCTGCTTGTGTGAGGACAGATCGCTCTCTCTCTTCCTCCCCTACAAGGGCACCGATCCTATCGGATTCAGATCCCACCCTTATGACCTCACTTAACCGTAATTACCCCCTAAACGCCCTTGTTCAAATACAGTCATATCGGGCCTTAGGGCTTCAACATATGAATTTGGTGGGGGGAACACAACTCAGTTTGTAGCAGTTGCTCTTCTCCAAAGTGGAAGCCTAACTCTCTCCTCCAGCCTTCTCTGCAGCTGGGGTGCAGGCATATATCACAGGCTGAGCAGTCAGATGCCTTCAACTCAGTACAAACCAGGAAAGGGGTTGAACCCACTTTACAGGAGGTCAGTGCCTCTTGGCAGGGAGACATCAGCTCTAAGAGGCAGCCCTGGGGAGGGCTGGTCATGTGTCTGGTACCGATTTTCTGCTGGGTGAGTCCAGGGTCCCAGCCCCGTCCCTGCAGGGACAGCCAGCTCCCCACCTGCATAACTTGTGTTCCCGGTGGTGCAGCTTCTATGCCTGACCCAGGTCTCCTGTAGGTGCTGTGACCTACTGATAATTTTCAGTAAACCATCTTTTGGCTCAAACTAGCTAGAGGTACGAGTTGCAACAAAGAACACAGATGTGTGTGACGGACGTGGGTGCTTAACTTTTTAAACCGCTTAGTTCCTTTTGCTTGCTCTCTTGGCTGGCTTCTCCAGAGGGTTTCTCTCCCGCCCCAGCATTCTTTGGAGTGAGTCTCTGGAATGTGACTCTGTACCGATGCTTGTCTTGTTTGCTTTGGGCTCATTCCTCATCCTTTTCCCAGTTCACTTTGTACCATAGACGGTGTGTGGTGGGGGCAGGTTCAGCCCTGCAAGTTGTGTGTTGCAGGCTCTTGTGACACCTGGGTTCAACCCAGGAGAGGTACCGGTGGGCGACTGGGTGGCAGGAGAGAGGGGTGTTTCTCCCCATCTCTCCGCCTTGGGTATCCTCTCCAGCAGGGCTGCATCTCTCCCTCGGACTTCAGCTCTGCGGGGACCGGCCCCCAGGTCCAGCTCCCGTAAGGTGACTCTGGTTCTGGGCTTTAGCCCCGGGAAGCTGGGACCTCCTGCTACCTCCGATCGCCTCACATCCCTGTTGGGCTTCTCGACTTTTCCATCAGCCATGTCACCACCTCACTGCATTTACATGTCCTCCGTTTTAATGCTGAGAGTGGATCTCATGTTCCTGGTCAGATCCTGATTGATACAGCTACCCACGCCACTTCCACTTCTGGTCAAAGAGCCACCAGCCCCGTGGGCTGGAGTGGAACTCTCCAGGAGGCACCTTCGCCCTGTTGGGTAGAACTTTTCATCTTGCGTTGGAAAAAGTCACTTCTCCAAAGTGGATGACCATGAGACAAGTGTTGTCAGGTCACATACCTAACTCTTCTGGCCTTTCAGAGAATAAGAAACAGCCTTCGGAGAGACTTGTTGATGGAAAAAAACCATGATCAGAAACAGCAGCTAAATCCTCGCCTCACAGACCAGAACATCCCAGGAGGATAAAACAAGATGAAGCAGAGATGGGTCAGCGAAGGCTGATAAATACATAGGGGATTTAGAAAATTGTGCCTGGCTTTGAGAAGAAAAAAAGTATAAAGACTTTTGCTTCTAGTTCATAAGGGGGAAAATGGCTATAAACCCAAGGTATTCATTCTGGCATTATTTATTAAAATCAATCTAAGTGTCCAACAGTAATAAAATTATGTTTCATCATGAGACATTTTACCCCATGGAATAGTTTTCAACCAGTAGCCAAAACAATTATGAAGGTGATGTAGCAACTCGGGAAGTGTTTAGAGTGCTGTTAGATAAGTAGAATTAACAGAAGCAGATAATGTAGCTACTCTGTGATCACAGCCATGTGAAAATCAAAAACGCACAGAGACAAACTAGAAGTGTGGGAGTCGATGTGCTAAGATGATACCATGATAGGTGGATTATTCTTTATAAAATTGCCATTCTTAAAAAATAAGGATGTTGGACAACAAGGTCCTGCTGTAGAGCACAGGGAACTCTCTTCAATATCTTGTGTTAACCTATAATGGAAGAGAATCTGAAAAAGAATAGATGTGTGTGTGCACGTGTGTGTGTGTGTGTGCATAACTGAATCACTTTGTTGTACACCTGAATCATTGTAAATCAACTGTACTTCGACTTAAAAATTCAATAAACAGATAAATTAAATCATAAATAAATTTTTTAAAATTTCAGCCAATAAATAAATAAAATAAACAAAAATAGGATTTGTACAACAATGAATATTCTTCCCCTTCCTATCGTGACAACAGGAAGAGGACAGGCAGGGCTGAGAGGCAGCCTCTGGCAGGACTTGGGACACACTGAAGGGCCTAGAAGTCGTGAAGAATATTAAACAGAATAAAATACTCTATTCTGAGGAACCAGCAGTGTTGAACGTTAGTGCTCTTTAGGACCTATGCAGAAACAGGCACACACAGGATTTGACCGGGCTTGAATTTTCACCCTCATTCCCACGGCATCGGCAAAGGGGCTGGGGAAGCTCCCTTCCTGCCACTATTAAAAGATGCGGAAGCTGGAGCGGAGAGGTGAGAAGGGACTTGCTGAGATTCACACAGCTGGAGACATCTTCTTTGATTCCGAGTCCGGCACGTTGATCTCTGCCCCATGGTTGCTTCCAAACAATTAACATGTGGCTGATCAAAACCAGGGTCCTTTCAACAACGTTTAACTCAGATTCAATTTTATTTCATCTATATACTCACCTTGTCTTCTACCTGATGACTTTGAAGTTAATACCAATTATCATATGACCTAATCTGTTCATCCGAAATGAAGCTGATGTGTTATAAAAACAAGCAAACAAATGAACCAGCGTCCTCAGTGACCACAGATGGTTCTTCCTTGTTCATTCCTGAGACCTGGTCCTGAGTCCCCTGGGGCTGCTCTGGCCGCTCACAGCCCCGTGTGCCTGCCCCTCCCTCTAGATCAAAGCTGTCTCTGAAGTGGGGTCTTCTTATCTCCCCTTGTGCAGGCTTCCCGTTGACTGCATCTATCGCTCTGTGTGTCGATTCCCGGGCTGGAGAAGACCCGCTGCTTTCAGGAAGGGCAGCCTGCAGGAAGGGGCGAATTATAGGACCTACTCACAGGGCAGTTGGAGGATTAATTTTTTTTAATGTGTGTACGGGGTTTAGTGCAGTGCCAGACACGTAAGAAGCTGGCTAGCTGGTGGTCATGGTCGCCCTAGTAGTAAAACTCGGAGTAGCAGCAATTAACTAAGGGCTTGGGGTTAGAAATAGCCCCATGAAAACACTCCCTTCAGGAATTAGGAGCAAGAGGAAAGGTTTCTTCTCCCGCAAACTTACTTAATTCCTAGTTCTAGGGAGCTCACGTGCTTTCTTTTTAGCCCAAACTGCAAGAAATCTCACTTCTTTTAGCTTTTTTCTGCCCCATTCCTCACCCTCTTTATATCTTGTTCCTATCTTGGGTCTTATACCTTGTTTGGTATCAAATCTGTGCTGGATATAAATTAGTTGATTACAAAAGAAACCAGGTGTTTACTGTACGTAGCTTAGCTGACTGAGTAGGCATCTCTCGTTTCCTTGTTATATTGTGAATCAATGAATTTACACAGCAAATGTTTCATCTATTTACTGCAAATAAACGATATTTAGTATGTGCCATTCATTTAGTTACTGCTTAATAAATGATGGCCCCAAATAATACGCAGATTAACCTTAGCAAGAAGGCGTGCTCTCCTAAATTTCTCATTCATGTAACTTCCTGATAAAATAGGTTCATAATTTCATTGATGAAGAGCCTTGTGTGTGTGTGTGTGTGTGTGTGTGTGTGTGTCTGTGTGTGTGTGTGTGTGTGTGTGTGTGTGTGTGTGTGTGTGTCTGTGTTTTCTCTCTCGAGCATGCTGTACCCACATGCCAAGGCATAGCTCAAACCGTACCAGCACCCAGTTATTCATTTATCCATTTGACAGGTTTTACTGAGCACTTGCTACGTGTCAGGCCCTGTGTTAGATTAAGTTCTCCAATCCTCCATTTTTTCATGGTCAAGGCTTCCTCCAAAGCCTGAGGGTGATTAGTGCCTGAGCCGTTCATTTGGTGTTTGGTATCTGCCGTCTGGCCTTGTAAATTGCTTTCTTATGACTGGCATTCTGTATCTCCCATCAGAGTATGGTCCTCTCTAGAGCAAGGACCTTATGCTATTAATCTTTGAAGCCTCAGTATCTACCCCGTACATTGCCCCACATGTATTAGGTTCTCAATAAATGGTTTTATTAATATTGATAGTATGTCATCCTGGTAATTCAACATAAAATAAGTGGATATTACATGGAAAGTGAAATTGAATGCCTCCAAGCTCAGAACAATTTCTCATGTGAACATATAAAGCACATCCAAGGCTCAAGACTAGAGGCTTATGGGACAGTCCAAGCCACAGACTAGCGAGGATGCAGGCAAACGTTTGAGCCAAGCTGGCTGTGTGCGCCTAAAGGTTAGCGCCTGCAACCTCAGCTCTGCCCGATGGGCGAACGGTCAACAGCCCGACACCACCGTTAAACAGGCCGGGCCTCAAAACGTATGATGAACATGGCAATGGGAGTGGCTGGGGGTGTCCCTCCTGAGCATGGACAAGCACGTCATGAACAAAATCCTTACTAGGCCCTAGGCTGAGTAGAATCGATCCTCTATGTTGGCCAAAAAGAGCCATCTTGCAAGGCAGAGTGGATGGAAAATGGTAGTTACCCAGCCAAGCCTTGTTTATCTCAATGCAGAATCGGGTCACTTGTAAGAGCCACGCTACTTAGTTTGAAGGTGCATGTGATGCAGGATATAAAAATCATTAATTTCATAAATCTCTCCAGGGAATGGAAAGCCAGTAGGTCAATGTGTGTAGTGTCTCAGCGGCCCATTGCTCCCTGGACCCCAACGCAAGACACACAGACCGCCTCTTAGGAGGCTGTTTCGGTTCCGTGGGACCGACCCCAAGTCTCAGCAGCTCTACCCTCTAAACACCAAGAACGTGATATAATTTCCTCTCATATCTTGGCAGTTCTCAGACTTGATCGGTCATCAGATTCACGTCCTGAACCTTTTTTTTTTTTTTTTTAAAGCAGATTCTTGGGTCTCATCTCCATAGATTTTGATTCAGGAGGTCTTTAGCAAAACTTTCCAGGTGATTCTGGAAACTGGCCACGTTTAGGTCCACTGGTCTAGATCTCTTTCTTCTGCACTGCGCTCTGCTGGCTGGGAACGAGGGCTGGAAAAGACGTGTAGCTCCTGGTTGCGCCTGGGTCCTGCTCAGTGATGAGTTAGTGGGAAGACAACACTTGCAGATATGAACAAGCAGAAGATAATGACAGTGAGGAAGGAAGGCTCAGGGCTCACGTAAGCGCTGTGTAAGACGGCCCGAGGCTGCAGGAGGCAGGGCATCCCTGGCAAGAAAACAGTGTTAGCAAAGCCACAGAAATCAGATTCACTGGGGGCAGAGGATGGGACCAGCTGCCTGCGGTGGACGAGACACACACTGGAGGTGATGGAAATAAATCTGACGTATGGATGTTTAACAAGGGGTTATGCAACTCTCTCTGTAGAACAGCACTCAGAAACAGTGACCCAGTGGAAACCGTGACTTGAACCAATAATTCCCGACACAGTCAGAGGACATTGTAATTGTCTGCCTGATTTCACAAAGTCCCACTTTCCCCTCCCTATCTCTCCAAAGAGTTCATCAGAATGGCATCCGGGCCCTACGCACATCAAGTTTTCCCTTTGGGAGGTTTTGCAAATGATTCTTGAGAATTTCCGACTCGAAGATAAAATAACACTTGGCTAAACAAAATCTAAGAAGCACATTTCCACTTGGGCATGCAGTGCCTGAGAGAAGTCACGTCTCTCTACACACTTCACAGCCATGTCCGGGTGGGAACATGAGAGAGGAAACCTTTCAGGAAATGTCACCTCAGGGCCTACCTTGGTCCTAACAGGACCTAACACCCCATGTTGCCAGGAAATGTATCTACCAGTGTATCACAGAAGATCTCCTGTGAACCAGGCATCACGCTGAGCAGCAGGAGGTAGAGTTCAGTGTCTTACCTCAAGGAGCTCAGCTTGCCCATTAGACTGAAGGAGGAGTCCAAATTTACATGTGAGTATAGCACCTTGGACAGACTCAAAAAGACCATAAGAGCCCAGAAGGGGGATTGACAGATAGAAGAAAAGGATGAGACACTGAAGAAGTTCAGAAGGGTCCCCTCCATTGACAGGTAGGGGTCATTCATGAGTATCTTTGACTGTGGCCATGAGGATGAGTATGGTACCAAGACGGAATAGGCAGAGAATGGGCAGGAGCTAGGAAGTAACGTCTCCCTCACCTGCGGCATCAGCAAGAATTGTCATCACTTGCTCATTTCATCGTGGCTTTGGTTTCTAAGGGCGATGTGCAGAAAACAAGAAGGCAAGAGCAAAAACGGTTCCAGTAAGTCATTGAAAGGAGCCCTAGAGAAAAGTTAAATGATTCTCATTCTCTTCAAGAAAAGCAAAGCCAGAAAAGGGATTTAATAGAGCATTTAAACACTAGAGAGTTATTTTAAGGAGAAAAGCACTTCTCTATCTTAAAGTGGCTTCAGTGAGAGGAAATGGCTTTAATTTCAAGAAGAGAGGTTAATGAACTAACAAGGAAAAGTTTCTGGCATGAAGGACTGTTACAGATCAGATAACGGAAGAATTGGTGGGCTCTCCTTTCTTTAAGATGAGGAAAAACAGACTTGTGTCTGGAATACAGGATTCTGGCAAGGGGAAGAAGCGGTGGGTGATGGCACTCGTAAATTTCCAGCAATTCAGGCTCCGGCATCCTATAGAACAAAGAAGGTGGCTTTTATGACAACAGCAGCAGTAATCATAGCTATAGCCTTCACCTACCTAGTACTTGCCATGAGCCAATTTCGACCCTAGCCATGACATATATTAACTCTAATCCTCACAATAAGTGGGGCAAGTGACTACAGATCTTCCTCAACCTAAGAGAGCTTACATCCGAATAAACCCATCTTAAGTTGAAGATATTGTAAGTTGATCATGCATTTAATACACCTAACCTACCTTAAATGTGCTCAGAACCCTTACATGAGCCTGCCAAGTTGGGAAAAATCATCTAACACAAAGCTTGCTTTACAGTAAAGTGTTGAACGTCGCGTGTAACTTACTGACTGCTGTACTGAGGGTGAAAAGCAGAATGGCTGTAAGTGTAGGGGTGGTTCGCCTTCTGGTCACGTGGCTGACTGGGAGCTCCGATCCTGAGGGCGTATCCTACCGCCTATCGCTCGCCTGGGAGAAGAGCAGAATTCAAAATTACAAGTATGGTTCCCACCGCCTGCCTATCACTTTCACACCATTGTAAAGTCAAAAAACTGCTGTCTCTCGTAAGCCGGGGACCGTCTGTATCTGCATATTACAGGTAAGGAAAGCGAGGCAGACACAGGTTCAGTTCCTGTTTCAAGGTGACACATTGGTAAGGACTGGGTTCTGAATGTCCCACTCCTCTCCACCCTGAGGACCTGCATCTCCCTTGTGGTTCTGATCAATCCCTTTCCCATCCCTGACTCGCTGTCCTTCTAGAAGGCAAGCAGAAGAAGAGCTCTATTTGAACTACAGTCTAGCCTTTGTAAAGTTTAAAGCTTGTGGTTGAGGGAAGGAATTCTTCTAAGACCTGGCTTCTCCCAGGATCTCCCTCTTCTCTGCACGTAGTAAACAGGCAGCCCCAGGACTCTTGGCTGGATCACCTCCTGGCTCAGCTCAGAATCCACTTCCCGTTATGAACCAGGGTCCAAATCCTTTATTAATTTACCTCCACGTGCCTCATCCCAAAAATTATTTATGGAAGCTCAAGGTTAAAATCAATTTTAGACTCAAGCAAACCAGTACCCCTGCCGCCCCAGGTCACCGAAGGATTCCTGAGTATATTCACCCATTGAGAGCCAGATGCTGCGGAGAACCCAGCCCTCATCCAGTCTCAGGTGTAACCAGACAAGTTAAGCAAAAGAACAAGATACCTTCGTTTTGGTATTATTTCAGAGGTGTGAGGGTTGGCCCTTAACCCACCAAAGGGAGGCTGTTTTCAGGTTGGAGACAGGATGGGAAAGAAGGAAGAAATGATGAAAAAGAACTTTGTCCCCCAACTATCAAGGCCAGTTTCCTTCAACCAAAGATAAATGGAAAACTTGACGGTAGGTTCCATGGCTTTCTGGAGAGTTCTGGAAAGAGAGAGCTTGAGACGAGAACGTCCAGATTTTAGTCAAGTCTCCTCTCACCTCGGGCCGCAATAATCTGGGTCCAGTGTGCTGGACTGTCCACAGTTCAGAGGGTTTTATTTCTGACGCAACCTCTATTCTGAGGAAAATTGTTAGCCACTTGGAAACCTGTGGTGTTCGGGGTTTTTATCTCTCTACCTTCACCCTGATTAGCTTTGTTCCTTGTGGGATTCAACGTTCAGCTCTTACTTCAGCAAAATGAGTAAGAGAGACCAGGGCCCAGCTCCCCCATCTCTGCTCAGCAGGGCAGTATTAGTCTTGTCACTGGAGGCCCCTCAAGTTCAAGACCCTGTGGCTAAAAGGTGAGGAAGAGCAGCTGTGATTCCAAACGAAGCCTCCGGCCCCGGCGGCAAAGCCTCCGGCCCCGGCGTCAAAGCCCCTTGGCTCAGCTGACACGCGGCCCACCTACCCTTCACACCGGTTAATCCAGCCCCTCACATCCTCTTGTAAATCACCTCACAACGGGCCAGCAAGGGCCCTCCCCAGCTCCCCGCTCGGAGACACGGTCCAGAATCCACTGACTCTGGGCGGCACGTCAGAGGAAGGTGGCAGCTGGGCAGGTCTGCGGGGATGGTGACCGTCACTGCCTTTCACCTCGTGTCACCATCACATAAGCCCCGGGATCGACTGCTAATAATTGAACAAAAGGGGGTGGACCATGGAAATAGTGGGAGGCAAGAGAAAGCCGAGAAGCGGGGCACATGGTGTGGCAACTTGAGGTGACCCTCTGTCACAGTGCTCTTAGTTTGGGGGACACCAGCGTTTCGAGAATCAGTGAAAGTTTGTATCTTTTCTTCAAAAAAAAAAAAAAAAAAAACCACACCACGCATACCCACAACACCTTGCATACAGTTTCAAGGAGTTTTCACGGGTGCCCTGAAGCCCAGCTTTGGACGTGGACAAAAGCCCCATGAAGAATCCCTGCCCCCACCCTGTATGGGCAGACACACTGCTCCAGTGAAGGCAGGCAAAGGGCTGGGGCTGCCCCGTCGGCCTCCGTCCCCAGACACTTGTTGCTTTTAAGTCTTGCCGTCCTGGGGGGAATAGAAGACTCTGCTTCTGGTGAACAGACCTACCTTGGGTTCCAGCTCACAGTGAATTAGCTGTGTGACTTTACCCAAGAGACTTAACCACTCTGAGCCTCAGTCCCCTCATCTGAAAAATGGGGATTACAGCAGCGTCTCCCGTGCGGGATCGTCTGAAGTTTAAATAAGAAAGCGCACGTGCACACACACACGCACACACACACACCTGCTTGGTACTGTGCTTAGCACACTAAGTGCCCAGAGTATATTAGCCAGGTGCAGTCCCTGTCAAAAGTCCTGCCATCCACACATGCTCAGGGCTTGGGAGGAAGAGACACCGTCCATGGCGGCCCCCAGAGGTGACAGGAGCCACGGAGCTGACTCTGGGGCAGGCGTCCATCCATCCATCCCAGGCTCCCGGCGCTGCTGTCCTGTGAAGTGGCAGAGAAGGTGAGCCTGAGACGGGGTGTGTGAGGGAACCTCAAACCCTGGGGCAGCTTTAGGGAAGTGAAAGGTAGGCAAACAACACGAAACTCAGCTGTCAGACCAATAATATACACCAACACGGTAGAGATACCCGAGAACCTTGCTGCAGTTTGCCGGAGAGCAGATGAGAAAGAGAGGTTCCTCCCAGCACTTGGTGGCTGCATCCTGAGTCCCACGATGCACTGCTGCAGCTCCAGAGGGACCATCATGAAACCTCAGTCACCCAGGAGCTTCCAGATTAAGCCACGAAGGCCTTTTCCTCAGGCATAGCCCATTGCATTCCATTAAAAAATATGTCCTTGACAGCATCCGTCAAAACCAGCCACGTGGGACTTCCCTGGTGGCGCAGTGGTTAAGAATCTGCCTGCCAATGCAGGGCACACGGGTTCGAGCCCTGGTCCGGGAAGATCCCACATGCCGTGGAGCAACTAAGCCCGTGTGCCACAACTACTGAGCCTGCGCTCTAGAGCCCACGAGCCACAACTACTGAGCCCGTGAGCCACAACTGCTGAAGACCATGCGCCTAGAGCCCGTGCTCCACAACAAGAGAAGGCACTGCAATGAGAAGCCCGCGCACCGCAACAAAAAGTAGACCCCGCTCGCCGCAACTAGAGAAAGCCCGCGCGCAGCAACGAAGACCCAATGCAGCCAAAAATAAATTAAATAAAACAAATAAATTAAAAAAAACAACAGCCACGTGTCTCCCATCC
This sequence comes from Delphinus delphis, assembly GCF_949987515.2. Taxonomy (NCBI): domain Eukaryota; kingdom Metazoa; phylum Chordata; class Mammalia; order Artiodactyla; family Delphinidae; genus Delphinus; species Delphinus delphis. The sequence continues at coordinate 176,369,080 of NC_082684.1, forward strand.
TCTCTCTGTTTGTCAGACAGTCACATGTCAGGGTGTTCAGGGCGGCGAGGGGGAAGAAGATTGAGGAGAGAGGTGTAGGTTGGGGTGTGGAGGGACCAAGAAGGAAAGAAGACAGAGCATCCTCCCCACCTGGAGCTTTGGGTAGAGACTGTTCACTTCCTAAGCGTAGGGGTAGTTATGGCTTTGTGTTTCTTGTTTTCTAGGTATGCATTCGGCAGTGACGCCCTTGGACTGTCCATCCCTATGAGACCGTTCCAGGTTGGACCAAACTCATCGGTCTTCTAGGGAGCAAAATCGTTCCTCCGTGCTGCCCGCAGCAGTGGGATGCGGCCGAGCCCCGGCTGGTGCCAGTATCGGGGCTCAGACAGGTGCTTCCAGCCGGCGGCACACGCAGGTCCCTCGGAAGGAGAGGCAGGTGGCAGACGGCTTGCACTTCGTGGAGGAGGGGGCCGTCATTCAGCAGAAACACACATTTCGCTCTGGAGCCTTGGTTCCAAAGCTGCTCTGTGCGATCTGTGGTCTGGCCTTGAGAATAACCGTGGGACAAAGCCAGCCAGGGAGGGAGGAGAGGGGCCGCTCAGTGCTGCCCGGGTCTAACCACAGACCCCTGTCCCCATGCTGACGAAGTCACTCTGCAGCATTGTCACAGCGGGTCCCAGGAGGGAACTAGAGGAAAGGCGACTGACCGGTCCAGCGGTCGGTGTTTGAATGCCACTCTGTGCGTAAACCATTTACCAAAGGCTCAGCTGATCCTAAGCAGACCCGGGGGGCTGAATCCGGGGACAGGAGGAGCAGGGCCGAGCTCATCCTCAGCCCCGGCTCAGCGGCCAGCGGACCCGCCCATCGTCCGGGGGCCACGGAGCTGGACGCCACGCCGCACCGGGCTGCAAAGAGGCTCCGCCGAGGCCCCTGGACGCCCTCGGGCCAGGAAAAGGGGGGCCTCCTTGTGGAGCTCAGGAAAGGCCGCTCCTCTTTGAAGCCAGGAAAGCAGCCGGCGCCTTCCCTTCTCGGGGCAGAGGCTGACTTCTGTCCAAGACGCGGGTCTGAGACCCGGGCGGCACAGGTGCCTGGGCTGGAGCCCTCCAGCAAGGCCGGCGGGACGCCGACGGGCCGGGGGAGCTGAGGGACTGAGGCAGTGCCCCTGCTCGGCAAAGGCGAGGACACAGCGCACACACACGTGCACACGCACTGCACACGCACTGCACACACACTCTACCACAGGCACACATGTATCACACACACACAACGTGCACAGACACACACACTACACATGGACACGCACACAGCCAGACCCCGGTCCTGGCTGGCTCCCTGCAGGGCCTGCCCCGGGGACCAACCACACGGGCCCTGCAGAGGGTGCACTTTCACAGGAGGTCCCCCAGGGCCCAGAACGGAGTCGTGTGAAGGGACGGGGGCGGGCGGGGACAGCGGGCAGTGACCAGGCACCCTGCGCACACGTCTGTCACCTGGGCTGGTAAGGGAACAGAGCACCGTGAAGTGGAAGGACCCTAGGAGACGGAGGACACATATGGCGAATATCTATTTCAAAAGTCATCTTTGTTACTTGTGGACCCCGATACGGGCCAGGCCCTCAGCGGGTGCGGTGCAGAGAAGCCCCTCCTCCTCCGACCCCTTGGTGAGTGGGCTCCACCATCGTCACCTTGGTGACAGAGGAAGGAGGCGAAGGGCGCCTCAGAGGTCCACAGACGGCAAAAGCAGGGCTCGAACAGGTGTGTCTGACTCCAGAGCCCAAGCTCTCCACCCCTGAACCACACTGCTAATGTGTTGGGAGATGTAATTGCCCTTGAGAAAGGGCAGTATGGACCAGTGGGGTCTAAGGGGTGAGGTCTGAGCGATGCACGTGGTATAAAATCTGTTTCCAATTCAATCTGATACAAAATTTTAAAATAGGTGATCCGTATATTGAGTTGCAAAACAAAAACCGTTTCCAGATGCCAGGCACAATCACCGATTTCTCAGAGCTTCAGAGCAGCAAGCTGCCTTTGTATGTAAATGTAAAAACCCAAGTGCAGACCTGAGCTCGCCCTGAGGTCCTCACCGCTCCTTCACTCGGGAAGCAGGGAGGGCTCCCCAGGTGCAGAACTGAGCTCGCCCTGAGGTCCTCACCGCTCCTTCACTAGGGAAGCAGGGAGGGCTCCCCTCCTCCTATTGGAGGTCACATGTTTAAAAACTAGCCTTTTGTTGGAAGATCAACTGCATGGTTTTTAAGTCTTTTTTTTTTTTTTATTTTAAATTTTGGCCACACCGCACGGCATGTGGGATCTTTGTTCCCCAACCAGGGATCGAAACCGTGCCCCCAGCAGTGGAAGCACAGAGTTTCCACCACTGGACCATTAAGGAAGGCCCTTAAGTCTTAACAACTTAAACCCATGGGTATCAGAAAGCTGCCCACGAAAATATCTTGCCCTTAATAGATTCTCTGTGCTGGGCTGTGGTCACCCCACAATCTGACGCCCACCGGACACACTCCTGTGACGCGCTTCCAAGGCGGCCGGGGTCACATCTGCTCTGTCACCTCGCGGCTCCGTCTCCTCCATCCCCATCCGGAGGCTGGTGACCTGCTGGGGACAACTCTGACAGTCAGATGCCAGAGGTAGTCTCAGGCGAATGCCATGTGCATGTTTTCTAGACCCTGCTTCACACAGGCCCTCAGTTCACATTCAGCTGCAGAAAGCAACAGGGCAGCGTGGGTCAAAGACATCATGGCGAGACCAGACTCTGATTTCCTTAAAAATTAAATCAATGAAGTAAGAATCTCCAAGGAAGGACAGCTGGGCCCCTGTAATCCTGACGCTTCTTTCCCTGGAAATCAGCTTCCTTGTAGGGCTGTTTTAGGCCAGCACACAAGGACCTGCTGTTCTTTAAAGCTCTGACCCGAACGTGGACATAAACTCTCTCCATGTACTCCATACAACACGGCTGACAGTGCTGGAATGTTAAACTAGAGGTTTATGGACAAGAAAAGAGAAATAAACAAAGAAACTAACATACAACCAGACCATCTGGCATCAAAACACCATCATCTCCTCCTCCCCGGGATGCCTGCTTCTTTGAGCTGCTCCCCACCTGTCCCCAAAGGGCCATCTCCATTGCCTGGAAACATCACGGATGGTGTTTAGGGACCTCAAAATCCAAACTCATGGGAGAAAGATCTGGAAAGACAGAAGTTCCCTCTCCCTCCTGTCCAAGGTCCCCTTTCTCTCGTCCAGGTGATCCATGAATACATTCTTTCAATCATCAGATCTTTACGGAGAACTTACTACATGCTAGACATTTGGATGGGCTCCAAGGACGAAGGGGAGGACAAACAATGTCTCCTCCACCATGGAGCTGCATTCGGGGATCCCCGGGGTTCCTTCACAAGTCACAGGGGCGTCCGTGCTTCTGGCATGAATAATTCTGATGTTTCTACAAAAGCTTCCCTTGGCCATTGACTTCCGCTCACTTCAGTCCCTGCCCAAAGGATCAAACTCTGAATTTAATCCTCAGAAAGAATGCCCACGGCATTTCTGGTTGGATTGGGATGGAGTGGATGGGCCCCTGGATGTCCCAACTTTCCTTTTTTTCTACGTATCAACAGTGCCGAGACACTCTCGGAGAAGAGATTTTTTAAAAACATCTCTTGTGATCCCTCATTGCAATGCATTAAGCGTCAGGGCCACACCTGCACCACAAACCTGCTCTCCGGCTATCTTGAGGCTCCAGAGGAATCCCTTTGACCCTGGAGACTTGTTGTTGGATGTTGTTGGTACCCTGTACCAAAACAAGTCTGGTCAAGCCAAAAGCAAGGGAGCACTGTGTCTCAGTTCAAGTCTGAGAGCAGGGACTAGGTCTACGTGGGGAGAGGGGTGAGAAGAGAGTCTGGAAGCCAGGAAAGCCAAGTCAGACCTGGGGATGCTTCACGGAAAAACTTCTACTCCAGGGCAAGTCAGAGGCCCGCAGCGCAAGGAGTCAAGTTGAGGGGTCCAAGCCTCCACGTCAGGGGAAGACAAGGCTATAGGATGATGTAGGATGTGGTGCTGAAGCGGCTGCCACCTTGGAGTCGCAAGAGTGGGACTCAGAAGCTCGACTCTGCTGCCCTTTGATCCCTCTCTGAGTTGGGAGTGGCCGAACCCAGTTCAGCAGGTGGGATTTCAAAAGAAATCCCTTGATGTGAAACTTCCAAGTGCTGCCTGGAGACTGACTACCTTAGCCTTGCTCTTTATCTATGATGCTTTCCATGAAGTCCCACTTCTTCCATGCTTTTTTCCCCTCTTTTTGGAAGTATTCATCTTTAACCTCTCTTTAGCTTATATACAACTAATAGAAATATTCATAACTGGGCAAGTGAACCTTGCACTTTGCCCTAATTTCTCCTGCCAGTTTTAGAGCAGGAGTTAAAGATTTTTTTTTTAATTTTTAAATTTGTTTATTTATTTATTTTTGGCTGTGTTAGGTCTTCTTTGCTGTGCGCGGGCTTTCTCTAGTTGCGGCGAGCGGGGGCTACTCTTCTTTGCGGTGTGTGGGCTTCTCATTGCGGTGGCTTCTCTTGTTGTGGAGCGTGGACTTCAGTAGCTGTGGCATGCAGGCTCAGTAGTTGTGGCTCGAGGGCTCTAGAGCACAGGCTCAGCAGCTGTGGCGCACGGGCTCAGTTACTCCTGGGCATGTGGGATCTTCCCAGACCAGGGCTCGAACCCGTGTCCCCTGCATTGGCAGGTGGATTCTTAATCACTGCTCCACCAGGGAAGTCCCAGAGTTAAAGATTTCTTTACACTCATTTCTTGTAAACATGGAGGAAAAGGAGGAGTTGCTGAATGACCAACATGTCGGATACTCTTGGCCGGGACCACATCATCATCACCTGCTGAGTGTGTTTGAGGCTAGTTCAGTATCCCAACTAGAACTGCCAAGACTGGCCAGCTACAGAAAAATCCATCCAGCCAGTCAAACATATTACCTCCACTGGAAGAATAATGCACATTTCGGAGTCTCCTGTTGGGGAGTCGAAAGTCTAATTCCCATGGGAAGTGCAACAGTGACCTAAAGATCCAAATGGATTGGGACACAAGAAACCATGACAATGTTCCCCATCCCAGCCCGCAGCTCCATGGAGAAGAGCAAGAGAAGAAGTGCCCAGAGCCTCCAGACCACCTTCAGATGTGGGAAATTCTGAATCTTCCTGCATTGATGGATGTTGTCATTCTATTTCCCCAAGCAAGATTCAACTTTGGAGACTGGCATCTACTAATCTTCCTTCTAAGATGTGCCACTGATTGCCAGTTCTATTTTGTCTGCTTCCATTAAATAGGTCATGAAACGTCCAGTATGATTTATCAACAAAGGATCCAGTTTTTTAAATAAATTTATTAATTCTTTAATTTTTGTTTTATGATTTTTTTGGCTGTGTTGGGTCTTTGTTGCTGCGAGTGGGCTTTCTCTAGTTACAGCAAGCGGGGGCTACTCTTTGCTGTGTGTGGGCTCTAGAGCGCACGGGCTTCAGTAGATGCGGCGCATGGGCTCAGTAGTTGTGGCTCGCGGGCTCTAGTGTGCAGGCTCAGTAGTTCTGGCACACGGGCTTAGCTGCTCCGCGGCATGTGGGATCTTCCTGGACCAGGGCTCGAAACCGTGTTCCCTGCACTGGCAGGTGGATTCTTAACCACTGTGCCACCAGGGAAGCCCAAAGGATCCATTTTTGAATGCCAGATAAGTGCTTAGGCACACCCTACCATCTTCTTCCAGGATGCATGTCTGCCTGTCACCAAAATTGCCGCCCCCCAAAAATGTTTACAGACTTGTATGAGTTTGTTGGGGGGGTGGGTCTTGGCCTGGCAAGGCTAACATATGTGCAGAAACTTGAAAGAAAGTCTACTTATTTTAAATTTAATTTTTATTTTATATTAGAGTCTAGTTGATTTAGAATGTTGTGTTAGTTTCAGGTGTACAGCAAAATAATTCAGTTATGCATATACAAGTATCTATCTGTTTTCAAATTCTTTTCCCATATAGGTTACTACGGAGTATTGAGTAGAGTTCTCCATGCTATACGGTAGGTCCTGTTGACTCTTGGCAGGACCACATCATCATCACCTGCTGTGCTCCTGAGGCTACTTCAGCACCTTGGGGAGGAAAAGATAGGATGGAGGCTGCTGGGCACAGGAACCTCAGTGTTCCTAGCCTACGCTCTCCTACTGAGCTTCTGGAGCACACCCCAGGTGCCTAATCTTGGGGGGAGGAAAGCATAAAAGGCCACATCTATTATCCTTTCGGCAGGACCACCCTATGTCAGATGCATCATCCTCACATTCTTCAAGAGCTCCAGAGAAGGAGTCCATGCCTTCATCTCCTCCCTCTAATGACACAAAAGAGGATGCTCTGGGAAATATTCTGCACGTGTTTCTCTCCATTGTGGTACCACTTATCCCATACGAGATGCTATTGGATCAGTCAGCGTTCCTGGTAACAAGTAATAGAAACTGGTTCTGGGTCTTTGAGGCACTAAGGGATTAAGAGGAAATTATGTGAGGCTCTCAGAATTGGTGTGAAGTTGGAAGAATAGTTTTGGGGTGGCAAGAACCACGAAAGACCTGGAGAGAAGGGTCATAATGCATAAAACAAGGCAACAGTCTTGTTGCAACATAGCATGATCAAGACATCACTGTGACAGTGACAGGTACCACCGTGATGCGTCCAACCTCTGAAACCCCTCTCTTTCCCAATGTCACATGCACAGAACCCAAAGTCTTCAAGAGAAAGCATCTGATTATCCAAGCTTAGGTCACTGGCCCAACCTGACCATAGCAAGAGGAAGATGGAGGAAGTATTTGGCCCCCTTGGTATCCATGGTGAGGAGAGGTGGAGAGAGGCAGGAACCAGGAACCAAGAAAAAGCTCAACAAGAAGATGTAATTCCCAATAAGACAATTTGAGTGGCTGTTGGGAAGGAAAATGGATATATTGTAGCCAATAACAGTAATATACCAGTCCTTCCCCCAGAGGGATGTAGGTATTGAATGTTGCGGTTTCAATAAATCCTGGCATGAGCACTGTGAACTCACGGAAGGTATTCGTGGTCCCACCAAGTTTGATTTCCACGAACTTTCGTTGCAGTCCTTCCTCATCACATACTTTCCCCACATTTCTTGAGGCTGCTGGCCGAGCAATTAGACGGTCCTCCACGGCATCACCCAGGCTGCCTTGCGAACATTGGCCTATGTTTTGTACTTTGACATATTTTTCACTATTCTATCTCTGAGCTTTGCTTCTTACAAGGTGCAGTCATTTGAAAAGCATTTATAAACATAGATCTTGATGTAGGTGGCTCTTGTGAGTGTCTTGAAATGGAAAAATAAAGGATGTTCTGGGGCTACAGCTGAATCAAGCCACCAGGGCAGAAGGAAACTGACACATCACCGTGAAATCCTACCAACTAAGAATCCACGTCACACCCAAAGGAGGACCAGTGGGCCATACTTGAGGACAGCGTCTTCTTCTCAGGGACCAATTGGAACACATATTACATGCTCTGAAAGCCACTGTCTGTAAAGTGCACCTTTTCTAAGAAAGAAAAAACACTGCCAAACAATGAGACAATGTTTCCTTATCATGGAGAATTTTTTTTAATACATCTATTTTTTTTATTTATTTATTTTTTGGCTGCGTTGGGTCTTCATTGCTGCGCGTGGGCTTTCTCTAGTTGTGGCGAGTGGGGGACACTTTTCGTTGCAGTGCGCAGGCTTCTCATTGCAGTGGCCTCTCCTGTTGTGGAGCACCGACTCTAGGCATGTGGGCTTCAGTCGTTGTGGCACGTGGGCTCAGTAGTTGTGGCTTGTGGGCTCCAGAGCGCAGGCTCAGCAGTTTCAGTGCACGGGCTTATTTGCTCTGTGGCACGTGGAATCTTCCCGGACTAGGGATCGAACCTCTGTCCCCTGCATTGGCAAGTGGGTTCTTAACTACTGTGTAACCAGGGAAGCCCTTCATGTAGAATTTTTATTTTATATGTCTTAAAGGAGCTGTTTTAGTCTTATTTAGATACCGGTTTTATAATATACATGCAACTATAAAAAGGAAAACCCAAGAGAAATAAATTAGAAACATCTTACATTCATACTCTTTCAAATGGCTTTTTAACTCGGAGTCACTGAAAGCTGTGTTTCACTACATAAACTCTCTCCTCTGTGCCATGAATAGTTTAATGCTACAGTGCAGCTTAAAAGAATCCATCAAAGACCTGAAAGCCAGTGGTACTGACTCCCTAAGGTGGCTCCACAATTATTTAGAGTTTGCCTTCCTCTGAATTCTCCTTTAAGAATTGGCAAACCCATCTGATGCACCATCTTTCCCTCCCTTCCACCCTTACCAAGGAATTTGACCCCCAGGGACTACGAGAGAACTATCCCTGGGACTGTTCCAGGCTGCTGCCACCCATGCTGTCGACTTTGATGTGGCATTTTCAAAGCTGAAGCAATGACAACAGGTAACAACCGACACCTGGCCCATAGTGATTGCAAAATACTGACTGCAAGATGCACAGAGATTTCAGAAGTGTTACAATATACGTTAAAAATATATCTTACCATTTTGGAATTAATTAAATAGGAGATGTGAAGATGCTCTTTAGGGGGAATTCCCTGGTGGTCCAGTGGTTAGGACTCCCACTTCTACTGCAGGGGCACAGGTTCGATCCCTGGTCGGGGAACTAAGATCCCACAAGCCATGTAGCCAAAAAATAAATTTAAAAATTAATTAATTCTGATTACTGTTTAAAAAAATTTTTTTTTGAAGGTGCTCTTTAAACTCAGAAATGCTGCAAAATAACAGTTATTGTAACAGTTATTGTCACACAAGATGTGGCCAGCAGGACTACATGTTTTTATGGTGCTATCTTGACTCTGGCTTTTTTAAAATTTAGTTTAATTTTTATTTTATATTGCAGTATAGTTGATTTAAAATGTTGTGTTAGTTTCAGGTGTACAGCAAAGGGAATCAGAAGAGAGAGAGAAAGGACCCGAGAAAATATTTGAAGAGGTTATAGTCAAAAACTTCCCTAACATGGGAAAGGAAGCAGCCACCCAAGTCCAGGAAGCGCAGAGAGTCCCATACAGGATAAACCCAGGAGAAACACGCCGAGACACGTAGTAATCAAATTGACAGAAATTAAAGACAAAGAAAAATTATTGAAAGCAGCAAGGGAAAAACAACAAATAACATACAAGGGAACTCCCGTAAGGTTAACAGCTGATTTCTCAGCAGAAACTCTACAAGCCAGAAGGGAGTGGCATGATATACTTAAAGTGATGAAAGGGAAGAACCTACAGCCAAGACTACTCTACCCAGCAAGGATCTCATTCAGATTCGATGGAGAAATCAAAAGCTTTACAGACAAACAAAAGCTAAGAGAATTCAGTGCCACCAAACCAGCTCTACAACAAATGCTAAAGGAACTTCTCTAAGTGGGAAACACAAGAGAAGAAAAGGACCTACAAAAACAAACCCAAAACAATTAAGAAAATGGTCATAGGAACATACATATCGATAATTACCTTAAACGTGAATGGAGGGCTTCCCTGGTGGCGCACTGGTTGAAAGTCCACCTGCCGATGCAGGGGCACAGGTTTGTGCCTCGGTCCGGGAAGATCCCACGTGCTGTGGAGGGGCTGGGCCCGTGAGCCATGGCCAGTGAGCCTGCACGTCCGGAGCCTGTGCTCTGCAACGGGAGAGGCCACAACAATGAGAGGCCCGCATACGCCCCCCCAAAAAACAAAACAAACCAAACCAAAAAAAAACGTGAATAGATTAAATGCTCCAACCAAGACACAGTCTTGCTGAATGGATACAAAAACAAGACCCATATATATTCTTTCTATGAGAGACCCACTTCAGACCTAGGGACACATACAGACTGAAAGTGAGGGGATGGAAAAAGATATTCCATGCAAATGGAAATCAAAAGAAAGCTGGAGTAGCAATACTCATATCAGATAAAATAGACTTTAAAATAAAGAATGTTAAAAGAGCCAAAAAAGGACACTACATAATGATCAGGGGATCAATCCAAGATATAACAATTATAAATATATATGCTCCCAACATAGGAGCACCTCAACACATGAGGCAACTGTTAACAGCTCTAAAAGAGGAAATCGACAGTAACACAGTAATAGTGGGGGACTTTAACATCTCACTTACACCAATGGACAGATCATCCAAAGTGAAAATAAATAAGGAAACAGAAGCTTTAAATGACACAATAGAACAGATAGATTTAATTGATATTTATAGAACATTCCATCCAAAAACAGCAGATGACACTTTCTTCTCAAGTGTGCACAGAATATTCTCCAGGATAGATCACATCTTGGGTCACAAATCAAGCCTCAGTAAATTTAAGAAAATTGAAAGTGATTCAAGCATCTTTTCTGACCACAATGCTATGAGATTAGAAATGAATTACAGGGAAAAAAATGTAAAATACACAAACACATGGAGGCTAAACCATACATTACTAAATAACCAAGAGATCACTGAAGAACTCAAAGAGGAAATCAAAAAATACCTAGAGACAAATGACAATGAAAACACGATGATCCAAAACCTATGGGATGCAGCGAAAGCAGTTCTAAGAGGGAAATTTATAGCTATACAAGCCTACCTCAAGAAACAATAAAAATCTCAGATAAACAATCTAACCTTACACCTAAAGGAACTAGAGAAAGAAGAACAAACAAAACCCAAAGTTAGCAGAAAGAAAGAAATCATAAAGATCAGAGCACAAATAACTGAAATAGAAACAAAGAAAACAATAGCAAAGATCAATAAAACTAAAAGCTGGTTCTTTGAGAAGATAAAAAAAATTGATAAACCATTAGCCAGACTCATCAAGAAAAAGAGGGAGAGGACTCAAATCAATAAAATTAGAAATGAAAAAGAAGAAGTTACAACAGACACCGCAGAAATACAAAGCATCCCAAGAGACTACTACAAGCAACTCTATGCCAATAAAGTGGACAACCTGGAAGAAATAGACAAATTCTTAGAAAGGTATAACCTTCCAAGACTGAACCAGGAAGAAATAGAAAATATGAACAGACCAATTACAAGTAATGAAATTGAAACCGTGATTAAAAATCTTCCAACAAACAAAAGTCCAGGACAAGATGGCTTCACAGGTGAATTCTATCAAACATTTCGAGAAGATCTAACACCCATCCTCAAACTCTTCCAAAAAATTGTGGAGGAAGGAATACTCCCAAACTCATTCTATGAGGCCACCATCACCCTGATACCAAAACCAGACAAAGATACTACAAAAAAAGAAAATTACAGATCAATATCACTGGAATATAGATGCAAAAATCCTCAACAAAATACTAGCAAACAGAATCCAACAACACATTAAAAGGATCATACACCATGATCAAGTGGGATTTATCCCAGGGATGCAAGGATTTTTCAATATATGCAATCAATCAATGTGATACCCCATATTAACAAACTGAAGAATAAAAACCAAATGATCATCTCAATAGATGCAGAAAAAGCTTTTGACAAAATTCAACACCCATTTATGATAAAAACTCTCCAGAAAGTGGGCATAGAGGGAAACTACCTCAACATAATAAAGGCCATATATGACAAACCCACAGCAAACATCATTCTCAATGGTGAAAAACTGAAACCATTTCCTCTAAGATCAGGAACAAGACAAGCATGTCCACTCTCACCACTATTATTCAACATAGTTTTGGAAGTCCTAGCCACGGCAATCAGAGAAGAAAAAGAAATAAAAGGAATACAAATTGGAAGAGAAGAAGTAAAACTGTCACTGTTTGCAGATGACATGATACTATACATAGAGAATCCTAAAGATGCCACCAGAAAACTACTAGAGCTAATCAATAAATTTGGTAAAGTTGCAGGATACAAAATTAACGCACAGAATCTCTTGCATTCCTATATACTAATGATGAAAAATCTGAAAGAGAAATTAAGGAAACACTCCCATTTACCATTGCAACAAAAAGAATAAAATACCTAGGAATAAACCGACCTAGGGAGACAAAAGACCTGTATGCAGAAAGCTATAAGACACTGATGAAAGAAATTAAAGATGATACCAACAGATGGAGAGATATACCATGTTCTTGGATTGGAAGAATCAATATTGTGAAAATGACTCTACTACCCAAAGCAATCTACAGATTCAATGCAATCCCTATCAAATTACCAGTGGCATTTTTTTACAGAACTAGAACAAAAAATCTTAAAATTTGTATGGAGACACAAAAGACACCGAATAGCCAAAGTAGTCTTGAGGGAAAAAAGTGGAGCTGGAGGAATCAGACTCCCTGACTTCAGACTATACTACAAAGCTACAGTAATCAAGACTATATGGTACTGGCACAAAAACAGAAATATAGATCAATGGAAAAAGATAGAAAGCCCAGAGATAAACCCACACACCTATGGTCAACTACTCTATGACAAAGGAGGCAAGGATATACAATGGAGAAAAGACAGTCTCTTCAATAAGTGGTGCTGGGAAAACTGGACAGCTACATGTAAAAGAATGAAATCAGAACACTCCCTAACACCATACACAAAAATAAACTCAAAATGGATTCAAGACCTAAATGTAAGACCGGACACTATAAAACTCTTGGAGGAAAACATAGGAAGAACACTCTTTGACGTAAATCACAGCAAGATCTTTTCTGATTCACCTCCTAGAGTAATGGAAATAAAAACAAAAATAAACAAATGGGACCTAATGAAACTTCAAAGCTTTTGCACAGCAAAGGAAACTATAAACAAGATGAAAAGACAGCCCTCAGAATGGGAGAAAATATTTGCAAATGAATCATTGGACAAAGGATTAATCTCCAAAACATATAAATAGCTCATGCCGCTCAATATTAAAAAAACAAACAACCCAATCCAAAAATGGGCAGAAGACCTAAATAGACATTTCTCCAAAGAAGATATACAGACGGCCAAGAAGCACATGAAAAGGCTCAACATCACTAATTATTGGAGAAATGCAAATCAAAACCACAATGAGGTATCACCTCACACCAGTTAGAATGGGCATCATCAGAAAACCTACAAACAACAAATGCTGGAGAGGGTGTGGAGAAAAGGGAACCCTATTGCACTGTTGGTTGGAATGTAAATTGATACAGCCACTGTGGAGAACAGTATGGAGGTTCCTTAAAACACTAAAAATAGAATTACCATATGATCCAGCAATCCCACTATTGGGCATATACCCAGAGAAAACCATAATTCAAAAAGACACATGCACCTTAATGTTCATTGCAGCACTGTTTACAATAGACGGGTCATGGAAGCAACCTAAATGCCCATCGACAGACAAATGGATAAAGAAGTTGTGTTACATATATACAATGGAATATTACTCAGCCATAAAAAGGAACGAAGCTGGGTCATTTGTTGAGACATAGCTGGATCTAGAGACTGTCATACAGAGTGAAGTAAGTCAGAAAGAGAAAAACAAATATTGTATATTAATGCATATATGTGGAACCTAGAAAAACGGTACAGATGAACAGGTTTGCAAGGCAGAAATTGAGACACAGATGTAGAGAACAAATGCATGGACACCAAGGCGGGAAAGTGGCAGGGGGTGAGGTGGTGGTGTGATGAATTGGGCGATTGGGATTGACATGTATACACTGATGTGCGTAAAATTGATGATTAATAAGAACCTGCTGTATAAAAAAATTTTTAAAAATAAAATAAATAAAAATTTAAAAAAGAAATCACAATCTCAGTACCATAGACAATCATAAGTAGTGCATAACTCAGACCCTAAGCTTAAATTAAAAAAAAAAAAAACAAAAACAAGCTAGAGGGCTTCCCTGGTGACGCAGTGGTTGAGAGTCTGCCTGTCGATGCAGGGGACGCGGGTTCGTGCCCCGGTCCGGGAAGATCCCACATGCCGCGGAGCGGCTGGGCCCGTGAGCCATGGCCGCTGAGCCTGCGCATCCGGAGCCTGTGCTCCACAACGGGAGAGGCCACAATAGTGAGAGGCCCGCGTACCACAAAAAAAAAAAAAAAAAAAAAAAAAAAACCAAGCTAGAGTAGAGGTGATTGAACCAAGATCCAGAGTGTCAGAGCATAGCTCATCTTGAGTGTAGTTGAGCCAGAGTTTTGACAGTTGAAGCAAAATCAAAGACTAGGAGGAGAGCATTGGCCAAGAACACAGGGGAGTCCAGAGAGTTAAGTAAATTAAGCCACAGGCAGGCACCAATGATCTGAGTACAGCAGATCAGCAGGTCTTGGTTAGACTCCATATACACTTCCTGCCAGAGCAGATGCCGGGCAGGGCCCAGGTCTACAGAAATGAACAGTGCATGAACTACAGCTGGGAAAGGTGAAGAGCACGGGGCCCACCATGGAGTCTGATTATTCCCAGGGCATGTGTGCGGTTGACACAGGATCCTTTGAGCCTCTTGGTCCAATGAAGAGCTCCTTCTCTGGCTCTCAGAAAGATTTCCTGATCCTTTTCCATGGTTATTCCCTGGAGTCACCTTGACGACCCTCAGCAGGATGACTCAGCTCCAGATGGAGAAACACCCTTGGATATGTTTTCATCTGATGTTGTTGGACACAATAAAAGATGACGAGAACTTGAAACAAAAATGAAACTTTCCTTAAGACACGGCCACCCCACCTCCACACGCACAGCTGGAGCTTCCTGCTAACGTGATGCTGGCATATCCAGAGGTTCTGGCCAACTGACATAACAATTTGCTGGTGATGGTGGCTTAATGACAAAGCGGAAATCTCTTATGGACTGCTGGGGAAGCAAAAAGTGTCCAAAGAACACAGCTTTGTGTTATTGTAACCACAGGGAACAGCGGGAAGAGGGATACCTTTATTTTCCACTGTGAAAGTTCCAAAGAGGACAAACTCTGCAGGAAGTCCCGGGCCTATATACACATTTCTACTGCTGGTCCTATTCAGTCCTAATCAAGGCCTACATCATCCATGAGCTTATCCACATCGGAAAAGAAGAAAAACAAAAGCCCGGTTGCAAACCCCCGCACAACTGGCTTTTGACAGCATTTCCCTGGGCTCTGCGGGAGATAGGAAGCTTCGGAAATGTTTGTACAAGCGGCCGCAGGGCAGCGAGCTAGCAGAAAGCTTAGTGTTTCAGGGATTGTGTTTTCTCGTAGCTCAGTTCATTTTGATTACCCCTTGGTCTGATCAAAAGGTAAAGCGTTGGGATCTATAAGTTGATCTTTTTTAGAAGTTGAAGATAAAAGACACCGAGCGCTGATACCACACAACTGAGTATCTTCTGATCTCTTATGAAATAAAATGAACAACCAGAATCATCAAAGGTGCTTCTGTACTTCACACCAGACCAGAATAAGTTCCATGATTTTATTAATAACTTCCTTGAAGGGGTCCACTCTTGCCTGATGGGAGGGTCGCTCCGTTGAATACACCATGTAATTTAAGACTCCAAGGGCTCCTTAAGAGAGGGAGTCGCCTGCTGGCCTTGAAGAGGTGAGCTGCCATGTTGACAGGGAGCCATGCGGCCAGGGACTGAGGGCAGCTTCCAGGACTGACAGCAGCCCCCAGCTGACAGCCAGCAAAGAACAGGGACCTCAGTCCTACAACCTCAAGGAATTGAATTCTGCGTGAGTTTGCAAGAGGGCCCAGAGCTCCAGAATGGAAAGCTGACTCCGCGGCTGCATCTGTCTGTTACAAGTGCAGAAGTAAACCACCTTCTAAACTCGTGTAAGTGTTTCCGAGGGCATATTATACAAAGTGGATTTTGTAAATGGATGTTGCCAAATCGCCCTCCATGGCTGTACCAATTTACACTCCCACCATGATCAACCATGTTTGAGAATGTCCAGTCCCCAGTAAAATATGAATATGGGGACTAATAAAGTGAGCTGCAATCACTTTATTGATTGATCACTAACAAAGTGGAACATCTTTTCATATACTTATTGCCCACTTAGTTTTCCTCTTCTGTGAAATGCCTTTTAGTTTCTTTTGCCAATTTTGCTATTCGATTATTTATCCTTTTTTATAGACTCATAGAAATTCTTTATTAATTCTGAATACAAATCCCATTTCAGTTATATGTTGTAAATATATAATATTTGCATATCAAAATCCATAGCTCATTTTTCCCCTAAAATTTGTGTATGGTTTTTTTTATCATATAGAAGTTTTTAATTATTGATGGTGTAGTCAAATGTATTCATTTTTATGTGTTTTGATTTTGTTTCTTTCAAAGCCTTCCTACCCCAAGATTATAAAAAACACTCTCCTATATTTGCTTACAATATTTTCATGGTTTTGTTATTACGTTTTCCCTTTCATCCCATCTGGAATTTATTGTGAGTCATACATTCTTCCACCCCCCAATCTGGTGTCCGCCCTCACCACTCACCTGATATTGCCTTGGGCAAAGTCTCTAGGGATCTCTGTGCTGAACCAAAAGGACAGTTCTGTGGCCTTGTGTTATGTAACTTCTCAGCAGCATGTGTGGAAGTTGAGCATACCGCCTACTGTGAGCACGTCCCTCTCTTGGGCTCCTTTCCGAGCATCCTTTCCGAGGTTTCCCTCCATCTCACTGGCCTTCCTCTGTCTCCTTTGTTGGATCCTCTTCTTCCCAATCTCTAATTCTTGGTATTTCTCAAGGTTCAGTTCTGAGCTGTCTTCTCTGTGTCCCCCTTGGGGACCCAAGCTTTATATACTCTAGAGTGATTCCTTAATTACGATGTCTCTAGCCTTTGTCTTTCCTGAGCTGCGGCCTTGTGTATTCGGATACTTGTCTGACGTGTCTCTCTGGACATCCACAGCCATCCCAGACTTCATATGTTCCAAGCTGACATTTTTTTTTAATTTATATTGGAGTATAATTGCTTTACAATATTGTATTCGTTTCTACTGTACAGCAAAGTGAGTCGGCCATACGTATACACGTACCCCCTCCTTTTCGGATTTCCTTCCCATTTAGGTCACCACAGGGCACCGAGTAGAGTTCCCTGAGCTACACGGTAGGTTCTCATTAGTTATCCATTCCATACACAGTATCAATAGTGTATGTATGTCAAGAACTCTGGATCCCATCCCCTGCTCCAGACCTGTTTTCCCTCTAGGCTTCATCACAATTCACTCCTTCAGCTTGAACCAGACACCCAGGAATCCCCCTTGGTTTCTTCCTTTTTTTCTACCACTGTATCAAACCCGTCAGCAAGTCCTGTCAACTTTCTCTCCCCCATACATCTTGATCTAATGGGCTTCCCCTCATCTCCTCCACCAGCCTCGTCCAGGCTGCTAATATCTCTCTCACTCCTGCTTTGGCATCAGCTTCCCTTCGTCTCTTCCCTCTCCTCCCTGGAATGGTCTCTTTCTAAAACCTACGTCATTATCATTCCTGCTTCCAACGTTTCTGTGGCTTCTCATTGTACTTAAACAGCCCAAACTTCTCCCTGGGTCTCTGAGACCTCCTGGGGCCTGGACCCCGACTCCCATACACATCTTAGGCTACCTTGCTCACAGGTCCTCCCTCGGTTCTTTGAGCAAACGCACATCTCCCCCACGTCAGGGCTGGATTCGTATCCTGGGGCTGCTGAGACAAATTCCCGCCAACCTGGTGGTTTAAAACAAAAGAAAATATTCTCTCACAGTTCCCGGGGGCCAGAAATCCAAAATCAAGTATTTCACAGATGAGAAACTGGGGTTTAGAGCAGGGCCCGCAGCTTCAAGGACGTGCCCTAGTTCCTGCCCTCAAAACTAAGGATCCACGTAAGATACCTTTTAGAACAACAAATCCCTTTACAAGGGCAAAGGCCAGAGAACATATTTGTCATCTAGAGTCATTCAGTGAAGCAGCTAGACTAGACGCAGGTCAGAAAATCCCTGTGACTGTGGACCAGGTCATGGAAATAACTGAAATGCAACGTCTGTGTATTTGCTGCATTTACATTATAGAAAAGGAGAATTCGAGATTGAGAATGTAGGGTGATCCGTAGGTATCGTGTCACACGAGGAGGATTTCCCTAGACACGTTTGAACCTCCAGTTCTGTGTTTCCTTCTGAGTTTTGTCTGTCCCTGAGGCTTTAAAGTCGACCGCAGAGAGGGATTATGACTATTTCTGACTCTGCCTATAAAACACCACGGGGCTTAACCTTGCAGCAGGCGAAGGGCCACCACATTTACACTTCAGTCTCCCTGCGGCTGCTTTGAAACGCTCTGCTTTTCTTCTCAGGGCCTTCGGGATGCGGGCAGACACACACTCTGGAGTTCCCTCCTCTTAAGCAGATCATGCAAGATTAATTTATCTCAGTAGACACAGGGCTCCCAGAAAGACAGCCAATCGCTTCCCAGGGGAATCAGAAAACCTCAAGGGAGAGAGAGAAGCCATCCCAGGCCTCTCCAGCAGGTCGACAGCACAGCGCCGGAGCCTCCCACAGAGGTTTGGGGTTGCCTGCGTCCCCCGTCACCCGACGCCATGGTGTGGGCGTGGCCTTGGCCAGGGAAGGCTCTTCTGGAGCTGTTTCTGCTGCCCCGGGGCCGGCACTTAGCTCACGGTGTGAAGCTGCAGAACAGGATTTCATGGTTTCCCAGAGCCCTCACCCAACCCCAGCCCTTGCCCTTCCAGGGCAAAAGTGTCTCAACCAGCAGCGGCTGGCCGCCTCGCACAGATGCGGTCCCACGCCACCCTTACGATTGCTTTACGAGCAGCTAGTGGCCAACGTCTGCGTCTGCTCGGTAGATATTTAGTCTTCAAACTTCTGTTTCCTCCGACCTCCTGCCTGGCCTCCTGTGCTTGACTAGATCAAGGATTTCTACCGGTTCAGGGATGGATACATCACACACAGTAAGAGTTCAGTGGGTCTGGGGGATTTTAGTTAAAGAAAATTAAGCCTGTCTGTACTACAGGGCTTCTCCGAGCCTCCGACAGGCCAAAACGTTCATTGCAAACTCCAAGAGAAGGGTATGGTGCAGGAATTTCCCAAACATATGTGTGTACACACATTATCTTGGGTCCTAAAAGTCATGGGCAGAACACAATTTGGGGAACCCCGTCCTGGGCCACATCGGCCTCTGTGCTCAGGAGGATGGGAAGAGAGGGCAGAGTATCTACAGTGAGTCTGTACGTGCCAAGAGCCGCGGTACTTTGGGCAGGCGTTGCCTCGGCATCTGTAGTCTCTCAACGACCCAGCGAGGCGGGCACGGTCAACTCCGCTCCCTAGATCTGAGATGACGCCGTGTGCAGCCACAGTAAGGCCCCAACACTAGAAGCATCCGAACAATAAAACTTCCCCTGGGCTTCCCTGGTGGCGCGGTGGTTGAGAGTCAGCCTGCCGATGCGGGGGACGCGGGTTCGTGCCCCGGTCCGGGAGGATCCCACATGCCGCGGAGCGGCTGGGCCCGTGAGCCATGGCCGCTGAGCCTGCGCGTCCGGAACCTGTGCTCCGCGGCAGGAGAGGCCACAACAGTGAGAGGCCCAAGTACCGCAAAAAAAAAAAAAAAAAAACTTCCCCTGAAGGATAGCTTTATGGTCATGCATTTACAAAATCAGGCCATTGTGCTGAGCAAGGAGCCGTACGCCGTGGTGCGTGGTGTGTGGCAGTGGTGTGCTCTGCCTGCTGGGCCCGAAGGCCTAGTCAGTGAGGTCATGGCGGCCTTGGCCGTGGGATACGGACAGGATGGGGGTGGGGATGCCCATGGACGATCACAAATAGTCAGAAGACACTTTGTGCTGTGAAAACCTCAGCAATTCACCCAACAAAGGTCATTTACAGTCAAACAGGAGCTACTGCGGAGTCCAAGGCTGCAGGGGAAATTCTGGAAGGAAAGGAGTGTCCAGAGCCAGCCAGAGCTCTCAGAGGCCTGGGAACCAAGGAAAGGAGGACGCAGATGAATTTCCAGGTTTGGGAAAGAGAACTGATCAGCAGTATTCTTGCTTTTTAGTTTTTAAATAAGCTTTTCATTTTAGAACAATTTTGAATTTCCAGAAAAGGTGCAAAGATAGTCCACAGCCCCACGTGCCCATACCCGGTGTACAGAATAATTAACATGTGTCACAGTGAATGAACCAGTATCGTTACATCACTAACTGAAGTCCGGATTTTATTCAGATGTCTTCAGTTTTTACCTAACGCCCACTCTCCTTCTGCTCCAGGATCTCATCCAGGACGCCGCATCACACTTAATCCTGTCTCCTTAGACTCCTCTTGACTCATCGGACTCTCCTTGTTTTTGATGATCTTGGCAGTTTTGAGGAGCACAGGTCCAGTATTCTAAGGAATGTTCTTCTAGTTGGGTTTGTTGGATGTTCTCCTTGTGGTTAGACAGGGGTTCTGCATCTGGGGAGGAAAACCACAGAAGTCAGGTGCCCTTCTCATCACATCACATTGAGGGCCGGTACTATCAATGTGATTTATGTTGCCGTTGACCTTGAGCGCCCGGCTGAGGTAGTGGCTACCAGATTTCTCCGTTGCGAAGTCGCTCTTGCAGGCTCCCCTTTCCATGCTGTCCTCTTGGAGGGAAGTCACTATGAAGTCACAGCCCACACTTGAGGGGCGGGAGTGATGTACCTCCTTGACAAGGCAGTATCTACAGGAGTCATTTGGAATTCTTCTGCCTGGGAACCATGTCTATTCTCCTCCATTTAAAACAATGTATTGGGATCAACAGATGAATGGATAAAGGAGATGTGGCACATATATACAATGGAATATTAGCCATAAAAAGGAACAAAATTGGGTCATTTGTAGAGACGTGAATCGACCTAGAGACTGTCATACAGAGTGAAGTAAGTCAGAAAGAGAGAAACATATCGTATGTTAACGCATATATGTGGAATCTAGAAAAATAGTACAGATGAACCGGTTTGCAGGGCAGAAATAGAGACACGGATGTAGAGAACAAATGTATGGACACCAAGGGGGGAAGGAGGGGTGAGATATAAATTGGGAGATTGGGATTGACTTATATACACTAATATGTAAAGAAGAGATAACTAATGAGAACCTGCTGCAGAGCACAGGGAACTCTGCTTCACTTTGCTGTGCAGTAGAAACTAACACAACATTGTAAAACAACTGCGCCCAATTAAAAAAAAAAAGAAAATGGTGACCAAAGAAGAAGTGTTGGGGGAGGGGGTAAATTAGGGGTTTGGGATTAACATGTACCCGACTGTACATAAAATAGATGACCGACAAGGCCTTCCTGCGTAGCCCAGGGAACTCTACTCCAGATTTTGTGATTACCTATAAGGGAAAAGAATCTGAAAAAAAAAAAATATATATATATATATATATATAACTGAATCACTGTGCTGTACACTTGAAACTAACATGACATTATAAATCAACTATAGTTCAATTATTAATTTATATCATGATGGACTCATGAATATTTACACTCTACTTTGTACAAATATGTGTATACAATATTACGTTATTTATTTTGTTGCTAAAATTACTCAACCTTGGTCACTGGGAACTCTTGCAGCAGTTCTTGGGTCCCTTAGATGAGCCCCCATTGGTGTGTGTGTGGGCTTACTTTGGGGGAGTTTTGTTTCTTTAGCCCATCCTTGTTTGTTAGCACTCCAAAATGCTCTAAGCTCATCTTGTATATTTCCTGCCCCAGCTCTTTCTAGAAAGAGCCGTTTCTCCAAGAAGCCCTGCTCCCTTCTATCAGAGAATGGTATTAGAAACCAAGACTAGGTCTTGGTGGGGGGCTTGTTATTCCTGGGGAGTCATTTCTTCTAGGACCTCCCAGCAAACAGAGCCAAAGAACCTATGTGTGTGTACTCGCCTGACCATGTGGCCATCTGTATCTACACTAAGCTACCCCACGTCTCCACCTCTGATCCAGCAACACATGGACTATTCTCGCCTCTGCTTCTTGCTGGGCCGTAACCGTACAACCCAACCGTGTGAAACCTGGCTCCCGCCACCTCCTGGACATTCACCTCATGATTCAATTCCAGTTTACACATCTTGTGGCTTCAGAATTCTTAAGCCACATCCTCATGGGAGACAACTTTCCACCTAGAGTCCTGTGCTTGTGAGCAGCTCCCTTTGCCTTTGGTCTTAGAGTCTCCACTCATTCCCAAAGTTACTTGATCACCGTTCCTCCAACCCCCTCCAGGGAAGGTGTGTCATACATTTGTAGCACAGTTAGATTCTTTTGTCCCAGCCTGCCTTCCATCCTGGGATCCTCTGACCTCCTAAATGATTTTTTTAAATTTATTTTATTGAAGTATAGTTGATTTACAATGTTGTGTTAATTTCTGCTTACAGCAATGTGATTCAATTATACATATACATATTGCTTTTCATATCCTTTTCCATGAGGGTTTATCACAGGATATTGAATATAGTTCCCTGTGCTACACAGTGGGAACTTGTTGTTTATTAAATGATCTTTTAAATTTGCATATACTAAGGTTAGCGCTGTGCCATGAACAGGACAGTTTCGACAAATGCATAGCGTGATGTATCCGCTATTAAAGAATAGTTTCACTGTCCTGAAAGATGCCTGTGTTTCACCGATTCCATTCTCCTCCTGTAGTTTTGTTTTTCCCTCCCATTTGCAAGTAAGCAGATATTTTAGATACCAAATAACGTTACATGTCATGTAATTTTTAATTGCTTGACATCAAGTAGTTACAAGAAACAAAAGGTTGTTTTAGAATCACACTATTATCAAATATGTTTGTTTTGTATTAGACCCATGTAACTTATTAGTCACAATAATTTAGAGGTGCAAACTTTTTCTTTTAGGTCACTGTGTACTTTCAGAGTTGAGAAAGCTGAATTCCAGAAATTTCACTACCCCTCAAAAGGTCAGGGTCTGGCCATGCCCAGGAAGCCATCGATACTGTAGCAAGTGCAGAGCCAGTGTTGATACATGGATTCAACCTCCCACCTGACCACGTCGTCACCTTTCAGAATTTTCATAAATCCGGGGGCTTCAAAACTTAGCAAGGACCTTCTTTTCACCCAGCAACCAGCCCTTGCCCGACCCCATTTTCTTAAAGTCTAAATCATGTCTATTTACAAACTCCAAGTTTTGCCACAAAGGCTTTACTATGCCCACTTTGCAGCCAAGATTAGAGCAAGATGCAGAGACGGATTTCCTCACCCCATGCTTGCAGTCAGTCGCTGCTTGTCGTTGACTACAGCTTCATGATCTCAAGAGCACATGTCGTGGAGGTAAAACTTTATGACTTCCATTAATTCCGTGTCCTCGGCTGTCATGGTTCTCAGCTTGCTGTCAAACCACAGAAGTATATTTTTAGGATATTTCGAAGGGAAGCAGTGTGAGGACTTCTCAGACAAAATTTATAGCAAGGCTTCCTGAGAGACTGAAGCAGGTGGATTCTGCTAAATACACACATGCGCGCACACACGCAGAGAAACAAACGCACAGACACACGCACACACACGCAGAGACACGCGCGCGCACACGCAGAGACACACGCAGAGACACACACGCAGAGAAACAAACGCACAGACACACGCAGAGACACGCAGAGGCACGCGCGCACACACACGCAGAGACGCGCGCGCACAAGCAAGACGCGTGCTGCCTTGCACATAGAAAGGATAGGAGATGCATTCTTCGGGACCTCAGCTACATCACAAGAACGTCCTTCTGTGTGTGTATTCTGATTCCTGGGCCTGCGTTTTCCCTTTCGGTGTCACCTCAGGCACAGGGAAAAGCATGCCACAGTAGTAGGGAAGGAGGGAAACCAGGAGGGAGGGAGAGAATAAAGTGAAAGGACAGGAGGAAGGAAGGGGAGAGAGAAGGAGAGAGACACGGAGAGGCAGGAGACCCATCAGTGATGCCAGAAATGGGCAGAGGGAACGCTGATGGAGGGAATCGGGAAAGAACTTCTCCTTTCAGTGAAGAATCCGCAACAAGCCTCTCCCCAGGTGGCCAATCGTCTCTCTCCAAGTGACTTTTTTTTTTTTTTTTTTTTTTTGCGGTACGCGGGCCTCTCACTGTTGTGGCCTCTCCCGTTGCGGAGCACAGGCTCCGGACGCGCAGGCTCAGTGGCCATGGCTCACGGGCCCAGCCGCTCCGCGGCATGCGGGATCCTCCCGGACCGGGGCACGAACCCGTGTCCCCTGCATCGGCAGGCGGACTCTCAACCACTGCGCCACCAGGGAAGCCCCCAAGTGACTTTTTTTTAAATAACGTTATCAAAATGTTCTGCCTCTAGCAAATCTTCTCCTGATCAGAGATAATAAATATGCAACTTCATTATTGCTTTATTCATCACTAACCCTGAACAGTACCGACGGCCCGGGTCTCTTTGGCCTTCAAAGGACCTTCCTTCAATAAAAAGATTATAACTGGTTGGGTATAAAGATGAATATATTGATAATATCTATTAACTTTTCATTTGGCCTAAAATTGTGTATTTTTTTCTTCTGGTTTTAAATGAAATTAGGACATTTTTGTGGGTTCTGAGCACACAAAAGTACTACGGGCCCTGGACACTGTCCCCACTGGATACGTTGGCCCTCACGATACCCTTCTGTCCATTGGTTGGTGCAGTTCACGTACGTCACCACGTGGTCCCCGGGTCCTGACCCCAACCTGGGGTGCGGAGTTAACAGCATATGCGATCTGGGTGTGAGTTTGTATTGCCAAGTGCCAGTGGTTGAATTCAATTGTTCTACATTCACTGTCTATTCTTAAAAACCAGCAGAAAATATGTGCATATCTGTACTGTAAAGTTGACAAAAGCAGCACTCGTGTGACAGAGAGGGACTGAGTTTACTCAGAAAGATGAGTTTCGTCCTGCTCCACCGAGAGCTCGTTTCTGTCCTGTGGAACCACCCAGAGTGGAGGAAAGTGACCTGGAAAAGGTAAGGTGTCAGGAGGAGAGGTTGTCATTCTTTTCTGGGTAAAGATTCTGAGGGCATAGGCATTAAAAAACAGAAAAAAAGAAAGAAGATAAGATAAAAGGAAAAGCAAATTCCAAAGACTCTCCTTTTCGTCTTGAGAATTAGACACTGTCCCTCAAGTCTTTCACAATTTTTAGGATTTGTTCTTAGGACTGTTTTCAGAATGAAGTAAGGCATTTCTTTGCCAAATTGATCTATTGTCAAAATATAGTGTTTACACTTTTGTAACTCAAATCGCTAGAGAACTTCACAGAGGAACCTTACAGGAGCTGTTTTTTAAAGTACCAAACAGCCTCTCATGCAGCCGCCGCACAGGCTGTGGGAGTGAATGGGAGCCTGTACGGCGAGTTCCCTTAAATGTGGACACACCAGGCAAGTACAGCAGAACCGTCAATTCTTTTGCACTTAAATTGCATTTTTTGTAGACCATTTCTCCCAGGTCTTTGCATGATTCATGTCTTATCTTTAAGGTCACAGCTCAGCTATTCCCCACTAGAATGAGAACTTTCCCGACCACTCTGCTGTTCCTTATGCCACTTCCGTATTTTATTTTCCTGGTAATATTGGTGATCCTCAGAAATTATTTAGATATTTGTGGACTGGTGGTTGGTTCACTTGTGTGTTGTTTATCTTCCACTGCTAGAATTTAAGCCCCATGAGCACAGACCACTTACATGTTTTGTTCGCTGTTGTGTTTCCAGTGTCTGGAATAGTGCCCGCCACACATTTGTGGAATAAACGGTTGAATGAATGAATGAATGAATGAATTTAAAGTCTCCTCCAGAGACAATTGGAAACAGACTTCTGAATATTTCTGGGAAGTAACAAGGAGTTAGAATCGGAGGTCCTGGATGGTCCTCTGACCTCACTCACTCATTTACAGATGAAGACAGTGCTGTGACCTAAAAACGTAAGAATTGCCCTGGCGGGACCACTCTGAGGTTCAGAGGCCCCAGCTGTTTCCAATTCCTGAGGCAGCCCTCAAACCACAATTTGAAAATAAAGGCACATGAAAATCAGACCGAGAACCAACCCAAGGCATCTTCTCTAAGATAAATAACGGTCTGTCTGCTCTCACGCAGCTGATATTAATCAAGGCGAGGCCATCGGACACCAAAACCAAACATGTGTCTCTGTCTCCGAGCTTTTAGCCCAAGCTCGCGATCTCTCGTTCCCGTTCCCTCTCCTGGCTCCCACGTCCCTCACTCAAGGTTAGTAAAAATGAAAAGAGCTACAGCTTAGGAAGATTTCACCATATCCTGGGCATGACACTAAGTGTTTTATATTCCTCATCTCCCGGAGGAGACACCATTATCCCCAATTCATAGGAGAAGAATTTAGGCTTAAGATGTTAGACATTTGCCTGAGGTCACACAGCTAAGAATATGGGAGCTTGAGCACAGCTCAAAAAAATTAAATAACTTTTTGAATAGAGAATACATTCATAGTGTCCAAAATTTGAAAAATACATATAAATTTACTAAAAAAAAGACCCACCCTCCTACTCATAACTACCCAGTGTCTCACGCCACCCACAGACACAACCATCATAAGTTTCTTGAGGCCCTTTCTAGAGATACATTATGCATATACAAGTCAATAGGGTGTGTGTGTGTGTGTGTGTGTGTGTGTGTGTGTGCGCGCGTGTGCACACACACACACATGGACATTCTTTTGTAACTTTTTGCTGTGGAAAACCATGAACATATACAAAACCAGACAAAATCCTGTAATGGAAACCCATGTTCCCATCAACCTGCTTCAAGTAGTATCGCCTCAAGAACAATCCTGTTTCAACCACACCCGACCTGCCCCCTCCCAGACATCACAGCATTTCATCTGTAAATATTTCTGGGTGTCTATCTAAAGGATGAAGACTTTTAAAACATAATCAAAATACAATAATCACAACCTAAAAATGAACAATAATTCCTTAATAACCTAAAAAATCTAGGCAGTATTCAAATTTCTGATGGCTTCACAAATGTCAGCCTCTTTTATCAGTCACTGATACATCTTTTAAGTCTCTTTTATATATATATTTTTTACTTTTTATGTTTTAATTTTCATTTTATATTGGAGTATAGTTGATTTACAATGTTGTGTTAGTTTCAGGTGTACAGCAAAGTGATTCAGTTATACATACACGTGTCTATTCTTTTTAAAATTCTTTTCCCATTTGGGTTGTTACAGAACACTGAGTAGAGTTCCCCGTGCTATACAGTAGGTCCTTGCTGGTTATCTATTTTTTATATATAGTAGTCTGTATATGCCAATCCCATCTCCCAATGTATCCCTCTCCCCTCACCTTTCCCCTTAAGTCTCTTTTAATCTATAGATTCTCCCTCTACTTTTATTCTTTTACTCTCCTTGCAGTTTATTTGTTGACAAAATTGTTTGTTTCTTCTGTAGGATTTCTAACAGTCTAGATTATGTAAGCGGGAAAAAATCCCTTTTACACAAATGGTAGCATGAAATTCATACTGTTTTGTACTTTTTTCACGTACCAGACCCGGCTAATCCATTTGACAAATCCTTGTTGAGCACCTAAAGCTTCTCTGGGGGCTGCAGACAGAACAGTATGTAAAGCAAAGAGGCAAAGCAAACATCCCAGGGGATGGAGACGGGCACACCTAAAGAAAGAAAGAAAGAAATGGGCACAACATTGAACACGTATTATCAGGAGAATAAAGCCGGGAAAGGACAGCAACTGCGTGATGAGGACTTCAAGTCTCAACCATCCGAGACGACGGCATTTGAGCCAACTCTGAAAGCAGATGGGAGCCTGAGTCAGGCGCCTCTCTGTGGGAACAGCGTTTTAAGTAGAGGAACAGCAAGTACAGTGGCTCCACGTACACTAGAGAAACAAGACTTTAGTCCAGGAGTTGCAAATATTTCCCCTTCAGTGTAGTTTTTCCCTTTTGCTTTTTGTACGGCGACTCTCACCATTTAGGAAATTTTGACTTTTAAAAATGTTGTCATCTGTAAATTTTCTCTTTTATGGCCCCTGGGTTTTGGGCCAGAGTTAAAAAAGAGCTTGGATTTTGAGTCACCGTGTTGCTTCACGGCCCAAGATGGCCTGGGTGTAACTACGGTTCTAAATAACCACAGAATCTCAACGGTTGAACATCACAAAGCTAATTTCTTGCTCACACCATCCATCCATCCAGGGCAGACCAGCTCAGCCTACTTTCACTCAGGGACCCAAGCTCCAGACGCGTCCACTACCGCTGTGTCAGAGGAGCTGTAGCGAACTGCACATCAGCACTGGCAGGCTTTCGTTCACATTTCATGGGCTAAAGCTCCACCTACAGCCCACCTGAGCTCAAGGTGGTGGGCAGTGCAGCTCCAGGTGTGCCCGGCAGGGGAAGGGACCACGTGTGAACAGCCCAGGAGGGTCATTAGACAACCTAGCTCAAGACAAGGTGAAGGAGTTTTCTATTAACCCCAATTCTAGGACTTTCCCTAACCCAGTCAAAAGCAAAGTAGTGCAAAACAGACACACGACTAGACCCAGCTGATTGGTTTGTGTGGCCAGTTTGAGAATCTGTACAGGACAGGTGCCTCAGAGAGCATCACCTACTCACCCACAAAGCGCCACGGCTTCCACTGTCTTCCAGGACGAAGAGACTGTATCCTTCACACTTCAGGAGCCAAGAGGGCACGGTTACCCCCTGGCTAGGTTAGCTTTTCTGGGTGCGACATCTGGAACCAATGCACAAATGAATGCTGGTTACTCTTAGATAAAAATAAATAGTCTGTCCCCTACAGACCCAGAGAAAGGTGCTGTTTGTTTAGATGATGGATTTTTTGCAGATTTAGTGAAGCCCATGGGTCTTGGAACTTTCAACATAAACCATGAGGAAACCAAAATAAACACTTTTACAGAGCAGAGGAGATAGGAAGCTTTTCTTCAGCACGAATCATGAGCTAATGACTGCTCCTAAAAATGTAAACAAAATTAATTTATGCTCAGTCAGCAGCTAGAGAAGAGGAAGAACCCAGTACCTGCCTCGTGTTCAAATAGAGACTATTTGGAGACAAGAGCTGTGTCTGAGTTTTCTGCCTGCTCGGATACAATCTCCAGTAACAGGGGCTTCCTTTGAAAACATATATGAGTTGTAATAGAAACGGGCATCTCATGGGAAACTCAGCCTAGAAACCAGTGGACACCAGACTTTGATGGACATGAAACGATACCCAAAGCATCCTGAGAATCTCGTCCAGCAGCAGAAGTGGGTGGGGTTCCACGTACAAGAACCTCGGGGGAAAGGGGGGACCTGAGCGTTAGTGCTGGTGCCTTGCTGGGACGGGTAGCGGTGAATCTGCTTCATAATCTGGGACAGAATGCAGTGGTAAAGGAGCTCATCGAAGTTCAGCTGCCTTTTGGGGATCCAGGCCACGCACTCACTGAAGAGACAGGGATGGTAAGGAAAGAGATGTCACGTGACAACCTCTTACTTCATTAGAACAGGAGAGCATGAAAAAGACAAATCCCTGTTTTGGATGAGTCGGTTTAAAGAAGATTTTAAAAAAAGACCGTGCCAGATGGTATTATTGTACTATTTATTCCAAATATTTGCTTTTCCTTGCTACTAGGCACACCCCTAGAGGCTCCTGCCTGGAGAGAGAACAGACATGCTGCCCACTGAGGTTCACTGTGTGACTTTCTTTGTCAAGTGGAATTTATACAATTGTCTGAACAGATGTTTTAAGAGCCCCGGCATGCTTCTGCCATTGTTTTGTTCCCTCTGCCACAAGACTAAGATAGGGGCCCCTCCTAGCCCGTATTGCAGAATAATGCAGGGTGAAAGTTGATGTACCGCCAACACGTACACGAGCAAGAAATAAATATCCGATGTTGTAAGGCACTAGGGTTTTGGAAGCCATTTATTATTGCAACATAACATAGCTCAGGCTGATGGATATAGATATCAGGACCAGAACCGTAGTGCTGATCTGGCAAAGACCCTGACATATATAGCATGTTGCCTGCAATAAGAAAAATGGAGCAAATGAGCTTGTGGCTTTAGTTAAGAAGTGGGGAAAACAGAACATGGGTACCATGAGTTTGCTTTTATTGCCTGCATTTGACAAGGAACTACAAGAAAGAGATAAGCTCCAAAAAGATTTCCAGTTTGAAAGGAGAACTGAAAGGGAAATACGAGAAATCCCGATATCCCAAAGTTAAGAGAGTCAGAACAGGGGGGTGGGGAGTAAAGATGGGATAAGGGAAAGTGGGTGAAAGCTGTCTCAGAAGTAATGGGTCTCTAAGTCTCCTTGTCCCTCCCTTGTCCTGGGCCACTTCTTCCTTGCCTCCCTGGAGAGGGTAGAACTGCAGGTCAGGGGACTGGGACATGGCAATCATAGTGGTGGGTACAGGTAAAGTATGTCTATTGAACGTTTGCTGCAGAGATATTCCAGCCTTTTTCTCCCATTCAACTCCCAGATCACTGGTGGCCATACCCTTCC
Organism: Delphinus delphis; assembly: GCF_949987515.2. Taxonomy (NCBI): domain Eukaryota; kingdom Metazoa; phylum Chordata; class Mammalia; order Artiodactyla; family Delphinidae; genus Delphinus; species Delphinus delphis. The sequence continues at coordinate 176,399,478 of NC_082684.1, forward strand.
TCTCCAGCCAGGAGATGAAAAGACTCCCGATGGAGAATCTCACCAGCCCGACAGGAAACATTCTAAGATATTGACATTAGGGTCCCCCAACAGATGGTCACAATATAGTGTGAAAATCAACAAGTCCCAGTCAGGAACTCAGAGCTTCTAATCAGCCTTTTATTTCTCAGATCTTAAACTCTGCAGCCAGGACTGACACACACACACACACACACACACACACACACACACTTAATATATTCAGAGACATAAGAGAAGATTTATCATCCATGACACAAGAATGAAGTTTTTTGAAAAGGGATCATTCAGACATTCAAAGTTCAAAAAAGAGCTCTTGGAAATTCAAATCGATTGCAGAAACGACGAAATCTCCCAGAGAGTAGTCAAAAACACAAAAAGATGAAAAATACAGTGAAAATAGTAAAATTAGAGGACCAGGTGGTCCAACACTAATATTTAATAGGCGTTCCAGAAATATACTAGAAAAAAAGAGAAATGAAATCATCAATTCAATGGTTTAAGAATATTCTCAGAACTGAAGGACATGAGTGACCAAAGTGTGAGAGTCATTGAGATTCGTATCAAAGCTCGGCATGTGAAACGTCCACTTCCAGGAACCGTCAGGAGATCCTACAAGTTTCTAGAGAGGAAACACAGATCACACAAAGGGTCAGCATTCATGGCTTTAGATTTCTTAGGAAAGGTACTAGGGACTTCTCTGGTGGCGCAGTGGTTAAGAATCTGCCTGCCAATGCAGGGGACACGGGTTCGAGCCCTGGTCCGGGAAGATCCCACATGCCGTGGAGCAACTAAGCCCGTGCGCCACAACTACTGAGCCTGCGCTCTAGTGCCCGCGAGCCACAACTACTGAGCTCACGTGCCTCGAGCCCGTGCTCCGCAACAAGAGAAGCCACCGCGTTGAGGAGCCTGCGCACAGCAATGAAGAGCCCCCGCTCACCACAGCTAGAGAAAGTCCGCGCGCAGCCACGAAGACCCAACGCAGCCAAAAAAATATATATATATATATACTAGAAGCAAGAAGATATTCTAAAGAAAAATATTATCTGAACTATTCCTCTCTATCTGGCAAAACTTGAGCTTGAGTATGAGAGTAAAATAAAGACATTCTAAGACATGCAAAGCCTCCAAAATGTATCTCGTACACACATATAATTTTGCAGGAAGCTACTAGAAGTACTCCACCAAAATGAGAGAGCATGGCAAGAAAGAAGAGGTGTGGGGTGTGCAGGAACCGCCCCCACCCCCCCAGAGAGAAACAAAGGGCATCCCGAGGATGAGAAGGGAGGCCCTGAGATGACCCGACAGAGGCAACCCCATCCGGATGGGAGCCCAGTGACGCCATGGGTCATCAGAACACCCCCTGCTGTCTCCTGAAACCAGGCGCCCAGCTGAGCACCCACCCCGTCGAGCTCATCCGGCTCCTCCCGTCCATGTACTGATAAAGCCCCTTCTTCTCCTCTACGACCTACAGCTCCTGATCAGCTGAGACCCCCCCATTTCACCCCCCAGAAATGTCCTTCTCTGGCAACTCCTGGGAGGCTCTGGTGACTTTAGACCCAGAAGTTCTGAGCAGCTGACCAGATCACATCGCCCCTGGGCCCAGAACCTGTTCCACAGCCAGGTACCTCAATGGTGGGAGCCCGGGGCTCCCCACGGACTTGCGTCCCAACATTTCCAGAAGGGCCTCTTTCTTTGCATTCAGGGAATCTCGACCCAGAAATTCCGTTGAAGTTACCTTCTCCTGGGAACCTAGGGGCAGCTTTTTAAAATCTATTTAACTTTTTTATTCCAGTTAATTTTGCATTTGCTACCCAATCAAAACTGAACAATGGATCCTTTGGGGATATACACATGGGCTGGAAATCAATTTTAAAAAGAAGAGGAATCATGGACACCAAAGTTTGGAGAGGGACTAGCGGGGCGTCAAGGGAAGGGGCTGCCACGAAAACAAGGAGCAGGGAGGGTTTTGGAAATGTTGTCGTGATTCTCCTTCAGAGCCTGAGACAGGAGTAGGCAGGGTTCATTTCATTCCTCTTCTTCTGATGGCCCATAAATGTTTTATATTCTATGATGTACGATACATTTCACCAAAAAATTTATTTTTTTTATTTAAAAGAGTCAGGTAGCAGTGAATGGCTTAAGCAACAAAAATAAGACTGCAGGTGCTCTGTACTGACGCAGGAGGATCGCTAAGGTATAGCGTCAGGTGAACGGAACAGGGGCAGAACAGCCCGCTTAGGAGGCAGTCACTGAGTAGAGAAGTAAGAAAAGGAGACACCTACCTGTCCACCCCTGCCTGCGTACCCATCAAAATGTCCCTGTAAGGACACATTCGGGACAGTTAACACTGAAGTGAACACCGGACGCCAGGGGACCAAAATCGCAATTATCCTCACATCCTGCCCCTTCATAGTTTTGAATTTTGAGGTGTTTGAAGGTTTTGCTTATTCAAAAAACTTTGTTTATAAAAAGAAGTCTGACAGTACCAAACGTTATTGAAGATGCGGTGGGCCCATCGGGAAACCTCCTTGGAAAGCAATCTGGAAATACCTCAGAGAGCTGGGGCCAGCGCCGGTGCTTCCAGAAAAACCTCCCTCGCGTGTGTTCAGGAACATACACAGGAACGTTCAGAGCAGCCTTGTGTACAGTGAGCTAAAAGGGAAGAAAGATAGAAAGAAGGGTAGCAACCTAAAATCTCCCCCAAGAGGAAAATGCATTTAAAGAAATTCCCACTGATCCGTACAACAGACCATCATCCCAGAGCAGAAATGAATCCACGAGGATCAAAACCCCCAATTAAACGTGGAAAGGAAGCAAGTGTGAAGATGATACACGCTCTGTGATACTGCTTATGTGGTGGTGTTCACACACATGAAAAAATTCTAGGGCTCCCCTGGTGGCGCAGTGGTTGAGAGTCCGCCTGCCGATGCAGGGGACACGGGTTCGTGCCCCGGTCTGGGAAGATCCCACATGCCGCGGAGCGGCTGGGCCCGTGAGCCATGGCCGCTGAGCCTGCGCGTCCGGAGCCTGTGCTCCGCAACGGGAGAGGCCACAACGGTGAGAGGCCCGCGTACCGCAAAAAAAAAAAAAAAAAAAAGATTCTATGTATTTATACGTAAAGTGCATGAGGAGGACCCAGGTGAATTTCCGGATAGATATTACCTCCAGGAAAAGATGGGAAATAAACTAAGGGAAAGGTATAGAGAGGCTTCACCTGGCTGGGTCGTGCCTTCTTCCTGAAGCTGTGGGTGGGCGCACGCCCTTTATTGTATTACCTGTTCTAACTTCTCGATTCTACGTTATACTTCATTTAAGTCAACAAAATACCTCACTCAGCGTACATTAGATTATAATAACACAAGATGAACAGAAAAGATCAATTCCAACAAGTCTGACCCTGCAGGGGTACTTTCACCATGTTGCGTCCAGCCAGATTCATTTGAACAGAAAAAAAAAAGGTAGGAATAAAAAGGTCCTGGAGTTTTGCTATGAAATCATCAGATATTTGGAGCTGTGAGGAATTTTACCCATTGCATAGTCCAAGCCCCTCATTTTTATAGAAGAAACTGGGGCCCAGAAAGGGAAGTGACCTGCCCACGGGCATGAGACAGAGAAAGTCCATGATGGGACCTCGTCCAGGTCCCCGTCTCCTGGCCCCTGGCCCGGGGCTTTGTCCTGGACGCCGCATTCTTATCAGGGAAAGAGCAGTGATTTCCCAAGAAGGCGTGTAGTTCCTGGACCCAAACATTGGCCAGGCGGTCGCTTGGGTACCACACCAGTGAGCCTCTGCCCGGCAAATCCTGAGAACGGGATTTCCTAGAGGGAGCAAAGCAAACAGCCCAGTGCGTGAGTCAGATGTGAGTGCAGCAACCTTCCCAGGAGGTGGACGGGGTGACTCGCCTGCTAGCCTGCCCCTTGTACACGTGTTACAGAGTTATAGACGGTGGACTGTGTGCGTGTGTGCCCGTGCGTGTGTGTGCCATCCAATATATAGTAAGTGCGCGGTGCTTGGTACCATTAGTGTCATCCTTTTGGGAGAAGTCACAAGTTTTCAGGGCCTGAAAACAAGGCTACTTTGGTTCAGAGAAGAGAAAAAAAACCCACAAAACTGCCCTGGACCTAGTCCATCTGTCTCATGTTTGAAGTTTAAGGTGAACTAGTCTTTCCCAGCTTGCCGAAGCAATGCACGTGGACCTGGACGTGTGTTCTCCCATCCCCTCGGAGCGCCTCCACGGACACCCCAGGGAGGAGGGTGATGGCAAGAAAATAAGACAGTTGTCCTTTAACCACAGACACATCCCCTTGAACGTCTGGGGACCTCATGGGCGGGTCAACGGCTCTCAGACGATGCTCAGACCAGCCAGTGAGGCCACACCTCTCCTTGCTGGGCTGTGTAGCCACGTCACTGGCTGTATAAAGAAGCACGTCTGAATGACAAGTGACAGAGGACTTCAGAAGAGGAAAGGATCAGCAAAGCCTCCAGAGGGAGGGAGAGAGGTCCCAGCCTTGGAGAACACGGGTGGTCAAGGGCTCTGCGTCCAGTTCCGGGGTGTGCGTGTCAGGGGTCCTCACACCACCAGGCAGATCCGTGACGCCCGCTGGCTGTCCTCCACTTCAACTCGGTTCTCGGGCTGTCCACCTGGAGGCAGGGTCGGGCCCCTCAGCGCAGGGGCTCGGCCCCAAAGACCGCCCCCCAACCTCAGACGCCAGGCACAGGTGCAGACCGTGCCCTGGGCTTCTGACGAATGGCGGTAAACGGGAGGCTCCCAGGACCGGCCTCCTTGGGTACAGAGCTCAGAGAAGCAGCGTGTTGACTAGATCTCCACTTGATTATAAAAGGGTGTAAGGAGGACGGGCCAGATGGAGGAGACGCAGAGGACGGGCCCCGCGCCGTCCCGGGGCACACCACCCTCCCAGACCTCCGTTGTCCACCGCCCCACAGCTCTCCAAGGCCCAGACCTCCGTGGTCCACCGTCCCGCAGCTCTCCAAGGCCCAGACCGCCGTTGTCCACCGCCCCGCAGCCCTCCAAGGCCCAGACCTCCGTGGTCCACCCCCCGCAGCTCTCCAAGGCCCAGACCGTGGTCCATGTACCCACAGCCCCTGCCCCCGGGAGACTCGGCCGTGAGCCCACAGGGAGCTGGACTCAGGAAACCCGGCTGCAGACAGCAAGCTGAACTCACACCCTCCCCGCTCACGTGCCCACCTTCCCCTCGTCTTTGTTGCCAACCCCCTGTTCTCACGTGAGGCTCCCTTGGTCCTCAGGATGTCTCCCCCTGGGAAGTGCCTTGACCGCTCACTAAAAAATAAGTCTGGGGAAGACCTGCCTTACCTGCTCATCCCTGGACGGTCTAAACCCCGCACACGTTCGCTCAAGCCGGGCGCCCGCAGACATGCACGACCCCAGCCCGGGTCGGGGGACCAGGGCTCTCTCACTGTAGACAGCTGTGTCGCTGTTTGGAGTCAGGACTAAGGTCGTGCGTGTGCCCCCGCCGCCGGACGGGCCGGGCGTTGGCACCTCTGTCCCGAGCGCCCAGCGCGTCTGCAGCCATTGTGGTTTCTGATGGTCAGGTCACCGCAGGGCGCCCCGTGGGAGCAGAGATGAGAAGTGAGCTCTGGACCCCACGGGCTGGGCCACCGCAGGGGCCTTTGAACAACGCAACGCTGTCCCGAGGGCCGGGGCTCTGCGCAGGGCCCCACTGGTGACAGTTTCTGTTGGGCCGCAGCAGGCCCTCCCTGTGCCTTTTGTGGAGACAGGGAAATGGGGTTTCTGCTTTGGGGAAAGATGCAGCGGAGAATATGCTTCTCATTACACTGCACGGAGACACGTGAGGAGGGTCAGGCCCGGGTCCCGGCGGCTGCGGCTTGAGCACCAATTTCCTCCCGCGGGTCAGCTGCCTGACTCACGCACTTTCCCGAGAATCTGACACTGTAAGACTCAGGGCATGGGAATGAGAGGCCGGGGGGGCCAGAGTTTATCTCACTGGCTTGTTTCTTTCCTTCTCTCTCCATCTCCACCCTCCCTCGAGGCCCCTACGTCCCTGATTCTGTCTTCCTGCCTTCCAGCCGTGGAGACTCGCCCCGTCGCTGCCCCGCTTCCCACTCTGTCTCCGCGGCTCCGGCTTCCAGGCCCTCACCCCATCCATCCCGTCCGTGCCAGGGCTGCCCAGCGGGCAGACACATCAGAGGCGTCCCGGCCCGGCGTCTCCCCTTGCCCGTCGCGAGGCGCGGTCGCCATCTGCTTTCAATGAAGTGTGGGTTTTGGTACGTATTATGGAAACAGAAACGGAAAAACCATCGAGGTCCCTCCTGCAAAAACCATCATTATCCACCGAAAGGAGCTCTTAGCAACTTCCGGGTGGAGAGCACATCACTGTGAACGAAGAGGAATTCAGACAGGGATTCTGGCGGGGCTACACAGACGGGAGAGGGAGACGTGGAATGTTCTCACTCACCCAGCAGTCGGGGGAGAGCGCCTTAGCCCGGCAAACAGAGCGGTCCTGCAGCCACGGCTGCGCAATCCGACACCGGCCCGGCCGCCCGGTTCCTCTGTGACTCAGGAATGTGGGCTGGCAGGGCCGCCGCGGCCGGCTGAGTGGTGAGAGGAACACCCGCACCCCATCGAGGGCCAGCTCTAGCAGAGAGCAAATGCCATCTGCCCTAGGGCCCCGTGCACGGGACAGCGGCCCGGCTGCCCTTCCAGGAGGAAGTCACCCTCCTCCCCTCAGCCCACGTGCTGAGGGACTGCTGTGTGTCAGGCATCAACCTCAGCAAGTCTCCAGCTGAGCACGTGAGGACAGTGCCTGTGTGTGCCAGGCACTCGGGAAGCATCTGGAAGGAATGCAGTCACGACAGATGGGGCTGGACAATGTCCTCTGTCTTTTCTCTGACATGAGGAGAGCCAGCACGGCCCCTGCCAGAGAGTGGCACAGATTTACGTCCTGCGTGAGATCCTGTGTGCGTGTGTTCGTGTGTGTTTCAGAACCCCGCCATCCCTCCACTCAGGGATGCCTGAAATTCCAGGCTTACAGACCTCTTTCCTTCTTCCGTCCTAAGATACCATTATCTCAGAGAGAATAACACTTCGAGCTTTATCAGTAATTGGCATCTTAGGGGAAATTAGTTCATCAGACTTTCCTCAAGGGAAAGTCTTAATGGAGGGAAAAGGGAAGAAAATGAGTGCTAAGTACCGATGCGGGGGCAGAGCACACAGAGCTAGATGGTCCCAGGGGTCCCGGCGGAGGAGGGCTGGGCTGGGCTGGGCGCGGAGTGCGGAGTGCGCAGTGCGTAGGTCTGACCTGCCCGCCCTCGGGGAGAGACACGCCCAGGGACCAGCGTCCACGCAGCACTACTCAGGGAAGAGTCTCTGCTGAGAGGGGCCGATCGCCGACCGAGGGGACCCGCTCTTCGGGATATCATACTTCTCATCTGTCCACATCTCCACCGTGATTTTCACTGGTTGGTAAAAGGAAGCAAGTGGGGCGCAGCTGTCAGTCTGAGAACGTGGTCCCTCAAAGCCCAGCCCTGGCCTCGGTTTCCTGAGCATCGCTGATGGGTGCACGGCTGACACACGTGCTCACGTGCACACACACCTGGCTGCCACCACGTCTCAAAACCCAGCATGAGCTATTCACAACAGCCAAGACATGGAAGCCACCTAAGTGTCCACCAGCAGAGGAATGGATAAAGAAGATGCGGTACATACAATACAATGGAATGCTACTCGGCGGTAAAAAAGAACGAAATAACGCCATTTGAAGCCACATGGATGGACCTAGAGATGATCATACTAAGCGAAGTAAGTCAGACAGAGAAAGACAAATACCATATGATATCACTTATATGTGGAATTAAAAAAAATAATACAAATGAACCTATTTACAAAACAGAAACAGACTCACAAACATAGAAAACAAACTTATGGTTACCAAAGGGGAAAGGGGAGGAGAGAGGGATAAATTGGGAATTTGGGAGTAATATCTACACACTACTATATATAAAATAGATAACAAACAAGGGCCTACTGTATAGCATGGGGAACTCTACTCAATATTCTGTAATAACCTATATGGAAAAGAATCTGAAAAAGAGTGTATATATATATGTATAACTGAATCACCCTGCTGTACACCTGAAACTGACACTACATTGTAAATCAACTATAATTCAATTAAAAAAAATTAAAATAAACAAACCCCAGAGTGCAGCTTCCTGGGAATGAGTACCCAGATAGAGCCCTGGAGCAACAGTGACTATTGTCTACGAGACCGAGGCTTACAGCAGGGGTCCCCAACCCCCAGGCCGAGGACCAGTACCGGTCCGTGGCCTGTTAGGGACCGGGCCGCACAGCAGGAGGTGAGTGGTGGGAGGATGAACGAACCTTCATCTGCCGCTCCCCATGGCTCCCCAGGGCTCGCGTGACCACCTAAGCGATCTGCTCTCTCCCCGTCCGTGGAAAAATTGTCTTCCACGAAACCAGTCCCTGGTGCCCAAAAGGTTGGGGACCGCTGGCTTACAGGACAGACAGTAACCTCAGAAGGTTCAAGGTCGGCTTGCGGCGGGCAGTGTCTTGGTGTGCGTGTACACGTTAGCTTAGCAGTTACGTTACAGTACCGCTCTCCTTAATTATTCCAGCTGAGAGAAGGCACTGAGGCTGAGAAGGGGTGCCACTCCCCTTCTCCCCCCAGCACTGCAGAGGGACAGGGGCTTCTCGTCGTCCTGGTGGGCAGGCTGTTTATTAACTCAGCTCTCTGGCAGCTTATGGATGGCATCCCAGTGTGGGCTTAAGCAAACCAGAGCAGGGTGGTGGCATGGGCTGGACCCATCACACCAGGTCTTTCCTGAGCTCAGAGCCACTATGTAGATCCCACGGCAGGAGGGCCAGGGTTCCAGGACCCCCTGTTGCCACACGCAGACCCAACCCAACAAAGACAAGAGGTGCTCCAAACTGAAGGATGGGCTCCAACCGGTGGCAACCGGGCATCAAAGGTCCACCTCGTCTGTCATACAAAGTTAGTGACGCAGTTACTCATCACACGTCGGTCATCCTTCAGTCTACACTACTGACTGCTCGCTTTGGAGTTTCCTGTTATTTTGTGGTCTACACACCAGAAGGTTTCAAGCAGGGATTATTCTTTCTCATTTTTAATAGACATTCACATGCGTTGAAAGTGCTGGCCACTCATTGAAGCCATCTGGATATGAGGATCTGGGTGGGTGAAAGGATTGTGTGATGTGTCCAAAGCTACATGGGGAACTTTAGGAATTTTAAAGGCCAGAGCTACCTCTATACTCGAAATTCCTTCCCACCTCTGGAGGTACATTTAACTAGTCCAACCCCCGGACACGGTCTAGTAACTCTGGGTCAACTGGAATGAAGGGGCCAACCAATCATCTGGAGCTAATTGCATCACATGGTGTGAATCTGATGGGTCGTTAGCATGGCTGGAACTAGTAGGGCAGAGTTAGTTTACAGGCAGAACCTGGAGATGCTGTGGGTTCGGTTCCAGACCACCGCAATATAGCGAATGTCTCAGTAGAGCAAGTCACACAAATGTTTTGGTCTCCCAGTGCATATAAAAGTTATGTTTGCACTAAGTGTGTGATAGCACTGTGTCTAAAAAAAACGATGTACGTGCCTTAATTAAAAATCCTTTACTGCTGAAAAATGCTGTAACCATCATCTGGGGCTTCAGCGAGTCATGACCTTTTTGCGGGTCGGGGGGTCTTGTCTTGCTGTTGACGGCTGCTGACTGGCCGGGGGGACAGTCACTGAAGGCTGGGTGGGGTGACAATTCCTTAAAATAAGACAGCGGTGAAGTGTCCGCACCCATTGACCCTTCGTGTCACTGAGCACTTAGAGGCCACTGTAGGCTGATTAACGGGCCTCATTTCAATATTTTTGTGTCTCGGGGAAGAGGGAGGCCCGAGGAGAGGACGAGACTGGGGGTGGCAGTCGGAACACACACAGCATTTATGTTTGCCGTGTTCTACGGGCGCAGGTGGCAGCACCTCGGAACAGCTACAATAGCAGCTGCAATCAGTAGTCAAGGCTTACTGGTCACAGATCACCGTAACAAACATGATAATAAGGAAGAGTGTGAAATACTGTGAGAATTACCAAAAGGTAACAAAACGCTGGGACAACAGCACCGACAGACTTGCTTGACGCGGGGTTGTCACAAACCTTCAATTTGTTAAAAGCACGGTATCTGCGAAACGCCATAGAACGAAACGCGACAACACAAGGGACGCCTGTACTTCGGTCTGAGGCTCTGACCGTCCTCTGCTTAATGACCGCAAGCCAGGAGTTCTGAGGAAGTGAGGTAACCTCCGTACCACAGTCCGAACAGATAACACACAGACAGGGCCTGCCCTGCGCCGGACATTGTTCCGAGCGCCTCGCGAGTGTTCACTCACTCAGTCCTCAGATCAGCTTCCTGACGTCAGCTCTATTATTGTCCCCAGCATGCGGAGGAGGAAATGGAAGCGCGGGGAGGTGACTTTCCCAAAGTCACCAACGGTGAACTGGGCCACGTACACACCAGGTCCCCGGCTCACCTCCTACACGGGGAATTGCCAACCAGGATCACTCATGAACCCTGGACAGCTAATGCCGTGGACCCGCCCTGGCTGGATCTGTGCTACCACCGTGACTGGGAGAACTCACGCTCCAGCCAGGGCGGGCAGGAACTCAGGCACCAGGCCGAGGTAGGCGGAGCTGGGGTCCAGGTCTCTGCTCCAGACCGCTCCTCCCAGCAGGGGCCCTGGCGAGCCAGGTGGAGAAGCAGAGTCGGCCTTGCCTGTGGGCTGCAGGGCATGAAACTGGGGTGCAGGGCCCAGGTTCAGAGGCCGGGGCCAAAGCGACATGAAAAGCCGGGAGACCGTCCAGCTTGGTCATGTGTCCGAAGGATTAGACGGATTGGAGAGATGCAGGTGTGAGTCAGCGAGGTGCAGAGCACGGGCCCAGCGTGGAGGCGGAACTCGGGAGAGGTGGGGACAGATACGGGACCAAGCCCAGGGCTGACCGCACGCTCCCAGCTGCTTCACACTGGCAAGTGCAGGCCGCGGTGGCTCCCGGGAGGGGGTGGGGGAAGGTTCTGGGCCTCCTGCCCTCCCTGGCTCGACCCGCTCGGTACTGAAGCTGGGATACTGTCCAGTTACTGGTAAGTTCTGGAAGGACAAGGCCAGGAGTCCCTGCTCACCCCATGCCCACCACGCTGGATCCAGAGAAGCAAGATGGGAGAGTGGGCGGGGGCAAGGCTTTGGAGTCAGTGACCCCTGGGCTCAGACCTCTGCTCAGCTGTGACCTTGGCCTCTAAGCCTCCGTCTCCACGCTGTAAAATAAGGATCATGATAAAACACGCACCTCCCCAGGTGGGTGGGTACGAACAGGGTTTGCGCAGGGGCCACGTCATTGATATGCGTTCAGTGGTCCCTCTCAGCGCTGATCGATCGGGGCTCCATTTTCTCCCCTAACTTCTGACTAAGTGGGTATCTGCCCTTCCAAAGGATCTCCCCCTTCCCCTGCCCCTCAGAACCCTGGGCGTTTACCGGGACCTAAGGGTGGTGGGGTGGAAGGCAGAGGAAGGGCCAGGCTGGGGGTCAGGCATTGACCCACGTAGTCAGCAAAGCTAAGCCACCTCTGGTTTTAAGACCATTTTCTCAGAAGAGTCCTTCTGGCCCTTTCTTTGCTCGATCCTGGCATGCTTTCAAGGCCCCGGGAGCACCACGCTCCACGAGGCAAAGCCTGCTGGTCCATGGTTGCTTCCATCCCGGCCCTTCTGGCCGCATCTCAGTCTTAACAGCCTCCCCGGCTGTGAACACCCCATTAGCTACACGCATCAGCCATTGCGTCTCCAGGCTTTTTGCAAAGCACTGCTTAAGCTTCCATCTTCTAAACCACGAGGTCAAAATCTGTCTTCATATGTGGGGACAAAGCAGTCGTCCTCTTCCATAGAGGTCGTACCGCCAGTTGAATGATAGGACGTGGGTCCCACACTCACCCACTGAGACCTTGAGCCCCAGGTGGGAAAAGCTCCTCCCCCAGACACCTCCCCCTCCCCCCAGGATGGCCTTCCACCCGTCGAGGGACAGCTGGGATGTCCAGGAGAGCTGGCCGCCGGGCCCATGGCTCACATCGCCCCTGCCTGGCCGGGCCCGAATGACTTCAGGATACAGCAGTTAACAAAGGAAAATACGAAGGGAGCCGGATTTTCCCAGCTGCCTAAGAGGGGAAAGGAAGCTGGCCTCGGTGACTCATACAATGGCATCGAAACAATTCAAGGAACTGTCCGGAGGAAGTGACCATGACCAGAATAGCCGGGCGATGGCTGCGTGCTGGTAGGGTGGGGGAGGTGGAAGCCGGGATCTCTGCAGCACAAGAGAGGGAGGTTCAAAGAAGAGGAGGAAATTTCCCGGGGCGGGGGAACTGCCCTGCGGAGGCATTTACTGAAATGAAGCTGTCTGCCGACTCCCAGGCCCAGGAGGAGAAGGTCCACGGGGGAGCGCAGAGGAGAAGGCTGCGATGCTGGGGTCTCCCCAGCTCAGGGGCCGCGCGGGACGGGGGCAGCTCGCCACGGAAAGCACGCCCCTGCCGCGGGAGCCAGGAAGGGACCCAGCGGGTCTCACGCAGGGAAAGAAGGGCCCTGGGCGCAGGCTGTGTGGTCCCCGGGGAGAGGGCCTTGTCTGCAGAGAAGCTTGGATATAGATGCTAAGTCCCGAGGTCGTCCTCCCCTCCCCCTGCTCTAAGCGTCAACTCCGAAAGCCTCTCTCAAGGGTGAAAGAGGTTCAAAGTTCTCTAGAGCCAGCTAACTAAACACGGAGCCCAGGAGAGGGTCAACAGCTGTCCGCGGCCACACTCAGGATCCTTGGCTTCAAAGGACTCCGACGTGATTACAAAAAGAACACGAGAGTTCTCTGTGTTTATTTTAAAGTAAGGCCCTTAATAAACAGTCATTTTTTAAAAAAAAAAACAACAACCCCAAATAACACGCAGGGGAGGCAACCTTCCTTCTTTCTCTCATGCATCAGTCAGAGCATCACACTCCCCTTGGCTTTGGCTTAAATGAGTTTGGTTTCTTCGCAGAAGTTCACCGTTTATAAAATACATACATTTTATGGACTTTGTTCTCCCCACTGGCGCAGCTTGGGGTTGGTTCAAAGTTCTACAGAGTTAAACAAAACCACATGGGACCGGGCAGCTCACGTTGGCCAGTGTCCACAGAGGCAGTGTCAGCGAGGTGGGCGAGGCCCGGGGGGGGGAGGGAGGGGGACCCACACAGGGGATCTCAGTGATGCTCTCGCCTCCCCTCTCCTGTCTCCCGCCCAGGGCACGCTGGCCCCAGGAGAGAGAGGTGAGCAAACTTGGCCCAGGGCCACCCGGCGGCGCGCGGAGGTGAGGGGAGTGCCAGCCAAGCTGGCTCTGGTCAGGGCCCCTGTTTCTAATCCTCCCAGGACTGGGACACTCTGATGAAAATGCACATCGTGGAAGTTTTGTTTGTTTGATGTGTCTCCTTTCTTTTTTTTTTTAAGTTAAATTAAATTTATTTATTCTTATACAGCAGGTTCTTATTAGTTATCTATTTTATACCTATTCGTGTATACGTGTCAATCCCAATCTCCCAGTTCATCCCACCACCAGCCCCACTTCCCCGCTTGGTGACCATATACGTTTGTTCTCTACAATCTGTGTCTCTATTTCTGCCCTGCAAACCAGTTCATCTGTACCGTTTTTCTAGATTCCACATATATGCGTTAATATACGATATTCGTTGCTTTTTTTTTAGAAAAGGTAAAAACCACACCCCTTAATTACAGGAAGTCAAAAGTACAGGCATTTAAAGTCTGTGCATGTGTTTAGGTATGTAGGTAAGTAGGTTGAAGAGAGATAGATAGATGATAGATAGATAAGCAGATAGATGGTAGATAGATACATAGATACATAGATAGATAAATGATAGATATATGGGCAGATAGATGATAGATAGGTAGGTAGATAGGCAGATAGATAGATGGTAGATAGATAGGCAGATAGATAAATAATAGATAAATAGATGGGCAGATAGATAGATGATAGATAGATAGGCGGATAGATAGTAGAGCAGGCATGACTGTTACAGTAAGGTAGAGACTTATGATAGTGAGTTTAGTTAGGAAAACAGAAATCACACCAGATATTCCAGAGATGTTTTAACAACACAGGGAATTGGTGACACAGGTGATAGGAAGCTGAAACTGCAACATGAGATGTTAGAGGAGCCCAGAGACTAAGAATTACAGAAGCTGTCCTGGGAAGTAACATGGAAGGGGTGGTGTCACCAGCTGTGAGCTGGGATGAGGGGCCTCACGGAGCTGTTGGCCTCCAGAGCAAAGTCTTGTCCCACTGATGTCCAGACACGTGGAGACAGGCAGCTACCACAAGTCTCTTCTGCCCCCTCTTCCACCTTCCAGATCCCCTCTAGTGCTGACGACTAACACACCTGGTAGGAAGCTGGCGAGGGAGCCTGGGAAATGTGGCTGGCACAGTCTCAGCCCCCGAATCCCAGAGCAGCACAGAGAAGAATGGTCGCAGAGCTAATGGACAATAGGTAAAAATCAATACCTGTTTGGCCAGCAACTACCATACACAGCCCTCTACCTTACTGGAGATTTCCTGCAACGATGACGACTTGCCTCTGTCCTATCAGATGCATCAATCTGTCTTACAAATGATGACCTTCTCCCCTTCTCCCCCAGAAGGTGAAACATCGGGTCCTAGGGACTTCCCTGGTGGTGCAGTGGTTAAGAATCCGCCTGCCAATGTGGGGGACACGGGTTCGAGCCCTGGTTCAGGAAGATCCCACATGTCATGGAGCAACTAAGCCTGTGCACCACAACTACTGAAGCCCGCGTGCCTAGAGCCCGTGCTCTGCAACAAGAGAAGCCACCGCAAGGAGAAGCCCGCGCACTGCAATGAAGAGTAGCTCCCGCTCGCAGCAACTAGAGAAAGCCCACGCGCAGCAGCGAAGACCCAACGCAGCCAAAAATAAATAAATTTATCTATTAAAAAAAAAAAAAAGTTGGGTCTTACCTGTCCTCTCCCTATCTCAGATTTTCATGAACTCCTCTTCTAGCTCAGTCACAATCCCACTTGAACTTCTGTAACCTGGAGATGAAATGAAAAAGCTATCCATCAACAGCAAGGCTGATGTGAAGTGATGTGATGACAAGCAAAGAGGACAAAGCATCGCTGCTACAGTCTTCATTTCTATACAAGACACAGGTCATTGCTGATTTCTGTAACTTCCTTCTTCCCCTTCCTCACAGACAGACAGACCTAGGTCAGTCCGAGTTCTCTACGTTGCTTCTCCTACTTTCATTCCTAAGGGACTGAATCTTCTACAGTCCTACTGCTCTTAGGTTACTAGAGTTTTCCATCAACGTTTGTTACAGGACTTCATGGGACCAAGGGCTGCCCCCAGAGGATCCCCCAACCTCCAGACACAGTCCTCCCAGCCCCTCTTGTGTAGCGGCAGCCTCATCTTCTGCTACGTAATCAGGATCAATCATCCCAGCCAGAGGGCAAACGCTTCTTGGCCTATTGGTTCGGTGGCGTGAAAGCCCAAATGTCCAGGTAGAAGTCCCAGCTTTCAATTTGATGGAAGCATTGTGTGCCCTGCTGGAAGCATCTGTTGTCACTAAGAGCTCTAAACCCAAAGTTGCTGAGACGGGAAGGCAGTTTCTCCAGGGGATTTACTAGGGATAGGAGCCAAGTTCATCTTCACCCCTTGATTTCTAGACCCTGCAGCTCTGGTTATGGGGGCAACCGCACCACGTTTCCATTACCACACACTGCAGAGCGGCGTCCAGCATCTCAGGTGTTGTCCCTCACCTTGCAGTATAGCTACTTCCTCTGAGGGCCACTCTTCGGTTCTCTGAAGCCACATGCTTCTGGGTGATGGGACACATGGCAAGACGAAGCAGTCCACCAGCCTAAGCCCACGGCTGCATTTCTTTGGCTATGAAATGAGTTCTTTGGCCAGAAGTGAGGTTGTGAGGGACCCCATGACAGTAAATAACGTAGTCTCTATGCCCATGGATGGTGATGGTGCAGAAGTATTTCAGGTGAAAGGAAAGCCCCCATCTAGAATAAGGGCTTATTCCCATAGTATAAATTGCTTCTCCCTCCTTAATAGAATAGAAGGGACCCAGTGGGATCACTCTACCTGCAGGTGGCCTTCAGGAGTGATGTCACGTCCAGGGCTCCACATGTTTCTGCTGTTGGCAGGTCAGGCACTCGCCCCAGGTCACCCGCAGGGAGGAGAAGTCCGTGTCGCCACGTGGAGGAGATGCAGGACTTCCATCGCTGCCACTACGGCCGCGTCGTACGTGGACCCACTGACGGAGCACCAGTGTATTGATAGTTGTGGGGAAAGCTGGCCGACACCGCAGAGGGTCGTGGGATTCATCGGATTAGTGCGAGCCTCTTGCAAATACCACTCGGTGAGAACTCATATAGGACAGAAGTATCCTCGCACTTGGCACCATTCTAGGATGTCTCCCTATTCCTCTTCTCTAGCTTCTAGGGTGTTCAGCGCTCAAGAGCAAAGTGAAAGACAAGTTGCTGCATTTTGCACCTCCTAAAAGTAGGAGTAGCTTCTATGACCATTTGTACCCTACACATGGTGTGTGCTTCTACCGGGCAATAGAGCTCAAAGTCTAAAGGTCTGAGCCTGTCATTTTCCCTCTGTAAGTTCTCTTGTGTAGGTAGATGTGGTCATCTGGTTTCTTCAATGGCCACTTGCTGCAAGCACCACAGCTAATATGAATTGGACTGGTGATTTGGGTTGGCTTAGCCCTTCTACCAAACTGCTTGCTATAAAGCTGTCCTTATAATTTACACCACGGCAGCAGATGACAACTGAAAAATAGGCTCATGGCTTCAGATGGCTCTTAGTCTGTGCCACTGACAAAGAGTAAAGATCTCTTCCAGATCCCCTAGAGGGAGCGTGTACATTATCAGGCCAGCTGGAAATTTAGTTCTACCACATTATCTCTTTAAGAGAATGGAGGAATTTTTAAGACAGGCACTGGTCACAGGTCACGTCTTTTCCTAACCAAAACTAACATCCATTATTTTTAGTTAGAAACCCTAAGCTCAGATGAGAGTGTTCCAGGTAGAAGAAAACTGCATGAGTGCAGGCAGAGAAGTTGGAAAGAATGGTGGAGGGAACTTCAAGTTTAAGATCATAGACCGAGTGTGAATTAACTTGCTGTCTCTTCCCAAAATCCCATTGAAATGATAAGAAATGACACTTTTAAAGAAGAATAAACCCATTACAATGTTGGGAAACAAGAAGGGATGTCATAGGCAGACCAGAGTTTATCATAAGGTTTTTTAAAAATAAAATTCCATTGTAATTCACACTAATTATAATAAGTGAAATGATACACAGATATTTAAAGAAAAAAGTTAATCTCCCACCTCCCTCTCTAAGACAACCAACGTTTACAACCTGATGTGTACCTTTCCCGCTCTAACTCTCTTTTCCATATATACACATACACACGTACATATGTAGATGATAGAGGATAGATAGATAGAGGATAGATAGATAGATAGATGATAGGTATTTAGATAAGAGAGGGTATGTTTTGTTTTGATACAAATATTGCCTTATACAAGGTGAATTTATACTATACTTTTATTCTACAACTGTTTTCTTACTTAACAATATACCATGCATATCCCTTCAGTTCAATGCAGAGAGATCTGACTCATTCTCTGCAGTTGCTGGGCGGTAGTCCGTGGCATGGATATGCCATAATTTCTTCATCATATTCTCTTGCTGGTGTTTCCAATTTTTTGTCACAATAAACAATGAAACAACAAACAGCCTTATCCTTTCATTCTTATGTGTTAATATATTTATTGTGTAGTATAAGTTTGCAAAGATGAACTTGCGAGGCGAAAATGTCTGCATACGCCTTATCTCTATTTATAAGATGAACTTGCGAGGTGAAAATGTCTGCATACGCTTTATCTCTATTTATAATTTCCGTGTTTGCTCTACTACTTGGCAATTCCCCCTGAATATCATGACCATTCGCCCCTAAATATTTTAGCATGCCTCTCTAGGAGTAGAGAGCATCTTCTAGATAGCTACAAAACCACTGTCCTACCTCAGATAATTAGGAATAATTTCATCATGTCAGCTAATATTCAGTCCACATTCAGATATCCCCCCAGCTGTCCTAAGAATGTCCTTTATACTTTCTTTCTTAGCCAGAAGTCAATCTGAGCTAATGTTCTGCATTCAGTTTTTGTATCTCTTTGGTCTCTTTTAGTGAAGAAGAGTTTGTCACTTTTTTCTTGAGACATTGGTGTTTAAGGTGTCTGGCTAAGTTATCTTGTAGAGTGTCCCACATCCTGGATTTCTGACTGTTTCCCTCTATGGTATTATTTAACTTTTCCTCTATTTCTGGTATTTCTGAAACTGGAAGTTAGGTGTAGAGGCTTGGCTAGATTCAGGTTACACATTTCTGGCAAGAAAAACAAGAACAAATGTATATCACATGTGATGTTGTATAACAAATATATATTTTAACTTTAATAAATTTTGTCAGATTACGTCTCCCAGAGATTGTAGCACTGCACACTTCCACCAGCAGTGGCTGCCCTTGCATGTTAGCTGCTCTAAATATTATTGCTTTTTTAATGTTCGCAAATCTGATGGAGTTTTAAAATGGTATATCTGTGGTTTAATTCGCATTTTCTTGACTGCCAGGGAGGTTAAAGTTTTAGTCATATGTTCAATGGGTATTGCGCCATTCCCTCCTGTGAATTTTACGTTCATATCCTGTATTTGTTAGGGTAATGCTAGCCTTAATAAAAAAGAAACCTCAGAGTTTCAGAAGCATAAGATAATACACTTATTTCTCACTCATGTAACTGTCCAGTGAGTTTGGAAGGCAGCTTTCCAGATGATTCAGGGACGTGGACTTCTTCCATCTTCTGGCGCCACCATTCCTTAGAGCTGTAGGAAGAGAAGATGGAAAATTGACGCCTTTCCTTCACTTCCTTGACCCTAGCAATGACACAATCACTTTCATCAGTGAGAACTAGTCACATGATGTCATTAGATGCAAGTGGGGAGGGGCTAGGAAATCTGGTTCCTGATTGGACAGCTGCTTTCCAGAAACAACTCTAAACTAGGACCTGAGAATATGTGGCCATCTCTGTTGGGTTGTTTGTCTTTTTGTTTTTTATTTTATGATTTCTCTATATAGAAGGGATTACTGTATATATGTTTATATGTTGCACATGATCACCATATGTGTATATTATATTTTCCCTGGTATATTAGTAATTGTCTTTGGATTCTATTCAGTGTGTCTTTGGAATCTATTTAGTGTGTATTTTGCTTTATAATTATTTTTAAAAATAAACAAACAGCTCATGCAGCTCAACATCAAAAAAACAAACAACCCAATCCAAAAATGGGCAGAAGACCTAAACAGACATTTCTTCAAAGAAGATATACAGATTGCCAACTAACACATGAAAAGATGCTCAACATCACTAATCGTAAGAGAAATGCAAAGCAAAACTACAATGAGGTGTCACCTCACACTGGTCAGAATGGCCATCATCAAAAAATCTACAAACAGTAAATGCTGGAGAGGGTGTGGAGAAAAGGGAACCCTCCTGCACTGTTGGTGGGAATGTAAATTGGTACAGCCACTATGGAGAACAGTATGGAGGTTCCTTAAAGAAATAAAAATAGAGCTATAATATGATCCAGCAATCCCACTCCTGGGCATATACCTGGAGAAAACCATAATTCAAAAAGATACATGCAGGCTTCCCTGGTGGCGCAGTGGTTGAGAGCCCGCCTGGTGATGCAGGGGACGCGGGTTCGTGCCCCGGTCTGGGAAGATCCCACATGCCATGGAGCGGCTGGGCCCATGAGCCATGGCTGCTGAGCCTGCACGTCTGGAACCTGTACTCCGCAATGGGAGAGGCCACAACAGTGAGAGGCCCACGTACTGCAAAAAAAAAAAAAAGATACATGCACCCCAAAGTTCACTGTAGCACTATTTACAATAGCCAGAACATGGAAGCAACCTAAGTGTCCATCATCAGAGGAATAGATAAAGAAGATGTGGTACATATATACAATGGAATATTACTCAGCCATAAAAAATGAATGAAATAATGCCATTTGCAGCAACATGGATGGACCTAAAGATTGTCATACTGAGTGAAGTAAGTCAGACACAGAAAGACAAATATCATATAATATCACTTATATGTGGAATCTAAAAAAATAGTACAAATGAACCTATTTACAAATCAGAAATAGAGTGATAGATATAGAAAACAAAATTATGGTTATAAAGGGGGAAGGGGGGAGGGATAAATTGGAAGATTGGGATTGACATATACACACTACCGTCTATAAAACAGATAATTAATAAGAACCTACTGTATATACAGGGAACTCTGCTCAATACTCTGCAATGACCTACATGGGAATAGAATCTAAGAAAGAGTGGATATATGTATATGCATGAGTGATTCCCTTTGCTGTCCAGCAGAAACTAACACAACATTGTAAATCAACTATAATCCAATAAAACTTTAAAATAAATAAAAAGATACATCTCAAAAAATTGTTTGTAGTCAAGTATATATGTATTTACATTCATGTATGTATAACTATATAATTATAGGTATTTTCTATCATGTTATATATTTTTGCTTTCATTCATTGCTTCAGTACTTACTGTCTTACTAAGAATATGGCTTACTTTCTAATATGGCTTGGAATCCCACCTTTGTGTATATTGTTTCCATATATTCATGAATCCAATATCAAACTCTATTTTCTTCCACTATTTTTAGACATGTATTCTTATATATGAACTAGGTAATAATTTTATTTATTTCCAAAAAATGGAGAATCCGTTGAAATTACATTAAAATAACTTGGAATGACAGATCATATTTTTGTAATTATATTTTCCCATCTAAGAATATGAACTGCCTCTCTGTTTATTCAGGCTTTGTTTCATGTTCTTCAATAATATCTAACAGTTACATTCATAAGCATGCTGAGCCTTTTAAAAATTTATTTCTAAATATGTTATAGTTTTTTCTATATATGGATGGTACTTATAAAAAAATATAACTTCCAACTTTTTATTGTTATCATAAAGAAAAGGTTTTGATTTTGTAAACTTATATTGTATCTGGTTATATTATAAAATTCTTTTATTAATTCTAATATTAAGACTTCTTTAATTTTCTGGATCTACAGACCTATCATCTGAAATAAAAGTACAGTTGTTTCTTTTGCCTACACAACCATGGGGTCGGCTGTGCCCCTCCTCCTTCCAGTATATTCCCAATCACAAGTGACTAGGGCAATTTCTCCTGAGATAAAACTCAAGAATGAATCTGTAAACAGAGTAAGCATCTTTCTTGGAAAAGAAGGAAGTTTCCAGCATGGACAATACGGTCATAGAGTGAAGGCTAATAGGGACTAGTTAGAAAACAAGGAGGCCAGGAGCAGTGGAATGACATCTTTAAAGACTGGAAGGGAAAAAGATGTCAACATTGAATTCTTTATCAAACTCAAGTATCCTTCCAGAGTGAAGGCAAAATAAAGACACTTCAGATTAAAAAAAAGAAAAGGAGAGTGACAGAATTTTTTTGTCAGCAGACCTGGACGACAGTAAATGCTAAAGTAAGTTCTTTAGGATGAAAGGAAATGACAACAAATGGAAATTTGCATCTACAGTGGAGAAGACTGGAAATGGTAAATGTGTTAAATAAACATAAGGCTAGTTTTCCCTCTTAATTTCATAAAAATGCATATGATTGTTCAAAGCTAAAAGAAAAACGTAGTTTGCAGTGCATAAAGTATACAGACATATTACATATAACAACTGTAGCATAACAGATGGGGCTGGAAAGTGGGCTTCACACTTGCAAAGTTCTTACATTTTATGTGAATTGGTACAACGTTAACTCTCAATAGACCATAGAAAGTAAATGACCTATACTATAATCCCAACATAAACTCCTAAAAAGTAAATCAGAAAGCAGGGTTCTTTGTACAACCTTGAAGGGTGTAGGGGAAATAGACTATATTTCTCCTTCCCATAACCTTCATCCACTAATGTTGGGCTTGACCGCGCGACTTTCTTTGGTCAATGGAATCAGAGCAGAAGAACTAGTTCTGAACTTAGACCTTAAGACACATCACACTTCCACTTACTCCTCTGGGAGTTTCTGACCTTCGCCATGAGAATAACATGCTCCAGGCGGCTTACAGCCTCTCCAAAAGAATGAAACATCGTTGAACCTCAGCCTGAAAGATCTCTGCCCAGGTCCACCAACATACACATGAGTGAGAAACAAATACTCGTTGTTTTAGGACACTGAGGTTTTATGGTTGTTTGTTATGCAGCCAAAGTTGACTCCAATACAGTAGAACTTGGAAATGGGAATAGAAGTAAGTAATAAACACAACTGATACCACAAACATACAAAGAATCACAAGAGACTACTATGAACAGTTCTAAGCCAACAAATTGGATAACCTAGAAGAAATTGGGAAAATCATAGAAACATACAACTTAACAAGAATGAATCATGAAGACATAGAAAATATAACCAGAACAATAATGAGTAAGGAGACCGAATGAGTCATCAAAAACCTCCCAGCAAAGAAAAGTCTTGGACCAGATGGTTTCACCAGTGAATTTTACCGAACATTTAAATAAAACTTAATACCAATTCTTCTCAAACTCTTTCAAAAAACTGAAGAAGAAGGAACACTTCCTAACTCATCTTATGAGGCCACTGTTACCCTGATACCAAAGCCAGACATGGACACTGAAGACAAGAAAATTACATATCAGTATCCCTAATGAGCATAGATGCAAAAATCCTCAGCAAAATACCCCAAACAAAATTCAACAACATATTAAAAGGATCATACACCATGATCAAGTGAGATTTGTCCTGAGATTCAAGTATGTTTTTACATATGAAAAATCAGTAAATGTGACACACCACATTCATGGAAAGAAGGATAAAAAAAAAACACAACATCGAAGTGGGCAGTGGGTACCAGGGACCTAGATGACCACTCTTAGCTGATTTGTCCCAGATTTGAAGTCATGAAAGAGGATGACATCGCCAAGGGACAAATGAGTGTAACAAGAGAAAAAGATCAAAAAGAGAATCTTGAAAAATGTCATTTCCATTTATGTCATCTTAACAAGAGGGGAATAATTGGACCCTCCCTCCAAAAAAAAAAAGAAAGAAAAGAAATGAAAACCAGGACGGCACTCAGGTGCAGAAAGCAAAGGAGGTAGGGTGTCAAAATGCTGCTAAAGAGACTGGATGGAAAAGCGTCCAGTGGGTTTGGTAACTGGAGGCCACTCTTAACTGACTGTGAAGTCAAGGGACAGGTAAGGAAACGAGATGACAAAGAGCAGAGCAAAGTGCACCTGGAGAAACGTCTAGGGCAGCATGTGAGACTGTGGAAGCCAGTGAAGGGCAGGTACAGGACAGGTGTCGAGAGTGGAAGCTGACCTAGGAAAGGTTTTGTTGAGGATGGGGAGACTGGAGCCATTTGTAGACAAGAGGAAAGCCACTGGAGAGAGAGCAGCTATGAAAAAAAACAAGATGGGAAGAAAGAGCTGATGAAGTGAAGGGGTCAAAAAATCAGAAAGGGATGGAAATGAGAGCCAGCTGCAGCCTTAACAGCCTTGGAAAGGGAGCCACTAGTAACTGTGGTTTGTCCTGTCCACACGTCACAGTGTAGCCTCAAGAGTGGGGGCAACCTCGCCCCAGACCCCCAGCTTCCCTGGCTATAGTGTCTAGCCTTATAGCTGGAACAAAGGAGGGAAGCTATTGTGAAAACCCTGATGATAGTGATGGTATCTGTTCCTACCCTCCAGACATTCTGTTCGTTCCAACATGATCTTTGAGCAGAATATGGGACAGGTATTATTGTTCTCAGCAGAAATGGGAGTGCAGAGCTGGGTGCTGAAATCAAAGTCAAACAGCCAGGAGAGGTGGCCGTGCTTCCTGTTTGTCCCCTGGATAGCCCCACATTGCTCTGCAAAACCTCAATATTCACCGAACATCCACCCCACACTCAAACCAGAGAAAGCTTTCACAGAATGCTAACAGTTCCGACAAAAATACTTGAACTTTCTTCAGTTCCTTTCATCTGATCCCGACATCCTTCCTTGAATATAGTGGCTCCATTGAATCCAGTGGTTCCTAGCAGCATGGAGAAAGGGAACAGATGGACGATGAGATAAAGGAGTTTGAATTTGCCTCAAGATGATAAAATCTTGAGGTATCCAAGCTTTCCATCTGTGTAAAAATCTGCCAACAATCTTCCTAAATATTAGGAATTGCACTTCAATAGCCACTCCTCTGGATGATGATAACAATGAGGGTTTACTCTGGACCAGGCACTGTTTCAGTCACTTTACACGTATCATCTCATTTAATCCTAACAAGAGTTCTGTGAGGGAGCTAGAACCACCTTCCTCCTCCTTTATAGATGAGGAAACGCTGGCTTGGAGTAAGTGAGAGACTGGCCAAGCCCGTAAGTAGTGAGATGGGGATTTGAACTCTGGACTCTCCTGGCGGAGCCTGCATCTCGGCCGCCATGTGAGGCCATCGCTCAGGGATATGTCCACGTCACTTTTCTTCATTACACTGGAAAAACACAAACTCAATTTGAATTGTATAAAGCCATCTTTACTATGGGTTAGGACCTACCTGTGGCATGAACGAGCTGTTACCACGTCTTTCCTACTCAGTGAAGAATAGCGTAGATAAGTAAGCCATTGAGGTTAAAAACACTAACTCAGTGGCTCACCTGGCATGCCACCACCATTCTCGTCCTCAGTCTGTATGAAGGCGACTAAGAAGAGGCATGAAACTTGTGAGTGGGCGAAACAGCATGCGGTAGCAACTCCACGTGCCTGTCACGGCAGCTCTTGGTCACCGCACAAGGCAGTGAACTCTCACGCCGCAGAGCACTGTGGGTCTAGAGAAGCACACTCTCACATGAGGCCTCCAGAGCCCTGGCAACACACTCACGTGGGGCACTCGCTTAAAACGCAGATCCCTGGAGCCTGCCTAGGCCTGCGGTCTGATCCATTTACATGTGGGCGGGGAAGGGAACGCAATCAGAGAACATGAGCCTCTGCAGGCCAGGGGGTCCTTAGGCACCCGGCATCTGGGATCCACTACACCACAGGTTTGTCCTGAGCACGTCACGACTGAAGAGACATTGAGGTCCGTGTCACAAAAGTCAATGCCAGAATGAACAACAGTGGCGGGGGGGGAGTAGGACTCTTGGGCAGAAGTGCATGTTTGCTAGTTTCTCATCTTGTCCTGGCAGCCTAAAGTGGGTAAAGACAAAATACCAGCTGAAGTTTACTCTTTCTAGCAAAAAGGGCCCCCAAGATGAGAGAAAAAAAAAAGGATATAATGACCAGGCATGACAGTTAAAAGAAGGAGGAGGGGAACAATGGGTTGAAAAAGTAGAATATAATAGATATTGACAGTGAGAACATTATAAAATCAATAATAAGGGGTTAGACAGACTAAAGCATTATAAGGGGAACCAATAGGAAAAATGAGCAACATTGAGATGCTACTGATAGGCTGGGTGTTTTCAGTCCTTCCCTCCTCTAGGGAGTTGGCTGTCAGACTACATCCTGGCATGTGGAGATGAGCACTTCCTCCCGTGAGTCGGGGCGGGCCTGAGGTGGAGGTCTTTCCTGGAGTTACTAGTACAACTGAAGCCTCTTCTCTGTTAAGCAGACAAAGAAAGTGCCTCATGACTTCCTGTGTTCTATTCTCCAGGGTCTCATCCTTGTCAGGAAATACTGAATTTAGAGAGGAAATGTGTTTGCTAAAATAGAAATAATAATTAAATCATGTAAATCAAAATAACAAGATATGTATGGGGTTTATAAAAAACTGAAGAAAATTCCAGTGAACCAAATCTAAATATAATCATATGAATATCTGACTAAGGTCAGTTAACTAACAAGAAGTTAGCCAACAACCTGTGTCCAGATGTTTTTGTGCTACTTAAGCGCTGCTGC
Source organism: Delphinus delphis (assembly GCF_949987515.2). Classification (NCBI taxonomy): domain Eukaryota; kingdom Metazoa; phylum Chordata; class Mammalia; order Artiodactyla; family Delphinidae; genus Delphinus; species Delphinus delphis. The sequence goes on from NC_082684.1 coordinate 176,425,633, forward strand.
GCCTTTTGTGAAATGTCTGCAGTGGACTTGTGATACTTTCCTGATCAAGAATAGAGATGGTTCTATTGGAAAAGGATCCCAGTCAATATCAATATTATGTAGCGTATTTGCAAAAAGAAACACAAGAATGATGAATTTGATGAGTGGGTAGAAACAGGAAGGGAGGCAGGGGTGGAAGTGAGATATCTGGGAGTATACTTCTTTATATCTTTTTGATTTTGAACATATAAACATTTTATATACTCAAAAAACCCCAAAATTAAATCCAAATGGATTTTTTAAACTCCAAAACTGAAGACAAACAGAAGCAAATAAACTTAAATATATATCAAGTTGATAAGATAGCCACCCTTGGAAAAATAACTATTTCAAGTAACTTTTGATTTTAAGGAGCTTCTAATTCTGACTAATCCAAGTCACTTTTATCTCTAACATCTGTAATGGAATACATTCTAAGGTCAAAACGAATGGAAAGAAAGCTGAAAGTTGCTAGGTTTGTGGATAGTTGTAATACTGGTATTTGTGATTAATTTTGTGTGTCACCTTCACTGGTGAGTTGTTGAGAATGTTTTTGGATGAGATTAACACTTGATTGGTAGACTGAGTCAAGCAGATGGCTTTCCCTAATGTGGGTGTGTCTCATCCAACCCATCAAGGGCCTGAATAGAACAAAAAGGCTGATTCTTTCTCAAGTAGGAGGGAACTCCTCTTGTCTGGTGGTCTACCAGCGGGGACATGATTTTTTCCATGCCTGTGGGCTCAAACTGAAGCACTGACTCCTCCTGGGTCTCAGGCCGGCCAGCCTTTGAACTGAAACTACACCATTGGCTGTCTGTGGGTCTCCTGCTTGTCAAGTCACCCTGCAGATCCTGGAACTTATCAGCTTCCATAGTCATGTGAGCCAACTCCTTATAGCAAATCTCATACAGAGAAAGAGAGAGAGAGAGAGAAAGAGAAAGAGAAAGATATATATATATATATGCCTCCTACCGGTTCTGTTTCTCTAGAGGAACCCTGACCAATACAGTATTATAATTCTAAAACAATTTTATTTTTATTCTGGATAAGGCAAAAGGTAAATATATTAATCTTCTTAAGAAACAAAAGTTTCTCTGTAAGAAAAAAAAGAGATGAAAATAGAAAAGATAAGGAAAAGCCGTATACTCTGACATTTGTGTGGGAAATTCATTAAGAACTCATGTTTATTTTGAAAATATATCTGCCAGCTTTGTTCAGTGAAATGGCTAGTAGCCACGAGCACACATGGCACCCAGATCTTGGTTTCTAAATGCTTCTCCCCATTACAAGAAACCAGGGTGTCCTGGAGCAACGGCTGATTCCAGATCTTGGTCAGAGAAAGCACGAGATGAGTCTGGGACAACTTGCGCTGGAAAACGAAGTGGTGATCAAAGACTCATGGGGTCACATAAATGGTTATGGGGCCCAAATAAAGGGGCTCCCACTGGTGACATTTAGGACAACGTGGGCATTAGAAAAATGATGGCCACTGTTTATAACAAATTAAACTGCAAAAATCATGAATTTATAATGATATGCAAAGAGGGGTATGCGGAGGGAGTGAGAGGGAGAGAGAGAAACGGAGGTGGAGAGAGAGAAAGCTCTTCTTTTACAGAAGGCCAGCTAATAAATATAAAATAGACTGCACAATTTAAAAAACATCAACCTGCAGCCACAGTATAATAACTCATACAGGCAGGGATCATCGTGGATTCTTAAATTGTTGGACAACATATTGCTAGTGACATTCTCTTCACACAGTCCCAAAGTATTCACCACCCCCAATTATTTACCAATCTGAAAAAGAAAATCTATCTATATAGTGGAGGGGTCTGGTGGCCACAACCTTAGCCAAAAACATGAAATTTCATCACAAATGTTAGGACAATCTAACATCCTGTTACTCTTATAATGAAATACAAGTTCTCAACACCACCTGTGTAACATTCTTCAGAGAATTATTTAACCGGAATCTAACTATACATTTCGTCTTTACTCCAAGTTACGGCAAAAACACAGGCACTACCAAAAAAAAGCAAACACCACCATGAGGACACAGTCAGATCAGTCTACAAGGTAGAATGTTGTACAAGGCAATGGGCCTGCACTCTTCAAAAAATACGTCACAAAGACATAAAAGCAAGTGCACTGTTGTATCATAAAGAAACTTAATAGGATCCTGAATTGAACAAAAGAGTATAGACCGCATATGAGATGATATAATGAAATATTGTTCATTTTGTCAGGTAGGATAATGACATCAGAGTTATGTAAGTGAATATTCTAATTCTAAGGAGATTCATGCCAAAGTATTTAGAAGTGAACCGGCGTGGTGACTACAATTTACTTTCAAATAGTTCAGCGAAAAAAGCTAATATATGTATATAAACTCAGAGAAAAAAGAGGGAGGGAGAGAGAGACAGAGCCAAAGAAAGCAAGCAAATGAGGCAGAATTGGTGAATCTAGTCCAAGAGCACATGGGTTTCATTTTTTAATTATTTCCATTTTTCTGTATGCTTGAAAATTTTCAAAATAAGAAGTTGAAGGGAAAGTATTGGTGCTAATACCTTTGAAAAATACAATTAAGTTATTGCAGGAAAGAGAAAGGATTGATCTGTGTTTTTAGATAAGAATAGAAACTTCCCCCAGAGCTGGGGAGGAGCACTGCGCCACGGTCAAGTTCACTCTGATTCTGAGCGCGTCTCATTAACTCAAAAGGGCAAACCTGACCTACATCCTCCCAAGCACTCGTTACAAAAGCAAGGAGCCCTTTTCCAGGGCAGCCAAGTGTCCATGGAGGCAAAGCTTGCGGGATGAGAGGACCTTTTCTTCAGAACAAAGAGCTGGGAGGGAGGTAAGTAGGACTTGCCTTTGAGAGACGGAGCAGGCGTCAATGGCACAGCCGGGACGAGAAGGCAGCAAAACGAGTGAAGGGATAGGAATCTGGGGCTGAGACATGGGCTCTGAGATGGAAGCTTAAAATAATCTAACGCAAGAGAGTAAAATGCTTCCCAGTTTCCGGGAGAGTGCTTTGGCTTTTTTTGGCTATTGTTAAGGGAAGCCCTTCTGTGGCCTCTCGTTTCACCTGCCTACACCCCTTGCCCCCGTGTACCCGGTTACCTGCACGACCGCTGCCCCCCTCACTCTCCCACAGCGCTCAGAGAAGCGCTAGCCAGCTAGTGTCCTGACACCCATTTGGGTCCTCCAGGCTCAGCCTCTCCCCAGGGAGCCTCTTCTTTTACCCGGGATTCGAAAGCACCACATGTGACCCTAAGAGAGTCCCAAATGGCCACAGAGAATCATGGTCTCACAGCATGGACTGGAATCACATTTCAAGTTCCTGCTAAACTGACAATTTTTAGGACTTCCCTGGCGGCGCAGTGGTTAAGACCCCACGCTCCCAATGCAGGGGGCCCGGGTTCGATCCCTGGTCAGGGAACAAGATCCCACATGCCTGCCGCAACTAAGAGTTCGAATGCCACAACTAAGAGTTCACATGCCACAACTAAGAGGTCACATGCCACAACTAAGAGGTCACATGCCACAACTAAGAGGTCACATGCCACAACTAAAGAGCCCACATGCCACAACTAAGACCCGGGGCAACCAAATAAATAAATATATATATATATATATATATATATTTTTAAAAAAGAACGGCTAACTATTAAAAAAAAAAGAAAAGAAACAGGAGGCCACAGGAAACTGTAACACATCACAGTGTCTCTCACCCCTCCTTCCCCCCACCCCCCACCAAGGGGACAGCATAGAAGAACTCAGCGGTCCTGCAAACAAGACATTCCCTTTAAAAATAATAATAAAATAAAAAATAATAAATTGACAATTTTTAACTTACTACTGGCAAAAACCTCAATAACTTTGAAAGGGTGTGGTCAGAGCTGGTTGCATTAAAATATATACATATGCTGGCTTTCCTCTTTTTTGGTGAGAGTCCCTAGATTTTTATTTCTGTGCAATGAAGGGTAGATAAGACTTGTGGATGCTGGTTGAAGGGCCCTCCAGAGTGGAGAACAGGCCAGGACATGCCGATACCTCATTTCTTCCCATGAAATTTGTTTAAAATATCTTCTATTGCAACTTCACATAAACTTATTTCCTTGAAAAATCAGATTATAGATGTATTGAGCTCAAGCATAAGATAGTTGCTGTTTTTTCCTTATTACCTATTTTATTTTTTTAATTAATTTTTATTGGAGTATAGTTGATTTACAATGTTGTATTAGTTTCCGGTATACAGCAAAGTGATTCAGTTATATATATCCATATATCCACTCTTTTTTAGATTCTTTTCCCATATAGGTCATTAGAAAATATCGAGTAGAGTTCCCTGTGCTGTACAGCAGGTTCTTATTAGTTACCTATTTTATATATAGTATTGTGCATATGTCAATCCCAACCAAAGATAGTTGCTTTTGCATAACCCAACAAGTACCCATTTCCACAGAATGCCCAAGTGCCTGGCAGCTACTAACTTCATATACACGTAATACAACTGAAAACGCTTCGTGCTCCTTTTCATCCTGGGGACTTGGCTTTGCGGGACGGGTATTTGTTGGATGGTTCCACAAGCCGGCTAAATCTGCTTTCCTTTTCACACTGACTGCAAAGTTGTTCAGAGCCATATTTGAAACCCACTTCCACCAGTGTGATCGAAATCTTACACCCTGCCTTTGAGGCAATGTTTTTACAGCCTCATGATGTGTTACCGTAACTGGTTGCCTTGAATCTTTCCTGGCTGAAGAGGCACTTACGGGATGCAGAGAACGCTGGCTGAATCCAGACCCCAGCAGAGGCTGCTCAGGCTCCAGGATGCTCTCAATTTGTAGTGGACCCTGAGATGCCTGGACAATAGTCAGGGATCATTTACCTAAGAGCACCAGGCCTGGAAGAACAGCAGATCCCTGGAGAGCAGCTCTCATTGGCAAAGCCAATACATGAAGCCGCCATTTTGGTTTCTTAGGAAGCACAGAGTGCATCAGGGAAGGAGGCGGCGCTGCAGCCCATCCACCCACCCCCGCCTCCACAGGTGCACCTGCAGACGTTTCCAGGATGTACAGACTAGGAAGCTGAAAACAGTAGGAGCTCATTTTGCTGAACACTTGATATACACTCTGTAACAACCCTGCAATGGAACATTATTATCCTACTTACACACAAGGAAACTGAGGCTCATAGAAAATGTTGCCCAAGGTCATGTAGCTGCAAGAAAATGGCAAAGCAGGATTTAAGTCCCTGGTGGGCCTGATTCAAAGTCCTGGGTCATTGCAGCATGCCTGCAGGGCCAACTGCCTGCCCTCGCCTCTGTTTCCCCAAATGCCACGTGTGTGAATATCACGTCTTTGATCCCTGATGAGGCGACTACATGAAGTCTATAAAATATTTTAATTCTTCGGAGGAAAAGAACCTTAAAAACATAAAGCCATGTGAAATGAGGCCAAAGAACTCCTGGATGACCGCCTGGTTTGATCTTGGGTCCCGGTGAAAGTTAGGCAGCAAATGTCAAAGAGCAGATCTTGCCCTCTGGCATCTACAGACGTCACAAAAAATTCATGGAACCTCTGGAGAAGTCCTGCAGACTTCTGTAGCTACAGCGTTTAAATGCTGCAGTGGCACTCATCAGTGGGGTGGCCCCAGCACCAGCACCCTGCCCCATCAGCCCCGTCAACACACCCTGAGCACGGGCAGAAGCAGGGCACGGAGGGCCCTCTCTTCCTCCTCGGAAGCTGTGGTTCCCAGCCTGAGCTGTTGACACTGCACCAACCAGTGGCTGCAGCACTCAGAGCTCCCTGGGGACCCCAGTGACCCTGCTTCAGAGCCTGTGCTTTACATTTGTCAGATCCCTCAGAGCAGTCCCAGGACGTGTGTCCTGAAACATTTATCAGCCCCTCCAAAGAGAATTTGTATGCGCCTCATTTTTTAATAAAGTTCTAGTCCTTTCTTTTCGATCCCTTTTCTTCTTCTATTCTGATATTATTGACACGGGTCTCTTTAAGTTCTTCTCTATGCCATGCTCTCTCCCGTCACCAGCCTTTGCACAGTTCTCTCTGCCTGGAACACTGGGATACCTGCATGCTCCCGGGCTCCTTCCCTGGCTTTGACTTCCAGGTAGTTCTAGTTTAGTTAAGTCATCACTTCTGAGGAGGCCTCCTGACTCCCCTAGAAAGTTGGGCCTCTGCTCTGGAGCCCTGCTGTAGCACCCTGTGGTTCTGTAACTTTTATCCCTGTATAATGGCCATTGTCTATCTCCTCCATAAGACCGCAAGGTCCATGGAGGGCAGATGCCACAGCTTTACTGGTTGCTGCTAAAAGTTAAACAAATGCCTGGCACAGAGCAGATGCCCAGTAAATGTCTAATGAATGAATGAATGAATCTCTTTTAAAGAATGAAGATCTAACTCGGACTAGTGCCATAACAATAGTAACAAAATGTCCTCAGATTTATGTAGCTCTTTATAGTTTAAAAAGTGCTTTCAATAACTCTATGACAATAAATTTGATAACCTGAGTCAAATGGATCAATTCCTTGAAAGACATAAGTTGCCAAAACTCACCGAAGAAGAAATAGGCGATCTGAATAGACCCGTGTCTATTAAAGAAATGGAATCAATAATTCACAACCTTCCCAAACAGAAAGCACCAGGCCCAGGTGGATTGAATTCTACAAAACATTTAAGGAAGAAACCATACCAATTCTCTACAATCTCATTCAGAGGATAGAAGTAGAGGAAATGCTTCCTAACTCATTCTGTGAAGCTGGCATTACTCTAGTACCAAAACCAGATGAAGACATTATGAGGGAAGAAAACTACAAACCAATATCTTTCATGAACAGAGATGAAAAGTTCTCAACAGAGTACTAGCAAATTGAGTTCAACAGTGTATAAAAATAATTGTACACCATGACCAAGTGGGATGTATCCAAGACATGCAAGGCTGATTCAACATTTGAAAATCAAATAGTGAATTCCAGCACATCAAAAGGCTAAAAAAGAAAAATTACATGATCATATCAATGGATGTAGAAAAAGCATTTGACAAAAATCCAACACCCATTCATGATTAAAACTCTCAGGAAACTAGGAATAGAGGGGAACTTCCTCAAACTGATAGAAGCCTACAAAAGCCCTACAGCTAACTTCATACTTAATGATCAGGAACAAAAAGCTTTTCCTCTAAGATCAGGAACAAGAAAGGATTTCCCTCTTACCACATCTTTGTGATATCATAGTGGACGTCCTAGCTAATGCAGTAAGACAAGAAAAGGAAATAAAAGGCATACAGATTGGGAAGGAAGAAATAAAACTATTTTTGTTTGCACATAACTTAATCATCCATCTGAAAAAGTCAACAAAAAAACTCCTGAAACTAATAAGCAATTATAGCAAGGTTGCAGGATACGTGATTAATATAAAAAAAGGCAATTTCTTTCCTATATGTCAGCAATAAATGAATGGAATTTGAAAGTAAAAACACAGTATCATTTACATTAGCACTCCAGAAAAGAAATGATTAGGTATAAATCTAACAAAAATATGTATGATGTTTATATGAGGAAAACCACAAAATTTTGATGAAAGAAATCAAAGAAATACTAAATGAATGGAGAAATATTCCATGTTCATGGATAGGAAGATTCAGTATTGTCAAGATGTCAGTTCTTCCAACTTGACTCAATGCAATCCCAGTCAAAATCCTAGTAAATTATTTCATGAATATCAACGAAATGATTCTAAAGTTTATATGGAAAAGCAAAATATGCAGAATAACCAACACAATATTGAAGGAAATAAACAAAGCTGGACAACTAACACTATCCAACTTCAAGACTTACTACAAAGCTACAGTAATCAAGTCAGTGTGTTATTGGTAAAAGAACAGACAAATAAATCAGCGCCCAGAAATAGAACCACATAAATATAGTCAAATGATCTTTGACAAAGGAGCAAAGGCAATACAATGGAGCAAATGTAGTCTTCAACCAATGGTACTGGAACAACTGAACACCCACATGCAAAAAAATGAATCTAAACACATACCTCACAGCCTTCTCAAACATTAACTCAAAAATGGACTATAGACCTCAATGTAAAAGGCAAAACTATAAAACACCTAGAAGATAACATAATAGAAAGCCTAAATAATCTGTGGTATGGCGATGACATTTTAGATACAATACCAAAGCATAATCTATAAGAGAAAGGATGCATAAGCTGGACTTCATTAAAATTTAAAACTTCTGCACGGCAAAAGACAATGTCACAAGAATAAGAAGACTAGCCACAAATGGGGAAAAGATATTTGCTCAAGATACATCTGATAAAAAACTGTTATCCAAAATACAGAAAGAACTCTTAAAAGTCAACAAGAAAATAAACAACTTGATTAAAAATGGGTAAAATATCTTGCGACACTTCATCAAAGAATAGATACAGCTGGCAAATAAGCCTGTGAAGAGATGCTCTACATCATATGTCATCAGGGAAATGCAAATTAAAATAACCATGAGCTATCACTACACACACACTATAATGGCCAAAATCTAAAATACTGACAATACCAAATGTTGGCAAGGATGCAGAATAATAAGAATTCTCATTCAGTGCTGGTGGGAATGCAAAATGGTACAGTTGCTTTGAAAGACATTTTGGCAGCTTCTTACAAAACTAAATATACTCTTACCACATATGATCCAGAAATTGTGCTCCTTGGTATTTATCCAAGACGTACAAGAACCCAGGCTGAAGGTGGGTTGAAAACTTACATCCACACAGAAACCTTTACACAGATGTTTATAGCAGCTTTATTCATAACTTTCAAAACTTGGAAGCAAACAAGATGTCCTTCAGTGGGTGAATGGATAAACAAACTGTGGTCCATCCAGATAACGGATTATTACTCAACAGGAAAAAGAAATGAGCTCTCAAGCCATGAAAAGACATGGAGGAAACTTAAATGCATATGACTAAGTGAAAGAAGGCAATCTGAAAAGGGTACACGCTGTATGGTTTTGACTATATGACATTCTGGAAAAGGCAAAACTATGGAGGCAGTAAAACGGTCAGTGGTTGCCAGGGGCTGAAGTGGAAAGGGATGAATAGGCAGAGTGCAGAGGACTTTTAGGACAGTGAAAGTACTCTGTTTAACACTATAATGATGGAGACATGTGGCTATACATTTTCCACACCCACAGAACACCAAGAGTGAACCCTAATTTAAACTGTGAGCTTTGGGTAACGATGATTCAGTGTAGGTTCGTGAGTTGTAACAAACGTCCCACTCTGGTGGGGGATGTTGATGATGGGGTGACTGGGTGTGTGTGGGAGGAGGCGGTACATGGGAAGTCTCTGTAGCTTCTCCTCAATTTTGCTGTGACCCTAAAATTGCTCTAAAGTCTCTTAAGAGAAGTGCTTTCACATACGTTATTCTTATAACACTGTAAATTATGATTCTTATAAAAGGCTTCCTCTTTCCTCCCAATCTTTCCTTATTAGTAGTACATTTTTGCCTTGGGAGTGGTAGCAGGTCTACACCCCCACCCCTCTATAATTTTTCATTCAGATAACTCACATTTATTTAGCTTTCATTATATACTAGGCACTTTACCTAAGATTTCTTATTGAAAACTCAGAAGAGGTCTTATGATCCCATATTTACAGTCTGGCTGACCTCCGCCTGGGCCATGCATCTCCTACTCCTGTCACTCCAGCCCCTCCTACCGTGGCCTCTACTTCTGCCCCTCATCCTGATACCCCCCTCTCCTGCCTCCTGGTTTTGTCTCCCGTCCAAGCGAAACTCTCACACCGCAGGGTCTGGCACAGGAGACGGGTCCCAGCTCCTCTGATACTGGCCATGCTCACCCCTCAGACCTCCCCGTCCTCAGGGAGCTCGAGGCAGGCGCTGCCTCCTGGACCCCTCCACCAGCTTCATCCTGGTCCTTTCTGAAAGCAAAGCAAATCTGACCCTGGGAGTACTTTCCTCACCAGAGTCAAGTAAACACATGTCCAGCAATTCAAGAGGATGCCACAGGCAGGGCTGGGAATTCAGCAAGAGAAATGTGGTTGGTGACCCCGAAATGAGTTGCTGGTGGAGGGTCCACTCCCAGAAAACGAGGAGGTCTTTGCTAATCTGCCACCAGATCCAGAGGTTGTTTTCTTCCCAAGTGGGTGCTAACTGCAGATACACTGGCTATCAGAAGAGGACACGCACTTTTGGAAAAACAAAAGGATGCCCACTTTGAAAGTTAAACACAAGACCGCTCAGGGCAGAAGCTGGCCCTTCTGTGTTAGATGGCTAGATCACATGCAGCTCCAAGTCACAAACTCGGGACTGGTCTGGGTTGAGGGTAAAGAAACGCAGTGGGGCCTGGGCCTGAGAACTACTCCCACCTTCATGAAAAGTGGGGGGAGGAGGTTCCCGAGGTCACAGGCTGCATGGGAGCCTGGCCCTTTCCAGGGTTCAGCTGGGAGACTCACGTTATAGCCTACGTCGTAGTCTGTAAGCTTGGGTGGTAAATTTATCTCTTTTTTTTTTTTTTTTCAGGGGGGAGGAGAGGGGATGGGAAGAGAAGGGAGGCCAAGAACAAATCGTCTGACAACCTTTGAATTAGGTGTCTTCCCTGTATTGGAAGAAAATATTTGGCTACTGGATGAAAACCTAAAACCCTAAAACCTAAAACCCTGAGAATAACAATAAATAAATAAATCACAGTGGATGAGCACCCAGGGGAGGGCTAAGTACTTGACCCAGAACCGTAAATGCAAACTTGAACTCTCTTTGAAGTCTTAGGCTTGGTCTTTGAAATTCATCCACTTTTGCATTCTGCCCATTCATGTTTATTTTAGTATGAAATAATATTCTTTCTCCTCCAAAATCTTCAAACAAAGCCCAGTGCTTCAGGAAGGTGTGGCAGGGGAACGCACAGCCCAGTTTCACGTGTCCGGGGGTTTGAATAAGCACGTATCCAAAATCTCTGTGCATTTAGGGCAACTGCTGGTCGACGATCTGGCTGCCGTGGGTGACAGAGATAGGAGTGCAGACCCTGGGCGCTGGGTGACAAAGGGATGCAGAGGACCTCTTTCCGGGGGAGGATGGCCAGAGACACTGCTGAGCACCTTGCGTAAGTCACACTAGGAACAAGCATTCCATCTTGCGACAGGCACGCAGGGGTTGCACAGGCTGCAAGGCTGTAATAAAAGAACAGACACGAGCACGCAATGCTTCAGCACAAGGGAACTGGCACCATCCACGGAGGTCCAGGGAAGCAGCTCTGCTCAACGTAGACGTACAAGAACCCAGGCTGAAGGTGGTGTGCCGTCTTTAACGTGAGGCTTCCTGGGTCGCCTGGGGGTTGCCGCCCCAATCACTGGGAGAAGGAAAGAGCGTATCGGAGAGTGGGTGGAAAGTTTCCAGGCCTGGGAGTGACGCACACGGTCTCCTACTCACGTCCCACCCACTGTCAGTCATGTGATCACACCGAACTGCAAGGGAGTCTGGGAAAGGGACTCCATCTGGGTGTTCAGGAGGAAAAGGGAGACAGATTATGTAGAATAGTACTTTTATCCACAACACCGAGGGCCGGGAAATCCCACCAAGCTGTGCATATTAATTTCAGACAGACTAAATAATGAGATAGTTGCTACACGGGGCACAAACACACCTCTAGGTGATTCTAGGCCCTCTTCAATATTCCAGGTATGTTACAGAGGCTCAGCCCAAAGTCAATGAGCTATTGGAAAGTTTACTGGAGCTTTTTCTGAACATCCATTTTTCTAAAAGTTTGATCTGATTCAGTTAATTCCAGGCCCTCTGTGATGCAATTAATAAAAAATACTTGTCGCTCTAAGACCTACATTTTCTTCCTAAAACTCCCTCTTTATTCCTAAAACTGTCTTCCATTTCAACCTTTTAAATTTAAGTAATAACAAGTGTCCCTCTGGAGCACAGAGAGTTCCAGTGAGACTAATTCAAAAGAGCGAATGATCCAATGGTCCTGCGCATAGATTGTCTCCCACAGTAAGTTCGCTTCCTGGCTTCATTGGTTGGGCGGGTGCAGACATGGTTTGTAGCTTTGTGAGTCAGAATGACCATTACCAGCGTGACACCTGTGACAGTTCTTCCTCTGAACTGGAACACTTTGTACTCGGATTCAGAGCCAGGGCTGCTGTGAACTTCTTTTCTGGCAGCGGGGAGGTGATATCTGCATCTCTCAACCAGTGTTCTCCACCACGCAGATTATGTGAGCTCCCGTGTCCGAGGCCAAGAGACACCTTGGATTTGTTCAGTTTCCTCACCGGACTCTTGTTTCCAGAAGGACGGCACTCATTTCAAGGCACTGGGGCTCAGGCACGTCTGGCTGCCCTTGCTTTCTCCTTCCTCTTGGGGATGTGGCTGCATCACATCGTCTTGTGTGCAGCATGCCCTGAGTTGTGCCTTTCACCTTCACCCCAAAGCACGTCGCCCCACTCCAGAGCGCACAGCTGTGCTCTCTGTGCATCCTGAAGGCCTCCCTCTATCGTAAGAATCAGGAAGACTGCATCTGAAGGGGGGCTTTCGTGCCTCCTCAAGTCCCCGTTAGAGCCTACAGGAAAAATTACATCAGCTGCAATTGAACAACAAGCGGGGACTTCCATTTTTAGAGATACGGTTTGGAAACCAAACCATTGCAAGTATTTGGTAATGCAAGATAAAACAGGACAAATATGACATTAAGTACAGCTTGAAGGAAAGGAAAGGAAAGCCCAGAGTAAGGAATAAAGAGTAAGCTAAGGACCAAAGCAGTGAGCATGTGAGCTGATACGGCGATTGTCCCAGAGGTAGGGCTGTCAGCCTACGTAATCTTGAGGCTTGAATTTTAATACTCCTGCCAAGACGGAAGGAAGAGTTTTGGTCCCATATGAGTAAAAGGGAGATCAAGACGCCCGCAGCAAGTGGGGGCCCTTAAAGAACACACCCTCAAGGAAAGGTTGCACTAGATAAACATCCACGTAAGATCACAGAGACGTGACAAGAAGGCTTGTGTACTGCTTATCACACTGGGAGTCGGAAAAAAAATCCTTCCTGGGAATTGGTAACGACTCTTCATGCAGATTTTGGTTCAATTTCACACTAACAGCATGGTTCAGGAAAACCCAATTTAAGAAAAGAATATGAAATTTGTTCCAGACAGTGAAAATCCCCAGGGCACTAAACTCAGGCTACACAATATTTTTACAGAGGATGAGCTCACAAAAACTCTTGTTTGTGAAATGCCTGAGGAAATAATCTGCTAGGATTAAGAGTCCTCAGAATAAAAAAAGAGTATTAGAACCTGAGAACTTCAGATAACTGTTTAATCTTATAGACTATAAAATGAAAATACGTGACATGATTAATGTCAAAAAGGAAGGAATTCAAAAAGTAAGAAAAGAATAAATCATTATCAAAAATGAAACCAGGCAAAAATGAAGAGTAACCAAATACAAGTTTTAGAAATAAAAAATCTAGTAATTGAAGTTAAAAACTGAATGGATAGGTTTTATCTGATTAGATACAGCTGATCAGAGACTCAGTGAACAGGAAAGAAAATATGAGGGAATTTTACAACATGCAATACCCAGATCAAGAGGTAGAAATTATGAAAGAGGAGTTAAGAGATATTCAAATAGAATGAAAACATCCAAATATATCTAATTAAAGTTGCAGGAAGAAAGAGTCAAGAGACGGAGGAGAGTCAGTATTCATAAAGAGAATGGCTGAATATTTTCCGGAGTTTATAAAAAATATGAATCTGTGGATTCAGGATGTGCAACACATTGTAAGCAAAATAAGTAAAACACGACTATACCTGAACACATGTTGGTAAAACTGCAAATCAGAAGCAAAGAGAAAAAGCTTGAAAGCAATCAGCAAGAGCATTCTTGCTGTATCTGTAGATATACTATAGCAGCAGTCATAAAAGCCAAAATACAGTGGAATAATATCTTCAAAGTGCTGGAAGAATACAACTCACAATTTAGATGTTTATATCCACTGATTCAGAAGTGAGGAAAAATCGAAAATATTTTCAGACAGACCAAGACTGAGACCACCTAGCCCAGTAACTCTCACTGAAGGAACTACTAAAGGATTTTCTTCAAGAAGAAGTAATCAAATTCAAAAGAAACAAATATAATGTGAGCAGCAATGAAATAGGTAAGCATTCAGGTAAATCTAAATAAGAATCAGTTGTATAGGGGCTTCCCTGGTGGCGCAGTGGTTGAGAGTCCGCCTGCCGATGCAGGGGACGCGGGTTCGTGCCCCGGTCCGGGAGGATCCCACGTGCCGTGGAGCGGCTGGGCCCGTGAGCCATGGCCGCTGAGCCTGCGCGTCCGGAGCCTGTGCTCCACAACGGGAGAGGCCGCTACAGTGAGAGGCCCGAGAACCGCAAAAAAAAAAAAAAGGAATCAGTTGTATAAAAATCAGTGACAGTGTACATAATGTCCACTCTACCAAATGTAAAATAGCTAGCTAGCGGGAAGCAGCACACAGCACAGGGAGATCAGCTCGGTGCTCTGTGACCACCTAGAGGGGTGGGATAGGGAGGGGGGGGAGGGAGACGCAAGAGGAAAGAGATATGGGAACGTATGTATATGTATAGCTGATTCACTTTGTAATAAAGCAGAAACTAACACACCATTGTAAAGCGATTATACTCCAATAAAGATGTAAAAAAAAAAATCAATGACAGATTTCAGGAAAGAAGTGCAAAAAGTGGAATAAAATACCAGATAGCAATAATTGACTGAGGAGAGACAGGAGGGGCATAAAGTAAGGCAACCCAGGGTCTGTACATTACAAAGTGGAAGGGAGAAAGGCTGAATGAGTACAGACTTGTTAATTCAGGTACGAGATAAAAATTGGAAGGCGACCACTAGGAGAATAGAAATAGAATGTATAACTTCCAAAGCGGCAGCAGCAAAAATAAGAAAAGGAAATTAAGAAAACTCAATCATTCTAGCAGAAAGCAGAAAAGGAGAAACGAAATTTACATACGATATGTATACATACTGTGAACAGAAAACACAAAATAATACGGTAGGAATAAAGTTTTTAAATCACAATAAATATGGGATATATAAAATATGTATTAAAATATAAGAATAAGTATAATATAAATGCCTTAAACTTTGTTAGGTAGATTTAATTCAATTCATGGAGAAGGATGCAACCCACGAAAGATTTAATACAGCTCACTACAAACGTGGAAAGAGTTCTCAGCCTCCCTAGTAATTAAAGAAACAATGTGTTCACATATGGATTTTAAAATGACAACCCTTAGTGCTGAAGAGAGTGGGTAAATTGGCATTCTTTGAAAATGTTGACTGTAAAGTGAATTGGAACACATTTTCTGGAGTAGAGTATGCAACATGTATCAAAAGCCTTAAAATATACACATGTAGCAATTACACTTTGAGGAAATAAACAGATAACATGGGCAAAAATTTACCTGCAAGGATGCTCTAATAAATTATTTATAATATCAAAAACCTGAGATCTAAATTTCCAGCAATTAATTATATTACTATTACAGCTACCACCACTACTACTACTACTAATACTGATAAAATATAATATTTATTAAGAGCTTATTACGTGGCAGGCATTGTTCTAAGTGCTTTACTGACGAGCACATTTTGATCTCCATTATAACTACATGAGATGGGTATTATAATCATCCCCATCTTACAGATAAGAAAACGCAGGCACAGAGAAGTTAGTAATTTGCTTAAAGTTACCCAGTGATCAAAGGGAAGCGCCCCCCTCACTTTTTTCTTAGGAAGGTTCTGTTTTCAGGGGCTTGTCCCTTGCCACTTCAAAAGGCTTTTTGGGGACACGCATCATAGCCGAGAGCCGAAGGCCAAGGACAGCTGGTGCCGAGAGTCTGGTAATAATCACCATGGCAAGTACTGAACCCCCTGAAATCCCCTCCCTCGGTCTGACCCAGGCTGTTCTATTTTTGTCACCTCTGTTTAATCTTATGTCATTCCAGTGATTAAGCTCTTGCAGGAGGCAGAAGAACACGGGGGAACAGGTAAGATTATGTAGCAGGTGTGACGGCCAATCCAAGCAGTGAACACTGGGGCAGATTTTTCATAAACGCACAGTGTCTTCCCAGGTCACAGGCTACTCCAGAACCTTGCCACTGCCCCATTAGGAGGGAGAGCCTATGTTCCCTCCCCTCGAACCTGAGCGGGTTCTCCAGAACGACCACGACACTTGCGTTGAGGAGATTATGCAGCCGATAAAAAACATGTTCTAGGCAATACCGTGTTTTAATGACGCAAAGCACAGGAAACCACCTGTACTGTAAATCCTCATACTGTAAACACACAGACGTATGTTAGTATAAAGTGATACTTACACGGGGGCATATTTAGTTGCAGAAACAAGTATGGCTGCATCGTACACTGAAATACGAACAATCCTTGCTCTGGGTACCAGGATCACAGGGAACTTTTGTCCTTGTGCTTACTTTTCACATTTCTACAAGGAACATACATCACTCATGCGATCTGAAACACAGAACTTGTAATTCCAAAGACTGAAAACATCCATGTGGTTGGTGGGGTGGGTGAGGATATGGGAGTCAGAGGAGGGAGAAGCCTCCCCTGCCTGCCCATCTGGGTGCTTACTTGCTTCTGAGGCCTCTTGGACCCACAGAGTCCAATGTCACAGGTCACCAGCACACGACCAGCCAGGGTCTTTTCCTTCAACGCCCAGCATCTCCAGCTGCGTCTTTCGTCAGCTATCTGTCCAGGGTCAACTGCTTAGACTTCGTCCTCTTGGCCCAATCCAAGAAGACGCTCAATTACGTGGGGAGTCATACAGGCGTTTCCTTCCTGTCATCTGAGGAAATGAAGCCAGGTGTACAGTCCACAGTGGGAGACAGTGGCGATGCATTAAATGTATTCAACAATTGTTGACTGGACGTCTGCCACGTGACGGACACCATCTTTCAGGCCGAGCAACCTTGCATTCAAGGACAGTAAACTAGGCCTCTTCCAATGCACTCCTCTAGTGTATTTTTATTTTTTTAGATAAAGATCACAACAAGTTAAACTCCTCTTGTGGCAAGATTATAAAAGTTCTTCGTCTGGGAATAAGTCTTCCCTGATAAGCTCATAGGTTCCAACAGACGTCTAAGTAATTATCTGATCGTGACTAATTCCTTAATTGAGCTAATCATGCTCTATGGCACTCATGCCCATCCCCCAAATGAAATCAAGGCTGCAGCGTAGAAACTGCTCAACTGCCACGCTACTGTGTAGCCGCACTTTGTTTTCTTTTTCTTTTGCGATACGCGGGCCTCTCACTGTTGCGGCCTCTCCCGTTGCGGAGCACAGGCTCCGGACGCGCAGGCTCAGTGGCCATGGCTCACGGGCCCAGCCGCTCCGCGGCATGTGGGACCCTCCCGGACCGGGGCACGAAGCCGCGTCCCCTGCATCGGCAGGCGGACTCTCAACCACTGCGCCACCAGGGAAGCCCTAGCCGCACTTTTTAAGCAGTGAACCCTTAGTCTCTTTTGGATGGAAACGTCCTGCCTAATGGAAGTTTAGAAAAAGCTTCCTGCCGTTGGCATATCTTTCATCTCAGGCTTGCCCAAGTCTGAAACGGCAGTCTGACGAGGCTGGCAGTCCTTCAGATTCAAACCTGCCCTCAGGAAATACCCTCAGTCATTTGGGGTGCAAACCTGGAGAGATTCTTCCTCGGGATCCCACTTCTTACCTTTGCTGGCTCATCCTGGACCTTCTAACCCTTCTTACAAAGCTGTGTGTAGATGGACAGAACCCTTTTCAATAGGTGTGCTTCTCCTTGAATTAAAATGCTGATGAGGGCAGCCTTTTATCTCTTACAAATTCTATTCCTCTTCATTGTTGAGATGCTGATAACACCCCACTCAGTCGAGCGGGGAAACATTTCATCCACAAGAAATCAACCTGAGAAAACGCAAATAAAAATTTCTTAGTTTTTCTTTTTCCCTTGGCCTGTGTTCCACATTTATTATTTTTAAATGTTATTTATTTATTTAATGACACTTCATTTAATTAATTTAGAAAGCATCTACTTATCATAAACTTTATTTCCGTAGAATCCCTACACTGGTCTAAACTAAACTAACCTGAGCTCTAAGTAGATTATTGCTTGACTGTTTGGGTTTTTTTTTTTTTTAACCCTGTAGTTGTTCAAGGTTTACACAAAATAATTTTAACTAACAAAAAAATTCTTTTTCTTACACAGCAAAGACTGAAAGAAGGAAATATGTCTCATACCCCATAAAGAAACATCCCTATAATATTTAACTGGACCAAGGAATCAACAAGCACGACCATTCTCGATCCCTGTTTCTCTGTCTACTTTTCTCCCTCCTTTGAAGAAACTGATAAGCATCTGGAAATCAGACTCCGCCATTTTGCTCACCGTGGTCTGAAGCATCCATTCAATTCAAAGGTAGACAAAGAATAGATATCAGGTCACAACTGTAAAGACTCGAGGGGATTCTGTATGTATTTGAATTCTCACTTGGGGGTCTTGAAGCTCCATTCTTTTCTATCTCTTCTGGTTTCCTTGAAGCAAACAAATACCTCCTCTCTGAGAGAAGCACGGGCAACAAGTTTCTTAAAAACTCACATTTTTCTCTCTGTGGACAGTAGCCAGCGCCAGAGCTGCGGTCTCCACCCTCTTTGCTTCTTCCAAACGCTCAAGGGCAGACAGGCTGCGGTGTGCGGAGCAGACTCACTGCCTTGTGTCCGATGTGCCGCGCCCAATAAAACATTTGTTCCGTGACAAGTTAAATGTGTGCTGTCATGTCACCTGGCATCTCAGAGCTCTCTGCCATCACGTGGACAGCAAAGGGTCATGAGCTAGCCGTTTAATGTCTGGGTCGGATGGGCTGAGAAGACGAGCCACAAGCAGCCCTAGGACAAGCCACTCGTCCTCAGATCATCAGCGGAATTCAGGACACGTAGGGAGAAGGGTTTTCTCTTCAGTCAAGCTGAGTTGCCGTCGCAGAACCTTCTGCGGATGTCAGGCCGGTCCTGCTCTGATCTTCTCCAGCGCAGGAAGCTGTCCTGACACGGATTTTGCAAGTGTCGATCGCAGAGCATGAAGGCTTTAGGCAGTACGGAGCCTATGAGACCAGAAGGAGACATAGCCACGGTGGGCAGCTCTGTGTCGCAGGTTCTGAGCAACTCTTTTCTTAATGTGTTTTCAATTTTCAGAATGGTCTGTAATGAGTATGTCTACATTTATAATTTTTAAAATGAATTTAAACAGTAACTGGCAAACTATACGGAAGAGGAAATGGTTCTTTGTAGAAAGCCCAAGGGTGCTGGGTTCTCAGGACCACAGAAGACTTCTTGTGGCCTATCCCTAGAAGGGAGATTTTCCAGAGCCTTTCAGAGCGCTGTGGAGCACGTGTGAGTAAAACCCTCTGTGCGCTGACCCCGACTCCTGGCGTGGAGATCCATTACATAGCAGAGCAGTAGGGAAAGGAAAAGCTAAGTTGACTCTCTAATACTATATAGTCCATAAGTCACTCCCCTACATTAACCAATGGGCCAGATGTGCATTGGAGCAAAAGAAAACCACAGAGCTCCCTCTGCAGGCCAATGACAGTATTAACTGACCACCTCTCCACCCTCGGCTTCCTTGGAAGAATCCAAGCCCCTGTCAACCAGGATGTGGTCATTTTAAAATGAAATGAAATGTGCTGACATCAAAAAAAAACACCCTTTCTCCTGTGCATTCTAGGGTGGCAGAGCAAAACAGTATTTTAAACAAGTATAGAAAATAGAAGCAGCCCTTATAATTTCAGTTCTGTGAAAAAACTCAGCAGGGGGTGATTAAAATAGCATTACCAGCTTGAAAGCCAAAACCAAGGCTGCAAGGCAGTATTTCCAGCTGCAATGGACAAAGACCGCCCTCATGTCCTCAAGCTGCTTCACGGAACGGGAAGTGATAAAACAAAGGTGACAGGGTCAGACGGGATCTCTCTTTCCTTCTTTCCCCTGTAAACGTTGGACAGCTTCTTGATAGCCCTGTACCATTCTCCCCATCAATAAAATGAGAGTGGGCTGGGTCATGTCTCAAGATTCCTTTAAGTTCCAACAGAAGAGAAACAAATATGCGATAGTAATGATACACGTTTGTCACCAAGGTATATATTAAACACTGGATGGTTTCTATCCACAAGTTGGTATCGGGGTAGAATCAGATCTGAGGCCAAGTTCCATCTCAGCTGCTTGCCACTGGTGAGACTTCGGAAGGTCACTTCTCTTAGTGTCAGTTTACTCACTGCTAAGAGTGGAAACAGTAACAACAACAGTCAGTCGTAAGACGCAATGAAAGAAAAGTCCCCCTTTTCATAGTAGCAGTAATAAGGATAAACTAGCTAGGAATACACCCAAGAAGAAATGGGCGTGATTGATGTGATGAAAACTGGAAGCACACTCCTGAGGCAAACGAAAGAAAAGATACACAAATGGAAAAGTTACCATGTTCCTGGGAGGGAGACTCAACATCACGTAGCTGTTAACTCTTCCTAAGTTAATCTATTAATTTAATACGATCCCAATTTTAAAAACCAACCAGGTTTTTTTTTGGAACTTGGCAAGCTGATTCTAAAGTTTATATAGAAAGGTAAATAAACAAAAAAGTAATGGGAGGGATATAAGCCCTTCAGATGCTGAAACAAATTATAAAGCTATAATTTAAACATTTTGCTTAAACAGTTTGTTAAAACCATTTGGAATGGACACTTGAATAGCCAAATCAGTAGAAGAACACAGAAGGTCAGAAAGAGACCCCAATACAAACTGGAATTTATTATATAATAAAAGTAGGATTTAAAATCCAGGAGAGAAACATGTATTATTTGATAAATGGTATTGGGACAATTAGGTAGCCATCTAAAAAATAATGGACACCTATTTCACGTGTCGTAGTAGGATCAATTCTAGCTACATCTAACATTGCAAGCACTGTAATTGCAAAAACATTAGACGAAAGCATGAGATGATTTTAAAAATACTCCTGAAATGGAAAAGGTTTTCTTGACTCTAAACAAAAAATGGATATACTTTTACCATGTAAAAATAAAACATTTCTACATGGCAAAAACCACAACAGTAAAGTCAAGAGACAAATGGCAAGCGAGAGAAAAATACAACCACTCCATGGTCGAGGAGCCAATTTCCCTAATATATAAAATGTTCTTACAAAACAGTAGAAAAGACAAGAAAGTTTTTTATGAAGTAAATAGTTTGCAGAATAGCAAATTCAAAAAACTTATAATAAAGAAAATGCAAAGTAAAAGCATGACACCATTTTTGAACTGATATTAGTAAAGATTTAAAAACACCGATGCACTCTTGGTGAGGGTATAAAGTAACAGGCACTGTCATACATTGGTGCGAGGGCAGTTTGCAGTACTCTCAAAATTACAAATTCATGAAACTTTTGACCCAGAAACACCACTTCTAGGAATTCATCCTACAGATACATTAATACATAAAACAAATGATAATACAAAATATTATTAGCAGCATTGTTTGTAATTGCAAAAGATTGGGAAAAAATGTCTGAAGATAGGAGACTGGTTAAACAAATTCTAATTTATCCGTTCAATGGAAATTTATGCAGCATAAAAATGGGCGAGGAAACACTTGCTATCTGATACAGAACAGTTACTAAGAACTAATGACAAATGGAAGGAGGGAGGTAAAAAAGTGGAAAAGAAAACACAGGCAAACGTTTTTGCTTAAGCATAAAACTGGTGGCAGTGGCATGAAAACCTGGGTGGAGTGGGGCAAGGTAAGAGGAAGACCTTTCACTGTGTTTCATGGTATGTCCTTTTGTAAATTCTGAATTTTGGACAATGCAGAAGTTTTACCTCCGAAGAAATAAATTATAGTATAAGGGGTATGCCTTCAAGCTCGTTCCAGAGGGAGGGTTAAAGGTGATAGATGATCTATATAAACTCCACAGCACATAGTAGGTACTCAACAAGTGGTTCCTGAAGAATGACTGAGCACTGCCATCTGGGGTGCGAACTGTGTCTTGTCACAGTGGCCGGTCCCAACGCCACTGGTCCACTCTCTCCCTGGAAGAGTCCTTCAGGCATTCAAGGAAGCCTCTGACTGGCCTTCCCCACGATTCTTTCAGTATATTTGAATCCTACGTGAAACATGACTGGCTCAAACTCTAAGTCCCAGCTATCACTTTTTTTTAGAGAGAGAAAATTGAAACCCTACTCTCATGGAGTTCATGCAAAGAAGCCTGAGAAGCGAAACTGCCTTCGCAAGACTATCTTTAAGGTTTGGAGAACAAAAGCAAAAACAGAATAGATTGACCTAGACTCTGAGAGGCACTGCAGATGGTGCAGACAGAATCTGTGGTGCGCATGCAAGGATTTGTTTACCGGAACAAGTGATGACAGCACGGCTCCATTATTTTCAGGCGGAAGCATTGCTAAAGCTGAGCTGGGCTTCTTAGTATCAAATCGTCAGAAGCGTACTATCTTGTGAGTCAACGAAAAACGAAGCATTTCCGTTTACAGCGACACGACTGGTGGGGAGACAAGCGAGCCCCACCATATTCTAGTGCAGGGTTCCTGCAGGCTGGCCTCGACCTGTGAACCGTGTACGATTGGCCCCGCCTGAGATAAGCACAGAAATGGAAAGAGAGAGCCTAGAATAGTATGTCTACTGAATCTGATATTTTAAAATTAAGCTTGCATTTTACTTTTCACTTTCTATTTCATTTTTATTTTTTCCATTCTTTTTTTTTTTTAATTTCATTTTACAAAAACGGCAGTCCAAAATAGATTGAACATTTAAAAAACACAAGCACCGGTCCTACACCAGAGCTAGTTTGAGATGCACTGCTCTGGTCTACATTTTCTTCCAGCAAGAATGACTTCGAAGTTCCTGTAGAAACTGTGGTGTCCTACATGGCAGCCACTGACCACACACAGCTATTGAGCACTTGAAATGTGGCTGGTCTGAATTGGGATATGCTGTACGGGTAAAACACACACTGGATTTCAAATCCTGGTGCAAAAAAATGTATATGATGTCAATGTTTTAATAGAGGTTAAGTGTTGATATATTGTGCTAACCAAAATATACTATTAAGATTAATTTAATAGTTTTCTTTTTACATTTTAACGTGGCTTCTAAAAGTTGTAAACTCCATGTGTGGCTTATATTTGTGGCTCACACTACACTTCTGCTGCACGTGCTGAGTGCTGCTTTAGACTTAGCCTGCTACATCTGACACAGTGTTGTGGTGCCCAGTCTTTTCGCTACATATTCATCCCAAATATCACCTCTTCAGTTAACTGTCATGAACCATGACTATAAATAAAGCTGCTTTTTATGTGACTCTTTAAACATTCACATAAAGATTTTCGTGTGAACATGGTTTATATCTCTCTTGGGTAACTACATAGGAATGGAATTGCTGGCAAGTATATGATTAACTTTATAAGAAACTCCCAAATTGATTTTCAAAGTCGTTGTACCATTTTGCATCCCCACCAGCAATGTACGAGAGTTCCACTTCCTCCTACCTTGGCCAGCACTGGGTGCTGTCTGATTTTTAAAAAGAAGTCATTTTAATCAATGAGTAGTGGTACCTCATTTATGTTTTCTTTTGCATTTCCCTAAAGACTAACGATGTTGAGCACCTCATCTGGCAACTGTGTCTTCTTTCATGAAGTGCCCATTCAAATCTTTTGTCGATTTGGTTTTTATTGAGTTGTTTTCTTATGGTTGAGTTTTGAGAATTTTTCATATATTCTGGATACTATTCTTCCACCAGATATGTGATGTGCAAATATTTTGTCCTAGTCTGTGGCTTGTCTCTTTATCCTCTTAATACTGTCATTGCAGATCAAAAAGTTTTCAATTTTGATAACATCTGATTTACCTATTTTTTTAATGAAGCATGTTTTTTGTGACATATCTAAGAATTATTTGCCTAACTCAAGGTCATAAAGGTTTTCTAACACGCTTTCTTCTAGAAGTTTTATACTTCTGTGTTTTACATTTAGAT
Source organism: Delphinus delphis (assembly GCF_949987515.2). NCBI lineage: Eukaryota > Metazoa > Chordata > Mammalia > Artiodactyla > Delphinidae > Delphinus > Delphinus delphis. The sequence goes on from NC_082684.1 coordinate 176,449,744, forward strand.
CGATAATCTATCCTGAGTTAATTTTCATATGAGGTATGCATTATGGGTCAAGACTCATTTTTTTGTATATGAACCTTCAATTTTCCGAGGATCATTTGTTGAAAAGACTATACTTTAACTGCCTTTGCACTTTTTCAAAGATGGATCTGTATCTAGGCTCTCTATTCTGTTCCATTGATCTTGTTTTTCTATCCTTTCACCAATTCAACACTGTTTAAATGACAGTAGTTTTAAATGTCTTCAAATTAAGTAATGTGAATCCTCCAACTTTTCCTTCTATTTCAGAACTGTTTTGACTCCTCTAGCTCCTTTGTCTTTCTATATAAATTAAATGTCAGTTTTTCAATATCTATAAAAAAATTCCTGTTGGGATTTTGACTGTGATTGCCCTGGATTTACAGATCAATTTGAGGAGAATGGACAATGTAACTCTATTGATTCTTCCAATCCATGAACAGGGTATATGACTCCATTTACTTGTTTTCCTTGGTTTCTTTCATCAGTGATTGTAGTTTTCAGCACACATACCCTGCACATACTTTGTTGGATTTAAACTATGAATTCCACTTCTTTGATAGGATATTCAGGTTATCTATTTCTTCTTCAGTAAGTTTTATTAGATTGTGTCTTTCAAGGAATTGGTCCATTTCATCTAAAGTGTCAAAATTGTGGGCATAAAGTTGTCAGTAGAATTCCCTTATTAGGATGCAAATGTCTCTTCTTTCATTCATGATATTGGTGATTTGTGTCTTCTATCCTTCTTTCATGGTTTATACGTTTATCAAGTTTAATGATCTTTTTAAGGAATCACATTTTTTTAAAAGTGTTTTATGAGGTATATGACTTTGAGTTAGCAGGCTTTTTCTTCTTTCAGCACCTTTAAAAATACCACTCAATTGTCCTCTAGCTTAGGTGATGATGAGTCCTGTGATTCATAGCACTGGTTCTCTGTACTATTGCATTTTTTTTTCTCTAGCTGCCTTCAAGATTTTATCTTTGTCTCTGGTTTTCAACAGTTTGAATAGGAAATCAGTTGGGGGCTGGGTGTGCTTTGGTTTTATCCTGCTTGATGTTCTCCGAGCTTCTCGGTCTGGTATTTGTGTCTATCATTAATTTTAGAAAATTCTCAACCAAATATTTCTCCTGCCCTATTCTTTCTCTTCTCTTTCTTGGGTTCCAATTACACGTATGTTACACTATTTGTTATTGTCCCACAGCTCTTGAATGCTTTATTTCCCACTCTTTTTGCTTTAGTTTGAATAATTTCTATTTTTCATTGAAGTATAGTTGATTTACAATATTATTAGTTTCAGGTGTATGGTATAGTGACTTCGAATTTTGCAGATTATACTCCATTATAGGTTATTACAAAGTAATGGCTATAGTTTGGATAATTTCTATCAACCTATCTTCAAGTTCACTAATTCCCTCCCTAGCTACATAAGTCTACTGATGAGCCTATTGAAGAGTAGTTTCTTCATCTCTGTTACTGTGGTTATTTTACCTTTAGCATTTTCACTTGATTCTTTTTTATTGTATCCATCTGGGCTGAAATTGTCCATCTGATCTTGCATGGTGCTAATCTTTTCCTATGAACCATTAGCATATTAATTATGGTTATTTTAAATTATCTGTCTGCTGATGCCAACATCTGTGTCATATCTGAATCTGGTCTATTGTTTGCTTTTTTTTAATTGACAGTGTGTTGTTTTTCTTGTTTTTTCATATGCCTTATAGTTTTTTCTAGCATTAGTCAGTAGTGACTCATGCCTGGAGGTGGACATGCCTTTCCTTCTACTTTTAGTATGGGGCTTTGAGTCCATCAATAGGGTTGAGCTGGGTTTAGGATTTGTTGTACACCCGTCTTCAAATTCTTCTATAAATACTTGTGTTTAGGGTGGGGCTCATTTACCAGAGGATTTTTCTCAGTGTCTGCTCCTCCTTCAACTTTAGGCTATCCTTTTGTGCTATACCTCTTGATTCACGTTCTTACAATTCTTGCAAGCAATGTTCCACTGTTACTTGACACAGTCATGCGGCAGAGGTCTAAGGGGAAGCACCCACTGTCGTTCTGATTAAGCGTCAGTCTAAAGCAGGCCTTGTGTCCCTGAGTCTAAGGATGTGGTCCTCTTAGTGCTTCTGTTCCCACAGTTCTGGGCCCTCCATGTATTGCTATCCTTCCTCAGGGAAGAGGTTTTTTTTTTTCCTTTTCCCTTTCTTCAGCTGCAGTGGTGTTTTACCAGTGCCCTCAGAATGAGCATTTGTTACCCTTTCCTCTGCAGTTTAAGGTTTTTAAGGGGGAAGGGATCTGGGTAGGGTTTCATACCTTTCCCTCCAGGCTGGCACAATGAGAGCCCATTTCTCAGAATTTTCATGTATCATTTCTGTGGGCACCTGGTGAGGTTTGTGAAGAAAAGTATACACCTGGATGTAATTTTCCCTTGTATCTGCAGTCCCCACAGGCTCCAAATTCTGTCACCAATCCAACTTGGCTTTTACCTATTTTCTAAGAATCCTAGCTAAATTCTTCTTCCTGATGTTCAGCTGCATCTTTCCCAGGTAAGCTTGCATCTTGTCTCTCCCTGCATGTGCTTGCCTCTCCTTAGATTTGGGGCTAGCTTGTAGCACTTCAACCTCCGCTCTCTAATGAGTTCAAGAAAGTTGTGAACTTGAGGTTTGCTCAAGTTTCTTCTTCTTGTGGTTGTAATGGTGACAGTGATGATCATTCCAGCTCACTGCACCCTCCGTGGAAGCTGGTCCTAGATTAAGCCTGTTTAGCCTCAGTAAATACTGCTAACTAGATTCCCCAAATGGCTACAGTGTATCATTTTACATTCAAACCAACAAAGTATGAGAATTTTAGTTGCTCTACTTCCTTGTAAACACATGGTAATATCAATCATTTTTAGGCAGCATCTGATAACCTCTTTCTGCTTTCTGTCTCTATAAATTTGCCTATTTTAGATGCCTCATATAGGTGGAATCATACACTATTTGATTTTTTGTGTCTGGTTTATATCACTTAGCATGTTTTTTAAGACTCATCCACATTGTAGCATGGATCAGAATTTCCTTCCTTTTTAAGGCTGAATAATACTTCATTTTATTTATAAACCATATTTGGCTTATTCATTTAGCTATTCACCTGGATCATTTCCACCTTTGTACTATGGTGAATAATGCTTCTATGAACATTGGTATACAAGTATCTGTTTGAGTCTCTGCTTTCAGTTCTTTTGAGTCTCTGCTTTTCAGTTCTTCAATCCCAAAGAATGGAATTGCTGATCATATGGTTTGATCATTCTATGTTCACTTTTTGAGGGACCACTAAATGTTTTCCACAGTGTGCTGCTCCTTTTTACATTCCCACCGGCACTGTACCAGGGTTCCCATTTCTCCACATTTTTGCCAATGTGTGTTATTTTCCATTGTTTTCATATAATAGCCATCTTAATGAGGGTTTGAAGTGGTATCTTACTGTGGTTTTGATTTGCACTTCTCTAATGACTAATGATGTTGAGCAACTTTTTAGGTACCTACTGGCCATTTGTATAGCTTCTTTGGAGAAATGTCTATTCAAATCTTTTGCCTATTATATTAACTGGGTTGTCTTTTTGTTGTTGAGCTGTAGGAGTTCTTTACACATTCTGCATATTAATTCTTTATGGGATACATGGTTGGCAAATATTTTCTCCCGTTTTGTGCGTTGCCTTTTTACTCTACTGATACTGTCCTATGATGCATAAAAGTTTTTTTAAAATTTTTATAAAGTCCAATTTATCTATTGTTTCTTTTTTTGCCTATTCTTTTGGTGTCTTCCCTGAGATCACTAGTAAATCTAGAGTTATGAAGCTTTTCACCTATGTTTTCTTCTCAGAGTTTTATAATTGTGGTCTTACATTTAGGTCTTTATTCATTTTGAGTTAATGTTTATTGTAAGGGTTCAACTTCATTCTTTTGCATGAAAAGACTGTCCTTTTATTGTTGACTAGTCTTGGCACTCTTGTCAAAAATAGACAATATTTATGTGAGGATTTATTTTCAGATTCTTTATTTTATTCCATTGCTGTATATGTCTGTCTTTATGCCACTGTTTCGAGTATTGTAGCTTTGTAGTAAGTTTTTGAAATCAGGAGGTGTGAATTCCCCAATTTTGTTCTTTTTAAAGATGTTTTGTATACTCAGGGTCACTTGAGATTTCCTATGATATTGAAGACCTAACCCTCAGGGTGACAGTATTTGGAGATAGGGTCTTTAGGCAGGTAACTAAGGTTAAATGATGTCATAAGGGTGGGACCCTAATCTGAAATGATTGTTTTGGCTTTTCGTTTGTTTGCTTGTTTTTTTGGCCATGCTGCACAGCTTGCAGAATCTTACTTTCCCGACCAGAGATTGAACCTGGGCTCCCTGCAGTGGAAGTGCCGAGTCCTAACCATTGGACCGCCAGGGAATTCCCAATACTTAAAAGAAGAGGAAGAAACACCAGTGATCTCTCTCTTCACAATGTGAGGACCCAGTGAGAAAGCAGCCTTCTACAAGCTAGGAAGTGAACTCTCACCAGAGACCAGCCCTGGTGGCAACTTGATCTTGGACTTCAGAACTGTGAGAAAATAGATTTCTGTTGTCTAAGCCACCTGGTATGTGGTATTTTGTTATGGCAGCCCTCACACACCACTACCCAACTAGTGTGTGTAAATGGAGAGGGGAAAATCAATACTGGAAGTGAGAACAGTTAGGAGTGACAGCAGCTTGAGCTAGGGCGTTTATAGTGGAGATGGTGGAAAGCAGACACAGCTGGGCTATGCTCTGGAGAGTAGCCCACAGGACATGCCAATGGACTGGAACATGAGGATGTGGGAAACAAAGGTATCAAATTCCAGATATATAGGGAGGTAACTAAATCAGGCCAACTTTCCATTTTTAGTTTGGACTTTAAGAAGAACCATTTGGCTAAAAATGAGAAATAAGCTTGAAGATGAATCAGAAGATATTTTCAGACAGAAAGAACAGTGAAGTTGTATAGGTTCTAATTATCATTTAATACTATGGTGCAATTTATGTTTTTTTCATATAACAGGCTCCTGCAATCTGAGTAAATGGAGGCAACACCATCTGAGAGAGACATAAACCACTTCCCCCAACTCATCTACATTTCTCCCACACAGTAACGAATAACTTCTTCCCTCAGTGGAGGAAGAATGTACATTTTGACGAAGGTCTATATTGCTCCCAAATCATTTGGGCACATATGAGAATAAATATCATTTTAATTCTGGAAATCTCTGGGAAGCCACTACTTTGGAGCCAAGTTGCAGCCCTCATTTTGCTTTCACATTTCCAGAGAGCACCAGCCCTTTTAAGAATAAGGTTTCCAGTCCACAACAGCAGCACAATCTGCTTTAGTAGCAGAGAAAAAGGGAAGTAATTAGTTTCTAATACACACATTTTTTCTTGTTACCAAAAGTTTGCTTTTGTTTTTTTGGTCATCTTCAATAGCTTTTGTAATGTGACACCACACCACTAACCTTCCAAAGTAGCTGACTGGCCTTCTCTACCCAGAATGTGTTCTTCTGAGTACAGTTTCTCCTGGATATGAGGAATAAAGAAGAGACAGGAGAGTACTGGGGGCAGAGACGTGCGAGGATCCTCTTAAATGAAGCAAACTGCCATTCTTTGTTACATGTCTGATTTGTCCCATTCTAAAGCCACACAATCAGAATTGGAATAATAGCTTTAATTTATCCAGCGCTGACATTGTGATTCTGATCTACTGACCGATATCCAGCCTTACTGCCAGCTACAATGGTAAGCTGTCAAAAAGCACAAAATACCACTTCTCTGCTGCATGGAAACGCTATGTGGCAACTCTTATTAGCAAAATTACTATTAAATTCATTTCTAAAATTTTTCCTATCCAAGACTAACTATGGAATTTTCTCTTAGTCACAGCTATAAACTCCTTGAAGATTAATATTTATGTTAAGAAACACGCATCATAATGAATATTATATCCAAAAAGGTATCATGGCTTATTGATGTATTTCAGGACCAAGTATTATTACTGTATGTTTGAAGGATTATTTTTTCTGGCGTTACATCTAGAGTATATATAATCTTGGTATTCATCACTTGTTAACTACAACTTGTACTGGCAAAATTAAAACAATATCCATCACTATTCTTGTATTCTTTTTTCATATCAATGTGAGTCATGAAACTTCTACTTTTTCATCACTTAAGGCTAAATTCCCCTTTCATTTAAATGAGCAGGGCGTTCTAATCTAAAGCAGCTTTCAGAGGAAGAGACCAAACACAGACACAGACCCACAAAATTATTTTCATGAAACCTAAAAAAAAGATATAAATATACAAATTTAGGAGTTTCTTGCTATCTAAATTAATGTTTTTAGATCAAAAGGCATTATTTCTTAAGGAAAACTTAGAACCACATTTCCAGTTGTTCTGTTTCCAGATCAGTAATTAGAATGCCTACTCAAGCTTTCTTTCTTTACCCCTGTAACTGCTGTAATTAATATAAGTCCACAATGACCTAGTGCATAAAATAACTATTTTCCTGAGACATGAAAAATAGCTCACTGGCAATGGATACTTGTCAACACATTCAAAATTTATTTTTTTTCCTCTTACTCTAAGGGGGGAAGAAAAGCCAAAAGATTAAGATCAGTATAAAGCACTTTTATAGTATGCTTAAAAGAAACTAGGATGCTTTTTGAATTAACATATTTATCATCATTAAAATGATTTTTAAAAGGTCAAAGAAATACCTTTTTAATGGATAATTGTAAGGTTATCAATGTAAATCTAGTTTACAGAGTAATTGGTAAAACCAAAGATTACTAATAAAAGCCAAGTTTAAAAAATTATAAAACTTTTTATAAAACTTTTATAGATTAAAAAAATTAATCAATACTGTCTTCTGCTTCTGCCCAAGATGGAGTAACTAGAGTAACTAGATTTACTATCCCACTTAAAACAACTAAAATGTTAAACTACGAAAAAACAGCTTTCATGACTTTGGACATAAAGGAAAAAAGAAGTGAGCCCTGAGAGAGGGTTCTCCCAGCTCACTGCCTTGAGTTTCCCAAACACATCTCTGGGAAGGGGACCCAGGCAGAGACAAGAGGACTTCCTGAATCAAGAGGATGGAGACCAAGGCACTACAGTTTGCAATGCAGAACGTTGGAGAGGAGAGAGGGGCACAAACAGTGTACAGTTGGATCTTGTTTTTTTATCCTTTCTGCCATCTCTGCCTCTTAGTTGGAGAGTTTAATCTATTTTCATTTAAAGCAATTGCTGGTAAAGGTCTTACTTCTGCCATTTTGCTATTTGCTTTTTTATATATCATATTTTTTGGTTCCTCAATTCCTCCATTACTGTCTTGTTTAGTGTTTATTTGTTCTAGGATACTATTATGATTCTCTAATTTACATTTCTGTATATTTTTTACTTATAGGGATTAACATTAACATCTTAAATCTATAACAATCCAGTTTGAATACCAATTTAGCTTCAATAGTGTAAAAAATCTCTGCTTTTACACAGCTCTGTCCCCCCTTTATGTTGTAATTGTCACAAAGTACATCTTTATACATTGTGTGTCCATTACATAGATTTATAATCACTGTTTTATGCATTTGTCCCTTAAATCATATACAAAGTAAAAATTACCAGAAAAATACAGTAATGCTGGCTTTTCTATTTACCTACATAGTTGACCTCATTCTCGTACTTCATTCTTTCGTATGGCTTTGAGTTATGTCTAATGCCCTTCATTTAAGCCTGAAGGTTCCCTTTAGCATTTCTTGTAGGGCATGTCTCCAGGTGACTGGTTGCCTCAGCTTTTGTTCATCCAGCAAAATCCTATTCTCCTTCAGTTTTGAAGGATAATTTTGCCAGATACAGTATTCTTGTTTGACAGGTTTTTTCCTTCCAGATTTTCAATATATTATCCACTCTCTGGCATCCATGATTTCTGGTAAGAAATTGGCTGTTAATCTTATTCAGGATTTCCTGTACATGATGGGTCACTTTCAAGGCTCTCTCTGGCTTTGATGGTTTAATTATAATGTGTCTTGGTGTGAATCTCTTTGAATTTATCCTGAGGTTCTTGCATTTGTAGATTCACATCTTTCACCAAATTTGGTGAAGGTCATTAATTTTTCAAATATTCCTTCTGCCCTTTTCTTTCTCTTCTCTGCTTGGGTTTCCATTATGCATATGTTGTAAGCTTGATCAGGTCCCACAAGTCTGTGGGTTCTGTCCACTTTCCTTCATTTTCTTTTCTGCTCTCTAGACTGGATCTCAACTCACCTACCTTCAAGCTCACTGATCCTTCCTTCTACCTACTCAAATCTATTGTTATATTTTTCCAAAGAACTTTTTAATTGTTATAAGTTTCAAAATTTCTATTTGGCTCCTTTTTATGGTTTGTGTCTCTTTATTGATATGCTCTACTTGGTGAGACATTATTCCCCTATTTCCTTTACTTCTTTGTTTATGATATCCTTGATCTCTTGGCATATTTAAGATGTTCTAAAGTCTTTGTCTAGTAAGTCCAATGTCTCTGCTTCCTCTGGGACAGTTACTGTTATTTTTTTCCCAAATAATGGGCCATACTTTGTTTCTTTGCATGCAACATAATATTTTTTGAAACCTGGACATTTTGAATATTATAATGTGGCAACTCTGGGTTTGTTGTTGCTACTTTGAGGGAGGTTGTAGTTGCTTGTTAGTGGTTTTTCTAAAATAAATTTGTAAGGACAGTATTCTTTGTCATTCATGGCCACTGAAATCTCTGTTATTTAAGCTTATTGGTCAGCTAGTGATGTAACAGAGATTTCCTTAATTGACTTGATCTAATCATCATTGTCATCACTGTCATCATTGTCACCTCCCAGTCTTTGCAGATTGGCTCTCTGTTTAAGCACTCCAGTGCTTAGTCAAGCTGTGTATGACTGGAATTCCTGATTCTCTGGAGCCTACATGTCAGTTGGAGGTGAAAGCTTAGGATCTTCTCAGGTCTTTAATGAGCACACCTCCAGTCCTGTGCATGTGTGTGGCTTTCTAGATTCCCTGTATACCTGAGAGCTTTTCGAAGCCCTTATATCCCTATGCATTTCCTTTCCCAGTCTCTTCTTTCCTGGAATTTTTCAGTGTGTCTACTGCTTGTCCCAATTGTTATCTCTTACCCCCAGGCAGCTATAGCAAGTATATTTGTCACTAAATGCTTTGGACAAATGTTTCCCAGGAATCTCATGTGTCTCCGAGAAGGTTCTGAGGCAGATGAAAGAAAGCCAAGCCCTTGAGTTGATTCCTCAGGGAGTCACCAAATGGATCAAGACACATAACCACAATTATTTGAGAACTGGGTCCATATTACCCCCTCCGCACCAGGAAGCTAACTAAGCATATGGGTTGCTATCTTCATAGTCACTGCCGAGCATAGGAGTAATAAATGGCAAACAGGTGAATTAAAAGGCCACATAACCCTCCCTGAAATTCAGCAGCTTCCTTTTTCATTATGCATCCTCCCATTAAGTTTTTTTTTTTGTTAGATTTCAAACTTCAAGAAAAGTTGATTCTGAAAGATTTTACCAGCTTAATCCTTGTTTCAGGGGAGGGATGGCATTTCGGAGTTCCCTACCCTACCATGTTCAATGATGACTCTCATGGACAATGGCACGGAGTCAATTTGATGGATAACTGCATGCAAAACAAGGTACTCAATCCATACTCTACACCGCATATAAAAATTAACTCAGAATGAAACATAAACTAAATTTAAAATATAAAACATCTGCAAGATGTAAAATGCAAAAATGTAAAACATCTAAAAGAAAACAAATGAGAAAACCTGCTGCCTTGGATTAGGCAAAAATTAGATGTGACTGCAAAAGCAGGATCCATAAAAGAAGAAATGTATAAACTGAACTTCATCAAAATCTAAAACTTCGGCCCTTTAAAAGATACTGTTAAAATAACGCAAAGATAAGCTACAGATTGAAAGAAAATATACCTGATAAAGAACTTGTATCCAAAGTATATAAATAATATTCAAACCTCAAAAAGAAAACAACTCACTTTTTTAATTATGAAAGATTTGAAGAAACACCTCAATAAAGAACATATATAAATATTGAGACCTTCAAGATGGCGGAGGAGTAAGACATAGAGATCACCTTCCTCCCCACAAATATATCAGAAATACATCTACACGTGGAACAACTCCTACAGAACACCTACTGAACGCTGGCAGAAGACCTCAGACTTCCCACAAGGCAAGAAACCCCCCACGTACCTGGGTAGGGCAAAAGAAAAAAGAAAAAACAGAGACAAAAGAATAGGGATGGGACTTGCACCTCAGGGAGGGAGCTGTGAAGGAGGAAAGGTGTCCACACACTATGAAGCCCCTTCACTGGCGGAGATGGGGGGTGGGCAGGGGGGACACTTTGGAGCCATGGAGGAGCATGCAGCAACAGGGGTGCAGAGGGCAAAGCGGAGAGGTTCCCCCACAGAGGATCGGTGCTGGCCAGCACTCACCAGCCCGAGAGGCTTGTCTGCTCACCTGCTGGGGCAGGCAGGGGCTAGGAGCTGAGGCTCTGGTTTTGGAGGTCAAACCCCAGGGAGAGGACTGGGGTTGGCTGCGTGAGCACAGCCTGAAGGGGGCTAGTGCGCCACAGCTAGCTGGGAGGGAGACCAGGAAAGAGTCTGGACCTGCCTAAGAGGCAAGAGACCATTGTTTCAGAGTGTACAAGGAGAGGGGATTCAGAGCACCACCTAAACAAGCTCCAGAGACAGGCGCGAGCTGCGGCCATCAGCGCGGACCCCAGAGAAGGGCATGAAATGCTAAGGCTGCTGCTGCAGTCACCAAGAAGCCTGTGTGCAAGCAAAGGTCACTATCCACACCTCCTCTCCTGGGAGGCTGTGCAGCCTGCCACCGCCAGGGTCCCATGATCCAGGGACAACTTCCCCAGGAGAACACATGGTGCGCCTCAGGCTGGAGCAACGTCACACTGCCCTCTGGTGCCGCAGGCTCACCCCGCATTCAGAGGCCCCTAATCAGCTGCTACTTTAATCCCGTCCTGCCTGAGCGAAGAACAGACGCCCTCAGGTGACCTACACGCAGAGGCGGAGCCAAATCTAAAGCTGAACCCCAGGAGCTGTGCGAACAAAGAAAGGAAAATCTCTCTGTGCGGTATCGGGAGTAGCAGAGCATATCTCAACAATCAACTTGATGTACCCTGCATCTGTGGGATACCTGAATAGACAACGATCAACCCAAAATTGAGGCGGTGGACTTCGGGAGCAACTGTAGACTTGGGGTTTGCTTTCTGCATCTAATTTGTTTCTGGTTTTATGTTTATCTTAGTTTAGTATTCAGAGTTTATTATCATTGGTACATTTGTTTATTGATTTGGTTACTCTTTTTTTAGTTTATATATATATATATATATATTTTCCCCCTTTTCTTTTTTGTGAGTATGTGCATGCTTCTTTGTGTGATTTTTGTCTGTAGAGCTTTGCTTTTACCATTTGTCCTAGGGTTCTGTCTGTCCGTGTTTTTTTTTTTTTTCTTTAGTATAGTTTTTAGTGCTTGTGATCATTGGTGGATTTGTTTTTTGGTTTGGTTGCTCTCTTCATTCTTTCTTTTTTTATTACGTTTTAATTTTTAATAATTTAAAAAATTTTAATTTTTTTTCCTTTCTTTCTTTCATGTCCTTCTCCCTTTTCTTCTGAACGGTGTGGCTGACAGGGTCTTGGTGCTCCAGCCTGGTGTCAGGCTTGTGCCTCTGAGGTGGGAGAGCCGAGTTCAGGACACTGGTCCACAAGAGACCTCCCAGCTCCACATAATATCAATCGGCGAGAGCTCTCCCAAAGATCTCCATCTCAACGCTAAGACCCAGCTCCGCTCAACAACCAGCAAGCTACAGTGCTGGACACCCCATGCCAAACAACTAGCAAGACAGGAAAACAAACCCACCCATTAGCAGAGAGGCTGCCTAAAATCATAATAAGATCAACAGACACCCCAAAACACACCACCAGAGGTGGTTCTGCCCATTAGAAAGACAAGATCCAGCCTCATCCACCAGAACACAGGTACCAGTCCCCTCCACCAGGAAGTCTACACAATCCACTGAATCAACCTTACCCACTGGGGGCAGTCACAAAAAACAACAGGAACTAAGAACATGCAGCCTGTGAAAAGGAGACCCCAAACACAGTAAATGAATTAAAATGAGAAAACAGAGGAACACACAGCAGATGAAGGAGCAAGGTAAAAACCCACCAGACCAAACAAATGAAGAGGAAATAGGCAGTCTACCTGAAAAAGAATTCAGAGTAATGATAGTAAAGATGATCCAAAATCTTGGAAATAGAATGGAGAAAATACAAGAATGTCCTTTAACAAGGACGCAGAAGAACTAAAGAGCAAACAAACAATGATGAACACCACAATAAATGACGAACACCACAATAAACGACGAACACCACAATAAATGACGAACACCACAATAAATGAAATTAAATATTCTCTAGAAGGAATCAATAGCAGAATAACTGAGGCAGAAGAACGGATAAGTAACCTGGAAGATAAAATAGTGGAAATAACTACCACAGAGCAGAATAAAGAAAAAAGAATGAAAAGAATTGAGGACAGTCTCAGAGACCTCTGGGACAACATCAAATGCACCAACGTTTGAATTATAGGGGATCCCAGAAGAAGAAGAGAAAAAGAAAGGGACTGAGAAAATATTTGAAGAGATTGTAGTTGAAAACTTCCTTAGGATGGAAAAGGAAATAGTCAATGAAGTCCAGGAAGCACAGAGAGTCCCATAAAGGATAAATCCAAGGAGAAACATTCCAAGAAACATATTAATCAAACTATCAAAAATTAAATACAAAGAAAAAAATATTAAAAGCAGCAAGGGAAAAACAACAAATAACATACAAGGGAATCCCCATGAGGTTATCAGCTGATCTTTCAGCAGCAACTCTGCAAGCGAGAAGGGAGTAGCAGGACATATTTAAAGTGATGAAGGGGGAAAACCTACAACCAAGATTACTCAACCCAGCGAGCATCTCATTCAGATTTGATGGAGATATTAAAACCTTAACAGACAAGCAAAAGCTAAGAGAAGTCAGCACCACCAAACCAGCTTTACAACAAATGCTAAAGGAACTTCTCTAGGCAGGAAACACAAAAGAAGGAAAAGACCTACAATAACAAACCCAAAACAATTAAGAAAATGGTAATAGGAACATACATATAATTACCTTAAATGTAAATGGATTAAATGCTCCAACCAAAAGACGTAGACTGGCTGAATGGATACAAAAACAAGACCTGTATGTATGCTGTGCACAAGAGACCCACTTCAGACTTAGGGATATATACAGACTGAAAATGAGGGGATGGAAAAAGATATTCCATACAAATGGAAATCAAACGAAAGCTGGAGTAGCAATTCTCATATCAGACAAAATAATTTTAAAATAAAGACTATTACAAGAGACAAAGAAGAACACTAAATAATGATCAAGGGATCAATCCAAGAAGAAGATATAACAACTGTAAATATTTATGCACCCAACATAGGAGCACCTCAATACATAATGCAAATACTAACAGCCATAAAAGGGGAAATCGATGGTAACACAATCATAGTAGGGGACTTTAACACCCACTTTCACCAATGGATAGATCATCCAAAATGAAAATAAATAAGGAAACACAAGCTTTAAATGATACATTAAACAAGATGGACTCAATTGATATTTATAGGACATTCCATCCAAAAGCAACAGAATACATTTTCTTCTCAAGTGCTCATGGAACATTCTCCAGGATAGATCATATCTTGGGTCATAAATCAAGCCTTGGTAAATTTTAAAAAATGGAAATCATATCAAGTATCTTTTTTGACCACAACGCTATGACCAGATATCAATTACAGAAAAAAAATCCATAAAAAAATACAAACACAGGAAGGATAAACAATACACTACTAAATAACCAAGAGATCACTGAAGAAATTAAAGAGGAAATCAAAAAATACCTAGAAACAAATGACAATGAAAACACGATGACCCAAAACCTATGGGACGCAGCAAAAGCAGTTCTAAGAGGGAAGTTTATAGCAATACAATCCTACCTCACGGAACAAGAAACATCTCAAATAAACAATCTAACCTTACACCTAAAGCAATTAGAAAAAGAAGAACAAAAACAAGCCGACGTTAGCAGAAGGAAAGAAATCATAAAGATCAGATCAGAAATAAAGGGAAAAATGAATGAAACAATAGCGAAATCAATAAAATTAAAACCTGGTTCTTTGAGAAAATAAACAAAATTGATAAACCATTAGCCAGACACATCAAGAAAAAAAAGGGAGAAGACTCATATCAACAGAATTAGAAATGAAAAAGAAGTAACAACTGACGCTGCAGAAATACAAAGAATCATTAGAGATTACTACAGGCAACTATATGCCAATGAAATGGACAAATGGAAGAAATGGACAAATTCTTAGAAAAGCACAACCTTCTGAGACTGAACCAGGAAGAAATAGAAAATATAAACAGACCAATTACAAGCACTGAAATTGAAACTGTGATTAAAAATCTTCCAACAAACAAAAGCTCAGGACCAGATGGCTTCACAGGCGAATTCTATCAAACTTTCAGAGAAGAACTAACATCTATCCTTCTGAAACTTTTCCAAAATATAGCAGAGGGAGGAACACTCCCAAACTCATTCTATGAGGCCACCATCACCCTGATACCAAAACCAGACAAAGATGTCACAAAGAAAGAAAACTACAGGCCAACATCACTGATGAACATAGATGTAAAAATCCTCAACAAAATACTAGCAAACAGAATCCAACAGCATATTAAAAGTATCATACACCATGATTAAGTGGGGTTTATCCCCGGAATGCAAGGATTCTTCAGTATAGGCAAATCAATCAATGTGATAAACCATATTAACAAATTGAAGGAGAAAAACCATATTATCATCTCAATAGATGCAGAAAAAGCTTTTGAAAAAATTCGACACCCATTTATGATAAAAATCCTCCAGAAAGTAGGCATAGAGGGAACCTACCTCAACATAATAAAGGCCATATATGACAAACCCACAGCCAATATTGTTGTCAATTGTGAAAAACTGAAAACACTTCCTCTATGATCAGGAACAAGACAAGGATATCCACTCTCACCACTGTTATTCAACATAGTTTTAGAAGTTTTAGCCACAGCAATCAGAGAAGAAAAAGAAATAAAAGGAATCCAAATCTGAAAAGAGGTAAGCTGTCACTGTTTGCAGATAACATGATACTATACATAGAGAATCCTAAAGATGCTACCAGAAAAATACTAGAGCTAATCAATGAATTTGGTAAAGTAGCAGGATACAAAATTAATTCACAGAAATCTCTTGCATTCCTATACAGTAATGATGAAAAATCTGAAAGAGAAATTAGAGAAACATTTCCATTTACCACTGCAACAAAAAGAATAAAATACCTAGGAATAAACCTACCTAAGGAGACAAAAGACCTGTATGCAGAAAACTATAAGACACTGATGAAAGAAATTAAAGATGGTACAAACAGATGGAGAGATATACCATGTTCTTGGATTGGAAGAATCAACATTGTGAAAATGACTGTACTACCCAAAGCCATCTATAGATTCAATGCAATCTCTATCAAACTACCACTGGCATTTTTCACAGAACTAGAACAAACAATTTCACAATTTGTATGGAAACACAAAAGACCCCAAATAGCCAGAGCAATCTTGAGAAAGAAAAACGGAGCTGGAGGAATCAGGCTCCCGGACTTCAGATTATACTACAAAGCTACAATAATCAAGACAGTATGGTACTGGCACAAAAACAGAAATACAGATCAATGCAACAGGATAGAAAGCCCAGAGATAAATCCACACACCTATGTTCACCTTTTTTTTTTTTTTTTTTTTTTTTTTTTGCGGTATGCGGGCCTCTCACTGTTGTGGCCGCTCCCACTGCGGAGCACAGGCTCTGGACGCGCAGGCCCAGCGGCCACAGCTCACGGGCCTACCCGCTCCGCGACATGTGGGATCTTCCTGGACCGGGACATGAACCCGTGTCTCCTGAATCGGCAGGTGGACTCTCAACCACTGCGCCACCAGGGAAGCCCCTGGTCACCTTATTTTTGATAAATGAGGCAAGAATATACAATGGAGAAAAGACAGCCTCTTCAATAAGTGGTGCTGGGAAAACTGGACAGCTACATATGAAAGAATAAAATTAGAACACTCTCTAACACCATACACAAAAATAAACTCAAAATGGGATTAAAGACCTAAATGTAAGACCAGACACTATAAAACTCTTAGAGGAAAACATAGGCAGAACACTGTATGACATAAATCACAGCAAGATCCTTTTTGACCCACCTCCTAGAGAAATGAAAACAAAAACAAAAATAAACACATGGGACCTTATGAAACTTAAAAGCTTTTGCACAGCAAAGGAAAATATAAACAAGACGAAAAGACAACCGTCAGAATGGGAAAAAATATTTACAAATGAAGCAACTGACAAAGGATTAATCTCCAAAATTTACAAGCAGCTCATGCAGCTCAATATCAAAAAAACAAACAACCCAATCCAAAACTGGGCAGAAGACCTAAATAGACATTTCTCCAAAGAAGACATACAGATTGCCAACAAACACATGAAAGGATGCTCAACATCACTAATCATTAGAGAAATGCAAATCAAAACTACAATGAGGTATCACCTCACACCAGTCAGAATAGCCATCATCAAAAAATCTACAAACAATAAATGCTGGAGAGGGTGTGGAGAAAAGGGAACCCTCTTGCACTGTTGGTGGGAATGGAAATTGATACAGCCACTATGGAGAACATTATGGAGGTTCCTTTAAAAAATCTAAAAATAGAACTACCATATGACCAAGCAATCCCACTACTGGGCAGATACCCTGAGAAAACCATAATTCAAAAAGAGTCATGTACCACAATGTTCATTGCAGCTCTATTTACAATAGCCAGGACATGGAAGCAACCTATGTGTCCATCAATGGATAAAGAAGATGTGGCACATATATACAATGGAATATTACTCAGCCATAAAATGAACTGAAATTGAGTTATTTGTAGTGAGGTGGATGGACCTAGAGTCTGTCATACAGAATGAAGTAAGTCAGAAAGAGAAAAACATATGCTAACACATATATATGGAATCCAAAAAAACAAAAAAAAAAGAAAAAGGTTCTGAAGAACCTAGCAGCAGGACATGAATAAAGACGCAGACGTTGAGAATGGAGTTGAGGACACAGGGAGGGGAAAGGTAAGCTGGGAGAAAGTGAGAGAGTGGCATGGACATATATACACTACCAAATGTAAAACAGATAGCTAGTGGGAAGCAGCCACGTAGCACAGGGAGATCACCTCGGTGCTTTGTGACCATCTAGAGGGGTGGGATAGGGAAGGTGGGAGGGAGACACAAGAGGGAGGGGATACGGGGATATGTGTATATGTATAGCTGATTCACTTTGTTATATAGCAGAAACTAACACACCATTGTACTCCAATAAAGATATTAGAAAAAAATTAGCGAACTAGAAATAATAGGGAAATTCCTTGAAGAAACATTTGCATTTGATATTATTATCTACATAAGCAAATTAAGAGACCATCTAGGCAAGCTGATTTTTTTAAAATTATGGATACAAAGTCAAATAAAATTAGTGTATTTGAACACCACGAACAATAAGTTAGAAAATGTAGTTTTAATGTCTTACTCCAAGTAGCTAACAAAAAATAACATTCCATAGAATAAATCTAACAAAAGATCTGTAAATGCTCTATGAGAACAAATTTCATACTTTATTGAAGGATATAAAGGAAGACCAGTTGGAGAGGTATACCACGTTCATGGATGGGAAAATGCACTATAATAAAGATGCAAATGTTGAAGGTTAATCTATACAATCAATATAATTTCAAAGATTTTTGTTCATAAAACTTGACAAACAGACCCTTATATTCACAAAGAAATGTTGAAGCCCAGAATAGGCAAGACAATTTTGAATAAGAACAGGGATGAAACACCTATAAGATGTGAAGACTGGTTATAAAACTTAATAAAAAAGTTGATTTGGTGAAGAAAGAGATAATTAGAAAAATGTAAAAAATAATTACAAAACCAATCCAGAATATGACAGACTATATTCACAATGAATAAAGCTAGAATACATAAAAAGCTCTTAAAATTAATAGGGAAAATACAAAACTGAGTAGAAAAATGGCAACAGCAATTTACACTAGAGGGAACACAAAATAACTATAAATATTTGGAAAATGTGCTTAGGGAACTGCAGGGTTTTTTTGTTTTTTTTTTTTTAAGCCGTATCATCAAACTCTCTAAGTTTTTGTAGCGATGTGGAAATTTTGAATTTTTGTATTTCTGGTAGGAGGGAAAGGTTTTACAATCACTTGGCAAAGGAATTTGGAGGTATCTGCTGCATTGCATTGATTCTAAGATGCTTCTCCCTGATCTCCACCCCCTACCCCCATACACACACATTTTAACATTTCTGAAATGCAGATCCATTTTACAATTGTTGGTGTCTTAAGATTTTGAATGATAGCATTTTGGGTACAACTTACATTAAATGTCCTCTCAGTTTTAATAAAATATGTAATAAAGTTGAAAAAAAGGATATATATATAAAGTATATAAAGCTATAAGTAGATAATAAGAATGTAATGAAGATATTCATAGGACATTAGCAAGATGGCAGACTAGGAGGTCTCAATCCTAGAACCCCCAAAAAACAACTACTAAAGTTTTTATCTTTGAGGTGTTCTTCGTCCTGTATAGCTTGTGTCCTACGAATCACTGTTTTGCTTTCTTCGATGTAACAGGCTTCTCTCAGATATCTTGTGTACTATTTTCCTACTGCTGCACAAATTACCACAAATGTAGTGGCTTAAGACACCACAGATTTCTTAACTTACAGTTCCATCGTCAAAGACAGCAGTGCAGTATCTTCAAATACTTCTCCACCTGACCTCTGAATCCCTCATCACATCTTCTTTCCTCCTACTGACCCTTACGATTACATTGCGGCCACTTGGAAAATCCAGAATAATCTCAGGGCCTTTAACTTAATCACACCCACAAAGTCCCTTTAGCCATGTAAAGTGACATGTTCAGTTTCTGGGATTAGAACATAGACATAGTTGAGGCCTTTATTCAGAGCACAGCTATAACCTTTGATTGTTTACTGATGAGGATGATTACTCATATCAATCTTCATCCTTTGACTCCAGTCCTGAACAAAGATATTTACACTGTAAAGTGAATAAACAATAATTTAACTTTCACAAGGGAGGTTTTCCCTAATGTATTGATTTTCTATTACTGCATAACAAACTCCCACGAACTTAGCAGCTTAAAACAATATACATTGATTTTCTCAGTTTCTGTGGCTTGAGTCAGAAATCGATTTAACTGGTCCTCTTCTCAGTCTTAGAGTGCTAAAATCGATGTGTTGGCCAAGGTGTCATCTCACCTATGCTCAGGATGCTCTTAAAAGCCCCTACATTTGTTTATTATCTCACAGTTTCCTTGTGGCTGGGAACAAGGCCCCTGATTGCTTGCTGGCTGTTGGTGGGGACGGCTCTCAGCTCTTAGAAGCCACCCTCAGGTTCCAGCCACGTGGCCATGCACAATGAGACAGCTTACTTCTTCGAAGCCAGCAGAAATGTCTCTCTCCAGTCGGCTAGGAGTCATATCAGGTAATAATCACAGAACGATTCAACCATCACCTTCGCCAGGTAACACAACCCAATCAAGGGACTGACTCACAGGTCTGATCACACTCAAGGAGAGGGGGTTACACAGGGGTGTCCTCCAGAGGGTGGGAATCTTGGGGCCATCATAGAACCCTGCCTACAACACCATGCATTAATTTTGAATCCTTCTTTTAGAAAAAGAAGTTAAAAATTTTTAAATGGAAGCTGAGCTCTTAAATTTTTCCTAGTACTATTTTTATTTCTTAATACCTTTAAAATCATGGGCTAAGAATGGGGGTGGGATAAGGGAAAGAAAGCAATGTTTATCGATTACCGAATATGTGCCAGGCACTGTGCCAGGTCCTATACTTACTCCATATCAGAGAAAAGAACTGCATTGAAACCGATGTACTGTAAGAAATGTGACCAAATCAAATATTAAGAGTGTTCTTAAGGCTTTTTTTTTTTTTTTCGGTACGTGGGGCTCTCACTGTTGTGGCCTCTCCCGCTGCGGAGCACAGGCTCCGGACGTGCAGGCTCAGCGGCCATGGCTCACGGGCCCAGCCGCTCCGCGGCATGTGGGATCTTCCTGGACCGGGGCACGAACCCGTGTCCCCCGCATCGGCAGGCGGACTCTCAACCACTGTGCCACCAGAGAAGCCCTCTTAAGGCTTTTAAGTACAGATAAGAAAATCAGACAATCATAACAAATGCCATTAAATTGATAGGCTAAAACTAGTATTTCAAAATTTTCCTAAATATGTGACCGGGTATGCTTTTGATGGTCTTGGATAACAAATACTCCACATTTTCCAAGTGCAATGAACTTTTTATTTTTAAAGCAAAACAGATTTCATTGCACAGAATTTAAAACATACCATAGCTTATGTAACTAAATTTAATGGCCTAAAATATTTTCTCCTAAATCACGCTGCACATATTTTACTAATCTATGAATAAAATTTATTCCAGGATGGTACTGTACGTATTTAATCATAGTCAAATCTTTCTTCATCTAAAGATCAAATATAGCTAATATTGCTTAGAAAACGGAAACTACAGAGGGCTTTAGAATTAAGAAACATTTTAAACCACATTTAAATTCAAATACTACTTAACACAATTTTCACCCTGAAGTGTCGAGAAGTTTGAAGTACTGGCTTTGTTCAGAGCAACCAAGATAAAAACACCGAATTATTTTGCTTTTCAAAATGATTTTATTAAATATTTAGACTTGAGTTAACGTTTCTGGCAATATGGCAATGCTAGAAGACAAGTATCAAATTATAATTTGAAAACTAACTCAAAATTATGATAGCTATTTTTAATTGCTACCTCTCTGTTACCTAAACAAATATAGGCTGATAATATAGCCGAAAAACTACAAATATGAAATAGCTAAATATTAGAAAAATAACTTTTGAAAAGAAACACGAGTTATTTCACTGATGTAAAAATGCACTAAAATCTTGCGTTCATAAATAAGATACTCTAACAACATATGCCTAAAATTCAAAAGGGAACTCTATTATAAATCATAAAATTTCCAAGGGGTTTTTGGCCTAAAATGCTTTCATTCTTGGTCTCAGCCCAGATAAATATTTTGGAAAACTGGAAGAAAAATTGTATTTCACAGTTGTTTGAGGTGTCTGAACATGGTTGGAAAAAGAAGATATTTTCCCCATTCTTATTTGGGCACTTTGCCACTCATTCACACATGGCATAAATTTAAACTTTCAAATGGCATGGACAAAATCCTCTATGAGGAAATCACAATCCAGAAGTAAAAGCTGGAAATTTCTGATTTCTGAAGCCGAGCACAGAACAACACCTGCAGAACCTTGTTTCCTCAAGGGTGAACTAGGCTTTCACTTCAGCCAGGTGTCCGCACTGCTAGGTAAAGCCCAACTCAAGGCTTTTCGGCAACTGAGACATCATGTGAAAGCCCCTTAGAAGGAAGTAAACTAAATGAACAGTATACGTCATTCCTATAAAATTAAAAAAAAAAAAAAAAAAAAAATATATATATATATATACACACATATGGGATCAGAAGCTGGACTCAAAAAGAACTCAGTGGCTTCCAGTAATGGCAGTCTAGGCAGTACATACCAACTCTCTCTCTCTCTCAGCTGTCTTTGCAGCTGGGCAAGACAAAAAGCAGTTGCTTGAAAGCATCCAAATGCTATCAAGGCAGTGAAAACCTCCAGGACTGCAGAGACGCAGACCTACACTAGGTGAGCCTAGCACGTGGGACTGCTTTCCCCACAGGGACGCCTGCGGATGAGGCAATCAGAGCTGAGCAGGGCTTTCAGAAGGATCGCAGGGAAAGGGAGCTCAGGACCTAACGAGGAGAAGGGGCCCCGCTGAGCCCTCCTGGCTTTGGGCGAGGCTAGAATCTGGAACTGAATCCAAATTCAGTTCCAAAATCTTAAGCCCCTTCTGGACCACAGTGATCCAGGATCATAAGTACTCCCACCCACCTTCCAGAAGCAAAAATAAATCCATTCTGAAGGGAAATCAACATCACCCTCCCTCAAGTAATCTATTTTCCACATACAATGTCAACACACAAAACACCACCAGTCAGGCATCCTAGAATAGAAGTCAGCATCATGAAACACAGAAGCAGACCAGATAATCAATCAACTTATCAGACAGACTTTATAAGAAAATCAAAGACGAGACTCAGAATTCTGTCAGAAAATTAGAAAAAATAATTTCAAATACCAGATAGAAATCCTAGAACTGAAAAAACAAAAATAAAAACCCTACTGGAATTGAGAACTGAATGAATGGGTTTAAAAAATTAGACACCTCTGAAGAAAAAAACTGATGAGCTGTAATACAGATTAGAAATACCCACAATGAAGAGACAAAGATAGGAAAAAAACAGGAAAGAACATGACTGAAAGTTTTCTAAATCTGATAAATATTCTTATGTCATTAATGTTGAACAACTCCACAGCACAGAATCATATGCGCCAACAAAATCAGCACCGTCCATGTTGTGGGAAACTCCCTAAGACAGATAACCCCATATCTTCAATATATCGCAAAAGAAAAAGAGATGAAGTGTAAACCTAAGAATTCAAGAGACTTCAGAAACAGGCCAACCAATCACAACATGGGGACCGTAACTGGATCACAATTCAAACAAACAGTCTTGGGAAAAAACAACTGTGACATCCATAAGACAATGGAAACTTGAACTCTAAGTAGATATGAAGATACTAGAGAGTTATTGTTTTGTTTGTTCTTCTTAGGTTTAATAATGATTTGTGATTATGTTAGAAAAAAGCTCTTATCTTTTGCCAGTAACTGACACATTTACAGATAAAATGATAGAATGACTGAAATATACTTAAAATAATACAGATTGGGTAAGTAAATGGGTTATATATTAAAGCAAATTTGCCACGAGTTAATTATTGAAACAGGTGATGGATTTATGCAAGTTCATTATACTTTTCAGTTTACTTTTGCCTGGGTTCAAAATTCTCCATAATAATAATGTTTTATGTAATTATCTGTAAGCTTGACCATCTTTATTACTTGTCCATTTTAACTGCTTCTATGATATAGCTTTGTTCTGCCTATTTCTTATACATTTGTGGAGCTCATTATCAGAAAAATTGGCCCTTTTTCCATTAGGATCAGAATTTTGGTTACGGCTGTTTTGTGGCATAGCTTTCCATTTTAAAGTAGTCAAATTTATCAATATATTCTTTTATAAATGCATGTCACCCTTGAAAAGGCACCCTTCCCTATCCCAAGTTCATAATATTCATCCAGGGTTTCTTTAGGACTTTATGATTTCACTTTCTTCCCCTCCACATTTAAATTCCAACCCACCTGGAGTTTATTTGGGTATTAGAGTGAGACTAGGATCAAACTATTTTTTTCCAATAGCTACCAGTTGTCCCAACACTACTGAATAATCCATCTTTCTATTGATTTGAAATGTTGCCCTTTATCATATCACTGTAAATTCCCTTATATATCTTGAGTATATTTCTGTTACTGTTCCATTGGTTTGTCTATCTCAAACCAGTAGTATTATTTTAATTACCGTGCCTTATATTTTAATGTTATTTGTTGAATTTTTAAAAATTTTTTCTCCTATTTTTGTATGTTTATTCTTCCTCATACACTTCCAATGACTTTCAAGTTTCTTTAAAAAATTCTTAAAGAATTTTAATTGACTGCATCATCATTAATTGTTACGTAGGCAAAACTGTTACCCTTACACTAAGCCTTTCTATCCAAGAACAGAAATCATTTTTCTGGCAATTCAAACCTTCCGTCTCTAGGTATGTCTCAATTTAGAGGGTCTGGTACATAGCAATCACGGGTAAATGTTTACTGAATGAATGACTCTATTGTACCAGTATTTGGGGGATTAAGTGTCATTAGTAGAGAAGTTTGAAAACTTTCAGAAGTCAGTGGAGTTTATAAACAGAAGATGTTTATAGATGTTACAGAATGATGTTACAGAAAAGAATGATGTTACAGAAAAGAATCCAGTGCTTTGTACTAATTAGAACCTTCAACTGGTATATGTTTTGTACACCTGATATTTAGAATGACCTTAAGCTCTGCACAGTTTCAAGGTATCTTTAGAACTGCAATAAACACATATAATTTAATGTTAATTTACCATAAAAGGTACTTTGACTCCTATTCCTCTGAAAATTGACGGTTTACATGGGTACACAGAAGAGGGAAAACAGTGGGTTGGGAAACTAGCTAATACATTATTGTATTAAGTTAGAAGAGAGGTAATGACATAAACTAAGCTAATGGCAACAGAAATAGAGAGATTAATTAAACAAGGTGAAAAAAAAAGGAGTCTAAAAGGATCCCAGAGTCTGAGCTATGGTGGCAGAGAATAATGATACCAACAACAGAAATGAGCCAATTATGAGGTTAGCCAGTTTTGAGGAAGAAAATAATTTTAATTTAAAACAGGTTGAGGGACTTTCCCGGTGGTCCAGTGGTTAAGAATCCGCCTTCCAATGCAGGGGACATGCGTTCGATCCCTGGTTGGGGAACTAAGATCCCACATGCCATGGAACAACTAAGCCTGCGCACTCTGGAGCCCGCACATCTCAACTACTGAGCCCGCGCACCACAACTAGAGAGAATCCTGCAACGAACAGCCCGCGTGCCGCAATGAAGACCCAGCACAGCCTAAATAAATAAATAAATAAATAAATAAATAAATAAATAAAACAGGTTGAATTGGAAGTAAAGCACAAAGTCCAGTGCACAATAATGATGAAGTTCTAGAGGTGGGACTAAAATAATCATTTGACAGTCCTATGTCCAGAGATGAGGATGAAGCTCTGGAAATCAGTGTTATATGAAAAATGTGTTCATTTGAACCCATCTTACCACTTAACAAGAGATAAGTGAAGTACCACTGCTCACTGTTATTCTAGTCATCACTTTTTTAAAAAAGAAAGATATCAAAATATAAAAATATTTTGATCAAATAAAAAATATACGAAAAATGCTGTAATCCTCTGTTTTAAAAATTCAATTATATAAAGCTGAAGAAGACCCCTCAGTCCTGATAACTGAGCTTTACAACCAGTGATGCCAAGAATCTAGCAGGGAAATGCCAAAGATACTTGCTTTAGGTTTGATTAGAGAACTGGGGGGAAAGGGGACATTATCACATAAATCATAAACAAACAGTCCTTCTCAAATCACCAAAATCAACTGCTAAAGAAGAAACACAAGGTGAAGCTTGTGCTACTGTTAGACTGACAGGCGTATCTATAGAATTATAATACACATCTCACATGAAGTAAAAAAAAAAAAAAATCAGGCTTTGAGTTTCAAATTCCACTGCAAGACATCAGCCAGCTTCATAATCCACCTTTTACTCAGTTTTTGAGACAAAGAGATGTTAATGTTATTTCACACCACTCTCCAAGCCCACGTGTAAGTTTAGCAAAGATTAATTAAAACTCTAACCATTAGGCACCATTAATCTAAGCCAAGTACCAGTAACTCTGTAATAAGAAGCTTCAAGATGTATGACTTCCATTGTGCCTGACACGTTAATGAATTTGGTGACACAGAACATAACACAAACCTAATTTGTAATCTTTCATTAACTTGCTCCATTTTATTTGACGGCATCCATTGTAGTAAGTTTTCAATGTGTCATACTTCAAAATAAACCCAGAAAATATCATTTATAATTTATATTTTTCATTATGTTGGACTTGCTCTATTCCAAATTAGGTATTTTACCATACTATGTATTCTTCACAGTGTAACATTTACTGTTTCAAATCCCATCTTTCCAATACTCTCTTTAAAACATCTCAGCACCCCATCCTAAAAGATTAGAAACTTTGCCGTGAAAAAAAAAAAAAGTTTAAATGTATTCATCTGAAAGTAGACAGAAAAAGTGAATAATGACTTTAATCTAGTTTTGACCCCACTGAGCACTTAAAGCTGGGTGGATACACATACACACAGATAACATAAGGGATCGCATTTGAAATATAAAGAGTGTATTTTCAAAATAGTTTGTGGTGATTTATATATCCTGTATCATAGATATTTCTGATTAAAGATTCCACCTAAAATAGACATTTTCTGGGAGTTGCTCCATGGGAATTCCAGAGGAACATTGTAATGTTTATATTCGTTGGAATATGTATCCACAAGAAATTGAACTCAGCATGGAAACTAAAATAAGCCTTTCAAGTATTTAAAATAAAATTTCCAACATCATCCCAAGGTGAAAAGTGACTTCTGATCATGTTTTCATTCCTGTCCAAGTATATACTGCAAAGAATTTCTCATTAGGAAGGCTTTACATAAAATTACATACCATGACCTGATGATATTTCCTGATGATGGCTTTAAGCCACTTAAACTTTGCCTTCTTGTTAAATACTCTTCTGAGGTATATGAGAGTCAGCTCCTGGACCTGTGTGCAAAATTTAACAGCCAAATTTTATCTAACTCAATGATGGAACCTAAGGTACTCAAATTTGCTAAGAAAAAAGCAGCGGCGCTTGATAACTACTTAGTATCAACAGATTAATCATCTAAAGTACTGCTTTAACTTTTATTACTCTCGTACACAAAAACCTTCAACGCTCTACCGCTGCAAATATACTCAACCTCCTTAACTCGCTGTCCTTCACCATCTTGCTCAACCTCGACTCTCTGAGTATCACAGCCAAAACCCCACCCCAGCCGGTCAGGCGGCCCGCACTCCAAACGCGCTTCGTCCTCCTGACTCCCATTTACACTGCCTTCTGCTGCCAGAATGACAATCCCTATGGCCCCGCCTTTGGTCTACAGGGATTACAGTTCCTTCAAGGCCTACCCTATTCTAGTTGACGAACATCGGCCTCTTCTATCTCCGGTAGAAACAGTTTCTTCCTTGCTACAGCGTTTTGAATGTTCCCCTCCCACAACGGCTCCTGAAGGGGCTGAACCGAGACACTAGGACAGCTACTCACCAACTGAACACGGAACTCTGGAGAGTGGAGAAGAGAGCTGCTACCCGGGCGTGCTGGGACTGCCTGGTGGCTCTTTCTGCGGGTTTTGCTGCAGATGTTCTCTGTGCAGGTTTAAATTATACACGTAAATGTGGCGTTTGCCTACTGTGGCAGCATCAGGCTGTAACGAATTGAATAGAGCTGTATGTCTAAGGCCAAGTGATTTCTAGGAACATGAAGTGACTTGAAACAGTCTAATTCTGGTCTCACCCTAGAGCAAAACAAAGAGCTAAGTAGTGAATGATCGCAGGAAGAAA
Source organism: Delphinus delphis (assembly GCF_949987515.2). Lineage (NCBI taxonomy): Eukaryota > Metazoa > Chordata > Mammalia > Artiodactyla > Delphinidae > Delphinus > Delphinus delphis. Next base: position 176,477,381 of record NC_082684.1, read on the forward strand.
GTCCAACTGCAACTGTTTTTATCCTCTCTTCTTCTCTATGATGACTGAAGGTCTGTGAATGAGACAGATTACGCGTTGTTTTCCTAGAATGTCTGGACAATTCTCTGATCTCCTAAAAATGGATAATAACTCCACGAATTAGCCTAGTGGGCTATAAAATCAGGAATGATGTATAATGAAATCAATCTGATTCAGGTAGGCTCACATCAAAGTTACTTTCACACAGAGAATAAAACTTATTGTTCATGAGAGTTAGTGGATGAAACCCTCATAATAGCTAGAAAAGAAAAACCTTGAAAAATTTTCCTTACCTTTATTGCTGCAGTTAGTTTTAACTAAGAAATGGCAATGACAAATAACTGCTGATTATCCCCTAAGATGTAATAAAAACTATCTTTTAAAAATTTGGTAAGTGATACAATGAACTTATGAAAAAACATAATACATTTGTTTGTAGTCATATGCAGTTTACTGGAATGAAAACTTCATGTTAAAAGATTAGTGTAGGGACTTCCCTGGTGGCACAGTGGTTAAGAATTCGCCTGCCAATGCAGGTGACACAGGTTCAATCCCTGGTTCGGGAAGATCCCACATGCCGCGGAGCAACTAAGCCCGGGCGCTTCAACTACTGAGCCTGCGCTCTAGAGCCTGTGCTCCGCAACAAGAGAAGCCACTGCAATGAGAAGCCCGCACACCGCAACGAAGAGTAGCCCCCGCTCGCCGCAACTAGAGAAAGCCCATGCGCAGAAATGAAGACCAAACACAGCCAAAAGTAAATTAAAAAAATAAAAATAAAAAAAAGATCAGTGTAGATTAAAACATCCTATAATTAAACCTCATTCTGAAAAGTAAAACAGACCTAGGGTGTCAAAGTTATTCTATAAATTACAAAACAGAAAAGAAGTGCTAAGACATATGCATACTTTATGTGCTTAAATGACCATTTCAGACTTAACACCAACCAGAAAATGAAAATGTCCAATCAAATACCTGTGAACAGAAAAAAATCATTTCATTTAGAAACTCTTAAATATTTATGCTCTTTAAACCTCTTTTTAACTCTCAATACAGATTTCCGGCCCAACAGAATTAACCTAATTAAAAAACAAATGAAAAACGGCTTTTAATTTAAGGACACCGCCTGTATAGAAGAACACTGATGCCTGCCTGTTTGTTGGTTTCAGATGAGAAATCAAATAGCACGGCACATGGGCACAGAACTTACGTGCTTCATGACAATTCTATTAATGAGTTTCCCATAACGCCCCAAGCAGAGCTCATTATCGTTTCTGACCTAAAATTTAGATGGGAAACTATTTTGAAAACCAGTACAAATGCTACATCTGTATTCTGAGTAGCAAGAATAATAATTCTATACCACAAACATTACAAACATGTGCTAAGTGCCAGGCCCATGACCTTGCACTTTCCTATGGGCCTCGCCTAACCTTCACAGCCAGCTGGTGAAGGAGGCACTATTATCATCCCCATTTAACAGAAGAGAAAACTGGGGCCCAAAGCGGCTGAGTAATTCACCGTGAAGTCAGCTGGCTCAAGTGTGTATTTTCCAACTCTATATTTGCTGCATAAACTGAAAGTTACTCTACAGGGAATGTAATGGAAATAGTATTTCAATACATACCTATTCCCCACAGGGAGAAAGGAATTCTTAAAAGAGAAGTGAAGGAATATTGGCAATACCACATACTAGTAGAAAAAGGATTTTATTTTTGAAAACAGAAAAATTAACTAAGTAATATTTTTAAATACAGCGCACTAGTATTTTCATATATTTGGCTTAGAATACCTAGAATGTAGTAACTGAAGTGTCTGCATTCATCTGTTTTAAAAACATGAACATTTTTGGAAATCAGTACCCATCTGTTTTTATTTATATGTGAATACGAGTACTTTGAAGAATACAAAATTAAAGAGTACTATCAAATTCTGCAGCTTTATTGTATTCATTGCCTACGTATGTACATACCTAGAAGTCCTTCTAAATGATTTACACCCAGAGACTGATGCAGATTTCAACAATGGTTTGATTGTAAAACTAATTTTTCCCACTTGCTTTGTATATTTTAACTGAAGTATATTCCAATCTTCTTTCACCTGTTCCCATGGCTGGCGTTTTAATACAGTGCCACTGGCTTTCAGACTGAAAACATCGCAGAATGTCAGACCAGTTTAAGGGGCCCAATGAGAAGATCATGAAAACAGAGACATCGGATGAAAGTGTGATCTGCCAGAATTTCACACCATTCTTCCAGGCAGTCCAGGGATTATCTTAGAGGCTAAAACCAGTTCTGAAAGCGAAGGAGCAGCCATCATGCCTGAGTACTAACTGCTCTTTACCCATTGGTGGCTGTGGAATTTTCTGTACTCTCACTTTTTATGGATTCCAACAAGTTTTTAATTCTTTCACTTGCAGGCTTCTTTTTCTTCTTGGCAAGAGACATACTATTTGCTACAGAAGGTAGCAGCAGGGCTGCCAGCCCCCAGGGCTGATTATTTGATGGCGAAAGGCGATCTTTATCTTCCTGATGTAAAATCCAGGCACTTTCTCTGGCCAGATCTACAAATTTTTGCAGCTGACTTTGACTTACATTTTTGCTAATGTTGAGAGAAGTTTCAAAAGGATTCTGAATGTGCAGTGGAGAAGATTCAGGTTTGTTTTGTTCCCTTCCCTACAGATAATTACAAGGAAGACAAAGATGTATAAATATATGAAGGGCTCAGATATAAAAACTGTTTGGTTTAATAAAATGTCAAAAATGCATAAAATACCAGCATTAACTTTACAGAGTAAAGAGTTTCTTCCCCAAGGGGAGTGGGTATATATGCATGTTATGAGTTAGTGTATATGTGTGTGTGTACTTCTGACTGATTTTTTCCACTGTAGTTTTATGAATATTCTTTAGAGAAAAGTAAATTAGGTTTATGAGCTACGGATGATGATGTCACTGCTCTGATGCGAGGTATCTGGGCTGAGTCAACCAATAAAAGTATTTTTAAAATAACATAATATTTACCTAACAGAATAGAGCTGGGAAAGAAAAAAAATATGAAAAAGAAAAATGGCAGAAAACAAGATACAGTTACGTTTGAAACTTGCTAAAAACATACTTATTACAGTGGGAATAGAAGCACACAAAATCAGAAGCCTTAAATTAAATATAGTAATTAATGTTGCACAAATATGAAATGAGAAAGGAAGAGAAGGAACAAAGGATTATTCATTTAAAAACACTAGACGTTTCCCATCTACATTCCTAAAGATCCAACTTAAATAAGGCTCTGCCAGGTAAGACACAGAAATAAAAAGAAAAGCTAGAGCTCGAGTCACACAAACATCAGTGATCCACTAGCCTATATAATCGTTTCCTCTTGCAAATGACACCACATATATGACTCAGACACTGCAAAACCAGCAGTCAGGTCTCCAACGCGAGCAGCCCGTTAATTCCCTAACTCCTCTCAGGCCGCTGCCCCGCAGGGTCCTGCCTGACCACCATCCCCGAACCTTAAGGGGTAAGGGTGCAGAAAGCGTGAAGAACTCCCTATGCTCCGTGCCTTCTTCCTTCTAGACTGCAGTCCAGAGCGCTGTGCCTCTACCCTCTCCCAACCCCACACTTTCTTTCTTTTTTATTTGTTAAAAACAAGATCTCCATGAGCAGGATAAGGGTTAGGGAAGAATGAAAAAAGGAGAGTTGAAGAAACAAAAACAATATCTGAGTATGTGCTTTATGAAGCCCGTCTTCTAAGGGCTGTAACCAGATACCTACATGCTGAGCAGAACAGACCCGGAGCGCCATCTCGAGTATTTCCCACGTGCAAACAAGTTTTGCTCAGGGTTTACTCTGATAGATTCTCTTTAGGGAAAATGTCTGTCATTCCAGCTACTCAGATGAACCCAAATCATAATTCACTTGCCTAAGTAATTTAAACCCTAAGGGTTCAAACTGAGGGAATCACTCACATCTATCTTTGGGACTAGGTATTCTGTTTCTTTCATAGAAACCCAAATCCAGTTTAAAGAGAACTATATGTAAAATCATGCTTTCTAAAAAACTTTCAGAATATATTCCACATTTTGAAGGACACAGTATTAGTAGTAAGTGACACAAAGTTACTTGGCCACGTGACAAAGGCAGAAGTTGAAAAGAGCTGGCCTTTGCTCCTCCAGACACTAGATGACTGATCTTAGCCAAGTCATGTAGCTCCACTAAGGTACCAGCTTTCTTATTACCGTCTATCACCATAGAGGTGACATGCAATGACATTTGTTACAGTGCTTTGAAAACTAAACTCGTTAAATATTAGTGCAGTAGAAGACCATGTAGCTAATAACCAAACATTGAAACAGTATTTACCTGTCGAATATTAATGGAATTTTTATTGAACGCGAAATTTCCAAAATATTCAAAAAATTCTTTCAGTAGTAATTCTGTAAGAAAATAAAACAAGGAAAATAATAAAAAAGTCTGTTTCAGTCCAAAAGGAACAAAGAGCAAGAAAACACCTACCTAGTGTTTCTGCGTTTCCTGAAGGTTTAATTCTATTGAAGTCGCGAACAAATGTACAGTTGTGGCCTTCTATTATACACTTATCTTCTGCATCTTAAATAAACAGGAATGAAAAATATTTAACATTCTGTTTCAAAGATATTCCCTATTTCAGAAATCTATAATCACATAAATCAAAGTTACAGATAAATGTGCCCTATTATTAGTCAGTGTTTTTTATATATAGTATAGACGGTTAGTAGGATTAAAACTCGATTAAAAAAAGATTTGAGAGCAATTTTACTTCGGTAAAATTAACTTCACATGTACTTTAGCACACTAGAATTGTCTATCAACACTCGATGACTCCTAATCTATCTTTTGAGGTCATCAGTTTTCTAGTTGAAAATGTAGACAGTTCCCATCTTTCACCAACTTAAATCCTGGCACTATCTTTGATCAATAATATTTAATTTCCATTTTCATTCTTATCACCCTTTTGTGCGTTTACTTTCAACAATTCATCCACGATACATACAAATTGAATGTTCTAAGAATTCTGAAAAGCTTCCAGTAATTTCTAAGATGCAGGCCTCTAGAGTGACTGGGATTCAGTACCACACATTAAACAGCACAGTGGACTTAAACATTCACCTTTCCTAACAGTATATACATCTTCAGAGGTCATCATTTCCCTAGTTATCAATAAATATACAGCTACCATGAAATCCTGCAACCATTTTAACCTACCTTCCACTGTACAACATGCAGGCAAACTCCCATTCTGGAAAGTCTAATGAGTGGCCACCTAAAAACGGCTTTCGCCTTCCCTAACTCCAAGCTGGCGCTCCAGCCTTTCTGTTCTGTGCTCCATCGGCACTTGCCCGACTGCGCTATGACTGCGTGCATGCTGTCTGCTCCCTTACCCCAGTCTGGGGCTACAGAGGCCACTGTCCAATCAAGGCAGTGATGACCTTCCCTCCCCGCTCCCATCCAGCCCATAAGAACAGAGTCCAGCGTACAGCGGGCACACAACCAAGAATCTGAATGATCGCTGATATTTGACTCTGAGTGCTTATCTAGAACAGCCAGAAAGAAATTTAGAAAGAGATAAACAAGATTCCTTCCAACTTCTGTCTCCCCTTTTTTATGATTTTGGTTATTTTTTGGTTAAGACCTGAGTTACTGACTTAAGTTGTCAAAAAGCATTCCAGATTCTACCATTAATTCTAGATTCTAAAACTAATTGCTATTAATTTTAGTAGCAAATTTTATGTACTCTACTATACAACTGAAGAACTTATATACAGTTCCACTTAGATCTACTTTTTATGGGACCTGGGCATATGTTTTATTATTTCAAATTATCAACAGTTTATATTTTTTGTGACACAGGCCAGTCACATATATTGATGCTCTTTTAGCTGCTATGTCCTTTTTTTCCCCCAGAAATGTAATTCTAATAGAAAAATGAGATCCACATTAAAGTATTTCTACATTAAAGTATTTCTAGGAATGTACACTGATGAAAAACAGACTGTGTCTATGACTGCTGGTCTTCACTAAAAGAGTTTTTAACAAAGTAGTAAAACTTAAAGGACAAAAATTATCCTCTGATTTAAGATAGGGCCATTTTTGTTTTTTCAAAATCCCCAAGGCATTCAAACCTAAGAAACAACTCAGCTGTTAAAGTCTTCCCCTTTTTTCTCTCCCTCGTTTTTCTGCTATTAAACTATCACTCAAACAACAGCTACACAGCCCAATATAACAGCCACTAGACACATGCGGCCATTAAAATTAAAAATTCAGTTCCTCAGTCACACTAACCATATTTCAAGTGCCTGATAGCCACAGATAACAAGTGGCTGCCCTAATGTACAACATGACCACAGAAAGTTCTACTGGACAGCACTGCCACAGAGAAATGATGCTCAACCTACTCAGACGTAAGATACCCTATTACTCTGCGTTAATTCCCGCGGCAATGACTTTCTTCTTAAATGTACTGTATGAAACACTGGCAAAAATTCTTAATACGAACTTTCTCAGCTGTGGACAAAATAGCCGTGTAAGCTCCTTAATTAACTCAGAATAGAGTCCTTCCCCTTAAGTGAGCTTCAAAACTACACGAAAACAATCAGGATTATGTATTTACTAAATCTGATTTTCTTGCTTCCTTTGGAAATCTTTAGATTTTCAATGATTGGTACAGCAATTACTGTTTTTCAACATGATACATATGACAAATGAAATTCACTGAATAACATTCTCACAGACATATCCAGATTGATAAGCGTACCCACATTTGTCAGGGAACTAATACTGAACTACCATAACTCACAGTCTGCCAGAGAGATCACAACTGGCAAGAGTTGGTATATATTGATAGATTACTAGGGGCTGCAGTAGAGATGATCGTATCTATGGGGTTATATAATTATTTAGGTTCATCTTTCTGTTCGAAAGAGCCAAAATCAACACTGCACCAGCCACATGCATTTCTAACAAACAACCTGAAGTGGACAGGCATCTAAATAAGGGACGTAACAACAGGCATCAAGTTTACATGAAAGCTGATTAATTTTTCTTTGGTAACAAATCCTTTATCATGTCCTACTCTTATAAGAAGAGTTTACTGGAATTAAACTTGAATAGCTACAATTATATAACTAACTACATTCCGCTTCTACTGTAACTATTAACAGCGCCAAGCCTTCCGGTATGCCATGGGTCAGTAGTAACTGAGAGACGCCAGCAGGTGGCAGGGGACTCCGCCCCACTCACTTGTGAGGCTAACTCTTTAATATCTGGGGGTGGGGCGGGGGTAACACACCCGGGCAGTTGCCGTTTTGCTTCCTTCTAGTCCACCAGCCAGAGTGATTTTTGAAAATGCACATCCAAGGGATCGCCTCTCAAGTACCTGGATCTATCTCCGTGAAGACTCTGAGTGGCATGGGCACATCCCCCCTTGAAAGCAGCTCTAACACCTCGTGGCTCACTCGACTCCAGAATAATTCACACTTAGATGCTGTTCCTCACACGTGTGCATCTGTAACACAGACTACTTACTGCTAATCACCCGTGCTAATCTACAAACGAGGCCAGGTCCTTCTACGCCCCCCCATCACGCCGCGCGCTCCAGTGACACTCAGCCCCTCTGGGGTAAAGATGGCAGAATAAACTCAGGCATCCACCTTTACCCCCTCCCAGAGCACCACTGAAATGACAGTAAGATGACATACAATCTTAAAGGTGGAGAAAAGAAGAGCCAAGAGCAACCAACATTTTTAAGATGAAGAACAGATGCACAAGCAGCAATGACTCAGGCAATGTGCAAACACCGGGTCCTAAACCAGCAGTAAAGAAAGCCAAGAAGAAACCAGATGTCCAGGCAGAGCTCCCAATGGCTCAGGAGCTGAAGCGCCAGGCCCAGCCTGGACGCCTGACGGTGACAGAAGCACTGAGACCCTCCCCCGACCCCAGGTCTCTTCCTGACGGAAAATGTCGCGTTTACCCTGGAGACAGAAGAAAGAACCTCTAGACTGGGAGATGCAAGGCACAGCTGACGGTGGGAAAACTGTTCTAAATGCAATAAATGACACAATAAATGCCAAAGTTTCAGCATGCCAGTAGCCAGGCCTTTTCTGCCAGAGAAAAAGATCGAAAGAGTCCTTTCTGGGGAGCCTGCAGCCCCAGAGGAACGACCTGGATATGGGGACCCAAAGCCCCAGAGAACAGCCCGGCCGGGCCCTGTATCGTGTGTCACAGCCAGCAAGCTCCCCCCGGGCTCAGAGACTCAGATGAGCTTTTAGTTTCTAACTCAAACATGAGCAGAAATTCAAAGATTACCAGACACCTGAGGAAGGCCTCTAACATGAGACTAAACAAAATAAAATGAAGAACTATTTTTAAAAACAGAGGTTAGGTGAAGAAGAATTAATTAACAGAGTATTTGACGCTTCTATTTTGAGAAAAGATTTATTGAGATAACTCATGGCAAGTTTGAGATTCAATTAACGTTAAGTACATGAAAAACTAAGCAAACAAAATAAATAAGGAATATTAAAAACTATTAACTCCAAAAAATATAAGAAGTTGGGCAGGAAAGGAAATTAATTTTAGTTTACTGCATGGATCAGATATGAATAGTGCTTCCATAGTCACAACAGTGTCAAGAGTGCACAGCAAGATCATGCCGTAGCTCTAGTCACAATACGAGGGGTGGAAAATACGTGTGTATGTGTGAGGGCCCTACAGGAGCAAGAGTTATTCCTCCTCTTCCACAAAGGGAAGTCACAGACGGCGCCGAATGCTAAAGAAAAAGGAAAATCAAGAAACAGCAATTCAGGATTTTATTTTGGAAATATGGCTTAAAATATTAAACAGATCAGGTAAAAGAGTTAAAAGCGGTGCCTACAGTGAGAGACTAAAGGAGTAGAAGGCACGGGCCCAGAGCGCGAGTTACAGTCACAAAGTCCGCAATAACCATGCGCATCTGTAACTGATAGAACTTTAAAAGCCACAGTCCTTTTCATCAGACACTATCAAGGGCGTGAAGGGAACCAGTGTGCACATAGTTGAGATACACAGATACGCATATACATACAGAACACGCGACCAAGGACTCACATGCAGAATATGTAAAGAATTCCAACGAATGAATTAGAAAATGACAGATAATCCAACAGAAAAATAAGCGAAAGACTTACAGAAACTTCACAAGAGATACCCAAATGGCTAATACATATACGAAAAGGTGCTCAATGTTATTAGTCACCGGGGAAAAGAAAATCAAAACAAACCGCGATGCCACGACACATGCAATTAGAAGAACTACATAAAAAAAGATAATCCCAGGTGTTGGCAAAGACCAACAGCATTTACAACTTGTATGCTGGGCCTGCGGGAGTTCACACTGTGGAAAACTGTTTGCCAGTGTCTCTACCAAAGGTCAATATACCCGAAGCCTGAGACTCAGAAACTCTACTCCTCAGATACACTGGACAGAAATGAGTACCTGTGTTCAGTTCTCACCAAAAGAAATGCGCCAGAACAGGCACGCCAGCACTACCTGTCACAGTTCCAGACTACAAATCACCCAAGTGTCCACCAAAATAGAACTTGAAAAAACTTCTGGAATATTCATGTAACAGAATACTACATAGCAATGGAAATGAATGGTCCACAAATGCAGTAAGATGAGTGAATCTCCTAAACACAATGTTGAGAGGGAAAAGCCAGACACAGAAGAATATGTACTCTGTGATACCTTTGACATAAGAGACACGAACAGGTAAGATTCATCTACGCTGTCAGAAGAGACTGGGCTGCGGGAAGGTGTACAGTGACCAGAAAGGAGCACAGCTGGTACTTCTAGGTGCTTTATCCAATCTGGGTGGCGGTTACAGAGGTGTGTTCAGTTTGCGAAAATCTATACACACACACACATATGCACTTTGATGTGTATTATATTTCAGTTGGAAAAAAAGTATAAGCTCTGAAAAGTGCTTGCATTTGAATTCTGACTCTAGCATGTTCTAACTACGTGAACTTAGGAAATTGAGACGATGCATAAAATTTTTTAGCCAAGTGCCTGGTACTCAATACATTGTTACTGGGTCACAGAAAGCTGGCAAATAAAGCTCTCTTCTGTGCTGGGGTCTCCGCATCAAATTTGCTGAAAACACTACCCAGTCGTTTCTTCCTCAAACCTTCAATTTGTCATAGGAAAGAAAAGCAGGAATCCTAAACAAAAGAGCTCTAATCAAACAACTGAGTGTAAGAGGAAGATGCTATATTAAAAGCATTAAACACAGAAGTAAATATAACAAAGGTAGCAAAGCCCAAAAAAGGGCAGAAGACCCACGAAAATAAGACACATGGGGGAAAGTAGTAGCGACTAAGAAAAGATAAAGAAACAAAAATTCAAGAATAACCAAAAAACGAAACTTGCCATCATGCTCAGTACAAAACCACCTTCAACTTTAAAATGTTCATCCAATCATTTCAATCTATTTACCGAACTTCTCTAAGCCAGGAGCAGAAAATGCAGAGACGAATCAGACAGCCTGCCCTAGAAAAGCCTGGCCAAGGCAGGCAGGTAAAAGAACGACAGCAGTCTACCCGCTGTTACCAGCCAGGTGCGCTCCAGGTACTTGGGAGCCGACAAGGCACTGCCTCCTGGGAGGCAGCGGGGAGAGAGAAGCCAGGAAAGAGCTAACAAGCAAGTCTGTGGACTGGGCATGTCCTCTCTGCCTTGATGATGAGGGGGTCCTCCAGGCAAGAAGAGGAGGCAGGAGGAAAAGGCCACCTCAGGCGAAGGCACAGAGATGTGCAGAAGGGCTGCAGCTCCCGATCGACACACAAGAGGGAAGGTACAAGAGGAGGAGGAAAACGAAGACCACGAAGGACCCGAAACACAAGGATAAGAAGTTTGGACTTCCACTTCTGGATTTCAAACAGCGGTTGACAAAGTCCTAGAAGTGCTAACAGGCGCCCCAGAAATTGACGCTGCCGTCTACTAACAAACAAGCCAGCAGGCAGGCATGCAGGTAGGCACTCGTGTCGACAGGGTCTCACTGTCTTCTTTGTGAAACAACACAAACGACAGCCTCTACTTGAATATCCAATGAGAGGCGCAGTTTAGAAGACAAGGACTGTAACAGGACACGAGTCCCTCAGCTGCTTAGTTATGCAGTGCCCAAGATGGCTTGATTATTTCACGATTTAACACTGTTTTTATTCTTAGCCATATACTGTTGAATGTACATCAGTATGGGACCATTGGTTAAAATCAGAAAGTATAAAAGACATGGATTCTGAAAAATACTTAAATGAGTAGGAAAAAATTATTTTGACAAATTCTCCTCAAAATCATCTTCACCACATCCTTCATATACATTCATCCACAAAAAATTATTTTACAAGTTCAAGATTTCACTAGAACTTCAAAAACCAAAGATAAAAAAGTAGCAACATCAAATTCGCTTTACATTGTTGGCAATTCACACCTATAATGTGCTGTGTGGAAAGAAGCAACTGAAGTGGTCCCAAAGTTTCTCTGACCACGTTTAAAAACTAACATGAAGAATTTTTAACAACTAATTTGGTGTTTTTAAGTAGAAAATGAAGGAATTCACAAACTAATTTTGTCAGTTTTGATGCCATAAGATGTGAATAAATTTAAATTGGGTTTAAAATAGATTTGGAATAAAAACTCAACATGTCTTTTTTTTTTTTTTTTTTTTTTCGGTACGCGAGCATCTCACTGCTGTGGCCTCTCCCGTTGCAGAGCACAGGCTCCGGACGCGCAGGCTCAGCGGCCATGGCTCACAGGCTCAGCCGCTCCACGGCATGTGGGGTCTTCCCGGACCGGGGCACGAACCCGTGTCCCCTGCATCGGCAGGCGGACTCGCAACCACTATGCCACCAGGGAAGCCCAACATGTCATTTATAATTAGTTCACAAATCATATTTTTTCTGAAACAATTAGTGAAAATTAAAAAAAAAAGATACTAGGAAATTACTGAAGGATTTCAAGAGAGAGAATACTACAATTAGACATGAATTTCTGAAAATCACTCTGTTAAGAATGGGGCAGTGGGAAGGAGAGAAGCAGTATAAACCTCCCCGGGCAGGGATGCGAGGGGCCTGAGCGTGGCAGGGGGGCAGCGCTTGTCAGACTGGAAGAGAACAATCACGATGTTAGCAGCAGTCAGCCCCCAACAGAAACCTGCCTCAATTCCTCCTCTTTTTCAGTTTCTACTCTTTCTTAGTTTCTGAACTCCAAGATTCCATGATATTTCCCCGAAGTGGTTTCTAGGAGAGCAGTCAGAAGCGTCAGGGCACACAGCAGGGACTGAGCAGGAAGTGCTATTTCTAGGCTGCTTACTGGTGAGATCTACCCATGTTTTCTGTTTGTTTCTTACCTCTTTACTAGATTGAGTTACCTGAGAACATCGTCTGTGCCAAAAATCACACCTGACACATAGTAAGTTACCAACAGATCTTTAGTGAATGAATGACACCAAACGATGAGATGAGCACCGGCGCGGACGATGCCCTTTATCCCAACCTCAAAGATGAGACACAGGCTCACCACTCCACCTCCCTGAAAACCTGCTACTTTCCATTAACCTGCCACATGGAGCTTTTTTTAAAGCTTACTTTCAAGCTGTACCACCACTTACAGTGTTCACAGGAAAGAAGAGATTACTTCTCATTTGAATAGTAAGGAAAAGTGGCATGGAAGGGAACTTAAAAGAACTTAAGAGAAGAAAAGGCACATTCTAGGAAGAAAAACACACAGCATAAATGAAAGAGCTAAGAGGAAATGTTATGAACGTGATATTGGCTGAAACGTGGGAACACATGAAGAAAAATGGTGGGAGAAGAGGTTGGAAAAATTGGATGTGGCTACAGGTGAAAATCTTAAACACCAAGCTAAGTCAACTGCTTGAGGTTTATTCTACAGGGAATAGAATTCCTTTAAGGTGATTTTAAACAGGGGCGATTCAGGGATGTACTTTAAAAGAACCATTCGGCAGCAATATATAGGAGGGGCAGAAGATGGAGGGCGCATACACTTTGAGCACATCCCTGAATCATCTTCCTTTTGGAATTTAGGACTGTAATACTTTAGTATCTCATCCAGCAGTCTAGCAAAATTTCAATTTATTTAAGATATAAATTAAATAGTATACTAATTTTAAAACCATTTACCTACGATTCCTTATAAGCGTTAACAAAAAAAAAATTTAGGATCTCTATAAAGCAATTATGATCCAATAAAGATGCTAAAACGAAAACAACAAAAAAACATGAAACAGTTTTTAGCATCTCTAAGAGAAATCTGGAAATAGCTTCAGACTTGGAAAGCCATCTCTGAAGCTGGGATCCTATCAGAAGCTGCGTCTGGGATATATTTTTTTCCAAGGTCATTCCAAGATTGGTAAACCAAGGGAGAGGTTCCAACTGGCTCAGGAGATTGTAAACAACATTGCCAACTGACACAAGACAGAACTCTCAAAAAATTCTAAAGGCCTCAGCTTCACAAATCATCTGCTCTCATGACCTCTGCTGGACATTAAGAAAATTAAAAGCTCTTAAATTTTAGATTCATAAGGCTTTGAAAATACATGACCACCAAACACACACACATGCTTTTGAAAACACATGGTAATTCTATCCATTCAAATGTCAGAGAGAAAATAGATGCTTCCAGTCTCACCTGCAAGGGTTTTTAGGTAGTCTAGTGTTGGAAGAATAGGGGGTGATCTCCTCTGGAGAAAAAAGATGACCATCACGGTAAGGGAGAAATTTGTAATCCAAGCACCAGGAATACTACTCGTTAACGAATGTGCTCGAGCCCAGCATCGGATACTGAACACCAAGGCTCTCACTCGGGAGTCCAGGGCACCATACATATAAAGGAGTTCAGAACTCTTCAAGGCAATCCTTCAAAAGAGAAAAATAACAGGAATTTTCAAACCCCCGAATTATGATCCCAGAGTAGAATAAAACACATACCTGGGGACGTATCTAAATATCTTACTCTACCTGAACATATTCAGAATAACAAGAGCGGATCATCAAAAGCATTATGTATTCGCAATATAACATTTAACGTGAACGGTTATACCTTCATTACCTTAGAACATTCTCCTAACTGCTGACCACCATGATGCAGGTCTAAAGCTTAAAATTTTAAAAACAAAGTTCCTAGACATGAGCTACTAAGTGAAATACTACCTAAGCACTCTTTATTAACTAGCAGTAAAGACACCAGCACATCTGTCAATAAGACGCTTCACACTTCAGTTGCACACCTGGATTATCTAGTCCTTTTTTCTTTTTTTTTTTTTTGAGCTACCAGTTCATGTGTTTATTTGTTGCACCCATTGCTTTTCCAGTGTTTTTACGGAGCATTTAAGAACCCCTATAGTAAGTTGTCCAGGTATGAGTCTAGAAATTTAGATCAGAGAAGATACAGACAGAATGAACAAAGTCAGCACCAGAATGCATTCGGGCTGTAGGCATTCCAGCCCGATGGTTCTGCAGATTAATTAAAATTTGAGCTGCAAGTTTATTTCTGATCTTCCTACCAGAAGTAGCTAGAAATGAAATGCGGTCATTTGTAGGATTTACACTGGCCACAAGGAGAAACATGATAATTCTTCCAGGGTAAAGATTTCCTGATAACTGAATTTCAAAAACAATTTGATCTCATTGTAGATTATAGGTGAAATAACCTTATACTTTATCATCTAAATCAGGACACTTTAGAATGGGACAGGGGGGTTATCTAGTCCTTTGACAGACAAGGAAAACATTCTACTTATTTTATCAAGAAAGTATAAATGTCTTAAAATTCAGCCCAAATTACTTAAGTTTAATATTTATAAAAACCACAATCCATGAAGATAAAATGTCTATTAAGAAATCAATCTTCAGAGCCTGTTTTCAATAAGTTTTCTAGTCATAATGTTACAGTGCAAAGAATTATAAGAATTATTTTAAAATTAATCTCCTACTGATCAAGACATGTTTTTTAATTACTCAAAGAGCTGAGAGAGGGCACAGCATCATTTCACAGTATCAGCTCCAAACTGTCTACTAAGTACCACCATGGATGGCATTTACCTCCTGAGTTTAAGGAAAAGAACAGAAATGTCAAATTAGAAATTCATGGTGATTAAGTGTTTTATCCATGTAAATGAAGGTAAATTAAGCTGAAAAATAAATATCAAATAGTGCAAGGTATCTGATATAAAAAAACAATGAGAGTATAAAAACCTGAAGCATATTAAGACAAAATTTTTAAAACTATACCAACAAGACCATGAAAATAACACTATTACAAAGATAAATGTCCTTTTAGAGACACAGATGTAGAGAACAAACATATGGACACCAAGGGGGGAAAACCACGGGGGGGGGCGGGTGAGATGAATTGTGCGATTGGGATTGACATGTATACACTGATGTGTATAAAACTGATGACTAATAAGAACCTGCTGTATAAAAAAACAAACAGAAAAACAACTAATACTAAACTTTCTTTGGGTTATTTGTATGGAAATATGTTAAAATAAATGTTTCAGACGTTACATGAAATTTCTAAAAATCTTATATGTCCTGGTATAATGTTATAAGTCATAATTCTAGTTATTACTTTAAAATGTATATCTCAGAAATAACTAAATTTCCTTGTCAACTGCATTATTATAAACTTTTATCAAATCTTTAACCGTGGGCACTTTTAAGTCTTTTGTCATTTACAGACAGTTCTGGGTGTACTCTGATGCTCTTGCAAAAATGTTCCTATAAAAGGGTTTCATCTTCAAGGAATTCATGGAAAAGACTCTGACAAGTACAGGTTTCTGGTAACTGACTATACCGCTGAACTGCATGAATAAGCATTTTCAGAACTCTAATGGAAAACTGATGAACTCATAACAGTGCTAACAAAAGATCAAGATGAAAAAAAATTAATTACACGGGACTGAGTGAACTGATGAGGACGATTATAATTTTTGTGACTTTCTGTTTGAATAAAAGAAAAATCCCACAAGGACTCAGAAGCAAAATATATACAAATCAATTTTCACTGCAAAGTAAAGGAGCTGTTACAGTGGACGATTCCTGGACTGAATGTCACTATTATGACACAGTGTGAGTGGGTTTCGTGTTTGGTAACTGCAGTCATTGTTGCTTTCGTTGTGGCCATCCATGTACAATGCTCGGTGTCAGTCTATCTCTTGTAAAAATAAAATACAGCGTGTGTGTGTGAAAAAAAAATTTCAATAGTTTAAAAACTATTCTGATTGCATGGATTTATATAAAGGTGTTTCTTGCTAAAAAAAAAAAATTAATGATGTAATCTTTCACCTCTAAAAAAAAAAGTCATTTTATTCTATTTATATACTATAAAGAAAATATAGTAATGATAGAAATACAGTATATATTTTTATTATTCAAAAGTACTTAGCACTGACTTGTTAGTGAACACTTGAGTTTAATCAAAACTGCTCTAGATTGGATTTTCTGAATCTATTTGTACTTCTGATTATGTATCTAGCAGATAGTACAGTGAAACCAAACACACGTAATGAGCATACTAGAGTATAAAGAAACAAACTCCTCAGCTGAGAAGTCTTCCCTACTGAGAACCAAAGAAAAGTCGTCAGAGTATAAAAGAACTTGTCATTCTCATCCCATGTGTTTTAAAGCAAACAGGTTGATAATAAAATGAAAACATGCTGAAGAAAAACTACGCAGTCTCATTAGGCTGCTCAGACCACCGTCTGACTTAAGCAAATGCTACCTTTGTTTGGACACACAGTCGACTGCATCTGGAAGCAGCTGAGAGCACAAACCCAAGGTACTGCTTTATTTTCCAAGTGCGCTAGAAGGCTATATACTTCGGAATTTCTGAGTTGTTATCAGGCTACGTAAGTAAGAACAATGAAACACAAGTCTTCTCAGAGGATGTTAGTTAGGCATGTTAACATTTTAATAATTGAAAACCCTACTTTTCAATTCAAGTGTTCAAATTTTTAAAAAATTATTATTAAAGCATATCAAAGAGTCGAAAGCCATTGTTTCTGTACCAGAAAAACTATCCTAATACCTTATAACATTCACATTTAAGATAATAAATAAGAGACCATACCTATTGTTAGTAGTCAAATCACACTGAAATCCAGAGGCCTGGTGTGAGAACCGGACAAGGGGGCACCGAGCATTTAGTATTTTCTGCACTCCCACACAGCCCGGGCCGAAGTGGTCAAGGCATTCTCCTACCACAGACAGGATCTTCTGTGTTGCAATTCTTTCCGAAGGAACATTTTTCACTTGAAATTCCATCAGAAAATTTCCTGAGGCCTGAATAATAAAAACATTTGTAAATACGAGCTTTTCATAAAAAGGAATTTCTTAAAAAAATTTTTCTAAAAGGATGCTCTAAGTCATTTCTGGCCAACACACACACACACACACACACACACACACACACACACACACACACACACACCCCAACAAAACCCAAAACAAACAAAGAAAATCAATAACCACACAAACACATACACAAAAAATTCTTCATGCAATCACAGCCAAAAGCAGACCAAAAATCTTCAGCTCTCAAAATAGACAACCTACAGACTAGGAGAAAATATTTGCAAACGATGTGACCGACAAGGGCTTAATTTCCAATATATACAAACAGTTCATACAACTCAATAACAAAAAAGCAAACAACCCAATCAAAAAATGGGCAGAAGACCTAAATAGACATTTCTCCAAAGAAGACATACAGATGGCCAACAAACACATGAAAGAATGCTCAACATCACTAATTATTAGAGAGATGCAAATCAAAACTACAGTGAGGTATCACCTCACACCCATCAGAATGGCCATCATTAAAAAGTCGACAAATAATAAATGCTGGAGAGGGTGTGTAGAAAAGGGAACCTTCCTACTCTGTTGGTGGGAATGGAAATTGATACAGCCACTATGGAGAACAGTATGGAGGTTCCTTAAAAAACTAAAAATAGAACTACTATACAACCCAGCAATCCCACTACTGGGCATACACCCTGAGAAAACCATAATTCAAAGAGTCATGTACCACAATGCTCACTGCAGCTCTATTTACAATAGCCAGGACATGGAAGCAACCTAAGTGTCCATCGACAGATGAATGGATAAAGACAATGTGACACACACACCCCCACACACAATGGAATACTACTCAGCCATTAAAAAGGACAAAATAATGCTATCTGCAGCAACACGGATGGACCCAGAGATTATCATACTAAGTGAAGTCAGAAAGAGAAAGACAAATATGTGATACCTCTTGTGTATGGAATCTAACATATGATACAAATGAACTTATTTATGAAACAGAAACAGACTCAGAAGACATAGAAGACCAACTTATGGTTACCCAAGGGGGTGGGGGAGGGATAAATTAGGAGTTTAGGATTAGCAGATACAAACTATTGATACTATACATAAAATAAACAACAAGGTCCTACTGTAGAGCACAGGGAACTATATTAAATATCCTGTGATAAACCATAATGGAAAAGAATATGAAAAAGAATATATGTATGTATAACTGAATCACTTTGCTGGACACCGGAAATCAACACAACATTGTAAACCAACTATACTTCAATAAAAATACTTTCAAAATATCTTCAGTTTTCTTTTGTTTCTCTAGAGTAAAAATACTAACCTGAAAAATCATTGGCTTTTTATAATTAACTTACATACCACAGTATATATCATAAAGTAATACTATAGTAGAACCATAGATTCTATAAATTCTGTGAACATACATGTGCCCTTTCCAAGTTAGCCTTTCCATTTTAATAAGATCTGTAAACCCACAGTAGTTATAACAGGAAATATATGCACAAGGACAGTAGATCAATAGAAGAAAACAGTACAAACAGACCTAACTACAGAAATTTAATAGTTAATAAAATGAACTCTGCAAATTACTGCAGGAAAATTGCTATTGAAACAATGAGCCAAGTGGCCATTAAAAAAGTACACTAGACTAGTCCAAAACCAAAGTAAATTCAACACAGACCAAAGACTTAAACATAAAAGGTTTTAATCAATAAAGTACCAGAACACAATGGGGCAAAGTTTCTACAATCCTGGAGTGAAGGATTCTCTAAGCATGACATGAAATTCCAGAACACACAAAAGAATACGGATGAATAAAAATTAAAACCATCTTCAGGCCAAGCATATATTCCTTACTAGATAAAAGACAAATGAAGACAATAATACATATCATATAAAGGGCTAACTTTCCTAATTTATGAAGGGTTTGTACAAATGGAAGGGAGGAAAGCCCACCCAATTCTAAAAATGGACAAAAACACTTGAATAAGAAACTAACAGAAGAAATAAAAATGAGTAAGAAACATAGAAAGAGATGTTCTTGTTGTCCAGAAACTAAGAAGAAATTAAAATAACAATGAGATTTTTCATTTATCAGTCTGGCAAAGACAAAAAGGGCGACAGGACCAGTGTTGGTGGGTGAGGGGAAACACATACATCCCGTCAGTGGGAGTGTAAACCGGGACATACTTTTGGGACAACTTCAGTATTGAAATAGCAAAATACATATCAATAAGCTTTTGATTAGCTATTCAAATCCTAGGAAATCACCCCAAAGGAACGCTCATACAGATGAGCTGATTTGCAAGGCTGTCCCCTCACTGCAGCATTATTTGTGTGGTAGACACTTTTTAAGAGCTCCGTCTAGCTTAGTAAAGCCTCCTGCCCCTCTTTGAGAACTCAGTCCCCCTGAAAGGATCATGGCCCTGACAACACACGTGCACCAGGCAGGGCGGCTGATGTGAGCACTGTGGGGGCACACCCTCATCCAGCCAGCCGTCTCCACCAGGAACTGCAGCTGAGGTTACGAGGCAACCACGTGGTTGAAACAGAACTCAGAAGCTTTGGGGCGGGCACAGTCTACACCATGAGGATGAAAATGTAAAGAAGATCGAAGCGGGTGGGGAGAGGGGAGTGAAGGGAAGGAAGATATTAAGTAAATCAAATACGTGGAGAAGCAGCAGAACCCTTCGTGGACTCTTGATTGGTTATACTTCCTAGTGCTGTCCTTTCCTAAGACTCACCCACATTCCTGACCCTGGGCTCTGGGATGCTTCCTCTACTTCTTTTGTTTGCTTGTTTAAGCTGCTTTGGGTTGGTTTCTGTTATGCACAACCTAAGAATATTACCTAATATAGTTGGCAATAAAGTGAGGAAAAAAGATACCGTCCCCTGTCTAACAAATAAAGCACTGGTTAAGTAAATTATGGTACATTCGTTCAACAGAACATTCTGCATCCATTGAAAAGGATGCAGTAGACTGAGATGCTGAGACACTATTAAGTGGGGGGAAAAATCACGTTAAAAGCTGTATAGATTATATTATAATCTCTTCCTAACTGCCCTCAACTCAGGCTGAAGAATAAAACAAGCCCAGAGAACCACACACCAAGGGGGAGTGCTGGGACACACGGAGCACCAAGAGGTAAGAGGGAGAGGCTCACACCTGCATACAGTGGTCAGGAAGCTGCTTTATGGAGGATGAGTTTAAGAGTGCTCCTGGTTTTTTAAAATCTATTCTTATTTATTTAAAAATAAAAAAAAATAAAAGTGTTCCTGTTTTTCATGTTTCATTTTTAAAATGTTTCTATTAGCAAAGCTATTATCATCTTAAACAAGCATATATTTCAGAGTATATGTTTATAACAACACTGCGTAAGTTAAACCTACATACGAAATAATGTTAAATTGTTTAGTGAGACTGGAGCGCCGTCTTTTAAAATATCTTTTCCTAACAGCTCTCTATTTCAGAAATCTAAGATCCAACTAAGTTTCCAACTCCTTCCTCTGCTTCCAACAGAAAAAAATGTATTTCTTACTGTCTAGCAATCCTCCAAACACCCCATGAGCTGGCATTACAGCACTATGCCAATTTTATGGCTAGGAAAATCGAGGCACAGAGAAGGCAAATAACTTTCCCAGGGTCATACAGCTGGTAAGGAAAAGAACTGCTATTCTGCCCTCCCGAGCCCAAGCTTTCACCATTACAGCACATTATAATGCACTTCAATTATCTGGCAAGGTCTTTTATTTAATATAAAAATAGCCTAAAATAATTTAAGTGTCCCTGCCAGGAATTTAATACAATTTCAAGGACATGTTAGTCTTAATCTGACTGACCCGTTTCACTTTCATGTGTTTCGTATTTCTTGGCCAGTTTCAACTATGTAATTACATGCTGAGCAGACAAAGTATGGCGGGCACTGTGTGGGATGAGAAAATGAACACACGTGGATCCTGCCCTGCCCACGCTTAGGACACAGTGAGAGACACAGATCAACCACGAACTAAACGTAACACAGAAGGAATCTGGAGACAGAAGTATGAGCTACACTCCAAAAACGGAGTGACTAATTTTGACCGGAGCAGAGGAAACAATCAAGTATGGTTTAAGACGGTGGAGTCAGAACGAGGCCTTGAAACCCGTGTAGGAATGGTAGCCAGGCGTGGAAGGGAAGCGCACTCCTCGGTGAAGACACAGAACGACGGTTCAGTGGCCATTCATACCCTAAAAGTGCCCCACAACTGGTAATTAAATGATGTGATTGGAAAACCGGGTGTGTGAAGATAGAGAAAGACAAACGATTACTAAAATCAATTATGAGACAGATCATTTCAATTCTGTGTTAAAACCAAGAACTGTTCTAAGCTTGTGGATGATCCAGTCTGTGTTTTAAGATAACCCCAGCAGAGACTGAGGGCTGGAATACCAAGGCATGACACGAGAAGCACGTGGAAAGCAGGATGTTGCTACAACCATCTAAGTGAGAATTTATAAGGGACCGTGTCACTATAGCTTTGAGTATGTAAATGAAGAGGTAGACCTGAAAGATTAGCTTAGGTATCTTCGCTTAGACGACAGCAAATGTCAGGAAAGCTAAAATGCCACTGATTAACATGGGACACATACCTAAGAACTTTTATAAAAACTTATAAAGAATATTTACAAGGAGATGAAGATAAAGTTTTGTTTTCAAAATGTCAAGTTTGAAGTTTCAACTGGACATCTACACAGAGATGATTACTAGTTTGAAATACATAAGAAAGAACAGTCCTAAAAAGCTAAGATTTTACAAAAACACAGAAGCCTTTTCAAATCAAAGTTGTAATGAAATTAAAGCACCTCATATTGTTTGGGATGATGACAGACACACTGATTAAGTTTACTCTGCCAGACACACATGTTAATAAGAACATAAATGGGATATACAATTTCTAAACTGTAACAGGAAGGGAGGAAAGGGCAGACTAAAGAAAGAATCCAACAGGAGGAGGAAAGGAAAGGAATGAAAAGCAAAGAAAAAGCATAGAAAATAGGAAATAAAAAATAAGACAGTAGAAATAAATCCAAAAATTACCAGTCATAATAAATAAGAAGACTCCCAGACTGGAGTAAAAGCATAGAATTCAGTATCTGCTATTTATACCCGAAACGTAACAACACATGTGAAGGCTGGAAATGCTGATGCAGGAGGAGAAGGTGCGTGAGACAAGTGACGAGCCGCCATCTTCACCAACAAACAAGAATTGAAAGAAAAGGCATTTAGAGATGATGGACAAAATTTAATGATAAATGAACAACCCAATAAAAAGGTATAATAATCATATACCTATATGTAGCTAACATAGTCTGAATAAAACAAATATCAAAAGAATTCTGAGAAATGAAGAGAAACAAAAATCATGAGATGTAAAAAGCATTTCACTAACTAGATCACGCAGATGAAAAAATTAGTTAATACACACATAATCTGAATAACACAGTAAGGAACCCTGGCCTACCCCAAAAAATTCTCAACCCTCAAAAAGAACAATCATTTTATTACATGTTTAAGATATTCACAAAAAAATGATAACATTAGACCAATACAAAGGAAGACTTTACAATTCCAAAGAATCAGCATCAAACAGACCCTATTCTTTAACCATATTGCTTCTTAAGCTTAGAAATCAAGTTGTAATTTTATTAAATCCAAAGATTTCCTTTATTTTTTCTGACAACGTTGTGATTTAAAGAAATGTAATTACCTTGTGAGTACTAAATTTTTCAATTTCATCTAGATCCAAAAACATGTCCAAATCACATCCTAATTTTCCAAAACTGTTCACTGAAGAGCCAAAGGGTCTGACGGTGCAGTCCGGAAAATACGCAGCGGCTACATCTTCAATAAGAGAGCAGGTGAGATATCGGAGCCTGGTGTTCTCCTCTGTGAGCTGGAATTCCCTCAGGAGAGTGTTCAGCTGATCATCGACCTAGCTGGCCAGAACAAAAACAAGAGAATATAGAAAATGTTAAGGTCACGTGAAATAATTGTCATTTTACTTCCTGAAATTTGATGGCTCAGGAGACCTACCTTAAAAAGGCGCAATCTTTTTACATGTAGCCTTAAAAGTGGATTTTACAAATGCCCTTTAAAAAGCACTAAGGAATGAGGACACCAGCAAAAAACAAAAGTTGCCTAGAATTAAAACTACTGTTTTTCTTAGGCCATGAGTATAAAGTATTGTTTTAGAAAATGCAAACAGTAAAATGCCCCAGTAGAGGAGGTCAAAGCAACCACAAAGCTGGACATTTAAATGAAGTTGGGGGGAGAGAAGAACCAATGTTAAAGGCAAGTAACACCAGAAATAAGCAAGGCTCCGAGGAATGCAGGCCCAAGGTCCCCCAGTTCCTCCGAACAGCAGTCCTGTATGTTCCCTAGAAGGCTGGTGATAGAACGATCACACACTGTGAAGGCGCATGCTGGAGCTGAATATTTAAAATGAAAACCACAGCCTTAAATGCCCACATTTGAAAATAATATTGAAAATAACTGAACTAAACACTTAACTCAAGAAAAATAAATAACAGAAAGCAGAGGAAATACAAAAGGTTTTTTCTTTAAAAATTAGAAAATCAACCCCCAAAATAGTATTTTGATAACTAAAACCATGAACATATTCTTGGAAAGGACTAGCTAAACCTTTGACAAGTCTGAGTAAGAAAAACCAAAACTACTATAAACATTACTAGAGCAGAAAAAAAGAGATAAAACCAGAAATAAGGTATTTTAAAATTTATAAAAGAATGCCATGTACGATTATATGCCATGTTGACAAGAGAAAGAAAGCCAGAATAATCCAAAGGCCCAAAACTTTGGAAGAATGTGGTTCCTTCTGAGGATTACAAATGGGATATGGTGGCAGGGAGTAGGGAAGGATTACTTTTACTTTTCATTCAGTAGGAATATCTAATAATAAAAACTTACAATATACAAAACAAGTCAAACACACACACATATCAAGTCGGGGAAGGACACCTATAAACTTACACTTTCTGCACAACAAAGTAATTCAAAAAGCTTCTTGCTTGAAGGAGAAGACTGATTCCTACATCGAATACTTGATTGCTCAGAAGTCTGGTTTAATGGAGTCTTCAACTTTAAATTGAAGTAACGTGATCTGAATGGAATTGCAGCCTCTGTGCCCAGGCTTGGAGTGCGAGTTACATTCTGCAGCGAAGCTACGCTTTCCTTCTGACTGAATTCTACAACAGCATAAAGACCCTATACCAAAAGCACGAGAAGAACAGAACACATTTCAAAATTCTATTTTTAACACAGTATTTTAGTTCATATTTCAAAGCAATTATCATAACAGGCAAAATACTAATTTTTAAAATTTACAATGATACACTTCTAACACGAGCAATGGTTTTAACCATTATAAGCAGATTAAGAAAAGGAACATTATAAAGTGGTATTAGTTAAGAGAAGCTGAAAATAATGCTGAAATAGAAAATTAAAAGGCAAAACAAAGATCTCCCGCTGGCTTCTACACCTAAGGTAATGGAACGATTTAAAGTATTCAAATTATGAAATGATTCAGGTATAATTACGCTTATAATTCTGTGATACTCCTATAAGGATTTCTATTCTCATATCAAAAAAAATCTCATTGAAGAAATTTAGACAAAGATAGATGCAGGATATCAAAAAAGAATCTAACTTTACCATATTGCAGAGGCAACAGAGCAAAAAATAACTTTAAAAAAAGTATGAATGTTAAGTTAGACTGTTTTTCAAATACTTACAAAGCTTTCATAGAAGAAGTGGTTGTTAATAGATCCATGTTGGGATAAGTACTTGAGAAACTTCTTCTCGCTGATTTTATTTGGGCAGTGGATTAACACAGTCCGCTGCGCCTGTTCTCGTCTCTCTTTTTGCACCTCAGAGAATCTCTTTTTTGGAGTCCTGTCTTCAGAGCCTATGAATGAGACAAAGACATTCCCAACACACACACGTAAAATTCAAAGCATCTCTTGGTGTGGTATATACAGATTTTACTCCTGACCACACCAACTTCATCCTCATTCCGTCTGCTTTCTTCTCCTTGATAAGGGGGAAGCTATACTATTCCCAGTCTTCCTATTACCATTCTCTTGTGATTACCATTAAATTGTCCACTCTGTTTTGACTGACTATACTCAATGCAGAGCGCTAAAAAGGGAGCACTCCACAAAATTTTAAAAGTAAAACCACTTCCACAAATACACACATACAAAGTCTGTATAAGCTGTAACATTCCAAAACCTGAAAAAAAATGATTACAAGCCTGAGCGCAACGAGACAATGAGTTTAGAAGTTTAATGTATTACAGTAAGTTATTAGTTTTGGGGACTTCCCTGGCGGTCCAGTGGGTGAGACTCTGCGCTCGCGATGCAGGGGGTCCGGGTTCGATCCCTCACTGGGGAACCAGATCCCACACGCCGCAGCTAAGAAGTCCGCGTGCTGCAACTAAAAGATCCCACACACCGCAATGAAGATCCCCACACTGTAACTAAGACCCGGTGCAGCCAAAATTAATTAATTAATTAATATTTAAAAAATAAAATAAGTGATTAGTTTTTCTCTGTAAAGGGTCCTGATCTGGCTCAAACAATTAACAATGAGTTACCCACTATCATGTGCTCTGCATCACAGGGAAATCTGCGAGCCCGAACCCTAGCTGCTGCCCATAAAGAGCTCATGATACTTTTTACTACAGAAATAGACGGGTTTTTTTCCCCATTAAAAACCATCCGGGGGTTAGGGAGTTTACAATCACAGGAAATGCAGGCAAGAGCTGTGACAGGCAAGAAGTAAATACTCCACTGACCACAAAGGAAAGATCAACAAGTGAACTAAACACAAGGAAAACGAAAATCATTCATTCAAGTTCTAATTCCAAAGAGGTTAAATGTAACCGATGCACAGAAATCAGCAAAAGCTTTCAGTCTCATCTTCTTTCAAAAGGTCACAAAACTGATGGATACAGGAAATACTGCACACACACTGAACCTTCATTTCAGCAAACCCCAAGACATCCTCATGGTCAAGACAGAGGAAGGCAGGCAGTACGCGCCGGTGGGACCCTCCAGCCTGCTGGGCTGCGTCCACCTGGAGGCAGGTCTCCGCAGAGCACTCTTGGCCCTGCCCTACTCCACATTTCTAACAACTGATCAAACACACTGCGCGTCTTCCCTACACTCACTGTAGAGATGCTAGACGTGCACCTCCTAAATACGCGTCCTCTCCTCTCCTCCGGACGCCAATTCTTCCACATCAATCTCTCATCTCAGGCCTGGAACACAGCAGCCTGATCGCTAAACTGGTCTCATTCGCTCCCGTCTTGTCCTTCTCAAGCCACTCTCCACACTGCTGCCGAAGTCAGCTTCCTAAGGTAATCGTTTTCAGAGAGTCTTCTTCTCTGACTTCCCTGCCGCATCCGTGATGAGGTCTGAGCCCCACAGCCCGGCTATGAAGCTGCCGGCATCTCGGCCCCCTCCTCAGCCATGTCAACCTCAGCCCCACCTCCTCCACGATGCTCACGCACGCTGCCCTTCACAGGGCACCACCACACACACTTGAACTCTTCAGTCTTCTCCTCTCTGGCTGGAATGCCCACCTTCTCATTTTCTGCCCTGCAAACTCCCATTCATCCTCCAAACTGTGCTCAGCTCTGAGAAGAGCTGACTGTGCAAGGCAGAATTGCTTCCACCTCTGCACTACCTCACTTCAACATCTATGGAAGAAGGTAAGTCACGGTGCTGTGTTTACGTAACAGCACGGAAGAACGTCTGTCTTCCAGGCTGAGGGCAGGGACTACTCTCACTCACTTGGACCTCAGTCTGCTGACAGCCCTTCCAACTGGTCCTTCTTTTTCTTATGGTCCAGGCTTTCCTCACCCGCTTTTCCAGCTGGAATTACCACCTCTATCTTCTTGTCTCTGATATTTACCGAGTCTACACTGACGTCCAACTGCTTACTGTAAAAGTCAAGTCAAGCTGTAAACTTTCAGAGAGTAAAAGTATAAATCCTCCCCTTGTTCCCTCCAATACCCACTTATTAGGTGCGACATAAACATATACATTTGTATCTCCCCGGAGATAAACATTTTTCACACAATTACTGAAAATGTACTATACATTCTCTTCTGTAACATGCTTTTAAATACTTAATACATAGTTGATATCTTTTTGTGTCAGTAGATATATATTTACCTCATTTTTAAAATAACTGCATAAACATGCTTAGGTGTTTATGGTAATTTAATCAATCTTCTGATAAATACGGAGATGGTTTACCTTTTTCACTATCACAAACAATACTGCAATATCACTGGTATACAATGTTTTGCACTATTATGCAGGTATCCCTGCAGCTGGATTACTGGGGAAGCGCAGGACTGCGTGCGAGAGGGAGACAGAGAAGTGTGATGACAGATGGGGCGACAGGCTTGAACAGGACTGACGGCTCTAACCTTGAACAGCAGTAGGCACGACGGAGTAGACGGGACAAAGTCATGAGGGGGACAAAAAGTTCAGGTAGCATAAGTACATGAGCTTGCAAAAGGCTTGTCAAATCTACAAACAACACAAAGTTGGGAGGAAAAACTAATAAGTGTTAGTATTTTAAGACAGACTCAAATTTGCAACGGTCTTGATAACAGAATCTGAAAACCATAAGCACAAAACACACTGTCCTGCGTTTAGAATTAAAAACAACATAAAGACACAAGCACATAATGGGGGGGGGAATTCAGCCAGCAGTAGATGGACAAAAGAAGACCAAAAGTTTGATCTGATGAAGGCTCAAAATGAGCCAAGGGAATGTCTTAGCTTCCGGGGTGAGGAAAGGGAGAAGACTCATATAGATATCAAATCCAAACCCAAGGGGGTAAGAGCACTTCCTTCCTATTTACTGGTCAGGCCAAACTTTTGGCAACGAGTTCTCACACTGAGTGAAAAACTGAACTGGAGATTTCTCAATTTCCTTCTAATTATAAAAGTATATATGCTTCTAACCTAGGGGTAAGACAGGAATAAAGACACAGACCTACTAGAGAATGGACTTGAGGACATGGGGATCGGGAAGGGTGAGCTGTGACAAAGCGAGAGAGAGGCATGGACATATATACACTACCAAAGGTAAGGTAGATAGCTAGTGGGAAGCAGCCACATAGCACAGGGAGATCAGCTCGGTGCTTTGTGCTCGCCTGGAGGGGTGGGATAGGGAGGGTGGGAGGGAGGGAGACACAAGAGGGAACATATGTATATGTATAACTGATTCACTTTGTTATAAAGCAGAAACTAACACCATTGTAAAGCAATTATACTCCAATAAAGATGTAAAAAAAAAAGTATATGCTTCTAAGTGAGTTATAATAATCACCTTCTTCTCTTTAAAAATGGAAAAGAAATTCAAATGAGGATTTTGTTACTTGTTATGCCTCACAAGAGGCCCTGGATATTTAGCCAGTCATATTATCCTAATGATACAAAATGAAACACATTTCCTGAGAAAAACGACAAAGCTCTACTAAGTGAAGCCTTGGAATCAGAAGGGTTTATTCTCACCTTTGCTACTGAATAGCTAAGCATGATCCACTTACCAGCCAGCTGTACCAGCCTGTTTCCACATCTATAAAATGGAGTAATAGTAATTCCTTCCAAACCTAGTTCACAGAGTTTTATATCTCAAAGAGCATATGAAAATACTCTAAAATTTAAACCACTATACCCATGTTAAATCACAATAGCTCCTTTGGCAAAAGCCTTACTCACATTTTCAGTCACTTAAGAGTTTTTAACAGAAACAGCTTCTACTAAATACAGTCCAATCACCATTTCAATGAACTGTCATGGTAATTGATATTTCCAACGCTCTGTCAATTTGAGTCTCTCATACAGTCTGATGAGGACAGCAACCCTATCATTTACTTTACGGGAAAATACCGTACTTGTTTAGCCTTCTTTAGAACTGTTCCCACAAATAATCTCATACCTTAAAACTACAGCTCCAAGAAATGGTAGAAATCAACACCTTTTATTTAACAGCGGGGCTCGAGGTCTAACTTAACTCAGCGGCAAGTCCCTAGGCTCTCTGCGCCTCTGTCTCCATCTCCAAAATGGAGACCGTGATACAATCCTGCCAGATTGTTTTAAGAATAGTAAATAACATAAACGCAGCTCTTGGATCACAAGAGGGGGACTGGGCTTCTCAACACACCAGCCTATAAACTTACAACGCCTGCCTATTCCAGCCCAGGCAAATCTGTTACCAAGCTGATTCTTGGTAGAATCAGAAAAATAAAGCAAACGTCAGTAACTGCAGAGGCAGAGCCTCCACTGGAGGACCAGGGGTCCTGGTTATTCATCAAGGCTTCACTCCGCTCGGCCTCCATCGGCAACTTGCGAGCATCAACCTCAGTTACATCCGTGAACGAAGAAGCGACTGGCTCAACTGTGGCATCACTACCGTAACTGGCAACAGCGTTTCGTCCAACTGTCAGACACTAGCAAACTCTGCTCCTGGCCTGCGCTGCGGAGCTCTGAACGACTTCATCACCGGGCACACAGTCCCCGAAGGAAGGAACGTCCCACACCACGCCGCCGCCACGCCGCCGGAAGCACGGCGGCAGCCCTAGGTTCCCCGAGCGAGGCCGGGACACTGCCGTGCGGTCCCCCCGCCGCTTCCACCGGCCCTGCGCCCGCCCGCGACCCCAGCCCCGGCGCCATACCTGTCTCCGAGCTCCCCGAGGACTGCTCTTCCCTCCCGAGGGCTGCGGCCACCGTTCCCGGGCAACTGAGAAGCCTGCAGAGAGGACGCTGGACTTGACTTCTCCGAGCACGGAGGCGCAAACTGGTCAACAGCCCCAAACCACGAGCCGCCATCGTCAAAAGTGCAAGAGCGCGGACGAAAGGGCGGCGCTTCCGCGCATGCGCGCGGAGGAGGTGGGAAAGGATGGGAGGCCTAGAGGGTCAAACTAGGCGAAGGACGCTCGCTTATACAAGCGAGCGAGTTGCGGCTTGAATGAGGCTTTCGCACGTGTCTGATTTCCCCTCTCCCACGGTTCTCTAAAAGAAGGCTCCCAGGAGAACGAGCACGCCACCTACTTTTTCAAACTGAGTCATGAAAATAGAACCAGAGAGCAAGGGCATGAGGAAGGAGCACTGACTTGCGAATCTATACTTAGAAGATGATAAACGACACTTTTTCTTTACCAAACACTGTTCTAAGTGCTCTACGTGGGTTGACTTTTTTAATCCTTACAACAAGCCTGTGACGTAGGAACTCTTATCTCCATTTATTTACGGGGAGGTTAAGGCATAGAGACGTTGAGTAACATTCCTAAAGTTCTACAGCCAGGCAGGGGCGGAAATGGAAGTTAAACCTAGGTTTCCTTATACAGGGTTTTTTTCTTTCCCTCCTTTCCTCCCCTTCCTTCCTTCCTCCCTCTCCCCCTCGCTCCCTCTTTCACACTTTCTGTAACAGTTTGACTGAGATTTAAGTCATATACTACACAATTCACCCCTTTAGGTGTACCATTCAATGGTTTTTAGTATATTCACAGAGATGGGCAATAATCACAGTTATGCTTAGAACGCTTCATCACCTCCAAAAGAAACCTTGTGCCGGCTAGCTACCACCCCTAATCACCAACACTCCCCCCAGCCCTAAATAACCACGTACCTATGTGTCTCCTCGGAACTGCCTTTCTGGACATTTCATACAAGTGGAATCATACAATGTGTGTTTTTTTGTGACTGGCTTCTTTCACTTGGTATAATGGTTTTATGGTTCTTCCATGTTGTAGCATCTATCAGTACCTTATTCCTTTCTATGGCTGAATAATACTCCATTGTAGGAATATGCCACAGGTGGTTATCCTGTCATCACTTAAGGGGCATTTGGGCTGTTTGTTTTGGGTTGTTTCCACCTTTTTGTGCTGCTTTGAATTTTCATGTACAAGTTTTTGTGTGAACATATGTTTTCACTTCTCTTGGGTGTATACCTAGGAGTAGAACTGCTGGGTCATATGTTTTAACTTTTTGAGGAACTGCAGGCTATTTTCCAAAGCAGCCGCATCATTTTCACTCTCATCACTAGCGTATGAGTGTTCCAATTTCTGCACATTCTTGTCCAATACTTTTCATTTTCCATTGTGTTTACTTATTCCATTCTATTTTTGCTCAGTAGAATTCTAATTATAAAAAGGTTTTATAATAAACGTGTCAACATATTAATTTAGCCATTAAAAATTAAATATAGGGTTCTTGAAGGATAATGGTAGCGTTTTATTCTTTGAACTGTGTGGTGGGGCTACAGTGGCTCATTGTTTTTGAATTCTCCTTACCACACCCATGTTTATGAATGTTATTTTGTATCTACTCAATGTTTAATAAAAAGTTACACTCATCTGATTCTTTTCTTATTAATGACTGCTCCTTTGGAAAGGCCAGTGCAAATACATTCTGGTCCATAAGTTGGAGGTCCTGGTTAGCTGAGGTCAGTTCATTCAGGTTTCTCTACGTCCGTCAGTAATTACCCGCATGTTGCCAAGGAGGAGGGTGGATGGGGGAGAGATGGAATGGGAGGTTGGGACTGGCAGATGCAAACTATTATGTATAGAATGGATAAGCAACACGGTCCTACTGTATAGCACAGGAAACTATATTCAATATCCTGTGATAAACTATAGTGGAAAAGAATATGAAAAAGAACATATATATATATATATAAAACTGAATCACTTTGCTGTGCAGCAAAAATTAATACAACATTGTAAATCAACTCTACTTCAATAAAAAAAAATTCCCCCCATAGATTCTCTTAAACATGGGAAAAAACAACCAAACTTCGAGGTATTACTGAATATTTGTTACAGATGGCAAATCAATAACAAATAACAATAACAAATAACAATAACAAAGATGGCAGCCTTAATCTATTGACTTACGATTTTACCTTCTATCATGGATTGAATTGTGGCCCCACCAAAAAAAGATATGTTGAAGTCCTAACCCCCAGGACCTCAGAATGTGACCTTATTTTGAAATAGGGTTATTACAGATGTAATCAGTTAAGATGATGTCTACTGGAGTAGGGGAGGTGAAACTGGTGTCCTTATAAGAAGACAGCCATGTAAAGTCAGACACACAGGGAGAATACCAGGTGATAACAAGGCAGAGATTGGAGGGATGTAGCCAAAAAACAAAGAACACCAAAGTTGGCCAGCAAACCACAGAAGTTGGGAACAGACAAGAAAGAATTCTTCTGTAGGTTTCAGAGGGAACATAACCCTGCTAACACCTTCACTTTGGATTTCTATCTTTCAGAACGGTGAGACAATAAATGGGAAAGTAGGGGCTGAGGGGCATAGAAATGAGAGACTTTTAGCATCTCGGTATTTTTTAAAAAAACAAACAGGTATTATTTTTATCATTAAAAAGAAAAAGGAATCCTATGCAGGTTGGAAAGCCAATAGAAAAAGAATTAGCGAATTCTTAAATTGTGTCTACATTTCATATGCCACTAAAATACTTTTTACACGGTAAGCTAGTCTTTGATAAAATGTGAACGTGTGTGATATAAGGCTCCAGAAACCGTATATTCAGGTTGTGCCCATGTAATTATTAACTCCACACTCTTTCACTCTCAAAAGTGTTCCCATTCGGATGATAAATTGTCCGGCTACCTTACTAACGCCCTTTCAGATCCTGGTTTCCTGTTCAAGTCACCAAGAAGGATTTTCACATTCAAAGCTGAATATATCGACTGAGAACAGCTCAGCAAGCAGAGAGGCCAGGGAAAGCTTTACTAGCAAAGAAAAGCAAACTTATAGTCACTGGGATTTTGAAAAGAATGAGCCATCACAATCTTGCAATTTCTGTGAAATTATGTTTTTTATCTATAAAATCATGAAAAGTTTGCATTCTCTACAATATTTATATTTTTGCTGCAATAGAAAAATAACACTTTTCCTCACTATAGAATTAAATTAGTCAGCCCTCTCTATCCACCGTTTCCACATCTGCAGGTTCAACCAATCACAGATGGAAAACATTTGAAAAATAAAATTCCAGAAAGTTCTAAAAAGCCAAACTTGAATTCTCCCCATGAAAGCAACTCTTTACATAGCATTTACAGTGTATTAGGTATTATAAGTAATCTAGAAATGATTTAAAGTACAGTTAGCTCTTGAACAACATGGCTTTGAACTGCATGAGTCTACGTAACATGTGAATTTTTTTCAATAAATATATCGGAAAGTTTTCTGGACATTTGTGACAATTTGAAAAAACTTACAGGTGAAACTCATAGCCTAGAAATATCAAGAAAAATAAGAAAAAGTTTACGTTATGAATTCATAAACTATATGTAGATACTAGTATATCCTTACATAGGCATAAGGTGAGTGATTTTTTTTTTAATTTATTTATTCTTGGCTCCCTTGGGTCTTTGTTGCTGTGTGTGGGCTTTCTCTAGTTGCCGCGAGTGGGGGCTACTCTTCGTCGTGGTGCGCAGGCTTCTTATTGTGGTGGCTTCTCTTGTTGCGGAGCACAGGCTCTAGGCGTGCGGGCTTCAGTAGTTGTGGCACGTGGGCTCAGGCTCAGTAGTTGTGGCTCACGGGCTTATTTGCTCTGCGGCATGTGGGATCTTCCCGGACCAGGGCTCGAACCTGTGTCCTTTGCACTGGCAGGCGGATTCTTAACCACTGCGCCACCAGGGAAGCCCTAGAAGCTATCTACTTAAGAAACTAAAAGCTTCTTTTAAAATCATATTCTCTTTTAGTTAATCTTTATGAGTAGGTTGTAGAAACC
The DNA here is from genome assembly GCF_949987515.2 of Delphinus delphis. Classification (NCBI taxonomy): domain Eukaryota; kingdom Metazoa; phylum Chordata; class Mammalia; order Artiodactyla; family Delphinidae; genus Delphinus; species Delphinus delphis. Next base: position 176,511,656 of record NC_082684.1, read on the forward strand.
AGGGAATCAAGGTTGGCATGATGTTCTGTGACATACAATCGATGAAAATATGAAAATTGATCATCTGACAAGCCAGTTGTTAAATATATTCAATGTGCTCATTATATAAACTCCTGCTCCAGAAGTTCAAGCCAGGAGGCCTTTGGTGAATTAGAGCCTGGGTATCAGCTGCCCATCCCAAACACTCACTAAAATTCAGTCTTAGAATTCGTTGGGATTTATAATGGACAAATACGACTGCCAAAGTATGTCTCATGGTTATATTATGCAGGGAGATCAACTGTTCCCACGCAGTTTCACAGAAATGATGATAAACTGTTTCCCCAGTTCATTGGTATCTAGGAGGTCATCCCCTGTCAACCTTTAAAGCAATCGCTCAGGCCGTTCTATTCAGATCGGCGGAGCCCCTTATCCCTTCCCTGAGTCTGTCTATCTCAGGTTGTTCAAGAATCCCAGGCACAGGCTTCTGCCAGCGGACGGTCTGGTCAACCGACACCGGGAGAAAGAACTGAGGGAATCTCATCAATTCTGACGACACAGGCCTCCTTTCCGCGGATGCTGTTTCTATTATGGCCACACGAGGTCACTGTTGGAAACTGGTGATTTCAAGCAGTGCAGCTCAGACCCCTCCAAAGCTGGCGTGAAGCCCTGCTTACTGTTGGGGTCTCAACGTCCCAGCAAAATAGCTTACCTTCATTTTTAACTTACTCTGGGCCCGTATTGTATGCTGTCTAATTGCATCGTTTAATTTAAACCTCACAATATGCCTGTGTTAAAAAAACAAAATTCCACCGAGTATATTTGAAGCTCTGATTAGTTTCATTCAACGGTTCCTGAACAGGGCAGCACCCAACCTTGCAACTAAAAGGCACCCCAGGGGGTTATACAAAATGGAGAGTTATTATAGAGAGATGGGCGGGACAAGGGAGCTATTAACAAAAGAAAGGAAAGGATTATTTTCAGGCCAGGACACTTTTTTGGGGGGGCAGGGTGGGAAGGGAATAGCAGGGATTTTAACAAACAGCTGGCCTCTTCCTCTGGGGGGCCGCGGGGGGAATGGACTGGGCCCACTTGATAGAGGATGTCACTGGTGCTGACCAGGAAATTCCAGACTGGTTGATTACGATTACATTTCCAGGGGAGGTTGAAACTGCAAACAGGTGAGGTATTAAGTCGAGGCTTGATATCCTGGGCTTTAGCCCAAGTGATGCCATTCTGGGCCTGTAGTTTTTCTCTGTAACACCTGTGGATTTTATTATTATCCCCATTTGATACCTGCAAAACTTGAGATGTAGAAAGATTACATAAAATGACTAAGATCCTTTGGTGATCCTAACCCAGGTTTGACTGACTTTAAGTCCGTCCTTTCTACACGTCCTTGCTTTCTGACCCGGTAATTCCATTTCTAGGAATCTGTCCTAATTAGAGGTGCACTTAAAGGTTTACATACAAAGATATTTGATGCAGAATATAATGGTAGGAATAGTGGAGACAATCTAAAGTGCCACCAAGGAGGGACTAGTTAATTTATAATCCATCCATGGGTGAGAATATTAAGATTATATTTATCAAGTGATTAATTATTAGCGAGTCACAGTTCTAAGCATTTTGTTTTTTGACTCAGTTAACCCTCGCAAAACCTTAGGATATCCATATTATTATCATATTTCATCTAACCTAAGACATCCTCATTATAAGACACTCCATTATTTTATGCACCTCTAAGAAAAATCTGCCAATTAATGTAGGACACAATGCTTTTTAAAAAATCGTCAATGGAGAGGTGCACTCTGATTTCAGCAATATCAAAATATGGGGAAAATGTTCATCTTAGAATTGATAAAATAAACTATTATCATCCTCATTTTATGGGTGAGGAAACTGAAGCATAGATTAAATAATTTGCCCAAGGTAAAAGAAAAAAAAAAGGCTGTGAGTAAAGGTAGAATAGTAATTAGGGTAACCAACAGTCCCTGCCTGGTCAATATCTCTTTCTTTCTCAAGAAAAAGTATGATATTTTAACAGTACTTTTTAAAAACAACAACAGAAGACCCTTAAAGAAAGAGTAGTTCAGGCACCTCCAGACACATAGAGGGCTTTGGTACAAACCTCAAATCACGGGTAATATTTCTATTAGGACCACAAGAATCTCTTCTATTAAGTGAACTAAACAGAGCTCTGAGCTACAAAGTTGCCTTAATTGAAAGTGTTTCGTATCTTCATTCCCCCTGAGATGCTTTATATAAAGCAGTGGCACTGACAGCTTTTCTCTTTCTCCTGTGACTTTTTTTTTAAGTGGCTGCTGCTGTCTGGGGAACATGAAGATGGAACATTAGGTTGAGAGTCCTGTACAAATGCTTATAATCAAATGTTTTCAAATGTGAACATAGGCTTTGGAAATGTGATACCGATGGTCCTGCAGGTCCTGCAGTTTTACTTCGTATATTTCACACTAAGTGTTCTTTCTCTTCGGGGATGCTAGGATTTCTGAAGTTGGTCCAGGGACCTGATTCTTGCATCAGAAGCATTTGGTGAGCTTGCTAAAATAGAGAGTTCTGGGTTGTACCCCCAGATTTACTTAATCAGACTATCCGGGGTGGGATTCAGGAATCTGCATTTTTTTACGAGCTGTTAGAGTTAGGTATGCTCAAGCTTGAGAATCACTGCTCTGTGTGTGCCTCTGGGTGTGTGTGTGTGTGTGTGTGTGTGTGTGTGTAGAATCCCATGGAATTCTACACTTTTCTGAAGAAGTTGTTTAGCCCATGAAAAAACACCTCATCTAATCTAGTCATTGCTAGAGTTACTATGTACTTTTCTCCGTGGAGATGCTTTTTGCCATATTTGTAATGCAGGGGAGGAAAACTTTTCCTCTTTCCTTCTAAGTTCTTTGGCTGATCTAATCATTAAATTGACACAAGACACACCGAACAGAAGAAAAGCAAACTGAATTTTTGTATGGAAGGAAGTCCATAAATATATGAGACTCAAAGAAGTGACTAAAGCAAGCAGCTTTTTTTTTTTTTTTTTTGGGGGGTACGCGGGCCTCTCACTGTTGTGGCCTCTCCCGTTGCGGAGCACAGGTTCCGGACGCGCAGGCTCAGCGGCCATGGCTCACGGGCCCAGCCGCTCCGCGGCATGTGGGATCTTCCCGGACCGGGGCACGAACCCACGTCCCCTGCATCGGCAGGCGGACTCTCAACCACTGCGCCACCAGGGAAGCCCAAGCCAACAGCTTTTATACCTTTTAGACAGAGAAACAGTAATTCGTGAAGAATCCACAACACGAAGAAGTGTGGGCTTGGGGCAGTAAATTAGTAAAAGCAAGTGAGGTTTGTTTCCACAGCCTTCTCAGCCTCGAATTCCCTGTCTCTGGTGATAAGGATGTCTTTCTACCCTCCTGGTACAGGGAGGATAACTTCACATGGGACACTTATTTCCTGCTTCCAGTGGGAAAAAGGAGGGTCAGTGTGTCTTGTACCAGCTGTTTTTCAAGTGAACTTAATTCAGAATAATCAATACACTAAATTGGTATATTTTGAGGTGGCCTATTTTACTTCCTCTTAATAGTAATAATAATAATGGCTATATTTGCCTATATTATTTTTTTTTTTTCTGTGTTGGGTCTTCATTGCTGCGCATGGGCTTTCTCTAGTTGCAGCGAGCGGGGACTACTCTTCATTGTGGTGCGCGGGCTTCTCATTGAGGTGGCTTCTCTTGTTGTGGAGCACGGGTTCTAGGCGTGCGGGCTTCAGTAGTTGTGGCACACAGGCTCAGTAGTTGTGGCTCATGGGATTAGTTGCTCCGCGGCATGTGGAATCTCCCCGGACCGGGGATGGAACCCGTGTCCCCTGCACGGGCAGGCGGATTCTTAACCACTGCACCACCAGGGAAGTCCATGCTTATGCTATTTTTTTTTTTTACTTAGATTACAAAGAGTTCTACTGATTCACTTATAGGTGAGTTTTCATTGTGATCCTGTCTTTAATGATGAGGTCCATGACCTTAGATGCCAACAAACCCATGAACTCAGACACGTAGTCACCAGCACAGAAATATTCATTTTTATTCTTGCCACATTTAATGCTAACTCATATCTTATTTTCTTAAAAAAAAAAAAAAAGGAAAGGCAAGAAAGAAGAAAGAAAATTTCTTTGAAGGGGCAAGAGGGAAGTGAGATGGTGGTACCAGGTTTCTTTCCTCTGCAGGCCGGTGTCCCTTCTCTGGGCCATCTGTCACTGGCTGCATTGCCCACACATCTGGAAATGTTGTTGCCAACAAGCCACAAGAATGCCCTTTTCTGGGCAGAAATGCCTGCCAGGGGCTGCAGAGCAGAGGAGAGCAGCCTTGAGCTGAAGGGGGCTGGTATCTGGGAAGAGTGTGATTCCCATCCTTGGGATGCAGCCGCATCTTCTCCCTGGATCCTTCTCCCACTCCTGCTTGGTCTGTGGGATATCCCCAGCTGGGATAGGAAAAGAGCAGCCTGCCTGAGGAGCCTCAGAGCTAAAGGCGCAAACACATTAAAATTCGGCTTCTTCCTGTCTGTTTCAGTGTTCTAAAAAAATGAGCACTCCGTGGAGATCTCTGAGACCTAAACATGGACCTTTAAATGGACCTTTCTAAAGAGATTCTTAAGATCTTCCTAACACCTCTGCAAACTCTGTAGAACAGTCGATGGTTTCTTAGTTGGGTATTTCCTTCAAAATGCCCTGGCTGTGATCAATTTCAGATAATTTTCCAAGAACCCCAGGGAGATTTGCAGAGGGATAATCCAGTTCACTGGTAAAAATGATACCACTACCACACAGCTGATGATGCAATAAATAAAGCAAGTGTTAGAAAACAGGCTCCAAAGAAAACCGGAAGGTTTGGTTACTTAAAGAGAAAAACCACAGCGATACAGCTTCGAACTGCTGGGTTGGTTACCAGGTTTCTCCACACACTGACCCAGGGTTTCTGTTACTAACCTGAGCCCTACTCAGTTGCAAGAAAAACCCAACCACTGGCAAGCTTGGCTCTATTTCCCCTGTGTAGAAGATGTTAACTTTTATCATTCTACGTATGCTATATTTTCCCCTTATAACCTCTCCCTATTTTCTCCATTTAAACATTGGAATAAAAACCACATTTATGATGCATCCTGGTTTCATAAGTAAGGACACTAAAGCCCAGAAGATTAAGTAGCTTTTCCAAATCACACAGCTAGGGAATGACAAGGAAGAAAAAAAAGAAAAGAGAGAGAGAAAGAAAGGAAGGAAGAAAGAAAGAAAAAAAAAAAAAAGAAAAAGAAAAGGCATCCCGATGTTATGTAACTGACACTAAAACCCTTGTTCTTTCTTTCGCCCCAGACTTTGCATCAGGGAAAAAAAAAAGATACCAGATACTATGTCATTGATTATATTTGATTACAGTGTATTTATGGGAACAATATAGAGCAACATTTCTTTATATTATGCTTCTCTAAAAGGAGACGCATGTTATAGTAATAATAGATGGGATTTGTGGGTGACAAAAGTTAGCCTCTAGACATATTTCTTCTCTTTGCTAGTAACATGGTTTTGGCTAAGTCACCGCCCTGACATCATCTTCATCATTTATAAAAGTGAAGGTGTTAAATTAAATCATCTCTAAGATCTTTGCTGACTTTGAGACTTGATCGCCATCAGCTCATAACAAAATTGAAGCCTGGATTTAAGTGATCAACAGCTACACCTACATGGTGACTTCTGACCTACATCAGGCTGCTGTCATCTACATCGTCATCTTTATGTGAGGGGCACATTCTCAGAAAGGTCCTCTCTGAACTTCGCAAGATCCAGTTCATAAGCATCTTTCACTTCCCTTTACTTCCTCCACCTTGTTCATTTCCGTCATGGTACTTGTCAGAAGTTGACCTCTTATATGTGTTTGTTTCTTCAGTGTTCTGCTGTCCCCAGGCTACAGGTTCCCTGAAGGCCATTGAGTTTGTCCACTGCTGTTTCCCAGCACCTGGAACTGTGCCTGCCGTACAGTACTCACTCAAGTGTTTGGTGAATAAACAAATGAGTGAGCAAATTGCCTTCTGAATAGTGTGGTGGTTACTCTTTGCTTCTCACTTGCAAAGCTAATTTTAGAAGCAGTCGCCAGGGGTAAAGGCAACAAAATCTTAATTTCTGTGCATTACAAAAAAAAAAAAAAAATCAGAATGACGTTCCCTACAGTGTTGACAGTAGTCATGGCTGACCTGAGTATTGGGACAGGGGGCACATTCCATCATCTCTATTTACCAGAATGTCTTTACTGAACATAACTTGTTTTGCCATCAGATTGAAATTTTTACGAAGTACAGATTCTTGGTGTGATGTCTAATTTGGAGTTCTTTGGGGGGCAGTTAAAGCTACAACCTGAGCACCGGGAACAGGGGCGCCTACATGTGGTGTGTCTGGAGCTTCTCCGACTTTATTATCTACGGCTAAGGACAGGCATCTTACTTTTCCAGCCCCTCTCAGAGGTCTGTGCCCTGGAATATGCTCATGAATCTTGGATCTGGTGGGTGAAGCCCAGGTTGTTGACTCTCCTGCAGTTCAATTAGCTAGAACCACCCATAGTGGCAGGTTTCAAGCAACCAAGATGGGGTTTGGGGGAGGCTGGTGTGGCCTCTGAGAGCAGGGCTGCAGGCAGAAGTAGGGAGGACTGGCCAGCGGCTTCACGGACAATAAATAAAGAGCAGCAGATGCACGGTGAGGTTTGTCCCTGGAGTCTACTGATTCCCATAAGTGGCTCTTGAATGAATGACTTGTAGCCCCCGCTATGTCAAAGAATATCATAAATCTAATGGCTGCCTGGGCTTTTGTTTTTTTAGTTTGTTTATTTACTTATGTAGTTTTAAAATTTATTTTTAAATTTTTATTTTATATTGGAGTATAGTTGACGCAGCGTTTTGAAAGTAGCAAGTGTGGGTTAGAATTATGGCTCTGTGTATTATCTGAGTAATCTCAGATAAATTACTTACTGTAAATTTCAGATTCCTCAAATGTCAGACAGGCCTAATGACAGTCACTTTCAAGGTTATTGTATGAATGATAAGAACTGACAAATATATGAACGTATTGTGGTTTTCATAAGTATTTTAGTATAAAGACACATAATAATGGATTTCGCTTTGCTCCTGGTGTCAAAGCTGTGAGTTGTTGATAGCACTTGATGTTATTTTGAAAAAAAAGGAAAGGAAAGTGTAAAAAGCAAAATGAAAACAAAGTAATTTTTATTTGTTTCCCTTTCTGTAAATAAAGAAACTAAAGCTCCATGAATTTATTGATTTGCCTACAGTCACAGGGACAGAAAGTGGCAAAGCACAGGTGTGAATGCAGGACATGTTCTTTTTGCCTGCCCCATACTCCCCTTCTCTTGGAGCTTTCTGAAATTCATATCTCAGGGGCCCAAGCCCCTTTATACTGAACAAGAATTCCCCAGGGGATTCCTAAGAGGCAGTGGGCAACCCTGATCGTAAACCCAGCCAGCATCAGCTTGGGAGTTTAGATTAGGAAGGAAAGTGTCCGCTGCCACCGCTCCCGAGGGGTCAGCCCAGGCTGCAGCCTCGCTCTCAGGACAGACCCTCCATGCCCTTCTCCCCTTCCCATGGCTCTACTGTTAGGACAGAGATGAAGCTCCAGGAATGACAGAGAGATGGGGGCCCACGATCACCCTTCATTGCTGGAGATTTTGCTACTTGGGTAGAAATAAAAGTTATTCCGATGAATTATTGAGTGTTAGAAAAGGGAGGGTAGAGTCCAAAAACGAATAACCTAAAGTGTGTCAGAAGTACCTGAAAAGGGCGTCACAAGTACCTGGATGCAGTTCTGTGCCGGCAAAGGTTTAACAGCCAGCTTTGCGAAAGCCCTGCCCTGGTGTGTAGCATTTGCTGGTTTCTGTGGTGTAAATACTCCCACGATGGCCTATTTTCAGTTGCTAACTCGAGGTAACCAAGTGCAGAGTTGGAAAGAGACATACAGGAACCCCTCACGGTGCAGTATTTCCACCATGTGGATGTAATAGACATGAGTGAGAGCCTGGACAGCAATAAAATGCAACAAAATAATCGGGAAGTGGTAAGTTTTTCATATTTATTACATTGTCTTTAATATATATTTCATTTACTTGTAATTTTATATAATTTTATTTTTAGTCATGACTCTATTTAACAACCAGCTGTCACAGTTCCTGAAGAGTTTATCCTCGGCTCTGTGAGCTGATAGAAGTAGGTTCCGTCCATCCTCTGTAGGGCTTTGGGTGAGGACCCTTGTTTTGGGGAGAGCCTTGGCCTCGGGGGGCTGTGCTCTGTGCCAGAGCTGGGTGGGTGAGTGGGAAAAACTGCCGGTCCATCCGCCCTCAGCATCTGTGAGAACATTTCAGGACGCTCTTAAGCCCCAGCAGTGCCTCTAAGCACACATCATCCCACCCAGAACCGGGCTGAGAGGGCAGGAAGTCCCTCTGGGCTCCCACAGACCCCAAGAGACATTAAAGCTGGTTTCCCTTAAGCCTAAGCAAAACTAGCGTTCTATTTCTGAGTTTTCCTGGGCTCAGCCCTCTTCCACATCTCTACCCCCTGGGAGACAGCTGAAATGCTTTCAGAACCTCTCCTCCCGTGGTTAGAGATAATAGATTGTCCAGCTGAAGACCCAGTAGAGGTATGTCTGACATTTATTCATATGCGGCAGAAGGGAGCCAGAGGCTAGAGCCTGAAAAGGGAGACCAACCTCCCGCAAAGGAGAGGCCAGATGGGAAAGCAGTGGGGGGCCTTTCCCAACGGGCTGAGGTTCAGTCCTGTTCTCCTCCGAGTGGCACCAGCAGACCCAGCCATGCACCCTGGCGCTTCTGCGTCCATCTAACCCCGTGCTGGTAGATGGAAGACATCGCTTCTTTGAACTTGGGATCAGACGTGGATTAGCGTCTGGTTTCCTTGGACACATTAGTTAGCCTCTTTAAAGTCATGTAAATCCTACTGGCAAAAAAGAGAGACTAGTGCCCGTCTCAGGAAAGCAATGGGCACAGTGCTCGGGACGCAGCTAGTGCCTAAAAGACGACAGCTACTCGCATTATTTTCAATACGGTCGGAACGTATCAGGATGCTTCATTATGATGCAGTCCATCCATCGAAGCATCTTGATACTTAGAAAAATGTTCTCATGAACATTAATCCCGGGCTTTGGTTAAGAAGGGGGAGAAGTCTCCCCAAGACACGCTGCGAGGAAACTGTTGGCAATTGTTCTTAGTGTTGTAACTGCAACGGCAAACCCCCAAATGTGTTTAACTCACTTGGTTTCAACTAATCACGTGAGAATAAGCATGAAACACCTTTTTTTAAAGGCTGTTGAAATACTAATCCGGCCAATTTCCTAACATGTAATGTGTGAAGAACACCGTTTCAAAGGAGGTCAGTAATGATTGTTTTTGGAGAGGATGCTCTTCTGGTGTTTGTTTTTTTGTTTTTTTTTTTCCTACCTCTACATTTACACTTGCACATCAGCCGGTGCTTAATTTTTTAAAACAATTCCTTGCCTCACCCAAGCAATAAGTTGCCGGTAGTCCCTCACATCGTGTTTGCAGGTGATGTGTGGTCCTGGGATGAGGGGACTCTGGCTAATAAGGAGTCGTGGGAGATGCTTAGGAGATAATTTCCACAAACCCATCAGGGACTGCTCCAACATTTGGCCCCATGCAGTTTGGGGGAGCCTCACTGCTGAGCCCTTTTCCCCCCCTCTAAAAATGGGAAAAATGAAAGTTATTGCACTGGCCGGAGGAGAGAGCCTTGAACAGTTCCTGGGGGCATCCCAACCCATGTGGTAATCTCGGAAGCTCGAGATTAAGAAATGCTGTACCAGGAGTTTCCATTTGGGGGGTGGAGGAGAGAAGCACAGGGCAGTAGTTTCTGTTTTCAAAGTGTGGTTCATGGACCTCACATTTGGGGAAGTCACAGCACAAAGCAACGAACAAAACAACATAATACATTTCATACAGAACGGCGTGATGTAGGTTCTTTGAGAGACCCGAGTTTTAGCTCTCTGCACGTGAGAACAAAAGGTGTCTGACTCACACCTAGGCCCAGTTTAAACACGGCCTTCAGAGATAAACAACGGCCACAGCTGAGAGCATCTGGAAGCAGGGGATTTCTCCCCCCATCTCCCCCACGTGAGGTCTCCATCTCTACTCCGGGCCCCACTGCCCTCCTTCCTTGCTGTTCCCGCTTTGCACAGTGATGGCAGAAGTTGTGAGTACAGAAGGTGAGGAGAGACACAGGAGGGATGAGGACAGAGGGGACTGTCCCTTTCATCCTTGTCCGCCCTCTGGGTGGTCTGCAGGGGAAAGCCTTGCATGGCGACGTGGCAGGAATATAGATACCCCCGGATTCCTTAAGGCATTCAGGTGCCCCTGCAATCTTCTCTGGGATGCCGTAGGGTGGCCAGGGCGGCGGGGACGGCAGAGCAGAATGTAATGTTGCACACGTGGTGGTCCCCACAGCTCTGCTGGAATCCTAATCCACCTCAAGATGCTGCGAGAGGCCAGCAGGTTCATCGCCAGCAGCTGCAGGGGGCCCGGGCCGGGCTGGAGGAAGCAGTTTGTGTTTCAGGTACCAGAGGAGCAGGGCCAAAGTCCAAGGAGCATCAGCCTTGGGAGTGGGGGGACAGGGTGGGTCTGGCGGTCCTGAATCTCCTCCCCTGGGTGCTTCATCCTTCCATCTGCTGTGTCTTTTTAGTGGCATCCAAGCTAAATTCTCTGCCAGTGCATACGCAAGTTTTGCAAATTACAGCTTTGTAACTTAGAAAGACTTAATATGAAAAAGTTCAATTATCACTGAAATCCACTCACATTATCATAAGAAACTTACCTCCGTCAATGAAAAAAATAAGACCTACTGGACTTCTAAAATACAATTTCAACGGTTCAAAAAAGTTAAAGATTGTAATAGTGGTTTTAAATTGATTACTCACGTGTCTGTACAGTTTCTCATCTGAAGGTTATTGTCAGAAGTTTAAAGAGGTCATTGTTTAAACCTCTTGATGGGTAAATATGTATAGCTGTAACAAAAGCCAGACAGAAAAAAGTTATGCTCATGAAATCAGGCTCAAGTTCCTCTTAACTTTAAAAATATCTTTGGCTTCCCTGGTGGCGCAGTGGTTGAGAGTCCGCCTGCCGATGCAGGGGACACGGGTTCGTGCCCCGGTCCGGGAAGATCCCACATGCCGCGGAGCGGCTGGGCCCGTGAGCCATGGCCGCTGATCCTGCGCGTATGGAACCTGTGCTCCGCAACGGGAGAGGCCACAGCAGTGAGAGCCCCAAATCTTATTTAAAGCTTAACTGAAATTCAGTATTTAATGATCTTCCTCAAACCCTTTTGTATTTTACTGTTATTATAATTTAAGAAAAAGAAATACATTTTTTCACCAAGCCACATATGGGTATCCCCTACTTTTTTCCAGTTTATCCTAGTATTCTCTAAAAATATTATAGTTTTTGAATATGAAGAAGACTGGAAAGCAGTGTCCAGTATTCTATTTATTAGTCTAGAGCCCGTTAAGGTTACGTAGGCTGAGGCACTGACTGGGTCACCTACTACTGTACATCGTTTTGGTTCTGTTGAGTAAATGAGCTCTGATTTCCAAACTACAGATGACAAACCTATTATTGTCCCAACCTGCCAGTGGAGAAAGCCTCTTCAAGTACACTGCAACCTTGCAACTCAATTTTCAAGTGCATTTTGTTGGGCGCAAACAGCTTCCAGAGCTGTTTTGTCACGTGCTCTCATCAGCCACCTCCGGCTGTGCACACTCCCGCTCCGGTGGTTTCTCCTTGGCAAGTTTAAACCTCACCGTTCTAGCATGCTGAGCAGTATTGCTTTTGCAAGCCTGTGTAACGAAGTCTTGACGGAGAAAAATGCAAGTAGTCTGCAAACTTTTTCTTTCTCTTCAATTGTCCTCTCTCTCTGGTAATCCGGGTCACCAGATCCAATCTCTGCTCGACTTTAAAAATGTATTTGAGTAAAATCTCTTAATCCACCCCACCAGATGAACTCTGCTACTGCATAAGCAATGAACAGCCAGAGAGAACCCCGCTGCAGCAGCCATTTCACCAGCTCCCTAAAATGCAACTATATTTGGAAGACCTCTGTGTAGGAAGTAAGACTAATACTTAGTTCCCAGAAGATTAGGTGTGGTTTTCATTAGCTCATCAACGGGGTGGTTCCATGTTTCTATTTTTAAAATTGCTTATAAAGATCATCCTTCGTTGGTCAGAGACAACAGATAGAGGAGAGACGTCTCTCACGTTATGATCAGAGGCAACAACCAGGCCAATCTGGTTCCCAGAGAAAAGGCGAAGGGAGCTGATGCTACAGTTTCAGCCGAGACTGGGATAATCTGCTTTTGAGTCCCGGCCAAATTCCACGGAGTCCGCGGCCAGGCCAGCCGGGCTTCTCCCCGCCTGGGCGCGGGCTGCATCTGCCCAGTCAGGGCAGCAGGGTCGGTCCAGGCAGCGCGCCCTCCTGCAAGAGCAGAAGCAGCCCAGTCCCCTGGACCAGGGTCGGGGGGTGGTCCAGCCCTGAGACCACTTGGAAATGGTACTCGCCCCGCGTCATTCATGCCGCTGCACTCTAGTACTTAAAATAATTGGGGGGATGGCTCAGTGTCTCCAATCAGTCGTCAGCGTTTAATTTGCTAGTTGGGCTCGCTTTTACTAAAGTCTCGGGCGTCTGTCAATCCCCTTGTTATCACCAACGCCGCGGGCCCAGAAGCACAAAGAAGTGATGGGCGTTAAGGTCCCACAGCGAGGGCCTTGCTTCTCATCTCAGCTAGCCTCTGTCCGCCGGCAATTCTCAGATGACTTCCTTGGGTGGGAATAACAATTCACTTTCCGTAGGAGAAACGCGGAGAGTCTTCGAGCGGCTCCGCTGCAGTCTTGCCCTTGTGTGCGAGTGAGGGTGCGTGGGCCCGAGACGAGCTTGGGGACAGGAAAGGGCCGGACGCGGACTCAGCGAGGACGTTGGAATCTGGGCTCCACCTGGCACGTCCAACGTCCGGGTCGCCGAGATGGAGAGGGTCGGTGCGTTACAGCGTCTCTCCCTCTCGGGGCTGTCTTTCAAAATGTCCCGATACTCAAGAAGTACTGGCAGGGGCGCGGGGCAGGGGGGAGCGTGTGCCGCCTCTCGGTGGGTATCGGCAATGTCCAGCAGAGAGGATTTCGCGGAGAGAGGCGCTGTTTCCCTAGAACTTCCTTCCGGCTTCGCCGCGAGAAAACGCTTTCCACTCGAGAAGGAAGATCGCTCTAGACGCATTTGGACCTTCTTCCCCAGCGGGACAGAGAATCCCAGACTCGAAGCTGGGGGTTATAGGAAGAGACGGGGCAGATACACTTTGTAACCGGGCGGTGCCACCTAACCAGTTCCGATAAAGGCTGCAAAGAGCGAAACCAGGTTTTCCTGGCGGGGACCCCGGCCCTCGTCCAGCGCCCCGTCACCTCCCACGGCAGCCTCTCCCAAGCCCTTCAACTGGGTCCGTGCTGGGGGCCACGCATCACCGCCCTGCGTGTGTGACCTGGACCGAAACCTGAGCGGGGCGGGCCGCGGTTCCGGGAAGCTCCCTGCGCCTCCTGTAGCGCGGCGGGGGCAGCACGCGGCGCCCCTGTTCGCCACTCCCCCCCCCCCGAGCACACAGACACACCCTCCGGCATGGGGTGCGCGGGAAAGGGCCGGGGACCCCACAGCAGCGCCGAGGGCGCCGGCACCTTAGGAAATACGAGCTTCCCTCGGCGGCCGGGGGCGGAGGCAGGGTCGCCCTTTCCAGCTCCGCGTCGGGGCGCCCTCTACCCCCGGCTGCCGGGTCCCCAGGTCGGAGGGAACTCGGGGGTGTTTTTCCACGCTGAGGGCCGGGGCCGCGCAGCCGGCGGTGGCCCCCGGGAGGCGTGGCGAGACCTACCCCGCTCCCGGCGCGCCCCACCCCCGTCCCACCTCCAGCTCCGCCCAGCGCCCCGAGGGCAAGCGGGGGGAGGCCGGAATTTCCCCTCGCGGGGGCTCGGGCAGCCTTGTAAGCCCGCGGGCTCTTTCTGTTTACGGAGAGAAAGGGGAAATGGAAGAGGCGGGGAGGCGGCGGCTGGAGTCCGCTGCGCCGCCCCTCGGCCGGCCCAGAAGCTGTGAGTCAGGGGCCGACGAGGGCAGCCCGGGCGCGCGGGAGGCGCGGGGCTCACTCGACCGCTCGGGCCCGGACAGCGCGCCAACGCTCCGGGGCCGGTAGCCCTGGTTCCCGCTCCTGCCGACGCCGGACCTGGGGACCCCGGCGCGCCCGACTCCTGGGGGCCGCCCACCAGCTGCGCCGCGAGCCGTCGGGGGACGGCGGCGGGGCCGCGCGGAGGCCGCAGGTAAGAGTTCCGGGGCTCGGGGCTATCGTTCGATCGCAGCCCTGTTGGGTGCCCCGGCGGTTCGCACCCTGAGGTCCGGGGCGTCCCGGCATCCGGGAGGGCTCCGGGGCCCTGGGCGGGGGGGCGTGCCCGTCTCCGGCTGCGGCGCTTCGGGGCTGCGCGCGGGTCGCGGCTGCAGCCGGCGCAGCTGGAAAGCACCTTGCGCAAGGGTCCCACGGGGCACCGGCCGCGACTCCTCCCCTTTCCTCCTCCTTCCGGGATCCCTAGCGCGCGAGCAGGGCAGGTCCCGGCTTCCCGCCGCGGGCGCCACCCGCAAGGCTGCGCCCTCCCTGCTCAGACCCGGTGAGTGTGCCCCGGAGGCGCGGGGCCCGGCTGCCGCTGGCCCTGGCGATGGGTGCTCTTCTCATGTGCAAGTCCTTTAACGCTCCCTTCGTCTTAAGGACCGGGAGGAATGGAGGGGAGGGGGTTTAGCAGGGTCGAGAGCCTCCGAGCAACTTCACGCTTGCATCCCGGATCCCATTCTGCGACCAGTAGGGTGGTTATAGCAGAACACGAATGCTGGGCTTTTGGCCTAAGAAAGAATGTTAAGGGGAAAAATGTTATTTCACAGATGTTTCCCCGTGGAAATGCAGTATCAGGATTCCGAAGTTCTAGTTCTAGGAGGGGAACCACGTTGAAAAAGGAAGCGCAGCGTCCAGATCGTCCCAAAAGTTAACGGGGAAGGCCGCGAGCTATCTTTAAGAAAACATTGCAACGTCTGTTTCACTTTTGGAAAGACGTATTTTGGCCCAGAATAAAGGACTGCTCCCGACAAAAACAGGGAAGGAAGCAGTAATACAGTTGCTTTGCGTACCTGTGGCCTGAGTTTTAGGTACTTGCCAAGTAGAAGGTAATTTGGATCGGCAGACGCCCCCGGATCTGATGGCGTGAGGTTGGTGTGCGGTATTTCTGGCAGACGTCCTATAAGGAGAATCGGATGGTTGAGGCATCTAGAGGTTTTGAAGTGGCTGTGCTTCTAATACAGCTAGAATGTCTTCATTCTCGGTTTCTTTTAAAAAATAAATTTGTTTATTTATTTATTATTTATGTTTGGCTGTGTTGGGTCTTCGTTGCTGCACGGGCTTTCTCTGGTTGCAGCGAGCAGGGGGTGCTGAGGTGCGCGGGCTTCTCCTTGCTGTGGCTTCTCTTGTGGCGGAGCACTCGCGCTCTAGGTGCAGGGGCTTCAATAGTTGTGGCTTGCGGGCTCAAGAGCGCAGGCTCAGTAGTTGTGGCACGCGGGCTCTAGAGCGCAGGCTCAGTGGTTGTGGCGCGCGGGCTCTAGAGCGCAGGCTCAGTGGTTGTGGCGCGCAGGCTCTAGAGCGCAGGCTCAGTGGTTGTGGCGCGCGGGCTCTAGAGCGCAGGCTCAGTAGTTGTGGCACACGGGCTCTAGAGCGCAGGCTCAGTGGTTGTGGCGCGCGGGCTCTAGAGCGCAGGCTCAGTGGTTGTGGCGCGCAGGCTCTAGAGCTCAGGCTCAGTAGTTGTGGTGCATGGGCTCTAGAGCGCAGGCTCAGTGGTTGTGGTGTGCGGGCTTAGTTGCTTCGCCTCATGTGGGATCTTCCCAGACCAGGGATTGAACCCGTGTGCCCTGCATTGGCAGGCGGATTCTTAACCACTGCACCACCAGGGAAGTCCCAATTCTCGGGCTTTTTGAGAAAAAAATATTATTAGAAGTCTTATTGGAGGTGTGCCCTGAGGGGCAATGTACTATCTTGGCAGAAAAATCTTTTAAATGTGAAGTAACATGAGGTATAATCATCCTTTGTAAGGTAGGAGCCTACACCAGTAATCTTGGCCATTTTCATGCGCACTTGCCAGGAAACGCTCACCTTTTGTCTATGGAGATGGAAGTAGCTAAGAGTATGCCATTCTGTTTAGGAGAGTATCGCCTCTTGGCTTTACTGCCAATTTCAGAAATTATTTGAAGCAGATCATTTTGACTGTATCTGCCCATTTGTCCATTTCTAAAATTGGTATAGTCCCCTCCTGCGTTAACAAGTGGGGATTTAATGCAGATTTTTATTGAACACTGTGTGGGGAAGGGTGCTTGCTGCTGAAGTGAAATACAGATCCCTTCATCATTCACTTTTCTAGACGTCTGCTGGTGGTGAGTAACGCAGAGATCATTAGCATCTTGTCTGCTTAATTAAGGCCTGAAAACGCTGAGGCTTCTGCCGGCACCTCGAGCGGGCGGTTGTCAGGGTTTTCTGGGGCGCACACGGGTTTGCACGCGGGTTTGCAGGAGTGGAGGTTGGCGTTGCTAGGGGATTAGTGGCACCGAAGACACACGCCTCCACCTCCCTGCCCTCCCCCAGCAGATTACGGGCGTGTGTGTTTCCGCCTCTCAGGTTTTACATACAAATGTTCCAGACTTTCTGCAGGATTTAAAAACCAAAACCTGCCTTTCCTCTCTGGATCAGCTAACCGACTTGTAAACTGTATGGACCTTTTCCTCTCTTTCTATAGCCCTGTTACTACTGGGAACTTTACTTTCTCTCTGGCCAGCCATTCGCTAAGTAAATTCAGCAGGTTTGGAACTTTTCAGCCAGTGGGGCCCTAAATCGAGCTGTTGTTGTTTCAATTCCATTTTTTTCCCTGTAAATTCTACAAGTAGAAACTGCAACTAAATGGCCCCGTGAAACCTAGTCCAATGTTCCTCCGTTAACCTAAAAAATTCCTTTCATAAGTCAAGAGACTCCAAGAGCCTGAATCAGTCTTCCTCCAAGACCAGCCAGGTCTCAGAGAGGGGGCTTTCCTTTGCTCTCCAGATGTAACTGTAAGGATAACAGCCATCAAAACATTTCATTGGTTTCTGCCTTTATTTTTTTTCTTTCTTTGTCTCTTATTTTAGAAACAGTCTTTAAAACCTTACTGTGAAGAAGGGGGAGGATGGGGGTTGGAGGGGAATAGGTAGCCGCAGCCCATTTGCAGTTAAGAAAGGCGGCCTAATGCAGTACCTGCAAAGCCAGGGATCCGACCCAGTCCTTCGATTTCATGCGCATCGTAGCAGCTTCAAAAGACATAGTTTATGTACTGTGCACCAGAGTCTGTGCCCAGCACCTTATGCTCTGGAACGCCTTTGACCCTCACAACCACCTACAAGGGACATGCTGTTATTACTTGCATTTTGCAGGTGGGGGACGTCGACATGAAGTGAGGTTAAAGTACAAAACTTGACCAAGATCATGCAAACACTAAAGGAGGGGCTGAGATTGGCCCCCCGCAGCCTGAGTCTAGATGCCGTGTCATAACTGCGTAATCCTAGACTTCTTTCCCCATACACAATTTGTAGTGGCACAGGGGTTAAGACTCCACGCTCCCAATGCTGGGGGCCAGGGTCCGACCCCTAGTCAGGGAACTAGATCCCACAGTGCATGCCGCAACTAAGACTTCACATGCCACAACTAAGGAGACTGTGAGCCACAACTAAGGAGCCCGCTGGCCACAACTAAGACCTGGCCCAACCAAATAAAATAAATATTTTTAAAAAAGAGCATTAAAAAAAAAAAAGAAAGAAAGAAATGGATCGTCCAGTAACTTAATAACGACACTAAATTGCATGGTTCTTTTCTCAAGTGAAATTCACCAAGAGGCCTATGTCTGGGTCTTGTGGGCAGGTGGCCCCAAGGTGGAATATTTCCTGGAGTTTGGTGCTTGTGCTCCATCCAGGTTGATGGGAGCCTGTGGCTTTTGTTTAGCCCTGTGTGTTGAACGCATTGAAGGCTTGTGCTTTCAAGAACCTGAAAGACTTGGCAGAGAGAGGCTGCTTCCAGGAGCACAGTAGTTTAGGTAGACATACATACCTTTTCATTTTCTTAGGTCTCTTAAGTCCTTTTACCTTTAATCCTCTGGAATGGTGTTGTTCCCAGATCCTGAGTAACAGCATCACTGTTTACTCTTGACTTACCTTCTTCTTCTCATTTACAGATCCCCAAGGCTCCTGATTTGTATAGAAGAGCTGAAATAGGGTTTTGGCTAATCAGAGTTAGTCAGTCTTGCCCATGTCTTGCTTATGATAGGTTTGGCTTCCCTGGCTTCTTTATAAAACCACAACTTCTAGAGAGTCATTGATCTAGATATTAAGTTAACTTTCTTGAGTCTTTGAGATGCATGCTTTGTACTGTTAAAGAATCCTGGTCACAGGAGGGGACAGCTGATTACAGGTTAAAGGAATCTTCTCCTTTCTCATACCCGTCCTCAGCAGAAAGAAGTTTGAGATTTGCCGTCTCCTTTCTAAATGAGCTGTTATTTGTGTCAGAATTTTTCCTGAAACTTGACTTACCATCATCACATTTGCTCAGATTAAAATCCGTGTGACATGCTTCTGGCTTCAGGGCCTGAATTTTATTTGCAAAGTTAGCTCCTGAATTTGGTAAAGGAGTTTTTTGTTTTTAAGTAAATTTCCATTTTCATTTTATTTATTTATTTATTTTTTGGCTGTGCTGTGTGGCTTGCGGGATCCTAGTTCCCCAACCAGGGATTGAACCCGGGCCACCACAGTGAAAGTGCTGAGTCCTAACCACTGGACTGCCAGGGAAGTCCCAAGGAGTTTCTTTTTTTAAAAAAAAAGCCACCCACGGCCTAAAAGCCACAGAGATCATGCAGGGAAGATTGTCCCCTGCGGCAGGGTTGGAAACGGTCAAGTGAGCGCCGGACTAAAGGTTGTCTAAGGTCCCTTTCTTCACTGTCTGTGCATTTGACCTCACACACACTGTGGCCAGAGCCCTTATTTTATTTGTTTGTTTGTTTTTGTGGTACGCGGGCCTCTCACTGCTGAGACCCCTCCCGTTGCGAGGCTCCGGACGCGCAGGCTCAGCGGCCATGGCTCACGGGCCCAGCCGCTCCGCGGCATGTGGGACCTTCCCGGACCGGGGCACGAACCCGTGTCTCCTGCATCGGCAGGCGGACTCTCAACCACTGCGCCACCCGGGAAACCCGCCCTTATTTTATAAACAAAGTCGTATAGAAGCCTGTTCCCAATCCTTTCATGTCAGTTTCCCATTGATCTCAAATGCAAATACAAATACAGTGAACTAAGTAGTCGAGGTTTCTTTTGCAGACTCTCTGGAGAGCCTGACCGTGATGGAGTTCATGAGCACTGGAAGTGACAGCAAAGAAGAAATCGATTTATTAATGAAGCATTTGAACGTGTCTGATGTAATAGACATTATGGAAAATCTTTACGCGAGTGAAGAGCCTGTGGCCTACGAACCCAGTCTGATGACCGTGTGTCAGGACAGCAATCACGAGGAGGAGGGGCGTGCCGACTCCGTGCTGCTCAGCGGCCAGGAGGGGCCTTGGCTGTCATCGGTCCGATACGGAACCGTGGAGGACTTGCTTGCTTTTGCAAACCACATATCCAACACCGCCAAGCGTTTGTACGGACACCGACCGCAAGAATCTGGAATTTTATTAAATATGGTATGTTTTTTCCTGATCAGTTGAGTGCCGTGTGTTCAGCTTACTACTGCTGCTGCACTTACTGCTGAGTAGGATGTGAACCTGGTTCAGGCTGGCTGCCAGGTATGGTGTTTAAAAATGGAATATCTGTAAGAATCACCTCCGTGTGAAAGGCGCAAAACACGGTCTTCGTTAAAAGTTCCATTTAAAGAATCTTTTCCATATTTTAGGAGTAGTTCTACAAATAGGTAATTAAGAAGAATGAATTTTAATTTAACAGTTCACTGAAGAGCTCATGCGTCAATTAGGCCGAAGAGAAAGGCTTCCTGAGATTCCTTCATCTGAGAGGGGAATAAAGGCTTTGTCTTTAATGAACATGTATTTTTTATGTAGTACTGTTGATGTATAATTTTTATAAGTTATAGGTGTACAATATAGTGATTCACAATTTTTGGAGGTTATACTCCATTTATATCATTATGAAATATTGGCTGTATTCCATGTGTTACACGGTATATCCTTGCAGGTTATTTTATACATAATAGTTTGTGTCTTTTAATCCTCTACTCCTTTCCTCTTCCCTCTCCCCACTGGTAACCACTAGTTTGTTCTCTATATCTATGGTCTGTTTCTTTTTTGTTATATTCACTAGTTTGTTTTATTTTTCAGATTCTACATATAAGGGATAGCATACAGTGTTGGTCTTTCTCTGTCTGACTTATTTCACTTAGCATAATACCCTCCAAGTCCATCCATGTTACTGCAAATGGCAAACTTTCATTCTTTTTTATGGCTGAGTAGTATTCCATTGTATGTATATGTGTGTGTGTGTGTGTATATATATATATATATATATATATAAAACACATCTTCTTTATCCATTCATCTGTTGAGGGACAGCTAGATTGCTTCCATTCCTTGGCAATTGTAAATAACGCTGCTATGAACATTGGGGTACATGTATCTTTTCAAATTTGTATTTCCATTTTTTCGGATATATGCCCAGGGGTGGAATTGCTGGATCATATGGTGGTTCTTTTTGGTTTTCTGAGGTGCCTCCATGCTGTTCTCCACAGTGGTTGCACCGGTTTACACTCCCAGCAACAGTGCAGGAGGGTTCCCTTTTCTCCATATCCTCTCCACATTTGTTATTTGTGTTTTTTGATGATGGCCGTTCTGCCAGGTGTGAAGTGATGTCTCATTGTGGTCTTGATTTGCATTTCCCTGATGATTAGAGATGTTGAGCATCTTTTCATGGGTCTGTTGGCCATCTGCATGTCCTCTCTGGAAAAATGTCTCTTCAGGTCTTCTGCCCATTTTTTAATTGGGTTGTTGTTTTTTTGATGTTGAGTTATAGGAGCTGTTTACATATTTTCGATATTCATCCCTTCCTTATTGGTTGTATCATTTGCAAATATTTTCTCCTGTCCAGTAGGTTGTCTTTTTGTTTTGTCAATGGTTTCCTTTGCTGTGCAAAAGCTTTTAAGTTTAATTAAGTCCCATTTGTTTATTTTTGCTTTTATTTCCTTTGCTTTAGGAGACAGAGCCAAAAAATATTGCTACAATTTATGTCAAAGAATGTCTGTTGAATTTTTTTGAAGGCTGAATTTTTGTGCTCCTCTCTTGTCACATCTTGAAACGTCACGATATTAATACTGGCTACATTCAGTTCTTGCAGAAATGTAGTTTGTGGCAGTAAATAGTTATCCACAGATTCACTCTCTTTAATTGACAAAGTATGAATGACAAGGGCTATACTTGTTTAGTCACCCCAAGTATCCAAAAGATCCAACATATTGTGACAACACTTAGTTGCCACAGGAGGGGATCAGGTGATGTGTTCGGGTGTGGTCAGTGTCTTAGTCTCTCAAAGGTGAATGTAGTTGCTGGCTAGAGGTGATGTTATTTTTTAAAAAGGACAATTCACAGAGGAGTGGCTGGGAACTTGCAAAACTCGCTTATTGATGAGAGTGCCTCCTTGCCTCTGGTGTATCTAAATGGCAAGAAGGCTAATGTATGGGGGGTGGTGCTGAACAAGTAAAGATTCTGGACCGAGTACTTAATTACTATTATTATTTTTTGCATACCACATTCGTTCAGTTCAAAACAACACAGTGATTTAGGTCAGCCGTGTAGTGAATTATTTTGTTAGAAGCCAGTTGTGTTCAGCTATAGCTCAATTTGCAGCAGAATTGCAAAATTACCTCCCCCCACCCCGAAAAAAAAAGATTACCTTTGGCATCATTGTATGACTTGCTTTGGTCTGGATATACCAAACTGTGCTTGATAGTTAACTTTGCCTTGAGAAGAGTACTTCTGTTTATAAATGGGAAGTCATAATTTGAATAAGGGTTAATACCTGTTTGTCTTAGGTAAAATATAGCTGGAGAATTCTGGTTCAAAATAATATATATATCTATAATCAGAAACATAATTGTTTATGTATTTCTCTCTCTTTTCTTTTTACATATTTATTTGTTAAAATGGGTGTCTTAAAGGAAAAGATGCAGAATAAACACGTTATCTTTGCTTGTGAATATGTAGAGACTTGGGCTTATTTCCCCTGGACTATCAGACTGATGAGATGGGCCATAGAATTGGGAACGTACAGAGGGAATTCAGGAAAAATATAAAGAGTACAAAGGAGTAGCTTCCTGAAGGTTTTGGAGTGAGGGGCAAAAAGAAGCTCATGCGGCAAAAGAGAGAAATGAAGGCATTAAAAGGAGGTGAAAATATTATCAGCAAAGCGTAAGAGTAGACTGTTGTTAGTCCTGTCATGGAGCCTGTGCTCC
Source organism: Delphinus delphis (assembly GCF_949987515.2). Lineage (NCBI taxonomy): Eukaryota > Metazoa > Chordata > Mammalia > Artiodactyla > Delphinidae > Delphinus > Delphinus delphis. The sequence continues at coordinate 176,534,267 of NC_082684.1, forward strand.
AGAAATGAATCAAGGCATATTTGGGAGAAAATTTGCAAATAGGACACATCAAAAAAGCAGGGAACTTTACAACTTTCAAAAAGCTTTTTGTTGGGCTTCCCAGGTGGCGCAGTGGTTGAGAGTCCACCTGCCGACGCAGGGGACACGGGTTCGTGCCCCGGTCCGGGAAGATCCCACATGCCGCGGAGCGGCTGGGCCCGTGAGCCATGGCCGCTGAGCCTGCGCGTCCGGAGCCTGTGCTCCGCAACGGGAGAGGCCGCAGCAGTGAGAGGCCCGCGTACCGCAGAAAAAAAAAAAAAAAAAAGTCTTTTTGTTTTAAAAAGTGATCAAGAATATAAAATACAGCAAGAAGACCTAACCTTAAAATCCACAGGAAAGTAGACCATGCCTTATTTGGCAAATCACCCTGTGATTGATGGCTCAGGGGGCTGTGATTGGCTTTCCTGTCACTGTCCTTAAGGATTGGATGCACCCCTGTGACAGCTAGTAGCCTGGCACAGCTCCGTGTTTTATAAATAATGGCACAAGAACGGCGACTTGCCATCCCAGATCATAGCCAGTCTGAGACAAGATGGTGAAGGAGGCCACGTTGGCTCCTGGCTTCCTTCAGCCTCGCGTGTGTTCTCCTGGGAACCATCCCACCTTCAAGACCTTCCTCTTCCCATGGCCCTCCCCCTAAGACCATCAAAACTTTTCTCTCCTGGCCTTGCTGCTGTCTGTTTCTCTGCTTTACAAGGTGGCAGCTAATTATCTACCCAACAGCTTGGTTCCAAGGTAAAGTCGACCTTCAAGTGTATCCACATGCGGACCAAATGCTTTCCTTCCGGTATTCATCCATTCATTTTAGACAGAGCTCAAACTTCTGCAAGAGATGAGGTACTTCTCCAGGTGCTGGAGATACAGTTTGTGTCCCCTGGTAGCTTTCTGCGTTCTGGAGAGGGCAAGTAGACAGGTAATTGTAATGCACTGTAGGACTTCTCCATACAGCTAGCCCTGATCGCTATGGGAACACTCAGGCGGGATACCTCACATAACCCCGAGGGTGAGCAGGTGGAAAGGAGGAATGTCAGATAGGCTTCCAAGAGGAATTAAAAACATTCTTTTTTTGGCCGCACTACACAGCTTGTGGGATCTTAGTTCCCCAACCAGGGATTGAACCCAGGCCCTCGGCAGCGAAAGTGCTGCGTCCTAACCACTGGACCGCCAGGGAATTTCCCCGAGAGGAATTGATACCTAAATTACTGAGCTGGAATCAGCCAGATAAAGGGGCTGGAGAGCAGGGAATGTTTCAGATGGAGAGAATGGAGTCACAGACGCCCGGTGTATTACAGGCAACCTACCAGCACAGCGCCTGTGGAGTTAATTAGGGTGGGGGACCCAGGAGTTACAATCATATCCTGAAGCATAGGCGTGTAAAATGGTGGTCTGCATGTGTGTGCAAGTGGGTGCTATTTTCAGAAAATAATATTTAAGAGATTCCACCAACATCCAGCAGGACCTGGGGAAGAAACTTTAGGAGACTAAGCCAGGGGTTGCTTTGCGTGAGGGTGCTACAAGTTACTTACAATCTAGACCAACTGTCACCCTCACCTGGGGATGAATAACCTAAAATGGGTTCTAAACACTCAACTCTTGGGTGATTGTTTGGGAAACTCACGAGCCCCAAAGAGCTTGCTCATAGATGTGGGTGTGAGATGCTGTCCTGCTCCACAGGCCAAGTCACGGATTCCTGGTTTCTCAGGGTTAAAAAAACCCTTAAAGATACTTGACTCAAGCTCTCTGTCTGAAGCTTGAATCACCCCCTTTATCAGCTCCAATAATTGCTGGGCCATTTTGGTCTGTGCCGGGAAACCTGTGACGAAGCATGCATCATATTCTAGGGCATTTAATGTCATATCGGGCCAATGCTGATTGTAGGGAAGTCCTTCCTTAGAGGGGACTAAAAGCCATCTCTGACTCCCCTGACTCCTAAGCCCTACTTCTTGGCCATGGTATATGGTATATACATATACCATGAGGAGTTGTGAAGACGGCAGGCCCTTGAATTAAAGTGCCCAGCATGTGTCTCAGCTCTGAAATGGACTAGCTGGGTGACATTGGCCCAGTCATTACAACCTCTATGCCTCTGTTTACTCATCTGTAAAATGGGCAAATGGCCACCTTCATTCCATACAATGAAGCACGTGACCTGTGTACACACAGTGCGTGTTGAAAGGATGCAAAGCCACCCTTGTAACGAGTGTTAATGTAAAATACCTTTGCTTAGCTCCCAGGAAGCATCCTGACCAGGCCCACCTGTGAATGGCTTCACGAAGGAAGAAATTAACATACCCCTTCCAGAGCATCACCAGAAAATAAACCAGTGCATCTAAGAAAAAAATGGAAAATTTTATTTGAGCCAAAATAGAGGCTTGTATCCTGGGAAGAGCATCTCAGGAAACTCTGAGAACTGCTCTGCCTGTTATGATCCAGGGACTTTGCAGAACCACAAACTGGCCATCACTTGCATGTCACACCACACGTTCAGGGACTGTCGTCTGAGGTGGCCCGGGAGAACTTGCAGGGTGTTTGGAGGAGGGTCCCCAGAACGCTGGGGATGATAAACTGCAGTGAAGGAACTGTAGTATTTGATCTAAAGAGAAGAGGCCAAGCCGTGCTCAGTGATATGTAAATGTAGACATTTAACAACTGTGTTCTGATCACAGCTCAGCTTGAATTACAGCCTCTGCAAGATCAAAGGCTCTTACCTGAGGAATAGGAGCTGCGGCTTTGGGGTCAGACAGACCCGAGTTTGAATCCTGACTCTTGCCGCCTAGTGAGTTCCTTAACCTCCTGAAGCCAGTTTCCTCATCTGTGAGTGGAGATAAAAAGAGCCCTTACGTCACAGGCCTGTTATGAGAAATTGCTGAGTTAATGTATGAAGTACTCAGCACAGTGCCTGGCCCAGAATTAACGCTCGGTAGCTGGCTGGCGTTACTACTCTCCATCCTGTCGGCTAAGAGCGCACCGCATCAGAGGGGGTTAGAGCAGATTTGGGTTGGACAAGAGTAAAACTTTCAAGGGAAGTAAGTCAGACAAAGACAAATATTATATGACATCACTTATACGTGGAATCTAAAAACATGATACAAATGAACTTATTTACAAAATGGAAATAGACTCATAGACATAGAAAACAAACTTATGGTTTCCAAAGGGGAAAGGGAGGGGGGAGGGATAAATGAGGAGTTTGAGATTAACAGTTACACACTACTATATATAAATAGGTAAACAGCCAGGACCTACTGGTTACAGCCCCGAACTTGAACCTGGCTGTCCCTTTGCTGTGGGACCAGCAGAGCAGGACAGAGCCAGATCCCACGGATCTAGAACAAACTTATATACAAAACAGAAATCAACCCACAGACATAGAAAACAAACTTACGGTTACGAAAGGGGATGGGGGGAGGATAAATTAGGAGTTTGGGATTAACATATACATACAGCTATATATAAAATAGATAACCACCAAGGACCTACTGTATAGCACAGGGAACTGTATTCAATATCTTGTAATAACCTATAATGGAAAAGAATCTGAAAAAGAATAGAGATGTATATGTATAACTGAATCACTGCCGTACACCTGAAACTAGCACAACATTGTAAATCAGCTATACTTCAATTAAAAAAAAATTTTTAAGTAAAACTTTTGTTTTCCAAAGGTGAGTTAAGCCCTGAAGTGGATTCCTGGAGAATCGAATGAAATTGGGTCTGTAAATATTTAATAACAAGGAAGAGGCAATAAAGCGAGTGCAGCTGAGTGCCGTGAGCATGGTTCTGTCTGCATGTGGTTCCCAGCGTGCTGTAGAAGTGGCCTCCAGGAACTTGAGGTGACAATTCTTGAAAGGACGTCATATTTCAAACTTGGCAACGCCGCGGTCTGCACTTGGTCATTTTCCCTCTCGGGACCTGCGCAGAGGCTGCACTCAGTGAATACTGAAGTTTTTAGTGTAGTGACTTCACATTTCGAAGTATTAGCGTTCTTCGCTTCATTCCCTAATAGTGAGCACGCCTGTTCACGGGGTGTAGCTAAGATTAGCAATAGTAGGTCCTGAGTGAATAACGCTTACGGTCACCAGGATTATTCCCAGAGCAGGGCCCGTGTAAGGCCCCCTGCATCTGGAGATGACTCGGAGTCTACCCTTTACCCACGTGATCTGCACTCCCCTTCACCCTCTCCCATTCCTGAAATAACTTCATGTCACTTTGATAGTTTCATAATCCCCGAATTCATAATCTGAAGTCGTAATATTCCTAATGAAACGTAGGTAAAACCTGTATTTTTGAGACTCTAACCCTTGAAAGCATACCCAACACATTTTTTTTGGGAATGTGCTCCAGGTCATGTCTCCCACGGACTATCTTATTAAGTTGTTTTCATTTGATTTGTAATTATTTCTCCTCTCAATTTTTCACTTTTGAAAAATTGACATAGACTTTATATGCAGTAAAATACACAGGGCTTTCATATCCAGTTTGATGGGTTTTGACAAGGGTACATACCTTATAACCCACACTGCTATCAGGATATCGCTCTCCTAATTTTTGTTAATTGTTATTTTTATTCATTTATTTAAAAATTGAAGTATAGTTGATTTACAATGTCGTGTTATTTTCAGGTGTACAGCAACGTGTTTCAGTTATACTATACTGTGTATATATTTTTTTTTTCAGATTCTTTTCCCTTATAGGTTATTGCAAAATATTGAGTATAGTCCCCTGTGCTATACAGTAGGTCCTTGTTGGTTATCTATTTTATACATAGCTGTATGTATGTGTTAATCCCAAACTCCTAATTTATCCTCCCCCCGTCCCCTTTCGTAACCATAAGTTTGTTTTCTATGTCTGTGGGTTTATTTCTGTTTTGTATATAAGTTCATTTGTGTCATATTTTAGATTCCACATGTAAGTGATATCATATGTATTTGCCTTTCTCTGTCTGACTCACTTCACTTAGTATGATCATCTCCAGGTCCATCCACGTTGCTGCAGATGGCGTTATTTCATTCCTTTTTATGGCTGAGCCGTATTCCACTGTGTATATGTGCCACATCTTCTTTGTCCATTCCTCTGTTGACGGACACTTAGGTTGTCGCTCTCAGCTTTTGAGTCGGCTGGTGTTCAGACCTCTTGTTCAAAGTGTTTACTGACTCATGAACCCTCAGAGGTCAGGGGTCATCTGTCTCTTGTTCATCGCTACCTGCTCAGAACCAAACACAGTGCCTGGCACATACCATGCACTCAGTAAATATTAAATGAGTGAATGGATGAGAAATGGTTCTGCCCTTACTTGGCTTGCGTGGCGCTGTCAACTCATAGCTCTGGCGTAACACACTGTTTTCCAGAACCCTCTGTGATCCTCAGTTCATTTCCCTACTCTCTCTATGAGTGCGTCACCTCTGAGTAATAGGTATGCAGACTAACAGGTTAGCACATTTTAACTGGAAACGAGTCAGCTAGCAGGCACGGTTTACATGTCTGCGATGTTTCTTTTCAGCCTTTTGGTCACAGCAGTCGTGGTGCATTCGGTAAATCATTTTTAAAGTTCTCTTTGGCAGTGAATTACTCACACGTAGATAGAAATATGATCAGGTCTGACCAGGGGTGTGTTTCTGTTACATGCTTTCTCTGTTGTGCTGAAGCTCTGGATGGGAGCTCTAAGAGGCTTCTGTACACTGTTACGGTTATATACGGTGACATTAATTTTGAACCCTGCGTGTAGGAATGCGGTCTAACGTAACCAGTTTCTAAAGGGCGGGTCTCAGAAAAGGACTTTGCTGAAATTCTTACCCTCCTGCACTTTTGTTTTGTTGTAGGTAATCACTCCCCAGAACGGACGCTATCAGATAGACTCTGATGTTCTTCTCATCCCTTGGAAGCTGACTTACAGGAATATTGGCTCTAATTTTATTCCTCGGGGGGCCTTTGGAAAAGTGTACTTAGCACAAGACATAAAAACTAAGAAAAGAATGGCGTGTAAACTGGTACGTACTTCATAAGCAACAGGGTGCCCTGCGTGCTCGGCATGGGGGCTTTTGCGTGCTCGTTTATTCACTTTACTCAAAGCTGGCTACCCCTTGACGGCCTCTTATCTAAGGGTGCTGAGTCCAAGAAAAGCATCTCTGTTTTATAGGTTTGCTTGCTACCTGGGGCCATTCAGCCCCCAGGTCTGCTTAAGGCCATAGTTGATTTTAATCAGTTTGCTCTGATAACAAAGAAAGTACCAGCTTCTTTAGCGCCAGCTTGGATAACTTCATCCCTCTTGGGGTGGCTGAAGGGGAGCTACCCTGCAAGAGCACATCTGTTTGCTGCTGCTTCAATGCCACCCACTGGGGAGGGGACCAGGCAGGGAAGCAGACCCTGGGAAAGCTGTAAGTCTCCTCAGGACTGTAGATTAAAGGGCTGAATTTCAGAGAAAAAACCCATCTCTTTTTTTTTTTTTTTAAGATGCTGGGGGTAGGAGTTTATTAATTAATTAATTTATTTTTGCTGCGTTGGGTCTTCGTTTCTGTGCGAGGGCTTTCTCTAGTTGTGGCAAGCAGGGGCCACTCTTCATCGCGGTGGGCGGGCCTCTCACTATCGCAGCCTCTCTTGTTGCGGAGCACAGACTCCGGACGCGCAGGCTCAGTAGTTGTGGCTCACGGGCTTAGTTGCTCCGCGGCATGTGGGATCCTCCCAGACCAGGGCTCGAACCCATGTCCCCTGCATCGGCAGGCAGATTCTCAACAACTGCACCCCCAGGGAAGCCCCGCATCTCTTCTTATTGAGCAATCACTGCTGAGGTGCCCCACTTTGGAAAACCGTTTGGCACGACCTAGCAAAGTGAACGCGCACACGCCCTGTGACCCAGCAGTTCCACTCCTGCAGGTGCTCGCCCAGTAGGCATGCACACGTGGTCACCAGAGCCACGTGCTAGAGTGCTCATAGCAGCAGTATTTGTAATAGCCCCAAACTGGGAAGTTTCCAAGTGCTGAAATATGGTGTATTTACATACTGGGATGCTGTCCAGTGAAGAGAAGAAATGATTTACAACTTCCTATTGACGATGATAGATCTACATTAGGTTACGCCAGGGCAGCTGGACACAAAATAGGATCTACTGTATGAGATTCCTCTTACATAAGGGCCGAAAAAAGCTAAACAAACCCATGCTGTTGGAAGTCCCATGAGTGGCTGCCCATGAGGAGCAGGGACAGGCAGGGGACAGCAGGGGGCTTCAGGGCGCTGGTGGGCTTCTGTTTCCTGATCTACATAGTGGTTACATGGGTGTGTTCAGTTGAAAATTTATTGAGTTTGATACTTGACCAGTTTTGCACTTTTGTGTATGTCTGTTCTACTTTAAAGTTTTGTGTTTTTTTAAAGTGCAATAAAACAAACTCACTGGGCTTCCCTGGTGGCGCAGTGGTTGAGAGTCTGCCTGCCGATGCAGGGGACGCGGGTTCGTGTCCCGGTCCGGGAAGATCCCACATGCCGCGGAGCGGCTGGGCGCGTGAGCCATGGCTGCTGAGCCTGCGCGTCCGGAGCCCGTGCTCCGCAACGGGAGAGGCCACGGCAGTAGGAGGCCCACGTACCGCAAAAAACAAACAAACAAACTCACTTTTGATTTAACGAAAACAAAACATAAAATAATTACTGAATATCATCTCAGTCTCTCTTATTGTCATGTGGGCCTTGTTTGTTCCCCCTTAAAGGGTGGCCAGAGCAGCTGTTATTAAAAGGAAGAGGGCTTCCCTGGTGGCGCAGTGGTTGAGAGTCCGCCTGCTGATGCAGGGGACACGGGTTCATGCCCAGATCTGGGAAGATCCCACATGCCGCGGAGCGGCTGGGCCCGTGAGCCATGGCCGCTGAGCCTGCGCGTCCGGAGCCTGTGCTCCGCAACGGGAGAGGCCGCAACAGTGAGAGGCCCGCGTACTGCCAAAAAAAAAAAAAAAAAAAAAAGGAAGAAAAGGAGGTGATATAGTAAGTTACCTGAAGGTTGCATTTAGGAGATACGTCCAAGTTAAAAAAAAAAATCTGGAGACATTATTTATAGCTCTTAGAACCAAAGTGTTCTGTTTTTCAGTTTCATCGCAAAAGGCGTGGGAAATAGATTTGTGGGTTTGTTTTCCTTGCAGTCCTCATATTTAATATTGAAGCCATATTTTTTCTGAAAAAACAGAAACATACAAGATGATTAACAACCCCAAACAGGTCCAAAAGGATGCAGGCTAAAGAATGAGATCCCTTTCCTTGAAGTAACTACTGTTAACGGGTTCTTACATGTCCTTCCAGAGAATTTCCATGGACATGTGTATGGCTGAAGAGTTCATTACAAGTGGGAATAGAATATATGTACTCCTGCATCTTGATTGTTTTCAGTCTATCAGTATATTTTGGAGACATTCCATATCTCTCTGCACTGAAAGAGCTACTTCTTTCTTTATTAATGACTTCCGATTTTCTGTAGAGTAGATGCCAGTGCTTATTTAAATGCATTGTTAGAACACAAACTGAGAGACCAGAGACATTATGTTATTTCGTGATAAGGAATATTGAAAATATGGCCTAAAATCTAGGTGCCATAGAAATTACATGTATAAAAGACGGGAAATTACCTCCTTTGTTTCAGTCATCATGAAAAATTCTTCGGTTGGGTACCTATACTCTAAATGAAAGCAGTATTTCATGATTTTGTTTTTTCTTTTTTTTTTTACCTTAAGCGGACATGAATGTAAAGGTACCTCTCAGTAAACGTTATCGTAACTCAGGAGTGAATTTCACAACACGTCCGAGTATCCTTGAGGGCATTTACTTGCCTTCTGGTTTGTGAGCTGACCTGGGCTGTGTATTCTTTTCTTTATCCTGGGGGTGTTTAGAATCTTCCTTGTGTTTTGTGTTCTAGATCCCAGTAGACCAATTTAAGCCCTCTGACGTGGAAATCCAGGCTTGCTTCCGGCACGAGAACATCGCTGAGTTATACGGCGCGGTTCTATGGGGCGAAACCGTCCATCTCTTTATGGAAGCAGGCGAGGGAGGGTCTGTCCTGGAGAAACTGGAGAGCTGTGGACCCATGAGAGAATTTGAGATTATTTGGGTGACAAAGCATGTTCTCAAGGGACTTGATTTTCTGCACTCGAAGAAAGTGATTCACCATGACATTAAACGTGAGTTCTCCTTGGACGTGTCCCTTTTTGGCTTAAAAAGGACTAGATAGACCTTAGGCACATGGCTCCTCCTTCAATCTGAAGGTCCTCGGTGGCAGGGAAGACACCCCTCCCCCGCTTTCTCCCTGGGTCCCTGAGATACATTTTAGAGTCCAGTGGGGTCACGAGAGCTTTCAAAGTCATAAGGAAGGATGATTTTCCAGTTGTTGTGGAAGAGATTATAGCCACATATCATTAACCACTGCCTTGTTACTAGGCTTTAAAAATGGTAACATACTTAAAAACACAGTCAACGTTTTGGAAAAACAAATTGCTTTTTAATTTTGAATACAAATTTGGCAATAGTCCATTAAAGAAGCTTTCACTGACTGCTGTCTAGGAATAAAGAGATTGTGGGGAAATATACAAGAGAGACCTGCTGTGAACCCCTAATATCTAAGGGTAAATTGGACTGGCAAAAGTTGTCCTGACAGAAATTGGGTATTTCACTTTTTTGTTTTAGGAAGTGGCTTGATAATACTATGCTTATGTCTTAGAATTTGAAACTCAATATATAAAATGTAAGAAATATTTTTTCCAGCTTTACTGAGAAATAATTGACACGTAACATTGTGTGAGTTTAAGGTGTACAAGGGAATGATTTGATATATGTATATATTGCAAACTTATCACCACAATAGGGTTAGTTAACATCCATCCATCTCATGTATTTATAATTTTTTTGTGTGGTGGGAACTTTTAAAATCTATTCTCTTAGCAACTCTCCAATACGCCATTCGGTATTATGGACTATAGTCACCATGCTGTACGTCACAGCCCCAGAACTTTTTCATCTTATTATTGGAAGATGAAATAATATTCATCTTACTATTATTTTTCATCTTATTATTTGTAACCTTTGACCACCTTCCCGAAGTCCCCCCACCTCAACCCGAGGCAACCACTCTGTTCTCTGTTTCTCTGTTTGTTTGTTTTTTTCTTTTTTAGATTCCACATATGTTAGATCATACGGTATTTGTCTTTTCCTGTCTGACTCATTTCCTTTCGCATAATGCCGTCAAGGTTCATCCATATTGTCACAGATAGCAGAGTTTCCTTCTTTTTTATGGCTGAATAATATTCCATTCTATATACCACACAATTTATATGTATATATTATGTGTCACAAAAATTTATATATATATACAAATCTTCTTCATCCATTCATCTATCAATGGACACTTCGGTTGTTTCCGTGTCTTGGCTGTTGTATCTTGAGGATTATTAATGGCTACAATCATTTATATCCACCTTGGCTGAATTCTTGACAAATCTGAAGTGATTTTTACCTAAACTCTCACCCAGATTCATCCTTCTCTTTTGAACGTAATAAGCCCACTTTAGTAGGGGAAGCATTTCAATCTATCTTTATATGGAACTCGTTGTTTTAAATAATGTTTTCATTTTATTTAGGGATAGATACACAATTTTTTTACTGAAAAATTTCCTCTCTTTATAGCTAGCAACATTGTTTTCATGTCCACAAAAGCTGTTTTGGTGGATTTTGGTCTAAGTGTCCAAATGACTGAAGAGATCTATTTTCCTAAGGAGCTGCGAGGAACAGAGGTAATTATGTTCACACCAGAATGGGCAATATCTTACTAAGAGTAAAAATAAGATGTGCTAGCATTACTGCAGAAAGGACAAAGAAGGGGAAGAAAACCATTACATTAAATCATTGTTATCATTGGACCATGTTTAATGAGCATTTACTCTGTGCCATATACTCTTTAGCCCTTGAAATAAATTATATTGTTTAATCCTCACAATACTATTATTATAGGCAAATACTATTATTCCCATTTTAAAATAAGAAAATAAGCTTGAAGAGGTTAAAATAAAGTGCCCCAAGTTACTCAGCTACTGATAGATCAGGGCCTCGAAATCTAGTTCTTTCTGAGTCTAAAGTCTAAGGTGTAACGGCTCTGTAACTTTTTTTTTTTTATTTTTTTTTATTTTTTTTTTTCTGTAACTTTTTGATATAACTAATATATGTGGTTTTAGCATAACTAATATTACTGTTTTGGTTCAGTTACAGCCATAATTGTCATGGTCCTTAAGAACATTTACTGAGAACTGATGGCATTTCAGGCCTCTCTTGAATCCTGGAAATCTTAAAAGAAGTCTCATTTACTGGAGTACAAATGAATCTTATTTGAAGATATAAACTTGCTATACTATTTAACTCATTTGTGAAGCGGGAACAACAAAAACAAAACTTTCCTGAATCTACATGGGGTTCAGAGAAATGCGTTCCCGGGCTGTCAAATAATATATTTAGTGCTCACCTTATTAGGCTGAGCAGTTGACCTGTGTAGTGAGTGTCTATCCGGCACCTGCTGTGTGAAGGCTGCTGTAGGTGCCAGGGATGGAGCACAGGGCAAAGCCAATAAGGAAGGAGGGAGGACCCATTTTAAATTTACCTGAATTACGAACGTTTAACCGTTTAGTTCACGGTTGGTTATGATGGGTATGGGGTTGGATGCATCTGGGAAGGTACGTGGGTGTAGAATCTGCCTTCCTGACCCATCTCCATGACTGTGAGATGACAAACTATCAGAGGGTGAACTGTCAGAGCCTCCCAGCCCCCTGCCCTTGTAGCTATAGAAAGTACCCTCAGGAAGTGGAGAGGGGGCAGTTGCCTGGACGTTTGCCCCAAGATTATCAGGTCAGTCCTAGTGTTAATCGGACGATAACCTCTAGTTTAGCTAGTGAATGTATTGCACTGAACTCATTGCAGTGCTAAAAAAAATTGTCTGCCTTTCAAACCAAGATTCTGTAAGGCTTTTCTTAACCCTCTGAAAGCAAAGACTCCCCCCGGGCAGCAGAAGAGGTCTTTGATTTTGCTGTTATCACTGAACTTATTCTGGAAAATACTTGGGAGAGGATTCTAGAGAGCTGTCTTCAAGCAGAATAATGTTCAGAAGAAAACATTATCTATTTATTATTTTTTTAAAGAATGTTTTAATCACCAGATCTTAGGAAAACTTCCCCAAAGCACAAAATCTAATAAGACAACACTTATGACATGTTTTTTTCGGAAAATACTTCAGCATGTTTGGCAGTCATCAGACATTCAGATATGTGACACTCTACCCTTTTTCCTGGAGCCGTTTGAGAAACAAGCTGTTTATGGTATTAAAGATGGAAAATACCTTTCTCTTCCCGGCAGGGTGATCAGATTGAATATTTTGCAATAGCCAGGGAAAGACATCTCCTTTCTGGGATTTTCTAGCAGAAACAGAGTGTGTGCTCGAGTATGAGATAGGAGCACAGCGTCTGTTCCTGGATAGTATTTGGATTGAGGTATTTTCACCAAATGTAAATTGCTTTCCATGACGGGATAAACTGGCCTTGGTGTTCCTAGTTATAAACTATTCTGATAACTCGTGTTTGTTCACCCTCTGTATGGCACTCACGATCGAAGAGTGACGGTGAGAGTGATGGTGAGTGTGACGGTGAGAGCGATGGTGAGTGTGACGGTGAGAGTGACGGTGAGTGCGACGGTGAGTGTGACGGTGAGTGCGATGGTGAGTGCGATGAGGAGAGCAATGGTGAGAGCGATGGTGGGTGTGATGGTGAGTGTGATGGTGAGAGCGATGGTGAGAGTGATGGTGAGAGTGACGGTGAGTGTGACGGTGAGTGTGATGTTGAGAGTGACGGTGCGTGTCACGGTGGGTGTGACGGTGAGTGTGACGGTGAGTATGATGGTGAGAGTGACGGTGCGTGTGACGGTGAGACGGTGAGTGTGACAGTGATGGTGAGTGTGACGGTGATTGTGACAGTGAGAGTGACGGTGAGTGTGACGGTGAGAGTGACGGTGAGTGTGATGGTGTGATGGTGAGAGTGATGGTGAGAGCGATGGTGAGTGTGATGGTGAGAGCGATGGTGAGTGTGATGGTGAGAGTGATGGTGAGTGCGACAGTGAGAGCGACGGTGAGAGCGATGGTGAATGTGATGGTGAGTGTGACAGTGAGAGCGACGGTGAGTGTGATGGTGAGAGTGATGGTGAGAGCGATGGTGAGAGCGATGGTGGGAGCGATGGTGAATGTGACGGTGAGTGTGACGGTGAGAGTGACGGTGAGAGTGACGGTGAGTGTGACAGTGAGTGTGATGTTGAGAGTGACGGTGCGTGTCACGGTGGGTGTGACAGTGAGAGTGACGGTGAGTATGATGGTGAGAGTGACGGTGCGTGTGATGGTGAGACGGTGAGTGTGACGGTGATGGTGAGTGTGATGGTGATTGTGACGGTGAGAGTGACAGTGAGTGTGACAGTGAGTGACGGTGAGTGTGACGGCGAGCGTGATGAATTGGGAAGGAAAGCTCTCGGCAACCTTGTTATGACTCCTCATCCTTAGAGAGCAAGAAGGTATAATTAGTCAAGGTCGCCCGTGCAGATTCGCTTCCCATTAGAACTTGATCACTTGGCTGCAGATGATTTCTGATCCCCCCAACAGAGCTCCTTCAAATTCGGGACATGACCTTATAACCATGTATTGTTAATACAATGACAGGGTTCATCTGTCCTATCTTTAAGCTATTGTTTTTGAATTCCCTGCTACAGAGAAGGAAGGAAAAATCAACGTGCATAGCTAATTAGAATTCCTTTGATTGCATGCTTCCTTTTGTAAAGTTCTTATGTAAGGTCCCTCGTCATCCTCTCGTGCCGGGACACACACACACACACACACACACACACACACACACAGTCTCTTTCCCTTTGTAATAAATGTTATCAGAGGTGAAGGCCTTGACCCCTGACCTCTAGGCTCCTTTGCTCCAGTGCCCACACCCTCGGGCACACAAGCCCCACAGAGCCAGCCCTGAAAGGAAGTGCCCTTGACCCCCACGCCCTGCTGCTCTGGTGGCTTGAGGACCCAGGAATGTGAGCCGTGGGCCTCTGCGGGGTGACGGGGAACGGCCCTTGAGAGAGAGAGAGAGAGAGAGAGAGAGAGAGAGAGAGAGAGAGTCAGAGAGTCAGCGAGGGGACCAAAGCCAGCCAGCCCGGAGTTGTGTTGTAGCAAGTACTTGAGGCAAGTTAGGAGGGGGAAACTGGGCAATTTCCCCAGGTTTTGTAAGCCAGTTCTTTATTTATTTACTCTGAAATGTATTCTGGGAACACTCACCCGCGTTTCCATATTCAGATGACAGGCAGCATCAAAACTTCTTAGAGCTAAATATTGACAATGAGGGTAGTAACTGCTCTCTGCCTGTACCCGCCGTAAAGACACGGGTCCCCAGGGTTTGCTCTTTTTTACGTTTAGAAACAAACGCTGCTTAGAGAAACTATCTCTAAAACTAGCCCTCCTTTTCCAGGATCGGCTCATAAAACCAGACAGAACTTACACAATGTGAACATGGCATGCCTTCAATATTTAGTCACTGGGCTCCCTGGTGTGTAGAAATAAGAAGTGGGTCATAGAATTGACCAATTAGGATCACTTTCCCATCATTACACTTTAAATTCTTCTCTTCCGCGTAGTCGATGTTGATACCATGGAGACTTCTGCTGCCTTTGATGACTGTAGATAATTAGTGGTTTGGCATTTTAATGACAAACATGAAATGAGGACATGTATTTCAGTGTCATTTAGATATGAAAGGAATTGATGTTTTAATAGAAACAGGAAGCGTCGATCTGTGCTTTGCAGAACTTGGATGGGTGGGACTCCCAGGTGGGCTCTCGGCTGCGGGTCCTTTGCTGCCTGGTCTGCCTTGTGTTCAGTCTGTGCGAAGAGGTGTTCTGAGGCTGCAGGGGCCCCTCGGCCAAGGCTGCCTGGGTCCCCGAGGGTCTGTGCTTCTCCTTCGCTGAAGGGAACACAGCAATGCCAGGCCCTTCTGAGGGGATGAAGTGTGCGGGGAATATGGTGAAACTTCCTGAACTGGATTAGGGAAGTGGTACCTAGACAGGTGAGGGGAGTCAGACTGAACTGTCCTGCTTCTCTTTCAGATTTACATGAGCCCGGAGGTGATCCTGTGCAGAGGCCATTCGACCAAAGCAGACATCTACAGCCTGGGGGCCACGCTCATCCACATGCAGACGGGCACCCCGCCCTGGGTGAAGCGCTACCCACGCTCCGCCTACCCCTCCTACCTGTACATAGTAAGCAGGGGCAGCGGGGCACCCCACCTGCTCAGGAGAGCTGCTCTTTCTCGGGTGACACACCTGAATGGGATGATGGTGAACTATGACCCATGAGGGCACGCTGAAAGTTCCTCCCACGTGGAGCGATGACCCGTTCCCGCAAAGAAGGCATCGCTGTTTGAGTGGGAACCTACCCCAATGTGCATGAGCAGAAATTATAGCTATGCTGGTATACAAGATGCCACTGAAGAGCATCAGAGTAGCATAAATCCTTGCGCCGAGGAAGTCGTATGTGTTCTTTGAACACGTTCCAAAATAAGAGGTTAGATTATAGATCCCCACGGCAGCCTGGAACGTAGTGAAACACGCAGGCCCCCTTTGACAGTGGAGAGGTTGAGAAGTAGACCCTTCCCCGTTACTGCACAGGGACCTTTGGCCACTGCTCTGCTGGAAAGCTGTTTATTCAAACCTCGCATGTCTCTTTGACTGCATTCAACCAAAACATGGGTTTCACTCAGTTTCCTTAGGAAATGTTCCTGAAGGGTATGAGCTGTATTTGCTTCGAAACAAAAGACCGCGCAGGTCTTGTAACTAAAGCACTCGTGCTGTCGAGGGTAGATTTTCATACCAGTGACGCTAAGAGAGCTGGTTTGTTCATAGATCCACAAGCAAGCGCCTCCTTTGGAAGATATCGCTGAAGACTGCAGTCCTGGCATGAGAGAGCTGATGGAGGCCGCTCTGGAGAGGAACCCCAGTCACCGCCCCAGGGCAGCAGACCTGCTGAAACACGACGCCCTGAACCCCCCTAGGGAGGATCAGCCCCGCTGTCAGAGCCTGGACTCTGCCCTCTTTGAGCAGAAGCGGCTGCTGAGCCGCAAGGAGTTGGAGCTTCCTGAGAACATTGCCGGTATGGACGCCCTGCAGTGTGCAGCGCCCTTGCTTCCCTTCTTTTTCTGCCTCTGTCCAACTTCTAAGAATTAGAGCTCACGAAAGCACTTGGGGAAAAAATGGAATTAGCAGATGCAAACTGGTATCTATACGATGGATAAACAGCAAGGTCCTGCTGTAGAGCACAGGGAACTATAGTCAATATCCTGTGATAAAACCAGGATGGGAAAGAATATGAGAAAGAATACATACATGTGTGTAACTGAGTCACTTTGCTGTACAGCAGAGATGAACACAACATTGTCAATCAACTCGACTTCAATAAAATTTAAAAAAGTTGAAGTGACTTCCTGCATGCCGTAAGTTGTTGGAGAAATTTCAGCAAGAACGTTAGCTAAAACATATACACACAAAAAAAAAAATTGGCTGGGAATTCCCTGGTGGCCCAGTGGTTGAGACTCTGTGCTTCCATCGCAGGGGGCACGGGTTCTATCCCTGGTCGGGGAACTAAGATATCACCTGTCGCGGGGCACGGCCAAAAAGAAAAAAATCACAATTAAGAAAAAAATTGGCTACCCTATCAGCAAAGTCTAACTGGTTTCCAGGCAAATGGAGATCATGCAGTCTTTGAGAATTGCTCTGCCTTGCTTTTTTGCAGCAGAGAATTAGCATTTGCTTTTAAAAACAGATCAAGCTTGACAGTTCTGCTGTTAGCAAAGAGCCGGGTTCTTTTTAATGCAATTATGGTAAACCACACCAGCGCTTGTTTGGAAACATCACGGTGTTGATAAAATATTGAGTTTGAAGGCAACTTGCATTTCTGCTTCCTCTGCTCAAAATCTCTCTGCCAGCTGTGAAGCTTTCCCATTTAGGAAAGACAATACGCATTCCAGGAGCATTGAATATGCACAGAGAGGGGTTTCCGTTTTTCTTATGAAAATCTGTGACATTCTCAATCTGTTTGGGTCCAAACCCAGACGTCAAGCCTGGAACTCTGGTTTGCATTTCTCGGCTTCTTGTCTGACTTTTCTGCATTTAAAAAGAATCATCTGGGATGTTGGAAGATGGGCCAGGATTTCTAGCTGATTTCTTGTGGTCGTTGACTCTTTTTTGCGTTCTTCTGTCTGTGTCGTATCACACAGACTAGCCAATAGTGTTCAACTCTGAGGCTCCTTAATAAAACCAGAGTTGGAATGCCGTCCCATTAGGCCCACAGTTTGCTGTTGTTTCTGTTTTTTTTGCTGAAGAACCAGGCATTTGTCATTGAACATTCCCCTGGTCATTTATTTTATTTTTTCGATGTTTCCCTTTTCAGATTCTTCATGCACAGGGAGCACTGAGGAATCGGAGGTGCTGAAGAGACAGCGTTCTCTCTACATAGACCTTGGGGCCCTGGCTGGCTATTTCAACCTTGTCCGGGGTCCACCAACGCTAGAATACGGCTGATGGATGGCGGCATTTGCCCTAAATTAGGACTCAGCATTTGCTGGTCTCTGGGAAGCTGATTCTGCTGACTCCGCGCAGGGGCTCTGTCAAGTGAATTGTGCGTTTATCGGCTGGGCTCCCACGACTCATGGACGTGACTCCACGTGGCTCCTGTGTGTTGATCTGTGAAGCTGCCCGGGGCCCCATCAGGCTGGAAGGTTCTCATTTCTCAGGTGGTACGTCTGACTCAAAGGAAGCTGAGAGTTCACCGAAGGATCATTTCCAGTGGCTGATTCCATTCACTGTGCACTTTGCTCAAAATTTTAAAAATACCAATCACAAGGATAATATATTAGCCTAAAATTACTATTCTCGGTTCTAATTTAAGTATGGGAAGTTCATTGAACTCAGAATAGTTTGGTGTATATTAGTGTGTATTCTATGATAACTCTTTGAGTCTTTGTCAGTAAACTCCAATATAAATGAAAATATTGTAACAATGAGCTGGACTAGTGCCTTAAAAATGGCTGATGAGTTAGGAGCCGTCTGGCGGCAGGCCACTAGAGATGGGTTCTGTTACGTTCCTATGGAAACATTTTGTACTGTACGTGCTATGCTTCAAACATTTAAAACGTGATGTTTTGAATGTGGATAAAACTGTGTTAAACCACATAATGTCTGTACATCCCAAAGGATGAGAATGTGACCTTTAAGAAAAATGGAACCATTTATAAATTCTTAATAATGCGACTTTTATAACTCTTATTTCTCTCTTTTCTTTAAAGCATTTGTATATTAAAATAGCATACTGTGTATGTTTTATATCAAATGCCTTCATGAATCTTTCTTCTTATATATATTTTTTTAACACTGTAAAGTATGTGAGTGTTCCTACTTCAAAGTATGTTTTTACATCATGCAAATAAAAATGACACTTTTATCCAACGTGACTGGTCAAATCAAGTCAATAGATTCAGTATTTTGCCTGTAGTCTTGTAAGGAGTGTGATTCCCAGCTGGCACGGGAATGGGTTTTAGGTGTTGGAATGGAACTCGGAGGAGATCAAGTACCACGAAGAGGCAACAACACCTGAGAGCTCTGAAAACTGTGTGTGTGCGCCTCTTGCTGCCGTAGGAAGCTGCTGCTGTCATCGTCTGGATTCTGTTTTATCCCTTTGGTACATTGTGGTAGGAAAATAATTCTTGGCCGCCTGTTCGGGCTAAGTGTGATTCTGTTTTGCATCTTGTTTTTACAGATTTATGCTACCTCTGAATATCTGCTTGCATTCTCCATGCCGATTATTGCCAAGTGAATAACCGACCTGCCTTTGTAGAAGGTAGATTTCAACCACATCTACCAAACTCTAATCAACACTGTTGAATGGGAGTTTGGTCCATCATTCACTGAATGAACAGAATTAAACACTCGTCTCCGTGTCACATAAACACGCCCTCCCTGTGATTCTCAACAGCACATCCGTGAGAGGCATGGTTCCCTCTGTTTGTTTTCAGAGGAAGAAACTGAAGCAGAGGGAGGTTAGCTCGAGACCACAAAGCAAGGACAGAGGCAGCTGGTGTTGGCACCCAGGCCCCTCTGGCTGGCATGCTTAATCTCTTCCTCACGTTGTCCTTATGATGGTGACAGACCAACACAAGTGATAGAACATCCGCGGCAGAGAAGCACAGTGTCCCCAGGATTCAGGTCTCCAAGTAAGGACAGAGGTGGAATTACCATGAAGCTAATGTAGCTTCCGCCTCAGGGCTCCTCCCCCGCTTGGGCCCCTCTGTGGCCCTGGGTCTGCTTTCGTACTCTCCCAGACCAGGCCCAACAAACCTGGATCTGCACTAGTGTACAAGTGTCAAGGTGCACAATTTTGATGCTTTTCATAAAAAAAACCTAAAGGGCCCATGTGATTTGAGTTCCAGTTGAATTCCACTCGGGGAAGAACATTCCTTTTAGATGAACTAGAGCTCTCGTGGAAAGATCTGGGTTCCACTTAAATTCCACTCGGGGAAGAACATTCCTCTTAAATGCACTAGAGCTCTCGTGGAAAGATCTGGGTTCCAGTTAAATTCCACTCGGGGAAGAACATTCCTCTTAAATGAACTAGAGCTCTCGTGGAAAGATCTAGAGCTCTCGTGGAAAGATCTGGGGATGTTTGTTTGCCAAGAGGTGATCAGGGCTGGAGCGGCTGGGAAGGAGGACAGCCGGGGGAGTTCAGGGCTGGGACCTGTGCCCCACGCACTCGCAGAGCTGTCAACCCGGGAAGCCACAGGTGCAGCGAGATGGGCCACCAGACAGAGCATCAGCTTAAGAGAAGCGAGGAGGCCCCGAGACGGTTCGAGGGAATCCACTGCTCACCTCCTCCTGAGAAGGTGAGCAGTGGGGCTGTCAGGCCGCGCGTAGCGAGGACAGAATGATCACATCCTGAAACCAACATCTGCCCACCCAGGTACTTCATGCTCCAGGCACCAAGGCTTCTGATGGTGCGGGTGCGTCGGAATGCATTACGGAAGATGGATGGGACCTTTCCAGCTTGGGCCTTGGAGATGGTCTTGTCTAAACCTCTCTGAGATGGCCTGTATGTAGACGTGCTCACTGGGGGTCACACAGGCAACGCTGGAGCCGGGTCTTCTCATGCTCACAATGCCCTTGTGTTTGCCTCGAGGTCTGAAACAGATCACGAAGACTGCCTACCCGGAATGAGCTGGACCGAATGGGGGTTTGCACAGCCTCGGAGAGATGGCTCCCAGCGGGGGGGTCAACTGGTGCATCTATACTCCTGGTGATGTTTCCACTGGACGTGTGCCGTGTCACGACCCCATAGGACCTGAAAGCAGTGGGGTGCTTTCTATCAGCCCTGAGTTCCTCCACTATCTGAAAGACCAAAGCCAATCGATCTTGCCTTGATAGCAAATTTCTGTGGTGTAACTCAATAGAAAACAATGTTTTCTAGACAGCCTTGGGGAGTTTTTAGTAGGTCTGCAATGTGATTGGAAGTAAAGATTGGCCAACCCCTGGGGGCAGCCAGGAAGGAATGCGCTGCCCAGTGGGTGAGCAGTTGAGTTGAAGCCTTAAGGGGACCTTCTCTGGGCAAAGAACTGGGCTGGCCCCTGCAGGGGACACAAGTAGCGGAGGGTCATAGCTCTCTCACACATCCAGTCCCTGCTGAAATGAAGCACATCCCATTTTGGAATTGTTAGAAAATTCTTTGTTTTGATATATTACTTGCTGTTTCCAAAAATACTTTTTTGGCCAAACATCTGCAGTTTTACCTTTTTGCCTGTGAGCTAGGTTTTCAGATGTCAATTTAGTCTCAAATGCACAAGAAAATGATAATCGCAGTAACATGGTTTCAGAACTTCACTCTGAGCCAGAGAGAGGAGAATGCAAGGTAGCTGCGCAAAGCACTTTTGTCCCGATCTCACGCATCCTCGCGGGGATTTTTGCTGGCTCTCTGCGGGGTAGGCATTCAGGTGACAGTGTCGGAGGGAGGGGGCATCGTGCAATCACGGGCCCTGGAGTAGCAGCTGTCCCCCAACCTCTACAGCTGGAGCTGGGCTCCTCCCTCGGTAAGGAGCACAATTTCTCCCCGTTCTACCTATATTTCACCTAGATATGGGAAGTCTGTTTTGTCTCACTCCGAAGTTGAAGTGACAGATGACCACTGCAAGCGATCACACGTGAGGACAGAGCGTGGGCTTCATTTATGATCAGTGCTGGGGGACGTTCTGAGTACTTAACCTTCAGACATCCGTTTCATCAGAAATTATGGAGATAGAAGTGATAAAACCTGGCTTATCTGGGTGCCCAGAGCATCAAAGCTGATGTCATGAGATCCTGTTAATTCTGGTGACCGTACAAGGGAAGTGAACTGGAGATACAAGCAGTGAGGAATCAGCTAGAGAACAAAATAGTCTCTCATTACAGCCTTCCGTCCATGCAGAGGTGCCCTGAGTTGACCTGGTAATTCTATCATCCTAGGAATGACACTAGAGATTAAAAGAGATAGGGAACCACTCTACAAATGTTTGCTACTCTTATTATTTCCTTTAATAGATTCATGCTAATTTTTCTCTCTTTGAAGCTTCATGTACTTCCGGTCTCTCTTTCCCACGTGGATGTAGAATTCCAGAGAGCAGGAATTGCCTTGCGTTTCATCGGAACATGTCTCTGTAGTGGTCCATCAATAAACTGCAATAGACTCGATACTTCTGAGCCTAACTAACACTCTTCCAAGGCATCAGGGGGATGAAAAGGAAGAAGAAAACTCTCAGGAACAAGAGAGTTAGTGCACGCCAGGGGTGGAGCTGATTTCTAGTTCAACACTGCTTCTCACCAAAGCACGTGTGTGGACTCCAGGGGCCGTGAGCCCACGGGCAGTGAGGACAATGGAGAAGTTACAGGATGACAAGAGTTGGTGCCCACAAGGTCTTTGCCAACTCTGGGGCTCAGCAGAACCTCCCCGCTCTCTGCCTGGGTATTTCTTCTGCTTGGAAATTCAGGTCTTGCCCAAGCTTTGCCCAATAGAAGAGGAGGCTGGGTGGGGACTCGGGGGTCCAGGAAACGGCCTGGACCTCTCACAACTTCTGGGTGTGGATTTATTTGTGAGTCCTCTCCAGGGCCAGCGAGCAAGAAAGTGCCGATAGCTTCTATCTTAATTAAGTTACAGAGGAAAGAGAGAAAGAGAACAGGGTAATTAACTCAGGTTCCCTCACTGAAACCCAAAGTTCCTTTTGTCGCCTGGCCAGCAGGCAAGAATGAACAGAAAGATTTGGTAAATACCTTCCTCATTCTCCTCCGCAGCCCCACCCAGTCCCCAGCCCACTGTCCAGAAGCAGTCGCTGCTCCCAAAGATATTCTGCACATGTACGTGATTATCCAACGCCCTTCCTTGGAAAACAATAACAACAAAATACATACACGGCAGCATAATGTGTACATAGTTTTACGTCTCGTCTTTTGACGGAATATTTCCCAGCGATGACAGAAGGAAGTGTTTTAATAAGAGCAATCACATTTAACATGTGTCTTGCATTTGTCTTAGACAAAGCCTTTCCCCAGCTGCTTCTGCCAGGAGGCGGGGGGCTCCAGTCTGGCGCCCCTGCTTTTCTTTCCTCTCGAAATGGAGGGCTGGGGCCAGAGGGCGTCTCGGTTTGCTCCCAGCCATTGACATCTTTAAGATTCATTGTACGTTGGACAGGCCAAGTTTACCAAGCCACCGAAGGTCCGAATTAAACTGTTCTCAGGACAGGGATGGGAACCAAAGCTTCTGACTTCTAACATCAGGGTCTTGCCCCCAGACCACGATGGGGCTCTCGAGGACCTGGGCAATCCCAGAGCAGAAGCAAGACAGCACTTTACACTCCTGTTAGCTTTGGGGTGCACCGAGTGGATAGGACTGAACTGGACCCGTCAAGTTTCCCTTCTGTGGGTACCAAGAGGCTGGATCCTGTCTCCAGCTGAGGTCATGAGATGTGACCTATGAGAACAGGCTCTGGGAGGAAGGATGCAGGAGGGAGAGACTCTGTACGTGGAGGAGCATCAAGGTGAAACTAAAGGAGAAGAATTGATGGTGTTTGATACAGAAACAAGGTCATGAGCTTCTCATTAACGTTAACAATGACAAAATATGTTGCCAGGTGCCCACTCTGTGCCCCAGAGCTGTGGGATGCAGTGCGGAGAGACGGTCCTATTCCAGTGAACGAACTCTATGGCATTCAAACTCCTTTTCGTGCAAATTGTGTTGTAATTGTGCTGTTGAATCAATGTCTAGTCAACAGTTCTGATGCAGGGGGTGGTTCTCCACATACCTGCAATTCTCAGGCACCAGCTGGCTGTCCCACAATTCAACACGATTCTGACACATTCCGGTAACAGATCCCAAGGAGAAGGGCTCAGTCCTACAAGACTGCCCTCAGCCCCCACTCCAGATGCCAGTCCAGGTCGTCACCTGGGCTTCTCAGGTTCCCACGACCCCCTCCTGGGGTTCGACTAATCTGCTAGAGTGGCTCACAGAACTCAGAGAATCGTTTTCCTTACTAGATCCCCTGCTTATTACAAGGCATATTAAAGGGATTAACAGCCAGAAGAAGAGATCCACAGGGCGAGGTCCTGAACCGAGGAACTTCTGTCCTTGTGGAGTTTGGGACCTCGCCTGGTGGCAACTGGAAAGGTCTGGCTGGAACCTGGAAGCTCTCTGAGGCCCTCCCTTTGGGTTGTTTTTTTTTCTCCCTTTGGGTTGTTTTTTTTTCTCCCTTTGGGTTGTTTTTTTTCTCCCTTTGGGTTGTTTTTTTTTTTCTCCCTTTGGGTTGTTTTTTTTTCTCCCTTTGGGTTTTTTTTTTTTTTTTCTCCCTTTGGGTTTTAACGGAGGCTTCATTACACAGACACGACTGATTGAATCATTGGCCATTGGTGACTGATTCAACCTCCAGCCCCGCTTCCCTCCCTGGAGGTTGGAGGGTGGTACAATCCGAGGGCAGTGAGAGTGAAAGAAGAGGGAGTGAGACGGAAAACGATGGGAAGCAAGTCAATATATTACTGAACTGGCCGCAGCTTCAGGAAAAAGCACAGGTGTCCTGTCTCACTGATCTAGGTTTGCCCATGAGTGTTGGCTCCCCTGCGCCACGGGGTTCAGTCTCCAGGCACCTTTGAGCGGTTGCTGGGAAACCAGTTTCCACGTGCTCCGGCGTGGCTTCACTCAAATCCGTACGTGAGGGAGGAACCAGAGCCTCCTGGGTCCCGTCAGGCCTGGGCGCCAGAGCGGCTGTGGTTCCCACCAGCGAGCGAGCGATGGAGGCCATGTTGGCACGTGGCCGCCTCCCTCGGTGGAGACCTGGCGATAAGGTGGTGGCAGGTGTGGCAATGGCAGGGGGCTTGGTTAGCCATGAGTAAGCAGACAAGGACACAGGAGACTGGTGGGGTCACGTGATTCTGGGGAGGTGTGTGAATGGTATCCAATACAGAGCTCCAAGGGAACGAAGGCAGACATTCAAGAGACAGAGAACCTTCTAGAGGATCCTTTTCGAGGGGTAAGGCAATCAGAAAAACTGATTCTGTTTCTTGGCTATTCCTCCCTTGTCTCTGCATCCCCACCCATCCCTGATTAGCAACTGTTTGAATCTGCCCTTCGGAACTCAGGGAAGGTCATGGAGGCTGGAGTCTATCCCCTACAAAGAAGAAATGGGGGACAGAAAGGCTTCCATACCCAGGAGCCCCACAGGGTCCTACTCGGTTTCAGATGGAGCCTTGGGAGCTGTCCTCCAGGGTTCAGGGGATGGCGGGGCACTGTCTACAGAGAACTCACAAACTATAATGAAATCAGCACAAGCTGCTGTGCTTTTGATCACTACTATGCCCTGACTGGTGCTAAAACGCTCCTTCCTGAAAAATGATCTCTTGACCTAAAGTCTAAGCAATTGCTGTGGTGACTGTTGACTTTTCAATACAGGTGTAAGCTAAAAGTTAGCACATTTTAATTACTTACCCTTTTTTTGTTTTTCAAAAAATTAGTTATTTTAAAAACTGTGGTAAAATAAGCTACATAAAACATACAACTTCCCATTTTCACCACTTTGAAGTGCACAGTTACGGGCCACTAAGCACATCCACGTTGTGACGCAACCATCGCCGCCACCCATCCACAGAACCCTTTCCATCTGGCCCCACTAAACACTAACTTCCTGTCCCCCTCCCCTCAGCCCCTGGTGACCACCCTTCTACTTTCGGTCTCTGAATTGACTGCTCTAAGTACCTCATAAGAGTGGAGTCATTACTTATTTAATAAACGTATGGTGCTGACTTTGGGCGCTAATTACAAAGTTATCCCCACAGAGAACTCAGCTCCATATACTTGTTTCAAGAATGAGTTTCCAATGTGACATAACTGTGGACCGTCGCTCAGTCATGGTTGGTGTCTGCAGCCCCTTGGTCTTTCGCATCCCCGTGCTTAAACCGATTCAAAATAAACAATGACTGATAGCCCAGTGGTTTGAGAGAAGAAGAAACAGATTTGAGTCACTTCAATTCTGTCATTCTATGTGACCGCTTGGAGTTCCTATTCGTGTTTAAAATTTGAAATAGTAAAAAAGAGCTAACCATGAGGTACAATATTTTTGTTTTGTAAGTGTAAAATTTACAAAATGCGAAATATTTTAAATTTGAAAAACATCTTTAAAATTGAAATTATTTTTTCTTTTTAAATGACTGATTGTTGTTTTCAAACTAAAATACGGACCAA
Organism: Delphinus delphis; assembly: GCF_949987515.2. NCBI lineage: Eukaryota > Metazoa > Chordata > Mammalia > Artiodactyla > Delphinidae > Delphinus > Delphinus delphis. The sequence goes on from NC_082684.1 coordinate 176,560,128, forward strand.
GAAAATAAAACTTTTTTGTGTGTGGCCAATACCAGGTGCATATGACTTGAAGAGTAAGCTCATCAAGAAGGAAAATGAGTCTCTCACAATAATGATGGTCCCTACTCTACCGTTTAAAAGAAAGGAAAGAGAGAATAAAACAGGCAATATCATGATTTCATAAATGTCTACCGAGTACCAAAATTACAGAGAACATAGGTGGTTTATTAAAATTATTTCCTTCCAATTTTATTGAGACGTAATTGATATACAGCACTGTATAAGTTTAAGGTACCATGCCGGGGCCCACACCAGCCAGCAACAGACCAGCAACGTCCTCATGAGGCAGGGCCGGGCAGCCCACTGGACTGGGGGTCAGCCCCACCTACCAGCACGCCCACAGTAGTCAGCCCCACCCCGACAGAAGGGCCCCCACAGAACACACAGCAGCACCCCTAGAGCGTGCAGCTCTGGTGACCAGAGAGGAGTGTGCTGCAGGGTCCCACTGGAGTCTCCTACGTAAGGCCACAACTCCAAGATCAGAAAATGTAACCAACTTACCTAATGCATACAAATAAAGAGTGTATTGCGCATGAAGATGCAAAGAAGATCAGCCAAACCTCAGGCTGTCATTGACAGAGTCGCAGGTGTTATGGCTGGAAAACAGAAGCTATAATTTATTATTGTCTACTGCAACAGAAACAAGTACAGTTTTTACCTCTTTCAAAAAACAAATGAATGCAATTAAAAATATTAATCATTTGACATATTTTTTGAACTGTAATATTTATTTCATTCTTAATATTTTTACTAGCATGGTTATTAGATAGTTGAAGCTCAGTAAAAGAACATTGTGCTTCTTTTATGGTCATAACTATAATTTATTTCATTTCATACTTGTTTTGTCATGTAGAGGAAGGGAGTGTTAAAACATGATACGCTCCGGGCATTATGTTAGGTGTGCCACTGTGATAGAGTCATCTTTGTAAGTTGTACAAAAACGTCTTTTTTTATTGAGGTATTCAGAACATTGAATATCTTCTTAACTCTTGATCAGAGTTTGAGATTAGACCTGGGAGCCGGGTCCCACTTTACATCACCCGGATCCTTGTATAGTAGAGTGTGTACCACAAAGCTCACTCACAGTGGGTTCTTTAATAAACATTTTTTGAATAAATGAATGAATAAGTGAATGAAAGACTTCTACCTGGCAATCTGCTTCTGCACAAGGAAGCATGTGGAATTTTAATAAGACTTAGAAGAGATTTAAAAATACACCCAAAAATGTACCAAGGATGGGATAGTTTATTAGTATAAGGTTTCTGGAAGTTCTATAAACTTTGGTGTGGTTTTTAATATCCCGGCCGTACAAAGCATAGTTTGCAAGAAATTGTGAACCATGAAAATGGTGTTTCCTTAATGAATAAAATTTAATTTGAGAGGAAGCTAGGTGGTCAAGAAAGATGACACCAGAACAAGAAGGGTTGCAACGAGTAGGAAATAAGATGGAGAAGCAGGAACGCCACGTTACCTAAATAGTCATGGAACCACCAACACTCGTTTTGGCTTTTTGATACCCAAGCTGGTGAAATGAGGTTTAGTAATTTATGATACTGGTGAGAAGCTTCCTAGAACTTTTAGTTCAAATCTTCAATTGCGGATCCATGACATCTGACCTAAGATAGCCCAACAACTCAAGAAGGGTGGCATATGCTTCCCTCCTCTCCTGCACTCACTGATGGTAATTAAGAGGTAAGCTGGGGAAACTAAAAAAAGGTCCGAAGAAAAAGAAGAAGTGTGTGAAAAGGGTTGATGTGAGTTTCCAGTCCCTTTTCGGTCAGTGTGTGTGGTGTCCATGCACCACCGTGCTCTCTACCCACTGGGACTCCCGGCTCCTTTCGGAAACACACGTGAACCTGTCCATTCCACGGGGCTTTCTTTATGATGTGAAATGTGCGAGAGTCTCTGCTGCAATGCTGAGAGCTCCCGTGGAACTTCGGTAGTGGATGGAGAGGTGGCTGAACTCGGACAGTCAAGCCCGGGGGGGACCTCCTATCCAGCTGCTGGTCCTAATAGGCCCTGCGAAATCTGTAGGCTGGTTAAGTGCTTGGATTGGAGGCATGAAATATGAACTAGAGTCGGAACAAAGAAAACATAGGGTTAAGTACGTAGAAGAGGCTGTTCAGTTAGCGTCCCAAAGGGTTTCAGTTTGTGCAGAGGAGAACCCAGGAGAAATATGTTTACTGCGACGTTATTTATAGCTGTGAGATATCAGGAACAGCAGGGAGAGGATTAAGTAAGTGATGGTACCTCCACTTATGAATCTCACGTTATCAGTAAAAAGTATATTAGGGAGAGTTAATAATTAGACAAAGGAGTTGATCCCTGCTTCATGACTGTAGCTACAGTTGTCTTACAGGAAAATCTAATCATGCTCAAAAGGAAGTGTCTGGTGCTCTTAAGATAAAATACACACTCAATAACCTGGCTCACACCGTCCATTACCGCCTCTCTAGAATCAGCCTTTAAACTTCTCTTGCCCTTTCCCCTCTAGGCTGCACACATGCTGTTTCCTGTGCCTAGAACAGTCTTTCCCTATTGCCAGGTAACCCCTGATAATTCTTTAGATCTTAGGTGGGACCTCGCTTCACTGCAGGGAGCCTTCCTGATCACCCCCTCCAAGACTGGACTTTATGCTTTCCACACAGTATCACGAGTGCCCTGTGACTTCCGACATTAGACCATAAACTCAAGGAGGGTGGAAAGCATTCTATCTCCAGGACCTGAAACACTCCTTCACACACAGATACACACAATGAATATCTGAGGAACGAGTCTTAATATTAAGTGAAAATGGGAAGATCTACAACTGCATATGTGATATGATTACAATTAAAACAAATGTACCTTTTAAACAGAAGAAAAGATATACTGGACAGCAAAAGTTAATATTTCAATTGACAATTTTCTGTTGAAACCATGTATTATTTTCACAACAACAAAGAATACCTTTGTTATTTTAAAAATACAACAGAAAAGAGGAAACACTCTGAATTCAACTGTGCCGTTGAGAATGGGGTTTTAAGCATAGTGCCTGTATCTGTGATTTGAGTTTCAAAAAACAAAAAGCCTGGGGTAATCTCTGGGTGGAAGGAAGTTACATTTATATAAACTACTCACATGCAGGCCACAGGAGAGGTGGGCCCAGAGCGAGAGGGGAAGTGAAACAGGGCTGGCAGGGGACCGCTAGGGCAAAGCTTGCAGGACAGGTTTGGGGCAGGAACAGGGGTGGATCAGGGCATGCTGAAGAAATTGAAGGGGTGCTGAAGAATTAGCTGGGAATAACCACGAGAAGAGTGAAGGACAGGCGGAAGCAGATAGTCCCCACTGGGGCAAGGATGGGCTTGTGTGGTTCAGATCCCTAAAGAGAAAGAGGGAAGGGGAGGCACCGAGGGAAAATCCACCAACTGGAGGTGATGGAGGAGGTGGTGGTGGGTGTATGTGTGTGGGTCTGTGGATCTAGGGCACATGGGCAACAAGGTCCTCGGAAAAGACCGCAAGAGAAATTTGAAGAAGGAGACACTCCACTTGACCAAAGGGAGCAACCATACGTTATCTGAAAAGAAGCTCAAGGTGCACAAAAGAAAGGTGTCAAAGGTGAAGGAAACTTGGGAGTTCAACTCAAATGAATCAATCTCCCACGTGATAAAACTCAGCTGAAAGTTGACAGGCATGTGACTAATCCAGGGAGCAGCAAGGGACACGGGGGAGGAAGTGGGGAGATGGGTGCGGGGGCAGAGATGAGAAGTTGTTTGTTGTGCTAGAACAACGGGGTGGAGGTGAGTGTCCCCGACAATTTCTGGCTTGTTGGGCGGTGGCTCGGGCAGTTATATAATGACAACTCCCAAGGACCTTCCTAAAATAACAACCTCACCAGCAGCTGATAATCACAAATAAAACAATAACAAAAAAGGAAAGTAGAGTGAGTTTAACTGATAGAGCGTTGCACACTAAGCAGGAGAAAGCACATCTCCCAGGGGTTAGGAGAAGAAACGGGGAAGATGATGGATGGCCCGTGGGGTCCAGGAGACACAGCGTCGAGGAATCTGTGGGACTCTCCACCAGCACCTCCCTCCTCCCGGAAAGCACCGCTGCCTTTCTCGCTCTGGCTCCAGGTCGTCCACTTAGGGATGGAGAATCAGACGCGAGCTGGTTCCTGCCTGGAATTTTGGACTGGGGACCCAATGCCATGGGGTTAATTACCTCAGTGTCAAAACACTAAGGTATGTCAGACGTTCACCCAGCACACACCAGTTAAGCAAAATGAACTCTTCCTCACCCAGTCATCAACCCAAACTGGCCGAAGAATCTGAGAATGCACCAGAAACCACCCGGGTACATAGATCACCAAGAAACCTGTTTCCTGCCTTAAGAACCAAGCGGTTGGGAGATCGCCCCCCTGTATCCAAACAGAGATCTCGTCAATACTCCAGGAGATAAGCCTCGACCCATTGTGCCCTCCCAGCCAGGTGTGACCTCAGGGACTCCTGGTGGTCATACCCCAAGTTCATAACTAGGAATTGATGGAAATATGGCTATGGCTGGCCCCCCCGTCTCCCCAGCACGAAGCTGTAAAACTTGGGAGCACAGAAAGCACATTTCCTGGCATGTGGTCACGCTAGGCATCAAGGGGGAAGACTCAAGCTGACGACGCAAATAGGTCAAGAGATGCAGACGGTCTGGGGCCACTCATGTCTCTGGTCCCAGTCTTTCTTCAGGCTCAGCTGCATCACATTATCAACTCCTTGCGTCAATGAATTCCCCATTGGAGCTAAACTGGCTTGAGTTGGGGTTCTATCTCTTACCATCAAAACAATACAGAGAGGCTGGTGAAACCAGGGTGGGTACTTGCCGAAAAGCACCTAGTTGCTGAGGAGGAAGAGCACAAACTTCACAGCAGAAGCAGGCTGGTGAGGTTTCGGGTGTTTAGGACCCAGAGGTTCTTGCTCTCGACTTTGGGGCTATGCTGGTGAATGCTGCTATAGGTGACTAGAAGAAAGACAATCAGATCGAGCCGGGAAGTTGGGACAGGGTGGATAAAGAAGGTACAAAAAAAAAAAAGCTGGGACGTTGATAGGGGTAAGGCAAGGATGCAGATGCTACTGGTGTCTGAATGGCAACTCCAGTGACCATGACCATGAATAGGACAGCAGGTTTAACCTCCAAATCAGGGAGCTCATCATTTAGAGGAGAAATTCTGCTGATCTAGGGGATGGTCAGAGACAGACATGCAACGCATGTGACTCAAGAAAACATGCATCAGGAATAGTGCTTCTAATCTGCAGGATTAGGACAGAAATGCAACTCGAGAGAAAATTATATAAAATGTCAGCCGTATGCTAAATCACATGTCTGCGCACAACGGGGCGACCATAAAACCCCGCCTGCAACAGTCCTGGTTTACACCCATTGTTTTGGCATAATTGTTACCAGCACCCTCCTTCACACTCAAAAGTATCTCAGTCTGAAAGATCAATTCTACCGTCACCCTAGTGAATAGCTAACTTGCTACCGTGTCACAATTGACGGGGGTGTTAGATTTCAAGGTCCCAACTGAGGAAGGGGAATGGGAACTTTTGCCCTGAAAAATACAGGGGAGCCACAGAGAGCAGTGAGAAGACGGGAAGGAGGGAAGTGGCAGTTTGAGGAAGAAAGAGAAGAAAAATGAAACTGCTATCCATAGTTGGTAGGAAAAAAGAGGAAGATATAAGGAATAAACAAAATGGTATGGAAAAAAAATCAGCAGCTAGAAGAAAAGTGCTGAGGACAGAATGGGTGGAGCTGCTGGTGAGGTCTGGTGAGCTCAGAACCACAGGACATGTGATCCCGGGCACAGCGGGATGACCTTGGGGAACCCTGGAGTGTCACAGATGGAGATGAGTAAGTCACAGAGGTAGAACCAGACCGGGCAGAATCCGAGGCTGTGTAATTTGCTGCAGGTACTCAGGTCAGCGTGCGTCACTTCCAGGAACCAGAGCTGTGCAGAACTGATGATTAACCAGTTCAGGACTAAGGTCTGGGTCAAGGGGAGAAGATGGTCACCAGGGAGCCCTCTGAGGAGGCCGTTGCTCTGAGGTTCCCCCAAGGACTCGTGCTTTTTATCCTGAGAAATTCAAGGTTATCGGTCAACTTTGACTCTGGGGTGGACAACAAATCTTAAAAATATGAACATCGTAGATCAACCCCTTAACTCGGGCGGACAAGGAAGATGAGATCCAAGTGGGTTAAGTGGCTTGCAGTGTCCACAGAGCCCGGCAGTGGCAGGCCTGCAGCTAGAATCACAGTAGCCTGATCCTCAGGGTGGCACCTGTGTGTATCATAAAGAACACGGTGGTCCATGAGATGCTCCCAAGAAGCCCTTCCTTTTGGAGATTAACTATGTATCCTAGAACAGTACAGGGCTTCAGAAACCTCGAAGTGAAAAATCAGCTTAACCCAGGATTTTCTGAACTTATTTGATTACAATACCTTTTTTTCATGGAACGTGGAATTTCGTTTTGAGAGGCACATCTAAGAACATACTTTGGAAATGCAATCTGTGTGGTCCTTGGGGGCTTAGAACACACCCGATTTCCCTGGGGTAGAGGGTGCTTCCTTGTCTCCCAGGAGCCTTTGCAATACAGGTCTGAACATGTAGTCGTGCTCTTCTGGTCGGGAAGCGTCTCAACCGAAGTCCATATTTTTGGTGGGTTTTATCGGGTCCTAGGGTCCTTGTGTAGTGTGTCTTCCATTTGCCATTCCAGATCCGCTCTCCACCTTTTCTCCACCTTCTCTGTACCAAGAGGCTGACCTGTATGGACCACATGAACAGCCTCCGGCTCCCTTGCCACTCTCCTCCCTGGTGTCCAGTTTGGGCAAAGGGAACCCAGAGGAGGTGAGGGCAAAACATGAGGTCAGCCACTTAGTTCCTTGGTTCCCTCCCTCAAGCCAAGATCCCAGGTGCTGCCAGGTGATGCTTGCTCTCTCTCCAGGCTCCGGTGATCACTCTCTCCATGTCCCTTGGGCCCTGGGGTGGTAACAGCACGCCCCCTGCCCTACACCTATGGTTTCTCTACACACTTCCCACACCAGGTCCTCAGGTGGGAAAGAGCTTGGCACGTTTGAAAACATGGCAGCAGCCGTGTCCAGATCCACATGGTCGTGTGAGGCAGAGCAGGACAGTGGCCGGGAGGAGCTGGGGTAGCTGGGGCCAGATCCCACAGAGCTGCTGGCTCCAGGGACGAGAGCCTTTGGTCTTCTCCTCCTGGAGACCCCCAAACAGGTATCTCCAGCCTGTTTATCCGAGCCCTAGTTACCTGCACCTGGGAGCCCCACATGGGAGCCAAGGTGGGGCAAATGGTGACTTTTCTTCTTTTTGTCTAAGCCTGCTCTTCCTCTCACGTCTTAAGGAACCTCATTACAGACGAACCTCAGAGATATCTCAGGGTTGGTTCTAGACTACCTCAATAGAGTGAATATTGCAACAAAGAGAGTCACACTGAATTTTTGGTCTCCCAATACATAGAAAAGTTATGTTTACACTCTACTGTAGTACATTAGGTGTGCAATAGCATTATATCTAAAAAATGAATTTACATACCTTAATTTAACAAATGCTTCATTGCTAAGAAATGCTAACCATCATCTGAGCGTTCAGTGAGTCCTAATCTTTTTGCTGGTGGAAGGCCTGGATGTTGACGGCTGCTGATTTCGACCAGTAGCTGACGGTTGGGCTGGCCCTGGCGATTTCTTAAAATAAGACAACAGTGAAGTTTGCCGCATTGGTTGGCTCTTTCTTTCACAAGTGATTTCTTTCGCACACAATGCTGGTTGATAGCACTTTACCCACAGTACAACATCTTTCAACTTTGGGGTCAATGCTCTCAGACCCTGCTGCTTTATCAACTAAGTCTATTGAATATTCTAAACACTTTGTTTTCATTTCAAACAATCTTCACCAGGAGTAGATTCCCTCTCAAGAAACCACCTTCTTTGCTTATCCATGAGAAGCAGTTCCTCATCTATTCAGGTTTTATCATGAGATTGCAGCAATTTGTCCCATCTTCAGCTCCACTTCTGGTTCTCTTGCTGTTTCCACCACGTTTGCAGTTCCTTCCTTCACTGAAGTCTTGAACCCCTCAAAGTCATCCGTGAGGGTTGGAATCAGCTTCTTCCAAACTCCTGTGAATGTTGATATTTTGACCTCTTACCATGAACCATGAATGTTCTTAATGGCATCTACAATGGTGAATCCTTTCCAGAGGGTTTTCAATTCGCTTTACCTAGATCAGTCAGAAGACTCACTGTCTATGGCAACTATAGCCTTATGAAATGTATTTCTCAAAAAAGAACAGGAAGTTGAAGTGAGCCTTGATCCATGGGCTGCAGAATAGATGTTGCGTTAACAGGCATGGAAACAACATGAATCTTGTCCATCTCCATCAGAGTTCTTGGGTGACCAGATGCCTTGTCAGTGAGCTGTAATATTTTGAAAGGAATCTTTTTTTCTTAGCAGTAGGTCTCAGCAGTGGGCTGAACATATTCAGTAAACCATGTTATAAACTGATGGGCTGTCATCCAGGCTTTGCTGTTCCTTTTACAGAGCACAGGCAGAGTAGATAGATTTAGCATAGAGTTCTTAAGGGCTCTGGGATTTTCGGATGGTAGAAGAGCATTGGCTTCAACTTCAAGTCACCAGCTGCCTTAGCCCCTGAGAGAGACAGCCTGTGCTTTGAAGCTTTGAAGCCAGGCATCGACTTCTCTCTATGAAACAGACGGCTCTTTCAGTCTACATTGGAAATCTGTTGAGTGTAGGTACCTTCATGAATGATCTTAGCTAGATCTCCTGGGTGACTTCCTGCAGCTTCTACACCAGCACTTGTGGCTTCACCTTGCACTTTGATGTTCAGGATTTGTACCAAACTTTGTTCACAGTTTTCCTGCTTGTAAAGCTGAAATTCCATTTCAAAAGGAGAGGAAGAGAGGAAAGAGAGAGAGAGAGAGAGAGAGAGAGAGAGAGAGAGACTCTTCCTGGCTACAATGTGATGCAACAAACCACCTGGTCAGTCAAGACCACAACTGGGTCCCAGCAGAGGGCCTCCCAGGGTACTTCCAGAAGAAGTGTCGGGGAATCACTCTAGCGTGCAACTCTATTTGCAGGACCAGAGAGAGAAATTTCCCCAACCTGGCGCTGACCACTGTTTACCTCTTTGAGGGACTCTGGGCACCTTGCCCTCACCACTTCCTTCTCATGCCCTCCCTTGCCTTCTCTGCCAGTCTAGAAACACTACAGTACTAATGCCTAAGCCCATGAATTATCTTCAGAATTCAGCAGACTGCTTCAATGGCAGCCCATTTGGGCAGAGACTATACATTTTCAGGGGACAAACCCTACCATCCAGGGGACTTGTGTGCAGTGCCCACCGTGGGAACTTGGACCACAGGGGCTCAAAAAGCAGCTGTCACAGTGCCCCACTGTCTAGGACACTCCAATGTCCAAATACAAAATTCTGGAAAGATAGCACTCTGCTTGGATTTGAAGAAAATGGAAGACAATGTTGTACAGAATAAAGAATTCCAAACTTTAGAATTGGACAAAACTTACTACATTGTGAACTTAAACTGTCTGACTGAACAAGTCCTCACCTGGAAAGTGGGGTTCAGAGTTTTTACCCCATGAGTATGAGGATAAGGTGGGATAATACATACAAAGTAACAGGCATGTAGGAAAGTCGATGTAAGATTATTCTCTACCCTTTTAACATTGTAAGGTGCAGAGTCCTAATCTAGACCCCCGTTAGATTAGGTTTTATATATTGGGTGGGGCTAGGCTTGTCTTCAAAACAACTGGCCTTTCTATTTTTTTATCTGTAAAAACTATCATTTTGCTCGTAATGAGAGGAGAATAAGGCTTAACAAAGCTTTCAAAGCCAAACATTCCATGTTGATCCTTGATACTTGAGATCCACTTTGAGTTGGTGAAAATGTTTTCAACAGATACTGCAGCTTAAGGAAGTGTTGCGATCGTAAAAAATCTGTTTACTTAAGGATGTAAAGAAGGAAAAGGGGGCAAAGGAAGGAAGGGAGAAAGGAAGGAAAGGAGGGAGGGAGGGAGGAAGGAAGATGGCCTCTTCAATTTCCCACGTGGAGTTAGTGAAGTGGTCAAAGGAGAAACACAAGGAGAACAAAGCCCGAGGGAGGGAAATGGGAGGTGGAAGTTCAGAACAGGTAAGCTTTCCCTGGAACAGCTGCAGCCTGGAACTATCAGGGAATCCCTGAAGCTAGAAATGGAGTTCTAAAGGGACCCACATATTTCTAACTCCTTCCCCTAGGCAGAGTGTAGTTTAGTGTTTTTCAGATTGTGGTTTCGAGACCTCTTAGTCTGCTAGGGCGGCCATAACAAAATACCATATACTGGGTACCTCAAACAGCAGAGATTTATTTCTCACAGGTTCTGGAGGCTGGAAGTCTGAGATGAGGGTGCCAGCACCGTTGGGCTCTGGTGAGAGCTCCCTCCCTGGCTTGCAGACGGCTGCCTTCTTACCTTCTAACTGTGTGATCACGTGGCTTTTCCCGGGTGTGTGCGCACCTGGGGGAAGTGATGGGGAGAGTGCTTCCTCTTCTTATAAGGACACCAGTCCTATTGGATTAGGGCCCACCCTTATGACCTCATGTAACTTTAATTCTGTCCTAAACACCCTATCTCTAAATACACTCACATTGGGGGTTTGGGCTTCAACACCTGGATTTTGGTGGGGGAGACCCAATTCAGTCCAGAGCATGGGGTGTGTAGTTGATTTAGTGGATTGCAATGAACATTTGTAAGAAGTTGAATCCAAGTAAACAGAATGAAATGGCTTGCCCACAGGGCTGCTAGGTACAGATGCGCAGGTTGCGCACTGCACACTCTATGAATGTCATTTGCTTTATAGTCTACGTGGATTTTTGTGCACCACTCATGGGACAGTAGGAGGTGGGTCTTATGTGTGCTGTAAAGTGCACTTCTTACAGTCATAGTCAAAAAAGTTTGAAAGCTCTTATTGTCGTCGTGTGTCATTTTTTGGTTGCCCAGCACTGGAACTCCCTTTCTGGTGTTGAGGAATGCCTAATTGTGGGAATCTTGATGGGGCCAGCGTCCTGCTTTCCTCTACAGAACCCAAAGTGGGAAAAGTATTCTGTCCCTGCTCTCCCTGGGATACAGAGTATGAGCTCATTTGCAAGGCAGGGCCAGTTGCTGCTTCTCAGCTAAAGCTTGGAATCTGGATGGGGCGAAGGAGAGGCTCAGGCAGGTAGGGATTCCTCACGGTGGCAGAATGGGGTTGAGTTGCAGAAGAACAACCAGTCGAAGGTGGACAGTAGCAAAGGCCAGTGGCAGCGTTCTAACTAGCATGACTCTGTGATGTGCTCAGATGCCCAACCACCCTTGGCTGCTACCTGTTTTCTGATGAGCCATTCAGTATGTTTCCAATAAATGGCTTTTTTTGCATACATTTGCTCAAGTCAATGTTTATTGTTTGCCACCAATAACTCTGACCAAGATACACTCATTTTCCTGGGGTGCTGAACTTCGGGTGTGATTCACCTATCCCCTAAGCCTAAATTTTCGAGCAACCAAAATGTATCAATGCAAATAAAGAAGTAAAGAAATAGACTTAAGAGGTACAAACAGCTAGGTTTAAAATAAATAAGCTACAAGGTTATGTTGTACAGCCCAGGGAATAGAGCCAATATTTTATAATAACTTTAAATGGAGTATAATCTATGAAAATATTGAATCACTTTGTTATACACCTGAAACTAATATAATATTTTAAATCAACTATACTTCAATAAAATTTTAAAAAAAGAAATAGATGAAAAGAGAAAAAAATATATTCTTTTAAGGTATTTTTTCAAAGGTATGGTTTAACAAGCTTTGTTTCAGGACAGGAGAAATGAAAGAAGTAAGCATTTCCTTTTATTGCAGTGGTGAAAACACCAACGACGGCCTACGTGTCAAAACCACTGTTCTGTGATTTTCCTGATGCCCTATTTTGACTGCTACGGGTTAGTATTTATTAGCATTAACTCTTCTCCTGAGGCATTTACTATTTATATAACATTCACAGCAAGCAAGACAATATTCAGAATATATGCAGAAAATACCCAGAGGACCTTCCAGAGACCAGGAACTTCATTTATTTATTTTTTGCTAGAGTAAAAAATGATAACCCCTTCCTATCATTTTTTTTTTTTTTTTTTTTTTTTTTTTGCGGTACGTGGGCCTCTCACTGTTGTAGTCTCTCCCGTTGCAGAGCACAGGCTCCGGACGCGCAGGCTCAGCGGCCATGGCTCACGGGCCCAGACGCTCTGCGGCATGTGGGATCTTCCCGGACTGGGACACGAACCCGCGTCCCCTGCATCGGCAGGCGGACTCTCAACCACTGCGACACCAGGGAAGCCCCTCATTGGGTTTTTTGATGTTGCTTTATTGAGACAGTGTATAGAGGAAAAGAAGCAATTGATAAGATCATTTCAACAAAGGGGGCATTATTTTCAGGCTTTTAAAGTGGATGTTCCAGTTTGGCATAATTTTATTCAGTTGCCCTTTCAAGAGGGCTTGTGTTTATATTTTGCACTTTACCTGAGTAGAAAAACATCTCATTTCTCGTACTTAGGAAGTGGTTTCAGCACTTGGAAAGACCTCAGTCACAGGGTGTGATAAGCAGGTCTGGCCAAGCCGGAGGTTCTGACAATACCTGCCCCAGGCAGCCCACTGAGAGGAAGAACCCTCCAGAAATGACACATGTTAGTGGGTAAGGTGTAGCCGTTTGAGAGTTTGCATCAATCTGCCCAAATGAATGACGAAAATCCAAAGAACTCGCTCAATCTAGTGTTTATGCACCAAACAGTTTCTTATAAACCCGTTCGTTGGTTACAACCGTTTGTCACCTATTAAGACAGGTCTGAAAACTCCTGAAAGTTTAGCTAATTTCCAGTTTGTCACAATAGCATTTTTTTTCTTCCTCTCTGACTTTTCTGTATCCTTTGCGCCGTTGTCTCCTTGTGCCTCAGCCTTTGTGAGCAGCGTCACGCCTCTTTGGCACATACTTGCTGGGCACTGGTGTCTCTTTTCCGTCAGTCTGCAGCCCCTGTGGCCATTTTTTGTTTGATGATTGCCTGCCCTTGAGGATCCTCTCTCTATGTAGCCAAACTCAAGTGATCCTGAGAGAGTTCCATTTGGATATCTGAATTATGTGTCAAAGCAGATTTTCAGCGCGAGAGTGTAGACACACACACACACACACACACACACACACTCCTCTAGACCACTAGCTTGAGTGATTTCTTTGGCTTTTCGTCATTCATTTGAACAGATTGATGCAAACTCTCCAATGACTTAATCTTAACCACTGACATGTGTCATTTCTCGGTGGTTCCTCCTCTCTGGCTGTTCCCTCTCTATTTCCTTTGCTGCTCAGTACTCAACCCTTAAGCTGTGGGCTTCCCTGGGGTTCTGCCCAAGGTCTGTCTGCTCCAAGCTCTCTTCCCAAACCACCTGTTCCCAGGGGTTTCAATTACCGATGTCTATGTGTTAATGATTGATATTTGCATGTCTAGGCCAGATCTTTCCGTTAAACCTATGAATCTCATTGCTTCCTTGACGTCTTGACCCAGAGGACTTTCAGACAAAGTCAACTATGGTCGCTAAAACAGAACACATTCACGTCTTTTGTTTCCACCCTGCACTGAGGTATGTGCTTTATCAAGATGCACAGCCATCCTTCAGGACCTCAGGATGCCGGCCAGCGTCCGGGACACCCCTCTTTCTCCCCCTCCGGCTCCCGGCCCCACCCCTCAAAAGTTCTCAGCATCCTAGACATGAATAGTAAATGTTAGTCTGAGACATCCTTGCACAGAGAACAATTCAGTCTTCCCATGGCTCCTAAGATGAAGCCCTGAGATGATGTGGCTCACAAGGTCATCCGTGTCCCCACTTGACTGTCCCGGCGCATCTGCGTCCTTGTCCTTACTGATCGCCGGGCTCCAGCCGTGCTCACCTTGCACAGCCCGGGGTCAGACATGTCCGCGATGCTCGGTCCAGCTCGTGTGCTCTGCCCTCAACTCGCACCCACCTAACTCTTCTCTCTCCTCCAAGGTCTCCTTGAGTCCTTCCTGTTTCTTCATACTTGGGTTCCTCCTATTGTATTCTTTTGTTCAGCAACAGATTTTTATTTTTAAAATATTTATTTATTTATTTGGCTTCCCCGCATCTTAGTTGCGGCATGCATGCGGGATTTAGTTGCCCAACCAGGGTTGGGACCCGGGCCGCCTGCATTGGGAGCGCAGTCTTAACCACTGGACCACCAGGGAAGTCTCTGTCAATGTATTTTGAAACGAAAGCTATAGTTGTGCATGGTTTAAGAGTTAGATTGTTCTTTATGGTTTTTAACCCCCAAATCCCAGTTGGCCGAACTACCCCCTCCATTTTCTGCTCCCTAAAAGGGCATCTAATACTTTCAAAAGTTTTAATTGACTCTTTTGGTAACAGTCACCTCATCACTAAATAAAATACTTACTCCTTGAGTTTCCTGTTTAGGCGTTATCTATTGATTTCTCCATATAAAAGGTGGCAATTTAATTCTTCTTCCGCACCAGCTTCTATGACATCCTCCGACCCTTTCTGATTCCCTATTCTTCCAACATACGTCATAATTTCAGTTAGGTTACACAGTGTGGTGTTTCTATTATTATTATGCTTTTTAGAGCTGAGTCATGTAGCCATGGATCAAAAATGTCGCCTGCCATGTCAGTAATAAAGGATGTGTGGGCAGCAAGCCAGCAGCCACTGTAGCTGCCCTGACTGTGCACCTGGAAGAGACTCAGGATGGAGAAAGGCAGGATACTGGCCCTAGATAGCTAAGGTCCATATCAAAGGAATGAATGCAATGAGGCCAGACTCTTGCATCTTCCCATACACAGAAAAGTACTAAATTCATTAACTTGAGGTGTCTGGTTTTCTTTAATTAAGTGTCATCTTTTGATGTTCTGACTACCTGATCTTTGTTGCAGAACCCCCTTTATATCCTGACTCTTCCCTCACTTCGTCACGATGGTCCCCAGAGGCTGCCTCCCAGGCTTAAGTCCTCAGTATAAAACATAATTCTTTAGTCCACAGAATAAAACATAATTCTCGACTTCTAGGTTGTTAATTTTTCAGTTGACATGGTAAACTAGCCTTTTCCCCACTGGAGTTAACCATTGCCTTTACTGGGGACAGGCAGGGAGATAATTGTCTATTTATCACTACTCATCCTCAACTCTCTTCCACTTGTGTTAATATTGCTCAATAAAGTCAAACATATTGGGTGTTCTAATATTTTGTCTTCTTGAAGAATCTTTTCCAGGAATCTTCTAACCTAATTTGTTTTGCATTTGTGCCAGTTTGGGTCCTCCAGGAAACAGACACCAAGATGGTATTTAAAGGGCAAGCAATTTACTGGAAGAAACACCTGGGGAAAGATGAAGGGCCGAGCTGGAAGAGGTAAGGAGAGCCTTCAGAGCAGAATGCCGGCCTGGCACCTGGGGAGGGAGAGGGGAAGGAAGGAAGGTGGGGTAGGAAGAGCCTCAGACTGCAGTGTGGCTCTGAGGAAATCTCAGCACGGCAGCTCGAGTCCCCTTAGAGGGCTGCCAGGTCGGGGAGAAGTGGCTGGCTCTAGGACCCCTGCTCTTGCAGGAAGGGGGACCCCTTCCAGGGACTGCGAGTGGGCTCCTGTCTAACGCTCAGGAATCAATCGTCCAAGGAGACACACGTGCTGACAAAGTAAAAGACTTTATTGGGAAGGGGCGCCCGGGCGGAGAGCCGCAGGGTGAGGGAGCCCAGGGGAATGGCTCTGCCGTGCGGTTCAGTCTCGGGTTTCATGGTCATGGGGGCAGTTTCCGGGTCATCTCTGGCCAGTCGTCTTGCTTGGTCCACATCTGGTGACTCGGGATCCTTCCTGGTGAAGTGTGCATCTCTCAGCCAAGGTGGATTCTGGGAGATTGGCAGGATATATGATGGGCTGGGGTCTCCTCCCTCCTTTCGCGCCCCCCCCACCCGATTCTCCCAGTTAGTTCTCAGCGGCAGCACTGTGGTCCTTACTGGGAGCTCCTCCTGTGAGACAGCTCATGTTGTCACACCTGGCCAAGGCAGGAGGTTTCAGCCAACGGTTCCCTAGCACTGCCGAGCTCAGGCATTGTGTGGGGGCAGCCTGCTGAGAGTAAGCCCAGCATGGCAGCCGGAGGCTGTCACTGGCTGCTTCCCTTCCAGCAGGTTCTCTCCTGAAGGAAGGGCTGAGGGGCTCACCCACGTCTTCACAGGTCGGTGGAACTCCTGGTCTTCTGGTCCCTAGAGCCACCAAATAAGGCTGGAGATCTTGAGAACGTTCACCACCACATGGTTTCCGTCCTCTTTCTTACCTGTTTACTTCTTCATCTCAGTATTTCTCTGTAGCTTCCTGAGAAAGAGTGCATGGGAGACAGTTTTTGAGAACTTGCATCTCTGAAAGTGTCTTTATTTTACTCTGTAGGGGAGCAAGATTTGCCACCCCAGAATGTCTCTTTGGGGACTTCCCTGGTGGTCCAGTGTTTAAGACTCCACACTCCCAATGCAGGGGGCCCGAGTTCCATCCCTGGTCAGAGAACTAGATCCCACATGCATGCCACGACCAAGAGTCTGCATGCCACAACTAAAAGATCCCGCATGCCGCAACTAAGACCCGGCACGGCCAAATAAATAAATATATATTTTTAAAATGTCTCCTTGAAAGGCAGATTATTTTGAGCTGAAAACAGTCAAGGCCAAAAAGACTCAGAAAGTAACTTTCACCTTGCTCCTTAGCTGCCTGAAGAATTTAAATAAAAGTCCTGTTTCCAGAATAGAGTTACTACCAGAGATGTCTGCAAAGATTATGTGCCAGGTGTAGTGGGGAAACCCTAGCCGGGCCTGGAGACCAGAGTCCACTCTGTGTCCCATTGTCTCCACGTGGCCCAGCAAACATCTGTTTACCAACGTTTGCTTTTCCATCCTCATGTCAACTGTCCTCTCCCCTTTGAAGTCCCAAACCACTAGCCCAGCATCCTCTTTGGTCTTCAGTTGAAGATGGTACTTAAGGTGCGGGCTTCAGCCATTTTGGTGAGTTACTCAGTTTTTCTGGGTCTCTCCCATGTAGACATTTTATTAAACTTTTGTTTGATTTTCTCCTGTTGATCTGTTTCATGTCAATTTAATTCTTAGACCAGACAGAAGAACCTAGAAAGACAGAGGAAATTGCTTCTTCCCCAATGACTCTCATGCTTAATTGATAGTTAGCTGAGTATAGGTGTCTAGATAAGAAATAATTTCCCTTGAAAATTTTGTTCTGTTTTCTCCTGCCTTCCGGTATTGCTGTTGACAACTTTGAAGTCATTCAGATTCTTGACCCTTAACTCCCGTGTTCTGAAACTTTGCGATAATGTGTCTCGGCACATCATTCTGGCATCCTGGGACTCTTAATTTGGAAACTCAGGTTCAGACTTGGGGAAATTTATATGCATAATTCCTTTAATGTTATGCTCTCTTTTATTTTCTCAGGTAGCTTCCTCTGGACTCTTAATTAGCTCCTAGAAATTTCTTGTGGTTGTTTTTCCTCCTATTTTTCTTTTTAATTTCTGGGACATTTTCTCAATTTAACTTCAAAACCTTCCAGAATTTTTTTCTCCTATTATATTTTAATTTTAAAGCACAATGTTTTTTCTCAGGAAAACTTCTTTTAAAACATTGCTCTTATTTTATGCATAGACTATCTTATTTTGTTCTGAGGAAGTTGGTAGGTTTTTAACAAATGTTTCTTTTCTTTTTTCTTTACATTTTTATTCTTGCTTCGTTGCTTTGACCTCTGTTTTTCCTATTAAAAGGCTTTTCTAATGTCTGCTGATCCTCGGCTGTTCACTTGTGTCTAACCGTTGGATGCTCAAAGCTGATTGGCTGTGCTGGACGTACAGGCATGGTTTTTAACTGTGGGATACACTATAGCATGATCTGGAAGTGCTCTTTCATTGGAAAAAACTCAGTATTTGTATCAATATTTGTATCTTTACGTCTTTCCTTTTGGAGTAGATTTTTTTTTTTTTTTTTTTTTGCGCTATGCGGGCCTCTCACTGTTGTGGCCTCTCCCGTTGCGGAGCACAGGCTCCGGATGCGCAGGCTTGGAGTAGACTTTGAATTTTCTGGTCTCCTGTTGGGATGGTATAAGCCTGTGGACAAGAATGTCACCTGTCACATCAGCCACTACAGCTGCCCCTAACGGTGCACTCTGAGGGCATTCAGGATGGACAAAAACAGGGTACTGGCCCTAGATAGTTAAGGTGCATATCAAAGAATGACTTCAATGAGCCCAGACTCCAGCGCCTTCCCATAAATACACAAGTGCTAAATTAATTAACTTGAGACGTCTGGTTTTCTTTAATTAACCAACAGTAATCTTTTGATGTTCTGACCACCTGGTCTTTGTTGCAAAAACTCCTATACATCCTGGCTCCTCCCTGACCTCTTCGGAACAGTGCCTCAGAGCTATCTGAGAGGCTGAAGTCCTCAGTGTGTCCACTGAATAAAACATAATTCTCAACTTTTAGATTGTGCGTTATTTTTTGTTTCAGGTGACAAGCCTGGCTATCAGCCTTCTGGGAACCAAGCATGGAAGATGGTTGGAGTCTCAACGTTCAGTATGTCTTCAATTAATCCTTTTTTCTTGGAATCTAAGCATCACCCTTGATGATTATGCCTGGCTTCCCTCAGTCCAGAAGGCTTCTGTTTTCCTCTTTCCAGAGAATAACCCTCCAGTCTTGCACTAGGGCAGGGAGGGAAGTCCTAGGAGTAAAGGAGTGGGGGCCTCTCACTGCTGCGGCCTCTCCCGTTGCGGAGCACAGGCTCCGGACGCGCAGGCTCAGCGGCCATGGCTCACGGGCGCAGCCGCTCCGCGGCATGTGGGATCTTCCCGGACCGGGGCACGAACCCGCGTCCCCTGCGTCGGCAGGCGGACTCTCAGTCACTGCGCCACCAGGGAAGCCCTTAAACAGACTTTTAACCAAATCTCCAGTCTTCAGTTCTTCAGAAGTACCCGATGATGTCACGTCTTCAACCTTTGGAAGTCTGTAGCTTATGTAAGGTACTTTCTCGACTTTTCCCAATACTGGGTTAGTGTTCAATTTCTTTGTTCTGCTAAGTCAATTACCACCTACTTGTCTGCTTCCCAATTCCCCCCTCCCCATTTTTTTCTGGTCTTTAGAAAATCCTTTGCTGTTATATTAGTGGTGATTTAGAAGAGTGTGGAGACTAAGGCATGCGCTCAGCGCACCATCTTTAACTGGAAGGCAGCTGTACGAGCACGATGAGTGATTAAAAAAACTTTATTTCTAATTTCTCTCAAATCCAAAACAAATCCTTATGCATGAAAAAGTGTTTTGGATACGTGTGTAGGTTTTATTGTCCATCAGTTTCATTTTTCAGTAGGAAAGGAAGCCTTTGGTATAGTGTCGAGGGCCACTGAACGGCAGTATGTACAGTATGCAGTATTTATTATCTACATTCTGCCACTAAACGGTTACTCTTTATGCTAAGCTTTGATGAACACACAGATGATTCAGCAAGTAATTATTCGGAGCAACTTAATCTTCAGTCTGTAATCCTTAATTACAGAAAAGTAATGAAACTTTTACTTTTGAAAAGTAAAACTTTGAAGAGTAAAACTTCCATATCCCTGTGCTTCCTCATATGCTATCTGTTCTTGTTTCAGTTTTTCAATGGAGAACAGATATCACTGGAACAATCTATGTGCCTGGTGTTAGGTTACCTGAATGCACAAAGTTCTCCAAGCCCAGTGGGTTGTGATGGGTGCATTGGTTAAGAGCTGGGTTTTGTAGGAATAGACGTGGCTTCAAGAGTTGACTTAGCTCTCTGAGCAAGCTGGGGTCCTCAGAATTTCTTATGGAAAATGGGGATAATTATGGTGCTAATTCATAGGGCTGCTGAGGGGTTTCTGTGCGATAATGCATGTCAAGTACTCACCGTGGCCCCTGTGTAGATAATGCTAGCTGTCAGGGAGGAGCAGGTAACGATGTGGACCCTGGGATGGACAGCCCAGGTTTGAGTCCTGGCTGGACCACTCGTGACTCACTCTGTGACTTACGCAGTTATTTAACCTCTCCATGGGTGGGTTTCATTTATCTGTAAAATGAGGATTATAATTTTGCAGCCTCAAAGAGTTATGAGGGTTCAATGAGGCAATGCACATAAAATGCTGGGGCTATGGCCCGACCTCGCTCACAGTTAGTTATCAGTATCCCAGAGGGTGTACCGTCACCAGATCACTCCTTCATTTCCTTGCTGGGGAGTTTAAGGAGATGTGGTTGGAAAATTGATTCTGGTTCCTTCGGAGCAGAGGTACATCTTGAATAAATGTTTTAGTTTAGTCATCAGAGCTCTGCTCTTCAAAACAAACAAAAGCTCTTCCTGAAGAGTGTATTTTAAAAATAAATTCGTGGTCAGCATCGTCTAAACTTCAGGATAGAATCTAAACTCCGAATCCACATTAACTGCCTATTGGCCCTTAAGAACTCTTTCAGACAAGAGGTCCCCAGCTGGTTCCACTGCTCAAGAGAACCAGAGGACAGCAGTAAGTGAGTGTTTACAAAGCTCATGTGAGAAAAAAAGTGTCTGGTTAGATTCCTTAGAACAACAAGAACCACAAAACTGAATCTAGGTTGTTAGTTTTTTGAGGGCGAGGGGGTGAAGTTGGGATGGCTTTGACATTCCATTTGAAGGAAATCAGCAGGGGATGACCCTCTGAGGACTGGAAGCTAGGATCAATGGTGCACACAAGGTGGTACCACCCAAACACAAGGTTCATTATCATTTAAAGACTTTCCCATAATGCCTTGCTGCTTTGATTCCCCCTCCCCCCATCATCTCCTCCTGGGCCCCGAGGAATAGAAGATACACCCCTTAGCCCCTTGCCAAAGGAGAAACTGACTCCTTGGAATTGTTAATTTTACTTGGAATTGGTATCTGCCTCCTAGGACTTGGTAATTTTACTGTAGCTTAAGAAGTATCTCCGAGTAAGCAGATTTTTTTGGCTTCTATTGTATCTGGGAAAAAGCCAAGTAAAAAAAAAATTTAAAAATCATGATTTGACAAAGATACTCAGAAATCTGACTGAATATTTAGCTCTTTTTTTTTTTTTAACATCTTTATTGGGGTATAATTACTCTACAATGGTGTGTTAGTTTCTGCCTTATAACAAAGTGAATCAGTTATACATATACATATGTTCCCATATCTCTTCCCTCTTGCGTCTCCCTCCCTCCCACCCTCCCTATCCCACCCCTCCAGGCTGTCACAAAGCACCGAGCCAATATCCCTGTGCCATGCGGCTGCTTCCCACTAGCTATCTACCTTACTACGTTTGTTAGTGTGTATATGTCCATGACTCTCTCTCGCCCCGTCACAGCTCGCCCTTCCCCCTCCCCATAACCTCAAGTCCGTTCTCTAGGAGGTCTTGTGTTAAAAAATAACACTGGCTCCTTAAAGGACTTTTTGGTTAAATCTATCATGTAAGAAATCATTCACTAGAACAGACTAAACCCTAAATTGATTTAAAATGTGCATGTCGTAATTCTTTGATTGTTTAGAAGTAGATTTTAAGTACTTCATGCAAAGGTAGTCCAAGCAAGCATGTCAATTAGTAAGTCATGTAAACATGTTTTCCTTTTGGTACACTGAAATAATTAATGCACGCCTTGTTTTTCAGTATGTAGAAGGAGCACTTTATTAAATAGGTGACAAATATTTTGGTTGAGAGGTTTCAAGAAATAAGACTCGGGAGGGCTGGACTGGGAGTTTGGGGTTAATAGATACAAACGATTATACATAGGATGGATGGACAACAAGGTCCTACTGTACAGCACACGGAACTGTATTCAATATCCTGTGATAAACCGTCATGGAAAAGAATATGAAAAAGAATGTGTGTGTGTGTGTGTGTGTGTGTGTGTGTGTGTGTGTAGCTGAGTCACTTTGCTGTACAGCAGAAATTAACACAACATTGTAAACCAACTCGACTTCAACGAAAAAAAAAAGACGCAGATGAGTGATTTTGTAAGACTTCCCAGAAAGAGTGAAGATGGCAGGAAGCACCCCAGCCTCGCTGCCCTGTGCGCAAGCAGGACTGTGGACATGCTTCACAGAATGATGACAGTGAATGTTTTCCCTGAAACTACAGGAAACGTAACTTCAGTGCTCGTATTTCTTTCCTGTGGCTTCTTGAGATTCCTTTATCTATTGCATTTTTTTCCCCCTCTTAAGGCCGCTCCTCTGATGGACTTTTTGTGCCTATACTTTGTGTCTGAATCCAAACACACCCTTTCCTTGCGGGGTTAGTGTGGGCCAAGCAGCCCGAGGGTGGAGAGGGTCTGGGGAGAGTGGCTGAGCTTGAGACGGAGGCTTCTAGTAATTTAGAATTTCAAATCGGAGCTCTCATTTTCTGCAGGGCACACGTCGTCTTTTTAGACTGAAGTTTATTACAACGGCACGGATCGCGGGTGCAGTCATCCGCGCGTCATGCAACCCTTAGTTATCCTAGGTAACTTGTAGTGGGTTCAGGACTTGACACTGTGCTCACTCTCCTTCAGGAAGAACTGCTCACTCTTTGCTTGCTTGCTTGCTTTTTTGGTAGAGAGGGAGACACACAAGTTACATTTTTACAATGCTTCTTGCTTTTCCAGGCACATTTGCTGATGGCAACACCTAGCCTGCCCGTTGGAAGGGAACTGGCCTCTTACCAGCCAATGTCGGGGAGACTTGGTTGGCTGTTCAGAACTTTAGTTTACTCCTTCCTAAAGCATGCACAGTAATAACTCTTAGAGGGCTATCAGGAAGTCCAAAGGGCTTTGCACATTGCAAAACTCTGCTTATGGAGAAGTGTTTATTCTGAACATAACAGGTGCTTGAAAAAAGACTGATTGAGCCCATTAGGCAAGCCCGCCGCCAGCTTGCACACTCAGTATTTCTTATTAGAGAGTCACTTGCAGTTTAACAAGGGCTCCAAGTTCCAAGCGTTTATCTTCTGGCTGAGCTGGACCGCCCGTGTTTGTCCCCAGCTCTGTCACTTACCACCACCGTGACCTAGGACAAGTTACCGTCCGTAAGGGGGGAGTAGTAACACATGGGTTCTTACTGCTGACAGAACCCACTTGCTTGGCCATAGCTTGTTTAATTTCTGAAACAAAAGTTAAAAAACCCCATTGAATTTGCTGATGAGATGATGTGATATATGGGATTTACTTCAGAATAACCCAGGGGATGGGGTGGGGGAAGTGGGGAGGGTAGAGGTGAAACGAGACGGTCTTTGAATTCACAGCTGCTGAAGCTGAGTGGTCAGTACCTGGCGGTTTGTCCTAAATAATTTTGAAATATCTCATAACACAAAGTGAAAACAGACAAGCAAAAGAGTCCTTCAAAGGATTCAGGATGTAACAATTTGGAAACCAGCTTCTGAAATCCCATTTGGTGTCTTGGCGTTTTTTTTTTTTTTTTTGCTTTTGCTTTTATAAACAAGGAGAAAGCCCCTCAAGTACTTGAGCCAAGTGGGGGAAATATCAAGCCAGAGATTCTCGAGGGTAGCTGTTGTCTGACTCACCCCATCGCCCGGGCCGTAGTGAGGTTTTGTCTAGTGGACGGGGTATTCCCCTGTCCCATGCTGGCCTGTGGTGACTCACACACCAAATCAGAGGTTCACATCTGACTGTTATGGGCACGGATTATCAAGGTGGGAACACCCAGGCCTGGCTGAAATGAGGAGGGGCTATTTAATACCCCTCTTGAAAGGTCACAACTTTCCTCCAGAGAAGCTTGCTCTCCATCTGGGAGCTTCTGTCTGATGTCACTCTAGCTAGGAACTAAAAAGGGGACATTTCCTAAAAGCACGCTAAGCTCTTTGGTGACATTCATTTTAGAGTTAAAATCTGCCTAAAGCATAAACTGACTTGTTTACTTAGAGGAAAGAAGCGCCTGGTGAACAGGGAGCTCATCGTAACCTTGGCTGTTTTAGAGGGTCTGGACGGTGGGCCAGCTACGGTACTTGGCCTCTGACTTCAGGAGACCATAGAACAGGACAGACCACTGCCCTTGATCTTGGCCCAGTGACCAGATATGAACAGGTCAGGACCTCCTCTTCCACTGAGGCCAAAAGCAAAGTCAGAAGTCTTCCTCACTCAGTGCGCCTCACTCAGCCGCTGCCCTGGGGGGCAAGTGAGATGGACTCTTTTCCTACCCTGACTCAGTCTTCTGCTTTTCAAGCCTGGAAACTGAGCCTCAGGGCAGGAGTTGCAGGGACAAACCGCTTCCCTCAAGCCTTCCGGGTCGTGGCCAAGCTGGCTTTGGGGCCACCTCTCTCTGGGCCCAAGGAAGCAATACTTGCTCTACGTAGAATTTAAAGATACAAGTCAAGCCAAAGATAAAAATCAAGCCATTGACACAACTGTGTCCTGAGAAAAGGAGAGCCAACATTTACCCACATTAAAAAATTTTTTTTACAGAAATATAGTTGATTTATAATATCCTATACGTTTCAGGTGTACAGCACAGTGATTCAGTTATACGTATATATCTGTGTGTGTGTATATATATATATATATATATATATATATATATATTCTTTTTCAGATCCTTTTCCCATATAGGTTATTACATAAAATTGAGTATAGTTCCCTGTGCTATACAGTAGGTCCTTGTTTGTTTATCTATTTTATACATAGTAGTGTGTGTATGATATTCCCAGCCTCCTAATTTATCTCTCCCTCCACCCCCCCCGTTTCCCCTTTGGTAACCATAAGTTTGTTTTCTATGTCTGAGTCTATTTCTGTTTTGTATGTAGATTCATTTATGTCATATTTTAGATTCCACATATAAATGATATCATATGCTATTTGTCTTTCTCTGTCTGACTTCACTTAGTATGATAATCTCTGGGTCCATCCATGTTGCTGCAGATGGCATTATTTCATTTTTGGTCATGGCTGAGTAATATTCCACTGTATACATGCACCACATCTTCTTCATCCATTCATGTGTCGATGGACGCTTAGGTCGCTCCCACGTCCTGGCTGTTGTGAATAGTGCGGCGGTGAGCACTGGGGTTCAGGTATCTTTTCGAATTGTGGTTTTCTCAGGGTATGTGCCCGGGAGTGGGATTGCTGGGTCATATGGTAGCTCTGTTTTTAGTTTTTAAGGAACCTCCATGCTGTTCTCATAGTTGCCCACATTTTTCGTACCTTGAAATAACTGTGGGGCAACTGAAGGAGGAGAGTCCGTCCCAGATCATAGAGATGGCGCATGGCGGGGCTACAGCTAAACCTTTCTTTACGCTCCAAAGCCGCGCTCTTTCTATTTCACTGGAGAAAATGGGTGGACCCTGGATATGGCGGAGGCTGTTCTAAAGAAGTGGGTGGTAGGAATTCCTAGGGGACCTGGTCATGTAGTACTGCCCTCATTTTCCCAGGATCCTCTGCAGTTCTCCAAACCTGCACTCACCCTGGATGACAACTTTCCTCCCTTGCTCTCTAGTCCTTAAAAATCTTCTCAAGGCTCATCCTGAACGTCACCAGCCTTTCCTGATCTTCCCAGTTATGATATTAGTTCTAGTCATTCTTCCCTCGTGCAGTTTTCTTAAACATTTTGTCTCAGAGTTTTCTTTTCTTATATGTCTCACTTCCCTCCCTAGATTTCGAACAGCTTGAGGCAAAGGATCCTGTCAAATAAGTTTCATTTTTTAATTAAAAGATGGTGAACTCTTACATACGTAGAAAAGAATCAAATACACTTGTTCTTAATGAGGCTGAGATTATTAACCATCCTGCAGACTGCTCTGATCCCACATCCCTCCCGCCACCAGAGCTAACTGGAAACAAGGTCGGACTGTCTGTGTTCTGCAGCAACTTGTTTTTAAAATTTCGAGGCTTCATTCATACTGATGTCTGTGGCTGTCGTTCATTCATTTTCATTATGAATCTGGGATGTACAGTGTTCCATTATAAGAAAATACCATGATTTATTGATCAATTCTCCCATCAAGAAACAGCTGGGTTGTTTCTGGCCTTTTTGCTTTTTCAACAACGCTACCGGGAACATTCTTTTCCTGTCCCTTGGCGCACATGTGCAAGAGATTCTCTGGGCTTCGGTTGCATGTGTGTGTATGTGTATCTAGTCTAAAAAGCCTTTCCTACTTTGGGGTTGTAAGAATATTTTTCCAAAGCTCATTGTTTTGCCTCTGACATTTAGTTTCTAATCTACCTGTAATTCACTTTGTGTATGATATCATGTAGGAAGCCATTTTCTCCTTTTTTAGCTGTAATGCATACCTACCCCTTTGAATGAATGGCCCCTTTTAACGAAGGGTCTATTTCTTCCACATTTATTTGCAGTGCCCCTGGTGGAAGCTGCAGTACTGCTAGTCCCTGGTGTGCAGCACCAATGCAACTGCCCAGATTTTTGCCTCTCTTACACTGGGCTGGAATATAGGTGGAAATAGATGCATTGGCTTATACAGTGTCTCATCTGTCTGAAAGGTATACCTTAGTCATCAAAGAACTGTGGAATAGGGGGCTTGAATTGATGCTTTGAAGGAAGAAAATGTCAGGCTCGGGGCCATCAGTCATCAGTTCAAAGCAAAGTGTGGAAGCAGGGTTTCCTTGGCAGCATTAAACAAATCTTAATTTCTCCTAAAGTTAGAGGGACACCAAGCTGAGTTCTGAGCTCAGGAACCAATTGGTTGAGTAGCAGATCTTTACGGAAGGTCACATTCTCAGCCCTGATAAGCCTCCTGCCAAAGTCAGGGATCTGGTAGGAAAGAAGTAGAACCTTAAAGCTTTGCACGGGGCAGTCTGGTTATTGGTATTTATAAACCACCAAGACACGAATTCCCCTAAACCGTCTGCAGCCGGGAAGTGGCCCACGCCCCTTCATAAAGAAAAGGGCTCTTTCCTCCTTCTAAAGAATAGCGACGCCTCGCCTCCCGAGGACCGTGCGGAAGCCTTAAATGAGGCAGAGGCTGGTGTGGGTTAATGCTTGTCCTCCTCAGCATCTGCCCTTCCCTCCCCTCCAGCCCACCAGACCCATTCGAGGCTAAATCCCAGCCTGGCGTGTGCTAGGGCCGGAGAAGGATGTACCCTCAAGTCACTGCAGGCCCTGGCTACTCAGCCCTGGCAGGAGCAGGAAGTCTGTGTCTGGGAGTGGCTTTTGAGGGTTCAGAATCAAGGTGGATCCGTGTGTGTCTGGATAAGGGAGTGTTTGTCGATATGGAGAGACTCCTATTAAGTAGGAGGGACCACCTTGGCAAGGGCCCAAGAGTGAGGACCTGGCTGCCTGGCTTCGCTCAGAAAGAGTGATGGGGAAGCAGAGTGGCTGCTGCCATGGCAACCGTGTGGGGAGGGGTCAAAGGCCCTGAGAGGTGGGCCTGCTGCAGTGATTTGCTATGTAAGATGGGGAAACCACCAGCTGAGGTTGCTTCTTGGGAGCCCCTGCAGGACACCTGTTTACTAAGATAATGAGGGATGTGCTGGCTAGGGGAGCACCGACTTTGCTGGCAAGCTCAGTGGAGGTGGTCTTCTGTACGCCTGGGCTGAAGGGGAGAGATATCGTTCCAGAATTGGGATCCTAGCATTTAACCCTCAGAAGCCAGGTGCGTGTAATGACCAGAAAGGGCTGCAGAGTTTGAATAGCTCTTATCCATAGAGGTCCATAGCGATGGTTACTAGAACGTGTTGGGCCTCAGACAAGAGAGATGGACAGACTTCAAGGGTATGAGTCAACATATAGAATCAAAGGCCCTCAAAAATAGGTGAGCAGAAGGCTGAGGTCAGTCACCACAGTGGAAAGTTAGGGCCCTTTTGCTTTTTTTCTAAGTAGCTTTTAGACCTAAAACTTATCAGCTGAAGGAGAGGCTGGCTCGCCATAAAGGACCCTGAAGCATCATGGAAATTGCATAAAGTAGTGATTTTCCTAGTCCTTCCCCCCAAAATTTACTTGGGTACAAAATACTGAAGACTGTGGTACTGCGACACCTTTTGAAGACTATTGGATACAGGGCAGGTTGAGCTGCTACTACCATCCCGAGGAGGGGCACTTGGAAATCAGGTGGTAAATGGAGTCTTAGCCCAGGTCCATCTCGTAGTGGGTCCACTAAGTGCACAGGCTCACCCAATGGCGACTGCCTGGATTCCCGGATGTACGATGGGAATGAACATACCCAGTGGTATTGAGGCTGACTCCCTAGGCTGCCTAAAGGTAAGACCAACTCTGGTGCAGTTGAAGCTCCAGAAATTCCTCTGGGGTCCGACCAAAGCTAGACTCCAGGTAGATCACGTTCTTGCTAGTTTCTTTTCCTGCCATATCCTGCCTCCCTCACTTCCTTTTTCCCGAAAACTCTCGATACAATCCATGCATCTGACTTCTGTTTCAGGTCTTGCTTTTCAGGGAACTTGACCTAAGGTATGTACTAGCTCAACTGGTTTCCCTTCATTATGCCTTTGCTGTTGTAAATCATTAAACTCTTTCAAATTACCCCAACTGAGTGTGCTTGGA
Source organism: Delphinus delphis (assembly GCF_949987515.2). Taxonomy (NCBI): domain Eukaryota; kingdom Metazoa; phylum Chordata; class Mammalia; order Artiodactyla; family Delphinidae; genus Delphinus; species Delphinus delphis. The sequence goes on from NC_082684.1 coordinate 176,588,776, forward strand.
TCCTGACAAGTTTGCTGAGGTGTTTTTTTTTTAATGAATTGTTGGTGAATTTTTATCAAATGTTTTTACTAAGATCAAATCCTTTTTATAAGATAAACATAGTTTTCTCCTTTAATGTATTTAGTGATAAAATATGGGACTGTTTCTAAATGAAGCCATCTGGCTGCATTCCTGGAATGAATTCGGTGATGATCTGTTTTTTTTTTTTTTGTTTTTTTTTTTTTGCGGTACGCAGGCCTCTCACTGTTGTGGCCTCTCCCGCTGCGGAGCACAGGCTCCGGACGCGCAGGCTCAGCGGCCATGGCTCACGGGCCCAGCTGCTCCGCGGCATGTGGGATCTTCCCGGACCGGGGCACGAACCCGCGTCCCCTGCATCGGCAGGCGGACTCCCAACCACTGCGCCACCAGGGAAGCCCGATGATCTGTTTTTTAAACGTGTTCTTGGATTCATTTTGCACATATTTTGTATAAAATTTTTGCATCTGTGCTCAAGATTAATATTTTCTTTCTCATACTGCTTGTATGATTTGATGATGATGAGGTCATATTAATCTCATTGGATTTGTTGGGTAATTTTCCTGACTTTATATATTCTCTTAAGGAATTAGTATATTCAAATTTTTGAATCCTTGAATAATTGGTGAAACTTGCCTGTGAAACTTTGGGGCCTGAATTTTCTTTGTGGGAATATACCCAATTATCGGTTAGTTTTCTTTAAGGGTTCTATGACTATACAATATATGTACTTTCAACATTAACTTTTTTGTACTCAAGAAATAATTGATAAATGAATGACTTACCTACTTAGGCATGTGTTTAAGGCATTATGCCTAAAACAAGGAAGTTAATCTATCAACTAACAATAAACAAACTGAAAAGAAAACAATAAAATGCTTAGGAATATTCTTAACTAAGGAGGAAAATACTTGTATACTGAAAACTACAAGACATTGCTGAAAGAAATTAAATATAACAGTAAATGGAAAGGCCATCCACATTCATGAGTCAGAAGATTTAAGATTGTTACGATGTCAACAGTACCCACATTGACCTACATATTCACTGCAATCTCTATCAAAGCTCCAATGACATGTGTGCAGAAATAGAAAAATCGATCCTAAAGTTTATATGAAATCGCGATAGAGCTTGTCCAATTCCCAAATAGCCAAAGCCATCTTAAAAAGAAGATTAAACTTGGGGGCCTCACACTTCCTGATTTCAAATCTTACTACAAAGCTACAGTAATCAAACCTGTGATACTGGCTTACAGACAGACCTACAGACCAATGGAATGGAATAGACAGCCCAGAAATAAACCCTTATATATATGGTCAAATTATTGTTGACAAAGATGCCAAGACCGTTCAATGGGGAAAGGACAGTCTTTTCAACAAATGTTGGGAAAACTGGATATCTACATGCAAAGAATGAAATTAGACCTTTACCTTATACCGTATACAAAAATTAAATCCCTAAATGTAAGAGCTAAAACTATAAAATTCTTAGAAGAAAACATAGTGAAAAATCTTCATGGCATTGGATTTGGCAATAATTTCTTTGATATGACACCAAAAGCACAGGCAGCAAAGGAAAAAGAATAAATTAACTGTAACACAGTTAAAAACTTCTGTGCATCAAAGGACACAATCAATGCAGTGAAAACATAACCGACAGAATAGGAGACAATATTTGTAAATAATTTATATGATAAGAGATTAATGTCCAGATTATATAAAGAACTCCTACAACTCAGCAACAGCAAAACAAACAACCTGGTTAAAAAATGAGCAAAGGACTTGGAGACATTTCTCCAAAGAAGGTACACAAATGGCTAAACAAGCTCGTGAAAAGATGCTCAGGATCACTCATTGCTTGAATGCAAATTCAATCCTCAACGAGAGACCACCTCAAACTCATTAGGATGGCTAACGTATATATCTATTAAAAAAAAAAAACACCCGGGAAATAACAAGTGTTGGTGAGGATGCAGAGAAACTGGAACACTTGTGCACTGTTGGAATGAATGTAAAATGGTGCAGCCGCAATGAAAAACGGAATAGTGGTTCCTCTAAAATTAAAAATAGAATTACTGTGTGATCCAGCAATTCCACTTCTGGGTATATACTCAGAAGAATTGCAAGCAGGAACTTGAAGAGATATTTGTACATCCCTGTACGTAGTAGCATTATTCGCAATAGCCACATGGTGGAAGCAACCCAAGTGTCCATCAACACATGAATGGCTGAAAAAAATGTGGCACATACGCACAACGGAATATTATCCCACCTTAGAAAGGAATGAAATTCTGATACACGCTGCAACACGGATGAACCTTGAGGACACTATGCTAAGTGAAATGAGCCGGTCACAAAAAGAAAAATGCCATGTGATTCCACTTATGGAATCATAAAATTCATAAAAACAGAAAGTGGGATGGTGGCCTCCTGGGGCTGGAGGAATGAAAGAATGAAGAATTACTGCCTAATGGGGAAAGAGTTTCGGTTTTCAAGATGAAAGGGGTCCTGGAGGTGGTTGCACAATAATGTAAATATACTTAACACAACTGTGCACTTAAAAATGGTTAAGATGGTACTTTTTAGGTTATGTGTATTTTACCACAGTAAAAAGGGAAAAAAATGTGTTGGTTTATTGAACGAATCCCCTCAGAGCTGTTATATGATATATCCTTGACCTCAAGTTTTCACTTCTCTCTTTATTCATAACTTCTGCCATCTGACTTTATAGTTCCTCCAAGCAGCAGAGCCTATTTCTTTGTCCCTTGTCAAGCCAGCCTAGATGAGCTGAGCCCCAGAGAGTCTGCAGATGCACGAGCGGTTATAAATGATTCCTGTTTAAAACCACTGAGTTTGGGTGTGTTTCTCAGCAGCAGCAAGCTAATGTAAGTGTAAACCCACTTCAGATTTTAGAACAATACCTATAATGCCTATGTGCGTTTCAAATAATAATAACACTCACACTTAACATCACAACTAACAGAAGAGCATATACGCATGACCCCAAGTTAAGAACGAAGCATTTTACCAAATACCTTTCCTACATTCCTTTCCCAGAGCTCATTATGATCCTGAGCACTTCTTCGCCTTCTTCAAAAATAATTTTACCAACCTTTTATGAATCCCTAAACAAGGATATTGCTTAGTTTTGCTTATTTTTTTAAACTTTATATAAATCAACTTCTACTGTGTGAACTTGGTTTGGCATAAAATTGTGTTTCTGAGTCGCAACCATGTGACGTAGGGCGTGTTTGTCATTCATTTTCCCCCCTCCATTGATAAGTTATTGGTTCTTTCATCGGTTGCCCTTGATGATTTAACGTCAATAGCTTACAAAACCCAAAGTTAAGTAATAATTTTCTTTTCTTCCCAAATCAAAGACTCCTGGTGCTTTAACGCCAGTCTCTTTTCTCCCAGTTCCCGTACGAATGCTGTCCAATCACTGTGAACTTCACACGTTAAACAGTATAGCGGTTCGTATAGTCTATAGTTTAGATTTCCCACACGGCTTCCCTACCCTTTGTCTACTCGCTGAACTTTCTTGTATCTCAGGCCTTCTCTCTGTCATCATATCCTTTTTCTTAAAGCCTGTTTTTTAAGAATTTCTTTTTGAGGATCTGTTACGTTAAACATTCTCATTTTTTTTTTCTTTTTTGAAAATGTCCCCATTTTTCTCTTTTTCTTAAAAGATAGTTTCTTTCAGGCAATTCTAGGTTGATATTCACTTTCTTGTAGCATTTATATTGTTATTAATACAGTTTTCTAACTTCCACTTTTGCTGTTGAGAAATAGCTATTCATTTTATTTTCATTCCTCAGCAGATAATCTGTCTTTTTTCTCTCACTTCTTAAAAGATCTTTTAGTTTTTGTAATGTTGAAGTTTACTATAAGGTTTCTATAGGTATGCATCTATAGGTATGCATCTGGGATTTGTTGGACTTATTGAATATACATCAATTCTGGAAATTCTCAGACTTACCTTTTCCAATAGTGCCTCATCCCTACTTCTGTTATATTTGGTTTTAAACCCTGATTGAATGTATGTTGGTCCCTCTCACTCTATGTCACTATGCCTTTCTTTAATGTTTTCTTCTTCTCATTTTCTGTCCCTCTAGGGTATGTGTATTAGAACTATCTTCCAGGTTCCAATTTTCTCTTCAATTGTGTCTAATATGGTATTCACTCTTCAAATTTTGCTTATAGTAATTATATTTTTTGTTCATTGCAACGCCAAAGTCCTTTTGGAGAGCTCCCTGTTGTTTCTTCTTTTTGCTCATTCTTGCTTATGGTGTCTTGCTTCCATGTGTGTTTATAGTTTTTTAATGTGAGCCCTTGCTATTGTCATTTCACTGTGGGAATTATTTAAGGCCTCGTTGGTTCGAGTGTACTTATTTTCAGGAGGGATTCGCATTTGCTTCTTACCGGCAGTGACGACATTGTCAATCATGTCCACTTGAAATCAAAAGTCTCCGCTCGTGGCTTTCCAGGCTGTGCAAACCCTGCTGACACGAGGGCTGGTCAGTGGCTAGGAATACTCAAGGAGGATTTAAAAACCTTTTCCCAGAGCCAAAGCAGAAATAGACCTACCCTTTGTTCTATGCTCCCATGAGGTAGAGTTTTTTTCTTCTCACTTCACCCTTTCCTGGGGACCTAGTCTTTTCCTGGGTCTGGGCAATGTGCGTGTGCGTGTGCGTGTGTGTGTGTCTTTAGGTTATAGGGGGTGTTCATTGACCTGACTCCCTTTCAAATGGTGCAGAAGTCTTGTCTCCTCTGTCCCTAAACGAGGCTAAACAGAGGCTAAACCACCGTGGGTGATAAATGTCTCTGGATCAGCCACAAGGTCAATGTGGGCGTGTCTCCCCGAACTTGCGCTTCTACTTCATTCTTACGAGAGCTTCCTCAGTTTCTTGCAAACTCATCCATTCCCTTAAAATACTGAATTTTATCTAACATTTTTAGATTTTGTAGCAGGAGGGTTTCAGGATTCCTGGTCCACCTTCTTCCTAAAAGCAGACCTCTGATTCAGTTTTATAACCTGCTCGCCAATCTCGAATCTATTTCTTCCGCCTGGAAGGCACTTACATGTATGTTGAATGTATGTGTGATTGCTGTGTCGTGTGTGAATCCCATCTCTCCCATTAGCCCCTGTTTTGCATGTCTTTTATGTCTGTCCTAGCACCTAGCTTAGTGTTATGCACTTGTTTGGGGCTTATCGTAATGCTTGTTGAATGAATATACAAGTACCTTGTCTTATCTCTCTGGTGAGGGAGGTGTTATACGCGTTCTCGGGAGCTGTTTTGTATATTAGTCACCTTTACATTAAAAGCCTCCAATCCGTCTACTCAAAATCTCCGTTCAGAACTGCTAACCTATTTCCCTCTGTTTTGCCCTCTGTGATTATGGAGAATAGGTGATTGGCAATTTTCTCATTTTAAAAACGGTTAAGGTTTTAAACATTGTAAATCAACTATACTCCAATAAACTTTTTTTAAAAATAAAAAAATAAGTTTTTAAAGACATTAACATGGCTGCTTAACCTCTCTTTCCTAGAGTAAGCAGCGTCGTTCCCCCAGTCATGGAGAAATACACTTCATGGAGTTGGGTGCTGCATAGTTAAGGCTTTAGTCTGACAGTTCTATGTAACTGAATGTGCTCCAGTAGAAATAATATGCTTAATAAGGACCTGGACAGGGAGCTCGCCCACCAGGCATTCTCACTGAAACTCTCTGCGCATCGCGGACTCCTGGGCACGGCGTTTCAGGTAACCCGGGCCGAGGACACAGGCCTCCGAGGCTCTGTGGTCAGCCCTTTACGAGAGCCGCATCCACATTCTGTGAATCTGTGAGATGTGCAGGCTGGAAGTACGACGGCTCACCACGGCAACTGCCCGCCTCCCTGCCTGAGATGCTCTTCTCTGAGGCCTCGTGCGGCTGGGTGGGCCTGGCCCCCGAGTCCCACACCCAAGGCAAATGGAACTTGGCCAGAGAGAGGCTGAGGAAAGACCCAGACCTTCACGTTCCTTCCTGGGGAGGGTTCACCCTGGCCACATATGTACTTTGTGGTCATTCGGGTCATTCATCAGTGGACATTAGAGCAATGCTCATGGCATTATTTGGGGGCCCTGGTGGCTGTCACGGGGGCAGAAACACGTAAAGACTTCCCTGGATGAAACGATGGCCTGTTGACTTTTGCCCGTTCCATCAGGTAACTACTGACCCACGAGCCAGAATGAACTTGGCTCCCTCACAGAGCTCGGCCTTGTCCTTTGCTCAGAGGGGAAGAGGAAACAAGACACAGGCCCTGCCTTCCGGATAACACCTCTCTAGAGAAGGGTTTCTGAACCGTCACTCATTCATTTATTCAACAAATATTTTTTTGAGCACCAACTACATGCCGGGTCCTGATGTGGGCATTTGGGATACAGATCGAAATAGACAAAGACCCCTGCCCTGCAGAACATCCTTCCTAGGTGTGCACAAATGCATTTTTTAAAAGTTTTTAAATTTAGTTATTTATTTTTGACTGCGTTGGGTCTTTGTTGCTGCACGCGGGCTTTCTCTAGTTGCAGCGAGCGGGGGCTACTCTTCGTTGTGGTGCGCGGGCTTCTCACTGCGGTGGCTTCTCTTGTTGTGGAGCACGGGCTCTAGGCACGCGGGCTTCAGTAGTTGTGGCACATGGGCTCAGTAGTTGTGGCTCGCGGGCTCTAGAGTGCAGGCTCAGTAGTTGTGGTGCACGGGCTTGGTTGCTCCGTGGCATGTGAGATCTTCCCGGACCAGGGCTCGAACCCGTGTCCCCTGCATTGGCAAGCGGGTTCTTAACCACTGTGCCACCAGGGAAGCCCCACAAATGCATTTTTATTCTCGGAATCTGGTTTTTAAACACCCCCAAGGGAGACTGCTGCTTGCAGAAACTTACTGAACTCTTTCGTGAGACATGGGCTCCTTGCCAGTCTGACTCGGTGGAAAGCATGGTAGGAGCCCCTCATGGGTCTGCACTGATTTTGGAACCTTGAGCGACTCACAGAACCAGGGCTAGGTGCATAATTAGCAAGGTCCGGTGCGGTATGAGACTGTGGACTTGTTCTAAAAGTGGGGAAAAAGTCTTCCCTGCCGCGTCTCGGCCCACCTGCCATGGTGGTTTGTATTTTCTGTTTAGGGTCTCACCCCCTTAAGCACAGGGACAGCTCGAGGGTGAGTACGGACCCTCACAGACCCCCAGGGCCCCGCCATGAGACAGGGTGCCTGGTGCATGCATCCCAGCCTGGCCCTTTCCAGGCCTGTGTCCAGGCCTCGGCGGGTGGGACGGGCGGTGGCAGCCGGGAGCATATGGCCAAAAAGTTGGAGGCCAGGAGGCAGCAGGGGTGGGACTGCAGGTGACGCTAACCTCCCGACATGTCCCATCCTCCTATCGGACTTCCCTGACAAAACACAAATTCAAAGACCAAACTGGAAAGAATTTTAACGGGTAATTAACTAATCCTCAATTTCTGAGACCTCAGAGTGTGGAGCCCTGTGTGACTACATCGGTTGCCCATCAGCGAGGCTGGCCCTGCACAGAGCTATTAACTTGCATATGATAAAGGGATAATAGTGCCTCTCTTCTAGCTCACAGCTCTGTTCTGAGAACCCAGGGAGAAGATAGAGAAAGTATTTTGGAAAAGTGCTGTATGGTACACATATAAGTATATAACATATTATATATCTAAATAATATAAATATATAGAAAATAGAAAATACATAGACGTAAGGCATTTCATTACTTAAGCCCACTTTCCTACATCCAAGATATCATGTTGGCTTAACGTGATCCACACGTGTAAAAGGCTTCATACCCAGCGGTCAATAGTCCACGTCCCGACCCTATGGAAACAGCTTAGCCAAAGTCTTGTATAAAGGAGACACGTGATTGGACCCGCTGGAGGCCACATAGGAGGCAGGCTGCAGAAAATCTCCAAGATCAGCGCTGCCCACGAGCCCCTCTTGAGTTACAGGAAAATTCCGTGAAGGGTTTAAAACGTTGTTTTCTTGGCAGTTCACTGGTCTTGGGGGGCTGGAATAACGTAGTGGTTAATTAGGCCTGGATTTGAACCCTAATCTACTGCTACTGGGAACGCGACCTAAAGAAGCCTCTCCTTTTGCCAGGCAATGCGTGTGATCTTAACAGTACCTTCTTCAAAGGCCTCTTGTAGGATGAGACATGCCGGTGGAGGGCTCGACACATGACCAGGCATGCAGTAGGTGCTCAGTAAACGCTAGCAATGATTGTTTTTAGCTTGGGAGTTGTTCAGGCTCATGCTCGAGACTTGAAGAGTAGTAGATAGTTTTGGCTGGGTGTTTGTTTGAAGAGTACCATTCTTAGCACCCAAAGTAAATTAGAGAGACCAAGTCTGATGGGCCCCTAGAGACTCAGGACTTGTCTTCATGCACTTGAAATTCTCCTTCCAGGAAAGGTCCGTCGGCAGGAGGAGAAATCACGACAGAAACAATATCTCACACACCCTATTGTGACCCGACTGAAACTTGACGTTTCCCTATTGTCACGACATGGCACAAATGACACTGGCCATGTCGCCAATTCTGAACCGTGTACGGTATTATTCTGAATTGAATTTTGTGTACTCTTTGGTTTGCGTACACCCGTCTGATCCCCACCTTTTTTCTTTGACGTCTGCCCATGAAAGTGGACTGTGCAGAAATTTGAGAACCACGGTTCACAGAGAGCCGTTTCTTGGCCAGCTCACACGTGGAGATCACACGTGGCACCCAGGGCTCTCACAGGACTCTCATGCATCTGCTGCAGGATTTCAAGCTGCTGCTTATAAGATTGCCCTCGAAGAAATGGTCACAAGAGGTTACCAACTACTAAGGAAAACACTGCACCGAAAAATCCCAGGGCATCTCATTAATTAGTTAAGAAGCAGAAAAACCAGTTCCTTGTGTGACTTGACAACTCCGTGATGCCATCTAGTGACGAGTTTTCAAAATTCAGCCTCACTGTCGCCCTTCCCAGGTCTCTCTCCAGCGCTGACGCAACCCTCTGCAGCCAAAGCCATGCAGAGCCTGGGCAGAAGCACAGCACAGACCCAGGAGCCCCTGGGAAGGTCATGTGCACACTCCTGTTTATGGCCCGACTACAATCTTAACCAGCCCAGCAGGCGGGTACCTATGATAGCTTTGCTCGAAGCCGTCGTTTGTTTTGTGTTTCGTATGGTGCCCCCCAGGGTGTAGACATCAGTGGATCTCCTTCTGTTCTGAGATGGGTTACACTGTGGTTATTGACCCTGAATACCCTAATTCTCCACCAAAAACTCTCTTTGGGAAGCGGTGAGTGAAAAACCATGGGAGAGTGGGAAACCCAAATCCGCCTTTGTTCCTTCTATTTTACTGCAACAAACGGAGAAAAAGAATTAACCCCCAAGGCCCGAGTCTGCTCCACACGGTGTTGAAATTTGCCTTCTCCTTGGCTGTTAACGTTTAAGAGGACCCCGTGTGGTTCTGACTCATTAGATTTTTCGTTCATTTATTCAACACACACATACCACTCCACCAACCCTAGGTGTGTGACGGTGATTGAGATAGAATAATCCTTGCTTTTCTCCGATAAACGCGTATTTTTTTTAAAAAAGTGGGTGGTGAAATAATGTAGTAGATTGTGATGGACATTGGAAAAAATGAAGTTGCACTGAATAGAAAAGCATGGCCTTGCACAGGGATGTGAGGAAATAGCAAACGCATAATGGTTAATCCCAGGAAAGTGAGACCAGGAGAAAGTGACAATAAAATAGATTTCCTTTGGCACCGAGAATGGTCTTCTCGCGGGAAGGTGAGAACTCAGATGGGTGAGCAGAGGTCCGTCTCCTCAGCAGGGGGCGAGGAGAGACTTAGGGTTCCACGTAGAGGGAATTCTTTATTCTTGGTCCCATTGGTAAAAGTCACTGATTTGGAGCACGTACGGAATAGGGCTGACGTAGAGGTGCACTGAATTTAATCCTTCGTATTTGTAATAAGCTCCTGGAAATCTGGCCCACCAAAACCTTTGACTTTTCCGTTCTCTATGAAGTCTGCTTACGTTTGCTCTATTTGTTAGTACCTATTTCTCAAAGCCAAATCTCAGGCCTTCTTCTTCTCTTGCTGACCCTTGGCCTATGGAATTGTCCCTTTCCCCCAGGAAGTCTGCCCCTCATCCCGAATGGTGTGACCTTGTGGAATTCACCCTGACAGGTGTGACATATTACGCATGACACCAGCTACCGAGGTAACAAATCCCATGGGTCCAGAGGATGAGAAGCTCTGCCCTCTGCATCCCTGGTGAATTGTGAAGAAGGAAAAGTAAATGGCGCCTTAAGAGACAAGCCTCCTCCGGGCCCAGGCCTCTGTGTGTCAGGGCGTCTTCGTGGCACAGGGGCCTGCTGGGGCCTGCCCCGAAGCACATGTTCCCTGCAGGTTTAGGGAAAGACCCCGGGGCCTGACCGCGGGGGACGGGGCTCAGAGTGGGGCAGCCCTGCGTCCGCTGTTCCTGGCTGGCCGACCTTTGGCAGGTGATTCATTTTTCTGCGCCTCAATTGCCTTTTCTATGCAATGAAGATAATAATAATCTTCGAGCCGGGCTGCAGAGATTAGAAATAATAATGTGAGCACCTGGGACATACCAGATATTCCGACAAGTGGTCTTAGTTCTACTGTGAGGTGTGCAGATTTACGTTATCTTTGTCTTACCATTGGTTGGGAGTAGCCATGAAGGTGCACGTCACATGGTAAGCGAAGAAAGCTTTCACTGAGGTGCGGGTTTGAAACGGGAGGGTAGTGGGGCGGGGGGTCTCTGACCACAGATCTATGTGCTCTGAGCCTCAAGACATGCCTAGGAAGGAGGGGCTGTTATTTTATGGTGGGACGCAGCCCCCGAGGCAGAAGGACACTGGCTCACAAGCCCGCTGTCCCTCCACCCATAAGTACAGCTGGTATCAACCCGGGCAGCCTGGCTACAGGCCCACCGTGCCTTCGGTAGGCCTGTGAGTTGAAAAGGCGTGTTTCCTTGACAAGAATGGTCATCCAACGTGATACATGCTTCTTAAAGTTTACATTACAGTTAGCGAGCGGGTTGAAGATCTGCAAGGGAAACACGACCCTGGAAGAAACGTGATGCTTGAAAGCACGTCGTCTGCTCAAGAGCTGTTTCTGTCGTCATCAGTGTCGGGGTCTGTGGCCTCGGGAAGGGCAAAGGTCTACTGTATAATTAGCGTGGACGATTCTGTTTACATTAGTGCCTCCCAAAGGGCTTCCTCCCATTACCAAGTCCTTCTACGGCTGTAGTTTGAAAAGTGTCTAACAACTTCGACGGAGCAGTGCCTGCTCTATAAAGTGAGGGCCAGAGACAGGACTCCGAAAAGGCTGCTGGAAGGACAACCAGTTTACCTTCCCACACACGAAAGACACGGGAGGCTTTGGAGTTCGGCCGTTCCCTGCTGGCAGCCGTCCCTTCTCAGAAAAGTCCTCTAAGTGCCTGTACTGTGGAGACCCTCTGTGTCTAAATGGACATCTGCATTTCCTGCCCGGCTTCACATTGCAGGTCTGGGGAATGATTCTGCTCAACTCCCAGACTTGCCCTTCCTAATACAAGTTACCAGCATTATTTGAGCAATTATTTAGTGCTAACTGGCAGACAGCTCCCATCTCCCTCCGGGAGGCCAGTTTTCTGCTCACCTGCCGGCAGGGAACTAAAGCAGGGAGCAGTTCTGAATGTACCCGGGGTCCCCAGCTAGAGACGGTGGAGTCAGGCTTTGAGCCCGGGCGGCGTTACTCCAGGGCCCGTGCTGTGTGCATCCCGCTCTGATTTGGGGCACAGACTGTCATCATGAGCTGGCGACTCAGCGTGACGCACTGGGGACAACAAGTTGTGATTCCCGCCTGCGTCAACACAGTGACATCTTGCTGAACGCTCTCTACTTACTTACAGCCATCAAGTGGAGCTAGGTGTCCTCATCCCCATTTTTCAGATGAGTAACTGAAACTCAGAGAGGTTAAGTCACCTGCCCAAGGCCACACAGCTGGTTAATGACGAATTTTGGTTGTAAACCCAACTGTTACTGGCTCCCCAGTCTCAGGTTTTTTCCGCTATGGTGTGCTACCAATTTACGGGAGATGACAGTGACGGACAAGCCCAGACTTTGGCGGGAAATTTCTCCTTTAACCTTCAAGGACTATCAGAATTCTCTCTAAAAGGTCATTTGAAATTCACAGTATTGATGCATCTGTCCTGACTACAAAGACTTTTGTCCAGTATTTTTAACTCTCATACCCCTGGTATTGGTGAGGTCTGTCAGCATTTTCAAGACTGTCTGAGAAGGGTATCCAGGACACACTGGTTTGAAAAATTTCTCACCTACTCTGAGTGGCAGGCTTGCTCCAGTGGATTGGCTGTGTTAAGGGTTTTTCACATTAGATATTCTTGATATCGCCTGCTGCGGGTCACGGTAGATGATGCAGAGCAGGTTGCTGGCTCAAGGTGCAGAGAAAGGACAGCGTTAGTTTGAGGAATCTTTGGCCAGGTACCTACACGAAGGGGGCAATACAGCAAACACTATATAAAAATGTTACATTATCTGCATCCTAAAAGGTAAACTATAGAATGAAATGAAGTGAGGCTCTCCTTCCTCTTCTGACCAGACTTGTTCTTTCTAGAGGAAATTGTTGTTGATAGTTTCTTGGATGTGGTTTCAGAAATTTAAGTAGATTTTAAAAAGTGAATTTTGGATGGAACATCCTATTTTGTTGGTTTAGGAAAAAGTTCCTTTATGCGAAAGTAAGAGCTTGTACATTCTGACACAGCGTTTTATCCATAGCTTCCAAAACCCTCTAGAACGAGTTTTTCTTTGGTATTTACTTTACAATTCCCCACCCTCACCTCCACCCCTTCTTACTTTGATGTCTGCATGAATTTGTTTCTGAGTTTTATTGTGGGCATAGAGAGAGTGTCCAAACATCTACCTTGGATTTGGTGGAAGGGGAAAAAACTCAGAAAGCTCTTGCAAAGGATGACCATACTCAAATAGATGGAGGGGAAGGACTTACGGCCTGGTCGTAAGATTGGAAAAAAGTTGGCCAGGATTTAACGCTAAATATTCTCTCAACTATCAAGCAACAAAAAAATGCAAATAATGCAAATTTGGATCAAGGATTAGAGACTGTGTGTAAATGGCAGCAGTGGCTGGAGACAGTTCTCCAGGGTTTCTGTGTTTCTCCCTAGCTTGTCTGCAGAGGCACTAACTGCTTTTGCCTGGTACTGTCTATTCAGGGACGTTTACGTAGTACAAGGAGCTGAAGATTGAGCGGTGTCCCCTGGAGCAAAGGACGGGTTTATTTACTCTCCGACATCATAAGATAATGTCTTCCTCTGGGGCAAAGGGCAGGGAGGTTTGCTGCCCATTATGAAAGATTTGGGTTCCCCAAGCTCAGCATTCCTCTCCTGTAACTCAACTCAGGTGCCTGCAGGCATCACCTGGGCCTCTTTCCATCGCCCCGTTGGAACGAGGGCTCGGAGAAGGGGCCCAAATGGCACTCTGACTACTCCATTCCCATGAGTAATAAAGTCCTTTGTTCCTGACCCAGGAGTCACCTGTCTTCTGTCAGTATCCTTGAAAGTGTGTCAGGCTAAACTGTTAGCTTGCAAAGAGGGCACAATCTCAGGCCCTTCATAGTTCTGGACCACGGTAGATAGGACAGCAAGAAGCATCAGTGATTCAGCAACTTGGTGGTTAAAATGACATATTCTTCTGATGGCCAAAAAGTCCAAGTTGCGGAGAGGTACGGTGAGATAAGGGAGATAAATGCTCAGGTAATAAACCTTCAAAGGTTGGTGTCATCTGTGAAACTGGAAAATCCAAGTACAGTTACTAGGTCAGGTCCGGTCTTTGGGCTGCCAGTCTGTTGGGTGCCTTGGTTGAACACTCTCTGGGAGGATGGGAGACTTCAGAGTCCTGGACACCATTAGGGGGATGACCACAGGGTGGGTCTCAACAGTTTGAAATAGAGGACAGGTACACATCATTGTGGTATGTGAAGTTCAGATCAAAGTAAGGCAAATTGTCATTCATTAAACTGATATTTACTTCTTAAACACATGTCAGAGCTTCCCTGGTGGCGCAGTGGTTGGGAGTCCGCCTGCCGATGCAGGGGACACGGGTTCGTGCCCCGGTCCGGGAAGATCCCACATGCCGCGGAGCGGCTGGGCCCGTGAGCCATGGCCGCTGAGCCTGCGCATCCGGAGCCTGTGCAAAAAACACATGTCATATATTTATGCTCTTAAAAATTTATTGAGGACCCAAAAGCTCTTGTTTGCGGTGGTCGCATCTGTTGATATTTATGGTATTACAGCCAAACCTGAGACATTTAAACGTATTTATTTATTAATTTACTTAGCATAATAGTAATGAAACAATTACATGTTGGCATAAATATTTTTTTGTGAAAATAACTATTTTCCAAAAACCAAAAAAATTTCTGCAAAATGTGGTCTTATGATTTTGGAAATCGCTTTAAGGTTTTGGCTTCATAGAACACTTTTGGATTCTTGTACCTGCTTCTTCATTCAATCTGTGTGGAATCATAAGTTGTGTAACCTCTGGAAACAAAATCACCAAGAGATAAGAATGAGAGAATAGGGGTGAAAAAGGCAAACAATATACTTGTATTTGTGTGAAAATAGCTTTGACCTTGAGGACTCTCTAAAAGGATCTCGAGCATACCCAAGGGTCGCTAGACCATATTTTGAGAATGAACGATGTAGATATAGCATGGTTACAAAATAAAACAAGTGTAGCAACATCAAAAACATACAAATCACTAGTTTAGGAAATCATGTTGCATTGATTTTATGGTATGAATAACACAAGTTTAACTTCTGGGTTTCCTAATAGAAGTTTCCGAAAGGTGCCCTTGATGTATTTCCTTTCGTTAAAACCATGAAACCAATGGATTTTCAGCAGAGGTCCGTCGGCATGCCATCAGATGCTTGGGGAATCATTAGCATTTATACTTGAGAGAATTTCATTCATGGCTCTAGCAATGTAGAATTTTTATAACGTTTTACAATAATACCCATTCTTCCTTAAGGGCTTAGAGATTAATGCCTCATTTAGCATGATGGAGAGTATATGACGTTTGAAAACAGGCAAATAACATTTGGGCAACTTTAGACAGATGACGTAGCCTCTCTGACCCTCAGTTTCTTCTTCGGTAACATGGAGTAATAGTGAAACCCAGGCTGTGAGGATTTATATGCCAAAAGGCCATAGTCTGATGCCTGGCATCCGGGAAGCACAGGCAGGATTCCCAATTCTGACTTCAGTTGTGGTTGAATTTACAGTCATCACAATGTGCGTCCAGCTTCTGCTAAAACACACCACTCCCCAACAGAAATGCTTTATTCTCCAGACAGCCACTTCCATTTCTGAGAGTTCTAATGGTTAGAAAATTCAGGAAGCTACAACTTCCCTTCTGCATTTCACGTGGGTCCCTGCTCTTCAAATGTTTGCATAAGTCTAAGCTCCCACCTAAGCCTCCTCTTCAGATTAAACACTGCCACAGCCTTCAGCTGTCCCTTGGGTGAATGCTCCAAGCCCTGCCCTGCCGCTCATTTTCTTTGGCTGCAAAGAGGATCCAGTTCTGGACGTCACAGAGCCCGTTCAGGCCCAAACCACAAACCGGATATGCTTTTCTTTTCCTTTCCCTCCTTTCTGTGTGTTTGCAGGGTTAGTTCATCCTTGTATTTCGCCACAGCCATTGAAATGTTCTTGTTTGCTTGTTACTTAACCACACAGAGTGTCAGTCACTGAAGGTACCTGTTGCCAGCTGAGCAAACAGCCCGGGACAGAAAGCAACGTTTCCTCAACTCTCTGCAGTGCCGTGTTTCTCCACTACTTCAGTGTCACCTTGGACATATTTCAAAGTTCAGCCTCATGAGTAAAAGAGAAACGTGTTGGCTTGAGAATCGCCTGTGCTCGTCACGAGCTGGTGAGTCACCGCCCCCTAAGCTAACATCAGTGCTCACTTAGTGGGGCCTTGGGTCCAGCCATGGCCTTTGTCCCACTCTGTGGTCAGAATGCTGACACTTTCCCTGTTGCTGTCTTTTCACAATCCCCTGACTCTCATGTCCCAGAGATCAGAAGGTTGAGAGTTGTTACTCACCCCCAGCGCATTCCCATTTCTGACCCAAAGAGCTACGGGAACTTCCCATTTTAAGTTCTCCTGAGCATTTTGAAATTTCAAACTAAAGAGAGAGAGAGAGACGCACGGACAGTTTCAGGCACGACGTCTTCTCCAGCATCAGAAAATCCCAGGAGGTTCACTAGGGCTGCCACTGCCCTTTCACTCTTCCAGCTGGAACTCAGAAGGAAACTCTTTGCAGTCGCAGCTGGGAATTGCATTTTCTGTCTACGCTGGGGGCCTTTCGCGGACTCTTTGGGAAAATACGTTACATCCTCAAGCCCCTGTTCGGGGGTTTTACAAAGCTTCATGAGCCTGTGCTCTTTTCTGAGTTTGTTGCCAGGTCTGCATGGGCAGGAAGCAGGGTGTCCCAGCTCCTGGTCTAGAGAATTTAATTTACCAGAAGTTAATGATGTGTGGGCTGGAGCAAGCCTGCTTTTACCAGCGTGGGTGTTTGGAAAACTCACCAATCTCCTCTCTATTCCTTCTGTGGAAAAGAATCCTAACTGCCTCTTCCTGCTTTTGGAAGTGAGCCCATCCACCTGGAATATTCTTCTATCCAGACCTGTGGCTATAGAGAAGCAGTAGACTGACTGTGGTCAGACCTCTGAGACAGACAGGCAGGTGCACTTGATCCTTCGAAAGGGACCAGGAACTCGCTTTGTGTGTGTGTGTGTGTGTGTGTGTGTGTGTGTGTAGTGGTGGGTGTAGGGTCATTTAAATGCAGCAGGGGGCCCAGACCACGTCAAGTTTTTGAAACCTGTGGCATATTAAGAAATTAAACTTGACTTTCAGCACCCAGATTGTGGTCTCTGACTAGTTTCCCACTAAAAGGAATAAGAGCTCTTTGCAGAAATGACTGAACCCAGTTCTGGGATAGGAACTCCACAGGATGAGCTGGGGACATCTTGTCTTAACCAAAGGAAGGAATCTATCAAAACCACCAAGACTGGACTTATTGTGGTGACCATTTCACAATATTTACAAGTATCGAATCATGATGTTTGTACACCTGAAACTAATATAATGTTACATGTTGATTACTTCTCAATTGAAAAAAGTTAACACTAAGGTCATGTCCAAAAGACCCAGGAGAAAACTTGAAAAGATTCCTTCTAACCAAATACCAGACCATTTGAACATCTATAAGAATAAGTATATTCAAATTTATGAGTCCAGGGCTTCCCTCGTGGCGCAGTGGTTGAGAGTCCGCCTGCCGATGCAGGGGACACGGGTTCGTGCCCCGGTCCGGGAAGATCCCACATGCCGCGGAGCGGCTGGGCCCGTGAGCCATGGCCGCTGAGCCTGCGTGAAAAAAAAAAAAAATTATGAGTCCATAGTGATAATAAAAAAACCCCTTCATTCGTTACCATTGGAGGAGGTTAGGGACTAACTCACAGGGAAAGAATTAACCATCTGTCTTGTACCTCTGGTTAATCAAATAGTTGATAAGGGGAAGTTTCTCTTTGTAGAAATATTCCAAAAGTGATATCAGAATTAGAATATCATCATTTTGCAAATCCTTAGTGAACTAATGTACCCGGGCACTGGTCATCCGTAGCAGGTCACGTCACAGGAGAGTCTGCCAGACTGCCTTCTGGTGGAAGAACTTATGAAGTAGTTTTGTCACCTAAGTGAACTTGAATCTCCTCAAAATCTCAACAATAAATCTAAGAGCATGTTCATGGGAAACTCAGAGGACAGAGCGACATGTCACACCACGTCACGGGCGTGCAGTACGTGAAATCGTGCTGTGTGGATCCGTAGTCGATTTCTTTACATTGCTGAGCGGTACGTACCCCACTGTATGGAGGTCCTTCTGTTTGTCTGTTCGTTCTCCCGTTGAAGGGCACCTGGGTTGTTTCCGGTTTCTCTGTACTATGACTAATGCTGTTATAAGCATTCATGTACAGGTTTTGGTGTAAATGTTTTCATTTCTTTTGGGTAAGTAACTAGGAGTGGGATTGCTGGACCAAATCATATAAGTATATATTTAATTTTTAAGAAACTGTCAATGTCACCATGGGCTTGCAATAAAATAAGACTTTCCTCAGGATGGTTGTTAGGGTTAAATGAATTATTACATGCCAAGTGCTTAAGACAGTGCCTGGCGCTCAGTAAATGTTCGCTCTCGTCATTACCCTTATTGTCAGCGTTACTTGGCCTGAGCACACCCCGTTTTCCCTGAAATTTGAGCAACGGCACAGAAATCGGCAGTATCCAGGGACCACTGGGCTGCTAGTGGTGGTGCCTGGGACAATGCTGTGTTTCTGCCAATGGTCAGGATGGAGCTGGGCTCTGGGACCGGCCCCTGCCAGCAGTGATGCCTTGTGGCTGCAGCAGGACCACTCAACCACCACGGCCATCTGTGATTTCCCCAGGTTTTGTTTCTAACGAAGGGAAAATAAGGGAGGAAACGGTAATTTCACGGCTACCCAGTGGACACTAGGAGCCCCGGCATTTGAATCTTGAAAGAGGTGCGACCTTAATTTGTCGTCCACCTATTACACTGCATATTAATTATATTCCGTCCTGTGTATTTTAAATACGTTTTAAAAGTTAGACTTTACTTCTTAGAACAGCCTTAGGTTTATAGAAAAATTGGGAAGATAGTACGTCGAGTTCCCATATACCCTGCACCTAATTTTCCCTATTTTGAACATCTTACATTAGGCTGGTACAGTTGTTACAATTAATGAACCAATACTGACACATTCTTATTAATTAAAGTCTGTACTTTATCAGATTTTGTTAGTTTTTACCTGCTGTCCCTTTTCTGTTTCAAGATCCCACATTACATTTATTTGTTATTTTTTAAAAAATTGAAGTATAGTTGATTTACAACATTGTGTTAGTTTCAGGTGTATAGCAAAGTGATTCCGTTAAACATATATATATGTATATATATATTCTATATAGTGTGTATGTTGATACATTACAGTTACATTACATTTATTTGTCATGTTTCCTTAGGCTCCTCTTGGCTTTGACAGTCTCAGACGTTCTTTGTTTTTGACAATCTTGACAGTTTTGAGGAGTCCTGGCCACGTATCTTACAGAACATCCCTCTGTTGGGATGTGTCTGATAGTTTTTCTCATGGCTAGACTGGGGTCATGGGTTTCGGAGGACGACCACATCAGTAAAGCACCATCCTCATTCTATCATGTCAAGGGCACGCGCCGTCAACATGATGGTCGCTATTGTTCTCACTCTGGTCACCTGGCTGGAGTCGTGTTTGTCAGCGCCTCCCCTGTAAAGTTACCCCTCCCTCCCCACATTGTCGTCTCTGGAAGGCAGCCACTGGCACAGCTCACACTTCAGGAGCGGGGAGTTATGCTCCACCCTCTTGAAAATGGGGCAGCTACATAAATCACTTGGAGTTCTCCTCCATGGGAGATTTGTCTCTTCTCTCCCGATTATATATGTATTCAATCAATTGTTTATATCAGTCTGGACTCGTGTTATTTATAATTTCTGTGTATTTTTAATTTTTTTAAAGCTTATGCGTTTTAAAACTATGCATTTAAGTTGTACCTTTTTGTTGCATGGTAAAGAATATTATAATGAACATGTGTGTGTTCAAGTTTTGCTGATGTCTTTGCTTGTTTATTGAGTATATATTTCTAGACTTAGAAGCTTGGAGCAGAAGATAGGAACATTGTAATGTTTTTTGCTATGTTCTGCCAATTTGTTTTCTAGGTACATTACTCAGCTTCTACTTCTATCTGAAGACGACGACAGTGCCTGTCTCAACACATCTTGGTGAGCGTTAAGCATTAAAATGTGTTGAAAGCTTTGTTAAGATGATAGGAAAAAAGTATCACCCTTTCCAGCAAATCTAAAAATTTTTTAAATACTTCCTAAGATGGTAGGGAAGACAAGTGTCTATATTTTAATTTGTGTTTCATTGCCAGTGAGGGCACACAGCTTTGCTGCTTTTTGATGGGGGCCAAGCACAGGTGGAGGGTCCTCTGGCCTCAGGCTCACTGCTGAGCTATGGGTTGGCTGTCACAGAGCATCTCTTTTCTGCGAGAGCCGTAGGGTCTCCCAAATATAAAAGAACATGAAGAAAAAGGGTGGGCTACGCCCCCTTTTTGCCATGATGCTCAGAAACAGTAGTTGCGGCCCTTCTCTGGTCACCCCATAGTGTGATGGAATATTCTGGAAAGCCTCTAGGTGGGAACGTTGCAGGAGGTGGCTTTTATGATTGGCCTGAGTCGGAAGCTGCCCCCCTCCATGCCTCCATTCACTCAACACTTCTGTGCTGTATCTACACAGTGACTTGTGCACCCCTATGCCAGTGTGAGTACTGCATCTTCCCACCCAGGAGACCCTGAAGTCTAGCAAAGCCTAGCTATTCAGCACTTTGAATAACAAGTGTGGTTAATCAGTACTGTTGGTGCTCTAGTGGGAAGAAGTACAAAGCCTGAGTACCTTTCTGCAGGTGAGGATGGCTTCACAGGGGAAGTGACGAAATAGAGCTAGATCTTAACAATAAATATGAGCTTGTCAGCTGGAGAAAAGAGAGGAGAGCATCTGACACCAAGCTGTGGGGAAGCAATGGGTGATTTGCAACGGGAGCACCAAGGATGAATTTTGGTAGCCACGTGACCGAGGTCTAACAGAGCTGAGCAGAAGTGATGTGCACGACTCCAAGCCCGGAGTCTGGGCTTCAGCCCCCTCTGCAGGCTCTGCTCTGCTCTCGTCCCCTTCCAGATGGGGACACCGCCCACGTGGTTATGGAAGCCACGCTTGACGACGGCAGAGACTATCACCCTGGCGACCATAACAATTTTGTGAGAGGGCTGCCCCACCAGTATTTTGCCCCTGATATTTATAAGTGAGCAGGAAATAGCTTCTGTTGTCTTTGACATTATGTATCAAATATACTAGCTTACTGTGTACTTACTAAATACAAATAAGCCAGCTTCCAGTAACCAATAAACCGCGGGCAGGGAGGGAAAAATAGTGAAGGGCTTTGAATGCCACACCAAGGAGTCTGGGTTTATTGCTGTAGGAACAGGATGACTTGTTTGTTTGTTTGTTTTTTTTTGCGGTACGCGGGCCTCTCGCTGTTGTGGCCTCTCCCGTTGCGGAGCACAGGCTCCGGACGCGCAGGCTCAGCGGCCATGGCTCACGGGCCCAGCCGCTCCGCGGCACGTGGGATCTTCGCGGACCAGGACACGAACCCGCGTCCCCTGCCTCGGCAGGCGGACCCTCAACCACTGCGCCACCAGGGGAGCCCAACAGGATGATTTTTAAACACAGAGTGACATGCTGAGTGTGCGTGTGGAATGAGTGGGACACACCTTCCAATCCACGGACAACACCCTGGTCTCTGAGATCTTTGCGCGTTACGAATTCCTTCATCAGCCTCCACTAGACTGAACTTTTGGAAGTGCCAGATATGAATCCCACTGGCATCTTGAGAGTCTGCAGGGTCCTCAGAAATAAGCTAGAAGGTATTTGAAGAGGGTTCTTTAACAATCACACATTCCTCCTCTTCCTCTGTGTATGCCCTGTGCAATACGCAATGTGGCTATCTATCAAGAGATAGGGTACGTCAGCTCCTCCCCTGAAACAGAGGCACGGCCACATGACTTACTTGGGCTCAAGGGACATTAGCACACACGACACAGTTGGCTCAAAACACACTTGTGTATTGGAGCTCGGTCACGCTTGCTCCCTGAGGCCTCCAGGTAAAGAAGTCTGGGCTGGTCTCCTTAAGAATGATATAGAACATATGGAGAAGGGCAGACAGACATGTGAAGCCATCTTAGAGGAATCATCCCAAGCAATCCATCAGATGATTGGGAAGCTCATGAGTGACCCCAGGTAAGACCAGCAGAAGACCTGCCCAGCTGAGCCCAGCCCAAGTTGCCAACCAGAGAATCATGAACAATAACCCACTAAGTTCTGGGTATTTTGTTACACAGCAATAGATAACTGATACAATGCATGGGATATCTCACTGTCGAGAAGATCCCAGTTGATGCCAGTACAGAAGAAATAAGCCATAGACTCACAACCCCTACCCCCATTCCCTCAGAGCTCTCAGAGACTCAACAGAGCAGCTGCTAATATTCTGTTTGAACATATGGATTTATTTTTCTATAAAACAGAAAGAAAATAATTTCCTTTAGTCACTCCAGTTTTGTTTCTGATAGTTCTTGTGCTTCTATTTTTTCCCTTCTCTTCTTTCTAGTTTCTGTTGTAAGAATAGTCTAGTTGTTAGATATTTTAACTCCGCGCACATGCCTCTCTCTACTTGGGGTAACACCAGAATGTTGAAATTTCCTTTGCTTTTGTGGACGCTCATGCTTCTTTCACATGTAGCTTCATTACTTCCTCTTTTCAATTTCTTAAAGATAGCCCTTAATTAAGAAAGAAGAACCTTCTTTAGATTTCTTAATGTTTTCCTTGACCTTCTCTCCCAAATTAAATATGTAATCTTTATATTACAATTACCTGAAATTATCAATATTATTTACATAAATCTCTGTATAGAACCCTGTCTTCTGTATGACAGGAATTGGCAATATGAAAAAAAAATTCAGAATCACATGATAGGGAAAGTTGTTAGCTATAAAACACTTGCCCATCAACGATTCTTTAAATTTCACCATTAGAATGCATCTCTCACTAGAGATTTATCTTTTCTATCTGAAAAGTCTTATCTTTCAGCCAAAAGTTTAACATCATTGTGGCTTCTTCTCTGCCATTTGTGCATTCAGTCACTATTCACTGAGTTTTCTGAATACTCAGCTGGGGCATGGAGATAGAAAGATGAATACAAAACTCTGCCTTCAAGAGAGAAAGCATGGTGATAGAAAAATAATATTACTTCAACGTGCTAAGTGTCATAATAGACACGCACAGGGCATTCCAGGAGGCAGAGATCTGTGTGTGTGTTTGGGGGTAGCTGTGAATAAGGAAAGGTCTGAAGAAGGAGATACTGGATTAGGCTGTAAGTTACAAGTGGGGGTTAGTCGTGAGATGTGTATGAGATGTGGGGGAAGCATGTAATGTGAGGCAGGGCAGGATGAGAAGGCGGGTGGACAGAGCCTGTCCAGTGGTCAGAGGCTGTAGCGAACCAGGTTGAGGAGTAGACTTCATCTTGTAAAGCAGAGTGAGCCGTGGAGGATTGCCAGTAAGGGAGTAACGCTGAAGACGCGATGGTGGGTTTGAAAGGGTGAGGAGACCATCGGAGCCTGTGATCCTTGCATCCTGGATAGAGAACGAAGACGTGAAGTAAGACGGTGCCGGCTTTGGGCTGTTACGAGGCCAAGACTTTATCAACCTTTGTTTCAAACTTTATTCCCAGGCTTCTTCAGCTTAATTAGCTGCAAAGAATGAATTGTATAAGTAAAAACTGAAAAGAGCTGCAGTATCGAAGGGGCAGGAATGAAAAGAAGAGATAAATGAGGAAATGTTTAGAAAGCTGAGCTGGCAGAAGTTAAATTTGATTGGCTGTGTGAAGTAAGGGAGAAAGAGTCAGGGTGACTTCTGGGGGTCTCGTTTGGTGAGGTGTGAGAGCCCTGACGTGGGGACACAGGAGGAGACGCACCAGTGGTGGAGGGGACCTTTTCAGCCTCTGCAGAACGCTCTCAGCGCTAATATGGTAGAGCCATTTGTCATTGGCTCAGTTTGCTGGACACATGACCGGTCAAGTTCATCCAACTGGAACTTGCCTTCCTTGTCTTCTTAATTCATTGCACCAGGTGAGGATTTTGGCTGGAGTATGAGGAAGAGAATCAAGCCTTGGTCAGAAATGTGACACCATCAATCGCAAACTTGTTGATTTCGATAGATACACAGTCCAGAGGAAATTTCCCAGAAGCTGTTATCACTGCGTGCGGAGACTAAGCCTCACTTCATGATCGGACTGGCTGCTCTCCCTCCTCGAGAGGTGAAGCTGTTGCTCCTGCTTCCATGTGACCGTGGTCACTGACACGATGGAATAAGTAGTTGGCTTAATGATGTCACTTAATGGGCTGTGGAATTTTAATGCAGGCAGTTCTTCGTGTAAATACTGTCAGGAAAGAGGTTTTCCTTTCTGTTCTTTCTTTTTTCTTTAATCTTCAAGAGAAGCTGTTTTAATTAAACAAAGGGCAGGAAGTTCCTTCCTGAATGGTTAAAGCCCTCTTGATTATACTAGCAATGTGCTGATTACAAACTGCTCCTTGGCCATTTCTGCTGCATTTACCAGAATCCTTGTTAAATAACATTTTCCCAAAAACGATGTGAGAAAAAGCAAACAATGGAGCATACAAGTGGTTGACAGATAGGAAAAAACACAACGAATAGAAAAGCTTTTATGCTTCTTCACTTTGAGATAAAGGAAAAAGATATACACCTTTCTCTTTAAAATATTATTTTTAGGTAAAAAGTTGGTTTCATTGACATTATTACATATGTTAACTTCATGCTCAATGCAATCTTTTAAAAGAGGTAAGATTTTTAAATAGATGTTCCTATTATAGAACATTCAGACAATACAGATAAGCAAAAAGAGGAAAATACACATCTCTCACAGTTTCTCCACTCTGAGATAATCCATGTTAAAGCAGTTTTTCAGTTTTCTTTCCTTACATCCAGGGTGAAGGGAAAAGCATTCACCAGTTTGTTGTGGGGAGAGCATGGTCCCTGTCTGAAAGGAACATACTGATGGTTTGATCGGTGGAGGCTGCAAACGATAAGCTCAAAAAAAAAAAAAAAATCCAGTCTGCTGGGGCCTCCTAAACAGAGAGGTGCTGGGGGCTCCGGAATCACTTCGTGCTTCAAGCTGCAATGAATGGGGTCTGCAGTTCCAGGATCGGAGTTGGGGGTCAAACTGAATCTTTCTATGTAAGAGAAATGAAAGGATTTTGAGGTCCGTTTTGGGAAGGAGCAAGATGCCAAACTAGGAGAAGGAAAATGGGATCAAGAGAGGTGGCCATGGCAGGAGGGATGGGGAGATAAGAAAAACTCTTGAAGCTGCACGGTCTGGGAAGGACCTCTGGTTTCATGTGAGATACACGATGCATCCTGCATCTTCTGGGATTCTTCCAAAAAATGTCAAGGAATTCTTCACCAGTCGCTAATGCTTTTGAGGGAGTAGGTTCTTCTCCTTTACACATAGGGTCCTTGCTACCTGGGTATTGATTATTCGAGTCCCCCCAGTGGCCAGTTTTTTTCTTTTCCATTGTGGTTTACTACAGGATATTGACTACAGTTCCCTGTGCTCTACAGTAGGACCTTGTTGTTTATCCATCCTATATATGAGTTTGCAACTACTAATCCCACACTCCCAGTCCGTCCCTCCCCCTTGGCAACCACAAGTCTGCTCTCTATGTCTGTGAGTCTGTTTCACAGAGAAGTTCTTTTGTGTCACATTTCAGGTTCCACATATAAGTGATATCATATGTATTTGTCTTTGTCTGGCTTACTTTACTTGGTATGATCATCTCTAGGTTCATCCATGTTGCTTCAAATGACATTATTTCATTCTTTTTTATGGCTGAGTAGTATTCCATTGTATATATATATCATATCTATATCTATATATATCACATCTTTCTCTGTTCATCTGTCGATGGACACTTAGGTTGTTTCCACGTCTTGGCTATTGTGAATAGTGCTGCTGTGACCATAGGGGTGCGTGGATCATTTTGAATTAGAGTTTTGTCTGGATGTGTGCCCAGGAGTGGGTTTGCTGGGTCATATAGCACCAGCTGCCACTTTGTTGGAGGAAGTCCAGGCTAACTAGTGTGACAACATTCCCTAATGCTCTGGCCACACATAAAGTCAGTCAATGCTAAATAATCTCTCCCCATTTTTTTACATCAAAATTATATTTTGTATTTTGTTTTAAGTAAGCTTTTTCTCTCTATCTAAAATGAAGAAGCAGAGCTGGTCTCCACCCATTGTTTTCCTGTCACTCTCTCCACGTTGTCTGATGTGGTCAGCTTCTGGAGAGCATAGCTCCAACAGAATGCACACTACTGCAAAGTGGATTTCAAATCTTGCAAAACAGTTGGGATTTCATGAGAGTGTTGAAAGTGATATTGAGAGAACTGCTCAAAACATCTGCAAAGTCACTGACAAATGAGGACCTGGCCGAATTAGAGCAGTCAACAATAGAGAGAAACTCAGCAAGGATGATCTCAGATGCTGTTTCAGAGAGTGATTTTACTGCCAAAGCATTAGGGGAGGTCCCCGGGAAAAGGGATGAAGCACTTGAATTGGGCAAAAGCAATTTTGGATTTTGGATTTTGGACTTTATGGATTCATTGTGAAACTCAACAGTGCTGCAAAACCCATCATAGATCTACTGAGGATTCCCTTTGTTCATTCTGAGAAGTGGTGCATGGATACAGTTTTTGTTTTTTTTAACATCTTTATTGGAGTATAATTGCTTTACAATGGTGTGTTAGTTTCTGCTTTATAACAAAGTGAATCAGTTATACATATGTTCCCATATCTCTTCCATCTCCCTCCCTACCACCCTCCCTGTCCCACCCCTTTAGGTGGTCACAAAGCACCGAGCTGATCTCCCTGTGCTATGCGGCTGCTTCCCACTAGCTCTCTACCTTACGTTTGGTAGCGTATATATGTCCATGCCTCTCTCTCACTTTGTCCCAGCTTACCCTTCCCCCTCCCCACATCCTCATGTCCATTCTCTAGTAAGTCTGTGTCTTTATTCCCGTCTTGCCCCTAGGTTCTTCATGACCATTTTTTTCCCCTTAGATTCCATATATATGTGTTAGCATACGGTATTTGTTTTTCTCTTTCTGACTTACTTCACTCTGTATGACAGACTCTGGGTCCATCCACCTCACTACAAATAACTCAATTTCGTTTCTTTTTATGGCTGAGTAATATTCCATTGTATATATGTGCCACATCTTCTTTAATGGATACAGTTTTAACCTACGTCGTGTTAAGTGTCAGATAAACTTGTTTTTTCCCTCGTTAGTTTGGTTTTTCCAGATAAAATTTGAATCAAACTTCATTTTCGGACTCTGTAGTATAAAATTTTTAGCTCATTATAGAAAATCCAGAACGGGCAAATGTAGAGATAATTGTGTAGTAAACTGCCTTGTATGCATTACCCAGCTTGAACAGTTATTAACTAATGGCCAATTTTAAAAAGTTTTTCTTCAAATAAGAACATAATGTATAGGTATGGAGTGCGTAAATCATAATTGTACAGCTTGTAAATTTCCACCGATTAAAAATTCTATTTAATGACCATACAAATCAAGAGCTGCAATGTCACCAGCACCCTGCTGAGGTTCTGACAAGCTGAGTGGTCCAGGCAGGTCGCTGGCCTCTCCAAGCTTCATCTCCTTCATCCATAAAAAGGGGTCTGAGTTCATACCGTCACGACGTTTCTGAGATAAGTGGGTTAAGTGAGATAAAAGCACACTGTCCACGCTCAGTAAATCGTGATCTTCTTTAAAATGACATCTTTCTTCTACAAACATTTCCCCATCATGTTCTCTGGCAGGGGGCGGTCTCCTTCCAGGGAAGGCACGTGAAGCCCACCTTTGAGACTCAGATCTTCAGATTGACAGGGAATCTGGAAACATCCATTCAGAGCCCTCCAGCTGCACTAGTTTACAAGCTAGTTTTGATGGGGGGGGACGGGGACCTCGGGGTGCAGGGGCTTGAAGCAGGATCTCAGTTCCCTGCCCAGGAATCGAACTCAGGCTGCGGCAGTGAGAGTGCTGAATCCTAACCGCTAGACCATGAGGGCCAGCGGGCCTGATGTAAGTCCCCAGTCCTTGTCTTCTTTGGAGAAAAAAATTCAGCAAAGATCCCTTTACTTATTTACAAAACAGAAACAGACTCACAGACTCAGAGAATGTACTCATGGTTACCAGGGGGGAAGCGTAAGGGGAAGGGATAGATTGGGAGTTTGGGATTGACATGTACACACAGTTATATTTAAAATGGATAACCAACTAGGACCTACTGTATAACTCTGCTCAATGATACATAACAACCTAAATGGAAGAAAATTCGGAAAAGAATACACACATGCCTCAGGGTGCACCCAGGGTGACTCCCCGCAGAGCTGCGTACCCAGGGCTCTGGCTTGTCTGCTGTCTGTGTCGCTCGGAGACGGGCGGGACCCCCAGGCCCCCAGGGCAGCATCCCCACCGTGATGGGGTCAGGGCCGGAATATCTGCATTTCCCCTTCCTGCCAGGAGGTGGCGGTGTGCTCACTCAGCCAGAGCCCGCTGTGCTGAGGTTTCCCTGATGCAGCAGCCTCTTGGTACCAAGCGTCCTGGCCCAGGACTGCCCCACTTTGCTAGGGAGAGAGAAGTCTCTGTCAGTCTAGCCCTGAAGGACCTGTCAAAAGACCAAATGAAAAGGCTCTCTCTCTTTTTTATCCTACTTAAGTCAGAAAAAGTCGGCAATAACGCTTAAACATGGATTACGATGCCTGGTTAAGGATATATTGAAATTAACTGCAAGAAATTCTTGGAGGGTACTTTCATTTATCTTGGGTTGTTTCTTCATTGTAATTGTTTAAATATCTCCCCTCCCCCAAATTCCCAAACACCTCTAGGCCAGTTGTTTACTGAGCTAAATGAAACAGCCTTTTTTTTTTTTTTTTTGCGGTACGCGGGCCTCTCACTGTCGTGGCCTCTCCCGTTGCGGAGCACAGGCTCCGGACGCGCAGGCTCAGCGGCCATGGCTTACGGGCCCAGCCGCTCCGCGGCATGTGGGATCCTCCCGGACCGGGGCACGAACCCGCGTCCCCTGCATCGGCAGGCGGACTCCCAACCACTGCGCCACCAGGGAAGCCCTGGAGCCATGTTTTAAATTTCATTTTTGGATTGCTCGTTGCAAGTGTGTAGACATACACTTGACTTTGTATATGGTCTTGTATCCCGACGATTCCACATGCAGCCTGCACATTTTTCATTTTAACGGTTGCACACAATTTCATCAAATAATACCCTATAATTTCCTTAACCTTCGCATCCGGTTAGATTTATATGTTGTTTACAAGTTCCTCATGGTTATAAATACTCATACTGGAAATAATTTTGCACATTCAACTATTTTCTTTGTAATTATTTCTTTAGACTAAATTTATGGGTATGGGTTAAAGGGAATGACTCTTTTGTATGGTTCAGTATTTTTATTGCCAAACTGGCCTTTAATGGAGTGTGCAAAGCCCGACGCTGATGCATGCATGTACTGATTACCCACAGCTCATCTTCATCCCATGATAGCTTATCCAGTCTACCATGGTAACGTTGCTTTGTAAGGTAATCAAAATATGAGTCCGTTAAAAGGAACAGATGGCCATTTGCATGATGGTGTGATGTTTTGTGTTGGGTCACTTTGACTTCCTTTAACCCCTGCCATTCATTCTCTTGTAGACATGCACAAGGGTAGTTACTTGGTAAGGAAGATGGAATAAGTCACGAGGAATCACCATCGCTCTGCCACAGCTAGAAACACGGCTTGGAGCACATGCTCTACTGATGGTAAATTGGTACCATCCCCTGTGTTATGCAAAGCAAATTATTATCAGCAGCACCGCCATGGGCGGTGTTTATTCCCTGCTCACTATTCGCAGGGAACTGTGTTCTACTCTTAATAACTCACTTAGTCCTCACAACCCTGTGAGGCAGGTAGTGTTAATATTCCCATTTCACAGATGAGTTAACTAAGTCTTTGAGAGATTAAATAGACTGTTCAAGCTGTCTCCAGCAGTAAGTATTGAGCCAAGAGTTGAATGCAGTTTGTGTGACCAGAGGCCATGCACTAAAGCACTCGACTGCCTCATCCTTACCTGTATGAGGAACTGGAGGACTGTGTTTTGCAGAGGTAATAGTTTTATAAAGATACCAATGGAGCAAATCATTTGCTCCACCCGAAAAATGGCTATGAGAAATCACAGCACCACAATGGAATGTTTTACCATCGGGGAAACAGCTTCAGACCAGCAGATGAAATTATTTGATTGTCCAATTAACTTTCTGGGAAATTGGCCAGGTCTGTGCCCGTGGTCCACTCTGGCCACGTGAGCTGGCCTTTCTCCTCACAGGTGCTGCACGTGTTTAACACAATCCTACTTTCCAGCCTTTCCTTCCTCACACCATCTCCCTCACAGAGGTGGAAATACAATTTTCTGGTAGGCTCCGAAACTTCCTTCTTTTAACGTAAGATGTGGACATGATAAGACCTTGCAGACAAGTGCATGCAACTAGCGCTGGGATTTAGTAATGTTTCTAAAAATGGACCTCTGAAAGATTTAATATCATAAGTCACTGTGATCCCCAGAGAAAAACACAGGTGCCGCGGTGGTGGAGGTGTCTTCCGTGAAGTGTGAGGGTGTTTTTCTTGCCCCTCTAGAACATTTTCCTTTGTAATGTGGAGGTCACCTGGCATTTTTCAAGGGACACAGATGGTGCTAGTGAATATGGGTGACAGTGCAGTGTGGGAGGGACCTTGGGGCAGTGTCGGCAGGACCCTGGGGTCAGGTCATGGCTCTGTTGTGTGACCTTAGGCAGGTCATTAGCCTCTGGGTTTAATTTGCTCATGTGTGAAATTAGGAGATCACAATACCTTGCATCACAGAACTGCTGTGAAAAACAGCGCCATGTGAGATACTATTTGGAAAAGTACTTTGGAAATAACAGAATTACCCAAATGCCAGGTAGCTTTAGTTCACACCACCCTGTTTCAACTTGCTTGAGTTGGGAGATGTTCAACCAGCTGGAGTGCCTGGGGAAAAGAGCCTGTGTTTAATTTGCTTTTCTGATATTCTCCAAGATTTAGTTAAAAGTCCTTCCTGATGCAGGCCTTAGAGGTTTTTCCAGGCTTCCCGTGGCCCCTTGCTTGCTTTATCCCCGTCCACCGCACCGAACCATCTCCCTCTTCAGTCAAGGTGGTAGCTACCAGGTTTCTCTTCCATAAAGTTACTAATTTTTCTTTTCTGATTAAAAAGTAATTTGTGGGGAGATACTTTGAGTCTATATAAATCTCCTTTTCCTATCAAACCTTAACCACTCATTTTAACATTTATTGTGAATGGATTCTGATTTCCTCATTCCTTCTACATTCATTGGTTGACTCTCTAAGAAAGGGCTTTCTCTTTCCCCCATTTATTTTGTTTGTTTATTAATTAATTATTATCAATAAGAGCTCATGGATTCTTATTCTATGCAGCGGGGTATAATCCATTATTATCATTACTTACTTTGATGGTCAGTTGTCTCCACTGTGACTAGGGGGAGGGCTTTAAGGGTGCCGGGGATTGTTTTAATCAAGTGTGGTAGGACGCGCAGATATGGGCGTGCCTGTCATGAAATGAGACACTTGTTGTTCTCGCTGATCCCTAGAAATAGGAGGATATGCTCACCAGGGGAAGCACCAGGGTTAGTCACAAGGCCCAGGAAGTGAGGGGAGAATGGGGGGGGCTTTACTCTCATTTCCACAGGAAGGAATGGGTGGGCGGTGAGGGCAGGTTTAGGATCACCTGGTTTGATCATTTCAGCAGCTCTGGGGCCCCGGGGTCGTCCCTCCTTCTCTGGAACCTGGCCTTGGTTGATTAAGGCTGGGGAAGAGCGCCCTGAGTCTGAGAGCCCAATAGAGGATGTGGTTGGGATCTGGGCCCCCAAATGGTTGGTTTGCATATGAAAAGCAGGCTCTGGAGTAGTCACTGACGGTCTCTAGGAATTAGCTGACTCCGGAGGGGCAGTCCCTCCAGAGTCAGCAAGGCCCCGGATGTCAAAGCATCAAATACAGAAACCAGGAAATGAGGCTGTGACAGGGAACCCCAAGCTAGCGCCTGTGTCCTTTTGACATATCCCCACCATTCTCTGAGTTTTCCTTACTTTCTGGCACAGGAAGTCTGCCCTTCTAGTTTTACTATAATGATCCATTTTGTCTGGCATGTGAGCTTAGAATTGTTTTAACTTTCTAAACTCCAGAAGTAAAAAACAAGCACCAAAACCAATCCTCAGTTTCAGGCTCCTTAAGGATTTCTAAATCCTGGCAACTGTGGGCGGCGGGGTGGGAGAGTTTTTCTCCTCTGAGGATGTGGGTCACAGAGGCCAAAGAAAGGGTCTGGGAAGAATTATGGGGGAGGCAAGTCTGTATGATCCTGTGTTTCCCTGATGGGTCCCCTCATCAGGATGCAGGGCATCTTAGTGAACAAAGTGGTTTCACTCAGCTGGGTCTGAACCTATTCTTTCCTTGGGAGTTTGGGCAAAGTCATACTTAGGTCCAGAAATATAGACTTACTGGATAGGACTCTATGGGCCATTTCTTACACACCGGCCCATTAAGCTGCGTTGGCAGGACGCCCTCAAAGCGGGATAACAGTACTGAGACGGCAGGTCACAATGACAGCAACTGAGCAGGGCCTATAGTCACATCAATTACACAGCAACTGCCCGACTCCTCGTTAGTTCAAGTGTGGAGCACAGACCAGCAGCCCCGGCACCTTCTGGAAACTTGGTAGAAATGCAGAATCTCAGGCCCTGCCCAGACCTGCTGAAGCAGATCCTTGTTTTCACGTCATCCCAGGGGTTCCTGGATGTGTTATAGTTTGAGAAACCCTGCTCCAGCAGACCAACCTACTAATCCAGAGCTGCAGGGGTAACAGGAGAACGAACGTGGTTTGGGTCTGTACAAGGTGCTGGGCGTTTTGCTTTCCTGAAATAAGTTCCTGTAAGACCAGATACAATCTTGTTCATAAAGGCGTGTGTGGATGGGATTAGTGCTCTTAGAAAGGAGACCCCAGTGAGCTCCCTCCCGCCTCTACCACGTGAGGACACAGCGGAAAATGCTCTCTAGGAACCAGGAAGTTGGTTCTCACCAGACCCTCAATCTGCTGCCTCCTCGACCTTGGACTTCCCAGGCTCCAGGACTGCGAGAAACAAATGCTTGTTTAAGCCACCGTTTGCTGTACTTTTGTTATAACAGCCCAAGATAGATCGCATACCTCGCCCATGACGCAACTACGTTTCTGGAGGCCAGTGGTAGCCGCTGAGGCAGGAAGCCCCTTCCCCCGGCCTCACATGTACAGGGAAGGAGGTATCTGTAAGATCAGATCATCCTCCCTCTTCTTCCGGAGCCTTATGACAGACCACGCCTTCGGGGCCAGACGGTGGACTTTCTTGCTGGGCGATCTGGCCCTTGGGAAACCTGGTGAGCGATTAACTTTTGGAACCTTCCCACCGTTTGTCTAGGCTGATATCTCTTTTAACCGTCAGGTTACCCAACCCAAGTGTAATTTGTACAAGTCAGAAGGGCCCTTTGTTTCCCCAACCCATTAAGCACACCGGCTTTGCAAAAGCATCTTCATTGTTTCTTAGGTTGTGGGGATTCCGTCTCTCTCCCCACCGGGGCCACTGCCTTCCCCCAGCTGTGCCCCCTGCTTCCACCTGTAAGTCTCAGGGCATGCTGTCCCCTCTGCAGCAGGCACACAGCTCGATTCCGCAAGTGTGTGGTTTCCCACCCACCCACGAAAAAAGGAACGGGGCCCGGGAGGCAGTTCACACCACATCCACTTGGTCTGCTCTGTCCCATGGACTTTCCACAAAACCTCGGCTTACTTTTCTTTCAGTTTCCCTGTCCGCCGGCCAGTGTGCTGCTCCCATGACCTTGTAGCATGGATTACTGCTCACCCTAATGGGTCTTTGTGCAACACGACACAGAACAAGAAGTCCTTTCATTTCCCCTCCATTCTCCCTCTGCTCTTGGCTGTGGTGACCCTTTTGAAGCTGGGTGGAAAGCTTGGAAGCTTCTTCTGGATTTATTCACCTGGTCGCCAGAAATGGAGACTTCTGGGTTGACTGGGGTACTCTTGCTAGTTTTTGAAACTCTAGTAAATTCCAACGTACCCCTGCCCTCCTGGCTGTGACGGCCAGCTCTGACTGAAGCAGGGGCTCTTAGTGGAGTTAGAGGGGCCGTGGAAGCCAGGGGCAAGGATCTAGACGGTAGAAGGCCCGTCCAGGGAGTTACCAAAAGGAAGCGTCCGGGAGCAGTGACACAGGTGGGGGTGGAGCCCAGTGACCCGGGTCCGAGGAAATGGAAAACATCCAGGGGATCAGAGGTGGCTGCTTCCAGTGCCCCTGCAGCTCACGCTGGATTTCACGGCCCCGTGATGTGAGCGGACGGGTCTGGGTGTGTGTGGAGCTGAGCCGATCTTGTCTCTCCTGGCAACGGGGTATCTGGGCTTGAGCTTTGGCTAAAGAGTTATCACTGCAGCCCTCGCTGGTGGGACTCAACCGAGTGTGTGTACGTGGCGATTCACAGGACACGAGGCTGGGGCGGCGTCTGAGGGGAGCTGAGTACAAACTCCTGGGTATAAAGTAAGCAAGTTACAAACACGTGACGTACAGCACTACAAGAGGAGCTGGGTCCAGGGCTGTGGATCCGGGATCCTCCGTGGTGGGACGGGGAGACGGTCTGGCTCTTAGGGGACACCCGGCAACGTCCAGGGACTTTTTTGGCTGTCACAACGTGGCGGGGAGATGCTACAGGTATTGAATGGGTAGAAGCCAGTGCACAGGTCGGCCCTGCAACAGAGGGTTGCCCCGCTCAGAGTGCCAGACCCACGCAGATCCTAGGAGATGCAGTGTCATGAGTTAGCCACCAGGAGAGGGCTCAGCCCATCGAGGGCCTAGTTCAAGGTCGAGGGGACCTTAACTGTTGAAAGCAGAAGTGAATAGGAAAAAACCTCTCTCTCCTGTGTGTGTCTGTCCTTCACTCTCACACTACTCACTTCTGACACCAGATGTGTGTGTGTGTGTGTGTGTGTGTGTGTGTGTGTGTGTGTGCGCTCGCTCACGTGCACGTGTCTCACACCAAGCAATTCTGCAGACGCCAACTGGGTGTCCTACAGTTTAACTCAGTTCATATACTGTCTACCCAGAGGGCAAGGGCTCAGTCCTACGAGACGGCCCCCTGGATCCCAGTTCAGACACCAATCAGGCCAGGTTGTCACGTGTCCTTCTGATCGGAGGCCCCTCCCTGGGTTTGACTGGTTTTCCAGAGCGGCTCAGAGAGCTCAGGAAGCCAGTTAGTTGCTGTTTCCCAGTTCATGGTAAAAGACACGGTAGAGGACACAGATGAGGGTGATGACGGAGGAGATGCCCAGGGCACGGTGTGTGGGGAGGTGTGCAGAGCTCCCTGCTCCCCCGGGGCGCTCTTCTCCCAGCCCCTCCGCACGCTCACCAACCTGGGACTTTAGGGAGGCTTCCTCACGTGGGCATGATCCATCCTTAGCCCCATTTCCAGCCCCTCTCCCCTCCCTGGACAATGCCGGGGGTGAGGCTGAAAATTCCAAGCTTCTAATCCTGGCGTGGTCTTGCTGGTGACCAGCGCCCAGCCAGGCGCACACCCAGAGTCACCTCATTAGGACAAAAGACACTTCTACAAAACTAAAAATAGAGTTACTGTATGATCCTGCAATCCCACTCCTTGGCATATGTCTGGAGGAAACTCTAATTCAAAAACATACATGCACCCCTGTGTTCACAGCAGCACTATTCCCAATAGCCAAGACATGGAAACAACCTAAATGTCCATCAACAGATGAATGGATAAAGAAGATGTGGTACATATATACAATGGAATACTACTCAGCCATGAAAAAGAATGAAATAATGTCATGTGCAGCAACACAGATGGACTTAGAGATTACCATACTGAGTGAAGTACGTCAGACCAAGACAACTATCATATGATACTGATTTTATGTGGAATCTAAACCAAAAAAAGAGATACAAATGAACTTATTTACAAAACAGAAACAAACTCACAGACATAGAAAACAATATTATGGTTACCAAAGGGGAAATGTGGGAGGGGAGGGATAAATTAGGAATTTGAGATTAACAGATACACACTACTATATGTAAAATAGGGAAACAACAAAGACCTACTGCATAGCACAGAGAATTATACTCAGTATTTTATAATAACCTAGAAGGGAAAAGAATCTGAAAAAGAATAGATATGCATACACACACACACACACACACACACACACACACACATATACTGTGCTGTACAACTGAGACTAACACTGCAATGTAAATCAACTATACTCCAATTAAAAAAAAAAAGAACAAAAGATACTGCTATCGCCAAGGAAATCCCAAGGGACATAGGAGCCCTGTGTCAGGAACTGGGGTCAAAGACCAAATAGTAGAAGAGTTGCTCCTAGCATTCTAACCACCTAGGAAATTACGAGCGTTTCAGGAGCTCTGTGCTGGGAACAGGAAGCAGACCAATATACACATATTCTGCTCTCTCACAAGAGGGTACACGCACGTGTCGTAAACATCTTGCACAAGCCTTACAACTTAGGTCACGAAGCCCTTGGCACTGAGGAAATCTGCAGCCGTATAACACAGGGAGATCAGCTCGGTGCTTTGTGACCGTCTGGAGGGGTGGAATAGGGAGGGTGGGAGGGAGGGAGACGCAAGAGGGAAGAGATATGGGAACATATGTATATGTATAACTGATTCACTTTGTTATAAAGCAGAAACCAACACACCATTGTAAAGCAATTATACTCCAATAAAGATGCTAAAGAAAACAAAAAGGTTCTTATCTAGTCCCACAACCACAGCTTCCACCTTCAAGAGATCAAGATTTGCAGGTAACTTATGATTGCCCAATAGACAGTTTTCTTAGTGATACATCAACTCATAACTTCCCAGGGAAACCCCGAATCACTCAGGAAATTTGGGGACCGATGACCTCACT
This sequence comes from Delphinus delphis, assembly GCF_949987515.2. NCBI lineage: Eukaryota > Metazoa > Chordata > Mammalia > Artiodactyla > Delphinidae > Delphinus > Delphinus delphis. The sequence continues at coordinate 176,625,723 of NC_082684.1, forward strand.
CACTGTGACTCTGGTCTAGACCCCGCTCTCCCACTGCCTCTGCTCCAGCAGCCTGGAGGGAACAATGTTCTGGGCTCCGAGGCAAGTCGCTTTGCCCCTCTGGCTTCTCTGGCCTCGGTGTGCTCCCCTGACCAGTGGGCTAGTCCCAGAGGTGACCGCTAAGCTCCTGTATTAGCTCTGATTCTGTGACGGACCAGGGTCATCCTCTCAGGGAGCCCCCAGGCCTGACGGGTTCCCCTGGGGTCACAGGACTGTGTGTCTCCTTCTGCTTCTTTCACTTTAGAACAACAAGATATTGCAGACGCCAGTATACAAAAGCTTATCTATGCTTTCCTGACTCTAAACAGAACAGTCCTAACTCTCAAGGGGAGGGGGCTTGGGAAAGCTTATTGAGGACCCGCTCGGTCCTGGGGTCGAAAATTGCAACCAGGCTCCGCAGGCAGCCCTGGCATCTCCCGGCCACGGCCACGGTCTGAGCCAGGCGACCTGTCCTCCTCAGGTTCTCTGGCCAGGCCTCTTTCTCCGCGGCCTCCCTGACTCCTCTCTGACCTTTCACCCTGGGAGGAGGCGTGGGGAGAGGGGGCAGATCAGACACAGATTCTAGTTAAATTTGAATTCCAGAGAAACAACACATCGTTATTTTGGTGTAAGTATGTCCCCAGATTGCCGAGTGATCTGCCAAGTCTGGCAGCTCTGGGGGGGACGTGAATGGGGAAGTGAGCCCCCAGCTGGGCCTGCCCCAAGGCTGGGACTCTGCCCTGGCTGCCCCAGGGGTCTTTCTCAGCTGAGACGAGAGTGGGGGATGGCCGGCTTCCCTTGGGCCTGAGCTGGAGGGAAAGTAAGCTCAGGTGAGTGGGGGTCTCTAGGGGACTCCCCTGGGGACCTCACTCAAAGCTGGCTTCTGTTTTGTTCTTTCTGTTCATTGGTTTTATTTTTCAGATTCCACCGAACAGAAACAGACGCACAGATACAGAGAATATACTAGTGGTTTTCAGAGGGGAGAGGAGGAGGGGGAGGGGCAAGGCCGGGGAAGGGGTTGAAGAGGTACAGATTACTAGGTATAAAATAAATAAGTTACAAGGATGTAATTGTACAGCACAGGGAATATAGCCAATATTTTATAACTTTATTTGAAGTGTATAATCTATAAAAACATCAAATCTCTGTGTTGTATACCTGAAACTAAAGTACACTTCAATTAAAAAATAAGAAAACCTGGTTGTTGCTAAGAACGAGGCCTGACGCCGAGGGTGCATTGAGAGGGGTCCCCGCAGCCTCTAGGACCCTCCCCGAGAAGGGTCCACCCTCCTGGGAGTACATGCAGAGGGGGGAGGCCCCGGAGACCCCTGAGGGCTGGGGGCTGTGGACACCAACTGTGACAGCTGCTAATCAGACCCAGTGCCCTTGTTTGAGAATAAAGAATTTTTTAAAAACCCTTTTTCTATGCTGAAATGAATGGCTAATAGAACCTCTTTTACACAAAGCTCACTTTAAGTCGACATAACAGATGAGGCCACGGATGGGTGATTTCAGTGTCCCTCTGCACTTAACCACGAAGCACTCACCCACTCAGGTGTGGACGGATAGAGTTACCTAGAGTGGGCGACCCATTTACTTTAGTCTAGACCTAACGTGGTTAATGTGATTTTACAAAATTGTCAACAACTCTCGGTAAAGTTACAAACAACACACACAACCATCTTCCTCGGATTAACAACAAAATGTGCAGTACTAGAGCATTCAGTGTATTTGGAACCGTGTGGGAAATGCTTCATTTATGTGTGAAATGGAATTATGTTCCGGGCTGGGATAATTCCGGCTTTGTCAGCTCCGTGAACGTTCAGCTATTTGACAGCCATACGGGTCATGAGATGATTTTCATGCTGCGGGACTAAAGGGAGAAAAATAGGGTCTGGTACCCCAGACCGTCACACTTCCCCCATCGTCATGCCAACCCCACCATCCCAGCCCAGGGAGGAGGGGAGAGGTTGATCGGCTGTAGGGGCTGAGCCACAGGTGCAGTTGTTGACATATATTTTTTTATTGAGGTAGAGTTGACGAACAATATTAAATAAGTCACAAATGTACAATATAATGATTCATATTTTTAATGGTTATACTCCTTTTATAGTTATTATAAAATATTGGCCATATTCCCTGTGCTGTGCAATAGATCCTCGTAGCTTATCAATTTTATACCTCGTAGTTTGTAACTCTTAATCCCTTCCCCCATCTCCCCCATCCCTCCTCTCCCCTCCCCACTGGTAACCACTAGTTTGTTCTCTATATCTGTGAGTTTGTTTCTTTTTGGATATATTCATTAGTTTTTTAATTGAAGCCTTGAAACACCTCTAATTGGGGAGTATTCTAATAGTCATTTTACAAGTGCGGGAAGTGAAGTTCAGAAAGGGCAGATAACTTGCTTAAACTCACACAGCCCCGAAGTGGAGGAACCGGAATGTGAGCTGTCTGTCTTAATGCATAGCCGAACACGAACAAACATGTGCTAACAGTGAAGAGAAAGAGGCAGGGGACCTGGTCAGGTCTCCTCTGGAAACTCAACCAAAAGGAAAGGGTCTTTGATTTGTTCGTGTTCTGTGTTTGGTGTGATGGAGGACCTGCTCTACCTGGAGGTATGGAACTGACCACGTGAGTTCTTGGGGTCCATCCCGACTCTGTGAGTCTCCCTTGTTGTGAAAGTTCCTTAGGGTTTTAGAAAAGAAATTTTGACACTAAACACTTTGGAGCGTCAAGCACACTTTTTTCTCTGAACTGCACATTAATGAGGTTTTAAGTGAGCACAATGCCAGGCGGCCATCCACCCAGGAAACTGGAAGTTTGTCGTTTGGATCCTTGGCCCCGGTTTTACCAGCTTCCATCGCTGCTCTTGCAGAGCTGGCTGGCCTCAAGTTTCGCTGACCTTGCACGTGAGGTCTGCTTCTTCCTTTGGGATGTTGGTTCCAAGAGGCTTCTGGCCTCAGTGCCTTGTTCTGCACTCAGGTCTGTCTGGGGAAGCAGACCCAGGTGGTCCCAGCAACCTGTTACTAGACTACAGGCCTGCGCTGGGGCAGAAGCCCTCGGGAGTCCAGCGCCCCACGCCCATCCCAGCAGAGCTGCAGGCTCATTTAAGGACCCATGACGCACAGGTGGCCCCACTGCACTCACTCCACTGCTGAACCCCTGCTCTGTGTTAGGTCCCGGACCCTTAAGGCAGGGTGGGGTGGTGGGGGGGTGGAAGGGGACACCCACGCAAGGCTCTCCCACGAATGAATGGCTCCAGGAAATATCACTGACACATTTAAGATACTAGTTCCAAAGGGTTAGGAACTGCTAGGCAGAGCAGAACAATGAAAATGAACACTGCGTTGAAATCCATCAGTATATACGATTCAGGTTACGAAAACTGAATTTGCACCACTTTTCAGGAGTATATTCAGGGAATTTTGGAACCTAGAGACTTCAGAAGTCACCTAGTACATTAGCATTTGTTGCGTAAAACGAAGCATAAATACTGGCCTTGCAGCTGTGAACTAGCAAAAACATATCCCAAGTAAGCCATAGATTTGGTATGGTTTCAAAATTCCAGGTAGAATTTTAACGGGATTTCTCTTAAAGGATTGGTTGGTTATGCATTATATGCAAGAATTGTCTGTCTTAGGGTTTTTTTTTCACATTTTACCTATTTACTCATGATGCTGTATTTTTAAAAATCATATTTCCTTTTATAGCTTGAATCCAGCCCTTTCGAGTTTCTGCTGGTCTCCCTGTTTCAGCAGAGAATTTTATCTTTCCTTTCCTTGACTGCCATCTAGAGGCTAATGCGAGTAATTACACTGGTACCTCTCTAAGGAAAGAAGTGGGAGAGAAGGAAGGGGTGGGTGCGGCGAGAACTAATTGATTCTTCCTTCCCTGCTTTACTTTCTAAGGGATGCTCAAACGTGTCTGTGTCTTCACAGATATTTTGATTCTGAGGCTGAAAGTCTAAATGGTCTTTCTACGCTGTCCTCTGGCTCCCCACTTTGATACAGCTGGTAGTTTTAGATGTCCCCTCTGTCTCCTGTCCCGGAACCTTATTTAATTCATTAACTATAATAAAATGAAGCCAGGCAGATCCTGGGGGTGCAGCCTGGCCTCGGGGGCCCACACTGCACGCAGTATCACATGCGACTTCAGCTCTGGCGTCCTCCGCAGCCCTCTGCTGGAGGGGAGAAAGGGGTCCCTTTGCAGAATCTCAGACGCTTACACAGCTGGAGGGGGGCTTTAGCAATTGTCTAGGGGTGATTCTAGCCTAGAAACCTAGTTTCCTATGGCCAAAGTCGCTCCAGAATTGTAATCGTTGGTGGTTGACCTTTCCCCCAAGTCCCGGGGAAAAAATAAGTTAATGAGTAGAATTTTCTCAACGTACAGTTTTCTCCCATGCACTCTTCTTAAATCATTGTAAATACCGCCCATCTCTAACTGAATAGGCAACACATGACTCGAGATTGAGACTCCGGAGGCCCACAGATGGGGATCAACCGTTGCTCCCTACCCCCTCCCATAGCCCATGTCGAATAAGACACAGAGAGTCCCATCAGTCAAACAAGCCTATGGAGAGAAGGCCAAACTTTCCTTTTGTGCTGGAATTTTTAAACAATTTCTTATGATAAAATTAGATCTATCAGAAATCCATGATGTTTCGAGATGCTCCCGGTGTGGTGCTTCGGGGCACGTGAGCATCTGTCAGCCCAAAGCCCTTATTTCAGAGACCCAGCAGCCCAGACCCAGAAAGGTGAGCTGCGATAGCGCAGCAGCAGAGCTGGTGACTGGAAGAGCCCGCTGCTCCCATCATGGCCGGTCTAGCCTGTGTCACCCTGTGCTACTTCCACGAGTCCAGACGTGCTCTCCAAGGTGAAGTTCCATCCACGCAAACACTCTCCTTGGACTGAGAAGCGCCCTGTCTGGAAGCCACCTGTTCAGGTGTGCAGTGCAGCTGCCGCCGCGGGCACTTGGTCCCCACCACAGCAGGGAGTGGCTCGCCTAACCGGAAGGCTGTCCCTGAAAGGGAGTTTAGGGCACGCAGAGCTGCTTGGGAAGGCTGGTGTGTGGAGCCGTCCAGGGCCCGGGTCCGGGGGACGATGGGCAGCGCCCCCAGGTGGGAGGGGTGGCCTCTTAGAGGGAAGGCGGGGGCCATCTTTTTCCTTAACACTCACTAACGACCTCTGACCACCACGTTGCTAAATCCAATGGCCAGTTCTCGGCCTTCAACTTGCTTGACCTCAAGGCCCCGTCCCACTCCATGCACCCACGTGGTAACTCCCAGATGACTAGCCCAGCTCACACCTCTGTCCCAAACTGCATGTAAGTGTGTATATCCAAGTCCCTACTCAAGACCTTCACGTGAATGCCCAGGACACATCAGCCCTGATGTGTGCAAATTTCCCCCAAACCTGCCGCACCTACAGCTTTCCCACATCCCAGGCATTGGCCACTCCATCGGTCCAGATTCTTGGACGAAAAATCATTAACTCCTCTTCTTCTCACGTCTCACCTCTGACGCACCAGGAACTGCATCGGCTCTGCCTTCAAACTGTGCTCCGAATCAGACCGCCCCTCACCTCCCGCCTGCCCCACCCCGTTACCAGACGCAGGTCTGGCTGCTTCCCGCTCTCCAGAGATGAATGTGAGTTGGAATGGAAAGGCTGCTTTATTCAGGAGGCCAGCAACCTGGGGAGAAGGTGGACTCATGTCCAAAAACCAACTTCAAAGATTCTTCTCCACCATGCAAGTTTTTAAAGGGAGAATCATTTGGGAAGGGGGTCAGAGTCTTCGTTATCTTCCACTGTGGGCAGACTTTCTTCTGATTGGCTGGTGGTGAGGTAACAGGGCGGTGCTCCAGGAATCTTGCGCTCAGCCTGCATTCACCGTCCTCATCCTCCACGTGGATGGGGGTCTTTGTTCCTGCAGAAGAACCGGAAGATATTGTTATGTGTATTCCATGAGGAGGAACCAGGGCCCTGCCCCAGGGCTGCACTATTTTCTTTTTAAGGTTCGTATTTGTTCTTTTTCAGATTCTTTTCCCTTATAGCCTATTACAAAATATTGAGTATAGTTCCCTGTTCTATACAGTAGGTCCGTGTTGGTTATCTATTTTATATCTAGTAGTGTGTCAATCCCATCCTCCTAACTGATCCCTCCCCCTGCTTCCCCTTTGGTAACCATACATTTGTTTTCTATGTCTGTGGGTCTACTTCTGTTATATAAATGAGTTCATTTTTTTTTTTTTTAGCTTCCACCTATAAGTGATATCATATAACATTTGTCTTTCTCTTTCTGACTGGCTTCACTCAGTATGACAATCTCTAGGTCCATCCATGTTGCTGCAGATGGCATTATTTCTTTTTTTTATGGATGAGTAATATTCCATTGTATATATGTACCACATCTTTATCCACTCATCTGCTGATGGACACCTAGGTTGTTTCCATGTCCTGGCTGTTGTGAAGAGTGCTGTTGTGAACATTGGGGTGTGTGTATCTTTTTGAATTATAGTTTTGTCCGGATATATGCCCAGGAGTGGGATTGCTGTATCATATGGTAGCTCTATTTTTAGTTTTTTAAGGAACCTCCATACCATTCTCCATAGTGGTTGCAACAACTTACATTCCCACCCACAGTGTAGGAGGGTCCCCTTTTCTCCACACGCTTTCCGGCATTTATTGTTTGTAGACTTTTTGATGCACTGTTGTTTCCTGACCACTCCTCCCTTGTCCCAGCATCCCCTCCCTTCCCTGAGAAGCAGCTGTTTGGACCTGCACTTTGGAGCTCAGGGAAGGTCAAGGAGGCTGAATGAAGCCTAGTTCTCACAAACAAGAAACGGAGGCGGTGTGGAAAAGATTTTTACTCGGGCCCCCATAGTCCTCCCTGTTTCACCCTGGCCCACACCAGCCTCAGCGCTGCCTGGCTCACTGCAGTGCTTCCACCTGGACTCCTGCTGCACTCTTGTTTCTCCCGAGGGTTTGTTTCCAAACTGCAGCCAGAATGATTCCTTAAAAACGCCTCAGGTTGTGCCCCCTCTCTGCTCCAGACACCGCAACCGCCGCCTCTTCATCTGATGCAAGACAATCTCTTCCCCTGGGGCGTTAGTCTGTCCCCTGAGATGCAGGCACCAAGGTGGCATTAAATGAGGGAGGATTTTACTAGAAGACCTGCCCATAAGGAAAAATCGGGAAAGAGAGCACGCTGCAGGGAGAGCCATCAGGCTGCAAGGTGAGTCAGCCCCCAGGTGAAGAGAGACGGGGGAAAGGTGGGTAGAAGGTGCCAGGCCGGGCGTGGGCTCCTGACGGCTGGGCCCGCCTCTGGCATCCCCTGCAGAGGCGTCCGTATTTCCCAGACAAGCGTGTGATCAGAGCCCTGCTTTGCTCTGGCGCTGGTTGGGAGCAGCCTTGGGAAGCGTGGCCCCGGCGCAGACACGGCCTGGGTTTCCTATCCCCGCAGCTTGGTCGGTTTCACTTCCTGTATTGGGGGGTGTGTAAGCCCCCACCCAAACCAAGGCCCCACGTGATCTCGTCCCTCCCCCGGGCTTTCTCTCTTCGACTTGCAGCTCTACGGTGGCGGTGGCATCTTCCAGGTGCAGGTGAGGTGTGCTCTCGCCTTAGGGCCTGCACCTGACTCCGCCTCTGCCTGGGGACTGGCTTGGCCCGCGTCCCCCATCCCCTTCTCATCCCCGTCTCTGGGAGGCTGACGCGACCCCATATCTCATACGCTATCTGCATCTCCCACGCCTACCCTCCCGATGCCACTCCACCTGTGCTCCCTTCCCTGCTTGTCACAGGCTGTGCAACCTACTGACTATTATGTCTGTTTTCATGGCCCGCGTTCCTCCCTGGGATGTCAGCTGCATGCGTGCAGTGACCTTGGCTTTGTGTATTAATACAATCCAAGTAACCAGAACAGTGTCTGGTGCATGGGAGGCTCTGTGAACACGGGCAGAATGCGTGAAAGTGGCTCTTACTTGCCCCTTTTTGTATACATGTTTTCCTTTATCACTTCCCTCTCTCTCCTGTTAGTTGAGGTCATCACTCATCCCCAGGGCCCCCTTCAGCGGGCGTGGCATCCCCACGACCTGCCCCCCGGGCTCTGTGCGTTTGTAGTCTCCCCACTCAGGGTGGGTCTGTGTGGCCAGCAGGACGCAGCAGAAGGGATGGCAGGCTATTCCCGAGGCTACGCCAGAGACACGGGGGCTTCTCCTCACCTCCTTTGGATCCCTGACTCTGGGGGACACCAGCTGCCATGTTGTGAAGACACTCACGTGGCCCCGAGAGGCCCACGAGGGGAGGAGCTGAGGCCTCAGGCGCACGGCCATGTGGGGAGCCTCATGCAGGGAGGTGGACCCCCAGCCCCAGACGAGGCTCCAGAGGACGGGGCTCCAACCGTCACCTGCCCCACGGGAGGCCCCTAACCTGTGCATCCCCGCTGAGCTGCTCTCACTGCCTGACCCTCAGAAAGTGTGTGACGTTGTACATGTCTGCCGTTCTCAGCTGCTGAGTTTTGGGTAATTTGTTGGGCAGCAGTAGGTAACAAATACAGTGGGTATTGTTATTATTGTTCTTATTCACTCGATCTTAGAGATAATGAACCGGACATTCCCAGAAGCTGACCTGCCTGAGTTCCCGCACCTACGAGGGAGCAGGCGGGACCTGGCTCAGCAGAGAGGCCAGAGTCCACTCGGCCACACACGCCCCTCTCAGCTCTGCGTTTTACACGTCCCAGGTGAAAGCTCATGGCAGAGGAGGACTGTGTATGCTTTGCTAATTTAATCGGGAAGATGCGGCTTACCTACAAACAGCGGAGACTGAGCCACTAGGCCACAGGCCTCCAGGACAGCTGAGACACAGAACCCCACGCCTGGTCTGGTCGGCAGCCACACCCTCTGGCTCCGAGTGTTCAGCCCCGCGTCTCTGGAAAACGACATCAGGCCAGAGGAATGCAAAAGCTGTCTGCCCGCGAGCCCACACCTCTCCCCGTTTGTACTAGAGCCAGTCTCGCGTCCATTTCAACTTGGACGGGCTTTCCGTCCAGGTTCGCGGCTGTGTTTGCTTGCAGTAACCAAGGATCTAACATCGCGGTGATGCAGTCTTTCCCGTGGCACCTCTCATTTTCAAAAATGCGTGTATGTGGCAAAGCAATTAAGTCATTTTGTTTCAGCTCCCGACTTGACTTCTCTGCCCCCCAGCTCTTTTGCAACACTCGCTCCATCGAGTTAAAGAGAAACCTCGTCGGAATCGCCTTTTTCATAAAACGGTCACCAGCTCCCCTTTGCTGTGCCTTAGCTGCACAGTGCGCGCCAGGGTTTCACGGCTGATCAGTGTGAGCTGACGTGCATCCCCCGGGCCCTCCCTCCCTCCCTCCCTCCCTCCCCTCCCCTGGGCAGCCTGGGCTCAGCTGGGGGCCACTGGGCTGGGTGACTCCCCAGTGACGCTCTCTAGTAAGTGACGGCCGAGCCTTTATGGGGTGTTTGTGGCCCAGCAGGGGCTGGGAGCGGGGCGCTTCCTATCTCCTCTGCCCAGCAGCTCCTGCTTCACCAGGGAGGATCGCAAGAGCATCTGATGGCAGTTCTTGGAGCAGCAACCAGTTAATTAAAACCGCTGAGTGTTTGAACACATGGAAGGTGAGGGGCACATCGATGCCAGCACGCTGGTGTCAGACAGACAGATAGACAGACAGCGGCCCTCGGGGGAGCAGGGGGGTGCAGGACACAGACACACGGCAGCGTCTTCTCCTGGACAAACGGCCCTGCTCTCCTGCCAGCAAATCTCCCAACCTGAGAACCGATCCTGGAAACAAAGTGACCAGTTTGATTTCCTGTGTGTCCCCTCTCCATGGGGCTGCCTTGTGGTGGGAAAAGCAGGGGTCCTGAATGACCTCTGAACTCGGCCATTATCGCGGCTAATCAAGAAACTTTAATGTTGTCCCCAAAGGCACGCGTGTTAATCATGCTGGAGACGGAGAAACAGGGTCACCGAATTGTGTCTTTTTGAGAGACTCCTGTGTCTGGAGGCCGGGCTCCGTGTTGCGGGCTGACCCCTGTGTATTGTCAGGTCTGGAAGGAGTCAGGAAGGGCCAGCGCCCTGGCGAGTTGTTAGGTCACGGAAGGTAACGGAGTTTGTCCTCTGCTTGTTCGTGTCACTCAGTTCAAAGCTGTCTATTGAGTGGCCGTGGGACCTGCCATCAGCTCATCTAGATGCAGAGCATGCGGGCTCCTGGAAACGCCTAGAAAGACGTTCAGGATGTCTGTGCATCAAGGCAATGAAGTTACCGCTTCCCTTCCATGGCTGGGGCCCAAACCACGCCTGCCAAGGGCTTCATGGCCACGAGTTTTATGAAATTCATGAACAAGACAATTGTGGCTTTCTGTGGAGTGCTAGAGCATCTTGTGAGGATACTAGTCAAAACATTCCGTATTAAAATGGGCCTATTTGTTAAACGTGGTCTGGGCCTCAATGGAAGTCATCTGAAATGTTTCCTGCAATTTGCAAGGTGTATGTACAGACTGTTGAGTTTCCTCTGTGCCTCTGCATATCCTCACGTGCATATGTACAAATTCTCTGTTGTGATTCACCAGGAAGTCGAGTTATAAATGATCAATAAATCCAAGTGTTAACCCCGTGTTTGCAACAGGGCCGTACCAGGATCACATCACCCAGTGTTCAAACGTGGAAATGTAAACAGTCTCCGTCAGAAGACTCGACTGGGCCGTGAGGGGTGAGTCCATGGGGCCCTAATTCAAGTGCGGAGAGAGACGCATGTCATCTACAAATCAGCCGCCCCAGCGAATGACTGTTTTGAACGGGCTGCTTTGCGTTTGATCGAACGCATTCATTTGCTGATGTCAGATCGTAAGGTTGGTTTCCATTTCAAAGAAAGTTACCTGAACACACTTAACCTGTACCGTTCTTCCCTTTACGGTCCAGATGGCTAAAAGGCTGGAACTGGGGCACGGAGAAGCCTATACACAGCTCTCCCTTTTACTCAGTATGTTGTACTTTATAGGTGAGAAGCGTGAGGGTGAGTGGCAGCAGGAGGTCGTCCCGGGCACCCGGCTTGTCTGAGATGAAGGGGACGGGCAGGCCCACCTTCCCCACCTGGGCTGCAGTCAGCCTGTCCCTCCCCACCGGCTGCTTCCCTCCACCCATAAACACCATCAGATCTCTTTCTTCCAACTTAAAAAAAAAAACCAAACAAAACCCCCCCAAAAATGAAAACCCCGAGCCCTCCTCCCACAGGTAACACTCAGGGCCCTGGTAGGACCTCCACCTCTCTCCGCTTCTTCTCACGCACACGCCTTTGGAGGATGCCTGTGCCGGGCTGTCTCTAACCGTCTCCCATCCGTCCCGTCCCCAGGCAACTGGCCAGGGGCTTCGTCCTGTTCCAAATCCAGGAGGCGTCCTTCTGTCTTCCTGGTGACTTTCTTGCTTTGTCCATTCATGCTTCTGGCTTCTGGACACTCCCCTGTCCGGCTTCTGACCGTGGTCCCCTGGGCCATCCTTCTGACTCCGAGACCCTCTGCTCTTGCTGGACACCCACCCGGTCCCCCACTCACAGCTCTTCTCACTTGATGCCCCGTCCTGGGCCGTGCGCTCCCCGCTCGTGATCTACTACCACCCAGGGCGATGTCTCCCCAGTTACGATCTACGCTCTGGACGTCACTCCTGAGCTTCCAACTCCACCTGGAAGCACCGTAGGAACCTCAAATCAATGAGCTCAAGGTGGAGTTGATGATCAGGGCAGGGGCTGTGTCCCATTCATCTCTGCATCACCAGCACTGAGAATGCAGGAGGCACTCAGTAATTGTCGGCTGAGTGAGGATCCCACTCAGAAGGCAGGGTCGAGCAAAAATGTTTGAGAACCTCAAGAGCAGGTGACACTTCCAAAGGGATTCAGGGAACGTGGCCTGGAGCGTCTATCAGAACTGCCCGTCCTGATGCTGTCTGCAGCCCAGGCCCCTGAAGAGGACCTCCTCGCCGTGAGGCAGTGTTTCCTAGCACCACCCAGTGGATATCCTGGGTTGGCCAGTGCCCTCGTCTTTTAATTAAAAATGACAACGCAGTTAAAGATTTGCACTGTCATAGCACCTGCCAAACATTTCTCATAAACGGACTCATTTAATCTCAGCAGCGAGGTAGCTACTATCGTCTCCGTTTTACAGGCTAGCAGACTAAACCTTAGAAAGTTTAAGGAACTTGCCTGCCTTTGCAGCTGTGTCCGACACTAGCCTTCACCACGCATCTGCCGCCATTTGTACCTTTGTTCTATTTGTTTTACGTAGTTGTTGTTATTTTAGCTCATCTGTTAAAGAACGTGAGCAGGCAATGTATGCGTCTCCTAGACTATGTCAGAGACATTCTAGCAGTAAAAATTAGTAATGCCAACAGGGCTAATAACAACAAACACAGACACATGCTAGGTACACGCGCTGTGTGGTATTTCCTGTGTATCATCTCATTTAATCCCTGAAGCCACCTCAAGAAGAAGAACTCTTGTCAGCCCTATTTCACGTTCCCAAGGACACCAGCTTGTAGTGATGGAGCCTAAATTCAACCAGGTGGTCTGGCTCCAGCGTCAAGCTGTTAACCCCGTCAGAACGAACAACATTGAGAAGACGCTCCAAAGGTCAAAGGTACTTCGATGTAAGTTCCATGATCAAGGAACCTTACAGGTTTGGTCCACATCCAATCCATCCTGTCAGTGCCCAGCGTGGGACCTTCCCAACAGTAGACTTTCAGATACCGTTTACTGAATGAATGACCTATATAAAGGTGATATTGGGTGATGATGCCTTAATGCAACCAACACCCACATAGTTTCTTCTCCCTTTATTAAGAACTTTCAGGAGACAGACTGCCTTAATCCAGAGAAATTATTCCCAGTCGTGATGGGCTGGGGGAAGGTGCTTTTCAGTAGATGGAGCTGTTCTCACCCCTGCCCGTGGTGACCCGCTTTTAATATTTATGTTGAATGTGGCCACAGGGCCACCTCCCCCCATAGTCTCGGCCCCTGCGCTTAGTTTCGGGTGGCCCGCGGACCCAGTCTTTCTGCTGAATTATTTCATACATGACCGGATGGCCCTGATTGGACAGCCATGCCATTTATACCTAAGGTTTGGGTTTTGTGCAGACAGGTTGCTCTCCTCCGGAGAGCACACAGCTACAAGCTGGGTGATACTTCCCTAGCAACCTCTGTCATCCTTAGACTTGCTTTCATGTTATAGATATCAAGCAAAGCAGTTTCAGACAGCACGTCTGCTTTTTAAAAACTCTATAAGGAAGGAAAACCAGAAAAAAAGTATCTTTAGTGGAAATTGGCCTTTATAACAGGGTCAGTTGTGAAAGATCTTAAAGGAAGGAGACTCCCCGAGATATTTGGTCCACATGTGATGCAGTGAAACAAAACTTGGGGTGTAAATTTTAACTTTCGGACTGAAAACTTTAAAAAAGCACGTGCTTCCCAAATCAATGCTTCCATTCACATACTGGCGAACTTAGCATTTTTCAAGGTCTTTCCCCTCACCCCCTAGTAATCAAGGCTTCTACGATACATCTTTTGTATTTTTTCCCATTAGTCATCCCCGGACCCTGACCCTGAAATGTAATTTCCAGGGACCCCATATTTATACATAATTTAAATTTGTCTACTCTGATTAATTGACATTTTTAAAATGGAATCATTTTACCTTCTTCCATCCATCTCACTTTCTGACAGCGGCAGGAGTCCACAAGCTTCCAGTTCAGGCACCATACCTGAACTGACCATGTACCTCTGGTTCCCTGAGATACCTCTCGGGGACATGCGTCCCTGCTTAGCTTTTACTGGAAAGAGCACCTGGGGAAACACAAAAATGGTTTTAGATTTGACTTGCCTAACTAGGTGAAGAACTGCCTTTTTGGGGTAATTATCTTCAGGAGGCCAGGTCTGAATGGGGTAGACAGAAATACTTAGAGGGCGAGGAGCTTAAAAGGGGTCTGGGTTTTCAAGAGTAAATAGCTTTTCTCATAAGTGTTAGAAAAGAGAAGAGTATTGCCATGACCTGGATTGTTCCCCTCCTGCCACTAACTTCATATGTTGGAAACCTTAACCCCTGATGTGACTGTGCTTGGAGACGGGGCCTTTGGAAGGTAATTAGAAGGCTTTATAAGAAGAGGAAGAGGACGAGATTGCTCTCTCCCTGCTGTGTGAGGACCCAGCAAGGAGGTGACCCTCTGAAAGCCAGGAAGACGGTCCTCACCAGGAACCCCATCACCTGGCACTTTGATCTTGGACTTCCGGCTCCCAGACGTGTGAGAAACAAATGTCTGCTGTTGAAGCTGCCCAGTATATGGTATTTAAAATTGAAGTATAGTTGATTTACGATGTTGTGCTAATTTCTGCTGTGCAGCAAAGTGATTGAGTTACATATATACACATATGTTTTCAGGTTCTTTTCCGTTATAGGTTATTACAAGGTATTGAATATAGTTCCCTGTGCTATACAGTAGGACCTTGTTGTTTATCTATTCTATATATAATAGTTTGCATCAGTGAACTCCAAACTCCCAATCCATCCCTCCGCCACCATCCCTCTCCCTGGGCGACCACAAGTCTGTTCTCTGTATCTGAGTCTGTTTTGTAGATAAGTTCATTTGTGTCATATTTTAGGTTCCACATATCAGTGGTATCATAAGGTTATAATTACATTTTGAAGAGAATCTGTCTGCTGAGTGGATTTTAGAGTGAAGATCAGTTACTTTCTTCCTAATCCAAATGTAGGGAAGAAGAAAATGAAGTTGTACTCATTATTTTTTTCCAGTCAGTGGCTTTCAATACACTTGTGAAAACTGCCTATTGTGAAAGCAGTATTTTCTTTTCCAGACAGGGGCAATTAACTGGAAGCATTGCAGTCTAGGCTCTGAATACTCTCACCAACCTGAGGTTTTCATTTTAGCTTTTAAGAGGAAGGTTATAAATATTAGAGTTAAGCTTTAGCTTCCC
This sequence comes from Delphinus delphis, assembly GCF_949987515.2. Lineage (NCBI taxonomy): Eukaryota > Metazoa > Chordata > Mammalia > Artiodactyla > Delphinidae > Delphinus > Delphinus delphis. Next base: position 176,640,729 of record NC_082684.1, read on the forward strand.
TAATGGAAAGTACCTTAGCATAAATTTTTATGTGCACGAATTACCAAGCCATTTGCTGTATCTCAGCCTGATTTTACTACAGGGTTTTAAAACCACTTTATGCCTTTTGTCCTGAATGGAAGGGGATGCGTCAAATTCAGGAAACTCGGCTACACGTGGACTCTTACTCCTGAATCATTATTGTCTGTTTACACATATTCAATGGGCATCTCTCCTCAGCTTCAAATCATAGTAACCTGCCCTGTTCACTCCTGTTTCTTACGTTAAGAGCATCTCACTCTTATAACCTTTTACGTCCTGTTGCTGTTTTGGGCCTCAAGTTACCCACTCAGCTCAACATATGATGTAATCTGCTTTTCTCTCCTTCTTTCCTTCTGTCCCATCCCCTAACTGTCTTGAACAGTAGTCTTCTAGCTTTTTGTTCAATTCTCCCCAAAATGATTTAGAAAAATTATATATCTGCCGGCCCATTTTAGGTTGACACCTAAAATTTTTCATCATAAACTTAAATAATTATACAAGTTATACATCTCTAGTCTAGTACAAATATTGACATTGGAATATAAACCTGTTGTAGTTCTCTTTAAATATATCTAGTAGAATCTGAATATTAGTTATTTGACACCTGTTACCGTTCATTAAAAATCATGAATAAGTTCTTTAAGAGTTGGAAATGTCATTTGAAATCATATTTTTATCCCATTTTCTTTCCCAAATATCATGTTAGTATACTTTTATTAGAAAATTTCATATTGGTAACTCTCCTGCTTCTCTGAAGCAAACATAAGATTATAAAATCAAAGTTTAAAAATGCTTTTCTTTCTTTTCTTCAATAACTGTCAATACAGCTGTTATTAGCATGGTCTATGAAATGAACAAATACCTTACATACTTTTATAATTATTAAACTTACAAGTAAAAATGTATTGGAACCACATCTCTTAATGCGATGGATGGGAAGGGAATGGATTTTGGGTCTTAACACGAGGCCTCACCTACCCCAATATTTTATTTTGTTTTATTTTAATTTTTTTATTGAAGTAGAGTGATTTACAATGTTGCGTTAATTTCTGCTGTAGCAAAGTGATTCCGTTATAAGCATTTATACATTCTCTGTATGTTGTTCACCCTATATTTTAAATGATCCTGTGTTTGGTGTACATTTTTACACCGTAGGGCGATGCACAGGTGCTAAGATGTGAAATGGGAAAAGCAAGCGTTACCTTAGTAAAATGAGAGGAAGCGACTGTGAAAGGGGAGATGGAAGAGGAGAACCAGAACATGCAGATGTGCTCTCGGGCAGTTTCAGGGAAGAATACATTGTGGAAATTGAGAACTGGAAATGGAGCCCCTTTAACTGTCCTCCTGTGCCCCAAGGGCTGCACAGATACAGTTCTGGGATTGTCTTAAGTACTATCGTACTGCAGCCAGCAGGTGGCGTCTCTTCTGCTTTTATTCTTCCAAGGAAAACTTTTTTGAAAGATGGAGTTCCAAACATCTTGAATGTATTGAACATCCAGGTTTGATGGGCATGGGAAATTTTCTTTCCTGAAAATTTATTTACAAATACATTTTCTATTGAACTCTCATGTTTACACAATGACTCTCTATCACTGTTTGTTGAATGAATATGTATTTTGCATCTGTTACCCCAGCTGAGCTCTGCATTCAGCACCAGTGCAGGTGCTGGTTTGGTCCATGACCCAGGGCTGAAGGCAGGGCCCTGGGGATTCCAGTCCCTCACTCCGGTCTCTGTGCCACAAAAGTATTTGCTAGCTGCATTGACCTGGACAGTTAGACAAGTTTAACCTGGTATATTTCAAATATGTGTGAATTTATGCCAATTTACCACCATTTCATTTCAGAGGAGAGGGAAAAACAGGCAGAAAAATAAATGTAAAATTGTTAATAAAATATTGCCATAAGCTTTTATCTAAGTTACTGGCTCAGAGACAAATAATCATTTTGGATTATAAGTTATGATGCATCATGAAAATATTAGGTAGATGCTGTATACATTGGATATATGAGCAGCTTTTAAATGCTACCTTGTCGGTTCTTTTCCAATCTACTATGATTTTTCAAACTGCCCTTCCCTCCCTTTGTAATTAGTATTTTTTTTTATCCTGAGAATCTCATTGGTCTTTAGAAGGATAAATATTAACTATTTGTTTGCCAAATAATGAGTAATAAGCCATTTGAATTTGCCACCAGAGCTCTAAAAAGTTGGGATCTATTATCCAAAATGCATTTTTTTCTAGACTAAGAGTCATTATGATTTTACTTTAAATCTGTGATCCATCTGGAATTCACTTTTTGTGTATAGTATTATGTCAAGATACATATTTTTCCTAAAGGAATATTCATTGATGCAGCACCATTTATTCAAAAGAGGAGCTTTTTCCAATGAAATGGTGTTTTCCCTTTGTCACAAATCAGGTCTTCATATTAGGAACCGGCGTATCTCTGGACTCCATATTTGGCAATTGGTCAGTTTGTCTGCCCTGGTGCCAACACCACATGGTCATAGTTACCGTCTCTTTAGAGCAATGTTTGTTGTCTGGTGGTGCAAATGCTTCAGGTATTTTCTCCTTCAAGATGTGGGTATTTTTTTTTTTTAACAAAGAGACAATGTTTGGCCTTCATGGGGCCTACTAAGTGCCCACTGTTACTGTGTAACAGCTAAACGGGTGGGGAGGGTCAGATTGAGTGTGGATGCAACTGGGTGTGGGGTGCGGTGGGCAGCTGGGCGCACTTGACTTTGTTACCAACGCTTCCCTCGTGGCGCTCTTACACGTGGCCACTGCATTTACGCCTCATCAAAATCACCCAGCTCTCCTGCCCCAGACCTTAGGGACTGCTCGTGGGGAGTGTGTGTAGCCATCATGTCTGCAGGTGCGGGATTTGTACCTGGAAGAGAACCAGGCTGGTGGTGATGCCACCACCAGAGGTGATGAGGTGTCGACCTCATCGTACCGCAGACCCTACAGCAAGCAGTGACTCTCGTCCTCTTCCGGCTGGCTGTAGGCGGAGCCTGTAAACGCCCTGAAAAGGCAGAAAAGGAAAGTCAGCTTCTACCGGAGGCCATGCAGAACCACCAGTGTGGCCGGGGCCCGGTGGTGGAGGGCGAGAAGCCCGCTGGTAAAGACATCCAGGTACAGACCGAGCAGGCCTGGGCTTACTCTCCACTCTTCTCTGTGCAAGTTTCCATCTAGAAACCTCCTGTGGTGAGGGCAGCCTTGGTTTGGCGTAAGTAGATGCCTCAAACATAAATAATTCCCTGGCTGGAAAGAAGTCACTTAGTGGGGCTGCGAGCAGGGCCCTGGACACGCCTCAGCGCAGAGCCGCTCTAAAGGAACAGTGATGACCTACTGATGAGACCGTGTCCCCTTCCTTGTCTCTCAAGGAATCACACGCTGGCGCTGGACTCCCAGCCTGAACAGGGCCCTGCTTTTCCCTACACCTTATCCCCTTTGTGCTTAAGGGGATATATTTTTTCCTGGGGTCAATTAAATTACTTTCTCTTCATCTTGCAGTAAACCCCCAAAAGCTTCCTTGTAACTAGTTTTTGGTTTGTTGCTTGGTTACTGACTGAATGCAATTCCATGAGGTCAGGGAGCTTGTGTCACTATTACTCTGTCACGATTCCATAAAGACTGTTATGGAATGAATGAATGAACCCTATGCTAGACTAATGAGCAGATAAGGGGGAGCATTGCTGTGAGGAGTAACCACGCAACAAAGAAATAAAGAAGGATACTGAAGCTCTGATGGAAATTTTCCTGTAACTGAAGAATCCAAAGGGCTTATCTCAGCTGAGAAAAGCCTACAAAGAAATGATAAATGTCAGCAAAAGTTTTGTGAAAATGGGACCCAGGTGGTCAACTCCTTTAACTGTCACCGTAATCTCATACTCCAGGGGGTGTTGGATGCTAGGAGAACAGGCAAGACGTTTGGAGAGGTTGGATAGCATATTTTTTTTCCTTAGTTTTAACCTGTCCATAATGCTTACCTCGACCATTCTCTCAGAAATCTCCCAGAAGTCTGTATCATAGCATTCCCAACCTAAGAAGCACAGTGTTAAATGAGGAACCAAACTTGATATTGTAAGATGACCAAAATTCAGGAAAAATATTTATTTTGAGCTCTTCTCCCAAAAATGAACAAAAAAAACCCCTTAGTATGTTAGTGACTAGATCAAAAGTTAATTATTAAAATGAAGATCTTTTGTTTTATGGTTCAGCCTCCCATTTAGAAAGAACACATCTTGGAAATTCAATTTCCTGTGGAAAATTCTTTTTTAAAAAAGAAAAGCAAAATGGTTTTTCACAGGCCCAATCTTGAAGTTAAAAATACATATATGTATACACACATATAGATATGTATGTATGTATATGTGTGTGTGTGTGTGTGTGTGTTTAGTATATATACACAGTATATTTGTTTGGGATAGTTGTCCTGGCCAGTATTCCCAGTCCCAAGAGTAGAGATTTCAGGGAGAGTCCTGGCACACCAGCCTCAACTATCCTATTGAATTCCGTTTCAACTGGGTGAGAGGCTGCCGGCCAACATAACCCCAAGCTCTACCTCTTTGCGCATCCTAAGTGAAGATGGAGTTTGTATTTGAAAAGATACTTGAGGAGTCTGCAGGAACAGTCTAGAATCCTACCTCCTTTGTCTGCCAGCCCTTTCCCCCAGACATCCTGCCTTCACATTTATCCTAATTCGAATCACTTTCTGTGGACTTATGGGCGGGGGCGGGGGGATGCACATCTTTCTTTTAACCCTCTTCTAAGTTAAATCCACTCTGACTTCTTCCCTTTAGTATCTGTTTATTCAGGAGCACTTGCCACGTTCCAACTGTGTCCCAGGCATGAGTAAGACACTGGGGAACCCCAAATGCTGAGGATGTGGCCTCTGCCCCCAGCACCCTCGCCCTGTGCAGTGTAAACGACAGAGCCCCTCACCAGGAGATCCGGGGGAGGGATTCCCCTCCCTTAACTTCTTTTGTTTTGCACACAAAGTTGGTTTTCCTTTGTTTCACTCCCCGTCTTCCCACATCCCTCGGTTTCAACTTCTTCTGTTTGATTTCACCCTTAGGAAGGGGAGGCATGCTATTTACCAGTAGGCTGCGGTGATGTGCTCCCTTCCTTCTGCAGTAAAGGAAGCGGGCCCCAGAGCATCCCTCCCTCCCTGGGCTGTCAGAGGAACAAACCAGATAAGCTGCAGGGGCCACTTTCTGGAGCGTGTGTAGACCTGTCGTGTTCAAAGTCAATCCCAGGTTTCCACCGTGAAACTCCATCTTGGCGAGTGTGTCACCTCCTGGCAGGAGGCTTTGGGACATCCCACCAAAGACGCAGGCATCTGCCTTTCGGGAATGTGGGCGTGTGGGCCTGGGGAGGCCAAAGGCCTTGGGGAGATACCCTCTCAGATTCACGTCCTTATTTGGTTTTGGAAAGTTCTAATTTTCAGAGACTCTCCACAGTGGCCCGGGGTGAAAACTCCGGCACCTTGGCGTGTGGCTACTTTCTGTAACATCCGTATGGGTCACCATTGAACCCCTCTCGTTCAGCTCCGTGACCCGCTGTGTCCTTCTTGCCACCAGATTCCCAACCTGCGGCGCTCTGCTCTCAGTGTTGCCTCTAGGATGTGAGCTGGCACGGGGTGATACCACCGAGTCAGAGGGTGTGCGAGTCAGCCCGGCCACAGGCCAGACAGAGTTCCCAAATGGGGACCCCCTGGCTCAGATTAATTAAATGTTCACCCCAGTTGAATTTCGCCTGAATCTGTTTTCTCCAAAAATGCTTATGACGTGTAATGGCTCCCACACTACCTTCCCAAGGCTTAGAGCTAATCTCTTTTTGGTCAGATGCTAAGCATTTGAAGTATTCGTGTAGTTTTCACATCAACCAGCCTCAGTGGTGTTGGTTTGTTTGTTTTGTTTCCCAGGCACTTTGTTTTGCCCAATAGGCTCTCTGCACGCTGGGAACGGTTGCTGTGCGGCGGGGTCACTAGAGTTCCTCGCGCAGTGGTAGTTTAGGGTTTAGCGTTTCTTTTTCTCAGAAGGAGTTCAAACCCTGACTCTCAGATCCCGGGATCTTCTGAAGATTGAAGTTAATCCACAGCTTCACACAACAGGAGGTCATTTCAGTCTTTTATAGCCACACTCAGAAGCACTGCGCTACTTGCATTATTAATTCCCAGGAACATTTTTGTACCTGACAGATTAAAGTTTATTTCCCAGTACTGAAAGCAAATCTTGCCCCCAGTGATGAATGGCCTCTGTGTGGTGGGCATACAAGTCTCTTAATAATCAAATTAAGCTATTTTCATACTCTTCAGGTGAGAAGGAACATGAACTAAATCTGTGCCCATAGCTTGAGGTCTGCATTTCTGGAACTTGAAAGTATCCTCCTGCCTGATTTTTTTTTTAACCAATTAAGGGATGTATTTCTGCTTGGGCACAGGCCTTGGGCACCCTGGACTGCGTGGGCTGTTAGGACCTGGTTCAGCTGTAAAAGTTGCTTAAGAGAACAGTGGATTTTTCTCATGATGACTTTTGACCAGAGATGCCAACTATTTTGAGCATATGGACCCTTCTAAAAGTAAAAATAAAAATGTGCACACAGGCCATACTATAAAGTTGTATTCTTAATAGCCTTTGATGGGAAAATTCACGTGTAAATTTATGACCTTGGTCATAAATCGCTTGCTCTCCGGGGATCTCGGAGTTTGCTTAGGAAATCTGGTCTGGGAGAGAAGGAAACCAAGTTCCTGCTGGTTTAATTCACTCCGGGGGGTCACTAGGAAGGATTTTAAAGGAGGTCTGATCTGACCCCTCCATGGCCTGAAGGATACACACCCTCCGAGCGGGTGAACTTGGACCTAAATTGGGCTCCTTTCCCTGCCTGCAACTTCCCTTGAAAGCCCCTGGGTCCCACAGCCTGTGGGTGGCATTGCTGGAAGATGAAAGTGATACACAGACCAGTGATTCATGTCCGTGTGGGTGGCCCCTGCAGGCCGTTTGCAGAGGACGTGCGATTGTTTTAAAACTTCATAAATGAGCAGCACAGGGCTCTCTGGGGGCCTAGCAGGAGTTCACTCGCTCAGAGCACTGCAAGCCAAGTCCAGTTACCCAAGGTGAAGGCAAGGTTAGGTTGCTCTGGCCGCTTCTCCATGATGGGGAAATGATGGGTTTCTCAAATGTAGACCTCCCGGTGGCCTTTTGGAAGGTTCTTTGTAGTCGTTGGAGCCATAGTTACAAAAGGAAGCACTGGCCTCATCCAGGGTGGGTGACCGCAGAGGTGAAGGGAGATGGCGTGTACCATTCTCCCTCTTCTCATCCTGATTGGTCACATCTGGACCCTTTTGATGCTCCCTTCTTCCTTCGGTGGTTTCGGAGGTCACTGAGGCTTCCCTCTGTGGTTGGGCCCACCTACACAGGGCCCGGAGACAAGCTTACCCTAGAGGCCCAGAGGAGAGTGGAGAAGTGGGGAGCGTGTTTGGAAACTTCCCCACGGTTCTGTCAATTCTCAGAGCTCCGAGTAGATCCTGTGCCAGACATGGGGGCCGGCGCTTCTCCAGGGAAAGGAACTTGGACATCCAGGTCTGGGGTCGGGGTGGGGGGTCTGTCCAAGCTGAACAAAGCCCCCAGGGTGGGAAAGAGCAGACCCCGAAGGGCCCTGCTTTCCAAACTCCAGCCTGGAACAGGCAGGCCGGCGATGGCTGCCCCAAGCATCCCTCATTATGTAAAGTCAGCCCTCTGCCATCACTCACCCCAGCTTCCTGTTTTGAAGCGGCAACATAATGGACCCTCTGTAGTTCGTTTGTTTGACTAAGGGATATAATTCTGCTGTGCGGCTGGCTCCCAGAGTGGAAAGATAAAATTCACACTGTCAGGAACTGTCAGGTTTTTTTCAGGCCACAGGAAGTGGGAATGAAAAAACACACCTCTTTCAAGTTAGGTTTGAGCATAATTGTAAGTAAATGATCAGAAAGGCCTTACAAGCAAATGTGGGCCTGGGAAGGAAGGACCCCTCCCTGCTCTGTCAGGTGAGGGGCGTCGTCCCAGGAAAATGTGTCCTGGCTAACTCTGCACCTAAGGGCGGATTTCTCAGAGGCGTCAACTTCTGCAAGTCAGCGCGGAGCCAGCTTTTGCTAAGTGGGAAATGGAGCGTTTGGAGAGAAAAAAATAAATCAGCCTTGGCACTACATCTTGACGTTTTCTACCCGGGCTCTAGAAAAAGTCCCAGCTAATGGGCCAAAGATTACAGAGGAGAATGGAATTGAGGAAAATTAAAGCCTTGGAAATACGAAGATGACAGTTAGGCCTGAGGCACTCAACACCTACACAGTCCCGACACCCCTATCAATATAGTAACAAAATCATTACCCCATTTATCTTGCGTGCTTGCTCCTAGTATTATTTGGGGTACGGACTGGCTGGAAAGGAGACTTGGGAAAGTTTAGCGACATCTGTGGTTGGTAGTAGAAGCTGAGATACTTCAGGACAGGGCAATTCTAGCCCGAAGACAGAGGGACGAGAGAGGAGACCACCCGAATCTTTATCACGCTTCAATTCTTGTATGTTCAGAGTCAAGGAGCATTCTGGGCTGGCATCGTGAGAGATGCCAAGAATCTCTGCAGTCCCAGGTCTCTGGGAAATGGCATGAGCTGAGTCAAGAGGCACTGGAGAAGGTCTCACCAACTTCCTGTGTTCTCAGCAGGTCTTCGAGGAGAAGACCTGTCTTTGGGGCACGTGTGGGTGAAATGGCAGCTGGTGAAGGAAAACACTTGTACCTGGACCACTTCTGTTCCTCTCCTTCCCTTTCTTCTCCTACCTTTTGTTATCAGGGCTTAGAGTCTAAGACCACAGAGAAGTTAGATCCGGTCTTCCTTCTCTTTCCAATCCCCCAATTCCTATATAGATGCTTAGGGTTTCCTCAAAGAATGACGCCGCCCTACTTTAAGGGTTAACCCTCATCCCAGGGTCTCCAGCACTTTTGTGAGATGATGACCAATAGTTCATCATTCTCCATATTCTTCTGAGATCTCAGTGATGCCTTATATATCTCTTCTGGAGTTGAGAAGCAGCAGGGAACCCAGCTGGTCCTCATTTTCCTACCCTAGACACTATAAACCTCAAGAAAAGCTGTGTAGGCGTGTCAGCGACGTGAGCCCTAAGAGCCCTCCCCTCACTCAGCTGTATCGGCACATTGAGAAGCCTGTAGACCTGCCTCCTGCCCTGCAGCCCCCCTCTGCTGTGGTGGGCAGCAGGATACTGTGGGAAATGACCGTGCCTGGAGTCCCAAGCTCAGGTCCAGAACCTGGCCTTGACAATGACTACTTGTGTGATTTGGGGCAAGCCATTTATAACACTTACAAACTTCTCGAGTCTTGGTTTCCTCACCTGTAGCAGGGTAATATCTATCTCACTGAGTTTACTGAGGATGGAATGCTTTATAAATATCTGTACGGATGTAAGTTGTTACCCGTGCTCATAAATTTAATGATGAAGATCCTTAATGCCTTGACCTTCTAGTATATACCATCATCTTCATCAACATTCACAGAATGCCCACAACACACTGGTCTCTGTACTGGGTTATAAGAAAAAATCATTTAATATGTCTAACACCGACCCTTATCACCCTTCCCATCCTTCCATTCTCAAACCTCTTCTGGACCTTGATTAATTGCATCGCCATCCACCTGTTAGTTCAATCAGAAACCTTAATGACATGTGACTCCTTTCCTTCACTTGCCATGTCCAGTTGGTTCTAAAGCTGTTCAAGCAATTTTTCCAAAACACATTCCTGTATGGAAACCTAGATGGCTTCTTGTTTTGACAAATTGATGTTTGGTCCCTCACCACCTGATTCTAACATAAATTTACTGCTTCCTCTCCTGAACTTCACTCAGCTCCTCTTTGCTGATAACATGTGACCTGTCCAAGAAGGATGGGCCCTTTCCAGCCTCCACATCCTTCCAGCTGTAGCCTCTACCTGGGAGTCTCACACGCCAGCCTCCCTTCTTTGCCACTCTTCATTTATCCTTCAAAGCCACAGATTAAAACTCGTGCCCTCTGAGAAGCCTCTCCTTCCATTAGAGCTCGTCGCTCTCTCCTCTGTCCTCCTGCATCGTGTATCGTGTATTACAACAGGGGTAGAAGTGGGACAGCATTACAGCAACAGTGTCTGCACCAGCCCCTCCTAGCTCAGAAGCTCTTGAGGGCAAAGAACCCAGATGCCCTCAGCTCCAAACCTAGCAGTTGAATTCCACTGAAGTCCTTGCACTCAAAAAGCTTAGACTATCTGGGAGTCAGGCATTAACCACGGAAACATAAATGACAATACGATGTGAATAAGCTCCACCAGCTTCCAGAATGAGTGCTGTCCTGCCTGGACATTGGTGTCTGAGAGCAGGGGTGCAAACCCAGGGCTCCCTAGACCCACATGTGTAACGAACTCCGCTGTGCTGCGGCTTTCTTATCCGTAGGGTGCAGACCCAGGAAGGCCAGCTTCTAGACGCCAGCGCTAGCTTTATACTCAACCTTTCACTTGTTCATGGGACTTGGTGGAGAGTCTGCTACATTCGAAGGCTCTAGAGACTAAAACAAACCCAGTCCCTACCTTCAAGGAGCTTCCAGTCTCCAAGGAAGGTTGGTGATGACATCACCAAGGCAACCAGTGACTGGAAAGGTCTGAGGATGACAGTGAAACTGACCATTCAGAGCAGACAGGCCCGGATTGAGGGGGTACTTTCTGCTTCTGCCTTGCTGATCAAAACCCTCAGGGAACAACCAAGAGACAGAAAGAGGCAGAATAACATTAAGCAACACAGTGGAAACATCACTTTTGAGGAGATTGTCAACATTGCCTGACAGATGCAGGACTGATCTTTATCTAGAGAACTCCCTGGAACCATTGAAGAGATCCTGGGACAGCCCAGCCCTTGGGCTGCCGTGTTGATGGTGGCATGGCAGTGGTGCCGTGGGTGCAAATGTAAGAACAATGGAGGAAAATACTTCAATACAAGACCATTTGACAACCCCCCCCCAAATTTTTTTTAATGTTAAAAATCTCAGAGGACAATAAAGGAAAATTTCAAAAAATCTTTTTTTTTCCTAAGTAGAGAGCTGACTTTGCTTTTTGATTTTCTCATAAGGACCTGAGGGCCATCTTAATTTAGAGGATTTGGTACAAATAAAATATTTTTATTAAAAGAAAGCACAAAATTGTAAAACCATAGAGATGAGTTAATCAAATTCAGTAGTTTTATAGAAATTTGGGTCCTGAGAAAATGTACCTTGTCCAGAGTCACATGACTCGTTAGCGGTAAAACCAGGGCTAGAATACAGGCCTCTGTACTCTCAGTCCAGTGAGCATACTTTTTCTTAGAAGATATGATTACTTCGTAATTTTAATTCGCAGTATATACAAAGAAAATATTCTAATAACAGTAAAACTGAAATTTCAGTTTTGGAAAGGCCAGATATGATTGTGCTTCTGGTGTCCATACTCTGTTGCTGTAACTCCTCTTTTAATTCCTGCTTTCTTTTTTTAGGGGAGTTAGGCAGAATGTGTGTGTGTGTGTGTGTGTGTGTGTGTGTGTGAGAGAGAGAGAGAGAGAGAGAGAGAGAGAGAGAAAGATGCTTCTATTAAAAACACTCTAGGAGGGCAAGAATCGCCCTGAACCTTTCCTTCATCATCCCCAAGCTTCAGTTATTAATCCCAGTGCAGTTTAAATACTTGCTCTGTGCAGGACCGCGGGCTGAGCATTGCAGGGGCTATAGGGGTAAGCACGATGCTGCTTTCAAGGAATTTACAACCTGTTGGAAAGCTGACTCATTTGAAGATAACTTCTCCAAAGCAGGCTGTGATTTGTGTCATCGTAGAGGTAGAAACTAAATACTGTGAGAGGCTCAAAGAGACAAAAGGATCATATTTGTGAAGATGGGGCTGGAGATGGAATCAAAAGAGGCTTCACAAAGGAGTCTGCCTTTGACCTGACCTTGAAGGATGGGTAGGATTTCAGTAGTTGGTGGTGAGGGGAAAGGGTTGCAGTGAAAGGAAACCTGGGCCGGATAACACCTGTCATTCCAGACTTCCAAGGCTTAGGTCCGTCTCAACCTCTCCACATGCAGCAGGGAGTCAACAGCACGTGTCGACTGCTACTCTGTACCAGGGTCCCCGTCATTCATCTCTGCCGTTCGCAGCGGAGGGTCACAAGTGCTGCGAATGCGTTATAGACCAGGTCACTGGGCATGAGTGTCGTGTTCACGAAGGTCCTGGCTGCCGTGCGTGGCCTCTGCAATGTAGCTAAATGCCTGACTCAGGTATTTGTCTTTTTCCTGCTCTCAGAACACAGCTGATTTCCGGTCCACATCAGTTGTCAGTTTAAATGATGGTGGTGTCCCAGTTGTCTGGGCAAAATCTAAACCCAAGTCCTAGAGGTTTTAGCTCCGTCCTCTCCGAGGCTGGAGCTTCCTACTGCCAGGCTCCTGCACGTGGCCGCAGACCCCTCGGGTTTAATCAAAGCATTCATCGGAGTGGGCTGAGATTTTGCCTGTTTCCTTTGCAGTAGCACAGCCGGGTCGGTTTTGTTAACCTGGATGTGCTGTGCCTGATGGATTTTCCTCTCCTGGCCTTTGCCCAGGAATCTGCCCCCAGGAACCCATGAATGAGGCCAGAGTCTCCGCAGCGGAGTGTCCAACGCTTTCTATAACTGACAGCTGATTTTCTTTTGTTAAAATGGCTGGGCATCCCAATCTCAGAGCTGAGAGCAAAGCCATTGTCTAGACCAGAGGTTTACAACACCAGTATGGAAATGCGTCGGTCAGTCCTGCCAGTTGGAACTGTGCTGCAAAAATAAATAAATAAATAAAAATTGAAAAAAGAGCTGTAAGCAAAAGAGCCCTTAACCACAAAAATCACTTAGTGAAAAAAGGAGAAAGGATCCAGTATTTTTCCCACAATGATGTCACACTCATTCCATGGCCTGGGGTGGACGTGAGTGGACTTACAGGGTAGCAGGCTGGGGTAACCACACCACGTCCACCCTGGCCCACGCGGGCCTGATGGGTCAAGTGCACGTTTGGGGGCCATCTGTGTGGCTAGTCAGTGACTCAGCTGGTGACCTTCCAGAGAAAACTCTCCAAACATGGTCAGCTGCATCCTGGCATGCCAGGTTTAGGCAGGGTGGCCTCACCCACTTACTCAACCACTATTCTTTAAACCCTGTGCTACGTGCCAGGGATATGGCGGGGAAAGAGATTCAGTTCCTGCCTTTCGTAGCTCATAGTGGAATAAGGTCCCCTATGCTAGCATCAGGGGTCAAAGCTTGGGCTGTGTGGGAATACAGGGTGTGGGAGGTGGCATTTCAAGTCACAGATGACTTAAAACCTGCTTGGAGACAATAAGAGTAGATCCTTGAAAATTTTGCTCGCTGGGATTTTGTAGCCGACTCTGTCTTTCCCACAGTAGCTCTATGGCCTTAAATGCTTTCAGGTTCTCTCCCTCTACAAGAGGCTGCATTCCACCTTCTGGGGTGGGATGGGGAGACCTGCCCTCGTCACTGACTTACCAGCACAACAGAGATCACATCTATTTGTCTCACTTTCTCTATCTGTAAGGACATTTTGTCCCTTGCCTCAGCTTTGAGTCTCTGTGCTAAGTGAGTCAATATATGGTTTCTTGTGAAGGCAAGTAAGTGTATTAGTTTCCTGGAGCTGCTGTAACAAATGACCATGAACTTGGCAGCTGAAAACAACAGAAATTCATTCTTTCACAGTCCTGGGAGGAAACAGTCTAAAGTCAAGATGTTGGCAAGATTGGTTTCCCCTGGAGTTTCTGAGAGATAATCCGTTCCAGGTTCCTCTCTAGTCTCTCAGAGCTGCTGGCCGCCTTTGGTGACCCCTTGGCTTGAGGCTATAACTCTGGTCTCTGCCTCTGTTTTCACATGATCTTCCTCTCTATGTCTCTGTGCCCGCTCCTCTTCTGTCTTTTATAAAGACAGTTGTCATTAGACTTGGAGTTCACCCTAACCCAGCATGATCTCATCTCCAGGTCCTTACCTTAATTACATCTGCAAAGACCCTTATTCAAAATAAGGTCAAATTCTGCAGTTCTGGGCAGACATATCTTTGGGGGCTGGAATTCCACTCAACACAATAATTTATAGTTCTTGGGTGATCTTCAAGCATTTACATGGCAGTAGTCCCATCTGGAACACTAATAGTGAGTATTTTGAAAATGCAAAACTAGTTGCTATGATCTGAGGTCAAATCTTAGGTTTAAAGGAGTCAGGACCCACACCCCCTTCGCTATTTTGTTAGCACCTTGAGGACTTGGCCAAAAGTAATGCTCTTTTTTCCTTTCCTCCCTCTTAAAGTCTCCTGCCCAGTGACCAAGAAGAGGAATACATTTGGTTCACATCCATCTTGGCACTCGACTTTCTCTCCCTGCAGAAGAGATTGGTGGCTCTTAGCCAGCAACTTTAGATTTCTTCTTGCCTCTCCCTGCGCGCATATATATATATATATATATATATATATATATATATATATATATATACATATACATATAATGACAACATTTCTAAGGCACACTGGCATACAGGAAGGGGACTGCCCTCTGCCAGAGCTGCCAAGGTCAGGAGCAGCCTCTCAGCACACGTGGGGCTCACTTGCTGTGGCCCCTGGTGGATGTTCCGTCATGGGCAGCCACGCAGATTGGACCAGAATGATTGTGGATTTGCCATCAGCTTAGCTGGACCAGAGTTGCAGTGTTTTACCTAGTGGTGTGACCTCAAGAAACAGAAATTGCCTCAGTATTTACTAATAAAACTGCATCCCCAACAGGTAGGTCCTTTCAAGATTTTTTTAGTTCTCAAATGCTGGAGAGGGTGTGGAGAAAAGAGAACCCTCCTGCACTCTTGGTGGGAATGTAAACTGGTGCAGCCATTATGGAGAACAGTATGGAGGTTCCTCAAAAAACTAAATGATCCGGTAATCCCACTCTTGGGCATATATTTGGACAAAACTATAATTGGAAAAATTGCATGAACCCTGATGTTCATAACAGCACTGTTCACAGTAGCCAAGACATGGAAACAACCTAAATGTCCATTGACAGATGAACGGATAAACGTGTGGTATACACACACACACACACACACACACACACACACACACACACACAGTGGAATATTACTTAGCCATAGAAAAGAATGTAATGATGCCATTTGCAGGTACGTGGTTAGACCCAGAGATGATCACACTAAGTGACGTAATTCAGAAAAAGAAGGACAAATGCCATATGATAACACCTATATGTGGAATCTAAAATATGACACAAATGAACTTATCTGTGAAACAGAAACAGACTCAAAGGCATAGGGAACAGACTTGTGGCTGCCAAGGTAGAGGGGGTGGGGGAGGGTTGCACTGGGAGTTTGGGATTAGCAGATACAAACTATTATATATAGGATAGATAAACAGCAAGGTCCTACTGTACAGCACAGGAAATTATATTCAATAGCCTGTGATAAGCCATAATGGAAAAGAAGATGAAAAAGAATGTATATATGTATATGTATAACTGAATCAGTTTGCTCTACAGCAGAAACTAACACAGCATTGTAAATCAACTATACTTCAATAAAAAGAGATTTTTCTACTTCTTCATCATTTTAATAATAGGTCAGAAGACAGTCAAGTAGGCTGGACTAGTCCAGATGAGCACAAGTCATTCAGTTGGTAGGGTAAGGAGGAGCTGACACTAGCTGAGGGGTAGGGAGGGTCAGATTCTGAGTTCAGGTCAGCTATGAACTTTGTTCAGGAAACTTACACTTCCTGAGACTCAGTTTCTCTGTTTATCAGATCTGAGCCTTAATATCTAACCTGACTATCCAACATGGTTTCTTTCTTAAGACTTAAAAAATGTGAAAGTTCATTACATAAAAGTTAGAATTATATTGTTACTAGTGCACAAAGTTTAAGGAGATATTCTCAGGCCCATGCAGGTTGAGCCCTGGGTGCCTCTCTTGCTTCACCCTGGTTACTAGCGGTTATTTCGTGCACTCAGTGATGAACAGTTGATGACGACACGCTCTTGAAGCTCCATCAATGTTCTGGGCATCGTAGGGAGTCGATGATTCTGCTTAGTGTGGAGATAGCAGATGTGTGGTCAAGCACATGGTTCTAGAGCTATGAAGTCTTCTTCCCAGTGTTCTATGCAAGTGTTGCATTTCTTCCTTTATCTGAATTCTAGGGTTTACTGACGGGCCGGCTGAGGTTTGGGGATGTTATCGTTTCTGCCAAAGGCAGGAAGTATAGGCTGAGTATTTACTGTCAGGCACTGTGTGCCAGATAGTCTACATACATTGGTTCATTTAGTCCTAAGAATAGCACCCTACGTCGGGTCTTACTATCTTCCTTTACGGATGAGTCAACTGTAGAGATTAAACACACTTCCAACACACAACCAGTAAACGAATGAATCCAGGGCTTGAATCTAAGTCTCTGATGCTGAAGTTCAGTGTTCATCCTGTTCACATGTGTAGTAATGAGGAGAAAGTGGGAGACACTCCATGTGTAGTTGGATGATTTTATAAAAATATGCAGGCACCTAGCATTGGAGTGACTGTCACCCGACAAAACCTGGATGGTATATTAATAACTCAGAAAGGAAGAGCGAGAACAAGAAAGAAGATTAAGGTGGAAAAATGCTGAGAAACAAAGGTACATGTGTGTAGTCCACGTGCCTTTGACCTCAGCCAGCCAGCGGAAGGACTGGGTAGAAATGGGTCTCTTAAAAGACACTGACTTTAGAAAGGTTACCAGCAAATTCTCCCAACAACACTGTGCTGAAATTGTGTCTGGAGGCAAAAAATGCAAGTGTGAATTGTGTCTGAGAGTTATGATGGCCAAAAAAGAAAGAAAGAGAGAGGAAGGAAGGAAGGAAGGAAGAGAGGGAGGGAGGGAGGGAGAGAGGGAGAGAGGGAGAGAGAGAGAGAGAGAGAGAGGGAGGGAGGGAGGGAGGGAGAGAGAGAGAGAGAGAGAAAGAAAGAAAGAAAGAAAGAAAAAGAGAGAGAAAGAAAGAAAAAGAGAGAGAAAGAAAGAAAAAGAGAGAAAGGAAGGAAGGAAGGAAGAAAGAAAGGGAAAGAAAGAGAAAGGAAGGAAGGAAGGAAGGAAGGAAGGAAGGAAGGAAGAAAGAAAGGGAAAGAAAGAAAGAAAGAAAGAGAAAGAAAGAAAGGAAGAAAGAGAAAGAAAGAAAGAATGAAAGGAAGGGAGGAAGGAAGGAAGAAAGAAAGGGAAAGAAAGAGAAAGAAAGGGAAAGAAAGAGAAAGAAAGAAAAAAGAAAGAAACAAAGAAACAAAGAAAGAAAGAAAGAGAAAAGAAGGAAGGAAGGAAGGAAGAAAGGAAGGAAGGAAGGAAGGAAGGAAGAAAAACAGAATCTGGAACACACAGTACCATTCTTTTCTAACCAGAAAGGATTCTCCATTGCAACTGTATTCTCCCTTTTTGGTCATGAAGCGTAACGAACACTGATTAAAGAAATGATTGAATTCTTTGTGCTACTCCTCTTGCTGCCTGCCATCAGTGCTGAATCCTTTTTCTTTTTCACACACACACACACACACACACACACACACACACACACACATCGACTCACGAATCAATAAACTACATTAAGCACTTACTCAGTGCCAAGCACTGTGAAAGGCACAGCACGAGGGACTCGGTCCCTATCACTGAGGATCACATACGTGCTTATCGACTCGAACTAAAAGGAGACGCCATGCCTTTTCGGGCAGGAATTGTGTAAATGCTCTGTTCTCAGGGGTTCTCCAAGGGTTCTCTTTGATTTGGGGAGAGTTTACAAAGCAGAGAGCCCTTAACATCTATTTCAATTAGATGTGAATGCATCGAGTATAAAATTAAATCCCTCTCCAGTGGTGGTTATGCAGCTAGGAAAGATTGGTTCAGAATAAGTGTGACCCAAGGGGCTTGACAAAAACCAGAGAGGTTGGGAGACCAAAATGTGGGTCACATTTGCTCTAGTGGGTAGAAGGTGCGGGAGAGCTTCCACAGAGCCCATCTGGGCATAATCAGCAGATCCTCCACATGGCAGCAAACTCAGGAATGTTGAAGCCCTTCCCTGGCATTTCCTCTGCTCCTGGCATCACTCTTCATATTTGGAAATCATACCAAGTGGAATGGTAGTTTCCGACGTTTTAGGTCCTGACTGCTTTCCTGAGAAACATTATGATAATCTCGGTTCCAAACCATCCTTCCATCCTGGTGCTAAAAATCCAACAAACCAACCATCTCACCAAGTATGTTACGTAAGTTCCACACCTGCTGAAAGCAACTTTTAAGAAAATTTTCAGGGATGGTCCTTCTAGACATCACATCAGATCTAGGAGATAAAAGAATAAGAAAAGGAAGACAGTGAGAGGGAAGATGAAGATAGAAGATGGGCATCTTATCCCAAACCTGCCAGGGGTGGAAGAGCCTTGTCTGAAGAGGCAGCAAAGCACACAGGGATGGACTCAGGCTTCAAAGTCCAATGGATGCACGTTCTGGTTCTGCCCCGCCTATTTGTGAGACCTTCTCAGGCCCCCCAGTTTCTGCAGTGGGAGTGTTCCTCATTCCTCATTTAATAAAAGATAGCTACTATTATTATTTTAATAAATTCTCCAAATAATGATTTGTTGGTTGCTGCAGAAATCTCTCACTGCCCTACGACTCCCAGAAGTTCATGCAGCTGAGACATTCCGGACTCCGGTTACAGAAATGGTGCCCTGAAACATGCCAATGGGTAGATACCTCGATTTCCCCGCTGGCCTTTCTGTAAGGAGAGGTCCGAGTATATTTATGGCCAATAAACTACATCATCTATTACTAACCCAAAGAAGAAAACGATTTACATGGCAGTACTGGGCTTGAGGTTACAAAACTGAAATTTGAGGAAGTGAAAGGAAATTTCCAATGCCCTCAGATTGAGCCTGGAGTGTCTCAGCCACCATTCCACGGAAGGCTCCGCCAGCATCGCAGGAGAGAAAATGAAGACGCCTTCGTCGGTGAGGCATCTCAGGGATGACGGGGCTACATCAACAGTCAGAGAAATATTGATGTGTAAATCAGAGAGAAACCGTTTATCTGCGAGCCTCGTGTTTGGTTTAGGAGGCTTTGGAGTTTGAAATGAGAAAGCTGACACTGTCTGGGGCACTCCCTGTAAGCGTGGGAAGCCACAGGCTTCGGAGAACCCAGGACCTGCAACCGTTCGGGTTTATTTTTTCCACACACTGATAAGTTCTAGCTTTAATTCCTTTGCGTACTTACTCCACTGCCTTTGTATTACTGCCTCTGCTCTGGGTGCCCATTAAACATAATACACAGGCTCACCCAACATCAGTAAAAACAGCACAAACAATTGCTTGTACAGTTAATGGAAACCAAATGTCCCAGTAGCTTGCAACTCTGCATATCATATGTTTTTCTTTCTCCCACTGATTTAGGAATCTCTCTCCCTGAGCTAATTTTCTTCCCTGTTCATTCCATCCCAGGTCCCATACGTCTAGAGTCTAAAGGTCTTTTGTCAGCCTCGCTTAGAGACGTACATCTCCTCCAGGGTGAACTTGTCTGCCTTGTTTCATTACTCACATGGCATTCCTCACCGATGGGGACCTTGACCTTCTGGAATTCCTGCTGGAGATGAAATACCGAACCCAACAGACAACTTCATCGCACGCAGCCAGACCTCTCAGAGGGGTCAAATTATGAACTCACAGGAAAATTTGGAGCGGATGGCTAAATGCAGGATGTAACGCACATTCTCATTGGCTTTTGGCCCTGGGTGGGAGGGTGGGTCATGGATCCTAGGTAGGAGGTAGCCCTTGGTGAGCAGGAGTTTGAAACTTTGAGCTTTTTTCTGCAAAGCACACGAATGCTATTGATTCCTTCTTAATGGAACTTTTTAGATGCTCTGTTCGCACTTTAATGAGCCTTGTACCTGGCCCTCGTTTTGGTGGTCTTGACAGTGATTGAGTCACTACCGCCATCTTTTCTTTCCTCCTGTTCTCTTTTGCCCAGTTTCAGGCTTTTCCAGTAGTTAAAAATATTACATGGCTGATCAGTGAACAGAAGTTAGTAAGAAGCCTCCTGGGACATGAGGTATATGTCCCATTGTTACCAAAAGCAGGGTCCAGCTGCTCGCCGCTCAAAAGCCAATAAAGAGGCAAGGTGGGTGGAAAGGAAATTTTGCTTTATTTTAGATGCCGGCAACTGGAGGAGAGGGTGGACCCCTGTCCAAAGGCCGACTCCTCCCCCCAACCCCCGGGACAACCAGTGGGCAAGAGCTTTTTTAGACGGAGGGAGGGGACTAAATGTAGAAACGGCACAGTCAGCTCGGACAGTCATCCTGACGTTGGTCGCGCGGTGGTCTGACCAGCATCATCTTGATTGTTTCAAGTACAGTTAATCTTCAGTTCCAGGGTTGGTTGGTTCCCATTTCCTTGAGGGCAGTTCTCAGAATCGTGGCAGCTTCTGTCATGGCTACAGTCTGATCATCATGTGGTTAACTTCTCCCACCTGGTGGGGTTTCAGTACCTACAGGACAGCTCACAGGACACAGCTCAGGATATTACCTATAGCCCTTGAGGAGGCACTAAAGGTCCTTGACTCTGCTTGAAGACTAAACTATTATTATTTCGTTGTTTTGGACAACTTTCCTTCGTTTCTGCATTTTCTCCCTTCTCTGATTAAACTTATTCTTTGGCTAAAGTTTTTCTACAGACAAAAGGCAGGCTGAGGACATGGGGGGAAGGGCCAAAGGGTCCTGCTCTGCTTGGGTCTTGAAGTTACCAGGTCAAGTTACTGGTGAGGGAGCCAGGAATGCAGTTGAGAAATTTATATCCTTCATTCATTGAGAAAATTTGCTCACATATTTATTGTTTTGTAATTGAATGGAGATTTTAAAGTTTCTAAACGTTTTGAAAAATCTGCGAATTTCATTGACGGTGTTTGTCCAGTGGGCTCGTGATCGATTCAGATTTCTTCCCTGGTCCCTTCTTTCTGTTGCCTGGCCTTTGGTTGTCTTTGTTACTTACTCTCTGATACAAAGGAGGGAAGGGTCCCAGAGAGAAGGAGAGAGAAAAATATGACTCTATATTCTTTCTATTTTGGAATCTGTTAACATTTTCTTGAGGATAGGAGACCGAATTTCTGGGTAAAATGTGTTTGGGGTGTGTATTCACGTAGTATAGTGTAATGGTTAAGAGCAGTCTAGAAAAACCTAGTCTTGAATTATTTTAATTAACTAACGTTGTATGACCTTGGGCAAATTCACTAGGCTCAGTTTTACCTTTCTCAGTTGTAAAATGGGAATAATATTAATTTCATACGATTATTAAGCGAATTTAGGTAGCTAATGTATGAAAAATCCTTAGCTACGTTCCCAACATATAGGAACATTTATTGAGTATTATTATTATTAATATTATTATTATTATTGTAATAGGGTAGAACAAATCTGACTCCATATTGGGTCTGTTTCTTTTACTTTGATCTTGGTATTCTATTGCTTTTGCTACAAGTTAAGAATGCTTCCTTTAGCCTGAAATATACAGCATAGCTCATTCTCAAGGCTCTGACCTTTAAAGGTATAACATTTTCCACTTGTATAGAGATAAAAAGTTGCAGAACAGAGAAAAACATTTGTCTTGTTGGAGGTTTATAGGAACATCGTGACCTGACCTACGTGGACAGCTGCAGGAACAAAGGATTCCGGCACCAGGAAGTTTGCAACAAGCAGCCACACCCTGTCCCCTTTTAGTATAAGAGAAGCCTGAATTCTAACTCGGGTAAGATGGGTCTTTGGGACGCTAGTCCCCCATCTTCTCAGTCTGCTGGCTTTCCGAAGAAAGTTGCTATTCGTTCCCCCAACACTTGTCTCTTGATTTGTTGCCTGTCGAGTGGAGGAGTATGAGCTTGGATTCGGTAACATTGTTATTATTCTTCTTCTCAGCAATACCCCATGAATCTACTACATATGAAACACTGATGGTTCAGCTAGCAAACCATGACCCCATGCACCAAACACTTTATGTTCAGTGTGGCAGGACATTTTGAGAATTTAGTTGATGGTTTTCTCCCTTCCTCTTTCCTTTTCTTTGTTCAAACATGTAGCAGGTTACTCCTCACATGCCTGAGTTAGTGGGTACAAACCATATGCTATGCCGTTAGCTACAGCAAAACTTCTCTAACTGGATGAAAACAATGTCAGATCAAATGGACAGATGGCCTTTGTAAATAATCCTGGTGCTACATGCCCTGGAGTATTCTATTCACCCATGCCCAGAAAGTTAGGGAACTCAGTAGCTTTTTCAGGGTACATCTGGCAGCTCTCATAGTAAAAAACACAAAAAAGAAAGTTTGGAAATTTTCCACAGTTTCTGAGCTATGTTGCCTAAGCATTTCAGATCTCTCTAAACTCTTCTAAGACCTACTGCAGGAGCATTTAAACTAGCCATTGAAAATCCACTATACTTCAATAAGTAAATGAGTGAATATCCAGGATGAAGTAGTGCTCACCTGATTGTTTTCCCCTAATTTGACCACTTGGGTCCAATCATTGTGGCTGCTTTGTCTGCAGGCTTCGCCCAGGCCCCAAGAGCTTGGTGTTCACTCAGCCTCACGTGAGAAAGTAACTAGAAATCATTACGAGACTGCTTGGTCAGCCTGACTGTGGTCACCATTGGACTAGGATGGGACTGTTCTAAACCTCTCTAAATTTTAGACTCAAAAGACCCTTCTAGAAGTACTGAGGAGTGAGAGTAAGAGACCCCACATTCTGCTCCCAGGAACTCTGGAATCCACCCAACTTGTGTCTTGGCCTCAGCCTAATGAAAGCCAGGAGGTCAGTGACAGTAACGCCCGCTGATGGTGCGTTGCAGTCCCTCGAAGGCTGTGCAGACATTTCTGCATCCATCCTTACGATGGTTCTGGGAGGGCTGCTGGCTAACTCGTAATAATAATGGTAAACACTCATTGGGCGCTTGCTGTGTGCTGGAATCCCGGTGAGGCACTCCAGTGCCCATCACAGCCCGTGGGTAACACTACGGTAGGATTGAAGCTCAGACAGAGGCTGGGAGGGCCTAAGTTACTCACTCCGCTGCAGAGATGGGTCTGGGGCTGAGGTCTGCCCAGCCCGGTAGGCTATGCCCGTCACCTCCACGCAGCAGGTGGGCTCCAGGGAACGGGAGCCTCGGCGTAAGCGGGACCTAACCCCAGCCCTCTCCGTCCCCAGCTGGCCTCCTTCCTGTTACACAGTGCTAAAGGCACTCTGTATTTTGGATTATTAAACTTTAAGCAGCTTGTAAACCCACTCCCTGCAGCTGGGAGTGAGGAGCTTAGTACGTGCCCCCAGTGGGCACATGGAGTGCGGTGGAACCAGCTTTGCTCTCTCCCCCTCTGTCCCCTCCTGCAGCATCCCAGCCAGGCTGCCCATCAGACGTACAGGTTTGTAAGTAAATTCCGATGCCCTTTGCAGATGAAGTAAATAAGTGTCCAGGGGCGGGGAGACGGGGGGCAGCAGGCACAAGTACTTTCTAAAAGCTCCGGGTGAGTCCCATGGCAGTCAGGGCTGGGAACCATGGACTTAGGCATCCAGGTGTGAGTTCAGAAGGCAGCTGGACAGGAATTCAGGAGACGGGGGGCTGCACACCATCTCAGCAGCCTTGCAGAGGGCGAGACGGGTCCACATCAGTTGTTTCATGTGGCACTTAGCACAGGGCCAGGCACAAGGAATACCTGTATTTTGGATGCTACTTACGATAGATGAGGAATTTTCTTTTTAATTGGAGTATAGTTGATTGACAAGGTTGTGTTAGTTTCAGGTGTACAGCCCAGTGATTCAGTTACACATATATATCTATTCTTTTTCAGATTCTTTTCCATTATAGGTTATTACAAGATATTGAATACAGTTCCCTGTGCTATACAGTGGGTCCTTGTTGGTTATCTATTTTATATCTAGGAGTGTGTATCTGTTAGTCCCACGCTTCTAATTTACCCCTCCCCCCCCTTTCCCCTTTGGTAACCATAAGTTATGTATGATTTCTATCCCTTTTCCCCTTGTGTTTTTTTTTTAAATTATTTTTTAAAAGAGGTAAACTTGGTTTATAACATTATATAACTTTCACGGGTACAGCATTGTATTTCTACTTCTGTAAACACTACAGCGCGCTCATCACCAAAACTTTAGTTTCCGTCTCCCCCGTCTGCTTGGATGGCGGGGCTCAGCTCAGATCCAGAGACTGCCTCTACGCCTTCCGAGGGGAAGGCCTCCTGAGGACCCAAGATGCAGCTGGGAAGGTGGGGGGCACGTGATGCTCTTCCCCCAGTGAGGAGACTCGGGTGCAAGAGCCCAAGGAAGGCCTGCCCCCAGCAGGGTCCCTTTAAGTCTCTCCCTGGGGGTTCATGGCCTTGACCTCACATCAGAATTAACGGGGAATTAAAAAAACACCCACCTTCAGGGAGCCTGATTTAACACAAGTGAGTCGGGCATCGGCACTAAAAACACCCTCCCAGTGACGCTCCTGTTCAGCGAGGGTTGAGGACCAGGCCTAAGCCGCCCCCGGGACCGCGGGCTGTCCTTCCCCCTCGGGACCCCCCTCCTCTTCCTCAAGTGGGTCATTGGAGCTGGATTCAAAGGGCCTCCCCGGGGCTGCTTTTTCTGCAAAGCATCCTGTGTTAGTTCTCCTGGTAGGGCCAGATGGAGTTCCAAAGTCCACGGAAAAATTCCAACTCCTGAAAGAGTCTCATCTTATCAGCCATCTCCCTACTGCCTGCACAGAACATTATTGTGTGAGGTTTCTCTTTCCTTCTTCTTCTTTTTCTTTTTTTAATTCCAAGTTCCTGGCAGCCACTAAAATGTCTCAGAGGCAGACGCCGGCCTTGAAAGACTGTCAGCAGAGTTGAAAATTGCAACTTTCAACAATTTTCAAAAACCTCCCTTTCCTGGTCTTTCGCTTTGGACGCCTTTTGCCGATTTAGACAGCTCGCTCCGCGGGCCTCCGTCTCAGCCTCCCTTCCTTCTCCGGCCCCTAGGAGTTAAGGCCGCGCTGCCGAGCCCGCGGGATTCTCCCAGGGCCCCTCTCTCTGGCCTCTCTGCCATCACAGCCTGGCAAGTGCAGGACTCTCCCCATCCTGTGTCCGTCACCCCCACCGGAGCCCTTTGGCCTGCCTCCACTGCCAGGGTCAAAAGTGCAGCCTCAGCGCCCAAGGCGGGAGCCCGCAGCGCCCAAAGGCTGCAGCGGCGCAGCTCGTCCTCCGCTCTCCACTTGGCCACCTCCTCCTCCCGAGGCAGCCCCTGCTCCGCGGAGATAAGGCTCTCTTCTCAGTTCTTGCATCCCTTTCCCCGATTCGCATTTCCTTTTCTCCCCGACGAAGGTGGCCCTCTGTGAAGGGGTGTGCGGCGCTCTGCACAAATATTTAATCTTTTCCAGTCTGCCCTCTGCACCGCCTGTCAGTTCCCGGGGCTGAAAGGGCTCTGTTTGCTCTAGCTGGTAACAGGACACTGTTTTAAGAACTGATGCAGAAGTCCGATTACTTATGAATCCTGCCTGTATTTTGCATGAATGCTTTTCAAGGCAACCCTAGATTTATTTTTTCTTCCTCGCCCTAAGAATTATGCTGCCAGTGGGAGCGTGGTAGCGAGCGGAGAAGCCTAGAGATGACCTTAACTTTTTACCCTGTGGCTTGGAAATCTTGGCAGCTCAGCACGGACCTAGTGAAACACACTCGGCCTCGGTTTCCCCCGCGGTTTCTTTCAGGCAAGATCTCCCCCTTTCCCTCCAGGAAATGCCATTATTTCACACCAAATGTAGCTCGATCTGCTGTAGGCAGTCCCTGTTAGAAATCTCCTGTCCAACGTACTGGAGAAAGAATAATGTAGAAATAGAGTAATAGTAACCGATTTTTATTAAAAGGCTGGTCTGTGCCACTAGTGCTTCTGACATTGTTGCTAAATCGTTACCACAGCTGTGCGCGGCAAATATTATTCCCATTCTACAGGAGGTGGAACGGCATGGTAACCATGGGGGTTGGGTTTTTCAGAACAGTACCCGCTCTGAGTCTTTTCTCTCAATGTCGGACCAAATGGCAGATCTTAATTGTTTGGAAAATGTGACCGATATCACCTTTTTGTCTCTGTGGAAGTCATCCCCAAAGCAGCGAAGGAGTCTGTGGAAACATGGACCCCATAGAATTACGGATTGAGGGCTTTTGGTGAAGTTTGGAGGAGAATAAAAGCACTGGGAAAAGAAAGACCCCTTTTTGCAAAAACTGGCCTAGAGTCCAGACCTAAAAACACTTGTGGTTATTAACCCAAATATGCAATAATAGGGGAAAGAGAAAATGAATTATGGGACAGCGCAGTGACTGTGGTGCTGTTCTCATGGATCACATATATTTTACAAAATATTAATTGGGGGAAATCTTGGCGTATATTAAGTGAAAACAGCAGGCTACAAAATTAAAACTCCGTAATTCCAACTTTATAAAAAATAGAAAAAAAAATGGAAGGAAGACCAAAAGTATTAGCAGCACTTATCAGTGAACGGGGAGAATATTCTTATGGTTTTGAAGAATAGTGTCTATATGTTCCACAATGAATATGTACTGTTAAAATCAGAGCCCACCCAATAAAGGTACCAAAACCAAGGAAAGGGGAACACCAGGCATTTGTGTTGTCAAGTAAGCGCAACCCATTGTCGTGCTTCAAGTTGCAGCCCAGGGTAAGAAAATATATTCTTCGTCGTTCTCCGCCTTTCCCCTCTCCAGTGAGATTGTTCATTACTACCTGATCTTCCATTCCCCCCTCTTTCCGCTGTTAGAGGAGGACAAACTTAAACAGATGGGCTTGTGTCTCTGTGATTTAGACAGTTTGCCTGTGCCTCCTTTTCCTACTCTTCTGAACTGTAGAACTAAGCAGATATGAGACGGAAAGAAAATGAGGGAAAGAGAGGGTCACAGTGCCATGTAGGTGCCTTGAGGGCCCTAAGGGAAGCCCACTGTGGTCCAAATGCTCTGCTACAGTTGGGGTTCCCCCTGGATCCCCAGCTCTCCTAGGCATCGGCTCCTTTGGAAGCTGGTTGTGTGAATCTCCGTCCAGGACATCATAGCCTATCAAGAACTGCTAGCGGCTTGACAGTCTGTGGAGCAGCTGCCCTGGATGACAGTAGCGTCTGCAGTGCTTTCTCAGGCCACTGCTGAGGAAACGCAAGGCCAGAAGACCCTGGCCGAACAACCCAAAGAGCGTGGGCTGTAGTGGCCACTTGGCTTATGCTGGAAGAAATGATTTTCTTGTTTTAGATTTTTTTGATTAAAAAATGTGATTATTCTTCTAGTTGGCAGAAGTAATACATGTTTATTTCTTCACATTTTAGAAATCCAGAGCATTTTCCTTCCATTTTGGGAGGACACAGGAAATCTTTCTAAGCCTCCTAATGAAGTCTTTACTTTAAAAATTCACCTTGAAGACATTAAATTTGGTGGGAGAGCATTTCCTACCCTTTTCTCATAGATCTTTCAGGGGCTGGCTAGAGTTTGTACTATATTTGGGGTTCTGAAAACAGAAACCTCATTTAAAATGGAGATGGGAGGCCGGAAGGGGGCGCTCTAGTGCCCTCCCACTCCACGTCAATTACTTCTCCGGCAGGAAAGTTACTACTTTATCACCCAGCACAAGGAAGGAAGAATTTCTCTTCGCCCAGCAACAGCCCAGCCAATGAGAGACTGTCACAACTCAGCCAATGAAAAGCCACCACACTTCACACATTGGCGTTTCCTCCAGTGGACTCTTTGTTCATAACCACCTTTCCCAACTCCCCCTTCTCCTCTATAAAAGAATGTTCCTTTCTTTTCTTCTCTGGACCTGCCTTTGGTTCACCATAGACTGCATGTTCTAAAGAGCAATTCTTTGCTGTTCCCAAATAAACCCACTTTGTTGGTAAAATAACTATCTGTTTTATTGTTTTAGGTCAGCAGGGTACTCAAGGAAGTAGCTGTATTGAACACAGATGAGAGGCTCAGGACATCTTGTCCCTAAAGGGACTAGGACACTGTTCTTGCCCTGAGTTCTGAAGATTCTTCTAGGGTGGCATGGCCCCTGGCTTCCTCACTGTGGCACTGTGAGCCTTGGGAAAACAGTCACCCTTCCCATATCTCAATGGCTTCTGCATAAAATGAAGATTATGTTACACTCTATGTCCCAAGATGTTTGTGAGAGCGTTTGGAATAATGGATGTGAGCCTGACTTGAAAATTAAAATATTGTAAAGGCAAGGTCTTATTCCTAGTTTTTCTATGATTCTACATGTGTCCAGGAGTACCAAAAATCAATAGCAAACATTTTCAATTCTCAAATATTATGTGCTTAGTGCTGCAAAAAGGATTGTGGAGGATACAGAAGTAAAACACATGATCCAGGCCGCAAGGAGCTTACGTACCAGGGGAGATCACCAATGCTTGATGATCTCATTGTATAGCTCATACCTTCATTAAATAGTCCACACTGAGCCATTAGGGAAGACCATAGAGGAGACCATTAGGAGGTTGGAGGAGCAGAGAGGCCTCATGCAGTCTGGGTGGGGCTTGAATAGGTGACAGGGAAATGGTACAATCTCCCTGTTTTTTGGGGAAAACCAGGACCAAAGCCACCCAAGGGCAAATGATATATTGGGTTCAGGGTGCATCAAGAAAAAGTGATGGACCAGACAGACAGGGCTGAGTAATAACAGGGAACCAGCTGGGAAGCAAAGGGACAGATCCTAGTGGAGGGGAGTCCCAAGACTCAGGCAGAGCTGAGTCCCCAAAGAAAGAATGTATCCACATAAGCAGCTCTACAGCCCAATACCTGCCCCGCTGTGCGCTCAGTGCATCTGGTAAGGAGCTGATAATGTTGTTGTGAGGAGAAATTGCAAATCTGTTTCCAAATGTCTTGGAAACTGTATAAGCGAATGTAAATCTTAGTTTATTTTAATAAATAAAGATAACTCAGGAATAGGAGTAATATTTTCCCCTTGAATTTCAGAGGGCATTGATTGTGGAAAATTATCCAGGATAATTCATTTTTTTATCCTAAATTATTATGTATGGAAATACTAAATGAAGCACTTGGGGAGAGAAATAGTAAGATTGTGTGCTTAGAACATTTATGAGTTTTGCAAAAAGATCCATCAAATTGTAGAGCCAGCTAGCTTCCCTTCACCTTGGATTTCAAAGCACTTTTTGGATTTGGAGTTTTGTTTTGTTAAAAAATTTTCCCCTAATCTTTGAATAGCTGGCGCCGGGACCCATGCCCACCTATGTCATTAACATGGTACCACTGGTTTTAACGATGCAGCTTTGACTAAGAATGGAGACTGTAAGATGGATGAATGACAAGACAATAATAATGAAAAATACATATTTATGGACCTCTACAAGCACTGATTGTTGATTTAGTGCAGTGTAATGGACACTAAAATTCTCAGAGTTTCTTCAGCCATCTTAAGTAATTATTTTTTGATTCTTACATCAGAAGTTTTGAAAGTTTTTTTTTTCCCATGCTTTGTAATGCCTGTTAAATTGTCACAGGATTACGTTTGTTTAGGCACATATAAAACGTTTATATTCTTTTGGAAAGTAGAGTTCTGCTTTTAAAGCCTATGTCTGCAAGTAAAGCCAGCGGATGTGGAATGAGCCAACAGTAAACCGAGGCAGCTGGCCACTAGAGAGTGCTTATGGGTTATTTAGGTGCTGTGACGAGACCATCAGTCTGACTCGTGGGGACTTTCTTCTAAGTGGGCAACTTATTTGCAGGCATAACCGTTTTCCCAACAAACCTCACAGTCAGATTGCGTTCAACCTGACTCTAAGGTTCCGACAACACAGGCCCAACCACTTCTAACCCTAGCAGGACAGAGGATGCACAAGGCAAAGCTCAGCAGAGTGGAGCTGCGCTGGAGAGGAGCCACCCCTGCATGGAGCAGAGGGCATCCTGGGAATATCTCTGGGGATCTGAACTCCTCAGCCCACTGTTCCAGCTAATGAAATATCTTTAGTCAGGCCAGTTTCCGAGCAAACTAATGAAATCTGTAGGTCTAAGTCTGGAAACAATTTTGTCATGAGGATGTAAGTGTGGTTTTTGATAGGTTTAATTTAAATGGATGTTGGAATAACATGGGGAACCCTGGGGCTAAGAGCTGCAACTTCATCTATTTGGTCCCATTAGAATACCCATCATAACTGCCTGGAGGAATCAGGAACATTCTCTCTGGCAGAGATGAGCTGAGGAAGGGCTATTCATCCGATGACCAGGAGAAGAAGGGCTTACTGCTCCAGGACAGAGGGCAGCAAACATTCCTCCAGCGTTCTCCTTGACCTGGGAAGCGTATTTTTAAAATAAGCAGCCATTTCAGGGCCACAGGAATCAGGACTTATTACAGCAAAGAAGAGAAGCTTGTTCCTTCCAGGGCTAGAACATTTTGTAGGTGACTTTTCAACTCTTAACCACGTGCTATTACGACATCATTGAAATTTAGTCGGGGTAAAGTCAAGACATTTAAATGGAACTATTTATTTCCTTAAAAATATAGCTTCACTTTCCCTCTCCAACCCTAGAAGGACTATTAGGAGGAAGGGAGACAAGATGACACGACTGTTCTTACAAATCCTAGGGGGCTGTTGTGAAGCATCCCTGGTGTCAGTCCAGTTCATGAAACCTCACATCCCTTTTTCCACCCAGACAGGTCTTTGCCCTCACAATGCTTCTTCCAGCCTTGCCTAAGGAGGAGAGGGAAGCAGGAACAACAGAGAAGAGCATGACAATCCAAATATTCTGAGGTTCAAACACCATAGACAATTAACCCATGTAACCCGTGGTGCCCAGGTTTCAGTGTCATTTGCTACTGAGATCCAAGGACTCCATCTTTTCGCCTTGTTAAGACTTTCCTCTCCCTGGTTTTTTCCTAGAGCCCATATTAGCCTCGGCAACAAGTAAGCAACTTTTATAAGGATGGGTCATTTTGTTAAACATCCACATCTCTGAAAATTTGGGATCCCCAAGTGAGTGACCTGATTAACAACGTTCACAAGAAACACAGCCGCAGAGATGACGGTGGGCGCCAGCTTAGCCATGTCTCATGCACAACCTGGGGAAGTTTCCTGTCCATTTCTCATGCAACTGACATGGCCATTTTCCTCTCCCTGCCATAGACTTCCAAAACCTTATCCAAATCTAGAGCAAACTCGAGCTTTTTCCTCTGGTGTGTTGTCTTCACGGATGCTCTCCAATTTACATGAGAAAGCACCTCTCTCTTCATTGTTTGGAACACGAAGGCAATTGCAAATTATTCTGACTCCTTACCACCTCTCCTCCCCATATACTAATCCCTTCTACCAGGTTCACTGCACATCCACACCCTAATAGAGGAGGATATAGACTAGGTCACATGAAAATCGCTGGACCACTCTGCATAGGTGAACTTGTCTCCATCCCCTGCAGCGGTGACGGATGGACACACTGTAGGTTCCACCCACATCAGTTTGTCTCCCAAGGAAAGACTCTTACCAGTAGTTCATCCCATCTGTCTCTTTAACAATTTTCTTGGCACAGATAATTGCATCTGTGAGGTCGTCAGTGATCAAGTCTGTAAGAGAGAGTAGAGGGTTAGCTGAGATTTTATTGTTGGAGCTGGGGAGGCCCGAATCAGATTTCCTTCACTTTTCTCACTGCTTTTGGAGCAGGCGGGTTGGAAGAACCATGAGCCGTATCCTTATTTTTGTTACACTTCTTCACAAATCAAAGAACTGCTTTTGTTTCTAGACCATCCACATCTTAAAGTTTCAGACTCCTTGATGTTTCAGAGGAAGGGACCAGCCCTGAAAGGTTTTTGGAAATGTGTTTAGGGAAAACACAACAGGAAAATGTTTTTTATGTCCTAAAGAAACACACAAGTGAGAGAGGACAGTACAGTGTTTTCTTTGCTTGTGTTAATTTGACATGGAACATCTCTTTATAGATAATTATTAAACTTTTGTCTATTGTAACTTTCTGGTTTGTGCAATAATTTTCTTTTTACCCAAGGTGTTTTTCACATGCAGAAATTTTTAAGTTTTATGTCAAATACATCAATCTTTGCCTTTGTTACTTTTTCTATGGCTTTCAGATGTAACAAATCTTTCAACTGAAAATGTGTTCATTGACATTGCTTCACCAGAAGTGGACTCAAAATCCTTCTCAACACAGAAAAAGGCAGATAAACAAAAAAAAGTCCAACATCATTTCTGTTGCAGGTTGGTTTCTCCAGAAGCAGTTGCTGAGATGGGTTTGGAGTGCAAGGTGTTTATTAGGGATCCACACCTGTAGAAGAAATGGGCAGAAGCAGGGCTGGGCAGGCGGAGACCATAGCTGTGATCTAGGCCCATCAAACCTCACCCCCTGGCCTTGAGCCTGTGGTGAATGTTGCCCATCAGAGTTGCCCAGGTTGGACCCCTCTGAGGCCCAGTTTTTATACCCCAGCTGCACTCACTCCCCGGGTTTGGCTGCCCACAGGACCTTAGGGAATGCTGCTCTTGACACCTGAGCAGGTGCTGGTAGACAGTGCGCAAATCACACAAATGCAGCTGGGACCAAATGTCCTTCCTTTGAGGGGAACCTGGGAAATCCACATCCACGCCCACCACAACCACCAATCCAAGACACAAAAACCCAAACCATTTGACAGAATTTCTATTTAACAACTGAGCAAAGATTTTGTAGGCATTGGGTAACGCTCGATACTGACAAGGGTGCAATGACATATGCACTCCTGAGTTCTTGCTGATGGAAGTGTAATGGACTCAACTTTTCTGGAAAGCAAATAAAGCTTTATTAGCTTATAAAAGTCTTTTGCCTTGTTTCTGGGAAGAGAATTATTTATAACAATAGCTATTGCTATTAGTTGACCTTCATGGAAAATGTACCCTATGTCCAGCACACATGAAGCCTCTTCATGTATTATCTCCCTCATACTACAGGATTACCATGGCTACAGCCATTGTCATCCCTGTAAACTGAGGTCACACACCCAGTAAGCGAGTCTGCCTTCAAACCTAAGGCTACTTCCTTCCAACAGAGCTACTGCAACAAGATTCCCGCCTGTGCAACACCGTCTGCTAACAAAGTCGATAATAGAAGTATAAATACTTCATTAATTTTTCAAGTAATTATTATCCAAACTTAAGGGCTTGGTATCTAATGCAAGTTCAGACTACTTAGAAACACTTTATTTCGTGTGCATACATTCCTGATGAGTGCTTGAGACACTGCGGTTTGTGATTGAACGTGGTTGGGGCCTGTTTCCTAGGAGAAGTGGGTTCTCTGGGGTCTCCAGGGATGGCAGGACACAGATTACACAGAGTAGGGAAGAAGCAGAGGGTACGCTGTTAGAACTGCCTCGGCGCAGCCCTGGGGCCAGTACGCAGAGAACAAAGCTCGTGTTTGCGGTGCGGCAGGTTGCCCCTCTGGAGATGCTGTGCACGGTTTGGTGGGAGGCGTAGGTTACTGCAGGCCCGGGTCATACAGATCGTGGAAGGTGTTTGTCAATGTCTCACTTTGTTGCACACCTGAGAGGTTTTGCAAGTGCAAGTTGGACGTGAGTTTGAATTTCCTTAGGATAATGTGTTAAGCTAGGTCGGGGCCGGGGAATAAAGGACCTGGCATGGGGCTGAGATGTGAGAAACCCAGTGAAATTGCCACTGAGGGGCAGCAGAGGGGCAGAAATGAGCCCAGAGAGCAGGTATGTACCGGCACGCGAGCCAAGAATGGCTTCTGCTCCATTTACTTCAAATAGACAATTCTGTCCAGTCAGACACAGATAAGGAAAGGGTTAGGTTGAACATCAAAGCATCGTTCCATGGAATCATTTATTCTCCCCCATCCAACAAAAGAAAACAGCAACAATCTACACAAGAAGAACTCGTTCTTTTCAGGTAAAAGACTTTGAGTTCTACTGCAAAGTCTGTCTCTCCCCAGCATAGTCCTGGCCCCCAATGGAAATACCGCTATCTTAACCCAGAATTTACATCTCCTCGTACTCTCTGAAGTGACAATGGCCAACTCAGATACCAGGCTGATATGAGAAATAGAGATTAATGTAAGTGGGCTAGCCTAGATACAGGGGGCAATGATGGTTTTCTTAAACATCTCTTATTTTAATGAGGACTAAGTTATTGGAGGGAAATAAAGATTGCTATTATATTATTATAGGTATGTGAGTTTGTGTATACATAGATATGTTTATATTTCTATATATGTATATATAACAAATATTACGTCCAAATAGTTTGGGAAGGCCGGCAGCCATCTGAGAAATATGGTTTGGTCTGGTACTAACGAGCACGTAGCGTCAGCAGGTGGGCGTGAGGTGCATGTATTCTGTACACGCATGAGGTGCCACCTACCTTGCACACACACTCTAATGCTAGCTTGTTTCTAGGTTCTCATGACGAATGTCCCTACTTCTGTAATCCATGGGACAGAATGACATTGTCCCTAAGTACAGCCTCTCTGGCCTGAGGCTGGGGGCGGCCGGTCATAGAGGGTGATTAGGGTATAAAACCAACATCCTGTTTTCTATTTTAAAGCTGTCCCTAAAAATCCCAGGCTTTTGATGATGAGAAAGCAGATATGAGTGATCCTTCACCTCTAACCACGCACCATCTAACATTTTAATTTCTGAGAATCCATGGTTGTCTTGCAGATATACATTTACCCCAGACTTCCTTAACTGGCACAACATTGGACAATCCTCAATCAGTAAACTGCATGTAAAGTCAAGCACGGCCGTGAGTGGCAGATTTTCTCTCCTACTGTAAACAACTAGACAACTAGAAAAAACATGTGATCATGATTTTCAGGCATTAGACAACAGGGAATGCAGAATCCTTGAGAGATAGAAACCAGACGAGGCTCACCTTGTGACTGCTGTGACTGTCTGCCCAGTGCCACTTTCCAGACCTTGAAGGTAAAACCCAGACAGGAGATGGCAGTCTACGTGGAGGAGACAGAGAGGAGGGGCTGAGACAGTTGGCATTTGTCGAGAGGGTCCCTGAGAGGAAGGAGTCACCAAAAGGAGCACGCCTGAGCTCTGCAGAGAGATGCCACTGAGTCTTTGGCTGAAGACCAAACCGGGCATGTCAAGGGTAAAACTCCATGAGACTAGTCAGAGAACTGTTGCGAGGGACCTCAACAATTGCAGGGATCAGCCAGGGCTGGGAGACATGATTTCAGACTGGCCAGAGGAGAGAGACTTTGCTGAACCTTAGGATATTCAAGAGAGGCTAAAAGGGAAATACTCTGAGAGTAAGGCTGAACTAGCCCTCCCATAATGACTGCTCTAGAACATCCCTGACCAGAACTAACTGCTTGCCAAGATGAACTTCAATAATCCTTAAAGGAAGACAACACAATCCAGACACTCAACAATGTAATACACACGCTGTCTAGTATCCAATAAAAAGCGATCACATGTACAAAGAAGTATGGAAATGTAACCCATAACCAGGAGAAAGATCAGTCAAAGGGAAGACCCAGAAGTGACAGAGTTGATTGAATTAGCAGACAAGAAACTTAAAACAATGCTTATAAATATGTTTATTACTATCAAGGACTTACAGGAAAACATGAATCAAATGAGAGAAATGAAAGATATAAAATAATTACCTAGCACTGAAAAAATGCATTACCTGAAATGAAACATTCAATTGGTGAATTTAATAGATTAGGCACTTCAGAAGAAAGATCAGAGAACTTGAACATAGAGTGGTGGAAACAATTGAAAAAGAAAAAACAAAGAAAGCGAAAAAGGCTGAAAAAAAAATGAAGAGCCTCAGTGACCTATAGGAAAACATTAAATGATCTAACACATGTGTTATTAGACTCCTAGAAGGAGAAATTAAAAAATTATCCACTCAGGGATCCAAAATGTTAGCGAATATCAAGCAAGATAAACACACAAAAACCAGACATTTGTGATCAGATTGCTGAAAATTGGTGACAAAGAGGAAATTGTAAAAAGGGGCTAGAGGAAAAAGGACACATTACCTACAGGGAGCCTGAGAAAATCAAGAGTCAACTCTATTATATGTGAAGTGGTATAATGTTTTTTGAAGGTAGAATGTGATGCATATTGTAAACCCTAGAGGAACCACTAAAAATAAAACAGAAGTACAGCTAATAAGCCAGTGGTGGAAAGAAGAGAGAATACTGGAAAGATTCAATTAATCCAAAAGAAGGCAGGAAAAATAAATCAAGAATAGATGGATAGATCCCACAAATAGATGGTAGATTTTAAAGTAATCATATCAGCAATTACATTAAATATAAATGATCAAAATCAAGGTTCAGCAAACTATGTAGGACCCACAGGCCCACCCTCTGTTTTTGTAAATAAAGTTTTATTAGAACACAATCATGCCCATTCATTTACGTATTGTCTGTGACTGCTTTTGTGCTATGTGAAGAGTTGAATAGTTACAAAAGAGACTATAAGGCTCACAACACCTAAACTGTTTATTATCTGTCCCTTTCAGAAAAAGTTCCCCGGTCTAAACATTACTGTTGAAAAGCAGAAGTTGTTGGACTGGCTATAAAAGCAAAACCCAATTATATGCTGTCTATGAGAAATTCACTATAAATGTAAACATATCAAAGGTATTAATGATAGTTTCTTTTTGAAGTTTTCATTTCCCAGCATAATCTCTGCTTTCAATAAGTTACTTTTATCTGGTTTTTGTTGTTGTTGGTGGTGGTGGTCTCATTCTTTCATGTCAGTGACACTCCTATGAAGTCTAATGCCCCTTAGTTATCTGCACTTATTTAGGAGAGGGACACTGAAAAGCTGATTAGGAGTTCTGTACACAGAGGTGGGGATTTTCAACTGTGCATCTCACTGTAGGGAGATCTAGCTAGTTTGTTCACTGGGAAGTCCCACTTCAGTTACTTCCTTTCCATCTGGCTGGATTCCCCAGAACAAGGTCTTCTCTTCTGGAGAGGCTAGGCTGGTTGCCAACATTCCAGGATCGGAGTGGAGGAAGGTGACTGGGACTACAGAAACTTAACTCCATGTTTAGTATGGAGCTCTCACACTCAAATGTTGGCAAGGTCTCTCAGTTGAGAGATGTTCTACTTATCCTGCCCAAGAGAGAGAGCCCCAGTATCCTGCCAGGGTTGAGGAGGAGCAGTCAATACATGAATAGAATCAGGAGGGGAATCAGCTGCTCCTTAACTGGATTTCCAACTGATCATCCTGTTGTCAACCTGCCTTCACTCCAGTTTCCAGAAGTAGCTGATGCTGCTAATTTCTGAGCCCTTTTGGGATCCTGTGGTTGCTTCTTGGCTTTCCCATGGTCAGTTTAAGATTCAGGATTTAGCAATTCTCTAATTGCTAAATTAGTCACCATTTGTCCTCTCACTTTCCAGCTTCTAACAATATACACATCCAACCACCATGTTTAACTAGAAGACTCTATTGGCAAGCTCATAGGAGATGCTAATGAGAGTGACCAAGAAGGGAAGGAGTTTAAAAGTCAAACCTGTAACAAAGTGAAGGTACTGAATGTTTGAGCCTCGGAGATAAGAATTGAAGATGAGAAATACCTACTAATTATTTTCAAACATTTAATAAGTTGCTGCGTATAAAATAGAGAAAATCTGTTTTGAATAAATCCAGAAGGAAAAACTAGCATTAATGGAATAAAGCTATAAGGACATGGATTTTGGCTCAACAAAAGAATGCTCTAAATTAAGGGTTGACCAACAATTGGTCAGGAGGTAGCGAGCATTCCATAGTATTGTAGGAGTAGGGACAACTTATTAGGTAAATTAACATAGTGTTCCGTCATTCATACATTCACACTTATGTACTGATTATCTTGTATGTGTCCAAGAGAAATAAAAGTTTATTTCCTGCTCCTAAGGAATTTTATCACTCTTTGTCTTCACCCTTGCTCTTTTCCCTACATTCATTTAGTTAATGAATATTTCTTGAGCTCCAACAATGGCCAGGGACCATTCTAGGCACTGAGGGTACACCAGTGATCAAAACAGATAAAACTCCTGCCCTCACAGAGCTTACCTTCTAGAGGGGGAGCAAACAAGACAACCACTTACTTTACTCCATCCTTCTACCGTTGAGTGTCCCTTGCATATTCTTCTCCATACCACCAGCCATAACCATCATTCAGGTCTTTTTATCTGTCACTTAAATCGTGTCTTCTTTAATCTGTCTCACACCCAGCTTGCATATTAATTATTCTGAAGCAATGTTGAATCAACTGACCTATTCTGATTTCCTAGTGCAGGCAGAAATCAGTGTATGCTCCTTAGCCTGGGTCCCAAGGTCCTCTGTGGTCAGGTAGTCATCAACCTCTACAACCACATGTCCTGTTATTTTTCACGCACCTTTTTGCTTTTTTGTTCTCCTTACCTGGAATCACATTTCTCTATCTTTGAATATCCAAATCTTACCTATCTTCCAAATCTTAGATAAAATATCATTATGTCTACAAAGCTTCCCATGACTTTATTAATAATATCTCTTTCCTTGGAAGCCCACACCTGTTTACAGTCATTTACCGAACTTCGTATAAGCACATATTCTCTTCCCTAACGCCAGAATTCGTGTTGGATGCGTCCTGCTATGCTCAGTTCTGTGCACACATATATTTCTCAAGTCATTGAAGTGAAAGACTTGGAAGTGAATTCTAGCGTCATTTCTGCTGTTTACAAAGTGCTATGTGAAGTGAATTTATTTGTCTCATTCTGTACAAAGAAACATAAACTGCATGTATTGAGTGAATTGCTCTGGAAAGCAGTTGGTGAACAGCTTTTTCCTTCTTAATGAATATATTTAACTTTTCTATGCATGAAAGGGTAGTAAGGTCATTTATCCAGGCCCCTGTTTTTGTGGTGGGCTTCATAAAAACTACCCTAGAAGGGAAAAGTCATCTTTGGACAAGTAGGCCACAGGATCATGAGTGTCACCTTGGGGAACTGTTGAATAAGTTACTAGCCTGGCGCAGACCTACTGGCACATCTGGACTCCAAATTCTGGTTAAAGCAGAAGGTGTGTGGATATTCCATGATCAACTTCCCCGTCTATCCCTACGGATAATATCTGTAGAGTCAAAAGCATACCTGAGCAGGCCACATGACAGTGGTTTTTCTCTTGCAGCTTCGCACGTCTGCACCACGTGTAACTGTTTATCTTAAAAATGCCATAGTCGGTGCTCCCGTCCTGCAGGTCAGTCTGAGCAGTGGTGTTGTAGTGGCTCTCGTAGTAGGCCATGCAGATCCCTAGAGGGAGAAAAAGCCAGAAATGTGAGGGGAAAAAAAAGCATTTTTTTCTCCAACCCTGCTCTGAGGGGGAGAGTTCCCTTATACATGTTAAGGGAACATGCTCTGCTCCCAACAAAGTTTGGGGAGGGTCAGGGCTGGTAGTGCACCCGAGTGGCACAGGATGGGCAGGGTGGCACACATAGTCAGTGGCTGAGTTTGGACTAGACTAAACGTCAGGTCTGCCCCCTACACTGTCAGCAAGAATGGTGGTGTTTTCCCCTTCCCTTGCTGGTGTCATTTGTACAGGCCTCCAGGAGTGAGGACAAGAGGGGCAGGGAGGAGGAGAGAAGCCCCCGAGAGCAGCAGTTGAGGACATGTGAACAGCCAGCAGCCGTCCCTGTTGGGCAGAGCATGGACAGGCTGGGAGCAAACAGAAATGAGTGTGGATGGGGCCTTTGACATCTCAAGGGAGAGTCCAAGGGAAGAAAGAGAACAGGAAGGGAGAAATCTCACAGTTTCCAAGACTAAAGCCCCGGTAATTGTCCAGGCCAGCCCTCGAAAATATTTTTGCCAGTTTACAGCGAGTGTAGATTTTGGGTTCAACGACCGTGATCAGGCAGCCCATCAGGGCCAAAGTACCAGCAGCCTTCATCCCCAGGCCTGTTGAAGGCAGAACCTGTCAAAAATGAGAGACCACATCAGACAGCCCTGCTTTGTCCTGATTCCTGAGACTAAGTCTATCGCCAATGAGAACTTCGAAATCTGCCAGCCTAGATGTTTCCTGTCACTTGTGAACATTCAGAGCCAGCATCAGGGAAAAACCAAGGGCAGTGAGTACACAGTACAGGGAAAGGGTGAGTGCAGGCTCTCTAACCCTTTCTACATGGTTACTTTCAAGTAAATGCTATGTTCCTGGGACCAGGCGTGCAAAGAAATTAACCCTCAATTGACGTCCAGATGAACCACAGAGTGTGAAGCATTTCTAGGATTCCCATTTTAACTCTATGAAACAAAACAAAACAAAACAAAAAATAGAATACCAAGAGGTAACCATTCCCTATGCGCGTGGAAACAGACACCTGTTTCAGCCAGAGATGAAATATACATGGGTCTACGTGGACCACTTTGAGATTTATTGTTGGAGGTTTATTAAAGGGAGAAGATTTAGCACCTTATCCTTCTTCCTTTCTCTTTCCTTGGTACTTTTCCAAATGTGGGAATGTTGCTTCAAAAATATCAGTGTTACATTGCAAATGCAATGTTTTTTTGGTTTCTTCCATCACTGTTTCATGGGCCTTCCTAAAAGTCTGGTGTCGGCTGAGGAGCAAGACGGGGTGGATGACTGTGGGTCAAAAAGAGGAGGAAAGTGCTGGCGGTGGGAGTGGAGAGGGCGTAAAGAGACCCCACAGAATTATTTAAAATGGGAGTAGGATCAAGAGGTCCATGCCCCATTGGCTACTGGTTTTTCAGAAGTGATTCCTCTCTTGAAGAAATCTGTCTTCCCCAAATAGAACAACCTTGCTGGGATGAGGGTGGAGTGAAATATCTGAATACTGTTCCTCACACTGAACCTGATATTCATACATATTTTCATCCAGTATCATTTTCTTTATCTGCCTAGAAGTTTCTAGAGTTGTTAATTTCTCCTCGTGGAGCTAAGTTTTCCAACTGAGAGGTGAGGCTAAAAACAGGGCTGAGTATCCAGCAAGGCCAGAGGGAGAATCATTATGGGGGCTTTAAAGTAATTAAGCAATAAGGTGACTACATCTCAGATGGGGTATCTAGAATACATACCGGTGGGTAGCAAGGGTCATTAACTAGGTCTGCTTTTGTAAGTAAAGTTTTATTGGAACATAGCCACGCCCATTCAGTAATATATTGCATATGGCTGCTTTTTCCAGTTGAGTGTTGTGTTAGAGACCGTATTGACCACGAAGTCTAAAATATTTATTATCTGGCCCTTTATAGCAAAAGTCCCTGGGGTATAGCAGTGAGCTATAACCTAGCATTGTGCCAGGCACTGAGAAGGAGACCAACGAGGTTTATGACACAGAGCTTACAAATTCAGATGGTTTCCACCCCTTGTCTTAGAATCTCACTGGTCTCAAACAAATCAAAATAAAACAAAACCCCACAGCAGTGCTGGCCCCAAGTACAAAGTTCCACATCCTTCAAGCCAGGGGTTGCCATTGCTGATTCTTTGGGACAGTGGCTTCATTAGAGTAATTTAGGTCTTACTAAAAGGGTACCTGCCGCACAGACACCCCTCAGGTGATTCTGGCGGAGAAACACTTCTACTTACTCAATCAGTGATGGGCAGCTCACAGGAGCTTCCTGTAGCCCATGAAGCCATTCCTGATTCTTACAAGGCACACGTGATCTTGACCTCAACCAAGGACCTTTCTTTAGAGCTTTAGAGAAAGAAGAATTCTTAGCTCTTCTGTCTCCAACTGTCTAGAGATTCTAGGATTCTATTTCTTGGGACTTAGGTGGTAACTACATTTTGGAACTGTCTACTTCTCCTTTCTACGTCTTCCAGAACTGTCTACTTCTTCCTTTCTACTTCCTCCCATTCCAGTGAGAGCTTGTTTCTAAAGCAGCAGTCTCTAAACTTTATCACAAATCCCATTGGTAAAGGAAATTAAGCGTGTATTCCCAGTAGGTGGACACTGAATTATAAATCACACTCATGCTCTTCTGTATTAATACGTGATGTAAAGTATAAACATAACAAAACTAAAATTTGGAAGAGGGTGAGACAGAGGTTAAATTACCATTCAACACTTGTATTAACAGCACAAAATATCTTTCTCTCATTGAATTGTTATTATTAATAAAATATTTTTAGTGAGAGCAGAAAGATTGAATGGGATTCATTAGATTTGAAAACTTTGGTTTAATGCTCAGTGGATCAGTAACTAAAGGGCTAGTTTCGAGATCCATTTATTTCCATGCTCAGATTTAATGGATATTTGAAATTAATTCTCGTCGTGGTATATGAGGATCTAAGGAAAAGAAATTCTTGTTGGCTGCACATAATAATCATTATATTCTTTTCTTAAATTCTATATGCCAATGAATCAAAGATTTCATTGAAATTTACCTAATACAATTTTACTTTTCCAGTTATCAATCTTTGCTTTTGTAACTTAATTAGAAATAATCAGAGTTTTCTATTTTTAATAAATGGCCTTGAAACCTATCCTTTTCTTTTGGAAGATTTTAGAAGAGGTTGGGAAGTATTTCTAAGATTTTAGAAGTGTGCAGATATAAGACAATTTTGAGTACCAAATCTCAAAATTCCAAAAACATAAATAGGATAGTAAAAAATTCTCTTTCCCACCCTCTCAATCAAGCGCTAGTTCTCTTTCCTACAGGCAACAAATGATACGACTATGTCTTCCAGAGATGTGATACACACACACACACATATGTGAATATAGTCTTTGAGTTTTCTTCTTCAACTATTCCTGTACCTTACTTTTAAAACTTGGTAATATATTTTAAGGATCTATTTTTATGACTGTGCTGTATTGCAGTGTGATATAACATATTTAGTCGACTGGGTATCGATGCACATTTAAATTGTTTCATTCTTGTATGATAAACATATTAAACTAAATAATCTCACACGTATGTTATTTGCATATTTGTAAAAATATCTGTAGGATAAATCCCTAGAAGTGGAATTGCTGAGTTTTAGAGTGCTTTTGTAATTTTGCTAGACATTGCCAAATTGCCTTTCACGTGGGCCTGTACCAGGAAGATGAGGCTCTTTCCCCTCTGCCTGGTCAGCAGTGGCGTTATTAGACTTTTTAATCTTTGCCCATCTGAGAGGTGAGAATGGTTTCTTAATACAGTTTCAATTTATATTTCCTTTCATACATTCAGGAGCCATCTGTGGATCTTTTTCTGTGAACTGTCTCTAATATAAAAAATATTATAGGTTTGGTCTTCAAACATCTTTTTCAACTTCCTTTGAATTAAAGATTTTACTAATCAGTGAGAAAATCAAGGTAGACTGTGCCTTTTTCTTTCTTCAAAAATATGTGTTTAGCAAGTTTGTGAGATATAAAGTAAATATACAAAAGTCAGTCATAGTCTTATATACCACCAATACAAAATAGAATTTGACATTATAAAATACCTTTAAAAATAGCACAAAAACGAAGTACTTAAGTTTAACTCTAACGAAATATACACAGGACCTATATGCTGACAACTATAACAATAACAAGTAACAATA
The DNA here is from genome assembly GCF_949987515.2 of Delphinus delphis. Lineage (NCBI taxonomy): Eukaryota > Metazoa > Chordata > Mammalia > Artiodactyla > Delphinidae > Delphinus > Delphinus delphis. Next base: position 176,684,342 of record NC_082684.1, read on the forward strand.
ACAAACATAACAATAACAGTAACAGTAACAAACAAACAATAACAAATAACATTTGTTATAACTATAACAAATGAAAATATCAAGAGGACCTAAATAAATGGTAAGATACTCCATGTTCATGGATTTGAAGGCTCAGTATTACTAAGATTTGATCGATAGATTCAATGGAATCACAAACAAAAACTGAGAAAGTTGTTTTGAAATGTTAATAAGATGATTCTAAAATTTTTATGGAAAGGTAAAGGGACTGAATACCCAAAACTATTCTGAAAAAGAACAAAGTTGAAGGACCTTGGAGCCTGGTTTTAAGACTTCATATAACACTGCGGTAATCAATACAGTAGGGTATTGGTGGAAAGACAGACACGTAGAACAATAAAACAGAATAGAGAGCCCAGAAATAGACTCACAAAAATATAGTCAACTGAATTTTTACGAAGATGTAAAGGCAATTAAAAGGAAAAATGAGCTTTTTCAACAAATGCTACTGGAATGATTGGGTGTATATTTGCAAAACAAACAAACAAACAAAAGTGCACCACCAATAAAACAATAAAAATAAAACAGGTATGTTGAAGGACACATACAGAAGAATTCTAAATAATCTTTGTAGATAATCCCTTGTCCAGGAAATGGAGCTTAATTCTCTTCCTTTTGAGTAGGGGCTGGATTTAGTGACTTGCTTCCAACAGAGAGAGTATGGAAAGGGGAAAAAAAGTGACTTTTTATTAGAGAAACCTGGAAGACCCCACCTTAGCCAGTGATGAAGGTTGATCTCATCAGTCAAGAGTCATGTTCTGTAACCCCTGATGTGCTGTGATGAGAAGGGCACTTACCTCTGTGGTTTTCTCCCCTGGCATCCACAATCCCAGTCCAATCATAAGATAAGTCAAAACCCCGACGAAGGACATTCTACAAAATACCTGACCAGAACTCTTTAAATGTATCAAAGTCATGAAAAACTAGATGAGAAATTGTTACAGACCAGAAGAGGTGAAGAAGATACAATGATTCGATCTAATGTGCAGTCCTGCATCGGCTCCTGGAACAGAGAAAGGACAATATTCATAAAACTGATGAAATCTGAATAACGCCTGTAGTTAATGCATTGATTTCTCAGTTTTGACAAATGTGCTGTGGGTGGGTCCCATGTTAGTGTCAAGGACCTGGGTAAAGGGAAGATAGAGAGAAATATAAACTTAGTCTAAAATTGTTCTAAATAAATAAATCTAAAAATATCTGCTCGTTTGCATAACTCTCATAGCCGCTTATAAAGTTGAGCAAACGTGAAACACTTGTGTCACGTGGTGCTTTACAATAAGGAGTATCTATTTGGTCTTCACCCCAGTTTCTTGGAAACATCCTAAGTAATAAGAGTGAGAAAGGTGTCTGATATTCATAACAAACCCCTTTCAACCACACCTGAGTTTGTGTTAATGATATGACTGTCAGAGCATCTAAGGATAGGGGCTGGTCACCAGGGGAAACAACCATGTGATCAGAGGGTTGGAACTTTCAGTCCCATCCTCTCGCCTCACCCCTGGCCTCCAGGGAGGGGAGAGGGGCTGGAGGTTGAGTCCAGTCCCCAGTGGCCGGTGATTTAATCAATCGTGTCTATGTAATGAAACCACAATAAAAACCCAAAAGGAGGGGCTCAGAGAGCTTCCAGGTTGGTGAACCAGAACATATCCACACGCTGGGGGGCTGGTACCTCCTACACTCGACCCAGACAGAAACTCCTGTGTTCAGGACGCTTCCAGGCCTGACCCTGTGGATGTCTTCATCTGACTGTTCCTTCGTCACCTTTAATGGCCTTTGCAATAAACTGATGATCTAGTAAGTAAACTGTTTACCTGAGTTCTGTGAGCCCCTCTGGCCAATGAATCAAACCAGAAGAGGGGACTGTGGAAGCCTCCAAATCATAGCCTGCTGGTCGGACGCACAAGGATCAACCTGGATTTGTGATCGGCCGTCTCGGGGGCCCGAGCCCTTACCCTGTGGGAGCTGATGGCTGCGTCTCCATGGAGATAGTGTCGGGACTGAGTTAAATTACAGGACACTCAGTCAGTGTCCACTGAGAATTGAAGAACAGCTTGGTGGTGCTGGGAAAACACACAGACTCAATGGACTTGCTTATGGTAAAATAAAAATGATTAATAGCTAAATCTGACAACACTCTTAGCTACTTTGCCCATGACAAACCCAGCAACCATGGCACAAAAGATTTTTGAGATCACTCTTCTCATTACAAAGTATTGTGAAGAATCTATTATTGAAAGGCCCCATGTCTGTAAAATTAACCATAGTAACTACTAACGCAGTTCACCCTACTAATATAGTCTGATCTTACTTTTTTATAAAATGGAACCACGTTGGTGATAATCTGGGCCGTCTAACTTGCCATATGTTGCAATAAGCTGAAAGAAATGGGTGTCTCTATTATTGTCACTCCGCTTCTCCGGGGCATGTAAAATAGGATGAAAGACTCAAGAACAATGCAGCTCAGGTATGTGACGGCTGGCGACTGGCCCCTGGAATTGGAGAGGAACCCGTCTTTACAAGGGATGGACTTCGATCAGGATTCTAGGCTACCTTCCTCTGAAATAATAAGGAAAAGGGATAAAATAATGAAAAAAATGCTTTGGTTCATCTTTTTTTTTTTTTTTTTTTACCATGCGTGTTTGTTTATGTTTACAGTTTTCTCTGCCATTTTTCTGAGTAGAAGAACCTGGAAAGTTAAGAATGCAAGGTCTGGAATCAGACTGCCAGGGTCTGAATGTTTGCCCTGGCCAACTACGAATGGTTACTTTAACTTCTCTGTGCTTCAGCGGCGCCTTCTGTAAAACGGGATCATAACAGTACTTTCTTCAACAGAGTAGCTGCTTGGTAGCCCAAGTGAAGGTGATATGTGTAAGCTGTTAGAATAGTGCCTGATACGTAACAAGAGCCTCCACACACGCTGGTTACTACCGTCATCCATGGAGATGACCGCTGTGGCTCTTTTCATGACCACGGTGAAGAAAATGAAGTCTTAGGTCAAAGCAGCAGGCAGGTTGGGTAGCGATTTTGATGAAGAAACATGAGACCACTCTCAATAAAGATTCATTCATCGGAAGGGTCTGGAGGATTTTCAAGTTAGAGTTCTCAGTGCAGCACGTTGGGAGATCTGAAAACGTTTTGTAAGTGATTGTGCAGGGAGGGTATTCACGTGCATTCTCTCTTTACAGGGTTTCTAAATGTGACCAGATCCCCAAAGGAACCTGGGACTTCCAACATATTAGGAACTGCTGCTTTTGAGCCTGCTCCGCGGAGGTTAGACGGCTCACCCCCTGGAGCCCTCTGCCCTGCCTCGAGGGACCTGCTCGGATAGGACATGAAGCTTCCGTGGTCTTTCATGCCACACGAATCTTGCCCTGGCTTAATGTTTTGCCTTCTTAATGTTTTTATTCCTTGACATTTTTGACATTTGCAGAATACATAATGAAAGATCTCCAGTGTTCCAAACACTCCCAGGTCCTTCAGGCATGGTTCAGGACCATAGGATAACATTGATTACTCCATGAAACACACACTAACTAAACTTTGTGGCAGTCATTCGTGCTCTGATCCTGGGAGAATCTGTGTGTGTGTGTGTGTGTGTGTGTGTGTGTGTGTGTGTGTGTGTGTGTGTGTTAGTGTTTAGTCCTTCCCATCAAATTCCTGCTACCTTTTCTCCCCACAAATGCCCACCTATTGGTAGACCTTTTTCTTTGCCATCATCTTTGCAAATCTTCCCCATTTTCACTTTCAGATGTCAGCATGTCGTGTTATCTCCATTTCTAATTTTTTTGAAGTCCAAGATAAATGCAGAAAAAACTTGCACTGTGGCTGAACTCTCCTTCACTTCTTGAGAGGAAAATGTCTGTGTGGCATGACTTTTTCCATCATTTAATCCAACTGTTGCACTCTCAGAATACGAAAACTCAGAACCCTCGCAGGTCCCTGCCAAAGGCAAAATAGATGCTCCTGGGCCAGATGACTGGGGAATGAGGTCCCCACCAAACTACCTCTAGCCTTGAATGTGTCCCCCCAAAAGGAGGGCCCCAACTCTGCTGGAGTCCCGACTGCGTTGCCACTTTTAAGTGGGAAGGAATTTCTATGGGAATAAAATCCTGATTCCCTTGCTGTCATTTGTTTATTGTATCCGAGGTTTGCAGTAATTCGTAAGCATGTGTTTAAAATTCCACCTAATGTGTATCTCCGTTCTCGACGCTGGCAGACTCCAACGGTGAGAACTGAATCGTCTGGTGACCTTTCCGATTTCTGAATTTAGATTCAGAAAAAATCCCAATAACGAATCTGGATTCTTGAAGTTTACAATGAAAGACAAACTATTTATAAACAAATAATAAAACCAATCAAAATGAGATTTTTTTTTCAACCAGAAAGGCACTCTAGAAACGTTATAGTCTAGTACTGTCTTTGGTTAGAAAGATGCGGCTTGAAGCGTTACCTTGCTGCATTTTAACGTGTAGCACAGTTTCTCTCCAAGTGAGCGTTCAGTAAGTGCCTGTTGAATGAATCTTTGTGATTAAGTGACTTTGCTATAAGAAAAAGTTTCCTGGTGCCTGGCCCTACCTAGTCAGAGCTTAAGAAATATTGAGTTAATAGGACATACCTATGGAAACTCACTGTAAAAGCCAATCATAACGAACAACCATTTAACCCAGAGGTGCAGCTTTCCACAAACCAGCTAATATCGCCAACAACAACTGGAGTCATCACTCTCCCTTCTGAGCACAGCAATCATCTAGCAGAATTCTAAGCAAGAATTATTTGCATAATCATGGCTGTTGCCCCATATCCTTTATTCAGTTAATCGGGGAGTATACTTGTGTTCACAGTGGCTGACCTGGATTAAGGGCCTGCTGCACCCTTTAGAAATTGTCATTTCTTTTACCATCTCCTAGAACCCTTGGCCCGCCCCCCACCCCAAGCCCTGGGTGCTCAGAAGGCCGGCCCCCGTCTCTGCTCACCTCCGTTCATTAAGCAGTGGATCCTCAGCCTGTTTCCATAAGGTACTGCCACCGGGCCAGCGCCTCACGTTATAGCTGCTCCCGTGTACCCACGGCCCAGGATTTTACACTTTGCCTTCCACAGTTTAATGTTTTTTGATGAAAAGATAACACTGCTTGCGAATCTGGATGGCTTTTCACGGCAGAATTTGCACCACTAATGAGTTTGCTTAAGAAAAGTCGAGGATCCAAGATTTCATGGCAATTCCATTTGCTGACCCAGATGTGGTAATAATATTTGATATGAACTCAAGCAAGCGTTCCACGGATGTTAAAAATCATGGGCACTTCCAAGCGGTTATTATTTCTAATTTCATTTGGGGGTTTGGGGAAACCCTTGATCCTTTATATTTTTCCTTTGACTGGTAACCTGGTTTGTGGAGTATCTGAACCTCCTGTCTCTGGTTTCTGCGCACAATCCATGCACTTTCCTGGTGATTAACGTCTCCATTAGCTACTGGGAAAAGGTAGGCACAGGCCCATTTTGTTTTGAAGGCAGCTCTTGCAAAAGATTTCAAAGGAGGAGATGCTAAAATGATTGGTAAAAATGAGGTTGAGGTTTCTGTGGATTTAAACTAGTTATGCCTTTCCTGTGTCCTGCTAGAAAGAATAATCATATTTAATTTGGTTTCTGGAGCTGAGAGAGCAGCGACTGGCTTTGGGATGATTATGGGTTCTTTAGGGAGATTAATTAAAGATACTTACTTGGGCCAAGCGAGAATCTGGACACTCCTGTAACTAATTGCACATAAAGACACTCCTGTAACTAATTGCACATAAAAGATGAGTATGCACTTTTATCTATTAAAAATTATCACAACTTGAATTTTTTCCCTTTTCAAGAAATAGTGTAACCGTTTTGCAAAACAATACTTCTCACTTTGGATGATGCAGGTTTCTTTATTCCCCCAAAGAATTGCTTGGAGATAATACGATTTCTGTGATTATGCATATCCACTTTCAGTATAAAGCAGAGGCTGGAGGTATTTGGATGTCAAGAATTTTGCAGTATTTGGAAAGCCTGCACCTTTTAAAATGTAAGAATGTTTGGAAACGCACACTCTACTTGGCTAGAAAATCCAAGGACTAAATTTGTACATCACCCCCTCCGCTTTCTGCAGCTGGGCACATCAGACACGTGATTCTGCCAGAGAGCAGAGCTGGCACCAGGCTCGGTTTCCATAACCTCAGGGCAAGGTGAGGAAGCGCGGCCCCTGAACCCGCCCCAGAATGTGAAATGGAAAATCTAATCACCCCTGCCCCTGAAGAAAATAGGCAGAGCACAGAGAATCATTGCCCGGAGGGAACAGTCCTCCCTTGGAGACAAAGTCCAAGGGTGACTTTATTTTTGTGTCTAAAATAAGTTCACAAAATCATAGGCAAGGAAGATGATGTGAATGTAGATCTTCTGTTCATCTTTGCACGCATCATAGGCCCAAGCATGGAACTTCGTACATTGTTGGTGTGAAATATGTCTTTTTTTGACTTGCATTATTAAAGATCTGGAACATTGGGCTTCCCTGGTGGCGCAGTGGTTGAGAGTCTGCCTGCCGATGCAGGGGACACGGGTTCGTGCCCCGGTCCGGGAAGATCCCACAGGCCGCGGAGCGGCTGGGCCCGTGAGCCATGGCCGCTGAGCCTGCGCGTCCGGAGCCTGTGCTCCGCAACGGGAGAGGCCGCAACAGTGAGAGGCCCGCGTACTGCAAAAACAAAACCAAACCAAAACCAAAACCAAAACAAAACAAAACAAAAAAAAGATCAGATGCTACTAATAATCACAAAAAGATATGAGTTTGAAGTGATTGTCTAGCATTCAAATTTCTATTTGAGGGGGAATGCATACAATATTAATGTGGCTTGGTTTCCTTTGAGGTCCGAACAGCATTATATATACATATATATATATAATATATATATTATATAACTTATATATTATACAGATGGCAGTATTGGATATATTCCTTAATCCCCCCCTTGGAGACAGACTGCTTGGTGTCAGAAACTCTCCTGAGAAACAATGTAGATATATTTTGCTTTAGTTTGTGCCAGCCCTAGTCTTTGTAGGGAAAAACATTCTGTTAACTTTCCTTGATGACCGCGGGCGGGGTTTCTTGGAGAGAAGGCGATCTTGAGAGTTCTTGAGAGCTGAGGATCCAGGAGTCTAAGTAACGGCCAGGAGCTTTGTCAGACCCCACTGCTTCCTTTGCCTCATAAAACAGCTATCTACATCCATCTCTGTTTATTTTTTCTCCTGCTTTTTCATTTGCTTAATGGACTTCAGCTGAAGACTTTCCTCAATGTCTGAGGAAAGTCAAGTCTAATAAAGCCCTGAAGACTTAGCCGGCTGAGTTCAGCACTTTTGGATGATTTTGTCTGACTTTCATCTTTGCTGCTGCAGAGAGGATGGCCGAAGAGCTCCCTGGGAGGAACCCAGAGGATTTGGAGCCTGGGAAGCAACAGCCCGGATGAGTCACCCTTCACTGCTGCGCCCTGCTCGCTCTTTCCTCCTAAGCGCTCTGGCTGGCTTGTCTTGGCAGTCTGTGCCTCTTGCAGCCCTCTTCCCCGCTCCCTCACCCCCTCCCTCCTCCCCTTTCTTCCTTCCCTCCCCTCCCCCTCCCCCTTCCCCTCTCTCTCTCCCTCTCCTTCTCTTTCTCCTTCTTCTTGAGCTGTTTACCTCCACTCTCATCCCATTTACTCTCCCCACAGGCTCTCTGACTTATTCATGAGCCAGAAGACGATCGAGCCCAGCCTTTCAGTCGACCACACCAAGGGCTGTAAGGGTTCAACACGATCGATGAGGCGTCTCCCATGTCCCCAGGAAGCTCCCACTCTGGTGGGTATGAGCAATGGCCGCGTGGGAGATGGTGAAAGGAAAAGTATTCTTGTTGGGGGTCCGGGAAGGCCAAGTTGAGAGAAGCAAGATGATCTGATGATGGAAGGTTTTGACGGCAAAGCCGAAGGCTGAAGACTCTGACGTTCTAGGGTTTGAGCCCCAGATCACCTTCATCGGAAAGAGCTGGCTGACTGGTTAAACATACAGATTGCTGGGTTTACAAACCAGGCCCACGGAATCCACACTTCTGGGTCAGGGCCCAGAAATCTGCATTTTCAGCAAATACCTCAGGTGATTCATTAGAAGTTGGAGAACCACTGACTAAAGCAATAGACAGCCTTGAAATTCAGAAATTAAATGCTTTTATTTTTAAGCTGTCTTCAGAGGTTGTAAATCTTTTTAAAAGCAGCATATTTTAATAAGTGAGTGTAATCCTTTCACATTGATTGTGTTTATGGACCCATCTGGGTTTCTTTCTACCTCCTTTCTTGAACCATGCTTTCTACCTCCTTTCTTGAGCCGTGCTTTCTACCCCTTTCTTGAGCCGTGCTTTCAACCTCCTTTCTTGAACTGTGCTTTTTCTTCGGCCATTTTTTCCTACTTTCTTGGCATCTGTTCATATGATGAAGCTTTGTTGTTGTTGTTAGTTGTTGGATCTGCTTTTCTTCCCCCTCATGCTGGTTTGAATATTATAGCTTTTAATTCTTCACTTTTTAGTAACATTTGTTTTTTTTTATTTGCTTTTCTTTTCAATTGGAGTATCGTTGCTTTACAATATTGTGTTAGTTTATACTGTACAGCAAAGTGAATCAGCTGTACGTATACATATATCTCTTCTTTTTTGGATGTCCTTCTCACTTAGGTCACCATAGGGCACTGAATAGAGTTCCCTGTGCTATACAGTACTTTCTCATTAGTTACCTGTTTTGTACCTATGTGCTGTGGAATATGTATACAATGGAGTATTCCATCTATACAATGGAATATTACTCAGCCATAAAAAGGAACATTTGGTTTTAATGTGTATGTTTTATTTTACTTTTTCCTAATGACATGCAAAGTCGTACTTCTTCCATAACACAAAGATACTGTTAATAGGCCAACATGCTTTCATACTTTCCATTTTATCTCCCTATCTTCCTGTTATTCCTATCTAAAATTTCAGTTCTATCTCCTGCAACACAAAATACAATCAGCTATTATTTTTTTACTATGCGTAGTTAGCTACATCCACATAGTTTACCAGCATCTTTCTTGCTAAAGACTATATTCCTTAAAAATTCAAGAAAGGTCTGAGGGTAGTCAACTTTCTACGTTTGTCTGTGTTTGACAATGACTTTATCTGGCCCTCCTGATTGAATGATCTTTCATCCTGGTCCAGACTGATGACGGTTCCTTTCTGCGTCACTTTGAGGATGTCACCCTGCTGTCTTCTGGTATATGTTACTGGTGAGATGTTGGGCCGACAAGCTTTCGGGTGGTTGTTGTAGCCTTGCGTCCTGGTGTTCATGCTCTCATATCACCTCCTCTTTTGAGTTTGCGTGACTTGCTTCTAACCAATAAACATGGCCATGGAGATGGGATGTCACTGCTGGGGTTACACTGTGCTGTACAGGCAGACCTCAGAGATATTGTGGGTTTGGCCCCAAACCACTCCAATAAAGTGAGTATGGCACTAAAATAAGACACATAAATTTTTTGGCTTCCCAGTGCATGTAAAAGTTATGTTTACACTATACTGTATTCTATTAAGTGTGCAATAATATTATGCCTAAAAAGCTATGTACATATCTTCATTTAAAATTTTTATATTGCTAAAAAATGTTAACAACCACCTGAGCCTTCAGTGGGTCATAATCATTTTTACTGGTGGAGGGATTGAAATATTGCGATAATTACCAAAATGTAAAATTTTGTAAAATTTTTTTTTCAACCTGTAAAAAGTACATTATCTGTGAAGTGTGACAAAGTGAACGACAAAATGAGGTCTGCCTTGCTAGCGGACTGGCTCTAAGTTGTGTGATCTTGGAAGGGGATCCTTCCCCAGCTGAGCCTCCAGATAAGAGCCTAGCCCTGGCTGCCACCTTGATTGTACCCTCACAGAGAGCCCAGCTAAGCCGTGTCCAAACTCCTGACCCAGAGAAACTGTAAAACAAAAAAATGTGTGTTCTTTTAAGCAGTCAATGTTGTGCTAATGTTTTACATAACATAGAAAACAAATACATGACCCAGCCGTTACTCATTTGAAAGTAATCTGTCATTTCTCCCTTGTAACTTCTGAAGATTGTCCCTTTTTTCTTGATGCTCCACAGTTTCACTGCAGTGTCTAGGTGTAGTTTTATTTTCCTTTATCCTTTCCACATGTGCACAATATATGTAAATATACACATATACTCTTTTTTCCCTTCAATTCAGGAAAATCCTCAGCCGTTATATTTTCAAACATTGCCGCTCCACCATTCTGTACGTCCCCCACTTCTGGAGCTCCTAGTAGACCCACATTCACAACATGTATGTTTTCTTTCTGCAGTGGTAGCATCAAAGACCACTGATCACAGACCGCCATAACACATGAATAATAATGAAGAAGTCTGAAGCGTTGTGAGAATTACCAAATGTGGCCCAGAGACAGGAAGCGAGCAAATGCTTTTGGAAAAACGGCGCCCATAGACTTGTTCACAAGGGTGGCCACAGACCTTCAGTTTGTCAAAACCACAGTATCTCTGAAGTGCAATAAAGTGAGGTGTGCCTGAATGTTTGGAATCCAGGAAGGAGATTAGCCTGTGCCGTCAGAACACTCTCTCTGTTGGAGAGTCCAGGAATCAATATTGTTCAATATTCTTATCGTCATATTTGGTTAGGATAGAATATTTCCAATTCAATTACATGCATTTTTTGACCAAACCCTCTTCGCCGTTGTTTTTAGAGGGAGTATATGAGAAGCACTTGAGCACCCACCCTGTTAGGTTATAATTCATGTTATCAAAGTTTATCATCTGCTGTAATAGGCAGATGTGATATTGAATTACACGGGCTTGAAAAGTATGTGTGATATTTACACACGCCTTCAAGGGGAGTCAGTTTGAAAATGGAACATGTAGGCACTGACTATGTTTCTGCAGAAGTTGCAGAAGCATGTTGCCGTGGGGAAGCCTTATAGGACGGGAGTAAATGCAGGGGATGGGATGCGAGGCAGCTGGGAGCACAGCTCTGGGACCAAGATCAAGACTGGCTGGGTGGGAATCCCAGCTCCTCCGCTTCCTCTTTGCTCAGTCTTGGACTCTGTGCCTGGGTTTTGTCATCTGTAAGATGGAGAGAATAATAGAACCCCCTTTACAGAGTGGTGGTGTGGTCCAGAGACTCAGTCTCAATCCAGTGTGTGCCTGGACATTTCTGGCATCAGTATGTACTCAGGGAAGACCAGCCATTGTCATCCCAGCTGTAAAGTCTGCCACACCAGCAGCTTTGAAGAGGATAGTAGGCTTCAGATGTGTAGGATCTAGTGTGTTTGTTCAAAAGAATCAGGCTCGTCATGACGGTTAACTTTCTATGTCAACATGACTGGGCCCTGGGCTGCCCAGATATTTAGTCAAACATTCTAGGTGTGTCTGTGAGGGTGTTTCCAGATGTGATCAACATTTGAATCAGTTACTAAGCAAAGCAGGTTGCCCTCCCCAGTGTGGGTGGGCCTCGTCCAATCAGTTGCAGACTTGAATAGAACAAAAGACCAAGTAAGAGACAACTCCTCCTGCCTGACGGCCTTGAATTGAAACATCAGTTCTTGGGGCTCAAGGCTGGCAGCCTTTGGACTAGAACTTACACCATGGGTTCTGACAAGTTTGTGGACTTGTCGGGATCCTTAACTGCACAGGCCAGTTCCTCATAGGATGAAAACCATGGCCCCAAACAATGTATATGCACATGTACACAGGCAAACACACACGGAGAGTTCATACCACGTTTGACACAGACCTGTCCCAAGATCCCCACATTAGCTGGATGTCAAAACACTTTCCTTGACAAATCCACATTCATTTGTGTATTTCCAGGGAAGCTGAAATCATTCTACTGCCATGTACTCCCCTGTCCCAATGGGTTATAAATAAGATGCTGAGATGTCTATTTTAATCTGCGGAAAATATTTCATTACCAACTAAATACCAACTGAAGGAAGCCAGAAGGAGATTTTACGAAACTGAAAGTATATTTGTTCTCTCGCTTCTCAAGGAACTGTCTCACCAGCTGAGAGATCAATATGCTGAACTTAACACATCTCCATCACTGGATTCTATCATTTTAAAGAGAAACTCAGACTCACTACAGCGCACCCACCAGAAACACATGAAAGGCTTACTTCTGTGTCATTTCCTTATTTTCCTTCAGAAGGCAAATTTTAAAAAATATTTGATGTTCTTATGTCAATATTTTCTTCTATAGATTTTGACCCATTGCCAGGAATATCATGTTTCCTAGAAGCATGCAGTCATTTTATCTCAGATGTTTTCATCCAAATGTTTTATAGCAATACACATTTCTGGAGGAACTCATTGTTTTGAAATACAGCTTGAGCAAGGAGTTGATGGATGGTACATCCTTAATTTCATTTCTGTTGCTCTTTCATGCTATCTAGAGAGGAGACTCAGAAAACTGACACCATACTTGTGATAAATGCTGGTATAAAAAGTGGTGGGATACTGTTCATCCTCTTGAATCATATGTCCTGGGTCTGGAGATAGATAATCCTAATTTATAAGAATCTCTGGACAATGTCCTTATCTGGACCATATTGACATGGTCCCAGGTAGAATTATCTAGCAGGCAGCTTTCTTGCCACCTCACAACACACACATCTTTCTCTAGAGGAATTCTTAGTCCATCCCCCAAACCCAGAGGTATCCAGCATCCTAATAACCTAAGCATGAGACTACCTCTGCTATAGCATCCCGTCCAAGCCCACAAGCCTTAGCAGAGCCGCATCCTTTAAATCTTTGCCTTTGTCTACTCAGTATTGACATTGTCTACTCTGTCCTTTCCTGAAGGCCTGTTCTCTGTTCTTTGTGCTCAGGGTTAATCAGAGTTCACTTGTCTCAAGTAAAGTATCTGCATTTTAATAAAGCGAGACGTCCATGGCTGAACCTGGAAGGGGAGACCAGTATGGAGAATCATGGGCCCCCAGCAGGAGCATCTTGGAAGAGGCTTTGAATATAAAAGAACCCATGTTACTCCACATACAGAAAGAAGGAGACTTGTAGAGCTCCTGGTGACATTTCTTCTTAAAGACCCGCCTTGCTGACCAAAGTTTTCTTACTCATAATTGGAAAGCAGCCCAAATATTCTTTTTAGCTGAAAAGTGAGCTGGGTGTGTGAAACATTTGGAAACAGTGATTAAAGCACATACAGGGTCCCGTGTATAAAGATGAAGGTTCTCTTGGACGTGAAGGACCTGTCCTGGAGGGATGTGCAATTGGCATCAACCCCCAGTGCCATAGTGGAGCATCTCGTGTTTCCAGAATAAAAATAGAATTGTTGTGCTCAATTTTGTCTAAGCTGAAAATGTTCCAACCAGAGATTCCTGGGGAGTGGGGAGAAAGACGGTCAGTGCTGGGAAGTTTCCATCTGTTCCTAATGCATGTCCGCTCCTGATGTAACTCTTGTAACAGCTTTTTATGAAGACTATTTAAGAAGGAAGCTCTGTTAAAAATGGTCCCCAGGATGTTTTGTGGATGAAAGGACACAACCGTGGAATCATTAGTTTCTGTGTAACCAAAGGTACCACGACTCTGTGTATCTTATAGAAAGTTCTAGAAAAGTCTGTAGCGTCCTGTTACAATTCACGAGGTTTTATATGGCATTAAAAAAAAGTAGAGACCCTTAAGCCCTGCTTCTCCTATTCTTTCAGGTGAATCTCAAGAGTCTTCTATTTCACTCTGCAAAAAAAAAACCAAAAGAACCCAAAACAAAAAACTTTATTTTCTGGGAACCTGCGAATAAGGATCATTGCATCCGATAGGAGTGGACAGCCACTTTGGTGGGAAATCTGTGAGTTTTCTGTTTCCTCAGTGTTTGTGAGGAAGGACTTTGTGGTGTTCCCAGGCAGAAAGTCACAATTTGCATTTTGGAAATAGAAACAAAACAAGGATAGGATTGGAGATGGGTCCAGGACTAGAGAACAAAACAAGACACACACACACACACACACACACACACACACACACACACAAAATGAGGGTAATTCAGGCCAAATACTGGGCTTGGCTCATGTAGCGATTTATGACTGTTGCTTGCTGCTTTGAAAATTTATGGCTAGTAGGCGAGGATGCCCCCGCCACCATCTCATGAGTCCACTGGCACGGGCTCCGCACTGCTGGTTGCTCTGAAGAGAGTGGAACAAGTAAGTAGTCTCCTCCTTGCTGCTTTGGAGACACTTTGCACATGTTTTTCCAATAAAACTTCACTGTGTAACGTGCTGGGTCAATAGCAGAGCAGAAAAAACATTTCACTTGGCAAACCGCATGGCCGAGACTCCAGATTGCCTCAGAGGCGAAGTGAAGTGAGGGTTCGTTCTAATTAGACCACTTGTACTCTGTAAACACTTTACTTGTTCTCCTTAACTTGCTGAAGTTTCCCCCCTCGTCCCCTTGTGTTTCTCTGTGTATTCTTCCATTCACGACTGGAATGTCTTTCCAATGAAAATAAATTGCACGTTTGCAGGTGTGAAGATAAGGAGAGAAGCTTCAGTGTGGTACGTTGGAGGATAGCCATTCCTGACTCAGGTGGAGAAGTTACAGATGCTTCTCATAAACAGGGTGCAGAACACATGCCCATACTCTTCCTGGTATTTCAGCCTATGATGTGGTCACAGCCGCATCCTCTCTCTCTGAGGCTGTGCAAGGAGATCAAGGTGACCCCTGGCCTAGGTGGCTCGTCCCGGCCGTGCAGAGCCCTAGGTGTCCCCTTGAGAGGACATTGCTCAGTGCACAATGTTGACCTCTCTCTCTGTCTTCACCTGTGTTGTAGATACAGATAGACACACACATTAAATCTTTTACACTTCCATACATATATTTAAATGTAAAATGTATGTATATATCGGGTTTAATCCTTCACACTCTTGTGCAAGCTGTGTGACTGTGTGGATGAGTCCCGAAGGGGCTCGTGTCCACACACGTGTCCACTCAGAGTAGACACGACGCTCTTCACTGCTCTGCACTTCACGTACGAGAGCAGGATAACGCTGCAAACTTTCAGAATACTCTAAGACCCCATAGAACTTTTTTTGAAAACAGCACTCTCAACCTTATTTCCTTTGCTTTCTAGAGCAGCAAAGAAATAAAAAACAAACAAAAAGTCACTCTGACTCGACTCGATCAGCCCCAGCAAGAACTTGGCCTTCACAGCTGTGCAGATGAGCAAGGGGCACGATGCCACAAGGGGCGGGGCGGTGCAGGAACAAAGGTGCGGGTCCAGGTGCAGGAAGAGATGGGGGTGTTCACGTGGGTTTCCAGGTAGGTATTTTTTCAAATATGTAGGAGGAGATTAAGAGCAGGGTTAGGACTTCCTGGTGGTACTTCCCACGCCTTCCACCGATATTACCAAGGCTGAGCTGTCACGAGGAGGGGGCCTGGGGACCAAGAGTGAAGGAGCAGCTTCGTGTGGCCCTGTGTCTTGGTGTCTTCCTGCATGAGAAAGGCCAGAATCACCAGGGACCGTGACAAGGTGAGCCGGCGCCCTCTAGCCCGCCGGCTTCCCGGGGCCCAGCGTTGTGCCTTATCCATCTTTGTGCCCCGACGTCATGTCCCTGAACCTTGGATGCTCACGGGAATGACCACTGAGCACCGGAGTGTGCCTCTACTTCTCGGAGGACCCCGCCTTTCATGAGATGGGAGGTCAGCGCAGGGGGGCACTGTCTGCACACCGTCTGTAGAGCAGCACGGTCCTGTAGGTCTCAGGGCTCCCTCAGAGAGGCAAGTGAGATTGCTCTCCACCAGCACATCCCAAAGAGTCTCCTTAGAAGGAGCCATGGTGGAAACAGGGCAAGGGGTGCGAGTCTGTCACGACCTGCTGCATTCCTCCCCCTTCCATTATGATCGCCTTTGACCTTCGGGAGCTGCCCTGGCCCCCTTTCATCCTTGAGACCAATCCAGGGTCTGAACCTGAAACCCGACTAGAGCCATCACAGGAAAGCTTCACTCTCAGATTTTTGCCATTTTAGCTCAATTTGGGATACACCAGGACTGTTTCCTGTTGCAAATATTACCTCAGGAGGGAAGATAAGAGAACCTGTTCATGATTGCTTGTCTCACTTTCTCCAGCACAAAATAGATCGAGGGAACATAGGTGATGGGGTGCGGGGCAAATCCATCGGGGTACTGGTGGAAGGGAGGGAAGAGAGAGACGAGGATGGAGAAGAGGAAAGTTGGGACTCTGGGGCTTGGATGGGAAGCCAGCGGCGGTGGGGGCAGCAGGCGGACCCCGGGGAGGGCAAGGGCCGGGTGGGCCAAGGAGGCTGTGAACTTGGCCCCTCCAGTGTGGCCTGGAGGGGATGGCACAGACCAAGTCCGGCTCAGTTCCACGCCCTTGAAGACCACACGCCGAGTAGGGTCCACAGGAAGAAAGGTGTGCTGGCCCGCTGTCAGTACAGGGAGAGCACTCCTGGAGAACAGAAGGGTTTATTTCAGTAGCTACCTTTTAACTTTTTCCTAATTCTAGAAGTCATAATTTAATGTAAAATAAATGAAAAGTGGAAAAAAGGAAAGGGATATGTACCTGTTCAAAGAAAAAAACCCCGCCAGTGACAGTTGGCTACAGTTCTTTCACACATTAAGTCATTTAACAAAATTTTCACAGAGCACTAACGTGTGGAAGGCTCTGTACTAGGACCTGGGGATTCAATAATAAACACCACTGTGGTCTCAGCCTTCAGTAACAACAGTGATCACGTGCTGGGCATTCTGCCTCGGTAGTGCGTTTTTTTTTTTTTTTTGGTACGCGGGCCTCTCACTGTCGTGGCCTCTCCCGTTGCGGAGCACAGGCTCCGGACGCGCAGGCTCAGTGGCCATGGCTCACGGGCCCAGCCGCTCCGCGGCATGTGGGATCTTCCCGGACCGGGGCACGAACCCGTGTCCCCTGCATCGGCAGGCGGACTCTCAACCACTGCGCCACCAGGGCAGCCCTGGTAGTGCGTTTTACATTTAGTTATACAGCATCAATTTTCTTACATCAATACATTTTCTTCTAGAATGTGTTTGATAACGGCCCCGTTATTATTTCATTTAATAGACTTAAAATTATTCATTAACCAGACTTATAGCTAGAGAGCTAGGGTTTTTTATTCATTTTTTTTTACTCCTCCCTTTTTATTTTGACAATATAATGTTAAAATAAACATTCTCGAATGTACCTTTTATGTTTCTATTATTTTTGTTGTTGTTGGTTTGATACTAGAATTGGTCATTCTTTTTTTTTTAATTGACGTATACTTGACTTACAATATTATATTAACTTCAGGTGTAAAACATAGCAATTTTTAATAGATCATGCGCTACACAAAGTTATTACACAAAATTGGTCATTCTAAGGGCTTCTTAGATATGTAATAAAAGATTATTTATCCAAACTGTTCAGACATGACTATTTGTGAATTAGTGATATTTCTAGAATTTAAGCATCTTATTCCAAATAGCACACTTACTGAAAAATAAAATAAAAATGTTATTCTGACAAACATCTGAATGCCTACTCTTTCTTTCCCTTTTACTTATGTATTAAGGGACTGGATGTATATTATATGTTTGTGTCATGTTTTCTAACAATTGTTATCCTCTTAAGGCATTCAGTTAGGAATGCATTTCCTGTCAAGTAGTAGAGAACCAGGTTTATGTTACCTTAGTCATATGAGGCTTAGTTTTTCTTATACAACCAGGAGACTGGGGCTGCTGAGGGCTCTCTGTCTGGGCTAAAGTCACTGTAATCTTCTTTACCTTCTCTTATAGTCACAAAGTGGCTGCCTAGCTCCAGGCTTCACATCCTCACTCCAGATGGAAGAAGCAAAGAAGTTGGCAACCTCTTTTTCTTTCTTTTTAACATCCTATGCCTAAACTTTATGTACTTTTAAACAGATTTATTAAAGTATAATGGATATACAAAGAATTGCATTTATTTAATGTGTACAGTTTGATGGGTTTGGACATATTGAAATACCCATGATACCGTCACCACAGTCAAGGTAACAGACATCTCCAACACCTCCCAGAGTTTCCTTGGGTCCTTTTGTTTTTGTTTTGTTTTGTGCCAAGAGCACTTAACATGAGATCTACTATCTTAACAAATTTTTTGAAGCAAGCAATATGCTATTGTCAACTGCAGGAACAATGTTGTGCCACAGATGTCTGAACTCATTCATCCAGCACACCCGCCAAGAGTAAACCTCCAGTAACTGACCCTAAAGAAATGGAAACCTTTGACCTACCTGGAAGGACTGATATACAAACCTCTTCTTACAGCTCCTTGTACCGATTTCACATCACACGGGCACCCATATCCAAAGGGGGTGAAAGTGAGTATTGAGCTTTTCAGTTTTAGGGGTAAAATGAATAAGAGACAAGAGGGTCACAAAGAGGGGGTGGGGCAGCCAGCCCACAGCACCCACTGTACACACACCCTGGCTGCTGTGTATATGTCTCCTTTTATGGACTTCTTATGCATTTCCTTTACCCTTTATTCTCTCTCTCTCTCTCTGTGCATGTGTGTGATGTACGGACATTTTGTTTTATATCCGTTGGTCTTTTCTCCTTGTGGTTTCTACTTCTTTTTTTTTTTAATTGAAGTATAGTTGATTTACAAGGTAGTGTTAATTACTGCTGTATGGCAAAGTGATTCAGTTATACACACACATATATATAGATATATATACATTCTTTGCATTATTCTTTTCCACTATGGTTTATCACAGGATATTGACTATAGTTCCCTGTGCTCTACAGTAGGACCTTGTTGTCTATCCATTCTCTATATAATAGTTTGCATCTGCTCATCCCAAACTCCCAATCCTTCTCTCCCCAAGCCCCCCTTGGCAACCACAAGTCTGCTCTATGTCTGTGAGTCTGTTTCTGCTTTGTAGATAGGTTCATTTGTGTCATATTTTAGATTCCACATATAAGTGATATCATATGGTATTTATCTTTCTTTTTCTGACTTACTTCATTTAGTACGATCATCTCTAGTTGCATCCATGCTGTTGCAAATGGCAGTATTTCGTTCTTTTTGTGGCTGAGTAGTCTTCCATGGTATACATGTGCCACATCTTCTTTATCCATTCATCTGTCGATGGACATTTAGGTTGTTTCCATGACCTGGCTATTGTGAATAGAGCTGCTGTGAACACTGGGGTTCATGTATGTTTTTTGAATTATAATTTTGTCTGGATATTTTCCCAGGAGTAGGATTGCTGGGTCGTAGGGTAGTTCTATTTGTAGTTTTCTGAGGAACTTCCATACTGTTCTCCATAGTGGCTGCACCAACTTACATTGCCACTAACAGTGCAGGAGGGTTCCCTTTTCTCCACTCCCCCGGCCCAGGATTTGTTATTTGTAGACTTTTTGTATTTCTGCTTCTTGTGGTCATGCTTAGAAAATCCTTCCCTTCTCAAAAAACAACTATATAAACAGTCAGTTACATTTTCTCCTTTTATAATTTTATGTTAAATACTTATCTTTTTAATCCATTTGGAATTTCTTTTGGCATGAGCCTTGAGGACGATCTCTTAACTTGTATATTTATCCGTGTACAACCTAGTGATAATCTATGTGTCCCTTACTAAGTGGACATATTACTCTTACCATATACTATTGAATTTGGGGGTCTGTTTCTAGACATTCTATTCTCGGTCCACTGATTTCTTTATCCACCCTGGCGCTGATGCACGTTTGTTTAGTTACTATAGCTTTATAATCTAGTATATTGCCTGGCACTGCAAGTCGGCTCATTTGTCTTCTGAAATTCTTTATTGGATTTTCTCATCTGTTTAGTGTTTCTCAAGTTTGAATTATGGTCGGTTTAGTTAAGTCCCCCCTGAGGAGCCTGGGAACCTTGGAAAGTGGTCTGCTCCCATGGCTTTGGACGCTGTAGGCTAAGGAACCATTCCTGGACGCTCCTCTAACGGAGCGTTTTTACAAAGTTGATCTTTGAGATGAAATTGGTGGACTGTTTCCAGAGAAGTTGACCTGGAGACTCACGAAAACATCTAGAAGGTGTCGATGGGCAGTTTCAGTCATCAACACATACTGAAGTTTCCCCAGAACAGGATTCACTCATTCATTCATTCATTCATTTCTCTCCTAAACACTCTAAGATGCCTGACTTCACAGGCTCACAGAGAGCATACGACCAGCACAACGCAGACGCTAGGGGACACGAACCGATGCCAACAGCGGTCAGTACTTTCCCCCGTGGATTCTTTGGTTTTAAGGGAGTCTATTTTTAGTACAGGTATTTATAGCCCTGGTTTTTCAAAGATGAGACACCCCGTGCCAGATGTTCTGCTCAGACAGTATGGAAGCCGCCAGATGAGGTGCCGCACCCCCCCCCCCCCCCGAGGCCGGGCGACTTTCCTCTAACGACGTATTCCCGGCGGCTGCTCCGCTCATTCCATCGTCGTGAGCCATGTGTCAAACTCCCGGGCTTGACACATGTAAGGAGATAATTCACATGATCCCAAGCTTGTTTTTGACTCTCTTTTTTTTTTTTAATGCAATAAAACTTTACAGTACAACCAGCATGACTCAATGTTGTTTTTGGATTTCAAAATATTGAGGTTAGACTTGCTAATGATTTGCTGCGGAGCTACTCTTACAAGGCGAGCCAGGGCTCCGTGCTGCCAGCGCATCTGAGAAAGGCCTGCAACGCGCTCCCAGAGATGCCCTTTCCACCCCGTGCAGCCGTGCCTGCAGCTCCAGGACCAGAGCCCACGGCTGATGGACGTAGGAGTCACCATGATGCAGCGGTCACCACCTCCAGGTCATAAATACAGATAAAGCGTGACTCCACGTCGTCTCGTTTTGTCATTGCCGTACTGTTGGAAGCAATGGAGAATGCATCTTTTTAGTCAAAGCAGCTGGATGGAACACAGTTCTTCACAAATCTTTAAATATCTTTCTCATTCTCTTCACGCGTGAGCTATCTCATTCAATCTCCAGCTCCTTCTTTTATTATCTCATTTACCCTAATGGCAGGCAAGGTCAAAGAGACTGACCTTGGTTGCTAGAAAATAATCTCCTTGTTTTGACAAGAAAAGTCCTGGCTTCTCTGCGAGTTTTATTTTCTACAAACGTTGTAGCATTTATCTTCCAGAGAAAGACTATTACAGATGCCCAGAGTTCACCTTATCTCTTAAGTAAAACGTTTTATTTATGGAGAAAGTCTTGTGTCATGTCTGGACCCTGCCACTGAATTCTCCTTTCTTCCTTTCTTTTTTTTTAAACGTAAAGAGAGAGGACTTTGTTTCATACCCATAAGAGCATCAACTCAACTTGCTAACCAGTTGGCCTAGGGCAGGATAGGTCACATCAACACTAATGAAAGGTACTTGTCTGAAACTCTCAGCAAAAACAACCAAAAAGCAAAAATCCTTCACCAACTTGAGGCTTCTGTCTGCCTTTTCACTTGAAAACTCTAATTTATACAGCCATCCCTCCGTATCCATGCGGGGTTGGTTCAAAACCCCTGCAGATACCAAAATCCACGGATGCCCAAGTCCCTTGTATAAAATGGGGTATTATTTGCATATAAACTAAGCACATCTTCCCATACACTTTAGAGCATCTCTAGATTACTCATAATACCTAATGCAATGCAAATGCTATTTAACTAGTTGTAAATACAGTGTAACTGCTATGGAATAGTTGCCGGCAAGAGGCGAGTTCAAGTTTTGCTTCTTGGAACTTTCTGGATTATCTTGGCTGACCATGGATGCTAAACCATGATGAGGAGGGCTGACTGTCCTCGCTCAGATTTGACCCTCTTTGGAGCTCAGCCTTGGGGAGATGGGAGGGTAGGTAAGGGTGGGGGTCTTAGAGTCATGTCGATTGAATGAATACCTCCCAGTGACTAATGTGGAATGTCTGGCATTTAAAAAAAGGAGTTGAGTTACAAGTATCCCTGAAATCTTTTCTTTAATTAAAAATTTAAAAATCCCAGGACTCACACAACCACTCCTAGTCTGATTCAGAATATCCAGCTAGCCTCAACTTCAGGTAGCAACTCTGACCCCTTGAGCAGGGAATCCAACACTCTAAACAGGGCTCTGCATCCTATCCCACCCCCCACTGTCTGAGTTCTCTCCTTCTGACTCCCCTCCATCTCCCTGGGAGAGAGAACTGGTAAAGGAAATAAGGTCTGTGATAGGCCAGAACCTGACTCTAAGCCCATTACAGTCAGTGTCTGAGGAAGGAAATGAGGGTCTTTGACAGGGTCGCTAATGGAATGTGTGTTAAATGGGGTGTCTCGGAACAAGGCTTCCCCGAGTGACAGGGGTGGGCATCTTGTCTTTGTGGTTTCCAAACCCTCACCTTGAAAGTGCAGTCCCTTTTGTCTCTCTGGAAGACGTAACGATATCTGTGAACAGATTAAGACCTGCCTCTTTAAAACCGTTGCTGGATCGTAGTGTGCTGATATTAGTCTGTTTCTTCAGGAGAGAAGCAAATATTTGCTTGTTGAAATGTCTGATCTGAAGAGCTTTGGATTTCAGCTTATTACCCAATGACTCTCTTCTTGGTATAGATACTTTTCCAGATAAAACAACGTTACTCTTGGTTACCGCATCAGGTGTTGGGTTCAGAAGTTATGGCCAGTAGGTAACACATAATATGGCCAATGTGTGTGTCTTCCTTGTGTGTGTGTGTGTTGTGTACACACTATTTAGGTCGCAGATGGTTCTGTCCAATATCCAGAAATCCAGTCGCACTGTCAATGCCATGATAGAACAGAACTCATCTCCTCCAGAGCATAAGTCCGCATAGTGACCGTTGTTAACAAAAGATGTTGACCCCTTCTGAGTGTTTCCACTTATGCCAGCATTTCAGATGGCCTGGCAATGCCTATTCTTACTCTGGTACTCAAGTCCCTGTGTCTGAGAGCTTGCGCAGCTGATCCGAGCCTGAGTTAGAGCATGAGTTTTCAGTCTATGAAAAAGAAGTGAGAAATGTAGGCTCTCGGGCTGGCAACCTCGCAGACCAGGCTGGAGAGAGCATCGCCGCACCGCCCTTCCTGTCCTGCCTCTGCAGGCCGCTCCCTGGAGCCGCGATGCTATCAGCATTCTCGGTGGAGTCTGTCTGAGTGACGGATGATTCATGAGCTGTAACTACAACGATCGTTGACAAAAAACAGTGGGCTGCAAAAGTTGGGGGGTTGCGGGAAGGGAGGGTAAAGGGGGCTCATTTTATCTCTAAAAATATCCCTCCATAAAAATGTCAAAAGAAGTTCCTTTCTAAATGTCCGTATGAGCGCTTTTCTGGGACAATGCATTTTTACTCTAAGCAAGTTTTGCAAAGAATTTTGAGGCAGGAAGGGGAATTTAGGTCTTTTTGTTGTTGTCGCTCAAGGTTTCCAAAGCAGAATCAGCCTTCTTTGGTAGCTCGGGAGCTGGGGTATAAAAGAGCGTACACATACAGTTCCGACAGTGGGGTCGGAGAGGGTGTAAGAGGAGGGAAAGAAAGTCTGCTTTGAAGAGGTTAATTGTCGGGCTCCTCTGTTGCTGGCCTGGGCAACGTGGGGTTTGTCCCAGCAGAGGGCTGCTCACTCTAGCCAGACCGAAGCACACCTCACTGCCCTTGGTGTCCTGCTGAAACCCAACCCGGTGATACGTCACTGCAGACTCGAGAGATTACATTAGCCTTCGAGTATGCACTTTAGTCCACGAAACCACTGCTGTCCTTGCGTTAGGAACAGGTTGTAAATAATCTGCTGCCTAGCATTGGCGCTCCTGTGATTTCTCCCCAAGCCATAGCCTCTCCGCTTAGCAATGCGAGACATGAGGTCATCCAAGGTTTGGTTTCAGATGACCACTCCAGGTGACTTCATATACACCAGCCCAAATTCCACGCCTTCTCCAGACTCGTGGACACGGTCAGCTCTCTGTGATGTGAGCAGGCCAGCTTTTCCCTCCTTTTCTCTTGGAGCAGCCCTGAACCTTTACAGCCATTCCAGCAATCGCATCCCTCATCCCATACCCAGAGAGGCCAGGGCAGAGCCCGTGCGCGTGATGGACCACGGGACGGCTCCTTTCAGATGCAGACACGATCGGCAACAAGATGCTCATGTGCCCGCGTCCAGGCGGACTGAGTCACTCCCCGAGGAGTATTGCCGAGAACAGAACAGAGCCCGGAGACGGGGATGCTCGCATGACTGTTGACTGAAAGGAGGAGCCGTCTGCTTCCTCTGCAGCAGCAGGCGGGCTAATGACCCCCCAAGGAAACGTCAGGTTCCCTTTCAGGATGGAAAAGCCAAGGCATCACTTGAGCTCATCTGTGTTGTCTTTTGATCATCCGCCAGGTTAATAAACTCCTTCTTGAGACTCTGGATTTTTCAAGACAGTGTCTGGTGTAGATTCTCCGCCCGGTATGAAGTATGTTGGCTGAAACAGGTCCAGACTTAGAGCAGCCTTTCCAGGCCAGCTGGCGGAGGCGCTGGGCCAGGCTTTCAACTCGCTTCTGCCCCGGAGGCGGAGGCTGTGGGTGGGAGTCCTCGAGGGCGTGGCCCCGGGTGTGCCCACACACAGCAGGAGGCAGCCAAGGGCAGGGAGGATGCTTGGGGAGCGGGGTGGCCAAGGGCAGGGAGAATGTGGCCAAGGGCAGGGAGGATGCTTAGGGAGCGGGGTGGCCAAGGGCAGTGAGGATGTGGCCAAGGGCAGGGAGGATGCTTGGGGAGCGGGGTGGCCAAGGGCAGTGAGGATGCTTGGGGAGCGGGGTGGCCAAGGGCAGGGAGGATGCTTGGGGAGCGGGGTGGCCAAGGGCAGGGAGAATGTGGCCAAGGGCAGGGAGGATGCTTAGGGAGCGGGGTGGCCAAGGGCAGTGAGGATGTGGCCAAGGGCAGGGAGGATGCTTGGGGAGCGGGGTGGCCAAGGGCAGTGAGGATGCTTGGGGAGCGGGGTGGCCAAGGGCAGTGAGGATGCTTGGGGAGCGGGGTGGCCAAGGGCAGGGAGGATGCTTGGGGAGCGGGGTGGCCAAGGGCAGGGAGAATGTGGCCAAGGGCAGGGAGGATGCTTAGGGAGCGGGGTGGCCAAGGGCAGTGAGGATGTGGCCAAGGGCAGGGAGGATGCTTGGGGAGCGGGGTGGCCACGGGCAGTGAGGATGTGGCCAAGGGCAGGGAGGATGCTTGGGGAGCGGGGTGGCCAAGGGCAGGGAGGATGCTTGGGGAGCTGGGTGGCCAAGGGCAGTGAGAATGTGGCCAAGGGCAGTGAGGATGCTTAGGGAGTGGCATGGCCTTCCGGGAAGGGCGCTCCCCCCAGGAAAGTAGGGGTGGAGTCAAGCTCAGCCACCTTCTTACACACGGCGACTACACTCCTCACACCTAGTTGCCCTTCTCCTGAGAAATACACGGGCTGTCCCGGGAGGCCGTTCACCAGAACCCCTCAGGCGGAATGTTCTAATCCACAAAATGGGGCTGTTGACACCTGTCTCGTAGGATGCCTGCGTGAATCGCGTGATACCGTGAGAGCACAAGCCTTCACTTTGGGATGTGGACGATGTCACAGCAAACAGGAAGAGCTCAGCCTTGCCAGCCTTTCTGAGAAAGCCACTTGAAGGGCTGGGCTCAGCCAGGCTGCGTGGAGGGAATTCTCACCCCATCCACTCACCTTAGAACACGCATCCCAATTTCTAAACCCACAGGCGCTTTCGCTGGCCCTGAGCACCTGCTGGAATTCCGTTTTCTTAATCAGCACCTTAATTAATTCTCCGTTCTCTGTAATGGTGACAGCCAGGATGGTCCTTTAGTGGCGACAAACCCTGCAAAAGTTACAGTGTTCCCTGAAAATCCAACATATGAACATGACTAAGCCATAAAGTAAGCATCACTAAGGCCAGTTGGGCTCTTATTTTTCTCAGGGGAAAGACTTTGATGTTAGCTTTGTAATTTTTCACACCCATTCTTTTTGAGACTCTTCTGGTGTCCCCACTGCGTTGATCCCCGGAGGAAGCTCTTAGTCTGTTTCTACTGACAACCCAGCTCTGATTTTCTTAGTCACCACAACTTGGCTCTCTCAGCTCACCTGCCAATGAGCTATTAATTCCTAGAGACAGAAACATGAGGGGAGACACCTTTAAAAGGTGAGGAGAGAACAGTGCACAAAAGCCATCATGGAGAATGCTGCTTTGGTTGCAAAAACCGGAAATCAGAAATTTCAGAACAGAAAGGTCCTACGTGCTTAGCACGTACAGGTGGCAAAAGTGAGTTCCGTCGGTGTGTCAGGATGTGGCGGGCAGACAACTGGGCTTGGGTCCAAAGACACAGGTGGTCTTATTTTTTTTGAGGTGCACACCAAGCACTTTGGGATGAAATGGTGGGATGTCTGTGAAATTACTTCAGCAAAACAAAAATAGACAAAGCACACCAGAAAAATACTAACAACGATTAAAGCTGGGTGATGGGCACAGAGAGTATGATCTATTCTCTCTGCTCTTCTTACGTTGGAAAGTTTTAATCATTAACAAAAACACCCAGTGCTTGGATTCCCACTTTGATGTTGACATTCGTTGGCTAAGTCACGCAAGCCAGCCATTCGACCTCTTGGCT
Organism: Delphinus delphis; assembly: GCF_949987515.2. Taxonomy (NCBI): domain Eukaryota; kingdom Metazoa; phylum Chordata; class Mammalia; order Artiodactyla; family Delphinidae; genus Delphinus; species Delphinus delphis. The sequence continues at coordinate 176,711,015 of NC_082684.1, forward strand.
TCCTTAGCTGTAAAATCAGGAATTAACTCTCATCGCTGCTTTGAGGAATAACGGAGTAATGCATAAAAATCCTCTGTCAACGCTAAGGCGCTGCACAATCGTCAGTTGCCACTGATTAAAGTAGAAGAGAAATCAATCAGATGCCGGATGACACTGCTGAGAAGTGTCTGCACTTCCCCTAACACAGCTCCATCCACCCACTAATCCTACCAACTCCTCCCGGAAGGTTTTCTACCTGGAACACGGTGCAGGCCTCCAGAGGCAGGTTTGGACCTCTCCTGGGGGTGTGGTGACCTGGAGTTTATTCCTGGGATCCATTCAGCGGCGTAACTGGGGCGGAAGAAAGGGCTGGGGAGAAAGCGTGGTTGCCGCTGGCTGGCAGCACGACAGATGTGCTCTCCTATTTCGCTGTGGATTTCAGGGCATCTGCTGCTCGCCACTTGCTCCCTTCATTTCTGCATGGACCACAAAACTCGAGAACAGGAGTGGTTTCAGAAGCTCCTTGTCACCTCCTCGCTGGGTGACGGAAGCTGACACAGGATGATGTCAACACCCTGGACCAGCGCATTCCTGGCCACGGGTGCATCCGGCTTGACTGCGCTGGGAAGTGGGAGAGGACGTGAGGTCTCACTCGCTGCCTGCCCACCTTGGGCAGGTGAGGCTGGAAACCCTAATCCTTAAAATGAACTCTTAGTACCTGTCTCCTAGGATGTCTGCGCGAATCAAGTGAGATCGCGACAATACATCACGTTGTTTATGATGCGGTGGGTGTCAGAGCACACGGACAAGTCTCGGCCTTGGAAACCTTTCTGAAAGCTGACGCTTCCACCCAGTAGTGAGGAGGAGAAATGTCCCCCACCTGCTCTCCCAACAGCACCCTGTCCCAGTGAAACCCAGCTGTTCATCTGACTTTATCCCTTTCTCGCCATTCCAACCCCTCCCCTCTGCCCTCCCTCCTATCAAAACCTGCTGTTTCCCAGCTGCCCGATTGAAATAAGGCTACAGGTTTCATTTTCCCTCTTCCTGGGGACACTTTGATTTTACTGGGACCACAGATTCGCCCCCAAAGGGGTGACGTTTCAAACCTGTGGGACATATTGGGGGCAGGAAGACTGCCACTTGGCCCAGGGCAGGGCACACGGCATGAGTTGGGACACGTTTGCTGAAAACCAGGTGCTGGACACACAGGCAGTCCCAGACACAAGCTGGGTTGACTCTGGACGCACTTTGCGTCTTTCTTTCCTGTCTGGATCCTTGCTGAGCTCTGAAGTGATGTCCGTACTGTGTTAATCACTTCATCTTTAAAGGCCCAAGGTAGAAGGCATTTTTATTGATGAAACATCCCTATCGCTACCGATAGACCCTCACAGAGGCTGCCACTAAGTGACTTTTCTAATTAATCAGAAAATAATCAGAAATAATTAGATTAAACATTTGGGTTCCTGTGACTTTCTCTCATGGGAGTCGTCCCAGGCTGGCATTTGAGAGACAGATTCCCTTTGTGACAGGCCCCCTTTGCTGACCTATTTGGGGTCGTATATTTGGAATCCAGGGTTCCCACCTACGTCAATGGAAATCTTGTGGGCAGATGGGGGGTGGGGGCGCTGCACACCCACCCCGGACAGAAGTCTCCAAACAGCAGTGCGGAGCAAAGAGCTTTGCTCCGAGAGAGGGATTTTATTGTCTGAGACCGTGGAATTCTACTCTTCAGTTTACTCTATTTTTATACGGACAGTAAACTTGTTTAAAAATATAAAAACTTGAAACGTAAAGACTTATATCTCAAAGACATTTATGTCACCATTCCTAGGCCTCTGGAAGGGCAGGCAAATGCTGGCGGAAGGGTCCCCGCTGCCCAATAATACATCACGGGGCCTGGAGGATTGGTCCGCAAGGGTGTGAAGAAAGAGCAGGAGGTGACCCCTTTGCCCTGCACCTGAGACTCACCTGCGTTTTGAGTAGAGAGTCTCTGAGACTTACACGTGCATGTAAATATAGAAAACACACTTCTGAGGAGGCGACCTGTCACCACTGACCAGGTTTTCGCTGTTGCTTCCTTTGCGTGTTTCCCACCTCAGTTCTGGTCTCCATCGTGGGCTGGAACGGGACTGGTGGATGGCTTTCCAGGGAGCCCTGATGTCTGAGATAAGAGGAGAGCACTTCAGCTGGACTTTTCTTAGCTTCCGGTACAGTGTCCTTATTAGATTTTATTTTTAACCAATGTGTCCTTTATTTAGAACATTTTTTATTAAATGCATGCAATTTCTTTGTGCCTCCGTTTCCCCTGACTCGGAGAAAGTGAAAGGTCCTTCATCTTCAGCCTCCCAGCTTCAGATAAATGGGCTTTTTCCTGGACACGAAGGGCAAAATAAAGTGGAAAATACTTATTTCTGGGCAAATATGCTGGAGGAGACGCTCCATCGAATGTACCCTGTATTTTGGGAGCACGTGTCATCTTCGTCTTCTTTAAAGGGGGCCCACTGCCTCCCGTTGTGTTTTCAGGGGCTCCCGACAAATGTCAGATTTAAATCCCACGTTATTACAGGCACTAGAGATGGGGTATCTGCGAGAGGGTTTTGTGCTCCAGTGCGATGATTCGTTTGGGAAAGATGACCTGAGATCTCCTCCCGTGAACATCCACGGGATTCTGCCTGAACCTCCTGTTGCACTGAGCGTGCTCTACCCCGCGATGGTGTAATTGACTACGGATGTCTTCCCTCCTCCTAGATTATGAGCTTCTGAAAGTAAGATTCATACCAGGCTAGCCTTTGCTTTTTCCTCCAGCACATTTCTCAGTTCTTGTCTTACAGTTTAGTCTAAAGAAGTGCTTTTGCCAGAAAGAGCAGACAATTGTTGTGGGTTTTTAAGTCAAATTGTTTTATATCTATATTAAAAAAAAAAAACCCACACAACTCTGCAGATATCGTTGTGGGATTCTTTGGCTACCTATGATACTTTATGTCTTCAGAAGCTAAATAATACAATATATAGAGAGAGATACAGAAATGGAAAAAATTAGAAATTGCTGCAGTCAGGATTTGAATATATTCACTGAAAGGACAGATGAGAAAAGCAGAAGAGAAAAGTGGTTTTGGAACAGTTGGTCGACCAGTAATGAGGGAAGCAGACTTCATACGCTATGCTACAAAATACAATAAGACACGTACAAGTTCATAGCAGGTTTATTCATAATAGCCCCAAACTGGAAATAACTCAAATACCCATCACCAGTAAAATGGATAAATAAATTGTGGTGTATTCCCACGACAGAATACTGTTCAACGCATTAGAACAACCTACTGATACACAAAACAACACGGAGACAAAAACCCTGAGTGAGAGAAACCAAACGTGAAAAGGGTGTACACGGTGCGAAGAAACTTCCAGAAGGTTCAAGAGCGGTCAAAACGCATGTTTGGTGACAGACATCAGGAAGAGGGGGGGCAGTGCTATGGGACCAGGGCAGGATGGCTTCTGCGAGGATGCTAGAAATGTTCCGTATTCTGGTCTGGGGGATGTTTATATACGGAGAAAGCCACCAAATGCTACATTTAAGATTTATGCAAAAATATATCTACTTATGTACGCTGTCACGCATATAATAATGCAATTTTTTAGAAGAAGTGAAGGGAAAAGCACCGCTCTTTATTGAGTGCTTGCTATGTGGCAGGTAAAGTGCTAAGCACATGAGGCTTTAAAAACAGTAAGCGATTCGCCAAGAGTCACAACTTCTGTGAGACAATCTTGACTCAAACCCAAATCTCCGTGCTCGGCGGACCCCGCTCTCCGGCCCGAGAGCTAATCCTCGCTTTGCTGGGACGTGGCCTTTTCTCCTTTTCCGTTGGCGGGTCCTCCAAGCAGAGCAGGTAGGCCTGTGGAAGTGGCAGCAGCTTTGCCCTAAGTTGTCTATTTATTACAAGAAGCCTCTGTTGCAGTATTAAGGGAGCTGTTGAGACGTTTCCCTTGCTGTTCCTTATGTCAAAGGCCTTGCCTCAGGGACAGTGGCCTGACTGTTGAAGGGAGGAGCTTAACTGGAGGAACAGTGAGTGGAGTTTTCAACAAGGCAGGGAGGCAGGAACAGAAAGCGCATTCTTTCTGGGATTTCTTCATATTTGAAGTTCATTCTGGCCGGGGGCTCTTTTGGGGAAAGAAAACCTCAAATGAGCCTTCAAAGCACATTTCCCCTCCATCCGCTGTTCTCTCCATTTGTCTTAGTTCTTTTAGTTTCATTTGTTAGAGTTATGAAGTCAAACTTACAAACCTGAAGAGTTATTAACATTTAGTGAACGGGCATGACTATTTTAATATTTATCGACGGGGGTTCAACTATATGAATCACGACACTCGTCTATTCCCATGAAATGGAAGAAAAGAGAACCCCACCCCTGGCTCATGGTCTGTGTAACCCTGACCCCCATGTCTCTGCTTCATGCTGCACAAAGACCTTGTTTCCACGGCCCTCCGTCTTGTGCGCTGGAGAACTTCTGGAATCCCGCTCTCGGGAAATTCTGAGAGGAGATTCCCACCTGGTCCTTCTCCAAACAGCACCATGACGAGTCACTGAGGACTCCATCTAGCTCAGCAGGTCCTGAAGAAGTTCCGCTGCCTTCCTTTCAAGTTCTGAAATCTGACGCAATAGACAGGAGACCAGAGAGCATGGCTATAAGGCCTTCAACCACTTACTTAGAGTGTAACCTTGGGCAAGGCCCTCGGCTTCTACGAGCTCCCTGAGATTTTAGCTACGAAATGGTACGATGTCGAGGTGTACACCAGAGAGCTAATCTGCCCAGGAGAGTGCTCTGCATTTGGAGGAACCTCACTAAGTAATGACTCTAATGACGGGTGATTTAATACAAGGAGCTGAGCGTCTGAGTCCTCGCCTGCCCCCAGCACAGGTAAAACGTGCCTAAGGCTTCAGGGCCGCGTACCTACTTAGTGACTTACTTTCTTCACTCAGTATAAATTGGGGCTGCAAAGGACTAGGATTCAGACTCTGCCATTTTCCAAAAATCAGCTAAATGTGGGCTTTTTAAATGAGTCCTCATTGGAAATGGACAACCTTAATAAAGGTGACCCAAATCCTAGGTTTCCAAGGCCTGGATTGGTTTGTATTGCTCGTAGATTCAAATCATCTTTTCAGATGCAAAGTCGGTGACACAGAAGAGTATGTGGTACAGCCTGGCTGTCTTCCCAATACCCGGGTCTGGCCTGGCCTCTGGGATCCTAACGTGATGTTCCTTCCCGGTCCAGGCTGCGGCCACCGTTTCTGCCACCCACCTCCTTAATTATACTGGGAAATCCTCAGAAGTCTCTGCCCCCAGCCTCCAGGCAGCCCCAGCCGGTCCACCCGCTGGGCCCCAGAGAGGAGCACTAAGTTTTATCCCTGGTAGGTCACTGGTCAGGTCCTGTACCAAAGTTAAAAAAAAATCTTTTTTTTTACTGCTGTTCTAGGATAATTTTAAAAATCCAAGCAGAGCAAGCCATGTCAAGTCTGGGCTTAAGGAAAACATCTCAGCACAGAAATCACTTTGAAGTCTGACTGGTTTCTGTCCCTTTTCCCTTCGTCCAGTAGGTGGCACTCCTGAGCGAGGCTTCTTGGCCAAGGTGGTGGGCTCAGCCCAAACCCGGCTCCCATGTCTGCAGCCGGCGGACGATTGGTAGCCTCTGCACACACGTGGGAGAGGGCCGCTGCCTGCCCCCATCAACAGAGGGGGTGAAGGCAGGCAGACACCCAGTGACACTGGGCATTCTGAGGAAGGAGCTAGGGGGTGGTGGATGTCCCACCGGAGGACCAGGACGCCAGCTGTTCCAAAGTCTACACACTTCAAGCTCCTGTTAGATCTTCAAATAAACATCGAGTTGATCTAGAACTTTCCATTCTCCCACCGCTAACTAATCTCTGCTATCTAGACCTTGTCTTCCTGGATCACCGTCTTGTCTACCCTTTGTGTGAGGGGCCACTTAGTCTGCACCTGGCGTCTCCTCCAACTTCCAGCGAAGTGAAGGGGGCTGTGCAAATGGCCTTAGACTCACATATTTGCCAGACAGGCTCCCGTGGTCTGGCCAGCGCAGCAAGGCAGCTCCTGATTTCCTTATTTCCACCATCTCTAGCTTCTTCTTTTTATAGGGAAATGGTTTCCAAGAATAATTATCACCTCTCGGCATCTTCAAGACTGAGCTATTTCAGCTTGTAAACCCGAGGATGCTCTTACCCAGTGGATTTTACCTGGGGGTGAAACCAACATAGGCTTCACCCTCAGTATGTGGAAATCAGACGCGAAGACAGATTCACCAGGGAGCTAGCAGCTCCAGTAGCCCCTGGCACCATATAAAATATTGCTTCTGATGGCCATGAAAAGCCTACATCTTTCATTTGTTCTGCCCCAGCATAGACCAGGGTTCCTCAGCCTCAGCACTGTGGATGTCTTGGGCTGATAACTCTTTGTCATGGGCTGTCCAGTGCCTTGCAGGGTGCTGGGTGGCAACCCTGGCCTCCACCCACCAGATACCAGTAGCCCCCTCCACTCCAGCTGTCACCCCAAATGTCTCCAGGTATTGTCAAGTATCCTCCGGACCTGCTGGCGAATCTTAAGTCCGGATTAATGTCTTTAGGCTCATCTTTTCTTTTTCTTTTTAAGATATTTATTTATTTATTTGTTTTGCTGCGCCAGGTCTCAGCTGCGGCACGCGGGATCTTCGTTGCCTGGTCTGAGTTGCAGCAGGCACGTGGGTTCTAGTTTCCCACCAGAGATTGAACCCGGGCCCCCTGCATTGGGAGTGCGGGAGTCTTAGCCACTGCACCACCAGGAAAGTCCCCCTTGGATCATCTTTATGCTTTTAATCAGTACAGTAAGGCCACGCTCCTTTGCTTAGAAGACTCAAGCACATCTCTTTTTCAAAAATTCTAATTTAAAATAATGACAGTAAATTGGCGCTGGGAAAGTTTTGACGTTGCCCAACCTGAGTGAGATGATTGATCCGTTTTATTACTGCTTACACTTTGTGAACGGAAGTCTTTACCACGTGGGCCCACCCTACCGTTGTTGTTGTTACTATTACTATTATTATTATTGCCGTTTCTGCACTGTCTTGATCGCTGGCTTCTTCGTTCTGCATTCTTCCTCTCCTTTCTCCCTTTTCCTTTTATATTCACTGTTTCCCCCCGCCCCCCATTCTCTCTCTAAGCAATTACTTCCATTTCTAGACATACCGGAGCTTGTCACCCAGATCAGCACCTCATCGGGAGAGACCAGCTTTTGTCTTGGTGTCTCGGGCACCACTGGTTTGTCATTGCCGGGGAGTGGGTGTCACTAGGCTGTGTTTACACAAACCAACTGGCTTAGGAGGGAAATGTTTAATTTAGTCAAACTCCAGGCTATCGTATAAACGACTTTAGTCAAACAGCAAGTTGTTTTCAAACTGCATAACTGGGAGGGACCTCAGAGAAAACCAGGTCCGAGGAGCTCGTTTTGCAGAGAAAGCAACAGCGAACTCAAGACAACACCGCAGCAACTCACGTTTAGCGATAAGTACTCTGCAACAGGCACGTGATCGAGGGGCTGGTGTCGAAACGTCAGCCAGGCGGGGGAACCTAAGTTCGGCTCTCTGTACGCTCTTTCCCGCGTCACAGTTTAATAGTCAGGGAGACGCCTCTCCGAACCGTCCATCCCGGCGGAGGGGACTCCACGGCTGTGACGCTCCTGGCGCTGCCCCCTTGCTGACCCGGCCCCTGGGACAGTGGGGTGTTTTCGGTGACTGGGAAGGGTGGCTGGGTGTGCTCAGCTCTGCCCTTGCTCCTGGGGGGCGTGCAGCCAGCACTCTGCTGGGGCCAAGGGTCTTCCACCTCAGCCCCCAGTGGCTCCGCCCGGCCCCTTCCAGCACGCATGTCTGCAGACCCTCTAAGTCTGGGCTTCAGAAGCCCATCCCTGGCAGGTGCACCAACAGGCTGGCCTCTTCCCACAGCGAGGCATCCTCTGAGCGTGTGTGTGTGGAACAGCCAGTGGCCAGGCATCTCGAAGGCCACGAGCTAGAGTTAGCAGAGGAGCTACTGTTTCGGTGGTCTCTCCCTCCTCTGAGTTACTTTTCTTTTAAAAATAAGTTTTTAAACATAAGCCCTGAATCCTATGCCAAGCCACAGAGTTCTGTTTAGCTTTCTGGGGTAGTTATTTTAATTTATTTTTACCTCGTACTCTGGAGCACATGATCAGGAGAGTAGCACCGAAAGCTGTGCATTACTCTCTCATGAGAGACGTGCCTAAAAGCACAGGAAATGTTTCTCTAAATCTTCCTTTTATAGATTCAATGACTGTTTTTCTTTACAATAATCATATTTGTTTCAAGATGACGCCATCCCTCAAAACATATTTTAAAACACCTCTTGGAATTTCCAGGAGCCTGTCTATAAGCTGTCACAAGAAGAACAGGACCACTGTTTTATTATCTCAGTTTTCAGTAGATGAAACGTTCATATCTTTTTTGATTACCTTTTTCCCAAATCAAGTACAACCTCAATTTTTTAAAAAGATTTTTTAAAACTCATTCTTGAGTCTCTAAAAGTAATTTTCAAGGGATCCACAAGTATGTTCTGAGGAAACCTTCATTGTATATGCAGGCTTAGGGATTTTGATGTTAAAATACAAGTCCCATGGCCTTGGAGATGAATTTCATAAACTTCACAGACACTCTTCCAATCGTCATGCCAGAAGCAATTTCATTTGTCATGAGTTTCTGGTTCTGACTACTTTACTTAAAGACACATTAGGGAAGCAAGCCACAGAGAAGGTCACTTGGAAGTTAAGGGAATGAATCTTAAATAAGTTGAGTAGAAGCCCAGGATATTTAAATCAATGCTATGGGACACTTTTGACACTTAGTGCATTGCTCTGTATTCAACAGGAATGAGATGGGAGGATGGAAGGCGGTGGTCAGTAAATTGGGGACCACTGGACCTTCTTCATGCCAGGCCCTGTGTACTGTTGTGCAGGTTGTGCACTGCACAACATCACAGTGGATGGTACCTCCCAGAGCTGTATGACCAACAACTATAGCAGCAGCCCTGGGATGTCTGGACAACAGCCTCCAAGTAAACTCAAACTGAGAGAGATGTGTGTTGACAATGGAAACTCTAAAAGTAGCAGGGCCTAGTTAGAAAACTTCCTTCATCAAATAAGTTAGAAGAATTCTTTGCGTTTGACAGTTTAAATGAAAGTTTGACAGGGGGCCTGGCTGTGTGATTGCCATAGCTCAGGGGCTCAGAGCCTGGGCCTGGGGATCCCACAGGCTTGATTTTGACTCTGCCACTCGGTAGCCGTGTGACCTTGGGTGAGTTACACACATTCTCATCAGTAAACATAAATATTGAAGACCAGTGGAAAATACCCAACAGGGTTACTGTGAGGAGCAAAAAAGACAATGTCTGCAGAGCACTTGAAAGCATGCCTGACACGACACAACTGTTTAATAAATATAACCTGGTTTTATTACCACAAGTTGGAGAATCCACTAACTTCCCGGTGCAAAGCCCCTCGGCTCAGAGCCCGGGATCCCACCAGCACGGGCTGTCTCCAGGCTGCTGGTGACCCCTCCTGAGGTTCCATTTTTCATGAGGCGCTTTCAGGAGTACATTAAAAAATCATCTCCTTGGTGGCGGTAGGACCAGAAAATTATTGGGTGGGCCAAAAAGTGCCTTCGGTTTTTTTAAGTAAAAATAAAAGACACATTTTTCATTTTCACCAAGAACTTTATTGAGCAACATATTCACCCTCTTGTTCCACTACCTTCTGCCATTTTTCAGGCAACTTCATAATTCCATCTTCCCAAAACTTTTTATGTTTTTGAGCAAAGAACTGTTCCAGGTGCCTTTTACAGTCTTCCAGGAAATTGAAATTTTTTCCATTAAGAGAATTTTGTAAAGACCGCAATAAATGGAAATCCAAAAGTGCAATGTCTGGTGAATACGGCAGATGAATCAGAACTTCCCAGCCAAGCTGTAACAGTTTTTGCCTGGTCATCAAACATGCGGTCTTGTGTTATCCTCATGGAAGACTGTGCATTTTCTGTTGACTAATTCTGGACGCTTTTTGTCGAGTGCTGCTTTCAGTTGGTCTAATTGGGAGCAGTACTTGTTGGAATTAATCTTTTGGTTTTCTGGAAGGAGCTCATAATAGAAGACTCCCTTCCTTCCAATCGCACCATATACACAACATCACCTTCTTTGGATGAAGATCGGCCTCTGGTGTGGTGGGTGGTGGTTCATTTCACTTGCTCCACGATCTCTTCCAGTCCACATTGTTGTACAGTATCCACTTTTCATCGCCCATCACAGTTTGTTTTAAAAAAGGAACATTTTCATTATGTTCCAGTAGAGAATCTAATGTGGAAATATGGTCAAGAAAGTTTTCTTTGCTTAACTTACGTGGAAGCCAAACATCAAAGCGATTGACGTAACCAAGCTGGTGTAAATGATTTTCAACACTTGATTTGGGTATTTTGAGTATGTCGGCTATCTCTCGCCTGATATAACGTTCATTGTTCTCAGTTACTGTTTCGACTTGATCGCTATCGACTTCAACTGGTCTACCCGACCGTGGAGCATCGTCCAGTGAAAAATCTCCAGCACGAACCTTCACAAACCATTTTTGACACGTTTGATCAGTCACAGCACCTTCTCCATACGCTGCACAAATCTTTTCGTGCGTTTCAGTTGCAATTTTACCTTTCTTGAAATAATAAAGCATAATGTTGAAAATGTTGCTTTTTTCTTCCATCTTCAATATTAAAATGGCTACACAAAAATTCACCAATTTTGATGTCTTTTTTAAAAATGCACTCTGATATGACAGCTGTCACATACAATCTAACAAAATTGTTTCCAATGAAGTTAAAGACAACTAACTGCTACTAGAGCCATCTTAGGGAAAAAAATGAACGAATCTTTTGGCCAACCCAGTATATAGCTTGTGGTAACACAGATGTCAACACAGAATAGAACCAAATATCCAACCCTCCCAGGGGTCAGCATGGCGAACAGGGGACGTGAAACTCATCTCAGTCCTGCCTGGAACCTGAAGGCTTCCTGCATGACTCAGATGATGGCCTTTGCTCTCTGATTCTTCAGATATCACCAGGGGCCCCTCAGAAAACTAGAAAAATGAGGTCACCAGGGTTGGGGGATTGGGGACTGGAGAGAAGAGACATGAAAGTATCTTATCAGCATGTCTTGCCTTGGCAGCCAGAAGATTTGTTTGAGCAGTGAGATAATATTTATTCTGCATGCCACTGACCAAGTTCAGCCTTTGATCTGTTTCTCCACTGTAGATTTTTGTTTTCAAATTTAATTCCTTCTGCCTAGAGAGTAACAAACATGTAATGAACTTGGTGGTAAATTCAGAAAGAATTCAGAACATTAAATATGCCCGTGGGACTCTGAACCCCTCCCTCCTGGTCCCAGGGTTTCCTCTGTGGAATCATGTGTCCATCGTTTGGACAAAAGGGTAGCATTTCCCCGGGCCACAGTGAACCTCCTTCCAAGCCAGGGTTGTTCTGTATCAAGCACACGAGTGAGGGCACTCTGGCTAAATCCAGATCATCCTTGCAATATTAAACATGTTTGATGATACACCCTATTGAACCCAACGTATCCAAAATATTATGTTTTCCTATAATCAACGTAAAACTTATCAATAATATATTAATGATATGTAGTTCATGATAACATATTCATGATATTATTTACATTTAGGGGGAATTTAATCTTTGAAGTCCAGTGTGTATTTTATACCTATAGCACCTTTCAAGTGACTAGTGCCTACTATATTGGACCAGGCGGTTATAGATGAATGAATGGAGATCTAGGGATGAAAATTTCTTCTTGCCTGACATCATGCAGCCAATGCTTTGCAGATGAAATCCAAGCAGGTCGTCAGTCTGACATGCAGGCATACACAGATCACGACTGTACGTTATTTTTAGGCTCCTGCTGAAATAAGCTTTATCTCAAGAAGGTATTTTTGTGTTTCAGTTTCCTAAACGTGTTTCTGGATATGTTGGACATGGGAAAGCGATGGAGATAGGGCCTGAAGTAACTGAGATTTCTCAGCCAGGAAGCCTGGTGCTGGTGGCTGGTATCTCCTGCTGCACTTATCTCAAGAGCCAAATGCCCTGCAGGCTCGAGAGGAGCCTAAGGAATTCCCTTTGGAAGCACACCAGACAGAATGTGTTTAAAAGGCACAGAGGCGCGTGTCTTGGAGTGGTTAGGCGGGCCCTGAGGCCTTCAGCAAGCTGCCGAAGAAGCTGTCAACGCCAAGCAGTAGGAGCCAGAGTACCTCGTCTTACGCAGGTGGAGGTGCGATGCTGCTCTGTGCAATCCTCAGAGCATCACCTGCCTTTCCACGATGCTTCCACCCACTGGCCAGGGCGCATGGCAAGAATAGTCATCCCCTTGGGAACAGAAGCAGTGGAGCCAGAACCCCTTGTCTATTTCTACTCTTATAGGCTCATCATGACCTTGAAAAGCTACTCTAACTTTCTGTACTTCAGCTTTTTTCACTTGCAGAATGGGACTAGCACACCTACCTCATAGGGTGGTTGTGAGGATTAATAAAAAGAATCTAAATCACTTGGTGTTGTACCTGGTAAAAGAGGAGACACAGAATAAGTGTCAACAAAAATAATAATTAATGTCAATAATAATAATAATGATTATTGCTGCAACTACTGCGACTACTGTTACTTCTATTAGTCAATGGGTGTGCCAGCTCTGTATCAGACACTGCCAAGTTCCTGGCCTTTAGAAAACTCTCAAAACATAGTTTATCGTTAAGGCTGTGCTGGGAGCTGGCATGGAACTAAGCAGGTCAAGAGAGCCCCATCTTCACCTTCTCCTTGAAGTTTCTCTGCGGACTTCAAACGTGGTCCCTGCCAAGCACTTTCCTAGAAGATCAAATACGGGAGGATGGGATCGGCAGACCGGCTCGCGGCACAGTCGACTGCTGGTCAGCTCCCTGCCAGAGCTCAGGCCTCCACTGAAGACGCTGGATGGGAATCCTTCGGGCCACCATTGCGTGGCCCCCTCTCCTGCTAGCTCGGCCAAGGATGCTGGAATTTTCCCAAAGGAAGCAGGAGATTCGGTTCCTGCTGGGTCTTAGTTATACATTGAAGGGTAACAAATTACCCCCATAATAAATAAATTAAAAACATATATTAGCTCTGAGATTTTGTGGCTCAGGAGCTCTGGTGTGGCTTAGCTGGGTCCCCTCCCAAGCATGCCTTATCTCAGGACTCAGCAGGGAGGGATCCACTTCTGGTTCAGTCCCTTGGGAGCCGAGGCTGGAGGCTTCTCCACGGGGCAGCTCATCACAGGACAGCTGCTTCATCAGATGGGCCGGGAAGGGAAAGGAAGAGGGCACACACAATGGGAGGCATAGTCCTTTGTAACCTGTCTTAGTCTGTTGGGGCTACTATAACAAAATGTCCTAGACTCAGTGGCTTATAAACTACAAAACATTTATTCCTCCCAGTACTGGAGACTGGAAAGTCCACGATCAAGGTGGGGGCAGATTCAGTGTCTAGTGAGGGCCCACTTCCTCGATGACAGCCGTCTTCTCTCTGTGTCCTCACAGGGTGGGAGGGGCCAGGGAGCTCTGCGAGGCCTCTCTTATCAGGGCACTAATCCCATTCATGAGGGCTCCACCCTCATGACCTCATTGCCTCCCTCTCCATAGCATAAGCTCATCTCAGAAGTGATATCCATCACCTTGGTGCTGTCTATTCACTGGAAGTGAGCCTCTAGGTCTGGCCCTGCCCCAAGGGAGGAGATCACACAGGGCATGAGTACTGGGATCTCTGGGAGCCTCTCAGCAGTTGCCGGTCACGCGCACCCTCGCCATTTTTTCTCGCTGTTTCCTGTCTGCAGAGGAAGGCAGAGCTGTTCCCTGGAGAGTCCATGGGAGCTGGGGAGGAGAGCGCCCACGGAGGCTGGCGGCGACTCTGCCCTGCACACAGGCAGTGGGGGCTGGCCGCCGAGAGGCTGCTGCGTTGTGAGCCTTTGTAGACACTGAGCGCAGGCATGGCAGCCCTGGCCACGAGCTGTAGGAGATGCTGGAAAGTGAGCCACCAAGTCCACCAGGGACCTGGGGAGCCCTGGAGGGAGAGCCCGGGGAAGACCCTCTGTTCCACGAGGGGTGGCTACCGGGCATGGTGATGCTTCCTGCAGTGAAGACGAGGGCGGTGAACACCTGCTGACCGCGTGGAGCCAGCGAGAAGGGGACAGTGCACCGGGGCCCTGGTGACCAGCTGAGAATCAACACGGGGCACCAAAGAGACGCTGAAGGAGCGGAGCAGAAGACCTGGAGGTGGTTCACACTCACACACACACACACTCAGTCACACACTCACACCCACACAAACTCAGTCACATACACACACACACAAACTCAGTCACACACACTCACACAAACACACACACTCACATCCACTCAGTCACACACACTCATACACACACACACTCACACACACTCAGTCACACACACTCACACACACACAGTCACACACACTCACATCCACTCAGTCACACACACTCATACACACACTCACACCCACTTAGTCACACACACAGTCACACAAACACACTCACACCCACTCAGTCATACACACTCTTACACTCACACAACCTCACACTCACACCCACTCAGTCACACACACTCACACACACTCACACCCACCCACTCAGTCACATACACTCACACTCGCACACACTCAGTCACACAAACTCACACACACACTCAGTCACACCCACTCACACTCATACCCACTCAGTCATACACTTACACAAACTCACACTCACACATAGTCACACACTCACACACACGGTCACACCCACTCACACTCACACCCACTCAGTCATACACACTCATACACTTACACTCACACATAGTCACACACTCATACACACACAGTCACACTCACACACACACGTGAACACAGGTTGTCACTGCAATTTGGCCTGTTGATGTAACATAGTATCAGTTATTCCCAGGCTGGTCTAGGTGCCTGGGAGTTGGTTTTCACCAGGCAGGGAGGAAAAAGCACAGGTCCGTCAGCAGGAGCAGGTAAGCTAACCAAATACCCTCACGTGGGCTTTGCACTCAGGCCTGGAGCTTTGCTGACCACTGGCCCAGCACTGTGCTCCCCTCCTGCTGGCATGGCTCCTGGTGAAGTCAGCCACTCAAAGGTGCATAAAAAAGGCAACACGGAATTCCAAAGGAAATGCCACAGCAGTTACAGCACGTGTCCTAAGATCTCTGAAAATGTTCTGGTTATTTGCGTGGCTTATTGGTCACGTAGACCCGTATGACTTTCCTATGTCCTGCCTTCCCTCTGGGGCTTGGGAGGTGCCCTGTCATGGACCTTGCAAAGTTCTGATGTCAGAGTTCAGAGCTTCACTTCCCCAAATGAGAAGTATTCAGACAGCATGGAAAGATATTTCTCAAAAAGTTAACGTTTTACTTCCCAGTGATAACTACTGTTAACATTTTGCATATTCTTATGGACTGCACGTGCACAATTTAACAAAAGGGAAATTTTATTGTTTACCCCTTTAGTAATCATTTTTTTCTCTTATGAGTATCTTTACAAAACAATGTCATTACTTTTAATGACTGCCTGGAATTCCTTTGTTGGTTTTTTTGATGGATAACCTCTTTAGGTTGTTTTCAGATTTGTTTTGTTTTAATAAAAAGTGCTATAATGGATGACTATCCTTTTAGACACATTCTTGTAATTTTTCTTAGGTCAAAGGGCAAGACGTTTAAACTTTTCATACATTGCCACACATTACCCTCTGGAGTGGTTATAGAAATTTCTACTCTCACCAATCATAGGATTTTTAAAAAAATGACATTATAACAGGATGAAAGGAACAGGTGGTCTCCACCCACAGTGAGATGGAGGTTCTTCTCCAGCTCCTTAAGTCTTCATCTGAGTCTTCCTTAAACCTCACCTCCAACTTAGAAATCTGGCAAGACTTGGAGGAATCAAGATAAAAAGAATGACCATAACTTGAGCAATGAATACATAACTCCTCACCATACATGGAAATTAATGGGAAAACAGTATCCGAATGAGAAAAACAATAAAATAAACAAGCAAACAAAAAGGGATGGAGAGAGATTTTATACAAGTGATCGTTCTCTGATCTGTTTTAAAATTAGGTACTCCAAAGACAGAAACTTTATCACAAACTAACACTCCTGTTTAATCATCCCTCTTAAGGTCTTGTCTTGGAGGTTCTGGATAATATTGTGATAATCCAGTCAGCTTTACACAATCTGATTTTCTAACGTACCACAAACATTTGACCTTGTGGGCAATACCTGGGAATTCCTTTGAGAATTTGAATAATGGTCAGAAAATTAGAATTCCAGAAAAAGGATTCAATCAATAGATAAGGAGAATAATAACCCAAAGAACTTCCTTTTCTTCAAAATAATTAGGTTCAGAAGAGGTCTATTTTTGTCTGTCTATGAGCACAGGAAGGTTTGGATAATAGTAACAAATAGGTTGCCTGAGATTTGCCTACCATTTTAACTTCACGAATCATATTCCCATGGACTTAAGAAGAATAGAAAAGGACCCTGGGAAGCTCTTTCCATTTAGATAAGTAGGAAAATGCCATTCCTACGATAAAGGACTCAGGACTTCCTTTTAGGGGCAAAGCTGCTGGTCTTGACGGGACCCCTTGGAGCCCAAGTGAGTGCAGAGATAGGGGCAGTATCTTCTGCTTCCACAAGTGTTATGGGAGATTGGAGAGCGTTTCCCTGCTGAGGGAAGGTTCTTCAGATTTCGGCAGCTCAGAGTTCCCTGAGTGCTGACCTCCTCGGGCTTAATCATGTCCCCCAAATACTCACACCCATTGGGGAAGCACCTGATCAGTTCCAGCCTGCAAAGATGCCAGGCGGTTCTCCCAACGACAGACAAACGTAGAGAGAGAGATTCCCACGTACATTCTGTCCTTGTCAGCACAGGGTAAGTGCAGGTCGGAAACAACTTTTCTCTTTGCATCTCTTCCTCCTCTGTCCTTTGGGATAGATGAGCCCGTCATCCTAATCAGAGGCACCTCTGTTTTTAACATCAGTCACATGGAGCCAGACTCTCACCTCTCGTCACCTCCCCCATCACAGATCCCCCTTCTGCCCTTCACCTCACTTAGCCACCTCCCGCACCGCTTCTCCCTCCCTCTCTTCAGATTTCTAGAAGCCAGTTCCAGAGAACCTCAGCAAGTTCAGTAAGACCTCTCCATGCACATGTCGACAAACATCTCTTTGTTCTCGCTATTTCCAGGCGCTGTGCTAGACCCTGGGGACAATCTCTTTTCTCAAGATGAGCCAGTTTGGGAGATAAATACATACGAAAATAATTTTATTATAGTTACCATAGACATGGGCTGACATATCATGCTTTTACCATATGGATGACAGCATTTCTGAGGGGAGTCTGTTTCAGCTTTTCCTGATTGGAAAGACGGTGCTGTATTTCTCCATATAGCCAGATGAAGTGTTTGAACTGTATCTTGTAGGTAATAGGGAGTGAATGACAGGCCATATTTTGGGCGTGGACCTTTCTGGTGGGGTACACCGGGGGGTATCTGAGGGGGATGAAACTGGGTGCAGGAGGATGCATTGGAAGCCCTTTGCACTAATCCTCCTGGGAGAGGATTTGTACCTACGTGACGGTATTGGCTGTCATGAGAGGGTGCAGATTTGAGATGTATTCAGGAGGTGAATCAAAGCACTCAGTGGCTGGTTAGTGATGTGGTCCCACAAAGCAGGTGGAACGACGCGTGAAGAGTGAAGTTTGCCTGCAGCCAGGTGATGCAACCAGGGATGCTGCCGTCACCATTTGAGAAGGAGATCTGGAGAGAGTACAAACCGAGGGGCAGTTCTGGGTGTGCCGAGTCTGACGTGCCAATCGCTCCCGAAAGGGAAGCATCACGAGGCGGTGGCACTTAGGAGTCTGGAGCTCAGGGGGTGAGATGTGCCAGAGAAATTTGGATGTACGCGCCCTGTATATGTTAATGACCCCCAAGGCTAGGAATTAGGTGACCTCAGCCCAAGGAAATGCACAGAGTGAAGGTACAGCTAAGGACCAAGCCCCTGAGAACACCACTGGTTAAAGGAGTGGGGGAGAAAGAGGTGTCAACAGAGGAAAAGAAGATGAAACCAAGTTCAGCAAGTGCAGGGCCCCTGAGGGAACTCAAGACAGCATTTCCAGAAGCGGGGAGGGGTCAACACTGTGAAGTGCAGTAGATGGTCAGTAATACGGAGTCATTATTACGAAGGTCCCTGATGTCCCCAGGGGAAAGGGTGGCCTTGAGGGGACCTGCGACAGTGAGCGGGAAGGGCTGGCTTGAGGAGTGAGTGAGAAATACCGATCAGGAGGCAGAAAGTGCCCCATCGTCCCTTCGTGACCTTCGGATGAGAAGAGGGTTGCTGTGAAAAAGGGCGGTGAAGTCAACGGAACTTAGTTATGCTTTTGGAGAATGAGAGGAGCTCGATTTAAAACAACTTCGTCAGCCATGGGGCAACTAGGTGATGTTGGGAAGAGGGAGCAGAGGACGAAATGGAAAATGGGGATGAGAGGAGGGTGGAGCAGGTCCAGCAAGAGGCTTGGGGTCCGGGGGCCTGGGACCTTCAGCAGGACGAGGCGGGTCTCATGTTCTGATCTTGGAAGGAGGCTGGGCCTGGTGTGAAAGTGGCTGAGTGTGCAGGTGAGCAAGGGCCGGAAGCGAAGGGGACTCACGCCCAGATGCCTGCCTGGTGAGAGTGGAGGGAACCAGGGGTGTGGTTCCGCCCGGAGTGGGGGACACCCGGGACCTTGACTTCGGGCTCTGGGCCGCTCTCCCACGGAAGTGAATTTCAACTCCAGAAAACGGGAAGGGAGCCCGGAAGGCTTGGAGCTGTCCTGAAGGGAATCTAACAGCAGCAGAACAAGGTGAGCCCCATGATGGACCGTCAGCGACAGGGCTGCCCAGAGGGACGCGGAGCCGCCCCTGCCCCGAGGCTGGGGGAGCGCTGAATGAGCCCGTGCGGAGGGCAGAGGAGAAGAGAACTGGGGAGCTTGCTCCTCGCGGGAGGGGCAGGCACATTAGGATGTGCATGTGTGGTTTGGTTTTCTTCTGTTCTGTCCGTGCTCACCAGGCAGAGCGGAGATTCCTTTTCCCGGGCTTTTGGAGGGGGAGGGGGAGAGGGGTCTAAGCATCCCTGTGTCTCTCCTCTCCTTAAAGATCTGCATTAAAGGACATTCGTGCCCTGCCCTGTCATGCATTCTGCCGTCTCACATCCTCCAGGAATTTCCATCTGAAAGTCAGACTTCAAAAGGTCCTCGCTGACAAATTCTATTATGGAGTTCAAACAGAAAAAGAGAGAAAGAGGAGGATCCGTGGCTTTTTTGAGGGCCTCAGACTCCTCCCTTGCTTCCAATTGGACATGCTATTCCCCACTGCCTGGAGGCGTGTCAGAAAATCATTAGGCAGCTTTGATGCGCTGAGTTCAACAACGATTGTGTTTCTCCCCAGACACAGCTCCGTTTCAGAGGCCAGCGTGGTTAGCCTTCCTTCCCGATATGCCTGACTGCACACAAATTCATGTAAACCTGCGGGAGAACATGTATATATTCTACAGGTGCGTCACCTTCCCTCTTTATGAAATTATTTGAAAACTTGAAGAAGGACTAGTGATATTAAAATCCAGTTTCCATAAACAAAGTTGGGGCTGCTAATGGGGAGTCCAGAGATATGACTCAGTCCTGGTGACCAGAGTTCTGTAATAATTGCTGAAGTTTGTGATTCTTGTGGTTGTTGATGTCATCATCCTCTGCTTCTTCTGTCTCGGAAGATCCTGAGTTTCATTTACCTTTGCAGCACTTGCAGCTCTTCTCCACAGCATGCACCACTTAAGTCAAGAAACTAACACAACATTATAAATCGACTGTACATCAATTTTTACAGAGATTCGAGGCTGAGGTGTTTGCATTCTGCTGTGTCTCCGGTGAGACGGGCTTTATGCTTCCAGTGAGTCTACTCATCTTGGGGGAGCCAACCATCTTTTGGGAGCTGAAACCTTCACCTCTTTCTTTTTTCTGTGATATTAACACAGAGAAGAATGGACTTCACTCTGGATACGCACAGAACAAGAGAACAATTGTCTGTGTGCGCCAGAGCTGTAGAAACTCCCCAGAGACAGTCCTGCTGTTCCCTCCCGTTTTGTCCTGGGTTGGGGCATAAACCGACTATTTATAGACAGTTCTAAAGTCACCAGATGGGGCTTCCCTGGTGGCGCAGTGGTTGAGAATCTGCCTGCCAATGCAGGGGACACGGGTTCGAGCCCTGGTCTGGGAGGATCCCACAAGCCGCGGAGCAACTAGGCCCGTGAGCCACAACGACAGAGCCTGCGCGTCCGGAGCCTGTGCTCCACAACAATAGAGGCCGCGATAGAGAGAGGCCCGCGCACCGCGATGAAGAGTGGCCCCCGCTTGCCGCAACTAGAGAAAGCCCTCGCACAGAAATGAAGACCCAACACACCAAAAATAAATAAGTAAATAAATAAATATAAAGTCACCTGATGTATTTACAGTGGAAATGTCCTGCAACTCACTGTGATTTCTTTAGTTTTCTAGATGCTGCCTTCCATACCTTATTATTAGCAGGACAAAGGAGGGAATCTAGCCTTCTAATTCTTGGATCTCCTAACAGTCGAGGTCCAAATTATCTACTATAAGATTGCTGTTTTCTTGTCTCCCCAAGGTGTTGCACTGAGAAACAGGTTGAGTGTCCTGCTCAGTTACTTCTTCTTCAGGGGCCATAGATTCTCCATGGCCTGAAGATTCCGTATGAACTGGATACAGCAACCCAGTGAGGGGTCCAGGTCAGTATCAGTATCAGTCACTCATTTATTCAGTCCGTATTTCTTGAACACCTATTATGTATGGTAGAGAACAAAACAGAAAAGTCTTCCCTCTTGGGATCATCTCACTTCTGCTTAGTATTTTCAAGGCTGAAGTTCACACCCATTCAGCACTCATTAACTGAGCACCTACTCTGTGGTGATGCATCATAAAGCACTTGAGATGCAAAAATGAATCACGTCATTTACCTTCCAGGAGCTTACAGAGAGCTTCCTAATTTCCCAGGAGTTTTTATATGTCAGAATCTCTTTAGAAAATGATTCATAGTGGTCTACTTGGTGGCCAATGTAATTTTGCTTTATCTTTTCATCTCATACCTTCTAACAGGTTTCCATGAGAGTGGAGAAAGTTCTTATGGAAATTCGATAATTCAGTTTTTAATTTAGGCTAGCAAGAATACATATCTGATGATTAAAGTTTGGATTTGGGATTGAAATGTTAATTTTGAAGACAGCACTAATATACTCATTATTAGATTAAACTGAATTTAATTAGATCAGCCATGTCTTGACATAAAGAAGGAAAATACATTATCTTTAAAAATGTGACAATTTCTAGGAAACTGGCCCCATAATCCTAAATTAAAAGCAGGTTTCTGCAAGTTGGATTCATGCCTCCTTTAGCCCTTGGTATTGTATTTGGTCTGTTTAGTTAGTTAAGTAACGGTAACAAAAGAAGGCAGGACGGATGATGTTAAATAAAGGGAAATTTAAGAGAGTGATTACGGCATTAACCAGGGCCAGAAGGTGAGGGTTGTAAGTAATAAGATACCTGCTCTTTAAACAAAGTGCTATGTCCCCATTTGGCATGACCCTTCCTGGATAAACTGTACGTTTTACTCCATTCCCATAGGCAAGCGAAAGTGAACTTGGAGGTGAGTGTTGAGCAAGATGTTTATAGGTTCTAAAATATCTTGTGTGAAGTTGCTTCACTTCTTGTTTTAAATGAAGGTGTTAAAATTCCAGTGAAATAGAATATTACAATAAATGACTCAGGCGTGGGGAGGTACAAAAAGCTTGGATGCTCTAAGACCCTACTGCCTGAAAGGTCTACCCGATTATCTAGTGGACACCTTGGATGAAAAAAAAAAAAAATCAAAGGAACAGCCTTAAGGTAAATGAGCCCTGGGAGATATTAATTTCATTTGAAAGGCATGAATAATGGAGCAATTCTGTTGGCAATTCTGGGAGGGCTGCTTCCAAAGATGAGTGAGATGATTACTTACGGCGGGTCCCTCTATGCCCCAAACCTCCACATAGGGAGGGATCACTTTCCAGAACGTTGATGGAGACAGAGACAGAGACAGAGGTGGATTCCGCTCAAAATTTTCCAGGTGAATGATATTTTCCAGCTGGTCTCTACATGTCCTCTCTTCCGACCCAGAGCCGAAAAGCTCAGGCTCGCAAGCTGGCTCTCCTTTAGGTGGTTTATTCTATACTCTGAGTCATATAATGATGCCTCGGTACGTTGGATCTCTTGAGTCAGTTAATGACCCTCATCGCCAGGCTTTCGTCTGTAGCAACGTGTAGCATCCACTTCCGGATTAGGGGGCCGCCATTTGCTTATTCAGACTAGAGCAAAATTGTTCTGAAATTTTGCTGAAACTGAATTAAGTCTTGTACAAATATTCTTATTTAGCCTTTAAACATTAAGCCCATGAAATGTATACTCTTATCAACCCCATTTTTAGAGACGAGGAAATGGACTTAAGAAGGTTAAATTATTTGTCCAAGTTTACTAAGCCAGCAGCAGGAAGAGTTACCATTAAAATATGGACACACTGACTCCAAAAGCCTGTGCACTTGGCCTCTATGAATTCCTACCTCTAAAGCCTCTAGGATGTTCCCAAAGCTGAACTTTAATTGATCTCGTTCATAATTCAGGAGAAGCCAGTGACGTGGCTCAGAGAAAGTCACTGGGAGATGAAGCAATGATGTTGGCACGTGCCCACGTTCAACTTGAGACAGTTCTGAGTCTGTAGTGCAAACCTCTTCGGGGCATTTATTGGTTTGTGTCCTCAAAGTATTTTTGCTGGACTGGACTCTGGGGCCTTGTATGCAGTCTTGGTCTATACATTGCAAATCGAAGCTGATGTCATTACTGATCATGAATCAAAGAAGTGAGCCTCTTCCTATAGCTTCTTCTGTGCTCTTTTCAGAAGAACTCAAACCAATTTCCTCCACATCCCCTTCTGCCTTCTCAGAGAGATGGTCTTCTGCTGGTGACTCTGTGAATGCCTCCACCTGTGAGGAATTCCCTTCGGCTACATGCCCTCCTGGCCAAACCCCACCCATCTTGCAAGTTCCCTTAAAGGTGTCACCTCTTACAAAGAATTTTCTGATTCACTTCCTGTCCCCTTTTAGCCATTTCTTACCTCAGCCAGGTAAAATAAGTTCTGTCTTCCTGAGACTTTCAAAAACATCTCCCCTGTAACTTTCCTGTGGCTTTTCTCCATGTGTTCCGTGCATATGCTCTTTTTTTCCTGTACTTAGATGGTGAGTTTCTTGAAGACAGAAGCTGTGTCTCAGGCATCATGAAATCCCCTGTGGTACCTGGTCCAGTGCCCTTCACTCTCATGGTAGAGGCAGTCATTATTTGATGGGTGAAAGAGTGAATATACAGCATCAAGGAAGAGTAACTCACACTCTGGATGTCACTGTCCCTGCCTTGGTGGCCATTTCCCAACACCCCTGTTTTCCAGATGACAGTGATGCCTAGTGAGATAAGCTGGCTTCCTCGGATGTTTTCGTTTGCTCCTGTGCTATGACTCCCTGGACACAGAGGTATGTATCCTTAATGAGATCTCCTGCAGTCTGCACCTCAAGACCAATCCTGGTCTCATCGGGATGGTACAGAAATATTTTATGTGGAGGACCATTTTTTTCCTCATTTAAGAACAGAAAATCTCATCTCACTTCTTTTCTTTGAAGAAAGAAGCCTTTAATTTTCTTTATTGAGAAAAATCTCTTTTCCCTACAAAACATGAATTCATTTTGCCTTGTGGTCCCAAATGCCAAATATCTACCCCTATCCCACGCCATCCATCAATAGCTCAGTCCAGAAATTTCTTGCTGAAGCAGGAAATATTCAATCCAGTAGAGTTGGCTGGGCTTTGCCATAAGGATGTTAGAGCCAACTAGCGTTTTGTGCCTCGGGTGAACCCACAGACCTGAGTTGATTTGGAGCGATTCCTCCT
The DNA here is from genome assembly GCF_949987515.2 of Delphinus delphis. NCBI lineage: Eukaryota > Metazoa > Chordata > Mammalia > Artiodactyla > Delphinidae > Delphinus > Delphinus delphis. The sequence continues at coordinate 176,735,169 of NC_082684.1, forward strand.
CTGCACTGGCTCGAAACTTGCCTCTTTTTGCCATGTGCTTCCCGCTGGCATGTGGCTTAGGAGTTTACAAGTGGCTGGTTACTGTACATATAAAGAAATCAAATCAGCAACGAGAGGGCAGGGAGAGCGATCTTTATTTTCCAGGCAGTTTAGGTGAAAGCCAACATCCTAACTACCATAACCACGCAAGTTTCAACAGCATTTTCCACAGTGCTGGGGCTTTGAACTCAGTATGTGGATGGATTTTAAAATCATCAACAATATCTGGCCAGTATCCCCACGTGCTGCAGCCATTCTCCATGCCCTCCTGCATTTTCTGAGCAGTTGTAGAGTGTGGTAAGGACAGCTGTCTTACTTATTCCACGTTGGGAGCAGTTCTTTAGCCACATGAGTTTTCATTTAGTTATTCATTCAATCAATAAATATTTACTGAGGTCAAGTATTTGGGGAGGGGTGGGGATAGGGAAGGAGGGATTAGACTGTCAGAGAAAGTCCCTCTAAAGAGGTGTTTTCAGAGCTGAGACCAGGCATGGATCAAAGGTGCCATGAGCTGCTACTGGGAATGGATTACTGAAGGATAAGAAAGGAAACAGAGGGAAGGGTTCAGAGACTTATTGGAAGGTCAGGTGAGAGGGGCTAGTGGTTTAGCTGAAGGAGGAAGAAGTGGATTTGGAGGAGAGAGACAAAGGTAGAGAGACGGGTTTTATGTCCTGGGAATATTTCCACAAGGAGCCCAGAGATGCCAGATATCATGAGAAATTTTCATGACAGATCTTCATCTCCAACACAATATGAAAGGTATTACCTACTTTTCAAGGTTAGTAGACCAAATCACTGACACACCAAATTATTCTTATTTTGGTCCTTTTGCGATACCGTTGTCCACCCCCCAATTCTAGGTGGTCATGCAGACCACTTTCCTGGAGAGCAGGATACTTGAAAGATGGGGGGAAAATAGGCTCTGAGCAAAAAAAAGCCAATTTCAAAAGGTATGATTCTAGGTACATGACAGTCTCAAAGTGACATAATTTTAGAGAGAGGACACATCAGTTGTTGCCAGGGATTAAGCAACCACCTGGGAGGATGTGACTATAAAGGGACAGCTTGAGGGAGCTTCTTCGTCATGACGGAACAGTTCTGTATCCTGGCCATGGCGGTGGTTACATGCATCTATAAATACACGTTTGATAAAATCTGATGGAAACACATACACACAATTGGTGCCTGTGAAAAGTGGTGAAATCCAAATAAAGTTCTGATAATTGATAGTGAACTACGAGTGTGTAAGTTGTCACCCCTAGGGGAAGCAGGGGGAAGGGTACATTAGAACTCTCTGTACTGATGTAGAGAACAGATGTATAGATACCAAGGGGGAAGGGGTATGGGACGAATTGGGGGATTGGGACTGACATGTACGCACTACTATGCGTAAAATAGATAACTAATGAGAACCTACTGCATAGCACATGGAAGTCTACTCTGTGCTCTGAGGTGACCTAAATAGGAAGGAAATCTAAAAGAGAGTAGATATATGTATACGTATAACTGATTCGCTTTGCCGTACAGCAGAAACCAACATAACATTGTAAAGTACCTATACGCCAATAAGAATTAATAAAAAAAAGAACTCTCTATACTAATTTTGATACTTTCATGTGTCTAAAATTATTTCTAAAAAAATTCAAAACATACAAGTAAAAATCAAAATTAATAAATAATGCATTCAATGTTTACAAGCTGCAGTTTTATATCATACTTATTAATTCCCAAGTTTTACTGTATAATAAAGATGTATTATTTACAACTGATATGAGGATTAGATTTTTTCACTCTATAGGAATACCTGGATATGAAGAATGAGAGCCAATTTTGTTTCTTGCTATTATTTTTTTTTACATCTTTATTGGAGTATAATTGCTTTACAATGTTGTGTTAGTTTCTGTTGTACAATGAAGTGAATCAGTTATATGTATATATACATCCCCATATCCCCTCCCTCTTGAGCCTCCCTCCCACCCTGCTAGGTGGTCACAAAGCATGGAGCTGATTCCCCTGTGCTATGCAGCTGCTTCCCACTAGCCACCCATTTCACATTTGTAGTGTATACATGTCAATGCTACTCTCACTTTGCCCAACTTCCCCTCCCCTTCCCATGCCCTCAAGTCCATTCTCTATGTCTGGGTCTTTATTCCTGCCCTGCCACTAGGTTCATCAGTACCATTTCTTTTAGATTCCATAGATATGCGTTAGCATACGAATTTGTTTTTCTCTTTCTGACTTACTTCACTCTGTAGGACAGACTCTAGGTCCATCCACCTCACTACAAATAACTCAATTTCATTTCTTTTTATGGCTGAGTAATATTCCATTGTATATATGTGCCACATCTTCTTTATCCATTCATCTGTCGATGGACACTTAGGTCGCTTCCATGTCCTGGCTATTGTAAATAGTGCTGCAATGAACACTGTGGTACATGTCTCTTTTTGAATTATGGTTTTCTCTGGGTATATGTCCAGTAGTGGGATTGCTGGGTCGTATGGTAGTTTTATTTTTAGTTTTTTAAGGAACCTCCACACTGTTCTCCATAGTGACTGTATAAATTTACATTCCCACTAATAGAGCAGGAAGATTCCCTTTTCACCCTCTTCAGCATTTATTGTTTGTAGATTTTTTGATGATGGCCATTTTGACCGGTGTGAGGTGATACCTCATTGTAGTTTTGATTTGCATTTCTCTAATGACTAGTGATGTTGAGCATTCTTTCATGTGTTTGTTGGCAATCTGTATATCTTCTTTGGAGAAATGTCTATTTAGGTCTTCTGCCCATTTTCGGATTGGGTTGTTTGTTTTTTTGTTATTAAGCTGCATAAGTTGCTTATAAATTTTGGAGATTAATCCTTTGTCAGTTGCTTCATTTGCAAATATTTTCTCCCATTCTGAGGCTTGTCTTTTTGTCTTCCTTGTGGTTTCCTTTGCTGTGCAAAAGCTTTTAAGTTTAATTAGGTTCCATTTGTTTATTTTTGTTTTTATTTTCATTACTCTAGGAGGTGTGTCAAAAAAGATCTTGATCTTGCTGTGGTTTATGTCAGAGAGTGTTTTTCCTATGTTTTCCTCTAAGAGTTTTATAGTGTCCAGTCTTACATTTATGTCTTTAATCCATTTAGAGTTTATTTTTGTGTATGGTGTTAGGTAGTGTTCTAATTTCATTCTTTTACATGTAGCTGTCCAGTTTTCCCAGCACAACTTATTGAAGAGGCTGTCTTTTCTCCATTGTATGTTCTTGCCACTTTTGTCATAAATTAGGTGCCCATATGCGTGTGGGTTTATCTCTGGGCATTCTATCCTGTACCATTGATCTATATTTTTATTTTTGTGTCAGTACCATACTCTCTTGATTACTGTAGCTTTGTAGTATAGTTTGAAGTCGGGCAGCCTGTTTCCTCTAGCTTCATTTTTCTTTCTCAAGATTGCTTTGGCTATTCGGGGTCTTTTGTGTTACCATAAAAATTGTAAAAACTTGAGGGGCTTCCCTGGTGGTGCAGTGGTTGAGAGTCCACCTGCTGATGCAGGGGACATGGGTTCGTGCCCCGATCCAGGAAGATCCCACATGCCATGGAGCGGCTGGACCCGTGAGCCATGGCCGCTGAGCCTGTGCATCCGGAGTCTGTGCTGTGCAACAGGAGAGGCCACAACAGTGAGAGGTCCACGTACTGCAAACAAAACAAAACAAAACAAAAACAAACAAACAAAAAAAGTCAGGATATCTAGATTTACACGAGTGTGAAAATGATTTTGAGTAAAAATGGTATTTAAATTTCTGAAAAGTAGATATTACCGAGGGAGAGAAGGAAGGGAGAGGAAGGAGAGGCAGGTTGAATTCTTTCACATCCACATTTAGAATTTGGTGAAGAGGGGTCAGCCAATGAGCATGGGGAGGATTAACCAGAGGGACAGAGGAAATCCAGGAGGGCTCGGTGTCCCGGAAGCAAGAGAAGCTGACGTTTCTAGACAGTCTGAGTGGTTGAATGAAGCCGGGGAGGTGGAGAGCCATGAGGAAGGGGAATGGAGACGTCCTGGGTGACCATAAGGAGAGCAGTCTCCTACCCTGTGTACCCCTGGGATGGGCACACACAGATGGCCGTGGGTTGGGGAGGGCATGGGCAGGGAAGGGGAGCCCACCCACTATGGGCAAACTTTTAGCAATGGGGAGGTAGGGGAGGAGAAATACGGGGTTAGGAAGGTGGCTGTTCTGAAGTGAAAGGTACCAGAACATGTTTGTATCCTAGTGGGAGTGACCCAGTAGAGGAAGGTAGAGACGAGGATAAGCCATCACACGTAACACACATGCTTGAGGGTCCCTGGGAGTCACGCTGTCACCCGGGCCCCTCCTCCTGGGAGCTGCAGTAAGATCCCAGGCTTCAGCTCCCATAGAAACTTGCCACCTTTTTCGTTCCTTCCCAGTCCCGAAGACTCCAATTCCTCCAGGACAGCCAACATTCTTTCCTTCTCCAAAGCTACAACCTCTATCCTTCCAAAGGTCTTGGGCTTTTAAAACAAAGCTTTGTTAACTGTCCTCTGAGTGTAGAGTCCCAACTCTCCAGAAACAAGCTCTTGGGACACAGAAGGAAATTCCCTTTCATTCAAGAGCAAAGATCCCACAGATGGCAATGGAAGGCACAGCTAAACATTCCCCACTTTATTCCCTCCCATTAACTTTAAAACAACTCTCAAGCCATGTTTGTGTAGCTTGCCTCATTACTGAATATGTTACTAACATTTTCCTATGTCACTAAGTGCTCATTAATAGCTGTGTAGTATTTCATGTTTCGGACATGCTATAATTTAGTTTACCAATAACATATCGTTGGATATTTAGTTTCATATAAATTTAATCTCTTTGTATATCTCCGAATTTGCCCTTAGGACAATTTCCTAGAAGTAGAGTTTTGTGGGTTAGAGGATAAGAACGTTTTAAGTACTCAAGAAAACATTGTTAACAGAATATAAATTGTGTGATGGCTAATTTACTTGGGTCTTTCTGTTTTGTCCAACCTGCTATTAAAATGGTTTTGCCTTCTGTGGGTATTCACCCTGGTCTCTTTGATTAGGAAGAAGAAAATAGTATTTGCAAAATTAAAAGCCTGTGGCTTTGGACTTCCCTGGTGGGGCAGTGGTTAAGAATCTGCCTGCCAATGCAGGGGACATGGGTTTGAACCCTGGTCCAGGAAGATCCCACATGACATGGAGCAACCAAGCCCGTGCGCCACAACTACTGAGCCTGCACTCTAGAGCCCACGAGCCACAACTACCGAGCCCACGTGCCACAACTACTGAAATCCACATGCCTAGAGCCCGTACTCTGCCACAAGAGAAGCCATCACAATGAGAAGCCCATGCACCACAACAAAGAATAGACCCTGCTCACTGCAACCAGGGAATGCCTGCGCTCAGCAACAAAGACCCAACACAGCCAAAAAAAAAAAAAAAAAAAGCCTATGGCTTTGAGTCTCCAGCCAGCCTTGAACTTGGTTAAGACTGTGGCCACCGTTTCTCTCAATGGAAAGAAAAGAAAGATTATGAGACTTCTTGGGGAATACCAATTTTCTTACTAAACAGTAGGATGAAGTAAGTGGACACAAAACAGAAACATATGGATAATATTTTCCTGGAAATACTCAGAGGTTTATAAAATGAAAGGAAAAGTATTTGGAAAGGTGTCTTGAGGTTTCTAGAGATGTGTAGCCTTCATCAACACATCAAAAATGATCAACAAAGACATGTCTTCAGGTCTGGCTTTGCAAGGAAGGGAATGATGACCGACTGTCGACAAGCTTACAGCATTTCCCCCTGTGACTCATGGCTGGTCACAGCAAGGCTGGTCTAACCAGGCAGCTCCACTGGCGGAGATCTGGGACAAATGCAGACTTGAGAACATGATACAGAGCTGTGCCTTCCTTTAAATGCCGAGTGCTTTGTCTTCTTCAGGCAATAGAACCATGATGACCTTGGCAAGAATGGGGAGATCCGGTAGAAATCCTGGACCTCGTGAACTAAGCTTCTTAAAATATGTAAGAAAGGGAGATTGAATTTTTTCTTTGTTTCACTTTCCCGTTAGTCTCTTCTGCCCTTACCCCACCCCAGGGAATATCATTTACCTAAAAATAACGAATGCACTTCATCAATTATTTCTATCGGAACCTTAGCTGCCAGCCCAACCAGAAAATGATTTTGTCATTAAACACTTTCACAGAGTTGGAAAGACAAAAACAAAATATAGCAAAACAAACTACTCCTCTTCTATACACCTCAATGTCGACTCAATTATTTTTCGAAAGCCCCAGAAATGTCCCCCAAGTCAAGCCACTAGGCAGAATGTTTGAGATGACACCTTTAGAGCCAGAGGTGTTTTGAGAATTAAACATGTTAATACCTGTAAGTTAATCTGAATTATCCTGGCTTAGGTAAGTGTGGGCTACCATGTAAACGTCATCAGGGAAATGGTCTTTTACTGTTGGTCATTGAACAGTAACAGTGCCTAACACGTAGTAGGTGCCCGGTACATATTTGTTCCTTACTTTTCTTTGTGTAGCTTTCACGGGCAAGCTCTGAGCTGCATGCATACTACTATTAGTAATGACAAGTATTTATTGAGTCTTCCTATGCCCAGGGCATTGTGACATTGTGCCAAGACTCCATTTCTTCACCTCCTTTATTCCCCCAAATAATCTTATGAGATAGTTATTCCTTTTACACCCCTGTTATGAGTGTGGATACTGCAACTGGGAGAGATCAAGTCACTTGCCCAAATCCACACATGCTGCTAGTAAATTAACAGCCTGGATTAAAACCACAGCAGTCTGGCTCAAGGACCATAGTATGAAATAAAGTAGTACTCTCTCAGGAAAACCAGCATGTGAAAGATTAAGATGTTGTGGGAGCCTCATTTTATGAGCAAACTTGGGAGTGTCTTGAAGAAACAGCATGTAAGTTAGGAAGATATCGGCCATCTCTGTCCGCGGGATGGGCCAGTGGTGCCCTTCTGATCTCATCTGGAAGCCAGGCTGTTGCCAAGCCCTAGGCCTTTCTGCAGGAACCCTGTCAACTGAGCTGTCCTCCCTCACCTGCATTTTAAAAACCATTTTAGCCCATTTGCTTTATCTCTGTATCTGACTCTCTCGAGACACAAATGTATATGCAGTTTTTTGTGTATATATACACACATATGTGTATATATTTGCTTAACTATTTAAAAGTAAGTTATGTTATTATTACCTCCAGAAACTAAACATTGAATCAATAACATCATCTAACATATAGTCATACTTTATAGCATTTTTTTGTTTGTTTTTTTTGGTGCAGGATCTAATCAAAGATGACAGATACCATTCAGTTGTCATTTCTCTTTATTTTCCTTTAATCCAGAAAATTCCCTCATATTTTTTTTCTTCCATGACTTTGACAGTTTTGAAGAATCTAGGCCAGTTGGTTTGTGGCATGTCATAGAATTGGGATACGTGGAATGGTATAGAATTTGGATATAGCTGATTATTTCTTCTTGATGAGATTCAGTTTATGTATTTGAAGGGAAGAGTACCACACAGGTGATGTTGAATCTTTCTCTGGGTATCACATCAGAAAGTATCTGAAGTGTGTTCCATTATTATATTTACTAAGTTGGATTTCTTATCCAACAGATTTCTCCATTATGAAGGTAACTTTTCTTTTCTGTAAATAATTAATAAACTGAGGGGTAGCGTTTGAGACCCCGTGACTACCCCCTCCCGACAACTTTCACCCAGTGGTCTTACTATACTTTGGTGATGCTTGCCTTAGTCAGATATTACATTTGTAACTGCAAAACGCCTCACGTGCATTTGACTTTTTAGGAGAAGGATTGTTTTGGGGAATAATGTAGCCTAGCCCTTTTCTATCTCGGTTTGGGCACCCTTCTACTCCCTTGAGTATCTTTTGGAAAAGAGAGCTGAAACCTTAAAAAAAAATCAGCTAAGATGTCAAACCTCTTTCATATGCAGCAGTTTTGTAACCAAATGAGCTCCAGAGTTCTATGCCATGAGATCTTCAATACAGAGACACAGTCTTATGTATTTATCAGCTTAAAAAATTGTCCGTGGGATGTTTGACACAAGAAAGTGCTAGTGACCAACCAAGAAGGCAGCTGCTCTAACATAAATGGACCATTATTCTAATTCATCCTCAGAGACCATCTGGAGTTTAATGTTATCAACCACAGATAAGGTAAAAAGTAGTCACAAATTAATATAAAATCACCTACCAAAATACACTCTCTTCCTATTGCTTTAGTCCTATAAGGAGGCATGATTCAGTCTCAGAATTGTTCCTTATTCCTTTCGGCTGAGATAAAACACTGACCGTGAGAAGGGCAGCCCAGTTCTCAGGTTATAAATGTAAGAGGGTAGTTTAAGCTTTGGGGTTGAAAGAATATAGAAAACACAAATCTTCAAAGTAATTCAGAATTACTAATGTAATTCAGACTTATTTTCCCACAAGATTAGATTTATCTCTGGGGAGGAGAATGGGGGAAATTGGCATCCCTACAACAGTTTTAACAACAATCTCAGACCCTGAAATCTCTAGCTACTTCATCCAACTAGCAGGCTAATAATAGCAATAATAACACCAAAATCGTAACAACAATTAACATTTAATTAAGTACTTACAGTGCTAAGCACTTTAAATAGATAATTTAATCTTCACTAAAATTCCATGAGGTATATAATATCATCCCTCTTCTATATATAAAAGTGATGTTCAGCAAGGTTAAATAACCTGTCCAATGTCACCTAGCTAATATGTGGACAAGCCAGGACTCAAAATTAGATGTGCCTGACTGCTTTCTGGCCACATCTGTCTTTTCATCATTCAGGGGTCTATGAAGAGCTGGATGAGACATTGTTGAAGGAGCCCCACACTTGGAATCAGAAAAACTGGCTTTGACCCTAGTGATGCCACTTGCCACGCAGGCGACTTGAGCGTACAAATTCTCTCTCTCATTTGCTTGTTTTGTAAAGTGGAGATAATCACAGATATCTGGTCTACCTCTCTAGACAGTTGGGGGATTAAAACAACAATGACATGATGTATACAATTATTTTGAGGCAATGGTAAGGTCTTATTATTTATAAAGTGAAGTTTGCTTCACTAACAGGGGATGATAGAGAAAAATTATAATGTAACACTTGGCAAATGAGATGTCTTCCAGCAGCCCTTGGCAATCTTCCGTACTTACTAAAGTAAGCAGGGAGGGTATCTCTAGTCTCTGAAATTTATGAAAAAGCAATCCTAGATGCCATTTCTTGAGCTGATTTGCAGTTCTCTAGATTTTCTGTTACACAGGTAATCATATAGAATCACTTCGAATAAGTTGTAGGAAAGTTATGTTCATAAAAACAGTAATTGTTATAATGTAACATAATGAATAATTATACTAAACTATAAATATATATTAAAGTACTTGTTACCACAGGAAAGAACAAGAACTCTTTTCAATTCTGAAATTATATTTAACGTCACTCTGGATGACTTAGCTGATTTCCAGCACACATAGTGAAATGAGTAGATTTTGCTTATGACATGTCTGGTCTCAACATAATACACTAGTAACCAGGGGGCGTCTAAGCGAATCAAAATTATGCTTGTTTTTGAAAAGTTCAAACAAGTATAATTTCCCTGGCAAAAGAGTAAGTACTTGTAAGATGAAAGCCTTGTCTTTCAGCAAAAATACTTGTTCATATGCCAAAAGATCTCAGTCACGCTGGGAAACGTTAGTATTGCAACAAAAATATCGGCAGAGATAAATCTACTAATTTACTGACCATTGTTGGATGTGAGCTGAAACACAAGTCAAGATATCTTTCTAAAGCCAATATTTGATACTTTTGTTTTTGTTCTTTCCAAATAGATCATGGAACTATGTGGATTTCCTAAAACCTTAATAATGATAATGATCATGAAAAAACACTTAGAATTTACATAGAACAGGGAACAGTTATCAATATCTTACAAATATTGATCTTTCAACTTCTCAATAAGCCTATAATTCTCATTTTTGTACATGATATCGTCTATCAGCGTTTACTGCCAGACAAACTACCTCAAAGTGCAATGGTGTAAAACAATGTGCATTTTTTAGCTTATGACTCTGCTGCTCAGTCATTTGGGCTGGGCGTGGCCAGATGGCTCTTCTGGTCTTGACTGGGCTTATTCTTGCCTGTGTGGTCAGATGCTGCTTGACGGAGGGCTGACTGGTCTCAGGTAGCCTCGAAGGGGATGCTTGTCTCTGCTCCATGTCATGTCTCATTCCTGAGCAGACTAACGGGGCTCGTTCATGTGGTGGCTGGGCAGAGTTCTGAGAGGCAGGAGAGGCAGCCGAGGCCTCTCAGGGCTCCGGTTAGAACTGGCACTGACGCTCCTGTCACACTTTATTGTCCAAAGAAAGTCACAAGTTCAGATAAGAGTAAAGGGAGTGGGAAATAGACTTCATTACATACTTGATGGAAAGAACTGCAAGTTCACGTCGCAAAGGGTTTGGACACAAGGAGTGAAGGACTGTGGACATTTTTCAATCTTCCACAAGTAGGTACTCTTATTGTCCCCATTTTACCATGAGGAAACTGAAGCACAGAGAGGTCATAAGACCCATTAAAGGTCACACAGCACCCTGCTATTTATTTCTCTCCTTGGTCACAGTTATTTCTCTGCCACTTTTACAGAAAGATATATATTGAATGGTATTCAGTTCTGAGTTAATTATGATATATATCTGAGTGATACTGAATTCTGAGTGATAAAGAATTCAAACAAGACTGAAGATAAACTTTAACGTGAATCTGCAAGGCTAATTCAAAGTTTAACCCCAAGCACAAAGAACACATTAGCACATTAGTAGATAAGAAAATGCTATTCCTCTTTTGAGAAAAAAGTTAATACAGGGATTTATCATGTTTTGAAAGGAATGAAGTTGGTTTTCCTTTCAGTTTTTAGAAAGAAAAAGTTCTGTCTTCTGCTTTTCCACATATATCACAAGTAAGTCTCACGACTCCTTCCTTTTAGATGGAAAATAGGGTTCTTCTAGATCTTCTGAAGAGTTGGTAACATTTTGTGTATTTAAAGGGGGGTGGGGATTTCCCTGGGGGCGCAGTGGTTAAGAATCCGCCTGCCAATGCAGGGGACACAGGTTCGAGCCCTGGTCCGGGAAGATCCCACATGCAGCGGAGCAACTAAGCCCATGTGCCACGACTACTGAAGCCCGCGTGCCTAGGGCCCGTGCTCCTCAACAAGAGAAGCCACCACAACGAGAAGCCCGTGCACTGCAATGAAGAGTAGCCCCCGCCCGCCACAGTTAGAGAAAAGCCCGCATGCAGCAATGAAGAGCCAGCGCAGCCAAAAATAAAATAAATAAATTTATTTTAAAAATTAAAATAAATAAACAGAGGGGGGTTGGGATGCCATGACCCTCCCATAATTCAACGTCTGGCATCAGCAGCTATGGAAGACTGGTCACAAGGTCCTATAGGCAAAGGATAGGTTGGACCCAGAAGGACTAAAATGTGTAAACCAGGTTACCTCGCCAAGCCCTCTATGCCTCCCGGGGCTGGACCTATCTCATCAGCTGGCCATTAACTGGATGTAAAAACTCATGGTTAGTTTAGGGCAACTTTTGACCCTGAGACTTGAAATTACAGAACGAGGAGGTCCAATCATTAGAAGAAAATCTTCTGTGTGGTGCATATATACAATGGACTACTACTCAGCCATAAAAAAGAATGAAATGATGCCATTCGCAGCAACGTGGATGCCCCTAGAGATTATCATACTAAGTGAGGTAAGTAAGAAAGAGAAAGACAAATACCATATGATATCACTTATATGTGGAACCTAAAATATGATACAAATGAACTTATCTACAAAACAGAAACAGACTCACAGACGTAGAGATCAGACTTGTGGTTGCCAAGCGGGGTGGGGAGGGAAGGATTGGGAGTTTGGGATGAGCAGATGCAAACTATTACATAGAGAATGGATAAACAACAAGGTCCTACTGTATAGCACAGGGAACTCTATTTAATATCCTGTGATAAACCATCATGGAAAAGAGTATAAAAAAATACATATGTATAACTGAAAAAAAAGGAAAACCTCCTGTAAGTTATTTATCTTGAGGCTTAAAACCTTCACACACTCCGACACAGCATTTTACTTACCAAAAGTAACCAGAGAGGTAAATTCCAAAACCTTGAATTGGTTATCTAGGTAATGTGGTGGGTAATTTTGATTTTCTTCTTTACGTTTTTATTTAATCAACTAAAATTCCTACTATTAAGATGTTATTTCTATTATCAGAAAACAATTAAGAAAATCTGTTGGTAACTGAGGCAGATGAATAAAGATGGCGTTTGAAGCCTGCACCCAAGGTCTCTGATTCACATAGGTGAGGCTAAAATAATTTTTCTTAAAATTGTCCTTGAAATGCACATGAAATATACCAGCGTGTGAAATCCCGTGTATTTTCAGCCAGCCAACAGCCAGCCCACTGCAGCACAGCCTGGTTTATAGAGCTGGTGCCCTGGAGCCTGGGGCTGGGCCTGCAGCTGCTGGAGTGACTCTTGGGCTGAGGGTCAGAGCTTGTGTTTCTTAATGAAAACATCAGATGGACTATCACATCATGGCATTAAGAAAGCAGAGTATCCCTCATTTTTTTTTTTTTTTTGTGGTACGCGGGCCTCTCACTGTTGTGGCCTCTCCCGTTCCGGAGCACAGGGTCGGGACGCGCAGGCCCAGCGGCCATGGCTCACGGGCCCAGCCGCTCCTCGGCATGTGGGATCCTCCCGGACCAGGGCACGAACCCATGTCCCCCGCATCGGCAGGCGGACTCTCAACCACTGCGCCACCAGGGAAGCCCAGAGTATCCCTCATTTAAAGCATCTAGATCAAGTGTTGACCACCGAGTATTTTCAAGTGCCTCCTTTTCTTCACCCCTTTCCTTTCTTTATCTATGAAATATTGCAATTGGTTGGTCGGAGAGATGTTAAATAAACAGCAGAGAATTTATACCTTATGTCTTAAGATGACTTCATTGCTTCTGGAGAGCCTCAAAAGCCTTCCCTGACACCTCTTTTCCATCCTAGTCTGAGGTGGGTGCCCTCCTTTATTCTACAATGTCCTGCACTCCATTGGTACTGTACCCATTGCCCTTTCTGGAATGGTCTATGCAATTCTCTTCTCCACTAGGATGTGAGCTGTTCAAGGGCAAGAGCTGAGCGTTGTTCATATTTGGATGCCCAACACCGGGTCAATGCCCATTGTCATTAAACAGTTGGTCAAGGAGGGAGTAAAGGAACGGGATGGTTTACTGAATTTCCAAAGGAGAGGGACCCCCCCAAGAGAGGCAGGACCCAAAGAACACTGTAGGGAAAGTGGCGTGCCTCCTTGCACCTGGCGTAATGGCGCTGGCCTGCAGGCTGGGCGGGGACTGTCTGCAAGGCTCTTCTCCTCCTTCTGCGGCTGCAAGCACAACACCTTGTCTTCCTACCTCCTGCTCGCAGAAGCGCCGGGAGCACACAATTTCGTGGTACAAAGTGGGGAAGGGCTTAAGAGACTCATCAAGCAACTCAGACATCAAAAAGCTCTTACAAAATAATATCTTGATGAATGAAGGGTAAATTAGTAGGAAACGTGGATTAGGAGTGCCCTGGAGCACACATGGGAGAAAACCAAGGGGCCCAGCATCTGCTTTTATGTGGCTGGAGCTTCTCAAGCAGACTTGTTGGAGTCTCTCTCCCAGACTCCCCAAGAGCTTCCTTCCACACCACCAGGTGGGCCAAGGAGGTCTCCAGTGGTCACCACACCACAGCTCCGCACCCAGTGAGCCAGGGCCCAGATGAATGAGACGGGATCCTGTTCTCCGGAGGTTTTCCTTAACTCGTGGCTTCACCAGAGGCCACTGGTGAGGTTTGTTCCTGGTGGGATCAGAACACAGAGTTTTCAGTGGCACCTGGTTGGAGAAAACATTTCTGGTTCTGCCAGGAGAGAGATCTGATAAGCTGAAGTGAACGTAAAGACGTGACCAGAAGGGTGTAGAAACCAGCCTGGAGGAGCTGATCTTACAGGAGGAAGCCCGTGATGGGCTCTGCATCTGAGACAGTGTCAAGTCTCCCTCGTCTGGCCCATTGTGTTCATCATTGCTCCCTCCTTGTTCATTGCCTGGGACCCAGTCCTGCTGGCCTGCCAGCGCTCTTGAGATCCTAGTGGAGAACGCCACATCGGAGCATTACAGGTGCCGACTGAAAAGAAACAGACGACCTAAAAGTGGAGAATTATGTTGTATCTGGAGGACAAAACTGAGGACTTAAGCCCAGGAGACAGGCTCTCATACTGCTCTGAGGGACAGCTCTGAAGAGGTGAGGGAAAGGCCAGGTTACATAGGAGTTTTTGCAACAAAGACCAGGTAGTCGGAACTTCAAAAGATTTCATGTTAATGAAAGAAAACCAGACACCTCGAGTTAATGAATTTAGCACTTTTCTCTGTATGGGAAGAGGCAGTCGTCTGTGCTCACTGAAGCCATTCCTTTGATGTGCACCTTAACTATCTAGGGCCAATACCCTCCTTTCTCCATCCTGAATTTCCTCAGGGCTGACCGCAGGGGTGGCTGTAATGTGATGGCTCGATGGCTGCAGCATCCCTTGTTTACTGACGTGGCAGGTGACATGTTTTTCACTGACACAAGAAGGGTACTTTTTCTAACCTTAGGACAGGACATCATTTGGTTTTGCTTGAAATTTCTCACTGGTGAGAAGATCACTCCCTTACAAGACAGCCCATTCCTCCTGGGAACAATTCTAATGATTAGAAATCTGAGTCCCCGTAACATCGACCTTGTGGAGCCCCATTCTGCAGACACATGGGTTAGGTCTGCAGGATGTATCCACAGGTCAGACCTTTGACTCTCCCCTGCTCCTCTGAATTGATTTCCAGCTTCTTCCCCCTTCTGGTCTCTGACTTGGCTTTAGTTTATCAAAAGCCCTCAAAATTATAATACCCCAGGCCAACTCCTGCTCCCACGAAATGGCTGTGCTCCTCTAAAGTACTTCACTTGGTTACTTTTGGATCCCATTTGATATGCATCACCTCAATGAGGAAAAGTTGGTGGTGGTGCTGTGAGAGAGTGGCTAAGAGCTAGAGGTTCAGGCTGCCAGCGAAACGCTACTTGTCTTCAGCAGGGATTTCAACCACAAAGATATCTTTGTAAACTTATTTTGTTTTTGCAACCTAAAAATAATAACCAGGCTTATCAAAAGTGGAGTCAAAAATGGAGTGAGAAAAGGAAAGCCAAACATTGAGCAGACTCTGAATTACACGTAAGCTCAGATAAAAATCAACAAGTTTCGAGGCCGGGAAAGTACATCGCAGCAGCATTGACAACCAGCGGCAGAAAACAAAGGAAAACAATGCCTCGAGCTGTCACTGTGTGAGCTGGGCCACCGGCTACACACTGGCTACTTCCCATTCGGAACCACTCCAGGAGCCGATGGCGTATTTGTAAGTCATGTGGAGCAAAAATGCTCCCAAATGAATTGACGTCTTAGATCCAATTTGCATTATGAAAGCTCGCCTAGTAGAAACAAAATTTTGTGCTGAAGCTGTGATGTGACCATCAAGAGATACAGAGTCTGTCGTATCCCCAGTTTCTGTCAGTGAAGCCTAATTTCTTTGCAGTGTGCCCACTGTGTCACCATGGAAGGGCAGAAGCTTCAGGAGGCGCTGGGCAAAGCTGGTACCTCCTGTGCCCGTCTTTATGCATGGCCTGTCTCCCTGTGGGTAAGGCTTCCTGTACCTTATGTTGATACCTGGGAAAACCTTGAGCAAACTGAATTTTCATGTGAGGTCACGTAGTGCAATAATTGGAAATGATTTCTCTGTATAGATGGGCTCAGCATATCATTACCAAGTTGAGTTGGGGGCTGTCACTGCAAACAGAAATAGGAATTGCTTCTGCGTCCTCCAGTGAGCGGGGCTCTGAGCCGCGCCAGGCATGAAGGGCAAAGGCTCCCTCCTGGGGTTGCCTGCTGTCTCTCCGCTGGCGCTAAAAAGCAGCTGAGGTGGAATCCTCATCTGCAAATTCCCACACTTGGAAAATTAAGGTTGAGGTGTCTGCAACCAGCTAGACTGGGTATTTCATCAATCAGGGAGGTCAAAGGCAAGTTGTGACTCGGGGAATGGCAGCAGGATGTGAAATGCAGCAAACGGTGCCTCGTCCCTTTGCTGGAGAGCGTTCTGCCCACATCCTGCCTCTCGCCTCGCTGGGACCACTCCAGAGGCTGCTGCTTTCTCTCTGGGGTGCTCATTCCATGGCTAAAAGGATGATAAAGATGCAAGTGCTCTACAACTGAGCGTGGCTCTAATCGTTCCAGACCTCCCAGCACACCCTGTCACTGCTCAGTCTGGATGTGGAAAAGCGGCCCTGCTCTCAGCCAGCCAGCACCGCATTCTTCTCATGGGACAAAAAGCAGCACTGGGAGGGAGGGTCCATTTCAAAGGAACAGTGAAAGATGGAGCCCTTAGCCGGTGTCACTTAATCTGTGATGGCATAAAGCAGGCTCTTTTCTGTTTACTGCACACTGATCAGAGATCGGGTGACGGCCAGGCAAGAGGAAACGCGGATCCTGAGAACCCCGCACGGGGGCTTCCCTCCTCTCAGACATGGGAGTGATGATGAAAGCTGCCCTTCCAGCCTCAAGGCGAGTCCTGGCCACGCTGCACAGACGGCGCTGGCGAGCCGGCGTCTAACCCAGGCGGGGCCTCCTCTGAGCGGGGACACGCTGGGCCTGAGGGCCCTTCTCCCTCCCGAGGGCTGGGGACCTGGACCCGTGCGGATGACTGAGACCGTGCCCGGTGGGCTGCAGGCTCTGCAGGCCGGAGCTCCTTCATCTGGAAAACTCACAGCGTTGCGCTAGAGCCCTAGACGACCCCTAGTGACAGTTCCAGCTCCGGGGCCCCGTTCCCCGGGTCATTCATGAATTCGTGGTTCGTCCGTTGACCCTGCGCTTGGGGCCTCTGAAACGGAGAACGGGACTCGATTTCCCCCTGGGCCGTCATTCTGATTACTCTCTCTTCTCGGTATGGATGTAGCGCTTCTGCTTTCCCACACAGCACTTCCCGGGCAGACACATCTCTGAAGGCAAAATTTCTAGTCACCTTTTGGGGTCAAACCGTTTGTTGAAATGAAAATTACATATGACAGTCAGGCACCACCCGAAGTGATTACCCTCTGCCTCAGTAGGAATTCGTTGATACTCTCAGTTCCAGAGATAATCAGGTTTCAAGCAACAGGGCCGATCTAACAGGGAGGGGAGGATGGGGAAACGGGGACTAGAGGCTCGGGCGGTGCCCAGCCGGCCGGGACTCTGGGGCCGGGAGGGAGGGAGAGTCACGCGGGTCTCTGGGGCCTCGGCCCGGGCAAAGCCCAAGGCATTCAAGCTCGGTTCTGCCGCAGGAGGGTCTGGGTACCGACCCAAAGGCGCTGACTTAACGATGAGCTGAGGCTCTTCTCCTGCGTTTATTCCTGAACCTGAGAAAACAGCACCGTCTGCCAAGACTCAGGGGCCTCGTCTCTAGACAGGAAAAATCCCCCTTATTATCTCCTTAAACGATTTCCTGTAGGCGCCCCTCCAGGAAAACCACTAAGCTCCCGCTGGTCCGGCTTCCCCTGACGCCCGGGAGCGCCGGCCTCTGGAAAGGAAACTCAGGCCCCCAGAACCTGGGCACGAAACATGGGGCGCTTTCCCTCAAAACCCTGACAGGAGGTGGGTGTGGCCGGTTTGCTGGGGACCTGCCTCCGTCCCTTGGGAGGCGGCCCCCCGTGGTGAAGCATCCCCCGCACCCCCCCCCCCCCCCGCGACAGCTGAGCTGAGTCCCTCTCCACCCCCCTTTCCCAGGCTGTGTGCGTGCAGGGCCCCCGGGGACCTTTGCGTACATTCAGCCTTTGTTGTTCCGTGACTCACAGTGTCTGATACTTCCCGAACAGCTCACCATTCTCCAATTTCACACACGTGGTCTCGTATACATATATGGGGCGGGGGTCCATATACCCATCTGGCAGGTGAGGAAGCTGAGGCTCAGAGGTGACTTGATAGGTTCAGTGGCTACAAACGACAGGGGCAGCCGGTGGAGGTCCAGGATTGCCCGTCTCTGCGTGGATCGCTGCACGGCGCCCTGGACCATGTTACGATCTAAGCTTTTCAAGAGCGGCCCCTGAGCTCCGCACTCCTCCCGGGGCTCCTCCAATGTGTGTGTAATTTCACAGACGCCGGGCCGGATCCTCCAGCAGATGGCATCTTCTCACCGGAGCCCAGGATTCCACTCTCCCTTTGCCCCGCGCGCCCGTGGGTATCTTGGCAAAGCTTGCAGATCTCCAGGAAAGGGAGAAGCAGGAAGATGCTGTGAGGACAGGTAGGGAGAAGGTCAAAGCACCGGCTCCTGAGGGTGGGCAGGGCATCGGGAAGGGCCTGCCAACAGCCCCAGCGAGAGCTGGTCTTGCCACCTGCCCTGCCTGCCCCCGCCCCTTCCCTCGTACCCTTTCTCATTTTCACAGTGATTAATTAGCTCAGGAAAGGCAGCACGGTGGGTCCGCAGCACATGCGCATTAATTGGCGAGGTCGCGACCACCCGAGGGAAGACCCGGGAAACGGTCTGCACCCACTGGTGCTAGAAAGCCAGCACCCGATGTGCCCCAGCACGAGTGCTGCAGATCACACTTGCCCTGCCCCAGAGGTTCTGGAAAGTTCGGGGGGGTTGCTTCCCCTACCACATCCCCTTTTCGGGCAGCACTGTATCTCCACGACTGGCCTTCTTCCTCGAGGCTGCTTTGGAAGTGCCCTGTCCTTTCTGCAGTACACAGTGCGGGGTAGTGTGGTTTGCCCTCGGCTCTGCGCCCAGCTATGAGTGACCACGCCTCGCTGTATTAGAGGAATGTGGTCCTTTGCCTCTGTCATTGCTCTTTTGCCACCAAGCAAGCTGGATCCACCCTTTCCAGAGCATCTGCGGGTGGGGGTCTGATTCGACTCTTCCCTCCACTCACGCTGGTCCCACCATCACCCTAGTGAGCGAACCTTCTGTTGGCAGGAAAAAAAAGAGCTCGCAGTACAGAACAAAACCCAGAGAAATAAACCAGCGGGGGCATTTCCTCAGCTTGTCCACCTCTTTCTATTCTCATTTTCTTAGGCTTAAAGAAGCCGCAGCATTTGTTTTGACAAGGTTCTCCCCCATCATCTGAATGCTAGGGCTCTTTGAAATACGTTTCTGTAATAAAAATCTCCAAAGCTAAACTATAATCAAAGTTAGATATCTGCAAATCATCGGTAACGTGAAACCAGACACCACAACACTGTTTACAGGCTTCTTTTCCAAATCAGAGCAAAGGGGTGGTTTTTTGCCAGACTCTGGGAGAAATTTCCATTTGTTGAGGGCTTTTTTCCCCACAATATATTGCTGCAAATTAGATATTGCACGTAACAGTATATATACATGCATATGTTTGTTCTGTATTTTGTCTTTCAGAAATATCGTCTTAGACTTCAAAGTGGTAGAAATTGTTTCTAACCTAATGCTTTCGGCTTTGTCTTTGTTTCGGCCATCACGTCCTCTTTGGGTTATCTTTCTGGGTTTGTTTATTCTTCTTTCTTTCCAAGCAGGCAGGACACAGTCTCAACACTGGTGCATTTGGAACAGTGAAAAAATAGGTCAGACTTTAGCAGTTACTTATCTGTACTAATTAAAGTGCAGCAGTCATCGATGAGTCCAGGCAGACAGTGGGTGGGAAAATAGATTACCTGGAGCTTTGGAACATATCTCTGGTTCTGAGGTTCTCTTTGGAATGAAATAAGGCGGCCCCTTCAGCAGAACTGCTGGGAGCCCAGGCACTGCCCTGTGCCCTCTGCTGTTCTCTTCCTGCTGGGCAGAGGGGTCCTGCTCAGCCACTTCTCAGCCCCAGCCTAAGTAGGGCTTCATTGCTTCCAGGCTTCCTGGACTCAGGAACTTGATAAAGGCTCCTGGTTACAAAAGACCTTCCCAACAGAGTAAATGGAGACTGTCATGTTGGCCAAACTCATGATGAAGTAAAGTAGGAAGAATTGGTAGGCCAAGTATTGAAACAGATGACTAGTAATGCTCTCCCAGTACTTGGTGCTCGAACACAGGACTCACAGTGCTAAGACAAGTAAGGCAAGCTGCAGAGAAGCTACCCGTGGAGAGTCCACACAAGGACGCTCGGGGGGGCCCACGGGTCTCCAGTGCTGGTGGCTGTTGAAGGGTTAATCAGAGGTGCTCCGTCGCTTTTGTAGGCTGACCTCGGAGTGAGGAGAGCTTGACCCCCTTCTTCTCACCCACAAAACAAGTTGTGGCACCAGCCTGCTAGTTCCCTCACTTCAGTCACTTTTGTATCGCATTCGTGGTCTTTGTCTAATTGTAACCAAATAGACAAAGTGCAGTAAAGGCAACCCACTGACACAGGGCTGTGGTGAAGGAGAGTGCAGGGTTTACTGCAGGTGCCAAGCAAGGAGCCCGAGCAGCTAGTGCTCAAAAAGCCCCAACTCCCCGAAGGCTTTTGGGGAAAGGTTTCTAAAGACAGGGTGAGGGGGGCGGGCTGTGGGTGTGCGATCAGCTGGTGGACACTCTTCTGATTGGTTGGCGGTGAGGTCATCAGGAGTCAATGTCGTCAACCTTCTGCCTCCACCTGGTCTGGGGTCTACATGCAGGTGGTCAGCGTGCAGGTAACTTCTTCCACCTGGAGGGGGTTTCAGTTTCTTCAAAACAGCTCAAGGGACATGGCTCAGAATAGTATCTATAGCCCTTGAGGAGGAACTAAGGGTCCTTGACTTTGCTTAATGGCAAAACTATTATTATTTTGTCTTGCTAGACTGTTTTCTTTCTTAATTTTCCCACTTCTCTGATTAAATGTACTCTTTGGAACTGTGGAAGCTTGGGAGACTGAAGTTTTTCTATAGACAAGAGGCAGGCAGAGGACACGGGGAAGGGGGTCTTTCTGGGGAGGCCCCACAGGGTACTGTTTGGTTGCATTATCTGTGGACCATCTATGTTATTATTTATTAAAAATCATATTCCTTTTTAAAAATCATGAAACTAGTCTGAGTATGCCAAAACAAAGGTGGTTGATTCTAAGGAATAAGGAATTTGGGCCATCATTTTCTTCTGTATTTCATACTTTTGTTTCCTGTTATAAACGAATTGCTTTAGTTGTTGTGAATTGGTTTCTTGGTAAGCGAGCTTTGAAGAATATTTATTTTACACCAGATACACCGGTAGCTGGTTAGTCCTTACTTGCTCTGATTTCGTGAGCTAGAATTCAGATTTGTCTTGCAACGGAGGCAAACTCATGCCCCAGTGGCTGTCACTAGGCGACTGCAACACAAGCATTGAAATCACGTGCTTGTGTGGATTGGGGCAGCCTCCTCAGATGCACGAAGGGGTCCACTTTCCTCAAGGTAGACGATTTTGCTGCACCCTCATGGATAACCACCGCCTTCTGGAAAGCCCTCTCCAGTCTGCGTGCTGCTCTCTGCATGACCTTGCTTGAGTTCATCCTCACAGCAACTTTGGGGTATGAATACTGACCTGCTTATCCCCACTTTAGTTTCCTTGGGTCACACAGTTAGGAAGTGAACTCCCAATCAAACGCTCTTCCTCGTCTCTCGGGGTCATGGAGAAACTTCCTATAAACTAAGTCCTCTGCAGGGCATACGCTCTGATGTCACAACCCCCGTCATCAGCCTGGAGCGTGCTCCTGGCTCCAGGACAGCCACCCTCCCGGGTGCTGTGAGAATCAACAAAGAGAGAAGGAAAATCCCTCACCCTTTTGGAAAGACCCAACCCCAGCTGTCAACTTGTCACTTAAAAAATTAGTATCTTTATTTTTACATCATTCTTCTGGTCATTTAAGTAACAAGTGTCAATGAAATGCCAGTTTAATTGCCATTCCAGCGGTATGCTAAGTGCCACGAAAAATTCAAGCAAATTATAACACAGTCCTTGCCAAAGCAGAGCTTCCTATTTATCTATGAATTCTGAGCTGCAAAGATCTAGATTTAGATTTTATTTTTCAAATGCTCAACATCTATAAGGAGAGGGAAATATGATAAATTATCCAAATATTTCCAAGTATTTGTATAACACCTCTAGGTACTTTTTGTGGCTTTATTCTCTACTGGGAACATAAGGACTGGATGTAACAAATTGTAAATTTGTGTTCAAGTCATCAATTAGCCAAGAAGGTAGCCAGTTAGAACACAGGGTTTGCAAAAGGTCTGCACACCCATGACCTTGGTTTCTGTCGGCTCCATATGAGAAGCCAGGGATCAACATGTGCACGTGTGTGGACACACGTGCCCACACACACATAGGCACACACATGCCCACACAAGCCCATGAGCACACGGAAATTATTTTCATAATTTCCTTTCTGTCCTGTCCTGTCCAGTGGTGGCACAATCTCTCACCCTTGCTCTTCACGACTACCAGAAATCTCTAGTGTGGGGAGAGCAGTGAGGACGCCTGCCCCACGTTTTGAGAATGATTTCTCTATGCGGTGGTGAGGAGATTCCTCTTGCTGTCACCCAAAGGCCCTGGGGTGGCCGTACCCGACCCCGAGCACAGGAGTGGCGCTTGTCTGCAGGGGCTACTTGGCCGGATCAGTCAGCGTCTCCCCAGTGCCTCCCGTGAACGGTCTGTGTTCAGGCTGGAGCAAGCTGGCTGGAAGAGACTTTTATTTCTGCCCTCCCAGACCCAGCGAGAAACATCAAAAGCGTTTATGAGTCATAGGCACAAGGGCCACCGTGCAGGTGAGGCAGAAGTCAAGCCCTAAGGGACAAGGCGCAGGTAGGGCTGGCGCGAAGCTCTGACTCGAGAGTTAATTAGGAGCTCCGGAGCCAGCTTGCATAAGCTGCTGGGGCCTGTGTTCACTCCATAAAGATGTTTTATATGGTATTCCTGGCAACAGCCGGACACTTGAGAAGAAAAATAGAAGGAACATTATTGGTAGCTTGGGGTGCGGGGGAGGTTCCCTTCCCCGCCAGAGTCCACGTCCAACCATCCCCCGTTCCCTCTAAAAACGTGAGGATGCCTCTCCGAGCATCATAACCGCTGCCTCGATGGGGTTTCCTGGTTGGGGGCTGGCGGGTGGCTCTGAGTCAGTTCGCTAGGCTGTAAAGTGGAAAGTACAGTATCTGTCCCTCCTTGCCTCCTGGGTTGTTGGGATGTGGTTCAGCAGAGCAGAGAAAGGGCTTTGAAGAGTACAAAGTACTCTCTGAAAGCACTGGCAGCCTTCCGTTCTAATTCTCTGACCAGAAAATTCAGAATAACAACACTGAAAGGGGTTAGAGCACCGATGCTCAGCTGCTGGAGATTTTGCTCCCCAGGGGACATTGGCAACGTCCGGAGACTTTCCTGGTTGTCATTTTGGGTTGAATGGAACCCAGGCAGGACGAAGGAGGTGCTCCAAGCGCCTAGTGGGTTGAGGCCAGGGATGCAGCTCAGCACCTTCCTAGGCACAAGGCAGTCGCCTGAAACAGAGTTATCCAGCCCAAAACATCAATAGTGCTGGGTTAACAAATCCCGGGTTCCAGGCATGTCGGTAACCTACGCAGGAAGCTCTCCAAATCCACCTTCTGCCTAAGCTTAGCGATTTCAAAGAAGCAAAAGGGTCCAGTTCCACAGCTTGTAATGAATGACAGGTCAGGGAAAGGAGGAAAGCTGGACGACAGTGATAAAGCAATGGAGACCGGGCTAAGCTCACTAGTTACTAAACCATGTCTCTCATCCTCAGTTCTCTGTCTTCCTGCTGGGACTGGGAGTCGCCAATGACCTTTTTGCCAGTTGCAGTTGCTAGACTCTGCTGACAGAGGGCGCTGGAGAGACTTGCGGAGGAAGAAGGACCACGAATTCCTGCTTCCTGTTCTGTCCTTGTCATCCTAGCAACGCTGCCCCTTCCCCCTGGCTTCCCTTAAAGGAGCAGCACCCGAGTCCAGCTTGCAGTTTTCCCAGTATCTGTAGCCCCTTTGATCCCGAGAGACAGCTTCCCCCACTGGATGGCTCCCCTTCTCAGAGGTCAGAGTTTCAGCTCCAAAGAGCCGTCCTGTCCTTAAAGCTCCGTCTTAATAACCCCAACCTCTTCCTTTGTGTCCTCGGCCTAGGGTTGCTTTCCCGTTTCTATCTCCTTAACATCCAACTGTTCTGTTTTCAGTTCTTCACAATCTGTAGTTCACAATTCTTACGGGAAATTCTCTCCTAGACTGCCTGGTATGGTCTGGCTCCCTGCTGGACCGCAGCTGATACAGACAGGAAGCCCTGGCTCTTTGGCACGAAGAGGTCCGTGCCCCCCTCACCCCAGCAGGCGTGAGGAAGAGTCACCTTGCACGGCAGCTTCCTCAACGGTGGAGACTGTAAGAGCTCGGTTCCATTTCTTCCCGGATTTGTAAAGAACCTCGTGGCCAGGTGTCAACACCAACGGTGACAACGTATTTCACCTCACTGAAACGGAGTTGTGGAGTTGAGGTCCTGTGAGCAGAAAGCTTGTGAGTTCTTGGGTCTTAGATGGCTCTGCTGGGTCTCCTCTGGCTGGGGGTCCCTCTGCCGAATCAGCAAGACAGGGGACCACAAAGTGACCTTCCACCTCCCGTTATGCCCATCAACAGTTGTTTGTGTCTTCTCTCTATGATTCAAATATACTGGAATGCAATTCTGTGCAGAACATGATGGCTTCTCTCTCAAAAAGAAAAAGGTTTACAAGAAAAGAGCCTGCAGTAGAAAGCATCTTTTGTCAGACCTATAAAGACAGTAAGAAATGCCCCAGCTTGGAAACACACATCACTTGTTTTATGGGAAGAAACTGTGAGATGCCTATCTTTATTTTCAAAGAAGTAAATATTTTAAAAAAATATACAGCTTGTGTATATTCCTCTGTCCCAGCTGGAAACGGTAGTTGCAAAACAGTCCGTGAGCAGCAAAAGGGGAATTGGGAGAAAATTTTTTCAAAAACCGCATCTGTCTGCTGCTGCACAGTGCATTGCCGGGTTTTTTCCTTTCCAGTAGGACGAAATGAGAAGGAACGATGCAGTTGAGGGATTGAAGGTGGAGGTGTGTCATTCTTTGAAGCCTGGGGATGAGAAGTCATGGCTCCAAAGGCTGTCACCCTTTCCCTCGTCACCTCCCTCTGTCCCCAGGAGCGCCATCCCTCAGGTTCTCTGAGACCCCCAGACAGCCTCCCCATTCACACACACATCACCTCACCACTTCCAGTGAGAGTCTTCTTTGATTGTTTCCTCAATGTCATTCAAGAGGAAAAGCTCTCCTGGGGTCCCGGGGGCTTCTCTGCCATCTCTAAGTGACCATACTGAGGAGAAGCCCAGCGACCCAGACAGGAACTGCTACCTTTCCTTCTCACCCATCCCTTGCTTCCAGGGTTGTCAGAGAAGGTGGGCTGGGGGCAGATGGGGCAGTGAGGCTGTTGGCCAGGGACACAGCCGCTCAAGGCTCATGGTGGAACAATGCTGTGCTCTCCTGGTGGGGCTGGGGCCCCTCAGAGCTGTCCAACCCACCCTCCCAGCAGCGCCTGCTGGGCACGCTTGTCAGGTTAGCGCCCTGGGAACAGAGCTCCCCCAGATGCCTGTGCCCAGAGGCCAGGCATGGTTCCCACTCTCTCCAGACCACTTGACCCTCACCAGCTGGGTATTTTCTGCCACTCCCGTGGCCAGTTTGGCAGCTGTGTGAAGTCTGGGAGATTGCTTCTCAGACATCTGGTTCCAGTTCTAGCCTTCCAGCACGAAGGACTGTGGCTGGTGTAGGGTGGGTCCACAGGCTCTCCACCTGCCCCTCCCAAGGTCAGAGTCCAAGTCCTATTCCAAACAGATGGACACTGCATGCGGGCCCTTCATGCAGTCTCTTCCAGGCTCCAACACCCTTACATATGCTTATCCTCATGGCCTCTTGGTCAATGCAAGCACTCGAAATGAGGTGCAAATACATAAGCACACCTTGGTGCTATGGTCCCAAACACAGGTTGCAGAGAGGAATGTGCCAATTCTTCACGAGAGTGGGAGGTAAGGCAGAAATGTGGCAGAGTCGGTGTTAGGGTTCTTAATTGGACATGTGTGTAAACTGAGGCATAAAGTGATTCAGTGACCCCTAAGTGTCAATTGATTAGAAGTGGAACCAAAGTTAGAACTCAGGGCTCAACTTTCAGTCCTGATGCTTCCTGCTATGTTGCAATTTCTGCCTTCCTGGGTTAAGTAAATTTTTTACGTATATATTATGGCGAGAAGGAATAGAACTCTCTTTGCACCAGGAGTTCTGGAGCCCATGAAATTTTCTGAGTTTGATATGCGTACACAGACGTGAAGTTTTCTTGTGAGAAGATCTATAGCTTTCATGAGGTTCTCAAAGGGGTCAGTCTGACCAACGAAGTTAAGAACCCTGATGTGTACTCTTGCAATGGGACTTAGGTCAAGTGTAGGGTGACCTTTTTATGGATTGTAAATTGAGGGGGGGAATCTTCCTGGAGAAGACAGATGCGGGGGAGAAATAACCATCTCACTCCTCAGAGTCAGCTGCTTAACTTGGCAGTTGATGGAAGCAGTTAGAGCAGCTAGTTTCCAAAGACGGTAAGGTGGTGAGACAGGCTGGGACCTGGGACCCTTTGCTGCAGGGCTTGCACCTGGACACACGTCTCCTCAAGCAACAAAATACAAAGAAACCATAAGGGACTAAAAACAACTGTGTGCATGCACAGTTGGGTCACATTCTGGACAAGAAGATACAAAAAGACCAAAAACCCAACTGCTGCTTCTGAAGAGCAGGGAGCAAAAACAGGGTACCAGGAGCCAAAGCAGGGCACTGCCCATGCCCTATACACACACCACCACCAAAGGGGTGGGCAAGGCACCTAAGCCACGCCTCCAGCCCGACCCCTGGGCCCGCCCCTACCCTCTCCCCATATAAGGAAGCAGCTCACCCCCCTCGGGGAGCGAGCAAGGGAACCTGTTACTTGTTCTCGCTCCCTACTGCTGCAGCAGGGGTCCCAATAAAGCCCTGCCTGAGTTTCTTGTCTGGCCTGTTATCAATTTCTATTGATTGGGGGCGGCCAAGAAACCTGGTCAGGAACAGTGGTACCCAGACTCAAAGCCCCACAAGTGCAGTCTCACAGAAGCTTAGAACCTTGGATCGAGGAGCATCCTTGAAGATCATCTAACCTGGACGTCCATGAAGGTAGCTACACACTAGGATCACCTGGGGAACTTTGACTGCATGCCGTGTCTGAGAGCAACCCTGGAGACTTCTACTGTAATTGTCCTAGAGTGGGACAGGTCAGGGAAGTGACAGGCATAAGAATTTTTAAAGGTGATTCTCATGGACAACCAAGTTTGAGGCGCGCTGTCAGAATTTAACCCAACACTTTTTGCTACAAATTAAACCAAGCCAAAGAGAAGTAGCCCAAGGTCATAGAGCTACGGCAGAGCCAGGATTCGAACCCAGGAACAGGCTTGCCTCTCTCTTTGTTTAGAGGAGAAATATACTTTTCTAGATCTAATACCTCTGAGGATGCCTTGCTAGCCTGAAACCTGAGTGGTGCAGAGCTAATAATAACAGTTTTAGCACTTATGCCATTCTGGGAAGGGAAATTTGTGAGGGGCTAATTTTTATGAATGTGAAATGACAGAAGTTAAGAGGTACAGATATTTCAGTGTGAGCCTTCTCACCCTTTGCTCTGGGTCAGAACTGCAAACTCGCAGAGAACCCCCTTGCCTCCCTGCTTCTTGGATTCCCACCTTGCCCACGGAATAGTGGGGCTCAATCTCCTGCCTCAAAGCTTGAAAGACCCCGATTCCAGTGGGAACTTGGGTTCTCCCTGTTCCCTTTCTCCGGGCCTGTGTGCCCTCTCCCATCTGCCTGTCCTCCCAGGGAAGGAGAGGAAGCCAGAGGCTAGAGGCGCTTCAGGACACTGTGTAAAAGAGAAGATGGAAATAGGCTCTCTAGGGAAAATCACAGCTGGCCAGAGTTCTGGAACACCAGCCCCAGGCTCAAGCATTGAATTGCTCTACGTTCTCATGGCTACGAGTGCAGAGTCAGGGAGGAGATGTAGGGCAGTGGCGCTAACCCTCAGGGGCTGAAGGAAACTTCTTACCTCTTTGCTCTCCTCCGTGTGACTTTGCCATCAGGACTCATTCACAAACATCCCTGGGGACGAAGGCAAAGATGTGTGATGACACCCAACACATTTGCATTGAGCTCGGCAGTTGACGAGCCCTTTTCACGTTTTCATTTTTGTTTCATCCCCACATATACCCTGAGGCCCGCATTGGCATACCTTTCAATGGGCAGGTTCAGGACACCTGTGGACACCAGAGGACAAGCAGAGAACTGGAACCAGAGCCAGGGCTTCGGACTCCAGACCCAGGGCAACTTTCACCTGAATATGACCTTGCCTTTGAAATCCAGTCTCCACCTTAGTCTGTTCAAGTCCAGTTGGGTGGTACCTCTCAGTGCGGGGACGGGGCGGGACGATGTATGGGAGGGAGATCTTAGGAGACCTGGCATCCAAATGGAGGCTGAGAGTCAGGCTGTGGCATTTTTTCTTGCCTTTAAGAAAGTGTGACAAAGACAGATCTCATTTCAAGCGTCTGGTGTTTGATCTTTGATCCCTCAGCCAAACACTCTGGCTTTTCTTACAGGAGGACTTGTCACTGTGGAATCAACTTGAAACTCTACAGTTATATTCATTAGTTTGCAGCTTTTAGGCCAACGTAAAAACACATTTTCACTGAAAGAAATGAAATAAAATTCTGTACCAGGATGTGATCAGGGGAACTTCCCAGGGCTTATATCAGCTGAATAAGAATGATAATTGCTTCTAATATCCAGTTCCTCTTCTCTTTTCTTTCTTTTTGGGATGGGATGCATGAAAACATTACATAATAGGTGAGTGGCACACCCACTAAGGAATAGCCTTGTGTAGGGTCATTTTCTAAAGGTTGCTGTTTGCCTGGTCTTCCCCCTGGGGCACGAGAAGAGTGACAACAAATGTTGGGTGAGTTTACATACTCCCTAGGACGCCCCAGCCCAAAAAGGTTCTTTTGACTTGGGACTTTAGGAAAAATATTGAAAGATTCATTGAGCAGAGTTGCATGTACTCTTTGAAATAAATTGTACAGTGTACTAAATATATAAGATGCCATGGCAGTAGCTAAATCAGTTCTGGTAGAAACTACCAAGTCCTACTTTCCCTGTATTAGTGAATTCCTTCCGGGGATTACTTCCAATGGCTCCTGTCTTGACCGGGTCCAAACACCCTTCCCTCATCGCCCTTGATCCCCAGCCCTCAACAGCTTCTGCTTCTTACCCTCCTACACGCCTGTGCCTGACTTACGCATCTCAGACTTCTGAGTCTCATGGTCTGCAGAAGCATTCTGCCCAATGACACGCATCAACTCTTGTATCGCTGACATTCTTCTGATTCTAATTGTATGATACAAATCTCTGCAAATGCTGGAAATTCTGAGGGTAAATTGTACCTACTTATGCCATTGGTCAGATGCTTGTGAAGGCTGTCTGTAAAAACTCCTGAAGATGAGTGGATAAAGAAGATGTGGCACATATATACAATGGAATATTACTCAGCCATTAAAAAAAACGAAATTGAGTTATTTGTAGTGAGGTGGATGGACCTAGAGTCTGTCATACAGAGTGAAGTAAGTCGGAAAGAGAAAAACAAATACCATATGCTAACACATGTATATGGAATCCAAAAAAAAAAAGT
Source organism: Delphinus delphis (assembly GCF_949987515.2). Lineage (NCBI taxonomy): Eukaryota > Metazoa > Chordata > Mammalia > Artiodactyla > Delphinidae > Delphinus > Delphinus delphis. The sequence goes on from NC_082684.1 coordinate 176,765,030, forward strand.
GGTTCTGATGAACTTAGTTGCAGGGCAGGAATAAAGACGCAGATGTAGAGAACGGACTTGAGGACACGGGGAGGGGGAAGGGTAAGCTGGGACGAAGTGAGAGAGGCATGGACATATATACACTACCAAATGTAAAATAGATAGCTAGTGGGAAGCAGTCGCATAGCACAGGGAGATCAGCTCGGTGCTTTGTGACCCCCTAGAGGGGTGGAATAGGGAGGGTGGGGGGGAGACGCAAGAGGGAGGGGATATGGGGATATACGTATACGTATAGCTGCTTCACTTTGTTATACAGCAGAAAATAACACACCATTGTGAAGCAGTTATACTCCAATAAAGATGTTAAATACAAAAACAAAAAACTCCTGGAGACATTGCAATGTCACCTGCATCTCACTGAGCTCTTCAAATTTAAGCCTGGGAAGGAATGTCTTCCTGTTGACTGTTGCCTGGAAGGACACACACATATTATGCAGAAATCATTCTCTTGGGAATTCCCTGGTGGTCTAGTGGTTAGGACTCCATGCTTTCACTGCCAGGGCCCAGGTTTGATCCCTGGTCAGGGAATTAAGATCCTGTAAGTTGCAAGCCACGGCAAAAAAAAAAAGGAAGAAGAAGAAAAGCTCATTCTCTTTATCCGCCGTCGTTCACTGTCCCACCGTTGGGGCTCTCCTGCTCTCCTTTGATTGCCGTGGATGCTGTTGGATCTGCCTGTGCTCGACTGAAGGCTTCATCGCTGGCATTATTCTGGCTCCTTTCTATTCACTTGTGAGCTATTTTTTAGTTATTCTTATTTAGTTTGTATATATTAATTCTTTAATCTTATATTTAAAAATTAAATATGAAATTATATAAACATTTACTTTACCTTTAAATCCCAGATTTTTGTCAGATACCCTTTACCTCATTTTAGAACAGAGAGTGGAGTAGGTTCTGTGATCTGTCGCCCTGACCCTCCCCTCAGCTGCTGGGAGGGGCTGCCTCTGGCTCACAACCAGGTTCCTCGCAGGGAGTTACCCTCAGCGTTAAAGGGCCGTGTTTTCCAAGACATCTCCCCTTCTCCCCTTAGAGATGCCCAGTGGCAAAGGCAGTGAGGAAAGTGGGGAGGGGATTATAGAAGCTGCCCTTTTTGCCTGGCTTGTGACAGCTCTGAAGGATGACCCCAGCTCTAGGGCTTCCTGTCTCTGTCATGACTGCAGTGGGGCCCCACGTCTCCCTTTGCCAAACTCTGCTTCCCTCAGTCTCTTACAGGTGTTGTTCCCTGATGCACTCCTTCAGGTAAACCGTCTGCAGACATACCTCCGCCTCAGAAGCTGCTTCCAGGAAACCCAACACGTGACATAGCGGAAGTGCCTCTTTCACTCGTGTGGCGCATTTATGTAATTATATCTCAACCTATTTATATGTTTCTACTTTGATTTAGCTTTTAGGCCACAAACCCACTTAAGTTACTTGATCGTGTCCCAGTTGGAGGTAAGCCCTCTCCGTTTTCAAACTGAGGCCTTTGGATTCCAAGTCAGAAACTCTTCCTTTGACTTCACAGATTGGCATATCCCAGAAGCAGAATGAGATGTAGAAAAGGAAATGCTCGTGGGTCGCGTTAATGTCCAACCACACGATGAGTAACACAGCCCAACTGTCCAGGAGGCCGCCTTTCCTCTCAGCCTTGTTCCGAAACTCAGGACCCCAATCACCAAAGGGTCTAAGGGCTTGTGGGTGAAACATCTGTGCCTCTGTATCCTTGGACCTCAAAGGTGCTCCTAGAAAGGAGCTTTCTCTCTCTGTGACGGGATCTTGAATATTTTTCTATCTGGGTGACATGAGCTAAGGTTTTGATCTCTACTACCCTTCTTAGAGAGCAGCTCCTTTTATAGACTTAGTTGCTAAAGAAAAGGGCAGAGATATCTTTTTTAAATGTCAGGGCAGAGGAGTCAAGGAGAGGGTACCTCGATTCACGTGTTCTCCGAGGCTGTTCACATTCCACAGTTTATGTGCTGAGACCAGGACATGTTCTGTGAAGAAAGTTATACTTGACTAAATTGTCCTCCTGACGTAAACCTATAATTTAAAAATTATATATATTTAGAGAACAAGTCAAAACAGGAAACACATTCCCAAAGAGGATAAAGATATTTATGTATTAAAATACCTACTACTACCATAGTAGACCTGGGTCCCTGCATTTAAATAGAAAAACTCTGAAACGTACGCAAGAAAAGAGCAAAGAAGTCAGCCTACGCCCATGCTTCCGGAGGGGCCGCGGACCCTCCCTGGTGGACACATCTTTCTTCCTTGCTGTCCTCCTTGGGAGAGACCCTGGTGCCCATTTCCCCCCAATCCGGGGCTGTTGCAGGAGCAGAAACTGAGCTGAGGCAGAGCATGACAGAAAATAAAGTATGTTTTCACGAAAAAAAGAGGTTAAGGGACAGGAAAAATTAAACTAAAACTCAAAGAAAGCCGGAGCAGAAGGAAGGAACCAAAAGTTGGGCAAATGTGAACAAGATTATGCCCCTAGAAGCCCTTCAACCAATGATCTTGAGTTGGTTGTTCCTAACTGGTTCTAGGTGTCAATTAAGCCCCTCTGAAAGAGGCTTCTGTGTATAAATCATCTGTTGCACATGTTAATCAAAGTTGTTTCGATGCAAGGAAGGGTAAGAAGTGACTTCTGCTCTTAGAGACGAGTCGTCTAGTTGGGGGAACTAGAAGGACACATATAAAAGTCGAGGAAGAAGCCTAGACTTCAGTAACAATGAAATAACCTAAGACGCATCACTGCTTAGTGGCAGATTGAGCCCAGAGAGATCTTTGTCTTCATTCCATCGCACAGGAGCCACAGCCCATGGTTTGGGTCCCGAGGAAAGAGTATTAAAAAGGACTGGTACCTTGTGTTTACCCCAAAAGAGTGTTGAGAACTTTATACAAGTCTCCCCTAAAAGTGGTTAAAGGCAGATCCCTTTCCCATTCTAGATCCTTTCCCAAAGTTTCAGCTGACGGAAGCGTGGCTAGGGATGTGGGGGTTGCATGTGCTCCTGCTCCACCCCTGCTTTCACGCAGAGCTGGCCGTCTGTCCCTGGGTGATGCTTACATACCCACAGAGCAGACGACTTCTCTGTCAAAGGGTGCTCTGTGCCACCTGAATTGCTAACTCCTTTATCTTTGACATTTTCAAAGCACCCCACACCCAAAGTGCCTTATAAATAACTGGTACACAGGAAATGTTTCCTGACGAGTGAATGAATTTTTAAATGTGGTTTTGAATGCCTGAATCAAAGCTGTGCTACTTAAGGGAAAGGGTGACATTTTGAGAGACTCCTCCTGATCTAGATGCAAGCTTCCCTGTGATCCCACAGATCTATGGAAGGCAGCCTCCTTGTCTCTTACAGTCACGCCCTTGTGTAACCCCTTCCCCTGCAGTGCGGCTGGACCCAGAAATTTGCTTCTAATGAATAGAACATGGCTAAAGCGATAAGATGTCACTTCTGAGATTGGGTTGTAAAGAGACAGCAGCTTCTGTCTCACAAGCCTGCTCTGAGGCTGTCATTTGCTCACCCAGATAGAAGCCAGCTACCACCCTGTGAGCTGTCCTATGCAGAGGCTCACGTGGCAGGGAACTGGGGGTGGCCCCACTGGGAAACAGCCAGCAAAGAACTAAGGGCCTCAGTCCAGCAGCCTAGGAAGAACTGAATCAGGCCAACAACCACAGGAGTGAGCTCAGAAGTGGATTATCTCTCAGTTGAGCCTTTGGATAAAACGGCAGCCCCAGCTAAATCCTTATTGCAGTCTTTTGAGAGACTCTGAGGCAGAGGCACCCAAGCAAGCCACGTCTGGATTCCATAGAAATGGAGCCGCAGAAACAGTGGTGCAATAAATGCTTGTTTTAAGTCTCTAAGTTTGGGGGCAATTTGTTACACAGCAATCGATAACTACTACAAAGTTCATTATAAAAGTAAAAGATATTAAGCCGTTTTATAGCTGTTAAAACCAAGGTGTCAAAAGACTAAATGTGTTTTCCATGGCCACCCAAGGAAGCAGTAATAAAATACGAAATGCAGTTTAGATACCAGTTAAATCCAAGGCTTATTTTCCCTTAGGAAAAAAAAAAAGACAATGACAATATTTTAAGAGAAATAATACTAGTGGAATCCATGAGGTTCGTAGTCACGTGTCGCCTTTCTTACCTTCCTTGATTTCCATTTTTAATCTCTTTATGTCGTAACCATTTAAGCGTTCAGTGCTGGGCCTTCTCTCAGGGAATATCATTCCTTTAACGAGAGAGCTTTGTCTTTTCCAAAAGAAAGAGATTCTAGGTCTTCAGTGTGCATCCTCACAAAATGAGATGTTGAAACGCTGGAGAAAAAGGAACTTTCAAATAAGCACAAAAGTATCAAGCAGGCCTCTCTCTACCTGTCATGCTGGGAACTGTCATAAATGTCTCACTCTTGAGAATTTTGTCCCCAAATTAGCAATGCCTAGAGAAGTGCCTCCCAATTACACTTTCTTCTTATTTAACCAAGTGGCAGGAAAAACGGTTATCAGTGCAAGAGGTGAAGTGTTTAGCCAGGATCCCCAGCCTTCTTCCCACAGGGAAGCAATACAGTGTTGAGTTATCACTCTTGTGATTACAGCACCTGGATATAAGAAAGCTTCACATCGACCAGGCCAATTTAAAGAATGTATTGAGGAAACCTAGCATGCACTTAAAAAAAGGCATCTCACACTGTAAAATTCTAAACCTCTAGTCTATACGGATTAGGTGTTTCTTTATGACAATTCCTACGTATACCAAAAAGAAAAGCACTAGATTCTAATCGTAGTGGGGTCCTCATGTTTGATGATCGGCATTGGCAAGTTGACCTTGGACAACCTCCAAAACACGGTGGTTCTACGACAAAGATGATTATACAAAAGTTTCATTGCTGAGGGGTCAGCAAGACAGGAACCAGTAAGTCTGGCATTGGAAGGAAAAGAACTTCATCTCTGGGGAGAAGATGCCAACTCTAGGACAACACGGCCACTAATCTATTGCTCAAGGCCTGTGTGGTATTTGCAGCCCCTCAGTAGGCTCAGAGTTCTGGCCTAGAACCATGACAACCACTATATCGACAATGACACAGACACCATAAGCAAGGGTCTTCAGATTAATAATCTCATTTATTCATCACAACAACCCTGCTATGTAAGTATTACTTTCTACATTGTGGAGGTGGGAATTGGAGATGAGAAGCTGAGGAACTTGACTAAGACCATCTACCTAGTGAAGGGCTGAGGCAGGATTCAAACCTGGGACACTTTGACCCTAAAGTCTGGGTGCTCCTGACTATGCTACCTCGATTCTAAACCCCTGAATTCAGAGAGGATGAGCCTCAGGTCTTTAAGTCCAGAGCTTTGACCCAGGTTGGTGAAATACAACTGCCCTTGATAGAGTATACACCCAGCTGCAGTGTTGGCCCATGTGTAGAGAGGAACGTCTTTCTGGGGAGAATCACTACAAAAGTAAGAGGCAGAGGTGAAGTCTCCAAACAATGAAGACTTCCAGGAAGATCAAAGAGTTATTCTTGGGGATGTTGTCTCACGAGTATTTTTAAGAGAGAAGTGCAGCCCAATTTTCAGTATTCCCCTAAAGAACTCACACGAAGGTGTAGAATAACATAAAGACCTTAAATTCATCCATTGTCTGTTCATTATTATTAAGAATGATGAACATTTTAATATTTTCTATCCTAATTGAAGAATAATGTGGCTTCCCCCCCACATTGGGGGCACTTAGTGGGATGTACCGTAAGTGGTATCATAAAATCTGGTATTTTACGTATCATTTTCCTAGTAAAGAAAGTAATCTGTCTTGCAACCCCAATCAATTATTAAGATACTCTTTTAGGGCAAATGCTAATGCAATGCTCCTTTGATACTTAGAGTCAAAGAAGAAAAGACAAGTAATGTGTGCTTGAACTAGTTTCCATTTTCCGCAGTGATTCTTGCTCCATTTGGTCATGCCTCCCAAGTGCTGTGTTCCCATTGGACAGAAAGTCAATCTACCTACAGGTATTTACTTAATGCCTATTAAAACTCACACTATGCACATTATACCCTGTTAGTCTGTCCCATTTATAGTGAATTTCTCATATTTCCTGTCCTTCTTCTGGCGATTTTTTCTTCATAGCTTCTATTTTTTCCCCCATTAATCCTTCAAAACCCCTGGGAGGTAAGACTGTGCATATAATTTCCTCTGTATTCTAAAATACTGTTTAGAGTTTTGCTTTGAAATTGCTTTTAGGGCTGGATGTTTGGCTTTCTTAAGTGAACCTGTAATAAACACTGTTGAATTCTCTCCAAATTACCTCGAAGAATTACCTGCTTATCTGGAAGAACCATCAGTGTAATTCTAAGGGATTTTGTATTTATTCAGTGGCTCTGGGTCTTTGAACTTCTCTGCCTCAGTGTTTCAGTCTTTTCACAGGAAGAGCTCTGCTAAGAACAAGCACTTTGACTCATAAATGCAGAAGAGAGTGTTTTTGTTTCCACTTTGGTACTTGTGATTCTAGCTCCAAAGGAAGCAAGATTTCCAAGATTAGGACAGTTTAGTCTGGAAAGGAGACTAGTTAAAGGGGGTGTGATTAAAACCTACTCAGGGATTTGAGAATGCTTGTGAAAACTAAATGATCCCGTTTTTTTTAACCTTTCACAAACCTCGGCAAGGAAATGCTCCATGAACTAGAGGAATCATAGACTTAAGTCCAATGATAAATTCCTTACACAACTTTTAGATGTAGGTAACAACATTATCCCTATTTTGCAGAGAAGGAAACTGAGATGCAGAAAGACTCTGACCTGCTTAGTTATAGCCACAGAGTAAGCAGTGGAGTAGGGATTGCGCACATGCTTGCCCAACCTTGTAATTACCGTGTTATATTTCTATGATGTGATCGTTGCCCTTGAAGCTACCATGAGGGAATAACTGCACCAAAAGAATTTAGGAATCCTTCCTGTTGATCCACCCATCCACCCGGTTAGGCAGAGTCGAGGTGCCGCCCAGGCAAGAACTTGGCAGTGCTCTCCGTCGGTCAGTACCATTTTCCTAGAGGTGGATTAGGGCAGGGAAGTACGAGCACAAGCAAACGGGGTTCAAGTCTTGCCTCTTCTAGCTGCAGGGCCCTGGGGATATTATATAGTCTCTCTAAACCTCAGTTTCTTTATGTGTTAAATAAAGATAATAATAGTAACTATCTCAGACGATTCAACAGGGGATTAACCAAAGGATGACTACAGTGTTCTCAGATATTAGTTATTATCATTGCTTTCTTGGAGAGGGGATAAGAAAAAAGGATGATGCTGGCAGAAGGTAGGGGAGACGTTGTACTCATTCTTGTGAATAAGGAATAGGTGGGGAGAGGGCAAGGATTTTCACAGGTCCTTCCACATGATGGGGTGTCAAATAGTAGTGACAAAAGTCCTCATGCCACCTTTACAAGTTTTGCCTTAGATTGCTGGACAGTGGTTTAGATAAAAAGAAAAGATACATCAGATCTTCAAGTAGTGAATGCAAAACTAAGGTCAGGTGGTCAGAAAGGGATGGTCAGCCCAGGGCTCAGATTTCCACGGAGGCAGATGTAGCAAAGAGGCAGATGTAGCAAAGAGGCAGATGTAGTCAAGAACACAGATGAGAATAATATCTCATCACATCCATGCAGGGAAAGCTCATTTCGGTTTCCTAAGTCAAGGTTCAGAGCACCAGTGGCCAGACCCAGAGGAAATAGAGATATTACAATGTGGAGCAGACTCACAGATGCTTGGGCGTCCTTTGCATTCCTCGACCTATGTTTCTTTGTCTGTACATGAGGATCAGATAGTATTGACTGCATAAGGGTCAGGGAATGTTATGCACAGTGTCTTGCTCATAGAAGGCACTCAAAAGATATGTCACATGATGAAGACAGGGAAGGTGATAATGGTGGAATGTCAGAGCTGCCTTGGTCACCGCTATATGCCACTGCCTGGCACAATCTAGGCACTCAACGAACGTTTTTTGAACCAATGACTGATCTTTAAAGAAGTGGAAGAATCTGATTAAGATGGATATCTGGGGAGCCATGCAGGGGAAGAGGTATCACAAGGGGGACCCGTAAACTATGGAGGGTGACCTGTGGGAGAGGAAGGGGGTCAGCCAGCCTCAGACCCTTCTCCCCAAATTCACCTTGACATGCCAGTTGCAATCGCTGAGACTTGGCCCTTTGGAAAATACCAGAACCTCTTCTTTCCAATGGATTCTCTCTCTCAGAAACTGCTAGACCCTAGATCCAGGGACCACAAAATAACCATTCAAGTCAAGAGCAGTGGACACCCACCTTTCTGCTTCTGCCCAGAGATCGGCAGTGGGTCACTTGCTGGCCTTTTGGAATTTGATTACCCGTCTGGAGACCAGCTCGCTCTGAATAAAACGGCGTTTGCCACAGCGAACAACCGTCTAGACTGACCCCAGAGCGTGGGTCGCGTAATGAACTGTATGAGCCCAAACCATTACACACTGTTTCAAATGTGTATATTTCCCCAGTGAGAATAAGCTTTCCGATGAGGAGTTTCTTCTTTAAAAAACAGTTTTGAGCTATCTCTTAAAATCAGGTGAAAATTTTAAATGCAAGTTATGTTTTGTATCTTTTATGTTGTTTGTTAAGAAACAAATCAGGGGGTATTTAAATTAAACTTTTAATTTGGAGATAGTTGTAGATTCCCATGCAGTTGTAAGGAATAACATGAAGACGCCCCGAGTACCCTTTCTTCAGTTCGTCTGTCTAGTAACATCTTGCAAAACTGCAGCACAATGTCCCAACAGAGATATTGACGTTGATACAGTCAAGTATAGAACATCCCCGTCACTGAGCAGATCCCTGGATCCCTTGTGTTGACCTTTTATAGCCACACACCCTCCCCTCCCACCCACCCCTCCTTAATGCCTGGCAACCACCAATCTCATCTCCACTTCTATCGTTTTGTCATTTCATGGATATTCTATAAATGGAACCATACTGAATGTAACCTTTTTGGGTTACCTTGTTTTCACTCAGCCTAGTTCTCTGCAGATTCATCCAGTTGTTATGTGTATCAATGGTCCATACCTTTGTATTACTGACTAGCAATCTGTGGTTTGTTTAATCATTCACCCGTTGAGAGACACCTGGGTCCTTTCTCGTCTTTGGTCATTATGTATAAAGCTGCTGTGAGTACTCATGTACAGGTTTTTATGTGCCCATAAGTCTTCACTTCTCTGGACTGTTACTTGAGTTGAAAAATAAACTTCTTCTCAAAGCCATTGAATATTTGGGTCTATTTGTTACAGCATATCTCTATATTCTGCCTACTTATCCTAAATAACACAAGTGTCTCTTTTGTATTGACCACCGCCATGGTGATGATCATAACTATAAGTTCTAGAATGCTCACTGTGATGCAGGCACTCTATGTAACCACACTGTAATGGTTAATAATGGTAACTGGCGTTTACTGAGCACCGACAATGCACTAGGCACTGCTCTAAGTGCTACGTACACTAATTCACATAATCCACAAGATCACCCTGTAAGGCGGGTACTATTTCTCCCCCATTTTACAGATGAGAACACGGAGGCACAGTGACTTCACAATATGCCTGAGGACACATCCAGGAAGAGCTAAAATTGGTATTAAAACTGCGGTAGGCTGGTACCAGAGCCTACCTTTTTAACCACTGTGTTGTGTTGCCTCTCTGTTCTGTGTGGCATCTTCACAAGTCTCTACCAGATAGATTTTGGGGTTTCCAAGGAAACCCCCAATAACCTTCATCTTGCATTCTACCAGAGTTTGTATGTTTGTATAAAATAAAATAATAGATTAAATAAGGAGTCTAAAATGCTTTTATTATTGATATCACTAAATTAGAGAAGGCCATTTTCTGTGATAGCCAACAGGTCTACTCACTGGACTCTAGAAATAGGCAGAATTATCCTCCCAATAAAGCAATGTTAAACTCATGTAGGGGGTCTTATCTCAGGAAGACCAAGACCTGGAGGAGCAAATGGAAACTCATGCTTTCTATGGACAGGCTTCTTCCCCAGAGGAAGGAAACTGAGCTATGTGTGCCCAGGCATTTTCCCCAAATTTGTCATGTAAGGCATTCCATCTTTCCAGAAAGTAAAGGTCCAGAGAGACGCTTGGAATTACACTAATTGAACGCCCTTTCCAGGAAGCAAGTTCCTTTTCCTAATAAAAATGGGGATTTTTTTTATTTTAAAATTAAGGACTAGGTTAGAATACTCCCATTTTACAGGAATTAGATATGAGCAGAAATTATGTGGAAGAAAACTGGGGCTCAGGGAAGTTTAAAGATGTGTCTAAGATTGAAAAATGAGTTTCCAGTGGAATCAGGGCTTACCTCCATGCTGTCACTCATCCCTATTAATTCTGAGTACTGACGGCTTTGCTCTCAGACAAAGGAAGAGCATGACACGTCAACAAATTGGCTACACACATAAGTAGATCTCAGAAAAGCTTTCAATACTAAACAAGGCAGCAATCAGATAAAATAATTCTTGGTTTTACCAGCAAGAACCTATTGTACAGCACAGGGAACTATACTCAATATTTTGTAATAACCTCTAAGGGAAAATAATCTTAAAAAGTACATATATATGTGTTATGTATGTATGTATATGTGTATACGTATAAATGAATCGCTTTGCTGTGCACCTGAAACTAATACTACATTGTAAATCAACTATACTTCAATTAAAAAAATAATGTTTGGTTTTGCTAAGTTAAACCATTATTGAAACAGACAAAAATATATCTATAGAAGATGTTATTTCCAAAACTCGCATTCATTATTATTAAAATGGAAATGTAGGTGACTCATCTTTAACCTTTCATGTCAGATAAGTGATGAAATTATGTCTATTCCTCTAAGATGCTAGTTAGATGAATCTGCAGCAAGTCTATTGATCAGCCCCATTCTTCTAACTGGGACACCTATGTCACCTACTGGAACTACAGTCATCACTCCTAAGAGGAAAATACAACCTTTTGGATATATCTTATAACTTTAAATGTATGTCAGACATCAGAATGAACATCTAGAAAATATGATCCCCTCAGATTACTCCAACCTAGGATCTGAAAAATATCTGTAAGAGATGTTGCTGTGGGAACAGCAGTGTTAAAATTACTTCATTAGTAATGTCCAGGGCAGAGTAGGTGAGGTAGAGCTGGGGCCAAGAGACATGGGGAATAAGAGAGTCTCTGTACACCTCAGATTCTTCTTACATTGACCACTTCTGCTGAGATAACTGTCATTTCCTTTTGACATAGTTATGATCTGGATGTGTGTGAAGAGAATGTCCAGTCTCAGAGAAAGAAAGGAGAAGACTTCACAATGTCATTAAAAAGACCAAAGCTGATATACACTTATTCTATTCTTGACTGTGTACGTTCTGACTTTAATTACATTTTTGTTTAAGTCGAAGTGTAGTTGACTTACAATATTGTTATATTAGTTTCAGGTGTGCAACACAGTGATTTGACCTTTTATAGATTACACATCATGTGATTATGTCTTCATGACGTGTATCTTTACATGGATCAATCATTGCAGAACCAACTGCTTTAGACAAAGTGGACATAAGGTGGCCAGTTGAGGTTTATTATTATTGCCTAAAGCAGACAAGTCAGTCGAATTGACTCAAATAGCAGCTGCAAGAGGAAATCCACTAGATTTCAAGAACTCGTGCACAGACTACCAGGCCATACTTTTGGTAAAGGGTATCTGGGAAAGGAAGGAGGTTGGGAATGAGGAATGAAAGAAAGAAAGATAGAAGATGAGAAGGAAAGAAGGAAAGATACAAAAGAAAGAGGAAGGGAGGGAAACACAGAGGGGGGAAGGGAAGGGAGAAAAGGATAGAGAGGGAGGACGGGAGGAAGGAAGGAGAAAAGAAAGGGAAAGGAAGGAAGAAAGAAAACCATAGCTAATTACTGACATAGTTGAGTTCAGACCTACCGTCTTGGTATTTGTTTTCTATTTATCCCAAGTGTTTTTTTTTCATTCCTCCAGCCCTACTTTTCTGTTTTCCTTGGATGAATAGTTTTCAGTATTCTATTTTAGCTCCTCTGTTGACTTTCAAACTATACCTCTTTGTGGTTGCTCTACAAATTACAATATGTATATTTAAGTTCACTATTTTTACATAATATTGTAGTGTTTCATAGACAGTATAGGAACCTTACAGGAACATAATTTAATCTCTTCTCAACCTATTCTCTTGTTGTCTTATATAGGCAGACCTCGGAGATATTGTGGGTTTGGTTCCAGACCACTGAAACAGAGTGAATATCACAATAAAGCAAGTCATACCAAATTTTTGGTTTCCCAGTGCATTTAAAACTTATGTTTAGGCTGTAACATAGTCTGTTAAGTACACTAATGTTATGTCTTAAAAAACCAATGTTTATAGCTTAATTAAAAAATACTTTATTGCTAAAAAATGCTATCATCTGAGCCTTTAGAGAGTTGTAATCTTTTTGCAACAGTAACTTCAAAGATCACTGATCACAGATCACAATAAAAATAAAATAATTTAAAAGCTTGAAATATTGCAAGAATGACCAAAATGTGACAGAGAGACATGAAGTGAGCGAAGGCTATTAGAAAAATGGTGCCAATGAACTTGCTCAACACAGGGTTGCCACAAACCTTCACTTTGTGGCAATACCTGCAAAGTGCAATAAAACAAAGTATGCCTGTATTATATTTTTATATATGCTATAAATAGAAAATAAATTACACACAGACATACGTGTGCATCTGTGCCCACACATACACATGAACATATTCAGTCTTTAATATTTACCATTTCTGTGGTCTCAATTCTTTCCACGAGATCCAGGATTTCATATGGTGTCTTTTTCCTTCAGCCTGAAGAACTTTGCTAGCATTTCTTGTACTGTGGGTCTGTTAAAGGTGAACTCTCTCAGCTTTTCTGGTGTGAAATCCTCTTTATTTGATCTTCCTTTCTTTGAATTAAAGATACTTTCAAACATTTAGAGAAGAGCAAACACCTATCCTTCTCAAACTCTTCCAAAATATAGCAGAGAGAGAAACACTTCCAAACTCATTCTACAAGGCCACCATCACCCTGATACCAAAACCAGACAAAGATATCACAAAAAAAGAAAACTACAGGCCAATATCACTGATGAACATAGATGCAAAAATCCTCAACAAAATACTAGCAAACAGAATCCAACAGCACCTTAAAATGATCATACACCATGATCAAGTAGGGTTTATCCCAGGAATGCAAGGATTCTTCAATATATGCAAATTAATCAATGTGATACACCATATTAACAAATTGAAGGATAAAAACCATATGATAATCTCAAAAGGTGCAGAAAAAGCTTTTGACAAAATTCAATACCCATTTATGATAAAAACCCTCCAGAAAGTAGGCATAGAGGGAACTTATCTCAACATAATAAAGGCCATATATGACAAACCCACAGCCAACATCATTCTCAATGGTGAAAAACTGAAACCATTTCCTCTAAGATCAGGAACAAGACAAGGTTGCCCACTCTCACCACTATTATTCAACATAGTTTTGGAAGTTTTAGCCACAGCAATCAGAGAAGAAAAAGAAATAAAAAGGATCCAAATCGGAAAAGAAGAAGTAAAACCGTCACTGTTTGCAGATGACATGATTCTACACATAGAGAATGCTAAAGATGCTACCAGAAAGCTACTAGAGCTAATCACTGAATTTGGTAAAATAGCAGCATACAAAATTAATGTGCAGAAATCTCTTGCTTTCCTATACACTAATGATAAAAAATCTGAAAGAGAAACTAAGGAAACACTCCCATTTACCACTGCAACACAAAGAATAAAATACCTAGGAATAAGCCTACCTAAGGAGACAAAAGACCTGTATGCAGAAAACTGTAAGACACTGAGGAAAGAAATTAAAGATGATACAAACAGAGGGAGAGATATACCATGTTCTTGGATTGGAAGAATCAACATTGTGAAAATGACTATATTACCCAAAGCAATCTACAGATTCAGTGCAATCCCTTTCAAACTACCACTGGCATTTTTCACAGAACTAGAACAAAAAAATTTCACAATTTGTATGGAAACACAAAAGACCCCGAATAGCCAAAGCAATCTTGAGAACGAAAAGCAGAGCTGGAGGAATCAGGCTCCCTGACAATACTACAAAGCTACAGTAATCAAGACAGTATGGTACTGGCACAAAAACAGAAATCTAGATCAATGGAACAGGATAGAAAGACCAGTGATAAACTCATGCACATATGGTCACCTTATCTTTGATAAAGGAGGCAAGAACATACAATGGAGAAAAGACCGCCTCTTCAATAAGTGGTGCTGGGAAAACTGGAGAACTACGTGTAAAAGACTGAAATTAGACCACTTACTAACACCATACAGAAAAATAAACTCAAAATGCATTAAAGACGTAAATGTAAGGCCAGACACTATAAAACTCTTAGAGGAAAACATAGGCAGAACACTCTATGACATAAATCACAGCAAGATCCTTTTTGACCCACCTCCTAGAGAAATGGAAACAAAAACAAAAATAAACAAATGGGACCTAATGAAACTTAAAAGCTTTTGCACAGCAAAGGAAACCATGAAAAATGTGAAAAGACAACCCTCAAAATGGGAGAAAATATTTGCAAATGAAGCAACTGACAAAGGATTAATTTCCAAAATATACAAGCAGCTCATGCAGCTCAATATCAAAAAAACAAACAGCCCAATCCAAAAATGGGCAGAAGACCTTAATAGACATTTCTCTAAAGAAGATATACAGACTGCCAACAAACAGATGAAAGGATGCTCAACATCACTAATCATTAGAGAAATGCAAATCAAAACTACAATGAGGTATCACCTCACACCAGTCAGAATGGCCATCATCAAAAAATCTACAAACAAGAAATGCTGGAGAGGGTGTGGAGAAAAGGGAACCCTCTTGCACTGCTGGTGGGAATGTAAAATGATACAGCCACTATGGAGAACATTATGGATGTTCCTTAAAAAACTAAAAATAGAACTCCCATAAGACCCAGCAATCCCACTACTGGGCATATACCCTGAGAAAACCATAATTCAAAAAGAGTCATGTACCACAATGTTCATTGCAGCACTGTTTACAATAGACAGGACATGGAAGCAACCTAAGTATACATTGACGGATGAATGGATAAAGAAGATGTGGCACATATATACAATGGAATATTACTCTGCCATAAAAAGAAATGAATTTGAGTTATTTGTAGTGAGGTGGATGGACCTAGAGTCTGTCATACAGAGTGAAGTAAGTCAGAAAGAGAAAAACAAATACTGTATGCTAACACATGTATATGGAATCTAAAAGAAAAAAAAATGGTTCTGAAGAACCTAGGGGCAGGACAGGAATAAAGACTCAGACTTAGAGAATGGACTTGAGGACACGGGGAGGGGGAAGGGTAAGCTGGGACGAAGTGAGAGAGTGGCATGGCCATACATACACTACTAAATGTAAAATAGATAGCTAGTGGGAAGCAGCCGCATGGCACAGGGAGATCAGCTCGGTGCTTTGTGACCACCTAGAGGGGTGGGATAGGGAGAGTGGGAGGGAGACACAAGAGGGAGGAGATATGGGGATATATGTATACATATAGCTGCTTCACTTTGTTATACAACAGAAACTAACACAACATTGTAAAGCAATTATATTCCAGTAAAGATGTTAGAAAAAAAAAACACAAGGCAATTAAAAAAAATCATTGTTACCCATATTTTGTCCAGTTGTTTTTTTGTTGTTTCATGCAGAATGGTAACTCTAATCACAGGTACTCCACTTTGGTCAGAAGTGGAATCTCATTAGCATTTATTTTTCTTACTTTTCATTGCACTCATCCCCCCACTGAAATTCTTGTTTCTTTCTCCATGTTGTTTTCCTCTTCCACTATATCCTTTAGTATACTCATCACTGTTATTTCAAAAACTTAGGGGTTCCCTTGTTCCGTTGCCTGGCTGACACTGCTTTCTTGGGGACTCTCCCACCAAGCTGGTTGTGTGTCTCTGTGTGTTTTCAGTGCCTGTGTGTTAATGTGTGATGGTCTCTGACTGCCATTGACCCAACAAATCGCACTGCACGGTGGCTCATTTTTTTTCCTCTCTGAATTTTGAACATGAACCCAAAACAGCTTCCCGAAGATTTTCCATGTGCCCGACCAGCTTTGTCTGGTGTGGCTCACACGAGGGATTGGAACTAATCCTGTGCCAGAACTAATCGATCCCTATGAGTCCAGTATCTCTGGTCTTATTTGATTACTAAGTTGCTTAACTGGGGTTTGGGTTCTTTTGTTTGTTATGTTTTGGTTTTGAACACTAAAATCTATTCATTTTTGTTTTGTTTTGTTTTTTACTTGGTGGTCTGCTGTGACAATAAAAGTTTAGAGGAAGCCCAGCTCATGGTAACAGACAAACACTCTTTGATAATGACTTTTTATAGATTTAAAAACAGGACCTATAAATCCTAAGCAATTTGTTATTTTCTTGGCCGAGTGGAAATGTGTTGTGGTTAATGTAGTTATACAGAATCATGTTGGCTCTTTCCTCACAGAGGCAGTGAGTACTAATAGGAAACTTGTGAGATCACTCATTTTTAAAGAACAAAAGAGCACTTCCTGTGACTGCTGTGTAATTTGTTCCACGATAAGACAGTGATGATATTTCATCGCATAGCAAGAGCCTCTCCTCTGATCTTAGCAGATCTGTATCCTATCATCCATTTGGAGCTCTTTCTCAAAACAATTTAAAAGAAAACAATTTTCTAAAAGTTGGGATTACCTGGAAGCAGTAACAAAGCTACTACCATCTATTAAGCACCTATCATGTGTCAGGCACTGCACTAGGTCTTTTGCGTACAAATCCTCTTTTAAATCTCACTGCATCCTTGGCTATTAGCTTCCAAATTGCTAACCCAATTTAACTGGTGAGGAAGCTGAGAGCATCCTAAGGTGTCAGAGCTGGTGAGGGAGGGTTCAGAGCCAGGTCTGCCTAAGCCCAGAGCCTGTGCTTTCCCTGAGACATGCTCCTTCCTACCCCGGGCACAGACGTTCCCATCCACGTTCCCTTCTCCTCTGCATGCTTCCTTCTTTAATCAAGCGAGCTCTCTCTCCCATCCTGGTGAATCAAAATCCAGGCCCACTCCTGCCCAGGACAGACCAGTGGCTCTCCATCACCTTCTCCTCCCCTCCTAGAGTCTCAGCCGTCCACTTCCCTACAGCCCTGCCCCATCCAGGGGTATTCCAGCAAACACAGGCCCAACAGGGAATGGAGAAAGTGCAGGTCCAGTTCTGTGATGAGAGGTGAAATCCCCACCAGTACAGTCACTGCCACATAGACAAAGGATGTCAGGAACAGAAGTCAGAACAGGGACTGCCTCTGAGATGAGGGAGCGGGCTGGGAAGGATGCTTCTGCTCCGAATCTTGTTCCAGGTATTGTGTACATGGGTATATACATTTGTGAAAACTATAGACCTCTACACTTAAGATGCATCTATTTTATGTATAAAATTATAGCTCGATAAAAGTTTTGAAATGGCATTTTTCTTTTAAAGAATGCAGGGGGTATGGTGTGCAGAGGTTACCTTTTAAATGGCATGGCTTTTGCCTTCCATGGTCCTCACCCCTGCACCCGCATGCTCCAGCTATGCCCTTGAAGTAGCTAGTTGACCAGGGGGTTTGGCAAGTTTTGGGTAGTGAAGGGGATCAGACTATGCCAGCCCAACATACGTCACTATAGGATAAGGATTATTTTGAGCTGAAGGCAACTGAGAAGAAGCAGACACAGGAAAAGCTATCTGCCTAAAACAGGGCATAAATATCCCCCATGAAGGTGTCCCTCACCTTCGTACCAGGGAGGGAAAAATAATGGTTTTCACTGGAGATGGAGGTGGCACTGAGATGAGTTTTACAGAAAAAACCTCACTATCTCACCCATATCTTCCATTAGTTTCCTCCACAGGTTTACCTTCACACAGTTTTCTCTAGAAGCCCAACCCCCATTTCCTTTGTCTTGTCACTTCTCCACAATTTATTGCCCCTTGTTAAAATGGTATATAAGCCGTTCAAGTTTCATCACTTCTTTGGGACTTCATTTCTTTTCTGTGAAGTTCTCTGTGCATGGAAACATTAAAATATTAACATCAAAAAAGTGTGTATGCCTTTTCTCTTAAGAATCTGTCTTTCATCAGTTTAATTTGCAGGGTCCAGCTGAGGAACCTAAGAGGGTAGAGAGAAGTGTTTCCTCTCTACAGAAGCTGAGATTCAAGGACACCAGGTGAAGAAGGATCTGTGTGCCACAGCCCTGAGGACCTAAACAGAGAGAGAGGCACAGTGCAGAGTCGTGAATGTGGCAACAGAGCAGGTCACCCTACTACAGAACAAGACTTGCGTCTGCTCGTCCACGCGCAGTAAAACCCATCTACGGACACCGGATTGTGTTGAAGGGAAGTGCAGGTTTATTGCAGGACACCAAGCAAAGAGTCCAGGGCAGTGCTCAGAACACCTGAATTCCCCAATGGGTTTCAGGAAAGCATTTTTAAAGGCCAGGTGAGGCAGGGGCGTCCCAGGATAGATGATCAGCTCAGGCACAATTCTCTGATTGGTTGATGGTGAGGTAACAGGGTGGTGTCACAGGGGTCAGCATCAATGCTCAGGCTTCAGTAGGTCTGGGGGCTATGTGCACATGGTCATGAATTCGTTAATTTCTTCCATTTGGTGGTGGTTTTAGCATCTATAAGACAACTCAGGAAATGTACATCAGATACTATTATCTGGGTACTTCAGAGCAGAGCTACAGCAGAGGATATGGGGGAGGGGTCTGTCCCAGGAAGGCCCCCTAGGGTCCTGCTGGGTTACAGCCCTCTGTAAAAGGGGATCTGTTCCTAATTCTAATTCAAGAGAGAACAGACCAGCCGTGCTTATGTTCTGAAAAACTGTCACAGTCAGAGGCAAGGGCTGCGGACGGGCAGCTTTCCCCAGATCTGGCCACTGGTCTTCAGTGGAGGACGTGAGCCCTGCCCTGCTCCTGTCTCCTTCCTTCCTCGTGAGGTGCTGGGTCTCCAAACTCCAAGGCTCCTGGCCCTGGAAACGGTAGGTCAGTAGCATCCGGAGACTCTGGACAAATCCAAGCCCTGAACCCTGGCAAGGGTGGCCCCAGGCCAACCAGGGCCTCGGCTTCTAAGGAACTGATGGGCATCACGGTGCAACAGCAAGGCCAGCCCTGTCTGGGGCAGCAAAAGTCCTGGTGCCACCCTCCCTCTGCCCTGTCCCCCCTCCCTCCCTTCCCTTCTCCCATCTGGCTTTGCCTTTGAACTCAGTACGGAAAGTTCAGGCCCGTCATAAACCTGTTTACACTCTAAAGACAAGAATGCAGACAACAGTCATTAGAGCTGAACGTTCATTCAGTGGCCTCGCCTGACTCCCCAGCAGAACTGGGCAGGGCTGCGGGGATGAGTCAACCAGCCCGAGCAGGAGACGTTTGCTTCAGACTGTCCAGCACATGGCCCTGCTCCTCCCAAGGTCTTTTCTTCGCAGAAAATACCTCGGTGACGACCACTTCAACAGAGCTATGAAATCTCCGCTTTGAACAACAATTTCCAAGGACTCTCCAAAGCTCTTGCCCCTGTTTCAGGTGCTTGGCGAACCCAGGCTTCTTCTCCTTCCCTCTCTGATTCCAAGAACGAACACTGATATCAGGCACGTACACCTCAGTGAGAATTTTCTCCTAACAATTTACTCAAGGCCTAGTGTGTGACAGCCACTCTGGAGGATGACTCCCAGTATAGCTCCGAGGAGAAAGGCCATACACACCAAAGCCACTGCAAACTGTCTCGCGCGAAATAGCTACAGAATTTATGTGCTGGAAAGTGCAAAGCATCAATTTCACTTACACACTAGGCCGGGTGTAATTGGTTTCTGCCTGCAGACACGCCACTAACGTGCTCTAACAGGAAGGCTGCAGCCGTGTTTGAGTCCTTTGTACACAATAACCTGTTATTTTGTGATTGGTGTAATATTCTCCTAGGGCTCTGTGAGATTTTATGTTTAAACTGGAAAGAAATATTGAAAGCAAGGGGTTTTTTTCTTTCCTCCGTTTTTTTAAATAACCAAGTACAACACTACCAGCAATGATCCCAACCTGAGTCGCTTTCAGTTACCAGGAAAGAGATTTAAGTCGTCGGTACCAACTTTGCAGCTCTTTCCTCGGCAGTGTGAACCGTGACCGAGGTCAAGCACACAGGCGGCATCTTTCATTACCGCGGGGCAAGCCTCCAGTCCAGCCACCAGAGGAGGGCCTCCTGGTCTCCCGCAAGCCATTATGTACTTAGGATCATCGTTAATTTTCTCTCCCAGAACTGCTTCTGATGAATGCGAGGGCTGTGGCCTAAAGACGGCTATGCATCCGCTGATAGAAGTTCTACGTCCAATTTTCTAAAGATGCCCTTAGAGAATCCCCAATTTCCTGCCGCTTCCTAAGAAGAAGCTGAATTTGTGCTGCCTCCAAAAAGGGAGAACTGAGTCCTCTTAGTGCAAAAGCTTCCTGAAGTTTGCAAGGAGACGCCGCTGGGACGTTCTGGAGACTGCTGGCTGTGGGGATAGAGGCGTTATTATTTATTCAGACTCAAGGGCCGTACAAGCCAATGCCTGTGGCTTCTGCTTCTCCATCCCATTTTCTACCAGCGCAGCCTCGGCCTGCCTCCTGGGAACCCCACACAAGCTTCCAACAGTCCTGCTGGGTTCGGTGCCTGAGGCCCGACTTCAGTTCTTTGTGACGGATCCGCAGAGCCCAGGGCTTCCCCGACTCAGCCGTTCTCTCGGCCACACCCTCCAGTGTCACAGCTGATGCAGGACATCTGCTCCCTTAGATGCACTGGCTTTGAAGCTAGTGCATTAACGCGAGAACACACCCAGTGGTGAGGGAACCTTGTATCAGATCGGCGAGGCAAGGACACAGAGTTTCCAAGCAGAAGCGGCTTGGGGTACACAGCACGTTCACACGTAGAGCTCTGGAGCACCATCTCCTATTCAGCCATAGGGATTTGGGGGCGTTTGCTGTCAAGCTTTACACTGTTAATTAAGTTACCGTCATGAACTAGAAGGGCCTGCAGATGTGTCCGGGTGTGAAAACCGTGCCTTCCGGGTGGGGCCCTTGTGAAGGCACCCTAGGGCTTCAAGGACGTGACTCCCTGTATCCGGGCCCCTGGTGTGTCACAACCCAGCACCACAGTCTGGCCCACTCCTGCCAGTATCCAGAGTTTGTTGTGGTGTCTCAGCCTCTGCCGTTAACGTTTGCCACAAGAGCCGCGCATCTCCTCCTGCAGCGCTAACGAAGGCTAAGCATCGTGGGCCGGTAGTGCCCGGCATCCACCAGCTCTATGCCTGCGGGTAGCCCTGCAGGTGACCCACGGAGCTAAGTGGAAGGGCTCTGTCCACAGACAAGAAAGTTCCTGAATTTCCCCACGGTCTGCTAGAGTTCAAATGCATCCATCATACAACAGACGTAGCAAAGTCCTGGTTTCACTTTGTTTCATCATCAGATGAATAATTCCCCCTTGGGCACGAGAGTGTAACAGCTAGCTGTCAGCTCGATAGTTTGGAGATAAGGGATGGAAGTCAGCTCCAGAGATGAGCTCTGCCCTCAGGCCTCGGGTCTTCAGCAGTGTTCCCAGCCCCAGCTCTGAGAAAGGAGCAGCCCTGGGCTTGGGCAGAACGGAGGCTTTTCCTCAAGACAGCTGGGAGTCAGTTATAAATCCTCTACTAGGTGACAGGAAACAGAGGAGCCATTCACACTCGGAGCTCAAAAGCTCCCGGACCTTGGTAAAGCGTTCTCTGAGTTGGAAGTTTGCATGATTACACAGAGTCTTCTGGAGAGTTTTGGGGGTTTTTGGAAGAACCTTGGGGATGTAGGAATCAAGAGAGGCCACCTAATCCCTATTTCCCCCAGAGCATCTCCTGCCTGATTTCTCTTATAGATGGTGGCTGAGGAGGATTTGTTTTGTATGAAGATTTTTACTGCTTATAAAACACCACCTTAGAACCGCTTGAAAACTTCTGAATTAGACATTCTCAAAGGCCTTATCCCACTCTATCCTTCTAAAATTTAGGGACCCTAGATCTGTATTAGAGTATAAACCCCATAGCTCGAATTCTCCCTGAGGGACGGGTGAACCCATCCTGTGGTCGTGGCTTGGGCTGGCAGGGGCCCTGAGGAATGAACCGTCAAGCCAGCCACGCGTAGGAGCAGATAATAGTAGAGTTTAAAAGAGACGACGGTATTACTAAAGGAGTGAGAAATTTCATTAAATCCCAGTGCCCTGCAGAAACTTTAATTCAACGAAACAAAAAGATGAAGCGCTTTTGAAAGTATAGATGCGTCTTTTCAGAACGCCAGCCCCGAAGCTCGGTTAAAGTAATTGTCTGGATATTCCAGTAGGTTTGGGACACTCAGCAGGAAATCTGTCGTGGTGCATGTTGGATAACAATCCCTGCTCTGCGTTCTCTGACAAGTTCAGATAATCTCTTACTCGCTCTTTTCATAACTAACGTACCAGCCCTTTAAACTCCTCTCCCCCTACTGACAGGAACAAATCACTAGCTAGTCCATAACCACAGAACGTTAGCTCCTAATGAAGAGCTGGACATTGCAGTAGTAGTTACAATACGGACAGCCAGTCCATTTTATTTAGAAGATTAGTCAGTTTTAGGCAGGTCTTTTTCATATATGACATCAAACAACTGATTCATTGGCTTGAAAAAATTTTTCAGTCAATTCCTTTGAAGTTAGGTAGACTCTTCCTATGTGTGGAAATAGCTACCAGAAATGCTGTGTCATTGAGGCATTGTGTTTTTGGTACTGGGTACCACATACAAAACTTTCAGACACAGTAGGAAATCTGATATGCTCTTTCAAAAAGGGAACTTTTTTTTTTTTTTTTTTTTTTTTTTGCGGTACGCAGGCCTCTCACTTCTGTGGCCTCTCCCGTTGCGGAGCACAGGCTCCAGACGCGCAGGCTCAGCGGCCATGGCCCACAGGCCCAGCCGCTCCGCGGCATGTGGGATCTTCCCGGACCGGGGCACGAACCCGCGTCCCCTGCATCGGCAGGCGGACTCCCAACCACTGCGCCACCAGGGAAACCCCAAAAAGGGACCTTTTTGAATCAAGCCTTTTATCTGCGTTTTGATGCGATTTAGTTATTTTTTCTGTACTATTGTCGATCCACTTACAAATGCTTTGTGAGATAACGAATACTTTTCTTTATTATAATTGTACTCAAAGTCAAGACTCAGGGCCAGAAACATGTGACATGAAGCTTGCTTTAAGACAGCCATCTTGCTGCCGTGGGGAAAGATCTGAGTCAGATGAGATAGGTTCTGGCTCTGGATACGGCTGTGTTATCCTCAGAGAGAATTGCTCAGCCTCTCCTGATTGAAAGCCTTGTTTAAGTGTAGTTAAGAGCACAAGCGCGGAATCAAACAAACCTGGGTTTTTATCACTTAAAAGCTGAGTGACCTTGGGCAAGTTACTCAACCTCTCTGAGCCTCATTTTACACCCATACCATGGGTGTGATGATTATACCTATCTCAAGAGGGAGTTGGGAAGATTAAAGCAGATACAGTAGGTGTTCAGTCAGTGTTCATTATTCTTATTATGGGCCTTGATTCTCTACATAGCGATGATGTTGCGTAAACCTTCCTCCAAGATTCTTTTCAATTTTAAAATTCTGTGGTCTTCAGGCTTGTCCAATCCAGGCTTCTTCCTCCAGAGTTTAACACATACAGCCGGTCCCAGGGGCCCTGGAGGATGGCCCTTCTCTGCGTCTTGTTGCTGTGGTGACCAGGTCCTCATGAACCTGCCTTTGGGCATTCAGAATCGGTTGGCCCAAGAGACGGGCAGGGAGGCTGCAGACTGGATTGGAGAGTCTTCAGTGAGACACTGAAGGTGCCGAGTTGTAGGACTGGGCCCTAGACCACAAATCAGTCAGGAGAGACTCAGCCCCAAATCCTGGATAGTCAGGCAAGGAGGACACAGGGTCAGGGAGGCACAAGAAGTGGGGATTAACGTCAGGCACTCAGTCAGGGGTTCTGAGCTAGAGAGAAGCACGTGTAGATGAGGATTGTGCAAGGAGGGGGTCGGGTACCTGCCACTCAAAGTGTGCGACCCAAGGACCAGCGGCACTGGCATGACCCCAGACTTGGTTGGAAACTGAGACTCTCAGGCCCTGCCCAGGTCTACGGAACCTGTGCATCTTAACGGTACTACAAGCTGGAGGGCGGATGGATGAAGGGCAGCCTGGCTTTCCTCACTTCCTTTGAGGTAGGGGCACTTATATCGAGACTTTTTTTTTTTAAGGCAAGTGGGAAACATTTTCTGAAGAACGGGAAGCACTCAGCTGAGAAACTTAAATAGGAAAACCTGATCTGAGTTTTATTTTCCCAAAACACAAAATGTAAAAGTTGTCTTCTGGGCATGTTTTTCCTGTGTAGTGCCGTAAACCACCACCCACTAGTGGCTATTGGAGAAAACAGCCACTAGCAAGTTGTCTGCGATCGGAAGCGCTCCCGTCACCTGTCAAAGCAGTGGAGGTGCACTGCGGGGAAAACCCAGATGGGAATCTGTACAGTGATCCCATGACTGAGTCTCTGCTTTCTTACTAGTATATCAAAAGTCAGATTCTCCTCATGGGAAAACCATGAGAGGTTGGCAGCCTTTGATGCCAGGGAACCCTGATGGGGCCCATCGGGGGCTGGTCCCAAGCCAACCGGTGAGCCGCGCGGGTTCACCTTCTCATCGTGCCATCTCTCATCTCTTTTGCTCATGACACTCTCACTTGTTTTATGGCTCAGGAGGCTCAGGTTAGGTAGTTTGCCCAACACAGCAACGCCTGTGGCTCCCAGAACGAGAATCTGAATGGGGTCCTCTGTTTCCGAATGAATGGCCTTGGGGCTTGCCTCCCTGCTGTGTTGCATCTTACATCATGGGCCCATCGGGGGTTACGTGAGGTGGCTGTCCTCAAAAAGAGACAAGCTCTTATCCTGATGGTTTTTCCAGTGTTAATAGAGTGGACATTTGTTGCAGCCCAGCTCAGCCTGATCCTGTAACCCACATGCAGAGACATGAAAAACCAAACCACAAAGCCCCAGAAAAGTCCTCCTCTGCTTCAGCTCAGAGACAGGGCGTTCCTCTGAGGTAGTGATGCCTCTGTTAAAACAGAACATCACTCAAACAGGAAATATTTTCTGGGTTATGGGAAAGCACTCAGACAAAACATTGAAAACCGTCAAGATCTAAAAAGACCCTCCCATCCAAAGAGCCCAGGGAGAGTTCATTTTCTTTCCGGGGGCGTCAGTAATAAGAAGCGCATCCTCCGGAAGGGTCTGGGCTGTATTCATTCGTGCTGCATCAATCTGGGGCATAGAGTCTCAGGATAAAGGGCATTTTTAAGAGTTTGTTCTTCGTCGGTAGCATCAACCAGGAGCTCTTCAGAAATGCACAGTCTCAGGCCCCAGCCCAGGCCTCCTGAATCAGAATCTGCCTTTTAGCAAGCTCTTCAGGCCACTTGTATACACCTTCAAGTCCGAGAAATTCTGTTGGAAGGTACTCTTCACCGGGAGCATCTAAGGCTGTTTGACCTGCGCGAGGCTTTGAGATCATTCTCCCGGCCTCTGAGAAGCAGTATCCTTTGTGCTCTACTACCTGGATGGGGACTCTTCCTACTAAGAGGGTGAGCCTTCAGTGCAGGAGTGAAGAAAATAACCTGACAACTGTGTTCACTGTGTCGCATCTGATGCCAGTTTTCGAAGACCCCAAACATAATCAGATGCCCTTACAGATGAAAATTCCATTGACATTTGAATCTCTGATGGGCATAGGGGACTGACCTTGTAGGAGATCAAAGTCACTTTAGGACCATCAGCTTTCTTCGTGGAGAGGACGTGAGACACGCCAACTAGTGGACCGTCCCTGCTGCTCGAGCTGGGGGCTGGGGGCTGCTGGGTGCAGTGCTGGGAGGGCGTGGAGATGAGGGTGAGGGTCATACCTGGACAGTAAGCTACAGCAAAGAAGGAGGGCATCCTTTACCCTGAAAGGGCTAGTTTCTCTGGTTAGGGGAGTCTGGATTCAGGGCACTAGGAGTTTAACATAACGAGGGCCAAGCCTCCGAGTGGGAATGTCTTTACAATTTAATTCTCCCTGCAGGCTGGGGCTGGGAGTGGGACAGCCAAGGAGGGGGACTTTCCACCTTCCAAACCCTCTTAGTCTGGTCGGAATTTGGCCGAGAACCCTTGCTGTGGCCCCTTCTGCTGTTTTCCTCCCATTCCTCTGGACTTAAGAGGTTTGGAGACGCCTAGACTTTCCCAGCCTGCCCTGGCCCAGAACCCTGAGTGCAGCTCCCTTCTGCCCCGTGACCTGTGTTTGTACAGAAAGAACGTAAAACTGTAGATCCCGTGTTCAAATGACTCAGGATGGGCCCCTGCCTCTGCCTGTCAGCTGGGAAAGGACCCACCCTTTCTGTGCCTGCATTTTCCCAACTGTGAATGGAGCTGATCAGCCTGTGACTTTGAGAGGTGGCCCCAGAGAGTCGTTCTGAGGATGAATGAATGAATATATGTGTTAACAAGAGTTAACGTGTTGCTGGGTGGCACGTGCTCAGGATGCATGGTAACGTGTAGTTACCGTTTCAGGACATCAGATTTGGAACCTACACCCAGGCGCTTTTTCCCCCTTAGGGGAAAAGGAAAAGTAGACTCCCACCAGCCACTAAGAAATTGGGGTCGCCGCCCTCTCTGCCTGGGTTTCAGGGCTCTAAGTGGCCCAAGAAGAGGTCGAGGCACTCTGGGTGAGGAGAGGCTGCAGCTGGGGGGCAACGCAGATGCTCTGAGCGTGTACCAGCACCGCTTGACCATCCCACGCCAGAAGTGCGGGACGGCACCATTGCCCTATTCACGAGCAACCAGAAAGTTCTCTGGGGAACAGGCCACGGGTTTGTTTAGGTGGCTCCTGCGTGGCGGGGAAAGCTGTTTGTTGTAGCCACGGGCTTAGTCCTCTGCAGCCTGGCAAAGCGGAGTTCAGCCCGAGGGCGAGCTGTGTTGAAGTTGGCAGCAGGACATAATGTGAGATAACCCCAGGGCTTCCCTTGGAATTTGCTGCCGTCCTGCTCTCCAAACCTCAGCGGATGGATACACTGGCTCCCTTCAGGGCAGGAGGTCGGGGATTTCTGATGACACTTCCCGAGTCTACACAGACGGGGGTGTCTGCTATTTTCTGGCTCGCGCTAAGCCGCTTCTCTTGGCACCATCAGCAGACAGGAGACACATTACCCCTTGGCAGGCTGTTTCTGTCTGTGCTAGGCTTGTTTCTTCAGTGAGACTACTGTTAGTGTTTCTACTGCAAACCCAGAAAAACAAGGAAACCCAGAACCGTCTGTCTCAGCGGCCCACGGAACTTCGCGTAATCATAGACAATAGTTACGAGAATCAGGCGGAATGCCGTCACTCAGAACCCAAGCCCAAACCGAAACAAAATCCCACGTTTATTTTCAGAATGGAATCTGACAAGGTAATACAGTGGTAAAGTCCTTTTACAATAGGAACAAAGGTCAGCAGATACTACTTTTTGATGCTTAGAAGAGAACATTAAGGAAGGTCTAGCTTATACTTGAGGCCCTCACAAAAATAGCAGATAAGAAAGTGAAGTCCTGATGGGACATCCGAGCTGAATAATTCTGCTCCAGCAGACAATTCCTCAGTCAGCTCAACACAATGATTTCAGTGAAGGTTTGAAATAGGTGTGGAAGCTTGAGATGCCGAAAGTTCCTGGAGGGACCGAGGTAAGGAAAGAAAGAGGGGAAAGTCTTGCATAAGAATGAGGGAGGGAAAGACAATATAAAAATACATAGAAAAATTGTATTAGACTATCATATCTTACCCCGGGTGTGTGTGTGTGTGTGTGTGTGTGTGTGTGTATGTGTGTGTTTCTGCTTTTGTCATAACCAAGTTGGGAAAACCTTAAATGTCCTTGAATAATAAAATATGGGGGGAGGTCAATTCACAGGGAGTCTGAACTGATCCCGGTTAGGATCGCCGAAGGTCAAATAGAGAGTCACTGAAATCCAATGCATCGACAAACTGCACTTTCTCATCCTGCAAAAAAAAAAAAAAAAAAAAAAGAATTAGAACCCAGATTTGAGGTTGTCTTCAACCTAGACAGTCAAGGCAGGATTCCAGGAAAACTCTTAAAGAAGAGGGTGACGAAGAGGAATCAGGTACAGTTCACGAAGGATGGGTCAAGTCCAACCACTTTAACTTCCACTTTGGTCAAGCTTATTAGACAGACAGTCAGGGGAGGACGGAAGGGGTGAACACAGGGAACCTGACCTTCCCCAAGGCACGTGACAATGCGTACGTTTCCTGCTGTTCTCAGACTTATGGCCTGAAAGCTGTAAGGATCCGAAGAAGGCCCGTTCACGTCCTCTTGCACAGTGATTTCTTTACAGGGATATTCTCAGTTCTCAGCCCGATTCTATTTAGCTCTGTTCCCAGTGATCTGAGTGAACACGTAGAAGGCATCTCATCACATTCGTAGGTGACGTGAAGCTTGGAAGGATGAGAAGGGTACAGAAAGACAGACACAGAGTACACATCGTTGTTGGTTGTTTGTCCCCCTTTTTAAAAAATCCAACAGCTTCTTTAATATTTCTAATCAAGGAGCAAGAGGCTTTCATGAAGAGTTACTTTCATATCTTATAATTTCATGGATAAATCTGCCTTAAAGCTGAGATTGCTCTGTTCTTCACTCACCTGTATGTAGTCATTGATACCGAGGGGATGCTATAGTCTATGTGAAATTTCACTATGGATATGAATATGAAAGCTCTTGCAAAACCTATATTTTAACTCTAGCCAAAGAAGCAAGATGAACTGGGTTAAGCTCTAGATAGACAATATACTTTCAAGTTGTGTAAAACACATGAGTTCCAATTCCCTATTATTTTCGACCGAATGATTTAAAACTCTTTTAGATTAGTTGCTTGCATAACTGCCTACTAAAGAAAGAAAAATGTCTTCCATGTCCTAAGGAAACATTTTATGAGAAAGAACCTGATGTGCTCTTTAAAGTGACTCCATTACTGCCTGAAATAATGGCTTAATGTTGGTCAGGACACACTTAAAAGTATTGTTTTACTTGTGCTCTCCAAATGCCATCACTTCAGCACTTTTGATTACCAAAGGTGTACTTTGCAGTCAAAGCACTCAGGCGAGCACAGCAGAGACCACGATGCTTAGAGTCAGAGATTCCAAAGACCCGAGACCCACCTCCACCTCCATCACCCCACGGCTGGATGTGGCTGCCACCTGGAGTTTCAGCTCCACTGCAAGTACCTACCCTCCCACCCCCATCCTTGGGTCTTCTTTTTCACATACTTATACTTCACGTTTTCATTCTACCACTGATACATTTCCATAAGCCATATTTATTTGTTTCAAGGATTGGCTAAAAATAAAATAAATGACTGATAATCTCTTTTGGGAAAAAAAGACGTCTCTGCCCAAACCTGAAATCTCTGAATGCATAGAGATGCAACTGAATATTTATACAAGTTCTGAAAATTATATAAGGCTGTTTCCTATGAAATGGTGCAGAAACCACTGCGTGAGATGGTACCTGGTACCCCTGGGAAGAAAAGCACGAGCTAAGCAGCCCAGCCCACCTAGCAGAACGCTAGGTGTAACCCAGCCCTTTCTCTGCTCGTGGACGTGACCCTGCATACAGAAAGCAGACACTCCACGCTGCCCCTGTGGATGTCTCACAGGGACAGGTCCCTGCACACGTGAGGTTGATGGTGGACCAGCCTTGCCTATGACTGGTTAGATAAACCTCTCAGGTTTTGGGGTTCAGTACTAGGAACCCAGCTTGTATACAGGTAAGAGCCACATTCTCCAATATGACATTTATCAGTAATAAAGATAATATTTTGGTCTTTCTGCTTCATTCTTGACGCCAGAAGTCAACCATTTATTCAGGCCACATCATACCCATCAGAAACAGCTTTAAGGAATCCTCAACCAGATTGATTATAAAATAGGATGGAATCAAAATACAATTCCCATTGAACCACCAGTCTCCATATAAAATTCTAATTTAAAAGTTCGTCTCGCAATTTGGTGTCAGGAAAATCTGTCTCATCCTAAGGAGCTGGTATCCTTTTTCCCTTCCAATAAAGAGAGTTATGAAACTCTGGCATCTGGGATGCCAGCAAGTCCACAATCTAACCTGAAGCTCAATCACAACAACCCGATGGACCACCTCATTGAGAGGAGTGGAATCTGCTCTTACCTTGACGTTGTTTTCCAGCTTCTCCGCAGTCATGTAGCTTTATCTTTTTTGTTGTCAGACACAGCCACCCCAAGTCCTATTTGGAAAAGGATAGGTAAGCCCACATTTTAAAAACATGAGCTAATGTGAGTTGGCAACCAAAGAAAACAAGGGAGGTTTACGGAGCGCTACCTAAGAGCTGTGCTAATGACTTTATACCCGTTACCTCATTCAATCCTCATGATAACACAGTGAGTTTAGTGCCATGATTACTACTCCCGATGAAGGGAAGAAAAGCCTGAGGTGTGGATGGGTCTGTTTGTCCAAGCTGCCATTGCTCCATGGGACAGAATGAGGGCTGGAACGCATTCGACTCCAGAGTCTGAGCTCAGAACTGCTATTTCACACCATCGTGAGCTTGAAAGAAGACCCAGCTTTAATAAAACGTAGTTTATTTTATGTAGTTATTTTTCCAAGAATTACAAAAAGAAGATTATTGAGGAGTTTTGAACAAAAGAGATTCAGCTTGCTATTGGATAAAAACTTAGATTTTTAAAATAATGATACTTATTTTAATAATGTCTAATTGTATCAAAAGCCACCATTATCTGATTCATTGTCTTGTGCTCACATCCCCTTTATGACTTAAGGCAGATTAAGTTTGGGGCAGACACTTGGAAGATGAAAGCACAAAGTGTTATGTTATTTAACTAGACTTTGTAATTTTTTAATTGTCAAAATAGCGTCTGAGAAAATGACACTCCCAAATTAGCAGAAGCTAAAATTCCATTTGCTACGAATGGAGCAAAAGGTTAGAAAGCAGACCCATCTCACGGGCTCCATCAAAGCAGAACTTGTGAGCTCTGGAGGTGTGAAGGGCCAGCCCAAGCGCTACATATTCTGCTACCCGGGACTGGGCATTACATTTGGCATGCTAGGTCCTGCTTAGGTGTGGGAGACAGAGCAGCAGACGAGACAGAGACCCTGCCCCTGTATTCAAGTCGGGGGATGGGACGGTGGAGAGGAAGGTAACGGAGAAAACGCAGAGCATAGGAGCTTCTAGCCCATCAAATGCTGGTTATCCCTGGGCATCTGTGAACAGACCCGTCAAAGACCATTTGTAAACGTGTTGACCGTGCTTGTGGAGGCCAGGTGCCCACAGGCCCTGCTGCCCAAGCACCACTTCACGCTCATCCCTGTGAGCACACGCGCAGGCTACAAGCTCCGGAAACCCAGGACGCAACGTTAAAAGCCATCGGTTCCCAGTAAAGCCACACGTCCTCAAAATCGGTGGAATGTAATGTTCAACCCCAACCATAAAGCTTGTGTTTATTAGCATTGTGTGCCTTCTTTATAATGAAAGGAGTTGTGTTTTTGTCAGGCATTCCTCTTAGGTCTAACGATGAAGAGGATGTTCTGTGATTAACGTCACCGGGGGAAAAGGGCAGAAGAGACTAGTACAGAAGGAAGTGGCAGATTTAGCATTTGTTAGTACTTGGTAAATGAATGCAAACTAGACCTGGTAATTCACTGTTCTTCCCAGCTCCTCTCTGTCTGGCTAGACAGGGCGTGGACGGGCAGAGGGACATGCAGTCAGATGAAATTCGTTTGGGGCACGTAAAGCAGCCACTGTCTCCTGGGGACAAGCTTTCCACCATTTTCCTAACAGGAAGGTCACAATAACAGCATGGCAGGGGGTGGAGTTCTTGTTATGCTGTTGATCTAGTATGATCAGAAAATGTAGTTGTGTTTGAAAATTACTTTGTTCAAGGATATATTGTACCACACGGGGAATATAGCCAATATTTTACAATAATATGAATGGAGTATAACTTTAAAAATATTAGGAACAGTTTTTCACAGATGAATTCCATTTATATACTAATAGATTTGAATATTTTTTTTTTGCATTACTCGGGCCTGTCACTGTTGTGGCCTCTCCCGTTGCGGAGCACAGGCTCCGGACGCGCAGGCTCAGCGGCCATGGCTCACGGGCCCAGCCGCTCCGCGGCACGTGGGATCTTCCCGGACCGGAGCATGAACCCGCGTCCTCTGCATCGGCAGGCGGACTCTCAGCCACTGCACCACCAGGGAAGCCCAGATTTGATTTTTTAAGTAAATAAAAATCAGTTACGTTAGAATATGGGTTTGCTTTTTAGGACTTAAAGGTACAAGTTTTGTCTAAAGCAATTGTTGAATATATTTTAAAAATACAGATGTTTCTGGTTTTTCTTTTAACTTCTCTTCCTTATTCAGATTGGAATAAAGCGATATGTGTGGGTGAGAAAAAAAAGAAAATTACTTTGTTTACATATTTAAATATTCTTTACCATAGATCAGATGTTCTTAGTTTTTAAATATATATTAGTATATATTTAGGCTCTTTAAAGGAAACTCAAATCTTGGACAAGTTACCTCTGAATTAATAAGCCTGCCATCAATTGAGAGAGGGTTGTTGGGAGTGGAAGCTGTGCATTTCAGGTGGTTGTTTTAATTTGGTCTTTTGTATCTGTTTTTATTTTACTCATATATTTATTGCCAGCATCCGTAGCCCCTGCCATCTGGGAGGCCCTGCTCCTTAATTTCCAGCTTGGATGGCAGTAAAAGATGACAGCTTTGGTGGAAAGCACTAATCGTAAAAGATAAGGCACTTGGGAAATTTCTCCCTTTCCCACTGCTGGCTGCGTCCCAGGGCAGGCAGATCCCATCAGGGATTTCAAGGGTTGGAGGTTGTGTTCCCAGATAAGACCCAGCCATCAGCTCTGAGCAGTTACAGGAATGAGTGGAATTTAACCATTTTATTTATTACCGGGGGATTTCAAATAACTTTGCTCCAGGTTTACTAAATTTCCAAAATGTTCTCTAGGTCAGACCGAATGGGAACTTTTTATCTCAGGATTTCTGATTGGTTACCAGTTCCGCAAATTCCTATGTGACCTTCCTTAATTTTTCCCAGGCTCTTTGTTATAAAGAATGATTCACTGACTGCATATCTTTTTAAAGGGAGTGTTGGGCTACAGCATTAAACTCTAATCACAATTCACAAAGTCTTTAAAAAGCTCTTATTGCTGCAAAATGACAAGGAGTTGAAGAACCCCACCAGTACAAGCCGCTGGTTGAAGAATGTGATTCGAGGTGGACAAACAGCTTTCATTTAAATGCTTCTGCAGATTCTTTTCCTCTTTCCCAGGCCTTTACCCATAACTGAAGCACAAATGTTTATTTTTAAAGCTTTAGAGCGATTTGGTTGGCTTTTTTAGACTGTATTTTTGCAGCCCTTTGGAATCTGTCATATCAGATATTAGAATACTAATGTCATTACCAGAAAGTCCGACCTGATGCTGTTTTATGCCTCCAGAGCCAGCGAGAGCAAGTCTCTCTCTCTCTCTTTTTTTTTTTAAATTGAAGTATAGTTGTGTTAATTTATAGCACAAGCATCTCTTGATAAAGAGGCTTAAAGAAGCCCTATGCTAGTTTTTCAGGCCCAGAACCACATGCCTCTAGAGAAGTGTCTGCACAGGGTCCTAGTCTGAGGCGGGGAACTCTTCTGCTGTCACTTGGGATCAACTAGGAACAAAAATTGTGATTGGATAGAATTTTTTCTGCTCTCCATGCCCAGGGAACAAACTCAGCAGAGAATCAAATCAGAAGGTAGATTTTCATCAAGAAGTCAAATCCCAAATGGCCTTTCTACTTTTCTCAATTTGGTTTTTATTTTTTATACAGCAGGTTCTTATTAATTATCTATTTTATACCTATTAGTGTATACACGTCAATCCCAATCTCCCAACTCATCCCACCACCACCCCACCACCCCCTGCACCCTGCTTTCCCCCCTTGGTGTCCATACGTTTGTTCTCTACATCTGTTTCTCTATTTCTGCCTTACAAACCAGTTCATCTGTACCATTTTTCTAGGTTCCACATACATGCGTTAATATACGATATTTGCTTCTCTCTTTCTGACTTACTTCACTCTGTATGACAGTCTCTAGGTCCATCCATGTCTCTAAAAATGACCCAATTTCATTCCTTTTCATGGCTGAGTAATACTCCGTTGTGTATATGTACCACATCTTCTTTATCCATTCGTCTGTTGATGGGCATTTAGGTTGCTTCCATGTCCTGGCTATTGTAAATAGTGCTGCAGTGAACATTGGGGTGCATGTGTCTTTCTGAATTACTGTTTTCTCTGGGTATATGTCCAGTAGTGGGATTGCTGGGTCATATGGTAGTTCTATTTTTAGTTTTTTAAGGAACCTCCATACTGTTCTCCATAGTAGCTCTATCAGTTTACATTCCCACCCACAGTGCAAGAGGGCCCCCCCCCCTTTTCTCCACATCCTCTTTAATTTGGTGTTCTTATGCACAAGGACACAGGGAACGTGTGGAGACCATTCTCCCAAGTGACTAATGATTCGTGATTGACCTGAGGATTTTCATCTAAGAGAACCCATCCATTCCCAAGGAATTAGAATTGTGTGGTTTTTTTGAAAGAATAACTTCTATTTTCCCTTCTCCCAGAAAATATTTTAGGCAGGTTTCAATAAAATGTGCATTCACAATAAGGTGGTTAAAATAGAAAATCAGAAAGTATATAAATGGAGAGATTTAAAATAGTTAATGTAACTGAACATTAAGTTTAGTTCTGGGCTTGCTGGCCGTTTACGGAAAGAGGAAACACCACGGGTTACGTTGTTTTCAGATTCTGATGAAAGGGAGAATGTCACTGTTTCAGGAGATACTTGCTTTTCCCATTACTAAATTTTAAGAGGGCTGTATCCAATGGGCCCTTATATGCTTTACAGAAAAGGCCAAAAAAAAAAGCCTTTTTTCAACCCCAAACAACATTTGGGAGTGCAATACTGGAAATACACCCAAAGGAAGCAGAACACTGCCAGCGGTCCGTGTGTTCTTAAAATCATGCCAAGGCACCAGGCAGCATACTTTCTAGATTTCGATTTCCTACAAGATATAACATCCCTAATATCACTTTCTAAACGTGTCTGTGTTGGTTTTCATTTGCTATGAATAAAAGATGACAAAAATAATGGCATTCTTTCTGAATTGGTATATTTTAGAAACGCTTAGAAGACTAAGAATTCTAGGATAAAGGTATACAAATGTAATTATGACAGCATATCATAAAACAGGAGTCTCCCAGATGTTCACTGAATATGGGAATAAGTTGTCTCTTGTATTATTATAGCTTGTCACTGGAACTATTTTTTGTTTGGTCTCCTTTGCTCTTAGGAATGTAATGAAAATCATTATCTGGGATTTGTTGACATAAGAAAGGGAAGTGCTAAATTTACGAGTGGGCAGAGGAGGGTGGTGACCTCAGCAGGACTCCATGACATAGGAGAACCATCATTCCTGTTCATCAGGGATGCACGCTATCTAGGGATCAACATTGCTTCCAGTGGGGCTCAAGTCCTGGGGGCAAAAATGACTGGGCCCTCCAAAGTTAACTAAATTGGCACTGTGGGAAAACTTCTTTTCCACGTATCAGTCCACACTGTGGACTTTGTGTAGACCGAGGTCTGTTATTAAGGGAGCTATAGACGGGGCGTGATTTTCCCGCCACAGTTTCCATGATCCCCATCTTGTGTAGCAAAGTCCCTCGTAAAAGTGAGCACAGCAACACTGCAGCAGGACGAGCTCTAAGGAATACCCAGATTCGAGCTCTTAGAAAGGCGCTGTGTTGGCTTTTAATTGGGTACATATCTCATTGATCCTGGTGTTTTCCTCCTTGGATGGCTCTATCTGCGTTCAGAGCTGCCTTATTTTCATCTTTCTTTGTCTAAATATTTCTTTGTCTGTTCCAAGAACAGTCATCCTTCTGGTTCTTTAGGTAATCTCTAGCTGCCTTATGACTTCCTGGCATTCAGAGCACTCTGCAAATTATTGAAAGCTTTATTAAAATATTTATTCTTCCAAGTTTCTATTAAATAAACCTAAAAACTATCCAACCAATACTAATTTCTGTAGACTTTGCTAGCTTTTCTTCCACCTCATTCTATAGCCATTCATTATTCCTCCCTGGTCTCCCTTGGCTGTGCTTGCTGTGTTCTACCGCAGTCTCATGTTTTCCCTTGTTGAATTTCACTCGTTATTTTGCTAGCTTAGCTGTCAAACTAGGAAACTAAGTACTGAGAATTTTTCTATCATTCAACATCATGGCTCCTCATTCATTAGTGTTCATTTATTCACTCTTCATGTACTTAATAAATATCTACTATGTGCAGAGAATATTTATTTGCTAAATGAATTTTAGATTTTAAAAATATTCATTTGACCTGAAACTAGACCCAAAGCATACCCATCACATGAGCACCATTGCCCTGGTGGCTTCATTGTGGCATCCATGCCTTAGCTCCAGTTTGCCAAAGCAGCAGGAGAGAGAAAGGATCAGGCTAGAGAGACTTAGATTGGCTTGTGTTTAATTGCAGTGCAGTAAGGAGAGGGAAAACCCTGGTTTTTATAGAAGATAACAGTAGAGTTATTAGGAAGAGAAGTGTCATGATGACTTCTTTGGACATGAAGGGAGACACCACCAGGTCAGGACACAGCTGCAGTGGCCAAGGGCAAAACAGAGGGGGGATCTAATTGCTATGCATAAAACCAGTTGTTGGGATATTCGTTTCCAGCGGCAGCCAGTGGGGGAGTGAGGTGAGTTTGGAGGACCATGGTGGGAGCCTGTAGTTCCTGGTGACAGCCAATTCCCAGGGACAGAAATGGTCTGGGAATTTTTAAAAACAGTATTGTCTAGTATTCACTGAAAAGCCCTTTCTCTGCCAAGTAGGATGTGAGCTCCCTGCTGCCCTCAAACTTTCAGAATAACTCAGGCACAGCCACAACCTCCTGCTATTAACAGGAGGTGGATGGACCCAGTGGAAGGTGGTTGGGATTCACAGTTATGGTGGGGTAGGATGAAAAGATGTGACCAGTAACCGGAGAGAAGCTCCGCCTGACCAAGAACACGGTAGAGACAGGAAATTAGAACAATGGAGAGACGTAGATCATTGGATTCCTCTTCCACATGGAGTGTGAGGGAGGCTGGAGTTGTTTGCCTTTAAATCTTAAAAGAAGAATGACCCTGAAGGTTTGAAGAATTCTGAGGCACCAAGGATGTCGATATTTAGAGACCACTTTGGGTCTTTTCGAGTCTTGGCCTCCTCACCTGTAAAGTGGGCATCATGCATTAAGGTAAGTAAGAGGATTAAATGAACCATTACGGGAAAACAGAACTGCTTTGGGCGTGGAGGGAACGAAAAAATATTCCTTTACTCCTTCCTGAAGATACCTTCTAAGATCTTCATAGGCAGGTATAAGTCCAAATAATCATTGGCTAATATTAATAATTATTGACAAGTTGGATAAAGCCTGGGGGTGGGGGGGAACACTTCACTGACGTCATGTTGACGTCAGAGATTCAACCACCATGAATGTATTTAGACAATTTTGAAATTAACTGTGGTGGATTAAAAATGGCCCCAAATTCTTTGGTACCCCTTCCATCAAGAGGTGGGCTCACTGTTCCCTCCCTTTGAATCGGGGTGAGCTCTGTGGCTGCTTTGACCAACAAAGTATGGTAGAATATGGTAGAAATACAATAGGTACCAGCCTCTGAGTGCAGGCCTTGAGAGACTGGCAGCTCTCACTTTCTATCTCTTGGAGCCCTTGGTCCTGATGCTCTGAGCTGCCATATTGTGGGGAAGCCCAAGCTTGCTATTTGGAGAATGTATGTGTTTGTGTGTGTGTGTGTGTGTGTGTGTGTGTGAGAGAGAGAGAGAGAGAGAGAGTGCTTATTTAGCCTTTTGCTGTTTCACTTCTCCAACCATTCAGGTATTCCCAGCTGAGGTCCCAGACATCATGGAGCAGAAGCAAGCCAGTTGTGCTCTGCCTAAATTTCTGACCCACAGAATCATGATGATAATGATAACCGTTATTTTTAAGCCACTACACTTTAGGGTAATTTGCTATGGAGCAATAGATCACCAGAGCATCAATGTTTCAAGTTTAATTCCTAACACTGTTTGTAGTTAGATTCAGGATTAGGTGATTCCTAAATCTAATTGTAATATGTATTTCAAGTTTTAGAAATTCACATAACGTAACTCAATTTCAAGAATTTCAGGCAGCAAGTTCAGTTGAGGGAACATGAGTGAACTCTGGAAGCAGATCCACTTCCTGTTAGACCCCAGCTCAGCTAATTAATGATGTAAACTTGGACCCTGTGTAAAGTACCTGATATGGACCAGGTATTTCCCAGATGTCAATACCCATCCCCCTGCACCCCTGTTTCCTTCCCCTTCATAGGTCATTAGTGTTTTAGAGGCGGGAGATATGGATTCCTGTGGATTTTGGAGTTGAAGAGACATGGAATTCAAATCTATGCATTTTGTATGTGACCTCAGAAAAGTCACTTAAAATCTGAGTCTCAATTTTCTCAATAGGAAAACTGAGACTATTCAATGAACTAATTTCTGTCAAGGGACCAGCACAGTTCCGGGCACAGAATAAGTGCTCAATAAATAGAAGTTATGGTTGTCATCATTATTATATTATACTTCATGTCAAGCACAAATGTTAATAAGATTATGAGGTCAATCTTATGTTTAATCATGCTTTGTGGGAGAAAAAAAGGATATTTCAATCATTTCATATCTTTTCTGTGATGTACTTCTCTTCCTCCTGAAATAAAAAAGGGATTAATATATGTTCCAGTAGATTCGGTTAGATGGAAACTATTATCTCTGAGGAAGCAAAGTCCTACAATGTCTATAATATAAACATGGCTATGGGATTTATCTCCTGTGAGTCAATTGCTTAAAACAAACAAAAAAAAAGCATGTCCACTTTTATGAGCACTTTTATTCCTATTTTTATCTGATGTAACCACACTGTCTGTTCTCATCGCAATGTCTTAGCTCAATCGTGCAAACATGTTGTATTTGTTTGTTAATTGGGGTAATCCAGGGACTTTTAGGACACATGTCTCTACAGAGAGCTACATTTCCTGAATCGGATGACTGAGTACAGACCAGGTAGGATTCCAGAATCTTTTGGGGGGTGGGTCAGAGCACCCACTTACTATCAGCCCTTTTGAATAGAGCCAACTGCTATGGGTTTTCTTTTTAATTAATTAATTTAGTTTTGGCTGCATTGGGTCTTCGCTGCTGCACGCGGGCTTTCTCTAGCTGCAGCAAGAGGGGGCTATTCTTCTTTGTGGTGAGCGGGCTTCTCATTGCGGTGGCTTCTCTTGTTGTGGAGCACGGGCTCTAGGCGCGGTGGCTTCAGTAATTGTGGCCCATGGGCTCAGTAGTTGTGGTTCACAGGCTCTAGAGCGCAGGCTCAGTAGTTGTGGCGTATGGGCTTTTAGTTGCTCTGTGACATGTGGGATCCTCCCAGACCAGGGCTCGAACCTGTGTGCCCTGCCTTGGCAGGCAGACTCCCAACCACTGCGCCACCAGGGAAGCCCCAACTCCTATGTTTTTGAAAAGTTTTAGAAACTTTGTCACTGGCACAAATAATTCATTGAATAGAAAAATCTTTCTCTTTCTGCGTTTTCTAGATTTAATGTTGGTGCTGAACCAGGGCGCAGTTAAATCCCTTTGGGAAGAGTGTGGGGTCCATAAGAGACATCTTTTGCCCCATTTAATTCAAGGGTTGACTGGATCCTTGCCTATTTCCTCACTTACCATTCCAAATGCATCCTTCTTAAAGCTGTGGGCATGTTGGAAAACAACAACCTCTTCCAGCGAAATTGGGGAACTTTCCTTTAGTCAAGATATGCACGTCCCTGGGATCCTTTGCTAGAGATTTCAAATAAGTTCCACAAAAGCTGTGCAAGCACGAGCCAAAGGACAGCCTTGGAAAGTGGAACATGTAGAGGGAATGGCTCAGAGTGGGTCAGTTTCTTATAAATATTGGTTCTCGTCTCTACCTTCTATGAGCACCACCTTAGACATCTTTTATCTCGTTTGGAATTCACAGCAATAGGATGAGAACACTGGAGAAAGAAATCTGTGCCTGTGTCCCAGCTCTAGGAACACCATTAAGTACCAATTCTCCCATTGGAGAATAAGGATATTATAAAGGTGGGATAAAATAATGCATGTCAAGTTCTTAGCACAATATCTGGTACATAGTAAGCACTCAATAAACGTCAGCTGAAAGTTACAAGTTAAATATTATGACCTCCACTTGAAAAATGAGGAAATAGGTATTCCGAGGGTTCCAGTAACTCACCCAGTAACTCATCCTGCTCAGGCGTCTAGCTGTGAATGGGGTGAGAGGGACAGAACTTGGATTCAAATCCAAGTCTTTATGGCTCCAAAACCCTATACTGAATCCAGGTTGTGTTTGGGGATCTGTTACTTCCTGACATAACAACAAAACCAAGCTGTCCCTCTATCTACCAGCTGGAGAGAAAAGGACTTCCTACAGTACGGCAAGAACCTGAGAATCAATATTTGTCTTTGCTTTATTTGTTTTTCACTCCCTTTCCTAAGTTGACTTGCTGGAAACGTCATTATTACTTCACTGCTTACTGATGGAATCCCAATTTGCCAGCTCAGAGGGAGAATGCTTCACCCTATGGTATGGGATAGTACCTTTCTTTCCTGCCTTTTTGGGGAACTTAACAAGACTATTAAGAAAAAAGTAAGCAAACATAAGACAGAAGTAGTCAGACTTCACATCAACCCATGTTGACTTTTGTGAGTCTAATTTACAGGAGTCCTTGATTGGATAAAGACGAAAAGCAAAAAGCTCACTCTGAATTTCCATCAAATTCCTTTTGAAAACAACAAGGGGATGGGCTTAAATATACATGAGTCAGAAACATCCGGATTACGTTTCCAGGGAATTATCCAGGGATTTAAAAATTCAGAGGAAGAGGGGTTTGGAAACCAGCATTCTGGGGTTCTAAAAACTTTCCAGCCAATTAGACCACAGGCCTTGCTTTGCCCTGAGATAGTCCATTAAACAGTGCCACCTAGACCCACGTCATGGGGTCATCATGGTTTAAAGTCACAACTGAATTTAAACCATGGGGGCTTCGTCCCTACTCTAGGTCAGCATGAGGAGATGGGAAGAGGATTGGGTTGGAGTTGCATTCCTCTCCTTTCTCAGGGAGGCGGCCCAGAGTCTCATTGGACTGGAGTGCAGGACCACCAGTTCCCTGAAGCCATCTTTTGTTGATCTTGCTGTTTAAAGCCAGAATTATCTCTGAACAAAACGTTTTCTATTTTTAGGTCCATTGTTGATTGTGAAACTGTAGTCTCGAGACAGTGCTCTTTCCATAAACATACCAGGGACTAACGGACTGGAGTCCTGGCTAAGGGCAAGCTGACGGTGACCTCAAGGGGCTCTTGAAGCCCTAGACATCTAAGGGGGTGGGGTCTGTGGGGGGACAGGGGGTGGGGTAGAACTAACCTGGGAACCTGTGGGCTCTTGGGTGTCCCTGTCCTTCACGTTCAGCCCTTCAGGAAAATGATGGGCTGCTGTCGTGACGAGCCCTGAGCTCCTTCCCGATCCGGATGGAGAAAGCCAGTCATCGGGCTCCGGGTCACAGTCCTCCTGGGCGCCCCCCTCGTCCACACCCCCGACTCCAGGTCGTCACTGCCCTTCCTGCCTCCGGACATCCTGGTAGAGGCCTAAGCTGCCAGGCCAGCCACCCTGGTCTCACTGGCGCAAGGAGAGGGACGGCGAGATGATACTTGAACCGAAAGAGAACGTGACAGACACAGTCAGCCTCTGCGACTCTCTAATTCGTGTCTCTCTTGAAATTGTCTCTAATCCTCAGCTTCTTTTATTCCACCCTGGCCCGGACCGTTTGTTTCCATGATTCAGAAGAAGCGGCAAAGAGCTTGTGTGCCGTCCAAGCACAGGCCGGGCTGCGGTGGCTCTGGGAGGGTCCCCAGCTCGCCCCCTGCTCTGTGGAGGCCCTGGCCCTGGGCCCAAGCCAGTCGTGGCCACTTTGTCCCCTTGCGAGTTCAGACTTTGCTGTAATTTACGGGCAAAGCTCCGGCCTCCTGTCCATATCCTGAAGCTCACACTTGATCTCCCCCAAGTCCATATGCCAGGGTAAGGAAGCTGAGACCACAGAAAGACCCCAACCTGGAATACTCAGCCCTCACCCAGGCACCCCCAACACCACGTGCATGAGAAGAAGAGGACACGCCCACTGATCCTGAAACCCACGCGGCAGGAACAGGCTGTGCAGACGAGCGGGATCGTGTGTCGAGAACACAGCACCTTAACTATATATAAAGTAGAAAACCAACAGGGCCTGCTGTGTAGCACAGGGACCTCTGCTCAATATTCTGTAATAACCTATAAGGGGAAAGAGATATTTCCACGTTGCTGTACCCCTGCAACTAACACAACATTGTAAATTAACTATACTTCAATTAAAAAGAAAAAAAGAACACAGTACTTTGTGGAGGAAAATTCCAACCTGCTTCTGGATTCCCTGTTATACTCCCACAGCCAGTTGCCTTTTGAGATGAAACATGGAAGGTTTAAGGCAAATCTGCGAGTTGGAGCATGACTAAAACTTCGAATGAAACCTGAGACTACAACTATAATTATTAGGAGGATGCGTCACTTTCATATTCTATTCAACACAGTGCTTAAACCCAGTTACCACAAACCGGCTTGCAATGCTTTCCTTCAAAGCTATTTCCACACGCTGACAATGGGCCGTCTTGTAAACCCATCAGAAGGAACTGTCTTGTGGCCTTCCTGCTGCTGCCTGAGCCTGGGTCCCCCTCCCTGCAACCTGCTCAGACACCTGGGTGTCCCAGACCTGCGTGGTTACCTGGGTGTGTCCAATACTCTTTTCTAGAGCTCAACACCAGTAAAACTAGGAAGATGATGTCTTACAAAATCTGCTGATTACTTTCAAAAAGACCACGGTTCCTTGTGCACCTGGCCTGGAATAGTACTACTTAATAAGTGAACTCAGGCAGGGAAGGAGAAAGAAAATAGCAGCCACACACACACCCTGCCCCCTGTAACTAGTGCCTGCCTTCCTTCTTCTCTTACACGGCGGGGAAGGGTGGTGACGGATGCAAGATTTGCTGAGAGCTGGGCAGTCGCGTTCTTAGCTACGTTTCTTTTTAGGGTAAGGAGGAGGCAAGCAATATCTGACTACAGCAGATAACGCTAAAAGGGACATCGGCTTTCCCATCTTCCCTCTACCGCATTTTGCTGCTGGTGATAAATAAGGCAGAACAATCCTTTCTGTACACGCATCCCTACTGTGGAGCAATTGGTTGTAAAGTCAGGATGGAGACAGTATGCATTTTTTTTTCCTTTTAAAGAGATTTTGAACAACAATGAGATTAGAGGTATACTGAACGATTTCATATGATGAGCCTGATTAGTACCCCAAGAACATCCCAGTTTAGAGCGGGGGCAGGTCCTGCTTTTGCAGGGGCCCACGCTGGAGCGCTCCCTTGAGCAGGAGAGGTAATTTACTCAAATGGCCCCTAGTGGCCTGAAGGCGTTACTGCAGCGTCGTTAAAATTCACATGTATATTCATTATTGGTCTCTGAAGAC
The DNA here is from genome assembly GCF_949987515.2 of Delphinus delphis. Classification (NCBI taxonomy): domain Eukaryota; kingdom Metazoa; phylum Chordata; class Mammalia; order Artiodactyla; family Delphinidae; genus Delphinus; species Delphinus delphis. The sequence continues at coordinate 176,809,022 of NC_082684.1, forward strand.
GGTAGATTCTCCTTATGTGTTCAAGGATAATGAACCTGTTACATCACAAATAAAACAAATGCACCTGGAATTAGTGCTCTGCATTGGTTTAGCTGGATCACTAGGAGGAGCCCTTGCTTTTTAATAATAGTTACAAAGTCATCGGTTGCTGAGCTCCAGGATACCTTTTAGGTTAAAAAAAATGTAAAGATTGATTTTGAACAGACAATTATCAAAATAAGAAATTTATATTCTTGCTTGTTCCAGAAAGATTTTTGGTCCATTACAGAAATAAGTGAATTACAGAAAGATGTATGAAGGAGATGTAGGGGGAAAAGGATATAAATTGGAGCTCTGAACGAGGTTAATAATTCTCTCTCTCTCTCTCTCTGTCTCTCTCTCTCTCTCTCCTTCCAAAGGATAGTAGATACTATTCCCTCCTGTTTTAAAATTTTCCCTCTGGACTTATACTTTCACTAACCCAGTGCATTTTTTGAGTGTTAAGAGATTTCTCTCAGAAATAGGGCACACAATTATGAATTATTTTCCACTACCCACTTATAATACTTACTGTATTAAATGCATATCAGTAATCTTAAGTTTCATAGTGTCCACAAAACTTTATGGTGTAACAAATTAAAAAATAAACAAGGTATAACAATAAAACCCAATATATCCCTGGTTTCTACTTTATATTACAAATACTTTACGAGCTCCTAAGCTTATACTTAGTTGAAGTCAGGCTAAAGAGGAAATAAACACACTTTTTCACCTCTTCTTTCCAGAGATTCATGCAATGACCAAGTGTACTAGCCCATGTTTTTCTTTATTCAGAACTCACATACAGCAATACTCCAATGCAAAAGAACAAGACAGGAGAAATGAAAGTGAAATTACAGGGCTTAAGACTATGAGCCCAAATTCACAGGTTTGCCGCAATTTTCCTTTGAGACGGGCAAGGGCACCCCTACCAACTCTTTACTCTGAGCCCAGGTTCTTTCCTTCAGGGTTATGTGCGGGTTTTCTAACTCCCGTGATTTTTGTTCTCTTAAAAACTTTGGTCATTCACAATGACTAGGAGGCTGGTTGGCTTTTCTGTGTCTAAAACAATTGTAAACTGTAAAACTGCCACTTCTGTCGTTTTCCATGATGTTACAGAGCCCCATCAGCTTGCTCACTTCAGCACGCAGTGGTCAGGCAAAGGGGTGTTTTGTCATTGCTCTGTTTTCTCTTCCCATCTCCTCTCTTCCATATTTTCATAATGAGACACACAGCACATCAGACGTGAGCCCAACAGCAGGCTGAGTTTAGGTACAAGCCCTGGGGGCAGCAAAGAGCCTGAGGTGGGTTCTCAGTGGCCAGGAGTCTTCAGGGAGACGCAGGGCCACCAAGTCTCAAAGCGTTTGGGAAGAGCTAGCTTTCTTTTATTAACTTGCTGTGAAGAAGTAATGGTTTTTGAAAGAAATACGTTTTTTAAAAGTCAACGTAATGAGCTTTAACTGCTCTTACTTCCCTGAACAGAATGACAAGCTTGTGGAAAAAAAAAAAACAACTAACATGCAAAGCTAAGTCATATGACATACATAGAAACATTTATTCCAGTATCTAAAAATGGTACCTCTCAGTTAGAATTCAAACCCTTGTGTCTCTCTAAGTTCATCTGAAAGGCAGACAAAATCAATTAGTAAGCCTTTCACCCTCTGGCAAAAAAGGAATTTCTACAAGAATGCCGTCCAGAAGTGCTCCGTTGCTGGACTCTTGGCTATTTGGCTGACGTGAAGGCAGAGACACAACTTTGGGGCGTCCCCAGGGGCCGAGAGCTGGCTCCATCCTGTCTCCCCTCCACCTTTGTCGGCTCAGCTCTCCGCCCCCAGGGGGAGGACCACGGGCACGTCCCGATCTGGGGTCAGCTGTCAGGAGACAGATCTGTTTAATATTTAGCTTTGAAGGGAACTGGCTGAATCAAAGATGAAAAGGCTCAGCTCCAAGTGATGAGGAAAAACAAAAACAAGTCTCGATTGTTTCAATATTTCCCGATAAAAATCAAAGGATAAAGCCAACGCAGGTAAGAGGGAAGGAGTGAGAGAAAGAAAGAGATGGAGGGATGGGGGAGGGAGGGAAAAAGAGAAATAGAGGGAGGGTGGAAGGAGAGAGAGGAAGAAAGGGAGAGAGAAAGACAGAGATCTCCAGAAGTCCCCAGGACTCCCCACGTCCATCTGCAAGCTTGGTCTGGTGCACGCATACCGTCGAGAAATACAAGTACCACTCCACTCGCAATGACAGCTCTAGAACAGAGCTTCCCAACTTTAATGTGAATACTAGCCACCTGGGAATCTTGTGTAAAATGCAGATTATAATTCAGGAGGTTGGTGGTGGAACCTGTAATTCTGCATTTCTACCAAGATGCAGGTACTACTGATACTCTGTTCCCTGGGGAACAGAGTCTAGAGCACGTTGGCTTTCTTGAACAGGGAAGACATTCAGCAACCACAATTTGCAGAATACTGCCTGTTTTAAGACCATCCCTATAGACAGGTGAAGACATAGACTATAAATCTGTATATAGGGGAATAATGAGAAAGAAAACGTTAAAAAAATATACCCACAATTTTTTTAAAAAAATAGAAGTTTCGTGGAAGGAAAAGGAACAAATTCAGCATGATTTTGACTCACCCCAAATACCTATTTTTCAGCTTGGTCAATTTTTGTGACGAAACGAATTGAAGTAGGTACCAATTCTGCTGGGATGTTGTTCCAGTGCTTGCCAGCCCCCACGATGACGAGAGCAAAGCACGAGCATTTTAAGTGAAGTGGGTTGACTTTTCACAGTAAGCAGTAATACTGATGAATTTTCAAGGGGGAAGAAAATAAGGATACCAGGGGAAAAAACAGACATGATCACATAGATTGTTCCAATGTATAGTCATGTATAGTTTTCAAAGGAAAATGAGAAATTTAAGTCCCTAATTTTCTTCTTGAAATGTACACAAGGAAAGCTGGTGGAAATTTCAAAATCACTCCAGTCATTCTTGGCTAAAGTGCTATGAAATTGTGAATTCTGGGCTCTGAGACTTTCAGAAATAACTGTACTCCCTCACCCCACCCCTTTCCTTCTTTTTTAAAAAAAATTTATTTTTTGAAGTCTAGTTGATTTACAATGTTGTGTTAATTTCTACTGTACAGCAAAGTGATTCAGGTAGATAGATAGATAGATAGATATAGATAGATAGATAGATATAGATATTCTTTTTTGTATTCTTTTCCATTGTGGTTTATCACAGGATACTGAATATAGTTCCCTGTGCTCTACAGTAGGACCTTGTTGTTTACCCATCCTATAGGCACTACTTTGCATTTCCACCTCTTTCTTTCTTAGCCCAGACATCCCATAATTCTGTGAGGGCCAGGAGGCCGTTTTGGCCGACTGTGGAAGCTTCTAGATCATGATGCCCCACTGGATTTCCTTCTACTCTGATATATTCCTTAGACACACAATCCTTAGATAACTGAAAAGCGATCAGGATCCTGAGATCACCTAGCCTAACCTCTTCCTTTAATTTACTAGTTAAAAATTAGATAACACTTGACTACGTGCTTGATGTGAAACACAACTTCTTTATTTTATATTTGCAGTATTTTGCCCTGTCTTGTAATTATGCACGTTCTGGCATTTTCCCCAGGAAAACGCCAGCTCTGCGGGGACAGCGCACAGCCGTCCTTCTCCGCAGGCCACGTGGCGACCAGCTCCGAGCCACGCACGCGGCGACCCCTGGACAGAGCCACTGACACGACGTGAACGCGGTGCTCTCTTCCTTCGCAGCCCACCTCCAGCACCGCGATGCGGACAAAGCACTGAGGGAAGGCGTGAGGGGAGCACGAAGGACGGAACTTCTCACCCAAGGTGACTGTGGAGAGTAGGCTTGAACGTGGCCCCGGTGCGGGCCACCCTCCTCGTGCCAGGGTGGCTCAGTCGGGGAAACGGGATAACGCGGCAGCACCGGCTGCCAAGTCACACATCCAAGACGAGGTTATAAAACATGCTTCAGCTCCCGCCTAAGGTTCTCTCCTGCTCCGGCTCTTACTCTCTCCTTCGTGGGCCCCTTGCTCTGCGGGAAGCAGGCTGCCGTGCAGTGAGGCGTCCTGTCGAGAGGCCCCTCTGCTGAGGGACGGAAGCTTGGGGCTCACAGCCAGGGAGGGTCTGAGGTTCCTGCCTGTAGCCACGTGGGTGATCTTGGAAGATGCTCCCCGGTCACGCCTTCAGATGAGACTCTAACCCAGACTCTAACTGCAGACTCTAACTGCACCCTGCTGCAGGGCCTTTACTCACTGCCCCCCAGCGAAGCCCATCCCTAATTCCCGGCCCACAGAAACTGCAGCACAAGAGGTGCTTGTAGTTTCAAGCTGCTAACTTTAGGGACAGTTTTCTAGGCAGCAGCCAGGGTAACAAATACCATGTCTGCAGGTATTTTGAGGTGTACAGGGAGGAGCCAGGTTACTAGGCAACCTGTGCTCGGTCCAGAGATGCCTGGTGGGTGATGGGGGCTTACCTGGCTGGGACCCTGGGCAGGGGTCACCTGTCCTCCGAGGTCCTTCTTGCCCAGCCGCTGGCACCTCGTCCCTACAACATCCTGGTGCCCCGGGAGATGCTATCACATTTGAGCTGTCATATATTCTGTCATATATTCTGACTCTCAGTTCTGTTATTTCCAACAGGTCGTCTGCCTGGTAAAGAACCACATCCTAGAAAGAACAGAGCTGAAATGTGTATCATAGGCGATAGCTTTATTTATCTTCCAAATGTTTATTTGCAAGCTACTAGGTCTTTGGAGACAACGAAGGCAATTGGCTAAGGTCATTCAGCTAAGGGAAAGAGAGATTTGAAACAGAACTGGGTATCTAGACTCTAAGGTCTAACTTGGAAATGGTAAGAATAAATGATTCATGGCAAGAATAAATAATGCATTTACATTAAATAAGTATTAATTGAAATTAGTCAAGCTGAAATGATAGGTAGAATTAAAACTGGAAAATTTATTTTACCTTTTAAAAAAGTTATCATTTGGGTGATTACTAATTTAAATTGCTGCCCGTCAGATACGTGAAATTTGGGGCAATTTTACCATATATCTAAGGAACTCTGGATTGCCTGTTAATGTCTTATTTGGTCATCCCATCCACTTTTACCTCTTTCTTCAAACAAGCACTCATATAACACTTATTATAGTCAGGCTATTTTCTTTCTTTTTTTTTTAAATTAATTAATTTATTTACTTTTGTTTATTTATTTTTGTCTGTGTTGGGTCTTTGTTGCTGTGTGCAGGCTTTCTCTAGTTGCGTCGAGCGGGGGGCTACTCTTCGTTGTGGTACACGGGCTTCTCATTGCGGTGGTCTCTCTTGTTGCGGAGCACGGGCTCTTGGCGCACGGGCTTCAGTGTTTGTGGCTCACGGGCTCTAGAGTGCAGGCTCAGTAGTTGTGGCGCACGGGCTTAGTTGCTCCGTGGCATGTGGGATCTTCCCGGACCAGGGATTGAACCCGTGTCCCCTGCACTGGCAGCATTCTTAACCACTGCATCACCAGGGAAGTCCCTATAGTCAGGCTATTTTCTAAGTGCTTTACATATAATACCTTATTTAATTCTTATCGAAACTATGAAGTGGATACAATTATTGTTCTCATTTTGTATACAGAGAAACCGAGTCACAAACAGGTTAATTAACTCATCTCCTTACCAGTGATCTATTGCTACACAACAAACCTCCCTGACATAGTGACAAAGCAACGACGATGATTAATTTTTCTCACTCCTCTACAATTTTGTCAAGGATCTGCAGGAATGACTTAACCCTGCTCTATGTGGTATCAAGGGGGGCAGTTCAGCTGGGGGCTGGGGATCCACTTTCATGATGGCTCCCATGGCAGGAAGTCGGTCACCTGGGAGGTCAGCCAGGGGCCCTGGCCCCCTCTGTGTCAGCTGGTCCGTGGCTGCTTGGGCTTCCTCACAGCATGACAGCCGGGCTCCTGGAGTGAGCGTCAGCAGAGGACCAGGCAGCGACACCTGGCACTTTATGACTTTGTCTCAGGAGTCACGACACATTCCTTCAGCTACATTGGACCGACCGAAGCCGTCACAGAGACCCATCCAGATTCAAGAGGGGAGAAATTGCTTCCATCTCTTGACGGGGGAAAGTCAAGATTTTAAAAGATTCTAGAATAGCATGTGCGATGGGCAATGTCGTGGCTGCCTTTGGAAAACACGATCTGATGCACACGCTAGTTGAGCTACACAGAATGTGTTCAATCCCAAGCAAAGCTAGCCTCAGAGTCCACGCTCTTTCCACCAGAATACTGTCTCCTTCCTCTGATGCTTCTCCTGTGAAAAGAAGAGTGACATCTATTATCTCTTTTATCCACAGAGGAAGGCCTTTCTGTGTAGGATTACAGAGATTTTGGTCTCTGACAGAAGTCATTTGAGCTTTTTCTTATTCAATTCTAAAAATGAAGCAAATAACAATTTTCAAAGTGCTTTTGAAAATATAAACTGTGTAGGCATTCTCCCTCTATAGCATTCGTCCCCATCACCCAGGGAGCCTGTGGAAAATGTAGGTTGCTGACTCCCCTGCAGAGATTCTAGTTTGTAAGATTTGGGGGGAGGGCTCAGAAATCTTGATTTTTCTTCAGCACCTTGAGTTATTACAATGCAGAGGCGAACTACCACACTTTGAGAAATGACTTAGACATTTTCCATTCGGTTTGGCTGGCCAGGACTTTTAAATACTCCTCCTGTGTTTGGGAATTCCCTGTCTTATGCGTCAGTGCCTCCAGACCAGCTCCTCCAGCCTTCCGTGCAAGCAGAAGCATGCTTTCTCAGCCTCGCTGGCAGCCAGGGTGCAGGGGATGGCTGCAGACTTCACCCAACCAGACACAGCCACGTAAGACTGTATCAGGAGGCAATGCGCCCCAGGACTAAGTGGAAGCAGACACCTCAGGCTTCTGGAGACGGCAGAGACAGCCTTTCCAGGAGGAGAGGCCCAAACTCAGTATCAGAAAGACAATTTTCAGAGTCTATGACCTGCAGTCTTTTCATTTTTTTTTCAAAATGGTATTTTATCGTTGTAAAAACGCTTAACATGAGACCTACCCTCTTACCAGTTTTTTAAGTGTACAGCACGTAGGCACAATGTTGCACAGAGATAGCTGGGGCTTATTCACCTTGCTTCACTGGAACTTTATGGCCATTCATTAGTGGGGCCATTGCATTTTTCACTGGACTGGTTCTAGCATGTGATTTGGGCACTATTCCTGGAAGCATTGCTTCCAAGACTGTTCCTCTGGTCCTTCCAGAGAATCTGTGAGCTGTTAAACATTTTTCACTAAACTCTGTGTCTACTTAAGCATGCCGAGGAGGGCTTCTATTGTTTGCAACTGGAGAAGCCTGATTGACAACGGTTGGTATAAAGCATTTCATGCTTTAAAGTCCTTGTTATTATCATTATTCCTAAGAGACAGCAAAGTCTATGCTTAATGGACATCATGCTTCTGCTTTGGTCTTCGTTTATGCTGTTGCTCTGTATGTATAGGTAAATGTATAAGTATGTTTAGCTGCATTGGTGGCAGGGACCTCGCTGACTTCTTTAGGTGTAAATTTCTAGAATATAGGGCTCTCATCTCTTTGGCTGGTTTTGCAAAACCCTAACCACTCCACCATATATAAATAACTCATTTATTATAAAACGAGCCTCACCGATTCAATAGGGTCTCCAGGTACCCAGATACATGCTTGATTAACAATAACCATGACTAGATATAACAAACCGCACAATAATAAAAATAACTGAGACAGTACAGCAGAGTTCGTTCTAATGAAATTTGCCTTGTAATGAAATCTGAAGCACAATTTGAGCCAGTCCTTATATAGTGGCAAAGAAAGGCAGAGGCAGAGAAATGCAGCAACTAAAACTGAAGGGAGAGTATTTGCTTACAATTAACCAGATTAATCACAGGTCACTCCAGGGAAGGGTCCCTCAGCGTCTGTCTGTGTTTAGACAGAGGCTCATGCTAGAGCGTGTGAATCATAGGCAGCCTTCAGAGCCTCGGTGCAGCAGACTGATGCTCCAGTGTTGCTGGTTTGGGGTACAGAGGCAGGAATTGTTGGTATATAAACAATAAACGGTATATTACAGGAAAGTGGAATGAGCTTTTGAACAAGCCAAGGTAAGGCAGTTCCTCAAATAGTAAAATATGGATAAGTTGAAAACGGGAATAAAATAAGCTTTTGCTTCTTAAGGTGACTATCTTTTCTATGATTTCTCTGATGGTCCATTTTCTGTTGCTATTAATGTACCCATATTCCTTACACAGATGTAATGTGCCCGCAGAAAACAACGTAAGCACTTGGGGCATAAAGCAGAGCTCATTACCCTAAGACGCCAATAATTCACAGTGACAGAATAACAAAATACAGCCACGCCAGCGCAGACCGCAAAGGCGGTGTGCTAGTTGTTAAAATGCTGTCTGTCAAGTGTAAACCCATCCTTTTATATTTGGCTCTGTGATGCCGGGGCAGGGTCTATGTGAGGCTCCACCAGCAGGGGGCAGGAGAGAGGGCGTGAGGCTCCCTGAGGGAGAAGAGACTGGCTCCTCCTGCTTGAGTGTCTCCCTGGGCAGAGGCACCTATTCCAGTAGCAGCCAATGACTTCAGCTGGCAGCTTTTCCAGCACTCCTAGAACCAGCCTTACTGTGCCCACAGTGGCACCTGGGCAGCTGGGGCTCCCCTCAAAGTTCCTGAGGCAGGTGCACCAGCAGGGTCCCTTCCCAGAGCTCCCAGTTTGGCCTTCCTCCAAGCTTCCATGCTTTAGTAATTTAGCAATTTCATCCTTTTCTCTGTGATCCTCCAGCTGTATCTAAGGATAGTAGCTGCAACAAAGCCATTGGTGCCTCAGGGCTCTTTTTCTGCCTTTAGAATTCCCAATATCTGGCATACACTTTCCAGTGCTAACTTCTCTCTTCTACAAAAGCCAGGGTGGGTCCTACCACCTGAGTGGACCTTGATGACAGATGGGGTTCAGGGTTCCTCCCTCCTCGGATATGTGAACATTGAAATCTGTTACTGGTCTGAATCTCAGGAAACATTTTCCTAACAAACATACTGGAATTAGACTAAGGCAGACATGTTTGATACATCTAGTCAGTTTAAATTATTACCAGTTTAAAGAACTCTGTTCTCAATGTATTATGATTTTCTGTTTGGGAAGTCCTGAGCCAAGAAATCATAAAATTTTGGACACTTAAAGATCATCTAATTGAATTTTCTGATATAGAGGAAGAATGGACTCCAGAAAGCTGAGGTTATTCACCAAAATTCATTATTAGCAGTAAAGACTGGACTTGTGTACAGATCTTTCAGCCATACCACTTACAGAACCCCAGAAAAATGTCTCAGTGGAAGAAATGACAATGATAGTACCCTCAGGACAATTTGAACAAATTCTCTTGCTAAAGACTACCAGAAAATCTGAAAAACTATTTTTAAAAATCCTTGAAGGTATCAAAAAGCTAATCTATATAAGGTTTCATCAAACCAAATCTGGAACAAGACAGATCATGAGGCTCTGAAGACTAAAATAGCTGTGCAAGGCTTACCAAGTGTGAAAATCTCTCTCCAAAATGCTTAAATCTTTGGTTGAGACTCAGAAGAGATGAACAGCAGGAGAAAGATAATTTAGTCCTCAAATGGATTGCAGTTCAGCTTCAGATCATATGAGTAGCAAGGAAAACCCTAGTCCCTGAAATTGGATTAAGATGATTCAAGAGTATTAACATACCCAGGTGCCTGGAAGAAGAAAAAAAAAAAAAAGAAAAACTCCTGTGGAAGAAAAATTCTCATATAATTTCCACAGTTTTTCAAATACAGTGTCCAGTACAAAAATAAAAGATGTCCAGGCAAAAATGAGAGAAGATGACATAATTGAAAACCACAAAAAAACAATGGAATACAGACATAAATGCAGAGGGACTCCAGATAGTGTAATTACCGGACAGTCTTTAAAATAACCAAACTTACTATGTTCAGGGAGGGGGGTGGGGAGAAAGATTGAAAACTTTGAAAGAGGATTGTAAAATATGAAAAATGACAAGATTTGAAAAGGAACCAAACAGAAATTCTAGAACAGAAAAATTTTCAGCCAAAATTATGAGCTCAACAAAGGGGTATAAGAGCAGTTTAGACACAGTTGAAGAAAGTATCAGTGAAGTGGATGATAAATCAAAAGAAAATATATAGAATGAAGAGCAGAGAATCAAATGGATAGAATATATAGAAGTGAGAATTAGAAAGAGAATAATCCCAAGTAGAAAGTGGAGATGCAGGAAGAAAGGAAAAACAATAAGCATGGTAAACATGGGGGTAAATCTAAAGGAAAATTGTACAAAACAATACTGTTAATGCTTTGTACTCTTTAAAATATGTATGAAATTACTATTATCACTTCCTCCCCCATGAAGATGACAAAGAAGAAGAAAGCAGAGAATGAGTAGGAAGAGGAGGAGGAGGGAGAGGTACTCACTCAGCCCAGGGTGAGGCTGGCTCCTCTGTCTTGGTGTTCCCACAAAATACTCTGGCCTCAAAGAAATAGGTGAGGTCTGTAGACTGAGGGCCACTGCTGAAAAATTTGTACTTTTGTTGGGTGTTTTAAAAAACAGAGTGAAGTAAGTCAGAAAGAGAAAAATAAATACCATATGCTAACACATATATATGGAATCTAAAAAAAAAAAAAAACAGGTTCTGAAGAACCTAGGGGCAGGACAGGAATAAAGACACAGACATAGAGAATGGACTTGTGGACACGGGGAGGGGGAAGGGTGAGCTGGGACGAAGTGAGAGAGTGGCATGGACATATATACACTACCAAACGTAAAATAGATAGCTAGTGGGAAGCAGCCGCATAGCACAGGGAGATCAGCTCGGTGCTTTGTGACCACCTAGAGGGGTGGGATAGGGAGAGTGGGAGGGATACGCAAGAGGGAAGGGATATGGGGGATATCTGTATGCATATAGCTGAATCACTTTGTTATAAAGCAGAAATTAACACACCATTGTAAAGCAATTATACTCCAATAAAGGTGTTAAGAAAAAAAGGAAAAGAAAAAAATGCATTTCATGATGAATGAATGTTTGGAAAGCTCTTCCTCAGAGAGCTGTGTGGCCGAGTCCTCCCCTCAGTTAGGTCTTGAAATGTCATCTTCTCTGTGATGCTTGTCCCAACCATTCTATTTAAAAGTGTAAGCCCTCCCCTGCCCTAGAACTCTCTATACCTCACTCTGTTTGAGTTTCTCTATACCTCACTGTATGTTCCACAAAATATCGTAGTTGGTTATTTTTTTATTCCCATCTCTTGCCCCCACGAGGGAAGGATTTTTGTTCTGTTTACTGTTATCCTCATAGCATAAAACAGTGCCTAGAACTTCCTGGACATTCAGTAACTACTTGTTGAAAGAATGATTTTATACCACTCAGAAATTAATCCAATTTAATGCTCATTAATACACACATGTACATACATATTTTGAAGTATAAGGTTTTTTACACCCTAGCATAATATGTACTTTCTGCATAGAGATGTGTTTTAGTCTTTGAGAACCCTGTAACATTAAGGGTCATACTTGTAGCCATGGAACTTCATCCAAGGCATCTTACCTTCTTAGAGCAAGTCAGCCCCTCTCACTCTGGCCCTGACCTCTCACGGAGGGGGGAGGTATATTCTCCCTCTCTTCCTCTTCCATCCACAACCTGTTTTTCTTCCCTGACACATGACATCCTTAATCCCTTCCCCCCCCCCCCCCCGACAAAGGCACTGATTTGGATGTTACAGGGAGACCCGGGGGAGGCAGGGAGGGGTGTGGCCAGCTCTCAGTCTGGGAGGCGTGACCATAGCTGAGCCTGAAGGCAGCCCAGGGATGCAGGAAGGGCTGAGATGGTGTCAGAAACTCCGCCTGAGACTGGACTTTGGTCCAGGTGCCCTCCATGTTAATGTGACCACCGCTGGAGCAGAGACTTGGAGGATGTGATTCTGTATTCAGCGATCTGCCTTGTTTATAAGGCAGTTCACAGCTTGACAAACGCCATCCTCCCCCTCGAGAGGAGCGTTGGATTTGAATAACCAAGTTTGGCAGCGTGAGCCTCCCAGAGCGAGAAACGTCTGAAACCCAAACAGATGACGGCAACAAAACACGCAGCTCTCTTTTGGGAAAGAACCAGAGAGCAGAAGGACAATTTTAAAACTGGTCAGCTATCTGCTGGGTCCCATTTTGAGCCAATGAATACATCAGCCTTCAGGTGTCACCCTACCTGTCCTTTCAAAACCCTACAGAGCAGAAACAAGAATAAGCCTCCCCCGCCCTGCAATGCACCCTCCAGTGTCACACGTAGGTCCTGAGGGGACAACACTCTTCTCCCACTTAAATGCCCCTCCCCACTAACCCTAGAAAAAGGACATCAAATCCACAGGTGGCAAATGTGTTTCCTCACCCAGCTGTTAGTGCCCCGGGCACCTGGGCGCATCCCTGCAGGCAGCTGAAACGGAGTGCACTTTGTCTGGGGTTTACAGTTCAGCGAGCAGAAGTGACTCGCTGACATAAGAAGGTGCCACAAATCCAACAGTGGTGCAGCCCGTACGGATATTTCGGCCCCTCCTCGTGCTTCAGCAAATGCTCTCGCGGGCCGTTATCCTCCTCTGTTCACCCTCGTCGTCTCAACAACCTCACAATGGAAACTGCATACACCTCAGATCCAAACAGAGTTTAATAAGCCCACCCTCCTCTGCGAGGCCCTAGGAAAGTGTCTACACTGGGACAGAAAGACCTGTCCGTTACGCTCAGTGATAGGAGAAGGAGAAAAAAAAATACTAAGCCATTTTGTTTATCATCTCCTTTTTCCTCCTGTTTCTCCAGGTACCCTCAGGGGTGGGGGGAGCAATCTCAGCTGAAGTCTGGTTTCAGAGCTCCTTAAGCCAGGCTCCGTTTCCTCCTGGTGACACCCTCCTGAGTGCCCTGCCCCATGGCAGCCAACACGGAGGGGCTGGGACATCTCTCATCTGGGCCACATGGCTTCCATGGCCAAAGATTTACTCTGAGTCAGACCTTCACATTGCTGTGCTCTCTCCCTACTGCTGTCCATTATGGCTCTCTCTTTCCAGGCACAGAGGAGAGAGAGAAAAGAACTACTTTAGAAATATTGAGAAATATAATTTAACTTCATACTCAACATTTTTCCCCCTGCCCCTCTTTCTTTTCCACTATTTCCCTCTCTCCTTCCATGGATTTGTTCCGACATGGGTCTGCATCCCCCAAGGACAGCGAATGTCCTATCTCTTGGCTGTGTCCATATTTGACGATGTAATCCTGAACCCTCCGCTCCCCGGTATCATTTGCATTCACATCCTTCCTTATGATTTCATGATTCTGGACACTTTGTCTATCTCCTCTTCTAAGCTGCAAGGTCCCTGAAGGTAGGGATAGGATTTTATTCATTGTAGTTGTAGTTGTTTACTGATATTTAAATTTTTAAAAAAATATTTTTAAAGTTTGGTGAGGAACAAGTTTTTTTATTACCTCCTTTTTACTGAAGTATAGTTAATGTACAATATTATATGTTACAAGTGTAAAATATAGGATTCACAATTTTTAAAGGTTCTTCTCCATCTATAGTTATTATAAAATATTGGCTCTATTCCCTGTGTCATATAGTATATCCTTGTAGCTTATTTTATGCATACTATAATGGTGTACCTCTTACTCCTCCATCCCTCCCCCCTTCCCTCTCCCCACTGGTAACCACTAGTTTGTTCTCTATATCTATGAGGTTGTTTCTTTTTTGTTATATTCACGTGTTTGTTGTCTTTTTAGATTCCACGTATCGATATAAGTGATACCATACAGTATTTGTCTTTCTCTGTCAGACTTATTTCACTCAGCATAATGCCCTCCAAGTCCATCCATGGTGCTGCAAATGGCAAAGTTTCATTCTTTCTTGCAGGGGGGGCCGGTTGCATAGTATTCATATACATATATATCACTTCTTTATCCATTCATCTGTGACGGACACTTAGGTAACTTCCATACCTTGGCTACTGTAAATAATGCTGCTATGAACATTCGGGTGCATGTATCTTTTGGAATTAGTGTTTTTGCTTTTTTTGGATATATGCCCAGGAGTGGAATTGCTGGGTCATATGGTAGTTCTATTTTCAGTTTTTTTAGAAACCTCCGTACTGTTTTCCACAGTGGCTGCATCAATTTACGTTCCCACTAACAGTGTACGAGGTTTCCAACATTTATTATTCCCTTGGGTAGACTTCCCATTGATATCCAGACCATTGTTTCTCTGTCATGCAAGGCAGGGCAAGGATCAAGAATCCCTCTCCTTTTCCCATCAGAGAGAAGGCATCTGATCCAAGATACAGGGGAGAATAAAAAAGGAAAGAGAAAAGAATGGGGAACAGGAATAAAGGGGGAATGGAGGCAAATTCTTTGTTCAAGCATTTAAGCACCTACTGTGTGGAAGGACTTCTCTGGGGAAAGAGAAATGAAGAAAGCTTGACATCAAAGAAAGCCAAGGAAAGGAAGGACTGTTCATTATATCGAATGCCAATGAGAAGACAAGTCAGGTAAAAACGGAAGTGGTCATTGGATGTGATGGCGAGATAGTCATTGCTATTCTTGGGAAAAGCTTTGATGGAATGGGGGATGTAGAAAGAAAACTGTGGTAGAACGAGGATCAAGTGGAAGGTGGGGAAATGGAGACGTTCAGTTCAGACAACTCTTGAAGGATCTTGACTGAAAAGAAAATCAGAGTCAAAAGGCTGGAGGGAAACATGGGGTCAAGGAATGGGTTTGTTTGCTACTCAGGTTTTCAGATGGGAGACTCCTGAACATGTACAAATGCAGGGGAGAAAGAGCCATTTGATGCGAAGTGCTGCAGATGCAGGAGGAGAGATGAGTTGAGGCTTCTAAGGGGCGGGAAGGGGATGGAGTCTTGAGCAGCTGGGGTGGGGTTGGCCATGGGCAAGAGGGAGGACGTATGTCCTCTTGGGACTTGAGAGAGGGAACAAGGATGCGCAGAGGGTGGGGAAGTTTACAGGGGTGAGAGATGCAGTGGGTGAGAATTTGGGGGAGTTTCTGCCCAATGGCTTTTGTTTTCACTGTAATGAGGAAACAAGGTCATAAGTCAAGAGTGATGAGAGAGGTGATGAATAGGGGCCTTAAGAAGAGAGAAGAGGTTTTAAAAGTGGAGAATGTCAGAGAGTCAACTGGAGGAAGAGACAAGGATTTGTGAGATGGTGAAAAGAGAGTTCTGTGGCTTTCCCCAGCAGCGTCCAACAGCCCAGGGACAGGATTTACCTAACAGAGGAGAATGGGATTTGAGAAGGTGGGTGTATTGATTCAGGGCTGGCATTTGACTGAGTGAATCTGACCCAAGTACAAGCACATTAACACTGATGTTTTGCAAAAGAACAACAGGCACAAGTACAGAGGGCAAGGAGGAGAAAGCCAAAGGCGGGGAAAGACCTCTCCACAGACCTGTAGCACTGTTCCACGAGAGCCTGGTCCCACACTGCCTCCCCAGAGATAGGAAGTTTTCTGGAAAATCTAAGAAGCAATCAGGACAGCTGCTTAGGTCTCCTACCCATCTCTTCCCATCATCCCAGGAAACATCCCACCAGGTCACAGCACTGGAGTGGGGGACTCCCTGCTAATTCACAGTCTCGGTCACAAACACCATGAGGCAGAGCTTACATACTCTTTGGGCCCCTTCAGCGCCAGGCTCAGACCCTAAATAAAACAATTTCACTCCAGGGCTAAACTCACCACAGCACCAATGAACCACAGAGTGACTGGTTGCTGAAACATTTTTCCATCAAAAGCACGTTTGCCACTTAAACTCTTCAACCTCACCGAGGCTTAATCTTTTCCTTTCTCAAAAGTGTTGAAAATCTGTTCTTAACTTAGAAGAAAACTACCATTACAATCTTTAAGACTTCCTCGATTTTGGCAAGGCAGAGGGAATTAGTACAAGTTGAAAGAAAAGCAAGGACGAGAGAGAGAGGCAGGAAGAGTTATTTGTGGCCAAGCAGGTAGCACATAAAGATTGTCCCAGACTTTGATAATTTAGTGCTTCTGTGATGTGTGAATGAGGCCCTACAGGCCGGGGACTGCACTTCTGCTTTGGTTTTTGATCTCTGTCAGTAATGAGATGCCAGCAGCCCTACTTCAAAGCCTTAACTGATACAGATAATCTCCTGAAAGGCCCCCAGAATCTCAAGTGATCTCTCGGACCAAAGTATGCAGGATTACATAGACACCAGAATAGATGATGCAAGAGGTATTTCTTGTTTGATATTTGCTCTTTGATTTCTTTTAAATGTCCTCATTTTCAGTTTCCAAAGGGGCAGTCTGTAGCTTCCACGGCATTAAAACCAAACATTATTGTTTTCAGATTACAGCAAGGACCCCAGGACAACCATACATTTTATCTTTCCTTTTTTTATCCCGACCGTCTGTAAAAACACTGCCAGTCCGGATTCGGTGACGAATGTGGTGTAGGGTAACAGGATCCAGCCTGCTGTGGAGACTGGGTTGTCCTGACAAATCCATAGCTGCTCAGAGATTACACTCGGATTCTTTTGAGGTTTAATCTCCTCTCTGTGCATTCAAAAGGCCACAGGCTATGAGAAACATGCTATAAAACAGCATGAACATTAGTTTCTTATATCCAATTATGCTTTGAGTTGAAAGCATATAATTTTCAAGGCATGTTGTACCAGGAAACGTATCTGGAGTATTTTATACTAGACAACATCACACTCTGGAAGCAAAACAGCAGGGCAAGGTCATTCCTCATGACCTGGTCTTTTGTTATCCCCAGGCATGAAAAAAGAGTAACACTTCAGTGCTTCAAGAAAGCATATAAGATCCAAAGGTTAAAGGCAGTCATGGATGAATCTGCTTAAAAATTACTTGACACCCTCTTAATATACGTACAATGTACTCTAAATGATTTGTCACAGTTAGAATACCAAGAAAACCAAGTACTATGTTACAGTCTCTTCTGAAGATGCAGTGTGTGTCCATATCTGTCAGGACAGACACCCCAGCTGTGTTCCCAGACCGGCTCAGGGCTGGCAATATGCTGGTTGACCAGTTAACTGAGTGACTGGGACAGCAGAGGATTGAAATGCTCCCAGGTAACAAAGAAGCACCCAGGTTCCCCGGATGTAAGTCCTTGCTTTACCCAAAGGATGGAAGCTGCAGTCTCAGCCACAGTGTCCAGTATCCACAGGAGTTTGGTGACTTGACATTGCCAGTGTGGCAGAGATGACTAACACTCAGCCCGTCCTCTTCCTGGGCTCACAGCTAGACAGCACCGCCCCACCTCTTTGCATCTAGGCATCCACACGGCTTGTTCTCACCAATGGAAAGTGAGCAGAAGTGATGCGGGTCTTTTCTGGCCCGAGGCAGCTTAAACGCAGGTGCGTCTCCTCCGCTGTCTGTCCTTCTCCTCCAAAACTGAACACCAAGGAAGATGAGGTCCTGAAAGAGGAAGAGCTGTACAAGAAGAAGACTGGCGTTGTGGAGAACACCACTGATTTGCACTGGACTGTGTTCTGAGCAAGGAATAAGCATTTACTACATTAAGCCATTGAGACGGGAGGGCTGTTTGTTACAGCAGTTCGTTTACTCTGATTAATGCAGAGAGTAAGAGTCAGAGCTGTCATCTGAACTCAGCTCTGTTTAAATCTAGGATCTGCTGGGTTTTCTATAAGACGTAATATCTCAAAAATGCAAATGCAGAATTTCCATCAACCATAACTCCACGTGGCCTCCCCTGTGCTCTCGTCTGAGCTGGAAGCCTTTGCTTTGCTCCTGGTGTCCCTCATATACATATTTTCTCTAGCATCTACCACATAGTAAGTGAAGAATGGAAAAACCATAGAGGTAAGTGTAGTAATCAGCAGTCACTCATTTATTGTGTATTTATTCAAACTAAACTAAAGGGAGTCTTCTCATTCCTTGAATGTTCTACCTAACAAGGTGACACAAACAAAACAAAGTCAACCAAAAGAAGACAAAAGCAAAAGAAAGAAAGAAAAGAAAATGCTTTGTGCTCTATTTCGTCGTACTGAGAGTGTTGCTAGCATGCATTGGTCTACAGGTGTGGTTCAGTGAAGTGGGGTTCAATGGGGAGCTCAGGGTATTCACAAAGCCCAGCTCTGTTCCAGCTATGGACCTGGGTCACCTGGCAGTGATGTGAAATGTACAGATAGGTGCCAGGGCCCCACCTGGTTTAGAACCTCTCAAGAATGAATCATCTGTGTTTGTACCCAGGTGATGCTGCAGCACAGTCCAGGCTATAAATGTGGAAGGAAGAGGGAATGTGCTCTGCTTTGACTCAAGAGCAGAACCTGAGGGACTGGTCACAGCCATGGAGAGTGTGTCCTCTTCCCCAACAGTTGGCCTTGGAGAAAACCCGGGCCTCTGGGAGTCCCACCTCCTTCTCTAGCATGGAGAGCTAAACACTGGTCCACAATGTGCCTTTCCCATCCTGGGAGACAACCTGCTCACTGTGGCCTCGTCCACAGTGCCCTCGAGCCACGGATGAAGTGGCCCACGTGCCGGGTACACTGCCAACAGCAGTGGGACTTCTGTGGTCGGCACAACGCAGCTTGAATAGAAAACCATCTCGGGACATGGCTGGGCAGAGTACAGAAGAAACTTGTTCTTTCTGTTGGACAAAATACAAGGCAGCAAAGGTCTCTGTTAGTGGTTAGCTGCAGAGGACTTGAGGCTTTGATTTTAAATTGAGAAGAGAACAAGACCTTTAAAAAGCTTGAGATTGATCGATCAACTGCCTTGTGCTGTTCTAACAGAAATATCAGAAGGGAGAAATGGTCTTCAAAAAGTGTTCTCTCTCTGTCGCTTCTCTTGTCCCTTCCTACCCCAGTGAACAAGCCAGTTGATATTCACCCTGTCCTGAGGACTGACAAGGGATCTGCCACTGGGTTGGGTGATGGTAAGATGCAGGATGGGCTCCCAGAAACGACTCTCCCCTGCATCTGTTGGGTAGAGGTGGCGGACCTGGGCACCCTCAGCGCCTTTTCATTCCTCGGGCTCTGTGACTTGTGAGATGCTTCCAAGCAGACTCCGTTTACCTGGCACACCCTCTGTCTTCCCATTTCAGCCCCACTTCCCACTATTCGTGGGATTGTTCTAAAGATGAATGAATTAACACATGTAAAGCGTTTTGAACAGTAAGTGCTATTTGTCTACATGTTTGCTGTGAACGTGATTACTGGTTTTTTTCTGAATGGAGTGAACATTCTTGGTAGCTAGCCCTGGAACTATTAGTAGTGGGTTACATTTAATTTTGAAACACTCATGGTTGTGCTTGTGAAGGGGCACTTTCCGGGAAGGCTTGGGAAGGCGGGAAAGACCTTCTCATCCCTCCCACAGCCCTTCCTTCTTCTATTCAGGCTTTCTTCTCTATCCCCGCTCCCACTGCCCCTAGACAACTCGCCCCAGGCACCCAAACACCTTCTTTTAGTTCCACCTCAACAGCACCCACATGCTCTCACACAGCCAACTTTAGCCTGTTCCTACAACCAATGTGAATAAGCCTGCACTCAAGGTTTGCACGGTTTATGGATCGAGCGTGAACACTGTCAGGGTGCGGCTGGGGTTCCAGTGTTGTGACATGTGTGCAGTGGGACCACTACTCGGTTTGTCATCAAACCTCATTTTTTCATCTCAGAAAAAAGTCACTGACTGCCTGGTATGTGTCTGCGTTGTCAGGCACTGAGGATATGGTGATACTCAAGACAGAGAAAATCAAGCTTCCTGGAATTTGCATTCTGTAGGTGAGACAGACAATAAACAAATAAATAATTTGAGCTGGTCATTTAGGGTTCTACATGCTGCTCTTGACACAGTCCTGTTCTCTTTCCTCTCAGGCTAGATGAGCTGGTCCTGAGTTGCTGTGGATAATTCATTTGAGAACAGGTTGTGCGTCCAGACGTGGGGAGAAAGAGAGCTGCCTTCTGATGGGTTGTGAACAGGCTGCCTTATTCTTATTTCCTTTGACTTTGACCTTGCCTGCCATCGGTCCTGTGTGAAGCTCCAAGCATGCCAGATTCCATGCTGCCCGACCGTGCTGCAAACATTTCAAATAAATTCATTATTTGCTTTAGATTCTATAAAATATTTACATGTCATGCTAAATATACACAATATTTGTATTGCACAAGTCAGGAGTTTTGTTTTAAATGTTCCTCCAATCATGAGGAAGGTATCGTGTCAAGGGAGAGTCGAGGGTGGGCACCTCAGGGGACAGAAGCAAGATCTCTACATCCCAGAAAGGTGCTGCTTAGGAAGAAGCAGGACCCTGGAGGCGTCTGATAGACAGTCATTGCGCCCCTGGTGTCCTCCATAGTTTTTCCTCTTGCTATGGACTGAACAGTGTCCCCCACTAAAATTCATGGGTTGAAGCCCTAACCCCCATGCCTCAGAACGTGACTGTGTTTGAAAATGGGGCCTTTAAAGAGGCAATTAAGTTATAGTGAGGCCATTAAAGTTGACCCTAATCCAGTCTGAATGCTGTCTTCATGAAGAAGAGATTAGGACAAACGGAGACACACCAGGGGTGCATGCACACGGAAGAAAGACCATGTGAGGACTCAGCCAGAAGGAGGCCACCTGCAAGCCAAGGAGAGAGGCCTCAGAAGAAACTGAACCTGCTGACACCTTGCTCTTGGACTTCCAGCCTCCAGAACTGTGAGAAAATAAATTTCTGTGGTTTAAGTCTGTGCTATGTTGTTATGGCTGCCCTAACAGACTAATACATATACTTTTTTTTACTTCTTGATGCAAAACAAGCCTCTGTGTATTCAAACTGACAGAAACTCTCGCACACTTCTGAGGTCAGAGTTGCCTGTCAGCTGGGATCATTGACTCAAACATGCAGCAGGAGAAGGAACTCACTTAGTGCTTTCATGGTCTACAGAATATGCTATGGAAAATCTTGGCAGTTCCGCCCAGGTGCCCAGCCACATCCCTGCACTTCCCCTCCCCACTATGGGCCCCCTACTGCCATCATCCAGCTCACCCAACAGGTGAGGTCTCACATGGTGAATGTGACTGCTCTGAAATGCACCTCTTTGAACTGCACTGTGACACTGGGCTGTGTATCACTGCAAAAAATGCCTTGCAAACCATCTGACACCTCCTTTTCTTCCTCCTCCCAACTCCAGGACCTGATGGGCCACACTCTTTCCACGCCTATGTTCATCCCTGCCCTTCCCTCCATCTTTCCCATCACGAGTCTAAGTTTCTCTATGGAATATAAGTACTGTATATTGGTTGTCTTACTACCTTGTGGAAAGACTCTCCTAGAAATCAAACTGCTGTAACAGTGGCTGAACATTTGCATCTTCTCCACATTGAAAGATCTAGGTGGGAAGCTTGGGGGGTTGGCAACTTCCTTCTTCCCGCAGACCTCAGGCATCCTCACACAAACCATGCGCGGCAGCACTGCTGAACGGCACTTGCCTTACGCGTGTCAGCCGGAATACCAGACTGGGCACCCCCCCCCCCGCCTCTCCTCACCACATCCCTCTACCTCCTTTCCCTGAGCCCCGTCCTCCGGGTAACACGGTCCCTTCAGTCGTTGTGACATAACCAGCTACTGACTCTCCCTGCTCAGGTGTCAAGTTGAGATGTTATTACATCTCTCAGGGAATTGAGCTTTGGATGGAAAACTCTGAAAGACCAAAGCACTGAAGACCAAACCAGGCTCAAGAGAACAAGTGTTTGACTGCCAGAGCTGAACAGACAATGGGAGGACATATCTGGGGCAGCTGTCCCGCCGGGAACTCTGCACCTGCTGGGAGGGGGTATCCCTGTCCTGTGAAGGCCTTGGTCAGTGCATCGATGGGAAAGCAGACCTTGATTCCCCCCTGGCCCTGGGCCTCTGCCAGGCCTTCTGATTTGCTGAAGAATGAATGACACCATTAGCGAGTGACAGGCTGTCTGCCTTCAGCGTGTGGGCAGGAGGGGCTGGTGTCTGGGCTTTTAGATTGGGGCTGGGATTGCAGAGAGGCAAGAATAAAAGAAGCAGATCCTGTCAAAATAGTTTATTGGCTTGATTCACTAAGTTCGGCAGCTGCCACAAAAAAAACAGATTCCTAGAGAAAGACCAGTCAGACAGCAAGCTCTTGCAAGGAGGCCTGATGGAGAGCAGAGATAAGGCTTTGCTTTTAAAGTATCATGCTTACCTAGACTGGGATTCCATTTACAAACAGACCCGTGTGTGTGTGTGTGTGTGTGTGTGTGTGTGTGTGTGTGTGTGTGTGTGTGTTTGTGTGTGTTGGGAAGGATACAGGGGTGTGACAATACCAGGGACACTAGTGTACAATGTCACGGTGGGTGTGTAGTCCCCTTTTCCAAAAGTAACACCACCAGGAACTTGGCTAGAGATTGTGATTAAACAGTCTTTCTGTGTCAGCCTCATCCATGCTCAGCACTTGAACTCCAGAGATGAAGATCTGGAGCACACAGCACGAAGCTTCTGGAAACTATTCAGCCCTCCCTCCTCCCCAGCGGCTCCCGCCCCAGCCTGGGGTCATCGGGCTACAGCATTCCGATTGCAGGGTTAAAAGGGTTTAAACGTCGACCAAGGGGACGCCAAGTAAATTAACTCTTCTTTGAGCCATTCCACTTTTGAACTCTTGTCGAGTACACACATATCCTGGTGGGGTGAAGTTTGAAATGATTTTTGTTGGTACGGGGGGTGAATATTTTTTATTTGAATTATTTTTCATATTAATGTGTGTGAGGGGAAAAAAGCACGTCAGAGGAGTGGGATTTTACAGGTAACAGGCTAAAGAATTTTTTTTTTCAATGCAGGATAATTTAAAGAAAGACTTGAAGCTCTTCAGTCCATGGGATACACAAATATGGCAAAGATCGTGAGGGTGGTACCCATGAACTGCTCTTGGGAAGCCCTGTTTGAAGACATCTGAGCAGGACCCGTCAGAGTCAGCTAAACCAGGGTCTCCAGACTTTCCTGGTAAGAGAGGTTTGCTATCCACAAAGCCCAGGCTCCAGCCCTGACCCACCCAACCCAAATCCCCAGGAGCAGGACCAGGGAGCTGAACAATGGACAACAATCTCAGGTGACTTACAACGCGTGGAGTTGAGGTTGCTGAGGTTGGATCCAGCTCCCACATCTTCAGAGCAGATCCAGACGCTTGCTCACTGGGGGGTAGCAGCAATGGTCTGAGTCAGGTGTCTGACCCAGGGCCAGTTCCTGCATCTCCTGACTCCCGATCCGATGTCTTTCCTTTGTGCCATTTGAGGGGAAACTCCTGCCCCCAGCCCTCACCCCCTAGAAGGCTAGGATGGGAAAAGGAGGGGAGGGGTTTGACCGAATGCAGAGGCCACAGTATCTGAGATGGGGGGGCATATTTGCCCCCCCATCTGAGAAGCAGGGACCACAGGAGGAATGAACCAGGGATGGCATGAAGGCCAGAGAGCATGGGTGCACGGCAATGAATGGGCAAGCCTCTGTCCTCTGCCCTTGACCGTGGTGGGGGGAGGTTGTGGGTGTTCTGAGGGTCCCGCCTGTCACTGACTAGCTGGGGTGACTTCTAAAGCAGGAGAGCAAGGCCTCAGAGAGACAACCTCTGCGTTGACAATAGGACCAGGTAACGGATGCAATTAATCTATCAACAACTTTTAATTAAATCCCTACTATGTCCAGCACAGTGTTAGTGATGCAGGGTGAAAAGCAGGGGACATGGTCCTTTCCTCAAAGGACTCACTGTCTGTTTGGGTGCATAATAATAAATACGACACTCAACAGTTACTTCTGACCTTGATGTCTCCTTCCTGTGCTGATTGTAAAGCAAGATAAGCACAGGCGGGTGTCTGGGACAGGGGCTGAGTAAGATTTCAATAAGGGAGGGAGTACTATGCCATCTTTGGGGGTAACTGAGAGCAGCCCGACCACACAAGGCTGTTTTCTGGCCTTGCCCACCTTCCCACCTGCTAACACACACACAGAAAGTTGAGTCAAAGTAAATATGTCATGGCAGGTGGAAAAAGTGATAAGAAAGGCAGTATGATGGTGTATGCTGCAGTGGGGATTTGGGGGCCAAGTGAAGAAGGAGTGTGTGTGTGTGTGTGTGTGTGTGTGTGTGTGTGAATCTTTCTTTATAAGATGTCAGTTTTTTCTAAGTTTCTCCATCGAGAGAGCCACCATCACGTGGGAGCAGATCTTCTCTGTCCAGGGAAGAAAAAACCAAGTGCCATGATGTAGGGAGCATAGGTCTCCATCTTCCCAAGAGGCGGCGGTCACTGGTACAGTTTCATGTCATAGGAAAAGCTGCCCCTCCCAGGAAGCTGGGAAAGGGATGGGGATTTTAGCAAAATCACTTTCAATAGAATATCTAGGGAAACTCAGAGTCTATCAAGAGTTTTGGTTTAGAAATAGAGAAGAAAGATAAGGGAGACACAGAATTAAGGAAAGTTTCTTGTTGTCTAATTTGGATAAGACTGGACCAAGTTGTATGCTCAGAGGCAGTAGGGTGCAAGAGAGATGAATGAGGAGATATTCATTGGAGCAAAGCTTTGAAATGTGGGAGGGGAGGGGATAGACAGCATGCGGTGGGGTGACAAGGAGAGGGGGACAGAGGACCTTGGTGAGAAGCCAGCCGCCACCACCATCATGGTCAGTAACAACACTCATCACTCATTATCTCACATTCATTGTTTTTTGGTCATTCTGCTAAGTTCTTTGCCTTCATTAGTTACATTCCATCCTCAGTAATTCTATGAAATAAATAATATTGTTCCCCCCATCTTCAGATGAAGGAACAAGTACCTCGGGAGGATCAGATAGCTTGTTTCAAGTCACACAGCTGCAAGCACTGTTATCTAGTTTCAGATTGACGGTGTCTGATGGCAGAGCCCCATAAGGGATGGATGGTGGGTGGGATAGGTAGGAAGCTGCACGAATTTCTGTAGCAACAAAAGTGTGAGAGATTGGCTATCTTGATGGGATCCAAGAAGAAAGAATGTGAAGGTCAGGAAATGAGCAGCCTAAAAGCATGAAGGTATTGGTCAGATGGGTACAGGAAGACTGGAGTACAAGGTTTCAGTGACAGAACAGTCCCAGCTGACAAGAACGTCCAGCATGGCCATGGGTGGTGTCAGCTGACTTGGAGGGAAGACGCAGCCGTTGAAGTAGGAGAGGTCAAAGATTTGTGAGCTGAGGCATTGGACAGTGCATGGAGCCTCTGCAGACCTGCTTTATCTTTCTCCTCTGAGTATCGGATCCTACTGGCTAAATTAATATAAAAGTCCCTGGGGCACTTGGGGTACAAAAGAAGACAATGCATGTGAGGTGCCAAAGAGTTGGATGAATAGAGAAAGCAACTAAGTCCAAAGATTACAGCTGCATGGGGTTAAGAAGATGGCATGGGGGGTGACAAGAGTTTCATAGGAATGATCATTTTCACACGAGGGTGGATGATAGATGTTCAGAGGCAGATCTGGAGGGACAAAAAGAAACCTCCTGGCCTCTGGGCTCCCAGGACGATGCATGCCTTCCCCACAGTGGTTTGCTGGACAAGTGGATCCTTAGAAAAGAGCAGAGCTTTCTGAAATACAAGCAGAGCAGTAGAACACTTTTCATTTTTGTTTAATAAAAGAAAAAAGACAATGGTCCATTCACCTGCACTCTCTGAGGCCACTGCCCTAGATGACGATGCCATGATCAATATGAAATGTATAATTCCTGCTCTCATGGATTTATTTCTATTTAAGGAATATCTTATTATCATTTATAATTTCTGATCTCATGCAGTCTATGGAAAGCATTCATCAAGCCAAAAAATGACCAAAGTAGCTATTTAATTAGAGTTGTCACAAATGGTATGAAAAAACCCTAGTGTGCAGTATGGCTTTATATATAAAACATGAGAACCTGACTTGACCTAACAGGTCATGGGAAGCTTCCCAGGGGTCAGGATCCTCCAACTGAGAGTAGCAGGAGGAGTTACACTGGGGACAGAAGAGCATTCCAGGCACAACAGGTATATGGGAGGAGACTAAGGTTCATAGTTTGTCTACCATGGAGCTTAGATTTACAGAAAAGAGTGATACAGGGAGTGGGTGTGCAAGGAGGTTGAGGCATGGGAGAGGAAGGACAGAAGACTGTGAATATGGTGGAGAAAACCATACCTTGAAAGGATGCCTGCACCCCAACGTTCATTGCAGTGCTCTTCACAGTAGCCAGGACGTGGAAGCAACCTGAATGTCCATTGACAGATGAATGGATAAAGAAGATGTGGTACATATATACAATGGAATATTACTCAGTCATAAACAATAATGAAATAATGCCATTTACAGCAACATGGATGGACCTAGAGATTATCATACGAAGTGAAGTAAGTCAGACAGAGAATGACATACTATATGATATCACTCATATGTGGAGTTTAATTAAAACTGATATAAATTAACTCATTTACAAAACAGAAACAGACTCACAGATTTCAAAAACCAACTTATGGTTACCAAAGGTGAAACATGGTGGGGAGGGATGAATTAGGAGTGAGATTAACATACACACATTACTATATATAAAATAGATAACTAATAAGGACCTGGTGTATAGCACAGGAAACTATACTCAGTATTCTGTAATAACCTATATGGGAAAAGAATCTGAAAAAGAATGAATATATGTATATATATAACTGAGTCACTTTGCTGTACACCTGAAACTAACACAACATTGTAAATCAACTGTACTCCAATAAAATCAAAAAATTAAGATAGTAGATGTAAAAAAAAGATAAAATACAGGAGAGATGAGACAACTGAAGGAGCTTATGTTCCATCTAGGCAAACATGGAAGAAGGGTGAGGCTCCAAGGACGTAGCTGGTCTCACGGTTCCAGGAAAGACCCAGCGATCCACCACAACTGCCAGTGCTCCAGGAGATGTTCTGTAACACCAGCACCAAGAAGACCCCAAATGGGAAAGTGAAGTTTAAAGTTCACCCTGGGACAGGCCAGGTGGCTGCCCCTTAGGAGCACATCACACTCATAAAGGTCTCTTTCAGTTTTCCATGGAATTCATGCCCCTCATTCTGATATTTGAGTGAAAAAACGTCTGTTTCTCCTGCCTGAAGTCAAACTTTCACTGCTTCTCTCTTGCCTGGGCTCCTCTTCTTACAAGTACAAAAACATTTACTGTTTTCAACTTATGATTGACAGTCTGGATTGCTAGATGGGGAGAGAGAAAACTGATCTACATAAAGTCAGACCTGCATTATTGATACCTTTCAAGATTACTTTCAAAATACTTTCACTAGTCCATTTAGATTGGCATAATAAAGTTTCTGCCAATAAAAATGGCACTGCAAAATTGGCTTGCTGTAGAGGACCCAGTCAGAATCTCATAGCCATACCCCAAAACAGACTGAGAAGGCAAAGAAACCTATTCCTAGAGGGACATGTTCCATAAACAGACATAGCCAATTTGAATCAAATTTTCTTTGTGGAGTTTAAACATCCATGGGTTGAGTTTATGAGCACTGAATAGGGTTTATGAAGCCACATAAAGATGATTCTAGAATTGCAGGGAATAACTTGAAAGCCAATTTCTTGTCTAGAATGTGATTTCAGAGGGGAAAGGAGACACAAGGATCATACTTTGGTTCCCAAAAAAAGTCTAAACAGAAGAGCCTTATACTTATTAATCTGAAATCCAAGAGGATTTTAAAGACCCAGAGAATCAGAAGGCACAATAAAAGAAGCCTGCATCTTCCTAGATGAATACATTTGAAAGGAGTTCCATTACTTCCTAATTTTTTTAAGGTAAAGGTAAAAAAAGTCTGTTAACTGACTTGATCTTTCTTAAGTTCCCCCAATATACCAGAAGCTGTAATAATAAATATTCTGTCTTTAGATTTTAACAAATATCTCCTTTATTTGGTCTTCATAAAACCTGCATGAGATAGTTAAATATTTTACATTTTTGGAGACAGTAAACCAGATAAGCATGGTATTATAAATACACAAAATAGACAGTATGTTAGATGGAGCTAGTATTAAATAAAAAGTAAAACATGGAAAGGAATAGGAAGTGTTGGGAGAGGGTGTTTTGATTTTGGACAGGTGTTCTCACTAAGGACAACCTCACTGAGAAGGTGTCATTCAAGTAATTGAGGGTGAGGGAGAGACCTATGCTATCTGGGGAAAAGCACTCAGAGCAGAAGAGCAAGTGCAAAGGCCCTGAGGTGACAATATGTCTGCAGTGTTCGCCAGCAAAGGAGAAGCCAAGAAAGCAAGAGGAAAAACAAGAGAATTGAGTTACGGAAGCCAAGTGGAAAAAACCCACAGTGATGTATGGAAGGGGGAGACATCAGCTGTGCCTGTGATGTGGTGGATTGAGGATGACTGAAAATGGCCATTGGACTTGGCAATGTGGAGGCCACAGAGGACGGGAAGACAGAACAGATTTGGTGGAGTTACCGAACTCAGGTTCAGCTGCTCGTCACTCAAGAATCCAATACTGAGAAACAAGTGCTGGATAGAAGAAACAATAGCTTTATTGAGGAAGCCAGCAATCCTGGGGAGAAGGTGGACTCACGTCCCAAAGAACTAACTCCCCATTGACAGTCAGGGGACAAGAGCTTTTAAAGGGAAGTTTCAGGAGTGTGTAGGTGGAGGGAGGGGTTTTCATGCAGAGCAGCAGAGTCATCTTGAAACTGGTCATCAGTGGTCTGATCAGCATCATCTTAATTTAAGTACAGTCAGTCTTTAGTTCCAGGGTTTATTTGTTCCCATTTTCTTGAGGCCAGTTCTCAGAATTGTGGCAGCTTATGTCATGACTACAGTCAGGTCATCATGTGGTTAACATCTTCCACCTGGTGGGGGTTTCAGTATCTGCAAAACAGCTCAAAGGACACGGCTCAGAATAGTATGTATAGCCCTCGAGGAGGAACTAAATGTCCGTGACTTTGTTTAATGACTAAACTATTATGATTTTGTCTTGACTGCTTTTCTTTGCCTGTTTTTTCTCATTTCTCTGATTAAATTTATTCTTTGGCTAAAGTCTTCTACAGACAAGAGGCAGGTGGAGGACATGAGGGGAAGGTCTGTCCTGGGAGAAAGCCCATAGGGTCTTGCTGTGTTACCATAGGACAAAAACGTGGGTGAAGTGATTTGAGAGGAGGGGGGAAGAAACCAGAGACAATATAATAAATGACTCCAAGGATTTTTGCTGTAAAGGAAAGGAGAGAAACAAGACAGTAGCTAGAAGGGGAAAGAAGGTCAAGAAGTTGAGAAATATCATTTTTTCTTCCAGTTTTATTGAGATATAATTGACATACAGCACTGTATAAGTTTAAGGTATAATGATTTGATTTATATACATTATGAAGTGATTATCACGCTAAGTTTAGTGAACATCTATCATCTCCTAAAGATACAAAATTAAAGAAAAAAATTGTTGCTTGTGACGAGAACTCTTTTTTTTTTTTTTTTTTTTTTTTTTTTTGTGGTACGCGGGCCTCTCACTGTTGTGGCCTCTCCCGTTGCGGAGTACAGGCTCCGGATGCACAGGCTCAGCGGCCATGGCTCACAGGCCCAGCTGCTCCGCACCATGTGGGATCTTCCCAGACCAGGGTACGAACCCATGTCCTCTGCATCGGCAGGCGGACTCTCAACCACTGCGCCACCAGGGAAGCCCGAGAACTCTTAAGGTTGACTCTCTTAACAGCTTTCATATGTAATACAGAGCAGTGTTAATTATATTCATCATGCTGTCCATCACATGTCTAATACTTGTTTATCTTATAACTGGAAGTTTGTACCTTTTGACCCCCTTCATCTGATTCCCCTGCCCCAGCTCTAGGAACCACAAATCTGATGTCTTTTTCTACGACTTTTTGTTTGTTTGTTTTTAAAGTATAACTGACCTACAACATTATGTTAGTTTTTGACACATGGCATACTGATTGGATATTTCTATGCAGAGGAATATCATTGTATTTGTATATTGACTGGGACAACCCAATAAGGAGGGAGAACAGATGATGCAGAAGGAAACTGCAGGAGTGTCCTCGAGTCCTGGGAGGTGAAGGTCGGCCTCACCAGGAGCAAAAGCAGTGTGTCTGCAGAATCAGAAAAGAAGGCGCATGGACACAGGTTCTCAAGGGTAGAGTTCTAGGATGTTGTTTTCTGTTTGTTTCTATTTTCTCAGTCCTATTTCCATAGGACTTCAGCTGAAAGTGAGAATGGGGGAGGAGGCATGGGAAGTTTGAGGAAGGAGAAGAAATCATTTAGGGATCTAGGGCACAGGGGTTGGCAAACTACCAGCCACCCCACTGCTTTCCCAATTCGACTGCAGAGTTGAGTGGTTGTTATATAGACGCGATGGCCCACAAATCTGAAAAGATTTACTATCTGTAGCTTAACAGAAAAGTTCAGCCATCCCTGATTTGGGAGAATGGGAGACAGGATGGACTTGGAAAATGTATTCAATTACCTGGCAGCACCAAGAGCCCCCACCAGGTTAGTGATCATGAATTTCAGTGAGAGAGGTCACTGTGTCCGCGACTGTCACCAGCAATCACGGAAATAGTGGGGACAGGGACAAAGTAGAAGAGCTGCATTTAATTTGGGTGTGGCTTAGCCAGGGGAGAGGGGAACCGTGACAGCCAAGCACAGGACTGGATGGCTTCTGAAAGGGAGTGCTTATAGGGACTGGCCATGGAATTTAAGCCAGGGGGAAAGGATGTGAAGATAAGAGGGTGATAATGTTACTGACCAGGATTCTTGGGCTCCTTAATCAATAGAAATTGATAAGACGCCAGACAAGAAATGCAGGCGAGGCTTTACTGGGGCTCCTGCTGCAGCAGGGGGGAGAGAGAACAAGTAACAGATTCCCTTGCTCACTCCTGTTACTTGAGTGGGGGGGCAAGCTGCTTCCTTATATGGGGTGTGTCCAGGGGTTGGGTTGGAGGCGTGGCTTAGGTGGTCTCGTCCACCCCTTTGGTGGTGTTGAGTGCAGGGGGCAGGCACAATATCCTGCTTTTGCTCCCAGCTTTTCAGAAGTTGGCAGTTGGGTTTTTGGTCTTTTTGTACCTTGCTCTCCAGAATGTGCCCCAACTGTGCATGCACGCAGTTATTTCTAGTCCCTTATAGTTTCCTTGTATCTTGTTGCTGGAGGAGACATTTGTCCAGGTGCAAGCACTGCAGCAAAGAGTCCCAGGTCCCAGGTCCCAGCCCGTCTCAATAAGAGATGTCAGAATGTGATGGGGTCAGTGAATTAAAGCTCTTGTTGGAGCTGAACAATTGTTGGAGTTAGGAAACTAGTGACCTGGAAAAATAGGAGATGGTGGATGGAAAGAGGGAGGCTTGCTGATAACAGGAGGGTTGCAGTGATTGGCTGTGACATGGTCTGGGAGTCAAGGATGGGGGGAAGAGTTAGAGAAGGGGTGAAATGGAGAACCAAGTCCTCAGAGGAAAGGGAGACAGTGCTCCGAGTGGCCCTAGTGATGGAAGGAATCACCAGGGCAAATGTTCAGAAACATTGTGGAAAACTTGGGAATAAGGCAAATAGGGTGACGCGTCTCTTCAATGTCACAGTGGAACATGTCTTACAAGCCTACCTGCAAATCACTGGATTACCTAGCAGAATGAACCTGTGTTTGACTTTGTTATTTATTACTGGATTAGAACCCAGACACTGTAAAGTTACACATTAACTTGTACATTTCTGTGCAGGGAATAACCCTATAGATTATTAGTGTTATGGCCCTGTGGGACATTAACCAGTTTTGTATCTACCCTAGCAATCCTATTCTCACTTTTTTTTCAGAATGTTTAGAAATGATCAGACCCTCAGAGTGCTCATGGAATCAGCTTCATTGTTGTATTGGTTTCTTCATTAGCAACTTAATAAATTTTTTAGGTGTTCATTCAGTATTTTTAGGAGAGCAGTGTTTTTCATTTTTTAAGAAATTATAATTGGAGGGCATTAAAATAGTCAACAATTTTAATGGGAGTCATGATGGAGAGAGTAACTGTGCTTGGAGAGGGGGTCTTTAAAGAGGTGATCAAGTTGAAATGAGGTCACCAGGGTGGGTCCTAACCCAATACGACTGGAGTTCTTACAAGAAGAGGAAATTTAGACACAGACACATACATGGGGAGGACACAGGGAGAACACGGCCATCTACAAGCCGAGAAGGGCGACCACAGAGGAAACCCACCCTGCTAACACCTTGATCTCAAATTCTACCCTCCAGATCCGTGAGGAAATAAATTTCTCTTGCTTAAGCCACTCATCCTTTGGTACTTTGTTGCGGCAGCCCCAGCAAACTCATTGCAGCCACCTCCTCATTCCTTCCTCGGTCAGGACAATCACTGTGGGGACTTTGGTGAGTGGGGTTCTATTCATGGTGTAAGTATTTTATTGAACGAGCTAAACTTCATAGGAGCAAAAGGAAAAAAAAAGTCTTCTTTCCCACCTTGTCCATTCAAGTCATCCTGAGGATTTGTTCTTAAATGTCCCTACACAGAATCTCAAGCAGACCTCATAGCTTTTTTTTGTGGGGTGGGGGGGCGGGTACGCGGGCCTCTCACGGTTGTGGCCTCTCCCGTTGCAGAGCACAGGCTCACGGGCCCAGCCGCTCCGCGGCATGTGGGATCTTCCCAGACCGGGGCACGAACCCGCGTCCCCTGCATCGGCAGGCGGATTCTCAACCACTGCGCCACCAGGGAAGCCCCTGATAGCTTTTCAAGCCCTTTCAGTCCCATGAAGAATCTCATTTCAGCAATTAAAACAGCCCGAGTTGTGTAATCATCAAAACTTCAAACTTCACTGAAAGGTAAAGTGTTTCCCCTCGTAAAGCCGGCAGTGAGGGAGGCGGGGGCCGTGTGCTTTCTTTGCGCCTCCGCTGTTGACCTTTCATTCCTCCTCCTTCTCTCAAGCCCTGGTTCTGACCCGTTCCACGGCTGGGTCGGTAGTGAAGGACGCGTTTTCGGGCCATCTCACGTGCAGCTGTGTCCTGGCACTGGGGCCCCCAGCTAGCAGGTGTGTGTGGTCCCCCTTTTCCTGGCTGGGGGCCCCAACCTACGAAGCTTCATGCAGGCCACCTGCTGGGCTCCTGGACCCCACTCCTCTCTGGAGTCCCCTCACCCCTCCAGAAGAATTCCCTCCGAAGACAGATCCCTTTCAAGATGTCTCCATGCCATCTCCTTCCCACGGAACCAGTGGACTCACGGGGAAAACACAGGTGTTTTTGTCATGCTCTTGACGGAAATAAACACATCCCAGTGAAACAATCTCTCCAGTGCGGTTGGGCTGAGACTATGGCCCCTCATGAGTGGCTAATGGAGAGAGTCCAATACCCCCGAGCCCCGGGGACCTGGGTACCGCTTCAAGGTCCCCTCCTGAAGCCGCCCTCTGTCACTTGCCTTGACTCGAGGGGAGGTACTCCTTCCCGTCCCACGTTGGGGACCTGCCTTGGCACCAGCATGCTTCTCTGTAAAGCTCTCCCTCTCTCATCTCTAGTTCCTTGTCTTTCCTAGGCTGGTGTGTGCTTTTCCCTCGTGAAGCTTACAGCCTCTTAGGATGTGGGGACGCTTGGCCTCAACTCCACGGTCAAGGGCCTCTGTGGCGGTAGAGTCCAGTTTGCAGGTCCTTTCACTGCAAGCCTGTGCTCTGGGGCTGAGTGTAAATGTCCAGCCCGTTGGTCCAGTCTGGATCACGGCTCCTCACTGCTGGCCGGCAGCACCATCAGCTTGGATGAAATGTTTGTAACCAGCGTTTCTCCACGTTCCGAGACTGGATCCACGTGGACGAATATCACCTGTAATAACCCACGTCTCGTGGACTCATGTCTCCACCTGAGAACCTTCTCCGTCTGAAGAGTCCCCCCAAATATTTGAGAGCCTCTAGGAGCTTCCTTTGGGGGAAGAGAAGCTCCTGTGGGCACCCCTGCTGCCCTGCAGTGGGCATTTACCCTGTGGGGTACTTTACACCCAGCACCCACATCTGCTAACAGCACAGACAGGGTAAGGAGGCACAAATGCCTCTCTCCCCTTTGGGACGTCACACTCTATCCTGTGAATCCAAGCAGTGTGGCTTGTGTCCAATGTCTTAGTGAAATTTTTGCATGTATATCCCCTCACACACTTGTCATAGAACTCCATCACGAGTTGGAAACCTCCCTCAACTGGAGGATGGCAAAGCTTGGTGGGACACTGACCTTTCCTCACCACTCTCCACTCAGGCTCCTGATCACCCTGGATCAACCTGGCCCAGTCACTGCAGGGAATGGTCCTGGAGGGAGCAGGAGCTGGAGCAGAAAACATCCAAGGGACCCGCAGGACCAGAAGGGGACCCCCGTGTGCACCCGCAGGGCTCTGTCCTGCTGGCGCGCGCCTGGCCCACCCTCATGTTAGCTCTGACCTGGGACAGTCCTTTGGAGGTGCTGCAGGAAC
Organism: Delphinus delphis; assembly: GCF_949987515.2. Lineage (NCBI taxonomy): Eukaryota > Metazoa > Chordata > Mammalia > Artiodactyla > Delphinidae > Delphinus > Delphinus delphis. The sequence continues at coordinate 176,843,575 of NC_082684.1, forward strand.
CATCCTGCCGTGTTGAGCTCAGAGAGATGGGAGCTGCAGCCCAGCAGCTGGGGTGGGGAGGCGGGTGGCCAGGCGACGCTGCGGGCCCCGCCCTGGACTCTGAATCCAGCCGTGTGCTGGGCGGCCAGCGTGACTCTCTGCAGACATCCAATCTCAGCGTCCTGCCACCCTGAACCTGTCACAGCATGCAGGCGCAAAGGAAACCACATGAAAAGAGACTCCCTTTACCCAGCCTGGGCTGGGCTGACTTGTTTGTTTGTTTTGTGTGTTGTTTTCTGTTCATGCTTTTCAGGATCAAAGCTCTTGGCTGGATTTTTTTTGCTGCAGTGGTGAGAAATGTAGTCTCCAAGCAAAGGTCATTGGAGCAGACTCTTGGATTTAGTGAGGGGAAGGCTATAATCTTTCTTCCTGGCAGCCCTGGGCCACTGGAGAAAATTACGAAAGAGACCTTGTGCCCCCCTGGTGCACAGGCCGACAGCAAGGAGATAGAATGGATAGAGAGTGGGGCGGCTCCAGCGTCGAGTCAGAGCTGCTTTGCCCAAATGCGGGCAGAACAACTTCAGGGCCAAGCAGAATCATCGGGGCAAAGAATTAGTGGGGCTAGAATTTTTAATCGTATTCATAGAACACTTTCTTGTATCCGAATGCTAAACATGGCCCTTATGTGAAAGTTTTACATAGAAACGTGCTTCAGCAAATTGAACAGGGCCGCGCTGCAGTCTCATGTGGCCTTAAGCAGGGAGGGACCCGGCCCCTGCGGTGGGGATCCTGGCCCGGGCACCATCTACATTCCCAGGCCCCTGGGCTGGTCTGGGCACAGCTGGGCTGGGCTGGGCCGGGCAGGGCTGGCCTGGGACTTGAGTAGAAGCTCCCTGATAAGGAGTCGGGGCCCAGGCAGCGGACTGAAAACATATTGCCTGGACAGCCACGGCCAGGGGCCAGGAGCAGCGGAGGCTACCCGGCCTGCAGTCTCCTGCCGTGGGCACTGGTGTGGGCGCAGGTGGAGACAGACGGCCTGGGAAACTGCAGTCGTGGCGCATCTGTGCATCTTGGGCTGGCGCCAGGCACCCGGACCCCTGAGATTCAGTGGCGGCAGCTCCCAGCGTGAGAAGACAATGCCTAGACTCCGCTCCTACCTGATTTACGAGCGAGAAGCAGATCTGGAGCCCTCAGGATGGTTGAAGCTGTTTTCACAATTGCTCCCCGGCCCCCAGCACCCGTACAGGCCGGGAAGATTCTTGTGCCAGCAGCTGGGAAGGACTTTCAAGGCTGGCAGCCATCACTGGCGGCCTCTCCTGGGTGCCAAGGAGAAGAAAATTGCCCTCTTTCCTGACAGACACTGCTTTCCTCCCATTACCAGTTCAGTGTTGACACCAGGTTCCCGATGAAATCCAGGCCGTGGATGATGAAATCCAGGCCGTGGGGACTTCACGCCCTCACGGCAGTGGCTCCGATGATGCTATATGTTGGGCTGGAAAGAGCAGAAGCCTGGAAGCCGGGATCCCCAGGCCTTAGTCTTGGCCACAAAGCCAGCACTCAGCCCCCCAGAGCCTTGGGTGTGTCCCTTCACCTTGCCGGGCCTGGGGGGTGACCCTGAATCCTGAGGAGCTAGAGGATGGGCTGTGGGCTCCATGTCACTTGCAGTTTCATGTCCGGTAATGGGGGTGAAAGGAGGGGCTCAGGTTGACAGCCCAGGTGTCTGGGCTCACACCCTTTACCCCCAGGAACACTGGGCCTACCTGACCCGAGAACCCGGTGTGGGTAGTTTGCTTGCTTTTGCCAAGATTTGGGACTCAGATGAGATGTCACGTATGAAGGTTCTCCAACGCCAAAGGGGAATCCTCCTGAGATGGTTGTTATTGGTAATAGTAATATTCACCGTGGACCATGGGTCTCAGGAAGACAGGGCTCCTGTGTATGCCTAGGAGTTCCCCATCTTCACAGCTTGCCATGCCCACTGTGGGAGCGGGTGGCCACAGCTTCCCCTCTCCCACCCAGGATGCTGGGACATACTCAACAAGAAGGGTGATTCAAAACAGCCCTGCATCTTGACTCTTGAAGGAAAGTGATTTTTATCCCCTTTTGCTCTCTCAGTGATGCTGAGCATCTGGACGGAGGGCGTTTATATAATCCAGTCAGTCTTATTTGACAGATACAGAAACAAACACCCTGAGATCTGTGCGAGGTCACGGGCCAAGCTCTGGGGAACCCCCGGCCTGAGGCCAACTGCCTGTCTTCTGGTTCACAGTTCTTTCTCCTCCCCACCGCCACACCCTTCGGCACCAGAGGCTTTGCCGACAGAACCTCAGCTATGCAGACTTCCCCAAACACTCAGAAGACGGAAGAGATTTTTCACTTTTTTTTTACTCACATCTTACATGTTGGGAAGCCACAGACAGAGAGCAAGTACCACGAAATGCTCAGTTTCTCTTCTCAAACAAACGTATATATTTGTGCATGTATGATGGGAAATTTCAGTTCAGAATTGAAGCATTTCCTGGACTATATTAATGATAGGTCTTAGATCCTGATATCCTGCTCTTATTTTCACAGACCTCTTTCTCCCCTAATTAGAGAAAAAGTCAAGGAGTAAAAAATAAAAAAAGGGAGTTGCTTAGTGATCAAGAATGAATAAAGTTTAAGGGGAAAAGTAGGAAAGCATGTGCACTTTGGGGGTGTTCATGTCACCACCTACAGATATACAAGGTGCCCCCCATCGCAGCAGGGTGGTGACGCGGTGACTGTTCACCAATATCACATGACGGTGGCTACAGGCCTGGGCAGGTCGGGCCCCCAGGGCTGCAGCCCTTCCCTGAACCTCTCCCAGATGCCAGGAGCAGAAGTGATCCTGCAATTCTCTCTACACACCATTTTTTTGCAGGGAAGGGCAATGGACCATTCATGCATAGGTGATCATGCCTGTAGCTTATTTCCAGAGCATTAGGTAGAGGAAAAAAAGAAATGAATTTTATGCAGAAATTGCTCTTAATATATCCAGAGTCTGGCCTAATAGATGCAATTGGACGTGCCTCATTTTCCTGCTCATCTGCAGGTAAAATTCCTCACTGTCTCCCAAGCAGGACGGACAAAGGGATGCGAGAGTGTATCTTACCCTATATGAAGACATGTGCTCCTAGCGCTTCTATTCAGCCTGTCACAACTCGATCCCATTTTCCTGAATGCCTTGTTTAACTTTCACAGGGTATCAGATGAACTGTGGTGTAAATAATATTTGAACAAGAGGGAGATTATTGAGCTGCTAGCTAAAAAGGCACTTTACAGATACCCCATTACCCTGTTTAAATATCCCAAGCATTAGTGCGCTTGGAAACCTCTTCATATTAAGTAATCATTTTAAAACAACACACATTGTTCAGCTGGAGGCACCCGATTCCAGCTCCACATTTAGCACTGAAAAGAGTTTAGAGACTCCAGACGCCCTTATCAACTCTCAGACAGGGGCACTAAACGTCAGGTGGGTTGCTCCTGCCTGGAAACCACAGGCTAGAGCTCAGATGAACACAGGCTCCAGTTAAGTGCTTAAAGTATTAAGAGAATCTAAAAACAAAGTGAACACCATTAGCCAAATTGGGGTTGGCTTTTGATGATCTATGACTGGTATTTGTGGTTGGTCTTTGTCAAAAGTTTTTTAAAAGCGAAGGGGTTGGGGGTGGAAATGATATGCTTAGAACTCTTCTTCAGGATACAACAGAATAAGAAGGGTCCGTTAAGGAGTCTGGACCAATGAGCATTTCTAAACATCTGATTTTCGCCCTCAAACACAACTAGTTATGAGAGGCCACCAGAAGGAAAAAAAAAAAAAAAAGCCAGCTCTAATGTGAAGAAATTGCTGGCATGTATTCAGTAGACAATCAGAAAATGCAAGTCAAAAAAGGTGAGAAAATGGCTTTTTTCACATTTAAAACTGTAGAAGCCAACCTTTGATCTCCTGTAAGGACAGTGGATGGAAATTTAATTATTTTTGTCTTCACTTAACTTAGAAAATTATTTAGATGGAAAAAAAAATAATCCTCCACTGGGTAAGACACAACGCTTTTCAAAGTACTTTTGCTCCTACCGTCTTAATTTGAGCCTCATAAAAGCGCCATGCAGTAGGTAAAACTGTGTCCACTTTACAGATTGGAAAATAAAGAGAAACTAGCTCTGCCACGCTCTGAGTGCTCAATTTCAAACTTATTTTTTGGGGTGGCACCAGTAAGAAGTAGCCCTAGAAAGAAAACACAGGCCGTCCAGATCCTAGTAGAGCTTCAAAAACTCAAATCCAAGCCAGAACGATCATCAGAGACATTCTATGGAGATGCTCTGTTCCTTGGTAATCTTATGGGTCCCCCCACTCACTCTAACACCCAGGAAAGAAGGTCACTCCTGATGCCTTTGTCCCAATCTCAATTCAAAGGTCTGGAATCAGAGAACCTTCACTTAATCCCAAGAGACATTTAGTAGATGGCACTGACCTTCAGTTTTTCCCTTGAGAAAACTTGTATGCATGATGGTGAAGATTAATTATGATATGGGTACGCAATGCCTGGCACACACTATGGGCTTGATAAAGAATTGTTTTTCCTCAGTCGCATGCTGGGAATTGCTTGCTTCCCCCTGGGTCATGTGTATTCTAGGAGAGAGACCCTAGAAGGTAAGGCATGGTTTCCTTGTGCTCTGAACTGCTATTGTTAACAGCAACTCCACCCTTCTTTTTTCAATTGAAGTGTAGTTGATTTATAATGTGTTCGTTTCTGGTGTACAGCAAAGTGATTCTGTTACACACACACACACACACACACACACACACACACACACACACATATATATATGTATATATCTGTCTTTTGTTCAGATTCTTTTCCATTATAGGTTATTACAAGATATTGAATATAGTTCCCTATGCTATACAATAAATCCTTGTTGTTTATCTTTTTTTACATATGGTAGTATACATCTGTTAATCCCATACTCCTAATTTATCCCTCCCCCCAGCTCCTTTCCCCTTTGACAACCATAAATTTGTTTTCTATGTCTGTGAGTTTGTTTCTGTTTTATAAATAAGTTCAACTGTACTATTTTTTAGATTCTACATATACGTCATAACATACAGTATTTGTCTTTCTCTGTATGACTTATCTCACTAAGCAGAATAACATCCAGGCCCATTCATGTTATTGCAAATGGCAGAATTTCATTCTTTTTCATGGCTGAGTAGTATTCCATTGTATATATATGTACCACATCTTCTTTATCCATTCCTCTGTCAATGGACACTTAGGTTGTTTCCATGTCTTGGCTGCTCTGAATAGTGCAGCTATGAACATTGGAGTGCATGTATCTTTTCAAATTAGAGCAACAGAAACCCCATCTCTTATTTGGAGGGGCAGTCATGCTGCACCCCCGTTTCTGATTGGCCCCCCAATGTGTGCAGGCCCCATGTAGCCTGAACCCCCATGTGGGTTCAGTCAACATCTTCCACATACTCCTGTGATCTTTCCGCAATGCTGTAATTCCATCACAAGGGATACTGTGAAGATTTCCCTTCCAAGTCTAGCCCTATATTCCAAATAATCAAATTTAAATAAATGTGTTATACTTAAGTTTACCCTTCATTGCTGAGTTGATCTAGTCTTCAATGTAGAAGTTAGTTTAATATCTTTTCATTTTCAGTTTTCAAGACATGCTATGATAAAGTCTTGCCCCAAAGATTCAGCCCGATTTTGACCACTAACTCAACAAATATTTATCAAGTACCTACAACGTAGGCAGCAGCAATTCTTCTTGGTTCTGGGAAGAAAACCGAACAAGATTGTCTGCAGTTCCTGTTTTCAGAGGGCTTCCTTGCATTCTAGAGTGAGAAACAATTAAGAGACAAATAAAATAAATGCAGGCTCTGATCTGCCGCGAAGAAAAAAATATAGAATTGAGAGAGGACTAGTTAAGATTCCACAAGAAGGAGATGTATGCGGAGCGGGGGGCATTCAAGCTGGAATCTACAAGAGACTCAGCAAAACTCCCCTTTTCAACCAAGCCCGAGCCCGATGCCTATCTCAAACAGTTGGCTTCCGAGAGAGTCCCCTTAATCCAGCGAGCATTTGGCTATGTTTTCAACTTTTTACACGCACACCCACAGAACTTTTAAACACACACTATTTCTCTGTGAAGTCGTGAAATGGTGTTTCTCTGAGATGACATTTTATAACGCAAGACAAATGTCAGTTAGGACCCGGGACCGTTGAACCTCAGGTCTTTCCAAAAAGCCATTTCTGGAAAACATAAATCATCCCGTGAGCTTTCATGATGGATGGTAACATGGCAAAGGTCCATCCTTTACCTCACGCTCAATAATTCTCAGCAGCGTCTTCACCGCCCGTACATTTCTGTCACTCTGGGCAGGTTTTAGGGACTCTGGAAAATGCCCTAAATCATGGAGACACTCCTTCCGCGCTTAGAAGTGATTTGTCAAGGGTTTTCCGCCAGCGGAGGGGCCATGGGAGCAGGCGTCGCCCAGCTTCCCGTGGCTCTGAGAAGGAAGCCAGAACGGAGCCCTCCAGGAGCTGTTTTCCTGAATGGGACTCCATCTGATAGAACAGCTGAGTTAGGGAGGGGTGTCCTCAGATTACAGATAAGACCACAGAGCCGAATCCAACAAGCAGGGATTTCCATCCAGAGCTGTGCTGTGAGATGAGCAGATATTTGTCTATGAAGGCGGTGAGTGAAGGAAAGCGCCAATAAAAATTACATTATTAGGGAGTCTTCTTGTCTTCCTTCGTTGCTATTAGTCCATTTATTCCATGGAAATTGTTACCTTTGGGGCGATTACGCACACACCCCGACATAATGATGATCACACCTACCATGAAATATTATCCCTTTGAAAAGGCCAGCCCAATTTGTGGAAGGTCCTTGTGTACGAAGAAACCAATATCTTTGGGAATTTTTTAAGTATTTGACTTTTCCACGGGGAAAAGAGAAGCTTGTCTTCTGAGCTTTGACGCTGCAGGAAAGGAAAAGACACAGCTAATTTTGTTGCCTTATTAGATTATCTGGGGATTGTTTATTTTCCATTGCTTCTGTGACAAGTCAAAAAGGATCTAGAATCCTGGTTCACATTGAGTGTGTCCGTCTTCAATTCCTAAACTCTCCATGTCTGTGAAAGGCTTCTTTGCAGAATAGAGCATGGGAAGCGGTCGGCAGATTTTGCCCTAAATGGACTTTCGACATTCCGAACAAGGACTGCGAGCTTTCCCAGGACTGTTCTTGGTCTTCAGTGCTCGTGACATCATCAAAGGCCTGGGCATGTGACTTGGTCCTCAGCTCCCAGGCCCCGAAAAGATTCCCATTCCTGTCCTTAGAACGCACATCGGGTCAAGTTTTCATGGGCTTGTTCTGGTGCCGTATGTAAGCCTGGGATCAAGTTTGACATTCAAAACAAAGTTGAAGTCACCATAACCCCCTATAGGATGACTGAGGCCATTAAAAGCTGCACCAGGATTTCTGTCGCCACGAAGGGCAGACGGGTTCTTTAGGTCTCTTTTTTTCAGACAACACGCTGGTAGCGTGGTAATTGGAAGGTGGTTTATTTGGCCAGAGGTGGTGAAGGACTGAGTCATCCCTTCAGCAAAAAAACCCTGAGGAAAGGCTGGTTCAAGGAACCTGACACTTGATGGCCTTTCAACTCTGGGTCACGTCCGCTTAGACCTTGAGGCATATTCCCTGTGGGGACACGTATAGATCGCATACAGTGATGTCAAATAGCCATGGGGTTACATGGTAGCAGGGATTTAATCAAAGCTGGGATTACCCCTTAAGGAATCGGAAAGAGCCTGAGGTTTGGAAGCTGAGGAATTTGTTTCTCTTTTTCTCTGATTCTTAGCAGCCTCATCTGTGAGTTCTAGATGATAAAAACACCCACCGCACAGGGAGGGTTGGAATCATTAGATCAGATCTTTCCTATTATTAGTTCCCTCCCTCCCTCCTTCCCTCCCTTCCTTCCTTCCTTCCTCCCTCCCTCTCTTCCTTCCTTCCTTCCTTCCTTCCTCCCTCCCTTCCTTCCTTCCTTCCTTCCTCCCTCCCTCTCTTCCTTCCTTCCTTCCTCCCTCCCTCTCTTCCTTCCTTCCTTCCTTCCACTCCCACCTCCATTTGGAGAACAGTGTTTTGGAAGGAGATTTTTAAAAATCATCTTCTAAGGCTAGAAAACGGATGAGTTCTTTAGAAAATGTTATAGAATAGCACCTCTGTATTAAACACACACATATATTTATATGTATAGCATGTATTAATAACGTAGCTTACAGCTTCTCATTTACCCTTTCCAGTGTCTCTGCCGTATGGATACATAATCATCACATTCTACAGATGAGAAAACTGAGGTTCAAACAAGTTCATCCGCTTGCCAGGAGTCTCACCTTGGATCACTGCTGGAGCTGGGACTTGAAGCCAGATTAATCTCATTCCCAAATTTATATCCTCTCTATAGGCCCAGATTCCAACTGGTAACAGCAGACTGTGTATTCTAATCAAAATCTAAAAGAGAAGCAAAGTCAGATGGCGTAGGTCAATGGTTGCCAAACATAACTGTGTCTGAGACAAACGTGGGATCTGACTAAATGGAGAGCCCAGGACTCAGCCCTGGAGGTTCTGACTGAGCATTTGTAGGACAGGGTCTGGGGATCTGCACGGTAACAAACACCCTAGAGGGTTCCAGTGTCCAAGGTTCACAACTAGGGAAACATGACTGGAGACTCTATTTGTTGACTCTATCTGTCCCCCCTCATCCTCTGTGACACAAAACCAGGACCCACCCAGAGCGTCAGCTTTCTCTCTGGGAACGGTGCTGAGCTGAGGAAAGACAGGAGCCCCAGTGCTGAGTTCTCTAAACGTCTGAGCGCTCGCATGTCACAGGTGCCACTGGAAGCCGCGGGCCATCTCTGCCCACCGCAGCCATCGTGCCCAGGGAGTGATAGCTATGCAGAGCTGTGGGTAACTACCCGCCATCGATGTCAGTAACCAAGTGATGAGCTGAAGAAAATAACTAGATTCAGTCTTTCTTGAACTTTATAATGTTTGGCCTTTTCTTTTTTTTCTAGAGAATGTTGGGAAGAACGTTGAGTCACTCACGTGAACTCCCAAAGCTCTGATCATGAACAAGGCTCCCATCCATTCCAGAAAATCTGGAACTTTGCTGACTTCACCACTGAATCCAAGATATCAGGGGACTTGCCTGCAGAAGGCTTTGACTGACTTACCTGCACTCACCTGACAGCACAGACCATTCTCTCAGAAAGATTCTGTTCTAAATTTCAGGCATTTCCTGGAGGAGGACCCAATGGCAGGCTCTGGGGACAGTGGTCCTCAAACTTTGGCTGCGTCAGCATCCCTTGGGAGCTCATGCAAACAGAAGCTGCTGGCCTCATCCCCACAGAGTCATAATCAGCAGGTCTGGGGTGGGGGCCAGGAATCTGCATTTCTCACAAGCTCCCAGATTACGTTGATGCTACTGGTTGGGGAACGACACTCTGAGACACATTGCCTTGGGCATTAATTCTGTACCAACGTCAAGACTCTAAAACTTTCACAGCTGTGAGGAAACATAGTTCTTTGCCTAAGTTCCACCCTGGGGAGAAAAGGCTTACCCAGTTCACTTCTGTTAACCATGTTTCTATAAAAGTTGTCAAACAATCCTTGGTAACGTTTCTAACAATGCTTAGATAAGAATGGTTTTAGACAAGAAAAGTGTGAATAAATGCAGGGACCTAAGCTCCTCATGGGTCTTGTTCATGTCATGTGTTGTCTGTCACTACAGAGGTTCCAAAGACACACCAGGGATTTGTCTTCATTCTGTACCTGGTTGGCAGGACAACCATTAAAGAACTGCATCTTTGGGACTTCCCTGGCTGTCTAGTGGTTGGGGCTTGATGCTGTCACTGCAGGGGGCACTGGTTTGATTCCTGGTCTGGGAACTAATCCCTCAGACAAAAAAAAAAAAAGAAGAATTGCATCCTTTTTTCAAAATGAAATATAGTTGTTTTATAATGTTGTGTTAGTTTCTGGTGTACAGAAAGTGTGGAACAGATGCCCTCAGGCAACCTACATACAGAGGCGGGGCCACATCCAAAGCTGAACCCCAGGAGCTGTGCAAACAAAGAACAGAAAGGGAAATCTCTCTGTGCAGCCTCAGGAGCAGCGGATTAAATCTCCACAGTCAACTTGATGTACCTGCATCTGTGGAATACCTGAATACACAACGAGTCATCCCAGAATTGAAGCGGTGGACTTTGGGAGCAACTGTAGACTTGGGGTTTGCTTTCTGTATCTAAATTGTTTCTGGTTTTATGTTTATCTTAGTTTGATACTTAGAGTTTATTATCACTGGTAGATTTGTTTATTGGTTTGGTTGCTCTCTTCTTTTTTTTTATATACATACAGATATATATGTATTTTTCCTTTTTCTCTTTTTGTGAGTGTGTACGTGTATGCTTCTTTGTGTGATTTTGTCTGTATAGCTTTGCTTTTACCATTTATCCTAGGGTTCTGTCTGTCTGTTTTTGGGGGTTTTTTTAGTTTGTTTGTTTGTTTTTAGTATAGTTTTTAGTGCTTGTAATCATTGGTGGATTTGTTTTTTGGTTTGGTTGCTCTCTTCTTTCTTTCTTTCTTTTTTCTTTTTTCTTTTTTCAAATTACTTTCTAACTTTTTATATTTTTAATAATTTTTTTATTTTTTATTTTAATAACTTTATTTTCTTTTTTCCTTCTTTCTCTCTTTCTTTCTTTCTTTCTTTCTCCCTTTTCTTCTAAGCCATGTGGCTGACAGGGTCTTGGTGATCCGGCCGGGTGTCAGGCCTGTGCCTCTGAGGTATGAGAGCCGAGTTCAGGATGTTAGTCCACCAGAGACATCCTGACTCCACGTAATATCAACTGGTGAAAGATTTCCCAGAAATCTCCATCTCAATGCTAAGATGCAGCTCCACTCAATGACCAGCAAGCTATAGTGCTGGACACCCTATGCCAAACAACTAGCAAGACAGGAACACAACCCCACCTATTAGCAGAAAGGCTGCCTAAGATCATAATAAGTTGACAGACACCCCAAAACACACCACCAGATGTGGACCCGTCCACCAGAAAGACAAGATCCAGCCTCATCCACCAGAACACAGCCACTAGTCCCCTCCACCAGGAAGCCTACACAAGCCACTGAACCAACCTTACCCACTGGGGGAAGACACCAAAAACAATGGGAACTACGCACCTGCAGCCTGTGAAAAGGAGACCCCAAACACAGTAAGTTAAGCAAAATGGGGAGACAAGAAATATGAAGCAGATGAAGGACCAAGGTAAAAAACTACCAGACCAAACAAATGAAGAGGGAATATGCAGTCTACCTGAAAAAGAATTCAGAGTAATATGACCCAAAATCTTGGAAATAGAATGGAGAAAGTACAAGAAACATTTAACAAGGACCTAGGAGAACGAAAGAGCAAACAATGATGAATAACACAATAAATGAAATTAAAAACTCTCTAGAAGGAATCAATAGCAGAATAACTGAGGCAGAAGAATGGATAAGTGACCTGGAAGGTAAAATAGTGGAAATAACTACCACAGAGCAGAATAAAGAAAAGAGAATGAAAAGAATTGTGGACAGTCTCAAAGACCTCTGGGACAACATTAAACACACCAACATTCAAATTATAGGGGTCCCAGAAGAAGAAGAGAAAAAGAAAGGGACTGAGAAAATATTTGAAGAGATTATAGTTGAAAACTTCCGTAAAATGGGAAAGGAAACAGTCAATCAAGTCCAGGAAGCACAGAGGGTCCCATACAGGATAAATCCAAGGAGAAACATGCCAAGACACATATTACTCAAACTACCAAAAATTAAATACAAAGAAAAAATATTAAAAGCAGCAAAGGAAAAATAACAAATAACATACAAGGGAATCCCCATAAGGTTAAACAGCTGATCTTTCAGTAGAAACTCTACAAGCCAGAAGGGACTGGCAGGACATATTTAAAGTGATGAAGGAGAAAATCCTGCAACCAAGATTACTCTAACCAGCAAGGATCTCATTTAGATTTGATGGAGAAATTAAAACTTTTACAGACAAGCAAAAGCTAAGAGAATTCAGCACCACCAAACCAGCTTTACAACAAATGTTAAAGGAACTTCTCTAGGCAGGAAACACAAGAGAAGGAAAAGACCTACAATAACACCCTAAAACAATGAAGAAAATGGTAATAGAAATATACATACTGATAACTACCTTAAATGTAAATGTATTAAATGCTCCAACCATTTAAAAGACATAGACTGGCTGAATGGATACAAAAACAAGATCCATATATTTGCTGTCTACAAGAGACCCACTTCAGACCTAGGGACACATACAGACTGAAAGTGAGGGGATAGAAAAAGATATTCCATTCAAATGGAAAGCAAAAGAAAGCTGGAGTAGCAATTCTCATATCAGACAAAATAGACTTTAAAATAAAAACTGTTACAAAAGACAAAGAAGGACACTACATAATGATCAAGAGATCAATCCAAGAAGAAGATATAACAATTGTAAGTATTTATGCACCTAACAGAGGAGCATCTCAATACATAAGGCAAATGCTAACAGCAATAAAAGGGGAAATCAACAGTAACATGATCATAGTAGGGGACTTTAACACCCCACTTTCACCAATGGACAGATCATCCAAAATGAAAATAAATGAGGAAACACAAGCTATAAATGATACATTAAACACGATGGACATTTAGACATTCCATCCGAAAACAACAGAATACACTTTCTTCTCAAGTGCTCATGGAACATTCTCCAGGATAGATCATATCTTGGGTCACAAGTCAAGCCTTGGTAAATTTAGGAAAATTGAAATCATATCGAGTATCTTTTCCGACCACAACGCTATGAGACTAGATATCAGTTACAGGGAAAAAAATGTAATAAATACAAACGCATGGAGACTAAACAATACACTACTTAATAACCAAGAGGTCACTGAAGAAATCAAAGAGGAAATCAAAAAATACCTAGAAACACATGACAATGAAAACACAACAACCCCAATTCTATGGGATGCAGCAAAAGCAGTTCTAATAGTGAAGCTTATAGCAATACAATCCTACCTAAAGAAACAAGAAACATCTCAAATAAACAACCTAACCTTACACCTAAAGCAATTAGAGAAAGAACAAAAAAACCCCAAAGTTAACAGAAAGAAAGAAGTAATAAGGATCAGATCAAAAATAAATGAAAAAGAAATGAAGGAAACAATAGCAAAGATCAATAAAACTGAAAGCTTGTTCTTTGAGAAGATAAGCAAAATTGATAAACCATTAACAAGACTCATCAAGAAAAAAAAGGGAGAAGACTCAAATCAATAAAATTAGAAAAAGGAGAAGTAACAACTGACACTACAGAAATACAAGTTTCATGAGAGATTACTACAAGCAACTATATGCCAATAAAATGGACAACCTGGAAGAAATGGACAAATTCTTAGAAAAACACAACATTCCAAGACTGAACCAGGAAGAAATAAAAAATATAAACACACCAATCAAAAGCACTGAAATTGGGCTTCCCTGGTGGTGCAGTGGTTGAGAGTCCGCCTGCCAATACAGGGGACGCAGGTTCGTGCCCCAGTCTGGGAAGATCCCACATGCCATGGAGCGGCTAGGCCCGTGAGCCATGGCCGCTGAGCCTGGGTGTCTGGAGCCTGTGCTCCACAACGGGAGAAGCCACAACAGTGAGAGGCCCACATACCACAAAAAAAAAAAAAGTACTGAAATTGAGACTGTGATTAAAAATTTTCCAACAAACAAAAGCTCAGGACCAGATGGCTTCACAGGCGAATTCTATAAAACATTTAGAGACGAAATACCACCTATCCTTCTCAAGCTCTTCCAAAATATAGCAGAGGGAGGAACACTCCCAAACTCATTCTGAGGCCATCATCACCCTCATACCAAAACCAGACAAAGATACTACAAAAAAAGAAAATTACAGACCAATATCACTGATGAATACAAATGCAAAAATCCTCAGCAAAATACTAGCAAACAGAATCCAACAACACATTAAAAGGATCATACACTATGATCAAGTGGGATTTATCCCAGGGATGCAAGGATTCTTCAATATATGCAAATTAATCAATGTGATAAACCATATTAGCAAATTGAAGGAGAAAAATCATATGATCATCTCAATAGATGCAGGAAAAGCTTTTGAAAATATTCAACACTCATTTATGATAAAAACCCTCCAGAAAGTAGGCATAGAGGGAAATTACCTCAACATTAAAAAGGCCATATCTGACAAACCCACAGCCAATATCATTCTCAATGGTGAAAAACTGAAACCATTTCCTCTAAGATCAGGAGCAAGAAAAGGTTGTCCGGTCTCACTGCTATTATTCAACATAGTTTTGGAAGTTTTAGCCACAGCAATAAGAGAAGAAAAAGAAATAAAAGGAATCCAAATTGGAAAAGAAGAAGTAAAGCTGTCACTATTTGCAGATGACATGATAATATACATAGAGGATCCTAAAGATGCTACCAGAAAACTACTAGAACTAATCAATGAATTTGGTAAAGTAGCAGCATACAAAATTAATGCACAGAAATCTCTTGCTTTCCTATACACTAATGATGAAAAATCTGAAAGAGAAATTAAGGAAACACTCCCATTTACCATCGCAACAAAAAAAACAAAATACCTAGGAATAAGCCTACCTAAGGAGACAAAAGACCTGTATGCAGAAAACTATAAGACACTGATGAAAGAAATTAAAGATGATACAAACAGAGGGAGAGATACACCATGTTCTTGGATTGGAAGAATCAACGTTGTGAAAATGACTATACTACCTGAAGCAATCTACAGATTCAATGCAATCCCTTTCAAACTCCCAATGGCATTTTTCACAGAACTAGAACAAAAAATTTCACAATTTGTATGGAAACACAAAAGACCCCGAATAACCAAAGCAATCTTGAGAAAGAAAAATGGAGATGGAGGAATCAGGCTCCTGGACTTTAGACTATACTACAAAGCTACAGTAATTAAGATAGTATGGTACTGGCACAAAAACAGAAATATAGATCGATGGAACAGGATAGAAAGCCCAGAGATAAACCCACGCACATATGGTCACCTTATTTTTTATGAAGGAGGCAAGAGGATACAATGGAGAAAAGACAACCTCTTCAATAAGTGGGAAAACTGGACAGCTACATGTAAAAGAATGAAATTAGAACACTCCCTAACACCATATACAAAAATAAACTCAAAATGGATTAAAGACCTAAATGTAAGGCCAGACATTATAGAACCCTTAGAGGAAAACATAGGCAGAACACTCTACACCATAAATCACAGCAAGATCCTTTTTGACCCACCTCCTAGAGAAATGGAAATAAAAACAAAAATAAACAAATGGGACCTAATGAAACTTAAAAGCTTTTGCACAGCAAAGGAAAACATAGACAAGACAGAAAGACAACCCTCAGAATGGCAGAAAATATTTGCAAATGAAGCAACTGACAAAAGATTAATCTCCAAAATATAGTAACAGCTCATTCAGCTCAATATCCAAAAAACAAACAACCCAATCCAAAAATGGGCAGAAGACCTAAATAGACATTTCTCCAAAGAAGATATACAGATTGCCAACAAACACATGAAAGGATGCTTAACATCACTAATTATTAGAGAAATGCAAATCAAAACTACAATGAGGTATCACCTCACACCAGTCAGAATGGCCATCATCAAAATATCTACAAACAATAAATGCTGGAGGGCTCCCTGGTTGCACAGTGGTTAAAAATCGCCTGCCAACACAGGGGACACAGGTTTGAGCACTGGTCCAGGAAGATCCCACATGCCGTGGAGCAACTAAGCCCATGCACCACAACTACTGAGCCCATGCTCTAGAGCCCGCGAGCCACAACTACTGAACCCGTGTGCCACAACTACTGAGCTCACACGCGTAGAGCCCATGCTCCACAACAAGAGAAGCCACTGTAATTAGAAGCCTGCACACCGCAATGAAGAGTAGCCTCCACTCGCTGCAACTAGAGAAAGCCTGCACGCAGCAACAAAGACCCCACTCAGCGAAAAATAAATGAACAAATAAATAAATAAATTTAAATAAATAAATAAATGCTGGAGAGGGTGTGGAAAAAAGGGAACCCTCACACTGTTGGTGGGAATGTAAACTAACTGATACAGCCACTATAGAGAACAGTATGGATGTTCCTTAAGAAACTAAAAATAGAACTACCATGTGACCCAGCAATCCCACTACTGGGCATATACCCTGAGAAAACCATAATTCAAAAAGAATCATGTACCACAATGTTCATTGCAGCTCTATTTACAATAGCCAGGACATGGAAGCAACCTAAGTGTCCATCGACAGATGAATGGATAAAGAAGATGTGGCACATATATACAATGGAATATTACTCAGCCATAGAAAGAAATGAAATTGAGTTATTTGTAGTGAGGTAGATGGGCCTAGAGTCTGTCATACAGAGTGAAGTAAGTCAGAAAGAGAGAAACAAATACCGTATGCTAAAACATATATATGGAATCTAAATTAAAAAAATGGTCCTGAAGAACCTAGGGGCAGGACAGGAATAAAGATGCAGACGTAGAGAATGGACTTGAGGACATGGGGAGGGGAAGGGTAAGCTAGGACGAAGTGAGAGAGTGGCATGGACTTATAAATACTACTAAATGTAAAATAGATAGCTAGTGGGAAGCAGCCGCATAGAACAGGGAGATCATCTCGGTGCTTTGTGACCACCCAGAGGGGTGGGATAAGGAGGGTGGGAGGGTGACGCAAGAGGGAGGGGATATGGGGATGTATGTATATGTATAGCTGATTCACTTTATTATAAAGCAGGAACTAACACACGACTGTACGCAATTATACTTTACTATAATGAAGACGTTAAAAAAAACCCTTGAAACAATATAAAAAAAAGAAACAAGTGTATATGCATGTGTTTGTTCCTATAGTTTAACAGTTAGGATCTTTCTTTGTTTGCAAGTGACAAAAACCATTCTCACCCACTGAAACTGGATTGTTTTAAATGGGAGGGTTTAAGTTTATTGTCTGTGTTACTTTATAACTCAGAAGTATTCTGGCTTCAGGAGCAGGTTGCTCCGGAGCTCAAGTGAAGTCATCAGCTTGATGTTTCTCTCTCTTCTGTTTCCTGGCTCTACTTCACTAGTGGAGGTGGCAAGTAATCCTCTGAGTGTAATAGTTGAGATCAGATGCCCACCTCTTAACCAACCACTGTGGTCAATAGAGCCAAGACCACATGGGCTGAGAGTAAGCAGAGGTGAATTCCAAAGTGAAAACTAGAGCCTTCACTGGAAGATGAGAAATGGAGAGGAAAATGCAAGGGAGAGCTACCATAAAGGGATAAGAATGGATGGTGAGATGGGGGCAGCTCAGCAGGGACTGGACTTGAGGAACCCAAAATACCCTGGACCAGCAGGCCTCCATTCCTCCAGTATTATTGTGGACCGAAAGTTTCAGCCTTTGGTAAATGTGAGTTATTTTTGTCTTAAGATTTCATTGCCGTATAGAAGTAAGTGGGTAAGACGTGAAGGTCACATTTCATGGCATTACCTTTATAGAGTTAGGATCAGCTAAGCAGATTTCCTCTTGCCTTTCCTATTTTATGCAGTGACGTAACTGTCTTTGTTTCCTTAATATTTTCTCAAGGAAGATCGAATTTGCGTTAGACTTCCTTGGTTACAGCTCCGGTCATGAGATCCTACCACTTACTTAGCCTGTGACCTTAATTAAGTCATTTAAACTTTCTGGACTACAGATTGCTTTCCTGTAAAACGAAGAAGTTGGTTAAGTGATCTGAAAGTCTCCTGCTAAGAAAACAAATGTAGTGGGAATCCCAGCTTCAGGCTACATTGCGTTCCCTCTTGGGATTCAGATGTGACTACCCACGTCTGGGAAACTAGGAAAACCAGCCCTAGAGAAGAGGGAGCCAGATAGGATCAACCAGAGTCATGGTCTCTATCACCTGGACTTCCTCTCAGACCCCAGCAACCAGTGATGCATCTAAGAATCCTTAGTAAACAGAGAGAGCTGTAAACAAAAGAGATGTCTCACTGAATTGCTATAAAAACGTATCACTCAGAGTGAGGAGGGAGTCTTTCCTCTTTGCCACTATGATACAGCATGCTGCTTGGCACACCGAGGGCTCCAACTAAACGTACCAATGGACACACAGAAATCCCTCTCACTGAAAACTTGCAAGCAGCCTCGGCCAACCAACTTTTCAAAGTATCTTCAGATATGGACGTCTAGTTAAATATAATGGATTGAAAAATACACATTTAACGCTGCTTCTTCCCAAAACACCACTAAAATAACAGAAAGGAATTTTCTAAAAGGCCCACAGGGAAAAGAAGAATGGAAAAAAAGATGATAGCAGCTGGATTTTGCAAGCCGGAAAGTAAAAAAATGACGGGTAACCGACTTAGAGGATCAAAGAACACTGAGCCCTGAACTCCTTCAGAGCAAAGACAAAAAGAACCATATTTACACTAAGGAGGCCCCAGCCACTCAGATACATGATGGCAGCAGGTACCCCTGGAGGTGGGATAAAGGTGGGGCGGAATGCCTTTTGCTTAGCAGTTGCTTCTGGTCCATGAATACACCATAATTTATTTAATATTATTTATTCAATATTTTAACATTATATAGTTAGGGATTCCTTTTTTTTTTTTTTTTTTTTGAGGTTACAAATAACACTGCATGCGACATCCTGGCACGTAAAAATTCTGCATGATTCCCTAATTATTTCCTTAGGATAAAACACTGGAAGTGTTCTTACTTCAAAGACTATAAATATGTTTAGCGCCTTGATAGGTCCCATTAAATGCCCTAGAGAAGGTCTGCACACATGTAGACTCCTGGCTGTAGTGTACGCATCCCCACCTCTTCACACTGATGCCAGCACCAGGGGTCAAGTCTTTTCCAGACTTTGACACCATGATACATAAAAATGGTTCCACTCTTTAATTTGTATTCCACTGATTGATAATGAGGTTCAAAGCATTAAATATATGTTTATTGGGTTTCTGTAATTTTTTGAGAATTGCTGTGCAAACCCTTAGCCCATCTGTTCCTTGGGTTGTTTATCTTATCCTTGCTATTTTGTGTTAACTCTTCATGTTAAAAAAAATACCTTTTGCATCTATGTAAAAAGATGTTATTTCCCCCATTTACAACTTGTCTCTAAAGTTCCTTCGAACTCTAAGAATTTTCATGATTTACATACCTCTTTTCCTCAACGTGGTAAAATTCATTCTCATTTTGTTTGGGTGGAAATAGCAACACTGAGCATGAGAAGAAGGGTTTTGTCAATGAGAAGGCAGCCTGAGCTTCTGGAATCTGCAGTAGAGACGTGGGACACAGATTTAAAGGGGAGAGATAAATGTATACTTGGTCCATCTCTGTGGGAGACAGAAAAGATATCAGAACATGTAGAATCGTGGAAAGTCGAGAGGGGAATAGAGAGAGAGAGATAAAAAGGATGTCAGACGGCCGTGAACAACCTTGCAAAAAGCTTTATAATTACCTGGCAAGAAAACTGGGGCAATGAGCTAAAATACAGGGTCTTAAGGAAAAAACATTAGACAGGATAGTTTTCCTAACTTTAAAAAATTGACTGATATAAAAGCAGTTTCTTCAAAAGATTCTTTAAAGGGGATCTTCCTCCCCTGCACTGCTTGGTCAGTTTATAAATTTATGCACGTAACCCAATAGCAGAAACAGATAGAAGGCCCTCTACACAGCTCATCTGATGTGGAGTGGCTGATCCAGAAAATTCCTTAGGGCCAACCCATTTCAGCAACACTGAAGGAGTTGTTTTATTGTGTTGTTTTTTTAAACTGAAGATTTTGCAAAGAAAACCCAAAAAGTAGTTTAGAAGAACTGAACCATATACAGAATGAACTACGTACCATTTACTAAGTAACCACAGATAATATAAAGATGTGGCTAGACCATGCTCATTAACTATTAACTCTGCAGAAGGGGTAGCGAAAGGCCTGCCCATGTTCCTCTCTTATGTCAGCATCTCAATGTTCCCACCCATGGGTCCGCCTTTGTGTCTGTCCCTCCACTGATATGCATCCCTATCTTAATATCCCTTCCTTTAATTGCAGATGATTTGTTAATTGTATAAAGTTCTTAGTTCCCAGGACTAGACTTAAGTCTTAAAATCTAACATATGTTCAGTATCTATCGATCTGGCTAATTTTCTTTCCATTTGCCACTAAAAAGCTAAAATTCTGGAGATTTCCTTTATTCTAAAGCAAATGTATTCTGCCTCCTTTAAAAAAAGCAGCCTTTTCTGTACTAAATAATGGGAAGCGTTTTAAAATCTTCCTGATTTTTGGAGGGAAAACATCACATTTCAGTCTAATCCTGTCCCCATTAATTGTGCAAAAGCTATGTGGGTGGTTGCTCCCCAAGCCCTACTAGGAAGAGCCTTCTCCCCTCACCGCTGGGGCAAGGGGGGGCAAAGGCTGTCTGCTTGCTGTTCACCGGGTTTTATGTATCGCTCTAAATGACAAGTAAGCTTTGGTCTATTGGTACTTGGTGTGCAGATTCCTAACTTGCCAAGGTGATAAATTAGGGCACAAAATTCATTAGAAGACTGAAATCCTTCAGACAAAAGATCATTTAGACGTGAGTGAACCTCTGATCACTCTTGTTTCTAATCATTCTATGCTTTCTTACTCCTTTGGGTGGTATAATACAGAGGGTGACACTCTGTGACACTGGGAGAAAATCTATCAGACGTTTTCCATACTCACACAAAAGGAGAGAATGAGAGTTAAGGACAAGGGATACCAAAGATCGGTGGAGTCTGGACAAAGCGATGAGCTGAAGGAGGACAGATCAGGAATAGTGTTCCCTGTCACAGAGCCCTTCCAGAGGGGTAGGTGGTTGTATTGCACAGTACTTTATGGACCTACTCAGTTTCTGAATCATGTTCTCATAGGCTAAGTTCAGACTACAGGAAAGAGTGAGAGACGCGTTTTATAAAATAAATCAATGGAAAAAGTAGATTCACTTCACCACAATTCAGTGAATGTGGGGGACATATTTGCTCCATAAAGTATGAGCACATCATGACTTGGACCCCAAGTGAAATCAGATCTTAATCCAGAGGTGCAGGGTTATAGAAAATCCAAGGTAGGGCAGATTTTAATCCACTCGTAACTTCTTTTATGATCCACTTGGATTTATTGTTGACTTTGGCATTGAGGTCTGTACTTTTGGCTCCCTTCCCACCAGGCAGCCTATGAGTTCTGTCTTGCTAACAGAGCCTTTATTTTGCTCACCCTCTTGTAAAAGTGGTCGAATCCTTCAGGGAGGCTGGAACCTTCCTCAGCCCCTGGGAGCGAAGTTGACTGATCTCAGTGAATCAAGTTGTTCTCAACCTTCTTGACATTGAAGTCCTTCCAAACAGTGAGGCCTGAGGGGATGTCTTCTGAGGGGCATCTGGGAATAGACTTCAGCAAGACCCTGTTGGGGTGTTTGTGATTCCCAGACGAGGGGGCCTTGGCAATATAGAAGCTCCATTTTTTGCTTAAATTTGTTATGTTTTGAAAGTAACATAAATTTCAATACACTTTAGAAGGCTTCCTGTTGCCTATGTCAGGTGTTTCACAGCGTATTAATTTTCTCTCGTTTGCCGGACTGACCACGTCATCAGTAAAGTATAATAATATCCCCAATCTTCATTCTCGCAAACAGTCTCAGGCTTTGGATAAATTCATCAAGGGTGTTTCTTGCTCATTCTCAGCTTCTCTGAACTGTATTTTGACAGAGGTATTAATTATCTTTTCATTAGAGGCTGAACAAAGTTTAATAATCTTTCCCCAGGTGGTAGGTATCTCCTACACTTGTGAAGATGCAATTTACATCCTGCTTCAGGAGTAGTCAAATTATCAGACTTAAATCTGGTCTGCCAAAAGAACTTTAAAGCTGTCTTCCAGTAGACGGTAAGCTCTGTGAGGGTAGCTACGGAGACTATTTTGTTCACTGTTGCGTAGGCAGAACCTACTACAGGGCCTGACCCCAGGGAAGATATTCATAAATATTTATTAAAATCAAAACAGGAATGAAACCTCTATGGTACATTAAAATCATTGGTCAGGTCAACCCATTTGTTTCATCTTAAGTTGAACCCTATGAAATTGCAGGTTTTGTAGGACCAAAGATTTGAACATTGGCAATTTCATATGGTTCAACCTAATAAGAAATAGAGGCCCAGAAAGTTTGTTATAAGTTTACAAAGATATTACATTATTATTGACCATATTCCCCATGCTTTTCAAATCTTTGTATGGTGGCAGATGGTAGCTAGACTTATCATGGTGATCGTTTTATAATGTATAGAAATATGGAATCACTATGTCCTGTACCAGAAGCTAACATAGTGCTGTAGGTCAATTATACTTTAAAAAAAAAAACCAAACCAACAAACAAGCCAAACAAACAACCTCATAGGAAAAGAGATCAGATTTGTGGTTCCCAAAGGCTGGGGGAGGGGGAATTAGATAAAAATGGTCAAAAGGTACAAATTTCCAGTTATAAGGTAAGTACTAGGGATGTAACGTACAACATGACTAATCTAATTAACACTGCTGAATGTTATATACGACAGTTGTTAAAAGAGCAAATCTTGCCTTCTCATTAGAAGGAAAAAATAATTTTTTTTCCTTTTCTTTTATTTTGTATCTATAGGAGATGATGGATGTTCACTAAACTTACTGTGGTCATCTCACGATGTATGAAATCAAATTATGCTGTAGACCCTAAGCTTATACAGGGCTTTATGTCAGCTATATCTCAGTAAAACTGGAAGGAAAAATAGTTTATACGTTTACAAAGCTGAAATTGGGATACATGCTCTTTCCACGTGGCCCGTTTATCAAGAAGGAAGTGGTTGAACCCTGCTGTTGCTATGACAGCATATGGCTGACCATCTACATGCTATTTATAGTGCGCCTCCAAGATGGCGCCCCAAGAAGTCAACAGTCCAACACCCTAAGGAACAGGCTACATGACTTTCAGGGAGCGACCAACATGTTGCTGTTTCTCAGCCTGGCTGGATGACAAATGCGGTGCCCCACTGAGTGTGGACATAACACTGGCAGAGCCAGCATTGTAAGTGCTGCCCAGGATTGCAGAGACCTTAGAGGTCCCCTGTCCTTCCTGCACCTTCATCTTGAAGATGAGGATCTTGAACTTGGAGAGGTGGAGCAGTTTGCTCAAGGGCACGCAGCTGCCTCAAGGTCACACGGCTTGTTTACCCAGGAGCAGCAACTCCAGGCAATGGCCCATTTGGCTGAGGAACTCAGACTGTTCAAAAATCGTCCAGGGTATGGGCTTCACACCCTCGTGGGTCTGTTTCAGAAACAGCTGCCTGTGGTTACTTTCTCGTGACCTGGATGCTCTCCGTCAGACCCTTCTACGGCCCCCGCCAACTGCGTTTAGGGAGGGAAGCCTGGTTCTGATTTTCTGAGCAGTTCTTCTGTTGGCTTGTCCTGTACCTCAAGCTTCATGCATCTCCTATGGGTCTTCCGGTTCCTGTGTGTCAGGTCTGGGCTGCCCTGCTCACTCTGCTATCTGACATGTGTCCACAGGTTTTTTCCCACCTGCCTGGCTTCTGTCCGTCTTCTTTTCCTGAGTCATGGTCTTTGTCTTTGCCCCAGTTCTGAGTCAGTATCTTCCTCTAAAACGTCTATGTACTGAACCCAGCAAGTTCTGCTTCTGGTCTCCTGTCCCTATGTCCACGGCAACCTATACTCCCGTGAAGCGACAGCCTCACCTCTCACAAGAACGCCTTTTTTAGAATTTATCTTGATTTCTGCTTGTTGGTTGTAAGCTCAGCCCCACATAGACACACAGTGAAACACGGCGGTGTCTGGTGATCACTAACAATGCCTTATGTTACACTCTCTGATTTATGAAGCACTTATCACATATATACACAAACATTCAGTGCACCCTGGAATCCTAGAGTCAGAAGGATGTTCCTTAATGCTGGAGTGCACAGGGGTAGGTCATTTGGAAAAAATTCCAATTTATCAACGCCATCTTAAAATCTGAGTCAGTAGCTCTATAGGCTACAAGAATCAGTCTTCCTCACACTCCAAGTGGTTCTGATGAATGGCCAGGTTTAGAAACCACAGAGGCAGCATACCTTTATCTCTGAGGAATGGTTAGCTGGCTTCCAAGGAAGCATCTCCTTGCTTGCGGGAAGTAAGAAAACCTCCCGTTTTGAAAGGCCATGGCCGTTCTGAGTGGAGTCTCTCTCATTGTTCAGCTGGTTGTCCCGGTCTGAACCAAAGCCAAATCTGGGCTATCAGACTATACATAGAATCCAAGTAAATATAAGATTAAACAATAGGACGTTCCAGTGCTCTTGTCGGTCCCTTGGAAAAATCTCAACAGATGTCAGTGATCCTCTTCTCCTGGAGAAAAGTTATACTTCTATCATTTGAGAAATTCTAATATTATAACTGATCAAAGGACGATGAGCCCATAACTTTATTATTTGTCTCCAGCAGGAGATCTCGTGATGGTTAGAAATGGGACCTGAGGACATGTTTTCAAGACTCATCGTTTTTGATCCTTCTTCGCTTTTTGCCTCAAGATTCAGGGCTTGGGAGACGTCAGTTGCTTCATTCACAAAATGGAGCGATCACTGTTTTCACCAAAGCCAAAACTTTCACCAAACTTTCACCAACTTTCACCAAAGTTGACTTCATTGGAAAGTAATGCTCAGCCGGGGTGTTGTGATCGCATTCCGAAGCCATCCTATTAGAAGGCCCTCAGCAGGGCAGGTGAGCGGCATCTAACTTTGGGATCACGGTCGGGCAGGAAGTTCATGCAGACCTGCTTGCTCATATACAAGCAGCCTTTTCATAGCAAAAGGCACTGAGACAAGGCCAACCATTTTCAGGCACCGTGGGGCTTCTAACACCTTTATTTATATAGACAAAGAGGGAAAGAATTGGAAAATACACAGGCAAGTGAACTGACTGATGTGGAACCAACTTCTGTTTCTTCTATTACAGCTTCAGTGGAAAGGTTGTCCGTGAGATTATACCCTTGATTATTCCCTGCAATGCGAGAAGCGCTGTTGCCATCTTTAGGGTTGCTCAACCTTGGATGACTCGGAAATGACCTCTGGATCTTTAAAGTGTAGACCCTGACGTTCCACCTGGAACCTCGTAGGGGCCCTGCAGGGGGAATAGACTTACCAAAGCAACCAGGGGAGTTTTAGTGAACTCCTAATATTGCAAAGCACTGCTAAACTCCAGCGTTTCCAAGATGTTTCTAATTATGGGAATCACCTAGGGTGCTGGTTAAAAACTTAAATTCACATGCCCTACCCTTGAACTACTCCAGCAGAATTTTTAGGAGGTAGACCTTCTGGTCTGCAGAACAGAGGAAGCAGCCTCAGCTGGGAGTTTGTGAGTCACGCCAACTCTGACAGTGTCAGTCTACAGTTTAATCCCCAGGGATTCCTTGCATGGTGATGCTTGGGAAGCATGGCAGGGAACCAGTATCTCTGCTGTGAGGGTTGCAACCCTGGCTGCATGTTAGAATCGCTTGCTCATTTGTATGTTTGCTTGCTTGTTTGATTAAAATACAAATGCCCAGGTCAGAGGTAGTGCCTGGACACAGTTTTCTATCGTTGTTATGGTTGTATTTAAAGTTGTACCAACATGCAGTCAGAGCTGGGCAGGCACTCATCAGGGGCAGCTAAGTAAGAGTACAACTCCAGCTAGCTACACACGGGGCAGTTGAGTCCACGGGTGTGAACAGATGGGTCTGTGACTCCCTCTGCCCCCTCCGCCTTCACACTCCATCCACTGCTCACCTGTTTCGTGTGCGTCCATCCTGTAGCAGACAGACATAGGCACCGGGGTACACAGATGCAGAAGGTACACGACTCGGAATTTAGCAAGGAGCTGTGAGTGCACACAACTGGCATATAAGAGAGAATGTGACAGGTGCCAAAAGTGTTTTGTGCGAGTTCAGATTTATACACACACACGCACACACGCATTTTTGTTTCTACAGACGGAAGCAATAAAATTCAGGGAGGATCTTGTTTAATCACAAATCAAAGGCTATATAGGATCTGGACAGGTGGAGATGGGGAAAATTTTGCTCAGCACATCAGCTAAGCATGAAAAGAGTGAAAGCTGGTAACAGCCAAGTA
Source organism: Delphinus delphis (assembly GCF_949987515.2). Taxonomy (NCBI): domain Eukaryota; kingdom Metazoa; phylum Chordata; class Mammalia; order Artiodactyla; family Delphinidae; genus Delphinus; species Delphinus delphis. The sequence goes on from NC_082684.1 coordinate 176,869,891, forward strand.
TTCTTCAGCCCCAAAGTCTTCTGTTTTTCTTTACACATACACACACACACACATACACACACACATACATACACACATGCACATATTTTATATTTTTTATTTATATATTATATGTTTTAAATATATAATAATGTTTTTATAATATATAAATATACACAATAAATATTTATATACATAAATTTTTATATAATATAATTATATATGAAATAAGTATATTTTAATACAAATTATATAGAATTTATATATAAATAATATAATTGTATGTAATTAAATTACAAATATATTTATATATTTATAGATAATATATAAATGTACATGTTAAAGAAGGTTAAATGTGAAAAAGAACAATAGACAAGGCAGTTTTCCGGTCTCTCCAGGACAGTTAGAGATGGCATGCTCTCAGGCTTCCCTTTCTGAGCCTCTCTGCCTCCTGTCCCGGTGAAACTTGAATAAGGTGGAATTGTCATCTTCCACCTTCATGACTCCAGCGGGGACCTGGCAGGTAGAAGCTACACCAGACAAACCTGTTCCCATGCAGTGATCTCTCGAGAGGGGAGCGGGATCTATGTGAGACCAATTGTGTTCACTGAAGCCACCAGGGTTGGGCTGGGCAGGAAAGACTCACCTTGTCAGGTGCCCCTAGAGAGAAGGCACGATGGAAAACAGGGCCAGGGAGGCCTCGTGTCCCCAAGGGGGAGGAAAGGTGTTTAGGGAGCCAAGAAATCTCTTGATCCCCCAGAGCCCAGGGCAGCTCCAGACGTGGGTAAAACCAACAAGAAAGAGGCTTGTCACGGACACAGAAGTCAGGACGGTTCAGAGCCCTCCAGCAGCAATTTTTGAAGCGGTCTGGCCCAAGGCGCCTATGTTTCCTGCACCTGTTAGAATCAGGAAGGGCAAGGAGTTTCAAAAGCAAGAGAAGAAGTTTTAAGTAGGTCACTCCGTGTACCAGACCTTGAGTAACCCTGGCTGCCGGCTAATGCCAGAGCCCACAGCACTCTGCATTTGACCTGAATCAGGTCACCTTTCTGACCTGTCAATGGACCGACGACAGAGACCCATCCTCAAACACAGACAGGAAGAGGCTTCGTCCAAAGGCTGCACTCGGACATCTACACTCGCCAACAAAGGGGCTCACGACTGGCTCAGGGGCCAGGTTTCCAATACAACTTCCAGTAACTGTAGACATGCTCTTTGAATACTTCAGCTGAGAGTATAAATACACCTCAGGCCTGTTTCCTAAGTCGCATTTCCCTGTATCCTCTCACAGCAGGAGTGCTGTACCACCTTCCATTAACCAGTTATAAGGTAGGATGCATGGGATGGGATGGGATGGGGGTACTTGGTAGCTTGCTTTCCTGAGAAGAAAGACACACACCTCTTCCCATCACAGTTAGCACCCCTCCTATTTAATTCTTCCCTTTATCTCACTCACTACGTTTACTATAATTCAACCTTCAGATTTATTTCACTCGTTAGATTTCAATCTATGCAGCCATCCCACAGTGATTGACTCCTTCCTAAATTTCTGGTACCGTTACCCTCCAGGGGGCGTTTGAGGGAAAGTGAGCAAAGGCAAAGCCATGGTAGTGGGGAGTTACAGGTAGAGACTGGGGTGGACTTGAAGTGGGGAAAAACACCTTCCAGCACCCAGAGTCATCACCTGGCTCTGTTTTATTGGACTTATTCATGCTGAACATCAGACATAATGACATTCAAGTGTTTGTTCAAAAATATGTCCAAAAGCAAAAAAAACATGAGCTTGGGATCGTTTGCCAGTTTGGACACTGCATGTCTGGTTGCCCTTACGTTACAAAATAGAAACTTGACCATTATTCGAAGTTAAAGAGCTTTGGGGGCTTCTGGGTAAAAAAAATACCTTTATATTATCCAGAAAGTATGTATTTCATTGTTACTATTAAACTGTCTTCGTCTTTTCCCTGTGTTACATCATTAACCCTCACGGGTGATATAACAGATGTAATTATTTTGCAAGGAACCAACATGCTTGCTTTGGAAGTACCCAGAGGACAGACAGGTCGTGAGCCCGGCATCTACCAGGTATTCAAGTGTGAGTGGGAAGGAATGAAAACATTCACTTGCGTCGTAATCGGAACTTGTAAATTACCCGTGAGAACAAAATGCTCTTGATGCTGAGGGTCCCGTTACATGAACATTTATTTCCTGTACATTAAAAGTGCTGCCACTTTAAAGTATTATTTGTTTTCAGTGCTTAAAAAAATCACAGTATTTGCCAGTAAGTGGTGGCTACGAGGGCACAAACTCGCCTTTCAACAAAAAATTCTTACCTTGTCCATTTTCTAAACACAGAGGAGCCTTGGTTATTTGTTTTGGAGGATGTTTCAAATGCAGTTGAAGCGAAGCCAAGGAATGACAGAGCAGAGGGAGGCAGAGGCGGGGGAGCCAACGGGAGCAAATCAGCTCAGCTAAGACGAGAGACGTGCCTGACGCCGCTCCGGCTTCAGGGACATTCTCTCACTATCTCTCACGATTTCTCCCCTCCAGCTTATCAGCCACCCTGCAGCTGTCTTTCCTTATTTGTTCATTTCCCACCCATCACTTCAGCTCCCAAGCATCCTGAAAGAAGAGGGCCAGACCCCAAGTGGACGTCCCTGGTGGTATTAACCAGAGTCCAGCCACCCACCCATTCTCCTGGAGTCAGAATGTCTCAAGGTCCCAGCAAGAAATATGCCAAGGAAACGATCCTACTGAAAACATCAGAGCCTCCGTGAGGCCGCTCACTAGCTACCCCATCTCAGACTCCAGCATCCCCGACCCTCCTCTATGTCAGGTCCTTCTTTCCTGCTTTAATTTGGTCCTTAACCCATATCACTGTGTAACCTACCAGCGATATTCATACTCGTCTTGTTTACTGTTTGGTCTCCGCCACTAGAGGAGAAGCACCATGAGAGCAGGGACTCTTTGGTCTCTTTTATTCACTTCAGTATCCCCAGCACTTTGTCCGTTAATAAATATTTGTTGCGCGAATAAATCAATAGCTAACTTGGTCATTTTTAACAGATTTGATCCCCTGAAAGAATGCTTTTGGGTGAAGGGATGAGCCCCTTCTTTGGGACCACTTGGAGCCGGACCACCCTACAAGACCCCCATCTCAAATCAAACAACGTTTTACATTGAACTGAGGCTGGTCTTCTAGGAAAACTCATTTCTAAGTCTCAAGGACCAAGCCACATAGCAGAAGAGGAAGGGGTCTTTCTCTGATGTATCCTAAGCAAATCAGGCAAGTAGTCTGGCCGAAAGAGGACAGAAAGAATTGTTAATTTGTGTTTTAAGATATTTAACCATTTCAGATTAATAAGAAAATGAAGAAATAGCGTTCGCCGATCCAGGAAACTGGGATAAACATTGACAAAGCACTACAGAGCTTCCCAGCATTGTTTGCTTACCTAAAACTTATTGTTTTATTACCCGTAAAAGCAAAAGCTATTAGACAAAATTTGCGTTGAGTGCACAAAACCTAGGAAATACAGAAAGGTGTGAAGAAAGAAGAGAAATCGCTTATAGTACTGAGTTTAAAAAAGGAAAAGCTGTTAAAATGCTGATGTATTAACGTCTAGTCAAGGATGTATGCAATCTAATGTGTTACAGCAAATACTTCTTTTTATTTTTCATTTGATATCGTATACCATGAAAGTTTAGTTGTTACCATTTTTGATGATGAAATTGGGCAAGAGTGAAAAATGTCAGTGCCAGAAGGAGTGTTCATTGGTCCAGACTTTCTGTTAGGTAAGCCTTAAACCTGTTTATAGTATTTGACTTAATAATTTAACTTCCAGGATTTATTTTAAGAAATAATTAGACAGGTAGACAAATAGATACATACATACATACAGATAAAGATGCTCATTGAAGCTTTATTTATAATGGTGAATTGGGAATAAACTAAAACAAATTATGGTGCTTCCATACAGTGTCATACTATTAAAAATAATGTTATAGATTGCTGTTTACACTGTTACCTGCTCTTCTCTCCCTCCTGCCTTCTGATCTCCCCACCTGCTCCACTGTTTTCCTATAGCACTAATCCCCAGACATACTCTCTAACTTACTTATTGATTATGTTCATTGTGTACTGTCTGTGTCCACCTGCTAGAATGTAAGCTCAGAAAGGATGTTATTCTTTTTTGATGAATCTCAAATGCCGAGAAAAGTTCATGGCAGGTAGTAGGCACTCAACAAATATTTCTCGTAGGATAACACCCTGGAACTGGAATTTCTAGGTAAAGATGTATAAACATGTTCAAAACTTTTAGGATGTCCTATAAAATTGATTCTATTAAAAACATATATCTCTATCTTTCTATATATATGTATTCACACTTTAAAAGTAACTCTTTAAACACAGAAACATATTCAGAGAGACAGAATGCCTATCATCAATAATGTTCTCCTTTACAGGATTTCCACTAAAGTGTCATGTGTCTGTTCTGTTGGGACTTACAAAGAAAATGTTTTCTTTCCATGATCTCCTCTTCAACTGTAATAGCTTAAGACTGTTTTTTAAAAAGCTTCTAGGATTTTTCTTCATGACAAATAGTTCTACAACATATCATAAAAGTCACAATAAAAAGTTATTTTGAAACTGACTTCTCTGCTGTCATTTTGTGTCTATTTTATTGTAAGGAATCGTGACACAGAAGCATTGCACTGTACAAGCCAAATACAACCTGCAACAAGACTGGTTTGCAGAGGATAACATTTGTGTATTCGTCATAATATGCCACGTGACCCCTTATATTTCATGATAAAATGTCCTGTTTTATGCAAAACTGAGACAGTCCCCCACCCAGTGGAGGGGGCTCTCTCCTGCGACACGAGTGACAGGCCAGGAATAAGCATCATTATGAGACAACCTACAGGCCAGAGTTAGGAGGCCAGGTCAAAAGGCCAAGGTTCAGTGACCACAATTCTTTTCTTTTTTTTAAACAAAATAAGCATTTTATTTGTTCAAATATTTCACCCATTTTTTAATTGGTTGTTTCTTATTTTTTAACATCTTTATTGGAGTATAATTGCTTTACAATGGTGTGTTAGTTTCTGCTTTATAACAAAGTGAATCAGCTATACATACACATATATCCCCATATCCCCTCCCTCTTGCGTCTCCCTCCCACCCTCCCTATCCCACCCCTCTAGGTGGTCACAAAGCACCGAGCTGATCTCCCTGTGCCATGCGGCTGCTTCCCACTAGCTATCTGTTTTACATTTGGTAGTGTATATATGTCCATGCCACTCTCTCACTTCGTCCCAGCTTACCCTTCCCCCTCCCCATGTCCTCAAGCCCATTCTCTACATCTGCATCTTTATTCCTGTCCTGCCCCTAAGTTCTTCAGAACATTTTTTTTTTTTAGATTCCATATATATGTTTTAGCATACGGTATGCAGAACCCTGATCCCACCACTGCTCCAGGACAGGTTCTGAGTTAGGCCCCTCCTCCCCTAATGCCAGGGGCTCCCTGAGCTTGAACCTTTACGTGCAGAGTCCCATCAGCAGTACTGAGCACCTGCCCCATCACTCAGATGCAAGACTGCAGTAGTTACCCCAGGTGCTAGGGTCTTCTATAGTCCTCTTGAAGCTGGTTCCTGGGGCCCCTCAATTAGGGTCCATGACAAGAAGAAACAATAATATAGTTAATATTTATTGAGTTTCTTTAAATTTAATTTTTATTTTATGTTGGAGTACAGTTGCTTTACAATGTTGGGTTAGTTTCAGGTGTACACCAAAGTGATTCAGTTATACATATGCATATATCCATTCTTTTCAGATGTTTTTCCTTCATAGGCTATTACAGAACAGTGAGCAGAGTTCCTGTGCTAGACAGTAGGTCCTTGTTGGTTATCTATTTTGTATTAAGATATAATAGGTCTTGTACCAGGGGCTTTACAAACACAACCTCATTTAATGATTAACAAGAGTCCTATAGGACAACCATTATGATTTCTCCCTATTTATAGGTGAGGAAAGTGAAACACATAAAGCTTAATTAATTTATCCGAAGTAACACAGCTACTAAATGGTGGCGCGAGACTTTGAAGGATTTGGACTATTCAGTGAAGCCAAGCTACTGTGGGAAACCCAAAGCTATGATCAGAATTCACTCCTCGTTCAAAAAGGCTAGGAAAAATCGTCCACTGTCTGCCATAATATGAGGAAGCAATTTACGTTTCGTATACTTGCCTTTAAATCTCCGTCTTTCCATTTTTTCAAACAGTCCTGAAATTTCAATGAAACTAAGAAACGTTTAAAGTATAAACTGGCCCCTATCTTCGGGACTCTGTTATAGGCAAACTGGTTTCACCATTGTCAGTTGTTAAGTCCGTTATCTTTTATGTCCTAAAAAGAAAAGATTGTTTTTCAAATGTAACTTGGCTTCTCACATTCTGCTTAGCCAAAATGTAATGTTATTCTACTAGTTGTTAGCGAACTGAAAGGATTCTAAAAAAAAAAAAAAAAAGAAAGAACCAAAATCCGCATACATGCGCTGATAGGGTTTGAGATCAAGTAAAGCTCTCAGCATCACTCACGGCGTTGCCTGAGAGCAGGGACTTTGCTTTCCCCACACGGAGCCCCATCAGAGAAACACGACCACACAGATAAGCCGTCCTGTGCCCTGCTGACTCTGAAGTCGATGAAACTCTCTGGCAACGGTGGGAAAGGAAAAACCCGACCTAGATTATCATGAAATTGTTCTTGCGGCTGCTCACATGCCCTTCGGAGCCAACTGATGCGGCTAACAAAGAGGGCTTGTTCAACCGGGACCCATGCCATCAGTCTGGTTTTAGAGCAATTTTTCGCAGTAGGTTGGCCATGGTGGGTGGGGAGTGACTTGGAGGGAACCTTATAAGGGGCGAAAGGATGAAGATGGATATGCTGCTTGCAGCCATCCGTCACGCTCTGGAAGGTTCGAACACTTTCGACACGATTTGAGACTTAATTGTCTCATAATATACTTAGTTATTTTGGGTTTACCACAGTGCATGTTGCTGTAACACTGAGGCCCTCTGACGATGGACTATTTCAAGGCCACGTCTAAGAACATGGTTTTGTTCTTGCTGAAAAAAATATCCCAGCCTGAGCCCAAGTGACCGTTCTTTTCTATCACCCGGTATCTTCTTATTTACCCTCATAACAACAGATCTTCCCCCTATGTTGCTTTAAAAAAAGGTGGGGCTGGTCTCTCTAGCTCTTTCTGCTTTTTCAGTCCTATTAGAAGCTCTCACAGTCAGTTATATTTGAATACACAGTCCTAGAAGCTGTCTGAGGACCGCTCTGTTAGAAGAACGTATATTCAAACGTTTCTGCAAAGCCCACCGTTTTGCTACCACTGTTTTGCTATCATTCCCTCTTCCCACTCACTTCCTTGTCCAACCAAGTAGCTCCCAGAAAAATCTGCTCCAGCGGTCTCAGCTCTTTCCTGTTCCAATCACCGATCTGCTCGTTCACAAGCCTACACTCCACTTACCCTGGAGAAACAGTCTGGCAGAGATCCCCAGACGCTAACGTGACCACATGCCCTTGTTTGCCTGAGAACACGTGTTGTTCTTCTGTCATTATTAATAGCACCTCTGGTCACTCTCAAATGTATCCTAGTTCGAAGATAAATCATGTGGTCTCCTTACCAATGGTCTCCTATCTGCAAATCCATCAGACTCTCTTCCGTCTTCGTATAGCGTGGCCACTCTGTGGGACCTGGGAGCGTAATGTCTCCCACGATAGTGAGACTCTTCTCCTTGGCTTACACGATGCCATTCTCTCCCATATCTCTGTTCCACCCAAGCTGTCTGTAAGCTTTCTTCCTTTCCACGCCTCTTAAATGTTGATGCACCTCAGGTTTCACGTTAGAGCCTTTTGCCTTTTGTCTCGTTATAGGGTCACCTTGGTCAATCATCTATGTCCATGTCCCTGGTCAAAATGTATAATCTGATGACCCGGTAAGTCTCTCTCTCTGTTTCTCTCTATCTCCCTAGCCAACACTAGTCTCCTAGGTGCCAATCCCATGTCTTTTTCACTTGAACGTTCCACGGGCATCACAAGACCAGGGTATCCAAAACTGAGCTCTTTACCTTCCCCCTCAAGGATGCTCTTCCCTCCCTCACAAATCACCATGAACCGTACACGTCCTACATCCACATCTTAGAAAGGACTTCATTGTTTCCAGTCAAGGGCAGCCTAATTAGCCATATGCCAGCCAACTCTCAGATCTATGGGGATAAATGCTGTTTTAAGCCACTGAGTCTGGAGTGATGTTTTTTGTAGCAAAAGTGAAGCACTGAGATAGAAACTGGTTCTGGAAAAGAAGAGCTCCTGTAAGAAAAACCCATTATGAGTTCTGTTGGCTTTAAAAGGGCTGGGTAGCAGGAGGTAAAGAAATGTTGTAGGAAGCTGAAACAATGGTGACCACTTACAGGTGGTGGTAAAGGTTTTGGAAGATAAACAAGGTACTTAATGAACTTCTGGACTTGGGCAAGATCGTTGTTTGAAGTGTTAAAGGCAGAGATGAATATGAATAAATATCCACAAGAAAGAATGACCAGCATGGATCCAAAGAGCCCCAGATGTATTGAAATGTATAGAGACTTCTGGGTCCCGAGCTTTCTACAGGAAAGGTACTGGTCTTTGAAAGCTGTCGAGCTGCCAAAATGAGTATGTTTCCAATGTCCTCTTCAGAAATGGTCAAGAAAATCCTAGAATGGGGAACCAAGATCCATGAAGAATAGAGAACTAAGAAGCTAGTCTCCGGGAGAAAAGCCCAGGTCTAATCAGGGAACATTCCCTACTAAGGACAGGAGGACCTGACAACATTTGCCAGGTGAGACTTCAAGATTGCTATAGGCCAGTGCTGTGTGTCTCTGTTTCTTCCTTTTTCCTAATGGGGGTGTGTGTTGTGATTAACCTGTCCCCTCCTCACCTTTACCTGTTGGGCAGGTGTGGGGCAGATAACTTGTCTGTTCTCTGAATTAAGAAGCTTTATGTCTGGGCCTGATATAGGTAATGAAATCTTGGACTTTGAGCCTGACACTGTGATTTGATAAGATTTGGGTTACTGAGATGCTAGTCAATGACTTTTGCATATGGGATGGATGTGAATAATTGCGGCCAGATGACAGACCACAGTTGAGCTACTGCCCCCAATTCTTCACACCTCCTGCATCCACACCATTGCCACGTCCTCATGGTGAGAGGACTTCATTTCCTGCCCCATGACTTTGGACCTGGTCATGTGATGCATTGACCAATGGAAAAGGGTGGAGCCGACAGTGTGCCCACCCTGAGCCTAATCACAAGAGGCCCTGTGTGCTGCTTCTTGCTGGATGTCCATCTAGCTTGCTAAATTGAGTAGAATGAGGGACAAGTAAGGCAGCTATTTCATCCAAACTGCAGACTTTCAGTGTGAAGCAGAGCCCCCAGCTAAGCCCGGACTGGATAAGCCAAGCCACAACCCACCTTTGGATCCATGAGAATAAATAACAGTTGTTTTCAGACACTGAGTTTTGAGGTGGTTTCTTACACAGCATAATCATGGCAATAGCTACTTTGTTCACACTGCCATCCATTCAGTGCCTCCCAACCCAACTCCCCCACTTCCTTACTTTAAAAACCACTTACTATTGATCCTACAGCCCATTCTCTCTGTACCCACCATGCTCGTCTGTACCATTTCACCTGGTTCATACCAAGTTCCCCTTCTCATACTCCTTTCATTCTTCTTCCTCTTGGCCACAGAGCAATTTATTACCATGCAAAACTAACACCATTCCTCAGCTGAAAACCCTTTGAATTCTTCCCATTACATAGTAAGCGTCTTGGGAGCTCATGGGCCTAATTTGGCTCACAGAAATTTTTTCTGTTTGCTGTAGACCATGCTTTTAAAATATGTTAATATGAAGATGAGCACAGGATCTGTAGTTTGTCACAATACCCTCTATTCCCTATTGTTTTTTGCTTGGCCCACTCCATCCATTTATGTGACAATCCTTGTCTCTCTAGATACTTACCTAAGCATACTAGTGTACTAGGACAGTCAAAACAAAGTACCACAAGCTTAGTGGCTTAAAACAGTAGAAACTCATTCTGTCCCAGTTCTGAGGGCTCTATGTCCAAAATCGTGTCTTTAGCAGGGCCATGGTCCCTCTGGGACTCTCAGGGGAATCCTTCTTGCCTCTTCCTAGTTTCCGGTGGTAACTACACATCCTAAGCATTCCTTGGCTTGCAGCTGCATCACTCAGGTCTTTGCCTTTGTCTTTACATTGATGTTTCCTCTTCTTATAAGACACCAGTCATGTTGACTTAGGGTCCAGCCTAATGACCTCATGTTAACTTGATTACATCTCCTAAGACTCTATTTCCAAATAGGGTCACATCCACAGGTACTGAGAGTTAGAACTTCAATGTATCTTTCTGGGAGATATTTCACTCATAATAGTAATCAGTTTACAGGACGAAGCACAAAGTCCTTAGCACAACATACAGAGACCTTTCTGGTCTGTTCTCCAGCTGCATCTGTATCCTGAGCTCTATGACAGAAACCTTCCTCTTGGTGGCCCTGAATGGACTAAGGCATCCCACACCTCAGTGCCTGGCTTGTGCTCCTCTATTTGCTTTGAAAGCCTTTTCTTCCTCCCCCAGTCTACCGGTGGATTTTTATCCCACCTTTAAGACTTATTCAGATCTTATGTATCAGGCAAACAATTAGACTTCACCCATTCTTTTGGAGAATTAATTGCTAGTTCTGCTTATATTCTTACTCCAGAAGAGATCTCAAAGTGCTAAAGTTCCAGGGACTACTCAGAATCTTTTCTGTGTCAGTTGTCCTTATAGTTCTTTCCTGGGACATAGAGTCGGACTAAGGCAAGTTCCACCAGATTTCTTTTGAAGAAAATTTGTCATAAACGTGCCAGTTTTTGACTTATGCTACTGGTCATCTGGTCAACCACATTGCAGAGTTCTTAGTCCTCTAGTATATACTACGGGTATTCTTATTTATTAGAAAATATACTCTCTATCTTCCAAGGAGAGTAATCTAACTAAAGAAATTAGACTCAGGTAAACCAACTGAAGTGTTCTTTTATAAACAGAGGTGTCATCAACCCTAATCTCCCCAGGATCTGCCAATGAATCCAGGAACCATTTCCATTACAATATTTAAGAAAGACGAGATACTAGTCAAAATTGTCTATTCACTCCATGTCAGGATTTCAAAACTTCTATCAGGTCCCTGTGCCAATCTACTTCTGTCAGAGTATTTAATAAATTCCTGCTTGTGCTGAATGTCTAAATCAGCTTAAAAAAAAATTCCAGCTGGAAAAATTCTCAGAACCACACTTCCACTAACTGTGTAGACATAGCCTACCTTCTTCTCAAAACGGGAAAGAGTGAAAGCGAGCTTGACAAATGCACTCTCTACAAAGATGAGGGTAGGGTAGGGTTAAGAGAAACCAACAAGAAGAAATGTGAAGCACAGGGGTAGCACTCTCACCCCTAGACAAAAGAGACAGAAGAAGAGGCAATTCCCAGAGCTGGAGCTGCGGCAGACAGCTCCCCAGCAGGAGCTGTGGCCTTGAGCACAGGGACAGGAAAATCCAGCCCTGGCCCCCGTGAGGCCCCAGTAGAGACTAGAGACAGATAACAGAAACCCTGACCTCTCTTTCCCCCCAGCTTCTGATCCCCTCTGGTGCCTTCCAGGGGTTGAATCTAAGCAAAAGCCAGAGGGCAAAGGAGCCTGTGATACAATCTTTCAACGCCAGCCTCTGGGGACAGAAAGTCGGGTGGAGAAAGTCGGAATAGATCTGATGTGCCTACAGAGAAATCCAGTACACAGACTTTAATCCAAAAGGGTTGCTTCTCATTAGACTGTCAGGCTAAACTGTGCTGTCCCTGCTGGAAAGAGGAAATGAACTAGGTTACAGATTTATAGATTGTGAGAGCTGGAGGAATGCTGAAGGGTCATCTAACCCAGGCCTCTCACCTTACAGATTGATGAAATGGAGGCCCTCTGGGATTAAATGACATGCTTAAGGTCACCTTTGAGTTAATAACTGAACTAAGCCTAAAACCCAAGTTCTTGTCTCTCTGTTCAACACTGCTTGCCCTATCCATGTAGCTCAAATTCTTTCTAACCCTGTGAGTTTCTAGTAATCAGTTTATCCGGAAACACCCAACAAAACACAAAGTTTTAGGAATTTTGAAAGAGAAATTCTCAAAGGACTTCAAAAGAAAAGCCACAGTGCTCTAAAGACTCATATTTTTCCTACCTTTGGCCAGATGACTCAGAAAAATACCTGGACTTTTATTTTTCATAATTAAAATGTGAAGTTAATGAATCAGCTTATAAATAAATCCTCGCCCCAAGTACCTGGAAAAGGCACAAGCTTTGGGCTCTTTGTTGGTGTTTTCTGTTTTGTTTTCCACTCCTCCCCTTAATTAGGTACAAGATAATAGCTAGAGCCATGTATTACCTAACTACAAAATTAAAATGAGGGCTTCCCTGGTGGTGCAGTGGTTGAGAGTCCACCTGCCGATGCAGGGGACGCGGGTTCGTGCCCCGGTCCAGGAAGATCCCACATGCCGCAGAGCGGCTGGGCCCGTGAGCCATGGCCGCTGAGCCTGCGCGTTCAGAGCCTGTGCTCCGCAACGGAAGAGGCCACAGCAGTGAGAGGCCCACGTACCGCAAAAAAATTTTAAAAATTTTAAAAAAATTAAAATGAAATTCTGGGAATCATGGTACATAATCTCTTGCTTACAAGTTTCAGCTTACACTGATGGGAAAATGATTCAGGGTATTGTATGCAGGCATCTGACTTCCTGGAACATCATACCATTTCCTTGATCTGGCCAGATCCTCATTGGTCAATATTCAAATACAGTCTAAAATCAACCCTAAATCTAGATAAGTCATTGGCTTCAAAGATTACTCTCCCTTTCCGCACAGCTAGGAAGGGAAATAAAATGCATTTATTCATTTAGCAAATATGAATTTAGGCCTTACCATGGGCAGAGCTTCGTGCTAAGTGCTAGGGGTCTGGTGAAGCATAAGACACAACCTCTGTCCTAAAGGGACTTCAAGTCCAGAAGGGGAAACAGACCACTAAACCGCATTACTAAAGTTGGATGAACAAATTTAATGAGAACACATGTAAGGAGAGAGAGAAATTAAACAAGAACTTGGTTTTAGTTGAAATTATTGTTTATTTTTCCCAAAGTATAAGAAATTTCAAGAGTTAAATCTTGAAATGTTAACCTGAAGTTAAGCTATATTCTCGGGGCTTCTGGCGTCACACAGCGGTTTAGAAAGAGTGACCTCTGGAACTGCACCACCTGGGCCTAGATTCCAGCTTGACCTTGCAGAAAGCAGTTAACCATTCTGTGCCTCAATTTTCTCTTCTACGAAGTGAGAATAATAATAATTTTAAAAAGTGCTTGAAATCCCATACGATCTCACTTATATGTGGAACGTGAAGCCAACAACAACAAAAAACAAGCTCATAGACACAGAGAACAGATTGGTGGTTGCCAGAGATGGGGGATGGGAGTGGGCAAAATGGGTGACGGTGGTCGAAAGGCACAAATTTCCAATTATAAAATAAATAAGTCATAGGGATGTAATATACAGTATGGTGACTATAGTCAATAATATGGAATTGCGTATTTGAAAGTTGCTGAGAGAGTAGATCTTAAAAGTTCTCATCACAAGAAAACAATTTGTAACTCTGTGTGGTGACAGATGTTAACTAGACTTGCTGTGGTGATCATTTCGCAATGTATACAAACGTCAAATCATTATGTTGTAAACCTGAAACTAATATAAGGTGATGTGTCAATTGTACCTCAATAAAGAACAATAAAAGTGCTTGGCATATTTAGATAAAAGTAGAAAAGTTGTTCAGTTATCAAACAGTGGTTGGTCTGGCTCGTGCAGACAAAACGTTCAGACAGTTGGCCGAAACGTTTAGATCCCCCCCAGAGGTTGGCACTGCAGGCTTGACCTCAATCTGATTGTCCAGTCAAGGATCCCTTTGAAAATCTGAGAGGCTAAAGATTCTCTTTCCAAAACTACGTATGTCTGGAGGTTCCTAACCCCTAAAACCAGAATAAGGCCCCTGTGTTAAGGTGGCTTTTCCCTGTCACTGTGACACCCAAGATAGTCTTCTGGATCGTTTGTTTGGTTTGGTTGTCTGAGTAGCTGTACTCATTACTTGTTCTACCTGCTATTATAATTCTCTAGCTATCACTCAACAAAACGTCATGATGTCACAACTTAAAAATACAAAGGGGTAGTACTATGGCACAAAGGTAGAGAAGGACTTGAAATGTTATCCATACAGAAACTTCCAAACATTAGACCACAGAAGAAATTATGGAACACTTTATTCACATAATTTGAATATGCCTCAAGTATCAAAGAAAGGCAGGTGCAACTTCCCAAATATTATTTCTCTTAAATTGAATTCATTTACAAAGGTTTTGATTTTGTAGTGGTGTACTCAAATTACATACAGTTGAGTGTTTAATATTTGATCACTTCAAGATGGTGGTAAGTTTTTATATCAGTTTGACAGCTTAAAAACAACTTAGAGTCACCAGAGAAATCTATGAAGTCATTTCTTAGTGCATAAGGAATAGCAGCAACGTCCTGTGCTATATGACATTCCTGAATAATAACTCTCTAATCTACCGTACTCAAACTCTTCACAGTTTAATAAGATACAGATGATATTGACTCCTGGACAAACAATACTAAATCGTAACTGTGATAAAAGGAGTTTAACAGAAAACACTTTTATAACATATCTTGAATAAATTAATCCAAGCATTGTCCACATTATGTATTTTTATATAGCTTATCTTCTTTTTCTGAGGTCTTAAATGAAAAGTATTACTCAGATCATAGATCATAGAACAATTCCTTTGGAGTCTCAACATATATACATGCACTTCTGTAAAGTATAGATCTCACTCACAAATACACATCAAACCACGTATTTGGGGACATGATTTTTTATTCACTCAGTATGAAAATTACTGATGGAATGCACATTTTAAGAGAGTGGCCTGAGCTTGCTTTCCTTTTATTAATATTAGAGACACACTGAAATCTATTTTAAAGTGTGTAAAACAGATGCCCTTTGAAAACACTTACTGAGTATCAGTGTGTTTCAGGATGCACGATCATCTACAAAATCCACAAATCACATTTGAGTGTCTCATAAAACAGCACTTTGCTCTATCCTTCTTCTTCCCAGCTCTTCTTCAGTAAGTCATCCCTCAGTATCTGCGGGGCAATGGTTCCAGGACCCCGCACGGATACCAAGCTCTGCAGATGCGCGAGTCCATTAAACAAAATCATGTAAGGTCTATCCGCAGTTGGTTGAATCCACAGATTTGGAACTTGTGGATGCAGAGGCCCCACTGCAGTGCCAAGTCTTATTAATTGGGTTGATTTCTGCTGCGCAGAGCAGAGGGAGATGGGAGTTCACATTCAACAGCTGGGCCTCATCTAGCATTTGCCTTCGAAGACCAGGGCGACTTGAGTTGAATACAAATACAGATCCAAGGCCCTCAAATTTTGGTCTTCCCCAAATTATTTTTAATGGGTTTATTCTTTTGTCAAAAGAAGCCACCTCTCATTATCTGAAACAAAGACCTGAATTTATCACTTGCTGCAAGGGAGACCTGTACTTAGAAGTGATGGTCCCACTGAACAAAGCAAACATGATCTTATCTAGGGTTTGGGGAAGTATGGGGCTCAGGGGTTGGGAGACTTTCAGAAATTAAAGTTTGGGAGTTGGTTGATCTTTAACTGGGAAAGCCTTTTTGATGGTGGGAGGCTCCTCTGATTAGCTGACTTTGAGATGTATGAGTCCTGAAGTGAAGTTGTCACTGTTTGATTGGGAAGAGTTTAAGATCAATTTTGGAGGTTACTAATTCATAGCTTGGGTCTGTGGCCAAAGAACAGTCTTTTCCTTTCTTGAATTTCGAGATGTAAATTCTTTATTCTCTCTACATAGGTTTCACTTAAGATGTTACATGGTATTTTTAAAATGTCCCTTTTTAACACTAAATTTTTAAAAACGTTTCTATGTTTTTAACATAGAAACACAACAAAAGTCAAGAAAGAAAAATAGAGGACATGGAGTTATGAATCCCTGAGCGTCTATCACCCAGTTTCAACACATTTCTATATTCAGTTCTACTTGCTTCATTTCCCCTCCAGCTTCTTTGTTGTATATTATAAATTAAATCCCAAGCATTATATCATCTCCATTAATATTTCTATATATACCTCTAATAGATGAAGAACTTTAAAAATATGATTTTAACACCATTGTCATGCTCCGCAAAATTTACAGTAGTTCCTTAATAATCAGTCATGTTCAAATTTTCCTGGTTGTTTGAAATGTCTTTTTACAGTTGGTTTGTTCAAATCAGAATTCAAATAAGAATACATATTGTACTTGATTGTTATGGCTCTTAAGATGTTTAAAATCTATAATAGTTTCCCTTTTATTTCATGCCATATTTTGTTAAAGAAATTGGATCACTTTTCCAATAGGATTTTCTCTCATTCTCTTGGTATTGTTTACCATGTTCTTCTACCCTCCATGATTTTGCAAACTGGTAGTTAGATGTAAGGACTTGACTATATTTGGGGTGAATATTTGAGATGAGAATCCTCCATAGGTGGTGCTTGGTACTTCTCAATGCATCACACCAGAATACACACAATACCTGGTTTTCCCAATTGTAGTGGTGCTAAGATACATCAGTGGGTTCAAGTGTCAGCCAATCCGTCTATTGTAAATGTATCTATTGATATTTCACCTAATGGTTTTAGCTGCCATTGCTGATTGTGAATTAGATGCATTGTTTCATTTACAGTTGCAATTTTTCTAGTTCTATCCATGATCTATTAGTGATTTTTCTAATTATATCAGTCCTTCTGCATTTATTCATAGTAATTCTTCTGTAAAGAAGAAAATTCTTTCATCAACTATTTGGTTGCTTTGAAAGATAATCCTTACAGGAAGGACAAGATAAATACTTAATTTTTTTCTTATATGAATTTTCAGAATAATGAGTTGATGTCCTAATACTGACCAATGAGTTTTCTTCTTAGCGTATCATCAGGACACATGGATTTTTAGTTTTATCTTTTTTTTTTTTGAGGTACGCGGGTCTCTCACTGCTGTGGCCTCTCCCGTTGCGGAACACAGGCTCCGGACGTGCAGGCTCAGCGGCCATGGCTCACGGGCCCAGCCGCTCCGCGGCATGTGGGATCTTCCCGGACCGGGGCACAAACCCGTGTCCCCTGCATCGGCAGGCGGACTCTCAACCACCGCGCCACCAGGAAAGCCCTACACCACTTTCTTTTTTACTCACCCTGTCCCAGGGGACTGAGCTGCTGTTGTTCATCATTCTGGACGAGAAAAGATGGAAATCAGCTCCCCGGAGGCCACTCTGTCTTGCCCCTTTGCTTCCATCCCTCCTTCAACTCTGTCCTTGTTCCCTGAGCAGTGCTGGCTACAAGTCGATGCCCTCCCTTTTCCTTTGTCCCTAGCTGTCCCAGAGCGCCAGGATCTGCAGGTTATTCGACACTTGGTATGAGGTGAGAAAGAGACCAGCCCCACAGAAGGCACTCTAAGAGGCCAGGAGGGCAGGTGGCCACGTGCACACCCTGATCTCACTAACCTCCCATGGGGGAAAGCGTGGGTCAAGGTGATCTTCTTGGTTCTGGGTTAAGCCAGTTTGGGGGAGGGAGTGACAGTGGTTAAATACAACTGCTCTTCTTACCCACGTGAATGTGACTGCTCTCAGTGTGCTCCTCCGAGGCGCTTCTACTGTTTGGCTGGATTCTGAACTGCCCATCAAGTATTTTGGTACCAACATCTTGGTATATCAGCGTTTCTACAGAGGAAGGAGAGCTAGGCTTTCTGCTCCATCACCTTGAAGACATCTCTCTGAGTTTTATTTTAGTTTGGCTTTTAATTGAGATTGTTTGCTTAAATTTCATTAATTTTTTTAAAATGATGTAAAATATATACATGGTTCCAGAATCGAAGCACTGAGTTCTAGCTGCACCCCTTCTTCTTTCATCGCCATTAGCTTCCTATTCCATAGGAAACACTTCAAGAATGTTTTGCTTTATTTTTGGAATTAGAGGCAAATATATATTTGTATTCATACCTACCTCCTTGTCTATCCCCAAAGTGGCATCTTGTACACAGTCATCTGCATCTTGTGTGTTTTCCACTTATCAGATCACTCTACGGCAACATACAGAGGCCTTCCTGTCCCTTTAAGAGCACTCGGTGCTCCATTGTAAGGTTGTGCCATTGTTTATTCAAGTTTCCTATCGATGGACATTGGACATTTGCTGTCACTGGACATTACAAATTGTGTTGCAATTAATGTAAATGTCATTCCATACATTTCCAGTGAATCTCTGGGACATATTTCTAAAAATGGGCTTTTAGGTTGGAGAGTAAGTGCATAATTTTTATTATATTGCTAATTTCTCTCCATTAAGATTGAATGATTTGCTTTCCCAGCAGCAATTATGAAGTGACTCTTTCCCCAGTCTTACCAATAGAATATGTTCCCAGACTTTTGCCCATCTGATAGATGAACGTGTTAGTCCTGTGTAGCTTTGATTTGCATTTCTCTTATTATGATCAAGGCTGGGCATCTTCTCTACTTTTAAGAGAAATCTGCATGTCTTTTTCAGTGAACTATTTGTTTATATCTTGTATCACTTTTCTATTGTGTTATTGGTGTTCTTATTAATTTTTAGAAGCTCTTCATATTAGAAATATTAGCTCTCTGCTGTAATATAAGTTGCAAGTATTTTTCCTGGTTGGTCTTTTGTCTTGTTACTTTAGTATATTTTTGTTTTTGTTATTGTTGCTATTTTGTTTATTTGCTTTTTGCTGCACAGTTGTTTTTTAACTTTAATGTGGTCAAACTTATTCACCTTCTTTCTTGTTGCTGCTTGACCTTGAGTAGAGGTAGGAAGTTTTCTTACTCAAGAATTATAAAGTAATTCACCCATATTTGTTCTAGTATTCAAATTGTTTCATTTTTTGCATTTAGGTCTTGATCCGTTTAGAATTTATCTTAGTGTGAGGAAAGTTCTAAATTTTATATTTTTTCCACTTGATTATCCAGTTATGTATGTATTGAAAAGTCCTTCTTTCCCTCCACTATTGAGATGAGTCGTATCTCTTTATCATATACTAAATTTCCATATATTCTTGTACCTACTTCTGGATTTCCTATCTGATTACATCAGTCTGCGTCTTCACACATCAATACTAACTGTTATAGAGGCTTTAAAATATTTCAGTATCTTGTAGGACTCGTCCCCACACCCCTCCTCTTCTTTGTCTGATTTGTTAATCCTTCTAAGTGGGCTTTAAAATAAATTTATTTGGCTCCAGAAAGAAAAACAATAGTAATTTTTTTGGGATGACTTTAAATATGTAAAGTAACATTGGGAGAATAGACATCTGCTAGCTCTTGCCATAGAGGAACATGGTGTCTCTTATGATAATTTATGGAAGTTTATGTGTGGTTTTCACGAATGTTCTATCATTTTCCTCATATAACTTGCACATTTCTTACTCAGTTTAAGCCTAGGTATTTTGTATTTTGCTACTACGTTGTTACTTTAACATGGTTTCTCTTCTATTAGTTTTTCTAACTTGTTAGTGTGCTTGTGAATTTTATATCCTGTCTCTATACTAAAATTTTTAGAGTAGATGTTTCCATTGGTTCTTTTAAGTTGTCCAGATATATAAGCATACTGTCTGCAACGAGGGATAGTTTTGCCTCTTCCTTTCCAATTCTTATCCCCCTAATTACTTGCTCTTGTCCAATTGCATTGGCTACTATCTCCAGTACAGGGTTCAATAGTAATGGTGAGTAATGACTATTCTAGTCTAGTTTCTGACTTAGTGGAAAGCTTCTAGTGTTGTCCCACTAAGTAAGATGAAGGGTTTGGGCTGAGGTATATACATTTTATCATGTCATGTTAAGAAAGATTTCTCAATTCCTATGTTTTATCATGATTGTTGATAAATTTTGTCAAATGTGTTTTTTGACCATTACTGGAAATTATCATATGACTTTTATTCTTAGCTATGTCTATATGATGAATTGTATTAATTCAGAGCAAGAATTTTAAGTCCTCTAGAAAGAGCCACCTCTGAATATAAATCCCCTGTCTTCAACTGGCAGAAAGAGAAACTAAGAGTGAGGAGACATTTCTGAGCTGTTCAGTATCAATAATCATGCTGAGTCTTCACTGACTTTCTGGCTTATTTCCTAGATATGTAAGCAAAGAGAGAACTCCCTGGCTACATGTAACTGCATTTTTACGACTCTTTGTAAAACACCATATCCCTCACCACTGCCCCCACTCTCCCTCTGGAACATGCACAATCAGATTCAACTTTTGAAAAGCAAGGGCTTAAAATCCTCATGTCTTAGGAGGCCCGTAGCAAGTTAAAACGTTCCTCAGCCAGCACCACAGTGCCAGAATTAAGCACTGTTTCTTCTTGGGTAGCACAGACCCGGAATACACAAGCATATCCAAATTAAATGCAGACATGTTTCAGCTTGGGAGCTCAATCCAATTCCAGAAGTGGGAGATCAACTTTATTAACTAAGCCACCCACTATCCCAGGAAGATGGAGGGAATTAAAACCAGATTTTCCTGGTGCTGTAAATTTGATTTCTGTCAGCCATGGCAATTATACTCTGAAGAATTGAACTTATTATTATTATTTTCTCAATTCCTAATATCACAGTCAAGGAAGACTGAGTCCAACAAGGTGTTCCAAGTCCTCTTTCAGGTGAGAAAATGAAATAAACGGCTGACTGTTTTGATGTCTGAGATTCCATTTCTTCGTTATTTCAGGGGAAAGCCTCTGAAAATTCTAAAAGGGGAAGGTGTTACCATGTCGAGACTCCATCCCAATCACTTAGCCTCTCAGAAAAGACATTCAGGGCAGGTCCTATTGGCGGTAAGTTTCTGCCTTAAATCCTCATCGAGATAGGAATGGAGATTAAATGGTCAGATACGTGCTAAAGATCTCTCGCATTTATATCATGAAGTTAAGATGACTCTTGTGAAATGAGCCATCAGCTTTACAAACACTTGCCCATCACACACACACCACTCCAGGGCATGGATGAGAGGAAGTGATGCCAGGCTGAAGCCGACCCTGAAATTCTCCCCACATCTCTTCTTAAAATAATGTTCTTCCTTTCAACTGACTCTCTTTGTATCTGAGGCTTGGGAGGATTCCCAAATATATTTTAGTTCAATCATTCTCATACCCCAAATTACAATCCTTTGAAGTGAGACTGGGGAAGAGAAGGTAAAGTTATTCAAGTCTCGTGTCCTACCATGTCTCTAAGAAGATTCACAGGGCCAGAAGCCTTCCCTCCATCAGCATCCCCAGGTCTGCCACCCCACCTCCCCCATCCCCTTCCCCATCAGCACCACCCCACCTCCTGCATCCTGCCCTGTGCTTTCCCTTGCACCTGCCTCCAGAGGCAGATGACGTGACTTGGGCTCTAGGATGGAGTGGAATGATGGCCCAGAGGTCCAAATTGTCAGAAGTGGCCAAAACAATCACTGTTGGGTGTATCACTATGGCATGATTGTCATCTCAAGAGACACAGAGGTTTTTTTCAGGATAAACTTTAAAAAAATTACCAGGCTCCATGCCCTGTACACTGGATTTGCTTTTCCTGTCTATTTACATCTCACGTAACACATCCCTTGAGTTGCCATTTGAGCCCACTTCCTCTTGCTGTTGTCTTCTCTGGTGGAGATGGAGCCCATACGGTGACCTGCACTCTTTACAGAGATCTCTGTACTAGAGATCCTTTTCTCTGAATACAAACAGTTTGTATCAAGCCTTCCAGCCTGCAGATACTCTCTAGTGATGGCAATGAACGTGGCTTCTGCACATCATTGTAGGCACGTTTTGCTATTCTGGCTTTGGTCACGGGATCTTTCACTGGGATGGGGACCACACCCTTCACTGGGATGGGGACCACGGAGATTGCAAGAGAAATGTAAGTAACGGAAAGATGGCCTCACCACTCCTTAGTAAGTGATCAAGCAGACATGTGTCATGGTAGAACACTTTATGGTGCTGTGGTGACTCTACAGAAGCGAGGTCACGTTGAGACTGTCACCCGTGGACAACCTAGACAGCTTCCTAGCACCACACGAGCACGGAGACGCATCCGGATCTACTGGAACTCCGCGCCTCCCTCCCCTGCTCTGTCACCGCCCCTCACCCCCACCCATCTGTCCTTATTAGTCGTCAAGTAGCCCGCGGACTGGGGTCAGGACCAGGCAGGCCTATGCCCGTTCCCTAGGGAAACAGATTCTGGATTAAGTGCCAAACTTCTATCCCTTCTCTGAGGAATCCCATCGGAATAATCTTACCTTCGGGTATGCTTCCATCTCTAGGATTAAGATAATCCCTGGTTTGAAACTTCTCCACAAATGAAAAGCCCATTTTAAACACAGAACAGATGGGAAGTTTCTCAAAGTCTGGTCAGCTAGAATTTCAGGTTCACTCACGGCTTATAAACTCCATCCTCGGAAGGATCGCCCAGTGGGCTGATGGAGTAGGGAACGTCTCTGTTTCTGTTCCCTCCTCCTGGCCTTTGTCCCGTTTTATTGTGTTGTCCTCATTCCCAATGACAAGGTCCAGCTTGGAGAGTGTGGTTTCTGAGCACGGAAGGAACCAGGCCCTTGACAGCGAGAGCAGCAGCCCTAGGCCTGCAGCCCAGAGGGGAAGCAGCAGAACGGGCCTGTGGCATCTCCTGAGGATTCCATTCCAATGGAGCTGGGCTTCTGGCTGTGCCCGTTTAAAGCCTGGATTTGAGGGCAGTGGCTCTGCAGGGACTGGGCTGAAAGAAGCAATTCTCTGTGTCTCCACATCTGGACAGGCAACCCTCTGCCACTCGCCTCACTAACTGTGCAGCTCTCTGTAACTTAATTGCTGTGTGCCTCAGTTTTTTCATCTATAAAGTGGGGATAATAATAATAGTATTCACTAACGCTATGGAGATAAATATCAGGAGACGATACATACAAAGCACTTAGGACAGTGCCTGGAACAGAGTACGTACTAAATAAATCAATATCTCCAACTTGGACCACAGAGGAAGAGCAGCTCTCTGGGCAGAAGATATTTTTTTTGGACACATTTTCAACTTTCAGCATTTCATTTCTCAAAATTATTTTTTTCAGAAAAGTGGAATAACACTGATACCAAATCATTAGAATATATCATAGAAGAGGAGACAAAGAGGGAAATGTTGAATAAAAGAAATGTAGGAAAATTGCAAAGTCAGCATAGCACTCCCTTACCATAAAAATGTGGGACAGTAAAGCGGTTGAGGTTGAGAAAGTGGAAATTGGCGGAATGCAGCCTGAAGGGTCCCTGCCCTGGGAGTGTCATCTAATATTCGATTTTGTTCACTGTTGTCCCCCCAAGTGGTTTAAGCACTGCCTGATATGGTGAGCAACAAACATGCTTTGACGTGTGACGATTTTCCCTTCCTGCCCCTATTGGGATCGGTTTCCATTTCAAAAATGAGTGGTGAGCTGCACAGTGGGTGAGACTGGAAGGCGGAGAAACGTCCCTTCCTGTCCCCAAACTCCAGCCCTCAGGCAAAACCGCCAGTAACTCCCTCCTGGACTCTGTGGGGCCTCCTGACTGCTCTCTGCGTCCATTCTCTTTCCTTCCTGTACATCCTTTACAGGACAGTCCAGTCATCTGTTAAAAACCCACATCTGACCACGTCCCATCATTCCCAAAACCCTTAGAGACTCCCCAGTGTCATTAGCATAAAACCGCAAATCTTTGAAATACTCCATAAGGCCCCTGGCCCTCAGCCCTGGTCACCAGCTCCTGTGCCCCTGGCTCTCAGGGCCTATTGGGGCCGAGCTCCATCTAACTCCTGACTCCCCCCTCTGCCCTCTGCCCACGCCTTTCTCTCCCTCTGCCCAGCAAACTCCTATGGACTTCTATGTCTCTTTTACTGGGAAGCTGACCTTCCTAATTAGAGCACCTGTTTCCTGTTCTCACTGGCCTTGTACATTTCCATGATCACAGTCTAAGTAACAATGCTTCTAGGGAGGCTCCCCTCCTGGAGTGAGTAAGCTCCCCGTGGGCAGGGGCCATGTCCACCTAGCGTCACACCATGGCTTCAGCACTTAGCCCAGAGCCAGGCATATGCTCCACAGGTAGTCAATCACAATTTGCTGAATGAACAATGAATTAATAAACAAAAGTGTGTGCCTGGCAACCCAAAAGGCTTCTGCTGAGAAAGTTCAGACAGGGAAAATCCAGCCTCTTTAGAGCTAATTCACTCAATCAACTAATTAACTCAACCATCTGGTAGACATAAATAGGAATATGGCATTTACCCATGCATTCATCTATCTACAGAGTGACTTCCCCAACTGGCCGCGCTGTGTGGGTTCACAGCAGGGAACTGACATGGAGGAGTCAGCAAACCAGGTAGCCGTTCACGCATTCACCGGAGCATCTTGTTTGCAGGTGCTTGAAAAGCACAAGGAGATTTCCACTCAGTAATTTTTTTTGTCTGCATAAAATACATACCCGTGAAAGGAAACTGATACCAAGATTCCATGGGCTTCAAAGCCGGCTTGCAGGTGAAGGGTACGGGTTGGTTAGAAATTCGGGGTTACTTATGCTAACAGTGGAGATGAAGTCTCCGAGGCCGCAGTAAAGAATCTTTCATGCTGACCATGCTGGCCGTCTGGAGCCGGCTGTGCAGTGTTTGCATGTGTGAACCCAGGGACACGTTTGTGGAAATGGCCTGGCCTCCTCTCACGCTGGGGGCAAGGCCATTAGGAAAAGACTGCACAGACATCTCTGGTGAGGGCTGGAGGGAACCCAGCGTCCCCTACTCCCTAAACCCTAGAGGTCCATCCCTATGGGACTAGTGTTGACTTGTCATCTGGGAGATGACAGCAAATATTCCCATCAGACTCAGCCTCTGTGGCTCTGCTTCCTGGTTCTGCCTGGCCTGAGAGGGTGCGTCCTGCAGCCCCCGTTTCCATATGTGACGATGAAGGCAATGTGCAGGTGACACGATCCCCAGCTGTGATTCTTCAGTTTGGGCCAAATAGGCTCACTGAGCGTGGAGCCCTTTGAGAGCTGGTGTCTGGAGCCTCGGGTGACATGTCCACGAGCCAGTGGGCTCTGGAAAGGCACAGCTGCAAACCCATTGGCATTCACTTCTCCTGCGGGTCCCTCCCTCTCTCTCCACGTTGCCACCCTGGTGCTTTCAGTCCATGTTTACTCCCGCCAAGGAGTTTTTAAACTGTTCCTGCAGGACTCCCGTAAGAATACATCCCCCTATTCCCCGGAGCTGAACAGAAAACATTATTTCCAGGGACAAGGACATATTCATGTATAGGAGATGCTCCTTTACACCAAGTTGGAACACCAAGAAACTTCAAACAAACAGATGGGTTTTTTTTCCAAGCTCTACTTTTATAAAAACAAAAGAGAAATGATAAGTGAACGACGTGCTCTGCCGGATGAATTCTACACAACAACTCTGGGATCTGACACTGAAATAGACTTAATAGCAGATTTCACAGTTTCTTGCACTTTCTCTGTCTACATCGTGAAGTTCCTAAGGGCGCCCTTGGGCACCCTGGAAATTCCTGGGCCTTCTGAATCATCAGACAAGGAAAAAAATCATTTCCACTGGTAGTTATAAAGTATTTCACTTACTTGAAATTTCTTGAAATTGGGAAATACTCTTTGGTATGGATAAGAATTCCCAATTAGGTCAAATATTTGGATATTTGACTAACCAGAACATTCCATCGCTGGACCATTTTAGAGAAACAGACACTTGTCCATCCGTAGAGCGCACAGCGCGCCCAGAGCAAAAACGGGGTGAAATTATTGATTTACTTGAGACAGAAGAGTCATATCCCCAAGTATGACGTACAGCAGATCAATCTGTAACTTTACCCATCAAATACCTCTAAGTTCTTGCAGAAGGAGAAGAGCTTAGTTCTTACATTTCTTCAATAAAATCGCCCTTGATGTTCTGGAATGAGGTTTCTACAAATCTAATAGATTGCTCCTGAAAAAGCCAATTAAAAAGGATGGCTTGTTCTATAACCTACTGCACTCTCTGGCAGGGAATGTGATGATAATCAGTAGAGCAAAGGTCAATAAGAATGATTGGCATCTGTTCTCAGAGCGTCTATGAGAAAGTTTTCAAAACCAGATAAGAATTTAATACAGGAATTTTTCGTCGGCCTAATCAAATTTAGATGCCCCGATGCTGCCTGGAATGTACGCTGTAGATTGTAATCTGCAGGTGGCTATAAATGAGTCATGTGTCTTGGAAAGGCATTCCTGAAATAGGAAAACTTTTCTTTTTCCTGGAAGGTTCAAAGGTTCTTATCAGAGGCCTGCTTCTTGACAGAAATCATTGCATTTATCCTCACGATCTCTGGGTCAGCTCAACGAGGCATTTCTTCTGCTCCACATGGCATTGATGGGGGACAGTGGGTGGATTTTGGTGGCAGCAGGGCTGAACTGGAGGGTCCAAGATGGCTCCACGCACATGCCTGACATTTTGGTGGAAAATTCAGGAAGGCTGGCTCAGCTGGGCTCAGCTCCCCCTCTCCGGCTGGAGTCCAAGCCTCCCCATCTAGTCTCTCTTGCAGTACTTGGGCTTCTGATGTGACAGCTCAGGGCTGCAGGAAGCAGAGTGGAAGTTGCCAGGCCTTCAAGACCCGGACCTGAAACTGGCGCCCCTGTGCTCTATTTGTCAGAGCCCGCTCGGGTTCAAGGGGAAGAAATACAGGCTCCACCTTTCATTAGAGATGTTGAGGAATATTCTGTCATCTTTAACGTGCCCCAAAGTGATTGGATGAAAAACACCCGGAATTAGAGTCTGAGAATCTCTTCCGGCAGCCGATGAACAATAACCAAAGGGCCTCGTAACAGTCAAGTCCTCGTGTAAATAAAACTTTTATTCCACTTCGCTTGCAACCTGATTATGCAAAACAGTTCTTTTATTTGGCAGGAGAAGTTGCACAGCGATTAAGCCCCAAAACGCAAGCTGTGAAAAAGAACCCCACATCTGACGTTCTCAGATTCTTTGCCATTTGAAAAAAAGAACTTAATAGATTTGTCTCTCATCTTTGAATATCACTTCCTTAATTATGTTTAAAATGCTCAGAAAATTCACTGGAGAAAAATGCTCTTTCTATATGCATGCGTGTCGGGTCCAAGCTGAAACCATCGTTACTTCACCTCCTGGGCTGACTGCCCCTCAGCTGGGCCCAGTTTTCCACTCCGGGTACAAAGGAAAAGGAAGTAGCCCATAGTTTGTAGCCGCCGCTCCCACCCCTGGTTGGAAGCCCCTCCATGTTTCAGTGTTGCATCCACTACATTGCCAGCAGGAGCTGGACCTCAGGGCCCAGCAGAGCCATGAATTAATAATATTGTGAAAGTATTCTTCTCCTGTGGTAACTCCCTAATGGCTTTGAGTGTTTTTAGATCATTAAACTCTTGACAAAAAAATTGGGGTGGGGAGGGAGAGGAGAAAGAAAGGGGGAGGGATAGATTAGGAGTTTGAGATTGACATCTATACACTGCTGTGTTTTAAATAGATAACCAACAAGGACCTACTGTAAAAATAAATAAATACATTCTTTAAAGAAAGGAGCAAAGAAATTAACCTTTTGTCAAAATTGTTAAGAAACATCATCGTTTTGTTTTTTTTAAAAAAACTTCCTTTTCTCATTTTTAAAATTGAAGTATAGTTGATTTTACAATGTTGTGTTAATTTATGCTATACTGCAAAGTGATTCAGCTATATATACATATATTCTTTTTCATATTCTTTTCCATTATGGTTTATCACAGGATATTGAATACAGTTCCCTGTGCTCTACAGTAGGACCTTGTTGTCTATCCATTCTCTGTATACTAGTTTGCATCTACTAATCCCACACTCCCACTCCATCCCTCCCCCCACCCCCCCCCACCCCAGACTTGGCAGCCACAAGTCTGTTCTCTATGTCTGTGAGTCTGTTTCTGTTTCATAGACAAATTCCTCTGTGTCATATTTGAGATTCCACATATAAGTGATATCATATGGTATCTGTCTTCCTCTGTCTGACTTACTTCACTTAGCATGATCATCTCTAGGTCCATCCATGTTGCTGCAGCTGGCATGATTTCAGTTTCATTTTGTTTTAGTTTTTTTTTATGGCTGAGTAGAATTCCATTGAGAAATACCATCATTTGAAAATAAATCAGGATAAATCAGCTCTGAAACGAGACTGTAAAGTCAAAAAGTGAAAATTATATTACTAGGCGTACAAAAACCTGACGAACACCCGGCCTTCCAGGAACACGTCTACTGCACAGGCAAGGCCCTCTTTGTGGCATGAGCTCACGGGTGACATGAGTGCTGGGCTGTATCAACGTCTGCCCAGCACCTAGCAGGCAAGGAACCCCAGATCTAAGTCAGACTCACCCACTCTCCTGACGGTAGCAGTGACTTCCTAATTCACGCCATCCCCCTCTCCCTCTGTCCTTCTGTGTGGACAGCTCAATGGACCAAGGGGAAGCTCAGGCTTGCCTTCGAGCTGTGCTGAAAACCCTTGTGGTTAAGAACAGCTCAGAGCCGGGAGCGAGCTGTCTTGAATCACTTTCAGCTCGCTCTCTCCCGTCCTCTCCGTGCTTTACCCTTCCACGTTTTCACAGCCTCGTGGTGAACTGTGAACCCCGCATTCCTCTCCTAGGAGGGGCTCAGCCAGGGTTATTGCTTTCCATGCCTTGTTCTAAGCGTGTCACACGACACATACCGCCTGGTCACCCCCAGCATTGCTGACCGTGTCCTTGGGTTACTTCCGGCCAAGACTTAAAGCTGCCCCCTCATCTGGTTGCTTCCTGCCACTCAGCTGCTGTGTGAAGTCCCTTCCTCAGCCACATTTTGGAAACGTGACAGTCCCCAAAGCTCCATGCAGAGCCCCACCTTCTAAAAAATAGGTTTTGATAATAGTTATTATTATGTAGCTCTGAGTCTGTTTTTCCCTGTTATTAGCAGTGTGTGAACTTTACCCCTGCCATTCCAGCTTTAACGTTGGAATTCCCCAGAGCTCCACGCTAGGGCCACTCCCCCCTCCAGACAATCTCTCCCATGCATCCATCCAACACAAAGGACCCAAGCGACCCACAGACTCATCTCAAACCCAAGCCGCCACTCTGAACTTCAGTCCTACGTCTCTAGCTGCCTCCTGGATAAATCTCAAAGATACTTGATACAAGCGACCCACAGACTCATCTCAAACCCAAGCCGCTACTCTGAACTTCAGTCCTACGTCTCTAGCTGCCTCCTGGATAAATCTCAAAGATACTTGAAAGTCAGTGTGTGTAAAATCAAGCTCACACGTCTTCCCCTAAAGCTAGCAGTCGTTCAGTGTCTCCTGTCTCTCCAAATGAATCCATTCTGCAAACAGAAACTGAAGAGGCATTTGTGAAAGCCCTCTCTCCAGTTCGCAAATCCAAAGCGTCCCTCAGTAGGTCCACTTTCCTCCTAAATGTCCCTCCAGTCTGGCCTCATCTCTACCTTTGCCCTGGTCCCCTTACCACTCATCTCCCCTCTGCATACAACCGATGATGTTTTGGAAACTCAGTCTCATCACGTAACTCCCTTGCTTTAACAGTTCTCGTGGATGGACCTAGAGACTGTCATACAGAGTGAAAAGTCAGAAAGAGAAAGACAAATATCGTATATTAACGCATGTATGTGGAATCTAGAAAAATGGTAGAGGGGAACCCGTTTGCAAGGCAGAAATAGAGACACAGATGTAGAGAACAAATGTATGGACATCAGGGGGGAAAGCTGGTGGGGGGGCAGGTGGGATGAACTGGGAGATTGGGATTGACATATATACACTAATATGTATAAAATAGATACCTAATAAGAACCTGCTGTATAAAAATTTAATTTAATTTAATTTGAAAAAATAAAGAAAAAAATAATTTCTTTAGCTTCTTACAATAAAGCCCTAACCTGGTCTCTAAGATTCTGCATGGTCTATCTCACAACCCGGACAGCCTCATTTTAAGACTGCACTTCCTTAGCAGCCTAAGTGTCCATTGACAGGTGAACGGAGAAAGAAGATTTGGTCATACGTTATGTAACGTTATGGAACGTTACTCAGCCATAAAAAGGAATGAAAGGATGCCGTTTGCAGCAACACAGTTGGACCTGGAGATGATCATGCTAAGTAAGTCAGACAAAGACAAATTCCATATGATATCAGTTATATGTGGAATCTGAAAAGAAAATGATACAAATAACTCATTTACAAAACAGAAATAGATCCACAGACATAGAAAACAAACTATGGTCACCAAAGGGGAAGGGGGGAGGGATAAATTGGGAATTTGGGATTAACAGATACACACTACTATACATAAAATAGACAACCACCAAGGACCTACTGTAGAGCACAGGGAACTCTACTCAATAGCTTGTAATAATGTATAATAGAAAATAATCTGAAAATAATAATAATCTGAAAAAAGAATATAGATATATACATACACACACACATATATATGTAACTGAATCACTTTGCTGTACACCTGAAACTAACACAATATTATAAATCAACTATACTTCAATTAAAATTTTAATTAATTTTTTTTTTTTTAGAGATTGTACTGCCTTGATGCCCACGCTCCAAACACACTAGGCTTTCAGCTCCTGAAATGTTCTGTGCTTGTTCCCATGATAGGACCTTTGCATAAGGTCCTCTGCTTGAAATATCCTCCCCCTTGGTTAATTCCTATTCCTAGAGATGTCAACACATTGGTCACTCCTTCAGGAAGTTTCCCTGACCGTCCTAAGTTTCCTAGTATTAGGGTGGCCTTATGGTTCCTCTTCCAAACCAGGACCCTTTTGAGAGTGAAATTAGGTACTATAATTCATTATGCTGGGATATGGGTATACACTGGGACTGTGCCTAGCAAACAGAATCATGTGTTCCCCTACCTACAGAGGTCTTGCCCTGCATTTTTAGTGATTATAATTTAGTAGTTATACATGTGTTTGTGTAATTTGGGGGGGTGAAGTCTGCCCCCCAAGAATAGCTGGTAGCCCCATGAAGTCGGGAATTCTGTTTCGTTTTTGGAACTCCATTATACGAGCATACCTCATTTTATTGCACTTCACAGATACAGTGCTTTTCGCAAATTCAAAGTTTGTAACAAGACTGCATTGTCAGATGACAGTTGGCTTTTTTAGCAATAAAGTACTTTTTAATTAAGGTGCATACATTGCTTTTTAGACATAATGCCATGGCACACTTAATAGGCTACAGCATAGTGTAAAGATAACTTTGACATGACAGGGAAACCAAAAACATCTATGTGACTCACTTTACTGTGACGTTTGCTTTACTGCCATGTCTGGAACCAAACTTGCAATATCTCTCAGGTCTGCCTATATTCCCAGATTGAACATAGTGCCTGGCATATGGGAGATGCCCAAAAAGTATTTCATCTTTGAGTGTACGTCTTTTCTACTCTCTGCATCTTTCCATCTTTTTTTTTTTTTTTTTTTTTTTTTGCGGTACGCGGGCCTCTCACTGCTGTGGCCTCTCCCGTTGCGGAGCACAGGCTCCGGACACGCAGGCTCAGCGGCCATGGCTCATGGGCCCAGCCGCTCCGCGGCATGTGGGATCTTCCCGGACCGGGGCACGAACCCGCGTCCTCTGCATCAGCAGGCAGACTCTCAACCACTGCGCCACCAGGGAAGCCCTGCATCTTTCCATCTTGACCATTTATTTCCCTCCAATCAGTAAGTGGCCCCAGGTGGAGCAAGTGACATTCACCTATTTTTCTGGGAAGCTCATCTGGCCCCATTTCGTCCTGCATGGGTGTTAAATAGGCCTGAGGGGCTTGGTCCCTGAAACAAACCCTCTCTGATCAAGACATGGGCTGGCAGAAAAACTATGCAATAAAAGGAAAGTAAATCTTCAACTTAACAAAAGTCTCTTCCTATACAGAAATGTCCTCTTTAGAAAGTACTTTTATGCTGAGGAAGCACTCACCCCACCACTACCTAACACACACACACACACACACACACACACACACACACACACTCAGAGCTGGGGGAGAAGTAGGAGGAAAGATGGGTAGAGAGCCCAGTCTCCCCAGGTCAGTCCCCTCTGCTCCTCTGAAATTAGTTTGCACTTTCAAATAATAATAGTTAATACTTAAGTCATGTCTTAAGTACCTGTATTTTCTCATATGATTCTCACAACAGCTATATAATATTATGTAGTGCCAAAAATTAGCCTCATTTTACAGATGGGGGAATAGGTTGAACGTTGTTAAGTAAGTTGTCCAAACTGACACGCCTATAAATGGTGGATATAAAAGCCAGCCCCCAAGATGGTCCAGGCAATCCTCGAGTCCCTTGCGTGGCCCCGTCACACACTGGAACCAGTTTTATCCATGTGACCAGCAGAGCATGGCGGGAGCGCAGTGGAGACAGCCACACGGCAGGAACTGAGGCGTCTCAACAGCTCCAGCCTGGGGGGGCACCCCACCCCCCACCCATCCCGGTCAAACCTTCAGATGGCTGCAGCCCTAACCGACACTTGACTACAGCCTCACGAGAGACCCCGGTGAAATAACAACGTTTATTGTGACTTTACAGCACTAAGCTCTGGGGTTAATTTGTTACTCAGCAAAGATAATTAATACAGCAACACTGGGATTCGAACCTGAGCAAACTGGGCAGAGTCCACATTCTACCCCTGCGCTAAACTCCCTCTCCAATACTAAACCTCTCAGGTTTACTTAGCCTTCACTTAATTTCCAGCCCCTTTCGATCTGATCTTTCTTTACCACTGAAGGGAGAAAATGGCACACGGTCGGGGAGAGGGATTGAGGGAGGGGATGGTGATGAATTGGTCAAGCTCCAGGTGTCCGAGGTTGTCACTGCCCGTTAGGAGCTTGTGACCTAAGCAGGGATCAAAATCTTCCTCAGTATAGAAGGTAACCGACGTATGATATCGCTTACATGTGGGATCTAAAAACAATGAACTTATGTACAAAACAGAAACAGACCCACAGACACAGAAAACAAATTTACTGTTACCAAAGGGGAAAGGAGGGGAAGGGATAAATTAGGAGGCTGGGAATATCATATACACACTACTATATATAAAATAGGTAAACAACGACCTACTGTAGAGCACAGGGAACTGTATTCAATATCTTGTAATAACCTATAATGAAAAAGAATGTGAAAAATAATCGAGATATATATATATATATGTATAACTGAATCACTGTGCTATATACCTGAAACTAACACAACATTGTAAATCAACTATACTTCAATTAAAAAAAATTTTTAATAAAAATAAATAAATAAAAGGTAATGGAGACTCTCTCTGGCCAGTGTTGAAGGCATGGTACAGGTACTTAGCATAAGGGAGATCCCTGAGGGCTCAGGAAAAAGTGGGGCTTCAGCTGGGCAATAAAAGATGAGTGGGGTCTAACAGCAGGAGAGTGGGTAGAGAGAGAACGGGGGGAAATGGTAGTAACAGGTGGAGGGGGATCACTGGAGCTCAGAGCAGGAACACGCCAGCATGTTGTTGTGGGGTTGTTGTGCCGGAACCAGCCTTTCCGGGTCATTAGGTCCCTGGAGCAGGTTGAGGGGAAACAAGGTTGCACCGCACAGTGGCCGAGACCCTGGGTTCTGTCACCAACAAGGAGGTTCCACCCTCACCCCGACCCTCCACTTTCTCGTCACGTGACCTTGGGACACTCACTTACCGTCTCGGGCTACAGTTTCCTCAATTATAATCTATCTGCCTCACAGGGCTGCAATGAGGGATTTTTATTCATTACCACTATGTATTGAGCGCCAACTCTCTGCCCGGCTCTGTTCTAGGTCCTTGGGATATATCTGCAAATAGAGACAGACCAATACCCCATGGCATCCACAAGTGTGAGTGTGACTCCACCCACAGAAAGCACGCAGAGCTGCGCCTGGGATAAAAGAAACAAAGCATTTCATAGATCTTAGCTGCTGCTAAGACTAAAACATTTCATAGATCTTAGCTGCTGCTAGGACTAGAAGGAGGTCGGGGCTGAACGGTAGAGTGCATTCACAATAACACATTTTCTCAATGAGTTAAATCACCAATTTGTCACCTGAGTCACCCAGTAGAGGAAATCAAACTCAAGGACTAGATCTTTTTGCCCAGAGGCTTCCTTGCTTCCTGACAAGCAGGGCGAGGGAAACTTAGCAGTGAACCACTCGGAGGGTAAAAACAGGAACAAAAATGTCCCCAGAGACCCGAGAGCGCCCTGTGGGATGCTTTGCCATCTGACACGCACAGGGAGAAGCGCCATCATTTTAGCAAATTCCTGTTTTGTGTTTATTTAAAGAAAGAACTTGTGCTCTAGCTGTGAATGAATCGCAGATTTTAAGCGGAACCAGATTTCCCAGGTTCCGTTACCTTTTCACTCAATAGCTCTGCCCCAAATAGAGTTCCTTGTTTCACATGAATGTCTGCCAAAGTTTTTAACCTTCTCTTTAAGAAACCTCACTCTAGAGGCGACAGCATCTCCATTCTAGCCCAAGGATGGGAAAGCGTGCCTCTGAGAGGCTGAGAAAGCAGGCGGGGAGGTGACGAGCTCCTCCAAAGTGTGGCCTCTGTGTACATGCAGGTACACCCCTGTATTTACATAGGTTGTAGTTAATCCAAAACTGTGTCTTCTGAACATGAATTCCGATTTGGAAACTTGAATCCTGCTATGTTCCTTGAAACTTCTTCCTTCCTTCCTTCCTCCCTTCCTTCCTTCTTCCCTTCCCTCCTTCCTTTCTTTCTCTTTCTTTCTTTCTTTCTTTCTTTCCCTTCCTTCCTTCCTTCCTTTCTTTCTTTTTCTTTCTTTCTTTCCCTTCCTTCCTTCCTCCCTTCCTCCCTTCCTTCTCCCTCCGTTCCATCCTTCCTTCCTTCCTTACTTCCTCCCTCCCTCCCTTCCTTCCTTCCTTCCTTCCTTTCTTTTTCTTTCTTTCTTTCCCTTCCTTCCTTCCTTCCTTCCTTTCTTTCTCTTTCTTTCTTTCTTTCTTTCCCTTCCTTCCTTCCTTCCTCCCTTCCTTCCTTCCTTCCCTTTCTTTCTCTTTCTTTCTTTCTTTCTTTCCCTTCCTTCCTTCCTTCCTCCCTTCCTTCCTTCCTTTCTTTTTCTTTCTTTCTTTCTTTCCCTTCCTTCCTTCCTCCCTCCCTTCCTTCCTTCCTTCCTTTCTTTCTTTTTCTTTCTTTCTTTCTTTCTTTCTTTCTTTCTTTCTTTCCCTTCCTTCCTTCCTCCCTTCCTTCCTCCCTTCCTTCCTCCCTTCCTTCATTTCTTTCCTTCATTCTTTCTCCTTCTTCCTCTCTCTCTCTTTCTGCTTTTTCTAAATGAAAGTAATCATTCTCCCTGCTCACCATCCCCTTCCCCAAATCCTCCCAACTATAAGGACAGAATAAGGACAGAGTAAGAATGCAGCCAGGAGTCGAAAAGATTTAGCCAAGAACATTACTGTGAAAAGAAACATTTCTAGCCTGAGTGGGTTCACTTGTGTGTCTGCACAAAGTCCAGGGACCCACACGAACACTTCCCTGTCTGTGTACTACAGCACCTACTGGACAAAGAAATATATTCCTGAAATGGAAGTGAAAATGTCAAAGACAGATATGAGATTCCATTTGTCCCCGTGGTACCACAGGCCTAATTAATAGTAGTAGTAGGACAAATCAGAAGAAGAGGAGGGAGGAGAGGGAGGGGGAGGGGGAGACAAGGGGAACGCCTGCTGGGATGTCTGGTGGGAGAGGGCAGGTTAGGGCTCTGAATGCACACCTGCAGAGCAGGACGGGATCTTGGAGCTGCTCAGCTGAGGGCACTGCGGCTTCTCCAGCAGGTGGCACTAGACTAACCTTGTTGCCAGCAGGTGTGTCTTCCTGGG
The DNA here is from genome assembly GCF_949987515.2 of Delphinus delphis. Taxonomy (NCBI): domain Eukaryota; kingdom Metazoa; phylum Chordata; class Mammalia; order Artiodactyla; family Delphinidae; genus Delphinus; species Delphinus delphis. The sequence goes on from NC_082684.1 coordinate 176,906,009, forward strand.
AGCTGAGGGTAATAAAACAAACACCTTGAATTCTTTACCCCGGTCCCCTGTTCCATTAAGGGCTCTGTAAGGATAGAACACTCACAGCCATTCTAAGGGAAGAAAAGGGACATCCACTAAATTCCAGACACAGACTTTCAACCTTCCCAACAAGCCCCCAAGGTCAGTATTACCTCGTTTACAAATGAGGAAACTAGACTCAGAAAGGGTAAGTACATTGCCCCAAAGCAGACATTTTGTTGGTGCAGAATCAAGACTGGAAACAAGCCTGTGATCCTTCCACTCACCACCTGCTCTGCGAAGAGCGAAAAGCTCATCCCGCCCCCAGGTTCCCCTGGAGCAGAACTCAGCTAACTTGAGTTGAGCGATTCTATCCAAAAGGCTGCCCTATGAGCCAGAAACCCTTTCTATCTCATTTTACAGGTGAGGAAGCAGAGGCTCAGATCAGTGGAGAAACTCACCTGAGTCCCACAGATTGTCCCGAAACCATGCCCATCCAGGTGTGCCTGGAGGTGAACAGAGCCCAGGTGCCCCAGGCAGCTGTGAACTGTGTTCCCATCACAGATGAGGGAATTAAGAGTTGGGGTTTGACTTCGGCTCTAATCGTAGGATCCACTGGGACAGATCCATTTACCCAGGAAACAGCAAATGAAATGAAGAGAGATAGAATTATTTAAACCGTGCTAAAAAGCAAAAGGAATTGGGCCACCACATTCACCATCTTTATGCCCCAAGAAAACCCTCTTCTAAGCTGCTTGGTGAGTGACAGCAGCATCAAGAGAGGGGATTTGTCTTAAACACAGGGTGGAAAAGACAATAGTGCCAAAGGAAACCTCTCCAGGACTTGAGGCCTCCCAAACATGGAGTTTTATGACAATTCTTCATTTGCAGCCCTTCCTAAAAGCAGTCAGAAAGCTTTTTAAAGTGACGCATAAATGTTACAGTCATCTAGTGTATCTGTTGGGTTAGGATATGCATTTTTGCTACTAAAAAACAGGAGTCAGACTAATTTTTTTTAAATAAACTGTTTACAGTTTAGAAGTTCTGAAGGCCTCAGCGCTTTTGCATCCTAAACCTGAATTACCTCACTTTAGGTAATGTATGCAAGATGCAACCTACATGCGTTACCTAAAGTCTGCGCAGGAGCCTTGTGAGTCACTGTCTGGTTATTTGCAGTTTTTCCACATAAAGTAACGGGAGGACAACTGGATTCAGAACGTAGAGACGGAGGCTCTCGGGTCTGCACTTTGGGTCCCTACTGGGCACATCCTACCTCCTGCCCGGGACCCAGGCCCCTCCTCTGTACACTCTCACATGCAAGTGTTTCTTTGTTAATATTTTAGCAGTTTGCGACAGAAAGTCTTTAGAGCCAACCAACTGTGATTAAGTGTATTTTTTCCAACATATAATGTTGCAACAAAGAGGCAAGTAATAGAACCATTTTCCCCAAAACCATTTAGCAGCCTCCTGGGAGGCACAATTTCCTTTCAAAGTAAACTATATTTCAATTCATAGAATGTTTTTATTACCCAAATTGGACTAAGTAATTGACTGTTTTGGAACCGACTCCTTCATTGTCTCAATAACAATTAGCTAATGAAACACTGCAAAGTGTTTCACTGTAAAGTGATAACCTGAAAAGATTCAGGTAAGATTTCCTGTAATCGTTTGCTCTAAACCCCATCTTGCCTTCCCTAATTTCTCTTTGACTGCTCAAGATAGGATCACGACATTTAAATCGATCCCATAACCTGGCACCTGGATCAGTTTGCAAGTGTACAACAATGTTCACACTAGGAAAAGGAGCAGAGGTGATATTTTTACACTGCTTGATGGGAGCATTCCAGAGCACAGTCCACACAGGAGCAGAAGGTAAGCAGCGTTATAAAGCCAACACTTTGCGGTTCCTAAATATTACATTTTATAAATAATGGAGTGGAGCGCTTTTTCATTAAATTCTCATCTTGGTCTCCCTTCATTTTTATTCCAACTATCACCAATTCAAACATTCACCAGCACTTACAAGTGCAAAGTGTCACACTAGGAAGAACTGAAAGACATTGACTTTGCTCCTAAAAAGTTATGCAACATAGATTAAAAATAAGATATGAACATGAACATATAAATATCTACCACTATATGCCAAAAGCAATCTATTATAGCGTTGAATTCATGGTCCTGGGGAGAGGCCATTTGCGCTGAGAAGCTCTAAATGGGGCCAGTGTATTCCGAGAAAAGGGATGAACATGAAATGGTCATCTCTAATTTTCGTAGAAGACAGATGTATGTTTCCATTCCTGGTGTGTATGGGTGGTTATAGCTCTTATTTCTTTCCTTTTCCTGTCTATTATCTACCTTCCTATGTGTCTGTCTCTCTAGAATTTTATCTTCACAAACTTTTCAGCTGTATCTTTGTACTTGGGCATGAACTTGGGTGGTGGCAACACCAATTTACCCCACTTTCAACCCTAGAAATACCCATTAGCTGCAGTTTTTCCAGAAATGGAAAATCTGACAGAAAGACAGAAATGTGCTCATGAGAATCTTGTCTATGTGCATCTCTTCTCAATACATGATTTTCACTGTCAGTAAAAGGAATGTGAATAAAGGGACAGGCTTCATGGATGACCAGTTGTCTGTGGAGCCACCCCTCCTTTACTGTCCCAGAGGTATGAACTCAGTCAAAAACTAGTATCCTTCTTGTTTAAGTCACTGGATGCTAACCATCAAAGGCAGGGGCCCATCCATCTGGGAGGGGGATCATTGTCTGTCTATAGTCAGCTTGGCCACAGTGACCCAGAAATGCTGTGCTGCCTTTACTCTGCCTTGAGCTATAAGAATGCTTCTTCTTTGAAAGCTGGGCTTTTTTTAGCCTTAATCCTATTCTAAGGCAGCAATTCATATTAGAGACAGTTCAGAGGTATTTTCCATCTAATCCCCCAAAACTCAAACTAAGCTTCTTATAAGAGACACTCTATGCAAAATTATAGGCAAAGTCAATCATCCAAGTGGAGACACCACTGGGTTGAGATGAATTTGGTGAAATTTTGACCCTTATGGCCCAGTCATGCTAAGGCTCTACCACAGTGACAAGAATGCAGCTCACTTACCCAGCCTTATACATTGAGGGTGGACCACTTCCCTTACAGTTCTTCTCAGTTCCAGAGAGCTGGGGTATCTGTTAATGCTAATTTATACTTTTAAAGACACATATCACTTTGAGCAATTGGGGAAATGTTAGTAACCAAAGCAACAAATAGAAGTGCTCCTCTACGAGCCAGGGGTGTTCAAAGCGTCTGTGATGGGCTAAGTACATAAGTCTGTCTCACTCAAAATTACGTAAAACATCATTTAATAAAATGCAGAATCACACACGGGAATAATGGTCAATCCTACCTTACGCTGCATCTTATGAAACCGGCCAGTGGCAGAATAGACTGTGAAGTGCTTTGAGGTTCTCAGAGGAAAGTCACTGAAAAATGCCAGGAGTCAACCAGGGGCTTTGTGCTCCCAGACACCATGCAGCTGTGAACTACCTTCCTGTGGGGTGATCCTGGGCAGTGACACCACTTGGAGTCTTACCTCTCAAAGAAAACATGGGAAAGGAGAACAAAATGAGACCTCAGGGACATACAGTAAGTTATGTTAACACAGACCAGAGCACGGAAGGACCTGGACGTTACCAAAGAGATCTGGTTGATGTGGGTAACACACCTGCATAAGTAAAGCAAACAAGAGCCCTCCCTACTTACATCTATAGGGTTGAACTATAATTTGTCAAATTTTCATTTCATTTTGTGCTTGGTCACAGTTAGGGCCTGGAGTTGAGGCTCCCTTTTTTAAAGTAAATATCTAACAGGATGTTTCTATAATGGAGAGTTCTGTAATGGATAAGATTTAGTGAGCAAGCAGAAGAGATACATTCTGAAACCTACAAGCCTGGAGAATCTAAGAAGGAGGGAAAGGAAACAACACAGCTTTCCTTCTTGTCCTGCAGCCCCTCCAAGCAGGCTGGGGGAGAAACCCTGATGTAGAAGGCAAGAGGGCTCCACAAGTGTTCAGTAGCATCAGAGAATAGAGGCTTCATATGGGATCTGCAAAGCCAAGTGGCCACAAAGGAATTAGAATTAGGGAGAAAAATATCCCTGACCCTGTGGTATAGCTTGAATTGCCAGCTCTCTGCAGGTCTGGGAGGCACAGAACAGGGAAGAGACAGGGCGAGCAGAGTCTGAGAGGACTCAACGCCCTTTCTCTGTTGTTTCCAACCAATGTTGCTGTGTTACCACCAATGCCATAAAGAAATGAGTCCTTCACTAGCCAAATTATGACCTGAGACTTATTTTCTTTCCTGATGACTTAGATTGATAACAAGTATTTTCTCTATGAAAACAGTGCATTTCCTAACAAATCTAGGAAAAGTAAAACAACAACAACTCAACATACTTTCAGTGGGAAAAGATGACAAAGTCCTTTTGTAAACTTGAAAACTACGATTTTCATCCTATCAAAAAGAAAAAAAATTAAAGAGAAGGCAAAACTCCTGTAATGTTCATATAACCTGAACTGCTAAATTTGTTAATAAAAACAAATATCTTAGAGGGGAACTTCCTCAACTTTATAAAGAGCATCTACAAATAAACTATATATAATATACTTAATTGTGAAAGACTGAATCCTTCTGAGATCAGGAGCAAGATAAGACATCTACTGTCACCACTTTTACTAAACATAGTGCTAGAAGCTCTAGCCATACCAATAAGGCAAGAAAAAGAATAAAACGCATACAGATTGGAAAGGAAAAAAATAAGATTACCTCTATTTACAGATGACATGGTTGTCTGATAGAAAATCCCAAAGAATCTATAAAAAGAAAACAACAGAAAAAGAAAAAAGACTTCTAGAACTAATAGAGAAGATAAGCAAATCAAAGAATACAAGGGAAATATGGAAAAATGTATTTCTATAAAGTAGCAATGAACACATGGACACAGAAATTTTAAATATAATACCATTTATGATTGCTCAAAAAATAAAATACTTAGATGTAAATCTAATCAAAACTTGCATAAGACTTTGCTGAATACTACACAATGCTGATGAAAGAAATCAAACAAGATCTAAATAAATGGAGAGATATTCTGTGTCTGTAGCTTGAAAGTTTCAACATAGTAAAGATACCAAATTCTCCCCAAATTGATATACAGTTGAATACTATTTTTATCAAAATCCCAGCATGATTTTTTGGTAGATATAGACAAAATTATTCTAAAATTTATATAAGCAGGCAAAGAAAATAGAATAGCCAAAAACAGTTTGAAAAAGATGAAAAAAGTAGGAGGGATCAGTCTACCCAATGTCAATACTTACTGTATAGCTACAGTAATCAAGACTGTGTACTATTGGCAGGCAGATAGACACATAGGTCAAGGGAATAGAATAGAGACCCCAGAAATAGACCCACACAAATATTCCCAACTGACTTTTACAAAAGTGCAAAAGCAATTCAGTGAAGGAAGCATAAACTTTTAAATAAATGATGCTGGATTAATTGGACATCCATAGGGGAAAAATGAACTTCAAACCTAAGTCAAACATTTTATATAAAAATCAACTCAAAATGGACTTAAATGTAAAACCATAAAACTTTCAGGGAAAAATACAGGAAAAAATCTTCAGGGTCTAGGGCTAGACAGAGTTCTTGGACTCGACAGCAAGTGAATGATTCATAAAATAAAATGTTGATAAATTGCACTTCATCAAAACTAAAAACTTCTGCTTTGCAAAAGACTCTGTTGGAAGATGGAAAGACAAGCTACAGAGTAAGAGAAAATATTTTCAAACCGCATATCAAACAAAAGACTAGTATTTAGAACACACAAAGACCTTTTAAGCCTCAACAGTGAAACAGCAAACAATCCAATTAGAACATGGCAAAAACACATGCACAGACATTTCCATGAGGAAGATACGTAGATGGCAAGTAGGCCTATGAAGAGATTTCAACGTCAGCAGCCACTGGGGAAATGCAAATTGAAACTGTAATGAGATATCATTACCCCTCCATCAGAATGGCTAAAATAAAAAGTAGTGACAGCACTAAATGCTGGCAAGGATGCAGGGAAATTGGATCACTCATGCGTTGCTGGTGAAAATGTGAAATGGACCAGCCACTCTGAAAAATAGTTTTGTAGTTTCTTGAAAATCTGAACGTGCAACTACTATACGACCCAGCAACTGTACTCCTAGGTGTTTACCCCAGAAGTAAAGACTTGTGTGCACACAAAAACCTGCACAAAAGTGTTTATAGCAACTTTATTCACGATGGCCCCGAACTAGAAACAATCCAGGTGACCTTAATGGATAAACAAACTATGGTACATCCATACCATGGAATATTACTTAGCAGTAAAAAGGAGTAAACTACTGGTACACAAAACACCCTGGAGAATTATGCTGAGGGCCGATATCCAGGTTGTGACCATGTACATATAGTTTTGCAAGATGTTAAGTTGAGAGGTACTGGGTATAGCATACGTGAGATCTCTCTGTATTATTGCCTACAACTGCATATGAATCTACAATTATCTCAAAATTAAAAGCTTAATAATAAGAAAAGAACTGTCACGTAAGAAACACCTCTCCGTGACGTTCACGGCACCATCTCTTCTGATCACCTTCAACACTCTGGGAATACAGAGTTCATTAAAATGAACTGGTGGATAGCATCCTCATAACCATATTTTTGTAAAGGAATGGTCTTTACTGACTACAAATACGACATCGTCTTTGCTCCTAAACATTTCTCTAGGTGAATTTTGAAATGAGTTGTATCTTACCGTTATCGAAAGAAGCTTTCTGATTCATAGGGAAAAAATCAGTCAACCTCAAAACAAGTTTCTAATAGAAAATGCACAAAGATCAAGCAGTATGCTCTTGGCATGACATTTTATATTAATTCTTCATTTTATGTATGTTGGAATATACATGCCACAGTTTCATGCTGGAATCTTTTGCCAAAGTTTCCTTTTTGTCGGAGGTCCAATGTTTCTGGTTGGAGTTTCTTAACAAAGTATGCATCATTTCCACTGGGGTTTATACCAGAAATAATGAGATAAAATGGTGGTATGGTGGAAACAATATAGCTTTTATAATTCATTATTGCATTGTTGCTAAACTTTACATCTTTCCGGATTTGAAGAACGGTCCTAACTACTCCAAATTACCAGGAGGAATCACAAGTGATATATAAGCACCCTCATCAGGGTTGATTATCACAGTTTCAGAAGAACTGTGACCCAAGATTCTGTTGATTGTCGCAGTCTCTGAAAATTAAAAAGGAAACTTCACGTCGATGCAGTAATGGACGTGCCAGGTTCATTGCTTAATTCAAAAACGGCCCTGAGCTTAGCTCACTCCCCCTGACATCTCCTTACGTGGACAGACTTCTGTTTAACAAACCCCCTTCCTGCTTCTGCTCCGCCGCTAACTCGTACAAGGCACTGGTTTCTCTACATCTCAAGTTTGCTCTTCTCCGTATTTATTTTTTTACTTACAATTCTCCCTGGAGCAGATTTGAGGGTTAACAAAATGCTTGCAAAACACTTTCAGGTTATCAAAGGAAAGTACAAGGGAAACTCCCTTTAGCCAGAGTAACAACAAAGTTAAAAGAAAAAGATTTACATGTATGTATTATTTTTAAAAACAAATGAAGTTTAAACATTCTCTAAGGTATTGAAATATGAAAGGTCTTCAGAACAGCTGAATTAGTTTTTAAGATTTTGTTTGGATTATTTTACAGTATTCTAGTTCTTGGAAGATTGGTTCCCCAAATCTAATGCCTAATTCAGTGCTCAGAGACTAGCCATTGATCAGTACCAGCATCGCCAGGGAGCTTGTTAGAAATGCAGATTCTTGGGCGGACCTATTAAACCAGATTTAGATCAATCGAACAAGAATCCCTTGGGACCCAAGAATCTGGGTTCCATCAAGTCCTGCAGGTGATTCCCAGGTGTGCTGTATTTTGAGAATTACTAATATTAGATCACTGCTGCTCAAAGGCAATGTCCACACAATGGGCTGAATCCTGCCTCCTCCAAAATTTATATGTTGCAGCCCTAACTCCTAATGTAGTCTTTTGGAGATAATTAAGGTTAAATGAGGTCATAAAGTTGGGGTCCTGATCCAATAGAACTTTAGCCTTATAAGAAGAGGAAAACAAAAGAACTCTCTCTCTCTCTCTCTCTCTCTCTCTCCCTCTCTCCCTCTCTCTCTCCCTCTCTCCCTCTCTCTCTCTCTCTCTCTCTCTCTCTCTCCCCCTCTCTCCCCCTCTCTCCCTCTCCCTCTCTCTCTCTCTCTCTCTCTCTCTCTCCCCCTCTCTCTCTCTCTCCCTCCCCCCCCTCCCGCTCTTTCCATCCACCCTCCACATGTGAGGGCACAAACATCTGCAAGCCAGGCAGAGGACCGTCTGCAGAACCTGACCATGCTGGCAGCCTGATCTCGGGTTTCCACCTTCTAGAACTGTGAGAGAAAAGACATTCGTGTTGTTGAAGCCACCCAGGCTACGTATTTTATTATGGCAGCCTGAGCAGACTAAGACGGCACATCTGGGGATCTTGTTCAAATACAGATTCTCATTCAGTAAGTCGGGAAGTGGAAGCAGGTCTCCTAAGGGAAGCCATTTTCTTGGTCCATAGATCCCACTCTGACACGCTGAGTAACAAGGAAATAGATGATTTTTCCATTTCACATAGAACAAAATCCAACCCCTACCCCCCATTTCGACCTGCGAGGCCCTGCAAGGTTGGGGACCTCTCTGACGTCATCTTGTATCCTCTTCCCCCCCACACCTCCTTCTCCTCAAACATGCTAAGCCTCTTCCTTCTTCTTCCTGCCTCAGGACCTTGGCATGTACTTTAATTTCTGCCTTTGCCCCCAGCTCTTTGAACAACTGCTCCCTTCCCATCCTTCGGGCCCCAGTTCAAATGTGTCTGTCCCAGAAAGAACACAACTATGAAAGCAGCAGCTCTCCTGTCCCCAACTCTGTCACACCTCAGCCCCTCACAGCCTGGCCTCCACTGGAAGTGATCATGTCCCTTTATAAACGGTTGATCATGCTCTGTTCCACAAGGAGGCAAACTCCACAACAGCTAAATCTCGTTCCTCATTCACCTAACAACGTTTGTTCACGGAATAATTGACGTGAGGTCACCCCCTCGTCGAGGTCCCAATACTGAAATAATAGGAGTTCTCCCCTCCTCACATACAGGTAGGTGAGGACGTCAGATTCTCTCACCGGGTGTTGACTGGAGTCCTTGACCCATCTGGCCCTGGTCTGGGAGTCACTGGTGATCTCCTCCAGCCGGTTTCCCCTCGTCTGTATCTGAGCCAGGTCTGACCGGGAGAGGAAGGCCATCCACAGGATCAGTCCCTGAGCAGCAGTCACAGGGTCACGATGCTGGTTTGTTCTTTTTTTTTTTTTTTTGCGGTACGCGGGCCTCTCACTGCTGTGGCCTCTCCCGTTGCGGAGCACAGGCTCCGGACGCGCAGGCCCAGCGGCCATGGCTCACGGGCCCAGCCGCTCTGTGGCATGTGGGATCCTCCCGGACCGGGGCACGAACCCGTGTCCCCTGCATCGGCAGGCAGACTCCCGACCACTGCGCCACCAGGGGAGCCCGTGATGTTGGTTTTGAAATGGATCAGAGTTCAGGGCTGGCACGCTGCAGCCTCTTTGCGTGCAGGCTTCTTCTCACTCCTGGCCGAGATTCTGTCTCAGCTCTATGACTTAGCACCAGGTCCTGCTGCCTCTAGGCCAGGCTGATCCAGCTGGTGGGGCTAGCGCCCTGACACACCATCTGCCTGTGCTCACGCCTCCTTTGGGGCACTGGACTCTTTCCCCACTGTGACTCTTGCTTCAAGAAGTGTGGTTGCGGTCCTGCACGTGAGTGGGTGGATGGATGGCACAGAAACAAAACTCTGTCGGCTCACACAGCTCACAAGGGCCAACAGTGCACATTCTAGCTTCCTACTGATAGCTTGCCGTGGACCACAGTGGGGGGATTTACACCAGAGAAATTGGTGAATGCTTCACATCAGGATTTTGTCCTGATGTCCCCAGAGAGCCAGTGGTTAAACATTTACCAGCACCCCAGCGGCTGAAGTCCACCTGAACTGGAAAAACTCCTGCCACTTTGATGTATCATCCGAAGAGATGTCCCCAAAGTGCCCTCACCCATCCCACATACATGGGGTCCAAGTTAGCTTGGGCAGCTGCCTCTTCAGAGATTCCGGTCCTGGTTTCTGCAACCAGCTCTTTTCATCCTCTTCTCCTCTCCCTGTGCCCTCCCCCCCCACCACACACACACCACAGAGTGAGGTCTCATTGGCTTGGAATCCTTAAAGCACACTGCAGCTCCTGACAAACGCACGGAGTACTCTGAACGGTGCGAAAAGAGACACAAACGCAAGCAACTCCTTGGCTCTTACCCACAACACAGTATCACTTGAAATTTTCCAAAAGAGAATCGTGAAAGTGGTGGCCATTGTCATTCTCCCTAAATTTTCTTCCAGACACTTTTCTAGGTTTTCACAGACCAGAAAGACACAGTTTATATCACTGATATTATCAAAGTTCTGGCACAAATATGCAGCTGGTTGCCCAGAGGAAAGAAAATAGCTCCGCCCTGGCAGGAGGGTCAGCTCGAGTGCACGATCACATAGGTGTGCAATTCATACTCTCTGCCTGGAAACACTCTTCATTCTTGCCCAGCCTGACGTTTCAATCTGAGCTTATCAACCTGCGAGCAGGACAGTGTCAATCGGCAGCATCTAAGGGGCTTTTTCCAAACTCTGAGCAAGCATCAGCCTTGTCTTTTAGTAACCACACACCTTTCCACGACAAGCTGCTGCTTTAAACATTGTAGTCTTTATTTTACACACATACATCTTATTTCCACAATCGGGTTGTCTGTATCTTCAAGATAGAGAAAGTGACTTACACATTATCTTATTTCTTCCAGGATACTGGAACAGTTCAGACAACACTGAAGTTAAAGTTTTCTATATGTCAAAAAAAAAAAAAAAAAAACAAACACCCCACGCTATAAAGACAATTTAAGGGCAAAAACCTAACTAAATATACAAATGACAAAAACCTAATCCTAACTATATCTGCAACATGTAACATCTGTAGTCAAATTTTAAAACTGCTTATAATTAATTGGGGAAAAAATTCATTCACCTTCCCCAGATAGGCAAAAATTTTAAAGGGGAAATTCACAAAAATGCACAGATGGGCAATAAACATTTGAAAATATGGGGAACCCCACAGGTGATCAAAAAGATGCAAATTTAAGCAACAATAAAATGTTTCTTTACCTATTAAATCGATTTTAAAATTCTTACCTGATTATACCCTCTGTAGATGATTTTGGCGGAAATGGGGCTATTCTACATTTTGGGGAGAGGTGTACATCATCGTGGTATTGCTAAAAAAGAGAAGTTGGAAACAGCATGATTGTGTGACAATAAGAAATTAAAAATGAAATCCAATAAAGCCATTAAAAATATCATAGAAAAATATTTAATGACACAGAAAATGTTCATTAAATATGTTAATAAATTGTGTAATTGTAGAAAAATATAGAAACGTACAGAAATATAAACATACATTGTTTGGTGATAAGAAACGAAGGCAAATGTTTAAGTTTTTGACGTTTAAAATGGAAAGTGTTTATGACATTTGTGAATCTTCAGGGAAGCCTTTGTTTTGGAAACGGGAAATAATGTAGCCCTCGCTTTCAGTTTTCTTGTATTAATTAGGAGTAACTCTTCATATGATAAGCAGAGATTTTTTTCAGCAATCTGTGTCAAGAAGCAGATAAAAGTGTCACGTCCTGGAAGATCAAAACCTGGGGACCGAGTTCTGAGTCATTGCTGTGTGGCGGTAATAAAAAGTGCCCCTTTAGAGACTGGCCCTAAATGTTTTAGGCTTGGTTTAGCTATAGGAGCATCATACAGGGGGTTGAGTGAGAGGTCCTGGGACAGGGAAGGAAAAACGTACACAGCAGGGTGTGGGGAGGGAAGGGTGGAGATAGCTCAGAGTTGACCTTCTCTCGACTCCTCTACAAGAAAAGAACAAGTGTAGAAAACTGGAGCAGACCAGTGACCTCTGGCCCTGAAGCAGCCTTCTAGAAGATTCTCTTCCTTGCTCTGCAGAAGCCTCCTTAGAAAGATGTGTCTTCAGGCAGCCAGGCTAAAACTCATGAGATGCATTTCTGTGTTACCAGATCAAGAGCTCAGACGGCATTAGTGTTTAGCAGCAGAACCCAGACTGGGTCATGTCCACTCAGTCCCGGCCCAGAATTTCAAAGAGCTCAGAGAGTTCTCTCCAAGTCACTTTAGAGTTTTACTTGCCCAGAGCCTGGAAGTATGAGTGCAACTGCATTTCTTAAAACACTGACAATTTTTCCATCCCCTCCTAATATGAGAGCTCTCCTATTTTTCTCCCCGACCAAGACCCCTTTCCCCACCAAACCATAGATTCAGTCTGGATTCTAACACTTATAGTGTCTCTCCACATAAGAACATGCTCGAACATTTAGCCCCTACTTAGCCTGACTGGTGGCTCAGTTCATCCAAATGGCTACATTGGAAAGTGGACATGGACACAGCAGCTCTCAGAGGCCAGCTAGGTGATGTCTTGGTCTGGCTGGGCTGCTCTAACAGAACACCACATGCTGGGAGGCTTGTAAGACATAGACACTCTTTTCTCGAAGACCCAGAGGCTTCAAGTCCAGGATCGAGGCCCCAGCCGACGTGGCGTCTGCTGAAGGCCCCCTTTCTGGTTCACAGCCTGCACTTTCTAGCTGTGTCCTCACATGGTGAAAAGGGCCAGGGAGCTTGCTGGGACCTCTTTCATCAGGGCACTAATCCCATTCATGAGGGCTCCACCCTCATGACCTCATCACTCCCAAAGGCTCCACCTTCTAATACCATCACAGAGAGAGTTAGGATTTCTAGATGAATTCTGAGGGGGCACAGACATTCAGACCATAACAGGTGCGGTCCGCACACAGCCCACGACCTGAAACTAAGCTTAAAAGTCTCTGGAGCAAAAGCCAAACATAGACAATAGCTTCATCTTCTTGCTTCATGTGCTTCTCCTGGTGATGGAAGTGGCCAGAAATTTGAAGCAAAAAAACCCCAGAAATATCTTCTTTGGTGCCACTGAGGTGCATAAGAATGTAAAAGGCTCAGGGGTGTGAAGGGACACGAGAGATGATTTTTCCAGGCTTCTCCGGCCATCAGCACCTCTTTCTGACCTCCCGTCACACAGCCCCATCACCATCAAGCTCACTGCCTTTCAAAGCAGCCTAGTCCACGGGTCAGTGCTGTTGGTTAGAAAGGGCAGGGCATCCCTCTGTTGAATTACACCTACCTTTCCAAATCTTACCTGCTCTGCCTTCACGGAAAGCAAAAGGGCAGAAAATCGCATTTCCATTTATGCCTTTAATTGTAATGTTGGGGACGTGTAGGGTTAGAAGAAGTAAGGAAACCATTGTAGAAGTGATCAGGCAATTTTATGATGATCCCCTACAAACCTTCACCAATTCCATTTACTGTTTTGTAACAAATGCTCAAGGAATTAGAAAAACACCCCTGAGGCCACGCGAACTAGGCATTGACTGTCAGATTTAATGTCGTGAGACCGTAGCATTGCTTTTCTTAGCATCATTCCTCAAGATGTGAAGGCCCATAAAAAGTTAATTTGTATAAATACCGTTTTCCGATTTTTCCTCTTAAACAGTACAAACATTATGGCTTATAAATGTTAACATGATTAATGAACTATTAAAAAGAGGTATACATGTCACTGCTTCCCATTTACAGCCTCACATGTACTTCTATCCACATTGCACTTCTTAGAAGCACGGGGGGGAAACAATAGAGGAAAAACCCACAAACGCTAGAGGAAGCTGCATTTCTGCCCGGAGAAGATGTAGCCATCAACTGAGAGCAGCAGGAGGGGTTCCTTCTTTTTTCTGTGAGCTTCCTCTTAGCGATTTTTGATCTAAAGGTCAATGAGATTACCTCCGTATTTCCCAGTAGTCTGCAAAACAAAACCATGTAAGAGCCAAGTCACCTCTCACTGTGAACTGTATCTCTCTTTCTAGGGCTTGTTACTCGGCTTCTTGAAAAGGTTCAAGACAGACACAGAGGCAAACAAGGCAGACCCTGGCTTCTCTTAGTCCATGTCTTCAAGGTCCAAAAAGCAGCTAAAGGAAAATTCACTTCTTTACTGAAGGGAAAAGGCTCAGGCTTTTTCTGAGTTTAGACCAGACATCCTAGCGGCACTCCCGTTTTTCTTATAACCCATGTAAACCGTAAATGAATTTCTTCTAATCCCATATTTTGTGCTACCATCATTTATCCAGGCTCGGCAGGGGCACCAAGCCTCTGGGGCTGGAAAGCTGTTTGCTATTGACTTGGAGGCACCGTTATTAAATTTGCCCAAGTTGGTGCTTCTTAGTGTTTGTCTGTAAATAGCCCCTCGATTACTTTTTTCTTTTCTTTTTCCCCTTTGGTAACTTTGTAAGCTCTCTAGAGGACACGAGCCTTGGGTGTAGATGTCTATGCGTCCAAGGCAAGCACAGTACTTCCAACAGAGTGGACCGGCAATAACTATTGGTTGAGTAAACAAATTCTTGAGGAAGGGAGCATTTAGACAATGTACATTATTTGGGGGTAAAAATTGCAAATACTTTCAAATGAAGTGTGTGCTTGCCGACTCTTCTGGGGTGAAGAAACACATCCAGGGCTGCCGTGCGGCCAAGACACCCAATTCCTGAGGAGCCCGTTCTCACAGATTATAGACTGGCCTTTTTTATTTTTTTCAATCTTACTGGGATTAAACAAGAAGAAAATGTAAATTTTTCTATCCTTCTTAAAAGAAGCCACTGCAACTCTAACATCAATGCACTCAAGTTGCTCAACATAGGCTCTCATGTAATGAAATATCAAAAGCAAATACATGTTTTTAAAAAAATCTCCATGGCTTACTTGGTAGACCAGATGACCCTTGGAGACGGCTAAACCACCGACCCAGCGAGAGCAGCATCTCCATGGGGTGGCCATCATCAATGCTTGGAAATGCACACGGGCAGGAAATGTCCAAGGGACTAAGGCCTTCAGGCCGTTTATCCCAGAGACACGATTTGAGCAAGTCCCTTTTAGAGTCAGAACGCAAAGAGGTGATGGAAACACTGTCAGAAGGAGTCAATGACGCACAGCGTCTCCAAGCGGGTATAAACAGAGGACACAGGTGTGGGAAGGAAGGATCACAAGGTGCGTGCAGACGACCTCAGCCAGGCTGCGCAGATGGACTGATACAGAGCACAACCGACACACTTCAGGGAAGGTAAGAGAACACAGGTAGAGGCTCTCGGAAAACGGACCCGGCTTGGCAGGTGTCACAGCAGCATGGACAGGACTAAATGCATAAATATTCACCTCTTACTCAAATAAAATAAGCATCCCAGTCCTTGAGCAGGCTTCTTTAAAATATCATGGATATGGACACTCCATTCAAATAAAGAAAAGTAAAAGAAATTATAACAAGTAAATATATAAGTATAAAGTATATATATAAACTCACTTATAGAAAGGCAAGTATCTTTGAGATTAAATTAGAAGAGAATGCAAGGCTTGTGGTCATTGCAAGAGATGGTACAGTTGTACCTGACAGAATAATGTTTCTTGAGACTTTCATAAAAATTTTTATAAAGACATTTTACTCTTTCTGTTTAGGGACTTGAAAAAGTATCTGGTAAAAACTACATGGAGTTTCAACTGCAGAATTTCCTCAAGTCGCTAAAGCCAGGACCCACTTGTGAGACATTCTTTACCAAACACTCCATGTGAAATATGTTCGACTTACAAGTTCAAAGGGAAGGGAAGGGAATGTACTTTTAAGAAACAGAAATACATTTATCAGCAAATTTATATTTCAACAAACCTCTGATGCTTAGACTCAGAGTCAAGATGTTGATAGGAATGGTGCCACTTCTGTATCTGATCGCATGGCAAACCCAGCAATATATTTAGAATCTTAGGCTTTTAAAGCTGAAAGAAATCTTAGAAAGCAGCTCAGACATTGTCAAAAAGACATTTTCAAATTCTGCAGAGTACAGAATGCCTTTGGTTATTTACTCAGGAATACAGGCTGCGATGCCTCAGACCAAATCCTTCCTGCCACGTGGAGGTGATAGTATGCTCACTTTATCACCTCTTACCTACCCCACTGCAGACTCTCTGTCTTATAAAGCAGCACTGGAAAATGATCTGACTATCCTTGCAAACTCACTAAATCAAGGAAAAAATCAACATCTGGAAAGGTAGAGAAATTGGTCTCCATCTGTGTGAAACTTGGTTTGTATGATGAAAACCAAGCAATACAGAAATAGGAACCGCCAAGCACAGAACGGATAACTCTAGAAGTGAGACTGATGAGAAGTAGCTTCCTACAACTGCATTTGTTGAGGTTTTCTTTCTCCTCAGATCCCATCATACTTTTCAGATTCTTTTTGTAAAGGTTTTTACAACTGATGGACCTTGAGGTACTCTGTACCCCCAAATCAGAATAACTTTTCGAGCTATTTGAATGTTTCTCTCAATGTGCTTAGACACCAGGGAGAAGGGGGCAGTGAAGTGGAAACATTGAAACAGTCAGGGGACTAACTGATCAATCAAGATTCCAGAGAGATAGAACAACAAAGCCCTGGAAACACAGGGGCCAGCAAGGCCCCTTCTAGGTAAGTACCCAAAAGAGCTGGAGATCCGTCCCACACAAATACCGTACACGCGTGTTTGTGCAGCGCTCTTCACCAGAGCCAAAGAGTGGAAAGGGCCCAAATGTCCGTTAAAGGATGAATGGATGAACAAATCGTGGTGTATGCTTTTCTCTTCCAGAGCTTATTAAACATCAGATTGTCGCTCGCTCGCCCGAACTTCCCGTTGGACCACAGGCTCCTTGAGGGCAGAGGGTCTTTACTGTTTTCATCCTCAGCTCAGCACTGTTACAGAGTGGGTGCTTTCTTCTGAATGTTCACGTCTCCCCAAAATTCATAGGTTGAAATCCTCACGCTGCAAAGGTGAGAAGGAAGTGGAGCCTTGGGGAGGTGCAGCCCTCGTGAAGGGGCTGGTCCCATAGGAAAACAGGGTCCAGGGAGGCCCTCGCCCCTCCACCCACCACGTGAGAACCCAGTGAGACGGTCCCAGCGATAACTAGGTAGAGGGCCTTCACTGCACCCTGACCTCGGGCTTCCAGCCTCCTGGACGGTGAGAAATGAATTCCTGTGGTTTCTAAGTTACGCTGTCTGCGGCATTTTGTTACGAAGCCCAAACGGTCTAAGACAGCGGGTGCTGATCAACGTTGTTTTCCTTTGATGATTATAGTCATTCCTATTTCACAAGTGAATTGAAGAGAAATACAGAAGCATTGGTTTGCTGCACATGATAGAGAGGAGGGTAAACAAAGGAACTAGGTTCCTGGATTCACCAAAAGTAAGAGAAACGAGGAAGAGTACAGTGGATATGTACATAAAGATGAGAAACATGGGAAGAGGTAGAGTTAACCAAAAGCTGCAGGTAACAAAGGCAGAGGCAAGCCAGAGGACTTGCGAATCAGCTCCGTCCATTCCCTGCCTACACCCTCCCGCGGTTCTCCCTGCCTAACGTCCTGTGTCCACAGTCGCCACGTCCCACTCTGCTGCAGAGATGCTCTCACGTGCCTCTCACTTCTGGGCTTCTGCCTGAGAGGTCCCCGCATCACACTCCAGCCAGCCAGCTCACACACTGATGCCCTGGGAACCCTCGCTGGTCTCCCCTGGGCAAACCCTAGGGTCTCTTTACAAAGTCTGCTCCAAGTTCTGTAGGATCTGAGATGGAGAAAGTATGGGAGGCCCTCTTTGCAGAAAAGAATATAAAATTTAAAAAGAAAATCCGGGCTTCTCTGGTGACACAGTGGTTGAGGGTCTGCCTACCGATGCAGGGGACACGAGTTCGTGCCCCGGTCCGGGAGGATCCCACAGGCCGCGGAGCGGCTGGGCCCGTGAGCCATGGCCGCGGAGCCTGTGCTCTGCAATGGGAGAGGCCACAGCGGTGAGAGGCCTGCGTACCACAAAAAAAAAAAAAAAAAAAAAAAAATCAGGCGTGAAAAAATTTCATTTAGAATGAGAAAAACAATCATAGTAGATTATGTACCTCCAATGTCGGACAAATGCCACGAATATGACCCTATTTTGGTAATAGCGATTGCCTTGCACACCCCTACAATACTCTTCTTCCCTCCGCTTTTTAGCTGCCTACTCTGATCTTTAAAAGACTTTAAAATTTTTATTTTATTCAAGTATGGTTGACTTACAATGTTGTGTTAATTTCTGCTGACAGCAAAGTGACTCAGTTATACATATATACGTTCTTTTTCATATTCTTTTCCATGATGGTTTATCACAGGATATTGAATATAGTTCCCTGTGCTCTACAGTAGGACCTTGGGGTTTATCCATTCTATGTATAAGAGTTTGCATCTTCTCATCCCAGACTCCCAGTCCATCCCTCTCCCACCTCTCCCATGACAACCACAGGCTGTTCTCTACGAACAGACCCTTCTTCTATCTTCCATTTTCCGTACAGAGAATAGAAAGATCCAATCTCTCTCCTCTAACATAGTTGATGGTAATTTGGTTCATACCGTGGATTGTTTGAAAACATTTCTTCCAGCCTCACAGCTCCGTATTGAGGATGCCCTATAAAATTCTAAGATTGCTTTCAAATCTGGGCAACGTCTCCCAAGTTCTTCTGTAACCAGATCCTCTGCTTACAATACAACAGACAGTCTGATAACCTGAAGAACATCTCAGACCAGCTCCTGACCCTTTAAAGCACGTCTCTCCCCCAGTACTCACAGATTTCTGGTGCCAGGAGTTAGGGGATGTGGTAAATTGTGATATAACCTCTGACTGTGAAGCTTTACATCACAGGGCGGGTGAGTCACAGCCATGGGTGGGGGGGGGCTCTTTGGAAGCCATTCCTGCGTGAGGAGGGCTAAGAATAACTGTAACCGCAGAAAACATCTCGCGAATCCCAAACTCAACAGTCCCTTAGCCAGTTCCCAAAATGCCCCTGGCTGCTGTCGCATCACCTGATACAAGGAGAGACACGACGGAAAAGAGGCCAATGGAGAAGAAAAGCAATTTTAACTGGTTCCTTTAAAACAGCTCACGTCTGTAAACTTTATAAAAGTATACGGCCATATGAACACGTTGTTAGGGCCCCATGCAGGTGACGGGCCCCGAAGCTGTAACTTCCTCAGCTTCAGGATAAACGTGCTGCGGCTCCTTCCCCGGCATCAGGCTGCGGCCCGATCACGTTAAAACCCTAACGGCTTATTTGTCTGTGTGTCCCTCGCTGAGCGGTGACCGAGGTGTGACTCCTTGAGGGCAGGGACATTTCTGTTCGTATTGGTGTCTCCGGTGTCTGTGCCAGGTGTAGAGCTGTTAACCAGTGAAAAGTGCTTGAACGAAAGAATGGAGCGTGTGTTCCTCCTGAGGGACAGAGACGGTGGCAGCGTGGGGTCCCAGAAGCTCCCCGCTTGCCACCAGGGGGCGCGGCTCGGTGGCGTCGGACGGTGGGTGGGTTGGGTGGGGCAGACAGATGTGGGCAGAGAGTCAGCATAGGGAACTGGCAGTTCTTCTAAACGATGCTTGAAATTAGGTTTGCGTAGCCCTGGAAACACAAGAAAGGCCAGAGGGGCCTCGCGCCATCCAGCCAAGTGAGTCAAGACGTGGAAGCTGGAAAGGAAAGCCATCTCTGCTTTGGAGACTCACTGAAGAGGCCAACGGCCTCCATTTCCAACTTCTCTCTGACCTGAGCCTTGATGACGGCTGAGGTTGGGCGTGTTCTGGAAACACCACGCCCAGGTCTGCTCCGTGTATTTACAGAGCTTTCAGCCAAAGGCATGTTCGTCAAAGCACTTTAAGAGCTGGGCACACCCTGTCACACACACGGGCTCCAGGGAAGGAGCCCAGCCTCACGGCAGCCCCAGGCCCGCGGGCAAACAGGAAGCTTTGGTACACGCCCTCTGGCCACGGGCCGGCAGCCCAGCTTGAAACTGGTGGGAAGAACGGCACGAGGTGAGGCCAGCAAAGCCCTGCTGAGGGGCCCTGACCTGCGTTTCTGGAAGAAAACCGAAGCATGACGCCTCTGACCGCGATCCGGGCGCCAGGGTCAGCACCTCACGCGCTCCTAGCTTTATCCCTACCGGGCAGAAGAAGAAACCGAGGCCCCAGGACAATAACAGACAAGAGCCAAAGCCAAGGGCAAAAGGTAATCCATGTAATCTCGACAGCCAGGCCCTGGGCTGCTCTGCTAATACGTGATCCAGATTTGTCAGAAGAGGCGCTAATTTTAAGATCGAGTGAGCTGAGGGCTGAGGAGGATCCGGGTTGACGTGTATTACTTGGTTTTGAGGCCAGCATAAGGGCCTCGGCCTAACTCACGCAGGCCCAGGAGATGAGGGCCAGCTGAGCTCGCGTTCTAGTCAACAGCCCTGGAGACCCCAGGAATCCCTGTTCCAGCAGTGGAGGGGTGTGACACAGCCTCTCTCGTCACAGCCCCCCATGGCATGAAGGGCTGTGATTACCCTGGCGTCGTTTGCCCCTGACCTGAGCTGCCCTCCACCAGAAGCCAAGGCACATCGCTTCCAATGGGCCAGCCCAACGCGACAGCGCTTACCACGCGTTACAAAGGTCTGCGGCACAGAATGCCTTGTAGGGACCTTGTGGCTGTACTTCCTGTCACAGTGTCTTTATCTGGAAAGCAAGGATGTTCCGTTGTGGGCCCTGTGTGGTACCACAGTGAACATTTCCCGGTAGCAGTTCCCAAGAAAAGTCAACTCTCCGCGAAGACCTCAGACATTTTCCTCCAATGATGTCTGCTGAAACGTCTTCCCCTTGGGAAGAGGACAGTTTAAGTCCAGCTCTGCTTCCTATCAGCTGTCTGAGTCCAGGTGAACTTCCCGACTTCCCTGTCTGTAAAGTGGACCTGATACTCCTCACCTCACAGATCATGATGGGAAGAGTGAAATGAAGGATGAAGCGTGTGGAAATATTAGCTCCATCAGATGATAAAAGTAAGCGTGATAATAATGTTATTTAACTACTGTTGACTACTGTTGGCAACAGTAGAGTGAAGAGTGAAATGAAGGATGAAGCGTGTGGGAATATTAGCTCCATCAGATGATGATAATGTTATTTAACAATGATTTCGACTACTGTTGGCAACACTTTCTTCTCCTGGGCCAGGTCCCTCGTCCTGAGTCAACTGATAGGTCCTTATCGAGCACCTAACGTGTACTGACCCCACCCCAAACACTTGCAGAACCATCAGAGACATAGGAACCTGTTAGTGTTACGACCGTACCAGTCTCTGGAAGGAAGAGAGTTTGGAAAGGGGGAGGTCAGCTGGGCGTGTAAGAGTGGTATTGAACTAGGATAAACTGAGTCAGATTAGAGAAGGGGGAGATGTTGGCAATTGTGGAGAAACCTCCAGTCTGATGAGTTCTTTCATCAGAAGGTGAGGACTTCAGTTCATTCAGAGGGAAACATCACAGTAAGTGTTCATGAAGTGTTGACCTCCACTGATTTGCAGCATTTGTCGATTTCCATGGTGTCTGTACTCTCCCCATAGCTGGTTTCAACCTACTGATACAACTGAGATTGGAGTTGTGGAGAGACGCTGGAAGGTCACCATCGAGCAGTATTGCCGCCGTATAATCACAGCTGATACCAACAACCTCAAAGGGCGTAGATGATAGCAAAATGGGGTAAAGGTAGGAAGTGATGACTTCTGACTATGTGTTACCTTGGGTTTTATAATTTAATAATAAGTTTATATTATTTTTTTTCCAGCTTTATTGACATAGAACATGGTGTACATTTGAGATGTACAACGTGATAATTTGATACATGTATGTATTGCAAAATGGTTACCACAGTAAAGTTAGTTAACGCACCTTTCATCTCACATAATTACCACTTTGTTGCTGTTATTGTGGTGAGAACACTTAAGATCTACTCTCTTAGAAACTTTCAAGTAGCGTATACAACACAATATTGTTAACTATAGTCTCCATGCTGCACGTCAGATCCCAGATCCTATTCCCCTTACAAATGCAAGTTTGTACCCTTTGATACACCCCAGCCTCTCTCTGGCAACCACCCATCTACTCTCTGTTTCTGTGAGTTCAGTGTCTTTAGATTCCACATATGAGTGAGGTCATCCAGCATTTGCCTTTCTCTGTCTGATTTAGTCACTCGGCACAATACCCTCCATGGTGTTGCAGATGGCAGGATTCCCTGGTTTATGGCTGAATGCTATTCCGTTGTACATGTGGATACAGATACATCATATTTTCTTTATCCATTCATCGACCTATGGCTGAATGCTATTCCGTTGTGCACATGGATACAGATAGATCATATTTTCTTTATCCATTCATCGACCTATGGCTGAATACTATTCCGTTGTGCATGTGGATACAGATACATCATATTTTCTTTATCCATTCATCGACCTATGGCTGAATGCTATTCCGTTGTGCATGTGGATACAGATACATCATATTTTCTTTATCCATTCATCGACCTATGGCTGAATGCTATTCCGTTGTGCATGTGGATACAGATACATCATATTTTCTTTATCCATTCATCGACCTATGGCTGAATGCTATTCCGTTGTGCATGTGGATACAGATACATCATATTTTCTTTATCCATTCATCGACCTATGGCTGAATGCTATTCCGTTGTGCATGTGGATACAGATACATCATATTTTCTTTATCCATTCATCGACCTATGGCTGAATGCTATTCCGTTGTGCATGTGGATACAGATACATCATATTTTCTTTATCCATTCATCGACCTATGGCTGAATGCTATTCCGTTGTGCATGTGGATACAGATACATCATATTTTCTTTATCCGTTCATCTACCAATGGCTGAATGCTATTCCGTTGTGCACGTGGATACAGATACATCATATTTTCTTTATCCGTTCATCGACCTATGGCTGAATGCTATTCCGTTGTGCACGTGGATACAGATACATCATATTTTCTTTATCCGTTCATCGACCTATGGCTGAATGCTATTCCGTTGTGCACGTGGATACAGATACATCATATTTTCTTTATCCGTTCATCGACCTATGGCTGAATGCTATTCCGTTGTGCACGTGGATACAGATACATCATATTTTCTTTATCCGTTCATCTACCAATGGACAGCATTTAATTTTTAGCCAACGCTGTATTTAACAGAACGTCGCCAAGTTCCGTGGAAATGTAATCGGCTCTTGTGATTTACCGCTGAGGCTGTTGCAGGAACCCAGGGGAGAGATGCTCATAGCTTGGGACCAGGGTGTTCGCAGGGCGGTGGTCAGAAGGGTCAGATTTTGGATACATTATGAAGGCAGAGCTGAGGTTTGCTGGGGGACTGCATAAGGGATAGGGGAGAAAGAGAGAAGTCTGAGGTGACTCGGGGGGTCTATTTTGGGTTCCCACATCTCCACACAAGGCCTGGGCTGGTGACCCTCACACTTCTCTCTTCATCCGTGTCACACTCGCCTCCTTCCCAGCTGCAGCTCCAGCCCTGCACTCTCTTCTGTGGGAGAATCTGAGATCAAAGGCCTTCAGCAATTTTCCTTTATATAAACCAAAGAATTTGACAAAATTCTTGCTTTCCACCAAGCGGGGCTTCTAAAACTATCATTTTCTTTGTGCAAAATAGTATCTTTGTTTTATTTAAATATGCAGAGAGGGAGAGAGAGACGAAGAGAGAGGGGCTTGGGGAGGGAGAGGCAGGAAAAAAAGGAGAAGAAGAAGGAACAGGGCAGAGGGGGAGGGGCAGGAGGGCGAGGGGCGCTGGCGGTAAAGGGGCTCCAAGCCATGGACAGGGCCTTTCATGTTTCACCCTACATTCTCACTCATAACAAATCTTTTATAACAAAAATATATTCCTATTTATATAATAAAAATCTAAAGAGAAAATGGGGGAAGAATCATAGATAAAAAATATACTGACTAAATTCAGCTTAAAACAGGAGAGACAGAAAAAGAGAAACTTCTGGAGAGCTGGTGGCCCTGGTGGGGGCTGGGGGAGGAGCAGGGTAGTTGGGACAGGCGGGGTGTGAGGGGCGGGAGGGCGAGGACCCCTGCCCCCCACGTCAGAAGCCCGTGAGGCTGGATGGACCGGCAGAGACCCCTGAACAAGGACGCGCCCACGTGCAAAGTGGGCATGAAAACAGCACTTCGGGCCTCAGAGGGCCGTATCGTGACAGGACCAGATGCGGGGACACAGTCAAAAGGTGAGGTCTTTTGAGAAGACCTCTGTGTACACTTTACACACGTGAGCCTCTGCTGGGAAATTGATAGATGGCCCTGAGTGCCTGCAAAGCAACCCGGACATCTCTGTTTCTAAAGAAATTGAAAATATCAATAATACTTTTCTACAGAAAGGGTGGGCTGGGTCCCAGGGCTGGGCTGAACTGGGGCCGTCAGCTCCTAAGAGAAGGTTGTAACCCAGGTGGTCCTCTGACCCCACTGCCACGCTTGTCCCTGGCAGACCTTACGGAAAGGATCTTGCCCATGGGGGACGGGGCACAGGGAAGGCAGCTGAAGAGGCAGCGTGAGGCTGGACATCAGCACCCTCTCTCTTTCTAGAGCCTCCCCTTCGGAGCTCACAGCCCAGAGGCATGGACTGCAGGCTGGGTCCCGCCCTCCGGACAAAGCCCTTAAAGCCAGGACATGCCCTTCAGGCTCTGAGCAGCCAGGCGGAGACCCCTCTATTGACAAGCTCAGAGGGCCCCTGACTTGATCAATAACAGCATTCTTCCTCTGCCTCAGGCTAAAAGCTAAAGAGACGGGCTGGTGCATATGTGATCGCTAGAATTTAATTATATATCACATTGATTTTTAATTAGAACTCTGGTGAGTGCCTCATCTATTCAAAACTGTTCCAACTGGTAGATGGGTTTTACCCGGAGTGCATCGGGTCATTTGAAATGCACGGCTCCTTCTGACCTTCCACCCTCCAGAGGAGGGGGAAACCCGCTAAGGACCCCTCTCCATGAGGTCGAAGCCCTTTGAAACAACCAGCATTTCTCCAAAAGTTGTATTCAAGTGCAGTACTTGAGCGTGCAGGACAGACACCAGGAGAAACAACAGGGAGGGGCTTCTGTGTTGTTATTTGTAGTTAATTCCAATTAACACTGGAAAGGATCCCACTGGTTCTGATCCCTGTTCTAATCTCCTTGAAAGGTAGGTCCAAAGATAGTCAGGCTTGAAAGTCAGCTCTGGCACCAAAGCTCGCCTCCGTTGGCCCTGTTTTTGAGCTAGGAGGCTTCAGAGCTCCCAGGGCCTCTTGCCTCAGCTTCTCAAGGCTGCAACGTGCGCGCTTTGCAGGCTGGGGTTCGACTGTGGACCCAGGGCCAGCACTTAGACCTCAGACACCGCCCGACTGCTGCTCGCGCCTGCACAGAGGCCTTGGAGAGGTCAGACTTTGCCCCCCAGCATCCCTCGATTTCTCATCGCGGTCGCTCTGGGACCCGCCAGCCCCCTAAGTCACTAGCTGCTCAGGGGAGGCAGATGCCGGCGCCAGTCAGAACTGCTGACCACACAGTGTGACCCGGATCCGGCGAGGAGCCTCCCAGGTGAGGTTCAGGCTCACGGTCACAGTGGCCCTACCTTCATCCCAGGCACTGTGCCGTGCTCTTCACCTGACCTGTGTTATTCTCCCATGGGTCAGAGCTGGTGGCGGTGTCCTCATCTTACAGTCGAGAAAACCACGGCTTAGGGGGTCTCAGGGACGTGCCCCAGTTCATGCAGCTGGCAGAGCGAGGACTTGAGATGCAGGGCCCACACTCTCATCCTCTCTGCCACCCTACCTGTCGCATCAGCAGGGTGTGACGCTCCAGGAATGCCCGCTACCTCCTTCACTCTTGCCAGGAACGGCTGCAGGACCCGAGAACAGAGCGGTCACGTCCTCACCTCCTGAACCAACCTCATGTCCTCAATCTCACGTCCTCGCCTCCGTTCCCCTGAACCAACCACGAGCCAGGTTAGTCATGCGGCCCCGTCTTCCTCCGTGTGATTTTCACCGACTTGGAGGAGATTGCCCTGCCCCCGGGCATTTTCTTGGGCCAGCCTTCGGCCCAGAATGTTCTGCTTTCTCCTCTCCACTCATTCAGTCAAGCCAACATGGTTACTGAGCTCCTGCTAGGTGCCGGGCACCATGCTACGTGCTGGGGATCTCCATGTGAACACACCAGACAAACCTTCATCCTCAGCCCAATTAGGGAGACAGCCAGGTACACGGACTATCAGAAAGGATGTGCGAAGTGTTAAGATGCAAAAGCAAAGCTGGACGCGGAAGCGTATGGCAGGGAGCCTCTAAGTCAGTCTTGGGTGGGAGAAATGGTCATGAACGGTTTCCTGAAAGATGCCCATCATTCCGACCCCTGCCCAAATGCCACCTCTTGTTGTTTCCACCTCCCAGTTTCCACTTGTCACTTGCCTGTCCTCCACCCTCCTCTTGCCAGATTGGGGATCCTGTCTCACGCACACATATTAGCACCAGGGGCAGCCTGAGTTCCAGATAGTAAGAAACAACCTGTAACTCTGAGTCCTTCAAGGTACACCGTGTCCTGCTGCACTCCCAGGCAATTAGAAGGAGACGTTAAGTAAGTGTAATGAACACACTCTGTCCATATCTAGAAATCCTAGTACAGATCATCAGAAAGTGCAATCCCTCGATCTGGCTGAGAACCACAGCTGCTGAACTGGGCTCGTCATTATTTGGAATTGAGCTCTTCTCCAGAGAAATGATGAAAAGTCTGCTTCCCTGAAAGCTGAGGGCCAGAGAAACAATGGGTGTGATAATTGGCTGAATAAAGGCCTCCCGACCCCTGGAACTTGTGAGTGTTAGTTTATATGGCGAAGATTTGGCCGATGTGATCAAGTTAAGGGTCTCAAAGTGGAGAGTTTATTCTGGAATATCTGACTGGGCCCTAAATGGGAACACAAGTGTTGTAAGAGGGAGGCCGAGGGAGCTTTCAGACAGAAGAGGAGAGGCACGCGACCACGAAGGCAGAGATTGCGGTGACGCGACCACACGTCAAGGAATGCCATAAAACAGAGCCAAACAAGGCCATCTGCAGTGACATGGATGGACCTAGAGATCGTCATACTGAGTGAAGGAAGCCAGAGAAGACAAATATATGATATTGCTTACATGTAGAACCTAAGAAAATGGTACAAATGAACTTATTCACAAAACAGAAATAGACTCACAGACATAGGAAACAAACTTACGGTTACCACGGTGGGAAGTGGGGGAGGGATAAATTGGGAGATGCGGATTGACATAGACACACTACTATAGATAAGATAGGTAACTAATAAGGACCTACTACAGAGCACAGGGAACTCTACTCAATACTCTGTAATGACCTATGTGGGAAAAGAATCTAAAAAAGAGTGGGTAGGGACTTCCCAGGTGGTCCAGTGGTTAAGACTCCGTGCTCCCAGTACAGGGGGCATGGGTTCGATCCCTGGTCAGGGAGCTAAAATTGCGCATGATGCCTGGCGTAGCCAAAAACTAAAATAAATAAATAGATTTAAAAGAGTGGATATATGGATATGTAAAACTGACTCACTTTGCTGTACGGCAGAAACCAACGTAACATTTTAAATCAAGCATACACCTATAGAAATCAATTTAAAACAAGCAAAGGAGTGCCGGCAGCGGCAGGCGCTGGCGACGACGGGTGCAGATTCTCCCCTAGACCTTCTGGAGCGAGCACGGCCCTGCCAACACCTTGATTTAGGCCGATTTAAACTGATCTTGGACTTCTGGCCTCCAGAGCCGTGAGAGAATACATTCGTGTTCTTTTAAGCCATTGTGTGTGGTCGCTTACAACAGCCCTGGGAAACTAGCACAGATGTCTGGGAACGTAGAAGCAGCGATGGCGGTGACATGAGCTCGTGCTGGAGGGCCCCCAGCCGTTTCCCCTGGGACACTCTGGGGACAAGCAAGTCCTTCTTAGTCTGGAGATCTGGCCTCCAGCTCCTGCAAGGCACAGTTTACAGCTTTCTCACAAGAAACGATAAGGCTTTGGGTCGCGGGTCCCTCTTTTCTTCCTTACATTCTCCCCCGTATATACTGAGGTCTTTGAAATAGCAGGGTCGCTGAATTATTTCACTGTATTTAGAGATAGTTAACCTGGTCAGAGGAATAAGCATAAATCCCCTTCCCAGGACCACAGGAACCCGAAGCTCGTTGAACAGAAGCAGGCGGCGGGATGTGTAAAACCCAACCTCTGAAGTTCAGGGTCCCTCTCCTGCTTCCTCTGGCCACACACCTGATTCTCCTGTCGTCCCTGTTGTCTGAGAAGGAGTTCTGCACTTCAGTGTTCAGCTCCTTTGCTTGCTGTGCTGTCCTTGGCTGACTGCTACAGGCTAACACAGCAGAAGGGGATGAACACAGGCAATACTGATACAAACTGGACAGGGCTGTGCGATGCAGTGCGGGGATTCATATATAGCGGGATCTCCGGCCTTTTACACACTGAAAACAGAGGTGGTCTCGGCACAACTTCTCCGTAAGCCAGTTCCTTCATTCCTCAGCAGAGGCGATTTGATGCTCACTCTTGTGTTGCTGAAGAAACGTTCTAAACAAATGAGCCAAACATTTAAATAGAACACGTTACTCCTGTCGGGAACGTGGGACTGTTGGAAGAGAGGGCTCAGCTGGCTTCTTAATGAGACAAAGCACCCTTAAGTGTTATGAAAACAGGGAACAAGAGAGCAGTGAATTTAGTTAATCCTGTTCATTTCCTAATTCTTCACCCTCACTCCCGAAATCTGCGTTTAAAAATGAGATGTAAGACTGGGGATGCTTTGCAAAGTCCTCCTTCAGGTGGGTCTCTGGCGTATTCCTCTCCATCCTATAACCCACCACTATAAAATGTGGACAGAAGTGCATGTGGCTCATGGGGAAACTTTCCAGGCACATATTTAATAAATGAAGGTATTATGCTGCAGGATTTGGGGACCCAGAGGCCCTGAAGGGGGAGAGTGTTGGGTCAAACCCTAAGGCTGCTGGTCTTCTCTCAATGCCTAGAGCGACAGGTTAAGGAAGGGGATGTAGAAGTGGTCCCTTGGTTACTCAGCTGTGCCCGGGATTGGCAGCACAAAGCTATCAGTTTACACCAACCCCGTGTTTTCAAAAACATTCAAAAATATGCATCTAGGAAGTTCAAATCTGGTCTTACAGTGAAGTGAGGGAAATTCCATTGAGATGAAAAATGCTATGAAATTCACGTCAGGAGTTTCGGTACGCACATAATGGGCAAGGCTGCGTGAGGCAACTCCAGTAACTTTTGTAACTTTCTTTTCCTACAAGAATTTTAGTGTTCTGTGTGACTACTTTTCACACCAAACACCCTTGAATTTCATCTGCTTTCAGATTTGGCAAATAACATTTTCACTGCTATCTTTTCCCCTAAGAACTCTTTTCCCAGCTTTGTTTCCCCTGGCTGCAGAGGGTTTGAAACTCTATTTCAATATCTAGCTCTTTCTATGACTTCTGTTATCTCTCTTAGAAATCGTTTCTTTTCTAGAAACTTCTGCTTCCTTCCATGAGTGCAGAAGAATTAAAATTTCTTTTTTCAAGGTCAAGAAATTTTGCAAGAGTGTGTAGCGTTATGGACAGAAAACAGTAAATAGTCTTCAAAGATTGTTACTCCGTGTATTTCAAGACATTGTTTTTTGGCTCAAGGTTTATAGATGTTTAGCTTATTTTCATTTAACTTTTATCTTCAGATACAAGGAAAATACCAACATACCAGCAGAAATGGTGTATTCCCGGATGTTTATCCTGAATATTCCCAGGCAGGAGTCTGGAAAGAAAAGAGCATCCGTATAG
The DNA here is from genome assembly GCF_949987515.2 of Delphinus delphis. NCBI lineage: Eukaryota > Metazoa > Chordata > Mammalia > Artiodactyla > Delphinidae > Delphinus > Delphinus delphis. Next base: position 176,936,056 of record NC_082684.1, read on the forward strand.
ATGTTCACAGTGTAGAAACTCAAGGGCTCTGGTGAGAGGACAGCAGGGCTCTAACAACCCCTGTTAGCGATCAGTGTGACTTAGTGTTAAATCCCAGCGCCTAGTGGTTTAGGTGATTGTCAAGGTCAGCAAAAACACCTTCTTTAATTCTTTTAAAGGGACCATTCTACAGCCCATGTATTCTCTACCTTGAAAAGTAGTTAAGAACAAAGATTTAGACCTTCCCCACACCGATGTCACCCTCTGCTTGTGGGTTTTCTTTCTTTTTTCTAATGGCTAAGCATATTTCTACCCTACACTCACCTTTTTGCAAGGAGACAGCTAGAGAGTTTTATCAATACCTGCAACCAGCTCATTACTTCCAGGGAGGCAGGGGGTGTTATGAGTCCTCCCAGGACTCTCCTAGGACATTCAGGATTGAAGTTTGCCAGTTGTAACTCCAATACATCAGTTGAAGCAAGTTTAACAGACAGGTGCCTCATCTGTAACAACACTAAACAATAACTAATTTTAATTTTGAGACAGGTTGTTTTCCCAGGAAGAAAGTATCACAGGCACTGTTCTGTTGGTCTGCAGTTTTGCAATTTGTCTTTTGAAAAGGTACACATAGATTGTGTTGTGATTTCCTTCAACATAACTGACATGAGTCACATGTTACTAATCTCATTAGCTTTCCAAAAATGAGGACAGATCACGCATTGTATAGCAAGTACTAAACTCTTTAGGTCTATAAAGGGAATCTGGCCAAGGTTGGTTGTGTTTTTTTTTTTTTTTTTCCAGAACAGCTACTTTAAACCACAAGTTCCAGCTGAGAAACTTCTGGGCACCATTTAGCACATTAATTAATAACCAAGAAGACATAGGAAGATTTATAGATGATATTTGCTCGTAAGTGTAACATAATTCCCTGTCTTCATAACCAAAACTTTTCAAACATAAGTATTGAAAGTAACAAGAAAATATGATCTCTTTCCCCATTTAAAAAAAAAAAAGGTTTACCTTCCCTTCTGGTTAACTATTTATGTTCCAGCCTTGATAACAACATAAAAATGATTTTGAGGCAATGATGACGAAATGAAGGGACATGAATTTCACGTACATGAATTGTACGTTCGTAAATGTGATCAGTTCTCAGACACAAACAAAATCTGCCATTATAATTGCCATCAGTCAGGAGAGGAATTTCAAATAACTGGAATGTTTTGCTCGACCTTACTTTGATCAGAAAGAAGCAAATCATGAGAAGACAGTTTACTCTGAGATCTTTAAGGAAACCCAATACGACATGTGCACTTAGTGCATGTTCATTTCATCTCTCCTTCCTACCTCTAGCGACTTAACAAACAGAAAAGATCTCCTACGCCTTGTAGCTGCTTGAGCCTTAAACATAGATCCAGAAACGATTACTCTACTCGCAGTGTCTTTTCCAGTCTGGATTTTGGTGGGATGATTATGGTTAGTGTTACTTTATTATTTTCAACAAATTGCTAAGTGTGATTCATTTGTATGCATTTCTAAGAGTTTTCATTTAAATAAATGGACAACTTATAAAACAATCCCCTTTCAGATCATGAAACTTGATATTTAGTTTGGAAAATATGATCATTGCAACAATACTAGATGCAATAATTCAGGAAAGGATGAAATTTACTATAATCCCCAAAAGTAATCAAGGTGGTGGATCGAGTGTATACTAAACCCCCTCCCTTCTGTTCCTAATGTATAGAAATGCCTCCTATACTAGAAGTATCGAAGTTTTAGAAAATTATTAAATTATTTCAAAGAAGAGGAAAAACTTTTATACTCAAAAGTGAGAAAAGCAAGAAATAATCATTGCTTTGTAGGAAAAATACAGACACATTAATTCATGAACTAAACACGACTAAAGTAAAAATGAGTGAGTTAGAATTCAGATCTTAGAAAATGTCCCAGTGCACAGCACAGAGAGGTAAAGACATGGGGATGACAAAAAATAATTATTTAAAACACATGGAAAATAGAATGAGAATTTAATTAAAAGATTTCCCCAAAGTAAAGAAAGTATCAAAAGAATAAAGGAGAGAAAATATGCAAATTTTAAAACTGGGAAAATTTCTGGGAAAAAAGAAAGATGTGAGTCAGAATAAAAATACCCACTAGGGATTAATAAACTTAAAATATCTGGATATACATATTAAAACTGCAGAAATTTGAGGAGAAAGCACTAGAAGCTATGAGATAAAAAATTTGATTGCCCACAAAAGAGCTATCAATTTTCTCATGAAAATGCCAGAAGAAGACTGAGTAACATCTTAAAAAGACTGAAGTAAAATGACTATGAACTTGAAATTTTATGCCCACACTAACTATCCTTTAAGAATGAGGACAATATAAAAGCATTTCCTTAGACAGAAGAACATAGGAAATATACTCTCTCAGATGTTTTCTGAAAGAACCAATGAAGCATATACCTTCACAAGAAGAAAACTAAATCCATAATGAAGGGACACATTGCAAAGAGCAATCATGAGAAAACCTAACGAAATACATTTTAATAAATAATACAAGAGAAGTTATAGAAAGACAGAACAGGAAGAAAGGAAGGAAGAGAAGAAAGGAGAGAAATGCTAATATGATGAAAATAAACTTGACCTGAGAAGTGGGCAGTAACATGGTGCTGAGAGAAGGAGAAAGTCTGAAGGTAGCGCAGAGTTTGCTTCTCGCACTGCCTTGTTAGGGAGGATACAGACATCGATAAATTTCAGGTTTGGGGAGAAAATATACCTATAACTATGCATATTCAAATTGTATTGCCACTAAAAGAATACAAATGCAATACATAAATTCCACATCGGTAGACGAAAATAAAAGAAATGAATGGGTTGCCTGGGTACACACCATCTCGTGAAGAGGGTGCCTCTGGGGAGGGGGCTGGGAATGGACCTGGGCCAACAGTGAGGGCTAAGGAGGATTTTAATCTTATCTTGAATGTGTTATTTCCTTTAAAAACATTGCAAGCAAATAAGACAAATGTTGAAAAGTTAGTAAACTCCTAGATGGTAGGAGTATAGGTTTTTGTTACATTAGCCTTCCTATTTTCCCATAGTTTCAATTTTTCTCAAAACCAAAAAAAATTAAAATTTTTGTGCTTATTTTGAGTTATTATTCAAGTGTATGTAGAACATGAATGAATTCCAAAGCCATCCAGGCTCAAGGCCTTGAAGTCTGACAGATCAACTCAGCCCACTTCCAGGCCAGACGTGGGGCTGTAACACACACCCCGTCTGTTAGGTGCAGGTGAGAAAAGTCCTTAATGGCGAGAACTCCAGTGACTGTTAGGGGTCACTGCCTTTTCAATACCGTGGTTTATGGAGCCCCATTATCTCATGCTCTGCCTTGGCTTGAATTTCTCGTTCTGGCCTCGGTGTGCAAGTAGTGAAACAAAGATGTCACTCTAGAAACTACCAGAGCCAGGGGTCAGCAGGGGGTTACCCAATTAGAGAACCCTTAAGAAACCACAGGAAAGAAAATCACTTTTCTGTCATAATAAGAATCCTTCCTACACGAGACAGAACAATCACTTCTGTGTGTTAGTTTTCTCTTACGGAGGGGGAATCGCGAAGCACAGGGAGAGACTCAGGCAGATTGTCTTCTGTAAGTGACGGGCACTAGCATGAGATGCCCCTGGGATTCCTCACTCGTCGGAACAGCTACTTGACAACACTACAGCTGCACATAAGGAGAAAGTCATTCTAACAGAAGAGGAGACACAAAAGGCAGGTCATTGAATGGACTGTACTTGCGTTTCCCTCAATGGACATTTCCATGAGAAACTTTCTCCAATGAGCTGCCTACTCTTAGAATGTACTCTCAGAATATTGTAAGATTGTTATTATTGACCAGAGGAAGTCCTACAAATACCCTACCCATTCTTCAATGGGGGATCCAAGTCCCACTTCTCTGAAGGCTTCCTCTTTGTTGCAGAGTCAGGAATAGCTCAGAGCAGGTATCGATGCCATGATCTCTACCCAAGGTGACAAAAGCCCAACTGGGCAGTGGCAGTGGGATAGAGAACAGGTTACAGATCCAGGAGAGATTTCCGAGGGGCAATCGTAGGAACGGTGGCTGGGGAGCTATGCAGGAGTTATTACAGAAGGACTCAGGTAATGCCAAACTTGCTTGAAATCTCGTCAATATACACAGGAAGTAAGAAATAGAAGAGGTGAACGGGGGCAGGGTGGACATGGCCGGGAGGATAAGAAGTTCCAGACTTCCTGTAAACTCTAGCGGGGACTGGAAATGTACAAAGGGAAGTCAGGAGAAGATGAGGAGATGGTGTTTTAGAAATCACCCGTGTGCGCGGGCCGCTGATGCACAGGTGTGCGTGGGATGGGATAAGGACAGAGTGCAATGTGATAAAGGGGCTGAGAGTCCACCAGGCATGCTTCTCACAGCTATAGGGGGAGGGAGGGAGAGGGGACGGGTGAGCAGGTGAGACTCCAGCTCGCTGTTTTAAGTATCGCCGACCAGCACTTTCTACCACAAATGAAGTCTTTCGCACTAGATTTCATTTGAAGAGAGGACCCTATGGCTCAGAGAATCTTCTGAACACCACAGCTCTGGGCCACAAATGGACATGGAACTGCTCTGATGAAACAGGCTGGGACCCACATATTCCTCTGCCGTCTGGGCATTGCCCTGGCATCAGGGTGGCTGCTAGCAGGGAGGGGATATTGACACAGGCTGGCTAGAAGCTTCTGCCGTGATGGGGAGGCAAGAGAGGCTTAGAGGAAGACTGTGTCCTGGCCAGGAAGATCTCAGGGGGAGGCCACACAGGCAGGGCAAGGACAGAGTCAAAAGCAGGGGCCACATCAACGTCAGGAGAGTTTAGGAGAGTCCAGGTGAGGACACAGCCAGGTGTGAGGCTGGGTAGGTGGGGGACCGGGGCTTTGTCCTCAAGCAGAGAGCGTGTACCAGGGCAGCTGGCACGGCTGGAGGATGCAGGTATAGCGGCTTTAAGTGGCTGAGCCGTGTGACACAGCTCTTCTTCGCCAGGTGGAACGGGTCGTCATCTGAGCTGCATCATTAAAGGGGCTCCGAGGTCACAAGGACAAAGCAAATCCATCCCTAACCACCGTGCACTGAAAGTGCTACTACCCGGAGTCAGAGAACACGTTCTTTCACATTTATTTTACATTTAAAATTAAAGTGGCTGATGAACGAACGCTCTCCTGGAAGCAGATGGGAAAACTAGAGGGAATTCAAATCACATCTCGGAATGAAACTGTAGAACCCATGGGATCATCTTTGATCGAAGAAAATTGCCGGGCGCCAGGAGTTTGAAGGGAGCAGGGTGAGGACCTCTGAGAAGTCGGTGGAGTGGGGACATAGTTGCAAAGCTTCTGCCACAGTGTGTCCTGACCCAGCTCAGCAGCAGGAGGGCATTGTTGGGACAAGGAATCTCTTCTAATGCAGGTCCTAGAGTCTGGGGTGAAACCTCCTCCTTATCCAAATGTCCTCACTTCTCTGCTTCCTTTTTAGGAAGCTCTTAGGTTAGCAAACACGCCTTTCAGTCTGTTCGGTGTAATTACCCGTGTAGACCTCGATCTTCCCTCCACCCCAGGCTCGCGGTGAGCCCTGCACCACCACCAGAGCTGCCTGAGGCAAGGAGAGCCCGGCTCTCTCTGGATGTGGGGCTTTAACGTCTTTTTTTCTTTTTTTAATCCTCCTGCGCCCGGGATGATTTATAACCACCACTCTTTCCCTTTTATGGGCCCCTTTTATTAATATCCCTGTAAGCTAGGTCATGTCATTTCAAAATCCTCTTTCCCGAAAAATAGAAGGGGAAATAAACCTCGGATACAGTGATTCCCTCGTCATAAAAACCACCAGACCATTCAACATTTCAAAGCTTCTAGAAAGAAATACTTGGGCAGCCTTACTTAAGAGCCCATTCCAGTGCTTGACAATGTCCCTCCTGATCTGTCTCTCCATTATTTCTACATTTCAACTTTTCTGACATTGTCTGGATCCAATTCTTGTACCTCACCCCCCACCAAGACCATTACCTCTTTGGTTTAATATTTAAAGACTGTGTCTCAATACTTTGTATTCAAGATGCAACATAAAAATTAATTACCTCGTATCATGGGAAGCCAGCTATTCAGAGTGTCGTCAGCCAGCTTTATTACGATGAACATGATCATAAAGTTTAAGATGAGTCATGTAAATCGAAACTGCAAGTGTGCTAAGATAAAACGCAGCAGGACTTGCAACCAAGCCTGTGATGAAGGGAAGAGCAGATGGCAGCATTCGCAAAGCCCCATCGCTTTTCGGCCAGATGCAATTTGAAATAATGATATAGGTCTATCTAAAGCCAACCAAGTTCTCTTTTTATTTCAGCTCCTGGGATGAAGACCCTAAGATACATATATCTCTGGCCTCTGGAAATATTGAAAAAATTTAAAAGGATATTCAGAAGTGGCCTCTACACCTTATGATATATCTCTCTCCAACACCTGTCAACAAGAGTGACACTTGCTGAATCCTTTTCCTAGCCGTCAGAAAGGAACATTTTGCTAATGAGACTATAATGATATAGGACTCCCCAAAGGAAACACACTCTTCATGGCTGTTGGAAGGAATACTGGAATCCGAGTCAACAATCTGGTCTTAGTCCTGGCTCTGTTATAAGGAGACCTTGGTCCAAACATAAAAGCTTGCCTGGGCCTCACTTTTCTCATCTGACAAAAGGCAATTAAAAAAAAAGAAGAAGCAACCACTGTCTCATCTGCCTCACTGTGAGCTTTGCCTTGAGAAGCAGAAGGCTCGTTCTTACTCTCACTATTATTTATAGCTTTCTGGCCTTCTTCACCTGGACAGATTACCTGCAGTTTCCTCACCTCCTCCTCTAAAAGGGCAGGGCCGTAAATTTCATGGATATAAAAACAATCTGGCTGACATGACTGAGCAGGACTTAGACGTTGAACAGGTTTAGGATCCAGCGTTCTCGTGCTCTGAACTCAGTAATTACAGTGAAGTCACTGTAAGCCACGGGGCAGCATACTTGCCACGAGCATTCTAGTAAGTGACGTAGAATTATAGGCCTGGAAGAGGCCTTGGAAATCATCTCGTCCAACCCTTTCATTTTACAGCTGAAGAAACTGAGGCCCAGGAAGGTTAAGAGGCCTGCCTGTGGTGCAGACCAGCAGCTCATGATGACGCTGGATTAGGACCCGGATTCCCAATGTCCTTGTTTTGTGGTCTCTGTTGCTGTAAAGCCACCCACTGACCTTACACGATTCGGGTGAAGAGATGAGCAAACACTCACTGGGAGACCCTACCCCAGTCACGGCCCACTTCTGCTGTCTCACACACATCTGTCACTTAATGGTAGCAGGAATCCATTTGCTTTCCTGGAAATGTCTCCCTAGTAGGTTTGAGCTGCTGATGTCTCCCCAGTGATGTCATCTGTTCCTTGGGGGCAGACACAGCGGTGAGTTGATGAAGACCACAGGATTGGACTTTGAAGGTCCTGGATGGGAGTCTTGGTTCCAATCCCTCAGAGTTGGGATTTTGGGGAAGCCTAATCTCTTTCTGAGCAATTTTCCTTACCTGGAAGATGACATAATATCTCTGAAAACACTTTGTAAATTGTAAAGTGTAACATAAATATTGGTGCTTATTGCCTTAAAATCCCACCAAAACCCAGCATGTGGGAAGCTGCATAGGTGGCCCTTGCGGAATAATTCTGGTCCGTTTGGTCAGCACCAGGGGAAACCCAGGCTTACTTCTCCCTGTTGGTACCCACAAAAGGGTTTTTTCTCCTTTCTCGTATTTTGAGAGTCTCTCCTTTGCTTCTAGCCACTTGCCCCTTTTCCATTGCTGATGGAAATTTTTTTCCTATGCCCTGCAATGACCTGGCTTCATACTTTCAGTAATCAAGACTTGCCAGTCGTTCAAGGCTCCCTGGGGAGGCAGGCACTCCCCCTGCACATCTGGAGTGAGGCACCCAGGCAAGGGCGCCATGTTGGAGGGGCACTACCCTATGGCTTGCACGTGACAGAAACCTTATGCAAAGCCTCTTAAGCAAAAACTAGGTGATTTATTGGAGTGGAACTAGGATGGCTCACAGAACTGAAGGTAAGCCTGAGTATAACCAGCTGTGTGCAGGGACCTCAGGGATGAGACGTAGGGCATCTCCCCTCCCAGGCTTACCTTGCTTCTCTCATTGAGTTGGCCCGATTCTCTCCAGCTGCGGGCAGGTCCCCGCCCACCACAGATGGCCACGCCATGTCACTTTATGACCTAAGAGAAACCAGCTCTGGTTTGAGAAATCCTAGAGAACACCTCTGAGTAGCCTATCTAGGTCTGGCGTTAAGGAAATGAGTTCAGGTTCTGTGACACAAGCCCGGGAACACTACTCACAAGCTTTTAACCCCCAAGCAAAATAATTGGTTCAAAAAACGGAGTGTTTTTCCAGAAGTACACAGGGTTTGCTGGACCGTCAGAAGCAGTCGAGGTAGATTTGAGTTTTAAAGGCCTCATTTTTTCCTCTAAAAACAGAACTCTTCACTAAAACAAATATATGTAACCTCTGAATATCATTACCTTCCAATCTGATGATTGAAAAGGTAACTCGAAAATGAATAGAAGCACCAACTTACCATCAGATACTTCCTGAATTAACTTCCTATCGTATCAAAAACTCCTAGCGATCCACCAGCTGTACTGGCCAAAATCACTGGAGTAAAGGGTTAGAGCACATGTATTATTTTTCCTTCTACCCTGTCTTCCTGTTGCCGATCTGGTCCTCCCACAGCCGGTGAATCACACACATGTTTGAAGAGTTAGTCATAGTTACAAGGCTGCTCATAGAATTATAATTGAAACCCTAGCAGGAAGTGTTCCTTACACTAACGAACGAGGACTTTCCTTCCAGAGCACAGGCTCTCACGCCTTGACACGCAGGAGAATTGCCTCGACGATGTGCTCAGACACAGGTACCCTCACCGAGGGCTGCCAAGCGTGTCTGCATGGTAGAATTACCTGGGGAACCTTTCCAGTACCTGGGTCACACCCCAGACCCATGAAATTCCAAGCTCTGAGAGTGGCACAAAGGCACTGGGAGTTCTTGAAGTTTTCCAGGGGCTTCCAATGTTTAGAAGAATTTGCGAACCACTGCCCTAACCCAAGCTTCTCAGCTTGCCTGCGCAGCTGAGTCAACTGGGTGAGGTGGAAGTGCCTGGGCCCCAGCCTCCATCAGTTAAGTTACAATCTGGAAAGATGGAAGATGGGATGACTGGACATGAGCATAAGTGTTTTTTAAAAGTGTTGTTTCTTTATTTGTAAAAAAAATTTTTTACTAAAGTATAGTTGATTTGTGATGTTAATTTCTGCTGTATGACAAAGTGATTCAATTATATGTGTATATATATATATATACATACATTCTTTCTTTTATATTATTTTCCATTATGGTTTATCATAGGATATTGAATATAGTTCCCTGTGCTCTACAGTAGGACCTCGTTGTTTATCCATTCTCTATACAATAGTTTACATCTACTAACCCCAACCTCCCACTCCATCCTTCCCCCACACCCTCTCCATCCTGGTGACCACAAGTCTGTTCTCTATGTCTGTGAGTCTGTTTCTGTTTCACAGATAAGTTCGTTTGTGTCATATTTTAGATTCCACATGTAGGTGATATCATATGTATTTGTCTTTCTCTTTCTGACTTATTGCGCTTAGTATGATAATCTCTAGGTCCATTCATGTGGCTGTAAATAGAATTATTGTATCCTTTTTTATGGCTGAGTAGTATTCCATTGTGTGTGTGTGTGTGTGTGTGTGTGTGTGTGTGTGTGTGTGTGTGTCACATCTTCTTTATCCATTCATCTGTCGATGGACATTTAGGTTGTTGCCAAGTCCTGGCTATTGTAAATAGAGCTGCAATGAACATTTTGGTACATGACTCTTTTTGAATTATAGTTTTCTCCAGATATATACCCAGGAGTGGGGTTGCTGGGTCATATGGTACTTCACCTCCGTGCTGTTCTCCACAGTGGCTGCACCAATTTACTTTCCCACCAACAGTGCAGGAGGGCTCCCTTTTCTCCACTTCAAATGCTCCTCTCCAGCATTTGTTATTTGTAGAGTTTTTTTAAGCACTTTTAGAAAAGCACCCAAGTTGATGTTAGCCCACCCCTAGAGATTCTAATTGAGGGGGTCGAGGGTAGGGCCCAGGAATCTGCTTTTCAGCAAGCACTCCCTTGGCCCCCACCCCAGTGATTCTGACTCAGGGGTCTGCACCTCACTCTGAGAAATAGTTCACTTAGACCCTGTCTACTCAAAGTGTGGTCCCTGCCTACTCAAAGACCCTGTGTCTACTCGAAGGAGACAGACCAACGGCACTAGCGTCTCCTTGGAGTTTGTGAGAAATACAGAATCTCAGGCCTTATCCCCCTCCCAACCCCGCTGAATCAGACTCTGCATTTTAACAATATCTGGGGGATTCAAGTGCAGATTAGACTTTAAATATCACTGTCTAGAGGTATTCCTTACACTTGACCACACACTAGAATCACCTGGAGCTTTAAAAGATAGGGAAGGCTGGATCCCACCATGACAGATGTTAATCTAGTTGGCTAGAGGTATGGCCAGAGGCACCTGCATCTCTTTGAAGCAGCCAAGGTGGAGACACTTACAGAACCTCTGCTCTCATCCAGCTGATGATTATGAAGAGTTCTCCTTTCAGTTGGTCCTAAAAGTTTTAGTATCAGAGTTACATCATTGACCCCAACAGCCACCCCAGAAGGCACTGGAAAATTCCATATCATTCACAAGAAGCCAGCATCATGGTTCAGACTTGTCTAAATCCTCAGCAGCAAAGTTACCAAAAAATGAAAAGAAAAAATTCTAATCAAAGGGTTTTTGTTCACCTACTGTTATTCCCTCATTGCCAAAGTTTTTTTGGCATCTCGTTAAATACACATGTGAAAGTCATCAACAATAAAACGTAAAAGGCCATAAGTACAAAAATGTATGGGGACGTTTTAGAATATATTTCAAAGTTCAAATTCAGTCCCCTGAAAAGTGACAGAAGGGCCTAGCCATGGGACAGAACTAAAGGAAAACCAGCGCTCATCCTGTGCCGTTTGCTGTGTAGCGGTGATAAGGCTCCTACAAGGTGCCATCAGAGCTGGACAAGGGTCAAGGTCCGAAAGCGGCGTGTCGGCACAGGCCCGGCACACGGTAGGCGCTCGGTGAGGCGGCGTGTCGGCACAGGCCCGGCACACGGTAGGTGCTCGGTGAGCACCGTTGCTTTCTCCTTGAAGCCCTTGCAGCCCTTCATGTGTGTCTCTTGAGATACGTACCCCACTTAATCTGAATCACTCTCATTGGTGTGTTGGATTCTGCCCTTCTAGACTGAAATTGTAGGTTTCTGGTGAAGAGACAACGTCTTATTTATCAATCCCACCCTTGTATCCAGACCAGTGCCTGGCATAGAAATCAACCAGTTAGGTGCGTAGATGGGTCACAAGTGGAAGAGCTATTCCTTTGACAATTGTTTACCAGGCGAGCTGACATTCTCCTCCTAGAACTATTCACACTGAGTGTTCTCAGTGTATCAGCAGTCCCCGCTGACTCATTCCCGGTAAGCATTTCTCTCCACCATGCTGATCTAAGCTGGGGAGTCAGCTCTGTAAGCAGTGACAGCCCGACTCTGGGCATCTAAATGGCTCTAGTCTGCCTTAGAGTTATCGTGGTGCAAAAAAACTCAGACTCCCGCAGACCAACTGACACACCAACTCCCGTCAGGCCAGGTACTGGGGCCGAAGCTCCAGGACCTCAAGCTGGGCACTGACATTTCCTCATCTTCTCCTCCATTCCAAGCTGAAAGTAGCACTGGCTGTCTTAACAGGACACTAGGAAGAGCTTCAGCGATCTTAACCTGGTCTCAGAGCCACCTATAGAATAAGCAACTAAGCGTGTATGGGAGGAGTGCAGGTGTTTCCCTCTAAGAAAGAGGGAAATGTGGAGAGACCCACTGAAATAAATTTCTAGCCCCAAGACGGAGCCACACCTGCCTGGGGAGCCACTTAGGCAACTTTCATGTCCCTGTAGATGCTCCTGTTGACCAGAAATGCAGGATGCCCAGCCAGCCAGTCCCCAAACACGCAGCCAACTCTGGACCTTCTCACCCCAAACAATTGACCCCAGCCAATCAAATATTTTCTATTTTCCTCTTCCTTGTTCTTTGTTCTTTATCCTATAAAAGCTTCCTGCCTTCTGCCCAATTTTATAGTTCTTCGAATCCACTTCACAAAATGCTAAGTAAAGTTAGCTGGTATCATTTACATTGTTTTCTTTAATCGTTTATTTAACGAAGCAAGCTCATCTATTTGAGATATAGCCAGATTTGTGTTGGAAAACTTTCCTTAGTCTGTTGAGATGCTCTAGAGTAATCAACTGTGTGGTCTCCCTCTCTATCAAGTGAAGGACAGTCACCACGCCCCCAGCAGGAAGTGTTTCCTCTGCTCCAAAGGCTGTGTCCAATACAACGACTGCCCTTCTCCCAGTCCATCCACAGTGCAGTGTAGCCACTGGGTTTAAACCCTTGGTGTGACCAAAAGAAATTAAGATAAGTGAAAAAGATAATGGATTCCTTAAATCAAATGGAAACGAAGTTAGTTAGTTATCATTTCTCTGTGAGACATTGGCCTTTTCTTACTCCCTGGAAAACAAGTGGCCTCACTTGGATAATGAGACTGTGTACAGGCTTCTGTGGATTCCTGTACCATCCCTGTTTCAGACGTTCAGCACAGGCACAACAGGACAAGTAGTAGAAAAGAGTTTTGTGTTTTTTTTAACTTTCATTAAGAAAAAGGAAAGGCATGCATATATTTAAGACAAAGAAAATCAAGTCAAGGGAATGATAAGCGCTAGACCCAGATTGCTGGCTACACCTGATGGAGGCAAGAGACAGGAGGAGGGCACAGGGAGACAGAAGTCACAGGTGATGGGCAGGGGCTTCACAAGTGTCCAGCTCTATCATCAAAATAAGTAACTAGCAGCAGTCTTCAGAACAGCCAAAACATGGAAACAACCTAAGTGTCCATCAACAGACGAATGGATAAAGAAGATGTGGTAAGTATACACAAGGGAATATTACTCAGCCATAAAAAAGAATGAAATTCTGCTATTCGCGGCAACATGGATGGACTTGGAGGGCATTATGCTAAGTGAAATAAGTCAGACAGAGAAAGACAAATACTGCATGTTATCACTTATATGTGGAATCTAAAAAATGCAACAAACTACTGAATATAACAAAAAGAAGCAGACCCACAGATACAGAGAACAAACTAGTGGTTACCAGTGGGGACAGGGAAGCGGGGAGAGGGGAGATAGAGGTAGGGGATTAAGAAGTACAAACTAGGGCTTCCCTGGTGGCGCAGTGGTTGACAGTCCGCCTGCCGATGCAGGGGACACGGGTTCGTGCCCCGGTCCAGGAAGATCCCACATGCTGTGGAGCGGCTGGGCCCGTGAGCCATGGCTGCTGAGCCTGCACGTCCGGAGCCTGTGCTCTGCAACGGGAGAGGCCGCAACAGTGAGAGGCCCGCGTACCGCAAAAAAAAAAAAAAAAAAAAGAAGTACAAACTATTAGGTATAAAATAAGCTACAAGGATATATTGTAGAACTCGGGGAATATAGCCAATATTTTATAATAACTATAAATAGAGTATAATCTTTAAAAATTGTGAATCACTGTATTGTATACCTATAACTTACATAACATTGTACAGCAACTCTACTTCAATTTTTTAAAATGAAATAACTAGAAATAAATAAATAATTTAGTAAAACAAGCAATAACCAAAACCACAAATCCTGTTCCACTTCTGCCTCGCATGCAGTTGAGTTGGTAAATCTACTCTGTAATCCACCTGGCTCCACGCTTCCCCATTGATCCTCCTCCAGGACTCAAGGCCCACGTGGAAGCCCCGCAGCCCTCCTTCCTCATTTACCCCTGAACGTGTGCTTGTCCCTGGGCTGCGCTCCTATGCTGTGAAGCTGCCAGACTGTGGAGAGACCCTACAAGATGGCTCTTATGCCAACTCTTCCTTACCAGCGATCACACTGCTGGTGAGAAGTAATGTTGCTGATTCGGGCACTCCTGGGACTGGCTGTAATATCAGCAAACGCTGGGGAAATTCCCAGCCAGCCTGTCTGATTGATTCCAGAAACAAACCTCGTGCTCCTCATTCCTCCTGTAAAACACACAGAACAGTGGCCTCCGCCCCCAGATGCTGGGGGTGATGCCTGGACTCTTTGTTCCCCAACTGTTGGGTTGTTTGCATATTTGTTGTATCCCTTGTAATGACTTCTCTTTCATTTATAATTTTATTTATTTGAATCAGATCTCTTTTTTTTCTTAGTCTAGCTAAAGATTTGTCAATTTTTGTTTCTTTTCAAGAAACCAACCCTTATTTTCATTGATCTTTTCTAATATTGTTCTAGTCTCTATTTTATTTATTTCTGCTCTAATCATTATGATTTTCTTGCTTCTGCTAACTTTGAGTTTACTTTGTTCTTTTTCTAGTTCCTTGTGTGAGTTTAGGTTTTTTGTCTGAGATCTTTCTTTTTTCTTAAAGTAAACATTTATCACTATAAACTTCCCTCTTAGAATTGCTTTTGCATATCCCATAAGTATATTGTATTTACATTTTGTTTTTCTCAAGTTCTATTGATTTCTTTTTTAATTTCTTCTTTGATTCTTTGGTTGTTCAGAAGTCTGTTGTTTAGTTTCCACCTATTTTGAATTTTCCAGCTTTCCTCCTGTTACCAATTTCTACTTTTTATCATTGTGGTCAGAATTGATACTTGATATGATTTCAATCTTGTTAAATTTGTTAAGACTTGTTTTGTGGCCAAAATATGATCTATCCTGAAGAATGTTCCATGAATGCTTAACAAGAATGTATTCTGCTGCTGTTGGATGGAATATCCTGTATATGTCTGTTAGGTTCATTTGGTCCACAGTGTAGTTCAAATTAGTTATTTCCTTATTGAACGTCTCTCTGTATGATTTATCTATTGTTGAAAGTAGGGTATTGAAGTCCTCTGATATTATGTCATTGCTGTCTATTTCTGCATATGTTAATAATTGTTTAATATATTTAGGAGTTCCAGCATTGGGTATATATATTTACAATTGTTATATTCTCTTATGAAATGATCTTTTTATCATTATATAATGACCTTATTAAGTATAGCTACCTCTGCTCTCTTTGGTTTCCATTTGCATGGAATATCCTTTTAATGTGTTGTTGGATTCTGTTTGCTAGTATTTTGTTGAGGATTTTTGCATCTATATTCATGAGTGATATTGGCCTGTAATTTTCTTTTTTTGTAGTATCTTTGTCTGATTTTGGTATCAGGGTGATGGTGGCCTCATAGAATGAGTTTGGGAGTGACCCTTCCTCTGCAGTTTTTTGGAAGAGTTTGAGAAGGAGGGGTGTTAGCTCTTCTCTAAACGTTTGATAGAATTCACCTGTGAAGCCATCTGGTCCTGGACTTTTATTTGTTGGAAGATTTTTTTTTTTTTTTTTTTTTTTTGCTGTACGCGGGCCTCTCACTGTTGTGGCCTCTCCCGTTGTGGAGCACAGGTTCCAGATGCGCAGGCTCAGCGGCCATGTCTCACGGGCCTAGCAGCTCCGTGACATGTGGGATCTTCCCAGACCAGGGCACGAACCCGTGTCCTCTGCATCGGCAGGTGGACTCTCAACCACTGCGTCACCAAGGAAGCCCCCTGTTGGAAGATTTTTAATCACAGTTTCAATTTCATTACTTGTGATTGGTCTGTTCATATTTTCTATTTCTTCCTGGTTCAGTCCTGGAAGGTTATACCTTTCTAAGAATTTGTCCATTTCTTCCAGGTTGTCCATTTTATTGGCATAGAGTTGCTTGTAGTAGTCTTTTATGATGCTTTGTATTTCTGTGGTGTCCATTGTAACTTCTTCTTTTTCATTTGTAATTTTATTGATTTGAGTCCTCTCCCTCTTATTCTTGATGAGTCTGGCTAAAGGTTTATCAATTTTGTTTATCTTCTCAGAGAACCAGCTTTTAGTTTTATTGATCTTTGCTATTGTTTTCTTTGTTTCTGTTTCATTTATTTCTGCTCTGATCTTTATGATTTCTTTCCTTCTACTAACTTTGGGTTTTGTTTGTTCTTCTTTCTCTAGCTCCTTTAGGTGTAAGGTTAGATTGTTTATTTGAGATTTTTTTGTTGTTTCTTGAGGTAGGATTGTATTGCTATAAACTCCCCTCTTAGAACTGTTTTTGCTGCATCCCAAAAGTTTTGGATCATCATGTTTTTGTTGTCAATTGTATCTAGGTATTTTTTAATTTCCTCTTTGACTTCTTCAGTGATCTCTTGGTTATTTAGTAACATATTGTTTAGCCTTCATGTGTGTGTGTTTTTTACGTTTTTTTTTCCCTGTAATTTATTTCTAATCTTATAGTGTTGTGGTCGGAAAAGATGCTTAATATGATTTAAATTCTCTTAAATTTACTGAGGCTTCATATGTGACCCAAGATATGATCTATCTTGGAGAATGTTCCATGTGCACTTGAGAAGAAAGTGTAATCTGCTGTTTTCGGATGGAATGTCCTATAAATATCGATTAAATCTCTCTGGTCTGTTGTGTCATTTAAAGCTTGTGTTTCCTTATTAATTTTCTGTCTGGATGATCTGTCCATTGGTGTAGGTGAGGTGTTAAAGTCCCCCACTATTACTGTGTTACTGTCGATTTCCTCTTTTATAGCTGTTAGCAGTTGCCTTATGCATTGAGGTGCTCCTATGTTGGGTCCATTTATATTTATAATTGTTATGTCTTCTTCCTGGATTGACCCCTTGATTATTATGTAGTATCCTCCTTGTCTCTTGTAACATTCTTTATTTTAAAGTCTATTTTATCTGATATGAGTATTGCTATTCCAGCTTTCTTTTGATTTCCATTTGCATGGAATATCTTTTTCCATCCCCTCACTTTCAGTCTGTATGTGTCCCTAGTTCTGAAGTGGGTCTCCTGTAGACAGTATATATATGGGTCTTGTTTTTGTATCCATTTGGCAATATATATGTTCCTGTTACCATTTTCTTAATTGTTTTCGGTTTGTTTTTGTAGGTCCTTTTTTTCTCTTGTGTTTCCCACTTAGAGAAGTTCCTTTAGCATTTGCTGTAGAGCTGGTTTGGTGGTGCTGAAATCTCTTGGCTTCTGCTTGTCTGTAAAGCTTTTGATTTCTCTGTCGAATCTGAATGAGATCCTTGCCAGGTAGAGTAATCTTGGTTGTAGGTTCTTCCCTTTCATCACTTTAAATATATCCTGCCAGTCCCTTCTGGCTTGTAGAGTTTCTGCTGAGAAATCAGCTGTTAACCTTATGGGAGTTCCCTTGAATGTTATTTGTCATTTTTTCCCTTGTTGCTTTTAATAATTTTTCTTTGTCTTTAATTTTTGCCAATTTGATTACTATGTGTCTTGGTGTGTTTCTCCTTGGATTTATCCTGTATGGGACTCTCTGTGCCTCATGGACTTGGGTGGCTATTTCCTTTCCCATGTTAGGGAAGTTTTGGACTATAATCTCTTCCAATATTTTCTTGGGTCATTTCTCTCTCTCTTCTCCTTCTGGGACCCCTGTAATGCAAATGTTGGTGCCTTAAATGTTGTCCCAGAGGTCTCTTAGGCTGTCTCCATTTCCTTTCATTCTTTTTTCTTTATTCTGTTCTGTGGCAGTGAATTCCACCATTCTGTCTTCCAGGGCAGTTATCCGTTCTCCTACCTCAGTTATTCTGCTATTGATTCTTTCTAGTGTATTTTTCATTTCAGTTATTGTATTGTTCATCTCTGTTTGTTTGTTCTTTAGTTCTTCTAGGTGTTTGTTCTTTAGTTCTTCTAGGTCTTTGTTAAACATTTCTTACCTGATATATTTGGAACTTCTGAAACTATCCTCCTTATCTCTTCATTTTTCCTTCATTTTTCCATCTCTTTGTGATTTTTTTGTGCTACGCTCTTGGAAAATTCCTTAACTGAATTTTACAGCTCTTTAAGTGCCTTTCTTCTGCTGTTTATTCAACATTGAACAAATATTTATTGAGCACCTAGTGTGTGCTAGGTCCTGTCCTGGGCATGGGGATACAGCAGTGAGCAAATAAAGTGACTGCCTTCAAGAAGCCTAATTTCTGTTGATGGGAGCTGAAAAATAAACAAATATGCATCAAGTAGTAGAAAGTGTTATGAAGGAAAATAATATGTGGAAAAGAGATAAAATATGATGAGGGATGGAATAGAAAAGATGGTGATGGAAGTTCTCTTGATTGAGGTGGCCTCTGAGAACATAACTGAAATTTCATAAAGTTCTTTTAAAAGGATTTCTCAGGACAGAGGGGCCTCTGCTAGCTCTAAACATTCTAGCCTGACAGGTCTCTTTTACTAAACTTGACTTTTGGGCACTGTGTAAAATGAGCTGCCTGTTCTAATCTTAAATTGTTCCACCTTCTCGTCAGGGAGGCTGAAAAGGGCACAGCTAGACTGGTCTGACCAGGGCAGTACAGAGAGGCCAGCAGTGGGGTGAGTCTATCAAGTTGGAAGTTAAGGTAGGATTCTCTCCTGAGACAATAGAAGATTCTTCCATCAGAGGAAAGAACAAAAGCAATGCCAGAGTGCCAAGGTCCAGGACGGTGAGCAAAGAGTAGAATGAGGAGAAGTAGAGAGCAGACACTTTAATGCTAACAACGTCTGGGGGCACTGGTGAAGAAGACAAGGCCAAACACAGTGATATTAAGTTAGGAATCCTGTTCAAACACTTATAATAGCCCTTAGCCCTTGTAGTTTTCTTCTGTGGGCTGGTTGAGATGTGGTTAGTTGGGAATAAGGGAAATGTTTGTTAGAAGCCTGGTTTCATGGCCCATGTGTACATTTACTGTATAGTAGACGCTATTTGATGTATAGCTCAATGTAAAGAGAATATTTAAAAGTCAGTGCTGCTCTAAATGGCTGTTATAGGAAGAGAGGAATTCCCCTTGAGAAGGATCTGGTACAGGAGAGTCAAGTATCCAATGGGTAATTGGACCAAGGACACTTAGTGCTACATAAAAAGCCAAGATTCCATGAGACTCCAGTTGAAACACAAAGTATAACACATATGAAAAGGAGAATGTATTATTCAGAATAGACTTGGCTATCCCATGGTATCAATAAATCCAGAATTCTCAGCGACTTAACACACAAAAAAAGGTTTGATTCTCAGTCTGATAGGGAAGATAATTCTGCAGGGCATCTCTCCTCCATCTGGTAACTCAGGGATTCAGGCTGTCTCCATCTTTTAATGAGGTGAAGTCAACATTTAATGAGGTGAAGTCAACATTTAATGAGGTGAAGTCTACAGTTCCTGCATCAGGGGAAGAGCAGGCTGAATGTTTAGATGTAAGATTTGTAAGATCAGCTCTGGGAATGGGCTACAACTCTCATGCCTACACCCCACTGATGAGAACCAGACAGTTCAATCTAACTGGAAGGGAGGCTAGGAAATGTAGTCACCCTACTTGCTCAGGAAGAGAAAGAGTAAATGGAATTTAGTGAATGAGTATCACTGTCTTTTCCACAGAGATTGAATTTCATTGTAAAATAGAGAAAGCCTATAAGACCAAGTTTTTCAATTACTCCATGCATTAAAAAATTAATAATGGTTCTCTGTGTCCCAAGTGAAAGTTTTGTTACACCAGCTTCTTGAAAAAGTAAAGGCTTGACTATCTGGAATGTTTCACTCCATTAACACCTGGACTACACATACCTTGGGAGCAATGAAAGCAGAGAAATCTCTCTTTTAAATGCATTTTTTTTGCCAGTTCATTTGGAAAACACTTTGGGTCCCTTTGGAGACAGCAAAGATAAAAATCTACTCATGACATTCTTCCTCCTAGGCACATTCTAGTCCTTTCCAAGGTCAGGGAAAGGCGTGGCCCGTCTATGGTCATCAGCCAGGTCACTGGGTCAGAAACAGGACGGGAATCAGTATGTGGCTTCTTGAGCTTTTCCTCTGCACACATGAGGTCAAGAGATCTTCCCACTAGACAATGGGCCCCTTGCAGGTATGCTTGGGATTGGGGCAAGGGGTGGCTAAAGAGGGTCAAGCAATTTGACTAAATCTCCTAACCCAGAATTCTTCTCTAAGCCAAACCAACAAAACAGATGTGGTTTTCCCATTAGCCTTTATTTGTTGTAATTACCCACTAATGTGCCTTTGAGGGATTTAGAAGCACATTAGCCCTGAGTCTTGCAACAAACCCAACAAGTCCCAGGTCGCTGTGCTCCCAGGACACTAAGACTCAAATTTCCAACCTGCATGTGTTTTAAAGGTGGGCTGATTAGACTTCAACTGAGGAGAGCCTTCTGGTAGATTTATACCCTAGGGATTTAAATAGCTATTCTTCATTTCCAGAATCCAATCTGTTTTCCCCCTGAGACCTTCAGCAAGTGGTTTATATTGTGGAAAGAAAGATATAAATTCCAGAGATCCTCTCCCTAGGACTTATTAGATAAGGAACTTTCAGAAATCACCACGCTTCTTGAAACCTCTGTTTCCTCATCTGTACAATGGACTGGTGAGTAAGTAGCTGAGCCTGAGGGTTGTTTTGACGACTGAGTGACAGAACAATGTAGACTACCTGGCACCTCCTAGGTGCTCAGAAAACATTAATTTCCCCTCATTCACCTTTCTCCTATCTCTGGCAAATGCTCTTTTATTTATTTATTTTTTAAAATTTTATTGGAGTATAGTTGATTAACAATGTTGTGTTAGTTTCAGGTGTACAGCAAAGTGATTCAGATATATATATATATATATATATATATATATATATATATATATATACACACACATATACAAACAACTCTAAGTTTTCTTGAAACTTTTGAAAAATAGAAAAGCTTAGCAAAGAAATGTAAGTTTTTTAAAAGAACCAAATGGAAATTATAGAACTGAATAATACAACAGCTGAAACAAAAAACTCATCAGATGGACTCAACGGTAAGTGGAGATAAAAAGATAGAATCAGTAAGGTGAAGACAGATCAATAGAGTTTATTCAAAAGCGAGACAAACTACAAAAAAAAAAGTTTAATTATTAGAGCCTTAGAACTTATGGGACAAAAATAAAAGTTTAAAAATTTGCATCACGGAAGTGCCAGAACAAGAGGAAGGGTGTGGGACCAAAAAGGTATGTGAAGGAATGATGGTGACAACTTCCCAAATTTAGTGAGAGACTTAAACCAACAGACCCAAGAAGTTGAGCAAATCCAAATAGCATAACCTCAAAGAAATTGCCACCAGAACGCAATTAAACTTCTGAAAAAACAGAAGACAAAGAAAAACTCTTAATAACATTCAGAGATAAGTGATGACTTACCTCTAGAGGAACACCAGTGTGAACCAAAGTAGTCTTGCCATCTGAAATCATGAAGACCAAAAAGAAATGGCACAATAGTTTTCAAGTGCTAAAGTATAAGAACTGTCATTTGTGATTTCTTCACCTGGCAAAACCATATTTTAGGAATGAAGGGGAAATTAAGACATTCTCAGATGAAGGGAAACTAGTAGAGCTTATCACTAGCAGATGTACACTTAAAGAATGGCAAAGAAGAGCACTCAAAATAGAAAGAAATGATGGGGACCTCCCTGGTGGCACAGTGATTAAGAATCCTCCTGCCAATGCAGGGGACATGGGTTTGATCCCTGGTCCAGGAAGATCCCACATGCCACAGACCTACTAAGCCCGTGCTCCACAACTACTGAGCCCATGTGCCACAACTACTGAGCCTGCATGCCTAGAGCCCGTGCTCTGCAACAAGAGAAACCACTGCAATGAGAAGGCTGCACACTGCAACAAAGAGTAGCCCCCGCTCGACACAACTAGAGAAAGCCCGCGTGCAGAAACAAAGACCCAATGCAGCCAAAATTAAAAAAAAAAAAAAAGAAAGAAATGATAAGAGAAGAAGGCTGGGACCTTCATAAGGCAAAAAGAAGAACATCCAAGTGGGTAAAATTTAGGCATAAACATAATAGACCATTTTTCACCTCATGATACTCTTAGATTACATCTTATGTTAAAGCAAATATTGTGACACATCTCTGTCTTATGTGGTGTTTATTGTATGCAGAGCAAATGCTGAAGATAATTATGTTTTAAAATATATGTTAGAAAGTGAGGAGAGTTAAGGGGCCTAAATGGAAGTACGGTTTCAACACTTCACTCTATGTGGCAAATCATCAATACCAGTAGGCTGTGATAAATTATATGAATATAGTGTGATATTAGTAAGAAAATTACACAAACGGGATATTCAAAACATTATAAATAAATCAAAGTAAAATTCTAAAAAATGTTCAAGTAGTCCAAAATAAGACCAAAAAAAGGAAAAAAGAAAGAAAGAAGAGAGAGAAAAGACAAAATAAAAAGTAAAATGGCAGACTTAAGTCCTAATATCAATAATCACTTTAAACGTAAATCATCAAAACACACCAATTAAAAAATAGTGATTGGCAGAGAGTATTTAAAAAAGAAGACAAACAACAACATACTATATATAGGAAATGTACATAGCATGTGTATGTTAAAAGTAAAGGGATGGAAATATATATATATATATATATATATCATATAAGCATTAATCAAAAAATAGAAGTAGCTATATTAACATCAAATAAAGTAGGCTTCAGAGCAAAGAAAATTACTAGGGACAAAGAAGCATATTACATAATGATAAAAGAATCAATCCACCAAGATTATACAGCAATCCTAAATTCTCACCAAACAACAGAACTTCAAAATACATGAAAGGGGCTTCCCTGGTGGTGCAGTGATTGAGAGTCCACCTGCCAATGCAGGGGACACAGGTTCATGCCCTGGTCCAGGAAGATCCCACATGCCGTAGAGCGGCTGGACCCGTGAGCCATGGCCGCTGAGCCTGCATGTCCAGAGCCTGTGCTCCACAGCAGGAGAGGCCACAACAGTGAAAGGCTCGCATACCACAAAAAAAAAAAAACAAAAAATACATGAAAGAAACACTAATAGATCTGAAAGGAGAAATAGACAAATCCTCAATTTTAGTCAGAGACTTCAACAGCCCACTCTCACCAGTTGATAGAGCTGCTAGACAGAACACCAGTAAGGATACAGAACTCAATAATATCATCAACCAGCCAGGTCTAATTAACATTATCACAAACAGCAGTAAGGATACAGAACTCAATAATATAATCAACCAGCCAGGTGTAATTGACATGAACACAACATTCCACCCAACAATAGCAGAATACAAACTATTTTTTAAAGTCCATGAAACATTCACCAAGATAGACTGTATTATGATTTATAAAACAAATTTTAAGAAGCAAAAGAATTGAAATCATAAAGAGTATATCCCTTGACCGTAGTGGAATTAAACTTTAATTAAATCAATAACAGAAAGACAACAGGAAAATCTTCAAACACATGTAAATTACACAGCACATCTAAATAATCAATGGCTCAAAGAAAACTTCTCAAAGGAAAAATTTTAAAGTACATAGAATTGAATGAAAATAAAAATACAACATATCAAAATTTTGGAGATGCATCTAAAATAGTGCTGAAAGGGAAATTTATAATCCTAAATGCTTACATTAGAAAAGACAAAAGGTCTAAATTGAGATTATAAATTCTTCTCTCAAAAAACTAGGAAAAAAAAAAAGCAAAATGAACCCAAAGCAAGCAGAAGAAAGGAAATGGTAAAAATCAGAGCAGAAATAAATGTAATTTAAAACAGGAAGACAACTGAGAAAATTAATGAAATAAAAAAGCTGGACCTTTGGTGAAAGTCTAACTTCTAGTGAGACAGACAGATAAAAAGAGAGAAGAAACAAATCACCAATATTAGTAATGAAACAGAGGAAACCACAACCATTAAAAGAATAATAAAGGAATACCATGAACAACTTTATGATGGTAAATTCTTCAATTTAGAAGAAATAGACCAATTCCTCTAAAACCACAAACTATCATAACTCAGCCCAGATGAAGTAGATAATTTGAATCGCCCTATAACAATAAAAGGAATTGAATTTGTAATTTCAAAACTCCTGAAACATAGTTTCACTGGAGACTTTTACCAAGCAAAGAATTCACATCAATTTTACAGTTTCTTTTCCAGAAAACTGAAGAGGAGGGAACACTTCCCAATTCATTTTATGAAGTCAGTATTACTCTGATATCAAAAGCAGACAAATGCAGGAAGTATCAAAAAGGAAAACTACAGATCAATATATCTCACAAGTTTAAACACAAAATCCTCCACAAAATTTTAGCAAATGAAATCTGCAATGTCTAAAAAGGACAGTATATTACAACCAAGTGGGATTTCTTTCAGGTATGCAAGGTTGGTTCAATATTTGAAAAGTAATCAATGTGATTCAACATATTAACAAATTAAAGAAGAAAAAACCACATGATCATATCAATTGATACAAAAAGAGCATTTGACAAAATTCAACACCTGGTTATGATTTTTTTTAAACTCTTAACAAACTAGGAATACAGGGAAACTTTGTCAACTTCATAATGAGTATCTACAAAAATCATGCTTAATGGTGAAAGACAATGCTTTCCCTCTAAGATCAAGAACAAAGTAAAGATATCTGTTCTCACCAGTCTTATTCAATATAGTAATGGAAGATCCAGCCATTGCAATAAGGCAAGAAAAAGAAAAATTGTACTAGAAAAATTAAGTGTCTCTATTTGCAGATGAGATAAGTGTCTAAATGGAAAACCCCAAAAATCTACCAAAAACTTCTAGAACACACAAATGAGTCCAATAAGGTCAAAGGATACAAGATCAACACAAAAAAGTCAATTTTATTTCTATATACCAACAACAAACAAGTTCAGACTGAAATACAAAGTGCAATATCATTTGCAATTACTCCAAAGAAAATACTTCAGTATAAATCTAAAAAAACATGTAAAGAATCTGTATGCTAAAAATTACAAAATGTTCATTTTTTTAAATCATATAAGCCCTGAATAATTGGAGAGATATACAGTGTTAACAGATTGGAAGACTCAACATTATAAAGTTTTTAATTCTTCCCAAATTGATCTATAAGTATAATGCAGTTCCTGTCAAAATCTTAGAGAAGAAATGTTTTATAAACAGACAAGATTATTCTTAAACTTATATGGAAAGGGAAAGGTCCTAAAATAGCCAAAACAATTTTGAAAACGAGGAGGAATCACTCTTCCTGATATTAGGGTTTACTGTACAGCTACAATAATCAAGACAGCACAGTACTGATGAACTGACAGTTACATAGATCAGAATACAGAACCCAGAAATAGACCCATACAAATATGTCCATTTAATTTTTGACAAAGGAGCAAAACCAAATAAAAGAAACACAGTCTTTCTTTTAAAAAATAATACTGGAAAATTGGCATCCACAGAGGAAGACACTCTCAACCTAAATCTTATTTCTTATACAAAAAAAAAAAATTCAAAAGGTATCATGGACTTAAATATAAATCGTAAAAATATAAAACTTTTAGGAAAAAAATAGGAGAAAACTTTAGGACCTAGAAATAGACAAAAATTTCTTAGACTTGATGCCAAAAGTACAGTCCATAAAAGGAAGAATTTATGTATTGAACCTCATCAAAATTTAAAAGCTTTACTCTGTGAATGACCCTGTTAAGAAGATGAAAAGACAATTACAGATCTGGAAAAAATATTTGAAAATCACATATACAACAGAGGACTCATGTCTACAATATGTAAAGAATTCTCAAAACTCAACATTGAAAAAAAAATCTAATTAGTAAATGGGCAAAAGACATGCACAGATTTTTCACTGAAAAAAATATATAGATTGCCAGGCATATAAAAAGATATTAAATATCATTAGCCATTAAGGAAACAAATTAAAATCACAATGATATATCACTATATGCTTGTGAAAATTGATAAAAATTTTAAAAAAAGTTATAACACCAAATGCTGGCAAGGATGTGGAAAACCTGGATTACCCATACATTGGGTATAAATGCAAATGGCACAAGCTCTCTGGAAAATAGTGTTCAGTTTCCTTTAAAACTAAAAATGGAATTACCATACAACCCAGGAGTTGCACACTTGGGCATTTTTCCCAGAGAAATAAAAACTTATTTTCACATAGAAATGTGTACAAGATTTATAGGAGCTTTATTCATAACAGCCAAAAAAGTGGAAATAACCTAAATTTCCTTCAGTAGATGAATGGCTGAACAAACTGAACAATCTCTAAAGGATACAAACTGCATGATTCCATTCATACATTAGTGAAATCATATAATTATAGAGATGGAGAACAGATTAGTGTTTGTCCAGGGGTGGAGAGGGATTAGGTGTGACTATGAAAAGGTACCAGGATGGGGTCTTGTGGCAATGTGACACTTATGTATCCTGTTTGTGGTGGTAGTTGTACAAAGTTACACATGTGACATAATTGCATACAGCTACACACACACACACACACACACACACAGAGACACGAGTGCATGTATAATTGGTGACATTTGCATAAACTCTGGACTGTACCGATGTCAATTTCCTGGTTTTGCTATTATACTCTTAGTCATGCAAGATGTTAACCTTCAGGGAGATTGGGGGAAGGGGTACAAAACCTACCTGTATATTGCTTTGGAATTTCCTGTGAATCTATAATTAATGCAAAATAAAAAGTTAAAAATAATAGTAAGTGCTGTTTAAAAGATATGCTTAAGTAAAACACATCTTCTTTTACACTTACGTTCATTATTTTTTCCAGAACTTTCCAGAAGAAAAAAACAAAAAACAGACTGTATCTAGGATACAAATGAGAAATAAGAGCACAATAAAAAGGAAGACATCTTGAAATTAGTTGATTACCAATAATTGCTTCCTACACTTAACTATCACTTAGTCCAAAACAGTTTATCTGGGCCATGAGCAAGAAAAAAACAAAGTCAAAATGAAAGAAGTTGTCAAGATATTTCATTGGTTCCCCTCTTCCTGGTGGATGTGAAAGACAAAACAAAGTGACTTCTGTGGAGGAAGGTACCACCTGAGTTTAAAGACATGGGCCCAGTGCCTTCGGAGATGTCACCTGGGCCTTGGGAGCAAACAGGAGGAAAGGAAGAGAGACCTCACCTCAGCCCTCTGACACGAGCTGCTTAAGAAGACAGCACCCAGCTCTTAGTGCGTGCCTCGTGTAAAACACCAGACCAGATTCAGCTGGGGAAAAAAGAAAGGGTGAGAGGAGGAAACTGAGAAGGAAATCCTCGGGAGTCAGCACTCAGAGAGTATGAGAAAGTCACAAATGGGGACAGTACAGAGAAAGAAAGATCAGGATGAAAACCGTGTCCCTCAGCCACGTATGCACAAGTCACGACTACTGGTGTGCTCTTACCCTGTGAGAGATTTTCCTTCCCATTAGAGACAGAGACAAACACAAACTACTCTGGAAACCTGGTTTATATTACGATTTAATTGTCTGCACAGAATTAAATGGTTTAAGGAATTAGGAGATCCCAGAACCTTGCTCCTTTGTACTCACTGTCTCAAATAAATTGTCCTGTTTGCCAATTTGCTTTTCCACAAAGAGAGGCTCCGTCCTGTCTCTGAATTTTTTTTTAAAAAGCTTATTTCTGCATTTTAAAATTCATTTTCAAGACTCTATTTAGCTGAGATGAGAGTAAAACCATTTAATGACTGAAGTTGGGAATCTAAGTAGATGAAATTATTTATGTAGATCATTAGAAATACATGAGCAGCCTCTGGTTTCCTGTCTAGGGAAAGCTTATCATTAAATATGCTTTCTAGCCGTTACTGAAACGGATGCAACACCCAGTTCAGATCTTCTACAGACCTGAATTTATATTTCCAAAAGCAACAGCTCTTTTCCACAAACAATGGAAATACTTGTTATGGGTTGAAATTAGAATTCTTCATTTGGAATTTGTGAATATGCGGCTATTCTGGGAAATGTCCAGGAAAAAAAAAAAAATCCTCCCAAAGCCTCGGCAAACAGTTGCATAACCCCCGTTTTACCTGGGTGTTGACCCAGCCGTTCATTGCGTGTTTGCTGTGGGGAGTTCAGCAAAGCTGGTCACCAAGGCAACCGTAATCCCCGAACGGAGCCAGCGCCACTGGTGGTCAGTTACAACACACTCTGTCCTGTAGCCATCCTGTAACCAACTGAATGGAGAGACAGAAAACAAGCACCTTCAGTAAACATGACCTAATGAGGGTGGTGGCCTCCGACTAACCAGGATGAATGGCCTGGAAGACGCCGGAAGACCTTGCCAGGAGCCAAGACTCTCACGTGGGCCCAGGCGTGAGATGCTCTTCTCATAAAAAGCCACTTAGTTGTTGGGTTTAATGGCATAAAATTATCCTAATTCATCTCTGGGGCCAAGGAATTATCTTTCAATTTACTGAACTTCTTTAATAACTCTGGATGTCCATGAATTTGGGACTCTGAAAAGGGCCCAGAGTACAGTACAGATTTGTTTTTTACTGAAGTCCGTGAGGCCAGGGGACGGGAAGGAGGGCGGAGGGAAGGGGGTGAGTGAGGGACAGTGGACAGCCGGGCTGGACCTCGGGCTCCAGGGCAGATGTGCAGATCTGGGACGTGATCCTGGGAGGGTTCCTTGCAGGGTCAGCGCCACCGTCCATCAAGACAGCTCCCGCTCTACACCATGCAAACAGCGCCTGCAGCGGTGCAAGGGGAGGCCTGGCGCCCCGCGGAAAAGTGCTCCTGGAGGCCCAGAGCTAAGGTGAATATGTATCAAGTGTGTTGCATTTTGCTGAGACACTTTTACATTAGGACCTCACTGCTAATGTAATGAGTGAGAATCCAGATCGATAAGGAGAGTCATGTGCCGAACGCCTGAGACGCGTAGATTTCCACAACCCCTTAATACCTGAATTCTTTCCAATGCCTTTTGCCAAATAGTCCTCTCCAGAGACAAAGGAAAAGCATTCATTGTACAATGAGAGGGACTAAGAGGAAGAACTTATTTCAATGTGAAAAAGTTCCTTTCATGGTACCCCCTACAGGTCTACTTAACTAACCTAGTTGGGCCGCGTACCCATTTGCTGAGTGTACAATTGTTCACATCAGTCGGTCTTACCTGGTTGTGCCTCAGAACCACCTGGAGAACTTCTTAGACATACAGATGCCAGGCCAAATGGCAGACACGCTCTGGTGGTCCCCAGATACTGGTATTTTTATGGTTTCTCTGTTCGTTCTGATGCACGAACTATGTTTAAGAGCCGCTAGTTCGTTTGATAAATCTGAATAACTCACGCCTTTTCCAATTCACTAGACAAGCCTGGAGATCTGCATTCTTTCCCCGTTACCTTTATTACCCTGATCTGCAGTAGGACTTCCCTGTCCTGGGGGGAAGAGGACATCCACAGGGCTTCTGAGCAAACCTGTGTTTATTTGGTGGCTTGCTTGTTTTCTATGAAGGGCATAAGGTTTTGTACTGATTGTTTTGTTAATAAACCCAGTAAGTGCTACTTTTTCAGGAAGGATTCATTAGGGCCCAATACAGATCTGTCGATGTTAGAGTTGACTTCAGCCAATACGGGTGAGAGGGAAGTATACTTATTTGACGTTCTGGATTAAGAAGGAATAATAGTAGCATTTATCAAGTATTTACACGTGCCAGGTACTGTGCCAGTGTTTTTTGTAATATTAAACTCATTTAATCCTTTCAATAACTGAGTTCTCACCACAATCTATGGTAAATTCTAATATCGTGCCCATTCCCCAGATGCAGAAACGGAGGCACGAGGAAGCCCAGCACTTTGTTTAAGGTCACACGGCTAGTGAACAGTGGAGCTGGGGTTGGAACCCAGGAGAATAATTCTAGAACCATCTCTCAGCCGCTACACTACCCTGGGCCTGATACTGCCATGTTTGCCCTGAGCACTCAGCCTCGTACGACCCCACTAAGAACGTCCTCATTCAACGACCTTGTCGTCCAGGTGTCGCAGGTGTCTCGTGAACTTGGCACACAAGCTTGCTGCAGAAGAACCCACCCAAGTTTGAATTGATTCTTCCCCAGAAAAACAGAGGGAAAATCATTCTTCTTCTTCCACTTAACTGGAATCTTGCAGGACAATCTCAACGCATATTTTTAGGCAGAAACATGGGTGAGTGGATGGAGGTTGGAGAAAGGGCGAAGGTTGGGTTGTCCTGATTCCTTATTCTACATCTAATTTTGTGTCTGGCGAAGCCAGAGAACGCACCAACCTCTAGGTTCTGTGGCGGCCGGGGCAGAGCCGGGCTGTCTGCACAACCTCCAAGCCGACGCGAAAGCTATTTCAGGAAATGATGGGCAGTTCCCACCCGTCCCCAACACGCACTGGCCACGTCTGCCGTCACACCCACAAGTCAAAACTCATGGCCAGCATCTCCGAGGGGCCATGCCAATTATTCTGCAGTCACTCTCTTATCCGTTTTATAGTATTACTTATAATAAGCATATCACTGGCTAAAGCTTCGAATATCTTTTTGTTGTTGTGAGAGTTCTTTTAAGATAAACAGGATGTAGAAGCTTATAGCCTGCATGTCCACAACCACAGGAACGGCCACTGTTGACCGAGGGGGTGACTAACCACCGCAGTGTGCCCATCTCCACCCCTTCCCTGAAGCACGTGTGTGCTGGCCACAGCCAGCCCTCCCCCGCTACTAAAAGTCACATCCCCGCTCTCAAAAGTATCCAAAACAGTGATGTCTGGTTACACTTTCTCTCTAATCCTGTCATGCCGAAACAAAGAATAAGGAAACCGGCCAACCAGTGATGCTACAGAAACTGTCATTGCCGTGGTCTTTGAGACAAGCTCTGTGGGTCCCTCTGGCCTCACACGGAGTGGGCTCTACTCATAGATGAGTGGCCCCTGTCCTTTCCACGCACAGTCCCGTGTCGTGCTGCAGTCTCCCTCGGGGGTGCCGCGTCTCGGTCGCGCTTTCCCGGAGCACCGCTGCTGTTGTGAATTGCAGACCAGGAGAAGCTGGAAGGTTGTCAAGCTCCCACTTCTTACTGTGGTCGCCCCTGCACCCTAGCACCTCAGCCCTAGCACCTTCGCTAGAGCCTGAGGCCCAGCCTAATTAGCTGTGTCCATTTACATGGGATTTTAATCAAAGATGAGACGCACACAGCCCGGCTCCTCGTCCGGGCTTGCTCAGCACGGCACGCGGGGCAGTGTCTTCCCACATGGGCCCTTAATAAGCCTCGTGATGATCGCCTTCCTCGTCAAGCCTTAGACCTTCCACTGCTGTCTTTTCTCGACAATGAAGACATTGACTGTGGAGCTTCCTCTTGTCCCCAAGTGCAGAGCTGGTTGAAGATCACATTCCACAGCTCTGTGTGCCCTCTGCCCCCTCGGCCCTCCCCTTCAGGGTCCTCAGGTAATTCCAGGCTCAGATTTGACTTCCTTGGAAAATGATTTTCAAGTAAGAGAAAATTAAGCAGTGTGCAGAATCATCCCGAAAATCGTCCCCGTGCCCTCACCCCCAGCCCATTTTCATCCTGTGCAGGGGGGACCCATGATGCATTGGGAGCTACCAGCGCTTCACCCGTATTCATTGCAAAGGGCTTGATCCAATCACACGCCGAGGCAGAACTCCCGGGGAGATGAATGCTATCACAATCTTACCCTCAACATGAAACGCCAGTGATTGTTTATTAAATTGCTCTTCAAAGAGGAAATACTGGCAGGCAAATATCATTAAAATGGAAGCAAAGGAAATGCTGTAACCTTCAACATGGCGCTTTTCTCCATTAACCCCAGACCAAAACAACTGGGACAGCCAGTAGGAGCCTCTGACCCTCAGCCCTGTCAATTACCTTCATCTCAGCTCAGGGAGGGGTAACACAAACCATCCAATTTAAGTGCTTCCAAACATTGCCATCAGGAAAAAGACCTCCCCCTCCCCCAAAGCCCTTAACCGAACTCCACCGTCTCAACTGCAGTTAAGGACAAATTGCATTATACACGAGTCACATTAAAACATGAAAGACATACCCTCCAGTGGAGACCTTGCACAACTTGCCTGGCTAAGCAGAATTAATCGCAGGGAGCAATTACCATCCCCAGTCTGAATATTTACGACATAACAGAAAGCCTATTTGAAATACTCAGTGGCTCATAATTCTAGAAAGAGATCACAGAGAGGGAAAGGCATGCTAAGTTTGTGATGGAAACCAAAAAAAGGAAGAAAAAAGAAAAGCGCAGCGTCTTTCTTAACCCCCCTCTGCATTTGGTGGCCGCCCCACACCTTGTCTTCCCCTCCCCTCCAGAGCTCCCGCACCTTCCGTCACCACCTACGCGACTGGGCAGTCGGGCAGCAGTGGGAAGATGGGACAGGCTCAGGGCACTGGTAGCCTCTCTTCCCAACATTTCCCTCATCCATCCCAGGTGTTTTCACCTTCCTCCCACCCCGCCACCCTCCAAATGGCCTCCAACGGAGATAACCCTGGGCGGTGAGTCCTGGTCCTGGCTTGACCACGGACCTGGGTACAATCCTAGGCACGACCCCCAGGGTGCTGCTCTGTACAGCTTCGGACTGGAGAACTCTAGGTTTCCTTCCGCTTCTACCGATCTAGGAACTCTGTGATTCAAGAAACTCATCGATAGATGGATTCATTTGCTCATTCATTTGTTCCATCATGGGACAAGCAGGTATTGAGTAGTGAGTACGTGCCAGACACGGGTCCAGGTACTGGAGTTAAAGCAGAGAACAGGAGAGATGACCCTCCTGCCCTCATGCAGCTTACACTCTAGTGGACAAGAGCCAAGTAAACAAGTAAAGCAGATGGCACGATTTCGGGTCATCAATTCTGTAGGAAGAGTAAAGGGGGCACGCCCAGGGGGTGAGGTTACGGCTAGGCCAGGTAGCACAGTCGGGGCCTTGAAGGAAGTGAGGGAATGGTCGCAGCCATTTCTAGGCTAATACCCCAGGGGAGTCCTGGAGAAGCTTCACGTTACCTCATATTCCAGAAAGCTCAACAGAAACTGCATTCTGCCTGCAGAGGTTAACTAAAGTGACTCGGCTTTGGGCTAGAGATAGAGCCATTTGATATGGTATCACTGGTTATCTCACTCTTCTAGTCGATCAAATTCGTGGTCCTGATAAACTCAATCTGATTGAAATACGGAAAAAATGAATTATAAAACTGAACAAGTTATTGGCTGTGAGGGGTGAGTACTTGAAATGAACTATGCGAAGCCACCATCCGTAAGACGAGATCAATTCTGCCTCCAGAACGGACCTTGAAACTTTCCTATTGTCTAAAGAAGATAATAGGAACACCATTTTTTTTTTGAACATAACTACTTCTCAGCCTTGCAGTAACCAGCTCTTCCCTCGCTTTTCTCGTGAGCTAAGATTATTTTTCTACGATTTACTATGATTTCACCAGAGACTCTGCAGGGTATGCATTTGGTGAAATCGTAGTCTTGAAAGCTGTTGTTTTTAGGGCACTGGGAAGAGGAGAAGCTGAAACTGTTATTTTAAATAACATTTAGGAGAAACATTGGACTTCGGTTACTCATTTTTTCGATGTTTCTCCCTCCCTTCAGGTAGCCAAGGAGTCATACAATAACTTTCATTAAGAGACAGTGTATACCCCTTCCAGGCGCCAGAAATACAAAATGGGCACCACGCCATGTCTGCCTTAGGTGCTTATAGCTTAGTGGCCCTAAGAGTGTATTAAATAATACAGGTGTAATATATCTTTGAAAGATAGGTTAGGTCTTACATTGGATGAGTCAGGATTCTGCTATAGTAACAAACAATTCCAGATTATTGGTGGCTTAAAGGTACCAAAGTTTATTTCTCATTCATGCCACACGTCCATTGAGTTAGCAGGAGGCCTGCGGAGTCAGGCTCGGAGGCCGTTCTTCATAAACGTTCAGGGGTCCAGGTGGATGAAGCAGCCACCAGCTTGAATATCACTGGTAGCCACGCCAGAGAAAAAGGAAAACTCCAGATCATCGGGTTCAATCAACGCTCTGCAGACAAGCTGTCCTCATAAGTCAGTCTCCAGTCTCCCTCATTCATCTCATCCTTAGGAAGTGGGAAGGTGAGCAGCCTTCCCCCTTTTCCCGTTACCGACTGGACAGTCTCCTGAGGGTCAGGGGCAGAGCTGGAAGGACCAAGAGCATTGGAAGTTTCCAGAAGCCCCGGAAGAGCGCTGGCTTTCACACCAAAGCAGTTCACCAGCAGTTTGGGCATTGGTGATCGGCTCGCGGGGCCAGCAAGCCACAGAATGCTTTTCTAATAAACCCTGAGTCAGGTTCAACGAGAAAGGGCTGCCAGAAAACTGCACTCACAACAGTAACCTCACATGTGACTCATCACGGGGCTCGTGTTAGAGGGACCCTCAGTTTGAATCCGATATTATCAATTTGACTAGACAATTGTCTGGTTAACCGGAGGCCGGTCCCTCAACATCTACAGGGAGGTGGAAGCTCTCCTTCCAAGTTCTAGTGACCAGCAGCTGTCCTGACCTCCCAGCCTAACAGACGTAGAATTGCTGAATCTCTTACGACGATTCAGTATGAAATGAGAGAAAAATTGGCTTGGGGGGTTCAAAACATTTTGATTTCTAAGTGACATCAGGGTGAACTCTTTCTACTTGTGTTTCCCAGTCCACCATAATTATGACTGATAGCACTGGAGCCCCTTCTCATGACACCCAATGGAAAAAAATACCGTTTTATGACCTCATCTGCCCCCTGGGCTGTCACCCTCCAGTTCCAGGCCTGAGCTTCTTCAAAGGCTGGTCCCTTTACCGACTGCCCGCACTCACACTTCAGCACAACCTTTACCTGAAACGTCTCTCACCAGTGACTTCCTAATTGCCGATTCCAACAGCTTCCTTTCCGGCTAGATTCTCTGCATCACCGCCTATCACGGGATTAGCCTGGGGCTAAAGAAATAGGCTTCAGAAGCATCAGACCCTGAATCCTGGGTCCACTCTTATGAGCAGTCGGACGTGAACTATGACATCTAGGTCCCCTTATCAGAAAGTGGGGGCAATATGTGGGCTTCGTGTGAGG
The DNA here is from genome assembly GCF_949987515.2 of Delphinus delphis. NCBI lineage: Eukaryota > Metazoa > Chordata > Mammalia > Artiodactyla > Delphinidae > Delphinus > Delphinus delphis. Next base: position 176,971,226 of record NC_082684.1, read on the forward strand.
ATTAAATAGAATACTCTACGTCAGCCGTCCGGCAGCACTGGGGCACAAGGCCAGTTCCCACTGCTGGGTCACTGGTTTCATTAATGGCGGTGGTGATGGTGGTGATCACAGCTTCCTTCTAGACACGCTTCTCTCCTGTGGCTTCCGTGATACTTTATTTCCTGCTCTTCGTTTTTAAAACTTTGATTACATCTCGTGCAATGCACCAGACCTTCCCGTCTCCTCCCCCCGCGTCCCCACCGGCAGAAGGTTGTTCAAAGCCACATCAGCTCTCACTGGGTTATTGCAATGGAATTTGGGGAAACGTGCCAGATGGGAATATCTTCGTTCACTTCAGACGATTCTTCCCACTCGCACAATTCAGGAGCAAAACACTCTAGAAACTTCCAGACGTGGCATTCTCCTGATCCAAACCTTTTAAGGAAGGATTTCCTGAAACAAGCGTGAAGACAGCTGCCTTTGTGTCCCTCCCTTGGAAGGGCATCCTTTGAGATGCCCTTCAATTGTTCTCTCCTAAGTGTAACCTAGGACGCAGCTACGCATCCTCCCTGGATTTCGCCCCAATTGCTATATTTAGCAACGTCTTCTACATAGTTTGTGGTTGTGGTTGTGGAACGGTTTTAGACTTCACTTAAGGTGAAGTTATTCTATTTTGGGTTTTGTTAGTTAGGAAGCTTTCAGCTGCAAGTAACCCCCATTCAACTGGCTACATCAAGAAGTCTAGAAGTTGAGTGGCTTCAAGGTTGGTTTATTCAACAATGTCATCAGGAACCTGAGTTCTTGGCTTGTTTCTATACCCGTATCTTCAGAGGGCCAGCTTGATCCCTGTGGCTGCGAGGAAGCACAACCAGACAGAGCGCTCTCCAGCAGACAGGACCCAGCTAAGCGTTGTAATCTCCATTTCATAGATAAGGAAATTTAGGCTCAGACAGGTCAAGTGACTTTCCCCAAGTCACACAGCTATTAGCAGTAGAAACGGGATTTGAACTCAGGTTTATCTGACTCCAAAGTCCATGCTCACAAATGCAGGTTCTACTCCCCCCAAGCCTGAGAGCAATGACTTTGCCCTGGAAGTTCAAGAGTAGGATTTACAAGGCTAATGTTTTACTCCCACCCTATGAGTTTACTGGCCACTGACTAACGTCCTGAAAGAAAAGAACATTTAGAAACACTGATGGTTAGAGACTCGGACGTCTATCGTTAATCATGGCCAGCCCTAGTCACAGTTCCCAACAAATGTTGATATCAAAGGAGCAGGCGGAAGAACTGGGGTCAAGGGCTGCCAACACAGCTGCACGTGGGTGGTGAGGAAGCTGAAACCAGGTGTTTCCCAGCTACAGTGAAAATGGCTCTGCTGGGCTTCTCCATAAGGCTCAGGGCATTTCAAGAGCTCTCAGAAGGGCGAGATCACACAGACCTGAGGATCTGGCTCAGTGGACAGAGGAGACGCACCTGAAAGACCCCCTTCCTCCCCCGCTTTCCCCTCCCCTTCACACGGCCAGTTCCCCCACAGTCCTGGGCCAGGGAAGGACTGCGGGTGCCAGAGGGGATGAAAGATGAAGCGCTGCATCTTCGCTGGGGCTGCACTTGAACTGCACCCATGACTGCAACGGGCTGATCCCCTCCCTCCCTTCCACCCTTTGATTCTTCCAGGCAGTCTCTGCCTGATAAGGCGTTCGGTTCAAAGATGCTCTCTTCCCTCCCACGGGACAGAGGCGAGCCTGACACAGGAGCCCCCTGGGGCAGAAGGGCCACGTGCTGGGTAGCTGAGGGGCTGCAGAGGCAGCAGGAGCTCCGTAGTCGTAGTCGGGGGAGGGATGCAAGAAGGACTGATGGGCAGAGCCCCGTGGGGCAGACCCCCAGCAGGGCTTCTGACCACGCATGAGGCCGGGGATAGAGCCCAGCCCTGCATGGGGAAAAGGCCCAGACAGAGGCAGGGCCCCACCGAGCACAGCAAGGGTTTGCTGGGTCTCTGGGGTGCTGGTCTCTTGACTCAGAAACCAACTTCCCATTTATGGTTTGAGGACTGAGAAAAAGATACCTCTCACATCGAGACAGAATGAGCACCACTCTGTGCTTCTCTGAAATACTGCAAAACCTGTTAGGTCCCTGTGAAGTAGGAGAGGCGCCTGTCTGATTAGCAAAAAGGTAGGTATTGCGGAATACTTTTAAAGAAATGTTTTATCACTTGCAAGAAAGGCACTAAAACCATATCACGTCCATAAATCGTGTTACTTGTTGCTTCTTATTGTAAAAGCAAATACAGTGTGGTGCAGAGGAGGGAGCCGGGACGGTGGGGGGGAGCCGGGACGGTGGGAGGGAGCCGGGACGGTGGGGGGGAGCCGGGACGGTGGGGGGGAGCCGGGACGGTGGGAGGGAGGGTCCCTGAGCACGAAAGGTTATGTTAGTTGAGGGGCTGGAACATGGATCATAAACTGTTAGTCAACTAAATCCACCTGTTTTATACTGGTATAATAAGGGGGCAAAATGTGTGATACGGAGCAGAATCAAAGAAGGTCTGAGTAGCTGGCGGTTGAGGCTGGCTCAGTGGACGAGGGGACTTTTCCTGGTGTAGACTTTCTGAAAGGAGACCCTAATCTGAGAATGACGGACACTCAGAGGTTCCATGGCAAGGATCCGCAGGCTGTCTACGAGCAGAATTTGCAGCATTACGTGCAAATGTAGTGCCTGTATGTCTCTTTCTGGGAAGAAGGTTTCTATCTTTTATGCACTTCCTGTACCCAGATTAATTAAAGAATGAATGAATTACAAAAATAAAGGAAAATTTGGGGGGCTGGGGAGAAGAGGGAGGAATCCTTGGAAGGAACAGAGTATTCCTGTTACAAAGTATGTAATGATGAGCGCGGGTCTGAGGTGGGACCGCAGGGGAGGGTGGGGACAGAGAGTAGAAAGTGTGAGGTAAGTGTGGATTATACAATCGTCTGTAGGATTTAGACTTGAGTGTTATAAGTACGGGCAGTGACATGATGAAATCAGTGTTTATGGACGCTAACTAGAATTATAGTAGCGAGATGGACGGACAGGAGAGAAGGGAGTTCCTAGGTGTAACCAAACGGAACTGCTAAACTGTAAACGTTTGTTTCTCTAAAATGATGGGGTAACTTTTAATTGTTTTTTTACTTATTTTTTTAGTTAAAGGTGCCCCTAACCCTCCCCTAACGCTGTGATTTTGCAGAGGATCCTAATGGCTTTGGGTCTGTGCAACAGTCACCAAGCTGTCGTGTCTCAGCTCCAAATGCTCCTCGGTGCCCTGCTCCAGGACGCTGGGGTCGGAGGCTGCAAAACCCCTGTCTGCCGGGCCATCTGCTTTGCGTTAGCTTCCACCCGGAGGGGACTCAGGAGGGAGCCGGCAGGACTGGGGAGGAGGGGCTCATCCCTTCCTGTCTGTTTCCTGCTCCTGCGGGCATCACCCTAGTACCGCGACTTCCCTGCAGCCACGGCAGTTCCTTCCCGGAGCAGCGGCTGAGCCCCGTGGGCGATCTTTCCAGCACTGGTGGAGCCGGCTTCATCACGTCCCAGCCTCAGAGACACCAGCTCTCCAAGGCCCGCCTTCAAGCTTCTACGTTCTCCTAATTCCAAGTCCTTCCCTTTGCTCTCCCAGAGTCCTCGGGGTGGAGCTGCCCCTGCAACTGCTACCTCTGGGATGGCTTCACATACCCTCTGCCATTTCAGCTAACTCGTTCATAACCTATTCTAGTCACCAATGCCTTGTAATTCATTTCTCTTCGTTAGAATCACAGGTGTGCCTCCTGCCTGGACCCTGAGTCAAACCTGAGCGTTCTGGTTCGAAGAGTACCAACTCGCTGTGCATCGTACAGGGAGCAGAGAGTGAAGCGCCCAGGACAGGGGGGCTGCGGACCCAGCTGACAGGCAGCCCGGAGGGGGCCTGCGGGGGAAGACCTGGGAAGAGCACGTAGAACGCCCTGCCTGCATCTTTCCTTCCAAACCTCAGTGAAATCTACCCACAGCCCAGTGTGAGGAGAGTTCTAAGTGCTGTTAGTCTTGAAGATCCCTTGGGAAGCTTAGAGACTAACGTGACACCAGGTATCGTCGTGTGCATGTTCACACTTCTGGGAACTAATGGGGGTCCTCGTCACAGCTGTGGAGGAGAAGCCAAATGAGACTTTCATGAGCAAAGAGATGTTCTAGTCCTGCAAGCCTTCAAGGCAACAGCTACCCAAGAATCCTGGAAGTCAGATCACTTTTCTACTAATGAAAAACAAATTTTCCTCTCCCTCTGTTTACTTCGAGACTGAAAAAGGTGGCATCGCTAGTGATTTGCCCATCGGCATGGGTCACGTTGAAGGAGGATTTTTATTTCTTTTGATCAGAGGTGAAAGGTTGTAAAGACAAAACAAAACAAAACAAAAACGTTTTAATTGTATTCCTCCTAAGGATATTACAGCTCACAAAATCTCTTATAACTTCTTGTAGTGTCCATTTTACTATCCGAGGAGACCGTTCATTGGGTTTATTTCTTCTTATGCTACTTCTCAGCTTCCATAAGTGATGTCTTTGACGTGGCTTAAGCTCTCCAGACCTCATTATCATTTAGCTCTGTGTCAGGAAGTCCAGGATGTGGCTTTTGATGAAGTGTGCTCAAAGGCAAAACCACAGAGAGGGGGAGATGGACAGGGGGTGATTTGGGGCTTTGTAGGGGGCAGCCTGCCTGGGGGAAGCTTGTTAGTCTCTCAACTCTTTGCCCCCCATCCTAACACTTGTCTTTAAGGAGTCATTACTGGCCCCCTGGTACTCTACTCCTAGACCAGGCAGAAGAAATGTATAGGGATCAAAGCTCATAGTAACAGCCACAACAATTTTAAAAGCCAGTTTGTTAAAACAGATTAAAAATACAGCTTTTTTCCCCTTCCTCACTCCTGGAAGTGCGTTTCCATTTCCACTGAGTTATAAAGCAGTTTGATGCACACAGGCCTTCTAAGCTCTCTGCCACGCTCACCATTATTAACGACTAACATCTGTAGCCTTTATTCTGATGGGCCGGGCATTGTACTAAGCACTTTACATACATGATCTCTCGTCTAACCCTCCCAAGAACACCCAGAGCGAGATATTCTTGTCCATGTTTCACAAACGAGGAGATAAAACTTCCCAAGTTTCCTTAGCTACCAAATAGCAGAGCTAACGTGTAACCCAGGTCTGTTAGATTCTGCAGCTCATGTCCTCACCCAACGGCATAAAGACAATATGTTCCTGGTTGTATAATTGTATAACCAGTTCCATGCAGGGCACAATTTGGTGTTACATTCCACTTAGGAAGCAGAAAACCCATGAAGACGGACTCTGTTTGGCTTGAGGTGCTGGAAATCACTGTGGAAATTCAGCTCACAGAGCTCTGTGCTGGGCTGTAGGAAGGCGTGACTGAAGGGAAGGGTTTGTAGGCACCCCAGAGTCTTCACACACCCTGGGCTCCATCCCACAGTGGACTAGGGATGGGGCCTTTAGAAGTTCACAAAGTGGATTTTTTTTAGTGGTAAAACTAGCTGGTGAAAAAATGAGAAGCACAGTTATTCATTCAATAAAGCCTTATTGAGCATCTACTATGTACCAGTGACTATGCTAAGCATACAGCAATGAACAAGGTGGACCCCTGTCCACAGAGCTTCCCTCGGTTCACCCTGGGGAGTCTGAAGGGGTGAGGGAGCTGTCCACGTGCTGAACAGGGCAGCAGGCTGAGGGAGGGTCCCTAACATGAGGAGAAACTAATAAAAACAAAATGCCTTTACTCTTTGACACGCAAAATTGCATCCAGAAGTTTAAGGAAATGAACAGCAGAGACGTACCGAATATAGACATGCAAAATTGTCGTTCACACAATCATTGATAATAGCAAACATTTGAAAAACAACTCAAATGACCAGCCAGATGACAAGTGACCAGAGAGCCTGAACAGATTTAATCACGTGGATATTTGTTTAAGATGACAGGGGTGACATTGACTATCAGTGGGGAAAGGTAAAGTGATACAGATATCACTGTTTACCCCTCCTGGAAAAAAATGAAACTGGATCTCATCCTCACACCATTCATAACGGAGCACTTCCTGGTGGCCTATAGACTCGAACGTGAAAGACAAAACTTTACAATCTTAAAAGAAAATAAAGAGAAATATCTTTATGGCTTCAAAGTAGCAGGAGGGATTTTCTTAAGACACCAAAAATTCCCAAACTTAAAGAAAAGTACTAAGTTTCACTTCATTAAAATCATGGACTTCTTTTCATCAAAAGATCCCTTAAAGTTGAAAACGCAAGCCACAAACTGGAAGAAAATATTTGCAATTTATATACTGACAGAGAATTCCTCCAAAAAGTTAAGGATAAAACAAACAACCCAACAAGCGAGCAGGCAGGAGACATTAACAGGTATTTTACAAAGGAGAAAATAAATGAGGAATATGAATTAGGGAAACGCAAATTAAGCCACACAAATGTACCACTTGACAGGGGAACTGAGCTGCCACACGCCCCATGGCATGACCCCAAAAAAGAAAAAATGTACCACTTGACAAACAGTAGGTTGGCAAAATGTTTTTAAGCTGATAGTCACAGGAGCTCTTACACACTACTTGTGGGAGCGTAATTTGGCATAACTAACCAGGAAAGCAATCTGGCTTAATCCTGTGAAAGCGGAGGACGCACAGACGTTAGGACCCGGGGATCCCAGCGGAAGGATGTTCACATGGAGGCCTGGCTCACAGGCACCGCGCACAGGAGCCCCAGCAGGCAGGTGCAAGAATGTTCACAGCCACGTGGACTGGGTCTAACGGTGCCCCCTAAAATCCATGTCCTCCCGCAAAGCCTCAGAAGGTGACCTTATTTGGAAATAATGTAGCTGCAGATGTAGTTATTTAAGTGAAGATGAGGTCCCACTGGATTAGAGCGGGCCCTTGGTCTGAGATGACCGGTGTCCTTATAAGCAGAGGAGAAGAGCTCCACACAGGAGAAGTCTGTGTGAAGACAGAGGCAGACACAAGCAAGGAATGCGGAGGATGGCGGGCAACACCAAAAGCAGAGAGAAAGGCGGGGAACAGAGTCTCCCCTAAGAGTCTTCAGAGACAGCTCAGCCCTGCCGGCACCTTGATTTTGGACTAGCCTCTAGAACCGCGAGAGAATACATTTCTGTTGTCTAAAGCCATGCAATCTGCATCGTTGGTTACGGCCTCACTAGGAAACTAACACACAGTAGCCAGAAGGCGGAACTAACTTAAATAAACTAGAATATTCGTGTAATGGAAAAGCTACACAGCTGTGAGAGTAAAGGGGTGAGGGCTCCACACGGCAGCATGGAGCGTGCCTTTCTCTCTCCCACCACTTGCTGAAACTCTGGTCCCTCTCTGAGCTCCATTTCATGTCCTGCCTCTTGCACGGTGACCAAGGCGGCTGCCGTGTGTTGGCTCCCACTTTGTGCCAGGCATTCCACGTGGCCCTGCTTACCTCATCGCTAACCTCTGCAACCTCTGCGAGGTGGCTACAGTTAGCCTTGTGAACAGCAGGAAGGCCACATGCTGAGCCACTGAGCGCGTAACTCGGGGTCCCCCAGACACCACTGTCTGCGCCATTTCTGCCCCTCAGCTCAGATCCGTGAAACGTGTCCCCCCAGAAGTTCAGCCATTTGGGGTCTGTAGTAACTAACTGGGTTCTTGCTTAACCTCAATTTACTCTTCTTAACCTTCCTAGTTTTGCTTTGTAAATGCCTCAGGTCTGGGGACTTCCCTGGTGGTCCAGTGGTTAGGACTCGGCGCTTTCACTGGCGCGACCCTGGTTCAATCCCTGATCGGGGAAGTAGGATCCCACAAGCTGCCTGGTGCAGCCAGATAAATAAAGAAAAACAAATGCCTCAGGTCTAATTACTTCACCGCTGTCCATCACCTCCACAAAGACAATGTAAGTACCTTATGCTTCTTCTGTCACTAATACAGGGATAGGAACCCAGCAAACGTCTATCACTCAAATGTAATGTGAACTCCTACTATTCCAAGCACCCTACCCAGTGGCTGAAGTGAACGGAGCCACTGGGGCTGTGACAGCTAGTCATTCAGCGAGCAAAGGGCCAAAAATGTAGACCGAATGCTACTTTATATACGTCTGTTTTCCCTTCCTGAGGAAATTCTGTGCACACTGCTGACTCGATCGCAAATAGAAATGAGGGCGTTACGAAACACAAGTTTATGTGTCTGACGCACAGGGAGGCCAAGCAAACCAAAATGTCTAAGTTTGGAGCAGAGAAAGGTTTACTGCGGGGCCGAGCAGGGAGAGCGGAGGGCTCCTGCTGCAGAAACCTGAACTCCTGGGTGGTTTTCAGAGAGAAGGTTTTATGGGCAAGATTTGGGCTGAGGGCTGCAGGGTGTGCATCTTTCTTCAGATTGGTCGGTGGTGAGGTAACGGGGCGGGGCTCCAGGACTCTTGTTCAGCCTGAAGTTACCATCCTCCCCCTGGGTGCGGACCATAATTCCTGCAGAAGGAACTCAAAGGTATCGTTCTGTGTATCCTTTGAGGAGGAACCAGGACCCACTATAGTTCCTCGACTGTTGTTAATTGACCCACCATCGTTCTTCCTTCGCTCCTGCGCCCCTTTCCTCCGCTGATTAGCAATTGTTTGAATCGGCCCTTTGGTACTCAAGGAAGGTCTAGGAGGCTGAATGATGCCTATTTCCTACCAAACAAGAAACAGGGACACAGAAAGGATTTGTACCCGGGAGCCGCACAAGGTCCGGCTCGGTTTCCAGGGGACATTCCACCGTCAACAGTAATGCGCCCACTTCCCATCTGAGGCCCAGCTGAGCTTCCACGCTTTCTCTTTGGCGTTTGTCTCTGTTGCATGTCAGCAACGGGGCAGAATTAGCAGTTACGAGGTTGCTGGGGTTTGCAGGCTGTGACAGATGCAGAATAAATCAGCAAACAAGTTAATACGTATTAAATTACTGCCTTTATCCCCATTATTTCCAAGTCCAGTACTTGTGTGTACATGTGAAAGCAGTATTTATCCATGACCCTTACCATGAGAGATGATTAAAGCAGAATCACTCTGAGAATCAACACGGCAGTAAAAGCCAGCATCCAAAGTATGCATTCCCTCTCCAGGCCCCCCCTCGAGTAGCGGCATAATTCCCTCTGCAGACCCCCCCTCCCCTTGAGTACCGGCATAATTCCCTCTCCAGACCCCCCCTCGAGTAGCGGCATAATTCCCTCTGCAGACCCCCCCTCGAGTACTGGCATAATTCCCTCTCCAGGCCCCCCCTCGAGTACCGGCATAATTCCCTCTGCAGACCTCCCCCTGGAGTACCGGCATAATTCCCTCTCCAGACCCCCCCTCCCCTTGAGTACCGTCATAATTCCCTCTGCAGACCCCCCCTCGAGTACCGGCATAATTCCCTCTCCAGACCCCCCCTCGAGTACCGGCATAATTCCCTCTCCAGACCCCCCCCCTCGAGTACCGGCATAATTCCCTCTGCAGACCTCCCCCTGGAGTACCGGCATAATTCCCTCTCCAGACCCCCCCTCCCCTTGAGTACCGTCATAATTCCCTCTGCAGACCCCCCCTCGAGTACCGGCATAATTCCCTCTCCAGACCCCCCCTCGAGTACCGGCATAATTCCCTCTCCAGACCCCCCCCCTCGAGTACCGGCATAATTCCCTCTGCAGACCTCCCCCTGGAGTACCGGCATAATTCCCTCTCCAGACCCCCCCTCCCCTTGAGTACCGTCATAATTCCCTCTGCAGACCCCCCCTCGAGTACCGGCATAATTCCCTCTCCAGACCCCCCCTCGAGTACCGGCATAATTCCCTCTGCAGACCCCCCCTCGAGTACCGGCATAATTCCCTCTCCAGACCCCCCCTCGAGTACCGGCATAATTGTTATTTGATTTAACGGCTCATCGACCTACAGCCACCACGTGACTGGAAAAGAAGGTGGTGGTTTAAGGCTCGAACAGTGCTCCATTTTGCCTTGCACGAAGGTGATTTAGAACTCCTTTAATCCTGGATTCCTGACGAGAAAATACAGCTAACAAGGCCATCAGAGACACTACTAACAGAATGTGCTTCATCGACCATGGCGTTCCAAGCTCTCCCAGGAGTAGCAATGACCCCAGGAGCAGCAGTGTCTAGAGGCAAATGTTAGTGCAACCCAAACCCTGTGCTTTGCACTGGGGGAGACCTGCTCAATTACCTGCGGAGTGGGCCAGGAGATAGGAAAGTTCCAGCCGTGTGCACAGTCCCACGCTGGGACACTTCTGAGTAGGCCAGCACCAAGGGCGTAGCCCCGGACCATCTCAAGAACAGGTCCTCCAGGCTTCCCAGGTGTAAGGAAACGGCAAGGCTTTGACTAAGATGAACCTGGGTGTAAATTCTGACTCTGCCGATGTCTAGCAATACGGACCTTCACACTTTGTTTAAGAACGTCAGAGCATCCACCACCTATGGTGACAATAATCCTGTCCCGGTGGACTTTTAGGAGGATGGAAAGATAAAATACATGTAAAGATGTGTCACGTGGCGGGTCAGCAAGTGATAAAGCTCTACTCAACGCCTGGGACAAGCAGTGACTTCCGCTGTTTCCAAGTTCACCTGCTGTTAATTCCGACAAGACTTCCTGACCTTGTTCACAGCACTTTGTTACTTGCCGTTTCCCACATGACCTCCAAGACTACAGTCATTCCTTTTGTAAATACAACCTCGTCGCCCTTCGTAACTTAATGAAAATACCATGAAAACTCTTTTTAGGCACCATAATGACGTGAAAATTTATGAACTCATTACCTTGAATATCTCAACCCAAGAAGTGGAAACTGTTCAGAAGACACATGCATATAATATTAATGCAGAAGCATACAACTGGGGCAATTTAGAATTGAACACGTGCTACCCCTAACGCTGACGTTCCTCCTACTTGAGTTTATTCTTGCCTGTTACCTTTGACCTGTGACTGACATCCCTGCTCTAGAAGAATTGAGAACAAAATATGGGGGGTTGAACCCCATGAAATTGCTGATATTCCGCCAACTTTTGACCCCTGAAATGGGAATCTCAAACAAGTTCAATCTGATAGAACCATGCCAAGGGTAAAGGAAATCAGAGCAGACCTTAAGAAACCGTGGCTGGGCTGTTCCCCAGCCCCGGGAGACTTTGGTTTCCAGATGCAACATTGCCACGTAATTGGTGACGTCCACATCGTGTAGGTCTGGTAAACTTGACATTGTTATCTGGGTTCTCTCTCCCCAGCAGTAGGGCAGGTGCTGACCGACCAGATGCGTAATTATGGCTGCAATAAAAGGGACGATGGAGGGGGTAAAACCATTAGCGCCACAAGCAGACAGACCGAGGACAGCAGGCTAGGTTTGCAGAGTCCTTACAACCCACCCTTTTGTGGACACCGTACCTTCTCGGGGAACTGTGGTCCCATCCAGAAGCTAGTGGCATTAATCATTAGCCAACTTAGAAAGGTTAATGGGCAGTTTCAGTGAGAGGAATATTTTTATGAAGCTGTGTTCCTGGGACTGAGGACACAAGATGCGTAAGAGGGCAGGAGTGTGACATCGCCAGTAGCAAGGCCCTCCGCCCACCTCACCCCAGACGGGGGACATGCTGGCTCCTCGAGGTGATTCCTCCAGGGACTTCAGGGACCGGCTGGCCGACAGCAGCCTGGCGTCACTCCAGACCTGCTTTCTCATCCCTTCCCAGGACACAGTTTCCTCAAAGACTGTCTTGCAAATCTGAAATGTGCTCGGATTGTCTATTATTTTTAAATAATCAGCATAAACGGGTTGAACGCTTTTCTGACTTGGCACTGCAGTCAGACTAGTAAGATGGCCATAAACTGCTCCCTGTTTGGGGGTCTATTCGCTAGAAAATCGCTGACAACACGCGCGCTCAGTTCTACCAAAAACACACCCTGACTGTGGCAAGCCGGTTGCCTGGGGCTCAGGGGAGAGGGAAGCTGCCTGGCCCAAAGCCCCCTCCACGCTTCCAGGCAACCTGGAGAGACAGAGAAACTGACCGGCTCGGGTAAGAGTTTTGAAGCCCCTTGTGAGCGGGCCATGTTTATGTAGATTTTTTTGAAGTGAGGAAGCAGGTACCATCTTTGAGAGGCTTCTGCGTTTATGTCAGTGCAGGGGACGGGGAGGATGCTTCTTTCCCTCGGGACGGTGGCCCGAGGGGGTCTGTTGTAAGACCACTTCAGGTCGAAGAAAGAAACTCTGAGTGCTGTCACCCTCGAGAGCGCCCCTGGAAGGCGGGCATCCTGGGCAGCAGGTAAAGCCCGGGGCCGTGGGAAGAGATGCAGCCCAGGCTGGAAAGTGGGCCCTTCACCGCCTTCCACCGGCCCCGGAGCTGCGCGCTGCCCAGCAGGGAGGCGGGGAGGCGGCGTGCGTGGTGGGCCGGCCGCGGGGGGACCAGAGGACTGAGCGCTGGAGGACCACGGGGACCCTAGACAGGCTCCCTGACCGGCCCGGGAAGCAGAGGAGGGCCACGCTGTTCGTGGACGTGTCGGCTCAGGGAGGGGAACCACCAAGGGGGACGCTGAATGGACTGCGGGGGGCACGTTGAGCCCGGGGCGAAGAGCTGGGAGCGAGGGAGTGTGTGTGTCCTTCGGGCTCCCTGTTCCGCTCGCCCTTCGTCCGAAGTGTATACACTTGCTCGGGAGGACTTTTACTTTGTCGCGGGCTCTGCCGCAGCCCGGTGTCCGGCGCACATTCTCCGTTCACCTCTTCAGCGCTGATCTGATCGCCCTGCCGCGTGCTGGGCGCTGGGGGTGCCGCGGGGCGCAGGACACTCACGGAACTTACAAGGGGGAGACAGACAGGCGGATGCAAAAGACATGAGTGAGCCGAGCGTCTGCCAGCTTCTCTGAATAAGCAGATGTGGTAGCGGGGGGCGGGGGGGGGCGGGGACACTGCCCAGGGGAGACCTCTCTGAGGAGGTGACACTGGGTGACATCTGATTGAGGAGGAACTGCTCACACCAGAAGCCTGAGAGAGCATGAGGCCCCGAGGGGAGAGAGCAGAGGCCAGCGTCCCAAAGGCCTGTGTGGCTGTCAGGCGGGAGCAAAGGGGAGGCCTGGGAGACGGGGCTCCAGAGAACCTTCTGGAAGTGGAAGGATGTGGCTTGTTTGGGGAGCTCTCAGCAGGAAATGGCATGATCTGCCTCGCGTTTTAAAAAGATCTCGCTGCTGCCTTCGAGGACCGTGTTGCCAAGAGACCAAGGAGAGGGTGGTGACACAGGCTGGAGAGATGGCAACAGAGGTGGGAGAAGGGGCAGCTCTGGGACGTCTGTGGCACAGGAAAGACTTGCTGGGGGACTCTGGAGGTGGAGGAGTGAGAAACGGGCAGAGGAAGAGGGTTAGGGCAGAGAGCACCCAACAGCCCACTGAAAACTCAACATTTCGATTAATGTTCGGTTTTCACCTATTTCACCTACATAGTGAGAATCTCTAAATACAGGTAAAGTATGGGATTTCATTGTCTCCGTGTACCTTTTCCATTAGATAACAGGTATCTTACAGACAGTAAGCCAGTAATGCCGGCCCCTTCGAAGCAACCCCCTTGTCCGGCTCTACACTTCTTCCAAGGAGAATCCGTGTGTTCCAGACCTCGCCCACCTGTAATTGCCAGAACGATCATGTTCCCTTAGTTACCCAAATTGCTGTGACTTTGAAGCCCAATCCCCTCGAGACCCCAGAGCTGTCTTCTCCCTTGTTCTCCCCCGGGGCCATTTTGGAGGCTGGCTGAGCGCATCCCTCCCAGGGGCCACTGGTCGTCCCTCCAGCCGCCCTGACTCCAAGCTCTGCAGGTCACCTGGCGTGGGCTGGAAACTAGCCTCCCTTCCCGGGCCACTCTGCCCTCCCCACAGCAAGGCACCCCGCGTACAGACCCCAGCGCTGCCTTTAATTCCGCGAAGCACAGCGAGGAACAGTCAGATGGTTTAATAAAATTTTACGGAAGGCTTGGGGTTGACGCAACTTAGGAGACACGTACACGCCTATTAAAGCAGATGCTCTAGTAGGTGCTTTTGGAGGTTCACAGCTCCAAAAGCCGACCGCAGGCCCCGTCCATCGCTCTGGGCTCACTTGAACGTGACCCAGCCAGCTCAGCCTACGGTCAACGTGTCTGCAGGCGCCTTCCCGCCCCTGCCCTGCAGACAGCTCTCGGCACACAGCCCCCAACGTCAGGGCCAGGCCTGCTTCTTCCTCCCTGAGATGACTGGGAAAAGGATCTTCCCCTTCCTACAAGAGGGACCCTCAAACCACCACCAGCTGCCATGCAGCCTCCATGGCCCCAGACACCAACCCCAAGAATCAGGGGTTCGTTTCCGTCTACCGGTCTTCATCACGCCCTGCCTGGGGCTCTAACCTAGACGGCACTGGGCCAAACCTGGTCCTTTTATCTTCCTGGTCCTTCCCCCAATTTGAAGTGAAGAGACAGCCAGGCTACCTTCTGGGTTTTGCAATATCCTTACACGAAAATGTTGATGAAATGTTTGTTTAAACATGCACATACACCTACACACACAGATACACACGTCTCCCTAGACCTGTTTCAGAGACAATCACTAAAATCTAAATCCCTACTCAAAGAGGCTGCAAGGACAATGTCCCCCTAAGACTAGGCTTGATTTATATTAAATAGAACACATCACATCTCAGCTTACAATGTCTAGAGTCGGATGATGACTTTCTTGACACAAATGAACGTTCTTGGACAAACTGAAATTCTGCTGATTTTTCCCAAAGCAAAGGAAGTTTGCCACAATAGTGAGTGGATCTCTCAGCCTCCAGTAACTCTTAGCCACTTTTAAAGAACGGTTCTACTGCTTTAAAAAAATATTTTTCCACTGGGGCATCACTGCACAATAACGCAGTCACGGCTCAGAAACATTTTGGAAATTCCTCCTTTGGAATTGCCTTCAGAGCCAGGAGCACATTCTTTTAAAATCACCTCAATGGTTATAAATCTTGATACCAAGAAGGTGCATTGATTCTTAAAAATCAACCAAAAATCACTTGAAAACAGATTTTTCTGTGATCAATTTGGGTAACGCTGCTTTGGCGTAAAACAAAATGTTTACCCTGAAATATTAGGCAAGAAGGCCATCCACTCCACACAATTTTTTTTTTTACATTTTTACTCTGTGTCAGGATACATTCCCTTATTGGGCACAAACCAGAAAATAACTAATTACAGTGTTAAGTGGGAATCGTTACACTAGTAATGTATGCAAAACCCCAAGAGGCTCAGAGGAGGCGTGCATATCACAATCTAGAGGAAAAAAATGTTTTAAATAAAAAAAGTAAACATTCTAGGGGATAAGAAGGGTTGAGTAAAGAATTTCAGAAAAGATATAAGAAAAAAAAACAGTTTAAGCAAACACATATCGTAGTAATTAGAGTTTTTACCATGGCTAATTTGAAGGTCACGTTTATTTAGATGTATTCATTCACATATATTCTTGGAGGCACCCACCCCACTACTATATAATCATACTTTTGCATACAGGGTCATGAACTTCATTTCAGCCCCAGAGTTATGGTCGCAGGACCAAACAAGACATGACTTCTGCCTGTGGTTCTTGACCTTCCCTTGCCTCCTAAACACACGTTCAGTTACGATCCAGAGCTTTCTTTGAGCAAAACCCTGTTGACTGCTGTGCACCACAGTCATTTAGGAAATCCCTTATGACTTCCAAAACATTCACGTTTTTCCTGGAATAATATTGCACACATTTATATGCGATAGAATTTTCCTGCCCTGTGCATGTTTATGGACCCTGTGTCACTTTGCTGAACACCAGTCCCCACTGCCCAATGGCAGGGCCACAGCTGATGGACAGCACCCTGTCACTAAAGGCCCCGGGCCCCAACCAGGGAGGGAAGGACCTAAGTATTGGTGGAGAATGTAAAGGTACTAAGGCACAAGGTGACTCTTTCCGATGGAGCTGCACCAGGATCTGATGAGAGCTTCACTAAAGAGCATCTGGAAGCATTGGGTGGCCTCTGTTTTACACCTGCCTAAAAACCTGAACCACCAGTGACTACCCTAGGGTTTCTCGCACACAGGGGAAAAGTGACTCCAAAGCCCTTTCCCAGGAAAATTCAGGAGGGTAGTGACCTGAGAGATTTCAGCTATGGCACTGGTGTGAGTTTGGGCCATGCTTCCTCATCAAAATCATCTCTTGGATTTCTTAAGACCTGGAAGAAAAGAAATGAAATAATATAGCAGCTGTGGAAATCACACCAGTCCAGGCGCACGGGGTGAAACGAGTTGATGTTTCACCAAGCCGGGTACCTAGACCCTCATGAATCAAAAAGCAAGAGAGGTAGAAAGGAATTTTGGTCACGTCAGAATTTCACCTAGACACTGTTTTATGCTTTTCTTTGACTTGCTCTATAAATATTTTACTACAACTCTCAAAGTTTATAGGATCCTTAAGACTTGTAAAAACTTGAGTAACTGGAAACCAATGACTGATACCTACCACAGGGATCTTGAATTTTTTTTTTAAGATTCCACTGAACAGAATGCATTCTACCCAGAACCCCTTGAAAGGACAAGCTCCCCTCTGTTTCAGTTGTGAGTATGCAGGGAGGAAAGGACAATGGCCCCCACTTATGGACTCCACCGTGTCAGGACTCTGGGGTCTTGGCCCCAGACCTGGAGCTTCCACGGCTCATGCACTTGGGAGGCTCAGTGTGTGTGGCGGGGAGTGGGTGGTGTGTGTCTCATCCCAGAGACCCCAGTGTCCTGGATCCCTGGCACCGGCATCAGAGTCTCCAAAGCGGAGAAGGCCCTGCTTTCTGTTCTCCCCACCTTTGTCCTAGTACCTTTGGGGAAAGACAGTCCACTGGCTTTTAAAGGAAATGTTTCCAAGACCCCTTTACCAAGCCGCAAGGTTTAATTGTAGGCATGAGAAATGTGCACAGGTGTCTTCTGGCTCCCGGTGCTCTGAGGTTCACTAGCTTGTGAACTAATTATCCTGATCTCCAAAGTACGTAGCACTAGGGTTATCAGTCCAAACACGATTCATTCATCCGGATACACTTGTTCTGATGATTGAATCACGTGTGTGGCTCTTTTCTTCCATAATAGTTTCTAGATTAAACTTTGGTCCCTAAAGGGGTGTGAATCTGTCACAGACGGGCAGAAACCTGTACGTGAAGAGGCCTCCACCGTCTCACCTCCACAGCATGGGTGCGCCTTGAACACAATCAAAACTGAAACCAGCATTAAATTAAATGGAAGGACTTAACAGAAAATAATGACCCCACGTCAGAGACACAGTTACCCATTTGGTAAAGCTTTGGTACAGAGGAGCCTTTTTCTGAACATAAAAACCCCAATACTTTTATATTTTAAAGGTAGATTTCCATATTTTAAAGTAAGTATTCTCTGTAGGAAGGAGTTATCACGGAATTCCTTTTTTTTTTTTTAATTGAAGTATAGTTGATTGACAACGTTGTGTTAGTTTCTGGTATGCAGCACAGTGATTCATATATATATATATATATATATGTGCGTATATATATATTCTTTTTAAGATTCTTTTCCATTACAGGTTATTAGAAGTTACTGAATATAGTTCCCTGTGCTATCAGAATTCTTCTTAAAAAGCAAAGACATTTAAAATGTGATTGCGATTATTTACAAAGCCTTGATTTACATACAACTTGTTTGCAAATTTTTCTGTTACATTCGGAAAAGTATTTCTGTACAGGGAAAAAAACCCTTAGCCTCTTTTTCATAGGGAAATTTGATCGCACATGTAGATATGTTGGGTCTGATCGTTATCTGACTTTTAAAAATGCTTCTATTCTCCTGCCTCTCTGCTATTTTAGGATATGGGCTTCCCGGAGCTTTGAAATCAAGGCCCATATAATATATTTACTTAGGCTTTGTTATAACTTTCAGCATTAAGTGGAAGACACGTGGTGGTGAGGGGGAAATCCAATACTATTCTTGCCAAATCCAGGATGACTTCTTGGAGGAAATGGTCTTTTCATTTTCAATCCCTTATTCTTATCAGGACGATGCCTTCCTTTGCATGTTTTATCAAAGGATCCTTTCTATGTTTTAAAAACTCCATGTCCACGTTTGACTTCCTCGTTTTACATTGTGGGCTCTGGGGGACGGGGAGAAGGGGGAATACATTTCTTGAAGAAAGCCATGACTGGTCAGAGATGGTCCATTGCTCAGTGGTACATGATAGTCATGTCTTCCTGAGCTGAGTGTTTTTCCCTCTTAATGTAGGCAACTGTTTTTGGCTTTATATGCATTTTGACTACACACGTGAATATTTTCACATTTTCTTGTTTCAAGAACAAAATTGTTCACCATATTCTGAGGACAGGCCCAGCCTGACACAAAACTAGACTTGAGGAGGCAGATCTGGGGTGTGTCAGAGAAGCAGCATCACACTTCAGAGGCCGCTGGTCCTTTGGAAAATAACCACAGTTGCATCTGCTGTCACCCACCTTCACTCGAGCTCCTGCTGATAACTGTCTTCTTTCCAGGGCTGACTGAACACCAGCTATCGATTTAGTGCCTCAGTATCTCAACAGGGTTCAGTCTTGAGAACGAGATCTGGCCTCGGGGAAAACTGCTTCCTGCCCAGAGCGGAGCCCAAGCAGGGTCAGTGGCTGGACCTGCTCAGGGTTGGTTAATGAAGTGAGTTTGCCATTTATCAAAGGTCAGGACCAACCTGGCCAAAAATGGAGCAGAAGAATAGGTCTTTCTTCTGAAGTTCCCGTGTAAAATATTCTCCATGTTTCCAAAAATTTTAAAAAAGGGAAAAAAAAGCCTTCAACTCTTCTCCATGCCGTAGTTGCATGGGAGCGTTCCTGGTTAGACATGCTGATGGGTACAGATTGTCTTTTCATGGGGAAGCCAGACACCTAGAATATACACATCTCACAATTTCAATACAACAAAGTCACCTAGCATTAGGTGATTTTATACCTATAGTAAAAGGATGCCTTTGATGAAGTGTCCCCTTATTATTTTTAGTGCTTCTCAATAACCACACGTCTAGCCTAATGACACAACGAGCTTTATAACAATGAATTTTCAAAGGAAAGCAAACATTCCCTTTGAGACGATATTCTCTGATGAATTTGGCATTCCCGAGTTTGAACACTTTCATCTCCAAATAGGCCGGGATCTCTCTTTTATCTAGCTGCCTGCCTTGTTGAAACTTTCTCTGACACAGAAAGGAAGGCCTACAAAATGTCCAGTCTTACCAAGACTTCAAAAGTATTCAGCGAGCCAGATAAAATCTGTCCCGGGGGTTTTTCTCTCCTGTACAAATATTTAGGAAAACCTCACTTCTGAGTCCAGGGGTCCTTGATTAGAACTAAAAATATTCATGAAAAAGTGTTCCACTTACGAACCTCGACTGAATTAGAACTAGAGGGCTCTTTACTCAAAGGCCGACACTTTCATTACACAGGCCGTACACTCACCATGACCAATAAAGCCATTCAAACAGGTCGGGAGGTAGAGCACAAGGAGGTTTTGACAGACCTGGTCGGCTGGGGCATCTCCCAACTCCAGCGTCTTCTAAAAATTCCTATAAAAGGTGAGTAGAAGGCCTGCAAGACCTCAAAGGAGAGCTGTTGTAGAGAAGGAGCTTATGATCAAAGGTCGTTAAAAATGCACCCTCCAGGGCTTCCCTGGTGGCGCAGTCGTTGAGAGTCCGCCTGCCGATGCAGGGGACACGGGTTCGTGCCCCGGTCCGGGAAGATCCCACATGCCGCGGGGCGGCTGGGCCCGTGAGCCATGGCCGCTGAGCCTGCGCGTCCGGAGCCTGTGCTCCGCAGCGGGAGAGGCCACGGCAGTGAGAGGCCCCCCACGTACCACAAAAAAAAAAAAAAAAAAAGCACTCTCCTGATTAATGCAGTTCTCGTAATTGTCATTCTCATGGAAATTGTGTCGTGGGTCCATGCCCTCTTCCCCACAGCGTGATCACTGTTGAAGCAGACGAAGGCCGGACTTCCGGATTGTGAATTTAGGCAATGAGATTCCGCCCCATCGTGACCTCACTGGCAGCCCGTGGTCTACAACCTCCTCCCAGTCTGGAGGCTACATGTCTTCATTTATTGACTTAGAATACAGCTTCCTGAAGGCAAGACCAGGTAACCTTTCAAGCTCTCTTCCAACACCAACTCTCTTCTTTTTAGTAAGAAAACCCAATCTGATACCATGGGTTGCACAAGGATATGAATGTAAGCCTACATAAGAAAGGCTGAATATGAATTATCCCAGGATCTGAGAAGTTAATAAACCAGTTAAGAAAACGTACTGAGCTTTGGTTAACCTTCAAAAGAGAAGAGTCAGGTTAAATATTTTTCAAGGCAAAAGAGAATAATAATAATTTGTATCATGCTCTGAGACATGCTTTTTATTGTTTTTATTTTTAATTAGTTCAATACATGGCGATAGGCCATCTTCTCCTACTTGATTAACTCTCCAGGCCGTAGAATCATTGTCGGAAATTAGCTCCGTTTCAGTCTTTGATCCTTTAAAACCAGGGTCTGCAACTCGGCCAGACTCATGTCCATCATCTGTAAGACCCAAGAGAACGCAAACGCTTAAAAACGAAAAAACACACAATGTCAGGAGAGCAGGGTCCCAT
The DNA here is from genome assembly GCF_949987515.2 of Delphinus delphis. Lineage (NCBI taxonomy): Eukaryota > Metazoa > Chordata > Mammalia > Artiodactyla > Delphinidae > Delphinus > Delphinus delphis. The sequence goes on from NC_082684.1 coordinate 176,991,883, forward strand.
CTATATTAAGCAAAGAACAGTTGTTCATTACCTATACCTATAAAAGGTATTTATACTGACTTTACCCCAGCAAAAAGGAAAAGAAAGTCAGACTGGTTTTCTAGGGACATCTTTGAATCTTTTCTATCTAATAATTCTTATTTATTTGAAGACACCGTGTCTCTTCCTAACCTTTATCTAAACATATATCCCAAGTTGTCTGAGCTGCCTCATTAAAATAAAGTAATACCACAATGTAAAAACTTTTTACAATAAAAAATGTCTGCAGGTCCAAACAATAACTTATTTTAAGCTATGCAGTAAGAAGGTTTTTTCTTAGAGTTTGTTTTATTGTCTCTCGGTTTGTAGTTTCCATTTTCCTACCCTTTCCTTAAAGTAGACTTTCTCTTAAATTATGTATGTGGCAAGGTAAAAATCACACACTAATGAGTTTTTTAAACGCCTGCCCATCCTTAATTCTTTCATTTAGTGGCTTTTCACTGTTTTGCATAACATAAGTAGTTCCCTTGTTTCGCTTTGAGTTTCTTTTCTGTGAGAAGGTTCTTTGAAATACGTACACGCTCTAAGAGCATTTAACCCGCAAGTGTTGTTCTGCTGGGTGCTTACTAGAATTTGAGAATCGCCTCACGTCCCCGGACGTTCTATCCCTTCCTGCAGCTACAATGGTTTGCTAAACATTTGCCCTACATTAAAGATTTATGATCTGCTTTTGTTCCTGTGTGTCCCCTACTTTTCAGCCATATTTCTCTACAATCATGCTTGCCTCCCTGTACAGGTTCAAAGTTTCATTTTCCCAGAATTCTTCTCAAGGCTCAGAAAGTGTATCATATTTCCACTTGAGCTTGGTGGGACTATCTCGTACAATCTGTAATTCCCAATCTCATATACGATGATAGTTTAATTGTGTGTCTTATTCGCAAGATATCTGATCATGCGGTATTAACCAAGTTCCTATATTTACTTTGGAGCAATATTTCTTTCCTGGGGCTCATTTGGCTGGTTTCACATTCTGGTGTAATAATATATCATATACAAACTTAGGGCAGAAATTAGAAAAACAGTCTATTCATAAGAACATTTTAAGAAACCTTCTGAGCTGGAAACCTTTTCTACCCTAGTTGAGATCTTTTTACTTACTTTTAAAAATAGATTAATCTATAAATTATATCCTAGGGGAAAACTTCATACTGGGTCTAGTGAGCACCAGATCCCTACGATTCTTTATTTTTGTAGCGGGGTATCTGGACGCCTTGTGAGAACCACGCTGTACCTTGCGGCGGGGCTTCTGGAGCGGAGTCCCTGACTCTCAACGGCTGAGCCCGGCTCTGGTCGGGACAATGACCCTCTCCCTACTGTGGTTCTGTGGACCTAACCTGGCCTCGACAGAGCAATCCTGCCCATTAGTTCACCTGTGCTTTTCCTCTCCACTCTCAGACACTCAAGAGCATGGCCATTCCCACAGTCCATATAGAAATATTCCCTTTGAAAAATCTTGACTAGGAAACAGGTGAATACCTCTGAGTTTGCAAAAAGAGAATCCCCATCCCTAAAACGCTGGCTCTTATAAAGGATCTTTCGCAGAAGTCCCCACTGGTACGTTTATATTGGATTGAGGTTGGGCTGCCTAGCGCTGTTGGCCATGAGAAATTCCTGCCTATCTCCTTCTCTTTCCCCTGGAAACTGACGCTAAGGCCTCTTCTGGATCCTATGCCCAGTCTTCTTACTTTGTCCTGGTCTTGGTTCAGGGCAAAATCTTCTGCGGCAGAACACGTGGTGCCAAAGGAAAAGGGAGGGTAACGCTGTCCCTCCCTCCCCCCATCCTTATTCCCATGCCCCCAGCTACTACTGCTGCCTAACAAATTACCCCAAAACTTAGCAGCTCAAAACAACTGTTTCTTTATGCCCACAAATTGTGTGGGTCGGGAGTTTGGTCAGAGCACAAGGGCAGTTGCTTGTGTCTGCTCAGCAATATCTAGAACCTCAACTGGAGAAACTCTACAGCTGGAGCTGATGCAACAGCTGGAGCCTGGAAGCTTCTGGAGGCACCTTCACTACGGGTCTGGTGGTTGGTGCCGGCTGTCAGCTGGGACCTCAACCGGAGCACTTCCGTGTGCCCTCTCTCCCGTGGTGTGGGCTTCCTCGCTGCGTGGCCGCTCAGGGCCCCGGTAGTGAGTGTCCCCATCGATAGAGCAAAGGCTGCATCGTCTTCTCCATCCAAGCCATGAAACTGTCATGCAGCATTCCACTGCTTACAAGCAAGTCACAGGCCCACCCAGATTTAAGGAGAGGACGTAGGCCCCCAACTCTCAAGGGAGTCGTGTCAAGAAATGTGCAGTCTTTTTTTAACTACCTCACTTACCAGCATCATCCCTTAAAGGCAATATTCTCAGTGCGTTCAAATCCGCCTCTTCGCAAGTCCTCACACACACACTCTCTCTATAATCCTCTTCACCCAGGATGCTCACTTCACGTCTTATTTTTCTCTGAAGTTTTCTCTTTTGTACAAATTAACCCAAAAAATTACGGCTTAAAAAACTTGAACCTGTAGGGAAAGACCAAGCCAGGAACCAAAAAGGAAGCCTCGTCTCACACCCAACTTTTAAACACAAACCTGTGCACAGAAGCCCTCATTCTGTTTCCAGCAACCATAGAAAAGAACCTTGGAAACTATCAGTGAGCTGTAAGTTTGCTTCGGGTACAGAAGGTTATGGAAGTAGTACCAAGGTTATGCTCTGTTTTCACAGCGAGATGAGAAGGAGAGTGTAGACAACAAGAAGTAGCGAACAATGAACAGACAGCCTGGAACCCTTGGGACACAGGCGGCCCTGGGGGCCAGGCTGCACCGCGAAGGGACCCAAACTTGTGGTAAAAGACACCTCCCACCTCAGCCCACCTGAAACAGCCCCACCCAATAGCAAGGACACAGCGAACCCAGGACTCCAGGAGGTCAGAGTTCAAATGTGCCATTTACTAGCCATCCCCGTGTACTGAAGATCCCCACGTATGGAAGATCCCCACGTATGGAAGATCCCCACGTATGGAAGATCCCCACGTATGGGAGATCCCCGTGTACTGAAGATCCCCACGTATGGAAGATACCCGTGTATGGAAGATCCCCACGTATGGAAGATCCCCACGTATGGAAGATATCCGTGTACTGAAGATCCCCACGTGAAGAAACTGAGCCAGCACTCAGCGACGGCCACCTGCTTAGAAAAGGCCAGATCCAGGTTCCAAATTTTCTGCTCACCACTGGCTCTCTACATGTTTCTTTCCCCGACAAACTTAGGGCTCCTCCATAGAAGTGCAGAAATCATTCATTTCTGAGTCTCTAGAGCTTAGCGCTGTGCCCAGCCCCGGAGGGTGTTCAGCATACATTTGAAAATAATTGACAAACAAATGTTGTTCAGTCACAATAAACATATTAAACTCTGCAGCTCAGAGAGAAAGAGGATTGAAACCCAGGTCCCAGCTCAGCCCTGCTGACCACCTCCACGAAGTCCAAGTAGGTGAAGCTGAAATTCCTCCGTGACTGAAAGCAACCGTGGGCTATGCTCAGTTGACAACAAAAATAAATAAAACATCTATCTCAGTCCCAGACAGATTAGAAGTTCTTCATCTTTTTGGTCTCGGAGAGCTTTATGTAACTCTGGGGCTCACAAAGTCATTGTAGGAACTTCTTCCGAAGCTCACTTATCCATTCATTCATTCATTCATGGAACCAATATTTATTGAATTCTTCCTATGTGCAGTGATGTAAGCTGTGAATACAATGGGGAAAAATAAAGGCAAAGAAATAATAGAAGGGCTTATTTCCTAACTATCTTCATTAACTTGTCTCATCTCTGGCATTAAGACTCTTAATGGTCTAGATTATAAAATGTACAGTAATGGAAAAATAAAACTTCATTGCTTTAGCCTGCAAATTGCATCATCCTCTAAGTTAAATAACATGTTTTCCTTCACTATATTGTCTCAGAGGCCATGTAGCAGCTGCTGTTTCGTGCTATTGGATAATCGGAAATCGAACAAAATTCCCAAATACATATTCATATTCTATTCATTTCACAGGTGACCACGTGCTCTTGACGCCAGCATTTTAATTTCGTTACCTGGTTACAATTTAAAGCCCGCCAAGAGATGGCATGGTTTGGAAAATAAAATAAGCAATCTACAGTTATGCACCGTATATTTTTCCCCAATTCCATTATGACACAAGTGGCTGAAGGCCTTTTAAGAGTTAAATCTACAGTGAGAGTTACTGCAAATGAGAAAGTTTCCATTTTAAAAGATTTCCCATCATCCGCGTACAGAAAATATCAATAGAATTTCTGCTTTTTTAGATAGATCATTCATAGTGCTCTAATCTTCATCATGGTTGTAAGTATGCTGATATTAATAACAATATATCAATTCTGAGGTAGCTAAAATGCCAGGTAACTATGTATTTCCATTCTCATTCAACTCAGGCGCCTGAGAGTCACATTTTGAACTCGGATGTATTTCTAACTGGTGTGGGTATAAGGGAAAAATAGCTAATGCATCAGTGACCGTAAAGCTTCATTGTATCTCATGTGAATATTATCAATGTATAAATATTAATATAAGTATACAAAGAGACAGAGAGAGACTTTGCCTAAAACCACTTTAAGAACATTACATTATTACAGTGTTTGGTAAAGGACGCCATCCATCTATCCATATAGAGTTGGATAAGATTCGGAAGGTGACTGAGTGAATGTTCCCAGTTTACAGGCGAGGCTGCTGAGGCCTCCTCGCCCTCTGCTTCTCTTCCCACCACTCACAGTATCTCTCTACAACTGTATGTTTTCATTCAACGCAGGTAAAAGATAAGAAGAAATTCCTATTTACTTTAATCACAGGTCTACAGGGAATGGTGTCCCTCTAGCACTGAGTAACTTTGGTCTCATCCTACTTCATTGTAAATTTCCTCAACTACAAAAAACCAATGTCAGGTTCAACCTATCACATGTTGAACTTCCTTTCCATGTTGAGGGAGTGCAGCACTGTCTCCGTTTTGAGAATTCCCAGAGGTTATTAAGGGTTGTTCAGGTGCAGAACAGATGGGGCGGCCTTTATTCCCCTCCCTGAGCTCCATCAAGACTTTGCCGCCCCATCAGCCCAGTTCCAGGGGACCAGGCTCGAGAGAGGAGCCTCGTAGATTCAATATCAGTCTGGAAAGCACGAGTGTGAAATGGAAGCCAAATTCGCTTCGTTTCCTTTACAGAAGTGTCAGTTCCGCTCAAAAACCCACTGTCGTCCCGCCAGAGAAGGAGAAGAAACTGCTTTGTCTCATTCACTTCATCACATAGAACCATCTGATGGGCTTGCAGCTGCCGCTCGCTAATTACGGGCAAACTTCTCAGCGGGAGCGCTGTGGCGTCAGCAGGTTCCGGAACAATCCAGGAATTGTTTGGGGGAAGCTGGGGCACTTGGGGTTGAGCATTTCCATGTCAATGACCCCCACGGGCTGTCAGGACTTGGAGCTGCTCTAGTGGAATGAAGAGGACAAAGTAATGAGGATCTGTGGGGCCGGCACACAGCTGATTGGCTCTGAGAACATGCTGGTCGCATCTCTGTTTCCGGCTGTTGAAGATATGATGAGAGGGCTTGGCTTCCCGCACCACCCCTGCTCCAGGAAAACGCTCAATAGCTCCCATTTACATAGAAAAGGGTCGTGGAAATGTAATGTATTTTCAACCCAGTGTATGTGTTTTGGAGATTTGACACTTTTGAAACGAAAGTAAAAAGCTTGAAAAAACTAATTCTCTTTCTTTCTTTTGGTGTGGGAGAAGGTAGAGAGGGAGGTAAATAGGGAAGAGAAGGAGAGATACAAACAACACATTTTCTTGCTGGAATCTTGATGTGTGAAAGGGAGAAAATATCAAGAACTGAGCAGAGGAGAGCTTAGTGGAGACTGCCAGCATCTACCAAAACCCAAATTCTTCCTGAGCACGAGTCCAGACTTCACTTCCAGCCACCCTTCAGTTAGGTGTCATGATCCAGGCCAGTGGCCCCTGAGCAGAGCCGAGTTGCACTGCCGGGGACAGGCATCCCCCCTCCACACCTGGTCCCTTTCTCCCAAGTGTACACTTGGACGTGGTTCTAACCAGCTTCGACCACGCAGATGATAGTTCTTCCAGGGAGGACAGAGCAAAGGCTTGGAAGGAACCTATATCCTTAAATAACTGTGGAACTAAGCCGCCTGCATCTGGAATATTCACCTTGGACTGTCATATGAAAGAAAGAAACATTTTTGTCTTTTAAGCTACCACGCGGTTGGATCTCTTTGAACAACTTAGCCTTTCGCCCTAAAACAGAAATGATTCTCAGATCAGAAGAGCATTCCCCAGGTCCCCCCCACTTCTTTACTAGTTCTTAAGATATCAGATAGCATCTTGCAGAAAGTCAAACCTTTGCCAAGACCAAGGGCAATGATTCCCCTAGCCTCCAAAATCCTTCCTCAGGGACGCAGCTCTCTCAGATCCCCAGCGATGCCTTCACACCTTCTTTGGAAGAGTTTGCTGCCCTTGTCTTGTGGCTGCAGACAAGGGTTCTCAAGCTGTGGTGTGGAGTGACCTTCCTTCCAACTCTGCAGTCCAGGGAGCCTGTCTCTCCTACCAAGAGGCCAGCAAGGAACTGTGAATCCGGAGTCATGAAATGTGTGGAAACTGCTAGCATGCCTATAGCTTTTAGATTCACATGTGAGATGAAAACAGCCACTTTAATAAATTAGATCATGAATATACTGTGGGGAATTCTGGAGGATTATTCATAGAACCGGGAGTACTATACTCCCCAGAGACAGGCAATGAGTTTAACAGTCATTCCCTGAGATGATTTTTTGATTACAAAAAGTGATAGAGACCAAAGAACTTGATATGTTTGGGTTGTGAATGGATTAATATATGTTAATATATAAATTATCAATTAATACATGTTTCAAAATAACTTTCTACAGGGATGGAAATAGTCTCTCTGCACTGTCAACATGGTGGCCTTCATAGCCACAGGTGGCTAGTGCCAATGGGGAACTGGGTTTTTAATTATGTTTAGTTTTTAAGAAATTTGCATTTGCATTGTCACAGGTGAGTGCAGCTACTGTGTTAGACATCACAACTTTGAACCAAAGGTCCACCTAGATCTCTGTAAATGGCCAGCTAATAAATATTTTAGGCTCTGGGAGTCACGAGGCCTCTCTGGAAACTACTCAGCCCTGCTCTTGTGAAGCAACGGCAGCCACGGTGCTACGTTAACCGACAGGCATGGCTGTGACTTGATTTGCAAAACCAGGGGGGCTGCTTCAGACTCACTGACAAACTCGTTAATGCTTTCCATGACGTTTCCAGCTACTAAGGATAAGAAATAAATTCACACCAAGGTGTTAGTGACAAGATCTGGATTTTCCCCCTGGGTAAGGACCCAGCGGGGAGAGGTGCTTAACCTAGAAGATTTAATCTCGAATTTCAGCATTTCAGACCCTGTGGGACTTGGTAGGAGGAAACGGGAGAGCTGAATGGCTCTCCTTCCTTGTGCTCCCAGAAACCACACCCAGGACTGAGCAGCCCCGTCTGTCTCCTCACCCTGCTCTCAACCCCAGGGTCATCACGAGACTCAGAAGACATCTGTTCCCATCAGACCTTGATCCCCACACAGCCCAGAAGGGGATGGAAAACGCCCTGGCCATTTGGTTACAGAACCAAAACTATCCTTTCAAAGCTCATTTTTCTTGTCACTTTTATTTGGGGTCAAGATTTGAAGATTAAAAAGGGAAGTAAATCAAAGCTTCTCACCACACGGTAAAGGCAACTCGACACACTGAATGTTCTAGAGTCTCAGAGAAGCCGTGTTTCACTTTTAAAGTTTACCTCAGAAGCCATAACGGGTGAGCACAGGATACACTATCTCCTGCACATCAGGGCTCAATGGGAAAGAGAAATCGAAAAGCAAAAAAGAGGGCTCTGGGGCCAAAGAGCCACAGGAAACAGACTCAGTAGCGGAGGGTCCAGAGCGGTCTCAAAGGCGATGCTTTGCACGATCTGACAACGGGTTTAACATTAATTAAAGAGACGCTGAACTTTAGCCCACATTTGTACCTTCAGACAGTGCTGTGTGCTTAGGGAAATGCCTCTTTCCCTGCCCAAGAGCAACGGAGATAAATATAGCCTGGAGAATAAATACAAATCCTAGGAAAGTACACTGAGGATGCCATATCAACGTCATGCCATTCATAGTTTCCTTTGGTAGTCATTCTGGAGGCAAATGCGTCTTTCGAGCAGTTATAATACTGTCAATATTGAGGAGAAATGCTCATGTGCATGTGACTCCCAGGACAGATCAGACAAAAGTTATTAGGCTATGCATACATGGTGTTGCATTTCCTCCCACACTTAGCAGGAAGAGCTGGAAGCAAAGCTCTGCCTAGTTGTGACGCTTCTTAGACCCACGCACAGGAAGGGTCCCCAGGCTGCTGGAGCAAAGTTAAAGTGAGGAACTGAGGCAGTGCCGGGCTCCTCGGATTGCGTCCTACTTCCTCGCCTCCTGTTCTCAGTACCCCTTGCCTTCTAGACTCCCCACCAGTAGGAGCACAAGTGCCTGCTGGGCCCAGTGCCCCATGGCCCACTCCACCCTTGTCAGCTGGGGAACCACCGGGATCTGCTTGGCAGCATCTAGTCAGGGTCAGTGTGGCCAAATAGTGGGCATGTCCCCTTAGAACAGCCGACCTCAGCATGTTGGGCCAGCCAGGTTGCCTGGAATGTGATGTAATCTTCCATCAAGTGAGTCCACAAGTACAGGTGGAATGGAGGAGGGGGGAGCACAAGAAGGGCCCCAAAGACACCACCCCTCCTAACGTTTTGGCAAAGAGAAAGAAGAGGAAGAAGACGGGGCAAAGAAAGGGCAAGTCCAGGAGGAGAACTCCATGCCCCAGAGGAGCCCTGATTGCGTTTTCCTGTTCACCCCCAGGCCCTCACCTGTCGGGGCTCCGCCCTGAACCCCACGCCACAAACCTGCCCTAGAAGGCATCTCAGGGCGTGGTCATCGATGCAGGTCCCGTCAAGGGGATTTATTTGCCAGAAATGTCCACGCAGATGTGAAACTCACAGGCACAAGGATGCCACCTCCCTCCATGGGCCAGAAAGGCTGGGAACGTGTCCAGCTCAGAGCACTACAGCTGGAAGGGCCTCTCGTCCCACAGAGCCACGACGTTCAATAAAGCGGTGACAAACATTTCCTTGCACCCCTGCCCCACCAGGAGAATCACCTTCCCCACCTCAAGCCCCACAGAAGTCCGCTGGGGCTCTTGGCATCTCTGCTGGGTTGTCTTGGACAGAAGAGTCTCACAGAGCCTGCTTCCAAAGGGCGTGAGGAGTGAGAAAGCCCAGGAAACCCAGGCCCCGTCAGCCCTGCTCTAGACACCCTCAAGAGCCACCAGCTGCAAAACCCGACGGGAGCTCCTTACTCTTGCTTAGGGTTGGCAGTGTGTTGTAATCCCCACAAACTCTCCCAGTCCCTTCACCCACACCTTCCCCCCAAAACCCGAGCCACTGGCCAAAGAACTTGGATCTCCTTGCATGGCAACTGTTCACCAAGTTCTGGCTTAGAAATCCCAGTCTCCATCAGCAGATAGAGCAGCAACGAACTTGACTGAGACGAGCTGAGTTCTAGCCCATCATTAAGACACTCACTCAGGGCTTCCCTGGTGGCGCAGTGGTTGAGAATCCGCCTGCCAATGCAGGGGACGCAGGTTCGAGCCCTGGTCCGGGAAGATCCCACATGCCGCGGAGCAACTAAGCCCGTGTGCCACAACTACTGAGCCTGCGCTCTAGAGCCCGCGAGCCACAACTACTGAGCCCACGTGCCACAACTACTGAAGCCCGCATGCCTAGAGCCCGTGCTCCACAACAAGAGAAGCCCTTGCTCGCCACAACTAGAGAAAGCCCCAGCACAGCTACGAAGACCCAACCCAGCCAAAAATAAATAAATTTAAAAAATAAATAAATAAATAAAAGACACTCACTCAACCACTCAGCGTCTTTATGTGGATTCAGTGACAGCTGAGGGAACGTCCAGCTCTCCAATTCTAGGACTCTCAAAAAATGACCAAATCTCAGATGTCGGAATGTATTTTACAGAGATTGGCAAAGCCCTGAGCTGTAGGATAAAAACAAATAAAACTGTCCTAATTAAAAGAGGAAAAGTGGCCAAATTATCTAGTTTTTATAGAGTTATCTGATAATTAGAGTATCTGATCATTAGAGAAGTGAATACCTAAGAAAGTCAGGGTTTTAACAAGGACTTTTAGATAAATTAAAGAGTAGGATAAAAACCTCTGAAGTTAACTCAGATCTAGAACATAAAGCAGTCCAATGTTTCCTTTCTATTATATAAGAAAAAGTGCTTTAATAAGTGGTCCAACCAGCGTGAAAAGTTGTTCATTGGATAAGAGAACATTTCCATGAAAGTTGAAAATTTGGAGGATTTTCAGGTGTGAAGATGTGGAGAAGAAACACATGATTCTCCATGGAAATGAGATTGTACAGGAAGCCAAGGATCTGGACACACATTTCGGTGATATCACAGGCCCCAAACCCACTGCTGCTGCGATGGAACCATCCACAACTTGCGGGGGGGGGGAGTTCAAAACCCAGCTGTCCTTATATAACATGAAATATATACAAGGTATAAATACAAGGGGTGCTTTGTCCCAAACTCAAGTGATTCGTGCAGGAGAAAGGTCACTGGCCAGCATTCAGGGGAGACCCCAGCAGGCACGTGGGGGGACGCCTTCTCAGATCATTTTCTCCTCCAGGAGGTTTTGACCAAAGGCAAGGGGCTCGCCCTCATCGTGGTCATGCGATTGGCCTCATGTTGGGTCAGCCACACTCATCCTAGGAGCCCCTGGACTAACGGGGGAGAATTTTTTAAAAAAATTAAACACCACCTGTACAGACAATTTTGTAAAGTTCTAACTGAATTTCTCTTAGGCTGGAGGACAAGATAAAGTGAAGTAGTCAGCTGGTGCACTAGGAATCACGCTACGGCATGTTGGCATGATTTTATCCTCTTAGAAATAACAAGAAGCATGCACAAGGAGCTACACAAGGACGCTTATTGCAGCATCTTTGTTTTATTTAAAAAAAAGAGTCGAATCACCAAATGTCAGTATGGAAGTGATAGGATATTTTAGAGTTTATCCATAACACAGGATACTAGGATACCAGTAAAAAAAATAATAAAGCCCAACCTTTGTACTGAAGTGGAAAAAAAATCTCTAAAATATGTTGTGACATTAAAATAAACAAGTTACAGGTTAAGACATACAGTGTGATGTGGTTCGTATTTTTTAAATCCCACAATAGGAAATCACATTACATATACATATATTACAAATGCATAAAGACAAAGATTTGGAAAACTCGTAAGAGCAGTTGTTTCTGGGAGGGGGACTATAGTATGAGATGCGGGGTCAAGAGGAATTTCAGCTGCATTATGGAAATGTTTTCAGCTAGAATATATGTGTGTGACATACGACAAAACGGTCGAGATCAAGGGCTTTGAGGCAAGATTCGTTTTTTTAAATTTCAGCTTCAATATGTAGTAACTGAAGTAAATCATTTAACCTCTTTGAGCGGCAGCTTTTCCACCTATAATAGGGGGAAATCATAGTTCCTCCCTCACAGAGTTGTTATAAGAATAAAACAGCTATATATACATATATAAACATATACCTTAGCTCTGAAAATATTTCTTATAAGACCAAACAAAGGCTTCAAAACCGTGGGCGCTCAGGACGGCCAGGTCACGACCCGAGGGGCATGAACTTCTGAAGCCCTGAGCCTGCTTCACCCTGGAAAAGATCACCCAGGTCATGAGACCAGGGAGGGACGGGAGATGGGGGAAGGCCAGGGTTGCTCCTTCTTTTATCTTATAAAGAGGCTTCTTTTTTTTCCAGAAACCTGGAGTTAAGCATGCTTAATTAGACGGAGTAAATTAAGCCTTAATATCTCAAGCTAGTCCAGAAGCTATTAGGTAACAAAATCATTTAGTTTGCTATGGGGTACACACAGATGCACACACACGGGCACACAGAGCCACAGTCCCATCAAGCTATCGACTGCTGTGTAGCCATTAGAAACCAAGGCATTTAGAATTAGTCCTTGACACAAGTGGAGTCATTTAAAGGCAATATGGAGATGTAATATATGGTTTATCTATCAGACTTTTATTCTTTTCAAGAGAAAAGGGGGAAAAAGGCTCATGTGTGACAGCACTCTCCTAGACGTTCCCAAACCTGAGGTTTTTTGAAAGTCTCCAGATAACTCCTTGAGACTAGCAGGGGCCAAGGATGTGCTCAGATCAAGTGTTACGTTCTAGAAGGGGTTTAAACTAACTAATTATTAACTAAATTGTTAACCGGGATAAGATCTCACTTAAAGAGGTAGTACTTTTACTACTTGAGTACAAACAAGGAAATGCTGTAATACCTCGGTCATATTTGCTGTCTGGGAAAACAATAAGTGAATATGCATTGACCGAGAGAATGCAGTTCTCCGAGCAATGGCAGAGTGTCATTTTCTAAATATTCAACTTGTTCGGTCTCAGGGAGAATTTCTAATAACAGGGTTTGCTGCTTGTTTTGTATTTAGTAGAGACTCTAATGACCTTCCAAAGAGTAAGAGGCTTGAGGACCATTTGACTCAACTTTTTCAGAAGTGTTCAATGTATACAAACTGTTCATTAACAAGAGCAGAAATTTCCCTTGAGATAAAATTTGGATTTTCTGAAATGTGATTTTTATTATATTTGGAGCCAAAGCACAGCAGGAATACACATCAGATTATAAAAGAGATAAGATTTGAAATTCAATTATGGCAACTACTTGAATTTCAACAGCTCATGAGCAAACTCTTAAAGAACATATCAAATGAAAAAAATGACGACAACTCGGAAACGTTATTATTAGGATAGATATCTGAGGAACGCTTTACGCTAACTGAAAGTTTCTATGGAAGATTAATTATTGTGAATATAAGCAATTCTAGAGATAATGTTTAAAGGAAGCACGAACTTCAATGGAGGATAACCTGTAATCCCATCCACTCTTGGTATTTATCAACCTCCCCTTTGCACAACAGTGTACAACAGTGCAGAGGGGATACGGCCAAGAAGTTTTCTCAAGGAGTCCGTGTTTTTTAACAGAAAACAAGACAAACAGACATGGTAGGTATGTAACGACACACAGATGAATGATATCCACTGCATACACAGAAAACCCACCACTGCCTGGAGCACAAAATTATAACGACTCTCAAGAAACTCATGATACTGCTTGAAAAATAAAACAGACACATGAAATAACTATTTTTGCAATAACTAAATATCAATATATCAGAATCTCAGCATCTTGGAGGCAGACGAGAAATTGGAAATGACAGACTAACCCTTTAATAGATGAAGAAATAGAGATATGAAGAAAAGAAGGGGAAAACTAATATTTAATGAGCGACTACTCTGAAACAGGTAATGCATGGTACATTATCTCATATACATTATCTCCCAGATACTCGTGAGAGTTCTGTGAGGTACACGTATTCCCTTCCTTTTACGATGAAGGAACAGAGGACTAAGGTTGAAGTGAGGCCACACAGCCAAGAAGATGTGCGATCAAGAAGCAGACCCAGGTTCCCTTGCCCGTCCCTGGTTTCCCCTCAAACCGTGCAGGACGGATTAAGAGTCAGATCCGAGCCCCCAGTAACAACGTGAACGGCCATCATGTTTGAGCCCAAGGGAGGTAGATCTGGGAAGTTCCCAAGAAAGCTGGAATCTGCAATAAGATGTAAGAAAAACATAAACCAGAAGATGTATTAAGAATAAAGCGAGTAGTAGCTGAGACGGCCTCTACCTTCATGCTTGTCTGTCTCCCCGATCAAAGTGTGAACTCCTCAAGGGCCAGGCATGGTCTTAGCTCCTCGGCAGCTTCAGAGTCCAGCACCTTCAGAATCCAGCACAGTATCTGGATCACAGAACACTCAAGAAATGTGTGTTGGACCCCAAAATGCAGAGAGACCCGGCTATGATTCAGAGAACCTGATGTGAAGTACCTGAGAAAGGGAACGACAGATTTTATCTACATGAACAGGTAGGAAACTGGAAACGTGAAAATTTGACGGATTTACCCAATTACGGTGTCCCTTTTCTGCTGCCCTTTTATCCCACATGGGCAGCCAACCTCTGACCTTGGCTAGAGGAGTGTCCTCTGTCTTCCTTCTGTGACCTCTGGTGAGCAAAGATCACATCATCAACTCAGAGGTGGAAGATGCTTCCTACCCCCAACACCCTAAGAAGCCAGAGTGGAGGAGGACCCGGGACTTCAAGCCCCACCAGAAAAAATACCACTGACCCAATAAACCTGTCAGTTGCAAAACTTTGGCTGGCGACATTCTTGAGGGAGAGGTGGGCAGATATAACCATGGGGCAGAAGGTTAGTTACGGAACATTTTTAAATTGAGAAGACAATCTGTTACAAGGAGCAGCCATCTAAAACACAGCACTAGGAATTAAGAACATAAAAGGCTCCTTCACCAGAGCCCTCACCCAAGTAAAAAGAAAAACGCGAAAGAAAGCAGCTGTCCGTCTCAAGTTATGACTACAGATATTTACAATCTAGAAAGATGGAGGTGGGCATCCCATTCTCCAGTCTTCTGGTACCTACAATGTCCTGTTCATTTCATGGTGTTATATTTTCAAAGGCAGATGCAGCAAAGGGAAATGGCAAACTGGAAAGCACCCAGAAAAGATGGGAAAACACAGCATCTGAGGAAGCCTTGAATCTGCAAGGAATGTGTGGTATAGACAAGAGAAGATAGCGTGTGAGGAGTGCCAGACTGACGGCGATCTTTAAACATCTCCCGTGGAAGGAGCTGGCTCTTGTCTCCAGAGCTAGATCCAGAAAGCTTCAGAAAAACAGATTTGGGCTCAAAGGAGGAATTATTTAACCTGGAGACAGAGGTAGAATGGGCTTCTTGGGAGGAGACTGAGATCTCCTGATTGAAGTCACTGGAACCAAACCATTTCCAGCACCCTATTTACAGCCCTCCTTTTGTTTCCTGGTCTCAACTCGTTATTTCCACCGTCAGCTCCCACAGGCAAAGTCCTTCCAGGCCCTTTCTCCTTCAGTCCAAATGCCTATTCCTTCACATACACTCCTCTGTCACTTCTTCAGTCAGAGATGGGCGCTCCCCGCTCTGCACAGCCTTTAATGTGTCGTCGTTACGCCGTCCCATCACTTGCCACGCCCTCAGCTGCTCTCTTGCCTTTTCCCGGAACACTCGTGTATGTGCAACTACTGTTCTGTGCAAATACACTCGGCAGAGCTTTCGCTCCGACAACCAGGTAACATATTCAATATATGTGACTAGTCAGTCCCTCCTGTTGGGATAATTAGGAGAGGAGACACCGGATGTGGGGAATAATGAAGGGACGAAGCAGATGAAACCCGAGGAGGGATCAGAGAGCAGAGAGAAGTGAACTACAACCTCAGAAGCACATCGATGAGCCCGGGACATTGGAGGAAGTAAAAAGGCACAGAGAGAGTGGACCGTTTGTGTCTGGAGTGGGGTTATGATGGTTATTGACGAGAAGATTAATCTTTTCTCTATTTCAAACACCTATTTAATATATCACTTTTTTCGCATAGGTGGAAAACAAGAATTCTAAAATGTTAACCACAGACACTATTAACACTTTATGGAAGAAAAGCCAGGAAGACCTCCCCTTCAGAATCTTGGTCTAACAAGTAAAATCAGTTATAAACGGAACATTTTCTGGTAGATCAGTGAGTAAAAATAGAAAATATCAATAGGACAGTGCAGGTTCTAATTTATTTAAGTTTTGAATTTTACCTTTTTTCTTTTTGTGTTAAATTTAAAATGTTTACTTGTGTAATATTTCAAAAATTCAGAAAAAATGGGCTCATGCACTGGTTCTAAGAACTGTTTGCCTTAACTGAAGCTTGGCTTCAGTTACCTTTTTCTTTTTTTAAAAAAGAAAACATCTAACGACAGTTGAAGCACACACTTCACTCCTCAACCACCACCACCAGAGATGAAAAATAACTTGACTGTGTTTTATATTTTACATAGACATAAAACTTTAAGCAATGTAGAGTAATGTTTGCGTATCTTTAAATGTTCAAATGTGGTAAATTACATTAAAAGATTTCCTAATGCAAGTTATCCTGCAACACTGAGATAAACACTCATTGGGCAAAAATGTCTTTGAAAAATATTTTGATGGATTTAGTTTGCTAGTAATTTATTTCAGATCATTGCCTTCATATTCATAATTGTCAATGGCTTACAGTTTTGCTTTATTTTACCTTACTTGTTCCGTTTCATTATCAAGGCTGTATATACAAAATGAGGTGGGGAGCTGTCCTTTTTCTCTTCTTTGAAAAAGTTTATGCAAAGTCGAGCTTATCTGTTCTTTGAAGATTTTGTAATCTTGGCTGCATCTGGCCTGTTTTCTGCAGAGGAAGGGGCTGGGGGAAAGCTGTAGATTATTAACTTGATTCACTTCTTTTGTGATTATAGGTAGATTCCATCTTTTTGTGTCATCAGTTTTTTGTAACTGACATTTTTCCAGGAAACTGTCCAGTTTCTCGAGGTTTCCAACATGCTGTCAAGAACTTATTCACAGTATGCTCTGATAGGCTTGGAAATCTCCCTCTGGTTATGTCCTATTTCTCTGTCGTGCCTTCCTTCCTCCTGCTTTTGGTCGTTCTCACCAGAGACTGTTTTATCACTCTTTTCAAGGAACTAGCTTTTAGTTGGGTGGATTTTCTGTATTATTCCTTTGTTTTCTAGCCCATTAATTGCTAACCTTATCTTTATGATTTCCTTCCTTCTGCTTTCTTTCTGCTTGCTCTGTGGTTCTGTTTTTACTATTGTGGACAGGACTTAGCTCATGAGTTTTTAATCTTTCTCATTTTCTAATATATAAAATTAAGATGGTAAATATTCATTTAAAGTATCATTTAAGTGACTCTACAGGATTTTTCCTGTTTAATGATTTCAAAATGTATACTATTCTTTCTTTCACTCTTATAGCTTCTAATTCTTATTGTGGAGAATTTCAAACATACACAAAAGCAAACATTAAGTCATTCTGGAATGTTCCTAGTTCAACACGGAAACGGCCTTTGTAATATATGCTCTGAGGTAATAATGTTCCCTGGTTATTTTTATTGTAGAAATCCACGTGGATGTCTTCTTTTCCATGAAGACAAAAACTATACCTTATGTAAACTTGTGTCATACACAGTAAGTGCTCAACAAAATCTGGGAGGATTAATTTCTTTAATTCCATAGGACCATAGTCAAAGGCTATTTTGTCAAAATGCAGCCTCAGCATCGCAGATGGTTAAAAATACTTTGAGAAATATAATTAGCATTTTTATGAGCACAGTTCCCATATTTGAATGTCCACAAAAGTTCAGGAGAGTTGAACAAACACCATTTTAGGAGCTATAAATAAAGCGGCCGGCCTCGGAAAGCCAGTCCTGCTTTTCCTCTGCCTGCCACCCCGATCCCTGTCCTTCCTGCTTCATGTGCAAAGGCTTCCGTGTGTGTGCTCCCAGGGAAGAAGCAAATCCAAGCCGCATCCGCCTCACGAAAAAGAAGTTGTTGCCACACGAAGGAAAAGGTTCCAGAGCCTTCGGCCTCCACCGCCACTGGCTCAACTGTTTCTAAGAATAGCGTGAACTGTGGAAAAAAAGGAAAAAAAAAAAAGACACTGGCACCAGACACTAGTCTTTCATTGTCTCCAGGCTTTAAAATAGAAACAGGCTGAAACGGAACTGGCCCTGGAAACCGTCTCCAGGCCTCACTCGGAGAGGACGGAGATGCGGCTCCGGGATTCTGGCTCCACAGGCGAACCCCGCCCGGTGCTGTTTCCAGGACGGGATGGGCACGCCCACCGCCCAGGCCCCAGCCCGGGGCAGGTCCCCCGGGGTCCAGGCCTGCCCTGAGGATTCTCAGAGGTTCTCACTGGGCCTCTGCAAGGGAGGCCCTGGGGGTGTGAGGGGTTTCCCCACCCAAAAGTTCAAGTTGGTTGCTGAATGCTTTTCTCTCCATTTCATTTTCATAATCTTAAGGGTAGCTTATTGGTTCGCAAAACAGATTTTGCAAATAGTTCCTCGTCCTCCAAAAACAACTGTCAGCTTTTCTATCAATCAGGAGACCTCTCCGCCAAGAGGAGCCTGTGCAGCTGGGCCCGGTTCCGAGGTTGACTGGCCTTGCGCAGGTGTGTACAGTCAGTTCCAGAACCCCGCAGACACCGTAATCCAGGGACGCTCAAGTCCCTTATACATAGTGACACAGTATTTGCCTAAAACCTATTCACCCCGTATACTTTAAATCATCTCTAAATTACTTATAATACGTAAAAACAGTGTAAATGCTGTGTAAATAGTTACAGATACAATGTAAATGCTATGTAAATAGTTGCTGGTCCGTACCTAATGCAACTTTCGCTTTTCGGAACTTTCTAGAATTTTTTTTTCCGAATACATTTGATCCCAGTTGGGTTGAATCCATGGACGCGGAACCGCAGAGACAGAGGGCCGACTACATAGGGTTGAAGAACGTCACTCTTTACTTGCATCCGGCACCCAATTGCGGGTTTTTTCATAAGGAGGATGCGACATTAGTCTGAATACTAGACTTCTTTCTAACCAGAAACAAATTCCCAGACTTTGGGGACGGTTTCTGAAAAGAACCGTTCTGCTTGCAGAAAGTCCAAATTATCCAGTTCTAATCTCTATGCATTCAAGTATCTCTTGACTATTAGATCGATCATTTAGTGAAAATGAAGGGGTTTTTCCCCTGCAAAATTTCTAGTATGTATGTAATTACCCTTAGTTGGAAACATAAAATAAACCAACACTCAAGCTTCTTTTTTCCCGATTTCTAGACAAACACACTAGTGAAGAGGTTTGTTGGACTTGGGGCTCCCAGAAACCCAGTGCCAATTTCTGATGGATTACTTCAGCTCTGCTCCTTCCAAAGCGGTTAATTGTTGATCCAGTAAGAAAAAGAAGGAACGAAAACCGACCTCTCTCTCTTTCATTTTCATTCGTGTGCTTAATATTCTGTAATGTCTCGAGGTCAATGGCTGCTTCACAGGTGGGTGGTTGGGGGGAGGGGTGCACAGTCAAAATAATGGAACTTCACTTATCAAGAACCTGATTGTCAAGGTCCACATGGCTCCAGACTATGACAGCGTGTCCCTTCGACCCAGACGCTAGGTTAAGACCTCTATTGAGTAAAGTCAGCGTGAAAGAATTCTGCTTTGGAAACACATAGAAGAAAGGAAACCTAGCACGCGGTGGGGGGGGGACAAGAATGCGGATGGCCCACCCACATGGAGCATTGAAGTTGTGGGTCTCCCAGGGGCCCTGCCTTTGGTTACAATCATCAACACAGGCAGAAATTGATCATCCCCCACCCCACCCCCATCACAGTTCTCACTGAGTCTTATCTGCCCAAACTGGGTTACTAAAGCCAGAGAGAGATTGACTGTCCTTGTCCAAGGTCAGCAATCAGACGTCAGTTATACTTGTCCCACGCTAGGCTGTTCCCAGCTCAGATATCTGAGCGCACTTAGCTGCACGTAGCAGTGACTGTATATACGTTTGTTGACTTGAATGACATCACTGTTCTCAGCTGGTGTCCACTGCTCACCTGTTTCCTGATATCCAACTGATCCCTAATATCAACAACCACCTGTCACTTGGACTTCTCTTGCCCACATCTGCCAACAAGGTTTATGTCTTAGGATGCCAGCTCAACTCTCCTTTCACACCTTGAACTTGCCTGTTCTCCACTCTGACACCTCAGAGAGACCTGAGCTTTGACGCAAGACTCAGCTGTCTCCACCGACTGGCATCTCCTGATCTAGCCACAGCCACAAATACCCAGCTGTGACATTTACAAGTGGCATCAAGGAGGGAAGGATGATGAAGCAACAGGTAGGTACTAACATTTGTTTTCCCCAGAGATGTGTATGTCTCTGTGCCCAGCCCTGACACATGGGAGACCTTTCCATTCTACCTCTAAAGAACACCAGGGAGCAAGGAGATGGTACTTTTTCCACTGCCTGATAACCAAGATCCCACATGTTTTCATTTGCGGAAACTAAACCATTCCCTTAAATTACTGATTTTCAATTGCAGCTCTGAGAATGGAGGAATATCCGTAATGAAATATTTACCCACCTACAACAAAATGAGAAAAATAAGGGCAATGAAATGTATTTTCCATAGGCTGTAATATTCTATGTAAAGGATTATCCTTTGTTCTGAGACCATAGTGGAACCGTATTTTAGGATGGAGTAAAGTGATTCCTTATTGCAAAAATTACATCCAGCCAAAATTACCCTTCAGAATTTCTTAAGAAGGTACAAAATGAAGTCCAAGCCAATCACAGCCTGTTTTTCCTGTAGCATGGAATGGATTGCTAGTTCTGTGGCTCAGCATATCTGATGAAATACTTGGCTTTCCTTTAAGTGCCACAATATTTTAAAAAACAAACAAACAAAACAAATGGGATCTAATGAGACTTAAAAGTTTTTGCACAGCAAAGGAAACAAGAGGAAAAGCAACCCTCAGAATGGGAGAAAATATTTGCAAATGAAGCAACTGACAAAGGATTAATCTCCAAAATTTACAAGCAGCTCATGCAGCTCAATATCAAAAAAACAAACAACCCAATCCAAAAATGGGCAGAAGACCTAAATAAACATTTCTCCAAAGAAGACATACAGACTGTCAACAAACACATGAAAGAATGCTCCACATCATTAAGAAATGCAAATCAAAACTACAATGAGATATCATCTCACACTTGTCAGAATGGCCGTCAGCAAAAAAATCTACAAACAATAAATGCTGGAGAGGGTGTGGAGAAAAGGGAACTCTCCTGCACTGCTGGTGGGAATGTGAATTGGTACAGCCACTATGGAGAACAGTATGGAGGTTCCTTAAAAAACTAAAAATAGAACTACCATACGACCCAGCAATCCCACTACTGAGCATATACCCTAAGAAAACCATAATTCAAAAAGAATCATGGACCACAGTGTTCATTGCAGCTCTATTTACAATAGCCAGGACATGGAAGCAACCTAAGTGTCCATCATCGGATGAATGGATAAAGAAGATGTGGCACATATATACAATGGAATATTACTCAGCCATAAAAAGAAACGAAATTGAGCTATTTGTAGTGAGGTGGATGGACCTAGAGTCTGTCATACAGAGTGAAGTAAGTCAGAAAGAGAAAAACAAATACCGTATGCTAACACATATATATGGAATCTAAAAAGAAAATGGTCATGAAGAACCTAGGGGCAAGACGGGAATAAAGACTCAGACCTACTAGAGAATGGACTTGAGGACACGGGGAGGGGGAAGGGTAAGCTGGGACAAAGTGAGAGAGTGGCGTGGACATACATACACTACCAAATGTAAAATAGATAGCTAGTGGGAAGCAACCACATAGCACAGGGAGATCAGCTCGGTGCTTTGTGACCACCTAGAGGGGTGGGATAGGGAGGGTGGGAACAAGGGAGATGCAAGAGGGAAGAGATATGGGGATATATGTATATGTATAACTGATTCACTTTGTTATAAAGCAGAAACTAACACACCATTGTAAAGAAATTATATTCCAATAAAGATGTTTAACAAAAATTATCTTGAACTATTACAAAACAGAAAAAATAAAATAAAATAAAAAACAAACAAACCTCTTAAAGACCTGAATGACACAATGCTGAGGAACACGGGACTTAGAGGAACAGAAGATTCACTGTACACCCAGCCCTAGCAGGAAAGGGAAGGGTCACATCTTCCACACCCTAATCACTCCAGAGCACGTACTCTGCAGGTAGAACCATGGAAACACCTTACAGACTCCCAGACTCTTTAAAGTATTCACTTTTGAACGTATGTAGTTGGAGAGAAGTCACAAAAGTTAAGTGGCTGTGGGACACTTTATTCCTCTCTTTCTTTTTGTTTTTGGTGAAAAAAAAAAAAAAACACAAAAACCTTCCATTCACGAAATGAGGTTGAGATCAAATAAAACTTATAGCTTAAACACAGTTGAGAAAATAAAAAAATTGGCAATCTTATGTCAATCTCCAAACCCTTTTAAAGGATACTTGTTTATGAAATTCAGAGATCTGAAGGTCATAAATTTAATGTTAGAATAGTAAGCAGGTGTCATATGAAACAGGGGAAAAAGTTGCAGCCAATATCCTAAGGTCACATCTGGATTCCTGGAGAAATGATCAATCTAAAGACTGATTCTCAAAAGTGCTGAATTTAAGTACTATGACTTTTAACCTATTTTTCTAACTTACCATGGTTCTTTCTTGCAGTAGAGTTGAAAATTGAGCAAAAGGATAGATTTACTGTATCAAAATCTAGTTCTCACCCCACTTGGATAAACCTCTTCTCCACTTCAGTCAGTGGAAACCCCATTTTAGCCACTCAACAAACGCCTCTGAGTCATCCTTGTATATTCTTTCTGTTTCACCGGTTTCCAATCCAATAGCGAATATCGTCAGTTCTCTTCTTAAACCACATCCAGATTCTAACTACTGCTCCCCACCTCCAAGGCACCGAGCGTTGTGCAGATTACAGCAGCTCCTCACTGGCCTTCCCATCTCAGCCTTCACCCGTTCTCAACACAGCAGCCTCGGTGCTCCTATTAACGTTTAAGCTAGATCGTCATTGATCTGCTCAAAACCTAAAAGTGGCCCCACATCACTCAGAGTCCAGAGTTCTTACGCTGGCCAACAAGAACACCATGTGACTTGATCACCCGTTTGTCTCACTTTACCTCTCTGACCTCATCTCTTGCTGCCACTGTTTAATGAACTTGGAGCAGTGCCTGGCAAAAAGCAACTGTTAGACAAGTGGTATTTACAATTGTTATATTATTATTTCTATTACTCCTACTGCTACTACCACCACTATTAGTCCACCCATCAGTTGCTCCTCTCCAGCCACCCCGCCTTTCTTGTCCCCAAACACACAGAGTAGAGCTCTGCCTTCAAGCTTTGTCTCTTCCCCTTGACTAGAACACCTTTTCCCCAGATACCCGCCAGACTTTCCCCAGATATCCGCCTGACTTTTCCCAGATATCCGCCTGACTTTTCCCAGATATCCACCAGACTTTCCCTAGATATCTGCCACTTTCCCTAGATATCCGTCAGACTTTTCCCAGATATCCACCAGACTTTTCCCAGATATCTACCAGACTTTCCCTAGATATCTGCCACTTTCCCTAGATATCCGCCAGACTTTCCCCAGATATCCACCAGACTTTCCCCAGATATCCACCAGATTTTCCCCAGATATCCGCCAGACTTTTCCCAGATATCCACCAGACTTTCCCCAGATATCTGCCAGACTTTCCCCAGATATCCGCCTGACTTTTCCCAGATATCCACCAGACTTTCCCTAAATATCTGCCACTTTCTCTAGATATCTGCCAAACCTTTCCCAGATATCCGCCAGACTTTTCCCAGATATCCACCAGACTTTCCCCAGATATCCACCAGACTTTTCCCAGATATCTGCCAAAACTTTCCCAGATATCTGCCAGACTTCCTCACTCAACACCTTCACCTCAAATAGCCACTCAGTAAGTCCTTCTCTGATCTCCTTATTTAAAATTGCAACCTCTCCCTCTAACAATCACACCCCACCCCCTTTCCTTGCTTTATTTTTCCTTAGAGCAATCAGCTCCTTCTAGTATGATATATACTGTATCTGTTTATGTTTGTTTATCGTTTGTCTCCATACATTATAATGTAAGCTCCAAAAGGGCAGTGACTTTGTATGCTTTATTGACTGCTCTATACTGGCAATATAGTAAATATTCAATAAATATTTGTTGAATGAATAACATTCAAATTATCACATTCAGATAATTGAAAACCCTAAAAATTTACTGAATTTAATACCCATTCATGGTATTTTTTAAACTCCCCAGCAAACTGGGACTATACGAATACTCTCTCAAATAAACAAAGGGTTGCCTCAAAAAATTCTATGGCTCAGATAACTTTTAATCATGAAATATTACATTCCTTCCCCCCAAGTTTGAGCATATAACAAGGACGTCCACTCTCACCATTTCTGTTCAGCATGGCACCGGAGGTCTTAGCTAATGAAATAAGGCAAAAAGGGAAAAAAAAAAGCATTACTATAATTATGGATGAAGTTAGACTATTTTATTCAAAGAAGACATGATTGTCTATGTAGAAAATCCAAAGGAATCTACAAAATTTTAGGACTAGGTGAGTGAATTTAACAGTGTCACAGGGTATAAAGTCAACACCCCAAAATTCATTTTTTAAATTGAAGTATAGTTAATTTACAATGTTGTGTTAATTTCTGCTCCACAGCAAAGTGATTCAGTTATACATATATATATATATATATATATTCTTTTTTACATTATTTTTATTTTTAAATACTAACAACAAAAATTGGAAAACAAAATATAAAAATATCATTTACATCCTCAAAAAATTAAACATAAAATTACCATACAATCCAGTAATTCCACCTCTGGAATATAAACAAAAAAATTGAAGACAGGGACTTGAACAGATATATGTACACCAATCTTCATGGCAGCTTTATTCATAATAGACAAAAGGTGAAAATAATCTTCATGTTCATTGATAGATGATCAGATAAACAATATGTGATAATATATACAATGGAATATTATTCAGCCAGAAAAAGGAATTAAATCATGACACAGGCTGCAACATGGATGGACGTTAAAGACCCTATGCTAAGTGAAATAAGGCACAAGAGGAAAAGTACTGTATGATTCCATGTATATGAGGTCCCTAGAACAGTCAGATTCACACAGACAGGAAGTAGAGATAGGGCTGCCAGGGGCTGGGGGTGGGAGTGGAGAGTTATTATTTAATGGGGACAGAGTTTCTGTGTAAGATGTTGGAAAAGTTCTGGAGCTGAATAGTGGTGATTGTTGCAGTTAACGTGGGGACTTAATGACACCGAACTGTACATTCATAAATGGTTAAAATGATACACTTTATGTTACGTATATTGGATCACAATAAAAATATCATTTACAGCATCATCAAATCCTTGGAATAAAATTAATGAAAGATGTGCCAATCCTCCACTCTGAATGCTACAATTGCTGAGTGAATTTTACAAAAACATGAATAGATGGAGAGAAATACCATATTTATGAATGGAAAGACTCAATATTATTAAGATGTCAAGTCTGCCCAAGTCGATCTATAGATTCAATGCCATCTCTGTCAAAACCCCTTGCTTTTCGCCTTTGAGCTTTGCATTTGCTTTGGAGCTACTTTTTAAATAAACAAGCTAATTATAAAATGTATATGAAATGCAAAAGATCCAAATAGCCAAAACAATCTTGCAGAAGAAGAGAAGGAGGAGGAAAAGCAATAAGAAGATGAATAAGAGAAAAGGGAGGAGGATATTCACACTACCATGTTTCAAAACATACTATAAAGCTATACTAATTAAGAGTGCCATGGTATTGGCATAAGAATAGACAAGTAGGTGAAGGGAACAGAATAGAAAGTCCACAGATATACCCACACAATATGATCACTTGATTTCAATGAAGACACCAATGAAATTCAGCAGGGGAAAGAAAACTCTTTTCAATATAGTATAAGAAGAATTTGATATCTTTATTCCCCACACTGTACACACACCTCCCAAAAATTAATTCTCAATGGACATGAATCTAATATCTAAATGTGAGGGCTAAAACTATAAAGCTTTTTGGAGGAAATCATAGAATGATGTGTTTGGGAACGGTGGCAAAGATTTCTTGGTTAAGATGCAAAAGGCACTAATTATACAGTGAAAAAAACATGATAAAATAGACTTCATCAAAATGTAAAACTTTTGCACATCAAAATCATCACTAAGAAGTGAAAAGGCAATCTACAGACTGGGAGAAAACATTCGTAATACATATATTTAACAAAGGATTTGTATGAAAAATGCGTAAAGAATTCCTACAAACCACCAACGAAAATATAGTCATAAAAAATGTAAGAATGGGAGCTTCCCTGGCGGCGCAGTGGTTGAGAGTCCGCCTGCCGATGTAGGGGACGCGGGTTCGTGCCCCGGTCCGGGAAGATCCCACATGCCATGAGGTGGCTGGACCCGTGAGCCATGGCCGCTGAGCCTGCGCATCCGGAGCCTGTGCTCCGCAACGGGAGAGGCCACAGCAGTGAGAGGCCCGCGTTCCGCAAAAAAACAACAACAAAAAAAAAAGTAAGAATGGCCAGTAAGTACATGAAAAATACTCAACATCATTCATCATCAAGGAAAGTAAGTTAAAGCACAGTGAGATATTATTAAAAGATCCCCATCAGTATGACAAAGTTTGAAAGACTGGTGATTCCAGGTGTTGGAGAGGGCACAGAGCAGCTGGAATTTTTTACATTGCGGGAGAGTGTAAAATGGTATCATGAGTTTGGAAAACTGGTTAGCGGTGGCTGATAACGTTGAACTTACACTTAAATGATGATTTAGCAATTCCATCTTATACGGCAAAGAGAAATTAGTCTCTATGTCCACAAAAAAAGTGTACAGAAATGTTCATAGAAGCTTTATTGATAAAGAAAAGATTGTGAGCACACAAATGGCTATCAGCGGCAGGATGAATAACTATGCTACAAAGGAACAGTGCTGTGCAGTTCAAAGGGAGACACCACTACGACACATGGAGGAGTCTCAAATGCCTTGTGCTGAGTGAGAGAAGCCAGTAACAGAGGTCACATATGTGTGATTCACAAGACATTTAGGGAAAGGCAACACTCTAGGGATGGAGAACAGGTCCCTGGCGGCCGGGGATGGGGCAGGAGTGTTTGAGTCTAATGGGAGATATAGAGGCTGCATCCTGACTCGGCAGGGCTACAGGAACCTTTGTATGTGTTAAAGCTCATGGAACGATATACACAGGAAAAAATGATTTCAACTGTATGTAAATTCAAAGTCATTTACATCCAGTGAAAGAAGCCAGGCACACTTCTGCAAGAAAGCGTAGTGTACAATTCCTTTTATCAAAAGCTGAAAAACAGACTAAACTAATCTAGGTGAAAAAACTCAAAATAGTGGTTACAGTGGGTTGCCGACGCGAAATGAGAAAGAGAACTTTCCAGAGTGACAGAAAGGTGCTAAGTCTCGATCTGTGTGACGGTCACATGGCCATCTACGTACGTATGATGTCCTTGAGTTCTGTACTTAGACTTGTTCACTTTACCTCAGTAAAATGTTGTAAAAAATGTTTATCATGACCGGCACATGATCATGAAGCAAATTCTCAAACCTTCTTCCTTGTTTTCCTGCCACTGAATTTTAATCAATACATTTAAATCCCTAAGTTTTTGAGTTTTAAGCTTTCCCCTTGGCAGGAAATTAGGTACCTAAAGAAGCTTTTTAATTCTTTCAAATATTAGCTTCAGGAGCCAAAACTGGCTACAGATCTCTAACCTCTTATTCCTAGAAACAGCCTTAGGGGACAGGGAAGCTGGGCTTCCCCTGCACTTTATGAGGCTTTCCTTCATCTTAGCTGAAATAACTCAAAATCAGTACGTGACTCAGTCAAAATGTTACTAATCCAAAAGGTAGACGTTTGCTTTCTGGGTTAAGAAGGAAAATGCTATAATAGTTAAGTTAAAAAAAAAACCTCACATCTCCCATGAAAGGTGTGCTAATTCCTTTTTTAGTTTTACAAAACAGAAAATGTTTTAAACCTAGATTTTAAAAGAATTCAAAGCAACAGTTCGTTGTTAGTATGCAAAAATCTAGAAAACGATACAGTAGGGAAGCATTAGCCATCAGATTAGCTATTAAACAGACTACTTCCTTTCACCCTCTCAATTCACAGCCCCCATGGGAGAGTTTATTAACTTCAGGGGCCAAGTTCACATTAATTAAGCTTAACTGCCCTTGACCACTTGAACAGCTAATCTATAAACAAACAAACAAAAAAAGCAGCTGCTTTTGGAGGTATCGAAATATCTGTCTCTCTGAGATCTATCTATCTATAGATACGTAGATATAGGTACGAGCGTATACATAGATATGTAATCACTGACAGGTTTTTCTTTATTTGAATATTTCCATTGCTTCAGCCAGACTGCATTACAAGCCTGCATCATTAGTGGATAAACTCCTAATGGTAAAGCGTTTTCATTCACGTGTGCAGTCTCTCGTGTGGAAGAAAATGGAAACCAAACTGCAGCGCTGGCCCATGAGCAGTGGAATCCCTCGCCTTCAGCCGCTGGGTAAGATCAAGTGGAGCATCTGTGCCAACAGCGAGCAGACGGACACAAAGAGACATGCGTGTCCATCACGTGTCCACCTGGACCTCCGCTCTGTTACTTTTCCCACAGGCTCCGCAAGCCGAGCGCTCCGCCCAGACCACTGCGGCAACCTTGCGCTCAAGAAGAGGATTGCCTCTCCCCTGGGCTCTCTCTCCCCGGCCGTTTACCCAAGAGCAGTGTGGCTGGGAGTGAGCCTGGGAGGAGCTGGTGTCCCTCCCCACGCTGGCCTCGGGCCCTGCCCACCTTGGCCCGATCCGTCCCCATGGAGCCTGAGAATGGGATGCTGCGGCCCGGGTGGAGGTCCGCAAAGCCCCCACTCGCTCTAGGGATGCAGCACTGGGCCGGGCCCCTCGGGAAAGCAAGTGCTAACCGTCTGAGTCACAGTGAGAACAGGGCAGCTTCATCCAATAGCCGCTCTGTCTGGGCTTCAGCTCCCGCAACCCTGTGGTCCCAAAGATGCCGAGGGAAGTCGCCTTCAGAACGCGCTTCCTTGGATGGAAGTGCGGCTTCCCCCTCTTCATTCGTGACAGCTGGCCTTTCAGATCCTTAAACAAGGGAGGGAGACATTGTTTTTCAAGTCCGATAGCGGGGGGAAGAGAAGGGACTGATATAAGTGTCCGTGACCTGAAACAGCTCGAGCAGAGCCGGGCAGACTGCGGTCCCTGGGGAGGCCAGGGACAGCGCCCCACAGACACCCCAAGTGGGAGAAGAGGGAGTCGTCAGGTGCCACGCGCCCGCGCCCTCCTCACTTTGCTACGTGTAGTCAGTGGTCGGGAGACGTTGCTCTACGTGGTCCCTAGCTGGAGGCAGACACGGCCACAGACCCCGTGCGGACAGTCGAGTCCCAGGCAGGGGCACACCGGGGTCCCGAATCTGTGGCCATTTCACTTCCGTCCTCCACCGAACACGGAGTGTTAAGGAAACAAAGGCGCTTTCGCAGAGTTTATCTCCACCGATCATATCTTCCTTTTCCTCTAAGTTGGCTAACCCAGAGCATCACCAGTCCTCCTCTCCTTCCTGTTACAGGATGTGCCAGTGCTGCACGGAGAGAAACACGGGGGTACGGGCAGCATCTCTGCGCGCGTGTAGAAGCCCATGGATGGGTTTTCCTGGAGTCCGTGATGGCAACGCTGAATCCAAGGCTAAAGGGGACGCCCCGCCCCAGGGCCTGTCCAGTTTCAGCAAAGACGATCGCTTACACGACAGGGACAGACACACAAGTGCACAAGACCCCAGGGGCCAGGCCATCTCAGGCCTGCCCTGAGGACAGGCCGTCCTGGGCGGTGTTGGCTTGAATCATAAATTGTCACCCCTCACCCCTGGCCTCGGGACCTTTGTGCTGGCCCCTCCCTAAGGCTCACCAGTCACCTCCCTGGGGAGCTGAAAAAAGGCACCGGGGTGCAGAGTCTAGGCAGCACACACCACAGTCAAAAATAATTTCCTTAAAATGTCTAGGGGCGTATCTGTTCCCAATTAAAAATACATCCGGAAGCCAGAGATCTTGATTTCCAACAGACACAGTGGTACAAAAAGAATTTTTAGCACATAAGACTTAGTACATAATAAGGGACCTAAGGTTTTGTTAGAACAAATAAGTGTTAAGAATATATATAATATATACTAGGTATATGTATCTATACTAGACAACCTTTTATTTGATAAAAATACATCATGTACCATGCAAATGCACTGAAGCGTGTACTACTTACCGTTATTTTGTGTCAATCATAAAATTCTAAGCTTGGCTTACCTGAAAATGAAAAAAAATGTCATAACATTAAACTCTAAAAATTAGAGACAAAAAGTAACTCAAACTTTGTATTTATCCAATACGACCACACAAAAAATACAAATTTGCATTACACATTCATTTACTTAAAAGAGCTTTAAAACCATCCTAATAGAATGATAGGAAATCAAACTTCCTGTTGATCCCCAGGAGCAGTGCAGCGAACTCCTGCAGGGGGATTTGTAATATCATCTAACGAACCAGAGCAAAGAGCAAAGGAACCCCAGTTTGGGAAGATCCTAGTCTCTCTG
Organism: Delphinus delphis; assembly: GCF_949987515.2. NCBI lineage: Eukaryota > Metazoa > Chordata > Mammalia > Artiodactyla > Delphinidae > Delphinus > Delphinus delphis. The sequence goes on from NC_082684.1 coordinate 177,022,376, forward strand.
CAGGCCTTCTTTCAAATTCTCTTCAAGCTTATACATCTGGACTATCCTCTGCTAAATAGTAACTAAACATTGTTTTGTATCATTTATGAGATATTCACAGGAAATGGGGACGTTTTGGATCCATTTTTCCCAGCCATAGAATGCGGATTCGTTTCCATGACAACACCAGCTGCTCAGCCACATCTTCACCCCTCCCCCTTCCCAACTGCCATGACCCACAATAAGTCATCATTCAATTTCTAAATAGATGAGCATTTAAAAAGAAATCTTTGAGGGGGCAATTCTGCTGTCTAGATGTGTCTAGTATTTAAATATCTGAAGAAACGGGTTTCTTCTATATTTTGTAGTTTAGTGGCAGAGGGCGATTGGGTTTCTGAGCCCTGGAAGTCATTCCTGGTATCTTGGCATCGTTGATTTGGTAGAGCCAGCTTCCTGGGGGCCTTTCCAATGCATGTGACCTCCCCGCCCCCAGCATCTTTACAGACACACAGACTTAGACACATTCATCACAGCAAGAACATTCTTGAGGCAGTGCGGCAACTGAAGCTTCATTTGTTAAAGGTTACTCCAAGTCTGCAGCAAAAATAGTCAATAAGGGGGTTATTAAATTTTCTCATGAAATGTCATCAGGGAGCTTTGTTGTCTGGATGTCAGGTTAAAGCCACGACTGGGGAAAATTCTTCTGAAGACAGAAAAGCACGGTGTTATGACTATCAGCATATATCAACCTACTCTGTCACTTGGACTTGAGAGTTCTTTCATCTTCATGAAAAGTATCAAGTGTTGAGTGTGCCCTTTACAGCTCAGAGCCATCAGCTGTGGGTTTCAGAAATGCCCTTTACCACAAAGCCATGGGCTGGGTGCAGGGGTTTGACGGGAAGGTGACAGACCACTGTGCCGTATCGGACAAGGTTCCCATTAGGGTCCCCTCCCCACTGGTCTGGATCATGCAGCTAGAGGACTACAGCACACGCAGATGTTTCAGAATAAGTTCACAGTAATCACAGGCAACCGAGAACCCCACAGGTCATCTGTCCAGACCATTTACTTTATAAATAAGAACTCTGACGCCCAGAAGAGGGAAATGGATCTCAAAATAAGGCTGAACCCAAGTCAGAAACCATGTTCCCAAGTGTTGTCCCTTGCAGGAGACAAAGAGGCACCTGGGCAGCACGGGGCGGGGGGTGACGAGCCTCGGCCAGTGGTGGCCTCCGGCACCCGACAAAGGGACCTGAGCATGAACAGAGCAGAGCCCTGGGAGTGCTCTGGGGCTGAACACGCCCAGCAGGCGACACAGAGGCTGAGAAAGGAGTCCAGCGGCGTCCACCAAAGGAGGGGGCCCAGGGTGGGGCGCCCAACTGGCTCTGAGCTTTAAGGATGAGCCCAGGGACGCCAGGATGCAAACTGGGTGGCTTAAAGGACAAATGCTTTTTTCTCCCAGTTCTGGAGGTTGGCAAGTCCAAGATCAAAGTACCAGCAGATTCGGGGTTTGGTGAGGGCCCTGTTTCTGGTTCACAGATGACTGTCTCCCCACGTGGCAGAAAGAGGCGAGAAACGGGGTCTCTTTTGTAAGGACACTGATCCCATCATGAGGACACCACCTTCAATGAACTAATCACCTCCCAAAGCCCCCCCGCCGTCTAATACCATCACCTTGGGGTTTAGGACTTCAGCATATGAATTGTGAGGAATACCAACATTCAGGCCACAGCAACCCTGAATGCCGATTAGACTAATTTTCACAAAAAGACTCATTGACACACACACGCAGTACCAGATGGTGTTTAGATTGACTGTAACACGGCTGGGTTAAGGAGTGGGTGTAGGGAATACACAGCTTTCTGAAGGGCTATATTTCAGTACTTCTTGGTATCAGTAGGATGTTTCCAGCTGTGAATAACAGGAAAGCACAACTAAAAGTAGTTTTAACAATAAGGAAATGTGTTATCTCGCATAACAAGAAGTCCCAAGATAGGGCATGTCCTGGGGTGATGTCAGGGCTCCCGTCCAGGTCTCTGCAATTCTCTCCACCGGGATCCCCTCTGTGTATTGGCATGAACCTCAGCAGGAGACAGGATGGCTCAGGCTGTGCCTGGGCTCATAATAATTCTCATAATCCTAAAGGTTTGTTAAATACACGAAGCTCACTCACAACCGAAAGCACCTAGAGAAAGAAGATAAATTATCTATTTCTTAAATGGCTTTTAGGGAATTTGGAATCTTTCCCTGAAATCTCCCTCAGGCCCACCCCCCACCCGTGCCTTTGACTTTCTCTCACCTCCATTGGCCCTGACTGGTATTAGGTCACCTTCCCGTTCCTAAACCGGTCGTTGGTGTGAGCTCTGCAGTTATACCGTCATTGGCAGAGGCCACAGTCATTTGAGGTAGAATGGATAAGCAGGAGTGACCACATCAGCCACGACAATATCAAAACCTGGGCCTAACAATTCCACCTCCGAAAGTTTATCTAAGGAAAGAATTTAAAATCTTCCCACCAGAACTATATTCAATAACTTGTAATAACCTATACTGGAAAAGAATACGAAAAAGAATATATGTATGTATATATGTGTTACTGACTCACTTTGCTGTACACCAGAAACTAACACAACATTATAAATGAACTATATGTCAATTTTTAAAAGTCTTCCCAAAAGGTCCATGGACCTCTAAGGTGATATTAAGCTTTTCTAGCCATGATACTTACCCTTGGGAGGACAGAGCACCAGAGAGTTTTGCACCATCTTGGAAAGCTTCCCTCCCCAGTAGTTATTGCTCATGACCACAATCTAAGTCACCAGTCCCAGAAATATGCTCTAAGTGGAACTGAATACCAAGCTACCCTGAAGAAACATCAGAACAGATCTCAACATGCCCCACACACTGTTTTTCTTGGTGACCAAGGCCCAAGGTCATGTCTCATCCTCCAGACTCTTGTCCCCATACAGACCTGTACACCTTCTGCTCTGGCCAATGTCACACCCATGCTAGATCCCACAAAGGCTTCCACTTTGCCTTCGGAAACTCTTGGTCTAGGAGGATATAGAAATTCTGTATCCTCCATCTCTTCTCTTTAATGCTCAAACCCAAGCCTACATGGTTGGTTTTCTCTCATACACTCTGGGCTGAGCCCGGCAAAGGCTCTTTCTTCCCCTTTGGTGCTGCTTCCAGGCCATGGGGACCCCCTTCTCCACAACAGTCCCGGCTCCTCTGAAGGGCTCGGCATCAGACCAGACTTGGAGAATGCACCAGGTGATACCGCCCTGGGCACAGTACTCCACGGCGCCTCCTTCATCCCCTCCCTCTCCTTGAAGATTCAAGCTCCGGGATCTCTGTCTGGATCTTCACCATTTCTCCTGTCGTAATTCACGGGGAGCCCCACATCGAGGGAAACGATTCCTCCAGTGCCTTGTTTTCTCATCTCCTCAACCTTCTCACCTCGACTGAAACTTGCCTTCCAGCCCACTTCCGCTAGCCACCCCGAGATCACACATCTTAGAATGTCAGTATAAGTAACTGTACTTCTGCCATAATCTTAATTTCAAGCATTTCGCTTTCTAAACACCACTTCCTATGTTTCCAGACCACTGCCCTTTTGCCTCACTCCCAGAGCTCTTCTACCCACTGGGGTCACAGGTGCACTGACCTGCGATCGCCATTATCCTTCACCTCCCCTGTGTCCTCACATGCCTCCTCCTACAGCTTAGACTCTGTGGTCCATCATTTGACATATTCCCTTGCATACACTCTCAGCTGGAATAAAAATCAAATTCAACTCACTGATTAAACTCAACTCTCAGCCTCCTCTACGCCTCTGCCCAAACGAGTGGGATGGATGGAGAAAAACAAGCCCACCGTGGTCACTGGTCTCATTTGCAAGACCACACACTTCAAATGAGTCCTTAAAGCTGCCCGTCAATCCTATCTCATTTCCCATCCCTCAGGGGCAACTATTTCCAATGTCCTCTCTTTTCAAACCTCCAGTTCCTCCCACCCTCTGCTCACTTCAACCAATGGCCTGGCTGCGGAGAAGACTGGGGCCCTCGCCATCAGCTCGGCTGCTCTGGTTCTTAACCTGCGCTGCCTCCCTTCTTGTTTCAACAGCTGGGCTGCCCTCTCTCTGAAGGCCCGTCCTCTTGGACTCAAGATCTCCTTCAACTGTCCTCTATTTCTTCTTCATTCATTATTCCTCCCTCTCAACTGGATCATTCCCATCAGCATACAAACATGCTGCAATTTTGTGCCATTGTTAAAAAACAAAAACTGAAACTCCCTAAACATCAAACCCTTTCCAAGTACATCCGCATATTTCTGTTCCCCTTTAAAACAAAACTTCTCCTGAAAAATTGTGTATATTCTCCTATCTCAAGCTGTCAGGAATCTACTCCATTTCAAGTTTCATCCCCACTACACCACAGGGACCGCCCTATCGCCGTCAACCATGACCTCCACGTTGACGAAGTGAACGGTAGACGTTCTCATCCTATTGGTTCTATCAGCAGTGCTTTGCACTGTTGACCAATCCGCCTTTCCTGAACACTTCCTGCATTTGGCTTGACTTTCTGCAAGACGCCGTTCTTCTTTATTTCTCCTCCTATTGCCTACTCTCCACTGAGGGTTCCCCTCCTCTTCCTAACTTCTGAATCAGTGGTTCTCAATCCCCACCTGCACATCAGAACCACCTGGGAAGTGCCGACCACATTCTGATGCTTAGGCTCTGTACCAGGTAACTGATCCAGGAGCCCTGGGGAGGAGCCCAGATACCACTATGTGTTTTTCAATCTTGAGGGTGATTCTACGATGCAGCCGGGAAGAAGATCGCTGCTCTACACACGGGCGTGCGCTCACCCGACGTTCTCAGGCTCTTCTGTCTTCTCCATCCAGACTCACCCCTACATGGCTGATCCCCTGCTGACGGTTGCCAGGTTAACACCTCCACCTTACCCGACTCCCAAACTCCATACTCCCTCATACCTCACTGCCTATTAGACAAAACCTCCTTAAATGAAAAACTAATTCCCCCAGAGCCCTTTCACAGTAAGAATTCTCATTATTCTAAAAGCTTTTTAAATACACGGAGTTCATTCTCAATTCTTTGCCAGCTTTACCTGTTTTCAGCATATGCTCATTAAATGATGGGGACCGATACACTTTTCTTTGTTCGTAGAAGCAACATATGAATTCCCTCAGATTGAAATGCAATGCAAATGAAATGAACCAGACAATTCCACAGATAGAACACAAAATGGTGCCTCGAATTTAAAGGTTAAAATGAATTATAGAATAAAATGAAGAATTATATTGCATTCATTCACCGGGAAATGCCGAAGAATAATGATGTGTTATTTTGTAACCTGGAACTGAGCTAAGAATGTTTTTAATGCTTTAGGTCTTATTCAAGAGCAACCCAAGCCACAAGTGTCTTCTTCAATCATCAAAACACAGTGAGCACTGTTCCAGGGGTCAGAAGAACTGGTCCTAGTCCCAGCCGTTCCCAGCTTTAGGCAAGTTAAGAGTTGAATTTCTTCCAGCTTCTGTAAAAAGGGGATATGTCTGCATGGCCAGTCTTACAGGGCTTTGTGTGGGTAAAACTAAATATTTTTGGTAATAGTCTCTGAAGACTATTAAAAGTGATATTACATTTATTATTATTGTACAACCTAGGGCTATATTTAAGAACCAATTATTTAAAATAGTGCTATGTTAACAATTTATCCCAGAAACCCATAAAAAAAAATCTTAAATTTGAGAATGTCTGATACTTGAGGTTTCATTTTCCCCATAATAATCACAACAATGATTTTGTAATAAGCCCATGTCCAAAATAATAAGACTACCAAGAAATTCCTTGAAGTTGGCCAAGCTCATTTTAAAGTACCTTTTTTCTGCCAACATGTTGCATTATTATCATTATTATTACTATTTATCAGCCTTTTAATTCTGTGGATTCTTTTACACTGAAGTCCAATTAGGCAAAGTTTCCTGCCTTACTCCCACCAAATCCTTACAGAAACTATTCACTTACCAAATTTTTAGTTTCTCAAATAAGCTTTAAGAAACACTTTTATTTCAAGATGTAGTGAATATTTCGTGACACTCACTTGGGGACCACCTCTAGGTCACGCCTGACCTGGCTCAGGTGAGATTCCACAGTAGTTCCCACCTTTAGACTAGACATCCTGTAGTTATCTTTATGCTGTACTTTGGGGCCATAGCATTTATTCCTAAAATGAACGGTTGACATTGTTCTATAATCATCAGTTGCTTCTATGGCAAACACAAATTTGAGACTGACCATATTTGAAAAACCTCTGAATTTTTTAACAGAGAAAACAAAACGTGTTCCTAACAATGCCTTGGAAATTCAATATGTGTACATTCATACCTGCAAATAACCCTAACACTGGAAACTTGTCTCACAGCTCAAAGCGGGCATCAGCCAGAATACTGAACCTTTTCCTTCAGCTACATCCCACGTCCCCCATCAACTCCAGTTCTGATCTTACAATAGCGACACTGAATGCTTTTGTGGTCCACAGGGAGTCCCCACGTTTCAAACTTGTCTGGCTTAGGGACCTTTTCTCATATTCTGGCTGCAATCTGTTTTGGCGTCAAATTCACTCCAGCTTCGAGGACCTTGTTGTTTTCTTCTCAGGCATCAGACCCTTTCAGTTTCTGGAGTGTGGACCAAGGTTCCCAAATACCCAGACTGAGCAGATCCATGGCACTGCTGTGTTGTAGACCAGATTAAACGTGAAAAGCTACTCCTTTCTCCTTTTCATCCAGGAAGCAACGTCAGCCTAATACTTTCAAATATAGTTTTATTATCTCAAGCCAACAGGAGAACAGACATCCCCAGAACTTCCCAGGTCAAGGGCAGCTGGGGCCTCATCATTGTATTTTATGGTTGAGGTCATTGCTTGGTGTCCTGTTCTCCTAATTTATCAAGAATTTCATCAGCAGGGAAAGAGCCTCACCAGGAAAGATCTCTACGATCTTCTCAGAGTCTGAAAATCACAATAACCCTTCAAGGCAATATTACCCATATCATTTTGTCACAGAAAAGCGTAAACTGACTTCTAGGTAACAAAGAGTCACAAACGTATGGCAGTTAATTTCTCCATTTCTGGATTTCCATTTTAAACATCAGCACTCAGCATTCTGGAAACTAGAAGAGGGTTGTATTGCAACACAGCACCCTCCTCTGTGATGGGGGGCCCACCTTTTGTGCTGTGGTTAGGCTGGCTATGCTGGAGTCTGATGCTCGTCCCACTGAGGATACAGGGTATGAGCTCAGGGTACAGTGAGCCTCCCCCCGAAGGGGACGGATGCTCCAGGACCATGTCTTGGTTATGTAAATACTGCGGCTATGAACAGTGGGGTGCACGTATCTTTTTGAATTATAGTTTTCTCCAGATATATGCTCAGGACTCAGATCGCTGGTTCATACGGTAACTCTGTTTTTAGTTTTTTTTAAGGAACCTCCATACTGTTCTCCATAGTGGCTGCACCAATTTACATTCCCACCAATCGTGGGTTCCCTTTTCTCCACACCCTCTCCAATGATTTGTTATTTGTAGAGGTTTTAATGATGGCCATCCTGAATGGTGTGAGATGGTACCGCACTGTAGCTTTGATTTGCATTTCTCTCATAATTAGCAACGTTGAGCATCTTTTCATGTGCCTGTTGGTGATCTGCATGTCTTCTTTGGAAAGGTCTTCTGCCCAGTTTTTGATTGGGTTGTTTGGGGTTTTTTTTTAACAAAAATTGAAATTTTTAGGTTTGCTGTTAGGGAACAGGGTGCAAAATGTAGTGGACACACAGGGGAAAAGTAACTATGTCTGCCTGAGAATTCAGGAAGATTCTCTACACTGAGACTCGTCCTCCATCCCATTATTTGGGGGCAGAAATTGCTTTCTTTAGCTGAGGCCTAACCTCTGTTGCCATCACATGTCCCCACTGGTTATCCAAACTTGGCCACTATTTAAAATCAGCTGTGCCTCAAATGCACAGTCTCGTTGCCAAGAAATAGCTCATCTCCACTCCCTTTCTCTACTTCTTTTTCTCCTTGCCTCCATCCCAATGCCCATTAGGGAAACAAGTGTGAGCAGGGTCCATCTCACACACAAAAAGCAAACTAAAGCCAGAGATCAAGTGTGTCTCCTGGTTGTCTCATTGTTTTGATTCATTCGAACTTTAATTCCAAGTAGGTGACAAACCACCTTGATTTTCTCAGGACTGACCAGTTTTCTGGGACTCAGGACCTTCAGTTTTAAAACTGAGACAGTCCCAGGCAAAGGAAGACCACTGGTGACCCTAAGTCAGGTGGGCAGGAGTGGGTTCTGGCCATCTTGAGACTTATGCCAGCTTTCTGTAAGGAAGCTCCCCTGAATTCATGATTTCCAAAGCAATCATCTCAAATCAGTGCTTTATGAAGTCAGGTTCTTGGCAACAAGAGGACAAAATAGCAATCTTATCTGTTTTGCCTTGACCCCCATGTACCATTTTTAATTACAGCCAAAGTGAAAAACGAAAACACCCCTCCAAGCCAGGTTCCAACTTAATTCCGAATCTAACCAGAACTGATTAAACCTCTCAAAGGATAACAATTAAAACAAAGGGGCAGACACACCCTTAGGCTTGGGATTAAGGCAAGGGGAGTAAACACTCCCAGTTATTGCCTGGACAATCTCCACCAAAGCGGAGCTTTGGGATACAATACAGCAGGTGCCTTAAGACCAGACCAGAGGCCACCTTCTTTATGTTTAGTCCCTTGGGATTGTCTCCCTTTTAAATTAAATATGAATCTTATTGTTTTAGTGCCCTAAAAGTCAACCATTGGAACATACTGATTGCCTGTGTGGGAGTGAAAAGTTCCTTGACCAGAAGAAAAATACCTCAGTGCTCAAGATTGCCAAGCTCTGGGTATGGGATGTGACTCTTGTTTTTGGCCGTTGGCCGCCCTTGTTGGAGCAGTGAGCCGGTCCCAGGAAGGAAGTCAGAGTTCCCCAGATTTCTCTTAGGTTATTGAGGAGATCCAAGTATAGAGCCCTCAGCAAACCTTCAGAACAGTCTGTCATTTCAGATTCTCTGACTCTGAAACCCCTATAGGGAGAGAAGTAGCTACTGAGCGAAGGGGATGGGAGGAAGCTCTGAGACCCTCGTCCGGACTGGTTTATCTCATCACAGCACCGTTTCCCTTTCAGCTTCCCACAGTGCAGTGCTTACTGCAGACTGCACGTCAGGGCAACTAGAAACACTGAAGCTCGCCACGAGGAGCATGGAAAACTCTGAACTTCAGAAGGGCACTAAATGGGGACCATTTCAGCATAGAGAAAAAGCAGGAGGGGGAGACCCAAGTCTTAGTGAGTCTATGTGCCCTCCATAGTCATTACAGAAGAGTTGACTGGGGTAGAAAAAGTAGCCGAGTGGGAAAGAGGTCAGAGACTGAAAGCAGCCCCCCCCCCACACACACACAATAGCGCCTGCATTCTGAGTGCTCCGCTCAGAAGCATCTAAACACCTGTTAGAGAAAAGCACACTTGCATCGTTGAATCAGGACAAGAGGAAGGTCACAGCTTGGTGGTGTTGGTTTTTTATATTTTCCAAGCCTTCTGCTCCCCCCAGAATGATAGCCACTCAGTACAACAAATGTTCCCCCCAGGCTGCCCAACACAAGGGGAGGGGCGTTTGCAGAGAGAGGCCCCTGCCTGGTACAAGGACTAATTAGAACACATGGTCCTCAGCGCTTCTGTGCTGTGGGTTGGCCTGTGGATGGATTTTCCATTTGATCTTTCTTTTTTATTCTCTTCACATTTTCCACCCTGAACTAAAATTACTCTCCAGAAAAGCATTTATCTTTCCTACTGCTGCTTCACAGCCTGTCCCCATTAGCGGATTTTCAGGAAGGACTAGCTGGTACCTGTAAAAACACCCACTGGCTTTCACAAGTGGAACATGACAAGGAAATCCTATTTTCTCTTCTCCTCCTATATTCCTTGCCAGCTACCCGCCTAACTCATAAACTGAAGAAACGGATTTCATCCTTTTTCTCATTTTTCTCTTCTACTATTTTTTTTCCTTTGTTGGGGAAAATTTATTTCAAGAAGATTTACTTCCAGTACCTGTAGCCGGCTTCCAGAAACAGATGAGAAAACTCATAACAAGACACCCAGCCTGTCTTGTGTTACGATACCGGTACCTGTGTGTGTGTCAAAGAACTATTTCCCACCATGTTTTTTTTTTAACTTTTTTTATTATAAAAAATAATAAATTCATGATGGCATATTTGGAAATACCAAAATAGGGGGAAAAAAAACAAACTTTCACCAAGCTAAAAGCTAGAGATTACCAATATTAATATTTCAGCATATTTTCCCACTATCCTTCCTAAGCTACTGTTTTTAAATGCTGTTTTAGATTTCTGTAGAGGTTCATCAACTCACTTCAAATATTTCCTTCTCTGAGAACCTTTCCTAAGCTTCCTCTGGCCCCAGAGTTGGCTTCCCCTCAGGATCACACCTACCACATCAAATAGTAAACAGTCTCTGTATACACATTCGTGTCATTCACCAGACTGAGAGCTCCTGTCTGGCAGGAGCTTTCTTTGGTTCACTCCAGCTTCTGGCACACAGCAATAAATTTAGCAATCAAAGCAAATATTTGTTCACACAATCTCTGTGTCGTGGGCAGTTCCCGGAGACTGAGTATCCATCATTGAACCAATGGAGCGGACGTGAGGGAAGCAGCCACGGGTTGTGTGATGAAGAAGGGAGGGGACCAGACACGAAAAGGGGGGCTGGAAGAAAGGCAAGAGCAGACCACATAGGGCCGTGTGAGCCGTTCAGTGGGGAACCATTGAAGGTTTTATGCAGGCATCACACTTTCTCTGGATGCTATGTGGTCACGGACTAGAGCTGCCTTCCCCAAGTGGAAGCAGGGGACCACTCCCGGAGCTGAGTGTGGCTTGGGCTATGGTGAGAGGAGAAGGGGTGGGGCTAAGCAGACCAGATCAAGATAGGCTTTGGGGATGGGCTAGACAGGAACGTCTGACAGACTCCGAGGATGAGTGAAAAGAAGAGACAAGTAGGTCCTCCACATTTCTGGGTGAAGCAACTTGCGGGTGAAGGTGTGATTTATTGAGATGGGGAAGACGGGGGAGCCATGGACTGAAGGGGCAGAATGAGGAGTTCATTCTGGGACATAGTAATTTTGAGATGCTTGTGAAACAGCTACGTGGGAATGTAGAGTAGGCATTGAATACAAGAGTCTGGAGTTCAGAGAAGCGGTCTGAGCTCAGGCTATAAATTCAGGAACCACCGGCAAATAAATGTTATTTAAAGATCTGGGTCGAGTTGAGAACACCCACACAGAGGGTGGCAAGAAAGATAAGGGCACAGGAATGGGGAAGACATGGGCTGGTAGATGGGGAAGAGCCAGAGGCAGCCCAGGCAGGGTGGTGAGTGGTGCAGAGGGAGGGGTCCGACTGGGGCAGTGCAAAGCAGAGGCCACTGCCCACCTCCGGCAGGACTACTGCAGCCAGACAGCAGAGGGGGAAGCCTGATGGGTGGGCGGGGAGGAGAACTGAGACAGTGAGACAATGCCCAGACAGCTCTGGAAGGATTTTAGGCGTAGAAAACAGAGATAGGGAATGGCAGCTAGAGATCCTTGGAAGAACCAAGAAGAAGAAGAAGAATGTTTGCATGCTGATGGAGTGATCCCGTACAAAAAGAGGGCTTGTGCAGTTGAAGATGGAGGGGGGTTAAAGGCAGGAGTCCTTGAGCAAGGGAGGGGTGATGTCCGGAGCAGAAGCAGAGGAGTCCACCTTTCACGGGGAAGAGACACTCTGAGAATCGCACCTGGAGGAAAGGAGGAGGGGGTGAGAATGCTGGATCACAGATCTGGTAGGAAGATGAGAGAGTTCCCGGTCCTCGGAGAGGCGTGAAGTGAGGCGTCAGCTGAGAGTGAAGGGGGAACATGGGGTGAGCCCAGTCCAGGAGCACAAAGGAACAACCGAGCCCAGTCCTGGGGACACAGGACGTCTGAACGCAACAGGGAAGGAAGAGTGAAATCTGGCTAAGACAAGCAGAGCAGAGAAAGAGGCCTGTGTGACCATGAGAGACGAGCCAGGCAGGAAAGGCTGAGCTCAGGGCGTCCAGGCTGCCCGAGTGTGGACGGGGCGATAGTGAGCCGGGATGGGAAAGCTAAGCCGGGTCTTCGTGCCACATGGTAAGAAATTTGATTTGATCCCAAAGGTGACAGATTCGGGAGGATGTGAAGCAGGGAAGTGACATAAAGAGACTGGAGTCCTAGAGAAGATTCTGGGTGGGCGTGGGCAGCAGCTTGGGGGTGGGTGGTGGGACTGGAGTGAAAGGGACAAGGCCAGAGGGTGATGTGAGGATCAAGGTGGGAGGGGATGCGGGCCTGGCACGAGCAGTGGTGACGATGGACAGAAGTGAACGGATTGAAGAAATACTTCAAAGGAGGGGCCAACAGACTTTGAATGAAAAACATACCTACTTAAAATTTCCGCAAACAATCATTATTTGATTTTAAAACACCAGGTATTATCAGATATACTCAGTGTAGTGTCCCCTTGAAGTCTGACGGTAAAAGCAGGCATCTCTACAAATGGCCTAGCTGATCCACTTTCCTGCACACTGCCGGGTGCATAGCTTTGGTTAAGTGATTTCTTCCAGCCAAGTTAAGCTTCCCAAGGGTAGGAAGGCAGCTGTTCCAGCCCAGCCCTGCAGGAGGCGCTGACAGGTAGAGTTCACAGTCCGTGGTGGCTGTGCAACTGGGTCACATAACAGTAAAACCAGTCGTGCCCTGTGTGTGCGCAGAATGTTACACAACACAGCAGGCTATCACTTGGCCTCCCTTGATCCTGTCCACCCAGAGAGATGGGCAGAACAGGATTGATTAGTCCAATGTTATAAAAATACTGAAAGCTTAGAGAGACTAAGGGAATTCCCTAATTTCCCAAAGCCAGGAAGAAGGGAGGGGCCCAGATCAGCGTCCAGGACCTTGTTGACTGGGGGCCTCAGTGTTACCCCTTCCTTTGCCTTATACATCGCAAGGAGCGAGCTTTTCCAGTTTAGAGCCATACCCTTTAACGTCTTCCACCCACAGTGAAAGTGTCTGACTCTGTGGATTCTCAGCACATGTGTTCTCGCTTAAGAACCCTCCAACCCTACAGCTGGAAGGGCCTCCAGACCTCAGTGGCTCCCCGCCGGCACCCGCACCACCAGAAAGCATTTATTCAGTGTCTTCCTCTGCTTTTTACTATCTTCCAAAGGAAAGAATTTATTTTCAAGGCATGAACTGATCATTTTCCCTGACTTAGCCACTAGGTTGGGTATATCAGGGGATTATTCTATAATTTTCATAGAATAATTTTCATCCACAGCCTCCAAACCCAGCGTCACTCATGCAAATAGCTCACCCAGGAAGAAATGACAAACCCTCCCTGCAGTCTAACCTTAGGCTAACGGGATCACGAACACACCAGTCCTCAAAGACCTTCTCTCTTATCTCGAGTCTCTCTTGCTTTCATTGGAAAATAAACCTTTTGGCATCCCCTTAATTTCTTGTTTCTCCTTCCCACTTCCCTTCTGAGAGTTGGTAGAAAAAGGCTGGAGGGAATCAGAATTGAGAAGACAAAATGTCAAAGAAGTGAAAAGAAGCAAGGCGTGACCAAAATATGGAGGAGGCCTGGAATAAGGGGGAATTGAACCCATTACGTCAGCTGTGACAGCATCACAGCTAAGGACGAATAGCTGCACAGGCAAGAGCTTTTAAAATTAAAATTGTTTTAAATAGGTTAGATTGGTTTTTAAAAATTATGATATCTTTCTGAAAGAATGGCTTTAACGAGATGAAAATGATGGCAATGGAAGTTCAAGGATGGTGGGAGGATCCACTCTAGGGAATCCTGACGGGGCAAAATCAGGTAGAGAGATAGGAAGAAAGAAGTGGGGAGCCCCACCCCAAGGTTATGGGTCAGAGAGCCAGCCTGGAGGTCCAGGCAGCAGAGACCACAACAGAGGGACCCAGGGGAGGCAGAGAGCAGAGCCCACATGAACATTGTTCATCACCTCTTTCCTTTTCATTCTTCAAATCACTTTAAATGTATCTCTGCTCGTTCTACTTAAGCGATTTCCCCACCCCCACCCCATTATTCGGTTACTGCGCCCTCCTCGTCTGCTTTATCAAACTTGGGAAATTTTTAGCCTCGAGGAACACAAGACCACAACTCAAAGTGGCCTAAACAACAAGGAAACCTCTCAACCTGATAGCACGCTTCCCATGGAACGCATCTCCAGAGCTGGCTCACTCAGAGGCACGGGATCCTCAAGGACACAGCCCTTTGGGTGCCCCTCCGCCACCCATGCCGCACTGGTTTCCCTCAGCCCGGCTCCCCTCGCTGGTCGGGACGGCGGCCACAAAGGCCCCAGGTCACCTGTTGACACAGTCATCTCCGGTACAAGACGCCTGGGCCCTCCTCTGTGTCTCTTTTTAGGAACCGTTCCCGAGAGCCCCTGTATCAGTCAGGGTTTGGGCAAGGAAGACGCGACGCGCTCACAGAATTTACCTGAAGTGAATATGGTGGAGGGATTATTTAAAAAGCATGAGCAGAAGAGTGAAGAGGACAGACCGACAGAGAGGTGACGGGCCCAGGATGAACGCTGCTGGCAGGGTCGCCCCAGGAGGAAGGGGGCAGGGGCGGGAGCGTCATAAATACTCTCAGTTCCCAGCAGTGCCTCCGTTAGCCAGCCCCAGGGGAGACCAGCGGACAAGGAAGGCTTCGTGGGGCAGTGCTTGGAGGCCAGAAAGGCAGAAAGAGCAAAGGATGCTTCTGGATGGAGAGAGGCAAATGGTAAATGATCAGCATGCCCTCCAACCGCACCCTTCATGCCCAGCGTGGTCCACAGTGGGATCATGTGCCCATCCTAAGCCAATCACTGTCCCGAATAGGATCATGTGCCCATCCTTAAGCCAATCACTGTCCCGAATAGGATCATGTGCCCATCCTAAGCCAATCACTGTCCCGAATAGGATCATGTGCCCATCCTTAAGCCAATCACTGTCCCGAATAGGATCATGTGCCCATCCTTAAGCCAATCACTGTCCCGAATAGGATCATGTGCCCATCCTTAAGCCAATCACTGTCAAGGGCATGGACTTGGACCCTTAGACTAGTCAAGGTTTAACTATGACTCACACGGGAGGGGGCAGACACCCAAACTAAACTGGAGCTTCCGGCGAGGAAGGAGGAAATAACATCTGCTACGATAGATATTTCTAGAAAAAAGATATAGGTTTGATGATTTTTATTTTTTTTAACTTTTCTAACCTGGCCACAAAAAAAAAAAAGTTATAAGCCAGTGTTCAAAATATTTATTGGAAATTTACTGGTCTGTGAAATCTGAAAGTTTTGGAACAGCTTGTATATACTTGTAAAAATAAAAGGCTGTTTAGTCTCATTAGGATTTGGGGATTGAGAGTTAAAAGAGGTCTGGAGCCTAAAGGATGCAAACTACAGATCCCCTTAATACTCTGGACGGTCCTCTGCGGAATGTTCCCCGGCACTTAGCTAGAGTTTTCAGTGGCTCACAGAGTGATGATTCCCCGGAAGACTGAAACATTTCCTCTCCTGCTCTGAAATAGGTCACAATATGCAAATCTACTTTAATCCTCCCCCGATGCAACCACTATAGCAATAGCCAAAATGCAAAGAGAACGGTTTAGCACAGAGCCAAAAGCCCTCTGACTGTGGCCTCTGTTGAAAGAAGAGCAAACCAGGAAAGCAGTCATCCCGAAGCAGCCTTAGAAAGAGCGTCACTTAACCATCTTCTGAATGGCTGATCATTTCCATCCAGTCGCAGTTCACAGGACATTTAAAACGTTTTCCTTCTCTTCCCGAGATGCAGATGTTATGGCTGTGAGTAAAAACTGTGAGTAAATTACTGTGAAACTTCCAGCTGACTTTCAGACAATTCTGGTGTGAAGAATGAGGGAACGTTACACGGAACAAAAGCCAAATAATTTAGAAACATTTATTGAATTTTGACAATGTCTTAGTCTGTTTGGGCTGCTATAACAAAAATGTCATAGACCGAGTGGCTTATAAACAGCATAAATCTATTTCTTACAGTCCTGCAGGCTGGGCAGGCCAAGATCAAGGCACTGGCAGATTCAGTCTGGTGAGAGCCCACTTCCCAATTCACAGGTGACCGATCTTGCTGTGTCATCACATGGCGCAAGTGGGGAGGGAGCTCCCTGGGGCCCCTTTCATAAGGACATTAATCCCATTCCTGAAGGCTTTGCCCTCATGATCTAATTACCTCCCCGAGGCCCCACCTCCAAACACCATCACTTTGGGGATTAGATTTTAACACTAAATTTTTTCGTGTGGTGGTGCAAATATTCAGTCTATGCCAGACAGTACCGGGAACTAGGAACAAAAAGGCAAAAAAAGAATGCTAGAGGTGTGGGTTAGTGAGACAATAAGTAAGTGGGTACACACAAACAGCTTGGTATAAATTATGTTTCCTTATATATATTCTCATAGGTATGTTCTAACTACAGGACAAACAGCAGCTAACCCTTCAGCACAAGAGAAGTATTGGCCAGACTTTGACTTAGCACTCTGACTACTTACAGTATAATTGTTAACTTAAGTAAATCCCTTAGTTTTGACAGCACATAACTGTCTAATACTCACAAACAAGCCAAATTATTCCCTCAATCTACAAATGAAAGGTGGTGATTTTCAAGCATATTCTCCTTTATTCACACACACGTGGGAAGGTGAGGAAGGCAGGGTGGTTTGACTGTATGAAACAGCAGATATTGGTGAACTTTCCAGTTGCTTCTCTCAAGTACAGGCATTATGCTTCCACCAAGTTCAGGTCTCATTACGCCTGTCCAAACAAGCTCACGGATAAGGAAGCATTATGATAATGACCAAAGAAGGGGAAATCATTTGGAGACAGCTAGAATAGACCTTTAGGAGGAAATGGGTCTTAAGAAGGAATCTGAAGATTAAAAGAGATATTGGTAAATCCAGGAGGGCTGGCAAGCAGGCTGGTAATCTTCAGCATCAGAGGAAACAGGGCAAGGGATGTTGAAGCTGTTGTCTTGGCTGGAATATAAGGTCTGAGAAAATGTTAATAAAGAAAAAAGGAGGAGAGTGACAGATAAAGATGCAATAAATTTCAATGTCCATGTCTGATTGTCTGTGTCCCCTGCAAAACTCACATGTTGAAATCTTAGTGCCCAGTGTGATGGTTTTTGGTGGTGAGGCCTTTGGGAGATGATTGGGGCATGAGGGTGGAGCCCTCATGAATGGGATTAGTGCCCTTGTAAAAGAGGCCCCAGAGAGCTCCCTCACCCCTCCACCATGTGAGGACACAACAAGGAATCTGCGACCCTGAAGAGTTTCCCACCCTGGTGGCACCCTGATCTCAGACTTCCAGCCATCAGACTGTGAGAAATAAATTTCTATTGTTTATAAGCCACCCAGTCTGTGGAATTTTATTATAGCAGCCTGAACAGACTAAGACATCATGGCTTGAGGGTTTAAAAGGAAAAAGAAAATGGGTGATGGGAAGTCAACAAAAGGATCTGAGAAAAAAAGATTACATTCTTTGTATAAAAGTAATTTTGGAAAACTGATTTCATCCAGTAAGTGTCTGAGTGAAGAAAGAGAAAGAAGGGCTGTCCTCTACCACTCTTGGCTGGAGCATCGTAAGGAGCCATGTGACATCTTCTGGGAGATATTGTCAAGGACCCTGAATATACAAAAAAAGTGGCAGCCACTTTTAATGCCATTGTCTGAGCCCACTGAATGTTTAAGATCATGGTGTCACAAATAGTACTAGGAAACGAGTAAGGCAAGAGAGGGTTGAAATGGAAAGCAAAGAGTTTATCCACTGCTATCTTTAATTTTGGGTGACAATCAGTCATCCAAGAGGAAGTAGCTCAGCCACGGAAGGTGTTTAATCTAAATGTGGGACCAGTTTAGTTTTGTTGCCTCTGAATTTAGCTACTTCAAAAGTATATAAAGCAAATTCCATAATAAGCAAGAAAAGTGTGTGTGCAATCCATAGAACACTAATCTAACTCTGGGTAAAGAAAGTGGGGTAGTGCTTACATTTCAAACAAAAATTTTGCATCTGTAATTAACTTAGATTTATCTTCAATTTAGTTTTCCTGTTCAACTTCCAGAATATTTTAACTGTAAAAGTCCCTGAATGAAAAAACTTGTAATAAGAAAATCTGGTACTACTTTATGAATCAATGCTCTAAATGGGCATAAGTATTTCCATGTGTAAGCATGTCTCTGCTAGCCACTTACTGCATTGCACTGCCTTTATCTGTGGCTAAAAGACTACAACCAGCTGACTAGAGCACTGTGTTGATGGGTCCCCAGGAAAGCAGACAGTGAGGTTGAGTAAGAAGGACAAGAGATTGCAGATGTGGGTGACGTTTGTGAAGAACATCCAAGGAGGGATGAAGACGACCCATGGTTCAGACCATGGTTCAGATCTGGCACCTGTAAACGGTAAGGGAGTAGGAAACAAGATGGAGAAGAGAGAGACTCAGATCATGGTGGAGGGGTGGTGACAAAGTTTTGGACAACCCGATGGAGGACCCTAGAGCAAAGATGACCTACTGGACAGACTGTGCTCAGTCATTGGCTGGATGCTGTCCAGGAAGTGTGGTCTTGGCTCAAAAGCCGAGGCAGATCCTAAGAGGGGGTTGGGGGCATGATTCAGGCAGTAACAGGGTGCGATGGGGAGCGATGGGGAGTGGTGGGGAGTGATGGGGAGTGGTGGGGAGCGATGGGGAGTGGTGGGGAGTGGTGGGGAGTGATGGGGAGCGATGGGGAGTGGTGGGGAGTGATGGGGAGCATTGGGGAGAAGTGGGGAGTGATGGGGAGTGGTGGGGAGTGGTGGGGAGTGGTGGGGAGTGATGGGGAGCATTGGGGAGAAGTGGGGAGTGATGGGGAGCGACGGGGAGTGATTGGGAGCAGTGGGGAGCGGTGGGGAGTGATGGGGAGTTGTGGGGAGCGATGGGGAGTGATGGGGAGTGATGGGGAGTGATGGGGAGCAGTGGGGAGCAGAGGGGAGCGGTGGGGAGTGATGGGGAGTGGTGGGGAGCGGTGGGGAGTGGTGGGGAGTGATGGGGAGTGATGGGGAGCGATGGGGAGTGACGGGGAGCAGTGGGGAGTGATGGGGAGCAGTGGGGAGCAGAGGGGAGCGGTGGGGAGTGATGGGGAGTGATGGGGAGCAGTGGGGAGCGGTGGGGAGTGATGGAGAGTGATGGGGAGCAGTGGGGAATGATGGGGAGCGGTGGGGAGCAGAGGGGAGTGGTGGGAAGTGATGGGGAGCAGTGGGGAATGATGGGGAGCGGTGGGGAGCAGAGGGGAGTGGTGGGGAGCAGAGGGGAGTGGTGGGGAGTGATGGGGAGCAGTGGGGAGCGGTGGGGAGTGATGGGGAGTGATGGGGAGCAGTGGGGAGCGGTGGGGAGGGATGGGGAGTGATGGGGAGCAGTGGGGAGTGATGGGGAGCGATGGGGAGCAATGGGGAGTGGTGGGGAGCAGTGGGGAGTGATGGGGAGCGACGGGGAGCAGTGGGGAGCGGTGGGGAGTGGTGGGGAGTAATGAGGAGTGATGGGGAGCAGTGGGGAGTGGTGGGGAGCGACGGGGAGCGGTGGGGAGCGGCAGATGGAGCTCCTCTCACTCTCCTGCCACTCATCTCCTGCTTTGCGGCCTGGTTCTTAACAGATACCAGTCTGCGGCCCGGGGGTTGGAGACCCCTGCTGCAGAGAGTTCAGGTGAGATGAAGTGTCAGGTGCCCCTCCAGAGAGAGACGCTATTCCTGCACCTAGGACAGTACCCTTTGCATCTCTGAGCTGTGTACCTGAGCGGCATCCTCTTCTGAGAAACGCTAGCTGTGCAATCTGAAATCATACCTGGGGAAAGAGAATACCTCAGTGTCAGAGGGATTTGAAAATGTCAGAAATTTTCCTGAATAGAGACAGGCTTAATCCCCTCCAGAATATCTTTCAATTCATTTTTTAAATCTAAAAGATTTCACCCATTTATTTTGAGGTTAAATGTTTACTCAAGTATTAAAATATGGCAGATCAGATTCCGAGCCCAGAGGCACTGATTCTAGGACATGAACAGATTTCTGGAGAGATATTCAACTCCTCACAACATTAACTACAGTAAGACGTAGTTCACCATACAGAAGGAAGGTGCTGTCAGAAGCCAAGAATTATAACTCTGTCGTGTCTGTTTGATATTCCTCAAAAACCTTGTAAAGTTGTGAGTTTATAAAAAAAATAAATCACATTAACTCAAGGGGAAATGCAAAAATAAAACCATTTTCCTTTACTCTGATGGGAAATGATTATTTTAAATGTTCTCACGTTGTTTTCACAAGTCAGTATATAAGCATTATCGGAAAGACCAATATTGCCTGAGATTTATAGCTCCTGGCCCTTTTAGGAGCTCTCTCCAATTACATCAGAAGGTAGTTTTATCTAATCCTCTGATCTAACACAGTTTTTGATAACACTGATTGAATGTCTGGATTGTAAGTTACAAGTATTGCTATTGATCCTTTTCTGATACATCCTTTTTCCCAATAATTCATCGATCCCTGACAAAACGATTAAAAGCGAACATTTATTGAGAGCTCATGACGTTGCAGCCCCCAGGCTAAATGCTTTGTACCCCTGCCCTTTCTTTCTGTCTCCCAGCTCACCCCACCCTCCTCCCCACATTCCAATGACCACAAGGCTCTCCCATCTATTCCCAACTCCTGAAACCCTTCCACTGTGCCTCCTGGAATTCGTGGACCATTCACAGCAAAGTTCCCTATATCCCCAATCTAATCCCCAAATACTGCTTTTTCCTTCTTGTTCTGGCAAAGACTGACACTTCCCTGAGGACGCTGCTCTGTCTCCCCTTCACATGGTGGCTGTTCTTCATTCGAAGTTATCACACACCAGACCTGGAGGTGATGGAGGGGTCCTTGTCAAACCTCTTCCTACTTCCAGATCTTTCTCCTTTCCTTCAACCTTAAATCATGTCATTGTGCATCACCCCCGCTCCTCACGCTTCCCCGCCTTTTTCAGCAACAGCACCTCCTGGCTCTTGGCACCCTCTCTAACACAACTCTGGTCTCTTCTAGCATTTTCGTACACAGCTAATAATCCTTCCAAGCCTCCACCCTTCCCCCCCCCATTCAATCATGCTCACTCAGTCACCTTGACCTCCTTCCTCACATAAAGAGCCACCCAATTCCACAGGAAAAAGAGAACTACCATATGTCCCAGCAATTCCACTCCTGTGTATATATGTGAAAAAACAAGAATACTAAATCAAAAAGGTATGTGCACCTCGGTGTTCACAGCAGCACTATTTATAATTACCAAGGTATGGAAGAAACATACATGTCCATCAACAGATGAACTGATAAAGAAGATGTGGTGTATATATATATATATATATATATATATATATATATATATATATATATATATACACAATGGAATACTACTCAGCCATAAATAAGAATGAATTTTTGCCATTTGTAGCAACATGGATGGACTTGGAGGGCATTATGCTAAGTGAAATAAGTCAGACAGAGAAAGAACAGTACTGTACAATATCGCCTGTATGTGGAACCTAAAAAATACAACAAACCAGTGAATACAACAAAAGAGAAGCAGACTCATAGATATAGAGAACAAAATAGTGTTACCAGGTGGGGGGGGAGGGGCAATATGGGGGGAGGGGATTAAGAGGTACAAACTACCATGCGTAAAATAAGCTACAGGGATATATTGTACAACACGGGGAACATAGCACATAGTTCATAGTAACTAAAAATTAAGTATAACCTTTAAAAATTGTGAATCACTATACTGTACAACTCTACTTCAATTTTAAAAATTTAAAAATAAAACAATAAAAAAATAACTGAAGCCAACCACTAACAACAATCTGTTTATATGATTTCTAGAAGAGTTGGTGGTTGGCCTTTCTTTTAATGTAGATGAAATCTCTCCCTAAATTGAGAGTTTGGGATTAGCAGCTGCAAGCTATTATGTATAGGATGGATAAACAATAAGGTCCTACTGCATAGCACAGGGAACTATATTCAATATCCTGATATAAACCATAAAGGAAAAGAATACGAAAAAGAATGTATATATATAACTGAATCACTTTGCTGAACAGCAGAAATTAATACAAGATTTTATTGATATACTTCAATAACATTTACAAAAAGAAAAACAATTCTGTCCCTAAAATATGAACAATCCACTCTGGAAATGTGTTATCAAGCCGAAAGTGTTTATTTTAAGTAGGAAAAAATGCTAGTGTGATTTTTTTGAAGTTTTGTCTAATATCATTCCCAATAGTAATAAACTCTCTATAACTCTGTCTAATAACTCAATTCCTGTACATACAGAGAATAGAGTTCATTTGAAATCAGCTGTTTCTACTGCATGATGCGGCAGCCAACACATAATGGGTTAATGGAGCAAACGCTTTTAGGTGTTAAAACACGAAGCACAGTCACTGTTTTCATACAACGGCGCCTATTCATAGCAAACGACCCCACCACGCACTTAAGTTGGGTCAGGGCGAGGACCACCCCCTGCAACGGGTTACAGGATAAGCGGTAAATGGAAGTAGAACAAAAGTGCAGTCATTCCTCTCAAGCTTTTCAGAAATCCCTTCCATTGATATCAGTAGCTAGTTTTCTTTAAGGCTTTCATCTGAAGGAATATATTATCAGCAACTGTGACCAAAGATGTTTTAGTTTATATACAACCATCTCCAGATTGTACATATATTTGCTTTGACTCACTTCAGAAATTCAAACAAAACAAAGGTACAGTGGGTATATAAACAAGCAAGCCACGGGGCTCATATCTGCTTCTAACAATGATGTCTTATGTTTACTGCCCAGATAGCACACAAAGGCAGAAGGAAGTACCACCTGGAAACAACAAAAGATAAACACTTCCCTGCACAGCCAACCAATGTGGCGCTTCCAAGGGATGAACGATTATTTAATCATTAAAGCAAAAAAAACCACACAGACACAAAGTAAAGCCAGTAACTAACTCTTAGTTTAGCCCAAAGAGCTTTGCCCGGGGCCCAGAGGCTGCCAGAGGAAATGAGTCTTTCCGATTTTTGAACGAATTGGTAAGTGTCACTTTAAAACCCACTTCATGGAACAAAAATCATCTCTTGACAGATACGTATTAAAATCTTTTTTTAGTGTATTAAGAATCTATCAGAAGCTGGTACTTCTCAAATCCATTCACCTTTAGGAATACGTCTCACATGACTGCATCACGCGCATTAGGGTGAATTTTTTTAATATTGATATTTGAAGGGAGGGAACGTTGGCCAGCACCTGTGGTCTCTCCTGCCTCTCCCACCTCAAGACAGAGCTCTCCAGGGGCCCAGGGACCCTCCTTGATGCCCACAGCACGTGGTGGGGTGCATAGCCCAGAGAAAGGGCTCGGAGAGTCTTGTGTGGAATTCCAATTAAACAGGCAAGGAAAGGTGGAACTCTCACTCTTACCAACAATAATTGTGGGCCTCCTTCGCTTGGCTTTTCTTAACTTCAAGTCAGAACTCCCCAACGGGGAGACTGGGAAAGTCATTATACAGAGCGGGGCCGTGGTTACAGCGTTCCGAAAACACAAAGGGCAGTCCAACTCCATCTAAGCCCAGGTATATTTGAGAAACTTTGATTCTAGGATGCAGGGGACCAGCTCCCTATCCCTTCATTTGGGAAGAGAAACAGAACAGAACTTGCACCAAGAAAGATGCTGGCAGGGACGCGGCCTTGCAGACTGCTACGGGGCAGCCCCGGATTTAGTGGACGTGGATCCCAAAGGCCCCAAGTGCCAGCAGTGAGCCGTCAGTGACTCCAAGTTACCCTGGAAGCTATGCTCGCAGATAAGGGAGCTCTTATCAGGAAGCGCGTGTGTGCCCAGCACTGTTTATTTTGGCAGAGTGGCTCCCTTTCTCCTCACTAATTAAATGAGGCTGATGAGTCCAGGGCCGCCGGGAGATCAGAGGAAACTGCGCGGTCTCCAGGCGCGTCCTTTCCTCTGCTCCCCAGGCTCGGCCTCCCTCCCCCAGGCGCGTCCTTTCCTCTGCCCCCCAGGCTCGGCCTCCCTCCCCTGGCGCTTTTTCGTTAATGTGGGGCGTAGATTTCACCCACATCGCGGCCCAGCAGGGGAGCTGGGGAAGAGCATCCAATGCCCAATCAGCGTTTTACTCTTAGTGCCCCTCTCGCAGCAAGAGTATCTTCACTTCTCCTCAGACATCAGCATCGGGTGCCCCATGGTCCCCCACCGGGTGAGAGACCCTTGCCCCACTCCTCATGCTGCCCCCGGAAGAGCCTTCACCCCATATTCTAACATGGCCTCTAGAACATAAGGCTAAACACCCCATAACACTCAACCTCGAATCCACCGTAGGGAACGCTCTCAGTGAGTCCACGGTACCACCGTGAAAGCAAAGACAATCAACAAGCCCATAGCTGATCGCCTATCTTCTAAACTGATAAATCTTGTTGAATGATTGACCAAGGGACCCACGTAGTATCATTAATGGGTTGATAACTTGACAAGAGCTCTATGTGTGTGTGTGCGTGCATGTGTGTACCTACAACCCAGGTCCTGCTTCAGATCTTCTAATTCAAAACACAACCTTTATATTCTTAATTTCATTTTAGCACTAGGCTCAACTAAAGGGCACACTGCAAGGAACTCAAAATGCTGTGCCACATTTAATTGAAAAGGATAGATTTCCCCAAAACTTTCTTCAGGCTAGTCGTAAGGTAAAAATAGCTAGGGTCAGATTCTGACCTAAAATAACCAGAGAGTGGGGTTACCCCCCATGACATGAGTCCATGGATTCCTCATAAACACCTGTCAGAAAATAGGCATTACCCCGGCTGGGAATTTCCCATCTTCTTGCTGATGTTAAGAGTCATTCTAGTATTGTAAAATAATCTGATGGAACCAGCACACGTTGGCAGCTCCCCGCATTCATAGTATCTCCTACCTGGTTCCGTAAAGTGTCTTCATACACACGGTCTCCTCCGGACGGAGTCCATCATTTCCTCTCTCAGCTCTTAACCTGGGGCTAAAATCCTTTATTTCAAGTGTCTGCCTCTCCTGCAAAGCTTTGGCTCAAGAGTGCTTCACTCTAACCGCACACCTGAGTTTCAACAAAACTCTTTATCAAAATGGGATAAATCATCTCCTTTGATCCTTGCAACAGGCCTGGGAGGTGGGCAGCTGAAGAGGCTGGAGCTGGGAGGGGTGAGTAGCTGCTAGAGGTGTGACACAAGGTGACAGAGGAAGAGGCACGTGGTGCTGAATCTCATCTCACGTCACCACCCATGCGCCTGATCTCCCTTAGCACTTAGCTGCTCAGTTGCCCTGAAACCTCAGAATTAATTCTCACTCTGATGTGTTTTATGTCTCCACATACGTTCGCGTTTCTCTGAGGGCAGAAGATGTTACATTAACAACACACAGTGTCCATTTGAGTTGATCGTGACACAGTTTGGATTCCTTACTCATTACAAGGAGTATGAAAAATCATATTTAATCCCATTAACATAAACCTTAATTTGTAAGTTATGAAAATTGTCCTGTGCCACTCAGACAAATAGCCATTGGGACCCACAGGGAGCGAGACCCGTGCCTCCTATTCCTGGGCTTCGGGCCACCAGCCCCTGGGACTTTTCTCCCTCGCTTTGTCTTTCTAAGACTACCGGCTTCCAAGCTGGAGACCAACGTGAGCCTAAGGCTGGTAGTTCAACATTCCAGCTTCTTCTCTGGAAATTCTTATTCCACCCCCAGAATCCACCCCAAGACTAGAGACTCAATCTCCCCATGATTCCCAGTCCTGGGAAAAGAAGTTCCAAGCTCAGACGGAGCCACCTAGCGTGAGAGGCACTGTCACTGCAGCAACCTGCCACCCCTCACTTTCACCACTGAACCTGGAGCTTCTAATGGGAGATTCGCTTCAATCAGTAAATCCCAGTCATCAGAATGAACCTTTGGTTCAATCAGTAAATCCCAGTCATCAGAATGAACCTTTGGTTCAGTGATGGATGGATTCCAAGGCTACATTCATTATCATCCTTGTAGCATTTTTATTTTGATCCCCAACTATGTGCTTTGCTTCTACCAAATTCCTATCGTGATCCACTTGACTGACTTAGACTTTCCAACCCAGCACCCAACATTCACATATGTGGTTTAGTAGATAGGAAGTGTTTCTTACGTATTTCATATATGCCTATTCTGCCTTTTCCCACTAGGTGGTGAATAACGTGAAGGCGGGGGGTGTGGGCTGCCTCCTTTTTTCTTTTGCATCTCCTTTACAATGCCCAACTTTGTGTAGAAATGAGTGTTCAAGACAGGCTGTTGACTCAGGGTATATGCCCAGGAATGGGATTGCTGGGTCATATGGTGGCTCTATTTTTAGTTTTTTAAGGAACCTCCACACTGTTCTCCATAGTGGCTGTATCAGTTTACATTCCCACCAACAGTGCAAGAGGGTCCCCTTTTCTCCACACCCTCTCCAGGATTTATTGTTTGCAGACTTTTTGATGATGGCCATGCTGATCGGTGTGAGGTGATAGCTCATTACAGTTTTGATCTGCATTTCTCTAGCAATTAGTGATGTTGAGCATCTTTCATGTGCCTCTTGGCCATCTGTATGTTTTCTTTGGAGAAATGTCGATTTAGGTCTTCCACCCATTTTTTGATGGGGCTGTTTGTGTTTTGGATATTGAGCTGCATGAGCTGCTTGTAAATTTTGGAGATTAATCCCTTGTCAGTTGCTTCGTTTACAAATATTTTCTCCCATTCTGAGAGTTGTCTTTTTGTCTCGTTTAGAGTTTTCTTTGCTGTGCAAAAGCTTTTAAGTTTAATTAGGTCCCATTTGTATATTTTTGTCTTTATTTTCATTACTCTAGGAGGTGGGTCAAAAATGATCTTGCTGTGATGTATGTCAAAGAGTATTCTTCCCATGTTTTCCTCTAAGAGTTTTATAGTGTCTGGTCTTACATTTAGGTCTTTAATCCATTTTGAGTTTATTTTTGTGTATGATGTTAGGCAATGTTCTAATTTCATTCTTCTACGTGTAGCTGTCCAGTTGACCCAGCACCACTCACTGAAGAGGCTGTATTTTCTCCATTGTATATTCTTGCCTCCATTGTCATAGATTAGGTGACCGTAGGTGGGTGGATTTATCTCTGGGCTTTCTATCCTTTTCTATTGATTTATATTTCTGTTTTTGTGCCAGATTAAAAAAAGACACATGCACCCCACTGTTCACTGCAGCACTATTTACAATAGCCAGGACATGGAAGCAACCTAAATGTCCATCGACAGATGAATGGATAAAGAAGATGTGGTACATATATACAATGGAATATTACTCAGCCATGAAAAAGAACAAAACTGGGTCATTTGTAGAGACGTGGATGGACCTAGAGTCTGTCATATAGAGTGAAGTAAGTCAGAAAGAGAAAAACAAATATCGTATATTAAGGCATATATGTGAAATCTAGAAAAATGGTACAGATGAAACTATTTGCAGGGCAGGAGTAGAGACACAGACATAGAGAACGGATGTGTGGACATGGTGGGGGGTAGGGAAATGGGGGTGGGATGAATTGGGAGATTGGGATTGACATATACACACTACCATGTGTAAAACAGATAGCTAGTGGGAACCTGCTGTACGGCACAGGGAGCTCAGCTTGGTGTTCTGTGGTGACCTAGATGGGTGGGATGCGGGTGGAAGAGAGGTCCAAAAGGGCGGGGATATATGTATACATATAGCTTATTCACTTCACTGTACAGCAGAAACTAACACAACATTGTAAAGCAACTATACCCCAATTAAAAAAAAAAAAAAGAAAGCCTGTTTAACTAGGTTATTTTCTAGAATTTAGTAGAACTTAAACAGAGATAAGAATGTGCCTTACATGTTCCATAGAACAGAAGAAAGAAACACCCATCCAAATTCTATCACTGTTCTAAGGCTTCATTTCTTTAAGAGCATGGACATAAAATATACCCAGAACAACTCTCTTGTCAGTAGCCACCAGACTGCACCCTTAAAATGTACCCAGAACAATCAACAGAAGAAATCAAGACTCCAGTCATTACATTCTGAGTTGCACCAGGATTGAGGATGGGCAAGTAAACATGTATCATTGGGCTTTAAAACTAAACACTAATCCCACTCAAACAGGTTTGAGAACTAACGTAATAGCCATTGAAATTTAAATTCTTGTTTCCACAG
Source organism: Delphinus delphis (assembly GCF_949987515.2). Classification (NCBI taxonomy): domain Eukaryota; kingdom Metazoa; phylum Chordata; class Mammalia; order Artiodactyla; family Delphinidae; genus Delphinus; species Delphinus delphis. The sequence continues at coordinate 177,050,764 of NC_082684.1, forward strand.
TGCAATCCTTCCCAGCTACATTTCCTCTTTAATACAACTGTTACTGGAGGCTGCATCCGCCCAGTGTCATGTGTCCAGACGTTCCGTCCATGAAGTGCACACCATCGAGAAAGCAAGGAAAACAGAAGTCTGCACCTGAAACGTTATTATACGTCTGAGATTAAAATATGCAACCCATTCTGCCAACTCTGTTTCCATACTTGTGTACTTTTTTCCTGCGTGATCATCATCATCCTGTCAGGCTACATCTCAAAACTGGAAACATCAGAAACTCATCACTCAAGTTTTGAATCTAATTCTCTGTCATTCACTCAGTTTTCATAGTGGGCTACAGGCAGCATTACGGGGCTATGAAGGGTTAGTCAGTAGATTAAATACAGTACATAGTAAATAAACACTCAACACCTTTCGCAAAAGGAACAAGAAATTCATTTGAACCTCATTTTGGCCAATAGCTTCCTAACCATCCTCTATTTTTCTTCAAGTGATCCACAGGGACCAGACACATTTGCATAACCCATAGCAGGTCAGCGGCAGAACCCAGAACCTGAACTTGGCACCCCGCCAGTGTGTGTCTACACCACGGGACGATAATAAATCAGGCAAAGTGACAGACACCATGGCGCTTGCGTAGTCTTGTCCCTGACGACTGCAAACGTCGGGCTTTCCTTCCCATTCCTCGGCCATTTTTTCATAATTTTATTCTAGCCTCTCTACTAGCAAACAACCGATTTGGGAACATGTCATGATCGCGGTTGTGAAAACTCTGGAGTGTTAAGGAATTGCTGGTGTTTTGATAATTGTTGGTATGGCGTGTTTGGGCATACCGCATAATTTCCTTCATAAACATCCCAATGTGAACTTAATTAAGTTCTGGTGAGAAGCAACAACACTCTGAAGAAATAGATTATTAAGAAAACTGCAACCAACTTGGTTCTTGGCTCTCGCAAAATCGAGATTTAGATGACTGTAAATGCACTCAATTATGCGTACTGCCAGATACTGCATTTCACTGTTTGTCCATAAAACGTAATTTGAAATGCATGTGGGATGATACAGCCCTTTCTGTAAAAGGAAGTTATTATCTGTGATAAAAAGTGGTTGTTGACATTGGAAATGCAGACGCATGGATCCAGACGGGAAATTTAATAAAAAGAAAACAACTGTAGCGGGGAAAAGGGGGGTTAACGACATGGCAAAGCCAAGCCAGATGTGATTGCAAATATCTGCCTGCAGGCAAAACCTGGACTCCTACCTTTCAGATGCGCCATTGGCAGCCAGGAGAAGCAAAACACAGCTCCGGGTTTAGAAAAGGAAAACGGACCGCTCAACGCATCGCTGCCGGCGGAGCGGGACTCCTGCGAGCAGAGGAGCGCATTTGTTAATTCCTCAGCGCCTTCTTCGGGTGTCTAATGTTAATTGCCTGTGGATTTCCACGTTGCCAGCCTTCCCCATCCGGAGTCCTCAGCAGGCCCCACCCAGTAGTCTAATGAACTGGCTTTAATTATATTCCCCAAACAGCTGCAAAGATCTGAGACCGCGCCGTAGGAACTGTATTTCGACATGTTTTACTAGGCTCAGATAATCTGTTAAATGTTAGCTTATTTAAATAAAACCCACTGGAAAGTTCTCCTCGCTCCACACCCATGCAGTTTTCATCCTGGAAATTATGATCACGGATCTCCAGGACCCTGAGAGACTCCAAGCATATCTTCCAGTCCTCACCAAAGCGAGTTATCGCAGTGGACACAGCCCCTGGTGGGTGCGATTTGGGGCTAATGGTTTTCGTATTTCCTTTAAGACAAATGTGGTTTCCAGCTAGTGTTTACCCAGGCTGTCAGTGGCACTACTTCTTCCTTAGTGTCCAAAATAATTCCATGCCTATGCAAATAACTGAAAATTCATAGATTCTTCCAAGAGGGGGTTGTGAGGCCCCAATTTAAATTTATCCCTGGATTCCAAGCATTTAGTAGAGTTTGGCTTTTAGGTTAGGGATTCTTTCTAAGACCCAGAAAGGATATACTAAAAGCATCATAAAAGTCAGGTTTTCTGAGATATCTTAGTACAAGTGCAACCCTCTCAAGAAGGAAGGTTTGATAGCTCTCCAACCTTCAGCCTAAGTTAGCAAACCACACAACAATAGTGCCCTTCCGGGTCTGCGAATTCCTATCGCTCAGGACAACCCGTAATCCTGAGTGTGGCAGAGCCGCTGTCTTTTCCTTCTCTTCCCAAGTAAATTGCTGGAAGACTCCAATTATAGTGGAACTAATGAGCATGAAGCTTGTGGGTGGTGTGGAAACACTTGGTCCTGCATCAAACCCTCAAAAATTCCAGAAAGAAGGCAGCACCCAAGGGTGTGCACAGGACATTGTTGAAAAGGACAGACCCTGCGATCCAGAATGATTGGTTAAAGTTTCTGAATCTGTAGGTCCAACAGCACAGAAATATTTCTGATAACATGATGCTCAACAAGAATCAAACATTTCTCAAGTCTTGCCATGAATGTATTTGAAAACAACGATAGCCGCATTAATAGAAGTCAGATCTGGAAGGATCTGCCCAGGTTGTCGTATGGGTGTCCAGGTTAGGGAATTTAAGAAAGTTTAGTAGACCTTGAAACAAAGTCTTCTAAGCAATGTTCAGTGGCACCCGATTGCTAGGTGAGACCGATAGCGTTGGGGAGGGGGGGGGAGGTCCTGTGTTGAAATTCTCAGTCTTAGGGGCCGTTTTCAAGCCTCTGGGTGGAAACCCAGAGCTGGATCTTTGGGTCTGTAATGGCCTCGCTGCTGACATGGGCTGGCACTCCCACAAAGGGAGCACATTGTGGGACCAGCTGGTGAAATTTTGGCCACATAGTAACCTTAGAGTGGGCACTTTTGGAACCTGGGTGTGCACACATAACCATTTCTTTTCAAGGCTTCAAACCTGTAGGATATTGAATAAACAGGCATTTAAGATTAGAAAAAAAGCAGATCTGAACGTGAACCTCAACTTCAAAGATATTTAATAAGCCCTTTGTGATAATGCTGTGCCGGTTGTGATACAAAACAAGATGGTAATGCAGAGATACTAGTCTTTCATTTTAATTCTGATTATTTGCAACTTTTCTTATTGCAACAAGAATACATAAACATGGTCTAGAATTTTGAACATTGCCATCACCCCTACTCTTAGCACACAGAGGTAACCAGTGTCAGGATTCTGGTGTATGTCATTCGTTCCTTTATTCCTGTATTACTCATTTATTTATTTAGCACCAATTAAAGGCCAGGAACTATATATAGCCTTTCTATGCTTTATCTATACATAAATATGTATATTTTAAAACATGGAATTATATTCTACATAGGACTTTAACCTCATTTGTACTAAATAATATATCAAGAACTTTTTATTTCCTCATCTACTTTACACCATATTAATAGCGATATACTATCCATTAAGCTATAGATGGACCGTAGCTTATCTAAACAAACCATGATTGTCAAGTATATGCCTTTTATGTAATTACAAAAAGTACTGTACTAAATGGAAATTTGTACACACATCTTAATGGTTTTGTGATCATAAGTTCTAATAGGTAGACCTACTACATCAAAGAATACATTTTTAGGACTTTCCTAACTTATTATAGAACTAGCCACTGCTTACATTTTGCATTCCCACAAACAATATGTGATTTCTCTTACTCTTCCAATGATACTTTTTCAAATGTCAATTTGCTATGTAAAAATTCACATCGTTTCGAATAGCAGTGTTTTTAGTTAATAGAGAAATTGAACTTTTTCTCATGTGGCTAGCTTCCTGCTGCACTCAACAATAAAAGATATTTACTGAATGCCTACTGTGATACAGACCAGTTCTAGGCACTGGGAAAGATAAATGCTTTTCAAATCATGTAAAGAATAATAAAATACCAGGAGATATAACACGAAGAAAACAAGACATGGAAAGGACAGTCATTTCAAGAGCTACGGTATGAAAAGGAAATTGGACTGGATGCATTTTTTTTCTTCTTGTAATCTCTATTTTTTTAACTTTTTGTTTTGTATGTATACAATATACAAAAGAATACATATAACATACATGTACACTTTAAAGAATGATAATTTAAAAAATAAATGCATCAAATGCCCACATACCCATCACCCAGCTTAAGAAACAAATACGACTAATTATCCTGATGCCTTAGGAATGCCACCACCTTCCCTTCCTTCCTTCTAAGAGGTAACTCCTGAGTTTTAGATAAAACACTCCTTGATTTTCTTGCTAAATTTTCCAGATGTGAGGGCATCCCTGAATAACACACTGCTGAGTTTTGCCTGGTTTCGAATTGTGTATAAGTTCTTCCACACTTCTGTGTTTTGTTTGTTTTGTTCTGTTTGGGCTTTTGCCTACACTGTGTGTTTGACCTGATCTGCGTTGAGTACGGATTCGTCATTTCTGTGGATCTAAAGTCTTCCATTACTTAACACACCCCATATGCTCATCCCTCATGCTGTCAGTGGACGCGGAGATTTAGGACGTTTTCTTTTCAGAGTTGTCACAGGCAACGTTGCTACGCATCATCCTATACGTGTCTCCCGGTTAAAAAGTGGGCGAGTTCCTTGAGGAGATCTCTTAGATCCAACCGCATGAAATGGTCGTTTCTGAAAGTCAGAAGCGGTCGAGTGATTGCGCTCCGGGATATGCACGCACTTGACCGAATTCCTAATAAGTTGTTTTCTAACATGGCTTCACCGGCTTGCCTAGGTGCAACGGTGTGTGAAAGTTCCTCTGGTTCCGTGCTCCTGCCAACGCTTGCTGTGGTGAGGCTTTTTAATTTGGGCCAGTCTGGAGGTTGGGACATTGCCGATTGTCCCAATAACTAACAAGGCTGGGCATTTTCCGTGGGTTCACTAGTTACCCAGACTTCTTCTGTGTCTGACCTATTCATATTTTTCGCCTCTTTTTTCATTGGAGTGTTTATCGTTTCCTTATTAATTTGTAAATGTTTGTACATACCTTCAGAATACTAATCCTTTGTCAGTTATGTGTTGAGATAGCCCCGATCATGGCTTGCTTTTTCACTGTCTCATTGATGTCCTTTGAAGGACAGAGGGTCTTAATTTTATTGTGGTTGAATTTATCCATTTTTCCTCTGTGGTTTGTGTCTTTTGTATTTGTTCAGGAATCCTGCTCTAGTCCCAGAGTCATAAAGATATCCTTCTATATTCTCTTCTAAGTATATTAAAATTTTGCCTTTCACATTTTAGACTTTTAATCAACCTTGCCCCTGGCTTCAGAATTGTCCTTTGAAGATGGACTATAAGACAGCTTTTATGATTTCTGCACAGCATAACCAGCCACAGCACCACTTTTTAAAAAATGTTTTTATTGGAGTCTAGTTGCTTGACAATATTGTGTTAGTTTACACCGTACAGCAAAGTGAATCAGCTATACATATACATATATCCCCTCTTTTTTGGATTTCCTTCTCATTTAGGTCGCCACAGAGCATTGAGTAGAGCTCCCTGTGCTATGCAGTAGGTTCTCATTAGTTACCTAGTTTATACAGAGTATCAATAGTGTATATATGTCAATCCCAATCTCCTAATTCATCCCACCCCCCGCTTCCCCCTCGACATCCATACATTTGTTCTCTACGTCTGTGTCTCTATTTCTGCTTTGTAAATAAGATCGTCTATACCAATTTTTTCAGATTCCACACATATGCATTAATACACGATAACAGCACCACTTTTTGAATGACTCATCATTTCCACACTGACCTGCAATTGTGAGCTCTGCCATTTATGGGATTTCTGTCTGATGGGCCACTTTCTGGGCTCTCTATTCTATTCCTTTGGTCTCACTGTGCTAATAGACCGTGTCTTTATTGCTAAAACCTTATAAGAAGACTTGATATCTTGTAGAGTATATGTTCTGCCTGGTTCTTCTCAAGACTGTCTTGCTTATTCGATTTACTCTTCCATTAAAATTTAGAATCCGCTAATCAAGTCCTGCAAAAAAAATATCCTGTTGGAATTTTTATTAAAATTGTTTTCAATCTCTCATCACATCGTGGAGAACTGACATTTTTATGATGTCTTTCTACCATGAATATGGCTCTTTCTCCATTTGTTTAGTTTCCCTTATTATAGCTGAATACAACTGTATGTGTCTACGTAAAGGACCTGCATGGCATTGTTAGATATGTGCTGGGCATCCTCCCCTGGCCCCCGAGCGTGCCCTCCGCCGTTCCCGTCATGCCCTGCGTCCAGGAGATGAACTCCATAGACTCTATATCCAGGAGTCCCTGCGTCCAGGCTCCCAGGAGGGTCGGAAATAGGAAGCAATGGCGAGGAGAGCAGAGGACAGGAAGAGAGTAAGATGGGGTGTTGGGCCCCGCCCCCTCTCCTTCAGGCAGTCAGGCCACAGGGCTGCGCTCTTCTCCTGAAACAAAACTCACCTCCCACTTTTAGAAGTTGCCTAGAGCTGCAACTCTCTCTCCAGGTTCTGGTATCCACGCCCCACTCTCACCCCACAGACTGAGGGTCCTCAGTGTTACCTACCTGGGGGTGACCGTCTTTGTTGGCCTCCTTCACCCTGACTACATCTTTCTAGTCATCAGACTCTACGTTGAGGATGCTACCAGTTTCCTGTAGAGATCCCAACTGGATACAACTGTGTGTGTGTGTGCGTGCGTGTGTGTGTGTGATTTCTCATAATTTGTAGATTTTTTTGCTTTTTCTATATGGAAAAAATCATATCATCTGCAAATAGTGGTACTTTGTTTTTTCCTTTTTGACCCTTGCACTTTGCTTATTTGACTGAGCTCGCTTATACTCCACAGCAACGTTGATGGTAAGAGCAGCCACAGCCCTTGTTTCACCCCTAATGTTAAAGGCATTGCTTTCCATAATTTTCCACGAAAAAGTCATTTGCTGTAAATAAGGAAGTTCCATCCTAAACTTAGCTTGCTAAGGTTTTATCACGCATGGTTGATGAATTTCGTGAAATGTTTATCTGAAACTATTGTGATCACGAGATTTTCCTCCTTTAAACTATAAATATGATGATTTACATAATACATTTTACGATAGAAAGTCAATCATTCCAGAAATAAGTGCTATTTGATCATTGCTGGCCCTAGTTATCGAATAGTTTATTTAGGATTCTTGCCTCTAGATTCACGGCCAGATTGGTCCATGATTTTCCTTCTACTTTTGGAATCAAGGTTGTATTAGTCTTGTGGGTGAGAAGTGTTCTCTCTTTTTCTACTCTTTGAAAAGAGTTTGTCTAAGCCTGGAACTATCTGTTCCTTGAAAATAGAGTATAAACAACCTATAAAAACATCTGGAACTGGTACTTATTTTGTGGAAAGATTTTTAACTACTGACTCAAATTCTTTCAAAATTATGGGATCCTTCAAGTGTGTATTACTTCTTAAGTCGACTTTAATAATTTACACTTTTCTAGGAATTTTCCAACTTCACAGACGTTTTCAAGTATTTGACATCAACTTGATCATCATATTCCTTAAATTTTAATCTCGGCTGCATCAGTACTTACGACCTTAATTCATCCTGATACCGTCTGTGACCTCTCTTTTTTTCTTGACCTGTCAGAAATTTGTCATTTTAAGCAAATTTGGCCTTGATAATTTTGTGGGTTTCTTTTTTATTTAATTTATTTCAACTCTTATTTCTTTTCATTTTTCTACGATTTTTGGACCTATACAGTTACTTCTTTTTTTCTGTCTTCCTAAAATGGACACATAGCTAAATTCTTGTCAGCCTTTCTTCTTTTCTAACATAAGCATTTAAAGCTACAAATGTCACTCTAAAATATACTTTAGCCATGCTTGCCAAGCTTTTATAGCTAGTGATCCTGTGCTCATTATCATTCAACCTTAACTACTTTCAATTTCAATAATGATATCTTCTTTGAGCCATAGGTCCTTTTTTGTTGTTAATTTCCAAGTATATGAGGTTTCCTTTAAGTTTACCTTTTTGTTGTTAATTTCTAGTTCATTTGTATTGTGGCTAGGGACTTTGAAATTTGTAAGCTTGGTTTATGACTGTTAAGAAATAAATTTTTAAATAAGTCCATGTGTGCTTAAAAGGAATGTGTAATTTGCAGTAGCCAGGTACAGTTGATACACACACGTGTACGAACACATACGTGCATATATACATATGTGTGTATGTTTATGTCTCGGTAGGTAAATACAATATTGTGCTGTGCAGATCACCTATGTCCTTGATGATGTTTTTACTGGATCTATCAATTACTGAGAGGCATATTTTAAAACATGTCAAACATCTCCTGAAAACAGTCAGTTTTGGCTTTATATACGATTAGGTGCCTACAAATTTAGAATCAGAGCTTCCTGTTTGACTGAAACTTCTACCAGTATGAAACTCTCTAATAAATTATTTTGCCCTTAAGGCTAGTTTTTTCTGATCTGGTCCTATCCACCTGATCACTGAGGACTCCAGCGTACTGACCTAGTTAAGTAATAAAATGAACTCAAAGCCGTCTGTCAGGCAGACAGAATCTATAGCTTGATCACAATCTCCACCAAATTTGAAGGGTGAAATGCTACTTTTTTTTCCAGGTTTCCCCTTATCTCCATGCTCTGTAATTTGCTTTTATTTTTTATTCACTCTCCATTACTTAAGTGCCTCTTAGATGAAGTCGTTCGGGACAGGCTAATCATTGGCCAGCTTGAGATGCAAAATAAACTTCTCAGAGCCACATGTGGTTCTCTGACCTTGGTTAAAACACTACCAAAAAGCCTTTTTCACTCAACATATTTTCAGGCCAGTTAAAGACACAGAAATGTCAAAAATTCTCCAAGATGTCAACAAGACAGATCATGTGGGGTTCTTTCCATTCCGTGATCTTGAAAATCACGTCCACCTGACCTTGGTGGGAAACTTGGCCCAGTGGACAGATGCACCCGCTGCAGTCTCTTCCCCAAGGTATGAACTGTGATGCTACTGGGGCTGGGGAAGAAACCAAAAGACAGAAAGATAAGGATCCCTGAGCAGAAACTGACTTTCTGGCCACGTGTGGTGAAACAGAAATTGGTCTTTCGGGGTCTGGGTTGAGGGTGACTGCTAGCTTGGGTCACCTCCTCATAAGAGGGGGGACGCGCAGGCTCAGCTGTCGTGGCTCACGGGCCCAGCCACTCCGCGGCATGTGGGATCTTCCCGGACCGGGGCACGAACCCGCGTCCCCTGCATCGGCAGGCGGACTCTCAACCACTGCACCACCAGGGAAGTCCCCATTCATTTTTTTATTAGATTATTTGTCTCACCTACTAGGAGACACTCCATGTGATCGGGGACCTCTCTTTATCGCAGAGCCTGCCTTTCGTAGTCGCTAAATAAATCATTGTTCAAACAGCCGATGAATGGATGGATGAATCCAGCCAGCCAGCCAGCTGACTGCCTTAATGGACAGACACGCAGTCGTAATAGCTTTTGGAGAGGAAAGGAACTACAGTCCCACTGTTGTTTTGGGTTTTCTTTTTCATCCTCGAACAAAACCGCGAGGTTATAACCTAGAAAAGCAGCACCAAGAGAATCTATCCCGTCAGTTTAGTCCATTGAAGAAGCATCCTGTCCCTCCTTTGAGAAACGGTGATTTCAAGGAGAAACGTTAACACTCTTGCTTAAAGTAAGTGTTTGGATGGGCTGAAATTTGGATGAAGCCATCTGTCAGGGATTCCTCAGGGGAAAAAAAAGTTATACATGCTGCCTGTGGTTGAAAATCAAAACAAACTTAGAATCGAACATTTTCTTACTCTGTCCAATGTGTGTCTGAGAAGATACAGTGGAAGACAGAAATTGAAATGACATGAAAACATTTCATTTCTCTTGCCTCAAATTAGTTTGCTGTCTGCAAATTTCAGAGATCAAATAATCTGAGTTTTCAGATCTTATGACTTATAGGGAAGGAGGGATGGAAGGAGGATCAAAGACTAATGGGGGAGAGAAAGGGAAAATAGAGGGAATCAGAGACAGAGAGGGAGAGAGAGAGAAGAGAGAGGAAGCAGACACACACAGACTGGTATGAAGCGAGTGCTGAGAAGTGTGCTCCCAGCCAGCATGGGGAGGAAAGGGGAGGAAACCCTACACCTCTGAGGTTTGTTTGTCTCTTTTTAAGTCCCGGGAAGACTAGATAAGGAGGTAAGGGAACTGCAAGAGGAGAGGGCGAGAGAAACCGTAACACATTTTAAATGCATTAAGTTGAGGGAGGCTTCAGGTGATCTCGCTGAGGGGTCTTTCCCTGAGTGAGACCGGTTCCTGCTCAAAGGGGCATCAGCGTTGCCCACCGCCCCTCCCGTCCCCGTGACAACTCCCGGTACATCAGTACAGCGGTACCTCATTCACGGGCTCTGTTAGCCTGAATGCAAATGGACGCTCACGCAGCTCACAGCCTCCAGCCCCGGGACCTCTGCCTGGCGGGCCTTCAGCTCAACAGTATCAGGAAGCAGATGGAAATAACCCCTGCTTCAAGCAGAGAAAAGGAAAATCTGCCAGTTCACAGGAATCTGGAGAAAGCCTTCCAGACGCACCAGTCCTCGTGGCGTCCAGCAGCACTTAACTTACCCCAAACGGAGCGTGCATCTCTGTCCTGCTCCCCCTGAGGCAGACTTCGTTGTAGGCTTATCTCTGAAGGCCCAACTCCCCCACCCCACGGGGCTCGGGAGGGAAGGGGCCGTGCCCGACTCGCCTTGTCCACAGAGCAGCTCCATAAACTGGAAATGGAGCTGATGCTGAGCCAAGCAGGAGGTCACACAGCTCATGACTGGGAAACTTGGGTCCTCTGAGGTCTCCTTCCAGCGCTCGTTCAACTTGACCCTAGCCCTCACGCAAAACCTCAGCGGTCCTTCCTTCTCGCAGGTGGCAGAAGTATTCACTAGCGTTCCATCAATAACCGTCCACAGTCCAATAACTCCCTATTGTCCTATGTACCGAGCTGTTCAGCTCTGGTCTCTCTCTCCCAAATCCATACTTTGCAACATCTCCAAACTATCCCTGAGCTTATAATACATAAAAAAAGAAAAGAAAAAGGTCATCTGAATTAGACTCTTTGATGTCACAGGGATAAGACACACAGATCGTCTTTCGTGGTGGGACCTGACTTTAAGAATGAACACACTGGGAACTGAGCCAACCTGAAAGCAATCTCAGCAGCAACATAGGCATGAGAATTATAGCACCTCCAAGCCTGAGGTGCACCTCAGGCTTCAGGGACTACTGAGACAGTGCTCACTCCGTGCTGCTCTGCACGCCCGGGGCTCTAGGCCTACGTCATCTGATTTTCCTGGCCCAAGAGAAGTCTGCTGAGGTCAGTGTTTTCTCCATCCAATATGGACGCATCTTGTCGGGCAGAGTTCCTTACAGGATAGGCCTCCCTCATTTAGATCCTTTGGTTCAGTCACTGAATCCTGGACAAACACTTGACGCCTGGAAAGCAGGTGTGGCACTCGATATTTATCTGTCCGTCCATCCATCCATCCTTCCTTCCCTCCATCCACCTAGGTATCTCCTGGTGCTGCTTCCTTCTGTGTTGATGTCATTCTCAGGCAGATTCTACCCACATGGTCCGAAAGCTGGCCCCCAGCAGCCCTGGAGTTGTATCTCCCTTGCAGAGATCATCTGAAAAAGGTTTCTGTCTGGGCTGACTGGTCCCATGTCACCCTGTGGTGGGAGCAGTCTTGGAAGCACTTAATTGACTGACCCACCAAAATGGAACAGAATGCAAAGGTCCTAAAGAGAAGAACAACCAGACGAAAGAGCCAGAGATGACGCACTGCACAGGTCTTCATTCTGATGTAATGACAATGGTTTGCTCTGTGATAGGCAACTGGCATCACACTGTGTCTCTACACAAATTGCCTCAAACTGTGACAGATATTTCAGTGTGTTTAAAGGCAGCTTCCCTTCACACACACACACACACACACACACCACACACACACACACACACACACACGCACACACACACACACACGCACACACACTGGCTCCAGCAAAAGTGTTAACTTAAAGCTTTATTTGGGGACTTCCCTGGTGATCCAGTGGTTAAGACTTCGCCTTCCAATGCAGGGGGTGCGTGTTCGATCCCTGGTTGGGGAGCTAAGATCCCACATGCCTCATGGCCAAAAATCCAAAACATAAAACAGAAGCAATATTGTAACAAATTCAATAAAGATTTTTTTAAAAAATTTACTTCAAAGCATGTTGGAAAAGCATTTTCCCAGGGACGTAAATCAAGTGTGACTTCACTGGATGTCAGAGCAGATCATTCTGATTTTTAACAACTGCATATAAACTGCAAGAGAAATACTCCTTGGGCTGGCAGAAGGGATGGAATTGGTCTCCCCGCTGTCCTGCCCAAGGGCCGTTTTTCAGACACTACATTCCTTCTTCTGCTTAGAACGAAGCAAGGTTCGCGTGGAATGAATGAAACCCAAATGAATTTCCCAAAGGGGGAAAGATAAAAACGCCTCCGGATTTTGATATACAGTGTGGAGAGTACAGGTCAGGAGAAAAGAAGAGGGTCATTCAAACAGAGATACCCAAGAGGGCTGCAAACGTGTCTCATTTGTTGAGCATCACACGTTGTAAGGCGGGGGAACTCGGTCGGATATGGATTTATGCGCCAGACCACCAAATGTAACTTCGGGGGATTTTCTGGTTTTTTTAAGGAGAATGAAATCCAACTGGCCAGCTTTCAATCACGCAGAAACTAACTGTCCCAGTATGAGCTGCCCAGTCCTTTTCCCCACTGGCTGCTTTGTGCAATTACATCACCCTGGGGAGGGCACAGGAGAGGAAAGAGTGTGAGGTTTTAAACTATCAGCTCCGGTATCAAGGTAGCAAGTCCACCAGCTAAGATGGGAGCCATGGGCAGAGGGTTTAAAACTGTGCTCAGGCCCACGACCCTTCCATGACTGCAGAGACCGTGAACAACATCCCTTGGGAGGCTGCCTCACCCTCATCAGGAAGGGAGAAGGCCCTGGGGTGGGGAGGGAAGGGTGCCCAGAGGTTGTGATGCCGAAAGGAAATAAATCCTTCCGGACAAGAAGGCAGAAGAGGACCCCACTACCCTGTGGCCACTGAGAATCCCCGAGGCCCTTACATTGCTTAAGTTTGGGTAAAGTGTGCACCAGGTAATAAAATCTTATCTTCTTAAAATAATGTTTAATTGCTTAACTAAGAAGGAATATGTTCTTTCAAGTGTTCATACAATACGAATTACAGGCACACCTCCGTTGATTGCACTTTACTTTGCTGCGTTTCACAAATATTACTTTTTTTGCTAATTGAAGGTTGATCAAGCAAGTCTATGGGCGCCATTTTTCCAACAGCCTTTGCTCACTTCCTGTCTCTGTGTCACATTTTCGTAATTCCTAAAACCTTTCAAAATTTTTCATTATTATCACACTTGTTATGGTGGTGTGTGATCTTTGATGTTACTACTCTGACCCACTGAGGCTCAGGTGATAGTTAGCATTTTTCAGCAATGAAGTATTTTTAGTTAAGGTGTGTACATTGCTTTTTTAGACATAATGCTATTGCACACTTAACAGTATAGTCTAAACATAACTTTTGCATGCACTGGGAAACCAAAAATTTCATGTGACTTGCTTTATTGTGACATTGGCTTTATTGCAGGGGTCTGGAACTGAACCCACATCATCTCCAAGGTTTGTCTCAACACAGGATTGAACTGTATGTACTGTCCCGTCTATACTTTTTCACATAGACATATATCTTATAAAGGTCTATCTTATAAATGTCTATATCTTATAAATGTCTACCTTATTCTCTTTTACTCCTGCATTTTATTCTGTAATATTGGATATATCACAATTTATTTCCCTAATTATTGACGTTTACATGGTTTCTAATTTTTTGCCATTATAAACCATGCTGCACTGAAAATCCTTATCAACGCTTCTCTGTACACATGTGGAAAGAATCCTCTTGGACAGAAACATAGAAGTGGTGGTTCAAAGAATACAGACATTTTTACTTTTGATATATACTCTCAAGTTGACCTCCAAAAGACTATTACCATTTTATACTCCCTCAACATTGAAAGCAACAGAATCCTTTTAAATTTCCAATCTAATGGGTAAAACATGATCTACCATCATTACTTCCATGTTTGTTCATTATTTACTGAATAAGCATCTTTCCACATGTAAATTGGTCACTTTTACTTAGATCAGTGACCTGACTGTTTATAGTTTTGCCTACCTTTCTACGTTTTTCTTTTTCTTATTTATTTTTATGAACTCTTCATGGATTCTGCTCTTTATTATGCAGCTTGAAAATATTTTACCCCAGCCTGTGGCTCGTGTTTTATGTACCTCACTGTATTAAAGCTTAGGGTGTCTAACATAGCCTTAAAAAGAGAACTGTATCCTGTATGGGTTCTGCGTTTTACATCTTGCTTAAAAAAGACACTACCCATCAGAGAATTACAAAATTTCTATTTTTTTAATACTTTTATAGTTTTACTCTAGATTTAGCTCTTTAATCCATACAAAGTATGTTTTTGTATTTATGGTGAGATTGAAATTTCCTTTTCTTGTTATTATCCTGACACTGTTTATTGACTAGGTCCTCGCTTATTCATAATTTGAAGTGTTACTTTTGTATTAAATACTAAATTCCTACGTAAACATACATGGATCTATTTATAGACTCTTTGTTCCATTGATCTATTTCTCTACTCTTGTGTCAACAACACACTGTTTTAATTGTTAACATTTTAAAGTATGTTTTGATATAAAATAGGATAAATCTCCTATCACTGTTCACCCTTTTTCAATAAACTTTTGATTAATTTGTGCATTTTCTAGTCTATATAAACTTGCAGATCAGCTTGTCAAGTTTCATAAAATATCCCCTTGCAATTTTTCTTAGCATCGCACTGAATTAGTGGATTATCTGGGGGAAGAACTGACACCTTCACAACTCTGAGTCTACAGTCCAGCGCAGTATGCATCTGCTTATTCAAGTTTTCGTTGGTCCTTCAATACAATGTTATGGTTTTCTTCATATTAGGTTTATTTCTAGATTTTTTTTCTCTTGTAATTAAAATATTTTCATGGCGTCCTCTAATTGTTTATTGATAGCACATTGGATTACTAATTCTTCATCTATTCATTCAGCAAGTATTTGTTAAACGCTGACTATGGGGGACACCCTGCAATCCTAACTCTACTGCAGGTATACAGACAAATTATTGATTTTTGTATTGTTGAAAGATAAACTGAAGCATATGAAAACTCTTCAGCGTTTACTTAAGCCAAAGTCAATTATAATGGAGCTGCCAATCCATCCGGGCTTAGGAGTGCTCTACCAACGGGAGCCGGAGACTTTTACAGAGAAGATGCGGCAGCAAAGCGAACACAGTATGTGATTGGCCCAGAGCGGCGCCTTCCGTGTTTGGAAAAGCCTATTGGCTGTTCTGGCTCCCGTTTCTCAGCCCTGAGGCCTCACTGCCTTAGGCCTCGGTTTGCCACCTGAGTCTCTCTTAGTTGAATTCGTTTAGCAGCATCGTTCATCTCTCTATGAAAACCTCCAGAATGAAGTATCAATGAGTAAATTTTAATAACCAGAGCAAGTGGATACATAGGCCAGAAAGTTTAAAGGAAAAGCAAAATGTTTAGAAGACCTCCTTGAGTACATTTTCAACCCCATTTCTAGAGTCTTCTATATAAAGAACAGCTTCTCTTGTTCTGTTTTTATGTTTTGACTCCACAATTCTGGGTGACTCAGACGTCAAGAGACAACTCGGTTCTGGAGGAGGGACCGCCGCCGGAGCTGCTGCTGTAATTTAGGGCATGATCCTCAAATTATGAGGCTTGGATGACACAAAATGCCAAAGGAAGCAGGGAGCCCACGTGAACCTAAACTACAGGTTTGCATTTTTTCCATTTCTCTGCCTTCCCTTCCCTGTCTCCAGCCCCTGCCATCCACACCCCACACCCTCCAACTAAGCTTTTCTATTGCAAATGATCAGAGACAGGATTTGAATAAAAGCCCCAGCTATTTCCTCTGCTCCCAGACCTGCAGACAACAGCATCCTGGTTTGAGACATTCTCCACGCTTATTACCACCAACGGTGAAATGAATAAGCTTATCTGATGTGTGAAATTTGAGTAAAAGAAAATTACAAAATAATAGATAAAAACAAAGAGGTGCGTTGTTGTGCATTTGTGAAGGGCTTCACCAGATGAATAACTGGCCTTTCGATTTTTTTATATCATTAGGCTTGAACAAGAGAACAATAACAAAGGATTTACCACCACCACCACCCCCCAAAAAAGTGATCAGGACAACCTCTGCAAAAGATTGTTAACCCTTGAATAATTCAGAACCCAGAGTCCACTGAAGCTAAATTCCAGCAGAGACAGAGACAGAAGTGAATTTTTCACTACAAAAATTTCTAAAAGAATCAACTGGCAAATTTTCAGCCCAAGTAGCTAAAGGAGAACTTTTCCATTGGGTTTATCGAATGCCGGGCAGTGTTACTTAAAACGGACTTTGCTGGGTGGGTGTGCTTTGTCCTTTTTTTTTTTTTTTTTTTTTTTCTGCAGCTGATGTCAAGTCCAAAGTGGCATGAGACGGGAGAATGACCTCCTAGCCATCCTCTCACCTTAATAAAGTCCTTTTTTTCCCCTCAGCATTTTTATTCGTTAATAGCATTTCACCTGACTACAGAAGTAATGCGTATACACTAGACATTTTGGAAAATACTGAAAATCACAGGGAAGAAAAAGTTAAATCATTTCTTTTTCCAGCACCCATCAATCACCACTATTCAGATTTTAGTGTTGAGTCTTCTAGCCTGTCCTTCTCAATGTATATATTCATATTCTTCACAAAAATGAGAACGTGCCACTTTTGTTTTTTCATAAACCATTGAAAATACTCACCATCATGGTGGCAGTTAGATCCCTTCCCTCGATGGGTCATAATTTTTCAACCACCCCCCCTTACGGAGCATGTGGGCTTTTCTTGGTGGCCCTTTTAAGCATGGAGTTCATGGTTAAAGATGTGAACAATACATATAAAGTGAAGCTTAACTCACCCCCAAGCGACACTTCCAGTTCTGTGACCGAGAACCCTCCCGGGGCACAGACCTGACGAGGAAAAAATGACAGGAATATACTTTACACACTTCGGGGGGAGTTGGCTCAGTTAGACGGTAGCACCCTTATTAAAATGTCAACAGCTCCTTGGCTCCATGTACAGGGAAACAACCACCAAAGAGGAAAACAATTCTTCTTGAGCCCTCAACTTATATACACATGAAAGTGCTCCTTTCCCTAAAACACTGCGAGGCAAGGTCACTTGAACCTCTACATCCCTTTTAAATGCAATGACCTCCAACATTTGAATGTTCCCCTCCAGTGGCACCCGCCTGGGTCACGTCTTAGCCCAGACCCCGTCCCGCTCCCCACTGGATCCGCTCTTGTTTGTGACAATCTTCAGTTTCTGCTGCGTCAGGGCGATTTGAAAGAACCCCTCTTTATCTCCACCCGCATTTTCCCTTCCGCAAGGGTCCCTGTCTGATTCAACTCGGTAGCTCCGCGCGGGAGGCGCCCAATAAATATTTGTCGAATGATTCTTTCAAGGCACCTGGGTGAGGGCCCCGGGCGCTTTTTCTGCATTTAGGTCTCTCACAGGCTGGAGGCCACAGTTCAGCAAAGCCAGGGCAAGGTCAGGGGGGCCCGGGAAGGCAGCTTTCAAGTTGAGTAATGAAAGGCGATGTTAATTACCGACATGGGCCATTTAGAAGGAAGAAAAATGCTATCTCTTATTAATTTTGCTGAAATGGACACAGTCTTGTCAGTGGCTAATGGTTAACAAAGCCCTTCCTTTCTGAAGACAGAGCAGGAATATCTCAGAACAACGAGCTGGGGGCCACAGAGCAGAGACCAGCTTCTGCCCCACCGCGTCTGTGTAGGGCTGAGATAATGTGACTTGCTTTTGTTTGGGTTTTTTGTTCCCGTACCAAGTTAGACACAAAGCCATCCACGAGAGGTTAAAAGGTTCATTGGTACCAAGATGTTTAGGAAGGGCTTTTTACAGGGAACCTCAGTCACCACCAGGCTCCCGCTAAGGACACAGGAATCGAGTTCACATTTTACTGTGGGGAGGCGAGAGGTAGAAAGAGAACAGAAATCAGCTTGTGGAATGGGGATGCCTTCTCCTCTTAGTGCGAAGCGCTAATTTAGTCAAGAAGAAAGGCTCTGTGGAAGCAGCACTTTCCCTGGGATTTCGGGCCCCTGGATAATCTTGGGCGGACGTGCATAAACGCTTCTCCAAGGCCCCGTGCTTTCCATCTGAACGCTGGATTTGGCAGTTGTGAACTTCAAGTAGACCTATTTAAGCTGATCAGAGGAAACAGGCTGACAGTGAGCTGATTAGAAAGCTCTTAGAGACCCTACTTTAAAGGGGGAGTGGAGGTCTTAACTTTTTTTCCATCAGCTTTGCAGAGGGCCCGGGAGCCAGGAATAAACGAGAAAGGATGGGGCTGGGGGGAGGGGAGGAAAGCGTCCATTTTCAAACACGAAGAAAAACAACCTCCTTGCCAGACCTTTGCCAACCTTCCTGTTCTTGTCAAGCTCAGCTTTGAGGGAATGTTTGAAGATAACAAGAGAGGAAATCATGAAATGATACGGCGAGGCCGAGCTAGACTTGAAGAGACAAGTGCAAGCTGTTTCCTCGACCCGGGCTTTTCTCCAGGCTGCCAAAAAGGAACCATCTATCAGACCCATAAATAGGTTAGGAACCTCGGAGTAAAATGCTTCTTTTAACAATAAAACGATGATATCCGAGTTTGTCTAGAAAACAACGTTACAGCCGTAATCGGCCGCCTTTTCCGTGATACACACAAAAGTGTGCTTTTGTCTCCAGGGATGGAAAAGGTGGGGTTGACGCCTTTCAAAAAGCTGAATGTTTATTAGGAGTGAGGAGTTCTATTTGAGAAAATGTTATAAACATATTAACGTTCAGAGGGAACCCTTCAAAACCTCTC
This sequence comes from Delphinus delphis, assembly GCF_949987515.2. Lineage (NCBI taxonomy): Eukaryota > Metazoa > Chordata > Mammalia > Artiodactyla > Delphinidae > Delphinus > Delphinus delphis. The sequence goes on from NC_082684.1 coordinate 177,069,829, forward strand.
TGGGAAGATAGGAGTTGCTGACACGAAAAAGACTCCACTGCAAATTCTAAGGAAATGAGTAAGTTGTCTCTTTGCCATCCACAGAGCCCTTATCAGCAACAAAAAGTCCAGGTTAAGGGTTTGCTTCCTAAACTGACAGCCCCCAGCTGACCTAAAATCAAACAGGTAGTTGGGAGTTGGGGGAGTCTGGGGGCCCGTGGGAAGAAGCCTGCACATCTGACCCCCTTTAAAACGCGCAGAGGGGCTTTCCTGGTGGCGCAGTGGTTGAGAATCCGCCTGCCAGTGCAGGGGACACGGGTTCGAGCCCTGGTCCGGGAAGATCCCACATGCCACGGGGCAACTAAAACCGTGCGCCACAACTACTGAGCCTGCGCTCTAGAGCCCGCGAGCCACAGCTACTGAGCCCACGCACGTAGACGCCGTGCTCAGCAACAGGGAGAGGCCACCACAAGGAGAGGCCCGCGCCGTGCAACGAAGACCGCAGTTAGAGAAAGCCCGCGCGCAGCAACAAGGAGCCAACGCAGCCAAAAATAAATAAATGGATAAATAAATAAATAATCTATTTTTTTTTAAAGTGTTTAAAACGTGCAGAGTCTGAGCTGCCGTCTCCAGGAAAAGAATAACCATCTACGTTCCAGACCTTAAACTGAAAGTGACGTTTACAAATTAGCTCTGAATACATATTATCCTTCCCGTGAAGAGCTGCAGCCCAAGTGAAACCAAATTCGAAAAAGACGCCGTGCAGCTCCTACATGCACAGAACCAAACCAAGCTGCCCTAAAACTGGCATATTTCTCTCAGTCTTTCAAAATAGCATGGTGATGTCATGCTTTTCATCGTTCCCCAAAACCAACCACTTCTCCTTCCTGAAAATAGCTTGGTACAGTTCTAAGGGAAAAGGAAAGGGGGAGTCCAAATAGAAAGAAAAAAAATTTAAGTTTAAACCAGCAACTAACAAAAGTCAATCTTTTCTTTCCTGTTTACTCATCTCCCTGACTCTGTGTGTGTGTGTGTGTTACTCCCCAAATCCCTCTGAAATTTGTACAAGAAGGAAACATTGTCTCCAAAATAATTTACATAGTCTTACTTCTGAAGCTTTCTCATTTTTGTGAATTTCCCCTTTGTTCTCCACCAGTGAACGCACTGGAGTTGGGATGAACCAGATTCTTGTCTTGGAGCCCTTGGAAAATTATAAATGTATTCGGAGGAAAGAGGAACAAATTAAGGAAACTGTAGTTAATATCAGGGGCTGGGTCCAGGGTTGTCTGTGCTGTTTGAGCCTCGGGGCACCTGTAAGGCTTTAAACTACAGACTCACAGGACTCGCTGGGGACCCATTAAATCATTTGACTAAAGCCCAGGCATCTGCAACATTCAAAAGGAGCCCAGGTGACTCAGAGACACAGTCAGCTCTGAGGACCGCCGATCAGACTGACTGGACGTAGACCAGCGTTCCACAGAGCAGGTTCTCACATCCCTCCCTCACATCCTGTCCCACCTCTTACAGTCACAGCAGAGGCCAGATCTTCCGATAGATTCACCACTTCAGACCCCGCCCCTTAAATAGCTTAGCATCCTCTCCTGCTTCCTTTATTTCTCATAAATTGCTATAGATTGTCTTTGATCTCAGAGGCGAGCTCCCTATAAAAAGGAGGCAAAGGAACGGAGATGGAGAAAACTTGACCCAAGAATCCAGTAAGATTAGCTAGAAGGACCCCTGCCAGAGATGGAAGCTTTGGGTCAGTGAGTCTCGACTGGGGATAAGCAGAGAGAGAGGGAGGGGGAAGCACTTTGAGATGACACCCGCCACCCAACTTACGAGACTGTCAGGTACCTGAGGGCTAAACCAGAAAAAATGCAAGTCCAAAAAGGTGATTTCCAATAATGAAAAGATCTCTCTTTTGGGCGGACTTCTTAACTTTGTCAAGTACTTCTCCTTCTCTGCTTTTGTAACAAATTCCATAAATAGCTATACGCTCACACAAGATCTGTTCAGCAAGCACATTTTAAGACTGCTTTCATTTCCCGGCTTGATTAAGAGCAACACAGGAAAATTTTCATGGGATTATGAAATTGATTTCTAAATACCAGTATGTTTTTAATTTACTTTTTTAATTTTCACTTTCTCAAGCCAAATATCTGTCTGACATTTAAAAAGCTCTACGTCTTTGGGCTACAGCTGACCATGAGAGTGGGGCGTGTTTTCCAGTTTCTGTCTCTGGTCGAGCGTCTCCTGCAGCCTCATGGCCAACCTGAAAGACACCCGCCGTTGAGGCCCGTTCCTCACCGCCCCTGGCATACCGTGTCTGTTTTCCTACCCTCACACGTAGCCATGCAGACTGGGTACTTCATCAGAAACTTAGATTCTTGTGAAATCACCTTCCACTTTTCCCCCTTCAAATGAACGATCCCTGCTTCTTCTAAGCCTGCCCAGCCATCTGGGTTTCGAGCCTCCCATCACCCCCTTGGCTTCCTCCGGCACCCTCCGAGTCCCACCAGGCTCCTCCAGGACCACAGTGACGTGCCCAGGCTAGCAGGAACGAGGACAGACAGTGTCCTGCAGACTTCCGGTGACTTGAAAGGTCAGAGGAGGGCGGGTTCCCTCGCCACAAGCCCACCAGGGAGACCTCGGTGGAGGAGGTGGGTCCTGACCTTGGGTTCAAAGGACAGATTAGGACGTGGGGAGGAGAGGAGACAGCAGCTTTGGACAAGAAGTCTTCCAGGTTTGCCGCACAACAGCCCTAGGACAGGACAAACGTGGGGCAGGGCAGGGGTGCCACAGAGGGACAAAAGAATTAGAAGGCTCTTTCAGCCGGAGAGCTGGGTCTGTAGGAGACCCCTAGAAATAAAGTTGGAAAGGAAGGATGGCTGAAAACCCGGTGAAGCAGTGCGAAGCCAAGGGCCTTGGCAATCGTCAGAAAAGCAGCTGAGAGGCCGCTCTTGGATTCTGAAGAAGAGAGTGACATTGAGGATGTCTGAGCTGGCAGCCGTGTGCCTGAAGGGGCCGATGGCGCCCTGGGGTAAGTGAACACAGGGATCTGGGTGTGAGGCGACGGCGGCCCAGCCAAGGTTTGTTGATAAGCGTGTTGCCCAAGACGGAGTCGAAAGTCTCGCTAAAGTCGAGCCAGATGAAGTCTAGCCATTGCCTTGAACCCAGCAGGCCAACCTAGGTCTCCAGGGAGACAGAAAGCTCATCTGACGGGTCTTGTTTCTGCAGCCGGGTGAGCCCTACCTCGTCTCTCAGAATACACGTGCGGATCTGATGATCGTTTTCCTCCTCCCCCTGCTAGGACCTTCCCGACAGAATCACCTAAAAATATTAGAATCATGGAACGTTAGGACTCAACACAGCCTCAGGAATTGGGTGGCTCCTGTGACATGTCGCTTTGCACTGAGAGCCACCACGTGCCCAGAACTGTGCCGGATCACAGCGGAAGCACCTCCCGCAGAGCACACCAGCTCGTGCAACCCCTTCGTTTCACAGCCAGAAGCCCAGATGCAGAGACACTACATGACATGCTCGCCGTCATACAGAGGTTACAGAGCCAGGTTAAAGGTGCAGGCAGACAAGGAGATTTCATTTTTATACGTACCAAGTGGAGAGATCGTATATTTACAACCTCCCTGTCTACTTCTTGTGTGTCTGTGTATATATATATGTATATATGTACACATATACAGGTGTGATGTATGCGTGTATAAACATATATGTGTATGTATGCAAAAAGCTCTGTGGTAGCTGAGATTATCAAAGAGTTAATACGTATACAACCTGATTTGGCGTCCAGGCGATGCAGACAGGGAAGCTTCCCTTCGATTCAGTGACTTACAGGAAAAATATGAATGATCGTTACCGCTGGGCTTCCCGTGCGGACGTAGCCTGGGAGCGGAAGGGGCGGGCTTTTGAGTAGCCCTCGCGTTTACTGTTACTATCGCGCTTGGTAACACTCTGAGCGCCCCCAGCCCCGAGCACAAGGCGCTACAAAGCACTCCACTCTCAGGATTCACTTTCCCATCCCGGGATGTTTGCGCTTAAAACAGGCAGGAATTGGTTGCGTTTGGCACCCAGGGGCAGCCCTGCGATTTAGGCGCGGTGGTTTGTTTCCACGGTCTCCAAGCCTCCCCGCTCACAGGAGGCCTGCGGATTTGGTATTATCTGTGGGTCAGGACCCAGGCCCTGCCCATCTACCTCCCTTCCCACAGAATAAGATTTGAAAAGCCATTTGGTAATAACTCGATCAACCAATTTTCCTCACCCGTGGGCCTCCGTGAAGCTGCCTGAACTTCTCCCCTGGGTGTGGGTGTGGGTGTCTGGCGGGGACTCCAGTGGCCCCTGGCAGTACGCTGCTGGGAAGGGCCTGCAGCTGGCAGCGCTCAGGCAGGGGCCCCGGAGACCAAGGGAAAAGGGTTAGTTATGATTTAGCTGCAAGTCAGACCAAACCTAGAGGTGAAAAGACGATCAGCACAGCCACAACGTTGAGACTCCTGAAATGGAAACCAGCTGTCTCTGAAGGAAACTCTGTACCACGGGCAGCCGAGGATTCGGGTTGGTGAGAGAGAGACACAGACACAGAGACACTGGGTGATTAACCAGGCTTCCTGGGAGGAGAGCAAAGGTGGACTGAGAAAGAGTAAAGGGAAGAAACAAAGAAGAAAGCAATTCTGGAGAAGAAAGGCTCAAGTTTGCTTACAATGGAACCTCTAGCTACGTGAAAGAACAATCTGGAACCTGGTGACGGTGATCCCTTAAAGATCTGGGAGGGATCAATATAATTCCAGCCAGATTCTAAAGAAATCTGGTCAGGTATTAAAAAAAGGGTCTTTGGCAGCGTGAGGCCAGCTGGAGGCGTATTCAACTGAAATGCATATGGTTTGGGTGATTTTCAGCTGAAATGAAAATTTAGGCTTTCAAGGTCTACTTAAGAGATTTTTTTTTTAACCATCCCAAAATATAGCTTAAAGAGTAGAAAAACAATCGCACCAGGGGAAACAAACAGAGGAGGGTTAAGAGAGAAAATGGGGAGAGAGAACACGATGGTAAGCACGAGTGAGGCTACAAAATTTTCCCCAGGGAAGCCCTGGGTTTCATTTGTAATATTTCATAAATCTTTCTATATCAAAAGAGCTCTGATAAATTAGGAGTTTGGGATTAACGTGTACACAGTACTGTATATAAAACAGGTAAACAACAAGGACCTACTGTATAGCACAGGGAACTATAGTCAATACCTTGAAATAGTCTATAATGGAAAAGAACCTGAAAAAGAATATATATGTGTGTGTATAACTGAATCATTCTGCTATACACTTGAAACTAACACAACATTGTAAATTAACTATACTTCAATTTTAAAAAATAAACTTAAATTAAAAAAAAAAGAATCAAAGCACACACACAGAGAAAAAGGAGCTCTGAGTACAAAAACTTTACAGAAGCAGGAAGCGTTCAGGAGTTGGAAAAAGTCATCTCCAGTGTGGTCCTACTCTTAGAAGAGAGAGGTCACCTTGTGGACACACAGGATAAGGCCCCAGTTCACCTCCAATCCCAGAGGCCAAGCAGGCAGCCCTCGCCGGTGACACCCTTGCCAAGTGGCATCATAATGCAGAATGAGATGTGTGCACACAGCCATGACTACTGCGCGTGATCTCCCAGGACAAGGGGGAACAGGCTACCTTTGTCCTTTTGTGACAGAGGGTCACAGAAACAAGGAGCCAGGGGTGAGGAAGGAATGGAGGAAATTATATGTTTGAAGGCAGAAGATGGAGACTCCGACAGCAAAGATGAACATTAAAGAAAGGGGGGGGAAGAATACAGATCTAGAATTTCTAAATTACCCTTGGCTCAAAGGTCTGGCTTACCACTGAAACAGTATAATTATAAAGTTGGCTTAAAACAGACCCGGGATCTAGTTACTAATTTCTTGCTAGCAATAGCATCAAAACCCTTTCTGCTGGTAGCTGGTCTCTTGACAAAAACCGTGTGTCTCATACATGATGTGACCTATAGGGAGAACTGGTTTTAATCAGGGGGATCTATAAAGTGGTATGCAATTGTGGTCTCCCTTCTCAGATGTCGACCGGAGCAGGGGAGAAAGTGAGGGTTGGAATTGTCAGAACGACTTGCGGGGTGGGGGACATTTTACATAAATGCTCCCTTGTCCTGCAGTATATAGGCTAAGTGTGTCAGGAAATGCAGTGGGAACCCTCTGGTGCATTTGAGAAAAATGACCAGAAACATTCCGGTTGTGTTCATGGTTTTGGACCAGGTTCTGCTTGGCCTCTAAAAGGAAATTCTGGCCTGGTTACAGCCTTAAATGGGTGCTCAAATCGCTTGAATATTCATTGCAGAAATGCTTTCATTCTTACCCCAGTTTAGTTAATAAGATCACCAGGCATCAAAGGCACAGAGGCCTTGACTGGTTTACTTTGGCAACTATATAGCCGGCATTCAAAAGAAGACTTGTTTATGTCTAAGGTACAAAATTCCCATTTGTGAAAATCTTTCTAGAATTTATACATGGTAAGCATGTTTGTCCCTTTAACTATTACTTTTGTTTCCTAGGAAAATGTCAGATTGCAAATATAGATTTAAAAAAAAAAATACAACATGGTAGCCCTTTCAAAATCAGGATCCCAAGTTCTTTCCCAATGTAATTAACGAGTCAGTCAATGATTCCTAAGAATTAACAACCACCCCTTTTTAAATGCACATCGCTGGTGGGAGGATTGTCACTGAATCCTAGGAACTCGGTGGGAGCGGGGTCGGGAGACTACGGGAGAACCGGTGGAAGGCAATGTGTGGACAGCGTCACACATTTGTCCCTGAGACAAATAACGTTGTCTCAGCTTTGTATTAGTGAGACAGTTGTACTGGTATTCCAGATTCCTAGAACAGAGGTCAGAAGACAGACAGACAGAAAACCTCAGTGAGTTGGTGAGCCATTCCCATTATCTAATACATAATATATAATATAATACACATATTATATAATATATAATTAAATATAATCCATTCATTTTTATAACGGATGTATGCCCACCGTGTACCAGGAACTATCCTAGATATAAATGAGAAAAAATGGTTTTCATGCCATACCAGGCGTACTGTAATGTATAAGCACAGTGTATAAAAGAGGTCATAATGGGGAGACCAGACTTCATAATTCTAGGAGTGACGACTGAGCTAGACCTTCAAGGATAACCACAGTTTTGCCGAGCGGAGGAGCTGATTGTGGCAGAGTGTCGGCTGATGGGAAAGTCCAGGACCCCTTCTTCCAAGCACACGGCTAGACTACATTTCCCAGCCTCCCTTGCAAATTCCGGGTGGCCCTGTGACTGAGTCCCAGCCAATAGGATGGGAGTGGGAGGGACCTGCATCATTTTCCATCCTGGCCGTGAACATCTCCTTCGCGTCCTGCCCAAGGCTCTTTTTTCCTTTCGTCAAGTAGATTGGCGATGATCCCCGGGGCCGTCTGGGAAGCCGTCTATCAAGGATGGCAGAGCCTCAGCCACGCTAGAATCTGAAGGTCTGACATGTGGAAGGCTGCCTCAGCAGCGTGTTCAACCCCACAGTGCATTACGTGAGCAAAAATAAACTTCTGTTAGTCTGAGCCAACGCGCATTGTCAGTGCGTTGTGGCAGTCGGGCCTCCTCGCTGCTGAAGTGCTGAAGACACAGCACGTGACAGTCGCACAGGTGCTGAGGGGCGGGCCATGCTCAAGGGTGTTCAGGAGAGGCGGTAAGCAGGCCGACAAGGCAGGAGAGCACAAAGCACTGGCCAGTGGTTCTCACCCAAGGGCGATTTTGCACACCACCCCTGCCTCCCAGGGAACATTTGTTAGGGTCTGGAGACGTTTTTGGTTGTTAAACCAAGGTCAGAGCAGGAGGTGCCACTGACATGTGTAGGTGGAGGCCAAGGGCGCTGCTGAACATCCCGCGATGCACAGGACAGTCCCCTGCGTTAAAGAATTATCTGGGCCACATGTACTGAGGTTGAGAAACCCAGCTGCAGTCAGTGGGGCACCAGCAGCAATTCTTAAGAGCAGAGGACGGTAATCATATTTGTGTTTTGGAGAGAGATTTCTGGTAACAGCCTAGAAGAGTCACCCGAGACGGGAAAAGCAATTTCATCCTCTGTTTATCAAGAACCTACCGTATGTCAGGCACCAGGGATACAAAGGTGCATAGTGGTCGTCCAGCTAGTCCCGTAACGATGGCTTTTACGGGACTCGGGAAAACCCGACCTGAAGCCTCAGGGCTCCGTCTTCAGTCTTCAGCAGTGGCAGGAGCCGTGGCCGTGGCCTTTTGTTACCAGTGAAGAGCCGACTCAAGAAGACCAAGAGAAGGTCCTGAACTAGATCCGCGGTGAAGGAATGGGAAAGAGGAACTATTAGAGAAACATTTCGGAAATTAAATAAACCAGACTGGGTGTCAGAGTGGATGGAAAAGCTGAGAGAAGTGAAAGCCAGCTCTGAGTAGACAGTGATGCTAATAACCAGGACGTAAGGCGAAGAACCGACTTGGCAGGGCTGTGACGTGCATTCTTCTTGAGACCTGTGAAAATCGGAGATTCCTATAGGACAGGTACAAATGAGTTATGTAAGAAATACCAACGTCCGATAGGCATTTTAAAAGATGTTTCATTTCACTAATAATCACAGAAACGGATATGAAATCAAAATGCTCTTTTGTATTTTTCAGATTGGCAAAAAATTTTAATTATTAATATCTGATGTTAGCCCTGATATGATGAAACAGGAGTTCTCACACTCTTTTGGGTGGATGCATAAATTTATTAAACGTTACTAGATGGAAAATTGATTATTGACACTTGAAAAACGTATATAAATATATATGCTATATTTACATATATATACACACTAATCCAGCAATTTCACTTCTAGGAATAAATTCTAAGGAAACAATCAAATGAATATAAAAAATGGATACATGCCCCCAATATTTAATATAGTATTGTTTATATCGCACTGGAAACAAATGTCCATAGATAAAGATGGTTAAGTAAATTCCAGTACTTTTTGGAATAATGGAAAACTATGTAGCTACTAAAAATAACATTTATTGAATGGAAAGATATTCACACTATTAATAATATTAACAAATTAATCATATTAAAGTGACTAAAATCAGGCTATTAAACAACTTGTATAGTAGGGTCCCTTTTATGTTAAAAGATAGATGATTAGATAGATCGATAGATCATCTAATAAGAATAGAAGAATTTACATTGGTAGATTTAAAAGGCAATAATGGTTGCCTGTGGGTGATGAGGTTTATGTGATCTTTCACTTCTGGGTGAATGTGTATAATATACTCAGTTTTGGTTATACATATTATTGGCTGACGGTTTTTATGAACATTTTTTTCTTCGATGCAGCAGAAACAGCACAAGTCCTTTAAAGTGTACTTAAGATCCCCCAGCCCCCCAAAAGAAACAAAACCAAAAGACAGTGGCGTATTTAATTCTTTGTGTTCAAACTGTTAGCCATGAAGACAGGTTCAAAGGAAGTGACCATATGTGCCGGGGGTCCCGTGCTGGTCCTGGGTTATGCCCGCTGTCCTGGTTAGTAATGAAAACTGTCCACTTCCACTCTCAAAGTTTCCTGGTTGGAGGATAAACTATACGATCATTCTATTCAAAGAAGAAATCTACAGATGTAGCACTGCCTAATTTTTATCCTCATAAACCGTTTTGCCAGTCTCCCAAAAGTTCCGTTTGCATCCCCAGACCTCTCAACCTTGCTGCTGCTCTAATCATTTCATGTATTATTTACGGAGAAGGAGACCCAGCTGAAATATCCCGCCCTTTGATTTCCTCTGGCCAGCAGCTGAAGGAATTTTAGTCTTTACCAAAGACTAACTTGTATCATTTAGGCTTTCATCTAAATCCTGTTATTTTGACTTTTTGACTCGCTTGGCACTCTCTGATATATAAAGTAGCAACAATTTCTACAATGAACGACTATATTTGCTCAGCAGAAATTCTTTCTGTCCCTCAGACTTCTTCCCAGTTTCCTAATGGTTATGGATTTGAAATTTTGAAAAATCGCCTGGCATGGTTTGAGTTTAACGGACACGTTTGAACAGACCTTCCCCACAAAGCTTGTCAGTTCGTTACTTAACCTCCATGAATAGGTTAAATATTTTCCACAGTATTTATATAAATATGATACCTGGTTTCAAGTTAAACCTAAGAAAAAGGAAGTTATTCTTTACTTAAATTACTCCCGTTGCTTTTGGTTTTTTATCTTCCCCTTCTTTAGGACCACTTGACTAAGAAAGGACTTCCCAGGGCAGATGTGGAAATGTCACTTTATAAATACAAGATGCAGCCAGTATACTGCTGCTGTCCTTGTTTTAGGGAAAGAAAAGGTGACTATTCCTCCAGCATGTATGCTTTGGCCGTGGAATTGAGGCCTCAAATCAAGTCAAAGGACTGTCGAGTTTAAAAACAACCTGGAAATAAAACAATCTGTGTATTGAATTCAGAGTGATGATGCAGAGGCCTGTGTGACACACAGAAAGCATCCCAGTGCGTTCTCAGCTCTTAACAAAGCGCTCCTTGTTTCCCTTATTTCCCAAAGGCTCCAGGCTTACATACGCTACGAGCTCTCTGCCAGTGGAGAAACGCTCCGCTAAGTGCTGCATTCATTCCCACAGACTATATTTATTCATTTTTCAACAAAGAGTGGCATATTGAATGTGTATTCCTGGAAATCGCTGAAATCCTTTCAGTAGGTTCTCAGCTAGTTTCTCAGACACCTCCACACCCCAGGAGCCGGCTCCAGCCAACCCGAGTCCCAGGTGCTCCAAAGTCAAATGCCTTCAGATCCAGCTGCTGGACCAGGGAAGGCCGAGACGGCACGATGGTCAGTCGTCGACTAGCCCTGCGTGTCACCTTTTGACTCACAATAAACCCAGTGCCCCAACTATGACACCAGCCAAATCATTGCCTTCGTCTGCAGGTCCTATGCCTTCTACCTTCTACTGGTTTCCCTAAGCTCAGAGTGGAAGCCGATTAGACCAGCATACATACAGCTGACACGCTTTTGTGACCTGGGACAGCCCTTGAAAGTACACAGGCAGCAGGGAGAAGTTTCAGGCCAGTGGGTCACCCACTGGAGACAGCTCACCCTCACTCATCTCCTGCAACCCACGAGATGGCGTGCCATTCAAAGGGTATGCAACAAAGACCGTGACAGCTCAAGGGCCACCGTGCACCCAACACATTAAAGCATCGCAGTAAACAGGAAAAGCAACTCCCCTGGAAATGCATCTAAAGTTGGACAGTTTTTCAGAATCACGGACATAGAGAACAGACTAGTGGTTGCCAAGGGGGAGGAGAGTGAGAGAGGGATGGAGTGGGAGGCTGGGGTGAGCAGAGGTGAGCTTTTATATATAGGATGGATAAACAACAGGGTCCTGCTATATAGCACAGGGAACTATATTCAATATCCTGTGATAAACCATCATGGAAAAGAATATTAAAAAAAGAATGTCTATGTACGTAAAACTGAATCACTTTACTGTACAGCAGTAATTAACACAACATTGTAAATCAACTATACTTCAATAAATAAATAGGGTAGTTTGTTACAGAACTAGAACTATAAACTTTTTAAAAATTACATTTTCCCGTTGTAAAAAGTTCTAGTCGGGAAAGACTATATATTTCTAGTGCTTTAATTTACCTACAGAACCAGAAACACCACTAAATATAGCTAGTAACATGTGACACCTTAAAGATGACATAGCTGATGTCTAGAACGGCAATAGACACATAGGGAATATTCCTAAAAAAAAAAAAATGTAGAGACAAATGAATTACCCAATGAACAAAAATAAGAGGGGACAATGCAAACGTCACTATATGAATGTCTTCCCATTAGGGGTCCTAGGCTTCAAGTCCTGCTCTGGAACCCACATATGACCTTGAACAAGTAATTTAATCCTTCTGGGTTCTATGAAATAGATGTTAGATTTAATGATCTCTAAAATCTCCCTTCTGCTTGAAATTTATATTGTTCTATAAAAGACTGGATTTTAAATGGAAACCCCCGTAGCATTGCAAAGAACTGTGAGGGATGACTTCTCCCTTCCTTCTCACCCGGAGTCCACAGGCTGTTTCTTAGATTCCCACAATAGGTTGCCTAGGTGCTCGGCTGTTCTGGAAAATGCCAGAAACTTAGAGGCAGGGGCTGCTCTGGAGCTCAAGAGACGAAGGGTGCAAATACTAAGATGAAATGCTGTGGTTTTCACTGAAAATTACCATATCCCAGCAAAGCGAGTATTCACGCTTTCTTCTTAGCTTGGAGGTCTTTCCTGGAAGAGAAAACTCGCCAGCGAAACAACAGCCCCGGATCAGCAGGTCTCAACCAGACCTTTCTGCAGCAATGAGGAAGGTTCAGAGGAGCCTGAGTTGCACTCCTGGGACACCCAGCCCACCAGCACCCAGCACTTGCTCCAGGGGTCGTGAGGGAGAGAGGCCAGCCCCCCACAGCCTCCCTGCCACACCCCGCTTCCCATCGGTGGAGAAGGAGAACCAGATTCTGGATCCCGCCTGCACAAACCACAGCTACACCGATTCTAGCCCTTAAATCCAGTCTCCGTTGAGAAGCAACCAGAAAATGTGGTTTGTACAGAGACTGATTCTGACCAAGGGAGGGGGGGAGGGGTGACCATCAGTGAATCCAGGGCAGGGGAATGTCTTAAGCCAGGGTTCCCCCCCCACCGGGCCATGGACCGTAACAGTCCGTGGCCTGCTAGGAACCGGGCCGCACAGCAGGAGGCGAGTGGCGGGCGGGCGAGCGAAGCTCCATCTGTATTTACAGCCGCTGCCCGTCGCTTTCGTTACCACCTGAGCTCCGCCTCCTGTCAGATCAGCGGCGGCATTAGATGCTCACAGGAGCGCGAACCCTACCGTGAACCGCACACGTGAGGGATCCAGGCTGCGTGCTCCTTATGAGAATCTAATGCCTGATGACCTGAGGTGGAGCTGAGGCGGCGATGCTAGCGCTGGGGAGCGGCTGCAGATACAGGTCATCATTAGCAGAGAGGTCTGACTGCACAGAGACCGTCATAAATCAATTGCTTGCAGACTCATAACAAAACCCTATCGGTGAGTGGCAAGTGAAAAGAAGCTCCCGCTGATTCTGCATTATGGAGGCTTGTACAATTATTTCATTATATATCACAGTGTAATCATAACAGAAATAAAGTGCACAATAAATGTAATGCGCTCGAATCATCCCGAAACCTTCCCCCACCCCGTGGAGAAACTGTCTTCCACGAAACCGGTCCCTGGTGCCGAAGAGGCTGGGGACCGCCGTCTGAAGCTACGACAGAAAGCACTTGGGTTCAATAGTATGATGCTTCGTGAAGGTGGAGATTATCAAACGAAGGACGGGGCGAGTCTCAGAAGGCCTTATAGATCGGGGGTCGATCTGCCCGTGCCAGGAGGGGCTTGAGGGCCCGGGATGGGACGCACAACTCCTTACCACCGAATTCCAGCCCACGAAGCGAACAGCCAACAGCTAGAAGACGCACAGCCCCCAGCCCCGCAGAGAGAATAGGAGGAGAAAGCCCACGCCCCTTTCTCCATCTCAGCTCAGCGTGTTGGTGCGGGCAGAGGAGGGATCCTGCATTTTGGGGACCTGAGCATCCCTTCCCCTTCTCAAGGGCAGTAGACTTCAGGCGGGTGAGCTGGGGCTGTGGCTTTGGAGCCAGAAGCTGCAGAAAACAGATACCTACTTTCCCTTCCACACTTGGTAGATGCAGAGGACGGGACGACCCAAGTCCAACCAATCTGCTCCTGAGCCGGAGTCATGAGGAAGGACAGAGGGATGCTGCTGGGTCATCGCAGCAGGGACAGCTGGGGACCCAAGGGGGCAAAGTCTGACCACGCTGTGCTGGTTATGAGATACCTACACGTCTTCCTGCTTCTTGGGTCTTTGAAGCACCTGTGGATCCGTTTCCAAGGATCGTTCCCGTGGGTTCCGTGATCTTTGTTCCCTGCTGTTTCCCACCCTCCACGGCCGCATCTTCCATGAAATCCCCTTTTGCTTGTGTCAGTCAGAATCTTGTTCTGCGGCTGCAACTCAGAGCCGGGCGGGGGGATGGCCCATGGATGTTGCATCAGCATTCTGCTGGGTAAAACGCATGCGTCTTTAGACTCAAGCTCTGCAAAGGGAGCATTGAAAAATAAAGAGAGAGAGCGGTGTCTCCATGCAACGGGGAAATGACCAGACGTAAAAAGCAAGAATCCATAGATAAACAAATAGGGGGAAAGGTCTGAGAGCCTAACCTCGGGACACAGCCCTTTTCTTGGTCAATCATAATAATAGCAACAATATAACTAATATTTACTGAGCTCTCGCCACACGCTGGGCTCTATTCTAGAAGCTCTCCTTGCTTCAATTCGTTTAATCCTCAAAGCTCGGTAACGGCAGTTACAGTGAATACTCCCACTGCACAGGTGAGAAAGTTGAAGTCCAAAGAGGTCCACTTACATCCCAAGGTCCCACAGCTGGTAAGTGATTGACTCAAAATCCAAACCCAGGCAGCTCGACTCTGATCCCATTGACTCAGTCCTAAGCTCCTGCCCCACACGGCTCTAAAGCTAAAAGGTCAAAGGCAAAAGTTCAGGACCATGAGTTCAGTGTTGCCTGAAAATAAAGCACATTTTCATTTGGGTGGCTCTGATAATAGTTGACAATTGCATAGACAGAGGACAAATGTATTAATGTTACATATTAAAGCATTTTCTTTGGCCTAAAAGTCATTTTTTTTCCTTCTGACTTTAAAAGAAATGTAAACATTGTTGCAGGCCCCTAAAGGTACAGTGGGCCCCGAGCACTTTGCCTCCCGATGAAGACGTCCGCCTTGGTTACTGGTTACATGGGATCCATTTGGGGGGGTTACAACGCTCCTTACCTTAAGGGAAGCTTAATTCCAGAAGCGGTGGAAATCCCGTACTACAGGCAGGCCTCGTTTTATTGGGCTTCACTTTACTGCACTTAGAAGATTCTGCGTATTTTGCGAATTGAAGGCTGGTGGCAACCGAGCCTCAAGCAAGTCAGTGGTGCCTTTTCTCCACCAGCGTTGGCTCACTTGGTCTCCTTGTCGCAGTTTGGTAATTCTCACAACATTTCAAGCTTTGTCGTTACTCTTACATTTCTTGTGGTGATCTGTGATCAGTGATTTTTGATGTTATGCTGCAAAGAAGATTATGACTCCCTGAAGGCTCAGGCGATGGTTAACATTGCTTAGCAATAAAGTCTTTTTTAATTAAGGCATGTCCGTTGGTTTTTTAGACATAATGCTATTGCACACAATAGAGTACAGTATAGTCCAAACCTAACTTTTACACGCACTGGGAAATCAATTTATTGCGATATCCGCTTGAGTGTGGTGGGGTCTGGAACCCAACCGGAGACATCCCCAAGGTCTGGCTATACGCTCCTCGGGAGCGGTGGGTGACGAGGAGACAAAAGGGAAGAAACCCGAGCATTGTAACTAATATTCACACGCCTTGACAAATCCTTTGATGGTGCCTTAACAAAGTGCGTCTGTATCTCTGGCGACCCACATGGTGACAAATGGCCTGATAAGTTCTGTTGAGTCCTGGTGCCGTCATCCGGCCTTGGGTGAATTCACTAATCTCTCTGGTTTCTTGTTTGTAAAATGACATGATAAACGTCTGTAACTCAGAAGGCTGCCGTGGGGACCAAATGAAGTAATACGAGTGGAGCTTAGCACGGCCTCTGGCACACAGTCCACGCTGGATAAATGTCAGCTAAAGCGATGGCAACCACCATCATTATCGTCAGTACTTCTCCACAACCATTATCGCTGCTGCCACCCATGAGACAACAGAGGAAAATATTCTAATGTGGAACTTACCTGGCTGGGTAAGAGGTCTGTGACCACACCAGTGCACCAGCTGAAGAGTTTAAGGTCCAAGTATATATCTCTGACTCCTCTATTTGGACAGATTCATAAAACAACCAACAGATGATAGAAGTGATAATAAAGCACACAAAAAAATTTTAAAAAATAAAGTCTAGAGAACGGAGCCACTGACTAAAGCAGCCACGGCAAAAGGAGAAAACATCCTCTGGGGAAAACACATATAAACGTGGGTACTCACGCGCTCAGAACTGACTTACGTAAACCAGGACTAGACACAACCCGAGGAGGCCTGCGCCCCACCAGCGCACCTGACGGGGAGCCGCTTGCACCTCCAGAGGCAATGACAGACTTTTATCAAGTAAAATTGCAGGAAAAAAAAGGGAAAGTAGAAAATCTAGCCTGTTGTCACAGATATTTGAAGTATTTGAAAACACATCTTAATCGGAAGGAGTAACTCACTATCCAAGTCGTAATTCAAGAAATTGCCAGAAAGTGTTTGGGAAGGAAATAAAAGTAAAACGGGCAGGAGTTCTACCCTGGGAACTGCAGTGAGATCATGAGACAACGTATTCACGTCCTGGGGGGAGAAACTGCCCCTGAAGATGAAAGAGGCGCTTCCAGAGAGGCGAAGCTAAAAGATAACGGGGTGGCGGGGGAGGCCTGGGATAAAAGGGCCCGAGTCAGTCAGGAGCTTCAGACACCTAAGCGACAAAAACAGGCCAAGAGCGGACACAATTGTCTGTCGGGAGGCAGCCCTGTTCCGGCAGGCACGGAGGCACCAAGCACAGGACGGACGAGACGTGACTCAGCGCTGCCCGGGGCCCCCCTGCTCCTGCCCTGTGTCCCACACCTAGAACAGGAGACCGGTCTTGGTAGCAAACAACAGAAATGGGGTGAAAATTGTGAAGCTAAAACATTCTGGGGACGTGCTGACTTTATTTTATGTTTCTAACTGAATCTTTATTTTGTATTAGAATAGAGGTGATTTACAACGTTGTGTTAGTCTCAGGTGTACCGCAAAGCAGTTCAGTTATATATATATACATGTATCCATTCTTTTTCAGAGTCTTTTCCCATACAGGTTATTACAGAGTGCTGACTAGAGTTCCCTGTGCTATACAGCAGGGCCTTGTTAGTTACCTGTTTTATCTATGGTCGTGTGTGTACGTCAATCCCAACCTCCCGATTTTTCCCTCCCCCAACCTTTCCCCTTTGGTATCCCTAAGTTTGTTCTCAAAATCTGTGCGTCTGTTTCTGTTTTGAAAATAAGTTCTTTTGCATCATTTTTTTAGATTCCACATATAAGTAATATCATATGATATTTGTCAATGCTTATTTTATAGAAAAAAGGAAACTCTTTGATCCCAAAGGAAAGGATCCCTGACGTAGCCCAGCGTGAAGCCCAAGCAGAGGCAGAGGCCCGGGAGCTGCCCCCGGGGGCTGCACCAGCTGGACAGAGAACCCGGCAGGTCGGGCCAGCGGGAAAGGGGTTTGCAGTGTCCCCCAGGCTGAAGCCCTGCCTGGACTAATGGCACCCTCCCCCACTTGTCACTCACACCCCAAGTGGACGAGAAGTTGTCCTGTGGAGTTGGTGGGAAGGGAAGGAGAGAAAGGCCGCACCGTCACATCATCCTCACGTGCGCGGATCCAGCCCAGCTTTCAAGAAGCAGGTGACACCACAGCCGCCGCCCTGGTCCTCCCCTTACCATTCGTCCCTGGCCTATGACGATTAGCGTCTTCTTCTACCTGTCCCGCCCCTGATGCAACTCCCCCCACCGCCCAATCTCTCTGCCACCCTGCCTGCCACCAGGGCACTCCTTCCAACGCCCCCATCTGACGACGGCCTTTCCTGCTTCAGAGTCTCCAATGATTCCCATGGTCTACATGGTCAGCAGACTCTGTGGACCCAGTCCGACCTGCAAGTTACGGATGGTTTTTACGTGTTTAAAGATCTGTAAAAAAAAATAAAAATGAAAAAGGAATAGGAGACAGAGATGTCTGTTGCTTGCCGAGCCTGAAATGCTTACTCTCTGACCCCTTTCAGAAAGTTTGTCACCCCTTATACCTCTGGCAAAGAACAGAAGTCTGAGCACGTACAGTATCTTTCGTGATCTTGCCTCTACTGCTTCTCGACCTCTTGCACCTCCCTCCTTGCTTTTACCCTCCACAGGTGCAGAAACCTACGTTCCCGCTGTTCTGTCCCCACGTCTCGGAACGCCAGCTCCTGACAGACACTAACTCATCTATCAAGCTTCACTCACGGACTCCGACCCCTGTGAGACCTGCTTGGCTTGCTCGGTGACGTGCCCGCTGGAACCAGGTCCCGTTGTCCATCCTCGCACCAGCGCCGTGTGGCTGTGTCTCGAGTGCCAGCTCCCCTGGACATCAGGCCATGGCGTCATCTTTGCAGCCCAGCCCCAGGCTTGGCATGTTGTCCACACACCATAGGTGGACATTTGTTGTATTTGTTACCAAAGAGGAGTTCATCTCACCCATGTCAATCTCCCTTTTCTCACCTTTAAAAGGAAAAGTTTGAAACCAATGACTTTTAAGCCCTTGTAGCTCTGAAATAATACGATTCTATGAGAAGAAGAGATTTTAAAATGGACTGTGAACTAGAGAAAAATGTCTTGCCTGTGTCTCCTCAAAGAATTTCAGAAACTAGTGCTAGCCCAGCTCTTGGGAGAGAGTTTTCTTTGCTTTCTGGTGCATCTTTGCAAAGAGCCTTTTTAAAGAGAACTTAGGTTAAGGGGCAGAGGACACGTGTGCTGGTACATGTGTTGATCTTACACGGAGGTCTGGTTGTGGAAGCCAAGCCAGTGTTCGACGGTGCTGGTGCTGAAACGCCCATTCCCAGATTATCTTTAAGCCTGGTTTCTCTACCTTTCTCTTACTTTTTAACCAAAAGATAAAACCCTTTTTTTTTTCTTGCTAGTAACCAAAAGATAAAATCAGGCAAGACTTTGTCAATTAAAACTCTTGTAAACGTTTGGTAAGAAAGAGGTCAGAACCGTGGTTTAACTTTTACATAGTAGATGCCTACTCTGTTTAAAAAGTAAAAAATAACGAAGGATAAATTTTCTTCCCATTCATGACCCCAGTCCAGGCCCCAAATCATTGTTATAAGGTTTCTGGATATCTTCCCAGAGATATTCTATGTATACATAAGAATATAGATTAAATATCTACCCCCCCCCCCATTTTTCTGTCCATCATCAAAAAACACAAATAACAAATCCTGGCAACGATGTGGGGAAAAGGGAGCCCTCCTGCACTGTTGGTGGGAATGTAAATTGGTGCAGCCACTGTGGGAAACAGTATGAAGATTTCTTAAAAAACTAAAAATAGAACTACCGTACGACCCAGCAATCCCACTCCTGGGTATATATCTGCAAAAAACAAAAACACTAATTCCAGAAGATGCGTGCACCCCAATGTTCATAGCAGCATTATGTACAATTGTCAAGATATGGAAGCACCCTAAGTGTCCCCATGAACAGATGAATGGATAAAGAAGACGTGATATATATATATACACACATATATACATACATACACACAATGGAATACTACTCAGCCATAAAAAAGAATGAAATTCTGCCACTTGCAGCAACATGGATGGACTTGGAGGGCGTTATGCTGAGTGAAATAAGTCAGACAGAGAACGACAAATACTATATGCTATCACTTATATGTGGAATCTAAAAAATACAACAAACTAGTGAATATAACAAAAAAGAAGCAGACTCACAGATACAGAGAACAAACTAGTGGTTACCAGTGGGGAGAAGGAAAGCGGGGGCAGTGTAGGAGTAGGGGATTGAGAGGTACAAGCTATTATGTATAAAATAAGCTAGGGATATATTGTATAACACCAGGAATATCACAAACATTTTACAATAACTAACAATGGAGCATAACCTTTAAAAATTGTGAATCACTATATTGTACACCTGTAACTTATGTAATATTATACATCAACTGTACTTCAATACATTTTTTTATTTTTAAAAAGAATGAAAAACAAACAAAAAATGCCTATCCCGATTTTTTACACAAGTGGTGGCATTCTGCTCACAACATAAGGTACTTTGGTATGTTTGCCTAAAAGTATATTCTAGTTTAGAATACTGAATAATATCCCTCCAAAGACATCCACGTGCTCATTCCGAGAACCTGCAAGCCTTACACGGCCAGTGGGACTTAACTGATGTGATTGAATGAAGGGTCTTGAGGAGAGATTATTCTGGATCCTCCTGGATCGTCCAGGTGGGCCAGTGTGGTCAAGGGGGCCTTGCAGGGGGAGGCAGAGAAAGACGCGATTATGGAGAGTCACAGAGCAGAGTCAGAGATCTGAAGACGCTCCACTGCCGGCTTTGAAGATGGAAGGGGCCACAAGCCAAGGACTGCGGGCGGCCTCGAGAAGCTGGAAAAGGCCAGGAAACGGATTCCCCTCGAGAGCTCCCAAAGGAATCAGTGCTGCCGACGCTGGGCTTCTTTCTGCCCAGTGAAACTGGTTTATTAGACTTCTGACCTTTGTCTTAAACCACTAAATTTGTGGTCATTTGTTATCTCAACAACAGGAAACTAGTACACCTAGGATTATCCCATACCGGTACCCACAGACCCATCCCCCTCCTTTTTACTGCCCACATAGTGTTCATGCATGTGAATGAACCACAACTTAAGAACATTTGGGTTGTTTGCCATTACAAATAGTGCTGCAAGGAATATCCCTGTACATAAGTATGTACACATGCATGTGAGAACATTTGTAAGAAAAAGTGAAGTTGCTGGGTTAAGTTTTAATAAATATTGTCATATTTCCGTAAATGACATTTTGTGTGTGTGTGTGTCCAGTAAAACTTCATTTATGGAAATTTGAATTTCATATAATTTTCACATCACAAAAATTCTTTTGATTTTTCTCAATCATTTAAAAATGTAAGAATCATTCTTAGCTCCGGGGCTGTATATATTAGGTGGTGAACCAGATTTGGCCTTACCAGCCATTGTTTACTGGGCCCTGGTTTAGTCTAACTAGTCTAGTTTAACCAGAAGTCTTAAAACAAGAAGCTTTGGCTATACCTATCTTCCCAACTGAAAAGTTCCATTTAAAAAACACGTTTTCAACTTATTCAAAATGT
Organism: Delphinus delphis; assembly: GCF_949987515.2. Taxonomy (NCBI): domain Eukaryota; kingdom Metazoa; phylum Chordata; class Mammalia; order Artiodactyla; family Delphinidae; genus Delphinus; species Delphinus delphis. Next base: position 177,090,905 of record NC_082684.1, read on the forward strand.
TTTTGAAAAAAACATTAAATAAATTTAGTCTACTAATGCAAATCACTCTGAACATTTTTTTACCGATTAGTTTGAAAAAGTTCATGTTAATTTCTTTTTTTCAGTGTGTTAATTTCCATTGCAAAAGTTATTAATACAGACTCTACTCTGACCTTATATCAAGATCAGCAAAATTTTGTTATGTGAGGACCATTCTTTTTTGCGGGCCTCTCACTGTTGTGGCCTCTCCCGTTGCGGAGCACAGCCTCCGGACACGCAGGCTCAGCGGCCATGGCTCACGGGCCCAGCCGCTCCGTGGCACGTAGGATCTTCCCAGACCGGGGCACGAACCTGCGTCCCCCGCATCGGCAGGCGGACTCTCAACCACTGCGCCACCAGGGAAGGCCTGTGAGACCATTCTTGAGGTTATTTAAGCTTCTGACCCCGCCCCAACCACTAAAGCTTTCTGGCTCTGCTAAACAAATAAGCCCCACAGCATGATGGAGGTGGGAATGGGACTTTGCAGGAAAAGCAGGAGTGGATCTGGCTTCTCATCCATCTTATTTTGCTAAGAGGTTCAGAGATGTACAGGTTTATCATTCTCTCTCTAAACGGAATTACTTTAACACTTGGCGTCACACGTCCTTGTTTTTTCATGTTCCTTGAAGCCTTGTGCTCGTCTCTGCATTTGAAGAAGCGGTCACCTCCTCCACCCTGGCTTCAGGAGAGAAATACCTTCTGTCCGTCCCACTAGGGATGCCGAGTCTTTCTCAGACTTTTCTGTGGATGCGCCAGCTCCACACTTCTTGCTCCCTGTTGAGGAGAACCTCAAAGGCCGTGTGCCTTCTCTAGATGCCGTGAAGCCAGGCCGGGAGCTGACAGCCTCCGGCTCCCTCTAGGGTCCTGCTGAACGCTTAGGCTGGACCACTTTCTCCCAATCCCACTCGCTGACATCTGCTGAGGCTCGCACCCACTGCCCTCAGGGGCACACACAGAGCGCCAGCCACCAGCTGAGGGTATGCGGGTGAGTTGTGCGCAGGGTTGAGGGTGCCCGTGGGCCAGTTGGGGAGATCCAAGGTCAAGGTGTCCCCATTGGTTTGGGGGTGGATTTCCTGATGGAGTACAAAAAGCAGTTCCTGAGATACACGTCCCTCTGATGCCCTCCCAGAGGCCAGCCTGCTGCTCTCCCAGACTCTCTGCCTCCTCCCCCAGTGGTGCATCACACCTGGGCATCCCGGATGGGGGAGAAGGAAGTGGGCGGTGCCCCGTGGAGCTGGGGAGACCAGGAGCTCGCTCTCAGGCTCTCACTCCCCTCTCTGGGGAAATCACTGGGAGAAGGGCTCTCTTGGCCCAGGGCTGTGCTGCCTGGGGTAGGGGTAGGGGTCACAGGTGAAGCGGAGCTTCCTCTTGAGGGCGTTGGGACCCGGGCCCTTGTGCAGGGCTGGCACCTGGGCACACGTCTCCTCCAGCACCAAGATCCAAAGAAACTCTACGGGACTAAAAATAACTGTGCATGCACAACTGGGGCAAATTGTGGACAACAAGATACAAAAAGACCAAAAACCCAGCTGCCACTTCTGAAGAGCCGGCAGCCAAGGCAGGGCACTGCACACGCCCCCTGCACACAACACCACCTGAGGGGTGGGCAGACCACCTGAGCTACCCCTCCAGCCCGACCCCTGGACACACCTCTACCCTCACCCCGTATAAGAACAGCTCGCCCCACCTTGACAAAGGAGTGAGCAAGGGAACTTGCTGTCTGTTCTCGCTCCCACTGCTGCAGCAGGGGCCCCAGTAAAGCCACGCCTGCATTTCTTGTCTGGCCTTTTATCAATTTCTGTTGATTAAGGAGGCCAGGAACCCTGGTCGGTAACCCTCTTACCCTCTTCATTGTGTCCAGTCTCGTGCTGGAATTTCTCCACTGCCCTCCCCAGACCGCCACAGAGACCCTCTTGTCTACAGGTGATTGTCTACATCAGTCTTCTTTGGGGGGAAGATGGGAGAAAACTCCTATTCCATCGTTTCGATGGTGTCCTTCTCTGTAAGTGACGTTTTCACATCTTCTGGGGCTTCCCTTTGCCTGAGAATTGCTTAAGCTGATACACACAAAGGCTCGGGAGTGCTGTGCCTAGATTTTCTTCTATCTTCTTTCTCTTTCCATCATAAAGAAGCATCTTTGGGGCTTATTGGTGACATGCCAAGAAAAGTCACCTCGGAGATTTAGCCTGTCACCATCCCCCTACACAGAGCTCCCTCCTTGAACTAGAGAAGCATGGCACATTGGAACCAGGTGCACAGCAGTGCTTGCCGCCTGCAGCCTCCACCTTCCTGTGTAGAAACAGTCCTGGGTGTGTCCTCCTGGAGCAGCCTCTCCTGCCCAGGTTGAAACCCTTGAGGGTCAGTCAAAGTCCCTCAGCCAGCGCTCCCTGCCAAAGGGGACTCGACACGGAAGTACTTCTGCGGTTTTTATTCTAAATCATCCCAGCCTTCCGTGTTCAAAAATGTCTGAAATCAAAGTTAATTTACACAACACAGGGAGAATCAAAACGCACTGAAGCTGTATAATATTTTCTTTTATAAAGAAAGACAGCTTCAAGAGACAAATTCTCCAGTAATCCGGTCTGACTGCTAAGGCAATTAAATGGGGGCGGGGCGGGGGGGCTGCGAAGGAGGGCTGTGGACCAGATTCTCTCCCAGGGAGAAGGAGTTACAGGGACTTTACATAAATCTCCTCTCTGGCAATTAAAACCCAGGAGGAGATAAATGAGTGACAGACCCAACCATGCCTGTTTTCGCAGTGATTAAGCCATGGCCACCGTCCCTCCAATCAGGAGGAGGGAGTCTCCTTTCTCTTTTCATGAGGTCACAGTCATTAGTCTCCCCAGTATTATCACCTGACCTGACGCAGCAGCATCAGATGATTCTGTTACAGGCTGAGGTGAGGGGTGGCAGGTCTTGCTCTGCCCCGCGAAGACACCCATGCTGCTTCCGGGGTGAGCTAAATCGAACGAGCTTGGACTCCACCCCAGACCCCAGCTTCCAGACAGGGACGCTCCCCCAGCCCACAGGAGCAGTTTTCTTCATTGTGCACTGATGTTTGCAAGCAGACCTGGCACGAGGAGGCAGGTGGTCCTTTCAGGTGCCCTTCTCGCTCGTTCATCCGTCTGTTGACCCTCAGAGAATGTCCCCTGTAACTGCAGCCCGAGCGATGAATAACTGTCCTCTCCAAGACCCAAGCCCCAAAGCCAAGTTTCCCTGCATATCTTGCTCTCTGGCCACAGACGTGGTCTGCCTCCGCCTTTCTGCCTGGAGAGGAAAAGATGAGGACAGTCCCCGACCTGTTCCAGCTCATCCCCTCAGATGACTCCAAGGTCAGAAGGATTTTCCATCCTGCAGAGAGCAGACTGAGCTTTCAAAGAGAGCAGGATTTTGTTTTTGAGCCAGAGCCCCTGTCAGCCACAGTTGTTGAACTTGAGACTATTTTAGTAGTGCCACCTGAAAAAAAAGCACAGTATGCATGTTTGAAAAATGGAATTTGCTTTACTAAGCGTTACTTGCCTACATAGTTTTCAACAGTGACTGATTTCCTCAACTCGTGGCTAAACTTCAACCATTCTGTGTTCATTTCCTCACCTGCATACCTTTTCAAAGGCACTTCTCCTACTGCGTGGGGGAGACTCCCTCACACAATCCCACCTGATCTTCAAGCAGCCCCTGACCCTTCCAGCCTGGTGTCCACTCCCCAATGTTCACATTACCTGCGTCTCTCACCTCCCTCAGAGTCCAGCTAGACTGCACCTGGTGTTTCATGTCATTATTCTATGAGGGTCTACCTTATCTAAAATTAGGTTATAAATTCCTTGAGGACAAAAACGTTCATTTGCCACCTCTTTCATATGCGTTTCATACAATTCCCACATACCCTCCCATGTGGAAAATTATACATTTCTTTTTAAACTTGAAATTACTCCAAATGGGAAAGTAATAAATACGAGGGTGCCGGTGACCCTTTTCAATTTGTACTTCATCCCAAGGAACTTGATTTAAAGCCACTCACTTACTTTTTTCTGCGGGTCCAACATTTAGGGAAACTTTTATGCAAAGCGTGAGATCTAGAGACTTAGGGAAATGATTCCATTTCCCGAGGAGCTGACTTTCTAACCTCATCTCTCATACCTGATCAGCCCCTCAGCAGTGTGCTTTTATCATCACGATGGTAAACACTTCATTGACTCATCGTTGTGGGCTAGGTACCAAGCTAAGTGCTTTACATGTATTAATTCACTGAATCCTCACCATAGTCCAAGACAGAGACTGGAATCACCCTCATGTCCCAAATGAACCAACCCGGAGATATGAAAATTGAGTACCTTGTCTGAGCTCATACAGACCTGCAACGGATAAAGCAAAAATGCAAATCCAAGACTTGTCTACACCGTGGTTACTCACTGGGGTCCCTTGCCCAGCAGCATCTGCCGCCTGTGGGACCTTTAGGGATGCAAATTCTCACTCCTGCCCTAGACTCACCTCATCAGAAGCACTGAAGTTGGGGCCCAACAATCTGGGCTTTAACAAAGTCTCAGGTCATTCTGATACACCATGGGAGTCAACAAACCTTTTCCTATAGGGCCAGATAGTAAGTATTTTGGAACGGCATGCCATATGCAAAAGCAGCCGTAGAGGTTACATAAACAAAGGGATGCGACTGGGTTTATTTACAAAACCAGATGCCCAGTGACGGGGCTGTAATTCTTGTATAAGAAGTGTCCTGAGCGTAGTTGAGAAAAACGTTATTGAAGATGTCGTAGCCTCCGAGTGAAAGTTTGGTTTTTATTGAACTATAGTTGATTTACAACGTGATGTTAGTTTCAGGTGTACGGCAAAGGGATGCAGTTATACATATACCTATATCCATTTTTTTTCAGATTCTTTTCCCTTATAGGTTATTACAAAATATTAACTATAGTTCCCTGTGCTATACAGTAGGTCCTTGTTGACTGTCTTTTTTATATATATTAGTGTGTATATGTTAATCCCAAGCTCCTAATTTATTAGGAGTAACCATAAGTTTGTTTTCTATATCTGTGTCTGTTTCTGTTTAGTAAAGAAGTTCATTTGTATCTTTTTATTAGATTCCACATATAAGTGATATCATATGTATTTGTCTTTCTCTCTCTGACTTACTTCACTTAGTACGACAATCTCTAGGTCCATCCATTTTGCTGCAAATGGCATGATTTCCTTCTTTTTTATGGCTGAGTAGTATTCCATTATATATATATGTACCACATCTTTTTTATCTATTAATCTGTCGACAGACACTTAGGTTGCTTCCATATCTTGGCTATTGTAAACAGTGCTGCTATGCACATTGGGGTGCATGGATCTTTTTGAATTAGAGTTTTCTCCAGATACATGCCCAGGAGTGGGATTGCCAGGATCACATGGCAACTCTATTTTTAGTTTTTTAAGGAACCCCGTACTATTCTCCATAGTGGCTGCACCAATTTATATTCCCATCAACATTGTAAAAGTTTTTATTAACAAAGGTTAGAGTGGTCCAGAAAAATATTTTATAAAATTTTGTCAACTTTTTTTTAAAATTTATTTATTATTTATTTTTGGCTGTGTTGGGTCTTCGCTTCTGTGCGAGGGCTTTCTCTAGTTGCGGCGAGCAGGGGCCACTCTTCATCACGGTGCACGGGCCTCTCACTATCGCGGCCTCTCTTGTTGCGGAGCACAGGCTCCAGACACACAGGCTCAGTAGTTGCGGCTCACGGGCCCAGTTGCTCCGTGGCATGTGGGATCTTCCCAGAACTCGAACCCGTGTCCCCTGCATTGGCAGGCAGATTCTCAACCACTGCACCACCAAGGAAGTCCTGCCAATTTTCTTTTTAATTAACTTGCCCAGTGAAAAATTATAAGAACGTTTCTGACAAATCGACTTTACTACAGATGACAGATTGAAACTTTTTTTTGTTTAACAGCCTTTAAACTTTAAGCTAATTTCATGTAATAAAGTCCCTAGCCCTAAATGGATTTTCAAGAGAGGTTTCTTAATAGTACTATTTTGTAAATTAAGGTAATACTTGTATGTGATAGAAAATTCAAACTATAAAGGAAGAAGTAAATGTTCAATTAACCCACCTTCCCTACGTCCACCCTCACATTCATGCACCAGAGGTAACAGTTGACTCTTAGCGCTTCTGATGATGGCCATGGTAACTCTAAACAGTACGTGTCTACTTGTATTTCCTGAATCCACTCTTTTTTCACCAAAGGTAAGAAATTTTGTGCACCTGTACTACTGCCCACCTCACCTCCTGCTTCAAGCATCCAATTTTGTTAGTTATATTATTTTTCTGTCAAAGTTTATGTATTTACGTCAGTTAGTGATTACGACAATATCATCAGTACTTTGTCCACTTATTGATTCTAAAATTTTAATCTCATAATACAGTACGTATGTCATTATGATTACAGGCAGACCTCAGAGATACTGCGGGTTTAGTTCCAGACCATTGCAATATGGCAGATATCACAATAAAGTGAGTCACACAAACTTTCTGGTTTCCCAGTGCATATAAAAGTTATGTTCACACTATAGTCTATTAAGTGTGCAATAGCACTATGTCTAAAAAAGCAATGTACATGCCTTAATTAAAAAATACTTCATTGGTAAATAATGCAAACCTTCACCGAGTCATAGTAGTAACATCAAAGATCACAGATCGTCATAACAAATATAACCATGAAAACATTTAAAATATTGCAAGAATTACCAAAATGTGATACAGAGACAGCAAGTGAGCCAGGGCTGTTGAGAGTGGCTCCATTGACCCGCCTGAGGCAGGGTTTCCACCAACCTTCAGTCTGTAAAAAAAATCGTGATAACTATGGAGCATAATAAAGCAAACAACAAGAAAAGGAGGTCTGCCTGTATTTACGTATTATTCCAGGAAGAATTAAGTAATATGACTAAGCCATAGAGAAGGGAAAGTAACCAATCCTAGGTCATAGACCACGGCCACTTTAAGGAGAATGTTCCAGACCCCCAGGTCATGCTCAGCTGCCGCTGTTTCCTCTACCTCGTCTCACCCTCACTTAGTCTTTCTTTGTTTTGCTCAAACAAAACTTCTTGATTATTTTTTTTCATATAAGGTGCCTGGTTATGAAACTTTCTGAGCTTTTGCTCTCCTGAGAATGTCCTTATATTGCCCTCATCTCTGGTTGACAGTTTAGCTAGGAACAGAATTCTACATTCAAAATCAGGGGTTGGCAAACTATGGCCCATGGGTCAAATCCAACACAGCCTTGCTCGTTCATCTATGTACTGTTAGGTCTGCTTTCGTGCTACATTGCAGAGTTGAATCGTTGCAAAAGAAACCACCTGACGCACAAGACCACCTTACTATCTTGCCCCTTAGAGAAAAAGTGTGTCTACCTTTATTTAAAATCGTTTTGTCTCAGAACGTTGAGGTGCTGCTTCATTGTTTCTTGCTGATGAGAACTCTGTGGCCTCTGCACTATTGTCCTATGTTGATGTCAGTCTGATCATGAGGCATCTAGAATAATCTTGCTTTTTTCTCTCTGGAAACTCTTGGATTTTTTCTTTATCTTTGTGTATACCTGAAGTATCACCAGGTTTTGTCTTATTTTTATTGTAATTTACCTTTTTTAGTATTTAGTGGGACTTTTCCTATTAAAGATTCATGTCTTCCTCTATATAAGGCAATTTTCCTCTACTATTTTTTTTCTTTATTTATCCCCTTCATTTTCTCTGTTAGCCATGTCTTTCCTATGAGCTGGATGGCAAACCTCTGGTCCTGTCCTCATACTTGATAACTTTTCTCTCATTTGTCTTTTTTGTCTTTTTGCTCTACATACTAGAAGATTTCCTCTATTTTCTTCTAAGTTACTTCTTTAGTCATGTCCAACATATTTTTCAATCAGTTGTTAATTTCTCATTTTAACAACCTTATTTTAACTCTCAGAAGCTCTTCTTATTTTCTGATCCCTCTTGTGTCATAGCAAGTTATTCTTATTTTAAGGATACAGGATCATCCTGAATTGCTCTGAGAATGTTGACGAGAATTTTTAAAGGGCTTTTTAGCTCTCTGACTTTGTTTTCTTCAGGATTGGTTGGTTATGCTATGTGTTCATATTAATCCTTCTCTTTCAAGAACTCACTATGGTCAAATATCTAGTGTTATATCTAGGGCTGAAGGATCAAACAGGCCAGGGCAAAAACATCGTTTCTCAGGGCTCTGTTAAATGAGGGAGTCCCATGCAGACACTGGGTGAATGGAAGTGTTGACCAGCAGGATTCCCGATTGTGCAGAGCAGGCAATCAGAGAGCCCCCAGGCTTGCTCAGGGCATGAAGAACGTAGGCACATGTGTCTGGGCAAAGCGTCCTTATCCCAGCATTTGCTACAGAAGCCCAGAGTTACCCCCAGCTTTTTTGTTTCGGGCCAGCACCCACACTGCCCTACCCTTCAGTCTTCAGAAGTTATTTGGTTTTATCCAAGTGACACAATTTGTCCATGTTCGTTGTGAAATTGAGGAGTGGAGTAGAGAAGGAAGAGGGGGGGAAAGGAAGTTCTAGTTGAAGAAATGTGTCCCAAAGATCTGAATTCAGAACGTTAAACAAACACTCTAATGGACATCCTCCCGTGTCCCCCACCCATGCTTGTCCTTTGTGTCTGATAACTCCGACCCTGGAGCTCCTTCAGCTGCCCTTATCTCTGGAATCCCCCTCTCTGTGTTCTTCCTTTGTTTGCTTTTCATATAAGTCCATCTGCTTTCTATTTACTAGCATTTATTCACACTCTGTGGTTCCTTTATTGATGCCCGGATTGTTGTGGCTTCATTCGATAGATTTATGGATGGACAAACAGACAATGCGCAATTAATCGTTTCAGTCTTTCAATGGGACCTTGAGAAAGGGTGAGGTTTGAGGCATATGGTCTTGAACCAGACACTCAGCAAAGTTTAAAGCGTACAGAGTTGGTTTTGGGGGGCCATCTTTACCTTTCCTTCCTTCCACCCTGTCCAATTATATTTTCAGGAAATTATATGATATATACACATACAATAAATATATTATCTGAGAAATACTTCTTTTAAATACATACACACACAAAGATAATGGGGAATTTTAGAAACTAAAAGTTAGTAGAAACAAAAGTCTTGGGCTTATAAGAACATGAGTTCTCATTTGAGAATTTTAGGCACCCTGGAAGTGCAAACATTCAAACATTTTATGGAAATTTACCTTTTGTTGTGACTTTAATTGACTTAGATCAATGAAGTTTCGCTCTGAACATCTATCGATCAGATGAACTAATGACTTTTTGGTGATATTTATGATCAACTAAAGAAGCAAGGTATATTTTAAGAAAAGCCATGGAACAGACCAAACCACATCAAGGTAATTCTAGACATCTCATTTTTCTTTTTTTTTTTTTTTTTTTTAACATCTTTATTGGAGTATAATTGCTTTACAATGGTATGTTAGTTTCAGCTTCACAACAAAATGAATCAGTTATATATATACATATGTTCCCATATCTCTTCCCGCTTGCGTCTCCCTCCCTCCCACCCTCCCTATCCCACCCCTCCAGGTGGTCACAAAGCACCGAGCTGATCTCCCTGTGCTATGCGGCTGCTTCCCACTAGCTATCTACCTTACGTTTGGTAGTGTATATATGTCCATGCCTCTTTATCGCTTTGTCACCGTTTACACTTCCCCCTCCCCATAGCCTCAAGTCCATTCTCTAGTAAGTCTGTGTCTTTATTCCTGTTTCACCCCTAGGTTTTTCATGACATTTTTTTTTTTAGATTCCATATATATGTGTTAGCATACGGTATTTGTCTCTCTCTTTCTGACTTACTTCACTCTGTATGACAGACTCTAGGTCTATCCACCTCATTACAAATAGCTCAATCATTTTTCAAAATGTCTAATACTGCAGGCATCTTTAGAAGCCCATAGAAAAGAAATAGTGATCAATCTACATATATTTCAAACTTCTAAACCAAATATTTTGCATCATGATAAATAATACCTTATCCAGATGTGAAGCAAACAGAACCAGGATACAGCGTTATAACTGGAAAAGATAAAGGTAGCAAACAGACACATAAACAAACAACTCTAGGGCAACGACTAGAAGAAGAATCACCTTTGGATTTTGAACCCTCACTTTTGATCTGAAAAGAAAACACATAAGCTAATAGTAACAGTTGAATCTTGGTAATTTCACCCATTATTCCAAATATCCTTGATTTTATTGTAACACATGTAGACTCTAGGCATCCGTGTACGTTGTTATAAATGGCAACTGTAGAATGATTAAGGTATAGGAACCTTTTTCAAAAGTTGGCAGTTGACAACATTCTTTGGTCCCCTTTGCTTTGCAAAGAAACAGAATAGTAATTTCTTAGCTCTCAAACCCATCTTAAATTCTGAACCTTTTTGACGTTGACGCTGTCCTTGTCTCTCTTTTAAGCATGTGCGGGCACACACAAACCCCTTGCTTTCATATCGATGGCTGTGTGGACAAAGCCTATGGCCAGCTTCAGCTCCGCTCCACAGTTATCAAGCATGACAGAGCTGGAAGGGAAACATCTGGTCCAAGGCTGCTGCCTGCCTTTGTGGCAGAGAATTTCCTTTGATCTCCAGCTAGAGTTCTCTATCGAGTCTAGCAGATCAATTAGTTAATAGACCTTTCCCACTAGTAGTCCCACTAGCTGACTACCTAGGATAGAAAGAAGTTCTATTTACCAGTCCTTCGTTTCCCCTTTTACTTTAGGCAGATCCCTTTTTCCCCTGAAATGACATAATTATTAAACCACTTCAGTCACTGCTGTGATTAATGATCCCCTCTTTCATGCTGAAACCCCTCAGTGGGTTTTAAGTGCACCGCTCGATGGCTACAGTTTCATTCAGTGCTACAGTTAAGGGCAGGGACAGCTTGAAATACCATTATTAAAACCAACATCTTGCCCAGGTTTTCCTAGTTCCCTTGGGGAACTGGAATTATCATCTTAGTATCTATTTCTCCAAAAATTCAGGGAAGTAGTATTACGTTTTCACCTGGATTTCATTCTAACAAGCTTGGCTAATTTTCCTTATATTACAAAGATCGGTTCTAAGAATTTAAGCAAACATATATTATCTTTCCCTAAGAATTTTTTTTTATCCCGTTTACAATAACATTACTATCAGTGCTATTTAGGAAAGAATAATTACCTTCAGGAAACCAAACTGAACTATTTGGGGTCTTACATATAGAGCTTCAATTAGCTTTAATGATTTTACTGGGGTCAAAACATTATACCTGAGCTATGTTTTTTCACCTGAACACAAAATCATTACCTTGTACTGTTTTAACCGGTCCAAAAACTGCTCTAAAAGAGCTCCCTTTCTTAAAAACAAGATTAGACGATTGACTGTACTTTTCAGGCACAATTATGCCAGCTGTGCCCAGGAGACACTCAGACACATGATGCTCCAGTGAGCTAGTGTTTGCTGCTCAATGTATTTTACGGTAAGAAACCCCAGCCTGAGACCCCAGTCTGATCTATACACCGTGACCGAAATCAAACTGTGCAGCGCTAACACTGGCCCTGATGATACCAACCTGGGGGAAAAGCACGGCTCCTGAGAGCATGCAGCAACACACAGGCGGTGCAGAGCAGTGCCCCGGGATGAAATTGCAGAGGGAATTTCAGGAGGCAGAATGTAATTATCCCCTTTGGAGCTTGGCGTGGATGGGAGGATTGAACAGTGCTGTCCTTTGTCCCCAGAAGAAAGCGTGCCAGCAGATCTATGACAGACGCGGGCAGAAACATGAGGAAGGAGCCTGGAGTCTTGTTTGTTTTCAATGCCCCATTTTTCACCTCCTTAGATAGATTCCTATGTCCTCAGAAAACTGGAACAGTCCTCAGTGTGGCCCCTTTTATGTCACATTACTACCACTTCGAATGCTCTTTAGAAGAGGCTAATAGAAATGCTCAATAAAGTCCTGTGAGCCACTCTCTCTGAGCCCAGTTAAAAGGAAGAAAGACTCAGAGCACCAGCCTCCCAGCTCTGCCTTGCAGAAAGCTCTACACCAGGCGCTAATATGAACCTTCCGCAGGCCGTCTTAGGCGGGAACTATCAACGTCACTATTCTCAAAAACAGACATGGGCTTCCCCGGTGGCGCAGTGGTTGAGAGCCCGCCCGCCGATGCGGGGGACGCGGGTTCGTACCCCGGTCCGGGAAGATCCCACATGCCGCGGAGCGGCTGAGCCCGTGAGCCATGGCCGCTGAGCCTGCGCGTCCGGAGCCTGTGCTCCGCAACGGGAGAGGCCACAGCAGTGAGAGGCCCACGTACAGAAAAAAAAAAAATAGACATAAGGCAGCTGCAGACTCCAAAGGCTGTCTGATAGCTCATTTCCATAAACTCTGTAATAATGAACACTTGTGATTAAGGTTGCAGGGAATTAACTGCTGAGTGTGGGTCTTGACAGGGCCACCATTAGGAAGCTTCAGAGAATTACTGAATGCCAGTTGGCTGCTGGACTTACACCAAGTACACCCTCAAGGGCAGCAAGGCCAGGACAAAGCAGACGCCGCCTTGGGCCGCCCCCGTGTTGACTGAACACTGATCTGACTCCCTTTGCTCAAGGCAGCCTTGACGTGACTCCCCTTCCCACCCTCTACTTCCTGTTTGGCTCTTCTGAGAAGGTCATCAACCTAACTGACTTCGTGCCAGGGTCTGACAAATGACTGCTTCCACCGTCGTTTGACCTTGGTCCAACCAGCACCGCAGCGACAGCGTACCCCAGGTCCATGGCCCCGATTCCAAGGCAGAGCTGCTGATGAAAGCTAGGCAACAGAATTCTAGAAACCCCGAGGTTAACTCCAACCAATGCCTAAAACCTGACTTTCAAACCCACCGTTCCCAAAAGGAAAATTCTCCCAAGTTTCTCAATCATAGTTAGTCCTGCACCACCTAATACTGATATGTTACAGCTGCCTGGGTGAAATGGACATCAAACCTAGACTCAGGTCTCCACGGTGATACATTTTCCTTTAGAGTTTGTTCTAGATGACAAATACCCTCCCACGGATGGAGCTAGTGAATTCCTCTTTCCCAAGAGCCAGGCTTCATCAAGTGGCCCAGGTCGAATTCTATGACGTGCAAACTCAGGAGGGAGTAACCATCACGAGGGGCCACAGCACATTTCTTCCTCGTGCATTTTCGTCACCCCCAGTAAAAACGTTTTGGGTCACTTTCCTACAAGAAGAGTAGAATTGTGGTTCTAAGTTAGTCCTAACTAAGTAAGTCTTTCAGGTCAACATTTTGCTGGCCCATTTTGATCTCTTTTTTTTTAGCAAAAATCTTGAGTTTTTTTAATCCAAAAAATGAAATGCTCGAAATAGGCAACAGATAGAATGTCGTCTACGTGATGGTCCCAAAGGAATCGGTTGGAGTGAACCTCAGGGTCTCTAGAATTCTGTTTCTGTGAGGTCATGATCAGATGGACTTCTTTGGGGAGGCTGAACTTTAGCCAGTCAGGGTGACCAGAACATTCCACCCTGATGGAACTAAGGAAGCCCCAGCCCCAGTCCTGACACTTTATGCCCCCGAATTGTTCCCTGATGTCCCGTCTCCACACTCTGGTTCCATTGTCTCTGGGAGTTTGTCTCTAGGCGGGTCTGCGTTTCTGAACCTTCTCATTTCTTGTGTCTTGGGAACATCCCGTGTGATGCTTACTCCTCCCAGCCTTCATGGGATACTCTCCAAGTGGTGGGTTTCATCACATATGTACTAGCTGAGAGGCCTGCTTAGCAAACTCCTCTGGTTTACGGCCTCTGGAAAGCTCTCTGTGAAATCAGCCAGCCTTGAATGGGGCTCCTCCCTCCTGCTCTGGCCAAAGCCAGGTTCCCTGTTTTCTACCTGAAGTTCACGATGAGTTAAGTTTCCTTTCCGTACTTGCTCGAAATTCTTGTCTGATCTTTAAGGAGGACTTGTGAGTTAATGACATGTAATCTAAGTAAATACACTGAGCGCTAATTAGGGGAGACTCCGAATTTAAAACAAGCCTCCTAGGAAGACTAGAGGTTCCCCGACATCCCCAGGGTTTGACTCAGAGGCTGTGTGACCACAGTTCTAGAGTCCAGACTCTGTTCGGCCCCGGACGGACCTCCCATGGACACGGGGTGTCAGGACATTACTTTAACCCAGGATGAACAGACACCCTACTCTGGCTGAACTGATGGGCTTCTTCCAGTAGGGTTTTTTGTTTTGTTTTGTTTTGTTTTTTTGCGGTACGCGGGCCTCTCACTGTTGTGGCCTCTCCCGTTGCGGAGCACAGGCTCCGGACGCGCAGGCTCAGCGGCCATGGCTCACAGGCCCAGCCGCTCCGCGGCATGTGGGATCCTCCCGGACCGGGGCACGAACCAGTGTCCCCTGCATCGGCAGGCGGACTCTCAACCACTGCGCCACCAGGGAAGCCCCTCCAGTAGTGTTTTTTGAAAGTGGATGCGTATCACCTGGAAAAAGGATCCAAAAAGGTTCAAAGGTCAAATAGCTTTCCTTTGAGACCTGTGTCCCAATGTTCTCATTTTTAATGGAAATGTGCAAGTTAATTTCTGTCTGAACTTTATTTTAAACACATCAATCATTAACAACTTTTCAGTCCGGGGCCATAAACTATGAGAAAGCATGGGGTACTCAGGAAACCCTAGCTTCTAGATTCAACCATGATGCCAACTATACAAGTGTCCCTGGGGAAGTGATGTAACAAGTTTACTGATCTGCAGAAGAAGCCCTTCATCGGGCTGATCTCCTAGGTCCCTGCACCCTTAGGGAAATCAAACGGCTCTGTGCCAGCCTTGACGTCTGCCACCTCACACCCAATGCAAAGTTTTGTGGCAGGCGTCCCTGAAGAGGCACGGGCACCACCTGGGAGCGAGTCTTCACGTAACCACTTCACTTTTCTCTCCATCAAGAGACTATGGCAATCCCTTTGTAACAACACTACCAACCCCAGAAACAGGAGGGAATCTGGAAAGCTGCTCTGTAAACAAAGAACATCCCCATTGTAAAAAGCCTGCCTTGGAAACATTAAGGTAAACGTCTTCTGGACTCGCTGCTGTTGACAACATGTTTTCAATTTGCAACGCAAATTCATCGGAAGCCTTTCGGCCAGGGAACCGGATGGCCCAGGGAATTGGTAATTGGTAATGAATCGTGCAGACTTTCAGGTCTCTGATACCATTCCCAACGGAGCCCGGAATTACCTGATGCTGCTGGAAACCTTCGCAACACGAGCCAAACCCCTAGATTCAATCCTCAGCTTAAAACATGAGTTAAGACAGTGTCTGATGGGCCTTTTTTTAATATTTATTTTTTTATTGGAGTCTAGTTGCTTTACAATGTTGTGCCAGCTGCCACTGCACAGCAAAGTGAACCAGCCACACGTACACACACATCCCCTCCCTTTTGGATTTTCCTCCCTCTGAGGAGCATTTATAAGGAGAGTTAGGAGAGAGCCATGCACGGGGACAAAAGCGGACAGTGAGATAATAAACTAGGTGTTTCTGCCCTAAAGTCTGATGTTTTCCCCCAGGACATTCCAAGGGAAATTTCCAAGGAATGTCAGACCTAGAGAAATGGAATGAACGTCCACCTCGCATTCTCACGTGGTCAAAATTCCAGTCTTGCAGTTTTCATTTCTTCCTAATCACTCTCCCAGTCCAGAGGGTCAAGCTATTTATGCAGCAATTTTCAAGGTGAAATCGATTTTGCTCTTTCTTATTTGTTCTATGAGCCCAACTTTCCTTTAAAAAACAAAAGAAATTTATCACTAGAGCTTTACAAACTAGTCAAAACCATGAATCTTCTTTTCCAAGAGTTACCAAAACGCATTTCCTCCTTAGGATCTGGGCCACAGCATTTCATTTTCAGTATTCTGTAGTTATCCTAGGGGAAGCATCCAGTGCGTCGCTAGCTTTCCCTGGCTATCCCAGTTCCGTATTTATATCACTATTTTCCTTTATGCTCTTTGGTTTATAGTAGCAGTAGTTTCCCTTCCTATACGGCCCAACGAAGAACCAATTAACAAACGCTCAGAGCAGCAGCAGCGCTCCTGGCTGTCCTGCCTGGTCAGTCATTAATTTGGCGAAGGAAGGAGTAACAAACTCATAAAGGGGAACTTGAATTTTAGAAGTTAGTTCAATTTTACATTATTAAAAAGGAAAATGTAGTAAAAATAATAAGAGCTTTGCCAAAACTCTACAGCAAAGTCAATTAGTCTCACAAAGGGCCTGGGAGTCTGCGATCTGAACTTGCATTTGGAACCATTTAGCCTATTAAAACAACTCCAAGCTTCATCTCTCGCAAATCATATTTCAGTGCTCATGGCTGGATCCTAACGAGTAAAATTCTTTCACCAACCTTGGTGCAACACAATTTAAAGTATTCCTTTACTGTAGAGCACAGGGAACTATATTCAATATCCTGGGGTAAATCATAACGGAAAAGAATGTAAGAAAGAATGTCTGTCTGTGTGTAACTGAGTCACTTTGCTGCACAGCAGAGGTTGGCACAGCATTGTAAATCAACTCTACCTCAATAAAAACATTAATTAAAAAATAATAATAAAAAAATATAGTATTCCTTTTGTGTCTGCCTATTTCAAATATACGCGTGTGACTTCATATGCGCATATTTTCATGCCTATATATGTACACACCTACGATAAAAGTTTCCTACGCTAAGTACAGCCTTATACAACATACAGTAAAATACACGCTGCATCAGATATTACTATATACCTTTAAGAGGCCTTTAAAAGCAAATTAATTTCAAACAGAAAAATAGTAACACTGACATTACAAGTCTACAGCAAAAATAAAATGGGTTGTATTCAGAAGACTTTTACAATTTTACCATATTTCAAACATGAGGGGATGCTGTCTCTTTAATTAAGACAATTTGGTAATGAACTAAAGACATGTCATTTGTTTCTCAGTATACTTCTATGGGCAATAAATATTTTATTTTGCTCTGACTGATCAATGAGGAAAAGTTAAAATGCTAAGTGAGATTATTTTCATAGATAATTCTTGTAAAATAGTGCTTTCCAATCAATTATAGTCACTAACTGATAAAGATTTTTAAATATTCTATTTCATTGAAACCTAACAAAAATCCTCCACATTCCTTAAATGAAAATGAAGTTGCATCATTTCAAACCCATGCTTCCCAACTCTTAGCCTCTATAAAAATTCCAAGCAGTTTCTATAGGTTTTCCAAGGAAGGCTCAGCTCTAATTAACTACAATTTTGTCCATATTTTGTTTTTCTCCTACACTGAAAGAATAGCAGGGGGTTAGCCCTGCAGAAAAGAAGATTATTAAAACTTTAATAACATCAGCCTTTGAACCTTTCCAAATTCTTTACAATTTTCTCACATTTCCAGCCCAGATGTCTACATGGAGTTATAGTGAGTGCCAACATGAACTTTTTGTTTACAATTGTATTCACCTTAATTATTACCTCCTTTAAAAAAAACCAAAAAACAAGAACACACAGTAATTTTATAGCTCTTCCAAACAAAGGAATTAAGTTATTCTTAAAAATAAATTTGCAAGAATGATTTTTTTATCCATTTTTAAGTTAGATATTTCCAACAACACAACTATCTCTTCCCTGCTGCTAGAGGTAAATTGTTAGGCAGCCTAGCAACGGTGGCCGGCGGGATCACAACATTTTTTTCAATCAAGCTACAAAGCTTCGAACTACTGAAAAGAGAGTTCACTTTGGAAACTTGAACTCTTGATATTGTTACAAAAGAAAGACCGAAAAGGAGGCATCCTTTAAGATAATTAACTGCTCGCTGTTTCACCAAAGATGGGGACATTTGCATACCACAAAAGCCCTCGTAGAATTGCCTTTCATAGACCTCAATATGGCAGCTGTGTTATCCCAACTCCAGATAATTGTAGCCCCCCAATAGCCAATTATGACTTTTCTTTTAATGAAAGAACCCCAATTATTCTAATGAATCCATTGCCACCTAACTAAATGATCGCATTTCACAAGTATCTTTGCTTTGTAATCAAATGCTAGCATGTAAAATGTGAAATAGGTGTGTTGAAGGGTACTTCCAGGAAGTTTCCTAAAAGGGAGCCAGTGGACATGCTTCCTCCCTTCCTCTTTCTGCTGAACGGAATGTTAATGTGATGGCTGGAACTTGAGCAGCCATCTTGGACCATAAGTCCAAGGGAAAAAACTACAAAAGACAGAACACTGAGAAAGCCAAAGCTCGTGGGGTCCCTGGTAATCGTGGAGCTACATTTCCAGCTATGCAAGACCTACTTCCAGAGCTATTTTATATATGAAAGAGAGCTAAACATCTTTCTTGTTCAAGCCACTGTTACTTGGGGATGTTTGTTTGTTTCATGTGACAAAACATAGCCCTAGCTCACATATCACCTGATTGAAAGTTAGGCTGTATGTAGAGCTATATTCTGCTCGTTGAGGGAGGGAAAAGCAGTCCCTGACATCTAGGAGCTGGCCTGGTACCATCAGCCAGGACTGGGTGTTGCTAGAAGTTGCCCCAGGTTTCACAATTAAATCTTGGTGTTGAAATTAACATAAGCAATTTCACAAAACTTCAGCCTCAGACAAGGCTACCTGTGACCATGGAGAATGAAGACAGAGTAAGACCACTCCATATCGTGTCTGAGCACAGACAAAGCATGACTAACATGGCTCTGTTTCTCCTGCCTTCTAGATAACATTTATTAAGATGCCCAATTATAGAATTAATTCCACTTCCTGACAGCATCCAGTTCAGACCAAAACATCACCTCCTTGAACCCTTTCCCAAATCACCTAACACAGTCTAAATCCTGCAATGTCTTTTCTAACATCCTCCTACCAATACTCCATGGTTTCCCATTGTGTGAGTTCTCCCCCATTACTAGAAGTCAACAAACCCAATTTGTTCAACTACAGGTGTGCTCCTGGAGGGCTTTGGCTGGCGGACGTTGAGTAGCTATGCTTGTGTCTCCCTACAGCAGAAAACTCAAAATAAATCCACCATTATATCCATCCATAATTCAGATGATCCCACCCGAATGGAAAGCCCCGATTCTTCAACCAACTCCAATCATTAAAAAAACCAAAACATCAATTTGTAATCATCAGATTCATTGAAATGATCCCCTTGTGGTATTGCCGTAGCCTGAACCACACCCAGCCTGAACCCTCACCATGTACCAAGTTTTCAGGAACTATAGCCAGTTCAAAGCTCCTTCAAGTAAGGAAAGTCTGCAGTATGAGAGGTAAATGCTGAACTCCATCTACTTTTTCTCCCGTTCTTCCTCTCCTGCTTTTTTTCTCCCAGTTCCTTCTCTCTCCCTTTTTTGATTTCTCCCTTGCTACTCTTCAAACTTTTCAGTGGTTCCTGAGCCGAGTTCACTGAGAGTTCTAAGTGGCTCAGTCCTGGACTAAGTTTTAAATCATAGTTATCATGTCCATCACTCAATGGCAGCTCTTGCTGTCCTGCCACCCCACCACTCGGAACCTTCCCTGCCACACTTCGGTTTGCTCTTCACCTTCTGAAAAATGACATTTGCTTATCTTATCTTCTCAAGCAAAGTCACAATCCCTGTCAACTGTTTTAGAGATGAAAGCTAGAGGTAACTCAATTTCTCTTCTAATGAAAGCCTGATCCACAGGCTATGTTCAAAACTTCTAGAGACGATGCCCTCGCTCTTCTTGTGCAAATCAAAGTTACAACTCTCGAGCCTGACAAGCAGAAGGGAAATACAACTTGCCCGTCTGAGGCAAATATTTTACAGCTAGTAGTGTCTTCATATGTTTTTCCCCCTTGCTCCAAATAAGCATCAGTGCTAAAATTATCACAATATTATATGATTCTTAAAGTTCTTTGGGTCTCTGGTCCCACATAATACCTAGGACAAAAGTAGGTAGTAAATAAAATTGGTTGAATGATTTAATTTATTAGTCAACAGTGCTAAAAACCAGCACAGCCCACGTTAACCCAGTAGAAGAAAGATCAGTAGGGTGGGCAAGGAAGCAAGTACCATGAACCAAAGACAATGGGTCGTTGTGTTGTATTTTCTTAAGAAACAAACAATAGATTGGGAGTCTGGTTGTCCAGGCTTGCAGAAGATCCGAAGTTTGTTTGCGTTCTACTGTTTCTGTTTTTTATCTATATTGAAGGCTAACATACACAAAAAAGGACACAAATCCTAAGTTCATACAGCTCAACGAAGTATCGCACAGTGAAATACACCTGTGTTGAGTACCATCCAGGTCAAGAAATAGAACATTGCCAGTTTCAAAGGCTAACCAAAGACCATCATAGGTTCTATACTGAGGCTGAAAGGGCAAGGAAGAGCCATGTCACTCTGGACGGAGATCAGAGAGCTGAGTGAGTGAGGAGAAGACACAAGGCAAAAAGAAAGAAGTTCCTTCCAAAGGACATCGGCTCCTCAAGACAGTTTTGAATTGATTACAGAATGTGATCGGTCAGTCGTGTGGGCAGGCATTTCACCCCACCCAGCTCTCAACAGGTTCAAGGGTCCTCCAACAGCCAAGCCCCAGCGGACAAGTTCAAGGTTCTAGCAGGAGCTGACCTTGATCTGACACATACACCTGAACCTCTCCTCACTCCTCTTCCCAGCCACTGCCCTCTCCCTTCTCTCCAAATGAAACCACTACCCTAACTTCTGACTCCAAAAACTATTCGGGCCTGTTTCTCAACTTTCGATAGGTATGCTAATATACTATGTGTCCTTTTTCACTTTTTTTGAGGTAAAATTCCAAGGGCATAAAATGAACTATTTTTAAATGAACAGTTCAGTGGCATTAAGTTCATTCACAATATTGTGCAAACAGCACTTCTGTGGGTTCCAGAACGTTTTCGTCATCCCAGAACCCATACCCACTCAGCACTTGCTCTGCATTGGTCGCTCCCTCTGCTCCCTGGCTACCACCATCTGATTTCTGTTCCTATGAATTTATCTAGTCTAGATTTTTCATATAAATGGAAACATAAAGTATGTAACCTTTTATGTCTGGCTTCTTTCACTTCGGATAAAGTTTTTGAGGTTCATCCGCATTGTAGCAAGAATGAGTCCTTCGTTCCTTTTCATGGCTGAATTATATTCCCCTGTATGTATGTATATACCACAATTTATTCATTCATCGATGGACATTTGGGCGTTTCCACCTTTGGTTATTATGAATAGTGCTGCAATGAACATGTGTGTACTTGTTTGAACCCCTGTTTTAATTACTTTGGGTACATACCTAGGAATTAAATTACTGGGAACCTATGATAATTCTGTTTAGATTTTTGAGGAATCACCAAATTATTTTCCATAGCAGCTGGACCATTTTACACTCCCACCAGAAATGTATGAGGATTCCAATTTTGTTATATCCTCACAAACCCTTGTTATTTTTCATTTTTAAAGTTATGGACGTCCAAGTGAATAAGAGGTGGTATCTCACTGTGGGTTTGATTTGCATTTGAATAACTAATAATTTTGGACATCTCCACACGCTTGTTGGCCACTTGTAGATCTTCATTGGAAGAATGTCTATTCAAGTACTGTGCCCAGTTTTTAAGGGGCTTGTTTGTCTTTTTTGCCGTTGAGTTGTGAGAGTTTTTTATATATTTTGGATACATGTCCCTTACCTGGCATATGATTTGCAAATATTTTCTCCCACTCTGTGAGTTGTCACTTTTCACTTTCTTGATCATATCCTTTGATGCACAAAATTTTCAGTTCTGATTACATCCAAGTTTATCTATGTTTTCCTTTGTTGCTTGTGCTTTTGGTGTCACATCTAAGAATCCATTACCAAGTTAAAATCAGGAAGATTTACCTCTACGTTTTCTTCTACTAGTTTTATAGTTTTGACTCTTATATTTAGGTCATTAATCCATTTTGAGTTAATTGTTATATATGGTGTGAGTTAGGGTTCCAAATGAATTGTTTTGTATGTGGATATCCACTTGTACCACCGCCACTTATAGGAGAGATAATTCTTTCCCCATTGGATGGCCTTGGCACCCTTGTTGGAAATCAATGAGCCATATATGTACGGTTTATTTCTGGACTCTTAATTCTGTTCCATTGGTCTGTATGTCTATCTTTATGCCAGAACCACGCTATTTTGATGACGGTAGTCCCTCCCTCTCTTCGGGGGATATATTCCAAGGTCCCCTGTGGATTCCTGAAGCTGTGGGTACTACCAAACCCTCTATATGCCGTGTTTTTTCTTATACATACATACCCAAGATAAAGTTTAATTTATAAATTAGGCACAGTAAGGGATTAACAAAAATAACTAATAATAAAATAGAGTAATTAAACAATACACTATAATGAAAATTATGTGAATGTGGTCTCTCTCTTTCAATAGCTTACTGTACATACTTAATGCTTTTTCCATCCTAACTAAACACTTACCACACACGGAGGCTATAACATTTGCAGCGTGAGGTGTGACAGCAAAGCTATAGCACAAATTTCTTGTTCCCTCTCCACAGTTTCACGGACAGGAGAATTGTTCTTATTGTAGATCTTAGCAAACGTAGCATACGATTTTTCTTCTTTTCTTGCTAAATTGAGAGTGTTCACCTTCTCACCTAAAAGAAGCACTTTATGGCTTCCCTTTGGCACATCCAAATTGCCAGCATCCCTACTCTTGTGCTTTGGGTCATTATTAAGTAAAATAAGGTTACTTGAACCCAAGCACTGTGGCTGCAACCGTTGATCTGATAACCAAGATGGCTACTAACGGGCTGGACGTGTTGGACAAAGGGATGATTCATGTCCTAGGCGGGATGGAGCTGGACTGTGCAAGATTTCATCACACTACTCAGAGCGGCATGGAATTTAAAACTTACGAATTGTTTATTTCTGGAATTTTCCATTTAATGTTTTCGGACCTCAGTTGACCATGGGTAACTGAAACCATGGAAAGCGAAACCATGGATAAGGGGGGACTACTGTACTATAACTTTGAAGCAAGATTTGAAATAGGGAAGTGTGAGTCCTCCAAATTAGTTCTTCTGTTTCACGATTGTTTGGGCTATTCAAGGCCTTTTACAATTCCATATGAATTTGAGAATTGGCTTTTCCATTCCCCCCCCCCCCAAAGAAGAGGCCATTAGAATTTTGGTAGGTATTGCATTAGATATCCAGATTGCTTTGGACAGTAATGCCATCTTAACAATACTAAGTCTTCCAACCCATGAATATAGGATGCATTTTCATTTATTTAGGTCTTCTTGAATTTTTTAAGCAATATTTTATACTTTTCTAGTGTACAAGTCAGTCCCCTCCTTAGATTCCTCAGCATTTTATTCATTTGGATACTATTATAATGAAATTATTTTTTTACTTTCCTTTTTGGATTGTTCATTGCTGATGTATAGAAGCACAACTCATTTCTGTGTGTAGATCTTGGACTATGTGACTTTGCTGAATTTATTTATAAGCTCTAGTAGGTTTTTTGTTGTTGCATCTTTGGGATTTTCTGTATATAAGATTTTTTATGTATTTGTCATCTGCAGATAAATATAATTTTACTTCTTCAATTCTGATTTGGATGTCTTCCTTTTTCCGGCCTAATTCTCTGGCTGCACATTGAGTGCAATGTTGAATTACAGAGGTGAAAGCAGGAAACCTTCTCTTGTTTCTGATTTTAGAGGTAAATCTTTCAGTCTTTCACCATGAGTATGATGTTAACTGTTGGTGTTTTATAAATGTTCTCCATCAAGTTGAGGAAGTTCCCTTCTACAACTAGGTTTTTGATTGTTTTAGTCATGGAAATGTGTTGTATTTTGACAAACGCTATTTGCATCGATTGAGATGATCATGTGGGTTTTTTCCTTCAGTCTATTAATGTGGTATATTACACAGATTGATTTTCCTGTGTTGAACCAAACTTGCATTTCTAAGATAAATTCCATTTGGTCGTGGTAAATAATCTTTTTTAACATGCTGCTGAATTTGGTTTGCTAGTATTTTCTTGAGCATTTTTTAATCTATATTCAAAAGGGATGTTGGTCTGTAGTTTTCTGTTTTTGTGATGTCTTTATTTGGGTTTTGTATTAGTGTACTGTTGGCTACAGAGAATGAGCTAAGAAGTGTTTCCTCCTCTTCAATTTTTTTTGAAAGAGCTTGAGAAGGATTGTTGTTAATTCTTCTTCAAATGTTTATTAGAATTCACCAGTGAAGCCATCTGGTCCTGGGCTTTTCTTTGTCGGGAGGTTTATGATTACTGAAGCTAATCAGTAATTAGCTTTTACTGATTAGCTAAAGGCTTGCCAATTTTACTGATCTTTTCAAAGAACCAAGTTTTGGATCCATTGATCCTATTGTTTTTCTATTCTCTGTTTTGTTTGTCTCCACTCTAATCTTTATTATTTCATTCCTTTAGCCAGATTTAGGTCTAGTTTGTTCTTTCTGTAGTTCTTTGAGGTTTCGTTAGGCTACTGATTTGAGATCGTTCTTCTTTCTAATGTAGATGTTTACAGTTATAAATTTCCATGCCCTGCTTTCATGGCATCTAATAAATGTTGGTATGATGTGCTTCCATATGCATTAATCTCAAAGTATTTTCTGATTTCCCTTGTGATTTCTTATCTGACTCATTGGTCCTTTAAGATTCTGTTGTTGAATTTTTACATATTTGTGAATTTTCTAATTTTCCTTCTGTTACTGATTTCTAGCTTCATTCCATTGTAGTTAGAGATGATGATTCTGTAAGATTTCAATCTTTTTAAATGTATGGAGACTCATTTGTGGCTTAATATATGGTCTCTCCTGGAGGATGTTTCACATGGACTTGAGAAGACTGTGTGTTTTGCTGTTGTTGGGTATAGTGTTCTATGTATTTTTTTAGGTCTAACTGATGTATAGTTTGTCAAGTCTTCTATTTACTTATTGATTTTCTGCCTAGATATTCTATCCATTAATGAAAGTGAGCTACTGAAGTCTCCAACTATTACTATAGAACTATAGAATCTATTTCTCCCATCAGTTTTGTCAAGGTTTGCTTCATATACTGGGGGCTCTGTTGTTTTGTACTTAAAATGTTTATAATTCTTGTATCTTCTCCCATGTGAAAGAACTTTCATGTAATTTCTGGCCTCTCTCCACTTCTTACTCTCTCTGTCCAGGAGAAGGTGGAGAGGCTTCTGAGAAGAACGTACCAGGTGTGCTTGTCTCAGGTCCACCTTTCCTCTCCCGGAGTTGAACTTGACTGCAGGCGCCAGGAGTTTCCGGCTCCTCCACACTCTCTCACCTGGTCCTTGCCCACACGAATGTGGGGTAAGGATGTTGAATTTTGGGATTATTTTGCAGTCCACTTAGTTCTCCCGATGATCTACGCCTTCTAACTTAGGCTTTAATAAAGGACTATTGAGGCCCCATCTGCTACTCTGAATGTCCCCGATTTTTCAGAACTCGAGCAGGTTAGAGGGGGGCTCTTTCTCAGTCCCCCTAAGAAACTCTTACATATGACTTTTATCTCAGACTCCTAGCCATAGATTCTTTGATATCCGCTTTTCATTTTTTAATAAAATACATCTCAATCTCTGACCTACTTCTTTCCGGACTTGGGCTCTGACTTGGCATTTTTCTGTTTTGAAACATCAGCAAAGTAGACCTTCATCTCTCCCTCTGCTATGATTACTCAGGCCCTGAGTAATCATGTGATTACTATGATGCCTTCAGGTCCTGCTTCCTTGCTCTTTACCGAAACAACCAACCCCAGTGGGACAAGTCATTTCCAGCCCACAGTGATCTCTCTTTTGAGACCTTGGTGAGGCATCATAGTCTGGTGGCTAAGAACATGGGCTCTGGAACCAGACTGCCTGGGTCTGAACGGCTTCCCCACTTAACAGCTGTCTAGCCCAGGGCAAGATACTTAAACTCCCTATACTATGGTGTTACATAATAATTGTTCTTCATAAAGATGATGCGAACCACCAAAAAAAATTCAAAATCTGTTCAACGTGCTTTGTTTAAGAAGGTAGAAAACACATATCTACAATGGTTTTCAAACTGTTGGTGCTTAAACGGCTAAGCTTTGGTTATCTTGAAAAACAATTTAGAAAGGTTTCATCATTTCTTGACACAATTATATAACTGAAGCTCAAAAGCTGAAACTTTGAAGAGGCAACTTAGTACAGTGGAAGAGGTCTAGACTCAAAGGCAGACCTGAAAGTGAATCCCATCTCTGCCACTTAGTGTGAAAATTCAGGTAAGGTATTTTACTTTCCTAAGCTCATACATAAAAGTGGGGATAGAAATTACTACCTTGCAAAATGGTCTTGAAGCTTAAATGAAATAAGGTAGCTGCAAGAAGGCATGTGGGTGGGGAGCAGAGTGCTCTTAATGACCACACCCCCAATTCATTGAGATTTGGGCCGTGAGTGCTGTTGAGTGGCTTCTGTCCATCTACCTATTTGCCCCATAGAAACAGGGAGACCCCTTGAAGAAAAAGAGATCTCTTCCCTTTATAATTCAAAACCATTAAAGTTTGTCAAATGGCCTTGAAAGCATCAACCAAGGCCTGATTACACAGAATACAGGATACTAACGTCCCTGAGAATGCTTCACGAGGGTAGGAGGAGGTGAATTACAAATGTAAGCCTCTCTCTTATCAAGGGTAGAGAAAGGATGATGAGCATTCAGTCTGGGTCTGTGAGGCTTAAACACCATCCTGACCCAGCCACCATGGTGACAGGCTTATGCCTAGATAAGAGGCCCTGTGAGTGAATCTGAAGAGCTTTAATGAAGCCATATGAAACCCACAGAGCGCATCCAAAGCAGGGCTCTGAGGGAAATGTATAGCCTTAAATACAAGAAAAAATGAAATAAAACATTGTTTGATGCAGGGAAAAGCAGACAAAAGGAATTAGTAAAGATAAAATCAGACATAAATTTTAAAGGAAAAAATCATAGAACTAGTAAATATATCAAGGAGTTGGTCATAGGGGAAAAAAATCCCTTTTTTCTATACCTGTTGGGTATGAATGTATTACGTATTCAAAAATTAAATTACCTATCATGAAATCAAGAGAGATAGGTAGATAGATGATATGGATAGATGATAGACAGAGAGAGAGAGAGAGAGAGAGAGAGATGACAGATAGACAGACAGGATAGTTGTAGAGCTGGGACCCAAGCCTGGCTTAGCTCCCTTGAAGGAGGTCCGTAATGAAAGAAGAGACAGTCCTGTCTTATTCTTAAACACGTGCTTCTACCATCTTGGCTTGCTAGCACAAACCCATTTTTTCAGGGGGAATGGTCTCTTGAGGCCCCAACAAATGGGGTGGCCGGGCCAGCTTCCAACCACTTCTTTCTTTCTCCCACACCCACATCCAATCTGTCAGGAAATCATTTCTCCTGTACTTTCAGAAAATAAGAGAATCCGACCACTTCCCACCACTTCCGTCACAGCGTCGCTGGGCCACTGTCTTCATCTCTCACAATCTTTCTCTTGGCACCATCCGCCTCTTGTTAACTGAGTATACTAGTCAGGGTTCTCCAGAGAAACAGAACCGATGCAATAGACGTAGGTTCACAGCAGGAGCAGAGCATCATGAGGAATTTGACTCGGGCCAACGTGGAGCCTGGGGAGTCTTGTGATCGTCCATCTACACTCTGGAAGCCCAGGAAAGCAGCTGGTGTAGTTCCAGTGCAAACCCAAAGAGCCTCTGGGAGCCAGAGGAGGCTGCCAGCTCCGCTCAAGCAGGGAGAGTCAGTTCACCCTTCCTCTGTCTTTCTGCTCTATTCAGGCCCTCAAGGGATTGGACGATGCCTGTCTGTATTGGTGAGAACAGTCTTCTTACTCAGGCTGCTGATTCAAACGCTCCTCTCTTCTTCAAACACCCTCACAGACACACCCAGAAATCATGTCGTACCAGGTCTATGGGCATCCCTTAGCCAGTCAAACTGACATATAAAATCCACTGCCACACCAAGTGAATAGTAATCATAATATATTTTTCCCATAGTAGTAGATGCCAGAGAAAACCTCTCCCAATCTCTTGTCCAGTATAATAATAGGATAGCATGACAAAAGAACAAATGGTCCTTTTGGTTATTCACCCTGAAGTGTCTTTATAAGCTGATGTCAGATATGGCCTTTTTGGCCGGTAGAGGCAGGATCATTTCTGTCTTGTCTCTACAGTCAGATTCTAAACAGCTTGGTAAGAGGCGTTGTATCTCAGACCTTGTGCAAAACTCTAGGATTTGATATTGGGCTCAGGAGATCACAGGAGATTCAACCATGGCATTTCTGTGGATTTAAAGTTGGATTGGCTTTTCTCTGACATCTGTCCTCAGACTTCTTGCTGTAGGAGACCCCACAAGCAATACAAAGGTTATAGCCACATAATGATAATTTTTATATAAATTTCTAGGGTTTTCTGGTGTTGAAAGTCAAGAAATATGGGTTCCTGCCCCAAAACTTTGAGAAATAAATGTTGCTGTTTAAACTTAAAAAAAAAAAAAAAGAAGAAGAAGAGGACTTCCCTGGTGGCGCAGTGGTTAAGAATCCGCCTGCCAATGCAGGAGACTCGGGTTCAAGCCCTGGTCCAGGAAGATCCCACGTGCCACAGAGCAACTAAGCCTGTGTGCCGCAACCACTGAGGCTGCGCTCTAGAGCCTGCGAGCCACAACTACTGAAGCCCACGTACCACAACTACTGAAGCCTGCGCGCCTAGAGCCCGTGCTCCGCAACAAGAGAAGCCACCACAGTGAGAAGCCCGTGCACTGCAACAAAGAGTAGCCCCCGTTCGCTGCAGCGAAGACCCAATGCAGCCAAAAATAAAATGTAAATAAATAAATAGATTTATTTTTTTAAAAAGAGTTATAACAAAAAAGACAGTAAAAGGAAGGAAGAAAGGAAGGAAGAAATACGGGTTCCACTGGCTCCTTCATGTCAATGATTTATCTGCCCCCTCCCACCATGTTAAATACAACAGAACAGCCCAGATCCTAAGCACAGTTCTCATGCTTTAAGGAGAGTCTTGAGAAGCGAGAAGGGGGCTGGAAGAGTTTGAATTGGCTTTCAAGCCTACAGAGTAAAGAGCAGTTTGACCATTTGCTTTTATTCTGGGTCTGAGTCCACTGCATAATTGAACTCTGACCCCAGGACTGGCAACCAGAGTCCCTGCCCACCCCCAGCCCTCCCCAGAATATTCCAGCGCTGCTCCCACACACACACACACACACACACACACAGACACACACACACACACACACACACACACACACACACGACAACAAGCAGGAAGAGCCCAGCTGCGAGGCCCTGTGCTGGGGGGCGGGGCGCAGCAGCTCACACCCCAGTACAAAATCCATTGTTCTCTTTAGAAGAGAAAATCAGGCAAACTGGAGGAAAACTGGCCTTCAAGAGGCCTCAGGCAGGCAGCTCTTCAGAAACAATTACCTCCCACACTGCCGAGGCGCATTTTTTTCTTTCTACTCTTTGGCAAGAGAGCCTTTAAGAAAAGTGACTTACTGTTGCCTAACAGGATTAAATTCTTAACTGAAGCATTTTCGTCTAATCCATCCACTACTTTCTAATCCCCTGTGAGTCAGAATGTAAGGAAAAGTTTCTATCTTGACTCAAAACCCACATTCTTAGAAGTCCTCACACCCTGGCACGCTTCAGACCCTCCTTGCTCAACAGGGCGACCCCACTGGCCTCTCCAGCTGGAGGCCTCGGGAACGTTCACAAAGGCGCTGGCTCCCCCAGTCTCTCTGCTCTCTGTCTACCGACCTTGCCTTGGGCCTTGACGTTTCTCTTTTCTTTTCATTTTATTTTTAATGCACACACATCAGAGATGTTCCTTCTTGAGGCAAATAACATTCTGGGGGTCTTTAAAGGAAAAGGCCCCCTGGAGGAGGCTCTTTGTAGGTTCACTCCATGTTTCACTCTATGAAACAGATTTTATTTTGAAGGTCTTAACCAGAAACATGAGGCAACATCAACTCATTCAAAATTCCCTATTATTAGAAATGGAGCCAAAACTGTATTGAAGTCGGAATTCAAATATCTAGATTTTTAAGCCCAGTTCTCCTACCTACCAGCTGAGTCACTTAATATATCTGAACCTCAGTCTTCTCATCCATAAGAAGGGGCTAATCACACCCACACAGGAATCTTCACAGATGGGGAAGACGACCACACTGGCTTCTGTACATGAAAGCATCTCATAAGCTGCAGTGCGCTCTACAAGTACAAGGTATTCATACTTTCCACTCTGAATTCTGCTCTCGTCTAAATTGTGTGGCGTCCCCTTCGCTTGATGTAAACACAGACTGTTATTCTAGTGTGATCTTCTGCAGGGTCTACCCACCCCCAGAAATCCCAGTTATCACAGATCTTCTGGGCCACCCTGCCGACCTCCAAAAAAATAATATTAATGTTATTGAATCCTAGATTAGCAAGCGTTTTCTGTTTGACAGGTGCTACTGCTGTGTTGGCATAATGTTAGACTATTAGGCAAGGTAAGTGCTTTACAGAAGTGTTTATTTCTCTTGCAGAGCAGAAATTTGCACAATTAATTCCCTGGAGAGATTCACATTGCTATACACTACGATTCTTCCCCTTGAAATAGTGCCATTGCAAAGCAAAAAAGTGAAATCGATCCCCACTAATTGAGAAGCATTTTGGAGTCCCGTTGAGGCAATGCGAGGGAAGAGAAATTTGTTCTGAATTTCACAAGTGTTGCTAGAGACAGAGTTCCTGGCCTTCTCTGTGCTGTACTGAGCGCTTCTATTCCACAGGACACTCAGGGGCCCCGGTGGCTCCCAGCCTCACACTGAAAGCACACAGACCCGTGTACCTTTTTGTAGCAACTTTTCACCAAGCCACTTACAGTGCTTGAGAACAAGAAAAGGCACAGTGACAAATGGCAAAAGCCAGGCCACCAGGCCAGCAGGTGGTGTGTCCTGAGGCGTTGGGGCCCGAGTATTCTTGCCCTCCTCCC
Source organism: Delphinus delphis (assembly GCF_949987515.2). Taxonomy (NCBI): domain Eukaryota; kingdom Metazoa; phylum Chordata; class Mammalia; order Artiodactyla; family Delphinidae; genus Delphinus; species Delphinus delphis. Next base: position 177,121,947 of record NC_082684.1, read on the forward strand.
TCTGGTTGGATCAGAGAACATTCTGGCGGACTTACGGCTGCATTTATCAAAGGACAAGATCCAGAACATCCCAGCCGCACTCATCATTCTCGTGGTCCTCGGTTGTGGAAAGACAGGCTTGCAAACTGTACTCGTGACAGGTGGAGAGCTGTGGCCTGCGTGTGTCTTGCAGAAGTGGTTAATCCACTTATGGAAAGAAAGCCCTTCCTCTTCTCTGCCAAACCAAGAAAGCAGCTTTCCTTGATCACCTTTATGAAAATATCTCTCCAAATAGCTCAATCCCAACTGTGACCTTTATGAAAGATGAACGCGTAGGGAGAAAACCTTTGATAATTCAGATGCTCTGGAGGGAAGCCATTTTCCGGGAAAGGCAGGTCCCATGTCCTTTCTAGAGCCTCCTATAGGTTAATAAAAGTTGCTCTGCCGAGGCCTGTGGGAAACCTGCTCTGATGTCGAGGTGACATAAATCACGCGTAGCCTCACCATCCCGTGCCTGTGCTTGGAGTTTCTCAGAACCTGTGTGTTCTCTTTGATCATCCTTCCCTCAACGACGGGCAACTCATAGTTATCTTAGCAAAGGCTGTCAAATATGCAAATGTCAGCTTCAGTCCCACATCTTTTCAACCTGATTCATCCCGAACCTGGCTCTGGGAGGTTTAAATGAATGAGGTCTTATCGTCTTCCAACCAGTGAGCGCCAGGAGCCCAGTCTACGTGCCCAGCGTTTACTGTCAGACGGTAAAGCGCCACATGAATCATTGATCCGTGTGTCCTGAGGCTGTTCTACTTTGCAGGCTACACGGAATTACTAATCCCTACATCCTTTAAAGGCATAAAATTTAAAACCCACAGATTATTAATACCAGATTCTTGTTTATTGTTCCATTATTTCTGAAATTGTGCTCTGGAGTGAAGGTTTCCAATATGTGTGTGTGACCGTGCCACCCTGGGAAAAAGAGACAAACGGGAAACGGTCCTCTCACGACAACACGTGGCACGAGAAAACTCATCTCCTGCGGAATCGCCCCCTGTAACGATTATCCCCTGACGCCTGTTTTGCCTGCAGAGCTGGTAACTGCCATCCTTCGCCATCCTTGCCGGCATATCCTTCGCTCGATCGCCCAAATCCTGCAAACAGTTACCGTCCACAGATGTTTCTTTTGAACTGCTTTTTATGATTGTTTTACCTGAGCCCATTTTTACCACAATAGATTCTGTTCCCTTATGCAGAAAAGATGCCATAATGCCTGTGGACCTTTCTGCGTAGGGGCAGAGGAGGGGGAGAGGGAGGGGTCTGTCTTGTCCCCTGTGAAATAGGCAGATGAGGATAAAAGCCCGTCCCAGAAAACAGGGGCAAGTTTGCCTACGGAGAATTTCTATTTTTGATTCAAAGTCTACCATGAAACAGAAGGAACGTGCCTCTCCACATAGGGTCAAGCCTGAAGTAGAACAGGTGACAGAAGCGTCTTTTGGTCGATTTTGTAGAATTCTCAAACGTCCAAAACTCCCAATTTAATGTCTTAATCTATTTTTTTCTTACCATCATTTAAAAGCATTTGTGTTGTTCATTTTGTTTTGCAATGGGGGAAGGAGAGAAAAAGAGTTGTACTCTGTCAGTCTTAAAATTAGGCACAGACATAAAATTCAATTTCAAATTTTCTGCTGTCTAGTAATCTACAAAAATTCCTTTGTTTAAATTTCTGCCTCGTCACCAGGCGTTAATGCCACCATGTTCTAATCTTAACTTTCTCTTACGCCAAGTATTTAATGACCTGATGTACAGCGCTGCACAATTCCTCCTTGGCTAGAATCTGCGTCCAGCCATTACATCTGTCATTAACGGACTGTCAATGTCCATCGATAAGAGCTCCCACTGAATAGCTGCTACAGGTCTCGGGAATAATTCAGGTTGTGGCTTGTGTCAGGGTTGGCAATACAAGTCAGTGGAGATAAACCCCGAACTAGATTTGATCAACAGGTAGTTTCGAACCTCATTTTCAAGCACCCACACAATCTCACCCATCTCTTGCCCGCGCATAAACTGGAATTAAACCCACAAAACAACTTTTTAAGAAGATTAAAGAGGAAGGTAGGAGGCTAAAATCTTAAATAAGACTTCTTCTTGCAAACCAGGATACCATGTAACTACCAAAAACATTATTCCACATGGAGAAAAGTGGAAGGATTTCGGTATTGCCTCATCAAAGTTGAGAACATGGATTACTATTCCGTAGAGTCCATTGTACCTTACAAAGAGAGCATATCACTCGTTTGCATATAAAGTTCGCTAAGTCAAAATGGTCCCCTTAATAATGAATTAATAACATACGAAGATGCTTTACATGGGAAAAAAATTAATTCTTCAAGCATCAAAGGGAAAACTATAATTGTAGAAATGTGACCAAGTTCATCAACTTGAAAAGTTAATGAACGTTTGGTGGATTGTATTAACTTCGTCTGTGCCCCTCCTCCAGAACGAGTTATAAACGTGAACGGCTCTGCAGCTAAGGAACCGACCCAGCCTCTTAGTCATCAAGAAGGTGCGGGGGATGCGAGGGCGTGTTCTTTCTTCCAAGCTACCGGAGTAAAGTGATTTCACACCCTGAAAAATCCTCCAGCATTTTGAGGGGAAATGCCTGAGCCAAAGGAAAAGAAAGATATTTTTTAATTAAGAAGTCGATGTAACAGCGAAATGCCTTTGGTCCAGCTTCTCTCCCAGTCGCTAGGCGACGTGGGGAAAGGCGTGAGGGCTCAGCTACCTTGAATAATAACCCAAATCCTTCAGCGAGCGAGCTCCTCCTGGGTGGGCTTGCCTAGAGCCCCCCCCTCCCCCTCCGCAGGAATGCACGTTGACCCCTCGCGGCTCACCTAGGGGAGTCGTCTGCAGCCGGGGACGTCCGCAGGGGCGCCTTTCGCCGGGCGCTAGAGGGGCGGCGCGGAGGAGGGGCTTGGAGAAAGGCGCCCGGGACGGGATGCGCTTGGCTGGGACGCTGGGGAGAAGCCGGGCCTTGTTCGCTCCGTCACGTTTCGGAGGGATCTCGCCCCGGCCCCCTTCCCGCTGCTGGGATGGGACGTCTCCGTCTAGCCTGGCTGGGGGCGAGGCGGGACCTCACCCAGGGTGGGGGACGCAGAGGTCGCGCCCTGGAAGGGGAGGCCCCGCTGTGTCTTCCAGATGCTGCGACGACCAGCCTGGGAAGTTTCCTGCTAAACTAGCCTTCCCCCGCCCCGCCCCTGGTACTCAGAATGAAGTGAACCCATTAACTGAAAAGGCAGCCCCAGCTGCTGCCGGCCTCCGGCGCCGGCAGACGCAGCCTGGCCTTGGGAAGCCCGGCCGGCTCCGGGGCGCTGGGCCCGTTTCAGGAGCTTGTCTACGCAGCTCCAGCAGCGGCTCTCATTACAAGGAGAGAGCCACGCAGACAGACAACCCTTTCCCTTACACACGGCAATTTGGGAGCATCTGTTGCTCTCTGCTCCCTTTTTTTAATCATTTGGACTGTAAAGTAATTAGAGGGAGAGACATTCCAAAAAGAAAAAGATCTGCAGCCGAGCTGTCTAATTCTAACGTAAGCGCGCATCTCATTTCAGGCTCTCCCAAGAACCCTGGGCAGGTACGACTTCGATAATCAAAGCGCTTTGCAGACCTTTTCGGAGGCTCACTCTGGCCCCTGGATTGTTGCTTTTGAACAGCTCACCGGTGCCACAGCGGGTGGGCTCCATCCCCCTGCCATCTCCAGGCTGCTTCTCTTCTGGCTCACAGCCCTGGTGTGCTCTGACCCACCCCGTCCCATCCCCCAAAGCACTGCATGAGCAAAGGAAAATAGTGTTTTGGGGGAAGAGTAAGGAGTGGTAATTATATTCCTAATCACATGTAATTTAAGAGAAAACGAGTAGCTGTGAGAGGCCATCGAGCTCTTGCCTCAGTGTAATCCCACAGTCTGGGACCACAGGCACCCCACTGTCACCTGGGTCTTCCAAAGCCACCCTCAGCTCAGCAGCCAAACGGTTAATTACCAGAGAGGCGCTACTCCCCCGCGTCTGCAGGCCTGACTGGGGAAACTGTCATTAGACCCGAGCCTTCCTCCCCAAGTGCGGAAGCCACCAGGGATGGAGGGAAGCACAAGGGTAGCAGACACAGATGCAGCCCCACTTTGGGCTCAGGGCCTGTTCTAAGGACGTTAGCTGTGGGACACGAGTGGTTTGCACAATCCAGTCAGTGAACACATGGGTAACGCACTGAGCACCTACGGACACGGCAACACCCTGCCAAGCCGTCGTCTACGTCAGTTCACCTGGGAAGCACGTGGAGTCCCTCGGCGGAGCTGCCGGAAGAACAGATGGGATGATGCAGGAAACCTGGACCGCTGCCCACTCCTCAGCGGCCTAGTAAGCGTTCCATGTGAACACTTCAGGGTCAGTGAGTCTAAGCTGTGTGTCCAGTGCCTTCTACTTAGTATTTACAACGCTATTATGAAGAAGATGCTATTCTTGTTCACATTTTACAGAAAAAAAAACTGAGATTTAGAGAGATTTGAAAAGGTGCCAAGGTCCGCTTAGAAGTGGGATTGGAACTCAGGGAACTTGGCTCAGCGGCCTGTTATGAAATCAAAACATTACTGCAAACTATTACATATAGGATGGATAAACAACAAGGTCCTCGTGTACAGCACAGGGGGCTATAGTCAATATCCTGGGATAAACCATAATGGAAAAGAATACGAAAAAGAATATATATATATATATATATATATATATATATATATATATAAAACAATTACTTTGCTGTACAGCAGAAATGAACACAACTTTGTAAACAACTATACCTGAATAAAATAAATTTTTTTAGGGGCTTCCCCGGTGGCGCAGTGGTTAAGGATCCGCCTGCCAGTACAGGGGACACGGGTTTGATCCCTGGTCCGGGAAGATCCCACATGCCGCGGAGCAACTAAGCCAGTGCGCCACAATTACTGAGCCTGCGCTCTAGAGCCTGCGAGCCACAACTAGAGAAAGGCCGTGCACAGCAACGAAGACCCAACGCAGCCAAAAATAAATAAAATTTAAAAGATAAAATAAAACAAATGTTTAGAAAAATTATAACATTACTCTCTTTCTCTCCCTCCCTGATCCTGCCTCTTTCTTATCTTCTACGTTTAAATATACGTATAATGTCAAACATCTTTAAATGAGAAACCTCACACAAACGGCCTTGTTGTTACTGGAACCTAAGGATTATTACTTTCTCTCAAAGAAATTCTCTTTTCTGAACTCACGGAGCATTTACTGTCTCTCACATTACCTACATATACGTGTGTGTGTGTGTGTGTGTGTGTGTGTGTGTGTGTGTGTGTGCGTGTGTGTGTGTGTGTGTGTGTACATAGAGATTTATACAGCTATAAGTCATCCATAGATTTTTTTATTACGAATCACATTTTATTTGTGTGTCTTAATCTCCAAAATCGTGTCTGACCCCCTGGAGCAGCGTCATGTCTGTCCCTCTCGGTACACAGCCCCACACCTGGTACCTCATGTGCAGTAGGCGTGTGCGCTAATTAAATTCAAAACAAATCGATAAATACGCATGGAATGCCAGTGGAAGGCACACTCACCATTTTCTTTTCATCCAAGGATTGTAACAGACCCAGAAATAAAAAATAAAGAGAACTTCCCACCTTTTTGGCACTTGGAACCAATGCCAGATGCCCTTAAATAAATATCATTCTTTACTTAAATGATGATAATCTTTCAGATATGGGGGGACATGTGACACGGAGGGGATCCAATATTCTGATGGGCACATACCACGAATAAGACACCATCCTCTGCTCAAGGAGCTCAGAGTCCAATGGCAGAGACGAACACCGACGACACGACGTAGCTGGTTGACAGAGACCGAACAGAATGCCCTGAAAGTACAGGACAGGGTCCCCTCTGCACTAAGAAGCTTGGCAGAGGAGGGGAAATTTTAATAGGGTCTTGAAGGCTCTATAAGAGCTGGCCTGGTAGAGCAGGAGAGAAGAGCATTCCAAACGGAGGCAACAGCGTGAACACACAGGGAGAGTAATACGGACGAAGCACTCTCATATTCATCATTTCATTGAGCAACTGCAGCTGTCAGAAGGACAAACATTATTATCCCCCATTCAACGCTGGAAGCTGAGGGCCAGAGCACTTCACTTCCCTAAGCATTCGTAGTAGCAGGCCGTTAAACAGCAAGCACAGTGCTCCTTTCTCTAAGATAGACGCGAGCCTCTGATCGAAAGGAGGAAACGTCGTTGCTGAGACGACCACCTTAAATGTTTCAAAGTCGGAATCTGTCAGTGCTGGAAGGGACAGGGAATGTTCATAGTTTAACGGGGCTGACTCATGTTATGGCTGCAGGTAGCGGGGGAAGGGTCTCTGGCTGGATGTCACAGCTGCCTAACTCTATACCCAGGTGTCAGAAAGGAAAGGAGGACGACTTCATCCGCCACGCTTTCAGGATTCCCCGGAAGGGTCTCCACTTTGAGGCAAAAGGTGGTTTTAAGTCCATGCCTTTCTTGGTTTTGGCCTCGGTCCAGCCAATAACAAGCTGGCTGCCCATCCCTCGCTCCCCCTCAGCACCTGCAGGCGCTTTTCTTCACTAATCATCCTCGTTCAATGCTTTCACGAGCTGGGTAGGTGGATACAGCGCACACTTTTTATCAATCGATGCAAAAATGAACTAAGCCCTTTATCACACGCCAGTGACACCGGAGTGGGTTTGATCTGGGTTCCACTAAATCAAAAGTAACTTGATTAAATGACCCTTTGGCCATCAAACAGTGATTCCTCGTTCCAAAAAAAAGCTAGCTCAAAAAAGTGTTGTTCTTCTCAGTTGATACCTCAGGAGGAAAATGCCATCGCTCTTCCCCAAATTCCAGGACTTTTTGCTTAAAATTTTACTTTCTGGGCATCAGAAAATTATAGCAAGGGTTTCTCTCATTTTAGCTTTATTGAACTGCGCAACTTGCTCCAAAGCTAAGTTTTGCCATTGAAAGATGCCACTGTCACCTGCACACAGAGTAAACAGACCCTCTCGCATTGCTGGGAGCCTGTCGTACGGACTTTACCGCTGTTCCAACCAAACGTCTCCAGACGGGGTCTAAGAGCTTGCTCTCAAGATTAGAGAATGAGTTGAAATAAAATTTTTCAATTGCTCATCCACCAGTGAACCCATTTTGCAATAGGCAAGGCCAATCCACTTTTTTTCAGACGTAGACAACCAGTATTGTGGTCCACGCACTTCTGAGTTGCACTTCCTCTCTTCGAATTTAAAAAAGCAATTCTCCTGTTCTTCTAGAGGATGCTAACATCAACTTCATACAGCAGCTAGAAACGTGATAAATCCACAGGGCCACAGCGATTCCTGCCTAAACTAACAATTCATTTCATTGCTACAGTTCACTGCTGTTGTCATCACTTTCATGCCTCTAATTACCTTCCATCTGTTTCACGTTTGAAGTTTACAACACTTGCCCGCTTTGGCTGTGCTCGTTTACCTCTAACGCCAAACACATGTTTATGTTTACCACATACCAGTTTTGCCTTCTTGGACTTAAAATTATGTCAATTTATAATCCCATTAATGGAAAACTGATGAGAAGGATTTGGCTCCTTTAATAAAACTAGAAAGAACAACCATTTGGATGCTGTTAAGTACAAGTCCATACCAAAGGCCAAATGCTTCAATTAGCTGTGCCCTGCTCAGAGAAGTGGGCTTCTAGAAACACTATCTTGGCTGCCGTGTCCAGAGTCTTGGGCTGGAGAAGCCTGAGGATCTTCCATTTGCCGGGACTCCACGCTCAAGCCCCTGTCTTCCGTGGCAAGATAAAGAATGATCAAAGTGAATCTGGGTGTGCTTTGTTCAAAATAGATCCCATTTGAATTGGCATCCTTGAACTTGGCATTTTTAAGGTCAAGTTTGTGAACAATAAAGGTTTTCACCTTGGAGAATGAAAGGGGAGCCAGAGGAGTGGCGGGTGTTACCAGCTGGCAGCAGCTTCCCCATACATGGCCTAACATGGGGTGCGTACATGTCTGGACATCTATATCTACTGCTGAATGGTTTCCAAAGAAAACTACAGATAAGAACATTATTTGGATCTTGGACCAGTTCTAAAGGGTTTCAGCTCTAATAAAAAAATTTTGAGGAAAAAAAAAAACTTTGGGAACTCTGAGGGATTAAATTCTTCTTCCTTCCATTTAAAGGGGAAACTACACTTTCCCGTCAACCTACTTTGTGAATTTCAATCCTTTTGCTGAGGACCTGGTATCCTGCTCTCTTTTAAAGCCCTGCATCTATAGTAACAGGAAACCTGATCTTCAAAACCAGTAAATAAACAAGAGGTCTGATGACCTTTTGATGATCTTTCTGAATAGCATTCCTTTAAAACAAAAAATAGCCTTCTGTCTAGAATAAACAAGGGGGCGACTGCTGGCCTAGAAGTCTGGATGATAAGAGCCGCAGAATCTTGAGGGAAATGCACTTTGCAGACTTCTTCAGCCTGCAAAGATGAATAAGTATTGCATCTTCTGTCACTGCCTCTCCTGGACGGGCAATGGGCCCCAGGGGCATAAGAATTTTACAATAAAAATCACATACATCGAATGAGATCAGAGTTTGTCCACTCGTATTATTCTAAAAAAGTACTGGCCGAAAAGCCACTCTGGGTCTGTCAGAATTTTATGGTCCAAAGCGTTTTCCTCTCAGCTCATGGTCCACTCCACCGACACAGAATCTGAGTAGCATCTCCACCCTGGGATGCATGGTGGGCCTGCCCATCTCCCCGCTCCTAGAGGACTCTGCCATTCCTCTCATGTGGGAAGCACGCTTCTCTGGGTCCTGTTCACCTTGCCTACCTATGCAGAGCCAGCTCCCAGTCGGTCCCGAATAAAGATGTCCTGGGCAGCACAGTGCAAAAGGCTGGAGGGACGAGACGGAGGCGACGGGCCCCTCTTCACGCACTCGGCAGCTGGGCCATGGGAAGGCGCCCCCAGGCTCGTAATTCATGCCTGCAAAGCACTAGCATTTCCTTTCATCTGGATCCCTTCCTTACACCTTGGGGTTTTAAGTAGGAACCAGAAGATCCTTCAGGGGCCCGTAGCCCTCTTAGAAATTCTGCTTAGACCTGAGAGACCCTCTTGGGCTGTGGACCACTCAGCAGAATCCCAGTCCAGTACAAGTTTGAGCCTCACAATACTTTATGAGACACCGTATAGCACTGGAACCCCCTATAGCACCTCGAAAGCACCCTTCCCCACCTTCCACTCTCAGTGAAGGTGCATTCACACACACACACACACACACACACACACACATACACACACACACACACACACACACACATCAATCTTTAGAACCAGATCCCCCACCCAGCTACCTGCAGACTCCTGCCAGGGGGTGTAAACGGGTGAAGCTAGCCCTACGTCGCATTCCCCTCTTAGAATGGAAAGCTACGCCTCAGCTCCAGAGAACAGGGCTGTGGTCTTCCACAGAGATGGCAGGTCTCACACATTTCAAAGAAATGCTGGAAATTTGAATTTGTACATCAAATCTCCTGAGTTTAAATGTTTGCTGAAAAATACCAAGCACTGTGCAAGGCAGACAAAAGGTACCAGGAAGCTGCCGGCTGGGCCTTGGCCTGTCAGTTTTCCACTTATGCTTTCAAACCTGGAGGCATTTTCTGGGAGAATCACACCTTTCAATCTCTCTGTTTCTTAATAATAACAATTGCTCTTTATAACCTCCTGATGACGACGTGATGCTTTCACATGCATGATTTCATTTGAACCTGACAACAACCCTACAAGTCAGTTGTTTTCTTTCTTATTGTCATTTTCAGATTAGAAAACTGTGGCCCTACAGGCACAGGACATAGTGGTGGCCCCCAGACTCAGCTGGGCCTCGGGCAGACTTACCAGTTACTAACTGGGTGACGGTGGCCAGCGTCCTCTGTGTCCTGATTTCTAACGTGGGGCTACCGTACAAAGTATTACAGCATGGCTCATAAATGGTAATGAATGGTGGCTATGACGATGGGACCAACCCCAAGGTCACAGAGCGGGGTCTGGTGGACCTGGGACTCAGGACTAGGTCTTCTAGCATCAAAGCCTTACCCTTCAAACGCGGGCCCACTGGCAGAGGCCGGAGAGGTGAGTAGCAACATTGCATCCTGCCAGGGTTCATGCCAGCAGCTAACAAAATTCCTCAGAGTGAAGATTTGCCCACTACTTACTGTCTCAGTCTATTCCGGCTGCTGTAAGAAAGGACCATAAACTCGGCGGCTGAGAAACAACAAACATTTACCTCTCACGGTTCTAGAAGCTGGGAAGTCCGGGATCATGGTGTCGGCAGATTTGGTGTCTGCGGAATGCTCACTTCCCAGACGCCAGCGGTCTTTTTGCTGTAACCTCATGTGGCGGAAAGGGGCAGGGGAGCTTTCTCGGGCCTCTTTTATGAGGGCATGAATTATGTCTGTGAGGACCCTGCCCTCATGACCTAATCACTTCCCAAAGGGCTCCCCCCTCCTAATCACCTTGAGGGTTAGGATTTCAACATATGAATTGGGGGAACACGAATCTCCTCTCCGCATAATTACCAATTGTGGAAATTGAAATTTGTATCCATTTCTTCTAGATCTATTATATTTTACATAGAAAGATATGTATAATGATACACTGATCATTGAAAAACAGCTTTCCAAACAGCTTATTCAACATGTAACCATGTTGCTTTTTTTAAGTGTGTGTGTACCAGTGTGGACATAAAAAAGATCTGGAAGGACAAGTATCAAAGTGTTAACAGCAATTGTCTCTGGGTATTGAGATGACAGTTTTTCTCTAATTTTCTTCTTTTTATGTATCTGTAATTCCTAATTTTGCTCAGATGCTCATGTAATACTTTTGTAATAAGAAAAAAGTTATTTTATCTGTTGAGAACTGTCTCTGGCATGGAATTTCCGCCCAGCGAAACGCCTCAGGTTGGAGCTGCTTACAGGCACCGTGAGATTTTTAGAGTTTGCAGAAACTTCACTGTTGGTACCAACTAAAGCCCTATCCCGGGACACTTAAAAGGAAGTAGAACACGGCACCCACTAGGAAGACTTAAACATCCTCATTGAGACTCCCCTGAGACCCACGTCTAGAAACGGATTCTGTAACGGAGGGAGCTTCTCACAGAGAAGATTTGCTGCGGGCATCTCCACGCTCGCATCAAGCATGAAAGCAGCCTGCCCACGAGGCACGGCGGCCGTTCCCTTCCACGTCTGTCTCCGTGTCCCAAATGACAAAAACAGCCCCCGGAATCAGGGATCCGGGCATGGAGCTTGGCTTCTTCTGTAAGGATTCGCTCACTGGGGGCTCTGAGATTGCCTTCAGGGTGTCTTTCAATGAAAAGAACGTGTGACAACATTAGCGGAAACGTGTCCTGAGCCCCCAGCTCCAAGGTGATGGGTTTGGGGTCCCTTTAGGGAAAGAACCAAGCTTCTCTGAAGGTCCCCAGCCCAAGCTTGTTGCTCAGAGATTCCCATCCTCAGGGTAGTTCCTCCTGCTGGATAAAGGCCTCCAGAAGGAGGACCCCATCCTCAGGGCAGTTCCTCCTGCTGGATAAAGGCCTCCAGAAGGCGGACCCCATCCTCAGGGCAGTTCCTCCTGCTGGATAAAGGCCTCCAGAAGGAGGACCCCATCCTCAGGGCAGTTCCTCCTGCTGGATAAAGGCCTCCAGAAGGAGGACCCCATCCTCAGGGCAGTTCCTCCTGCTGGATAAAGGCCTCCAGAAGGAGGACCCCATCCTCAGGGCAGTTCCTCCTGCTGGATAAAGGCCTCCAGAAAGAGGACCAAGTTTACCCGCTCTGCTCATCCGTCCACCCGTCCAGCAAACCTCGTCGCCTCTGGACACCTTCTATCACTAGCGCCACAGCCTTGACACCATCTCTGCCCTCCCCTCCCCGCTCTGCACATCCTAGATCTAGAGCGGCTTCTTCTTGCCTTTTCTGAACCCCCCTGGGTCTCTTTGCCCTCATCAGAATTCCAGCTCTCAGCTGACTTTCAAAGAAGAAAATAATGAACTTGTTCATTCTGAAACCGCCAATGACCAATGCGGGTTTACTTGTTCTAGGGAAATTTGCTCTTAGAGGGAGAAAAAAATGGGAAACTAGAGAGAGTCAGGCCTAACCCTAAGAAAGAGGGGCTGAGGCTGTGCGTGTGGCCATCTCGGGCGGGAGGAGGAAGCTTTTGCCCACCTGCGTGGTCCAGGACCCTTGAACGCAAGCCACAGCGGGTGCTCGAGGTGCCCTGCCCTGGACACGGCCACTTCACGCTCGTGCCGCAAAGCCAGCTGCCGAGAGGAGGCCGAGGGCCCTTCTCGCTGCCAGGAGCTACGGCACACTTAGCAGGGCCTTTTCCGTCCACTCCGGGGGACAGCACGATGCAGGAAGAGCCACCGGGCTGGAAGCAGAAGGTCGCTGCTGACCCGCCTGTGCACCGAGTCAGCGACCCCGCGGAAGCGCGATGGTCTCGACCCGACACCTCCACCGCCAGGCGGAGGGGTGACGCCAAAGAGTCCCCAGACTCTCGGCTTCTGTAGCAAAATTTTAAAAAGAAAGCTTTTTGGGAAAACTTTTCTTTTGTGTCGAAAAAGATACTTTAAAAAAAATCATCTAATAAAAGAAAGTATTTTATACCATAAAGAGGAAAGAACAAAATCTCAGAATCCAGATTGGTTCTTTGAACTGAATAAATGTAGTTGCTTGGGAAAACCCACTATGGCCTGAATATTGCTCTTTAGTTGGGAAAGGTAGACACTCTGGCCTGGAACGACCCCTGAGGGCCCTTCCAGCTTTGTACCCAAGAGAAATGAAAATGAAAAAGAAAAAAGGGAACCTTTAGGGCAGAGTCAGAGCGGTTCCTTGGAAGCCCAGGAGGATGCTTTAGAGCTCGGGGAAACTTCAGGCCCTCCGTCTCAGCAAAGGCTCTGCAATCCAGTAAGACTTTAAGAGGAAGGATTTAAACATCCATCTGTTTGCCTTTGGGGGCGCAGGGCCAGAGCACAGTTTCAAGCTGATGGGCCCATGATATTATTCCGTATTCATTAGGCAATAAAGGATAAGCTAGATGACTATATGTTAGAGGGTTACTCCAGCCTCTCATTTATACAGCTTTTAGGAAACTCACTTTATATGCCCTCAGCTGGAATGGCTCCTCCAAAGCCATCCCCCAGACTGAATAATTGTTCATTAAATGTCTGCAGGAAGGCTTCCATCTGTAGTCACGAATCGCAACGCACATCTGTGGGAAAATATCTCTGCTCTTTCATTACATCTAAAATGTGATCACCCGATATGAAAACACAAAGAATGGTTACATTTTAAAGGTGAACTACAAAACTAAATTGAGAGTTGACTTAATCCCATTTTTATGGGCTGATTAATGTCCCGAGTAACCAGGCTGGGGAAGAAAGTTAATGCCTATTTCCTTTCATGGAATGCACCAGGCTTCTTGGCTTTTATCGTGACAGCACGTCGCTGCCACTGAGAATCTGATACAAACAAGATTCAAAGCCATTGTCAGAACTTTCCTTGTGCCAAATGGAGCCCGAATGAATCACTCACCAAAATTCCTACCAGTCAAAGCTTCCATCCTTAAGGGAAATAAAAAGTAAAATAAATCAGAGATTGAGACATCTTCGCAAGAGGCTGAAGAGGTATGTTGGCTAACGTGTACCTTTGTGAGAGCTTGAAATCTGAATTAACGGTGAAAAGACGAATAAATTCTGCCTCCGTAGTGATAATAATAATTGCTTGTCCAGTAGCTATTCTGTTCAAGGAACTGGGCCTCGTTTAACCTCCTGAGATAGTGGGTACGAGCCCTGAGGAGGGTAAGCGACTTGTCCAAGGAGCAGAGCTAAGCCCGCCGGTGCACAAGGCCACGCGGGTCCCCTCCCGCTGGCCCCTGGGCTGTGTTGTCTCCACCTACCTGGGTCAGCTTCGCTTACCTGCCCTTGAGCAGCGGTTCAAAGAAGACATCCTTTCACTCCTTCATTGATTCATCAGCCGAGAAGTAGAATTCTTCAGAGCTCCTTCCAGAGGCAACAGAGCCAACAGCAACTTCCCTCCACACCCTTGTCCCCTGCCCCCCAAACTTGGAACATGGGGCTTTTTATTCCACCTTGAGGAAGCACGTCCATAACCAGCAGGCCACACTCATGCCCATTTTGAAAAGTATCAATTACCACCGTAGTATCACCAAAACTTCTTGATCGCTCTACATGTTGAAGAACTCTTTCTCATAAACTATTTCATTGGATAAATTACCTCGAGCAGAGGGTGGAAGCAAGGCGATGAATTATTCGGGTGGGGATTGGTTTCGGTGCGTGGCCCTTATACAGAGTACCCGGGCACACAGGGCATAGGAGTGGCTCAGCCGGCTTGTTACGGAATTCAGTGTGGTCACAGGTTACTGTCACTTGCCTGTATAGTATTTTGGTTTCCAGAAGCTCCTACATTAGGCTAAATTGGGAAGGAGGTACCTACCATCTTCCAACACACCGGCCTTTGAACTCTGACCTTTTTTCTCCTCAGGTCAGTATCTCCAATATCTATCCCACCCCAACTCCTTCCTCTACCCTCCAGTCCCCTTAAAACTCACTTTCAAGAAAGAAGAACCTATTTGCACTAAAGTATAATAACTGGCAATAGACCAAAATGTTAGCTCTTGCCCCAGAATTTTTAATAGACGTTCAATGTCTTAATCTAGAGGAGTAATTTCTGAAGATCAACAGCCAGTAGGGGAGGGGAACAGAGAGGAGAGAGCAGCAGAGCTGCTGCAATTACCAGACACACAGCTGCTGACAGCACGCTCCAGTACCAGCCGGCACTCTGCCTCTGATCGGGGGAAGCACATCTGGCACCATGCAGAACCTCCAGGAAAGACCTAGCCAGGAGCCAGTCCACAGGCTCTGTCCCCGTCTCCACCTGCCCTGGAACTGAAGGGACCCAGAGAGCAGGGCTGCTTCAGGCCCACAGGGATCCAGCATCCCTGTTGACCAGGATTTGGGGCAAAAAGGGACACAGACCACTGATGCTACCTGCCGTTTCCACCCCAATTGGTTGTCTTACAACAGTGGCAAATGAGAAGAGGTTACATCAACCTTTTTTAAATGAATGGTACCGTTAAAAAGAATAATAGTCCATAATATCTAGCATGTATTTAACATTTACTATGTGCCAGGCATTGTTCTAAGCAGGTGTAATTCATTTAATCCTCTCAACAGCCCTTTGGTGTAGGTGTCATTATTGTCCACATTTTATAGATGATGAAACGGAAGATCAGAGAGGTTAGGTGACTCTCCCAAAGACACACAGAAAGTGACAGCTGAGATTCAAAGGAAATGTAACTGAGTTCCAGTCCTAGCAATTCCACTAAGTGGCTGTGTGACCCTGGGCCAGTCACTCAACCTCTCTGGGCCTATGAGAAAAGGGCATTGGACTGGTTTACCTCTCGCCATACTTAGCTCTACAATTTGATGAATCTAAGATCCTTTGAGAAGTCCTTCACAACACCCCTGAGAGCTGGAAGGTAATTCATTCTCTTGGTAGGAGGTGTGAACCAGATCCTCCTGTTTTAAAGCCCAGTGGAATCCCAGGCATGAAATGCATTCTATAAATGTCCAGTTGTTATTGCTATTACTACTGCTTTAATGGGAAACACCAGCACTGACTTCCCCTGCCCCCTGCAGGGCCCTGTCTTTCCCTGGATCCTTTCTCATTCACCACTTAGATGATATCAAGGCAAAGATGTTATTATTTGTGTAGAGAGTCTGGCTTTGGGCTCTCTCCCCTCCCCAAATGACCTCCACCTGTCAGCTGCGGTGGTGGAGGATTTATCCCCATACTGACTGCTCTTTCCATCCTAGGCCTGTAAAGAGCAAGACAGCGCCAGGCCCTTCCAGCTCACACTCAACCGTCTGACTCATTTTCTCTTAAGTTTTTCTTCCCTCTTTTTCAAGCAGCATCTCTGCTTGAAGAGTTGTGCCCTTTGGCCACCCGTGAGGATTCCACGCCCAAATGCCTCTTTTGTGGCTTTTATATAATCCAGGTGAATTGGGGTCTAACTAAAGAGAATGTGAAGCACACTGCGTCCCATGTCAGTCCTGCATCTGTCCCACGGGGGCTCTCTCTGCTGGCCTCCCGCCATTTCTGCACCAGGTCTGACCAGAATGAAGTCCCCCCAGGAGCCCCATCCAGCAGCAGTTAGAATCTGGAATTTATTCTGCCATCGTGATGGTTAATTGCATGTGTCGATTGACTGGGTCACAGGGTACCCAGATATTTGGTTGACCATTATTTCTGGATGTGTCTGTGAGGGTGTTTCCAGACGAGATTAGCGTTTGAATTGGTGGACTGAGGAAAGTAGACCATCTCCTCAGTGCGGAAGGTGAATTGCTCTCCCTCTGCCTGACTGCTGAGCTGGGCCATTGGTCTTCTCCTGCCTTTGGACCGGAACTCACACCGTCATTGCCCTTGGTTCTCCAGCTTATAGATGGCAGCTTGTAGGACTTCCCAGCCTCTGTAATCGTGTGAGCCAATTCCTACAATAGGTATAAATATTCTTCCTATTGGTCCTGTTTCTCTGGAGAACCCTGACCTATACAGCACGCATGACCCATAGGCTGTATACATCCGAGCGTGCCCTAAACCAGCCAACGGTGCTCAGGCGGCTCACGCTCAAGTTAGCTGTCCATCCCTCCAAGGACTGGAAACCTGATCCCACCCCCAAACCAAAATCATAATTTTGTATTTCACTTTTTTTTTTTTTTTTGCGGTACGCGGGCCTCTCACTGTTGTGGCCTCTCCCGTTGCGGAGCACAGGCTCCGGACGCGCAGGCTCAGCGGCCATGGCTCACGGGCCCAGCCGCTCCGCGGCACGTGGGATCTTCCCGGACCGGGGCACGAACCCGTGTCCCCTGCATCGGCAGGCGGACTCTCAACCACTGCGCCACCAGGGAAGCCGTATTTCACTTTTTGAAGAACCACCAAACTGTTTTCCACGATGGCCGCACCACCTCACATTCCCACCGAACATGCACTAAGATTCCAGTTCCTCCACAATCCCCCCCAAAAGTTACTTTCCACTTATTTGTTGTTTTTTATTTTAATTACAGCCATCCTAATGAGTGTGAAGAGGTATCTCATTACGGTTTTGATTTGCATTTCCCTGTTGGTAGTGACATCGAGCATCTTTTCATGCGCCCATTGGCCATTGAACACTTCATTTCTCACTTACCTGAAGTGTTAAAGCACCTGAATTTGTCCTGAGAAGAATTTTTTTTTTTACATCTTTATGGGAGTACAATTGCTTTACAATGGTGCGTTAGTTTCTGCTGTATAGCAAAGTGAATCAGCTATAGGTATACATATATCCCCATATCCCCTCCCTCTTGCATCTCCCTATCCCACCCTCCCTATCCCACTCCTCCAGGCGGTCACAAAGCACTGAGCTGATCTCCCTGTGCTATGTGGCTGCTTCCCACTGGCTATTTTACGTTTGGTAGTGTATATATGTCCATGCCACTCTCTCACTTTGTCACAGCTTACCCTTCCCCCTCCCCACTGAGAAGAAATTTTATTTTAAAGTTCAGAGTTAGAACGAATTTAATACACCATTCTCCCTGGGCCTGCATTTTTAAGTCATAAATAACAATCATTAAGAAACAGAATAAGATATACAGAGGGACTGAGAAACTCCATAATGAGTCTTCCCTCGCCATCAATCAATGAGATCTATGTATTCATTCAACAAATATTGACCTATTGAGAATTATGCGCCAGGTTATACTGTAGGTCATAGAATGATCACAGGTGTGATCAAACTGAATGAAGCTCTGTCCTCATGGAGCTTTTGTTGTAGCAGACAAACAATAAAGACAAAGAAAAGCATGTCAGTGACCGAGAGTGGGAAGCTAAGCCAGAGGCTGCTTCCCCTTTCGTGGTCTGCAGCCTCCAAGGTGGCCCCCCTGACCCCTGACGCCTGAAGTCCATGTCCTTGTGGAATCCCCTCCCCTTGAGTGTAGACTGGACCTGGTGACTTGCTTCTAACAAACACAGTACAACAAAGTGATGGGATATCACTTCTGAGCTTAGGTTACGAAAGGACTGTGGCTTCTGTTACGGGCATCCCTTTTGTTCTCTCAGCTGGCTCACTCAGGGAAGCCAGCTGCCTGCTGTGAGCTGCCTGATGGGGAGGCCCGCATGGCAAGGAACTGATGTCACAGCCACTCTGGTGAACTTGGAAACAGCAACTCCCCAACGTGAACCTTGCACTGACCGCAGCCCTGGCCAACACCTGGACAGCAGACGTGGGAGAGACTGTGAACCACAGGAACGCAGCTAAGCTGTCCTCATTACTCTTCCTGACCTAGAAGAAATGGTGAGATAATATACATGTTTATGGCTTTAAACTGCTAAGTTTGTGGGTAATTTGTCCCTCAGCACAAGATAACTAATACACTCCTAATGCTCATAAGCTATAGGGTATCTGATGTCACCCTTGAAAACTGGGTAAAGATAAACTGTATTCTTATATCCATCTAGAAAAGGATTGGAACCACACAGAAATAGCCAAGGAATAGTCTAATCTCCCCATGAATCCAGTACCTGGTGCCCTGCTCCAGGACTGGGAAGGAACAAAGCAAACCCACCTGCTGACACCCTCATCCTGAAGGAGACTGGTTGAAGCACAATGAACTAAACTAAACTAAATCCAACACAAAGAGAATGAAGGAAATAATAAAAGTTAGAGAATTAATGGAATGTAAAATTTTAAATAATAGAGAAAACCAAGGAAGCCAAGGCCATTTTTATATCAATAAAACTGATAAACCTCTAATCAAATTTAATGAGAGAAAAGAGAAGGAAGACACAAATTACTAACGTGAAGAATAAGAGAGGACTGTACTACATATCCTACAAAAGTTAATGGGACAGTAAGGTAATGTTACAAATAACCCTATGCCCGGAAATTCAACTTGGATGAAATGGACAAATTCCTTGAAAGACATCAACTCCAAAGATTACTCAGGAAGAAATGGGTGATTTGAACAGTCCCATATCTATTTAAGCAATTGAATTCTTAGCCTTTCAATTAAAAACAAAAAACAAAAAACCTCCAAGTCCAAATTGCTTCACTGGAATATTTTACAGAACATTCTTAAGGGAGATAAATACCAATTCTACACAAACTCTTTCAAAGCAGCACTTCCCAACTCATTCCCATCTCTCAGCATTACCCAGATACCCAAACCAGACAAAAACATTGCAAGGAAAAATAACTACATACCAATATACATTATGAACATAAATGCAAAATCCTCAACCAAATACTAGCAAATTTAATTCAGTAACATATAAAAATGACAACGTATTTGAACAAGTGGAGTTTATCCTGAGCATGCAAAGCTGACTCAAAATTCAAAAAGCAACGTAGTTCATCATGTCAGCAGACTAAAGAAGAAAACCCACATGATCATCTCTATAGATGCAGGGAAAGCCTTGATAGAACTCAACATCCATTCAGGATAAAGACTTGCTGCAAATTAGGGATTGAAGGGACTTTCCTCAGTTTCATAAAGTACATTCTTCAAAACCACAGCTACTGTCATACTTAACAGTGAAAAACTTAACGCTTTCCCCCTAAGATTGGGAACAGAACGAGGATGTCTGCTTCCATCACTCCTACCCAACGTTATAATGGAGGCCTTAGTCAGGGAAATTAGGCAAGAAAAAGAAAAAAGGTAATACAGATTATAAAAGAAGAAATAAAACTGCCTTACTCTGGGGTGACATGACTATCTCTGTAGAAAGTCACAAGGAATCTATTAAAATACATTACTAGACCAAATATGCGAGGTTAATAAGGTCACAGAATACGAAGATAACAATCTAAAAAGCAACTCTGTTTCCGTATATTTGTCATGAACAATTGGAAATTGCATTTTTTAAGTGTATAGGAGTCCTAAAACAGATACGTTTGAGAATCACTGCTCTAAAGAATGCCACTCACTAGAGGTCATCGTTGCTAACTGCGCTCTTCAGGGTGAGAAATGTTTGACCCTCTTCCGCTGCATAAACTCCATCCACGTTTGGAAGAGGGTGAAACCTTTTCCAGAAACAGTTCTCTCCTGGTTCTCCGGAGCAGTGACTCTCAAACCATCTGCGATCTAAAGGCATTTCTTCCCAACTTATATCACAGGCTGATATTTCGTAAACTATAATCAAAATAAATTACTGGCTGAAATTAAATTCAAACCAAAGATATACAAAATGAAGCCCCATTTTTTTTTATTAGATTCAACAAACACAGCACGACTCCAACAGATTGTTAAGGAAGTTTCTAGACGCTTTACTCCCATCCTGCGCTCATCTCATTATGAAGATGCAAAACACTCCACGGACCAGCTCCAGCCACGGACCACACTTCAAGTCACCTGGTCCTACAGTTTTGCCAGTGCAGCCAAGGAAAATGAAAGGAGCTATAAAAAGTGGCGAGGAACCCAAGAGGCTAGAAGGGCCGGCGTCTAACTTCGCTGCAAATCAATACACACCCTGGGGAGAGAGTCTCTGCTGGCACCCCTGCATCTCTTTACACCGAGTCTGATCTCTCAAAGCTCTGGAAGCCAGGTTTAATTGCTGCTTGGGGCCCACGTGGGACCCTGGGGCTTGTTTTATTTGATGTTAATCTGTTCCTTTTGTTTCCTTTTTCCACGCCCAAGAAAAAAATTTAATTTCCTCCTAGTCTTCTAATATTCCTGTATGTTTTCCTTCTTCCCCCTCATTCTTTTTGTTTGTTTGTTTTCATTTCATCTCTCTCTCTCTCTCTCTGGATGTACACGCAACCATGGGATACAGAAAACCAAGATGAGGCAGGTCTGCGAACGGAGCACACGACGTCTTTCTGAAAATGGTTGTTCTCATTCTCCATCCAGAGCACCTCTGAATGTGTCGAAATAACCAACCAAGAATTTTCTCTCTCTCCCTCTCTTATACCTTTAATTTAAGCAAAACTTGGAAAAGTTAAACATTGACCTTTTATATGCTAGGCATGCTGGTGACCCTTTGTCTGCTAGACTCCACGTAACCTAACATCTTATCTTTCTGATTCCAGCATTTTATCAGCACCTGACAACTCTTTTCATACTGCTTCACTTTAGTTCTGAAATATCAAATATTCATCTTTCTGTGAGAGGCTAAATGTCACTGGACTTTGATTATTCTCGCACGGAATTCTACTCTTCCATGAGTTGAATTGTGTAAAAAGTTACCTATGTTGTGATCACTGACTGTAATCTGAAAGGAAATACTTTTCAGATAGCGTTATAAGTAAAGTGAAGGAAGATGTCAAAGCACGACTGTGAAGAAAGCTGTTTGAGTCTCTTGCTGAAAAAGACACCGTCCAGATATAATTACAGTGTCTGAGTGCTACTGAGGCTTCAGAAATACAATTTACATGAAGTCTGACATTATATGACTTTGCAAAATATATCCTGATACTATTCACTGAAATTGTACCAGGAACCCCCTGTTCTTAGCTAAGAATTAAAAATCAAGACTAGTAATAAAGTCAACACATCTTTTTTTCCCTACGAGTGTGTCTATGTTTCCAAGGGGGGAAAACAATCTCTCAGGAAGGTTCACTAATATAAACTACAAAGGTCACTCAGATCAACAGGTTTCTGCCTCTTTTGGCTACAAGGGTGGTTTGTAAGAAGTAACAGAGGGGATGAGGCTTTATTTTACTGCCTCTCTCTGCTCCTCCCAAAGGCCAGAAAAAGGCAAGTTAAGAGGGGCCTCTCCTTATCTCCAGAGTGAGGGGGTCATCAGAGAGAAGAATGAAAATGCTTTCCCCATTGCGGCCATAACAACACATAAAACATGGGCTCTTCCCTCAAGGAATCAAACCTCGAAAGACGAGAAGAAAGTTCTCATCCCCCAAACCCCAGAAATAGGCCAGGCAGACAATTCCTTCCTGGCTCCACTGGGAGGGATGAGGTGAGACTTGGCAGAAGTAATGTGATTTGGGTTTCATGTGGTTTTGCCTTCCTGAAAGGTAGAGACCCCGTTTCATACAAAGTACCATTGTCCAGCTTCCATTCAGAAATAAAACGTTGTGAACCTGATTTTAGTTTTCTCACAATCTCTCAGGACCTATTAGGGGAATGTGGCCGGGAATGCAGTCCTAGGCAGAAATCCCTGTTCCCGGCGTCCGCCTTGGGCAAGCCATCTAGTCAGTTTCCTCCAACGGTGGGGTAGGCAGAAAAGACCCCAATTTGCAATATTTAAATATTAAACACTTAGGGGTAGGTGAACAAGAAACATAAATATTTCTTCTTCTTGTTCTAACCATGACACAGCCTACTAATCTTAACATTTCAGCTAATTGCAGAAAATTTTCAAAAACAAAAGACAGTTTCATTGCTATATAATATTTGCCTTAAGTAGCGGAAAAGTACAAAGGTTAAGGTGATTTTTAAGCAGAATTCTACGGTTTTTGTTTTGTTGCGTCATTTTCTTTTTCTTTCCTTCCTTCCTTTTTTTTGCTTGTGGTTGTTGCTGAACTTGTTTCATTTTTATTCAGGACATTAAGAAAAGTCAGCATGTTTGGTTCAGACTGTACTCAACAGTGCCGCTACCACTTCTGATAATTATACTGTTTGGACTTTTCTCTCTACCCACCTTGGCCCAAATTCTAAGCCTGAGGTTTTCTGTAAATGTAAATTCAATTAGAAACAATACTTCAAACAGGTAATGCTTGTATTGGTGGAAAAAAGGAAAGATGGCCCTAACCTTGTAACTGCTATGTAGACCATGTTCTGTCTCCTTAAAGCAAATTTTATGGTTTCATTATAAATATTAGAGAGAGGAGAAATGATTCAAAACCGATATTGAAAGAGTAATAGAACAAGAAGTATAAAAGAAATAAAAATACAGAAACACGAGAATCTTTCTCTTTATTTCAAAACAGTACCTTAACAGTGATTTTTATTTTATAGTGCCTTTCCCAAGGAGCTCAAAAGGCCTTGCTAGCCGTGCAGAATTCCCATAGCATACTTCTAAGGTGGGAAGGAAACAGTGTTATTGTGACTCTCATTTTACAAATGAAAAAAAAGAAGCTGAAAGATGGCATGATTGACTCAGTCTCACTAGTCAGTGTGGAATTTTTGAACAAATGGCTTCTTTTTCAAAAACTAAGAACCGACTTCATCATAGTTGCACCATAGTGAACAGGGGCCAGGAGAACGATGTTAGCAGAGAAACAGCAGCAGCTGTGGTAGCTTTTATCGATCCCTGCGCTGTGCAGGGATCATCGTGCTACCCAAGGAACGGGCCAGAGCACGCAGGAAGGCTCTGCAGCCCCTCTCCACGGGCTGCCAAGGCTGCGGCGCGTCCTCAGCCAGCCTGTGGCCAGCACTGCCCAGACCCCACCTTGACACAGGGCGTCAAGGAGCCTGCGGCAGAAGCCCGTGGGCTTTCTGGGGCGCACATCCCCACTAGGCCTGGCCAGGGCGGGGTGCTCACCCCCTCTGACATCCTGGGCTTGAACCACCCTGCCAGGGGAGCCAGGGGCTGACAGCCTGACCAGCTGCCTCTGTGGGCCAACAGTTTGGCCAGAAAACCTGTAACATCTCATCCGACCAGATCCAGCTGGTGGTTCCTGGGCCTGTGAATTCAGGCAGCCTCCAGCCACGGGGAGCAGGCACGCTTGGGAAGGCGCAGGTCTCTTCGTTTCTCCCGGCTCTGCCAGGAGCGCCCCCTTGGCTCCTTAGAGAAGCCTCCCGGTGGGTGTGGAAGACTTATTTCTCCTTCTCACGGGCAACGTAACAGGCTGGAGGGAACTGGAAATGGCACCGCGGAGAACCAAAGAGTGGCTGCGCCTAAATTGTTCTGCCTGCAGCAAGAATTAGAGCAATTATAGCAGATTTCAGTGCAAACCGTCAGACCAGGGCCCGGAAAAAACGGACAGCCCCTTTTGTGATGAGCTCAGGGGCCACCAGAGAAACTGCCAGCGTGTCCTCACTCCCAGTGGTGCGGGTCACCTCCTTCAACCACTGTCTTGGCCATGAGGACTCCAACTTACCTCTGACCCCCTAAGTGCACAGGGTCCAATCCTACATTATCTTTGGGTAAGGAACGCCCACCAGGAATGTAGGGTTAGATGTGTCTAGGTGAGGTTAATGAACATGTGATTCTTGAGTGTGAAGCCAAGTTTGTATCTAAGCAAGAGTCCAGTGTTCCCAAGCCCAGGCAGGCAGGGTGACTCGGGCCTGGTCCAGCGCTGGCTGTGGCCAGCCTGACATCACGGCACCAGGGCTGACACAGAGCGCATCCCAGTCAAAGCCGAAGTGAAAGGTCTGTGTCCAGTCATATTACTGGAAGACAAACAGGCTAGGCAGAAAAGCCAAACCTAGAGACACGCTCACAGGAGAAACATGACATTAAGTCAGAGCAAAAGGGCGCGAAACCGGCCTGACGCAGAACCCAGAGAGATGGCCTGAGCTGTGGAGTGTCACAGACAGGACACCCCAAGCCTAGGGGGAGAGATGGGGGCCTGACGTTAATCATTAACAATGCAAGCCACATCCAAGCGGGTCTGAAGAAACAAGGGGCAAAAGACCTAGGATGGGGGGAACGGTTCCAGAGCTAAAGAGAGACGCGCTGCACCTGCCACCCGCCTCTCACACGCAGGCGGTCCAGGAAGAGGCTGGGGCTGCTCGAAGGTGCTGTGTCGACGGACATGGGACCCACAGACAGAGCCCTGGGCTGGGGCAGCCCCGCTGATCTGTCAACTTCTTAAGTGACATGCCCACGAGGCTGGCCTACAGGAACACTCAGAGACACAGGACGACCCGTGTCACCACATTCCTCATAAGGAAAAATAAATGACAAATTGGTGGATTTATGATTGGTTCTCCTATTATCAAAGCTGCAGTGTGTTTTTTTTTAATAAATTTATTTATTTTATTTATTTATTTTTGGCTGTGTTGGGTCTGTTTCTGTGTGCGGGCTTTCTCTAGTTGTAGCAAGCGGGGGCTACTCTTCGTTGCGGTGCGCGGGCTTCTCATTGCAGTGGCTTCTCTTGTTGTGGAGCACGGGCTCTAGGCGCGCGGGCTTCAGTAGTTGTGGCTCGTGGGCTCAGTAGTTGTGGCTCGTAGGCTCTAGAGCTCAGGAGCAGTAGTTGTGGCGCACGGGCTTAGTTGCTTCGCCGCATGTGGGATCTTCCCGGACCAGGGCTCGAACCCGTGTCCCCTGCACTGGCAGGCGGATTCTTAACCACTGCACCACCAGGGAAGCCCCTGCAGTGTGGTTTTAGGCCAACAGATTCCGTAGAAGCACAGATTCTCATGAGAGCAGTCCTCACTGAGCTTATGGAACCCAGGAATGGTCCGGAACAAAATCTTAATATGCCTCTCGCCTTCCTGTGGAGATGACTCTCACCAGCTCAGCACACGGACCCCCGAGTGGCAAAACGGGGGGCCAGGCCACGTGCTTGTGCTACCTGGGCTCGAAGCTGTGGCCTGTGGCTGGCCCCTCTGTCACCAGGCCAGCCAGGCAGACCAGCACATTCGGGAGGTGTGTATTCATTAACAGAACGTGCAAAAACGCAAAAACAGGCATCTGTTGTCAGGGAGCAGATAACGTGCCCTCCCTGACTGTGGGGAGCGTTACGCAATCTGCTCTCTGCTGATGCAGACATCATAAAGGTTCCTAATAAGTAAACTTTTCCTACCAGGGATATTGTAGTTTCCATATTTTTTTCAATTAAAATGAAGTACTTTCCTACTGTCTTGAGCAAACTATAAACGCGGAAGGTTAACCTGCACAAATTAAAGACACACATACAAAAACGACGGCACGTCACTAGATCTTTGAAACTATCCAGTCTGTCTCTTGGACTGTAAAGCGGGCCTGCGGACCCCCGGGCACCTGTGCGTCTGTTCTAAGCATCGTGAGCGTTTATGAAGGGACATCTCGTCGTGATGGCTAACATTTACAACTCCACAAAGGATTGAGCTAAACCTTTATTTTCATTATCTTAGTTAATCCTCCCAACAGCCCAAAGTGCCGAGAACATTATTATCTTCGCGTGTCAGTGAGGAAACAGGGGTTAGTTAGGCTGAGGTCCCACCACAGGTAAGCCAAGTCGGGATGCAAACCCAGGTCCCTCGCAAGCCAGAACCATACCGCCACGGCCCCTGTAAAGACGATTAAAACGTCCGGACGAGCACTTTGAACGACTGCTTTTGACTCAAGCAAGTTCCCACAAAGACCCACCTAGGGAGGGACTTCACCGCAGATCTTCTTCAAGCCCAGGAGGGAGGGGCCTTTTCCCAGAATAGGTGGGGAGAGGAAGCCACAGGAAATGGCCAATTTATTTTTCTCCAGACACAGTGTTTATGTGATGGATATTCTGAAGACAGGAGTTTTCCCCTTTCGGTCACCTGCTGCTTTGGTGGCTCAGGCCCAGCCGGGAGCAGAGGTGGAGGGGAGCTCCACCACCCGAGAGCCGGCGGCTCCTGGGGGCCCCTCCGTCCAGGTCAGTCCAGGGACCAGCGGCCACTTGCACTCCCGAAGGCCAGCGTGAGCGAATGAAAACGCCGAGGGTGTCGGTCACTGCTGGACTTCATTCACTGCTGAGGGCCACGAATAAGAGCCCCATGAACCTTCCCCCACCAAGAAGAGGCCGGGCTTCCCACGTTGGGATAAACAAACCGAACATTTCAAAGCCACCGGTGAGGTACTCACCGCAATTTGCACACAAATGCCAACCAACAGCGTCCTGTGGTTAAACAAGGTGGGTGAGGACGTCGGGGTTTATGGTCCACCTCTAGTGCTCGTCACAGGCCAGCGCCTGGAAAGATTGACCTCCTAACCCGCTTCACAGTCAAGCGTCAGGCTCGGGAAATGACCCTTGACATTCAGCATCCCGCAGGGACGGACGACCCCCTTCAGACGGCCCCGCCAGCAGTGCCACCTCCGTGCTTCGTCCTCCTGTGACATCGTAGCGGGACACGAAGCGTCCCAGGGGAGACCCGCAGGATCGCTGCCACGGCAGATTCTGCAGAAAATGTGCCTTTGAAAATGCTGGCCGACACCAGTGCTGCTTTTGAGGAAATGGCGTTCCTCTTTTCCACACTTCACTCGTATTTCTAACAAACACTGCTGGCAGCGGGTTGACGTCGCTTTGAGCCAGGACTCATCGAAAATATAAATACAGGTACATATAAAATGTTTTTAAATAAATAAAAGAATATGGGACACTAGAAATAATATGAGGATTGGAAAGGCGTGAATGAACACCCTCTACACGTACATCTTAAATTTACCTTTGGTTACTTATCTATGCATGACTAAGTTTCGAAATAATATATATATATAAAATATAATAAACTATATAATAATAAAAAACAATGAAATATAAAATATCAACTACATTATGTATATTAACTAGTAATATATTTATATGATATAATATATTAATAAAGTTAATGTTATTAATGCTATATTAATTATATCATGTTGTATTATATTGATTATATTAGTATAATATATAATAGTATAATAATTATATTACAATAATAAAAACTACATAATAATGTAATAAAAGAAAGCTATAGAAAGTCTAAATTTATAAAACTGTAAACGGACGCACCAGAAGCCCTTGGCTTTTGAAGTACAAGCATTTTCAGATGAAAATGCCGAACGTTTGAAGGGGGCAGGTAATTTATTTGTAACTTTTGGTGTGTCCTTGAATAAAAGACACAGCAGACTATTCTTTGCTTTTATTATAGCATCTGGTCAGAGGCTCATTTCCAGGAGAAGAAAAGAATTCGCCAAAGTTGCCCCAGTTGCTGCAGTTGCGGCTGAAATAGCGTATCCACCTGCAAGTTCCAGATCCCTGAGCTCTGTGATGAGCACAGCGCTCGGGCACTTATTCCTGACTCCTTAGAGAAACCATATTTGATGAAAATCTTGGATATTTAAAAATACTAAGATGAAAGTACAGCTCTTGGTTTCATGGTGGGAGGAGGATATACTTTCTGGTAAGAATCAGTTTCCTTCAATGAACCTGGAGGCTGTGCTAACATTAAAAGGTGGCTAGCGGACTGGGCCACGCCTCAGTGCTTTCTCCCTTCACTAGCAATCTGCTTTCCTTTAGGCTTCCCAGAGAAAAAAATTACACATCTGGGAAACTGTAGTCTGGGGTAGAGAAACAAACAGAAGACAATGTTTCTTTATTTACTGACAGTCTAAATTCAGATGCCTGTTGACAAGAAGCCTTGATCTGTCCTTCATCTCACTCTCTCCTTGGATTGTGGAAACCTACAAAGGTGACTGATGCTAGCTCCTCCCCACGAGGAGTTCACAGTTTAATCCCTAAATCCAGGTGAGGAATAGCCCATTCTCCAAGGCAACCGTGAGTTAAAGTCTATGGTATCAAAATTACATCCACTGCACTTAGTGAACAAGGTTTCCACCTGAACGTCTAATGCTTGAAAAGGCAGAAACGGCTTGACGTGTGGTGTCTCTCCACTGTCCTCATTAGTCCCCAGGGAAATGCCAAGGGGGAGAGACCAGGGGTAAGGCGTTTTCTGCATTCCTCTTGGTTTCGACTGCTAACACAATTTTTGTCCCATTAGGTCTGTAACGCGAGATCTTTCAGAGTAAACCCACACGACAGCCTCTGACCCGATTAATTCATCACAACTAACACAGTCTTCAAGTGTCTCAAAACAAATCACTGACAAATTCCAACACCTACTTACACGCCCCCCTGAAATCTGTTAAATGTACAATCGCTCCAGGATTACAAAGACCGTTTGGCCGCGGCATGGCCTGTGTGGACACATACGGTGTGTGATAAACAGTTATGCACTCTCTTCCCAGGGTTGTGCTCAGGCTTAGTCCAATAGCATCTAATCTGCAAGATACAGGCAACTAAATGCAATTTGAAATAGCCCCCAGAGGCCATCTGGCCGCTGGCTACTAGGCAGACGAATCTCCTGAAGTCTTGAGGAATCTCCTTAAATGCCTTGAGATGTTACCTAACTGCTCATTCAAAGTGTCTCCAAGATTGCTCATCAATACCCATCTGGTTATCCACATTCACATTCACATAAAGGGCAACGCTTGCGGCTGTAAGGTTGGTAGCCCTCCCCAAGTAACAAAAACTTCTAAAGGTTACAGAGCAGAACCACTGGAAAATTGCTGCCTTGCTGCAAGTAAACCCTACTATCTGGTTAAACTCAGCTCTGTCCCCCTTCCCAATTCTATCTCCAAATTTCTGGAATGGCAGACAAGCGAATGATACCACCGCACTGCAGAACCGTGCAGTGTTAGCAAATTAACAATTAGAGGCTCTAAGGCTGTGGTTAGTCTAAAACTGTACCTCAAATAAAGAGTTGTCAAAACTTGAAAGAGCATTTAATTTCATTATTGCATTGGATCTCAGATTCTCAGATCGAGGGTCTGTTTTTTTTGTCAGCAGTGAGGGCAACATCCACAGAATGAATTGGGTGGAAGGAAGGGAGTGAGTTGGTGTTGCAGCAGTTCTTTTTCTCGTGATGACTGTGACCCACAGAGTAATAACTAAATTAACTTCATCCAGGGAAATTAAGTAGATTGTTTACTAAGTAGGGCGCCCCCCGAAAACATTCACAAAGTCCTCCAAACCAGCGGAACCGCTGTATTTTGTCGGGAACACCTATGGGGCCGACTGTAATTGATAGTAGCACTTGCTCAGAATGCATCAGACACAAACTGTCAAGCAATTCTGACGCACTCTGACACCTAACCTGGCTTTTGTGGTCTTCTCAATGGATTAAGCGCCTGGAGCAGCTGAAACTCTGAGAGAACTTCCTTCCGTCAAACATCCAACGGGATAGGTGCACACAATGAAAACGTTCCTATCAGTGCCGTCCAGATTATCGCAAAAGGAAACAATTACAAACCAACATGATCTGTAGCTAGGAGAGGCTAAAAGCAGTCAATTGAAAGTGAATATTTAAAAAGTTAAATCCAGTCTGCAGGCAACTGAAGAAGGGCTTGCAAACCTCAAATGTGCAAAGATCTGAAATACTAAAGAGTAAAATAAAACTATCCACTGTATAAAAAACAGGTATCCGTTCTCCAATTTTGAGGATTTGGTGGGGGCGGGACTTGAGTTCATCCAAGACTCGTGTATTAGCAGGAATACCGCCTCCTACACCTCATCGCAAGAATCACATAAGGTGTAATTACAGCCCCCGTTGTGTGGGTAACTGAACTGAGTATCCAAAGAGCCTAAGTAATGTGCCCAAGTTCACACGTCTGGGAACAGGGGAGCACAGGAACCCAGGCTGTGAGACCCGCAAGTGCTCTGGACTGCTACCTTGGATGAGTTCAACCTCATCACACCACGTAGCTTTCGTATGTTTAAAGTTATTTGGGCTAAGAGACACAGAAGAGGAACAATTAGAGGCTCTAAGGAAAAAAAGCTGTCCTGGCCCCAAAAAGGCTAGTTCCAGACTCATGACACTAGACGCCACTGCTTTCAAGCTTTTAGTCTATAATCAAGCCATATTGAAACCAGATTTACAAGCTCTTCAGAGGAGAGCTTTGTGATTTTCTAAAGCAGACATGTTTGGTATTTTAGGAGGGAGGTCAAACCCCCTATGGTGCAGTGTTTTTAATAAAATCAGTTCAGCAGAAATTAGAGACACACCAGTCAATTTCTAGGAAGCCTCTGAGCCATTCAAAATAAGGGAGGAAAAATCACATAAAAGATGTAACCACGGACAGATCAATTTTTTCAAAGGGGGCAGAAATGTTTAAGGGGTGTACGTACAGAAACATCATGGCAAATTTGGTC
This sequence comes from Delphinus delphis, assembly GCF_949987515.2. Classification (NCBI taxonomy): domain Eukaryota; kingdom Metazoa; phylum Chordata; class Mammalia; order Artiodactyla; family Delphinidae; genus Delphinus; species Delphinus delphis. The sequence continues at coordinate 177,152,858 of NC_082684.1, forward strand.
CCATTTGTCTCTGGTTTGGGCAAATTTCCACTTAGAAAGGGAAAATTACTTTTGGGGGGAGTTCTATGTCAATATTAACCGAGGACCGTTCCTGGTAAGCCCAGCCGTGTCCTGACACCTCAGCGTAATGGCAAACATCTCTATGAGGGAAAGACAAACAAATCCATCACCATCCTTACATCACCGCATCAGCTAGGTCATTATTTCATGAAGGGTCCTCTATCTCCGCTCTTGGCAACCTCTACACTCTCGCAGGGAACCAAAAGTAGACACTATATTTAGTTCTTAGAAAAATCAAAGTGGAGAAACCTGCAATATTTTCGTCAAAAGTCCAAGTTATGTGCAGATCCGACTTTAAAACTGGTGGCAAGAACGTGTACAAATACTAAATAAGGAGATAGCAAAGGCAGAGGGTTTGTTATTACGGAAAGAGACAGGTCCTGCCTATTACGCGGCTACAACTTGAGGACACCCTGAGCACAGAGCCACCGTCCCACCAACAGGGAGGTGTAAACAGCCTCCTTTACGCAAGAAAGAACAGGAAGCAGCTCGGCCCAAACAGAACCACGTGGAGACACTTTGTGTTCACCTGCCACTAAACTTCCCTGACCTTAGCACCAGCCCAGATGCAGGCCTTCCTGGAGGATGGAATTCACTGATTTCAAAGTGTTTCCAAGAGTATAAATTTCAATCCTTCACTGTTCTATTTATTTCCTAATGAATTCCTGAGTTCCTAGTTAACTGGTATTTGGAAGAAATGGGGTGAATCAAGAATAAGAGCGGGCCAAGCAAGGGAACAGGCCACTTCAGAGTCATGGGACTTGCATGACGCGCTCCCTGACGTGAGGACGCAGAAGAGGCAAGAAGTCTTTCAACCTTCAGGCTACAAAATTACTGCAATTTGATCTAAAGCTTGGAAGAGGCGGTGAGGGTGGAAATTTCACCAACTGGCCATTTTGATCCGTTCTCTTAGGTTTGGAGAGTTAGGCCCCAAAATTCTTTGACTCCCTCAAAAATGGACACACATAAAACGTAATACCTTTTATAAATTGTAAGTCATGCGTGCAAGAATTGTCAACCTCAAAAAGCACAACACGAATGCCATTTATTAAAACGCATATTTATTCCATAGCCTAATTTGTTTGGGGCTGTGGTCCACTAGTTCCTAAATAACCTAGGTATTCATTTTTAGACTAGTCATTTCAACTCAGGTTCTTCCACCAACTGGGCGACTGCACCTGTCTTCTTAAGGGACCCAAATTATACTGATCATAAAATATCCCAGAAAAAAATGCAAAACATCCTTTAACATTCGTAAAAGAAAACCCCCATGTACTCAAATATGCAGGCTATAGGTTAATTTTTAAGCAAAAGTTTCAAATATACAAAAGTACTGAGAAAAGAACCTACAAATTATTCTCACATTTAAGATAGCAAAGACCCATCTGGGGGGAGAAAGTAAACAAATGTGGCATGGGTTTAAATTCAGGCTGGGCTGTATTGCCGAAGTCCTCCAGGAGTGGGAACACTGTTACATAGTGTGTTAGTGGCTAAAACCAAGTCTATTTGATTATATAAATAAAAGAATCATTTAGGGAGGAAACTGTTATTTAAATCTCGATATATAACGTTCACTCTGGAAAATCTTTCTAAAGATTGAGAAGTAAAAAAAATAATAATAACACTGTGTGGAAGGAAGGCTTAAAAACCAGGAACATGGTACAATCATGTTTGGCTAAATTTGGGGTCCAAAATATTAAATTAGGTTTGAGACACAATAAACTGATGAATTAAGAAGTAAAAGTAGACAGTGACGAACTTTACCAAAACGAAGTTTCATTTAGTAAAAGCTTTTTTTCCTTTTTTGATCGGAGGTAGACACATTTAAAAACATATTCCAGAGCACCTAGATCAAGTTGCGAAATACCACTCTTTGCTAAGGCAACTTCCGAAACTGGTCAGTGATATCTGACCTGGTATAAATAAGTTTCTGACTTCTATGAGACGAAAGCTAAAAACCAGCATCATCCTCACCAAACATTGCGGGTGAGACACTGAGTGACGGGCAGTGCCCATCTAGACATTCTCCACACTGTAAGAAAATGACACACGCGCCACGTAAGAAAAAACGAGATCTTGGTCTTGTTTAAAAAAATAATAAAAGTGAAAAAGTTAAGCCAAAATCTATGGTTGAGACCTACTCTGGGCGATGACGGGCCTTCATCTGTATCATTAATACGTAGTTCCTTACCCTTCCTGCTTAGTTTTTAATTTATGACGACACCGCAAAATTTCAGACAAAAAAAAAAAATATATATATATATATTTTTTTTTAACTTCTATGATAAATCAGGATGTAGGAGCTTACACAGAGCACACGTTCTTTTATTTAGGTACTCGATTCCAGCTCCCTCTGGATGCAAATAACCCTGGTAACAGTGTACAGAGTCTTCTCTTTGCTTTTCATACTTTTAAAGCAAATAATACATTTTGACTGTATTTAAGTCTGTGCAAATAATCCTTCAGAAGAAATATCCAAGATTCTGTTTGCAGAGGTCATTCTATCTCTCGAAGGTCATGACGCGAGTTTGTTTTTCTTCAGATAAAGTGCTCCCGGCCAGCAGAACTCAAAGGGCCCCAGAGGTCCAGTTCCGTGAGACCCCGTCATACGAACTCCAGCTTCCCGTGCCCACTGTACATGCCCCAGTGCACGAGCGACAGGATCCGGTCGTGGCTGAGGTCAGCCTGTCTCGTCTTGTCGCAGGTCAGACAGCAGTTCTCATGGCCGGTCACGGGCACCATGCACTCCAAGTCTAGCTTTGCCACCTGCCCCTTTTTGGAGTGGTGTCCGTGAAAGCTGTAGTGCAAACGCGACAGCATCTGCTGCCGCTGGTCCTGCAGCCTCTTGCTCTCGCTCCGCAGCATCCTCAGGGCCAACATAATCAGCAACACTAGGATCAGCCCCCCGGCGATGGGAACGGCGATCACCGCCGCCCGGAACCACAGCTCTTTGGAGGACGTCAGCTCCTGCACCTTGGTGATGAGGTTTCTGCTCCCATCATGCTGATACCTGTTCCCTTGTCCTAAAGGAACACAAGCAAAACGATCAAGCCCTCCTGGAGACGTTTGCGGGCACCCCTCCGTTTTCAACGTGGTACCCCATTAAAGAGAAGCTTACAATTCAATCAATATTTAGAACAGAAATGCTGCCAGTGTGGCAGAGAAGCTTCCAAAAACACTTGTTTTCGAACTGTCATTACTGATTAGTAATGGTCTCTTAGTGGCTTCAAAATGTTGGAAAAACAGGCAAAACCTATTACGCAGACAGACATCTAACGCTCACGCGGACACGAAAGCTACCCAGTAGAGATGCCCCTTGCACCCAGCTGTGCTTCTCCCTCTGCTATCCCCGATTACATTAACAACAAAACCAGTAGAGACCAGGCAAGGGCTCGGTCAGAGGGCTTCTCCCTACCTGAGGCCTCCCCCTTGGGCGGGGCGAGGACGTCCTGCAGCCCCCTGTAATTGCACATGTCCTCGTGGCAGCACTCCAGCGTGGGCGCAGCGCTGCCAGAGTGGTTGTGGGCCTGTCTGGCTTGGCAGACATCTGCTGTGCTTGCGAGAGCGTCCAGGCAGCCGTGTGTGAGAGGGGAATTTGTGTTCTGAGGATCAAGAAGTTTGGAGAAGCAGGCGCTCAGCTCCGATTTACACATGTAACCAGTAGCCACGCAGTGGGCGGCATCGCAGTAGCATCTGATTTCACCTGCAAACAAGGGGAAACTGCATCAGACGGCTTCAGAGACCAGATAAGGCATCCACGTAAGCAACTGCTCAACCCCCGATCTCAAAGACACTCACTTTAGAGAATATTCAGCTGAGGGCTTCGAAGGGCAGTCCGCGTGGACGGGGAAAGCCCTTTGTGCAAGCCGGTGCTTGGATCCCAAGCCAGGGAAATATCATCTTAGAAATGTATTAATCCACGTAGCAGAGAAAAGTTCAATTTAGGATAAGTTAGCGGATAATGAAAAATAACACTTTTGTTTCTGAAGCAAAATAATCACCCCCATAATTTCTCCCACCGTAAAAGGTAAATTACATTATTTACTCAGTTAATCCTACGCGACCGTACAACGTGAAACGCTACGCTTTGAGATTCTGTCAGTGTACGTATTCCATTGCAGCTGCTGAGTCGGTTACTACCTCAAAGGGCTGCACCGAGACGCAAGAGCCTTAGCTAACATCTCGTAAAGCTACTAACCAGAAACACAGCAATCTAGAAGTTGCTCCGGTCGGGGGGGCTGAAAACTATGAAACTGGGTAGCTATTTGCAACCTCTCTAGAAAAGGCAAACTTTGCCTATAAAGATCTCTGCATGCAGGGGAGCTTTTAGCCAGTATGCTGTAAAACAGGAACTAGGCACTTTACAATTAGTGGTTTGCTTGCCAAAGTCAGTTTCTTTCAGTCCAAATGGAAAGTCATAAAACTGGGAGCAGGGAGGAGGGGGTAAAACTGCAAGGCTCACCCCCCCCCGGCCCCAGACTCCCCAGTTTTATGTAATTCAACATGGGATCTAAAAGGGGAAACACTGAAACAGAAAAACCTCTGCTGGTTGAATGAAAAATCCTTAAGGAAACCTCAAATTTTTCTATGGGAAGTGATTAAAAGTTTCCTTTATAAAACTTAGTTTGGGAGTTGCAAGTCACAGCGCAAGATCTGAGGCTTCCACGTCAACTTCTCGTTGAAATTATCTGGCTCTGGGAGCGCTCGCTCACACGCTATCTGACCCGGTGGACCGCGGCCACTGTCACCTGCCACGGCTGAAGCTGCTGTGAACTGAACTCGGGTACACACCTCTCCCCAGCTTCCTCCTCTGAAGTTCGGCCTGGTTACAGAAACCGCCGCCCTGAAATTGAACACCAACACCGACACGGGGCACTGCCGCTTTGCAAACCTCTTCCCAGCCTCGCCTTTCTTCCTCCCTCCTCCCGCGAGTGCCCGAGTAAGAGGTCTCATTTAACTATCTGTCCAAATTCCAGGCCACCGGACCGAGCGCTCAGCCTGCACCGGCATCTGCTAATGCTTCAGGTCTAAAAATGCAGCCAAGTAAACACAGATCTTTGGCAACCTGGGTGCCACCCCGCAAAGCTGGAGGTCTTGCTCCTGTCCTGTCCTGCTGCTGTCCTGGTCTGGGCCCAGGTCCCTTCTCCAGTAAGCAGGACCTTCCGGTCAGAAGCCTGCTTCGCAGAAGCTCTTTACTCCTCTTTCCAAGCTTCTTGCTCTTTCGCATAAAGCTCACTGGTCTTAAGTGGTGATGACTGCAGATCCCTAAGTCTGACAATTTCCACAGACAGATTGAAAGTAGACATAAAACAGATTAAAAGTCAGTTTTGATCCCAGTCACTTCAGACCTCGTGCAGAAAAGAAGCTGAACACAAGTAGAAGGCTGCCTCAGTGTTTACGAGAGCCTGTTTGAAAGACTGTATTTTCAGTGACCTAAAACAGTCTAATAAAATCTTGACAGGTAACTAGGAAAGCTCTAACAACTTTTTTTTTTTAATTGGAGCCACATTGGAGCAAGTTGAATGGACTTTTGTGTTACTGTATTAAAACTCTATTTCTGCCGTTTCATAAAGTTTCTTCCTGTGGCACGTGGAAGGCCAGGAGGGGACTGGTATTTTGAAACAGGGAACAATGCTCTTCTGTCTGCCCCCCTTTCTAGTTACTGTATGTGGTGATTAAACAAAAATGTCTGCTTCAGTCCGGACGGCTACAGGAGAGACTGCGGGCTTCTTCCAAAGCGTTTGAAGTCCGCAGCAGTCAGAAACCTCTGATCCCCTAATTATATCATTATCAGGCACATAGTTTCGGTATCTGCGACTTATGTCAGCCGCAGTCCGGCCCCGTTCGGCCGGCCTTTGATAGGGCCAGGAGGCTCCCCTCTGCACCCCGCGAGGGCTGTTATTTAGGGTTGATTACAGCCTTCCTTGCAAAGTAAATAAATACTGCAGCACATCATCCTCGCTGGCCTGGCGTATCCTTCAACCTCATGCCTGCTACATGGCAATTAGAGGAAAGGGGGCGTGGGATGCGGGGTGGAGAAAGCTAAAAATGCTTCCTATTTTCTAAAAAAGTATCTGTTCGCAGAGCAAACAGCAGGGAGAGTTCCTGGCGAGGGAGGCTGGGGGACCTTGAAACCCAGAGGCAGTTGTTTGGGTTATTTCGACCTAAACGGCGAAAGCCTGCAGGGAAAAAAAGAAACTGACCGCTGCTTTTTTTTTTTTTTTTTTGAGTAGCGTTTATAAAATATGAGGTGAGTGGGAAACACGACCGCTGACAGAGCCCCCACCTCCCAACCCCTGAGAAGCAACACAGCCCACACTCCTGCACACACGCACACCCCTCGGACGGCACACACGCTCGCGGGCTCACAAGCACCCTCGCTCGAAGACACACACACACTCACGGACAGAGACACTGCAATACAGACACGCACTCGCAGCAGAGACACACTCAAATACAGAGCCGCGCAGACCACCGAGACACACGCTCACGACGGAGACGCGCACACGCGGGCACTGGGCGACGGGGGCGGGGTCCGCCGTCCCTCCCGGCCGCCTCCGCCCCACACTCGGGCCCCGCTCCCCGGCTGCAGCGATCGGAAGTTCACGACGGGCCGACCTGTACAAACACTGACAACCACTCGCCCGCAGGCTGTCACTCCATCTCCGCGCGTCGGGCCCGGGACACCCCGGGGCGGCCGCGAAGCCACCGCCGCGACTTCTAAGGACGGGCAACTTGTCGCGACCTGCGGGCCCCGCGAGGGAGGCCACCTCTCCCGCCGCTAACAAAGCCCTGGCGGCGGGCGCCCCGGGACCCCGCGGCCCTCCCCGGCGAGCGCGCGCCCAGCCGGCTGGCCGGCGGGCACCCACCTTTGGTGAGCAGCACGGCCATGGCGCAGAGTTCGAGCTGCAGCCAGATGAAGATGTAGCTGGAGTGACGATCCATGGACGCCCCCCACGGCCGCGGCGCCCCCGCCGGCTCCCGGAGCCGCGGCGCAGCAGCAGCCTACGGCTCCCGGCGCGTGCAGGGCATGGGTGCTGCCCGGGGCGCGGGGCCGGGCCGCGGCCGGAGCATGGAGCGCGGCTGGAGGGCGCGCGGGGCAGGGTCCGACTCCGCAAGGCGCGCTCCTCCGCTCCGCCCGCTCGGCGCGGCGGTCGGAGTGGGCGCCCGGCTCCGTTCCCCGCGTTCGGCCGGCCACTCGGCGAAGGCGCGAGCGCCGGAGCGCGCAGACACCGCCCGCCGCGAGCTGCCGCCTACACCCGCCCGGATCAGGCCGGCTCCTCGCCGTAAATAGCGCCCCGCGCTGGGAGCCGGCCGGCGCCGCCCCGCCCCGGCCGCGCCGGCGCCGTCCGATTGGCCGCCAGGCTCCAGCCGCTCCTCCCGCAGCCAGGGGGCGGGGCCGGGCGCGGGCTGAGGGCGCTGCCCCGCGGCTCCGAGCGGCGCCGGCGTCTGGGCTGCGGAGGGCGCCGGCCGTCTCCCGCGCTCCCCCTCGCGGAGGCCGCGCGCCCGTGACCTTCGGGAGCGGCTGGTTGAGCCGGGCCTCAGGCCATGCCTCGGGCCCCCGCCTCCGTGACCCTCACTGCGCTGCCTCGGGCCGGCGTGCGCCAGCGCGTGGCTTCCTTGTCGTTCCCCGAAACTCGCGAGTGACCCGCGCGGCCGCCTTCGGAGCCCTCCCGTCGCGCGGCGCGCCTCGGGAGCTCGGGGGAGCGGGGGCGGCCCCCGGCGTGGGCCCTGCGGGCCGGCGCGCGCCCGGGGAGGGCGTCCGGGCGGGAAGGGGGCGCGTTCAGCCCTCCCCCCGCCCCTTCCGCGCGTCCGCCCAGCCGAGTGATCAATAAGGCCCAGACAGGCTGTCGATCTGCAGGGGCCGCCGAGTTCTCCCGGGTAGACGGGACGAGTAGCCGGCCACAGACACTTAACGAGAATTAGCAAATCCAAAAGCGCCCGGCGCCAGCGAGACGACACTGGCCGAGACTGACACTCAATTAACCACCCCCCCGAACAGTCGCCGGCAAACACACCGGCTGACCCTGATCAGTGCCAGCCCCGCGGGGAGCGCCCTTCTGAGATGCTAATTCACTTACTAGGACTTGGGGGGTTGCCCGCCACAAAGTGCCCAAAGGCGGTCCTGGGAGGGTTGCTGTTGTTTTTCTATTTTTGTGGAGAGGAAATTCAGTTTAAAACTCTTATCTGAGGGAAGCTCTTTTCTCCCCTCCCTCCCAAACCTGGGGTTAACAAAAGTCAACCATTTGCAAAATTTCCTTTTAGGATCAGCCAGCTTTTTGCTACCTGATAAAATGTCAAGGGGTGGGGCGAGGGGGAAAGGCGCATTTAACGCTAAGGCAGGAGAAGCAGTCAAACCCTTGAGGACTAGAGAGTGCAGAAATTAAGACTAAGAAGAAAACTATCTCTCTCTCTCTCTATTTTTTGTATACATATATTTTTTTGTGTGTATATACACACACACACACATATACATATATATGTCTCGACTGAAAATCAAGGCCAACCTTGTAAATTAATGTTGTAAGTCCACAGAGCTGCAGGATGTAGTTAATGAAATTGCCTTTGAAAAATAACGTGTATATGCAGAAAAAATAAAATAATTTCATAAACTGATGTTCTGCGCATTACCTCACTGGATCAAAATTGCGTCTAAAAGGAGAGGAGCGCCAGCCCAGCAGAAGTTTTAAGAGGCAGTTAAACTGGTTAGGGCACCAGGTAAGCAGCAGCGGGCGTTTCTTAAGTGGGGGGCTGCCCAGCAGGTCCCGAGGGGAGGTTTGGTTGGTACTTCCTGACATGTGAGTATTTGACAAGTTAACAGCTCTAAGGGGTTTATGCAGACAATACTTGTCCTGTAATGACACACTCTCTTTTAACTCTAGAGAGTCCATTATTAGCCAACAGGAAACTTTTCGAGCATATTCATTCAACTATTTTGGAGCGCCCACTGTAGGCCAGGCTCACAGCTTGCGGGGTCCAAAAGATGCCAGAACCTACATGGTAAATCACAAACAAGGGATGATGGAGATGATGTGCACAGTTATGATGCGTAAAGACAGCAGCGATAACTAGCCCAGGAAGGGAAACAAGTCCAGAAGGTCTGCTGCAAGCAGTGACATCTGCCATGACGCCTAGAGAATGAAAGGATTGGGAGGGGACCATTACAAGCACAGAGGACCACAGGAACTTAGGCGTGAAATTCATTGATCGCAAGGGGGCATATGGGTGGTAAGTAGAAGATGGGTAGTTGGGACTACAAGCAATTCTTTGTTGCTGGAGCATAGATGTGAAGCAAGGAGTGGGCAGAGATGCCCCAGAAAATAACCATATCTACCTGTGATGCAGATAAAAATGCCTGTTTAATGGAAGAGGGTCTGGGGGATGCGCTGACGAAAGTCGTATTGTAGTAAACACTTTGAATGCCTTCCCAGCCCCTTCAGAGAACGTCCCCTTTCGTCCCCTAGGCACGTCCCCTAGGGCACTGTGCCCCTCTGGCCATAACTAGTCACACGACCCCAGTTGGACCAATTAGGTTCTCTCTTCGGGGTCTTTAGACTGAGGCGCTGGTCAGTCTCTAGAGGTCACTTCACGAGAGACAAACAAATTCAGAGTCCACCTGTCTGCAAAGCAAGAGAAAACGGACAGAGATGTGCAGGGTGGCAAAGACGTAAGTCCAGATGGATTCCCAGTCCTTGGCCTAACTTCCGGTCCTTAAATTCCACGTCAGGGTTAACTCAGGCTCCTCGATAAGGTCCTCTCGTTACTTAAGGTTCTTTTACTTTCAACCCGAAGGGTTCATGCTCTGATACTTACCTTTTACTGAATTAACATCAGTTGCTGTTATTCCAGGATGTGTACTTTTTTTGTTCCAAATACAATTCAGAATAAGAACATCATGATCAGACAGTGATTCTGCCTCTTTTATTTTCATTATTAGTTTAATGGGCAGGCTTTTTAAATGGCTAAAAATTCCTTTTACGAGAAACAAGTCCGCACTTTATCTAAGGGTTTTGGAGCAGACACGGACTTTTCAACTAAATGAACAAGAGTGTTTGAATCAATATGGAAAATCAAAATTTGTTTAGGGATAATATGTCAACTATGAGGCCGTATCAATAGTTGAAAGAATAAGCAACCATTTTAATTCAATTTAAGGCTCAAGGAAAATTGCTTCTCTACAGAATTTTACTTGTGTTTTGTATGTAATTTGCTTATTACTTTCCCACAGGTAGGTTGATAAGGGGAAAATAGTAATATCTAGTGGGAGTTTTTTTTTAATTTAAATCAACAAATGAAATCAATGGACAATTTCTTTTTACTCTTACGAAGGAAATTGTGAAAATATAAGCTGGGAACCAGCTATCTATACCCAAGAACAGAAAGCTGATTTTGGACCTAAAACCCGAAATAATTAAACATTGTAAGAGTTTTATTTTATTACCTTTGAACAGTGTTCTAGATATGATATATACGAACATATATATACTATATAATCACAACATGCCATTATGATGCATTTTCATGGTTGTCCTATACACAGAAAAACTCTAAATTTTATTTTTCTTATAAATAGGAAAACAAATACCTCAAGGGTTTTTACGTCCCAAGCCATTTTGTTAACAAAGCTGCAAATACTCTAGCAATCTCTGCTTACCCAAATAATGCCATTGTTCCCCCAAATTATATGTGATACACCATTTCAGCAATTCCTCTCTCCACGATACAGATGAAAAATAACTCGGTACATTTTGTTCAGAAGCAGTTGTGTTCAAGTTCCCGGCTAGCATACAAACTATTGCAGTCTAGAGATAGACTCTAACATTTCTCCCTGTTATACAAATCTTCTACCAACCAACAATCCACAGAGGTTAGATAACACTTTGAATTCCCAGGAGCAGTTTTGTTTTTTGTTTTTGTTTTTTTAAAGTCATTTGTTCTCAGGAGTTAGGAGTGCAGAGCTAAAATTTACTTTCTTTGGAATATGGTCAAAGGTGAGAGATTAGCCCAGCCCAAAGGAATGAGTGTCTAGTGAAGTTTTTTCTTTTCTTTTTTCCTCCAAAATGGAAAAGGAGATAAAGGACAGAGTGCAGAGTCCAGGACACAGTGTGATAGGACCTAGAAAAAAAGGGGAAGACTGAAGCCCACATTCCCAAATGCCCATCCTCCTACAGACTAGCAAAAATGCTATTGAGTTTTACAAATACCACAGAGTATCTGTTGTGTTGAGAATTTTTAAAGCAACTAACTTTAGAATACAGTAAGAAACGGAGTAAAAGAACATCATGAACTTAACAATGGACATTATTTATAATCAAATAGTATCAAATATATTCTGTGTGATCCTTGATATAGCCTTTGTTCTATTGACTTATGTGAATGTAATCTCCAATTAAGCCAGTAGAACTTTTAGAAATTATTCAATAATTTCTGCTAGTTTTGCCTATCTGATGTCAAATAACGAGGTTGATTCCTTTTGTTCTTTTAACTAAAATGGTAAATTAATCTTTTAAAGCAGAGAAATTACCTTAAATTCCTGCTTAACGGAACATCCTTGACCCAGAATGCTGTTCAGGTTCAAGCAACGGACAGTATTTGGCGTTCTCTCTCCTTAGCTGGCAATACTTGTCTTTTTTTGGATTTTTTTTTTAATGTTCATGTACAAACCATTAAAATTAAAAGCTCTGATATTTTCATTAGACAATCAAACATTTAGGCTCTCGCTTGACGTTGGCTGAAACCTTGCATCCTGGCCCACCGCCCAAAACCGGCCTGTGTTCCCACTGCTCCACCTTTATCCAGGCTTACCCGGGGGGTCTATGTTCCAAGACCTTCAGTGAATGCCCGAAACCTCAGATAGCACTAAACCCAATATATTCTATGGGTTTTCTTCCTATTCATACATACCTACAAAAAGCTTTAATGTATAATTTAGGCACAGTAAGAGAATATCCGAATTGCCAGCATCCCTCTTGTTGCCCTTTGGGGCCGTTATTAAGTAAAATAAGGGTCACTTGAACACAACACTGCGGCCGCAACAGCCCATCTGATAACTGAGAGGGCTACTAAGTAACTAAGGGATAGGACGCAGGGAACAGGGGATGATTCACATCCCGGGCGGGACGGCGCTGGACACCACGAGATTTCAGCACACTGCTCAGAATGGCATGCGATGTAAAACTCATGAATTGTTTATTTCTGGAATTTTCCATTTAATATTTTTGGACAATTCATCAGGTAACTGAAACCTCGGATATCAGAATTGCAGAAAAGGGGGGACTGCTGTAACGACTGCTCCTCATTCCATTCTATTCTAACACTGGATCTTCCAAACTGAAATCTCATTAACAGAACAGAATGAGGTCTTTGCAGTGGAACTTTGTAATTACTGGTATTTGCCATCATGTTTCTGTCCCTGCCTCTGTTTTTATTTCGCAACAGTGTCTGAGGAAATAATTAGCTATACAGTATTTGTTTTGCCGTTTACAAAGTATCAAGATGCACATGAAATTTGATGTATGTGTTCAACCCATGAAATGAAATGCCATCCAAATGAGCATATCTTCTAACATTTAATGCATTTCAGTGAAATGTTTCCTGTGGGCAGAAGTCATGAACAGAGCTGCAGGGTGGCACTGAGATCATCACTGAACAATTCTTGTTTTTATCCTTGATATTAAGGGAAGAACTTACAGTGCATTTTCCCCCATATTCGATAATCTTCCTTTGTTCCATTTGGTCACCTAACACATAAGCTCTTATTCTGCTGTGAATTTGTTTAAACACAAGTAACCCTTCACTGGCCCATTCATAGTTTGGTGTCACTTACCTATATTTTCAGCCTATCATTTCAAAGATATCATTTAAAATATGCACATTTATAGCTCAGTCAAACTTGTTTAATTAAAAGAATGAGAGACCCACTTGAGATGACTTAATTTAGGAGGGGTTTCTTGGGAGGATACAATAGCCTTATTGTCAGGATACAGCCAGTTGGTAACTTACAAGCATTACTTATCTTCCCGAGAAGCCAGTATCCCTGAAACCGGAAACTAGAACACTTGGGTCTCATTTTCCCAGGGTTCTCTTTGCTTCTCACCTCTCTACCAAACAGCTGGCACACTTTCCCTACTTCTAGTTTTTGCTCTTCATAACTTCTGCTTGCTTTTATACAATCATAAGCCCCTGTTACACAGGTTGCTGTTCAGCTTAGGGAGAGATCATCTCAAAATGCTCAGTTTATGGTCCGATCAGCTAGGGCAGGGTCCTGGCTGATATAAAACACGACTGCTGCCCGTCATCAAGGTAGTGGACCAGGAAGACCGGAAAGTGTGGGCAGGCCAGCACCATAAGGCATTTACATATATATATACATGGCATATATATGATACACACATAAAAACAAGGTTATCATTTAACTCGCCTTTTTATTTTTTATCTTTATTTTTTGTTGTTGTTAGAATTAGGCTTGAAATAAAGATTCACACGTTGTAATTGACTGATACGTCCTTATGACTCTTTACATTTATCGGTTCCACCTCCCTTCTGTCTTTTCTTTTTGCTCTGCTGGTTACTTATGGAAACAATCAGATCATTTATCCTATAGGGTTTTCTGTGGTCTAAAGTTTGCTGATTGCATCTCCATGGTGTCACTTAACACGTTCCTCCTTCCTGCTATTATTTCCTGTGAATTGGTTGTTAGATCAAAAGTCTCCATCAGATTCAGACTCAGTTGGTAAGACTACCTCCCAGATGATGATTGTACCTCTCTCAGAAGTTCATTCTGTCTCTTTGCCTCTATTTGTGTGATGTGAAGTTATAGATAATCATTGCCTACATCCATTATTTCAGTGGGGAATGCAAAACCGTGATATTCTATTATTTTATGTTCATTTATTAACTGGAACACTTCTATAAAGAGAAACTTTCCCCTCATCATTAACTCGCCTTTTTAATAAGAAAAGTATTAGTGAGTGGAATTAAGATCATTCCTTTAAATTCTTAATTTAGTGTGAGTTTATCACTTGAGTGTTTGCTGTCATCAGGATTTCAGTTCCCTGACCAGGGGCTGAACCCGGGCCCCAGCAGTGAAAGCACTGAGTCCTAACCGCTGGACCACCAGGGAATTCCCTCATCAAAAATAAACTTAAGGGACTTCCCTGGCGGTCCAGTGGTTAAGACTCTGCACTGCCACTGCAGGGGGCATGGGTTCGATCCCTTGTCAGGGCACGAGGATCCCGCGTGTTGCACGGCACGGCCAGAAGAAAAAAGAACAGAGCCTCGGTGCCCCTGTGGCTACTGTCAAGTGGTCTAACACACATGTAATTGAAATTCCGGGAGAGGGGCTCAGAGAAAATATTTAAAGAAATGAAAGTTGAAAAACGTCCAAATTTTAAAATTAAAAAACCTAATGTAACCAAATGAAGGTGGCCCATCTTACGTGGACTAAAGACTCAGAACATTTCCAGAATCCAGGACTGAAAAACCACTTTGAACTTGGATTATTTTTAATAGACAACCATCTTGAATATCCTGTCTTTTCAGTTGACTGCGGCAACTAAAAGAGCTTTTTTATTAGTTTCCTGAGAGAGATGGGTATTTGGGGTAAATAATCATCTGGCTTTCTCCACACATGTAGTTTGGATACCGGAGGCCAAGGTGCCTTCCAGTCTGTATGGAACACGTGAGCCAAACCCTTCGACTTTACAACCAAAGAGCCAAAGCAGTCACTTGCTTCCTTAGAGCTCCACCCGCTCTGCCCCACCCCATACCACTTAGCTGTTCCTCATAAAATCACAGGAGTATGAAGACAGGCTCTAAAGAAGCAGCATTGTTTTCATCGTTACTCAATTTTCCTTTTCCATCTGGCTCCTTAAGAGGTTTATAAACCCTGAAAGACCAGAAAACCCGTTTATCACTCCTTTATTCCCTTTGATGCCTTTCACAGTGTGGTCCTGAATGCGTCTTATTTTTAAGAAGCAGATGCCAGTGAGCGCAGTTCCAGTGGATAGGATGTAACTTTGTAGATGAGGAAACATCGCTAACCAGGAGACTGAAGACCTGAACTTGTACCTAGGCTCCATCATTCAGTGTGTGATCCCGGGAAATGAACTGTCCCCTTCGTGCCCCACCTCCCCCTTCCCGTAAGGGACAGCAGTGGTGCGTGGCCCAGCTGCCTCTGATATTCCTGCAAGAGGAACAGGAGACCATCTCATGAAGTTTTAAGTGTGAAACCCTATAGAAATGTTACATGATTTTCCTTAAAATCAAAGGCTTTATTCAGATCCATTTTTTAGTCATCTGGATACACTGATGATTGCTTCAGGCCTTTCCAGCTGGTTTTAGGATTCTCTTCTCCCTGGAGCTGAGGGTCAGAGGTACAAACGATGCCACGGCCAAGCCAGGCTGGCAGGGTGATGTCTCTCTAAACACAGCAAGACTCTTGCCAACAGAGTTTACCTCCCATGAATGTAGGTAGTCCAAGAATCAGCTGAGACAACTTGGTGGCTAACTTATCATTACACAAGACATAGAGCTGCTCCCAGGAGCCATGATTCATGCCTCTGGTGTCCTGGGAAAGACAAGAATCTTCCACCTCAGCATAGGACTCCCTTGGATCGCCCGTCTCCAGTTCAACAGCATTTTTCAAAAAAGTCTGATGCTGCTTAACGCACTGTCAGAAGAAAGCATTTCCCAGTAAAACCCTGACTGATTACGGATGTACTTGCCACGAGCTACTCATGAACCACGCTCTTTTTTATGGATGATCAATAAGATTACTGAAGGGCCTCCTGTCCTCAAAACGCTTTCAACCCTGCCATCCTTCTTTTAGGTGACCGTCTAACAAATGTTTGGAGAAACTGGGGCGGGGAGCGAGGAGAGGGTTGCTGACATGCTGACGTTACTTTTTCCCTAATCCTTCAAGTCTTCCCCGGAAGCCCTGCAACGTTTCTGGAAATAGGTGAGTTCAGGTCCTTGATAGACGCAGATAATGCAGAGAAAAGAACCTATGTTTTCTTTTTTTTTTTTTTTTTTTTTTTTTTTTTTTTTTTTTTTTTGCATTATGCGGGCCTCTCACTGTTGTGGCCTCTCCCGTTGCGGAGCACAGGCTCCGGACGCGCAGGCTCAGCGGCCATGGCTCACGGGCCCAGCCGCTCCGCGGCATGTGGGATCCTCCCTGGCCGGGGCACGAACCCGCGTCCCCTGCATCGGCAGGCGGACTCTCAACCACTGCGCCACCAGGGAAGCCCTGTTTTCATATTTTTGTCTCGAGGTGTAATCAAAGCCCTTCCAGGTCTAAAATCTTTTCGTTTCTATCACGCAGCCAGGAGTCCAGCAAGACAAGGGAGTCCAGCAAGACAAGGGAGATAAGGGGGCGGGGGGCGGGGGGCGGGGGCGGGTGGTGGGTGGTAGCCGCGGAGGGGGCGGGGGGCATCTTCCATCTTGACAGATCCGGGAAGTTTCGGGAGCGCTAACCCCAGGCTCTGCACGTTTGTGCTGGTTTCCGGTTTACTGGAAGCAGAGGAGTACCTGGAGATATTAGCGTGAGCAGAAAATAAATGCTAACGCAGGTTCCTCTGAGCTTCCGTTGCAAGTAGAAAAAAGTAGCAGCAGCATCGCCGTGTGGGCCCGTCGGTGGGACGCTAGTGTCTGTTCTAGGGAGGCCTCGGGCCGCAGGGATCGGACAGGAAAAGATGGACAAGGGGAGGCCGAGGCTGCGGGGGGGGGGGGGCCCGGGGAGGGCGCGAGATCCCTGGGGGAAGCGAACGCGAAGAGCCCCGCATCCTCATCGAAGGTACCGGCGCCGAGGCCACAAGCAGCTCCGCCGCTTCGCGCGGCTCTGCAGGGACCCGGCGCACCGCAGCAGCGCCGCTCCTCCCGCGCCCTCGAGGTCAGCGCCCCTGCGCCCCCACGGCCGCTCGCCTGCCGGCTCCGGCCAGCTGTCCTCTGCCGCCCCTGGTAAACAAGCGGCGGGCAGACTCTCCTGGTCTGGACAGATCCCCCCAGGCTAGAGTCTGCAGGGATTGGCGATGCGACCCTTGTGCCATCGCGCCCCATCAGGCTGGAGTTCTCAGTCCCGTCCGCACCAAAACCTCCTTCCCTGTCCCCTTTAACGCAGGGAACAGATGTGGGTCTTCAGAACAAGCCCGGGGCAGCGGGGGAGTGAGGACGGTGGTGGATGGGATGGGAAAGGGCTGTACTGTTGTCTAGCTCTTGGTCAAAATGGGCTCCGGGAATCATTTAATTATTGCAAAGCAGTCGAGGGTGATGGAACAGACATTCCTGAGTGGCACCCTGCAGCTGTAGAGACGAGGCCAGGGGAGTTTACGTGTGTTTGGAAAAACCACGGTTTTATATAAATATAGTTATAAAATATATATTTTTTTCCTGATTGCAAAAGTTATGCATCATTGAAGAAAACTTGGAAAACACAGAAAAGAAGTGTGAAACTTCTGCGGCCAGGGAAGGTGGCGGGGCACTGTCCCTGGTCCGTGTCCCTCAGGAGCTCCCAACTCAGAGAAGAGGAGGGAGGTGTTCCCTGCTCCTGGGGCTCTGCGTACGTAGGGCTCCGGCCAGCAGTGTGCGGTTTGGGCCAAACATGGACAAACCTCCCCAGGCCTGTTTTGTCATGCATCAGGTATGAGCAGTAGAGTGATCTCTAAGATCATGTCCAGATTCTGTGGAAGAGCCTCAAAAGTGAACTCAGGGTCCAAAACAGCGAGCGCCACCTTCTCTATCAAGTCAAATAAAGTGCGATTACTACCTTCCAAGAAAGGCCTTACGAAGGCCTCCAAAAGCAGCCACCTGACCCTATCACTTAGGAGCTCTGTCCCTTAAAAACAGGTGCAGGTAATAGCACAGGTGTTTGACAAGGCAACTTGGTGCCAGTGCCAGTTGAAAAAAGTCCACCGCCAAATTATGACTGTCCTACTGGAAACTGCACTGATCAGACCATTCTAGAACGTGAGCTTAATGCAGACGGAGCACCTTAAAAGGTCTTTGAGAAGTGATCAAATTGGTAAAGGCACTCAGTGCCACGCTTAACAATAAATGCGAAGGGAAAACTTTCAAGGATAAAAAAGGAGACTTGCTTAAGCTGTCAGGAACACTTAAAAGTAAGGAAGACCTTGCTGGCATGATTGCTCCTGGGAGCCGGGAGGGGCGGTGGTTCCCCAGCACTAGAGGAAGTCGGGTGAAGGACGTGTGAACCAGTGGTTGGAGCAAGAGACCCTTTAAAATCTCTTTCAACACTAAGATGCTAGAGTTACAGCCACAGGTTCTGGTTATAGATGAAACGCTGTGTCACTTTCCAGAAGTAGGGAAAATGCTGGGCCCTGGAACTCATGAAGGACTAAGGACTGAAGAGTCAACGCAGACTGTGCCAAGCTGCTCCGGACCCCGGACTTCCCGCTGCGGGGATGAGCGAGAGCTGAGGCTCAGGACTTCCCGCTGCGGGGATGAGCGAGGGCTGAGGCTCAGCTCCCATCCCCAGAGCCACCGCGCACCTGGGGTTTGCCCTGACTGCCTGAGAGGAGATGCCTTTTTCTAATTCACAAAAAAACATAGTACGACCCAGCCTTTACTAACCTGGCAGGTCTAGTTCATTGGCAGGTAATCATAGCGCAGGCTGCAAAGGGGAGATGGACCACAGGAAGACAGCTGATAACTGGGCTGTTGAGTCGAGTTTGCGATCCACACAAGACCACAGAGAAAATCTCAAAACCGTTTCAAGCTCATAGACGTTCTCCCAAACCTGCATCGTGTGTTACCGAAAAGCACTTCCTTTCTCTCTGTCCTGACAGAGTCCATCTTTCACTTGACAAGTGGACAGATTTAACTTTCTGTGGGGATAAAGACTCAGCAAACCTTAACACGCTTTCTCCAAAATCATTTCATATCCATAGCATAATTTGAGACCCCCCCCCAAAAAAAGGCAGAGGAGGGTGGAAGGAGAGACGGGGGAAGGGGAGGTGAGCTGGGGAGCCCACAGCTTTCTTCACGGTGGTGCTGTAGTTTATTTTCCCAGCTTTTGCTAACACGTTATTTTTTTTCCATTCTTTTTTTTAAATTGAAGTAGAGTTAATTTACAGTGTTGTGCTAATTTCTGCTGTAGAGCACAGTGATTCATTTATACACATACATACATTCTTTTCTATATTCTTTTCCATGATGGTTTATCACAGGATATTGACTCTAGCTCCCCGGGCTCTACAGTAGGACCTTGCTGTTTATCCATTCTCTCTATATACTCGTTTGCATCTGCTCATCCCACACTCCCGCTCCATCCCGCCCCCACTCACCCTCCCCCTTGGCAGCCACAAGTCTGTCCTCTGTGTCTGTGAGTCTGATCATGTTCCCTAGACAGGCTCATTTGGAACATGTTACTTTAAATTCTTGATAAGTCTGCCTTGAGATGCTCCTGGGACCGGGCCCTGCAGAACCGGGAACAGAACCGCCAAGCCCAGGCTGTGCCCTTCCTGCCGCTGAAAGCTCTGACCTCCCAGCGTCCTCCCCGTGCGTCACAGCCTCTGAGGCCAGAGCAGCAGCGCCGGAGCAGGGCCTCTGCCCCAAACCACCACCTGCTCTTTTCTCACACGTTTGGGTTCTTAACTGCATCATTCAAGTTACTTAATTGTGTTCACTCTCTAGAGAACGTAAAAACTGTTTAAAAATGAACAAGGAAGTGGAGAACCCACCAAGGTAACCCCTTATTCCTCAGCCAACACTGGAACACACACAGCCGTTAGCAGTTTTGTTTTCCAGAGAATAAAGACGCGCTGTCTCTGCAGCCCAGAGCTTTCTCCTCTTGGAGGGGACACACCCTCCGGCCAGAGGGTCCGGCCTGGGCTTGGGTCTTTCTCGCCCTCTAGTGACCGGAGGGAGGCAGCACCCACCTGGGAGGACAGGCGGCTGCCCTTTGCTGTTGACACAGAAAGCGAGGTCCTTCTAGGGAAACTGAGACTCGGTGTTTCAACGAACGTGTCTCAGTGTCATGCGGTGACCTCAGTAAGAGGGCTGTGAGCCCTGTTCCCAGAACCTTCCTAGGGCCTCGGACAGGAACAAACAATCTCCTCTGGGCATGAGGCCGGGGAAGCTGGTGGCAGCAGGCGAGGTGTGGACCACGGCTGTGACCGCCGTTCTGAACAGAGCACCCTTCCCTGTGAGGGGCCTGTGTCACCTGCCAGCAGTCCAGGGCGCCTCCCAAGGAGGAGGTCATATTCTGGGCCACCCTGGTTCATTCTTTGGTTTTTTTGTATTTTTGGTGGAATTGTGTTTACTGAACAGAACCCCCGGGAGGCATTGCCCTAAACCTCTGAGTCCTAAATGTGAGCATTGTTCCTACAAACCCACAAACTCTTCTGGCCAACTTCAACCTTCAAAAGCAAACAGAAAACCTCCAAACACATGAGTAAAACAGAGATCCCCTCCTCTCCTGATCCAAGCAACACCGAAGGAAGGTGACTGACATTCCCCGGCACTGAGGGTGGCAGCGCGCTGCGGACGCGGCCTGGGGCCCCACAGCCCGCCCTCACGTGACCTGAGAACCTGACTCTCATTCGCGTCGAGATCAAAGCCAAGAGGCTAACAGGATAATTCAGGCTCCAATCCCACATGACTTGCCCGTCTAGACTGATCAAATTAATCAAACCGTTCCTCTGGTACTGAGTAAGAGCTACGTGAGGCCACGTCAGCCTCTTTTAAATTAAGTCACGGAAATGATCACGTCTGTCTCTGACTTTAGAGCTGAGGAAGTCGAGCGCAGGTACACCCTCCACCCCGGGGGTCACAGCAGCTGAGCCTCCCACGGAGACTCTAGGCTCAGGGCATCACCGTCCGGCCCGTCTCAAAGGGAGAAGCTGTGACGGGCCACCACATTCACTGTCCGTTTCTCTTTGAACCAGGGTATGGGTAGAAATTGCTAGCGTTTCTGAAAGTCCACAGCAACATTTTGGTGATACTGAAAGGCCAAATTACCTCTTGACAAAAGGAGCAATTTGAGGGAGAGGGGAAAAGGAGAAGAGAGAACTTTTGCTGCTCAGAGTAGAGCTGTTTACAAGGTGATTGAATCACTGTCACACCCAGACCTCACTCACCTCCTATGAGCCTGAAGTGAGGATTTCTGGGAATGGGTTTGGGGTCGTCCTTGGATTTCAGCTTTCGCTGCAGGAACCAGCCTGCCTAGGTAGCTGTCAGTGACCGTTTTTCCTGATGCTTATTCAATTTGCAATCTCCCTCTGCTCCGACCTTGGCCTTTTCCTATAGAAAATGTTCCCTGACCCTGACCCTGACCCTGACCTCGGCGTGTTTAGGTACATAAACCAAAGCAAGGAGAATCATAGCCTTCACACCAGCCAGGATGCCCACGCCCACCAGGGAAGTGGTTTCCAGGGAAGGGACCCCTCAGGGCTCCTGGCTGAGGTCCATACCTGATTTCCCTCCTGAGGAGGGTGGTGGGAGCCCCCCCAGTCACTCCTGCAGATGACGTCTCTTCCAGGCCACGAGGTAGGTAGCCGCGACCTCCCCTGGGGCCCTGCCCTCGGGGGGCCCCGCTTCCCGCCTGACCTTGCTGCTCCGCGGGGTCCTTCCTCCTCTGAGGAGCAAGTACTTGGAACTTTGTGATCGGGATGCAAGAAAGACAGTGGGAGAAGAGCCCCGGGCCGAGCGTCACCTTGACCCCAGCTCTGGGTTTGGACCAGCTCTCACGGAGCCCCTGGGGGCTGCAGAACCCTCAGCTACAAAACGAGCCAACCCAAAAACCGGCTTCTCGAGTCCCTTGAGGCTCTGGAACCCGGAGCCTCCCTTGTGATGCCCGCTCGCGTGGCGGAGGGTTAGTAACAGGCCGGCAAGGTGGGGTCCTTCAGGTGGAGAAAGACAGGTGTCACGGGGTGGTGCTCGAGCGTGGAGTAAAATTGAAAAATGATACAAATAAGCTTACTTACAAGACAGAAACAGACTCGCAGATTCTGAAAACAAACTTACAGTTACCAAAGGGGAAACTTGGCGGGAGGGATAGATCAGGAGCTTGGGATGAACACACACCACTATGTATAAGATAGATAACCAACAAGGACCAGCTGTAGAGCACAGGGAACTCTACTCAGTCATCTGTGATGACCTATATGAGAAAAGAATCTAAAAAAAGAGTGGATATATCTGTATGTATAAGTGAATCACTCTGCTGTACACCTGAAACTAACACAACATTGTAAATCAACTAGACTTCAATAAAATTAAAAAAAAGCGGGGTCCTTGTTCTTGGTTTCTGCAAAGGCTCCAAGACCTAGTGCACGGTTCTCAAACGTGAGCAAGTGTCGGAATCATCTGGAGGGCTTGTTAAAACAGACTGATGGGGGACTCCCCTGGTGGCGCAGCGGTTAAGAATCCGCCTGCCAAGGAAGGGGACGCGGGTTCGATCCCGGTTTGGGAAGATCCCACATGCCACAGAGCAACTAAGCCCGTGCGCCACAACTCCTGCACTCTGGAGCCTGTGAGCCACAACTGCTGAAGCCCGTGCGCCTAGAGCCCGTGCTCCGCAACAAGAGAAGCCACCGCAATGAGAAGCCCGCACACCGCAACACAAAGTAGCCCCTGCTCGCCGCAACTAGAGAAAGCCCGCGCACAGCAACGAAGACCCAATACAGTCATAAATAAATTTTTTTTTTTAATTAAAAAAAACCCAGATCGATGGGCCCCAAGCCCAGGGTTTCTGATTTGGCAGATCGGAAGCGGGGCCTGAGAACTTGCATTCCTAGTAAGTTCCCGGGTGTTGCTGATATGCTCCTCATGCTGCCACACGTGGAGAACCTTCGCCCTGAGCTTCACAGGAGACACCAAGTACCACCCCCCAGCCCCCAGGCCCAGAAGACGCGGTGAGAGACGGCTGAGGGATTGTACACCTGCTCCACCAGCAAGACGGAGGCTCCTCCAGACAGACACTGAGACCTACACCTGCTGCCAGGTTGCCAGATACCCTATGACCTGTCTCCTGGCGTTAGCCTCCGGAAAAGCATGTAGTGAAAACTAATATTTACGTAACGCTTTACGGTCTCTGAAGAGTTCTGCTTTACCTCATTTGTTCATCCTGACAATCCTATGATACAGAGAGGGGAGGTATTATTACCCCCATTTTCAGAAGAGGAGACTGCAGTTCCTAGTGGTGCTGTCTTTGATCTGCACCACAAAGCTAAAAGGCCATGGAGCAGGGACCCCGGACCACCCGAGGCTTTAGAGCCACTTTACCAAGCCACCCTTCCAGATACTCTTCTGGGTAACTGGGGCACTATTTCTAAACAAATAATTATTTCTTTGAGGTGCTAACTTGGTATCACCTTAACACAGGCAAAGCCATATTTTTCAGAAAGCCCTTTTCTCTGGCCCAACTGTCATAACCCAGTAGAAACCTGAGCGAGAAGCCGTACTCTTGCATTAGAAGGTCAGCCACTCTAGTGAAATAGTAAATTAATTTAGATCATATTTCAATTATCATTAGTATCAAATAGTTTTTCTGCGTTGCCCCATGTGCTAGAGAAGGGCTCCCCGGATAAGATTGCCAGAGGAAAATTTGATACTTAGTTCTCAGATTTGATTTTTAAAATCTCTTAGCTCTTTCTGGATTCCTTTCTGTGTTCACCTAACTTGGTTAACAGCAAGTCCTCGGAGACAGTTGGCAGACAGGTGGTATAAAGCGATGGCTGCAACTGGAGGGAATGAAGGCACCCTCCCCTGTACACACCCTTCACCATCAACGGCGATGAACTTCCCAAGCACGTCCGTCATCCCTTCGGGGAGCGCTGCCTGTGATGAGTCTCTCATGCTGACAGCTCCAGTGTAGCCACAGGGAATGTGGACCTAGTTTTTAGGATAAAGGAACCACACAAAAAAATCACCCATCATCTTAAATGTTTCTACTTGAGGACAAATGGACTGTCTTACAAGGACTTGACTGTGCTTGTTGTGTTATGAAACATTGACCCGGGATAGAGCTTTTGCAAGAGAGATTAAAAACCTTGCTCCTTCCTGAGATTCTCACCCCGTCACAGGGTCCTGCATCCCTCATTGGCAATGTGGCAAGGCTGGGTGGAGCACAGGCTCTGACCAGTGGGATCTCCCAAGTCACTCGTTACCGAGAGAGTTGAGCTTTCTTTCTTACAATCAAATCCCTGTCCAAGCAAGCCTGAGGCCCTGAGACAAGATTCTGAGCAGAGAGCGAAGGACAAACATCGTTGGCCTCCCGGCCGACATGAAAGTTGGAGAGTGTCCGAGCACCAGTCGGAAAGAGATGGGCCTGGGCGAACGGCAGGGGCCGAGCAGAGGAGGGCAAAGGCTGGGGTGACGCGTGGACTGGGGTGTGAACAGTGCTAGCCATAGGGAAAGGAGCAAAACAATTAGTAAAGTAAGTGTTCAGTAAAAGCTTATTAAAGGAGTTCCAGCAAAAGGATTTCTAGCAAACTGGCTGAGAGCCACCCAGAGATGCCAGCTGGTCTCTCCCTGACGTCTTCCTAGCCTGGGTTTTACAAACTCAGCCAACTACCTTCTCACCTAAACTTGGTAGCAGTTACGCCTCTTCAACTATTACCTTGGATTAGGATGCAAAGCACTGGCTTCTGAGTTAACAGTTCAACGAGGATGCTTTTCTGCCTGTAAACCCCCCTGGCCTCACACCCCCTAAGTGTTTCTCCCCCAGGGTTTAGGGGGCAGTGGACTGGGATAAGGAAGGCACAATTGGACCCCAAACGCCACCTGCACCCTGGCAACACCGTGACGAGGTCTGTGACTCCTCCAGTCTTTTATTTTTCTTAATAAAGATGGATTTGATGGAGCTGTGTGTTTGCCATACACTTGGTGGCAGTCTTCACGTCTTCCTAAGCCTTTATTTTTTCATTTTAAAAATGGGAATAAAATAACCATTTCATAAGGTTACTGGGAGGAAAAATAAGGCATCACGTGCAACGCACGTAGCACAACGCCCACCATGGAGGACGTGCTTCCTCGTTACGTGATTATCTGGTGAGGGCGGCCCTAGGGCTCCGAGGTTCTGGCCGGGAGCTGTGGCTGCACAGGTTATGTGATGCGAGAAGTGATGCCAAAGTGTGTTTCCCGCTTCAGTGTCTCCCTCCACTTTCTCGTTGACCAAGTGGAGGTCCCGAAGACAATTCCTGCCGCCTGGGAACATCCTGAGGACTAACTAAAATACTACAGGAGGGACTGTCTCCTAAGCTGTAAAGACTGGTTCCTAGTATTCTAAGGGGCTGATATGTGAGGAGGGACCGTGACCAGGAGAATGAGGACGAAGAAGGAAGAACCAGGAAGACACTGAATACAGATTTTCCCGCCCTCAGTCACGCCCAAAGGCTACCCCAGCTGTCTCTGAGAAGTCCAGCTCCCCAAATACGGTTGTGCTGCTGCAACGAGCGGGCTTGCGCCAGAGGCAAACAGTTTACCATCACTTACTCTTTCGACTGAGAGGTTCCAGACTCACTGATCTATTCCTGGGTCAACAGCACGCAGATGACGCCGGGAGCCACGGCCTCCGGAATGCAGGGCCGTGGGCTACAGAGCGCCTCCCTCACTCCTGCTACAGGATCGCCCTTCCCTCCCCAGCCCGCCAGCACTGGAGAGATGGGATGGCCAGGACGGCGTGGACTGCAATTTCCCCAAGGCACTTCTGTTCCACCAGCCAAGGCCCACCAAGCAAATGGCAAAGTATATTGACACCTGCTGGCCTGCCCAGACTGACCTTTGAACACATGAGAAAATGAATAACCACAAAAGAGTTAGGTTATCACAAGGTTCATTCTCTTCTAAAGTAACAAAAGTCCCAGCCAGTGTGTTGAAGTCTGATACCCTCTCCCCTTCCCCCTGCTACAGGGTCCTCAGTAATAACATTACGAGCTCAGGCTGGAATGTCAACTTGAACTTTAGCATTTGCGGCACAACCAACCATTACTCCGTTTAAGCAGACGTCTTTTATTTGATTGAGCATTCCAATTTACTCTGCACTTCCTGAGGCCCTTGGGTTAAAACAACATGCTCTGATGCAATGAAAACCAGCAAGAAGATATATTCCTGACTTCCAGTAGCACCAGGCCGGCTGAATCCACCCAAGCACACTTCAACGGTGTTAATCAGCCTGGAGATGAAATGGTTTTCTCTCCTTTCTTTATGTCCACACATTCAACTCAGAAGCCCGCCCCCATTCCACTCAGTCTTTTGATGGTATATAAACGTTCACAGTTTCAGGAATAACCCAGCATCTCTTGGAGCTAAAAGGTAGTGTCACTGAATAGTTTTGAGGCGTATTAGACCAAGAAGAAAAGAAGTTCAGCCTTCAATAGTTAATTCTAGTTCTGTAACTCCTGCCAGGAGTGCGGGGTATAAGAACTTTATGATATTCTTTTCTTTCTTTTTAATGTTTACTTATTTATTTATTTTGGCTGCCTCGGGTCTTAGTTGTGGCATGCAGGATCTTGCGTTGCAGCACGGGGCTCTTCAGTGTGGTGCACGGGCTTCTCTCTAGTTGTGGTGTTTAGCGGTTATGGCGCATGGGCTTAGTTGCCCCGCGGCATGTGGGACCTTAATTCCCCAATCAGGGATCGAACCAGTGTCCCCTGCATTGCAAGACAGATTTTTAACCACAGGGAAGTCCAAAACTTTATAATATTCTTGAGGACATAAAACCAGGAAAGGGATCAGGGAGACGTTGGTACTGACTTGGGCTTTAAAGCAAAGACAGGACTTGGTAGATGAAAAGGAGAAAAGAGGAAGAGCTGGCACACGGGGCCACACAGTGAAGGCAGGTACGCACAGGTGAGCACGGCATGCGTGCACTCAACAAGTGTTTAATAGGGCATGTTCTGTGTGCCAGGAAATGGGCCGGATCCGGGAGCCATCGACGAACGCAAATATCTCCTGGAATTTGCACTCTCGTGAAGGCAGAGGGACAACAAAAAATAGGTGAGTAACATGTGGAGATGCCAGTTGGTAACAAGTGCTCAGGTGAAAGGACAGAGCCAGGAAGGGAGTGGGGAGCTTGAGTCACGGAGTCACTCTTCCCACAGAGTGACCGAGCGATGCCTCTCTGAAAAGTGACCGTCTTAGTAAGTCCTGGGGGAGGTGAGGGAGTGAGCTTGACTGCTCGATGGGGGAAGAGTGTTGTGCACAGACGGTACAGTAGGTGCAAAGGCCCTGAGGTAGAACTACATGCAAAGAGTGAAAGCACGCATTCTCAACAGGGAGACATCATCCAAAGGGGCAGGAAATTCACTCTTGGAGGACGAAAAAAGCTTACTCTTTTAATGCGTAAAGCAGGGGTCCCCAACCTCCAGGCCATGGACTGGTACTGGTCCGCGGCCTGTTAGGAACCAGGCCGCAGAGCAGGAGGTGAGTGGTGGGCGGGCGAGTGAAGCTTCATCTGCCGCTGCCCGTGGCTCGCATGACCGCCTCGACCAACACCCTCAACCCGTCCATGGAAAAGCTGTCCTCCACAAATCCGGTCCCTGGTGCCAGAAGGGTTGGGGACCGCTGGTGTAAAGCACAAACACAGAGACGGTAGATAATCAAATGCAGTATATTTATGGCGCTAAGATTTCATGGGGTGATGTAAGAGGGTCATTAGGAATAAAATATCTAAACAGCACTTCCCTTCTGCTCCCGGCGGAGGCAGTAACGAAAAAAAGTCAAGAAACAGAGTTTGAGGGACAGTAAAGGGGCTGGGCTGGCTAGAATGGGGTGATCAAGAGGAGGAGAAGAGGACAGAGCAGACACGGGAAATGGTCTGATAGGTCATTGTAAACCCTCTGACTTTTACAGTGAGAGGCGCTGCATCACAGAGGAGAGGCGCGACTTAGCTTTTCAAAGAATCCCTCTGGCTGCTGCGCTGAGAGCAGACTGCGGGATGACCACCGCGGGTGGGCGCTGTGGCCCAGGTGACCGGTGAGGGTGCTCCGTCTAGGATGTCCAGGTGAGGTGGTGGGAAGCAGTGGGTTCTGTGTCTGTCGAAGATGAGACAGACGGGAGACACATGGATTGAATGTGAGGGTGAAAGAAAGAGAAGAGTCGAGCACGACTCCAGTTTTGGCCGGAAGGCCGGGAAGGACGGGGCGAATGCTGACCAGGAGAAGGGGGATGCGGAAGAAGCACCAGGAAGAATCGCCACCGTGTTCGAGGGGACCACTGAGAGAGGAGCAGGAAAGGCCGTCGGGAGGCTGGGCCTGGTGTGGGTGTGAGACGCCTACTAGGTGCCCAAAGACAGACGCTGAGGAGAGAGTTGAATCTCGAAGTCTGGGGTCCAGGGGAGGGGCCCAGGCTGCAGATACAAATCTCGTCCATGAGGCCTGGCGGTGAGATCAAGAAGGCTGTGAGGCGGGGAAGAAAAAGGAACAAAAAGAGAGTAGACAAAGAGAAGACAAACTCAGTGGTGGATCCAAACGCAAGTATGTCAGTAATTACGTTAAAGATTGATGGATTAAACACTCCAGCTGAAAGGCAGAGACTGTCAGAATAGAGATTCTCTATATATGCACCGTCCAGAAGAAGTGCAGGTTGAATACAACAACACATGTAAGCTGCAAGTAAGTGGATGGAGAAGGATACATGCAGCAAAGAGCAGGCATGAGACGGCTCAGGGGCTGCATTACTGCAGAGGAAAGAGACTTTAAGACAGGAAGTACTGGGCTTCCCTGGTGGCGCAGTGGTTGAGGGTCCGCCTGCCGATGCAGGGGACGCGGGTTCATGTCCCGGTCCGGGAAGATCCCACATGCCGCGGAGCGGCTGGGCCCGTGAGCCATGGCCGCTGAGCCTGCACGTCCAGAGCCTGTGCTCCGCAACGGGAGAGGCCACAGCAGTGAGAGGCCCGCGTACCACCACCAAAAAAAAAAAAGACAGGAAGTACTTCCAGAGATGAAAGGGGACATTTCATTGCAATAAAATGATCAGCTCATCCAAAGTCATAACAACCATAAATGTGTGTGTGTCTAACGACAGAGATTCAAAACACAGGAAGCAAATATTGCTATAATTAGAGGGAAAGGGAGATGTCTCCACAATTCTAGTGTGAGATTTTAACAGCCCCCTCTCAGCAATTGACAAGATTGCTAATAGAATAACCAGGCAAAAATCAAGAAAAACAAGAGGATCTGAACACTACCACCTACGTTTTTAGGTACCTGACAAGGGCAGAACAGCGTTCTTTTCAAGTACTCATGGTACCTCTACCAGCATAAACTATATGCTGGGCTATAAAAAAGTCTCTATAAACTTTAAAATATTGAAATCATATAAAGTATGCTCTCTGACTACAATGAAATTAAATTAGAAATCAATAATAAAAATATAACTAGGAAAACCCCAAATATTTGAAAATGAAACAACACACTTCTGAACAACCCACAGATTGAAGAAGAAGTTAAAAGGGAAATTAGAAAAGGTTTCAACAGACTCACAGACACAGAAAACAAACTTATGGTTACCAAAGGGGAAGGGGAGTTTGGGATGAACAGATACACACTACTATATATAAAACAGACAAGCAACAAGGACCTACTGTACAGCACAGGGAACTATATTCAGTATCTTGTAATAAACTATAGTGGAAAAGGATCTGAAAAAGAATAGATATATGTAACTTAATATATTTATATATAACATATATATATATAACAATCACTTTGCTGTACAGCTGACACTAACACAACACTGTAAATCAACTAAACTTCAATAAAAACATAAAATAAAAATGAAAGCAAACAAAACAAAACAAACAAGTTTTCCAGTGGAAGGATAATAAAACTACAACATGTCATAACTTGTGGAAGGCATCCAGAGAATACTTAAAGAGGAATATACAGACTGCAGTCTTTTCATTTAGAATCGAGAAGTCCAGCACAGGCCACCCCATTCTATATTTTGAGTGCTGCTGACCTTTTAATCCTGCCTCAACAAGGGAGAAGCTCTCACTGAGTGACTGAAGGTCTGCACGCTTATCACAGGGTCCTACCCCCAACTCCCAAAAGCCCAAGTGTCTCCAAGCAAGATGCTTGGGCTACAGGAGAACTCAGAGCAGAAGGCAACCCCCCAACACCGTAAGTACAGGCTTTTGCTTTGATACAGAGTTCTGGGAGGTTGGTGAATGAAGGCCATGAAATACAGTAAGTTTCTGCAAAGTCCAAGAACGTTAAACATCACCATCCCAAATAAACTGTAAATGAGGAGATGCCACCAGAAGGCTCGGAACACTGTGAGGATGTTTTCCCAGCTCTGGTCTAGATACGTCACAGTTTCTGGTTTTAGGTCCAAGGCTGATTCAGTTTTCTAGATAAACAAACCCTCCCCAGCCCTGATCCTGCAGCTTTGCTCGAGCAGCACTGGTCTGGCGTCAGCAGAAGGCGTCCAGAGCAGGGCTTCACAGCTGAGGCCGGAGCTCGTGTTTAATGAGGCGCCCACGAGCCTCTGGGAGGAAGACCAGGCCCCGCCACCAGGTCTGCTCAAGTGGCACCGGTGACAACGCCGGCCAGGCACAGACAGTGTCTAGTTACAGTACGGTCACAAAGCTCATACTTCTCGCTCCTCCTTTGAACCAGAAAGCATCAGCGCTGGGTTTCCCGCCGCCCCTGTGCACACCTCGCACATCGTGCACGCGCCCGTCTCTCAGCTGCCTGCTGGTCTGTACAGGCTCTTCTCCCTGAACCCATCTCTTCGTTAACTCAGATCCCAGCGCATCCCCAGGCTGGAAGAGGCCTCCACACTCACACCCGTCTGGCCCCTCGGGCTGCCCCAGCAGGCCCTCTACCTCTTTCTGCAGCCCTCCTGGGGTTTAGAGACTCTCCTGCCTGTAAAGTCTTGCTTTGCCAGACCTACAACCTTGACAGGATTTTAAACATCACACGTCCCCTCGGAGCGTCCTCAGCGGAGGCACCATCCCTGCGGGGACGCCCCTTCACCTGTCTGGGGACCACTGGACGTCACGGCCCGAACGTCTCCGGACGTGACCCGTTCCAGGTCTCTGCAGCTGAGTCCTGCCGGGCAGGGCCCCGGCTTGCAGAGCCCAGGGCTGGGCACCACGCGGGCTGGAGAGGGTGTGGCAGGGACGGGACACGGCAGCCTCAGCTGGACCGCGGCCCCGCTCCCCCTCAGCAGCGCCGCCCCCCACCCCCTGCCCGTCCGCCCTCCCGGCCTGGCCCGGCCCTGGTCGCAGAGCTGGGGGCAGAGGTGGCAGGGGGCGGCGGCGGCGGCGGCGGCGGGGGTCTCCGTGTGACGGACCACACGAATCCACTGCCGTCACTCCCAGGCGCCCCGGCGGGGAGAGGCCTCGCTGGCTGCCTCGTGCCTCTACCAGGAGCCGCCGCCCAGGCCTGAACTCCCGCGCACGGCCCCGGCCGCCCAGGGGCCGCTGTCCTGCCCGCAGGACGGGTGAACGGGCAGCTCCCCGGCTGCAGAGGCCACGACCCCAGGCGCCCCGTGGCGCGTGCAGGGCGCTCGTGACCCCCGGGCAGGAGGGCCGGAGCCTGTGACCAGGCCCGCCTCTGCCAGCCTCCCTGAGGGCCACCTGGCCCCGGAGGGGAAAGCGTCCCTCCCAAATGCTTACCTGGCACCTGGCAGAACAGCTAGCGCGGAGGGGCCAGGAGTTTCCCGCACGTCCTGCAAACCTGGGTTATGAGAGTGCGGTCAGGTCTCTCGCCCTCGTGCGCGGCGGCAACGTCCCCCTCCGCGGGGACGGAGGCTTATTCACGCCGGGGGGCCCGGCCGCGCGGGCGGGGACGCCTCCGTTTGCTCCTTCACTCCCCTCCCACCTTCCGGCCTTTTTATTTTATTCCGTTTGACTTTAAATAGTATTTGTTTGTCTGTTGGGCTGCGCCGTGTCTTAGTTGCGGCGTGTGGGACCTTTAGTTGCGGCGTGTGGGATCTTCTTTAGTTGCGGCGAGTGGGATCCAGCTCCCCGGCCGCGGATGGAACCCAGGCCCCTGCCCTGGCAGCGCGGACCCTTAGCCACCAGGCCCCCAGGGCAGTCCCCCTTCCTGCCTTTCTGGTGGTCTTCTGGAGGCTTCCGTGCGCATGCCCCGCGTCCAGGACCCCCCAGAAGAGGCCTTCCTTTCCCTCGGGCCCCGACCCTTCTGGAAGGGCGGGCTGGGTTCACGGCGGGAGGCACTCGGCTGCTCAGACTCTGCTAAGCGGCTGCGGACGCCGTGGACAAACAGGCCTCGACCTCGCCAGCGAGCCCGGAGCCCCGCTTCGTTCGGCTCTCCTTGCGGGCGGCGGGGTCGTCTGCTCGGCCGGCGGGGGCCCTGGCTCAGGCAGCGTCGGGCTGGCGGCCCCACAGCCCGTCACCCACACGGGGGCGGTTCCGAGAGGGAAGGTCGCGGCCCCTGGAGGCGCCCGCGGCGGAGCTGAGCCGCGCTGCCCCGGGCGAGCCTCGGTCCTCGGCGCAAGGAAGGGCGCTGACTCCCGCTGCTGCCCCGAGCCGCCGCCGAACCGCCAGCCCGGCCGGACGCTGAGGTCCCGCAGCCAGGGCCCAGCAGGGCCCACAGCGCCAAGGTGGGCTTTTACTCCCTCTGGCGTAACAAACCTCGCTGGGCCTGGTGGGCAGGTGCACGGGGTCCCTGCCGCCCCGAGGGCCTGGGGCCCTGGCGAGGCAGCGCCGCGTGGTCACGCCCCTGCCCCCACCTGCCCAAGGCAGGACCCTTCCCTGGCACACGCACGCACACAGACGTACGCACGCACGCACGTGCAGATGCACACACGCAGCACACGCACACACGTACGCACGCATGCGCACATGCAGCACAGCACAAGCACGTACGCACGCATGCACGCACGCACACGCAGCCCACGCACACACACGTACGCACGTGCGCGCGCGCACACACACACACACATTCCCCAGCGGACCCACCTCACCCGCCAGCATCGTGCCCCCCTGAGCCCCTCGAGGGCCGCAGGGACTGAGCGGTGAAAATGGGGTCCTTCCACCCGATCCCGGGCCCTTCGTGGAGGCCACGTCCCGCCGTGCCAGCGCTGCAGGTGCCCAAGCGGCCCCGCGCCATCTGCAGCCCTGTCCTGGGAGCAACCGGGGCCACCTCCCACCTCTCTGCTTCACTCTTCCCAGAACCGCGGGGTCACCCCCATCCCCCAGCATCTAGCGCACCGAGCAGCGAGGTCGGCCGCCTTCCCAGTGCTCAAGGCATCCTGCGCCCGCCACCGCCCAGCCCCCAGCACCTCGCGCCGGGACTGCTGCAGTAGTCCTAAGGGCCTTGCTTTTCCCCTCACTGCACCCCCGTTCGGTCTCTTCTCGGCACACAGCCCTCTAAGACGTAAGCGTGATCTGCTCCAACCAAAACCTTCCAACGGACCTGGCTCACTCCTTACATGCCTCCAGGGCCCCACGTGATCTGAACCCTCCACCCATCCAAGCTCATCTTCTGCCGGTGCCCCTGACGATCGCTCCGCCCGCCCCACGCCAGGCCTGCTCTAGCCGGTGGGCCTTTGCCCCAAGTCTTGGCTCCGTGTCACCGCTCGACCGTGCTGACCCCCCAACACGCTATTTAAAGTGGCAACATGGGGCTCCCCAGCAGTCCAGTGGTTAGCACTCTGCGCTCCCACTGCTGGGGGCACGGGTTCGATCCCTGGTCGGGGAGCTCGGATCCCGCGTGCCGTGGGGTGCAGCCAAAAAAATCAAAAGACAAAATAATGTTAAAAATGAAATAAAACGGGTCTGTTCCCGCACCACTCACGCATCTGGATTTTCTCACCCTGCGCTTCTTGTGCTGTGTTCATATCACTTATCACCTTCTAACTCACCACGTAATTTACTTAAGTGTGATGTTTACCATTTGCTGTCTGTTTTCCCGTGGAAGCGTGCGCGTTCCAGCGGGCAGGGGGGTTGCTGTTCAGTGATGTGGCCCAAGCACCGGGGAAATTTCCTGGCGCACGAGAAGGCGCTCAATTAATGTTTGCCGCGTGAATGGGCAAAGAGAATGTCACCCTTTACCAACAGACGCTGCAGCTCGTACTGGGCCCTGAAGCTGCCCTGCCAGTGCTGCCGGGACCCCCAGAGCCCATGGTGCGAACCCCGCTTCCTGCTAGCTCGTAGGTGTGTCTGCGCCTCGGCGGTGACTGCACAACCGGGATTAAACCGGCATCACCGGTTTAAGCCAGATACGGAAGAAAATACAGTAAGTCCCCTACATCCTAACGAGTTCCATTCCAAGAGCGCATTTGTAAGTCTGATTTGTTTGTAAGTCCAACAAAGTTAGCCTAGGTATCCAACTAACACAGTCGGCTATATACCACTGCTTTCACGCTCGCTTCCGGACATCCTGGGCTTGAAATAAAGATGCTGCACTACTGTGGTCTACACAGTCCTGTAAAGTACACAAAAGCACGACCACTTGCAGAGGATGCACGCACGTGACAACGTACGCCAGACACGTGAACTAACTCACGTGACTGGGCACGCGAACGCACGTTCGCATCTTTGAGAGCTCGCGACTTGAAGGCTCGTATGCAGGGGCCATACTGCGCGAGAAAGGGCAGGAGAGCCCCCCCTCGTGCAGCTCCCTGTCAGAGAAGCAGAGGGTGGGGAGGTGGCTTGGTCCGGTTCACAGACCTGGCCTAACTCCCAGCCACTCCACCGCTACCTGGGCGGGTAGAGGACAAGCGCCCCGCAGGGTCGTTACAGCGGCTACGGAGATGATCTTGTGCGACAACCCAATCTGTAGCAGGGACTTGATCGATGACTGAACGCGGTGGCTGCCTTTGTAGCCCAGGCAGCGTGGCTGCGTTTGCCTCGCACATCGGTCCGGTACCTCTGAGGCTCATCACTGCTGTCCGGGCACCACCGGCTCGGCTGGTAGCTACCCCACAAAAGTAACAAACATCCTGGCTTCGTACGTGCACTGGCCTGGGATGGAAAGCTGAACGATCAGAGAAGTGCAGTGCATGGAGCAGTCACTGCACAAAAGCAACCAAGTAGTTCAATTTGCTAAAAATCCCCTTCATGGCTTCTCACCACAGGGCAGTATAACTGAAGGCCCGATGGAGGGTGAAGCAAATACACACGTTCCTGGTTAAAATGAAACATCCACAGGTGGTAACTGCTACATCAAACTCATATTCTCTTCCCCTTCGGGAAGATTGTTCCACTTCCTTCCTCTTCAGGTAGAGAAAGTCCCAAGCTCTGTTTCTAGAGCCACCACGGTGCTGCTCACAGGTCCGCAGATACTGGACCCCGTCCCTCCCTGGCCTCTCTCTTTGGGAAAGAGAGGGATCTGTCTCATTCTGTAGGTTTGGCTTCTCCTGGCTGGGTTCTGCTTCCTTCTGTTCCCTCTGGGATCTGAGCAGAAAAGCAAAGATCAGATCGAAGCCGGTCTAACCCATCACCCGCCTACTGAGGTAACTTCCCCCCCTTTTATTTTTTTATTTCCCCCCCTTTTAAATTCTTGCCAACTCCTAAGAGATACAAAGCCCACTAACAATAATGCCTGCTTTCCCCCAAATTAGATGGACAGTAAGTACCATCGATTCAGCACCTTCCGTCACGTCCATCGTCTCTCATTTAATTGTCACAACCACCCTTCAAAGCAGGTCACACAATCCCCGTGTTACCCGCGAGGAAGATCACACTTCCCAGAGCTGGTTTTCACAAGGTCTCGGAGCTAGAAATCCGCAGGGTTGAGATGTGAACTCAGGTCTATCTGAATTCCTTTGCACTGACTGTCCTGGCTGACCATTCGGTGTTCCCAGCGGAGATTAATCGCATCTCACCCTGGGCTGTAAACGTAGCAGGTAAGGAAAGCCAGGTACCCAGGTGCCAGCTGACTCTCAGCTTGTCCCTAATATCATCCCCTGGCTGGACTCCTGACCCGCCCCATCCACCTGCCGGCGCTCTCATCAAATGGCCCGCTTCCCTGTCTCCTGTTTCCAACTAGCCCGGTTTGTTCCTCCTCCAGTCCAGTGGCCAGCACGGCGGTCCTGGCACATGTGGCACTCAAGCCCACTCGCATGATGAGAGTGGGTGGTGAGTAGAACCCCGCCAGCCAAAGCCTTTGGATTTTTCAGGGTGGATAGAAGAGGGTAGGCAGACAGCTTCCTGCAACAGCCCAGCACGTCCTTCCTGCAGGTTCTGTGTTGCTCAGATGACTTCCTCCTGGGTTCCTTCCCTCTGTCCCAGGCACTGCCCTAGACTGCTCACCTCCACATGGACAACTAAGTGTCTTGTCCATAGGGACATCAGAATACTGCCCTCGAGGATGTTTTCCAGCTCTGAAAACTCCATGATTTAAACACCAAACAGTAAACCTACAGCCAAAGAAACAGCCAAGAACAACCAAGGAACTGCTGTGCCCAAGGCAGGCATCTCATCGGATGCAAACCTGAGCTACTCTCGTGGGCACTGCTTACCATCCCGACAGCTCCAGAACCAACAGGTCCGACGCGACGGTGAGAGTTCGGATGAAGGGGGAGAGAGCTTAGCAGAGGGTGTGATTGCCTCCAGGTAAGGGGTAGGGGGTTTACTCATTCAACAGACCTTTATTAAGCACTTACGTGCCAGGCCCTATTCTATTCTAGGCGCTGGGGACGCTGCCGGAAACAAACGAGACACATACAGGCCCTGCCTTTGTGGGGTTTGCTCCTCAAGTGGCGGGAGAGAAGCCACAAATCTATAACGACTAAACCTCATGAGGATGTGCAGTCCTGCTCGGAACACGAGGCTGCTGTCCACCTCCCTAACCTGAAGCGGAGTCCACTGTCCGCCCGACACACAGGGAGCTCTGGAAAACAGGTGGGCCAGAGCAGAGGCAGCGAGGTTTTCAGGAGGATAAAACCAACAGGGACT
The DNA here is from genome assembly GCF_949987515.2 of Delphinus delphis. Lineage (NCBI taxonomy): Eukaryota > Metazoa > Chordata > Mammalia > Artiodactyla > Delphinidae > Delphinus > Delphinus delphis. Next base: position 177,189,744 of record NC_082684.1, read on the forward strand.
CGATGTTGGGGGGCAATGAATGACCACGGCCGCAGGGCGCGGCTCCGGCTTTGTGTCGGGCGCGCGCTAAGGACTTTCCCAGCGTCGCCACGTCTGTCCCGCGCAGCAGGTCCTACACACGCTCAGCAACGAGAGCCTCCTTGAGTCTATGGCGGAGCCTGGACTTGACTTCAGTGGGTCAGACTCGGAGACGGCGCTGACTCAATATCCCCGCAAAAGAAGTGTGTTCATTACAATAAGTTCTCCGTCATTTCCCCCTTCCTGTCTCTTCAGGGTCTGCTTGCAGTTCTAGCAGCTTCTCTGAAAGCGTCCCCGTCCTCCTCTCCCGCCCCAGCCCTAAAGTGTCGGGGGGACCTTCCTTCCTGAAAGCAGCCCAACACCGCCACCTAGTGTCACCAGCGGGACGGCCCAGCCCGCCCCGTGCTGAGATCTGCGGGTCCTGATGCCGCTTCAAACCCTTTGTTTTTTTCCTGACTGCAAAAGAAGATGCTTATTGTAAAACTTTCAGGTATGCTTGTAGAGAACGACTCTAAAAGCCAAGTTACACAGTGGAAAGCCGAAGCAGCCCTGATTTGACCTCCATATGGATGTTCCTCTAATTTTCCTTAACTCCCAAACCCCACCAAATGGTATCTGTTCTTGTGATAGTGTTACTGGTTATGTGAGGTGCTATCCTTACCTGTGGGAGAGTCACGCTGGAGCGTGGAGGGTAAGTGCTGCAATGTCTACAACTGACTTCCAGATGGTCTGGGGGGGAAGGAGGGAACGGGGCTATGACAATGTGACCGATTCCGGATGGTAGCACACAGGTGTCCGTTGGCCAGTTCTCTTCACGCCTCATATGTCTGACATTTTGCAAAATAAAAAGTCACAAGCGTCGCTGGGACAGGCGAGGAGAGAGGCCAAGCATGTTCCCAATGTCAGTATCCAGATTCGGGAATGGGGACCGTGTGTGCCCTTGCGTGGGGCTCCTCGGGGCCTGTGTGCTGCTTATGGGCAAATCGGACCCTGGGGGACTGGATTCCAGCCAACAGCCTCAAGGGCAGCCTCGCACCTTCTTAGAGATCAGTGGCTTTGCCTGCTTGATAAGCTCGGTGGAGCCAACCAAACAAAACATGGTCAACCCTGCACGGCATTAGACAGAAGATGATGGACATGACTGACTGACTGGAAGCAGAGAGGTTGCAGGGAGAGGGTCTCCCGCTGGCCTGCAGCACAGGCGCTGGCTTGAGTTGGCTCGTCTTTTTTTTTAAGATTTATTATTTATTTATATTTGGCTGCGCTGGGTCTCAGTTGCAGCGCTCAGGGTCTTCGTGGAGGCACACGGGCTTCTCTCCAGCTGTGGCGTGCCAGTTTTCTCTCCTCTAGTTGTGGCGCGTGGGCTCTGTAGTTTGCCGCACGCAGGCTCTCTAGTTGAGGCGCGTGAGCTCAGTAGTTGAGGCGCGTGAGCTCAGTAGTTGTGGCGCGCGGGCTTAGTTGACCCGCGGCATGTGGGATCCTAGTTCCCTGACCGGGGATTGAACCCGCTTCCCCTGCACTGGAAGGCGGATTCTTTACCACTGGGCCACCAGGGAGGTCTCAGACTTGACTGTCTCTTGAGCTCAGTTTCTCTCTCTCCCGGTTGGTACACAGGCGCCGCTCCATCCCCTCTCAATCCTGGACAGTTTTCCTTGTAGATGCTCACTTTCCGTTCTTGATCAGCTGACATTCCTTTTCTATTTCTACACCAAAGCAGGAGAGGAGTCAGAAACAAAATGGCAAGTGACAATAGTTGAAGGGACTCGGGGAAGGGCCCCGAAGGGTAGGCTGGCCCTTCTCCGGTGGGGTTTGGGGCAGAGGACACAGCGTGTGTGGGAGAGGAGAACCCTGCAGGCTCCCGACGGGACCACGTGAGCCAGAGGTAAGTTAACCGCACCCGTCACCCAAACACTCTTGCTGTGGACAAACCCCGAGCTGAAGTAAAGCGTTAAAAAAGTGTGCCACTTCTTCATATAATTGGAAGCACCGTCGAGGGGGGACACAGGCAGGGAGAAGGCCCTTTGTAAGCGAGCTTCATGCCTGGATCCCCATCCTTTCCCTCCAGGCCTGCGGCGCACGGTTCCCTAACTGAGGTCATGGACGGAGCCCGTGAAAGTGCTAACTGACAGGGCGCAGGGGGCCGGTCCTGGCCGAGAGAGGGTCTGGCCCAGCGGCCTGCCCACTGCCTTTCCTTCTAGTCGCGCCCGGGGCAGGGGAGACTGGCCTGGGGACTTGTCCACGTTTTTATTAACTAGAGATTTGGTAGGGCGATAATGCTAGTCAGATATGCAGAAGTGTGCTGGTGAATACTTAACAACAGGCCCGGGGGGTGGGGTAAAGCCTGGTTTGAGGGTTAGTCCATTTCCATGGTGTCCATATTACCATCGTGGCCAATTTCGAGCTGCCAACGTGCAGTCATTAAACACAGAATTGGGAATTACACGCTCACAGTTGCACAGCCAGCGCCCTTGAGCTTGGCTTCCTCGCACCACTGAAAACCACAGTAGTGTTTCCCGAAGAGTACTGGAAGTAACAGAGGTGATAAGAGCGTGTATCTGTTCACGCGGTTGTCCGGGACAGCGTCCCGTGCCGCGCCGCTGAGCCTCGCGTGACGTGGAGCTTGACATGCTGCCTCTGCTCCCTCCTCGGGGCTCAGCCCCAAGGTCACGTCTTAGGCGAGGCCTTTCCAGGCTCCCTCCCTTGTGGGTCTCTAATTTATTGCCGTGTTTTGTTTTCTCCACAGCAGCTATTTCTGTATTGGGCATTTTGTATTGAATGCTGAACTTTCTGTGCATTTATGTTTTCAGATGATGATTGTTTTGCCCTGGCTGGAGCAAGCGCTTGACCTGCCCATACAGAGATCTTTCTATTGATCAGCTCCTGTCTTCTCCCTGCTGAGAAGCCAATGACTGCACCTGAATCTCCTCCCATTTCCTTATCCCAACGTTGCCGCGCTTTCCTACATCACGAGCCTCGAGCCCCGTCTTCCGGGGTCGCAGGGCTAGGTTGCTTCCACGTCGCCAATGGTGCTTCACTACCTTCTCCCTTCATCTCTTGGTTAGATTTTGTCAGTTTTGCTTTCTTCAAGGTCTCTGACCCTTTTATGTTTGGGAGTGTCTGCTGTCTTTATATTTGAACAACTTCCTAACTGTAACATCTGGGTCACAATACAGTTTCTCAGACATCTGTTAGAACTTCGCAGACGGTGCTGCATCACGTCCTGCCTGGAAGCGTTGCTGAAACCGGCACTTTCTCTCGTCCCTTGTTCTGCTCGAGCCGGTTATCTGCTTGCTCGCTCAGGTCCGTTTTCCTCCCGTTTCTTCCCGTCTCAGGGCTGCAGAGCATGTGCCGGGCTCTCTTGCCGTCCTGCTTCTGGGTAAGCTCTGCCGAAGTGGGCCGAAGCAGAGGTGGGGAGGTGGGCCTTCTCCCTCTCTGCGCAGCTGGCATCTTCCTCAGTGGGCTCGCCTTTGCCTTGGACCCGGCTCCCCGGGCAGGGCTGCCCCTCTGTCTGCCCTCCAGGTCGCTCGCTGCCCCGCTGTTCCCTCCAGTCAGGCCTGCCTTGGTTTACCCCCCGCCAGCTTCAATTTCCCTCCTTTGGAAATACCCAGGGTGACTTCTACCTTCTGGCTGGGCCCTAAGTCAGGGGTGACTGGACGTGCTAAACTCCACCAAAATTTTCTATCCGCTTTTCTCTAACCAGCTGTCACCTTTCACAGATTATAGGACAGGTTTGTACTCTTTTCATTGTGTTGAGGTTTGTGGAGGAATATTTTGGCTCTTCAAATGCTATTGTTTTGTTAAGCGTTGGGGGATATTTCATCAGCTATCTTACGCTGTAATTCCATCATCAGTGTTTTACATAATATCTTTGCAACCCTTGTCCTTGTCAAACAGGTAGAGATGGAGCCTGAGATTCTGCATTGGCATTTTAAAAATCAGAGCTTCTCCAACCATGGAACTATCTTCTGCTTATCACTTTTAACAGTTTCGGCTCAAGAAGATGATAAAATGTCAAGGTATCAGAATGGAAAAAAAAAAGTGAAATTTAAGGAAGTGGCCTGTTGATGTTTCACAATGACTCCGTTCAAGCTCTCCTCTTTAATCATGAATTTTAATAAAAATGTTTGAATGTATTACATTTAAATATTAAATACAAATTTGACCAATCCTACAAAGCACATAGCTAAAATGTTTACTTCACTCATTCATGCAAAAATATTTGAGCATGCACTAGGTGCTGACTTTTCTAGGTGATGGGAATACACAATACAGTAAAGAAACAAACATCATTGTCCTTGCAGTCTGCCTTTTTCATCCGAGGTAATAACCCTGGGACTACCTCAACAGGATGAGAAAACGTGAGGCCACAACACACCCACACAGGCTGGTCAAACTGGGCAATTAAACAGTAGGCACACGAAAAAAAGAGAGAGACACCTGTTGATGCGGTGCACCCAGTCGCAAAAGCAGGGAATTCTCCCACCCCAGCTGTTCTCCTCTAGGGTGGACGTGTGTAATAAAGGCGCTCCTCCACCAGTGACACATCTCAGAGCGAAGCACGTGTTTTCTGCCTAAAACACCCGTCCTGAAAGAAGCATCTGGTTGGATGTCAAGGCACCATCTGAACCGAAGACATGGGCCTAGCAAACCTTCCCCCCCTGTGATGCTGGACCCAGTCTCCAACCCCCTCACCCGGCCACACCCGGGCTTCTCCCATCAGAAGTAGCATCTTGCTTCTCAGTGGCTTATTGAATCTTAACATGTGCTCCAATTGACTAACCTTGCCTGAGAGAGAGAGAGAGAGAGAGAGCGCGCATTTCACAATGCTAGCAATTAAAATGGGTTTGGAGTTCGGTTTTGGTAACCAACCGTCATTTCTTAAAAGGAAAACATACAAAACTAGCTGCTGTTCCGTTCCTATCTCCCAAGGTGAGAGGACCAAAATTACAACTTGAAGGAAAAGCTCCGTAATCTTTGCCAATCAATCCTCTTAAATTGATTCTGTCCATAGCCCTTTAACACTCATCATTCATTCAGTAACTATCTTCTGAAGAATACCAGCATGCAGGTGTAGAGAGCGGTGCTCTGATCTGGATGGGAGGTCGGGGAAGGCCTCTGGGAAGAGACTGAATGGGCGGCCAGCTATAGCTGTGCAGGCCTCTGGGAACAGGGCTTTCCAGGCAAGAGAACGGAGGACCCTGGGGGACTGACTGCAGCAAGCAAGGGAGGAACCAGACATGAGACAGCGCTGACGTTCGGGGCTTGCACACAAAAGCCACCGGGGAGCTCTGGGTTTTGTTCTGAGCGTGACAACACGGAGAGCAGGCTGTGCACGTGCGTGCGCGCGGACAGGAAGGCAGGAGGCCTTCAAGAGGACCGAGGGCTGGGCTGGAGGGGCAAACGTGGGCAGGGGCTCTCAGGCCCAAAGCACATCGTGAAGGCAGAGCACGTGCGAGAACAAAAACGTCTGGGTCTTGAGCAACTGGGGGAACCGCGGTGTCGGCCCCTGAAGACGGGGAACAGGGGAGGATAAATTCTTAAGTGCAAGAGCTCCTCTTTTTCTTAAGAGAATTTGCCATGCGTGGTAAGGCAAGTGTTAAACTAACTTGTGGGGAGCTCAAGGAAGAGACCAGGGCTGCAGATAACCTGGGTGAAACCGACCTAAGAGTGGGATTCTTAAAGCCAAGGGCCTGGACGCGCTCACCTCGGCAGGATGCACTTTTGGGGCACTCCCACAGCTCGGCATCGGGGGCAAAGGGTACAGCAGGTCATAACGGCATCTAAAGAATCCCAACGCCAAGTTTTTCACTCAAACAGTGCAGTTAAGACATTATATGAAACACGACTGGAACACCACTCTTTAAAAATGCTGTAGTAACCTGCTATCTTAAGTTTTCTTCTTCAAACGCATAAAATTATGCACTCTTTCAAAACAGACTGTTCTGAAATAACTGCACAATGTAGTCAAAACATATTTATTACTTTTCAGTGTCATTTTGTACACTCCAGTACAAATACAAGAATATAGCCATATTTACAGGTATTGAAAAGAAATCCGTATATTCAAACCCCACATCTAAACACAGTAGCTTTAAGTCCTGAACTACAATAGTTCTGGTTTGCAGTGAATTACTTCACGCCCTGCCCCCTCCCCCCGTTGAAATAATCCCTCGAAGTTAAGGTTGTGTTTAAAGACAACAATAGATTGTTTCTGAAATGGGTTCACAATTAATTCTTTGAAAACTTTTAAGCACCTCCTTTCCAAGATTTTACAACTGTGAAGCAGATACATAAAATCTGGAAGATAAAGCCACTCATTTGGGCTATTAAAAGCAGCACAATGTCTTTAAAAAGGGCTGATGGAGTTTTCAGTGTGCTTAAAATCCGGAGATATAGCCCAAGTTTTAAAATGAAAAGTTAGTCAAACTAGTTAAACAGAAAACAAAGGGGAAAAGGTAGGGAGGCTGGCTCCTGGGGATAAGACTCTAACAGACCCACCTTCACAAAATACATTTTATTACAACATCAGTTTTTAAGGTTTGAATGTAACACCACTCATGTCCCTTTTAAAACAGAAAAATAAAAACCCTGAGGTTTCCCAGGGGCTATTTGTATTTCTATTCGCAAACCATCTGAACCAAGGTGTCCACCAAAATGAGATACATGCTCAAAGCCATGGCAACAGGACAACTAGATAGAGAATATTCTGGGATACTATGCCTATTTTAATAAATATTCCCTGGTTACCTCAAGAAGGTTAGTAGCTGGACACCATGTGTGTATTAAAGTGCAGTATTTAAAGTAATTCACTACAGAATAAGTGAATCAAATATTATAAAAATATTTCCACAAAATTTTTAATTCTGTTTAAAAATTCACCGGGAAAATTTCAAATTAGGCATCACGTATGTGTATGTGAGCAGTTCCTTTAGGGATATAAACATTTTTAAAAGTCAAAACAATAAGGCGACACAGATCAAAAGACAATTGGCAAATCAAGTTCAAAGTTAGCTTAAATCACAAGTTGCCATCTGACTGGGAAACATCTGCCTACTACATCATCTCTCCAGAAAAGGTACAGGCCTACGTCAGTAAGGGTTCTAACTTAACACAGTTCTCCCGAGTTTCATTTACATGCACTTATCAAGTCCAGCAAATCCACAATCTCACAGGTATTAACACTTTATGGCGATATAATTGATAACATTTGTTTTTTCTTACATTTTAAAAGTATCCTCAATTACAATAAAAAAAATCAGTTTCCAGTATGACTTTAATTCTTAATTACACTGGAACGTTTTTGTATTTTAGAAAGTATCATCCATACTATTGCTTAGAGTTTACCGCTCTGAAATTTACTGAGAACGCCGAGCATTACCTTCCATGCTTTAAATATGCTTAAAGCGCAGGAGCAACGTGGAATTGCGGCATCCCAGAATGCAGTGACAATGGCTAACATCACAAAAGAAGCCCTTGGTGCTGGCGGTTCTGAGAGCACGTGAACACATCTGCCCAAGAGGAAAAAAAGGCCTCTAAATTGGGTAAGTTAAGATTTTGAAATTAGGAGGATTTTCAGCATAAAGAAACCCTTGTGATCTGATTTAATACTGGCAGTGTCTTGCTAAGGCCATGTGACCAATATTTTAGCAAAGAAAAAAAAAGCCAAGGTAATTTTATAGTAGCAATAGTTTCTTTTTTTATTTTAATATACTTTAGGAAACAATATACAAAGCTGAGCCTTCCCGCCATTCCCAGGTAACAGCAGGAAGCTCTGATTACACAAATGTAGCGTGTTGTGATGCTGAGAACAGCAGTCAGCACCAGACCGGAACAGTGAGCTACAGCACAGACACCCTCCAAATGAAACGGCATCAACAGCAAGACAGGTAAACCAGGATTTAACAAATGACAACCACTTGGGAAGTGACTTCATCATTCTTGTTGAATTTCATATTTCATTAAATATTCTTATACACAATTTCCTGTTAATCGCTTTAAACAAAACCTCCCTTAAGGAATTACTTCAATTAAGTATAAATGTTCAACAAGAATAGTTCTGACAAAGAATCCCCAGGTAGTTCAAATTCTAATATGCATTGACCGAAGGTAAAGAAAAATAACAATTTGTGTTTGTTTTAACATGTTTATTATAACAGATACAATTCACATCTGACTAGCTGTTTCCTCTTCCCCCACGACCATGTTCATTGGGCCATTTCCTTATATTTGAGCCATCAATGTACTTTCAGCACACATGCCCAGCAGTACTTTTAAGTCCATTCTTACAGGGTGCAAATGGATTTAATAATTTACACAAACAAGTGGGTTATGCTCAATCACTGCAGTTTTACGCTACTGTACACAGGAATGCAAAGGGTACAGAAAAGTGCCATGGCAACAGTGCCTTAAGAAAGGAGAGGAAGAGGAGCCTTAAAAAGTGGATAAAATCAGGTGAAGGATTCCAGAGGGAGATGGAGCACACGGGAAATGAAAACATTTCTCTGCAAAACAAACGGCGAAGCACTGCTCTTGATCAGGGGCAAGTGTGGAAACCGCTGCTTCATGGTATTTTGTACTCTGCCCATATGGTTCAAAATTGTATCCTCAGACACAGATCGCCTGGCGCTTGCACGGAATCTTTTGAAAATGCAAGATTTCTGAATGATAAATTAACCCCCCAAATTTTTCTTTAAAAAAGCTAATTTTGCAGACAGGTTTACATGTAAAAGGCTAGGTATTCAGCCACCTCAGCACTGATTAGTTTTGGATGTCTAAGCTCTGTTACACATGGCTTCCCATGGCTTCACTCTACAAAACATATTTACAACGTGAAGAATACATCTACAAGAAATCTACATTTCAAGGGTTTTACAAATCCATCTTGTATCTTTCCCCTGAATTGAATCTCACAGACCCCCACCCCTTGTCATCTCCTTTGCCCAGCTTAACGGTCCAAAGTCTACTTAAATGCAGCTCAAAAGTGTTAAGACTGGGCAACAGATTTACAGTCCTGTTCTCAACACCATGTGCAATTATTCACATCTTCACACCATGAAGGAATTCTGATTTTTTAGCTTTTCGAGTTCCTTAATTTGTTGTCTCAAAAATAGTATCCTGAAAAATAAGAGAGGGCGTTAGAACCCACGTGGTCACTATAAACGCTACAGAAAAACCAGGCTTTCAACTATAAAGATAGCTTTACAAAGAAAATGAGTAACTACTAGTTAAGGTGAAGTAATTTAAAACTGGTTAGTCTAGTTAGGACAAAATCACCATTTGAAAACATTACATATATTAAAGTATCAGGATGACAAAAGTTAGAAGGTTTCCTAGTTTTCTAAAACCCGTTCTCAATAATTAGTTTGAATATAATGACTGACTTAAAAGGTAACTGTTCACTGTATCATCACCAGACACAAAAGGCAGCAGATAACATGAGATAAACTTACACTGCATGTTTTCTGGACCACAATATAGTAAGCCTAGAATTAACGAGCGGCAAGAGGCTAATCGTTTCTGAAGAACAATTCTCAACATAAATGTAGGTTCATAAAAATGGAGCAAAGTCCAACTGACATGCATATCTAAAACAAAAACTAAAACACAAATTCCACAGCTGACTCGATTTCCATGAACTTTGTTAACACTGTTCCTCTCTGACCCCTTTCTTCTGTGAACTATGACGATTACTGCTTTGATATAGCATGGTATCTGTGTACAGTCAAACATGATACATGACACGTGACTGATACGATACCTGACTGCTTCAGTAAGCTGCTCTAACGAGTATCGCCTGCCTAGCAAGCCAAAATAAAGTTAAGTTTTATGTACGTCAGAACTACTTTCAGAGCAATCCTAGAGTAGAAAATTCCCAACTGATATTCAACAAGTACCTCCAGACATTTCAGTAGTTGAAAGGTTAGATAAAAACTCACTTTTCCAAGTTTACTATAAATCCCAACTTGGCATTTATTAAATTTTTGTGATTTCATGACAAGATTAACTCTACTTATTGACCCAGTCACTCAATATAGACAGGAAGTGAAGCCAATGAAAGTTAAGTCCTCGATTTTGTAATAGGCATTAAAAAAAATATCTGTACTATTTAACACGATATAGAAATCCTACTTGAGTAAGATACTAGATTAAGAAATATGAGACAGAGTTTAAGTGAAAACAATTAAAGAAAGCAGATATATATCATTAAACTTCCTGGACAACTAAATTCTTAATGTAATTGCCAAGGGATCTATCGATGCTGCGAGGACAATGTCAACAGCGATTTGAATTTCAACTGAAGTATGTACCCTCAGCAAGAGAGCGCTGCCCTCAGTCGAACAGGGGGCTCCTGGTAACTCGCTGCTGTCAACACCCCGCTTTTCAAATGAAACATTACTGGTACCGTATACTGTCATAACGCAAGAGAAAAAGTCCAATAATGAAGCATTTACCATGGGTTAAGAGAAATAAAATCTAGATGCCACTACCATTCGCCAGGAATACTATTAAATTATGAAAACACAGTTTACGGTATCATGGAACGTGATATATCAAAGAACTTTAAATTTCAGAAATGAAATTCGACTTACGTTCTTTAGTCCAATTTAAGATCTAATTATTTTAAGATATATAATTTTTAGCATTACCTAAAAAAAACAGAAAAAAATTCATTTCAGTGAAAGGCTTACCTTTGCTCTCGCAAAGTTGCTTGAATTTCACATACTCGGACTAAAGATCTTAAATTTTTTAATTCAGTACAGATTTCCGACATATGAACGCTTCCCATGTTATGGGCTTCCTCTCGCAATCTCGATGCCTATAATTAAAGAAATGAAAATCTCATGAAATATAAGTCATATTCACATACAAAAAATAAAACATTAAATTTGAGTTTAACTTTATACCAAGATTACAAAATAAATCTTTTCCTTTAAATCCACAAAAATGCTCATGAATCTAAGTTTCTTTTAAAGAACTGTCTCTAATGGTGGAAGGTGTCCATTTTAAGATTTCCCCTTCAGGTTTCCTTGGGAGGATAGTATTTCCCATCTCACAGTAGTTCAGTGCTGGGACAGAAGGACTCATGATTTGTGGTTAAATAAAGATGCTGGATCAGCCAAAGCGAAGTTCAGGTATTAACACTGATAAAAGGGCCTACTGTATCCCTGTATCAAGAGATACACAATGCATTTCCGTGAACTTACAGAACATTTCAGATGGTTAGTCATGTGATAAAAGGGAAAAGCCAACGGCAGTGACTGCAATGTCCTAAGGTCCCTCATCCCAAAGCAGAAGTGTTTCCTAACTCCAGTAGCTAGTCTGGAGGGACAGACAGCTGAACCTTGAGCAACAGATCTGAACTGTGCAGGTCCACTTACACGTGGACTTTCTTCAATAAACACCACGGTACTACACGATCCACGCTTGTCTGAACCTGCGGATGACGGACTCCGGATATGGAGGGCTGACTATAAACCATACTCGGATTTTCGACTACGTGGAGGGCTGGCCTCCCAGCCCCTGAGTTGTTCAAGGGTCAACTGCACTAACAGGTTCTAAAACTATCAGAGTAGCCGGCTGAGTAGAAAAAGCACAACGGCTCTGAGTCATAACACTGCAGTAACTGCGTGACCCTAGTATAAATCTACTTGGTCTTAAAGGCCTCATTAGTAAAATGGAAAACTCATTATCTGCACTGCTTAGTAGTTTTAGAAAGTGGAGAAAACAAACATAAAGCACTTAGCACAGAGCTAAATGCTGAGCACTTGATAATGGGGGCTATACTGATAATTAAAATATTTTATGTGAAAGCACAAAAAGTTACCTCACAAACATCCACATCAAATATTTTATAGAGGGACCACAGACCATCTAACTGGAACATTTTATAGAGGGACCACAGACCATCTAACTGGAAATTCGTTGCTTTAAATACAGCTTGAATCCACTGGTCCAGACTGGATTTTCTCCAGGTAGAATTAAGCTGCCAGTCACCCGCAGGTGAAACACCTGCTGGATCACGTGACATACCTGCTTCTCAGCATGATCTGCAGGCCATCCTTGAACATGTTTGATGAGACTTTCATTGAAGTGCGCTGCTAGCGTAGGTGTTAATGAACACGCAGGACGGGCAGATGAATTCTGCGGTACAGCTGTTGCATTTGATGCGTTACTACTAGAAGTATGATTTGGACCAGGTGACGGACTTCTCTGGCTACTAGAAGAGAAAACACTGTTGAATGTGTAGTACGTTTACAAGTGGCCTCTGGGTATCCTAGACACTGTCTGTCAATACCTTTCATTAAAGGTACACAAATTCCTAACAAAAATTTATTATTTTAACATCAAATAAATAGAACTTAAAATCCGAAGTATACTTATATCGTGTATTCCTAATACACTTTTGGGGGGTTAAAAGAGCCCCTTTAACATTAACGTCAGAGTTATCAGTACTCTCCCAAATTTGACAGCAGAACCTGTTGACTTTGTATACTACAAACACTAACGAGAATGTAACTAAGCAATGGTCACGTTTGAACAGTTGTAGATATAAGGCACATTATTCTATCTTAAGTACATGAAGATATGGAGGGGGAAAAAGTACACTGCCTCTGACTGTTTAATATCAGAATAAAGTGCTGAATCAGAGGGTGAAATAATGTGAAGCAAAAAACTTTTAATTGCAAAACAATGAATGAGTTTAGTGGCAAAATAAGACCAAAAAAAGCAACACTCTGAGGTTGCTTATCTTCTTCTGAAACTATATGGCTTGGGCTAGGATTCAGGGATATAAATAATCACCCAAGTTGATTTCCTACCTGCTTCACATCAGTTATTTCCAAAAACTAAGTCTCCCAAAGGATGAAGCGTTTTCACCACTGAGGATATTTACAATTATACTGCAGCCTCTAATGCCAATTTAAAAAAAGAATTTCCCCCAAATGTTCTGAGCAATGGCAACACTGCTGCAGTAGATAGCTTCCCAAAGTGATCATTTTGAAGGGAACAACTCTCATGTGGATGTATATGCTCTGAAATGCTTGTTTAGAAAACAACAATAAAAACAACAGTTGAATTATGTTGCCACCTCATAACAAGAAATAAAAATAGGAAAATCAATCAAATTAAAATCATTTAAAGTTAATTAACAAAGAAAACCGACAACACAATACAGCTCTGTATCTGACAAGCAATCCGTACAGGGTCAGAGTTGAGGCTATTATTAGGAAAGACACACGCGCACACACACACACACACACACACACACACACACACACCCCAGTTGTAAAACACACACACACACACACACACACACACACCCCAGTTGTAAAACACACACACACACACACACACACACACACCCCAGTTGTAAAACACACACACACACACACACACCAGTTGTAAAACACACACACACACACACACACACACACACCCCACCCCACCCCCCCCCCCAGTTGTAAAATACTGGCCCAACTTTTACATGTGAGATATTTGGCTTCATCAATACATTCAAATCTAAAACTGCTATCAGGAGGTTAAAAATGGTATCATTTCCAACTAATGAAGTAGTATAAAATCACGTGCCCTCTGCAAGTATCACATATTACTACCCCCCCATCACAGTTCACCAAGTAAAATTCTAAAGAAAGAGCCACTTTCTTCAAATTAACCCAGGATTCATTACTAGAGACAATCTACTTATTGTAGTAAGATTTGCCTTTGTAAATGTTGTAATCCACAAAACTATGGTTAAGCTATTCACGGATTCTTCCAAGATCAAGTTCTACTACATATATATATATAAAATAATATCCAAACAGTATGGCAATATGCCATATTAAGGAAAAAACAACGTGGCCTCAACACGCCGCATCAACTTACTGTGAGCGCTGAAGACTTCGAGGAGAGGCAGGTTCATGGCCCTGCTGCTTGTCAGCAGGCACAGGCTGCTGCGTGGCTGATTGGGAAACTGGTCCTTGCTTAACTACCGGAGTACTAACCTGAAACGTCAAACTCTGGTGAGACAAGGCTTTGCCACAGAGACAAAAAGCATGAAAACTAGATAAGAACGAAAAGTTCTACCAATGAAATTATTTCTATTATTATTCTATTATCTTCCCAATTATTTCTATTCCGTGATTTTTAAGGTAACAAGAGTAGTCCTAACTAGAAGTCCTTACCTAATAAGATCAGTATAAGTGATACAGCCACATTCAACTGTGTTAAACTACTGTCGTTTAGGGCCGAAATCCACATACTCCGCTAAGTCTAGTTAGTAATCTTAAACACTTTATATAATCTAGAGGTTTAAAGAAGTAGAATCAAATGAGTTTCCAAAGGTCATGTAGTTAGAAGAAAGTCAAGTTCTGAGACTTAGATCTAATTTCATAAAACAGCCCTGGGCCAAAAAATTACTTAGCAAACCAGCATAAGAAACTAGTTCTCCTGATTTTGAGCCCAGTTTTCTTTCCAGTACACTATAATACCTCTTTTGATTTACTGTTATTCCTGTATCAATAAAAATAAATATGTTACCACATCATACAAATACAGCTGCTCAAATTTCAACCACATACGAAGAGAATGTATACACCGGTCTATCAGAGAATGAGCTACGGCCCATACACAATTCAACTGGAGTGGGCTTCAAAGAGATGTCACCCTATACAGGCAGACCAAGAGGTCCATGACTACAGTGGGGACACATATATTAGGGTGGCCAAAAAGTTCATTTGGGTTTTTCTGTAAGATGTTATGAAAAACCCGAACGAACTCTTTGGCCAACCTAGTATGATTCACGTTCAGATACGACAGGGAGAAAACAAGGAGTCAAAAATGGAAGCCCGAAATTAAGGCACGAAGGCAGACGGAGGCACCTGTGATTAAGTCACACCGTTCAGCAGCAGAGGCTGTTATGGGGGGGGGATAATTAATATCGCCCCAAACAACTCTGGTTAGCACTGCTACTTCTGAATATAGAAGAGTATGTTCTTTTATAAAGAATTTTTTTGTGAGATCAAATGTCCACTTACTTTTAAAAACAACTTGTAAGTTTTTAATGCAAAAACTCAGAGCCACCTGCTTAAAAGGATTTGAAGTGACAATGTTAGGACCGACAGTAAACCCAACACTGCCACTCATGCCACGTACTCCTAGAGCACCACCGCAAGACGAGCTGTGAGCTCTAAGAACAAGGTCTCTTTTGCTAAAACTCACCTTGTAATTCTTCTCCCATCAAAATACAGGCAAACAAGAACTGCACAAAAAACTAACAATTGTAACTCAAAATTTAAAAACTTAATCTAGACTGACTCCAAAACACACACAGACAAATGGCTGATGTAGGGAATGTAGGGAAGATGAGCCAATAGAATAGAAGACCTGAAAGCCGGCCCACCATCGATTTCAAGCTGTTTCAATACATTTTTATTTTCAAGCTTCTGCTTATGATTTTATTTTTTTGCGGTACGCGGGCCTCTCACTGTTGTGGCCTCTCCCACTGCGGAGCACAGGCTCTGGACGCGCAGGCTCAGCGGCCATGGCTCATGGGCCCAGCCGCTCTGCGGCATGTGGGATCTTCCCGGACCGGGCACAAAGCCGTGTCCCCTGCATCGGCAGGCGGACTCTCAACCACTGCGCTGCCAGGGAAGCCCTTATGATTTTATTTGAATAAAGAGTTCTTTGGCATGAAAGTTCCAAACAGCCCACTGTTTTACAACTAAAAAGAATTTCCTCCTATAGTTACCAGTAAGAGTTAATAAAAAAAAAAATTAAACCTGTACATTCCAACTTCCAAACAGCTCAAGTTTTACTGGTGGTATGCTACAAAGCAAAGAATGAGTGTGACTGGGAACCGCTTATGAATTTGTGCGTAAGACTCAAAGGATGTAATATAAAATTGGTAGTAGCATGGTAAGGTCCTGTTCACAGTCCAGTAAGAATAGAAACCAGCAACTTTCTAACCGTGCTCTGAGGAGCCAGCCATACGCGATTTCGCTGGGAAAACCAGGCAGTGTAGCTTAGTATTAATGAAATGGGTTCTGTGCTCAGAAAGGCCTAGGTCTCAAAATCTGACTTGACCACAAACATCAGACTTAACGGAAGATTTCATTTTCTATTAAATGAAGCAAATAGTAGCTAATGTGAAAATTAATATAATAATATATAAAGCTCTCAGCACAGAAACTGACTCATTTCTATAATTTGTAGACAGATGGATGCACCTAGAGTCTGTCATACAGAGTGAAGTCAGTCAGAAAGAGAAAGACAAATACCATATGCTAATGCATATATACGTAATCTAAAAAAAAAAAAATGGTTCTGAAAAACCTAGGGGCAGGACAGGAATAAAGACACAGACGTAGAGAATGGACTTGAGGACACGGCGAGGGGGAAGGGTAAGCTGGGATGAAGTGAGAGTGGCATGGACGTATATACACTACCAAATGTAAAATAGATAGCTAGTGGGAAGCAGCTGCATAGCACCGGGAGATCAGCTTGGTGCTTTGTGACCCCCTAGAGGGGTGGGATAGGGAGGGTGGGAGGGAGACGCAAGAGGGAGGGGATATGGGGATATATGTGTACATAAAGCTGATTCACTTTGTTACAAAGTAGAAACTAACACACCACTGTGAAGCAATTACACTCCCATAAAGATGTTAAAAAAAAAAAAAAAGTATGGAGAAAATCACTGGAAAACATGTTCTGATATCTCAGTCTAAAAATTCTACAAATATTAAGACTCAATTAGTATACCTTCTTTATCCACAACGCCAATGAAGAGAAGAGAACCAGTGTATAGACGTGGCACGATGCGATTCCCTCCTCCAAGCCATCAACTGAGAGTCTAACCTGAACCTATTCTCACTCACCTGTCATTCATCCCACCACTACCTCATTCCCAAAAGAGAGCTTTTTCTCCAATATTCTAAAACATTATGAAACTTGCTTTAACCAGAAGCGGTGTCTTTCCCAGTTTCCCTCAAGGGCGACATACCTTGGGCTGTGATGAAACAGGAGGAGTACTAGCCAAAGGCTTGACAGGGACTGCGTTCGTCTGAGGTGTGCTTATTCTCGGAGACACATAGGATCTCGGGGATGACGCGTCAGACGTCAAAGACATCGGAGACTGATTAGACGGCTGGGCTGTGAAGGGTGAAGTAAACCAAAAGCCGCTGTAGTGCATGTGCAGGAGATCTGCACGTCTCTCCACGCGCCCCACAGCCCCAGAGAGAACAGCTATCTGAAGAAGTCAGCATCTAAGCACTCGCTGGGGTCACACTGACCAAATGAGCTGCTGAGCGAGACCGGCACACCCAGTGCGGCCCCCACTGCGTCTGAGAACGCACTCACCAGAAGGCCTCACCTCGCCCTCGCTGCCTCCTCCTCACCCTACGAGGAGGCCTGGCCGTCCCCTCAGGCCCCCGCCCCTCGAGGCCGCCCAAGGGCTGGTGGCCCTCATGCGCTGCGCCAGTAGGCCAGACACTCCTGCTGCTTCGGCTGGGGGCAAGCCAGGCAACCCTTCCATTCCCCACGTGCTCCTTCGTGCCCCGTTGGCTCCTGCACGGGGAAGAGGGCTGGCTAACTCAAGGCAGGGCTTGCGCGTTTCTGCATCCTCTGGTCAAAACCCATCTAACACCAACTTGAAGCAAACTTCAGCTCTTAAAACAGATCCAGCGATTCGCAAAGATTGAGGCTATATCATAGTTTACTTTAGCTTTGGAGTAAAATATCTCACTAACGACTTAAATGCTGAATTAAATATAGATTATATTGCAGATATGATGGCAACAGTGCAAGATATATGTCAAAAGCTTGTTTCATCTAGAAAGGTAAAGAAAAATACTACTTGTATACAGCAGTGTTAAAAAATCAAAATAAAATCAGTATCATAGCTACGCTCTCTTCAAAGACTAAAGAAAAATCTGCTACGAATCCCACCTGCCCCCACCAAGACACAATTCTAGAGGCATCTAAGAGTATAAGTACCTTGTGTAGAGAGCTGAGCAGCTTGAGAGATCAGAGAAGTCATGTTGAAAGCAGATGGTCCAGCAGTGAGAAACTTATGAATGATAGACTGCAATGAGGCTTGGGTCACAGCTGCTGTAAGAACTATAAACATATTACATCTTAAATTCAAATAAAAACACAGTGGCATATGTGGTATTAGTTACAACTTGAAAACTCAAAAGGAACCCAGAAAAAATCTGGAGTGTTTCCATACTAGAATTCCCAAAATAAAAGTCTAGAAGATAGGAGTAATACAATGAGCCTAGAGATGTGAAATGATCTGAGGCAAAGGCAAAGAAGTTTAGTGGGTTTATATAATAAAACAGTAGTTTCCTTTACAGTAAAGTTTAGGTGTCCAGTTAAAGGAAACTCCTCTATGAGACTTTTAAAACAGCAAAGAGTATTCACCGGAACTTCTGATTATACCAGAAACCTATCCGTACACAGGCAACGTACTTAGTACATTACTTGGAATTAACTAGGTAAACAGCAGTTATTTCATCCGAATGCATTGTTACACCAGCTGAGCACTCAAACCCTACATCAACACCCACCCACAACAAGCTTTCAAAATGGATATTAAAAGCTGGGTACTTTGGAATACCATGTATTTCTGAAGCATAAGATCTTTTATTATTGACATTTGCTTAGGCTATCATTTCTTCAAAATGTTTAAAAGCCCCACTTTGCCCAGTAAAATGTTTACCTATCAAACAACAAATACAGAAATGCTGAAGAGAATAAGAATGGAAGATTAATGACCAACTAGCCTAAGATAGCTCCATTTTTAGGGTAAAGGAAGAACTTAACCACTTATGTGGAAGTGTACACACACAGAAAATTTTATAATGTCCATAAGGCTTAATGTTTCAATCTGAATGGTTTACGGATTAAAAACTACATCCACTTTTATTCAGACTTCTTTGAGGTGGCTGCCCAAATACTTTAGTGGTACACTGAAAAGCCAAGTTGGAATTAACAATGCAATTAACTAGGAAAAATAGCATAATGTTATCCATTACTTCCCTTCTCAAAAGTGTGTAAGTAGTTTAAGAACTACCTGAATTCCTATTCTTAGTAATTAGCATATTTTAAATATTCCAAATAATCATTTACCGATGTACATGAGATTGCTTGAACTATGTTAGAAACCAGGTGTTTCCATATCAGTTTTAGCAAATATTCTTTTTTCTGTTTTCACTTAAAAAGAAAAAAAACATTCGCCATATATATTAAGCTGATGGAACAGTTATCTCCAGTAACTACCAGGTACGCAGCAAGTCTTGAAAAATACACAGAAAATCCAAGTATTGCTAATTCAATTATAGTAACAAATTAAGCTATGGGGGATATAAACTCCAAAGCATGAAGTTCAAATGTGAATTTCAAAACGAAACAAGACCATTCCTATACTGGGGATTTTACTAATCACATAATTTTGCACAACGCAGCGAACTTTGTAGAAATTATCACAATGAGAATTTACCTTCATTTATCTTGGATATGTCCACATTAGAATTATTGAGTTGCAGCGTGGCTTGCAAAGCAGGAAGCAACTGTCTGAGCAGATTTGGGTCCTGCAGTAATGGAGGTATTGGTGACTGTGGGACAGGAGAGACAGGCATTGCTGAAGCAGAGGCTGGAGGGGCAGGCGTGGGGTTCAGTCCAGAGGCAGAAGACGTGGAAGGAGTTGTGCAAGAGTGTGACACCGATTTGTCTCCTGATGTAGATTCTAAATAAAAAGGAGATAATAAAGCTGAAAAACATTACTTCAGTAGAGGAAACTGGAACCAACATCAAACAAGCAACACCCACGTGGCAGGCACCTAACTCCAGTAAGCTCATTTAGTATTTACAAGGTAGCACAGAGGGGGCTCAGTAAATATCTAGCTACTAGATATGAGGCAGACATTTCATAGATGAGAAAACTGAAAAAGATTACATAACTTGCTTGAAGTCACAAAACCTGGCAAGGCAGTGACTCTGAGTCTCACAGCACCACACTCTATTAGTAATGCTGTCTCAAACACACGCACAAGCACACCTTCTTGTACTGCATTCTGCCTTTATTGCATTTTGCAGTTGCTGCCTTTTTCTTCCCCCCCACCCCCGCCCCGGCCAACAAATTGAAGGTGCTGCAGCAACCCTGTATTGGGCAAGTCTCTCCGTGCCATTTTTCCAACAGCATTCTTTTTAAATTAAGGTATACTTTGTTTTTTAGATATAATGCTATGGCACACTTAACAGACTACAGTATAGTGTAAATACAACTTTTATATTACACTGGGAAACCAAAAAAATTGTTTGACTTGTTTTATTGTGAGACCTGCTTCACTGTGGTGGTCTGGAACTGAACCCACAGTATCTCCATGGTATTGTCCTGTATTAACTACACTTTCAAATAAGCTTCCATTAGGATATAAAGGGACAATACAATTCTCCAAGACTTAATTTCTATGCATCATAAAATAAGGTGAAAATGCTTATGAGCACAAAAACAGTCTACTTAAACGTGACAACAGCCTTAATATCAATCAGGATAGTCACGGTGGTGAGCAACCCCAGAATGGACTAAGGATGTGATGCCTAAGAGGAGACTCCTACTTTGAACTTTCGTCCTTACAACTGAGTTTTAGAATTACATACTTTTAAATCTTTTGGATTTAAAAATATAAAGTAATGAACTACCTCTATTTGTATCACTTAATGATTATTAGCACTAAAAAAGATACTTTTAAAAGCAAGAAACTCCCACAAGAGTGGGAGTTTAAAAAGTATTAAACATGCATAAAAAATTATCCTTCGAAAGCCATCCTTGCAAATTACTTACATAGATTCAACGTAACTGAAATTAAAAGCCCAACAGCATTTTGGTAGCATTTGACAAGCCAATTCTATAACGTATTTTGAAGACGTATGGGCTAGTAAGTGCCACAAAATTCTTTAAAGAAAGAACACAGCAGGCTTCCCTGGTGGCGCACTGGTTGAGAGTCCGCCTGCCAATGAGGGGACGTGGGTTCGTGCCCCGGTCTGGGAAGATCCCAAATGCTACGGAGCGGCTGGGCCCGTGAGCCATGGCCGCTGAGCCTGCGCGTCCGGAGCCTGTGCTCCGCAACGGGAGAGGCCACAGCAGTGAGAGGCCCGCGTACCGCAAAAAAAAAAAAGAACACAGCTACTAACATGCCTTGCCAGACATAAAAACTTTAACATTTAAAACAAAACCAATTTAAGGCAGGTTAGACTTCTGTATATATATTTAAGTCTTTAGAACTAGTAGATGAAAACACAGGAAAATAACTTTGATGTGAGGATGCAGAAAATAACAAAGAGCAAAACAATTACACCCAAAGTACTGGTGACCAAACTACTTTAAGGAACTCCTATAAATCAAAGCAGACAGACTAAACAGCAGAAAGGTGAACAGAAGACAAGGAGACAATTCACAGAAGAATCGTGAATGGCTTAAAAAACACAAAGGATGCTCAACTTCATTGATAACCAGAAAAACGCAAATTAAAAAGCAACAGAATATTCTTTTACGTTCATCAGACTGACAAAAATGTCCAAAGTCTAACAATACCGAATGTTCTCAAGTAGTAATGGAAACACCTCACATCTCAGGTGGAGACTAAACTCATATAACCACACTGGAAAACAACCTGACATTATCTAGAAAAATTGGAGCTACCTGCACTTCACGACCCAGTAATTCCCCTTAGGTACACACCCTTAGAGAAACTCTAATGTACATCAATTTGGAGAAATATTCAACAATTCTCATAACAGTGTTATGCTTCTCTTTTTATTTTAGCACAAAACTAGAAACAAAACACATGTCCACCAACAGGAAGAAGAACATAAACTGGTATTTTTATACCATGAAATTTTACTAATACAGTCACTGTAATGGAGGAAACAATTAGAAACCAAGGTCCCATAGGTAACGACATTAAGACTAGAGTATTCAAGATATTCATAGTCTCTTGAAATCTTGGCTGAAAGGCTCTTGAATTTCCCATATATACCCATTTCTTGGAGATTTTCAAGCTCATATATACATTATATAACTGAATTAAGACTGCTACTATGATGTATAAAAGTTTCAGGAACACTACATTTGAATATTACATTGCTACCTAACAAGTATAAATCTTCACTCCCAATTTAGGAACTAAACATTAATTAATCATCATGGCCCCAAAGAAGCCAGGAATTACTACTGAATAGCAAGTTTACTGCCAAAAAAAAAAGAAAAAAAGAAAAAAACCTCCTCTACGGCCTTCTTACACTACTGTAATGGCCAAAACACCTACAGGGACAATAGCTGCTTTCAGCAGATTTCACAGACGTGTTGATCTCGCATGATCCACTCAGAAGGTCTAAGACATATTCATTTTTGTAAGGCAGATATTTTCATTGTAAAAGGCACACATTTTAAAGGAGGTAGTCTCTAAGTCTAGCAGATTGCCTACCGTGTCCAGCTTTGCTGTTTTGGAATCATAAACAAGTATAAAGAAACTTGAAGGTAGGCATCCCTGGTGGTGCAGTGGTTGAGAGTCCGCCTGCCGATGCAGGGGACACAGGTTCGTACCCCGGTCCGGGAAGATCCCACATGCCACGGAGCGGCTGGGCCCGTGAGCCATGGCCGCTGAGCCTGCGTGTCCGGAGACTGTGCTCCGCAGTGGGAGAGGCCACACCAGTGAGAGGCCCGGGTACCACCAAAAAAAAAAAAAAGAAAGAAAGAAAGAAAGAAAAAGAAAAGAAACGAAGGAAATAAGATCTTCCTTGTGAAAAGTTTATTACTTCCTTGTGTCAGTTACTACATTTTATGAGGCAATTATAGACTATAGCAGCAGTTCTCTCCAGATCATATACCTTAAGGTTCAGCTTAAGGAATAAACAGTTTAGGGGCATCTTAATGATGTTTAGAATGAAACAAGTTCTCTGTTTTTACTTCCTGCATGAACAATTAAATTAGTACTTATATCCCTCTGAAATGACCCTTTTGTTACGTTTACTATGGTTTTCCTCTGCCTTTAATGATAGGAGTTGGAGAAGGTGTAAGTTGTTTCCAAATTTGTTTCAATGCTGCTAAATCTATCCACAGATTTGAAAAATTAACAAAGGCTTGAAAATTCTTCAGCGTTGCCATTCAATCCAGGAAAAGGAAAACACTCCAAAACAGAAGATACATATCACTACAAAGAAATAAGGTAACAATGTAAATACGTATATGTATCCTGAGGAGGAATTTCGTTTGCAGTTTTGTGAGAGATTATTAATGAACAGTATGGAAACCAGTTACTACTACTCAATACTTACGGGAACCTTGAGCAAGCAACATCTCTGAAGGCCAGAATTTCTCTTTTTAGAAGGTCTGACTTTGATAGGACTTATCCAAGTTTAAAAACAAAAAACAGACACCAGGGCTCCACCCCAGCTCTAACGAACGGGGCAGGGCTGAGGTGTCCGAGCATATGGTGAACTTCCAGTTCCATGGGTGATTCTGGCACACCTTGTTGGTTATGAAAAAAGAGAGAACTTCCCAGATTCCTTTTAACTTTAAAAAACAAAAGGAAACAAAACCAAAACAAAATTTTTAAAAATCTAGCACAAACACAGAGAACTAGTGGAGAAAGGGCAAGATCAAAGACAGCAAAGCGAAACTGCTTTTCCAGGTAGGTCTTCAGCATGCTATTTGCACACCAGTTATTTATTTTTAAAAACAGCTCCACTCACCCCCTTCTTCCTAAAGGACACACCCACACAGATGCCCTCCGGAAGTGTGTTACACCTTAAACATTTTTAATACTACTTGCCTCCATCTAGAAGTATAATTGAGAAAAATAATTGTGATAAAAATATAAAATGCTACCCTGAAAGGCAGTCTTGGTTTCATCATGAAAATATAAACGAAAGGCGTTTCCCTGGTGGCGCAGTGCTTGAGAGTCCGCCTGCCGATGCAGGGGACACAGGTTCGTGCCCCGGTTTGGGAAGATCCCACATGCCGCGGAGTGGCTGGGCCTGTAAGACATGGTCGCTGAGCCTGTGCTCCGCAACAGTCTCAAGAGGCCACAACAGTGAGAGGCCTGCATACCGCAAAAAAAAAAAAAAAAAAATATATATATATACACATATATAAACGAAAGCTATTGGTTGGGTGCCACTCCTCTGTGTTCAGAGCGCCCTACCACAGACATTACCCAGCATCTCCTATTATACAGCTTATGATCTCTCTCTCTTGTATCAGAAAATGAACTCTTTCAGGAGAAGAATTTTGTTGTATTTATCTCTGTAGCTCTGGTGCAAAATGGGGTCTGGCACCAAGATGGCCTCAGCACGTACTTGTTGACTGGACGCCTGATTAGGCAAGAAAGGCTCAGGTGCCTGTGTCTGTGCTGTTCTTCTTAAGCTCTACATTCAAAACTTATAATGGGGAGGAAAAGCCTAAGGTCTCCAAAAATAATTCATTGAGCAGGCAATGAACAGCTCACTTTATGCTATTTTTTCATAAAGCTAAGTAATACTACATAGTCTTAGAGACAAACAACTTATTTAGATTTATTTTAATAATCATAAAATCCTCAACCCCCTTCTTCTCTTTTTAAACACTCAAAGGCAACAAGCAACTATTCAGAACAAATACACAGTCACTAAGTGTGCTTTTTCTACACAGATATTTAATTTTAATTAACATTTCTATTTGTCTTTTTAATCCGGAATCTGTTACAATGTTAGGTTAACATACTTCATGTTTAAACAGTTTTGTATCAAACTAAAATTAAAAATCTGGATCTTTGAAAATAAAGACAAATAATGAACTTAAGAAAATTAATGTAGTGTTTTACGTTACAAAGCCATTTCAAAAGGCTCTTCTGCTTTTTAACATCAGCCTCTAGTCACATTCTTTAAATGCAAACTTTTCCAAGCATTAAAGAAACCTAGGTTGCTTTAAGCCTATTTTTTCAGTTTTTGGCAAAACAACGGTATCCAATTTTAGCTCTACCATGTTTATTTTTTTATTTTGTGTGTGTGCGTGTGTATGTGTGTGTGTGTGTGTGTGTGTGCACGCGTGTGCCTATGATTTTTTTAAGGATATGTGGTGATGTTGTCCTATGGTATTTTAAACTTAAAATGAGCTTTAAGGTCACTTTCCTACCTGATGTTTTTCTATCATTTGTAGATCTCTAACCAATTCTTATCGTAAGCCATGAAATAAATGTTACTCTTTGATTTTAATTTAAATTGTGTATATAAACTTTGATAAAACCTTTTTCTCTCCCTTTATGCTTGTAATTACGAATTATTCATTTATACTTCCAATTTTTACCAGTAGGGGGAGTAACCTACCAAAGACTAGACTTCACAGAGAAATGTACTATAACCTAACTTTTTAAGGCTTAAGGTAATAACCACTCACCTCTTCTAATTATAGGCACCCTTTCAAAATACCCAAGACAACACAGACCAAAGTCAAAATTTTCTGACCTACATTTTTCTGGTATGCTAAATAACTCCTCCTCAATCTGCAGTAAGGTCTAACGAGATACTGCACGTAAAGAGTAAAAGGTACTGACTGCATTTCTAAACATTAATTTCCCACAATGTTCTGACAGTTGCCGTCATAATACTAAACAGGATATGGCTGTAAAGCTCAAACTACTGATGCAACAGGGCAGCCTGCTTGTTCCATTGTGTAGTAATGGTGTTACAACATGGAGGAATCATAAGGGAAAACAAAGTATACAAGTGTAGTAGAAAAAACCGCAAAATAACTAGGTGACAACACCGGGTATATAATCTGTGACTTTCATTTTAATTTATTTTTTACTCTATAATTCATAATTTTAAATGTGTCTGTCCAGAACTTTTCTATGCATTTAAAATGTACATACAACTAAGTATGGCATTAATTGATGTTTTGTAACAATTATGTTTTTGCAACTTGCTCTTTTATTCAACCGAGAAAATCTTTATGCTAATACATACAGAGGATAAGCCTATTTTAAAACTTTCAACAGATTTTACTTAAGTGACCTCCATAATAACCACCTTCTACACTCCTACCAGTTTTGTTTCCCTCCGTTCAACTGTTAGTTGTCACCAACTTTAAGAGTGAAAACTCTCGTTTCAATTTCCAACATTGTATTGGTAATCCTTCTCCTGAATTCGTTTATGCTGGTAACATACACACACACAATTTGCCATCTTAGCCATTTCTGGTTTACAACTCACTAGCATTGAGTACATTCACACCGTCATGCAACCATCACCACAATTCACCTCCAGCACTTTTTCATCTTTCCAAACAGAAACTTTCTACCCAATTAAACCACAGCTCCCCATCTCACAAGACCAAAGTTGAGCACTATTCTAGTTTGTCTCTCTATGAATTTGCCCATTCGAGGTACCCCAGAAGTGGAATCACACAATACTTGTCCTTTTGTGTCACTCAGCAAAAGGTTTTCACAGTTCATCCATGTTGCAGCGTTTATCGTAATTTCACTCCTTTCTAAGGCTAATACTGCGTGTGTGTATATATATGTGTGTGTGTGTATACACACACACACACACACACACACACACACACACACACACACACACACACATATATATTACATTTTGTTTATCCTTTATCTGCTGGTGGACACTAGGGTTGTTTCCACCATTTGGCTGTTGTGAATAGTGCTACTGCGAACACTCGTGTATAAATACCCGTTTGATTCCTTGGTTTTCAATTCTTTTGATTACATACTTAGGCATGGAATCACTGGATCCTATGGTAATTTTATGTTTCACTTTTTGAGGAACCGCCAAACTGTATTCCACAGCAGCTGTGTTATTTTACGTTCCAACCAGCAATACACAAGGGTTTCAATCTCCACGGCCTCAAAAACACTTGTTGTCTTCTACTGTTTTTTTAATATATATACAGTAGTCATCCTAATGGGTGTGAAGTGATATTTCACTGTGGTTTGATTTTCTGTCCCTGTTGACCAATGATGCCGAACACCTTTTTATGTGCTTACTGGCCATTAGACTATGTTCTTTGGAAAAATGTCGCATCAACTCCGTTGCCCATTTTTGGACTGAGCTGTTTCATTTTACTGTTGAGTTCCAGGACTTTGTATTCATATATTCTGGCTATTAATCCCTTATCAGACATGACTTATAAATATTTCCTCCCATTCCATGGGTTCAGTCTTTTCACTCTAGAGTGTCCTTTGATGCACAAAAGTTTTTCATTTTGATGAGGTCCAATGTATCTATTTTTTTCTTCTGTTGCCAAAGCTTTTGGTGTCATATCCAAGAAATCACTACCCAATCCTGTGTCATAAAGGTTTTCCCTCGCTTTCTTACAGTTTTATAGTTTTTAGCTCCTAAGTTAAGGTCCTTGTTCCGTTTTGAGCTAATTTTTCTAACTGTTGTAGAGCAAGACTGGCCATTTAAACTTCCTCTCCTGTAACTGCCTGTTCAGATACTTTGCTCATCTTTCCATTGGATTGTTGGTTTTCATACTGCTTTGATGAATTCTTAATGTAGCCTTAATGTACCGTTATTCATATTTGTTGCAAATATTGTCTCCCAATTTTGCATTTTTTTTCAACCTTTGTTTATTGTATCTCTGTCACAGAGAAGTTTTAAATGTCTCATGTAGCCAAATTTACCAACTTTTTAAGGCAAATGTGTTTTGGGTCCTCAGTTAAAAGGTCTTCCTTGCCCCTCAAGTTAAAAACAGTATTTTCTAACATTCTTTCATCACAGGTATTCCCCTGCCCCACTGCTCAAAATGCCATCTTTATTACATAATGTAATTTTAGTGAAACTTACTGACTAAATCAGACTAACACCAATCCCCCCCCACCCCCCGCCCCTGGTTAACGTCCTCAGTTATTCAACAAATACTTAAGTACTTCTATGGCCAACTGGTCTAATTTTACATGAACATTTAGTAATCCTAAAAGTAGTTTGAAAAGTAGTTTAAAGCAAAGCAAGGAAGAGCTAAATGTGTCCCACTTTCAGCCAGCTATGACCTCCTATGTGGGCTATAAAAGATTACTGCTGTTAACACACTGGGAAAAGTCTTCAGGTTCATTTTAACTTCACCCAGTCTACAAATATCATCAAAACACAAAAAGGAAGTTTATTCCAAGTGACTAACTCACATCTCACGTTAAAGAACGACTAATCCCCTTCCATTAGATTCCGACTACAGAACAGCATGTAACTACATGACTCTTTGGACAGGCTGATTTTCTGAGAGCTGCCTTGAGGTCACTGAATAGGTCTGCTTCTGTGGCTGCTCTGTTTACTTTTCAAACTTATCTCTGTTAATAAACTGTAACTCTAAATTATTAAATAAGAAACTTAAAAGTCATTAAACTCTTCTGACCCTGGCACTTATTTGGCGAAATCAAAAAACAAGGACCCACGTCTCCTGCCTATTTTGTCATTTCACCAATCTGCAAAAGAGGCTGGGGTCAGGACCAGTTTAGAATGGTCAATGGGTTGCAAGCCTATAAAATTCGGTTTTAGACTTTTTTTTTTTTAAAGCACATCAGAGTTTCTCTGTACTTTGTTATATGGCTGTCCAATAAAGGAGTCTTGCCAAGAGATGTTCAAATGTTACCATAAGAAACAGATATAAATCTAAAAGGAGGTACCTGATGCCCTTGTTTTACCCTACCTAACACTAGGATTATTCTCTGCAGAACTGAAGAGCTTCACAGCTCCTCCACACTTCTGTCCCTCAAGCAAGCACAGACTGATTTATCTAAGATTCTTTTTATCGAAAGACACACCGGCATTAAACAGATCTAAATCTATTTCTTTAATTAGACGCACAACACATATAACATTCTTCTTTTTCTCCAAATACATTTTTTAAACCATGACCAATGTAGGTGCTTCCCCAACTCTCAACACATGCATTACCATTCTTTCAGTTATTTATCCATATACCACAAATACTGAACTGACTGCCTATTACCTGTCAAGTACTAAGGATACAGCAGTGGTTAGGACAAAGTTCCTGCTCTTCTGTTATTTATTAGAGCATTCTATCGCTGTCATCCTTAAATACAGTTTAGCTATACTAGTAGCACTTAAGACCAAGAGACCTATCTTATTTGAACCATCAACCTCTTAATATAAATTATTTGTTAAGGAAAATCCAAACAAGGAAATCACTATGTTGATGACAACAGTCAATAGGAAGCTTAACTTAAATAACATGGATGTCTCCACTGAGGAAAAAAATATACCGCAAATTAATGGACCTTTCACAAACTTAGACTAACTGGAAAACAATCTGAAAAGATCCAAATTGTTATACAATTTATTTAAGGAAACAGTACTGTCTTCAATTCACATGCAAGGGGAAATACTTGGTAAGACTGTACTATCTTCCCAATACACCACACCTAGGCAATTCCAAGATAATCAAGTTTCTTCCTGTAAGTTTAAAATAAGCTCGTGATCAGCAAACACACTTTGTAGAATTTAAACATGAATCACCTAAGATTTGTGAGGAGTTTTGAATTACTGGAGTCCAAACTAATATAGACTGGTGATGTCTTTCATTACGCACAGTTTTATGGAAAGAACGTGGACTTTGGAGAAGCACCTCTTACACCGTATGTTTCAACTTCAGCAATGTGCAGGCTCTTCATATCTAAGAAGACAATTCTTGCCCTCACAATGTTGTTTTAAGGAATAACCTAAAATATGTACAAAACATTTAGCACCAAACCTGGTACACAGTTAATCTTTAATTACGTTAAGTCTGTCAGGAATGGTGCTTGAAGCTTCGAGGGAGAGGTCAGGGGGTGAAAAAAGTACAAAATGCAATAAATCATAACGTCTGACCCTACACAGGAGAGTCTAATTGAAGGAACTAAAATCGTAAAGTGGTGAGTGCAGTAACAGAAAAACAAAGTGTTTGAGAGGTTAACTGACACTGAGAACCCAAGGACACCACCGCTGGCCCTTAGAGAAGGAACTGAGTCCAACAGAACGGAAATGGAGGGAAGAATACGTCCTTTTCAGCAAAGGATCAAAACATGAAAGAGCATAACACGATCTAAAAAACTGTACACGTTTGCAGCAGATGAATTATACAGGGAATGTTTAAGAGTGAAATACTGGAGATCAAGCTAGTAAGACAGGCTGCAACCAGACTGTCAAGGACTTGCTATCATCTTACTGAGAAGTATGGACTTCTCCTTTGGATAAAACCATTAGAAAATTTTAAGCAAGGAAATAACACAATCCAATCTAAATTTTATAATGATGTCACTGTAAGTGGATAGAGTGGGTAGAAGGAAGCACAGCAGTTATCAGAAGGTTACTTCAAGAGCAATGACCTGAGGCTCAATAATGGCAGTGGCAATAACAAGAGAGAGAAACAATACACACCAGTAAGACACAGGAGGAAGAATCCAAGATTTGCTGATGGATGAATGGGCAAGAATGTTGAAGAACATGGAATGGTTGGGAGGATAGTGTTGTCACTGAGAACCTAGAAACTGTGGGAAAAGGGAGGAATTTAGGACACACTATATTCTGGGGAGATGTTAACAAATACCAACTGCTTGGAGAAGGAAGCAGACGTGTGTGAGTTAGAAATAAAGATTTGGGAGTCACTTATGTAGACAAGGTAGTCACGAGAATTGCTACCCAGCAAAAGAGGACATGTTGGGCAGGAAAAAAGAACAAGGGCTTCCCTGGTGGCGCAGTGGTTGGGAGTCCGCCTGCCGATGCAGGGGACGCGGGTTTGTGCCCAGGTCCGGGAAGATCCCACATGCCGCGGAGCGGCTGGGCCCATGAGCCATGGCTGCTGAGCCTGCGCGTCCAGAGCCTGTGCTCCGCAACGGGAGAGGCCACAGCAGTGAGAGGTCTGCGTACCGCAAAAAAAAAAAAAAAAAAAAAAAAAAAAAAAGAACAAACCACAGTGAAGACTGGGCTCTGATGCTATTTCAGGAGCAAGAAGAGGAGAGGGCAGGAAGCTGAGGAGCGCAGCGTCCCAGAAGTCAGGGAAGAAAAACTCTCCAAAGAGGAGGTGACAGCTAGCAACAGGTAAAGTGGGAGAAAGACCAAAGACCTTTCTGAAGGCCAAAGGTCGTTTTTTCAAACTGAGAAATGTTTTTTAAATAAACTTTTTCTGTAACCAAACTAAAAGCGGCAAAACTGAAAAACCCAAACACCCTTTAGAAAGTATTACCACACTAACAATTAATGCGTTAATTCAGACTTTCTCTCTCAGGAATTCTCTCTTGTAAATTTAATTCTGCATCAGGGCAAATATGATTTGTACATATGAATTTTGGTACAAGCCATCTTTGGGGAATCTGACAACATTTGGAATAACCTGTTTATGTATGATGCACTCTATGATGAAAGTATGTTTCGTAATGTGTAACAACTGCTACAGGGGAAATTCAAGCTACATACATAAAAGGAGAGCAAACTAGAAGCAAAAGAAACCCAATTACTTAAATCCTTTGTCAACACATCAAATCAGTGTGAAATAATGAGTCTGACAATAGAGTAAAAGCTTAAAGACTCATTAGGTCCACACAGCATCTTCTAAACCCAAAGGACATAAAAATTCCTCAACGTTTACTGATGCTAATCTGCTAATTCATCTGCTACGGGGTCTACCCAAGGTGATTTATTTACTTAATGCTTTTCAAATTTCCTTAGTTCCTTAAACCTGGGTTAAGTCTGGGACTGTGGCTGGTCTACGAAATAGGCTTATCCCATCACCCTGCTTCTTCCATTATGCATCACCCCCCAAGTGGTGGTTGCCACAGTTTTTCTGAACCTTCTATGGTTACTAGCACCGAGTCAGATAAACACAATTTGGGTTGTAAAGTTCCACTTCTACTCTTCAGACTTAACTCATAATTCAGACATTAAGACTCCTTATCTTATGGCCCACAACTCAGTTTTCTAATTCACAAACTGAAACCAATAGTTGCATGTATGTGGAAATGACAAGTTTTTAAATGTCTCTATTCATATTAAATTTTAATAGAAAATTGAGACAATTTCTAAACTATATCATGAAGACAATTATCACAAAAACCAAAAATTACTTTATACAAGTATGATGGGACAGTCATTTTAGCTGTGAAAAGTTATTTTATCCATTACTAACTGTTATAAATTAAGCACTTGACTTCAAAGTGTCAGAGGCAAAAAACAGTTCTGAGGCTTCATAATTAAAAAGAAAAAGAAAAAAGCTAAATATGGCTAACTCTAGATCTAAATCTATGCAGTAACATTCTAGAAGACTTTTTAGAAGAATTCATAATTAAGCGTCTTATTTAGCTAACGGAAATAATGTAATATAATCAGAAACTCCAGAAACTCCAGTTCAACGTGCAGCATCTAGTAGTAACGGCATACCTTTTCTCTCTGCTTTCTGTGCAGGGACAGAAGATGTGGGTGTAGGCAGTTTTGATAAAGTGGATGCTCCATTAGCATCAAATGGTTTCTTTGGCTGGTGATCGGACTGTAGCGTAAATGGACTAGAAGGAACAGTGCTTGGGGCAGCAGTTGGATGAACCACTGGTTTGATGGGGTGCTGTACTGGCGTAGAACTACTGTGAGTCTCTGCTCTTGGCAGTCTGTAGTCTCTGTCATTGTGTCTGCTTGTCTGAGACAAAATATTCTGTGGGAGCAAACTACTGGCATCACTGGAATGCTTGTCTTCCACTTTAGTTCAGAGTTCGGAAAAAGAGATGTTGGAAATGACGGAAGGGGAAGAAAAAAGATTACGTTAGAATCCTGTCTTTAACATCAGCTAATTTAGCAACATACCTGTATTTAACATCTTTCTATAAAACTGCGAGCCCAGTTAGCGTCTGCAGTTTTACCACTAGCATATAGATATTCAAATGCTGGAAGAGGAATTTTAGCTCAACTGTAAGTGCTTCATCTACGCTGAGATTTCAAGCGGCTGCTAGTTTGGGGACTCTTTAGAGCCACACCATAAGCTCAAACAAAACATGAGCTGTTTTGTTTAAAACATCAAAACATTGATGTTTTAAAAGATCAAAATGTATGGAGAGGTATAACATTTTTTACTCAAATAAAAAAAAATATTTTTAAAATAGAAAAGGTAAACGGTCCATTCTTTTAAAATACGGACCTTGGTTCTAATAACTGACTGAATTATCCACAGGGGTTCAACTACAGAGGAATACTACTTTGTTGTTAGCCTGATTTTTCTGAATACTGACGTGGCTGATTAGTGGGCTCTAAAGCAGCTGGTACTAGGGCTTAGACGACCTCATTTTGGGACGGCTGAATTTTATAAAGAACTCTGCATTCGGTAAGTAAATCCATTCATATTTTTAATGATGCTAACAAATACCAGAGTTAGTTATAAAATCAAGTTATAGATAATGCTATCTGACAACAGGAGCCCTACATCTGCAGCAAAGTCAGAAAAATATACTTGGTATTATCCGTCATGTTAAGAACAGATCCTCTTCCAATTTAAAGCCACAAAAATATTTTAAACTCAAAAGTACTTCTGCTTCCGCAAAAAAGAGTACAAAAGAAGGAAAATTTCAACAATCACGGCAACAAAATTTGTATTTGTCAAAAAAAACCTCCAGCCTAAATTACAAGTCTCATCAGTAACTGAAGGATTAAAGCAACTTCCAAGGAGAAAAACACCTTAAGACTCAAGCACATGATATGTAATGATACTACCAAAGGATGCCCTCCCTGTTGAATACTGTGTCGTTTTTTCCAGTTCATGGTTCCTCCAAGTCTAGAGAGCATGACAGCACAAAGAAGGAAGTAGGCTTAAACCGCAAAGCAGTTTTCAAGTTGTCAACGCACACCTGCAGCAGAGACACTGCAGAGCATTACAGCACACGTGGGCGCTATGGCGCCAACAGCTTTCTGCTGCTCATGGCTCGAGACGTGACGCCGTTCAGCAGAGACTCCATCCATCCGCACAGCCCCACGACAGGAACACTCAGCAAACATCTGCAGACACTTCTGGGTGCCACCACTGGGCGAGGAGAGGTGTGCTACTGGGGCTGGCACGGAGAGGCCAGGTGTAACGCTCTACAACACAGGACAGAATCCATACGCAATCCCTGACCCCAAGCGCCATCCGTGCCACTGCTGAAGAACCCAAGTTAAAGTTTCTCTAACCACAGAGCAATCGGTCTGTGAGGCACCGATTAAAGGTAATAAAAATAATCAACAATACAACTACACCAGTACAATTACAGCAGCAGTAATACCAAATTTAAAATTCTACCCCTACAACTTCACTGTCAAACTGTGGGTATTATTTGCTACATTGCCAAAACTCCCGAAACACAAAAACACTCTTGAAGAATCTTTTTTCCTACCTTTACCTCTTTACGTAGGAAACGTTCCCAACCCTCCCTGTCCCCTCCACCACACGCACACCTCTTTAGCTGGCTGTTGGGGACAACAGAGCTTTAGGCCCTACCCTACATGAACACCAACGTACCAGACATATGGGACACTCTGCCAGCATTTTTTGGATAGACAAAGTTAAGCACTTCAGTGCCTAGGAACCATTATTACCATCACGCCAAGTACAGTCAGTTGACCAATTAAAAAAAAAGTAGCAGCAATACAGCTGCAGCCCTTTCTCAAACATTACTTAAAACTCAAGAAGTGTGATAAAGGAGTCCATTTCAGCACAAAGACCCACCGACTCCTCATCTGCACTTCTAGGAATTTAGCTAAGGAAGTAATCAGGGAAGTGGGCAGAAATACGAACAACAGCATTGTTTACTGCAGGAAGAAGCTGAAAACCACGCGGGTATCCACGGAGAGAGGATTATTTATGAATGGGGGCACGTCCAAAACCGGAACACCATGCAGTTAACATACGTTGAACTATAAAATGGCAAAAGGAAACAAATCCTTGGAAAACATTTTTTTCTTAATTTTTTTTTGGCCGCGCCGCGCGGCACGCGGGATCTTAGTTCCTCAACCAGGGATCGAACCCGCGCTCCGTGCAGTAGAAGCACAAGAGTCTTAACCACTGGATCGCCAGGGAAGTTCCATATCCTTGAAACATTATTGAACAGAAGAAACAGGTTAAGAACAGTAACATACAATCCTATTTTTGGTGTAAAATACATGCATATGTAGTTTTTATATACTTTCACATGCAGCTAGAAAAAAGTGTATGTCTCCAAGCGTTCCTGAGTCGTGAGATTAAAATACTTTCCCTCTCTCTACTTTTAATAACAAACATGCCTAACTTCTGAAATCTTAAAGAAGAAAAAACTGATTTCCCTTTTGAAAGAAAAAGATGCACACAGATAATTTGAAACCACAATTCTGATTTTATTTCCTTAAAGATTTTTATTAAGCAGCCAAAAGTACTATTTTCACTTCCACCAACTTTTCTATCAGACCTCTAATTACCCCAAGAGAGGACGAGTGACTAGGTAATTTTGGAAAGAACAAACATACTAGGCTGTGATCTTTTCTTCTCTGGGAACCATCAGCCACTACGTGGAGAGGCCTGGCCCAGTAACTAAAAAACGTTATTTTTACACTCATCTAGCGAGTCTTCCTGGACACCCACAATTTGTTCAGGAGGACCACAAGCTGGGCACTATATTTTTTTTAGCCTGGAAAAAAGGAAAACCTCTCATTTTTAGTTATTTGCCGGAAAGTCACAGTTACTTAAGATATTAAGTGAAATGGGATTACAACCCAGGTCTTCTGTCTCAATATACAATATTCTTAAATTCCCTAACTTCAGTGCTTTAAACCATTGTTATTGTCTAAGAATTAAGTACAATTTCACTAATATAAAAAGTTAAATGTTCCAGGGAACATACTTTAAACATCAGCCCTACAGAACTGTATTATTTGTTTCATCTTAAGTAATTTCTCCCATCAAAAATTCAATATCCCCCACTGGGACCAAATATAACCCTACTTTTTGTCTTGAGTTACAGAAGGAGAATGCAAACGCTTAAGTCTAAGAATTCCCAAAACACATCTAAAAATTCTCAGAACTTCAAAATTCGATGAAGAGCCTAAGAATTCTATGTGGCATTTAAATTTTATTCTGGGCAAGACCAGCCACTGGGAATAGAATATATTTAGTGAAATCTTCAAATTCAAATTTTACTTGAACTTAAAAATAAATGTATGTTACCCATACTGTCCAACTCGGACAAAATCTGACCTCAAAAGAACCTGAAGGTGCCCATAGTATGGAGACGGCACACAGATCTACAATCGTGGTGAAACCCATTTCCATATACAAGGATGAACAAGCGTCTCGCTGATAACACAGACGAAGACAGTCACTTCACGTCACTCTCTGTGTGCAGCTACCGTTCAGTTACTGGACTGAAACCCAGCGGGTCTCTCAGTGACCAGTGTAAACGGGGGTGGGGTCTCCTGTCAATCCACAGCATGAAAGCTTACTTCTTCACCAACTCAACGGCATTAGAGCCATCACGGGTAGTGATGGACACCTCCACGTGCACCGTTTCAAGAACAAAATGATGCCCGTTACGAGGACAGACCCAACACAGAAAACCTTTTATGTGTCTGTTTCTTTTAGTTTACCTATATAAACGGCTATGCACATAAATCTGTAAAGTAAACAAACTACAGGAATGAATCAAACATTCTATTGGTTCCAAGAAAGACTTAATACTTACTTCCACCGGCAAAACCACTAGTGGCTGTTGCTTGCATCACCTCTCTTCTGTAATCCCTATCTTTTGGGAAGCTATTAACTGCCATCTTGTTTGCTTCCTTTTGTCTCTGTTCTCTAAAAATAAAAGACACATCCACAAAATTACAAGACATACAATGAATCTACACTTAACGCTTCTGGTCAAATGCTCAACGAAACTGTACGTGGAACATAAAAGAACAAGGCAGTAATATCATTCAACTGGTGTGGGACATGGGATACAGCAAACAACATTATGTTTCTCACTGATGCCAATATTATACCAATTATTCACATGCCATTAACCCTACAACCAAAACTCTGTAATGATAACTCTCCATATATGAAGGAAACATATTATTGTCCTACAAGAATGATAAAGTTTTCTAATACAAATTACAGGGAAGATGTATGATAGATAACAGATTAATATAAATTTTTAAATTACATAAATACACTGACTGTTCACAAGGCCCTTGTGGACAGCTGCTCGTCTGTCCTAGTTTTTTTGGTTTTGCTTTTTAAGGTAAAGAGAAATTATGGAAAACACAGACGATAGGCCAACCACTGCAGTTAAGGAGTGACGAGCATCACACTAAGAAACCTAAGCTCAGAA
Source organism: Delphinus delphis (assembly GCF_949987515.2). Classification (NCBI taxonomy): domain Eukaryota; kingdom Metazoa; phylum Chordata; class Mammalia; order Artiodactyla; family Delphinidae; genus Delphinus; species Delphinus delphis. The sequence goes on from NC_082684.1 coordinate 177,227,105, forward strand.
CGATTAGCACCTAAGACGTTCGCCGGCAGGATCAGCAGTGAGAAATACTGTTCAGAACGATTAGCACCCTAAGACGTTAGCCGGTAGGATCAACAATGAGAGATACTGTTCACTTAAATGAGCAAATACCTTTCAAGCCACTCCTTTGGTTTCTCCCACTGTGAAACTTCTGTTCGACAATTGTAGTAGTATTTTTTCCCAGAGGAGCTAATATGCTCAGACCAGTCATCGGCAGAATCATAAGGCTTAAAAACACATTTTAGAAAATTAGAACACGTTAATACAATTTAATCACTTGGTATGAAATATCAAGAATGTCAATGGTTTTCAAGGCATACATATGGAAAAAGACTTGAGATAAAAGTCCCCTGCTCTAAGACGTCTAAGATGTAATTATCTGCATATATATCTTAGGAGACCCTAGTCTATGAAAACCTTCAAGGGGAACAATGGAAAACTCTATAAAATATCAAATTAAACAGATCAGCAGGTTCATTAGGCACAGGAAGAATGACACGAAACTAACATCATAGTGACTTCAGAAAAGCATTACAAAGCCCCCCATTACCACAGTTTTAATTGCCGAAATCTAGTCACATGGAGAAGCCACTCTCAACTGACTGATCTGATGGCATGAGAGTACATCAGTTCTAAACACTCTAAGGCACAAAGTAATCACAGCCTGCCTGTATTCACTGTTACTCAGTGGGAAAGAAGCCACACACACACACTTCAATGTGAGCACAGAGCTAACTAAAAGCTACGGATTTGCTTCAACTTCAAAACCCATGCGATGGGTCAAGTATTAACTAAACCTTGTCTCACACAGTATACAGGGTCGGCGGCGTTGCTCATTTTCCCATAACTAAAACTGGTCTGTCTTCCGAAAGTTCTCAGATACAGTCTCTTGCTAGTAATTTCACAGGCACTGTAAAATTATAATGACGTTAGAAATATCTGAAAGGCCCAGTTCTCATGGAATGAATCTCAACAAAAGTAATGTTTAAGTGCCTGCAGCAGCTCCAGGAAATCTGGTAGAACCCCAAGTACACTTGTACATGAATTTAACAGTTTTCGAAGGAGCTTTGAGGCTAAAATGAAATAAGGTTATACTCTGGCAGCCCATCCTTCTTCTGGGCTCACCACAGTGCAGAGGAACACAATTTTAAAGCTTAAGGAAAGGGACTCTTACGTACTGCCTACCCAGCTTTCTTTAATCTACCACACAGGAACAAGCTGAAAGAACTTACAAGTTGTCCACAGGTCACAAAAGTAATCAGTGGCAGAAGAAAGGATCAAAACTCAGGTTTCTGGACATCTATTATTTCCACTAAGTCAATACCAATTTTGGAAATGTCGTAAGAATTCTGAGGACAGTTGAAGAAACGATGCAGATTATGCTCTCAGGCTGGTGTCCAAAATCATGAAGCTGCTGGAAATCAGCCCTGTGCTTCCAAACCTCTAAAGACCAGTGGAGAGTGAACTCTCAAGCCCCCTAGCTCCCAGGAGGCTTTGCCAGGCTGCAGGAAACCCAACCACAGAAGGCGGAATTCAAAAGGCTCTTTTCCACCACCTACCACTCCCTACACCTACATTAGTATATGCCAGCTGAGCCCCTCTACGGAGGTATCTGCAAGATTTGGTTTGCTGGGCAAGTGGCCACGTGGGGTTACTAGTTTGGTCTGGAGAGGCAGAAGGAGATTTGAGGCAGGGGAACAGAGGCCACCAGAGTGGAGCAGAGGGTCTAAGCCCACGCCCCTCACAGCGGTGCCTGTGCCGGCTGTGGCCTGTCTGGAGAGAAGAGGAGCCCGCGGCACAGCGCACGCTGACACACTGCTTCCCGAGCCAAAGGCCCGCTTCCGGGACAGACGCTGCCACCGCTCAACTAGGCAGTGCGTTTGACGGCAGTCAATCTGCACTCTGGCACAGCCTCCAGGACGGTTCAAAGTTCACAGACCAGAACCTTGAAGAGCATGGGTTCACCAAACCCTAGGCTGGTACGAGTTAATGTCTTACTTAACAGAACGTGCTCCAGGTACAGCACTGCAATCACATACTAGTAACTTAAGCTCATCTTCTCCACCCTACTTCTATCCTCAAAAAAAGGTTAAGGAAAAAACCTTTAAGTAACAGGGTTTTTAATGTTTTTAAATGCTGATATGCAACAGGAGGTATTAAATTCCCCACCCCCCTCGTTGTATTTTTTTCAGCCTTACTAAGGTATAACTGACAAATAAAATTGTAAGACATTTAAAGCGCACACAGTAACGACTGGACGCCCACGTTCACTGGGAAGGGTTTGCTCGTCTAGTTAACTACCACGTCTGTCTCGTCACCTCACTCACAGGCGCTTCTTCTGGTTAGAACACTGACGCTCTACTCTCTTAGCAAATTTCCATGACACAATACAGCATCACCAACTATAGTCATCACGTTATATATTAGATTCTCAAGTTCCTTGATTAAAAAAAGGTATCTAAAATTAAGAATTAAACAAAAGTTTTGCAAACATTTCAAGTTTTCTAAATTAGGCTTGCTGTAGTTGCCAAGTGCTGCCCAGGAACCCTTGAGGAACCCCGAGATCATTCACAAAATCACAACTATTTTCATAAATAGTTTCATAAATAATACTCAGATAATTTTGTCTTTTTCCTCCTCATTCTATCACAAGAACACAGGGGAGTTTTCTCAGAGGCTTTATGGGAGATCTGATATCACAAAAGACTGAAGGTAGAACAACTATGAAATTCTATGTTTCTTCTCCCTACTCAGGCATTTAAAGAGATGCTCAATGTCTATTTTTCAAAAAAATAGAAAGTTATTTTTCAAAAAAATATATTAAATGTGTTGACATGTAATAGCTTTACAATTTTTAAATTATCTTTCAAATTTATCAATTTTAATTTTTAATATGGTTACTCACGACGGAGTCCACATAAACAGAAGCTCTCAATTTTCATGAATATAGAGGCCGAGACTATGAAGCATGAATGGCTGCTCTCTAAGAATGGCACTCAATAGTTCCTGTAGCACCCGTCTACTCTTCAGTTCAAAATGACTTTTAGAACTTATATCAACGCTGCTTTTCTCTTCTTAAATAAAAAAGCATCTCCCTATTTACTCTCTCCAAAATACAGAGTTCCACCACTTCTCCTCAAAGTTAAACTATGGAAAATAAAGTGTTAATCTCGGAATTTAATTATGCACTGTTAATAAAGAACAGTTCATTAAATAACATCAAAGATGGCACTCACTGTAACAAAGAATTTCATGGAGTCCTAAGAGTTCTATGGTTAAGTAGAATATCTTCAGTCAAGACTGGTTACAGAGAATACATGTGAAGAAGAACCTCCAACTTAAAACCTCCAGAAGATATTTAATTGATAACAGAAGATATTTAATTCATAACAAGGGGAGCTGGAGTATAAATGCAAAGTAACCTAGGACTGAATTTAAAGCACTTCCAGCAAATCAAAATTGGTAAACGACTCTTAAGGGAAGATTCCAATTATAATGTCTTTAAAGGGAAATAAATTTCTCTTCCTAAATAAACAGATTTTCTGAATAAAGAGATCTCTTTAAAAAAATCAGGAATATGCATAACATAATCTAAGGCAGCCTACATGATGTCTGTAGATCCTACCATGATTTACATTAGGAAGCAGGAGGCGTTCAACAGGCTACATATTTAAATTCAACGAGGCCTACCTGTGAATATCTTCATACTAAAAACAAGGTAACTGCAACTCGACTTCCAACAGTTAACTTGATAAATATAAATCCCCCATACAAACACGTATCTGCGTGCGTAACTCCAAATGATACTGCTACTGATTTTCAAAGACATATTTAAAGCTCAGAAAGCACAAAATAAAAACCCACTTTTAAAAAAAGCTATTCCGTATTTTAACCTGGGTTAAAATAATGTGTTGACCTGGGTTACCTGATATTCTTCTGTTCATCTCTTCTTTCATTATGAAAGTATTAATGAAAGGCGACCTTATGTTTTACTTTACTACTCAAAAACCTTCCACTGGAAGTGATTTTAGGACAAAGTCAGTTTACAAGTAACCTTCAGAGATGTTCAAAACCCAGGCTCTCAGGTAACATTAAATTATAGTTTGCAAAAATGTCATTCCCCCTGGGTACATTATGGTGAAAAAGACCACTACTTGAGGTTAATTATATACCCAGAGTTGAAATCTACAGAAAGGGGAACCCTGACTCTGAAAACACATGACATTTAATCTGTCTTCAGTTTCCATTCACACAGCGCAGTCCCCTGACACCCTTTAGAATTTGGATCTTTCAAACTTATCTGATGCCCATTATTTATTCTTTCTGATTTCATTATGTCAATCCATTTCTTGAAAATCAAAATAATCAGAAACTGTTTTCCCTGAATAAGGAATTTTTTCCACCAAAACGATGTCCACATGGCCCGCCTCTGTCCTAATAGCAAATACCAAATCTAAACTGTCAGTAATAAAGGAAACTTTAGGTTAGTGCTAACCTGTTAATTTAATGGGGCCATTTTTCACAAAAATAGAGACACGCATTGCAAAATGCTGAGTATATGTCTTAGTGAAAGTGATTCAGCACAAGCAGTGTGATGACAACACCTGTGAAGGTTCATCAAGCTGTCGTCTCAGTCTCGATACCACCCTTTCTCTATTCTGTGATGCTAAGGCTGGGATAACGCCAATTACATTCTGTTTAGCCAGCTGGCTTCCTCTTAGATTCTGCCAATACCAGGCATTAGAGGAGGGATGAAAGGCAGGAGGAAGAAGCCTTGCAGTGCAGCGGGTTCCATTTTCCAGCTCTCAACCCAGAATCAGAACCAGCTTCGTCGTACCTCGCAGAGGTACCATCACCAACTGTGCAAGGCTCTTCCTCTGAACAACTGGGTTCTGATAACCCCAACCTCTTCCTTTTGCTCCCAGCCGTCAGGGGTAATCACTATACGTTCCTTTTCCTTTCCTGTATTTGAAATTCTCTATGCTAAAATAACCGGTATGAGTCCTGTTTTCCTAATTGGACCCTAAAAACTACTCTAAAATTTTTACGAAAATCGCTGATGTCTCAATTTTCTATGGAAATGTACTATCTACACTGATTCAACAAGAGACAAATAATAATAAACCCCAAGGGTTTTCAGTACCATTAAGGTATGATGATCACCTGAGTAACAGAGGCACTGTCTGCCGGATTCAGCCTACACTTCTACAGCCTTCTAGTTGCTCTTCCTTCCTATAATGTATTTTCCGATCATGTTTTTAAAATTGCAAACATGGTACTTCACTGATTTTACCCTTTAGTAGCTCTCCACTGCCTTTACATATAGTTCATATTCCCTGGAAAGGCAGAGAATGCTTTGTAATCCGGCCCCATTTCTCTCTGTAACCTGAGCCCCTGCCATTCTTCCACACCATCGAAATCCGTGTTCTGCAAACGTGGTGTTATTTCATATTTCTACGTCTTTGTAGGTGCTGTTCCTTTTCATGCTACACAAATTCCAACCTCTTCCACTGCATGGGTTACAGTCAGTCTGTTGGCCAGCACACCTTCCTCTTCCAGGCTGCAGCCCCCCTCTTGAGGGCTCCCCAGCAACATTAACATGCATCATTTTAATGGTTTACTTTTCAGTCTCCACCATAGGTCCAAAAGTTCCTTTAAGATGGGCTACATTTTCTCAGTTCTATACATCAACAACCTAGCATATGCCTGGGAAATTGAAACCTTATTTTTGAATGAATGTATTAAAACTTTTGTTTGAACCTTGACTCTAAAAAGTTCAACCTGAGTAATAGTTAACTTCATTAACAATTACTTCATTTTTAGAAATACCTACAATTCCTCACTGGGTTTCATGCCTTTCAGGAGAGGGACCTCTATGTCACTAGTGTCTTGTAGAGTATGTAATACAAGTAGACACTCAATAAATTTATAGAATTTTTTTTTAACAGAAGTTTATAGATTATGAAAAGAAGCAGCTCAAGTTAAGCCACAAGTTTCACAATCTAGAGTTCTGTGCATCTCAAATATCACAATGGTAAATTCTGCTCCACAGAGGAAGGCAAACAATATTATTTCTTGGTGAAACAGTACCAAGATGGCATATTTGGACCACGCTCAGTTCGAATAATAAGGCCAGCTCATTAGTTCAAGTGCATTAAGAAAAGATCAACTTTGATTTAAAAATATTTTTTTTGCAATGAATTCCAAAAACACAAAATTGGGCATGTTTATATACTTACTGCATCTGAAGTTTTGCTTGGATTACTGCTTGGATTAGAAGAATGTGAATTTGAACTATGAAGAGCACTGTGGTTGTGTGAATTTTCTTGGGGAGAGTAACTGGTCCCTTAAAAAATAAAAAGCAAAGTGAATTATAAGTCATATTTGATGTTTGCACTGGTTTCTATCATACTACAGATCACTGTATATCACTAACTCATCATTGCAAAACCTCATTTTTATCATTTCTAGCAACTTGTAGCTTTTTATAAAATAAAAGTTCTAATAAAGACACAACGTACATAGAGAAAAGGCAAAAAAGTTCAACTGACAGAGAACTAGAAGTCACAATTATCCAGTACGTTTTTGCAATTATTTTTCAACTTCTTAAACAGTTTCCACACTTGCTCTTTTAAGTTTTGCCAAATTTCAACTAAAACAGTATGAAGTTTTCAAAAAGTTAAGTTTCAGGAAAGGTGCCTGCTTTCAAGATGATGAAGATTGCATCATATCTCCTCACTACAGGACCAACTCTTCCTAAAAACTGCTTAAAAGTAATTCATGAGTTTTATGAATAATCTACACATCTCAGAGACCATCAGGGATGATGGTTTCTATTGTCTTAAGAAAAACCAAGATATAAATACCCACACTTGATTAATGATACAAAAAGGTCCACTACAAAAATCTAACTGTTAGTACTTCAATTGCATTCCATGTCTTTATTTTTCAGCATCAAGGTAACATAATTCAACTCCCCACACCCAAAAATGAGCTAGCAAGTGGTATGGAGGCTACAAGACAAGGAACAAAAACTGGAAGTGGGAAGAGCAATTTAGATGGCCCAGTGGTCCTGGAAATTAATTAGCCGTCAGACCAGAGCTGTTACGAGAAGAAATGAGTAAGAATTAACCATTTCAATCAACAGGAACAACTACAGGCCTGCCTCTGTTTCACTGGGCTTTGCTTTATTGCGCTTCAGTTACTGGGTTTCTTACAAATCGAAGGTCTGCGGCAATCTTACATCTATCAGCGCCATTTTTCCAACAGCACTGGCTCACCCCGCGTCTCTGTGTCGCAGTTTGGTAATTCTCGCGGTATTTCAAGCTTGTTCGTGTTTCTATTTGTTATAGCGATCCGTGGTGAGTGACCTTTGAGTTGCTACTGTAACTGTTCTGAAGCACCACCAACCACCTCCACTGCCCCGCCTCGGGCCACGCTCTTCCCTGAGACACAGCAATGCTGAAATGAGGCCAGTTAATAACCCTGCAATGGCCTCTCAGTGCTCAGTGACACAAAGAGTCACACGTCTCTCACTCCGAGTGAAAAGCCAGACATGGTGAAGCTCAGTGAGGAAGGCTGGTCGAAAGCCAAGACGGGAAGCAAGCTGGGCCTCTTGCACCAAACAGTTAGCCAAGCTGTGAATGCGAGAGAAAAGTTCTAGAAGGAGAATTAGAAGTGCTGCTCCAGTGAACACAAGGAAGAAAGAGCAACAGCCTTAACTGCTCATGTGGAGAAAGTTTTACTGAGCTGGACAGAAGATCAAACCAGCCACAACATTCCCCTAGGCCAAAGCCCGGTCCAAAGCAAGGCCCCAACTTCTTCAGTTCTACGAAGGCTGAGAGAGGTGAGGAAGCTGCAGAGAAAAGTCTGAAGCTAGCAGAGGTTGGCTCATGAGGCTGAAGGAAAGAAACGGTCTCCATAACATCAAAGTGCAAGGTGAAGCCACAAGTGCTGATGCAGAAGCTGCAGCAAGTCACCCAGGAGATCTAGCTAAGATCACTCATGAAGGTACCTACACTCAACAGATTTCCAATGTAGACTGAAAGAGCCTTCTGTTTCATAGAGAGAAGTCGATGCCTGGCTTCAAAGCTTCAAAGCACAGGCTGTCTCTCTCAGGGGCTAAGGCAGCTGGTGACTTGAAGTTGAAGCCAATGCTCATCTACCATCCGAAAATCCCAGGGCCCTTAAGAACTCTGTGTTAAATCTATCTACTCTGCCTGTGCTCTGTAAAAGGAACAGCAAAGCCTGGATGACAGCCCATCAGTTTATAACATGGTTTACTGAATATGTTCAGCCCACTGCTGAGACCTACTGCTAAGAAAAAAAGCTTCCTTTCAAAATATTACAGCTCACTGACAAGGCACCTGGTCACCCAAGAACTCTGATGGAGATGGACAAGATTCGTGTTGTTTCCATGCCTGTTAACACAACATCTATTCTGCAGCCCATGGATCAAGGCTCACTTCAACTTCCTGTTCTTTTTTGAGAAATACATTTCATAAGGCTATAGTTGCCACAGACAGTGAGTCTTCTGACTGATCTAGGTAAGGTGAATTGAAAACCCTCTGGAAAGGATTCACCATTGTAGATGCCGTTAAGAACATTCATGATTCATGGTAAGAGGTCAAAATATCAACATTCACAGGAGTTTGGAAGAAGCTGATTCCAACCCTCACGGATGACTTTGAGGGGTTCAAGACTTCAGTGGAGGAAGGAACTGCAAACGTGGTGGAAACAGCAAGAGAACTAGAAGTGGAGCTGAAGATGTGACTGAATTACTGCAATCTCATGATAAAACCTGAATGGATGAGGAACTGCTTCTCATGGATAAGTGAAAAAAGTGGTTTCTTGAGATGGAATCTACTCCTCGTGAAGATGCTGTGAAGACTGTTTGAAATGACAACAAAGGATTTAGAATACTCAGTAAACTTAGTTGATAAAGCAGCAGCAGGGTTTGAGATCATGGATTCCAATTTTCAGAAACAGGGTTTTTTTTTTGTTTTAACATCTTTATGGGAGTATAACTGCTCTACAATGGTGTGTTAGTTTCTGCTTTATAACAAAGTGAATCAGTTATACATATACATATGTTCCCATATCTCTGCCCTCTTGCGTCTCCCTCCCACCCTCCCTATCCCACCCCTCTAGGTGGTCACAAAGCACCGAGCTGATCTCACTGTGCTATGTGGTTGCTTCCCACTAGCTATCTATTTTACATTTGGTAGTGTATGTATGTCCATGCCACTCTCTCACTTCGTCCCAGCTTACCCTTCCCGCTCCCTGTGTCCTCAAGTCCATTCTCTACGTCTGCATCTTTATTCCTGTCCTGCCCCTAGGTCCTTCAGAACCATGTTTTTTTTTTTTTTTTTTAAGATTCCATATATATGTGTTAGCATACAGTATTTGTTTTTCTCTTTCTTACTTCACTCTGTATGACAGACTCTAGGTCCACCCACCTCACTACAAACAACTCAATTTCATTTCTTTTCATGGCTGAGTAATATTCCACTGTATATATGTGCCACATCTTCCTTATCCATTCATCTGTCGATGGACACTTAGGTTGCTTCCATGTCCTGGCTATTGTAAATAGAGCTGCAATGAACATTGTGGTACATGACTCTTTTTGAATTATGGTTTTCTCAGGGTATATGCCCAGGAGTGGGATTGTTGGGTCACATGGTAGTTCTATTTTTAGTTTCTTAAGGAACCTCCATACTGTTCTCCACAATGGCTGTATCAGTTAGTTTACATTCCCACCAACAGTGCGAGGGTTCCCTTTTCTCGACACCCTCTCCAGCAATTACTGTTTGTAGACTTTTTGATGATGGCCATTCTGACAGGTGTGAGATGATACCTCACTGTAGTTTTGATTTGCATTTCTCTAATGATTAGTGATGCTGAGCATTCTTTCATGTGTTTGTGGGCAATCTGTATATCTTCTTTGGAGAAATGTCTATTTAGGTCTTCTGCCAGGGGCTTTTTGAATAGGGACTAGATTTCACATTCTATGAAACAGATTTATCTAGAACACTTAGCAAAACTAACAACTGTAACTTAAAAAAAAGAAATGAGGAGGAAAAGGAATTTAGAAGTGGATCAAGAAGTCTCTTCCATTAAAAAGATGGGGACTTCCCTGGTGGCGCCGTGGTTAAGAATCCGCCTGCCAATGCAGGGGACACGGGTTCGATCCCTGCTCCGGGAGGATCCCACATGCTGCGGAGCAACTAAGCCCATGTGCCACAACTACTGAGCCCGCATGCCGCAGCTACCGAAGCCTATGCACCTAGAGCCCGTGCTCCGCAATGAGAAGCCCACGCACGGCAACAAAGAGTAGCCCCTGCTCTCCGCCAACTAGAGAAAGCCTGCGCGCAGTGACAAAGATCCAACACAGCCAAAAATAAATAAATTAAATTTTTTTTAAAAAGATGAAAGTTAGGGGACGCACATAGAATATAATAAACAAGCACTATGAGCTCAGAATGAAGTAACGGCACGGCAAGAGAAAAGGCAATGACCAAGATTTAATCTTGGAAAGGACCCAAGTTACTGGGGAAACTAGAAGCAGATTCAGATCCAAAAAAGCGAGTGATATGACTAAAGACAAAAGGGGGTTAAGTGCCCAGCAAAATGTAGCTGATACAAGAGAGAACATTTCCCAGCAAGACCGCTGCTTGAGATGCCTGACAGTTTCTTCATCATCTACTTACTTTTAAATTTGTCTTGCTGGATGGTATGTATTTATGTAAAACACCCTAAACTTTTTTTTAATACAGTAGTCAATGAATTCTTCAATAAACACTGTAAGAATGAACACGACTGAAAGAAGAAATCAGTCAAGAATAAGCTCACGCATACAGGAAGGTTAGCACGGAAACTGAGACTGCAGTCCTCAGAAAAGCCTGCTTGCAGAGTTGGTCCCTGGCTGGCACAGTGACTCTTCAGGAGGAAGAGCTGCCACAACAGTAACTGCCAAGAGTGGCTGACCGTGGCTAAGCTGTTGTGCAGACGATATGGTTTATGCTGAACACCTGCTTTCCTACTGGGAATCCAGACTTCTGGTGAAAACTAGGCAGAGATGCCTACCTAAGAACCCAAATCCAATAGAAACCTTGGGTACTAAATCTCTAATAAGCTTTCCTGGTGGACAACATTTCACCAGTGTTGTCACAATTCGTTGCTGGAGGAATGAAGCGTCTGCTTGTGTGACTCCACTGGGGCAAGATTCTTAGAAGCTTTTTTGCACCTGGTGTCTTCCAGGCTTTGCCCCAGATGCCTTTTCCCTTTGCCGACTACATTTTGTATTCTTTCATGGTTCGTAAGTCATAGCCATGTTAATCAAGGTCCTATGACTCCTCTTAAGAGGATCACCAAACCTGGGGGGTGGCTTAAGAACCCCATCACATTCAGTTACAAAGAAAAATCAACACTCCAAATTAGACTTTAAAGAAAATCTCTGCTCTAGGGCAAAGTGTGCACTTTTCAGATGTAACTCATGAATTTCTTTTTTTTAAATCAAGCTTTACAGCTGCATGCAAATAAAGAAACAGTAACATGGACTACTACAACACCATACTTATATACACTACGAGTTGAGATTTCCACGGAAATTTCCATAAATATGTTGGCAATGTTGAAGAAAAGGCCGATATTACTGACTGACATGATCCCCAGAGTAGTTCACTGAGAAGCCCGAGTTAGATGCCCTGACATTTATTCGCATACGTTCCTGAGCAAGATGTAAGTCTATGAGATTAAAGTGCCACACAAAAGGTTTCGTAGAAGACATGATAGGGAGAGTACTCTATAAGCCTAAGATTGATTAGAAATGAAATCTATTGATCTCTCATGAGGTTAAGATACAGGAATTCACTTTAGTGTTAGTCTTCATATCCATGGAAATTCAAAAAATTGACAAGCACCCAATTAATTAAGCTCTTAATCTCTGAAGAAGTGACGTGTCTTCCACCAGCCCGATAGACATTATGGGACAGTTTTCAGGTCTACTCTCAGTGCTTTCAGAGGGCGTGACGTAACAATTAGAAACCATAAGCATCAGGGCACACCAGCATAAGACTTTATAATCAAGAGAAAAACGGCATCAGCTGTTAAGAGGAAAGTCATTTGCAGAAACAGGAGCTTTCTGAATGGGGACTAGACTCCACATTCTACGAAACAGATTTATCTAGAACACTTCGCAGAACTAACAACTGTTAACTTAAGAAAGAAGTGAGGAGGACTTCCTTCCCTGGCGGTCCAGTCGTTAGGACTCGGTGCCTTCACTGCGGAAGGCGCGGGTTCTATCCCTGGTCGGGGAACTGAGATCCCAGAAGCCACGAGGTGTGGCCAAAACAAAAGGAAAAGAAAACAGAAGTGAGGGGCAAGAGTGAGATACAGATATTTTACTGCAAGACTAGGGATAAACTCACATTCCTAAGGAACCAAACTAAGTGAAAGGTGTTACAGGAAGCATGATAGAGCCGGCAACAGAGCTGTGGATCAGCGCCAGAAGCATGCACTTAGAACTGATGGCAGGGCAGCTCTGCCTCTGAGGATCAGGACCAGGATAAGCTGAACAAAGGTAACTCTCCATTTAAAAAGCTACAGTTTATATTATCTTCCAAAGCACTGGGGGGGGGGGGGAGGGAGGCATTAAAAGCACTGAGGCTTTTAATTTCTCCATGTAGTTCTTCCCAACATGAAGTAACATGCAAGCAGGAAAACAAGGTCAGAGCAATGATTACGGTTATGATTTTCTACAGCCGTACCTTAAAGTGCTACAGAACAGTGTTTCTTTGAAAACTCCTATTTTATCTTAAAAACTCACATAAACTGTTATATCCTATACCATGATGGATGGATTTGTATGTTTCAGGATAAGAAGAGAAGGGTTTTTTTTTTAAGTAGTAGTAGTAGTAGTAGTAGAATGTAGAGTCTAAAGCTGAGAGAAAGAATAAGTGATTTGAGGATGGTAACATATCCAAAGAAAAGCAGAGCCATGCATAAAACCCGAACTCAGATTTTCCATGCTAAATCCAGAGATTTACATACATGTATGCTGGTGAGAGATCATCTCATAGATGCTGTTTGGCCCAACAAAGTAATGGAAGCAAAAACTGTTTCTATGTCTGGTGCCCTAAAAAAAATTATGCTTTCTTTACATTACCAAGAAAAAGGCTTGCTACTTTAAAGAAACAGAAATTATCTCCTTGAGAAAAGTAGAAATTGTGGCTAAGTGGGATAAAATTGGTTTTAAGCAATACACATTTAAACCAATCTTAAAAAATTAAAGTTAAGACTGATAAAGCAAGTATTCAAGACTTCTAAGAAAGGGATACTACTGAGAATTACTTGGGGTCTTGCTTTTGGGAGGGGGCAAAAGGCGGGGGGGGGGGGCAGTTTATGTTTATCCTTGCAACTTGATCGACCTACAGGAGTGGGCAAAGTTCTCCTGTCCCGAGCTCCAACCCAAGGCAGACATGAAAAGGAGATGTGGCAACATGACTGGATGCTAGTATCACACGAGAACACAAGGATCCAACCTGCTGGGTGTGTGGTGCAGCCACAGCCACTTAAGTACTGTCCACGGCTACTTTTGCTCTTTTCACTGTGGCAATGACTATGTGGACTGGAAGATTAGAATTTTTACTATCCAGCCCTTTAAGAGAGTTTGCTCACGTGAAAGAACGCTCACTTCACTAATCATCAGAGAAATGAAAATCAAAACTATAATGAGATATCATCTCACACCAGTCAGAATAGCCATCATCAAAAAATCTAGAAACGATAAATGCTGGAGAGGGTGTGGAGAAAAGGGAACCCTCTTGCACTGCTGGTGGGAATGTGAATTGGTACGGCCACTATGGAGAACAGTAGGGAGGTTCCTTAAAAAACTACAAATAGAACTACCATATGACCCAGCAATCCCACTACTGGGCATATACCCTGAGAAAACCATAATTCAAACAGAGTCATGTACCAAAATGTTCATTGCAGCCCTATTTACAATAGCCCAGAGATGGAAACAACCTAAATGCCCATCATCGGATGAATGGATAAAGAAGATGTGGCACATATATACACTGGAATATTACTCAGCCATAAAAAGAAACGAAATTGAGCTATTTGTAATGAGGTGGATAGACCTAGCGTCTGTCATACAGAGTGAAGTAGGTCAGAAAGAGAAAGACAAATACCGTATGCTAACACATATATATGGAATTTAAGGGAAAAAAATGTCATGAAGAACCTACGGGTAAGACAGAAATAAAGACACAGACCTACTAGAGAATGGACTTGAGGATATGGGGAGGGGGAAGGGTAAGCTGGGACAAAGTGAGAGAGTGGCATGGACATATATACACTACCAAACGTAAGGTAGATAGCTAGTGGGAAGCAGCCGCATAGCACAGGGAGATCAGCTCGGTGCTCTGTGACCACCTAGAGGGGTGGGATAGGGAGGGTGGGAGGGAGGGAGACGCAAGAGGGAAGAGATATGGGAACATATGTATATGTATAACTGATTCACTTTGTTATAAAGCAGAAACTAACAAAAAATAAATAAATAAATAAAAATTTAAAAAGTTTGCTGACTCCTGGACTGGACAATATTCATCTAAGACAGATAGTTAACATAACAATGTAAGATGCTGACTTCTTCCCTGACAGAATTTTCACTATTTAAAAGGCAGAATAATCCCTCCTACTTGTCACTCTCTAAACTTCAGAAGGTAGATCTTAAGGGTGAGAAGGATATAACCTACAGTCTGAGAAAGATGGAGCCCTAAGAGAGTACTATGGGAAATGGACCCAAAAAATGTAGCAAAACTCACCTAACTCAGCAAGAAATGGGTGTTAAGCAATTAGATTGCCCTCGCATTTAGAAAAAGGGAACTTGGATATTAGGTGGCAAGTGGGAAGTATATACAATTCTATATAAACAAACAAAGCTGGGAAATGCAAGCAGCTTTTTTAAAGGTGAAACTAGTTTCCACTCTACTCAGGGGCAAAATACTATGGCATTTGTGTCCTTATTCAGAACAAGACAACCACTGGAATTCCCTACTACATCCTCAGACTTAGAAATTAAGTCTTAATGCCTTCTCCAAGAAACTGGAAAGAACACGTAAGGTACACCTATAATGATAATGAAAGATTTCAAGTACATCCACCACCCCGAACTGCTATTCAAACTAACACAAGCAGGTAGCAGGCATGACTAAGGTTCAGTAGTGGACCTCGAACTTCAGTCTATTAAAAAATGTCGAATTCAAAGTTGAATTTCACAGAGACTGTGGTTCACACTATGTGAGGTGGGGCTCAAGACCTGAATTATGAATAGGCACTCCCCCTGTCAAATGGTTTTGGTGGTCCGTGTGCAGACTGCACTTTATTCCAAGTGTCCTCCTCTCATCACTCCAAACCACAGACCACAAATATTTAAAAATAAAGGGATCTCACAAAGGATGTCATGTATCTGTAATGGGTATTTCTGCCATAACATAATAAATGTTTTCCTGAAAAACCTTAAACTCTGCAAAATTGCACACTAAAAGTTTTATGGGAAAAATAGGGTAGAAGCAAATCACTCGAAACTATGCAACTTTACCACAGCCAGAGCACTAACAAAAACCTGAACAGGACAGGCAAGCAGCTCAGCATGGCTGCAGACTGCTTCAGGGGATATTAAATTGCTGGGGTTGAGAACGTGGAAATGAAATTCTGAGCATTGAGGCTACAATCCAAATAGAGAAGAAAAGTGCAACTTGCCACAGAGAGGGAGCCACGCAAGACGAGGGGAGCAGACTTGAAATGTTCTTTAGGGGTCCTGCCTGTGCAGCTAGTTGAGGGCTTTTTCTTTCTATTTGAAGGTTATAACCTTAATTCCTACTATTTTGATTTGCACTGCCTAGAAAAAAAAAATTTCATGTATGAACCAACACACAATTTCAGTTTACACTGATGCCATTCACCAACCGCATATGAGCTAACTGGTGGTGAAAAGCAAAAGTTGTAGCTAACCAGACTTTCTCCTGGGGAGAGGGGAAACAGATAAGATGACGTGTCAACAATGGGCTGGCAACCTGACAGTCCCCTGTAGGTGAGTTACTCCCTACAGACCTGCGCCATCCAAATGACAGCCACTGGCCGACACACAGCTAGTGAGCACATGACGTGCAGCTCCTCTAAACTGAGATTTGCCATTATGTGTAAATACACAATGGATTCAGAGACTTCATACAAAAAAAGTGTAAAATAGCACATTAATACTTTTATATTACGTAATATATTGGGTTAAATAGTGTATTAGTAAAATTAATTCCAGACATTGGCTACTAGAAAATTTAAAATTGCATGCGTGGCTTGCTGGACAGCACTGCTCTAGACGAAGATGCCCACTGACACTTAGTGAGAGGCGGCCAGGGATGACTACTGTGCACAGGACATTTCTCAAAGAACTGTTGCATATCTGAAAAATCAGTTTCTAATCAGCTGAGCCCAGAGCCTGATTCTGCTTAATACAACCTGCTGAATTTTGCAGGAATGTAACTGTTGCACAAATTGTATTATACTTAGTTTTGTTTTGAACTTTTACCAAAATGTTCACCACTAAGAAAAATTTCATCACCAATAATGCCATACAATACACCTGCACTTGTATTTATTACAAAGAAATGGTATCAAGAAGACACCCTTGTTAAGAGCGTTAGGACCAAAAATAATTAAACTAGTAGAGATAAATGAAAGATAACAGCTCTCAATGACTTTCATTAATAAAGACTATTTTAAAAATAGTACTGCTGGGCTTCCCTGGTGGCGCAGTGGTTAAGAATCCACCTGCCAACGCAGGGGACACGGGTTCGAGCCGTGGTCCAGGAAGATCCCACATGCCGTGGAGCAACTAAGCCCGTGCGCCACAACTACTGAGCCCACCTGCCTAGAGCCCGTGCTCCGCGACAAGAGAAGCCGCCTCAATGAGAAGCCCACGCACTGCGACGAGGAGTAGCCCCCGCTCACCGCAGCTAGAGGAAGCCCGCGCGCAGCAACGAAGACCCAACGCAGCCAAAGATAAATAAAATAAATAAATTTATTTAAAAAAATAGTACTGCTATCCTGTATGTTTATCCCAAATGAACATGCTAAATATTTTCAGCAAGGTGATACAAACTACTTTGTGAAAATTACATTTAACATGATTTCCTTTGAAGCTGCCCGTGTCTTTCCTATTCTTACATGTGCAGGTAGCATGTATTATTCATGCTTGTCTACAGGCTAGAAACGGGACATTTACAAAATACTTGAGAAGGTGCACATGCAACAAAGAACACTGAGTTGGCTCCCTTCCTCACATCATACACAAATATTCAAAATGAATCACAGAAATTAATGTAAGAGCAAAAACTGTAAAACTCTTAAAATACAGGTGTAAAATACTGCCAAAAAAACAACGAAAAGAAAAATTAGACTTTGTCAAAATTAACAACTCTGTGCTTCAAACTCTGTGTCAATAAGAAGACAATCCACAGAATGGGAGAACACACTTGCAAATCTTATGCAAAGGGCTTTTATCTGGTTCTACCAGTAGGAACTCTCACAACTCAATAAAAAAGGAAAACCAGACTTCAGAAGAGTGAAACAGGCTTTCTTGGTGGTCCAGCAGGTAAGACCTCGCGCTTCCACATGCAGGTGGCGCAGGTTCGATCCCTGGTCAGGGGAGTTCCACATGCCACATGGTGCAGCCAAAAAAAAAAGAGTGAAACATCCCAAATTTCCCCAAAGACGCACAAATGGCCAAAAGGCACATGAAAAAATGCTCAACAACATTAGCCGTTGGGGAAATGCAAATTAAACCTGCAATGAGATACAACTTCACATCCATCAGGATAGCTACCATCAAAAAGACAGACTTGGGCTTCCCTGGTGACGCAGTGGTTGAGAGTCCGCCTGCCGATGCAGGGGACGCGGGTTCATGCCCTGGTCCGGTAGAATCCCACGTGCCGCGGGGCGGCTGGGCCCGTGAGCCGTGGCCGCTGAGCCTGAGCGTCCAGAGCCTGTGCTCCGCAACGGGAGAGGCCGCAGCAGTGAGAGGCCTGCATCCCACAAAAAAAAAAATTAAAAAAAAGAAAAAAAAAAACAGACAGGCTTAACAACTGTTGATGAGGATGTAGAGAAACTGGAACCCTCCTACACACTGCTGCTGTGAATCTAAGCACTCAGCTGCTTTGGAAAACAGTCTGGCAGTTCCTGAAAAGGTTATACATAGAGTTATCATATAACCCAGCAATTCTACCTCTAGGTACATGTCTAACAGAAATGAAAGCATGTGTCCACAAATGTTCATTGCACACTATTCAGAACAGCCAAGACACGGAAACAAACCAAATGTCCCACAAATGATTAACAAATGAATAAAACATGGTATATCTATACTATGGAGTATTATTCAACAAAAAGGAACAAGTACTGCTACATGTTATAACATGATGAACCTTGAAAATAGTATGCTAAGTGAAATAAGCCAGTAACAAGACTACAACAAGACGCCTGAGCGTCCAGAGCCTGTGCTCCGCAACGGGAGAGGCCACAACAGTGAGAGGCCCGCGTACCGCCAAAAAAAAAAAAAAAAAAATAGGCCAACTACAGAGACAGAAGGGAGATGAATGGTTGCCTAGGGCCGCGGGCACGTGGGAGACGAGGAACAGTAAGAGCCACAGGGTTTCTGTTTGGATGACAAAAACATTCTAAAACTGGCTGTGGTGGTGGCTGCACAACTGAACTCCCGTACAGTTCACTGTAAATGGGCCAACTGTACGGGACGTGAATTACACACCAATAAAAAGGTTACCAAAAAAAAAGTCTACCATATCTTACATGCGACTTTTACTTGTCTAGCTTATACAGAAGTCCGTCATCATTTCTCAAATTCTAATCCTATGAGATGTTTTCAATAAACAACCTTGCATGGTCACGCGAACCTGGAAAAAGCTGTGTATGGTACTGTCTTACGGAAAACTTAAATGTGCTTTAAAGGCTCTGAGAATTATCGCTAGTGAATAAACTTTAACCTGGGGGAGGGGGGAGGGAATTAAGTACATGATACAACGTGAACAAACCTCAGAAACACCATGCTAGGTGAAAAAAGCCAATCACAGAAGACCGCGTAGTATCCATTTCTATGAAATGTCCATAGCAGGACAATCTATCAAGACAGAAAGTAGATGAGTGGTCTGGGCGTGGGCAGGGAGGGGAAGAAAATGGAGAATGTCCGCTAACAGGTACAGGAGGTTTTTTCTGGGGGGGGGGAGGGGTGGCAGGGATTAATTGCATGGTATGTGAATTATATCTTAATTTTTAAAAATAACCTTTAAAATATTTTGCTTTTTTACAGGATGGGGAGGTTGGGTCTAACCAAGGTGAGAACCACTCATTTAGTGAAGGGCACTCAATCAGGCCGCAATCAGGCAACCTGGGCTTCAGTCAAGATTTTGCCTCTACTTTACTCAAAACTGAAGAGGTCATCGAACTTCTACAGTTACCTCCACTTGTCAAATAAGGTACCGGTTTACAGTGTGCAGGGCTGCAAAAAAGTCACAACTAAATCTGAAATGCCATACTTAGCAACGTTAACAACCTCTTTAGAGTAAGATTTTTATCCTCCTTTCTGTTAGCTCTTCATGAGGGCTGTATTAACAAAGTAACAATAGAAGTCTACAGCCTTCAAACTGCCTATGCCCTTAAGATTCAGCGCCTTATACTTCTACTTGCCTAAAAAAATTATCCACTCTCAACTCTTCAGCGATCTCAGGCACTTGGTTTGCTAACACACACAGCACACAGGCAGTGAGCACCACAGGGCTATGCAGACTTAATCCTGGACTAGCGATCTCCTCCTCTTTACTGACTCCAGCAGAAATTCGCTGGGCTCACCATAATATTCTAACTGCTCTCCCACTATCATTCTTATCTCCATTTCAAAACACTCTCTACAGAATAGTCAAAGTAATCTTTTAAACATGTACCTCAGATCATGACATGTGTTTTGAATTTTAATGAGTACAGAAGGAAGCCATTCACTACACTTTGGCTACACTGGCCTCTTTCAGTTCTTTGAATATATGCCCAGTTCTTTCCTACCCTAGATCCTTCATTCATTCTACCCCCTCACCGCTTACCTCCCACTCCGTCTGCCTATTTCTTCAGGTCATCCTTAGGTTTCATCTTAAATGCCAAATCCTTAGAAAAGCCCTCCCTGATCCCTCAACCTAAAAACAAGCCCCCATCACAGCACACACTGTCCTTAACAGCTATTTTTATGCAGTGTAATTAAGACTACATCTCACATTGCTCCCTATGTTTTCTTGTTTTTTAATTAGCTGACTGGCTAGCCTAAGGACAGAATGCATTCCTCTGAGAGGAAAACATAAGTTAGTATGGAAAACAACGAGCACTTTTAGTTAATTTATGAAATTATCGTAAGATTCTAAAAGGGAGAGTAGGAAACTGCAACTGAAAAACTAAGCATCCTCCCAAGCTGATGCCTTTAGAGACAGAGAAAGAGGCGCAGGTGCTGGCATGCCTCAAGGTCTCTCTCCAAGTATTTTCACCTCCTGACTAATCAACTGAGCAAGAAGTGGCAGAGTTCAACCTTGGAAGCCTCATGGTCATGGTAACCCCTCACTCCATCTATGAAAGGATGAAAAATGACCAAAGGAATCTTCAAGTATGTGCCATGTCCTAAATGTTTCATACACTTAAAACTCTCAGTTACACTAAGATAGTGAGAAACTACACAGATCTAAGAGATTTAACTGGGTACAATGAAATGGAGAATAAACTTCAGTCACGGAAAACAATAGGAGCAACTGGCATAAAAAGAGGTAAACACAGAATGGCAAGGGTTCAGAGGGCAATGAGTAAAACTAGTTTGACAGGAACATGCGGTTCCCAAATGGGATAAAAGGGAATAAAGCTAACTTAAGCTAAAGACATCAAGGGCCTTGGAAATCAAACTAAGGGGGAAAAAAAAAAAGAAAACAAACAGATTTTTATCTTCTGGCCAAAGGACTATCAAAATAAATAATTAAAAACCTATTTTTTGCTTTTGAGGTTCTTTTTTTTTTTTGGTGCTTTTGAACAGTACTGGGTGCATCATGAAAAAAGCAGATTAAAAGTAGGCATCTCTAAGGGTAACATAAAAGACTAAAGAAGAGGTTTAAGAGGATTCTTTCTAGAGAAATGGTTATCTAATATTCTCCCCCCAACTTCAAGCCACAAAATTTCTTGCTTACATGGCTGGCTGCTCATCCTTCAGGTGTCAATTCACAAGCTGCCCCTAAAAAAGCCCTTCCCTGACCACCTCCTACACCTGCCTCCCTCTCTCCTGACATTACCATTTTCAAATCATAATTCATTTCCTTTACAGCACACATCTCAGTATGAGATCATCCTGTTCATCTACCTTAGATCATGTCTCTTCCCCTAGGAGGGAAGCTCCCTGAGCACAGAGAGCCTTGCCTGTCATGCCACGCTATAAACCCTGCATGTAGTTACAACGGTGCTTGAGTTTCTCAACAGACTCTAAAATAGACACATGAATGGAAGCCCAATACCACAACAGGAGCCGCTCTTCCTGCAATGGTGGTAGTGGGGGATTAAGGACAATAATTAGCCCAGTCACATTCTTGGAACCTCTGGGCTCCATACAGTATCATTTAAAAAGAAATGACAGGGCTTCCCTGGTGGCACAGGGGTTGGGAGTCCGCCTGCCAATGCAGGGGACACGGGTTCGTGCCCCGGTCCGGGAAGATCCCACATGCCGCGGAGCAGCTGGGCCCGTGAGCCATGGCCGCTGAGCCTGTGCGTCCAGAGCCTGTGCTCTGCATCAGGAGAGGCCACAACAGTAAGGGGCCCGCATACCGCAAAAAAAAAAAAAAAGAAAAAAAGAAATGACATAGATAATCTCCAGAGATTAGCTGTCGAAAGGCTAGGTAGTAGTAACAAGTTCTATGTATCATAAGCAGGTATATAAACTTCACCTGTTAAATATAAATAACATGACACAGCAAAGAGTTCTAACAAGACACTCATTTCACTGAAATTGAAAATTACTCTCGACTTCCCTGGTGGCACAGTGGTTAAGAACCCGCCTGCCAATGCAGGGGACACCAGTTCGAGCCCTGGTCTGGGAAGATCCCACATGCCACGGAGCAGCTAAGCCCGTGTGCCACAGCTACTGAGCCTGCGCTCTAGAGCCCACGAGCCACAACTACTGAGCCCGTGAGCCACAACTACTGAAGCCCACGTGCCTAGAGCCCATGTTCCGCAACAAGAGGAGCCACCGCAATGAGAAGCCCACACCCCACAATGAGGAGCAGCCCCCGCTCACCGCAACTAGAGAAAGCACAGCAACGAAGACTCAATGCAGCCAAAAAAATAAACTAAGATCACTGAAACAGAGCCTTAGGCTTTAAAAAAAAAAACTTACCCTCCATTCTATTACCTGTACAACATAATACAAACTGGAAAAGCGCTTTTCCCAAAATTTTAAGGTATATGAAAGAAAAAAGGCAGCATATTCCAGCAGAGTTACCTCAAGGAAAACAGTAAGTTTCCTCTTACAGATAAGACACTTTGAATACTGCTCTTGTGTGTCCCTTAACAGAGACATATGCAAACAAACAGCATTTACTCCATCTGTTTTTGCTGGGTAGTCATCCTGCTTTGGATCAAGACAGGCCTGCAGTTTGGGATAAGGTACTGGTGAACGAACACTGGACACTGTGTACCTAGGTGTGCTCCAACTGTGAAATGGTGTCTGTTAAAGGGGAGAGTCAACACTGCCATACCACCTAAACCAGTTTTATAAACATTTAAGTGACATATGCAAAACACTATGAAGTATTTTAAAAATAAAAACAGAAGCTCAGAATAAGGGGGAAGAGAAGCTGCAACAGATAGATGACATTTGCTGATGATGTTTAACCTACATATTGATTTGATGACAACACGCTTTGCACAAAGAATATTATTTCATTATCTCTTCGCTCTCCCTTCAGTCCCAATCTTCCGGTTCCTCACCCCCCTCCCTGTCCAATCACAGCTCTAGCCAGACTTAGATTATATAGATTTATTGAGGAGCTGTTTCAAACTTTCAAGGAAAAAGTATATAATCTGTTCCAGAATCAGACTCAATCATAAAATTAACCAACTGGAAAATCCCGGCAAACATTAACAAGAATTGCAGAGCAATAGCAGAGCAACAGTTGAATATTCAAAGTCTTGCATGAATATACACATTGAATGTTAACTTCTTAAAACATGCTGTCAACAGATAATGAAGAGCATTTGATAAATTTCAAAGCATTAAACAACTAACTGTAGAAATAGCTGGATGTCTCCTTAATATGAAAAAGTGTCTAATGAGGAATGATCTTTACATAATGATCATCTTATCACCAGGCAATACCTTTTTAATACCAAGAACCACACCCGCGATTGAGTCTTTTACTGTTTTTTAATTGCAATAACTATTATTTTATTTTCTAAAATAAAGAACAGGTATTAATATTATAATTGGAAGCTACAGAAAAACATGAGGAAGGACAACTGTATCCTCACAGGCTTTTTTTCTACACATACATCTAATACCCAAAGACAGAATCACACTACTTTACATGTGTATTTTTCTACTTAAATGGCAGACAGAAGGGGGGGAGAGAGGGTCACCGGGCCCAACTGAGTAGAGAACTACCTGAATCAGAGGAGAGCCCTGCCACTCTAAAACCCTGCCTGGATCCACAGACGTTGACTCTTGGAAAGAGAATTAAAGACAGTGGAAGTTCAGGGCTTCCCTGGTGGCGCAGTGGTCAAGAATCCACTGAGCCCTGGTCCGGGAAGATCCCAAGGCCGCAGAGCAACTAAGCCCGTGCGCCACAACTACCGAGCCTGCACTCTAGAGCTCGCATGCCACAACTACTGAGCCCATGTGCCACAACTACTGAGCCCACGTGCCACAACTACTGAGCCCGCGTGCCACAACTACTGAGCCCGCGTGCCACAACTACTGAAGCCCACATGCCTAGAGCCTGTGCTCCACAACAAGAGAAGCCACCACAATGAGAAGCCCGCGCACCGTAACGAAGAGTAGCCCCCGCTCGCCGCAACTAGAGAAAGCCCACGCACAGCAACGAAGACCCAACACAGCCAAAAATCAAATCCATCAACCAATAAAATTATTTATTTATTTTTAAAAAAAGGCAGAAGTTCGGAGAAAACAGTATGAACTGCTACTTTCCCACATGATCACTCTCCTCCTAAAAGACACCTCCCTCACCTTCTTCCCTTTATCTGGACTCATTTTAGGAACCACCAACTTCTAAGGCTACAATTAAGACAGTGTCCAGAAGAGTAAGGAACAAAGAGAATCTAATCACACTTTACCCATATATATTCAAAACCCAACAGAATGACTTCACTCAAGTACACAGAAACCATTCCACACGGAGCCTGTGCAGAGACCAAAGTGGCAGTATGTAATAACCTAAACAGAAGAATACTTCAAAAGAAATCTCAGGAAACCAGTAACTTCTTAAAACAAATTCTCTTTTATCTCAAGAAATAAAGAGAACATGAATTCTACGAAACAAAGCAAGAGATAAAAGGATACAAAGGAGGGGGGTGGAATAAATAAGAGGAGGAACTCAGTGAAAAGATGAAATCCAAGAAACAAAAACCACCTTAGAAGTAATGAAAGAATCAATATTGCTGCAAGCAATGTCAACCACAAGGAACACAGACCTGAGAAATATCACAAAATACATGGGACAGAAGGACAGAGATGACAGCATTTAGAGGTAAGATGCCAGATGTGAAGGATGAAGCCAACATATCTAGAACTGGAGGTCCTGAAAAGGAGGAGAGAAAACAGGGAGGGCACCCAAGAGAAAAGAAAGCTTCCCTGAAATAAAGGAAGATCTCCGTCTGGAGACTGAAGGGGCTCACCATGTAGCAGGGAAAAGTAACAGAGAACCAATAAAAACTGACACATATCCTCACATTCTGGTGAAGCTGCTGAATTGTAAGCATAAAGACAGAATTCTTAAAGCATCCAGGCAGCAGAAGCATGTCACTTACGAAACAAAGAAGGGTTCACCACAGACCTCTCCACAGAAAACACTAAATGCCAAAAGACAATGAAGTAATGTCTTCTGCTAAGAGAAAAAAAATGGATGTGACCCAGAGAATTATTTTTCCAACTAGGATGTCATTCATGAGTAACAACAGAAAGAGGACATTCTCAAATATTCAAGAACTCAAAACTTAAAGTACTCATATTTTGGGAGGTGATGGGGTTAGTAGATAATCCTAAGAAAAATCAAACCAGCCATTCGCCAGTGGAGAAGCTGTGCTTTCAGGACAGGCAGCATGCACTGAATGAAGCTAAACGCATCTCCTTAACAGCTGGGTTCAACAGCCACGCATTATTACCAAGCATGTATTCTGATACCTGCCTTGTGCCAAACGACTGACATTATACAGCAAATCATTGTCAAAATATACTCTTTAAACTTTTCCTTTGTTACAATTTTATAAAAGCCGTCAATGACATTACACACACACACAGAGCACTCATTTAACAAATGTTTCATTTACTGAATATTTTACTATATGCCAAAGACAATGCAAGACACTAAGAGAATAGGACCGAAGCCATTCCTCCCTGAAGCTTAGCATAGCTTCCCAAACTTAACTACGTATTGAAAGAAACTGAGGTGCTTTTTAAACAGTTAAAATTCCTCGTCCCCTTCACCACTTTTCATAATTTGAGGATTTTTAGGTTTGTTTGAACTTCCTGGGTGACTCTGATAGCCAGGATGAGGAGCTACAGGTCTGCCACAGTTACAACATATACAGTTGACCCTTGAACAAGGCGGGTTTGAACTGCACAGGTCCACTTATGCTCAGGTATTTTTCAGTAGTCAATACCACGGTCCTACAGGGTCTGTGTTCGGTTGAGTCCAAGGACTTGGAGGAACCGAGGCTACGGAGGGACACCTCTAAGTCACACTTAACCCCCGTGCTGTTCAAGGATCAAATGTACTGCGACCTCTCCAGGTCTCCTGAATCTTCAAAGGCAGATTAAATCACATCCAGTAATCTTACTGTTGACAGTATTTCATTCTAAGTTTTTTGACAACAGCAGTACAGTCATGATCTACTTTGCTATAAATGTCAGAGTCTAGATTGTGTCACTGCTTCTTGAACAGTTTTTAAATGTCTTAAAAACAGTGACAGCAAAACTGACTTCTGTGAAAATATGTAACAGCTCAAGAGTTTGATAAGTTAAAAATAAATTACCTTAAATACATACTTAAGTATAAATAAACACTATAAACAAATTAAATGTGAACAAAGTATATTTGTTTCACAGAACACACTGACCAAATATCAAAGTACAGGTTATCCAGAAGAGTTGCCTATAGTATGACCTGAGCAAAATGAAAAGCAAATCTGGTACACTTACTATCACTCCGTGCTAGATACAAATATTAAACATTAATTAGCACCTTCCCTTTAAAAAAATCAGCTATTTGTGTAATGACTTACAGAAGAATGTGATTAGAGAGACGACAACAGATGAAGATTAAATTCTGGCAACAGTAACAGTTTGATAATTGATGACAATGAGTGAAGATTTTCCTACTTGCAACTGTGACTAAACAGTTAAGCAGCAATTATACTCCGGCATTCGTAACAGAGAGATGAAAAGTTACTTCACACAAAAATCTGTACGTGAGGGCTTCCCTGGTGGCGCAGTGGTTGAGAATCCGCCTGCTAATGCAGGGGACACGGGTTCGAGCCCTGGTCCGGGAAGATCCCACATGCCGCGGAGCAACTAGGCCCGTGAGCCACAACTACTGAGCCTGCGTGTCTGGAGCCTGTGCTCCACAACAAGAGAGGCTGCGATAGTGAGAGGCCCGCGCACCGCGATGAAGAGTGGCCCCCGCTTGCCACAACTAGAGAAAGCCCTCGCACAGAAATGAAGACGCAACACAGCAAAAATAAATTAATTCATTAATAAACTCCTACCCACAAAAAAAAAAAAAAAAAAATCTGTACGTGAATGCACAGCTATATCGGTAATAGCCAAAAACTGGCAACAACCTAAATGTCCTTCAACAGTGAGTGGTTAAACAAACTGAAGTACATTATACCACAGAACACTACTCAGTAATAAAAGAGAAACACGCCATTGACACACAGTCCCTTGGTTCTCAAAGGGAATCATGCCGAGTGAAAAAGAACTCAATCCCAAGAGTTACCTACTGTGATTCCATTTATATAACATTCTTGAAATGACAAAACTATACAGATTGAGAACAGATTAGTGGTTGCTGGGGCTTAGGGAAGCATGGAAGGAAGGAGGTAACTGTGGCTACAAAAAGAATAGCACAAGAAACGGTGCTGAACTGTTCTATAATCCAGACCTGGGCGGGAGTCACGTTAATCTACTCATGTGATACAACTGCATGGAATATGCACACACATGCATGCGCGCGCGCACACACACACACACACACACACACACAGCGCGTGTAAAACTGGTAAAATCTGAACAGTTAGTGACGGTGTCGACATCAGTTTCCTGGCTATGACAGTATACTACAGTTATGCAAAGTTTTGTGTTTTTTTAGTAGCCACAGCCAAAGCCAAACAGCTGGGGTGCGAACCCAAGTGTGAAGGCTCCTATTCTCCTGCCTGCTAACAAGTACAGGTGCTGTGGTTCTGCTCTCATCGCCCGGAATAAGAGTCATTCTTGTTTTGTTTGTTTTTTTAAATTTATTTTTTGTTTTTGCAGTACGCAGGCCTCTCACTGTTGCGGTCTCTCCCGTTGCGGAGCACAAGCTCCAGACGCGCAGGCCTAGCGGCCATGGCTCACAGGCCCAGCCGCTCCACGGCATGTGGGATCTTCCCGGGCCAGGGCACGAACCCGCTTCCCCTGCATCGGCAGGCGGACTCTCAACCACTGCGCCACCAGGGAAGCCCAAGAGTCATTCTTGCTGGAGGTGCCCTTCCATCACTGCTCTGCACTCTCCCCACTGGACTCCCTAACCTCCACCGACGCGTGTTTAATCACTCCCGTTCGCTCATCTAACCTCCATGGCTTTTCTCTCATTTCACTGCCATGGAATCCATGCACATCAAAACATCCTCCGGATACATCACTCGCCTTCTAGAGAAGCCCCAGTTTCAGCCAATCATGTCAATGAACTCCACACAACACTTTCCCACTGTTCTTGTTCCTTTAATTTTTCTGTCAAGTTTTCTCTTTTTAAACACTTCTAGATTTGATGCCATTTCAGAAAGAAAATCTCTATTCAAATAATGTTTTACTATAATTCTCCTTAAAAATACAAGTCTTGGACTTCCCTGGTGGCGCAGTGATTGAGAGTCCGCCTGCTGATGCAGAGGACACGGGTTCGTGCCCCGGTCCGGGAAGATCCCACATGCCGCGGAGCGGCTGGGCCCGTGAGCCATGGCCACTGAGCCTGCGCGTCCGGAGCCTGTGCTCTGCAGCAGGAGACGCCACAACAGCGAGAGGCCCACATACCGCAAAACAAAACAAAACAAGTCTTGTGTTGCTATCATTAAATTGCCATGGGTCTGAAAAATTCCCAAACCTGTTTAGTTCTATAAAATACAGCACTTTAAGAAACACTTTCAATAAAAGAAGAAGTGTCACCCTTCGCCCTTCCTTCAACTCCAAAATCTCACTTGTCCTATCTCCTAGAGCACAATCACTATGGTTTGGCTATAAGCCAAAATGAAGGAACGTCAGAAATATTAGGCATTACTAAACATCCTACATAGGGCAGAAGAATCGGATTACTTGAAAAGAGTAATGCTGAAAGAATATGGTTCTTTGTGCCTAAACAGTATCATAAAACAGAAAAACAAAAAACAAAGTAACATTTTTTGATTACCATTTTTTGTAGGAATTGTTACAGATTTCAAGCATATTATTCTATTTAATCCTCAAGCAAATCTTTGAGAGGATAGTAAAAATGCCTGTGTTACAATTCAAAAAAGAGAGAAGTTTTAAACAATGAGCCCCAGGCTACAGAGTTACTGCATGGAAGACAAACAGACCCCTGGCCCTGATGCTCCTTTTACAGTATTTTCTTCGCAGTTCCGCCCATGCTCCACTATCTACAGAAGTGACAGCTGGTACAGGAGAGCCGATACTAAATTAGTTTAACCACTTCAAATAAGGGATAGAATGAAATGCCCAAATGCTGTTTATTTTATTAATTTTTCTCACCTTTCTGATCTCCTAAAAGTATATTCTTATATTATATTCAAATTCAGAAACAACTATTAACCATAACTATCTGCTCATTAAATCACCAATATCATTCAGCAACTACTGTGTTCAAGAACATGTAACAGACCAAAAAGCACGCTGGAAATGGTCAGATCACTCTATTTGCATCAGATTTTCAATTAACGTCACTGCCCTTAAGGAATTGGGGGAAAAAACATTTAGAAAACCTATGAGAAAACAGAATTCATCTGAAATGTCTGCAGCGTATCATGTATCGCAGTCAGTTCCCAGCTCCCGGTTTTCTGCCCTCCTACCCTCTCACCCTTAACACCCACCCTTACTCCACTGAAACCATAATATCTCACCCACCATCCCGCCTAATGAAAAACCTTTAAAAGTTCTGTGATCCCTGTTCCCCCCCTTAGGGTCAAAGCCCATTAAAACACACACACGTCCACATACCCTAATGTAAACTGTTTTAAACTATTCTTTTTAAAAACACCAGTTAAAAGTGAACTTCTCTGGTAGTTTCTGTCAAAGGAAAATCTACAAAGGTGACTTTAAGAACTACCATATGACCCAGCAATCCCACTCCTGGGCATATACCCAGAGAAAACCATAGTTCAAAAAAACACATGCACCCCAATGTTCATTGCAGCTCTATTTACAACAGCCAGGACATGGAAGCAACCTAAATGTCCATCCACAGAGGAATGGATACAGAAGATGTAGCACATATCTACAATGGAATATCAGCCATAAAAGGAACAAAATTGGGTCATTTGTACAGACATGGATGGACCTAAAGACTGTCATACAGAGTGAAGTCAGTCAGAAAGAGAAAAGCATATATCGTATATTAACGCATATATGCGGAATCTAGAAAAATGGTACAGATGAACTGGTTTACAAGGCAGAAACAGAGGCAAAGATGTAGAGAACAAACGTATGGACACCAGCGGGGGGAAAGCAGGGTGCAGGGGGTGTGGTGGGGGATGATGAATTGGGCAATTGGGATTGACATGTAGACACTAATATGTATAAAATAGATCACTAATAAGAACCTGCTGTATAAAAATAAATACAAATTCAAAAAAAATTAAATTTTATTTATTCAAATAAAAATTAAATTAAAATCAAAGCAAAACAGTCAAATTCATGGGAATAACAAACATCAAAATGAGGACAATTATATGAAACTAATCCTTCCCATGTTTAACTTAAAAAATGGTACCGCAGTGCTCTCTCCAGCTATAATT
Organism: Delphinus delphis; assembly: GCF_949987515.2. Lineage (NCBI taxonomy): Eukaryota > Metazoa > Chordata > Mammalia > Artiodactyla > Delphinidae > Delphinus > Delphinus delphis. The sequence continues at coordinate 177,257,708 of NC_082684.1, forward strand.
AAGTAACTGGTAAATAATAATCTGTATACATTAGAGTAGTATGTATACATACACCCCTACTCACTACCAATGGACTGTTAATGCCCAACCTAAGGCCACCCTCTACTTTGCACTCCAAGTGATCCCGCTTCTCTTATTCGCATGGACTACGCGACTCCACGTCCTCCAATGGCTCTTCACCTTATTCAGGGCACAAGCCGACATGCCCCCTCCATCCCCATCTCCTGCCACCTCCCACTCTCATCCGCTGGCAGTTCTCTTGTTTTCCCAACACATCAAACATGCTCTCACCGCAAGGCCTTGACACTTACCCTTCTAGAATGTACTTCCTTCATCCTATATTCATATGCCCACCTCCCCTACTTCCAACATTTCCATCGAGCAGCCCCAACTTCCCAAGATTATTTTATTTCCTCTTATTCAGCTCTATTTTTCTGCACGGCAGCGCTTTTCTCTAACTCATATACTATCAGTTTATTATCTCTCTCCCCCAAGAGAGCGTGAGCTTCATGAGGGCCGATTTAGCTACCTGCAATATGCACAGTGCCTGGCACACAGGAGGCGCTCATATAATTTCCGTGTACTCTACCGGTGTCTCAGGGGAATACCATGCTCCCCCAACCGTTTTCTACCTTACACATTCCACCTGTTATATCAATAAATTCACCTTGGTGGATTTGTACTACTATACATTCTTCACTCTACAGTTTTCTGTTATCTTCTCACCTTTCACTTGTAATCAACCTTTGACTTCTAGGTGCCTGCCTATTATATCAACTAAAAAGCCTACAGTGTATGAAAATTACGTTCTACTCTTTGAAGAGTGTCTTTATTCCCCAGGACAGCCCCACCGTGGGATTCCCTGAACTCCCTGAGTGCACCAGACTTTACTGATTCTGAAGCAAGCTCATTTACTTGCCTTCACTAATTATCAGCAACTGCAGTCCTTGACACAGTAAAGTGCAGTGACATGAGCCAAGAAAAATGAAAAACTGTGAACTTACCTAGGCTGGTTCACTTACATAAAACTTCTTACAATTTATATTTATAGGGACTTCCCTGGTGGTCCAGTGGCTAAGGCTCTGCACTCCCAATGCAGGGGGCCCGGGTTTGAACCCTGGTCAGGGAACTAGATCCCACATGCATGCTGCAACTAAGAGTCTGCATGCCACAACTAAAGACCCCGTGTGCAGCAATGAAGATCCCACGTGCCGCAGCTAAGATCCGACACAGCCAAATAAATAAATATTTATCAAGGTAGTTTGTTGTGCGTAACACTGGAGAACAAAGTAAGCGGCAGCAGGAAAAATAATTTCACAGAAGTAAAGTTTCATCTCTAAAAACCTGAGCTTGCTAAATCTCATATCCTTAATATAGGTAATGATAATGATAACATTAATACAGTTTTATAATACTGTTGTTACATTGCCTCAATAGGTGATTTTTACTGGCACTGAAAATGCATTAAATTATGCCTCAGAGCGGGGTCCCCAACCCCCAGGCCATGGACCGGTACCGGTCTGTGGGCTGCTGTTAGGAACCGGGCCGCACAGCAGGAGGTGGGCGGCTGGTGAGGGAGCACAGCCTCATCTGCCCTCCCCATCACCCCACTCCCCTGCCCCGTGGAAAAACTGTCTTCCGTGAAACCAGTCCCTGTGCCACAAAGGTTGAGGACCGCTACCCAACAGTTTATTAACTGATAACACAGGTACTCAAGTTAATTTCTGAACACCTCAGGGTATAGATAACCACCTGTTTTTATTAGAAATAGACTGTTTCAAGTTAAATAATCTTGACTTATGCAATTACCAGTCTCACATGTTTAGGACAATCTCCATCTTAAAACTGTTACACATTTAATGACAAAAATGCAAAGTTTTCATTCAAGGAATCTACTGCTGGCATGCAGGAAACACAGTCTTCTACAATCCGAAATAACCCACTCACATCCAGGCCGAAGCTGAGTGCTAGTGTCAAACAGCCCACAAGTACTGTAACAAATACCTGAAGTTTTCTGATGCAACGAAAGCACTAAGATAGGAGACGTTTGCCTAGAAAGCAGAGGTTTATAAAAATCTTTACACACTGTACATATGACTCAAACACACTGTTTGAATCACAGGTTATTCCAAAGTTCTCTAGTGTGAGCACTAGAGACAAAATGTCATTAAGAATTAGAAGGCGTGTGAGTGCTGACGACTCCAACGGGATCCTATTCAGCCCCAAAGTTTGTCACACTTGCTTCCAGGAGAAAATGAAAGATACTTCCGCAGACTTAAAGGGCTCATGTTCGCTTAGTATCAGAGTTTCAACTTATAGTTCTTTAAAGCTTTAAATATATTTAAATTAAAACATTTTTAAGTACTCAAAGATTTCACGTTAAGGCTTCTCCCAGACTTCTGCCACTAGCATGCCGTGGGATTCACCATCGGGCTTCATCATTCACACAGCACAGAGCAGTGGCTGTCCAACTTTTATGTGCACCAACCTGCAGGTTAAATTTGCTGACATTCAGGTCTCAGCACCCAGAGGTTCTGACTCAGGTGGAACTGAGTGGCATTTTAAACACCCCAAGTGATTCTGGGGCAAATGGTCCCTGGACCACACTCTGAAAAACAATGGTTCATGTTTCTGACCATGGAAGAAAAAAAAGAAAAAACAAAAACGCTTCTCTAAAATATGATAAACATAAATTTCTCTGAAACATGCTGAAGTATATTCTGAAGAACACAGAAAAACTGACAAGACTTAAAATTACTGGCAGTATATTTCATAGTATATGTTCACTTTTTGTTCAAAAAATCCTCTGTACACCTAAATAAATGCACTGGATTTAGTCTAAGATTAGATATTTAGTCCTCTGAGGGGAGAAGATTCCTGAGAAATCAAGCATTTGAACAGTCTGTTGCTGCCCTGGGTGAGAACCACAGATGTCACTGTCATCCTTTCGACTATCCCATTTCAATTCACTCAATGTTATTACTCCTTAGCAATTATTCTGAACGGCACATTTTTAGATATCATTTTCAAACTAGCTAAGTGGTTGAGTGAAGCTATCCGAGACACCCAGTAGGAAGGCAGACAGACCGTGAGGCAGGAAGGTACCTAACATGCTCGAGGAGAGTCAAGGAAGTCAGTGCTGTAAGCTCAGCAAGTCGAGAGGAGGATCTAGAGACAGAATGTCAGAGAGGTAACAATGCTGCAGTCACAAATCACACACGGGACCTGCGGGCCATTGTCAAGGACATTCGAGAGGGTCTGCTGCCCTGAGAATAAACTGGAGTCAGAAGGTAGGAAAGCAGAAAAACCGGTTCGGAGGCTCAAGATTATTGGTCTGAGCAACTGAGAGGCTATAGTTTCTGCTTATCAAAATGCGGACGACTGGGGAAAGCAGGTTTGAGGGGGGAAAATGAGCAGCTCAGTGTTGGACACTAATAAATAAAGTGCTTCCTGGGATAACAGATGTGCTAACTAACCTAGACTGGAGATTGGGAGGTTAGAGAAGCGACCTCTAAATTGAAGCCTGAAAAACAGGAAGGAATTAATGAGGCAGAGGGGAGTGGAGGAGAGACAGTATTCTAGAAAGAAACAGCACGTGTAAGTTACCCATGTGTGACAGAGCTCAATTAGCTTCAGAGAACTACAAGAGGGCTAGACACAGAGAGAGGCAGCAAGGTGTTCACTGAAACATTTGTGCTTTACCTGGAGGGCACTGGGAGACAAAAGATTTTTTCACAAAGAATGAGCAAATGTGCTTTTCTTAGAAGGCGATTCTGGCTGCAGTGTGGATAATAAACTGGGGAGAGGAGGGGACAGTGGACCACTGCTCTGATTTAGGCAAGAGGGGATCACGACCCCAGCTAGAAAAAAATGAGTAAGAAAGGGAGGATAGCAGCATTAAGAAAGTCAAGAGCGAAGCAAAGGAAAGGAAACCAAGATGCAGTTAACTGGACAAGCAGGATATTGCATCCACACCTCAATGCTCATTGCACTACACAGTTAACCTAACACAGCATTACAAAAACATGCATACCCGTGCTAGACTATTTTCATTTTGAAAAATTCATTTTCACCAAACACAAATCGCCAAATTTAGGTATTAACATGTACACTCTACCTACATACTTTAAACTTAAAAGACCAGTAATGACTCTTCCCTTAACCTTAAATGGCCCTCTGTATAATTTCATGACATCTTTGTTTTATAACTTTGTAAGTATCTCATCTGTTAAGTAAAAACCAGAAAAGGCTGTATGTTCAAAAGAACCTACACTAGAATACATAGAACAAAAAATACAAAGAATAAAGAATACACAAGAATTTCTGAAATATGAAATTAGGATTTCTTCCCTTTTTAAAAGTAAATCCACCAGAAAATGGTATTTGACCAACAGAGTAAGTTTAAAATATTTAATACTCGGCATCTTGAGTCAAAATGATTACTTCCCGACAAAGCAAAAAAAATGAATACTATATTTAGTGGGCAACTTAAGACTTAAATTGGAAGCTGTATTGACACGGTCACAAACTAAATCACTTTTTTACATAAACAAAAATGATTTTTGAAGTATATACCATACAGTGAAAACTTCAGGGCTTCTGTTTATAAGAGTCTTGAAAAGTCTCAGCCTTATTTCTCAACTTAAACTTAATGAAGGCAGAGGAAACTACCATGCTGTTCTATCCTTCTCTATATACAGTGATGAAAATACTACATGAACCCTGGAGAGAAATATTCCAAAGGTCCCCACACAAACAAAAGAAGCCATACATACTACACCTCTGGCAGGGACAGAGTTTTGGTTACCATGCAATGGTAGACAGACACCCAGCAAATATCTGAAAGCACCAAGCTAACAATGCTCTCTCTCTTAACAGCATGCCATCCTAAAAGATACGTATATCCAAACACAAAAAAGGAACTTCTTACAACTAGAATCCAGTCAATATTCAGAGAGCTCTGGCTTCTATGATTCAACATTTTCTTTTTTTTAGGTTTCAAATTTTACTTGGTAGTAGTTCTTTAACACGATGCTTTGACATGTGTATTAAAAACCCAAATGCCACCCAATAAGCGTCTTCTGAAATAACACTGCAGAACACAACACAGAAGGTCCCCATATGCTTCCTGGCCTTCCTCCACTGACAGCGGTCTTAGTGATACTGAAAGGTTACAGAGAGGGAATATCTAGTATGTCCAAGAAGAGACGGCTAACAAACCCAACTTAGGCACCACTCTGACCAACAAGCCTGATTTTCTCCACCTGACAGAGGAGAAAGCATGATGATACACTATTCCAACATCACAAAAATAAATTAGTGCTTTTAAGCCAGAAGACAGCTTTTTAAAAACCACACATATCCTTAAGAATAAACATTGAGAGAAAAATTGGAAAGGTGATAAATTATGTGATGATCTTTAAAAAGATAACATTAGAATACACACATACAGAAAAGTAGATAGGAACCTTTAAAGCATTCACCTTAAGGAGTCTCCAATGATGAAAACTCTTACACACACTTAAGTACTCCTCCATTGAGAGTCTAGAGTATATTCACTCAAATATCTGAGGCCAATTCTTTAATCACTGAAGATGTGTTTGACTATTAAAAATAACTAATAATTCAGTGAAAATACTGGTAACTGAGGTAGGAGAAAAGTTGGCTAATATTGTTTGGTTAATATTGTTTCAGATCAAAAACAAAATGGGACTTAAGAGAAATTAAGATCGATCTGTTACTATGGCTCTTGATTTTCAACAAGATGTGAATTCAACCCCAGAAGATTTCAACTGAGCCACTGCTGGACTGAAATAGTCTATGTTCTTTAAATGAGTTTACTTTTTTTTTTTTTTTTTTTGCGGTACGCGGGCCTCTCACTGCTGTGGCCTCTTCCGTTGCGGAGCACAGGCTCCGGACATGCAGGCTCAGCGGCCATGACTCACGGGCCCAGCTGCTCCGCGGCATGTGGGGTCTTCCCAGACCGGGGCACGAACCCGTGTCCCCTGCATCGGCAGGCGGACTGTCAACCACTGCGCCACCAGGGAAGCCCTAAGTAGCTCTTTTTTTTTTTTAAAATGAGTTTACTTTTAAAAGTCATAATTTTACTGTCAAAATTTTACTGTCAAGAGCCAAAGTATGCCACGTTATAGTTGTATTCTTTTTTTTGCTGATGAAAAATGATCTTCAGTTAACATTTTAGTCACTTTTAGGAATAAAATCACAACACAATGAATCACTAATTAAAAATAATTAGAGCAGTAATTCTCAAGGGTGAAAGAAATGGAGCACCACATGTGAGAATTTCTGGGAAATGCTTAATTTCAGTAAGCTTGAAAAACCTTATTGAATATTCAAATATAAGGAAATTTGGGGGAAAAAAGACCAACAACCAAAAAAAAAAGCCCTACAAAACAACAAAAACTCACCTTATTGTCCTGCCTAAATATATCATAGAAAGTACAACTGTAAGATCTCCTTAAATAGTGGGTGGTGCATGAATTTAAAAGGATTTGAGAAACAATTTACAAAAGGAACAGTAAAAAAATTAGTAAAGAGTCTGAAGTTTTAAATGTCATTATTCAAATTAAATATAGTATATTATAGTTTATCATATGGCAACTGATAGCAGTCTAACTATCAAGGTGACTTAAAAGAACTGGTAGGGCTTCCCTGGTGGCGCAGTGGTTGAGAGTCTGCCTGCCAATGCAGAGGATGCGGGTTCGTGCCCCGGTCCAGGAAGATCCCACATGCCGCGGAGCGGCTGGGCCCGTTGAGCCATGGCCACTGAGCCGGCGCATCCAGAGCCTGTGCTCTGTAATGGGAGAGGCCACAACAGTGAGAGGCCCACGTACCGCAAAAAAAAAAGAACTGGTAATAATGTGTTGGAATTAACATACCAATTACTATACACAATTTTTTTAAAAAGTTTATTTAGATAGTTTCCTGAAAATGTGAATAACTGCTTGCTTCCTTCACAAACAGTAAAAAAGCAACTTCAATCCAACCTAAGAATTCTAGAATAGTAAATGCACATGAAAACAAACTCTCTGAGGTTTACTACCACTCACCCGTTTCTCACATGTACTAGATATGTAAAATGGCATTAAGTTTAACAGCACTGAGCACCTACATTTATATGCCAGGCCCTGATACAATTAAAATTAAAACACAGCCTCTGCCTTCTAGGAGCTTGGAGTGAGCAAACCACGTATGTGAGCAATTACAATTCACCGGACAGGAACTGTAAGAGAAACAGGTTCAAGGAAGGCTTCAGACAATAAAAGAACTGGGATCCTGAAGGATTAAGAGGTTTGCCAAGAAAAACAAGGTGGGGTAGGGGTAGTGAGAAGACAGTTTTGGTTGTGAAAAACACATACAAGGGGGACAAAAGTATCTAATGTTCTAGGACCGGGCAAGTAGTTTCTACATGACTGTGTAGAGAGAAAAGAGGGGGGAGCTGAGAAAAGTTTGGACTCTTGGCCACGGTGACTCAGAAGATTTTCAATTCTTCAAATTTTCTAGCTTTGGTGTTTTTTTTGGTTTGTTTCTGCGGTACGCGGGCCTCTCACTGTTGTGGCCTCTCCTGTTGCGGAGCACAGGCTCCGGACGCGCAGGCTCAGCGGCCATGGCTCACGGGCCCAGCCGCTCCGTGGCATGTGGGATCCTCCCGGACTGGGGCACGAACCCACGTCCCCCGCATCGGCAGGCGGTCTCTCAACCACTGCACCACCAGGGAAGCCTTTTAGCTATGTTCTGAGATGCCAACTTTCCACCGTGAACATAACAGCAGTTTCTTTTCACCTCAGTGTCCCCTACATATACCAGGCAGGAAGACCACCCAGGTAGGCACATGAGGAAGCAGGGAGGAAAACTCCCACATCTGCACAGTCATGTTGCTCGTATGTGATGTGCTTAGATTTAGAGCCTCCACAAGGTCTAGGATTCCTCCTAAACACAGGAGGAAAGGAAAGGAAAAGGAATCAAGGATAACTGCCCAAGTATTAACCAAGACAGAGAATACTCAAGTTAGGAACGTCACATGAAACATGCCTAATGAGCAAAAAGGTATGCAAACCTAGAAATCCAAGGAGAGGGTGCACAGCAAGGACAGAACGACGCAGAAAACACTAACATGTCAGTACAGATAAATGAGACTCAGAGCTCAGGAAGCGTTTGTAACAGCAGCATGGAAAGGAAAGACAGCATAATGAAAAAATCAAAAAACTACCAATAAGGAAGGAGAAATCACTTCAAAGGACTCAAGTAAAAGAATGACTGGAAGGTTTTCAGTGGACTTGGCAACCAAGAGATTATTAGCAACCGCGAAAAGAGAAATCTCAATATTACAGAAAGAAGACGCCATAACAGCAATGGGCTAAATTTAAGTTTTTAGTTTTTTGGGTTTTTTTTTGCGGTACGCGGGCCTCTCACTGCTGTGGCCTCTCCCGTTGTGGAGCACAGGCTCCGGACGCGCAGGCTCAGCAGCCATGGCTCACGGGTCCAGCTGCTCCGCGGCATGTGGGATCTTCCCGGACCGGGGCACGAACCCACATCCCCTGCCTCGGAAGGCGGACTCTCAACCACTGAGCCACCAGGGAAGCCCTAAATTTAAATTTTAAAACACTAAAACTTCTTAGTTGCATTAGCCACATTTCAAGTATTCAATAGGCACATGTGGCTAGTGGCTACCATACTGGAGAGCTCAGATACTGAACCTTTTCAACTACACAAACGTTCTTTTGGACAGTGGCTAACTAACCTACTCTCTTTCCCAAATATGAACGGACAACTTCAAACAGCAAACGTATGAGGAAACCAGTAACATGGAAGAGATAAACCAAATCCAGACAGAAAACTTTCTGAGGACACATATTTGACACAGGAAAAACTAGAATATAAAATCTCAAGTGTATTTCTACTGAATCAGTCATCAAATTACAATAAGTTATTTAAAAATTAAATCATCCAAAATAAAACTTTCAACAGGTGGACAAAATGAACACAGCTTTCACTATAATTCTGGCACCAGGAGAACCTGCCATGGGATTCCTCTCCCCAGAGTACAATGTACACACATTCAAAAAGTATCCAAACACCTTTTTACTAAGCAAGAGATAAGAACAGAACCAAAACACATCTAACACAAACCCCAAAAGGAGAAGAGTCAGAAACAATTTTTAAAAAAGAGGGGGAGGGCTTCCCTGGTGGCGCAGTGGTTGAGAGTCCGCCTGCCGATGCAGGGGACACGGGTTCGTGCCCCGGTCCGGGAAGATCCCACATGCCGCGGAGCGGCTGGACCCGTGAGCCATGGCCGCTAAGCCTGCGCATCCAGAGCCGCAATGGGAGAGGCCACAACAGTGAGAGGCCCGCGTACCGCCAAAAAAAAAAGGGGGGGGGGAAGGTGGCAGGAGGAGGAGAGAGCGAATGACCCTTTCTAAGGGTTATCCTCCGGCTAAAACAGCCCTAAGCAGAAGTACAAAAAAAAAAAAAGGACCACACTTAAGGAGAGACTGGTGAAGGAGAAATCCTAAAGACTCTCAAGCTGGGGGTGGGAGAGTAGAGGAAAGTGAGACATACGCATCGTAGTGGGTTAAGCTACCTATAAAAAAGAATTAGGTTTGACGTGGACTTCTCATTTGCAACTACGAATAGTAATCAATTTAGAAGTAGCTTCAAAAAAATTAAATAAAATTTTAAAAGATTCAAGGAAAAATGATTTTAATCTAGCCAAAAGATCATTCTCCATGTACAGAAACAAAATGAAGACATGTTTGGGCATAGCAAAGCCTCAGATTGCCACCCATTAAAAAATAATAATGAATCTTTATGTAAACATAAAAGTAGAACACATAAAGGAAAAAATGCTTTTAAAAAATAAGAAGTGAAATCAACTATCATACTGGAAAACTTTCTCACCTGTCAGAAAACAGATCAAGTAAACATTAAGAATAAAAGGATTTCTATTACACAGTAATGTACGACAGGATTAAAGAACTTGATCTAAACAGTTCTTTGTATCGAAGAGAAAAATACATTATTTTCAAACACCTCAAAAATATCTGCTGTAATTAAAGTATTCTGAGATAACGAGAAAAAAATCTTAATTCCAAAAGGCCAATAAAATGAGAATAACTAAAAGCCAAATAATAATTTTTAAAATACCTATTTACAACATTCATTTAGAAATTTGAAGGCACACTTCTAAATACTCCTGGACTTACAAAAAAAAAAAGGAAAAATCGAAAACTGAAATCACCTTTAGGCCTGAATCAAAATGAAATCACTCTATAACTCTACATTAAAATCTATGTAATATGAACAAAGCAGCAAAGTTCAGAAAATTTACATGTCAACCCGTTCTACATTATCAAAGTAGGAACCAGAAGTTTCTCTATTAGTGAAATTTTGATACGGTTCCCAAACAAGATTGTAAGAGCAACAAAGAGGTCACCCAATGACAAATACATGTCCAAACCCATCTATCTAGACTTGACACCAGAAATCAGTTTTTCCCTCAAAATACGCATATCAACTGCAATCCTCTTAAATTCTACTTCTACGATCTGAATCCAAACCCTCACCACCTCAAATCTACAGCACAACAAGCAGCGCTAACGATACACGGCTTTATATAATCAAAGGCTGGCTAACGTGCCCCGCATCAGCACACAGAAGGACAACCTGAAAGCCTAACTGTACAGTGTGCCCATGTGCAAGGACCCAAGGGGAAGTCCTGAAGAGCGTGTCATCCCCTGGGCTAATCACGACATGGTGCTGACAAAAGTCCGGTTCAACGGCGAGCAGGAAGCCCACCGGTAGTTCTGCTCTAAGGAGACCTTACTTAGTGAACGTGAAAATCAACCGATACATACACTAAACAGTAATTCCCTATCTCTGCACTAAAAATAAGTTTGACATTTAAATACTAAAATGAGTGCTACATTTTAAAACCTGTTCTTCCCAAGAATCAAGAACACCCCTAAATTATGAGAGTCAGCATCAGGGACTCACCCAACTCCTTGTCAAGGTAATAATAAATAAATCTAGCCCAAATCAAACTGACAAGGAAATATGGAGGGCCCAAGTGCCTTGGGTCGACTTTTGCAAAATAATCAACACTGACATATAAGTTACATTACAAAGGAACTACCATAATTACACGAAAATACAAAACTGAGGTTGGTCTACAGCTTTAGACAGTACAGCCTTGTGACTTAACCCTTAAGAATATTCTTTATAACTTAAATGTCCCATGATAAACGAGACTCATCTCTATGCATAGAGTATTAAATACGAATACTTTAAAACCCTGATAAGGAGCCAACAGGCAGCAGGAACACATCGTCACAGAAAAGGCTGTGGGACAGTAGACACCACCACTTCTAACAGCCTATCTTACTGTGTTCCAACTCCCATGTTTTCCCCAGAGCTTCAATTTTCATAAACCACCAGCACATACTTTTATGAAGTTGGAAGAGTCTGGAAACTTATTCTTCACAAATGCATTATTAAATGCAGAAATATTTACCATGATCTTCTCATCTGAGCCAAAATATTCCAAAATAACATCTTTTTCTCGTATTGCTTTTTAGCTACCACAAAGGACTAGTTTTATGGGTACAGTACAGGTCAAAACCCTTCAGAAGATGCCAACACGATGCCATGCTCTTCGGGCGCACCGTCATACAATTCAGAAGTAATCAGAGATTAAACCAAAAGACTAGCACTATCTAAATACATCAAACACGCTCATCCTAAGTTTCCTTCAAAATGCAATTACAGTTGACCCTTGACCAACACAGGTTTGAATTGCATTGGTCCACTTACAGGCAGATTTCTTCCCCAATATACACATTTCACAGCACTACACGAGCTGAAGTTAGTTGAATCTGAAGCACAGAACGGCGGGTAAGGACGCTCGACTGTAAAGTCATACACAGAAGGGCTACGGGGGAGGGGGCTGGCTGGCACCCTAACCCCACATCGTTCGACGGCCCGCTCTACTCCTCAGGACCAACTGCAGGAAGACGGTCTGCTAGCACCTGAGGTCAGCCTGAGCACGCCAACTCGCGTCAAGGCTCTGTGTTCCAGAGAAACAAAAACCAGATGAAGCTTAGCACCGGGCTGTCTCAGGAAAGCCTGACTGCACGGGGGTGTGTGTGCCAGAAACACTCGATCTAAGTAAGAGCGGCAGCTTCAGATACAACCCAAACATATCCTGCAGGCCTGGCCAGCTGCTAATACTGGTTAAAAACTCCTCTGCTTCCCAGCATTAGTTCTACTCCGGAGCAATGGCCATTACATTAAATGCCACAGGATGCTAACTGAGCTATTTAATGCGTAACTGTATACAAATTATACTATTATCTGTGCATCAGAAAAGAAGGTGACAGAGAACAAAGTTCTCTGAAACTCAAGAAAGCACACAGTATGATCTGGCAAACAACCACTCTGACTTCTAGACTCCTAACGAGAAAATTCACCTTCCTTCATGTCCATCTCAGCGTTCCTCCTCTTGTGCGCACTCTGCCTAGGTCTACAGTCTGCATGTATCTAAATTAAACCAGTGTTTATTTAAAAATTCAGTTTTCTAGTCTCCCCTCCGCACCCGCCCCCCAATGCTCTGATTGATGATAATTCAGATGGAGTCAGGAACTTGTAGCTCTAAAAGCTTCCTAGGTGATTTGAATAGACAGCCAAATTTGGGGTAATTACCCTAAATTTGTGTTTTGGTTTACCCTTCCAACAATCCTAAACATCTCTCAACTGCAGAGCTCTGGATGAGCAGGTAACAAGCTAGCATGGCCCTGTAGCCCCTTCACGTACGTAACTCTCACCGATCAGACCCCTCACCTGGCAAGGGAAAATAATACCCAGGATGGTCCTTCCTAAGGAAGAAGGAAGAAAGAAGCGGTAGCTTGAGACTGGGGCTGCTGGTCTGACACCAACTCCTCCTCAGTCACAGGAATAAGAACAAACATCATAATGTACTATGTCACAGTCTGAGCACTTGGCTAGATGCTTCACAAGTGTTCCAAGGTTTGTCATTTTCATTCAACCCCACCGCAATCCTAGGGAGTGGACACAAAAACACAGAGCGAGTGACATGCCTGAAGTTGCCCAGCTACACGTTATCAGCGACTGTACTAAAACACAAATCTAACTGAAAGATGGCTCCACCCATTGGTTAAGGGTAAGAGAGAAGTGCTCACATTCTCTGAGCACTAACTAAAAGTATGTGTGGTCAGTCCTCTCACACTGATACTGCTGACACCAAATGTCTACTGAATCACTGTGAAAATACACTGAAGACGAGCCAAATAACCCCATAATACAAAACCATTTTTAATAAAATCTGCAAAGGCTATGTATAGGATCCTTCTCATATGTTATGGCACAAGAATGAGTCCTATGAAAACTACCGACAGGATCTGAGGCGATTTCATTTTCCCCCTTCTCTGCATTTTCTAGTTTTTCTATAATAAATTCATACTAACAAACAGAAATTGTAGTACAAGTAGCACTATACAGTTCAAGGGCCCATTAACTCCAACCCTGCCTGCCATAAAGATGCTGTTTCAGAAATCAAGCAGATAAAAAATTTCTTTAGAAAAATAGGAAAACGTGTTAAGCTAAATAGCTCAACAGGGTGATCATATTCTCCAGAACTGTGCTGTCCAATTCAGTAGCCACTAACCACATGTGGCAAGTAGGCACAGGAAATGTGGCCAGTCCCAACTGAAATATGCTGTAAGCGTAAAATACCAGATTTCAAAGACTTTGCACAAAAAAAGGATTACAAAAAAAATCTTAACAGTTTTTAAAACATTCAGTGCATGCCGAAGTGAGAATATTTTGGATACGCCAGGTTATATAAAATACACCAAAGCTCACTTCTACTTCAACGGCGCCACGAGAAAACTCGCCTTTGTGGCTCACTTTGCTTCTGCTGGGCAGTGCTGCTCTAAGACCTTGTCACTCACGTGCAGCCAACAACATGGCAACATCTGGGATCTTGTTAAAAAGGCAGACCCTTGGGCCCTACCCCAGAACTGCTGAGCTAGAAAATGCATTTTAGCAAGATCCCCAGATGTTCAGCATACACACGCATGTCTGAGAAACACTATTCCAGAAAACCAGCTTCATTTCCCTTTCAATCCTGACAATCCCAATAGTCTTTCATCTACCCATTTACTAAAATCTGCCAAGGTGTTAGGCACTGTTCTAGGCAACAGGGATACAAGGGGATAAAATCATCAACAAATTTACTCCCTGTTCTGGTGGAGTATATTCCAGAGGACAAGCAAAACTGTCAGTCCCGCTATAACACTTTGCGAAAAATGCAAATTTGTTTGAGCACTACTGATTTACCAGGAAACTACCTGAGCATGACACAGATTTCCCCACTTACCTACAAGCAATTTCACCCGGGAGAAACACGAGCTGCACCCAGCTGGACCAAGCTACACGGGGATTCATGGCACAGAGACATACGCCTCTAATACCTGCCAGCTACCCCAGCTCAGCGTCCGAGTTACGGGTCACATCCATCCACAGTCGGTGACAATTTTCAAAGGGTTATTTCAGATAACCCTCCTTCCATCACTTGACAGTAACTCACAAACTGCAGCCCTTCCACAAGCTACTAACTTCAGGCCTTCGTCAAGGTAAAATGCTGCATCTACTGTGTCGTTAGTGTACTCCTTGACCGTTTAACAAAGTTGTGCAAGCTCTTCGCAAGGCCGCCCCCTTCCTAACATGCCGCCAACAGTGTTCTTGGAGTCCTGTGCCCCACCCACGTCCCCCCCATAAACCCTGGGGTGCACTGTGCATGGCAACTTCCAGGAACACGTGCTGTAACACAATGACAAGAAAGCGGTAACATCATGTCACCTAAGTACAAAGAAGGAACAAAGCAGTGGGAAGGACAGGCGATGACAGGACGGCTGAGTGCCTGCAACGGCAGGTAAGGCCTCTGGGAGAGGGTGGTACTTCAGCGGACACCCTACTGGAGAGATGGCACCAGGGGGACATACAGAAAGATGAACAAACCTGCTGCGGGGCCAGTGCGGACAGAGCGGCACCAACAAGGGGAATAGGCCACAGAAATACCCAGACAGCAGGTTACACAGGGCTCATTACAGGCCTCGGTAAGTAACACAGTTAAGGGAGGGTCTCGAGCATGACAGCGATGTAAGCCGTCATTTTAACTGGACTACTCTGGCTACGTGCTGTGTGAAGCATGAAAGATGTGGGACACCATTCAAGAGGCTCCTGCAGAGTCCAGGCAAGAGGAGGAGGGGACAACAGTTTTACCTTAAGTACACACGGTCCCAGACTTACCACGGTTCGACTTAGGATTTGTTGACCTTACAATGATGTGGAAGCCAACAGGCAGGCGGTGGGAACCATACTTGTAATTTTGAATTCTGCTCTTCTCCCAGGCGAGCGATATGCAGTAGGATACGCCCTCAGGATCGGAGCTCCCAGTCAACCACGTGACCAGAAGGCGAACCACCCCTACACTTACAGCCATTCTACTTTTCACCCTCAGTACAGCAGTCAGTAAGTTACACGCGACGTTCAACACTTTACTGTAAAGCAGGCTTTGTGTTAGATGATTTTACCCAAAATGCTTTTGCTCGTGTAAGTGTTCTGAGCACATTTAAGGTAGGTTACATGTATTAAATGCATTTCCAACTTACGATATTTTCAACCTTTGATGGGTTTATCGAGAAGTAACCCCACTGTAAGTCCAGGAAGATGTGTACTAAGTGGTTACAGCTGGAATACAACTTTAAGGTAGAGATAAGGTTTTATGTGTAGCAAAAAGACTTGCTTTCTACTTTCAACAATAGTAGGCTAAATAATTAGATTATATGTTCATCAGTAAAACAGGAATAATCCTGATCAGCCTAATTCAATGGGTTATGGGACCAGGTGAAAAACAATGTAAAAGGGCTTTCGAGATTATGAAGCATCATATAAATCATAAAAAGGAGAGTCTTCATAGGATATATTTTCAAGCCCTAAATAACTGGTTTTGAAATGACTGACGAACAGTATCTCCAGTTCTTAGCACAGGGTCGCAGAAGCAGAGTCCAGGTACAGATGTGGTCCCAGGTACAGAATCTCTACCAAGATACCCCAGCTCACTGCTAGCTCCACTCTTTCCAGCATCAACAAAATGGTTCCCTACATAAATCAAAACCATTCTGCACAACAAAATAAGACAAACAGAGCCTCACCAGGAAGACAACCTAGAATATATAAATTTTCTGTGAATTATGGACCAGAAATCCTAAGTATGTTACACCAAGAACTTTAAATACATCTTGCACAACTAAAACAGTTCAACTGAGACTGCCTTAAAAGATCAAAGTTCAACTGAGACTGCCTTAAACCATTCCAAAATATTTTTGATTGTGAAATTGAAATCCATTGTATCATAAATACATAATAACCACTTTTTTAAGAATAACAAATAGGTTAAAATGTGATGACTACAAGACAAATGACATGGTATGTGTTCAAACACACGCACAAATCTTTAGAGCAAGTATTTCCTAAAATTAAGGAATACTGAAGAGTTGAAAAATTAAAACTGTTTATCCACCAACGTTATTCTGTTCCTCTTGAAATGGAATACCTATTTCCTATGGAAACCCAATGCAAACCTATCTGCCTAGTTTATTACCTTACTATATATACACTGGACCAATAAAAATAGGTAATACTTATCTATTTTCACTAGACAAGAAAACACTTAATTCAAGTATCAGTGAATTTTAGATTCTGTATGAAATTTCCAAGTTGCTTTGAAAACAAGCCTCTGTATACGAGGGCTTAACTTGAGAAAAATGGCTTCTTCCTAGTAAAATTGGCAAGCTTTCCCATTAAAACTTATTTTTAAAAGTACACTAACATGATCATCTGGTCTAGAACTACACACACACACCACACAACCACAACCCCACACACACACACACACACACACACACACACACACACACGCACACCTACTATAATTCATTAAGATGTATCCGGAGCATTAAGATACAAATCAAGTCATCTTTATACTAATTTGTAATATAGTAAACACCCACCAAATAAAGTTCAAATATGCCTGAATGTTTCATCTCCAACAGTGTACACAAGTTACCAGAGTAGAGAGGACTAATTTCTAGACTAATCTGTCACTATGGGTTCCTTTCATAAAAGTAAATATTCCCTCATCTATAAACTGTAATACAGGGATACTATCTGTACTATCTACCTTCCAAGGTCAATGAGGATCAAATGAGACTGTTCATTTTTATAGTACTTTCTAACATTACAAATGCACAGCATATTTCGTTTTATTCCAAATGTAAAGTTATATGAATAACCGTAAGACCATACTGTGCAATTATCAGTCTATTATTTAATGTGAAAATACTAAAACATTACTAAATCATACTTTAAAAACTGTAAAAACACCAATTATCCCCAAATACTCCCTACTGAACAATTCCTTCAAATGTTACAGTAACTGTCATTTGACAACTGTATTAAATACATTTCCAAATTTCTCCAGATATAGCTAAATGACAAAAAAAAATAAAAGCTTTCATTATGCAGCTACAAACTTTAACATCTTTAGAAATGTAACCACTAAGGGCAATTTTTCCTTTGTACTCAAAGGTATATGAATGCTAACTCAAAAGCTATGCAAAATCACTGTTAAGTCCCACCAATCAGGGAGCTGATACAGAATATTTTTCAATTAACCAATGGAGCTATCTCCCCCCAAAAGATGTTTCTAACAAGTATGTTTCTGACAGTTAATTCTTAGAAGGATGATGAGAAAAATGGGACAACCCCCAAGAGGCTGAAGTTCTGTGGGACAGCTTTACAGAACCCTTGTAAAGACATCCCTCGTTCCTCAACTCATTTGTACAATCAACATTCTTAAAGTTACTTGGTAAAATTATCCTCAGGACTAGTTTCGTTAAAGAAAAACATACTTTAACGAAATGGAAAGAGTTTTAAAATTCCACAGAAGTACAAGTTCAACCAGTATTGTACTGTCATACTTCTGAAGTGGGGGGATGTAAGCTGCACCTTTAAAAACATGTCTAAGCTACAAAACCAAATCCAGTGTACCTTAAGATTCTTGTTTTTGGTTATTTTTAAACAAAAGATATTTTGCAGATAGATCAGGAAATATATAAAAATAACTTATTCCACCAAGTTAAACAACCTTCTAGGTAAGCTGTAATGTCACATAATTTCCCTTAATTACGACAGATAATCTACATTCCCTTTCATAAATCCTACAGGATAAAAACCTCCAATTCTTTTAACTGCACATACAAAGCTGGAATAAATCCTTTTTAGCTGCAGATTTCTGCGAGTGACGATCCTCCTCAATCCCTGCTTTCTGACTTACGATATACCTTAAAGTCATTTTATATATTACTCTGAATTGGCACTTTTCAAGGAAATCCAAGGTGCCATGGAAGAAATCTAGTGAATTACTGAAAAAAAATATGCTGTGATGTAGACAGATGCCAGTAAAGCCCCATTTGGCGGGGGGGGGGGGGGGGGGGGGGGGTGTACACACATCCTTAAATTAGGTACTTATTAAAATTATGAGATTTTTTTTAAATCCTAAATAAATATCAATTTGAAATTAGTTCAATAAATACAGTAACCTGTTCTTACATTAAATTGTTACTTACAAATGCTGAGTGCACAGATAATCCAACTCACTTGCACTTCACTTTGGATAATGGTTTTGACTGTTATGTGAACATTTATCTAAAATATGTATATATATATTTTCTCTGTTTTTTTTTGCGATACGGGGGCCTCTCACTGTTGTGGCCTCTCCCACTGCGGAGCACAGGCTCCGGACGCGCAGGCTCAGTGGCCATGGCTCACGGCCCAGCCGCTCCGCGGCACGTGAGATCCTCCTGGACCGGGGCACGAACCCGCGTCCCCTGCATCGGCAGGCGGACTCTTAACCACTGCGCCACCAGGGAAGCCCTGAATTCATATTTATTTAAAGATAAAAATCTCAGGGAATAAAAATGCCTGTAATAAAATTACATATTCCCTTTAAATCTGTTTCAAACTCTCATTAGCAAGGAAAAAACAAAAAAACACCTGGAGTCAAAGTATAATGACTAAATATATCAGTATTAACTGAGGGAAGAATCACCACTTCACATCTTTAAAACACAGAATTAACATCAAAGATGCACTCTGAGCTCAAGAATGTAGATTTGATTTTATGGTATTCATTATTATTCCTACCTAGTGTAAAGTAATATGGTAGCCAGGTATATGAGAGACGATACAGTCAGGGATGAAGTTAGTATTAGTTAAAAGGCTCCAGAAAAAGAAAAGCAAACAGCTAAAAAAGCAAATCAGAAAGTGGGGTTTTAACTGAGCAAGGGACTAGATCAGAAAAATAAGTTTCTTTACAAATGGAGCTAAAGAACCATCAGCAAGCAGATGCAAATAAAAAGGAAACTAAAAGCAAACAAGAAATATCTGGACTACACATAGAAACGAAAACTAAAATCAAAATGAAGAAAAAAGTACAGAAAAAGCAAGCAGCTCGACCACCACCAGAGTGGTGGTGACTCTCCAGAGTCAGCGCCTTTAAGAATAGCTTCAAGGCCAGGATCACATCTTAGCATTACTTCCAGGAATACCACACAACTGCTGACACATAGCAGATGCCCAATGTTTGCTGAATGAATGAGCAACAAAATGTTCTTGGGATTATTTCACCTGTAAAAGAATTTACCAGGCGTGATTCACTGTAAATGTATGAAAGCATTTACAGAAGTTTCCTAGAGTACTTAAAATGACCTCCTTCCTGGATTTGGGGGTACATGATAGATTAACCAGATCAGAATCACTAAAAGAGAACCTGGGATACTTATCCATAAGGAGATGAGGTGCCACATCCTATTTAGTCACAGTCACCAAAATTTTAAAGATAAAGCAAAATACAGTGCAAACAATACTGCTTTCTAAGAGCTAACATTGAAATGAAATCCACTACAGAAGAGTGGTTGGTAATAGAATCATCTTGACTACACATACACTATGAAAACTTACCTACAAAATTAAAAACGTGAATAGTTTAAGTAATTCTGTCCAAGAACTTGTAACGCTAAATAACCAAACCCATCTGCTGTTACTTACAAACAAATATACAGATTATCTGTGTAAGTAGCACAAAACTATACTATATTTAATGGAGAACTATATTCCCCTCCCATTCAATAACCATCCAAATGTTCCATCTCAATGCAATCTTCTGATCATTATTAATTTCCTCAACCCAGTAATTATATACAGAGGAGACCGATGTTTCTCAATATCTCATCATACTGAGTATAGCTGACTTCTACCCTAGGAGGCAAAAAAGAGAACCAGAAGATGCAGGATTTTTTTTTTTTTTTTGAAGTAAAAGCAAAATATTGAGAAGCTAGTTGAAAATCAGACAGAAAGCCATGTGAGACTACCGAGTTTCCTTAGAAGTTTATAAAGGCACAATCAATAGGGTATATTTATTTCCAACACGTTATCTATTAAGCAATTTAAGATCTTATAACAGGGAAAAATAGAGATTAATTGCCTCAGGGAAATTGGTTTATCCCTCAATGCATTCTTTAGACATGAAATCTGATTATTTTGGTAAATTTTGGCCACATTAAGTCTGAAAACAGTTAAGAGTTTAACTTTTTTTCTTGGCCTTCCACCTACCACAAAGAACTTGAGGCAAAGGAACAGCTGAAGTTACCCTTATACCACTGAGGCTTTTAACAAGGTGAATATGTGAAGAAATATACAAGTTACATTAATAAGATCCTAGGGAACAGGAAAAATCTCATTTAAATGTTCACAGCAAAAAGTTAAGAAAAATTTTCTGAATCACAAATGATTTTTTTAACCTGTGAACTGTCTCAAAATACCTACTAAATTTTTAAATTCGCACTTCACCATTAGGAGACACGGCTGAACTCCTTAAAAAAAAAAATTCAAGCAGAAACAAGGATCTCAAAATAAACCAAGCCAAATAAACTGAAATCTTTACTTGAAGAGGTGAAAGTTCCTTTCTTGGAAAAACGTCCTGCATTTTTCCCTCACCATTAATAAAGTACTGGTAGGCTACATTCATAAATGCATTCTCTATCAGCTACTGGAGTCCAGTTTTGCATCCTCAGGTCAGCATCTGTTATCTCTACATCACTTGTTTGGGAATCACATAAATAAAAATAAAATATTCTGATGACATAACCATACAGTAACGTCTGCAAGCTGGAAACATGACTGACACCTTTTGTTTTATACAGAATTATCATGAAAAACCAACATGTGAAAGTTTCAACCAAAAAGCTACTCACCACCATCCCTCTCTCTAACTCTGTGAATATGCACATTTTTGGCCTTACTGTGACCTGTGCTGTCACTATATTTGTTTTCAGGACTATCAGATCTCCGCAACATTTTATTTGGTGGTGAAGGATCTGCGGCGTCTCGCATTTTTTCATGTCTGTGATCACCGCTACTGGGGTGACTCTTCGATGAATACTTAAGTGCCTGTAAAACACCACCCCCCCAAAAATAAGAGAATTAAAACATTGAACTCAACTTTCTGGGTTAGTTCTACTGTAAAACTTGGCATATTAACTTCATTCAGTTTTATGAATTTGTATCAAGAAAATTAAAATTTCCTTTTCCAAGTCTGTCTTTAAGTTATTCAAACAAGACCTAAATGACTAAGAGTTACTGTAAGGCTCCTCATACAAATCAAAATACCACATTCAAAAAAAAAAAGATCCACTCCACTAATTATCTTGTAAATACAAGAAATCAGACACTTTGGTAAATTAACTCCTCAATAAATTTTTCTGGGAATTAGAAACTTTAATCTAAAGGAGAGTACTACCGTCATCCCGTTTTTGCTCTGCAACTGCTACGCTAGACACAAGATATAAGCAAGCATGCACAGGTTTCTGCAATCCAACAACACAAAAGCGTCACTTTCTCCAATGCTTGGACTCACCCATGTAAAGCATTTGGGACCTGACTTCACTGCTCTTGCAGGTGCGGGAAATAATTTTAAGAGGCAGAAAGAAACGCTGGCTGATACTTCTGACCTATCACGGCGGAACTTAATGGAACTCCCTCGCAATAACGTATCTGAGACAACCACGACATGGCAGTCTTTCAAACCGCATCATCAATTATGCTTTGGAGGGCCCGGCTCAACAGGGTTTGACCTCTGACTTATGCAAACTAATGAACACTGTTCTGCACATCAGGGGGCCTAGGGTTTTTAACTTGGGCTTTTAACAAATCATGCTGGCCAGTAACACTACCGTCAGCTTAGAAACCTGCTCTCCTACCCGGTAAGGGATCAGACGCAGAAAGTATTTTCTTCTAGTGTCATCTGAGCGCTGCCAACCATGTCTGAGACCCGCCCCACCGCCGGAACCAGGGGCCACTTCTACCAGGACTTTTTTTTTTTTTTTTAAATTACAGGTTTACGTGCAGCCGCCGCAGGCACACACTAGAAGCACCTTCCTTACTTAGAGCGGCTGCCCCAGCACCCAAAGACCTCAACTCCGGCAGGAACAAAAGCGCCATCTTCCACTAGCAATGCACTTAGCCGCCCCGAAAACAAACTGCGAAGGGAGAGCGCTCGCACCGCGCGCCCAGGAGTCGCAAACCCGTCGGCAGCCTCGCCCCAGCCTCGCGTCTACTCTGAACACCTTTCCGGCAACTTCTCATCGCCCCGCTACAAAGGAGCGTGGCTCCAGAGGCCCCCGCGCCTCGCCCCACCGAGTCCCTCCCGCCCAGAGGCCCGAGTCCGGCCCCGCCCGGCCGAGATGGGCTCCGCTCGCCACGCGGAGCTGCGCTTCCTCCAGTCACCTGTCAAGATGAGCGCCCACACCTCGACGGCGAGCGCCGCGGGGGCCGAGCGCAGGCTGCGGGCGCCGCGGAGCCGTGGCCCCGAAGGGCCTGCAGCAGCTCGCGAAGCCTGCGCTCGAGTAGCGGCTCCTCCCTCCCCGCCGGCCCCGCCGCCCCGCCGGCCCCGCCGGCCCCTCCGGCCCGCGCCCGGCCCGCGGGTACCTGGTAAGGCTGCGCGTCCCCCCGCCGGTCGTGACAGCTGGAAAACAGGAAGAGAAGCGGCCTGAGGCCGGGGGCCCCGGCGCCCCCCCCGCGGAGCCCCCGGAGCCCGCCCGCGCGCACACGCACACTCGCGCCCGCCGCCGCCCGCCGCCCGCGCGGCCGCTCCCCCTCCCGGCTGCTCCGGATCAGGGTTAACAACAAAAATGGCGGCGAGGCCGGCCCAGATAAGGAGCAGCCGCCCCCCCGCCGCCCGCCCCGCTGCCCCGAAACGAAAAGACGATTTACCCATCACTGAGTCTCTGCTGTTTCCTCGCATACATTACCATCAATGCCCGGCCTGTGAGCGTGTGTCGGGGACGGGGAGCGGCCGCGGACCGGGCGGCGGGCGGGCGCGCAGGCGGCGGGCGGCGCAGGGCCCGGCGCGCCCTCGGCGACGCTCAGCACCTCCCCGTCACTGGCGCCGGCGCTCCCGGGCCATCCCCTCCGTCCGCACCACGCTCACGCTCAGCTCGGATCGGCTCAGGCCGGGCAGCGGCGAACCGGGGGAGGGGGCACCAAGATGCGTCCGGCTCGGCCCCGCGCGCAGCGACTGCCTCCTCCGCCTTTGCCTCCTCCCGCTCCGCCGCCGCTACCCCTCCTCCCCCCGCCGCCGCCGCCGCCGGGTCCTCCTCCTCCGCCGCCGCCTCCTCCTCCTGCCGCCGCCGCCGCTGGTGCCGCCGCTGCCGCTCCACCAACTACATCCGGGCAACTCGGCCGCTGCGGCCTTCGGAAACCCTCGGCACTTTCCGCCGCGCTCCTCCTCTCCCACCCTCGCGCGCTCCGGAACGCCGCCTTCGGCAAACCTCGGCTCGCCGCGGCCCTCCTCTTCCTCCGCGGCCTGGCTCGCCTCCTCGCGACCCGTCCGCTCTTTCCGGTCGCCGCTGCGGGCTTGCAGACGCGCGTCCGGCCGCCGCCCTTCCACTTTAGGGGTAGTCCGGCTCGGGGAGCCGCCCGAGGCTGGTCCCGGGGGCCCCGGGGCGCGCGGGGCGGGCGGCGCCTTCGGGAGGAGGCCGGTGGGGCGCGCGAGGAGCCATCGCGGACTTAATAAGGGCGGCTGCGCTGCTGCGCGTGCGCCCGGCGGCGTGGGGCGGGGAGGCGTCCCGCAGGAGCGCGCGGGCCGCCGCCCCCGCCCCTGCGGGCTCCGACCGGGAAGCCCCTGGTTGGGCGGCGGGCGGACGCTGGCCCAGGCGCCCGCTCCGCGCGCGGGGACGCGAGCTGCCCCGGAGGCCCGCGCGGCGGCCTGGGGTGGGCAGGGCGCGCCCCTGGGCCGTCGGCGTCTTAGAAGTAAGTCACCGCCGGAAGCGCGGGGCGCGGGCGGCGTGCGTTCCGGGTCACTGCGCGGAGCGCCCGGAGCCCGTGGGCCTGCGCCCCCCGGGTAGGGGGGGGGGGTCCGTGGGGGAAGAGCGAGCGCCGCCTGGGCCGCTGATTGGAAACGCGCGATGCGCCTGCACGCGTGGGGGAGGGGGGGACCTTGGAAAAAGTGTTGTTTACTGTTTTCCACCCCTAGCCGCGCCCTCCCCTCCGTCTCCTTTCTTCGTTTCCCATTTTTCTCTCTTCTGGTTCCTCTTCGCTCACGTGCGGTCGTTTGGAGGTTCTGCATGTGAATGGAGGCCTGGGGAGTGCTAAGGAAATTGCTGTCAAGAGAATTTGTTAGCGCGCTCCAGGCACAGTAGCGGCGTTGGCACGTTGGGAGGGAGAAAATCAACTCTGTCACCCCAGCTAGGCTTTCCTGGACGGCGGTGGTATCCAGGTGGTTTTATTTCTCCTTCTGTTCTAAACATCTTGTAAGGCAACACTGAATGAAGTGTAATAAACATACACTAAACATACAACAGATTACATGGAAGAAAGAGGTGAGGTAGGAAACAAATCAGAAGAAACAAGGTCCTTCCGAAGAACTGATTTAATTGGTATCCAACCAGTTAATTATGGCTGACCTAATGAAGAGGTGGAATGATGCGGGGAAGAAGGCCCAGAAATCACAGCTGATGGAAAAAGAAAAAAAAAATAATTACGTAGCCTTATTTGTCACATCTACCTGCCAAAAGCCAAGATTATTGCTGTTTGGGAGGACTAGTAAAGTCCACTTAAGGCCCACCGAAGGTGTCAGTAACTAAGAACAAAACTGCCAGTGACTGAAATGAGGAAAAAAAGAAAAGAAAAACCGGAGTCTTTTAAGTGTGGTTTCTAAACACTTTTGTGACAACTGCTCTGAAGACGAAAGACGTCAGATTGGAAGAGTACAGAAAGTAATACATAAATCTCATGCAGAAACTTTTTGAAAGCTGGCAGCAAAATTTGTTACTAATTTCTTGTTCGATGATTAGACGTCTGCTGAACTTGTTATATACCGTTTGATCAAAAGCAGCAAACCGGGCTGAGACACGCAGCAAACAGCTCTAGGCAGTGTACAGTCGGTTCTCGTTATTCGCACATTCCATGTCTGCGAATTCACCTGCTCACTGCAATGTATTTGTAATCCCCGAATCAGTATCCAAGGGTTCGTGGACGTGCACAGTGAAAAATGTGACTTGCCTGACAGGCACTACTGAGGTTAAAGGAGACGACACTCAGCCTTGTTACATCAGCTCTTGCGCTGTAAACAGATGTGCTTTTCACAGTACATACGGTGTCATGTTTTTAGCAAATTTTTTGTGCTTTTTACTGGTGGCTTTCGTGTTTTAAGTGCCTCCACACCCCCACCCCAGGCGTAGTGCTGAGCTGCTATCTAGTATTTGTGGAGAAAACGTGTGTCCTGCATCCTGTTCGTTTAGGGTTATCATTAGTGCTCTTGGCCGTGATGAGGTCAGTGCTGGTAAATCAACAGTACATTAAATAAGATGTCTAAACAGGAATTCACATAAACAAAGTTAGGTACCGGTCAGTTGACGAAATGTGACCGCAGGATCTTAGGAACCTAACCCTTTGCTCCTCCAGGAGAAGTTTAGCGTTCCCGGTGACTTTATAGAACACAGCTCTCTCAGATAATGAGAATCGACTGTTACTAAAGGACACGTCCAAATGTTACCCGCATTTTTAAAAATCTCATCTCGTCGCCTACTTTAGATTCCATTATCTGTTGTTGTGAGTCCTCCTTTGGAAATACCTTCCATCCTTGCCTTCTCCCTCCACTTTACATATCTAACCCACAGCCCTGCTCAATTCCCTGCATGCGTGAGGAAAACATAACACCTTACTAACTCTGAAAAGAGCTCCCTGGGTTCCTCACCCCCCTCCCACTAACTTCCCTGATCTGTCTACCCTGCCCTCTTCAACAGCTGTTTCACCTCTTCTAAACCTGACGGTACATCCCCAGTCCTTGCTGTGTTGCTTCTTGAGATGATAGATGGAATCAGAAATCTGTAACAGCTTTGGCCCACGCCCACCTTGCATCTACCAGCCTTCCTCCATCTGAATACACTGCTAGCCTCCATAACTGGATGGATGGTCCAAATTCCTGTCCAAGACCCAAACTGCCACTTTTGCATTGAGTTCCATTTTACTCTTGGAATTGTCCTCTTTCCTTAGCAGATTTTCCCCGCTCAACTTGATTGTTTTTGTCAACTTGTAAAGATTTTAATAGCTAAAATCTTGATCACATCTCCCTGCAAATACTACCCCATTGCTCTGACCTGGTCTCCTATACAGAAGGACTTCATTTGCGCATCTGCTACTCTCTCTCGAACCCACAAGTCAGACTTGACCCCCAGACTCCACTGAAACTAAGGCTCCGGATCCTGGGAGCCTCCACGCTCTCAAATCCCACTTTCGTTTCTCAGTCTTCATGTCACTCCACCTGTCAGCAGCATTTGACACAGCTGATGACTTACTCTCTTCCTCCTGAAGCCCCTTTGCTTGCCTGCCAGAATTCCATTCTGTATTTCTCTCTTGCTTCCTAAATGACTGTTACTTAGTCCCCTTGCTGGTTGCCCTCTTTTTCCAGCCTCTAAATGCTGGAGTAGCCCAGGATTCAGATCTCACAACTTGGACTGCTTCTCCTCTCTGTTCTTTCTCCCTCAGCAGCCCCATCCAGATCTCTGGCCAAATGAAACCCACGTTTGAATCTCCAGCCCACGCCTTTCCCCTAAACACTAGACTCGCACTTAACTGCCTACTTTACAGCACTGCTTGAATGTCTGATAGGTGTGGTAGACTTAATATAGTCTAAACCAGACTGTTAACCCCCCTCCCACCCCACCAAAGAACTGTGATTTAGTGTTCCCTATTTCATGAAATGGTAACTCCATTCTTCCAGACTAAAAACTTTGGAGTCATCCTTGATTCTTCCACACCTCACATCCACTCCATCAGCAAATCCCACCAGCGCTATCTTAAAAATATACCCAGAATCTGATCTCAGCTCACCACCTCCATCACAGCCACTCTGATCCAAGCCACCGTCTTCTTACACCTGGACAATAGCAAAGGCCACCGGGCTGGTCTCCCACTTCTACACTTGCTTCCACGTCATCTACTCACTCACGGCAGCTGTCAGTGTGATCCCTTTGAAAGTCAACAACATTCCTATCTTAAAGCCCACTGATGGCTTCCCATCTCACTCAGAACAAAAGCCGTGGTCTTCCATTCTTACCGTGGTCTGCAGGGCCCTGCGTAAACTGCTCCCGCCCACATTACCTCTGGTTTCACATCCAGTATGACATTTCTGCGTGCTCAGTCTTTTCCCACCACTCCATCCTCCACTTTCCTCCACTATACCGAGCATGTCTGTCTCAGGGCCTCTGCACTAGTATCCTCCTGCCTGAGTGCTCTTCTCCTCGGTACCCACTTGCTCACACTGTCACTTCTTCAGGTCTCTGCTCAAATCTCTCATCAGAAAGGGCTGAACTCTGAGAACTATGTAAGCAGCACCCCACCAACATCTCTCTCCCTTACCTTGCTCTGTTTTTCCTGTGCCTCTTGCCACGTAATATGTTGTGTATTTTGTTTATTGGTTGTCTCCCACTAGAATGAAGGTTCTGTGTGACATAATCAGATAAATATTTGGTGAGTGAAAGAATATTTACCTACAAAAATATATACAAAGAAAACAGCAAAATATTATAATTCTCACGAAGAAAAAGATAACATGGGTTTATTTCTGCTTGCTTTCTTAAAGAACAGAATTATAAATTGAGTCCTGCTGTCACAAATTAAATGGGAGTAAAGCTGGATTATTCCTAATACTCATAAAATATTGTAAAAGGTAACATTTGAAAATTTATATGAATTTGCATATGTAGCAAATCTTATGCAGACCACTTGCGTTTCTGTTGAATGAGAGATCTCAAATTTGTGAATGAGAGATCTCAAGTCTGTGAATGAGCAGAGATCCATATTTCAGCCAATAAATGAACACATATCAACCATTATGGGGGAGATCTATCAGCCAAAAGGCCATGGGTGACCCTGACGTTAGTGTGGCCCTATTGGTGGAGGAAGAATCAGAAAGTCACGTCATCAGGCCTCTAGTTGTAAAAGAGACTTTAAAAGGTTTGCTCAAATTTTTAAAGGGTCACAAAATAAGGATACATCCTCTGAAATTTTTACCAAGCACTTTTCCTTTCTATCTTTTTTCTCTGTCCTTGCCCTTCTCTCAACTTGGCACAGTTTAGTGTTTAAGAGCATGGGTTTTGGAATCAGAGTGACATAATGTGGAGCTCTGGCTACATTATTGACGGACGAGCAGTGTAACCTTGGGCAAATTGCCAGAGTCCCAGAGGTTATGCTTCCTTATCCCTAAAATTGACTTGATAGGGTATAGGGCTGTTTGTAAAAAGTTAATGAACTTCCGTAAATAATTTAGCAGCACGTGGCACATACATAACTCCACTGCGGGTGGATATCATTCATTCATTCAAAAAAAAGCGTTACTGAGTTTCTGTGTATCACGTCTTGGGAACATAGTATTAAGCAAATTCACTTGGTCTCTGCTCCTATGGAGTTTATGTTTTAACTAAGTGCAGTACATAACTAAGAGGAGACCCTTTGTGTTCTCAGGTTTGTGATGTGAGGCTTTCATTCAACTATGTTGAAAATTAGCAAAAACGCAACAAAAATTATGATTTAGAAAAGGGGAGTAAAAACTTCCAGGACAGCATGATATCAGTATATGGTATATCCTTCTAAGCTGGGGTAATAGTGTAAATAATGGAATCAGCAGGTCCTGGGATTCCCACCCTCCCCACACACCCCCAGGATCCTTGTTGACTCATGTATTCACAGTTGAGCTAAGTTCTGGATTTACAACTTGCCGGTTTTTTAAAGTTTCTCCCAGTGATAGATAACAAAGTGCAGCCAAGATTGAGAACTATACCTACACCCTTTGCCTCTGGGAAAACTTCAGCCTCGATTAACCCAACTGTTCACTTTCTCAGTACCTGAAAGCAGTTGCATGCTGCTGAAGGCTGTTGAGTGAACTTCTGAATAGACTGATTCCTCTAAAGTCTCATGATCACCAAATAGACGGACCCTCAGTACAGCCAGGCAGTCTTAGACATTTCTCTCTTCAACCCCCTCATCTACTCCAAAAAGTTCCTCTAACTTCCACTCTCCTCTCACTGTGCTGCCTCCCCTTCACTTTCAGAAGATAGCACCTCCTTCCTCCTAAACCAAAGCCCCCAAATGGAAATTTCTTCCTGCCTCAAAATAGCCAAATTTACCTACACGCAACTTATCCTTCCTTCTACTTACTCAACAATTTACTGAGAACCCACTAATGCTGGGAATACATCAATGAACAATACAGACAAAAATCTCTACTCTCCTGGGGCTTATATTCCAGTGGGAAAAAACAAACATAAATAACTGATACGGTAATTTGGATAATAGTAAGTGCTATGGAGAAGAGTGGAGAATGATAGGGAGAACTAGATTAGGAATAATATTTTAAACAGAGTGGTCATTGAGGTGACATTTAAGCAAGACTTAAAGGTGATGAGAGAGAGGAGTGTTCCTGGAAAAGGGAACGGTGAGAGCAAATGTCCTGAGGCAGGAGTGTGTCTGGCGTGTTCGAGAGCAATAAGGAAAGCTGTGTAGGTAAAACGTATTGACGGAGGGGGAAAGTATGAGGAAATGAGGTCAAATAGTTTAAAGGAAGGGATGGGGGAGTAGGTGATGAAGGATCAAATAAGCCATTATAAGAAAGCTGGCTTTTATTCTGAGATAGACAAGAAGCCATTGGGGAGTTGAGCAGAGGAGTGACACTGGCTACTGTGTTGAGAATAGTCTTTATGACAAGGAAGTATGCAGAGAAACTAGTTAGGATGCTACTGCATTGTCCAAATGACACTGTTTCAAAACAGGAGTTAAGCCTCATCTCTAAGGCCACTTCCTTCACATATGCTTTCCAGCCTTCCACTTTAAGGAACTAGAACAAGAAGAGAAAAGTAAATCCAGTGATAGCAGAAGGAAGGAAACAATGAAGGTTAGAGGAGAGATAAATGATATAGACAATAGAAAATAGTATAATCAATGAAACCAGAAGTTGGTTCTTTGAAAAGATCAATAAAGTTAACAAACCTTTAAATAGAATGACCAAGAAAAAAAGATCCAAATTACTAAAATTAGGGGAAAATGGGGATATTATTACCAACCATATAGAAATAAAAAGAATTACAAGAAAATACTATTAACATTTGTATGCCAACCAATTTGATGACCTAGATGAAGTGTACAGATTCCCAGAAACAAAGTACCAAAACTGACTCAAGAAGAAATAGAATAGACTTAACGTTACAAGTAAGAATATTGATTGAGTAATCAAAAAACTTCCAACAAAGAAAAGCCCAGAATCATACGGCTTCACTGGTGACTTCTATCAAACATTTGAAAAAACACCACCAGTCCTCAAACTCTTACAAAAAATAGAGGAAGAGAGAACGTCTTCCTCTAGGCCAGCATTACCCTGATAACAAAGCCAGACGAAGACATCACAAGAAAATAAAACTACCAACATAGTCCCTAATGAATATAGATACAAAGTGTCCCTAATAAATATAAATACAAAAATCCTCAACAAAAGTAACCCAGCAGCATGTTTATATGATTACATACCATGACTGACTGGAATCCACAAAATTATTAGTGCTAATAAATTTAGCAAAGTCACAAGGTACAGGATCAACAAAAACCAGTTTTCTTTCTATACACTTGCAATGAACATTCCAAAAAATAAGAACACAATTCCATTTACAATAGCATCGAATAAAATACTATGAAATAAGTTTAAATGAGACATAAACTACATTGAAAGCTACATAACATTGAAAACTATTTACAAAATACTAAAGAGCTAATTAATGGAAAGACATTCCCTGTTCATATTTTGGAAGACTTAATATTGTTTGGATGGCAAACTGATCTATAGATTCATTGCAGTCCCTATCAAAATTCCAACTATGTTTTTTTGCAGAAATTGACAAGTTGATCCTAAAATTTGTATAGAGTTACAAGGGACCCCAAAACAATCTTCAAAAAGAAGGAAGTTGGAGGACTCATACTTTCTGATTTCAAAGCTTACTACAAAGCTACAGTCATCAGCACAGTGTGGTATTGGCGGAAGGTTAGATTGATAAGTCAGTAAATAGAATTGAGAGCCCAGAACTAAACCCATACATGTGTGTTAAATTGATATTTGACAAAGATATCAAAACATCACTGGTGGAAGACTAGTATTTTCAGTAAATGCTGCTAAGAAAATTGTATATCCACGTGCAAATTAATTCGTTTGAACCCTTACCGCACACCATATAAAAACACTAACTCAAAATGTAAGAGGGCAACTATACAAGTCTTAATATATTGGGGGTAAATCTACATGACTTTGGATTTGGCAATGTTATTCTTAGATATGACATCAGAAGCACGAATAACAAAATGAAAAGTAGATAAATGGATTTCATCAAAATTTAAAACTTCTGTGCATCAAATGACACTATCAAGAAAAAGCCCACTGAATGGGAGAAATATTTGCAAGTCATATACGTGATGAGAGTCTATTATCCTAAATATATAAATAACTCTCATAAATTCATCAATAAAAAACAACCCAACTTTAAAATGGTCAAAGCACTTGAATAGACATTTCTCCAAGGAAGATATTTTAATGGCCAACAGTACATGAAAAGATGCTCAATATCATGCCATTAAGGAAATATTAATACAAATCAAAACCACAATGAGGCCTTCCCTGGTGGCACAGTGGTTGAGAATCTGCCTGCTAATGCAGGGGACACAGGTTCGAGCCCTGGTCTGGGAAGATCCCACATGCCGCGGAGCAACTAGGCCCATGAGCCACAACTGCTGAGCCTGCACGTCTGGAGTCTGTGCTCCGCAACAAGAGAGGCCGCGATAGTGAGAGGCCCGCGCACCGCAACGAAGAGTGGCCCCCACTTGCCACAACTAGAGAAAGCCCTCGCACAGAAACGAAGACCCAACACAGCCCTAAATAAATAAATAATTTAAAAAAAAACCACAATGAGATACCACATCACACGCACTAGAATGACTGTAATTAAAAATCAAACCAGTGTTGACAAGGATGTGGAGAAATTGGAACCCTCAT
The DNA here is from genome assembly GCF_949987515.2 of Delphinus delphis. Classification (NCBI taxonomy): domain Eukaryota; kingdom Metazoa; phylum Chordata; class Mammalia; order Artiodactyla; family Delphinidae; genus Delphinus; species Delphinus delphis. Next base: position 177,290,451 of record NC_082684.1, read on the forward strand.
AAATTGCTAGTGGGAAAGTAAAATGGTGCAGCCACTATGGAAAACTGTTTGGTGGTTCTTCAGAAGTTTAAACATAGGATTACTTTATGACTCAGCAGTTTCTCCTCGTAAATATATACTCCAGAGAAATGAAAACAGGTATTCAAACAAAAGCTTGTACCTGAATGTAGCCAAATAATGACCAAAAGTGGAAACATCCAAAGTGTCCACAACATATGAATGGATACATTGTGGTATATACACACAATGGAATATTATTCAGCCATAAGTAGGAGTGATGTACTGATACAGGGTACAACATGGATCAACCCTGAAAAACCTGCCAAGTGAAAGAAGCCAGACACACACAAAAAACACATAAGATTCTGATTCCATTGGTGAGAAATGTCTCGAATAAGCAGATCCGTGGAGATAGATGGGTGGTCACCAGGGACTAGGGAGACATAGGACTGGGGAGTCACTGCTTGATGTGGGGTTTCTTTGTTGAGTGATGAAATGTCCAAATTTAGACAGTGCTGATGGTTTCGGATGTGAATGTACTGGAAGTCACTGAATTGTACATTACAATGGTGAACTTTGTGTTGTAAATTTTACCTCAATTTACAAGAAAAAAGCAAAGCATCAGTGCCTCCCCTCTCTATTTGCTTCCAAGCACCCTGTCTACTCCCATGGCCTCTGTGTACAGTTACCACCTATACACAGATGGCTCACTAATTTGTATCTCTAGCTCAGACCTTTTTTCTAAGTTCCAGGCCTGAATATCCAACTACTTACTTACCTAACACCGCCACATGAAAGCTTCAAATGCATCTTTGAAATGCAGAAAACCGAGATCATTCCCTGGCCTTTCAAACTGGGTCATCTTTGAATGTTCCCTATCAGTAAAGGTTAAAAATAGCTCACACTCATTGAGGGTTCACCTCGTGTTAGGGCTGAAATAAGTGCTTTACATCCATCAGTCCATTCAGTCCTCATAAGAACCTCATTATCTGCTTTTCGCACAGAGAAAATTGAGAGGTCAAATAACTTGCGGATATAACACACCATGCAAGTAAAGCTAACTTTGAGCAAAGGCATCCTGACTTCTCTTTTTCTTTTTTTAATTAACTGATTTTTTTTTTTTTTTTTTTTTTTTTTTTGCCGTGTTGGGTCTTCACTGCTGCATGCGGCCTTTCTCTAGTTTTGGCGAGCGGGGGCTATTTTTCGTTGTGGTGCACGGGCTTCTCATTGCGGTGGCTTCTCGTCATGGAGCTCGGGCTCTAGGCACTCGGGCTTCAGTAGTTGTGGCACACGGGCTCAGTAGTTGTGGCTCGCAGGCTCTAGAGCATAGGCTCAGTAGCTGTGGCGCACAAGCTTAGTTGCTCTGTGGCATGTGGGATCTTCCAGGACCGGGGATTGAACCTGTGTCCCCTGCATTGGCAGGCGGATTCTTAACCACTGCTCCACCAGGGAAGTCCCATCCTGGCTTCTCAAAGTCTATGTTCTTAATATTGCTGGACCATCATCTATCTTTTTATAGAAACCTAAAAGTCATCCTTGTCATTTCTCTCCTTTACACGCCATAGCCAATTCATCATTAGGTCCTATTGACTTGATTGCCTAAATATCTCTCACTCTATCCAGTTCCTTTTATCTCTACTACCACCAGCCTCATCCAAACCACTATCTTTTGTCTATACAGTGGCTTCCTAATTGATCACTCCATGTCTAGTGAGAACAACCTAATGAAAAATAATTACAATTTTGTATCTTCCAAGTAGGGAATTCATATTGTCTTATGCCCACGGAGCATTTACAAATATTAATCAAATTTGGCCACATAGAAATCCTTACTGAATTTCAAAAGCTGGTAATCTTAAAAGCTACTCTTAAGATCTCAGTGCAGTAAAACTTGAAGTCAACAAAGTTTACCTTTATTTCTTGATTTTTTTTTTAGATTTTTTTTTTTTGACATGGACCTTCGTTTTTTTTAAGCCTTTATTGAATTTGTTACAACATTGCTTCTGTTTTATGTTTTGGTTTTGGTTTTTTGGCCACAAGGTATGTGGGATCTTAGTTCCCTGACCAGGGATCGAACCCTCACCCCCTGCACTGGAAGGCAAAGTCTTAACCACTGGACCGCAAGGGAAGTCCCCTATTTCTTGATTTTTTTTTTTTGGCGATACGCGGGCCTCTCACCGCTGTGGCCTCTCCCGCTGCGGAGCACAGGCTCGGGCCTCTCACCGCTGTGGCCTCTCCCGCTGCGGAGCACAGGCTCCGGACGCGCAGGCCCAGCGGCGATGGCTCACGGGCCCAGCCGCTCCGCGGCATGTGGGATCTTCCCGGACCGGGGCACGAACCCGCGTCCCCTGCATCGGCAGGCGGACTCTCAATCACTGCGCCACCAGGGAAGCCCCTATTTCTTGATTTTTAACTTCTGGTTCTTCGTCAGTATCTCCGACATTCCCGCCTTCCTTGTTGGTGATTTTAGCATGCATATCAATGCTCTGATACCTTGTTGGTGATTTTAGCATGCATATCAATGCTCTGATACCTTGTTGGTGATTTTAGCATGCATATCAATGCCCTGATACCTTGTTGGTGATTTTAGTATGCATATCAATGCCCTGATACCTTGTTGGTGATTTTAGCATGCATATCAATGCCCTGATACCTTGGCTCCCATCTGCTTGAACAGCTCTCCTTTGCACTCTGCCTGAGTCATTCCCTTGATCACTCTCTAGTTGGAGCTTCTTATAGCAGAAACTGCAAGCCCTCCATGTTCTCCATTTCATGCATCCCCTTCTCTGACCAGCCTCCTGTTTTCCAGTGCAGCCCTCTAGGTATCTGGTCTCGACAATTCTTCAAAGTCACTGAGAATTCCAGTTATCGATCCTATCAGTGTTTCACTGCCCCTTACCCTTAGTTCCCTCTTTACCCTGTTTAAATTCCATAGTCAATCATTGATCACTCCCTTAGATATGCCCTTGATTTCTTCTCTTGATTCCTCATACTCTCCTGGCAAAACCATAACTCATACCTGGCTCCCAGGTAACTGAACATGACTGGAAGAAAAATGAAAGCGTGGTAAGAGGTCTCACTTTAAATTTATGAACACAAACCTCAACTGATCTCAAAGTGCTGCCAGGCAATCCCTCTCCCCTTTTCTTACACAACTATTTGATACACTTCTTCAAATATTTACTACTTTCTACTCCCAGTCTTACCCTCAGTGATAACTTTTCATACTTCCTGGAGAAAACTGAAACAATCAGAAGAGGGCTCCTGCCACTGTATCTATCTGCCTGTCAGCGTTTGAACTCATGGACTCTGCGTTCCGGCCCGTTACCGTATGAAAACCATCCATGTTCTCCATGTTCTTATCTAAAATCAGCAGCTCTGCTTGTGTACTAGATCAGGGATCGGCAAACTGCAGCCTGTAGGCCAAACACTGGTCTTTGTTTTTATACAGCCCATGAAGCAAGAATGGTTTTTACATTTTTTGATGGTTGGGGGGAAAAAAGACTATACAACAGAGACCATGAGTGGCCCTAAATTATTTACTGTCTAGCTCTTTACAGAAAAAGTTTTCTGGTTCCTATACTAAATCCCATCCTCACTCACCTACCCAATGATCTTGATTCAACAATTCTCCCTTTTCTCCCTTACATTAACAAGTTTTTGTCTCCATACTGGATTATTTCCACCATCGTTCAAGCATTCTGTTATTCCTCTCATTTAAAAAAAGTACAAAACTTGATCTCCCTTCCCTCACTTGTTACTGTCCCATTTCTTTGCTCCCCTTTGCAACACAGCTTCTTGCAATAACAGTCTGTAACTTGTCTCTCATTTCTCCCTTCTAATTCTCACTCGAATCTACTCCCACCTAGGCTTTCACTATCACCAAAACTGCTCCTGTCAAGGTCACTAATACCCGCCATATGCTAATTCCAATGGTTAATCTTCAATCCTAACATGAGTTGACCTAACAGCAACATCTGACAAAGTGGTTCACTCCCTCCTGCTTGATACACTTTCTTCGCTTGATTCCCAGAACACCATGCTCTGCTTTCTCCCTACAGTACTGGTGTCTCCTTTACTGGTCTGGTGCTTCTCCCTGGTCTCACATTAGAGGGACTGAGGGCTCAGTCCATTCTCCATCTGTACATCTCGTTTCATGGCTTTCAAAACCACCTATTTGCTGGCAACTCCCAAATTTAAAACTAGCCTTGACTTCTGAAATCTAGTTTCCTGTATCGAACTGCCTACTTAACATCTCCATTTGCAAGTCAAATGAACATCTAAAACTTAACATGCAGAACCAATGGCCTGATCTTCAACCCTAAACCTATTTAGTAGTCATCCTCGTTTCACTGATGCTAAATTCTATCCTTCATGTTTTTGAGGCTAAAAACTTTAGAGTCATTCTTGATTTCCCTGTTTTACACCACACATCCATTCCATCAAGAAATTCTGTTGGCTTTGCCTTTGGGCTAGAACCAGAGTCTAATTCCTTCTCTGTTCCTCCACTGCCACCACCCTGATCCAGGCTGCTGTCGTCCCTCGCTGGGTCACTGCTCAGCTGCCTACTCCATGGTCTCTCTGTTTCTACCCTTGCTCCGCATAGCTTGTGCACCATGTAACAGCCAGTGATGCCTTAAAAATATAAATCTTACTGTGTCACTCATCTGCTCAGAATTCTTCCATAGTTCCTCATTTCATGAATACTGAGACCTAAAGTCGTAACAATGGCCTCCAAAGGCCCTACGTAAACTGGCCCCTCTTGCCTCTCTGACCTCATCCCCAGTTCTCTGCCCTTACCTGCTCCAGTGGCCTCCTTAGTCTTCAAGTACTCTGGAGTCCTACTGCGTAAGGGCTTTTGCACAAGCTGCTTGCATTCTTCTGCGGTATGTGCACTTGGGTAACTCCTTTGCCTCCTTTAAGTTCTTGCTCTATTTTTGCCTTCTCAAAGAGGCCTAATTTGATCAACATATTTGAAATTGCAGCCCCCTTCCTGCCCTTACGATTCACCTTGCTCTGCTCTGTGTTTTTCACCTGTAGCGTCTACCGTGCCCTAGCATGCTGGATAATTTACTTACTATGTTTATTGTTTATTGCCTACCTCCTGCCCACTAATGTAACCTCCGGAGTCTTTGTCTCTGTTGCTCACTGATGTGTCCCAAGCATATAGCTCATAGTTGATGCTCAATAAACGTTCGATGAATAAATGAACAAACAAAGTTTTAAAAAAACTTAACTAACTTTCCAAACAATCTACTACACAATTATTAAATCATAGCTGCAATTACAAATCTTATACAAATGGAAAAACTAGAACAGTTTATATGAAAATACATGAGATATGAATAAAACTTAAACACAGAGGGAAAAATCGTAGCTTTAAAGGAATATAGTGCCAAACATACAAATTCTTACTGTGATCAGAGATCCGACTTGGGCTGTGTACCATCACGTGTTATATCCATCTCAGCCTAGCTACTGGACTTCCTCTCCCAAGGCTACTGCATTAGAACAGCGGTTCTCAAAGCGCAATCATTGGGCCAAAGCACCAGCACCACTGGGAACTTGTCAGAAGGCAGATTCTGTTCTAATAAGCCTCCAGGTGATTCTGATGCACATGACTGAGGTTCAGTATATTAGAATCAGGGAATTTATTTCTTACTGGCTTTTCTCCTTCCCAGATCCAGGAAGAGGAATAGAGTCTACTTTTGACTCAAATACTTTGTCTTGCGTAGGGAGACAGATTTAATGGATCAGATAAGTTTATCATCTATGTTAACCAATACAAAATACCTTTAATTCTTCATGCATGTAAACTTTGAGTACCTTCTGTTTGTTAAGATGAGGCAAGATAAAAATATTGTACAGAAGAAGATTCACAATCATAGGCTTACATCTGTCTTAGAGGTTATTATCCTGATTGAGGTTGGTAATCACAGTCAGATCCTCATAGAATATCCTGTTGATTTAGTACCTAAGAATAAGTTTAAAGGAAGTACCAAGACCTATATTGAGAACATCTTAAGGATTTACAGAAGGATGTAAAACAATCTGAGTAAATTGAAAGCCATTTAATTTCCTAGGTGGGATAACTTAATATTGCATAGGTGGACAGTGCTTCCAAATAAATGCATAGATGTAATGCAGTTCCAATCACAATCACAACTTGGGGGAAGTGAATGTTGTTTTGGCAAATTCATACCAAAATTTATCTTGAAATGAACTCATTAAAAATTCAAAATTAGGAGAAAGGAGAATGACGAGGGGGAGCTTTTCATACCATACATTAAAATTGACTATAAAGCAAAAGTAATTTAGATTGCATGTTATGGATACTGGAAGAGACAAATACAAACGGAATGAAATGGCCAAAAATAGATCCATGTGGTTATAACAAATCACTGTATTATAAAGGAGAAATTGGAAGTCAGTTGTAAAGTGATGGACTATTCAAGAAATGTTGAGACGATTAGTTACCCATTCTGAAAGAAAGAAAATTAGCTCCTCTCTTGGTATCATGCTCCAAAGTGAATTCTTAGTGTATTACATCTCTAAATATTAAAAATTAAAGTACAGGGACTTCCCTGGTGGCACAGTGGTTAAGAATCCGCCTGCCAATGCAGGGGACACGAGTTCGAGCCCTGGTCCAGGGAGATCCCACATGCCTCAGAGCAACTAAGTCTGTGCGCCACAACTACTGAGCCTGTGCTCTAGAGCCCGTGAGCCACAACTACTGAGCCCGTGAGCCACAACTGCTGAAGCCCGCATGCCTAGAGCCCGTGCTCCACAACAAGAGAAGCCACCACAGTGAGAAGCCCGCACACTGCAACGAAGAGTAGCCCCCGCTCGCCGCAACTAGAGAAAGCCCACGTGCAGCAACAAAGACCCAACACAGCCAAAAATTAAATAGATAAATAAAAATTAATTAATTAAAAGGAATTACTTTCAGACAAGAGACAGTCATGTCACTTGGGCCTCCATCCCCCTTTCTGTGTTCCTCACTTAAACAGAAGAGATTCCATGGGGGAATCTGTGGCTTCTCCCTCAAGACTAAAATCTTGAGAACTCTTTTCTAGACTAGAGCAGTGTTTTCCGAAATGTACGCATAGAAAGTTACTTGAGATGCTACTATCCCACCGTCAGCCCATTTCTACTCCCTGGGCACAAATCTGTGTACAGCCCCCTCTGTTCAATAAATAGCCCCCCAGGGTGCCAGCAGATGTGAAGGGGCTCCCTGTAGGCAGAGCGCATGCTTCTCTAGGGCCCATGCGCCATCAGGGCAAGTCCAGGATGACAAGGGAGTAACTGATGTTTGTAATCTGCTGTGGCCAGAAGGGCACCTGCTTCTGGTTTTCCATTTACAATACTGATTTTTAAAGTTTCCTTTTGAGATCAATTTAAGTTTAAAAACTGAGTTGATTTAAAGAAAAGTGTTAGGAAAAATGTTATATATTATGTGAATATGACAGTAAAGAAAAATTAGATATTCTGTGAATATGGCAAAATTTGTTAAGTGAGGGAAGTTTGAGAAACGCTGCTCTAAAACGAATCACTGATCTGTCTGGAGTGGGTCTTTAGATGGTTGTTGGGATCTGAGAAAAAGAGGGCAAGACTTGAGGTACCTTCACACCCGCACTCTAGGGGAGATACAGAAGGAGGAGAGCTCTGCGCTAAGAGTGAAAGATCAAAGCCCTTTACTTTGGCGTTTGTGGGGGATTTCTAGCCTCTAGTTATTCCTTCCCCCAACGACACCTGCTTATCAGTATGTTTCTTTCACTTACACAAAGCTTGTGTTCGTCCCCTGAGTCTACGCTACTCAGCCATGGTGCAGACTTAATTACCCCTTAAAGCACCACGTGATGTCATATCTGATAAGGATTGATATCCAGAATATATAGGGAGTTTTCTACAACTCAACAGCAAAGAAATCTGATTTTAAAATGGACTAAGGACTTGAAGGAAATACACACACTGCCAATAAGCACATGAAAAGGTACGCAGCATGACTAAGCATTAGGAAATGCAAGTCAAAACAACAGCAAGATACTATCTCACACCCTGCAGGATGTCTATTATTAAAAAATTATAAAAAAACAAAAAAGCAGAAAATAAAAAGCATTGATGAGGATATGGAGAAACTGGAGCCCTTATGCCCTGCTTGTGGGAATGTAAAATCATGCAGCCACTACGGAGATTCTGCAAAAAATTAAAAATAGAATTACCATATGATCCAGCAGTTCCACTTCTGGGTTTATGCCCCAACGAAAGCAGGAACTCAGACAGATATTTGTTCACCAATATTCACAGAAACAGTGTCTGCAAAGGCAAAAGATGGAAGCAACCCAGTGTCTATTCATATATATGGATTTTTAAAAACTATACACACACACACACACACACACACACACACACACAGGAAGGCACTTAAAAAGGAAGGCACTTCTGACACACACTACAACATGGATGGACCTTGAAGACATTATGCTAAGAGAAATAAGGCAGTCACAAAAGGACAAATGTTGTATGATTCCAGTTAGATGAGACAGCTATTGTAGTCAAATTCATAGTGACAGAAAGTAGAATAGAGGATACCTGTGGCTGAGGAGAGGGGGTAAGGGAGAGCTGTGTTTTTATGGGTACCGACTTTCAGTAGGGGACGATGAAAAACTTCTGGAGGTGGATGGTGGTGCTGCTTGTGCAACAACGTGAATTTACTTAATGCCACAGAATTGTACACTTTAAAATGGTTTGAACGATAAAATTTATGCTATGCTTATTTCACCACAATCTTTAAAAAACACAATGTGAGGAATTATTACCCACAGAACTTAAAGTACAATCTGAATCATAATACTATACATCTCATGTGAAATGGATAATCAGACATATGGCACGGGTGCCCCCCAAGATACCAACCGATCCCTGCTCACAAAACCACAATATTCAATGTAATTTGCATGGCATCGTCTACTCATATGCAAGCCCATTTACTCACAAACTAAAGTTGTAGTCTGACGGAACATTGCTTCTGGGTTCACATTTTAGACTTTACTTTTCTTCCGCAGCCCTGGTAAGATTACAGTAAAGCAGGCTGGATCCAAAAAGGAAGCACTCCTTACCGGGGAGTTACCCCAACACGGAAGCAAACAGTTAGTTATCCAACCAGTATATGCGGCAACACCTCTTGGTGAGGGAGTGAAAGTACGGTGGTGACAGTGCTCAGGCCTTACCTGTTCAGATCCCTGGTTTATCCAGATCGTTTTGCAGTGCAAACTTCGCCAGCTTCTTTTTGCAAAACAGTATAAAACCTTAAGAGAGAGCTGATTCATATTTTGAAAAATGTTCATCATTTTATCTACTTTTTACCAATTACTCTTTTCTTATGAACAAATGGTATTTATTTTTAATTTTTTTTAAATGTTAGGAACTACATAAACTAGCAACATTTCTCCAAAAAAAGAGAGCTTATCACTGCCCCTAAGGCTTCTGTTTTGCCCTTCAGTTATTATCTGCCTTTGAAACAAAGCAGAGGGAAAGTCTGAAAGTGGTTTCTTGGGGCCCTTTTAGTCTCTTAAATTTTAGAGAGATGACACCATTTCGGGGTCTTTAGTAAAGCAAGATTTGCTTATAAGACTGGTGAACTCTAGAGGCCTCTGATAGATTTTGCAATGATTTCTTGTTAAAGTAGCGTTTCTCCAGATCCTGCAGCTAGCAAGCACCACCCCGTCAACACTCTCCCGACAGCACATCACTTCTGCAAAACCTTCCAAATATGCATATACAGGTATTTTGTTCAGAATTTGAATTCCTGGGATATTGCTAGATTAAGGGAGTCACAGGCATACAGTGTAATCCAATTTAGGATAGAGTTAACATGGTACCCAGCTTTTCATGCAGTGTTTAAGGAAATGTTATGATGATATCACTCATGTCAATGTCCAGTATTTCCTAATGAATCAAGCTTCATTTCAAGGCTGTATGACTTCTGTAGGAATATCCTTTTAAGCTCACCGTGGACCTGTGTTATGTGCATTTAGGCCGCCGCAGTAAACACACGGCAGCAGGGAGCACCCTTGGCACACACGAGCGGGTCTCTGTCCTTGCAGCCCAGCCCGGGAGGGACATATGACTCCATCAGCACGGCTCCAAACTTGTATCAGTGTTGACTGCTTGCCAGGTGATATGGCACCAAATTCTCTCCTTTTAGAGTGTTGTTTTCCCATCTGGCTTTCATCCTTTCTTGCATCACAAAAGCATACTTCTAGAAAAAGGAATATTCATCAGCTATATCAAAAAAGACAGGCCGCCTTAAATCAACATCTAAAAAGATTAAATTTTGTTTGCAAAATTCTAAGACAGATTTTGGATGTTTTCTACATGAAAGCTACTTTCCTGTTCGAAGGAATATTGACCTGTTTCTATAGTGAATAGACTTACCTATGGAACCCTACAAATAGAATAGCCCTCTGTGGCAAAGAGGCTTTCTGCCAGTATCTTTTCTCCTTTTCTTTCTTAGTAGAACCCTTGGTTTGTAGTGGGACCCATCCCTGTCCAGGAGACTATTTCCTCACTTCCCTGTAGCTTGATGTGGTCATGTGACCAACGTCTGTCCAATAGGAAATAAGCAGAAGCCGTGCAAGGAACTGACCGGAAGTCCTTAAACAGAGGCGGCTCTTCTCCCTCTCTCCTTCCTCGGGCACAACATGAGTGTGGTGGCCGGAGCTTGAATAGCCCTCCTGAACTATGAAGTGGAAGCCACGTGCTAAGGACGGCAGAGCAAAAGTCAGCAGCCTGGTTTTCTGGCGCCGTGGACGGGCATGTCAGCCCAGGAGAGACTACCGCCAGATTTCCACACGTGAGAGAACGTACTCTGCTATTTTGGTAAGCCACTGTAATTTTGGGTTCCTTGTTGCTCATAGCTACGTCTAACTCAGCTCTCGAATATGGAAAGAAATGATCTTTTGAGAATATAGCGTCATGTGCTCTAAGTTGTTTAATTGAGGCTGATGGCGGCGTCTCCATTTAATGAAGGAATTCAAATCTGAATGATGTCCCCGTAGTAAAAAAAAATTAATAACAATACAAGCTCACTTTGATTTCTCTCTCTGAGGGTGTCAGTACCTTCACTGTGATCTTCACTTCCTTTGAAAGAATAACATGTTCTGACAAGTGGAAGTTGGTTATCTAAAGCAAATACCTTGCTACTTTAAATCTGCTAAAAAACAAACTGTATTTGTTTTCGATTCCTGTGTCTAAAGCAATTGTGGAAAATGTATGTTCCAATGAATTCAAAAGATTAATGTTAAATTAATAGTAAGTGCTTTCTGCACTGAGGATGGTTGCCTCTAGAGTGCTGCTAACTTATTTCTCGACCTAGATGGTGGCTGCTTACATATTTGCTTTATATTTGTCCATTAAACTGTACCTATGTTTATGTACTGTTCTGTGTTATATATTTCAGAATAATAAAGGATTAAAGACGTGAATTTTGTGATTCCTTTTAAAAATGCACCTTTCACTTGTTTTGAAGCAAGTGTTTTGTTTTGTTTAATATTTGTTTTGGCCACACCGGGTCTTAGTTGTGGCACACGGGATCTTTTTAGTTGTCGCATAAGAACTGTTGGTTGCAGCCTGCATGTGGGATCTAGTTCCCTGACCAGGGATTGAACCTGGGGCCCCTGCATTGGAAGCGCAGAGTCTTAGCCACTGGGCCACCAGGGAAGTCCCACAAATACTTTGTTTTTGACGAAAAAATGTAAAATATAAAATTCATATTATTGTCAGCAAATTTCCCAATAAAAATGTATTGCTTTGATTAACAATTTTTATCAAATATGCGTGGTATCTTCATTGAAACCGTCCAGTAGTTTAACTAAGGATAATCCCAGAAAATTATCAGACTTTCTCTATATAACATCCACTTTAGCCAAACCCTTTAATAAATAGGATGTAGTTGAAAGATAACCACCTCACGTCTTTAGTAGGACAAACCTAGAATGAATGAATGGCTAGATTAGATTTTTTAAAGTTCCAGGAGCATTCTAAGACATATTTCTGTAAAAATAGATAGCATAGTAAAAGAGCATTGGTCTCCACTAGTGTGTTTGGACAAGGCACTTAAGTTTTTGAGTGTTAGTTCGCTCTATCTATAAAAGAGAGATGATAATCCCTGCCCTCCTAGATGTGTGAAAGACTGTTCAACAAGCGTTTTATAAGCCTGTTATTATTAATATACAGATTTGATTTAACATGGTTGTGGTCCAGATTGATCCAAGTTCTCTGAGGCTTCATGTGCCAGCAGAGGGGATGTATCAGTTGAGTTAAGCCATACTGGCTGCCTTCGCAGGCACTGTGGCCTCTCAGGGAATTAGCACAACACAGATGTACTCCTCCATCATCCTAATCCAGTGCGAGTCAGGAGGGTCTCTTTGGTGGCTCCCCTACAATTCTGGGACGTGGGGCGCTTACATTTCACCACTCTGCCGTCTTAAAGTCCTTTACTTCCAGCTCTACTGATGGGAAAGAGAAGACGGAGAACTCACACCTGCCCATAACGGTTCTGGACTGAAAGAGTCATGTGTCCTCCCCCCAGAGTCCTCGGCCAGCACTGTTTCTGTAGCCTCATCCCAGCTGCAGGGGAACACAGGTACTTACAACACTGTCTCACAACAAGCAACTTACAAGGAAGCTACTTGATTTAAAGCCAGGATTCTTAATATCAAGTCCATGGAATGGCTTTAAGGGGTCTGAGAGTCCCATTAGATTTTACACAAAAATCTGGACTTGTGTTGTGATGTTTATTTTCCTAGGAAGAGGATCCATCTCTTTCTTTGGTCTCAAAGGGGTGCTCAAAAAAAAGTAAAGAATTACTGATTTAAGGCAATAGGTAAGGGGAGAAAACTGTGGAATTGGCTGCTATCCTTTCTTTTAAATTTAATACTGCCTACAGTTTACTGCCTACTTAGGGTAGAAGACACATGGACAGTAGAGGTTCCACGCACAGTGGATGGCTAGTTGTTACACCAGGCATTTTTCATATGCTACCTTTAATCTTCACATTCACCTCGAAGGCAGATATTCTCATCCCCTTTGTGCAAATAGGGAAACTGAAGCTGAGCGGGGCCCTGTGAGGTTCCCAGGCACCGACACCCTATGCCCCCCGTTTCTTGTAGGCAAGACTCCAGCCTCCATGACCTCCCCTGAGTTCCAAAGGGCAGATTATGGAACAGTTGCTAATCAGGGGGGAGCAGCCAGGGAACCACCTGAGGCAAGACTGAAGGGGCCAGAGAAGCTCGTCCACCTGAGATGAGGTCAAGGGAGCGCATGCCCTGCACACTTCCCACCCTGAGTCATGGTTACAAAGACCCTCATCAAATCCTGGCAAAGTAATAAAGCTGTCCTTTTCTGCTTCACCCCAAACCCTGTCTCCGAGATTTGATTCTGCACCCGTGTGCGGAGAGGCTGAGCTTTCAGTAGCAAAACTAAGAAGCATAAAGATCACATAATATGCCTCAGATCGCACAGCTAGTAAATGCAAGGCATGTGTGTGAACCCAGGACTGTTTAGCTTCAAAGTCCTCATATCACACTGGGCCATTTAGGTGTTTATTATCCATTGTGAATGAGATGTAAAAGACAATATGGCCTGAACGTATTCAGAACTTTATTTTCCTGCAAACTGAACAAACCAGACAAAATACCAGTCTTTAGCAGAAATGTCATAGAAATTTTTGTGGTTGAATGACAAGACTCCAACATTGATGAAGATCTGTTGTGTACACAACTGACTACAGATAGAGAAAGGCCAAATAGCAAAGAAGAAAAGTGAAAGAATTTCTACCTGATTCATATTTAAATAGATGGATAGATAAATAGAAGTATGTGCTTAATGCTTTTCTGATTTTTAGATAACTTTTATTATTTTTTTTAAATTTATTTATTTATTTAGCTGTGCTGGGTCTTAGTGGCAGCACGGGGAATCTTTTAGTTGTGGCATTCAAACTCTTAGTTGCGGCATGTGGGATCTAGTTTCCTGACCAGGGATCAAACCCTGGCCCCCTGCATTGGGAGCGCAGAGTCTTAGCCACTAGACCACCAAGGAAGTCCCTGATTTTGAGATAACTTTGCAAATAATTTTCAGTAGTTTCATTTAGCTGGTGAGAACTTTTTTTATTCTTTCTAAATTTTTTTCTGAATTTTCTAAATTTTCACTTTAAATATAGAAAGTCATTTAGAAATATTAAACATGTCCCTGAAGTATCCAGAGTGACTCATGATCCACTCAGCCACTTCAGAGAGCATGGTGGAGTTGGTACCCTGGAGCATTTTTGGCAATAGAATCTGGATTTTTTTTTCTCTTGCAAACAACAAAAACCAACTCTGGCAAAATGGAATTTATTGGAAGAGCGTAGAGAATTCCTGGAAAGCTGGGTCCCCCAACTTGGACAAAGAATAGGAACCAAGTTGATCTCCAGGGTCAGGAAGCAAGTTGCTCTCCATGGTCGGGAAGCACGTTGTTACTGCTGCGAAGGTCTTGCAGCAGTAACATTTTGTCAACTTGTAACTGTTCTCATACCCATGCTTCACTGATTCAAAGTCTCAAAGAGGTCTGAATATCCAATCCTCCATCATAGGCTCAATACCCCTCTCCGTGCTATTTCCCCACCCCTGCAGCCTTTTGTTCCTAGAAGGGAAAGAAGCCACTTCCTCCAAAAATGACACACGATAAAGGATTCTCAAAAAAGAGACTGGGGTGCCAAATAGGACAGCCAGACAGTAACTAACTGCCCCCACTACAGCCAGCCATCCCCAGCTCACTGACACAAGGCTCTTTGTGTACAAATTTTAGAAAAGGAAATTAAAAAGTGAAATGTCGTAGTCAAATTTCTTAGTTACCTATGCTAAATGAAAACATAATAAATGTATTCTATAAAATAATATATTAATTTGGAAATACCACTCATCTCTTAATCACTGCTGTTTCTTTCCCAATACTTACCAGAGGAACAAAAGCTGAGTACAGGTAGGTCTTTTAAAAGAATAGTATAGGAATTCCCTGGTGGTCCAGTGGCTAGGACTCGGTGCTTCCACTGCTGTGGCCCTGGTCTGGGGATTAAGACCCTGCAAGCCACGCAGCATGGCCAAAAAAAAAAAAAGAATAGGATTGATTATACCAAAGGGAGTACAATAAGGAAAAGAACTTGTGAATAGTTAATAACAAAAGTAAGAGGTAGATAGAAAAAAGAAATAAGGGATGAAGAGACAGACCCTGCAGAGGAAAAGAGAGGGAGGCTGTAGAGAGAAACATGGGTGTAAGTCTTCAGCAACCTCTTCCTGCAGCCTCGCTCCTTCCGCTAACGTGTATTCCTCATCACCCTTCCCTTCCTGTCACCATTACTTGCATCAGTCCCGGTGAGTTCCCTGCACCTAGAGACAAACATACGCCCTACAGAGATTTAGAGCTCATTCAGATTCCTACCAAGAGCAGCTTCCTTGCACTATCAGAACAGGAGCTCAGAAAGCCGCAGTGCTGGCCACAGCAGCCCTGGGGTCTCCGGCAGAAGCCTGGCAGACAGAGATGACAACAGCCATCAGAACCCGTTCCTCCTTTTTCTTCTTTAGAGCCCTTCCGAACAAAGCTCTTCCAAAAGAAGGGAGAACCCTTCACTAGCGGAGTCCAGTGACGCAAACCAGGGCTAACCCACCCCTCTGGCCTTCACCCAAAAGGAAATTCACCCAAGCGCTAGCCTTCACATTCTCCCTCAAAGTCAGCTAAAAAAGAATCTTAGGTTTACCCCTTTGGTTTTCAAGTTTTTCTTCCACGAGCTTAAGTAAAAGGGACTGTTACAGAACCCAACTTGGACCCACTCACCCACAGGCAGTAAAGACAAACTACTGACGCCGGGTCGTGGTGAAGGAAAGCGCAGCACTTTTCGCAAGGCGCCCAGTGTTGGGCCAAGCAAGGAGCCCGGGAAGCTCATGCTCAAAGGGCCCAAACTCCCCAGTGGCTTTCAGGGAAAGGTTTTTAAGGACAGAGTGAAGGAGAGGGCTTTGGGGTGTGTGGTCATCTCACGGACACTCTTCTGATTGGTTGGTGGTGAGGTAATTGGGAGTCAACATCATCAGCCTTCTGGTTCCAACCCGTCTGGGGTCTCCGTGCGGGTGGGCAGCATGCAGGTAACACACAGTGGCTCAAGGACATGGCTCAGAATAGTATCTACAGCCCTTGAGGAGGAACTAAATGTCCTTGACTTTGTTTAATGGCTAAACTGTTATTATCTTGTCTTGCTTGACTGTTTTCCTCGTTTCT
Organism: Delphinus delphis; assembly: GCF_949987515.2. Lineage (NCBI taxonomy): Eukaryota > Metazoa > Chordata > Mammalia > Artiodactyla > Delphinidae > Delphinus > Delphinus delphis. The sequence continues at coordinate 177,306,759 of NC_082684.1, forward strand.
GCATTTTCTCACTTCTCTGATTAAATGTCTTCTTTGGAACTCAGGGAAGGCCTAGGAGGCTAACGCTTTTCATAAACAAGAGGCAGGCGGAGGATATGGGGTGGGGTGGGGTTCCAGGACTGCTCTTGACCAGAAACTTACAGCGACATGATCACTGGTTACAGAAGTTCTGGAAAGTCCTCACAGCCCCTAAATTATAATCTACTTTGAAAATGAATAGCTGTATTAGACAAATACAAAAAGTCTAAGAGTGGGATACTCCTAGATGTTTGTCTAAAGTAGGAAGTCCAAAGTAGGAAGAGGTAGAGAGAAAAAAATAGATTGTGATAAAATCTTTCCACTCTGTTTTCTCAAAAGAGGATTTTTCTTGTTCCTTTCTTTGGGAGTTACCCTATTAACTCCCTTTCCATATTAACAGTGTGTCTCAACTGCAGCCAAGTTTTGCTATATTTTGTAAATCAACTTTTTTTTTCCTATCAAAAATAGCAAGCACAGAAACTTTTAAAGAGGAATGACTGTATCAGGACTAAGGCTTGAGGAAGAAGAAAAATAGGTCAACTTAGGCTTCACTTTACTGTATATGCTTTTTATAATATGTATGTTTCTTAAATTTAGCATATATTTTTGTTACAGAACAGCAAAAATGTAGAGGAGGTTCTGTATTTGGAAAATTGTTTGATAAACATTTTGGCATTTATTAGGAACAGTCAAAATCTTAAGAAGGAGAGCTGTAGACTGCAAATTCTATTGGAAAATGAATATAGATTTGGCAATATATCCTGATAACTGGCTGGTAGGCACATGACAATACTGAATGCAGAAGACAACGGTTTCTAAGAGAACCAGAATATTAGCCTTCTGTCACTGAGATGGGCTGGTGAACATAGAGAAGAATCATTTAGGAGAGGTAAACCTGGCTCTGTATTCCCAGAAAAATGGAACTGGAGTTAAGAACATTTTGTACGATTCAGTGTTAAGCTGGGTAGGGGTGAATTTGGCTATCAAGAGAGCATTTTTTTACTTGGGCTGGAGGCCAGGCTTCAGGCTCAGATGAAAAGGAGTGTGCTTCCCTAATACCCAGGGGAACTGAGAAAAAAGAAACTGAGCAGCTGCTTTAAATCCTCTTAGCAGCAGTCAGGGCATGTATCTCAACTAACTAACTAACTAACTGGCTCTGGCCTTGGCCTGGTCATGGAAAGACGTGGACTAGAATGAGAACTGGACACAGTTTAAGTGGGAACTCTGCATGGGAACATGAGTTAAATGGCTTTAAGCAACACCTATGCTTATTCACCTCTTTTGTACGTAATTTGTGACTAACGATGTGCCCGGACTAGAGTAAACTAGTTTATACACCCTAAATGGCTGATGGCAAAGTGGGTCTGGAGCGAGAGCACATGCAACACGACCCCAAGGACATCCCAGACCATCTCGTGGACTCTCACTTCTTTCTGGCGTAACTGTATGTCTCTTTGCAACGTGACTTTGCTGTACCTCCCATCAGGAGACAGTCCTTAAATCTGGCCTTGACCATGGGACTCCTGTGTGCAAGGCCTTGCCCTCTCTTGCTGTTGGGGACTCTGCCTGTTACCGAGTCTATGCTCATACTGTTCGACGCACGACAGGCCAGTCAATCGAGAGACAAGTTGTTGGGGCAAGGTATAGAGGTTTTATTCCGGAAGCCAGCCGACTGAAAAGATGGTGGACTCATGTCCCAAAAACCCATCTTGCCCAGGTTTGGATGCTAGTTTCTTTTATGGAACAAAGAGGGGAAGGTGAGGAGGTAAAGTAAAAAGAGGCAGTAGGTTGTTGCAAACATTTCCTGGTTCCAGCCAGCCTCCAGAGGGGAGGTGTTAATTTCTTCTTTCCTGCAGCCATTCATAGGTGGACCTTGTCAGGATGTTTCCTGGGAGCTGGACAAAGGTATTTTTAACTTAACACTCAGGCAGGGGAGGCAGGGTTTCTGGAAATGGGCAACATCCTTTTAATGATTAACTTGTAAAAAAAAGCAATAGAATACAAAGGTTAAAGGACAAGAAACAGATCCAATATGGAGTCAGATTTGTTCTTCCCTATTACCTGCCTGCTCCTCTTCAGAAAAAGTCCAGGCTAGTCTCATAGAGGACAAAAGAGTGTGTGGAGAGAGGACCCGGCCTTGCCAGCCAACTCAGCCTCTCCAGGTGAGACCTATACACAGACAGGGAACTGCCCCTGCATGGAGCAAAAACAGACCCCAATTGCTGACCCACAGAACTGTGAGCAAATAATGGGACTCTGCTTTAAGTTACTACATTTGGGGGATGACTGGCTATGCAGTAAAAGGTAACACCATTACTAATAAGTCAATACCAATTATTATTATTTTTCAAACAGAAGATGTTGTTACAAGGCTTCAGCAAACATACATGATATGGGGATAATTTTTTAAGACTAAAATAAATCTAATATATCTTTATTTGTATACTAATTTATTATATATTTTAAAGAATAATAGAATTTAAAGCAGAAGTTAAAGAAGTACAACACAGCTACAATAAAGTAATTCACTGGAATTCAAATATCTGCAATCATTTAATCCAGGGGCTAGCAAACTACAGCCTTCAGGCCAAATCTGGACCCTGAACTCTTTTGTAAATAAAGTTTTATTGGCACACAGCTATGCTCATTCAATTACGTATTGTCCATAGCTTCTTCAATACTATGACTGCAGAATTGAGTGATTGAGACAAAGACCATGTGGCTTACAAAGTCTAAAATATGTACTGTCTGGTGCTTTACAGAAAAAGCTTGCTGACTCCTAGTGCTTGTAATTCAATAAATGTTAGCTGTCATCATCATTGTTATCATACATTGTCATCATCCCTATTCTTGTCGCCAATGGGATGCAAGTGGAAAGTAATTTTCCCTTGATAAAAGAGCAGACACCTAAACCTATAAAATTACTATTCCTAACCTTTACATGAACACTGTCATTGGCAGGTGAAGAGAAACATACACTCTTCTCCTTATCTGAGTAAGTATCAATACTAACAGAGACACTTGCCTTGTATTAGAATGCATTTATTTGCCATCCAAGTCCACACGTATATTTTTTACATAATTGCAAAGATATGATACATTTAAAAATCTTTTTAGATAACCATTAACCAAAATCAGCTTAAAATAAAATATGGACAAGAAACAAAAATTAGGCTTGATTTATTATGTGAAATTAATTGTTAGTGGTGTTTAGGAATCATATTAGCTGTTACTAAAAAGCTTAAATCTGTATTTCTACAGAGGAGTACAGTATTCTGGGGTCCTCAGAAAAAAAGGATAATCCAAGAAAGGAAGGTGTCTGTTTTTGCCTCCTTTCATTTTAATTTCTTCTTGACTTTCTTGGATATGATGATTTGAGTCTTTCTTGAATTCTGAGAAATTCTTAACCATTATATCCTTAAGGATTTCCTTGCCCCGTTCTCTTTCTTACTTCCTTCTGGGACTGGGATTATAGGTGCAATACTCCATGTCTATGTCTTTTAACTCCCTTTCACAGTTTCCATTCCCATTCTCTCTCTTGAACAGTGTCTATTGAATAGCCAATCCACTGTATCTCTAATTTTATTACAATTTTAATTTTTAGAAGCTGTGTATAATACGTTTTTAATGCCAGGTTATTTTTTAGTCATTGATCTGATTACCTTTTTGATTTATTTCTGCAAATTAAGCTTACTTAGTTTACATTCCAAATCCAAAAAGTTAAACACTGTTAGTCTTTCAAGTCTGATTCTATTATTTATTATTTCTGCTGACTCTCACTCATGGTGGCTTATTTCCTCATATGTTTTGTGTCTTTTGATTGTGCATTAATATTTGTTGTAAATTTATCTCCTGTAATTCTTTGAAATCTGTGTTTTAAGTTGGGTTCCTTCAGAATGGACTTATATTTGCTTCTTCCAGGTACCTAGGGACACACAGGTAGCATGAATTTGTGCCTTAAAACTGTAAGAGGACCTGGTGGTGTTGGAAATTTTCAGTAAAACTTTACCTAACCACCTGCTTCCAGCCAGAGCCAAGGCTGCTAGGTAAGTTCCATTAGTATCTTACGTGAGGGCTTGGGTTACCAGATTTAGCCAATAAAAATACAGGGTGCTTGGGGGCTTCCCTGGTGGCGCAGTGGTTGAGAGTCTGCCTGCCGATGCAGGGGACACGGGTTCGTGCCCCAGTCCGCGAGGATCCCATATGCCGCGGAGCGGCTGGGCCCGTGAGCCATGGCCGCTAAGCCTGCGCGTCCGGAGCCTGTGCTCCGCAACGGGAGAGGCCACAACAGTGAGAGGCCCGCGTACCGCAAAAAAAAAAAAAAAAAAAAAAAAAATACAGGATGCTGGTTAAAAGTGAATTTCAGAAAAACAACAAATTTTTCAGTGTAAGTATATCCTTTTTCAAGAAATGGATCATTTTGTAATTCATCCGGCATAGTGCTTCCTTTCAGGGTATTCGCTTTATGTGGTGGTCTCTGCCCTGACTTTCCACCTTGCATGGGCCCTTAGACTATAGCTGATGTACCCCTCCAGTCTAGAGAAATCAGCAAAGGCCTTCAGGATAGCTTCTGCCATAGTATATGCTTTTCTGGATTCATGCTTTCTTATCCTTTTTTTCTTTTGTTTTCCATTTTTCTTCCTTCCTTCTCTCCCCTCCTTCCTTCTTTCTCCCTGAGGATTTCTTTTGCTTTACTGTTATTGAGCTTTGCTTTAAATATTAGTGGGAGAAAAGTTACTTAAGACATCATATGCTTGCCACTGTTGTATCCTGAGCTTTGTGTGTTCAGTAAAGCCTAGGGGAAAAGTCCATAATTATCACAAAGTGAGCCTGTAGGTCTTCTTTATCTTGCCAGTTTGGAATGGTTTATACCAATATAAAGAATAAATGTTAAAGCAATATATCCAAATTCCATTCAATCAGAGTTTTTGGAAATGAAGAAAAATGCATGATTTTACAATATTCAATACCAAGCTCCTTGTTTTAATGTGTATGTTTCTATGTTTAAAGAATGTTCTTGGCCAGAAAGTTAATAAGTTTAAAAGTCATTCCAATTTTTCAGTTGAGAGAATATACATATGAGAAAATACAGGTGGTTTTATGGGTGACAAGATTTGAGAAGATAGACCCAAGAACTAAAATATGTGTGACGAGGAGTATGATAAAAATTGGAAAATTTTAAAATATGGAAACATGGGTCCTGTGCCTTATAACCCATTGTTCGTTTGGTTTTGTTTTTCTTTATGTCAGAAAGCTTCTAAGAGTTCTTTGTCATTCTTGTAAAATTTCAGGAGGATGTGGCTAAGTATCAGCCTGTTAAAATGTATCAATATTAGATGGGGAGATTTTCTCTGTTATTGCTTTCATTACTATCTCTGTTCTCTTCCTGGAATTGTATTCATCCTCATGGATGGATCCTACATCTCTCTCAATCTGTCATTCATATTTTCTTTCACTTTTTTATCTGTCTGGAAGTTTATGTTGACTTAGCTTCTTAATTCATGAATATGATCTAAATAAAAAGAAATCAGCTTCAGATATATCTAAATTCTCACTGAATGTTTTCTATTTCTCTTGTCACAGTTAAGATATAGTAACTGAAATAGAGAATCATTAATAAATGTTTAATAATTTTCCTAAATTTTATAAAAAGTTTACTTATCAAAAAACCCAATGATCTAAAGAGGTTGGCTAATAATGGATGCTCATTTCATAAATGACTAATAAATAACAAAAGTAACTAGTGGCAGAGTAGGGTTAACATATATTGACTCTGAATTGGGTCTAAATGAGTCCACAGTGGGTAAGTAGTCTTATCAGCCTACTCCAAAATGAAAATATCCACTTCTAACAAATATATCTTACTTCCCTTTACAATAGTAGCAGTTAATGAATCTTTTAATTACACTTATACATTTTTCTCATCAGCCCAGCTCCCAATGGAAATACCAACTTTTAACAAATACCTGTCTTACTAATAAAGGGTAACTTAAATATATAGGCAGACACTTAAAACTGAAAGATACCTAGTCCAACCTCTTCATTTTTTTTTGGATATTTTTATTTATTTATATTTTAAATTTTTTATTTATTTTTATTTTTGGCCGCGTTGGGTCTTCGTTGCTGTGCGCAGGCTTTCTCTAGTTGCGGTGAGCGGGGGCTACTCTTCGTTGCAGTGCACAGGCTTCTCACTGTGGTGGCTTCCCTTGTTGCGGAGCATGGGCTCTAGGTGCACGGGCTTCAGCAGTTGTGGCTCACGGGCTCAGAAGTTGTGGCTCGCGGGCTCTAGAGCACAGGCTCACGAGCTGTGGCGCACGGGCTTAGTTGCTCCGAGGCATGTGGGATCTTCCCAGACCAGGGCTCGAACCCGTGTCCCCTTGATTAGCAGGTGGATTCTTAACCACTGTGCCACCAGGGACGCCCCCTCTTCGTTTTAACAGTGAGGAATCTGAATCACAAGGCTTAAATGATTTGTCTAAGATAACAGTGAGAAACACGGTTTCTTGATTCCTACCTCATTCATAAACAATCCATCGTCTGAACCATCAGCATGACTGGTCCTGGTGACGGTGAGATGTGCCTTGGGAACAAGCCAGACTTATCAGAAAAGAAAATGCTGTGCACGGAGCTGCTTCTGGGGAAACGACACCAAAACAACCATCGGAGCTCCGCAGAGCCCAGGCTACTAGAGGCGCCAGGCGCCAAACTCGTGAAGCAGTAAATCAGAGAAAGGGACGTAACATAGCGAGCTGTTACTGAAACGGACGCTAGGCACTCTCAGACACACGTAAATAAAATCAATCTATAACGTGGCCCTACAATCTCCGTGCCAAGCCCACACCTACTTTTCTCTTACTCACTTCTCTCTCAAGGCCTCTTTCTCTTCTCTGTCTCCTTTCCCCCATCACCACTCCCTCAAAATCTAATTTTTTTAAATATTTATTCATTTATTTGGCTGCACCTGGACCTTAGTTGCAGCAGGTGGGATCCTCGTTGCCGCGTGCAAGACCTTTGCTGCGGCATGCAGGCTCTTAGTTGCAGCATGCATGTGGGATCTAGTTCCCTGACCGGGCATGGAACCCGGCCCCCTGCATTAGGAGCACGGAGTCTTATCCACTGTGCCACCAGGGAAGTCCCTCGAAATCTAATTTTAACTAGATTATATTTCCATCAGTATTTTTTTTTTACGTGGCAGGGGAGAGGGTAAAAAGTATACAGCACATAGGCCGCGTAATTTCCCCTAAGTCCTGAATTCCTTAAACTTGATCTTAGCTATGTAATTTAGGCATTTTCCCTATAGATTTAATTTAAGGGTAAAGTTTAAAGCTTTAAAAATAAGGCTGTATTTTTTCCCTTTAAAAGAATTATAAGGTTGCTGCATTATGCACCGCGTGATCCATATTTTGGAAAAGAATTTTGAAGAAAAATAAAGATTATTAAACTTACCATACATTTATAAGACTGGAAGTATCTCTTTCTATGAATCTTGCTAATTAGAGGATTAAGTACCTTTAAAGAAATATTCTTTAAAGAAGTGCGTCTACTGTGAAATTTATCAGACGGCAGATAAAAGCCAGCTCCTGTAAAGGAAGAGGAAGAGAGGAGAAGCCCACTCTCTAATTCTTTCTTCTTCTAACACGTACTTTCCTCTAAATATGTAATGTTCTGCCTTGATGGAGCATTAACTTAGCGCTTGGACTGTGCCGGCGGTGGCAACTGACACGTCAACGATATGGAAGGACTGTTTACTCTCATCACATTGTCGAAAGGTAATGAAAACAGAATTTCTCAGTGGTTTTCATGGCACGTGAGCACAGGCCAATTTACAGTTATTCCATGATCCTATTTTAGTCCCCTGTTGATAATGGAGTCCCCGCTGTGTTGTTTCTTTTAAAAATCTCATACTTTTGAGTAAGTTGACATTCGATGTGTGCTATGTCTATTTCTAGATGTAGTGTTATTAAAGAAATTATCATCTGAGCGTGTGAACACACAACATTGTACCTCTAGCTTCTTGAGGGTATGGTCTTCTGAACCTTAGAAGTTTGCTTCCAGGGCGGCTTAGCCCCTTTCTGCAAAGCAGGAAAGTTCCAGCTCAGACTCTGGAATAATTCAGATCCTCTGTAAGTGGTAGACAAAGGACCCTAAGTCCACACATCACCAGCCCAACATCGGATCAGACTCTAACTACTGATAGTGTCTGACCATTTACCCCAGTGTTTCTAGGAGATCGCTTCCTCATTTACAGCTCGCCCTCTTCTTTGAAGGTGGGAAACTTCATTGCTGCTTTTCTCCCTGTGCTTCACTGCCTCACCCCCTGCACACTGGGTACTACCCCATCCCCATCGCATCCAGCCGAGTGAATGGTTTGCGCCTCTGAACATCACTGTTCAGTGACTAGTATCCCTAGACCTCCTCTTTCTTTTGGAGCTTTTCCAACGGCCTGGGATTTGGACACCCACCTGCCTCACTGACCGCAGCCTGGCAGAGCTAAGGTTCATCACCTCCAAGGACTGTGCTTGTCTGCACTGGATCCGACCACTATCTATCCTGACATCTTTACAGCGTTCCCCAAATGAGAGATCTGGCAGCGAGGGCTCTGCAGAGAAGCCCTCCTAAGAACACGGGCTTCCGAACCGTCACCATATGGGCAGAAGCCAGCTCCCTAGTCCAGTGGTGGCAGAGGTCCCGAGACGCGTGGGGCATGGGGGCAAGGATGGCCCATCAGAAGGTGACCTTCTCATGCAGCAGCAAAGGCCAACTTGAAGCTCTCTCAGCCTATAAACCAGTCTATAAAAATAATTAAATAAGCCTTCAGAGCAACAGCCATTCGCTCTGGAGAGCCAAACAGGCATCCAACACCCAACATCCTGAATCGGTGTCTTTCCGAGGCAGAAGGGAAGTGAAGCACCTACTGCATTTTGAAATGAAAGCAGAAGTTACTCTGCGGCCGAGCTAGAGCTTAACGTTTTCAGCAAGACGTGGATCCTTTATTTGCTCTCCACTCAACGACGCTCTGACTGCAAGTCCTGTTCACAGCGAAGGGAAACTGAGACCAGGGTGCAGAAACTAAGCCCCCAACTTGCCTTGGGTCGAGCCGCTGTTTCAGGTAAAATCGGGGGTTGCCCTGCCTAAATAATGCAAAGTATTGTGTGTGGCGGCCATTAGAATGAGCCTCTCAGACCGCCTAGTGCAGGAGGTATAACCGGCCTCCAGCCCCGGCCCCTGGCATGCTGGCAGCCAGGCCAAGCTTCCCAAGGGCTGCTCCGGGAGGTGCCCGGGCACGGCAGGGATGCCAAGGGGGCCCACAACTGGGAGGCAGGGCCTCCTCCCATGGGTGACTCTGGCTCAAAGACCCTTTCAACCTTGCGGGATTTTCTTAGAACCGCACAGCAGTCTACAGCTCTCCTCCACGCCTTTACTCCCCGTCCTTTCCTCCCACGCCGTCCGCTTCCCCTCCATCCCTCCTCCCCGCCCCCCTTCATGGGTGTCAGACCTGCATCAAGTCTGCTGGCTCCTCCCACCCCTTCTGCTGCCTCCCCACCCTCCCTCACAGGTGTTTGCGCCAGTGCACCTCTTTTGAATACATCTAATCCCTTCTTGGCGTCTGCTTCTCAGAGGACCTAAATAGCTAAGTCACTATTTAGCTATTTTGTTTTGCATGTGCAGTTTGGAACCAAACATACTTTCTGAATTCTTAGTAATGAAAGAATGTGAATTACATATATTGACCAATTAACTCTGTTGACCTAAACGCGTAGAAAGCATTTCAGTTCTGAGTAACTTAAAATGTCTAGAGCAAGGCGCTCTAGACTTGAAGAGCTATCATAGGAGCCGCAAGGAAAGAGGTGAGGCCAGGCAGTCTCCCCGTCCTACGTGCACTGGAATGAACTTGTAGAGGAGGTGCTGTAACAACTGAGAAAGCACAGACTGCCTCAAGGCTTGGCTGGGGGTGGACAGGGCTCTGAGGGACACACTGTCCCTCATTACCCAGTCACTCATCCACACAACAAAGTCCACTCAGCACCCGCTCCACAACGAGCTTGCCTTCAAGGATGATAGAGGCAGGCCTTTCCAACTCATCACTTTGCCATTTCCCTTTTGCTGGTGTAAAAAAAATCAGTAATCAGAAACCTCAATTAAACAGAGTTAGGAGACCAGCAGGGGGCACTCTCACGCACTGTGATGGCAGCAGAAGCCAGCAGGAAGAAGATAAACTCCCCCTCTTTCCTGGCGAGGACTCAGCCAACAACAAGCCCTGGACTCTGTTTACTTCGGCCCTAGTAAATCTTCCCTTCCCCTCTATAAAAGTGGTCTCCTCCCCTTGCTGTGCAGGGCCTTGCATGTGGTTCCCCATGGTTACAGATCTCGAATTGCAATTCTCTGCTGATCTCAAATAAACCCATCTTTGCGGGAGAAATATGTGGTCAATACTAGGAACACAGGTGTCCATCCATGTGTCTACCTTCTGAATGCCTGGATTTTCAGACAGTATCCAGGAATCTACTTGACCTTTATCTGTTGTTAAAGTTTCTTTGTAAAAAGTAAGTATATGGGATTTGGTTACAGTTTGCTTTATATTTTTCTGTTTGTTTGAAATTTGTCATATTAAAATTAGGTAAAAGTGAAAAGTGATCTCATAGACTGAAAAAATGTTTTCCCTTTTTTATGTGGAAATAATTTCACACTTAGAGAAAAGTTGAAAGAATAATACTTTTTGATCTTTTGTTGTTAGTGTATAGGAATGCAAGAGATTTCTGTGCATTAATTTTGTATCCTGCTACTTTACCAAATTTTTTGATTAGGTCTAGTAGTTTCCTGGTGGCATCTTTAGGATTTTCTATGTATAGTATCATGTCATCTTCAAACAGTGACAGTTTTACTTCTTCTTTTCCAATTTGTATTCCTTTTATTTCTTTCTCTTCTCTGATTGCCATGGCTAGGACTTCCAAAACTGTGTTGAATAAGAGTGGTGAGAGTGGACATCCTTGTCTTGTTCCTGATCTTAGTGGCACAGCCAAAGCAATCTTGAGAAAGAAAAATGGAGTTGGAGGAATCAGGTTCCCCAACTCCAAACTATACCACAAAGCTACAGTAATCAAGATGGTATGGTACTGGCACAAAAACAGAAATATAGATCAATGGTACAGGATAGAAAGCCCAGAGATAAACCCACACACCTATGGTCACCTTATCTTTGACAAAGGAGGCAAGAAAGTACAATGGAGAAAAGACAGCCTCTTCAATAGGTGGTGCTGGGAAAACTGGACAGCTACATGTAAAAGAATGAAATTAGAGTACTCCCTAACACCATACACAAAAATAAACTCAAAATGGATTAAATACCTAAATGTAAGGCCAGACACTATAAAACTCTTAGAGGAAAACATAGGCAGAACATTCTATGACATACACCACAGCAAGATCTTTTTGACCCACCTCCTAGAGCAATGGAAATAAAAACAAAAATAAACAAATGGGACTTAATTAAACTTAAAAGCTTTTGCACAGCAAAGAAAACCATAAACAAGACAAAAAGACAACCCTCAGAATGGGAGAAAATATTTGCAAATGAAACAAAAGACAAAGGATTAATCTCCAAAATATACAAAAGCTCATGGAGCTCAATATCAAAAACACAAGCAATCCATTTAAAACATGAGCAGAAGACCTAAATAGACATTTCACCAAGGAAGACATACAGATGGCCAAGAGGCACATGAAAAGATGCTCAACATCACTAATTATTAGAGAAATACACATCAAAACTACAATGAGGTATCACCTCACGCTGGTCAGAATGGCCATTATCAAAAAATCTAGAAACGATAAATTCTGGAGAGGAGGTGGAGAAAAGGGAACCTTCTTGCACTGTTGGTGGGAATGTAAATTGATACAGCCACAATTGAGAACAGTATGGCGGTTCCTTAAAAAACTGAAACTAGAACTACCATATGACCCAGCAATCCCACTCCTGGGCATATACCCTGAGAAAACCATAATTCAAAAAGTCGTGTACCACAATGTTCATTGCAGCTCTATTTAGAATAGCCAGGACGTGGAAACAACCTAAGTGTCCGTCGACAGATGAATGGATAAAGAAGATGTGGCACATATATACAATGGAATATTACTCAGCCATAAAAAGAAATGAAATTGAGTTATTTGTCGTGAGGTGGATGGACCTAGAGTCTGTCATACAAAGTGAAGTAAGTCAGAAAGAGAAAAACACCGTATGCGAACGCATATATATGGAATCTAAAACATATATATATATACGGTACTGATGAATCTAGTAGGGCAGGAATAAAGAGGCAGACATAAAGAATGGACTTGAGGACGTGGGGTGGGAGGGGGAAGCTGGGACGAAGTGAGAGAGTGGCATGGACATATATACACTACCAAATGTAAAATAGTTGGCTGGTGGGAAGCAGCCACATAGCACAGGGAGATCGGCTTGGTGCTTTTCGACCACCTAGAGGGGTGGGGTAGGGAGGGTGGGAGGGAGGCTAAAGAGGGAGGGGATATGGGGACATGTGTATGCATATGGCTGGTGCACGCTGTTGTACAACAGAAAGTAACACAGTGTTGTGAAGCAATTATACTCCAATAAAGATCTATTAAAAAAGAAAAAGTATATATAGTACCAAGAACATCCACATTGTTCCCCTATTATTAACACTTTACCTCATTCACTTTATCATTTGCTCTATCTCTTCCAAATATTTTTTCCTGAATTAGATGAGAGTAAGTTGCATACATTAAGGCTCTTTATCTCCATATACTTCACTGTTTATTTCCTAACAATTGCACAGTTACTAACTTCAGTAAATTTAACACCATGCAATGCTTTTACCTAATCTAATCTATCATCGGTAACAGTATTCCAGTTTTGTCATTTAAATCAATAATGTCCCTTATAGAAATTTTTTTCCCTCCAGTACACAATTTAATTTAGTTGTCACGTCTCTTTCAGTCTCTTTTATTTATTTATTTATTTTGCGATACACGGGCCTCTCACTGTTGTGGCCTCTCCCGTTGCGGAGCACAGGCTCCGGATGCGCAGGCTCAGCGGCCATGGCTCACGGGCCCAGCCGCTCCGCGGCATGTGGGATCTTCCCGGACCGGGGCACGAACCCGTGTCCCCTGCATCGGCAGGCGGACTCTCAACCACTGTGCCACCAGGGAAGCCCCCAGTCTCCTTTTAATCTAGAACATTTCTATAGCTTTCCTTGAAATGTTTGAAAAATACAGCTCCCCACCCCCTTTTTAAAATAGAATATTCCTCGCTTTGCTTTTGCCTAGCTTCCTCATGATGAGATGCAGGTATACATTCTTGACCAAAATACTACACAGGTAATATACCCTTCTCAGGACCACTTCTGGAGGCACGTGGTAGTCCTCTGTTCCTCCCTGGTGATGTTGATTTAGATCGTATAATTTGCTGTTTTCTTCCCTCTTACAACCAATAAGTAGTCTTGGGGGAGACAGCAAGCCCCTCATCAAAGTACCTGCATTGAGCATCTTGATGATTCTTGCCTGATCCAGGCTTTGCTGTGAGTGTCCATCTCCAGCACACCCTTCACGCTGGTCAGTGAGCCCTCATCGAGAGTCTTCTCTCATCCCCAGATACTCACCCCATTATTGGTTATCATTATTACTATTATTATGGGCTTGTGGATTACTACCTTCCCAATGGCTTATAATGTACTAACACAATTACTGGGGCGCCACATTGTCCTAGGACAATAGCTGGGGAGACCCAGATTCGAAAAGCGCTTGAATTGTACTCCTCTGGACTACAAAATGGGGGAGGCTTATAACGGCAAAAGCTGCAAAATCACATAAGTTGTTTGTCAAGAATTAGGACTGGAGCTGGAAGAAGGAAGGGTGCTTGCCAAGCAAGGATTGGCTGGGGTCTGAAGTGGTTGTGTAGTTACCGGGGGAGACCCTGAGACCGTAAGACTGCAGCTGGCAGCTACCAGCAGATACTGGGTTGAGAACAGCTGGAGGTGTCCTTGAGTCTGACACAGTTCAGAAAATTCAAGTTCCCCGGGATGCGGGAAGGTGTCTGAAACCACATCCTCAGCAGCCACCGGCTCCATTTCTAATGCCTGAACCACAGTTACTCCATTTTGATTCTCAAATGCATTCTTTCCTTTAACGGTTAAAGTAGGTATACAATGCATGTTTAATAGGCCAAAATGACTTCCCCACACCTCAGTATGTGAACACTTCTCCCATCACTACTGTCATTATGTTGTGTGGCACTAAGAATGCAGTGCCCTGGGCTTGGAAGGAAATGCCTGGTTCAATTTTCTTTTTTTCTGTCGTTAACCTCTATTTATCATGGAACCTTGCCCAAGTGATTCAATCTGGCTGAGCCTTGCTTTCTCCACCTGAAAATAGGGCTAATAATACCTATCCTGCAGGGTTGTTGTGATTAGTAAATAAAATAACAACACAAATTCATAATCTAGTCCCAGCCACATAGCAGCTTCTCAATATACCTGAGCTCCCTGCTTTCAGGTCTCTTCGAATGACAGTCTTCGATACAGGGGATCCATCCTAGTTCTACTTTTGTAGCGGGATTCTCATCCGAGAGTATTTGTTGACCCCGTGGGTCGTGTTGGAGGAGATGCCGGAGCCTGGCCCACTCTGCCTCTCTGAATGAGCTTCACTCCACAGACCAGCCAGGTGGAGACCATGTGTCCCACTGTGTGTACAGCTCGGGTCCCACACGCACCCACCCTGCTTCCACCCAGCAGCTGCACACATGCCATTTGTGGAAGGGGGGTACAGAGGACGAGGCAGAAACAGCGGAGGGCTGGGCTGAAGGCGCCCGCCTCGCAATGGGGTCACAGCAGAAGCCCTGCGCTCTCAGAGCTCACCCAGGGCTCTCCAGATTCACACAGTAACTGAGAAGGCAGTTCCTCTCTGGGGGCCAGTTCTGCGGTGTTGGTCTTGGGGTTAGTTCTGAAAGTTCCGCCAGGGTCTTCTCATCCAGCCTTTGCAGTGATTTTTGTCGACCCAATTCCCTGTGGAATCCCTTTCTGCTTGAATGTGCTGGAGTCATTACCACTTAAGGCCGAAACTGGCTCAGACACGTGCTCAGAGCTAAAAGTCACGTGGTACATGAGGCTATAAGCTCCGTGGGATTTATCTCCTAATGTTTCCTCTCTGCTCACTGTGGTCTCCCCATTGCCCAGAACAGCCCAGCACAACTGCCCAGGAAATATTTGTGAAACTGTTGAACAAACTGGTAACATTTCCCCTTTATTGGTTATGGGTCCCGTATTAGTTATCTGTTGCTGCATAACAAATTACCCCACATTTTTTTTTTTTTTTTTTTTTTTTTTTTTGCGGTACACGGGCCTCTCACTGTTGTGGCCTCTCCTGTTGCAGAGCACGGGCTCCGGACGCACAGGCTCAGCAGCCATGGCTCATGGGCCCAGCTGCTCCGCAGCATGTGGGATCTTCCTGGACCGGGGCAAGAACCCATGTCCCCTGCATCGGCAGGCAGACTCTCAACCACTGCGCCACCAGGGAAGCCCTACCCCACATTTAATGGCAGAAAACAACAAACATTTGTTGCCTCGCAGTTTCTATGGGTCAGGACTCTGGGATCGGTGTGGCTGGATGCTTCTGGGCTGGGGTCTCCCACAGGCTGCGGCCATCTCAAGGCCTGGAGGAGGGTCTCCTGCAAGGCCCCCGCCCCCCAGGCTGTTGGCAGGAGTCCTCATTCTTCACTGGGCAGGTGGCTCCAGCTGCCAGAGTGTACTCACAGCCAGGCAGACTGATTCTCCCCCATATCTTCCCTGCAAGAGGGCAGCTGGTTTTCCCCAGTGTGAGTGATTGAAGGGGGGGAGAGACAGAGAAGGAGAACCACACACATCAGAGACCAAAGCCACAATCTTTGAAGAACCTAGTCTTAGAGATGACATCTCATCTCACACCTATTAAGGTGACTATTATCAACAAACAGTAAGCAACAGGCATGGGTGCGGATGTAGAGAAATTGGAACCCTCGTGCACTGCTGGCGGGAATGTAAAATGGTTCAGCTGCCACGTAAGACTGTTTGACAATGCGTCCAAAAAATGAAGCTTTGCATTACCATATGATTGAGCGATTCCACTCACAAGTATATAAACCCCAAAGAACTGAAGGTGGGACTTGTACACCCATGTTCATAGCTGCATTATTCATAATAGCCAAAAGTGGAAGCAGCCCAAGTGTTCATCCACAGATGAGTGGATAAACAAGATATGGTATATACACACAGTGGAATATTATTCAGCCTTAAAAAGGAAGGAAATTCGGACACACACTACAACGTGGACGAACCTTGAGGATATTATGCTAAGTGAAACGAGCCAGTCACAAAAGACAGATACCGTACGATTCCTCTTACAGGACGTACCTAGGATAACCAAACTCAACAGACAAAGAAGAATGGTGGCTGCCGGCGGGGGGGGGGGGGGGGGGGGGGGCGGGGGAACAGGGAGCTGTTTAATGGGTGCTGAGTGTCAGTCTGGGATGAAGAAACTTCTGGAGGGAGACGGTGGTGATGGTTGTACAACAATGTGAATATCACTGGACCGAACCTCGCACTGAAGACAACCACTCACAGCTCCTTTGGGTCAGGAATCTGGGAACAGCTTAGCTAGGCGGTTCCTGGTCAGGGCCTCTCACAGGCTGAACTGTACACTGAGCTGTATGAAAATGGTTAAAATGGTCAATTTTATGTATACTTTACCACAATTTAAATAAATAAATAAGAAGAAAGGAATGACATCGCATCATTTCTCCCAAATTCTACTGGCTAGAAGTGAAGGACTAGATCTGGCCGACACTCAAGGAGAGAGGAATTAAGTGTCACCTCCTGAGGGAGAAGCAACAAAGAAAGGATTTGTGGGTATATATTTAAAACCCCACACTTAGGAAAAGCTTCCATTCCCAAACAGGCGTAATTGGTAGGAAAGCAGAAAGACACACCAGCTCCGTAAAGCCTGCCTCACAAACTACTTCAGGGGGTGGGCTTCGTGCACACACTGGTCTAGAAGTCAAGGATGAGTGTTCATCCTTGGCTCGTACTTAGATTATCCCTTCACACGCGTGGGACTTGACATCTAAACTGAGAAGAAAATACTGATTAGGAGATTGGTATCCAAACTCAGTGCGTTGAGATTCTTTTAGAAAGCGAACTCTAGAAATCATTTTCTTCTCTATAACGTGCCACCCCTACCTCCCGAGACTGTCAGGCAAACAGGCTAAAGGCCTTTTCTGGCTGATACAATGTTAACACTAAGAAAAGAAACCTTTAACACAGGGAACTATACTCAGTATCTTGTAATAATCTATAATGGAAAAGAATCTATATATATATTTTAGATTTATATAAACTTTATATATAAAGTTTTACATAAAGATTTATATACATAGGAACTTTTTTTAAACTTTTTATTTTATACTGGAGAATAGTTGATTAACAATGTTGTGTTAGTTTCAGGTGGACAACAAAGTGATTCAGTTATACATAAACATGTATCTATTCTTTTTCAAATTCTTTTTCCAATTAGGTTGTTACACAATATTGAGTAGAGTTCCCTGTGCTATACAGTAGGTCCTTGTTGGTTATCTATTTTATATATAGTAGTGTGTACATGTTAGTTCCAAACTCTCCCTCCCCACCCTGGTAACCATAAGTTTGTTCTCTTAAGTCTGTGAGTCTGTTTCTGTTCTGTAAATGAGTTCATTTGTATCATTTTTTTTAGATTCCGCATATAAATGATATCATACAATATTTCTTTCTGTTTGACTTCATTCAGTATATAAAAACTTTATATATATAACTGAATCACTTTGCTGTACACCTGAAACTAACACAACATTGTAAATCAACTATATTTCAATTAAATTTTTTTTAAAAAGCAACCTTTTAAAAATAAAAAGAAAGAAAGAAAATTCTACCTTTTATGATTCCAAATCAAATGTAATTACCTAAAGGACTGCATTTGAAGTGGTACAATATTTGCAAGGACAACATTCAAAATTTGCAATCTGCGATTTTGTTGAATTGTTAGGAGTATATAAAAACATATTCTAGAGGCTTCTTAATAGATTCCCCCATGATCACCCTGGGCCTGTCAGTCATAGAATGGAATGGGGGTGATCATAGGTCAAGGTGGGGGTGGTCACAGGATGGGGCGTGGCTGGAGAGAAACACATGCCTCTGCTGATTTCTGTATTAAGGCCTTTAAAATTCTTCTCGTGGTAGAAATCAGATGGAGAACACTCACAAGGCAGCATTTCCCACTTCTTCCCAAAGGAATATGCTAACAAATGTGCTTTTAATAAGTCCTCTCAAGGAGCTTAATTTCTTCTGTATATAATGAGAATTTTATTGTTTTGTTTCTGATTATTCATCCTTTTCTTCCTACGTTTCTTCTTCCTTCTGATGAGCTTCCAAACCGTCTCCAACTTAAGCTGACACCGCACAGGCCCTTTTGCGATATTGTAGCTGCCTTCCTTCCTCTTCTCTTTTCTTTCCCCAGAGCGTATTACAGAAGGGTTGCAGCTATTTCTTAATTTTAAACAGTTGCTTTCTGGGGAAAAAAATCAGGAAGAGAATAAACTTAAAAAAAAAAATCAGCCCCTCTCTCTCGCTTATTATTTTATTTGTCACTTGACATGCCCGTGGTTACAGCTCCTTCAGGAGACCACAGATCTTCATCAAGAGTTACACATACATTATGGCCATTTTTAACCAAAACGGGGATTTTGATGTGCCAGGGGCTTCCTGCTATGGCCTTTCCCCAGATCCTTTTTTTTTCCTCCGAATCCCTCCCCTCCCTTTCTCCCCATTTCTCCCCCCTCCCTCTCCCTCCCTCCCTTTCTCTCCTGGAGGTAAAGGGTCCATCCTACTATTTCCATTTCTGGCGCTCACCCACAGTCTGCCCCTAAAGGCCACCCCCCGCTGCTCAGTAACTACCCAATTTCTATACAAGCGCAGGCGCCTTGGGTCAGGAGGCCTCTTCCTTCTGTCTTTGCTGGGGGGGCTTCATTTGGGGGAGATTTGCTGACGCGTATTCTGCACCCCCTAGCTAGTGGAGGAGAAGACAGGGGTTCAACTAAGCAACTGAAAATTTTAAAAGTTACTGGCCATGAACTGGGGCTCATTTGACCAGGGTTGTTTGTTCCCCGACATCACATCTTGCTCTGCATGTGAGCGTCTTGTCCTAGTCAGCTGAACCCCTCAGACTCCAAGGTCGTGTCCCCAGATTACGAAGCCTTCAATTCTTAAAAGCTGTCATTTTCGAAACAAAACTAAACAATAGTTTCCAGTTTCATCGTTTGTCTTCTAACATGAGCTCAATATGAACCGTCAACAATCAGAAGCTGTACCATGCCTAAGAGAGAGTTTTGTACAAAATTCTGAAAGTGTGTGCTATTGTTTCCTGGACGGTGAAACAAACGCCAGTGCTGAGACTTGGGTCCCCAGGAAGCCAACTCCGAGCTGGAGACGAGCGTGCATTCGTGCGGGGTGCTGCCGGCACCGCACCCGGGGAAGGAAATAGGACTGGGCGGAAGTCGGGCCCTGAGGCCAGGGTGCCCTCGGAGCTGTCCCGTCTCACAGGGAGGCTTGGTCAGCCTGTCGCTGGATGTGGGCCACGCAGGGAACGCTGTGTCACCTTGGGCGAGGCTGCTTCCCACCGGCCGCCGGGGAACAGAGGCCTTCACTCCCGCAGGGGCTAGAAGCGCGCGCCACACCGCGAGCCTGACGGTGGGTTCACCTGGCCCCGTCCTGAGGTGCTCTCTGTGCTGCACGCAGGGGCCGCCGTGCCGCGGGGCTGGTCCCCCGCTGCCAGGCGAGCTCTGGCACGGGCGGCAGGGACAGAAGGGCAGCGAAGGAAGCCGCGCTCCCCTCCCCCTCCCCCGCGTCTTCTCCATCCTTCCGGTGTCTCCCGTGGCGACTCGGTGACCCTCGGCCGCCGCCCGCCCAGGGCAGGGCAGGACTGGCTTTCCAGCTAGACTAGGGCACACCCGGCCTTGTGCCTGGATCCTCACACCCGCCCAAGTTCCAGCCACACAAATCCTTCGCCTTTCCTGGACCGAAGTCCCATCTGCTGTCCTTTTGTGAAAACCTGAAAACATGGCCCAGGGTGAGGAAGGGGTGCTCTTTCTGGAACGACACGTCCCCTGCTGTGCCCTTCCCTTCTCTGCTGTGTGCAGTTAGCCCCCTGCTGGACGCCCTCCCCGCGGGCTGGGGCGCTCAGGCTTCTGGTCCCCGCCCAGCAGGGCCCTTGCGGACTCCCCCGGTGCTGTCATGGGGGAGGGGTGACGGAAAGTACCCACCACTCTCTGACCCTCTGGAGTCGCTTGTGTGAAACTCACACACATAAGTGGAAGAGCAAGGCAGAACCTCTTCAAAACCATGAGAAATCACTCTTTTACAGAAAGAGCGTGCATTCCCATTTCCCTTCAAAGTTTTCCTTTGGAGTTGAGCTTGGTAAAGATGTATATCAGAATACATTAGAGGTTCTGTGACGTGTTGATATTTACAGAATAGCATTTTACTTTATATGTTACTTGAAATTCTGGGTTTGGGGTACTGAATAATAATATACCCCTGCCATTTTAGTCTGGCTAGAATCAAATACAGCTTTATGTGTATACAGTCCGCATTCCTCTGTCCTCTACAGCTGGGGGTGGGGGTAGGAGGTCAGGAAAGGTTGGCACTGCTTTTAAGGCTGGGCCTAAGTTTAAATGGCAGATATGACTGAACTGAACCACAACCAGGGTTGAGTAAGATAATCAGAAGTTAAGAAGACATTCGGACTCAACAAAAAATGATGTGGCAGGTTAAATACAGTCCTCCGTTGGTATCTGTGACTCCTGTGGAAACCACAGTCCTCTGGACGCTCAAGTGCTTTGTATAGATGGCGTGGTACACGGTCTGTCCTCTGTATCCGCGGGTCCACGTCAGCTGTTTCAACCAACCTCGGATCCCGTTTGAATAGAATTGATACTGAACTCGCGGATATGGAGGGCCAACTGTAGATATTGTTTATAGTACTTGTGCATTTTGGATTTAAGAGAAATTTGGTTTCCCGTCATGGTTTAGTGGTAGAGATTTGTCAACCAGGTAGCAGAGCAAGTTCTGGGTTCTTTCTCTAGGTCAACCACTGACTGGCTCATTTTACCTCATTTACTTTTCCCAGGGCATTTAGTTTCCTTTTTTCACCCACAGAATTTTTTCCCTCCCATTTGCACAGATTAAAATGTGGTAAAATTAGTTACGAAGACAGGAGTCGATTTTAGGAAGTCAATATTCTACTAAAGCTCAGATTTGTAGAACTGGAGAATTCTTTTTATAACTTAAAATGAACAGAAGACACTCAGTCACATTGGTGCATGAACAAGAAATCGAGGTTTTAGTTTTATTATTCGGAACAACACTAGGTCTTGCTGCAGTGACAAGTAACCTTAAAATCTCCATGACTTACAGTCCTAGCCTACGTGGCACCTCCAGTGAAGGGTGACAGGAGTTTTGCTCCACAGACCATCAGAGACTCAAGCTGACATTGGCTCCATGCTCATCACACTGCATCTCAGCACGTGGCTTCAAGGGCACCACAGCAAAGGCACGCCGTGGAGGACTCAGCTAAACCCTACTCACAGCCCAGAACTGGTCACGTGGCCCCAACCTAACAGTAAGCAACTAGGAAGGAGAGGAGGGCCAGAAGCGGTGCTCTTGTCATCTCTACCACGCTGTGGTTTTCGGATCTGTGCAGAGTGTGTCCGTGTTACCAGCAATCTGGAAACACGATTAATACAATCTTTATTTAAAAGGCATGATAGGAAGGGAGTTACTGTGTTAGTTTACACGGAGTTGAGCTTTGATATAGCATTTAAAATGATATATGTTTTAACAAGTACCAGAATCATTAGACAGCTCAATAAAACAGAGACTCTTCGTCCCTATCCCTAGAGATTTGTGATCCAGCAAACCTGAGGTGCCGTCCAGGAATTTGGATTTTAACAAAAGCACCCCTGAGTGTTTTTCTGCAGGTGGTCTTCATAGTTTGATGAACACAAGATGATTGGTTTCTGCCTTCTGACATTGATACGTCAGGGTTTCAGCATGCATGAGAGAGAGAGAGAGACAGAGATTCTGAGGATTAGAACACCAGGAAGCAGGTGGCTATTACTTATCTTTGATCTCTACGAGACAAAAGCCTTGGTAGAAATGGATCCCCAAACTTCAGAAGTGTGTGGAAAAAAAAACAGCCCAAAATGAAAGAGAATAAGTAGAAAGTGCATTGTGAGAAGCTGTGGAGGATGCATGGACCATGAGGGGGTGTAAAGGAAGAGAGGAAATGAGGATAGTGCACATCCCTGGTGGACCAATCATGTCGCTCCATGGAGGGATTAGTGTATCTGGGTCAACATATGGTCTGGCGGAAAGAGAAGGTGCCGAGACTGTTCCACAATATGGCAAAGGATTTTTATGATGGTTTTATTTAGAACCACTAAACTGCAGAACTAAGACAACGCCAAGAAGGGGCAAAGTACAGTTGAACTGATCATTATTGAAAATGTGATCGATCACTCACTAAAGAAATCACCAGAGATGTGTACACACATTACGCACATAGTTTTTGCAACATTTTTATAATGATAAACAATTGGAAATCACCTGTTTGCCAGTTGGAAATTAGTTACGAACATTTGTCTTTATCCATGGGGCTGGGATGCTGTGTAACCATTAAAATGCTTCTGGGGCGGGACTTCCCTGGTGGCGCAGTGCTTAAGAATCTGTCTGCCAATGCAGGGGATACGGGTTCGAGCCCTGGTCTGGGAAGATCCCACATGCCGCGGAGCAACTAAGCCCGTGCGCCACAACTACGGAGCCCACGTGCCACAACTACTGAAGCCTGCATGCCTAGAGCCTGTACTCCGCAACAAGAGAAGCCACCATAGCGAGAAGCCCGCGCACCGCAACAGAGAGTAGCCCCTGCTTGCCACAACTAGAGAAAGCCCGTGCACAGCAATGAAGACCCAACACAGCCAAAAACTAAATAAATACAAATAAATAAAATAAAATGCTCTGGGGCAATCAGGGAAGACTGGGTTGTATTAGCAGGCTTACAAAAATCTCCTTCCAATACTGGAATGAATAAAACAAGATACACCAAAGAAAACACCATCCAACAACAAATCTAGGAAAATTTCCCAACCTCATACCACAGACTTCAGGAAATACAAATCTAAATACAAAACATCTGATATATCCAAAATACAAAACAATCAAGCCCAAATGGATGTAAAATCTGGGAACCAACCCACAGCTCCCTTTTTGGAGTGAGCTGCACGATGTGGTGAGAAGAGGCCCGCTAAAAAGTTTTCTCACTTTGGAGGCACAGGAAATGGGGGTTTGAGTTGGCGAGAGAAAAGATCTGGAATGTTCCGCCCGGGGCCCTTCTTCCTAAGTGAAAGCCAGACATCAGCCGAAGGTCACAGTGGTGGGAGAGAGGCCAGAAATGAGCTTCCAGCAGCAGTTCTCTCTGCGGGGCCGCAGCTCCGGACAGAGCAAGCTGGGCGGGGGGCAGTGCCTGAGGCCACCCCAGGCAAGGCGTTCACACCACTCGGCTGGGCTCTGACCACAGCTTCCGGCAGCCAGAGAGGGGAGACAAACCCAGACCTCCAGACCCACCACCATCCACGGGACAGGGCAGGCTCTATTCACCGGGCCGGGCCTCCAGACGAGGGTTTCAACAGAATCAAAAACAAGATGAATGTGAAAACAGTTCCCAGCTTTGAGGGCTCGTGGAAACACGCCCCTCCCCACTCCTCCCGGGCAGCTTGGGACCAACAGATACAAATGATGCTAATCCAAGCCCCAGCTCACTCACCCTCTACAGGGAAGACGCAGACCGTGCTCAGGTTGACAGGGAGTAAAAAGACCACATAGATACTGTTTTGGGGTGAAAAGCAGCCCATGTAGAATGGGCACTATTTCAAAATGACTAAACAAGAAGAAACCCAGCTTGGGGTCTGTGCAACAATTCTACCCCTCATCCCCTTAAAAAAAAAAAAAAAAGGAAGAGGAGGAAAGGAGTGTGTTACACTCATACTGCTCACCGCACAACAAGTCAGTAAGTCAAGAGACAAGTTGCTGGGGCAAGGAATAGCGACTTTATTTGGAAAGCCAGAAGACCAAGAAGACGGTGGACTAGCGTCCCAAAGAGCCACCTTCCCTGAGTTAGAATTCGGGCTTCTCTATACGAAAAGGGAAGGGGGTATGGCTGGCAGCTGCAAACTTCTTAGTGCTGGAATCCTTTGTTTTTGCAGCTGTCCATGTAGGTCTCGTCATGATGTTCCTATAAACCAACAAGACGATTGTTTTTTTTCTGTTCTGCAGCTTTTTATCTCTGTATGAATGGGAAAGTGTTATTCCTTTAAAGGTCAGAGCCTTGAGAATGGGCTATCCTGTATGTATATTTCAGGCTACAGGCAACATTCTTTTACAAAAGGTGCAGAGCCAGCATGACTAAGCACAGGCAACAGCACAGGGTTAGAGCTAAAGGAATAGATCCAGTATGCAGTCAGGTTTGCTCTTCTCTGTTTCAGGAGGTCAAAATGCATAAGAACAAGCAAAAGCTCACATTGGAAGAAAACTTCAGAAAATTGCTTCTATGCTTAAGTAAGTTAAAAAGAAACATTTGATCAAAATAACATAACGGGGCTTCCCTGGTGGCACAGTGGTTGAGAGTCCACCTGCCGATGCAGGGGACGCGGGTTCGTGCCCCGGTCCGGGAGGATCCCACATGCCGCCGAGCAGCTGGGCCCGTGAGCCGTGGCCGCTGAGCCTGCGCATCCGGAGCCCGTGCTCCGCAACGGGAGAGGCCACAACAGTGAGAGGCCCGCGTACCGCAAAAACAACAACAACAACAACAAAAAAAAACGGAAAAGACTGCGCGCCTCGCGGAGACGCAGGACTTACAGTGCATGCGGTGGCTGAAGACTCCGCCATGCATTCAGCCATGCATGTGGCTCCTCCACATACCCCCCACTCCAGGTTCATCAGTGAATAGGATTGCCCTGCTGATCGCTATGGGTTGGGGAGAGCACGTGACACAGGTTGAGGCAATGAGGCTGAAAGAACCTGCTTACATTCCACGGCAGGGGGACATAAAGAAGGGACTGTGCAGCCTTGTTGCCACTGGCAGCCATCTTGTGACCATGAGGAGAATGACCTTGTAGATGAGGTCAGTAAACAGCAGAGGAGACAGATAGAAAGACCCTGGGATCTTGATGACATCTATGAGCTCATCCTAGCTCTGAGCCTTCTGTTGTTTACGTGTTTATGCCAACTGAAGTCATGGTTTCCTAATTCAAATACTTTTTTTTCCTTTTTTTTTCTATATGCTTCCATATTGCTTGCATTTCTTTTACATTCAGTGGTTATTCTTTCTGTAATTAGGGGAAAAGCTGTTTATATTTTGACAAGTTAATACATATGGAAACAAAGATACTGAAAACTCTTTAAGATGTATTATTTAAAGATGTAAATTTAAAAAGTAGGTTACAAAGTTTTCGATTGAGATGATCCAATTTTATTTTTAGAGGTATACATAATGTTATATATGCATAGAAAAAATCTAAAGGAATGCATACTGAAAAAATTGCAATTATTTTTGAGTAGTTGGACTATATGTGACTTTTTTCTTTTTGTCAGGTTCCTTCCTTCTTTCCTTCCATCCTTCCTTCCTTTCCTTTTTTCTTTATTCGTTTTCTGTTTTTCTTTTCTACCAAAGAACATGGAATGACTTACATAAAGGTACATAAAGGTTTAAAAGATAAATAAAATTTTAAATAAAAAGTGAAGCACTTTGATTTGGCCAACAAATAGTCTTAGTTTTATATCCTCTCAGATTTGAGTTTATAACATTCTGCAACTACTAAAACGAAAGGGGGGGAAAAAACTGGAGACGCCTCCTCTTCTCCCAACCCCGGCATCAAACACAAGCAGACTCCACCCTCTTGTTGGACGCAGGTATCGCTGGCTCCCCTCCACCTTCACAGCTCTTCCGAGTGGACACTGAAAACGTTTCCTCTCTCTTCTCATGGGGGTGAGCCTTCCCAACCCTGGTGGTTTTAGGGTCTTAGCTGATATCAGTTTGCCCTGTGGGGGTTCAGCTTCAGATCTACAGTAAATCCAGTGTCTGGTCATAGGATCAGCAATTAAAGCAAGAGATGGCTTTCCATGCCCTGCAAACAAATGTTTGATCCAAAATTGCAATGAGAAATTGTCTTTAGCATCTTCCTTTCTTCATTTTAGTATTACTCCTCATTTTTTCCCTTATTCTCATTCTCTATGGCAGGTGAAACCGTGCGTAATCACTAGTTAAATCCATTTCAACTGTAAGATAATCACAGTTGTTTTAATTGTTGCTACAAAAGACTTGGGTCCTCCAAGCAGCACGTCTGAACAGTAAGAGGTTTGCCTGAGTTGTTTTCTAGGAACTTGGCGTCAGCTGTGTCTAGTGGGAGCTGGGCTGGTTAACACCGGATGGGACCACTGACCTTCCACCTGGGCACGTGAGAGCATCTGCTCTGCCCCCTTCTGAGGCCAGTGGTGGAGCTTCGCCTGTGCAGAAAGGCCGCTGTCACAGCTGTTTCCAATCACCTTTCCCTGCGCGCTCCCCAAGCCTCAGGCCGCCCTGCCCTGCTTCTTTACTCTTCCTCCCACAAGCATCCCAGCCCCTTGCCCTCGGGGGCGGGGGAGGAGCGATTTGAGACTTGTCTGCCTTATGAATAGCTCTCTTTGCTGCACACCTCGGGGTCTCAGCATTCCGGTGTGCCGCACCACGGGCAAATGAACCTGGTTTGGTGACACGGGTATTTGATAGACATTAAATCATTTCACTCTCATAAAACCTCTGTAAGGTTGGTATCATTAAAACTATTTACAGATAAGTCTTGAAGCAGAGTTTCACAGGCAGTACTGGTATTTGGGACTGGATAATTCTTTGTCGTGGGCTGTCCTGTGCCTTGTAGGACGTTGAGTAGCATCCCTGGCCTCAACCCACTAGATGTCAGTAGCATCCCACTCTCCTCCCACCCAGTTGGGACAACCAAAACTGTCTCCAGACATTGCCAAGTATTCCCTGTGGAGCAAAGTCACCCTCAGTTGAGCATCACTGCCTTGGGGGTTAACGTACCCAAGTCTCATTGTAGAGGAGGAGTTTGATTTTGAATTCCAGTCTGAACCAAAGCTTATGCTTGTAGCCATGATGTGCTGCATTGTTTTCCCCACCTTCACCGCTGGCATTGCTCCCCCCCCCAAGTACATCGTACTCTTCACCCTGCCATAATCTGGAATTTTCTTCCTTTCCCCATCTGGCTGGGGCAGGTATCACTAATGAAGAGATAACTGGACAGAGCTGTCCTACAGCAGCCTCACCTCCACATCTTAAAGTTCATGTGTCAACCTCTGATCAGAGCCTCCACGCCCACTGTCTTCACCCAGACCGGGCTCTGGAGGGTCAGGACCGCAGCTGCCTATGTACTGTGGTTTGCCTAGTGCCCAGGGTATGGAAGAGATGCCCATACTTGTTAGATCTGATTAAACTGAAGCCCATTGTGCTTTCTTCTTTACCTTATGAGAGAGATCTATTCCGTCAACCCTTCTTTCTTTCCCCTTAGTTATTCCGTGGACAGTTATTTACCAAATAATTACCACATGCTGTATAGTCCTCTCGGAGACCAAGGATGCAAGTGATTCTTTACACTTCAATGGGGCTGGTGGTGGAAAACAGGCAGTTGTTACAATAGTATAGAGCACTCTATATATGAAGAGGCTTTTTTTTTCTCTCCAGATTAGATTCCACTTGAATCGCCTTCCACCAAGGGTTCTGGACTCTCACATCTCCTCATATCTTACACACTTGCCTTGCAAACCACCGAACGGAGGCTGTTAGGTGTTAACCTTACCTTGGGTACCACCGAAACGGAGAAATCGAGTCTCCACCTTCAATGGGGCTGGCAAGCTCCTCCCCTCTGGAGCAGGAGACGCCCTCACATTCCGCCTGACCGGAAGCCGTCTTCCTGTCCCGCCCACACGCTCAGCTGCGCGTGCGCACACCTGGTTTCCGGCCCACCGAGTCAGAGGGCGCGGCGTCCCTGTGTGCCTCACGGGAGCCCGTGTCTGCGGGCTCCACTCTCTCCCTGGGCCACCGCCTCGTCAACTGCACGCGAATAGGCTCACGTCTCCGAAGTAAAGCAACACCTGTGCACACGCCTTGTTTCTCTCCAGATAGCAGGCCAGCTTCCCTTTCGGTTGCCAGCTGCTGGAAAGCGTCGTGTTCCCTGCCTACCGGGTCCCTGGCCTCGGCGACCCCGGGCTGGGGGCCACGAGGGCCACGAGGGCCCGCCGCCCTGCTGCTGCTGAGGCTGGGGCTGGAACCGCCGGTCCATGGTCCGCGGGGCGGGCAAGGCTGTCCTGCCGTCTGGAGCGCTCAGTGCCACTGGCGTTCCACCAAGGTAACGCTCCCCATCTTTCTAGAAGAGTAACTCCAGCGTTTTCACTTCTTGGGATTTTTAAAAATTACAGCCTCTCTATCCAGAACACATTAAACGATGCACAAATTGATGAGGAAAAAGTGAGCATTCTCGCTCGCCCGGTGTGAAGCTTTCCGCGTGAGGAAGCTTCCGCGCTGTCTCCGGCCGCAGAAACACACGCGGTGAGAGGGTGTCTCCTCCTCCCTCCCTCCCTTTGTCAGCTTCCTTTCATTAGAGGTAAATGTTTTGTTCCTCTGAGTTGTTAGGGGGGAACACGTCCTCCCCCTCGAGTTGGATGGTTCAGTCCCTGCGAGGGGTGTGAACCTTCTCTACTCTTTCCCGTGGCTTCTCTGCCCACGTGACCTGATAGAATGAGGAGACTTCAGCTGGTCCTTGCGCATCTTCTCCCCCTTCCCTCGTGGGGAGGGGTCTGCGCTGGGGCAGCACTGCTCTGGCCGGTCACGTGTTGTAGGAGTCGCATATCCAGTATTAGGAGGACCTTCTTCTCTCACGCTAGACCACATCTGCCACCAGACCTGCTGGTCCAGCCAAAGGTGGTGTTTGGCGCCCTTCTGCCTTACTTTTTGTCATATATCTGTTTGCTCAGAATTCAAGTCAGAAAGGGGGTGAGATAACATTCAGACATATGTTAATGAAAACTTAATAGTCAATCTATGAAAGAAAAGGAAACTTTTATTTGAGACAAATTGGAGGATTATAACTGGGGAACAGCCCCTCAGAAACCTCCAAGAGCTGTTCTGTCTGTTAGAAGTTGAAACACAGTTACATAAAATTTTTGAGACAGAGACATTAGATGACGTATTATTGACAGTTCACACAATCCAGATCTGTAAGTACAAAGTATTGGGTCATCCTGACCCCCTGACAAGATCAGGAAGGAATGTTATCTTTAGGGAGTTGTCTTGTTGGTGCGAGCAGGTATTTCTGCCAGCGGGGGAGTTTTTTTCGATGCATAAGGCAGATACAAAATGCACAGCGGGGGAGAGAGGAGGCCACAGGGCAGAGAAAAATTGTTTTATGTTTAAATTTTTCTTGCTATAGAATGTGAACTTTATTTTACACATTTCTACATTTAATGAATTGTCCTTTTTTATCCGTGAGGGTAGCCCTTTGTATATTGGGTATAATTCTATTAGGTATAATTCTGTCTCATGTACCTCAGAGTATATTATTTGTCATGACTTTGTTAATGGTTTTTCTCCCTTTACATAAGTGTCTAATTGCTGTGTCGTCAAATATGTTGGCCCTTTCTTTTTTGGCCTCTCTCACACAAAAGTTACACATTCTCCTAAATTTTCTTTTAGCATTTCAGTGTTTATATTTTGATCTTTAATATATCTGAAGCTTATTTTTGCACATAGTTTGAAGTAGGGGGTCCAGTTTTTTAGTTTTTCCAGATGAATAGTCAATTATGCCAGCACTGTTTATTTTAAAAACCAACCTTTCCTTTTTTTTTTTAAATAAATTTATTTATTTTTGGCTGCGTTGGGTCTTTGTTGCTTGGCTTGGTCTTTCTCCAGTTGTGGCGAGCGGGGCTACTCTTCGTTGCGGTGCGCGGGCTTCTCACCGCAGTGTCCTCTCTTGTTGCGGAGTATGGGCTCTAGGTGCACGGGCTGCAGTAGTTGTGGCTCGTGGGCTCAGTAGTTGTGGCTCGTGGGCTCAGTAGTTGTGGCTCACGGGCTCTAGAGCGCAGGCTGCAGTAGTTGTGGCTCACGGGCTCAGTTGCTCGGCGGCATGTGGGATCTTCCCAGACCAGGGCTCGAACCCGTGTCCCCTGCATTGGCAGGCAGATTCTCAACCACTGCGCTACCAGGGAAGCCCCCAACCTTTCTTTTATCAAAGATCTTTTTCTAATACCCAAGAAGAGCCTCGAATTTGAGATACTAATTAACTGTTCCTGCTCCTACATTCTTCAGTTAATCAGAGGTACCTCCACCTTCATGTTTGTCTTTCATGTTTGCACCATCACCTGGCTACTAGCAATGTCCCAAATAACTTTAAAAAACTTAAAGCAGTTAAGTGTTTAATATAGAAGAATTAGAAAATATAAATAAGAGGAAGAAGTTGAAAACATTCATTATCCCCAAACTCAGAGATGACCTTGTGGTGTATATCGTTGTAGACGTCCCCCCCTTTTTTCAACAGGAGTCCAGGGAGGATGGCTTTACGCCTGTTATCTTCCTTTTACTCCTCCAAATCCACCCTCTGCCACTGTGCTCTCAAGTCTCTGTCCCAGGAGCCCCCTTGTATGAACAACATCAAGTTCCCTTACTGTCAGGCTTCCTGTTGGATTTGGCCAGTGGGGACTCCAGCAGATGACTGGCGGGAGGGGGGAGGGAATGAGGTCAGGGAAGTGGATTCCTAACTCCCCAGATTCGTTGTTGCGTCCCAAGTGCTCCTCCGGGAAACCTTTCTGCGTGACTCTCTCCATCTGGGTCCCCAGGACTCCCTCCCACTCATCCCTTTGGGTTTGGGGCGGTAACATCACTGTCCTAAGTGGTCCTCCTGAACCCGTAACTTTATAACTGTCCCTTCATTAAACCCTCTTCAAATCATCTTAGGTCATACCATCCGTTTCCTGGCTGCTGCAAGGGGGGCAATTTTAAAAAACGGGTAACACAAGTAATACCTGAATATATTCGTGCTGTAAGAAAAAAAAAACTGAACAATACCCATGAAGTGAAAACATGTATCTTAACTTTCAGTCTCCTAATTGGAATCCTCGCCTCAGAGGTAACTGTTGTTTTCAATTTGGTGAATATCTTTCCAGATTTTTATTTCTTGCATTTACTTACGCATAAGAATATATGGACAAATACAGATTCTCATGCATAGATTTGGGGTGTGTGAGTATATGTGTGTTTACATAAGTGATATCATACTGTATATATTGTTCCATATTTTGCTATTTAAAATTGATATATGAGGATTTTTCTGCTTCAGAGCAATATAAACTGTAACACATTTAAAAAAACCTGCTGCCTAATATTTTGTAGTGTGGAGATGCAACTGTTTATTTAACCCCTCACCTATTGACTGACATTCTGGGTATTTCCAATTTTCCACTCTTATAAACAATATAACTAAAAATCTGTATACACCCCTTTTAATGTGCATGGACCATTAGTTTCCTAAGACAGATGCTGCAAATTCAAACCCTGGAGAAGCTTCAGCACATTTGCGGGTATTGTTCTAATGGACACCATGGAAGTGTCTCCCCCTTGTCCTGCGTGTAGATACTCATGTATATATGATGGACGCCCTGGAAGACTAGCCACAAGGCAGTCTTTTCAAAAAGAGGGACTTTTAGTTACGAGTGGCAAGAACCTGGACCTCTGCCTCGGGTCCTCTGATGCACTGTAAGGCGGGCGCTCACCTCGGCTCACCGTCTCAAGGGGTGCAGGATCCGTCACCGTCTTCACAGCCATTTCACTTCTCTGTCGGGTCCCCTCTGCCTGGCAGCGTGGGCAAAGTCGTAGTGGGCGCCTGGGCGCTTTCTTCGAAGCAAGGAAGAAGAGCAGGGGCCCCCCGGCTCCCCCAGCGCGTCTGTGGTTTCTTGGCTTGCTCCTGGGCTCCGAGCGGGGAGCTGGACCCTGTGTAGGGTGAATCCAGGTCCGTCTGTGCGGCTTCCCTGGTCCAGTCCTGGTTGGTGCCTGCGGTCCCAGCATCACTGTCCGTAGCACTCTCTCTCACTTTCCCAAGTGTCCCAGGTTGGCTGTTGATCTATAGGGTCACCGTCCCCGCCCCCAACCCCAGAATCTCATTTCCCTGTTTCCTTTCTATCTCACCTCTCTCCCCTCCTCCAACCTAGAGAATGTGTGTCTCATCTCAGCTTGGAAACCCTGACTTGCACCATCACCTCATATTCTTTCCAGTCTAGTGTTTTTGGTGTAAAACTGATGCCGTGACTCTTTCAAGGCCAGGCTCTTGATACTGAAAAGCCAAGATGTGTGAACCTCCAAAAAGCATTTCCTCTGCTTCTCTGATGTACTAACCCTTCCCTGGGATGTCTGACGGTCGCCTCACAGTGGACTCTGACTGGTAAAGGGCATTGGATAAAAATAAACTATGGTAATGAGAAACACATGGTATAGGAATCTAGACACATACCCACCCTTGCGTCATTCCCCTTGTGTCCCCTTGTGACACCCTCCCTTGTGTCACTCCCCCCGAACCCCTAGAGGAAGCTGACTGCTCTCAGAGCTGTTCTCTGCTACCCCCTCCCCAGGAAGTAACCTGTGTGAAGCTGGCTTCCCTGGGGAGTCAGTTCCACTGCAGGGACCCGGTGGGGCACTGGGCCAGGACCGTCTAGGATGACTTCAGCCAGCAGCTGGCCAGATGCCAGATCATTAGCGTCCCACAAAGGCCCAGGAGTTGGACACTGCTGGAAAGAGGGAGACTGTACACTGAGTGAGATCACCCTGAATTAATTGGAAGGAAGTTTCTGCTACCTAGTGCAATGGGCACAAAACATTAAAAAATAAGTAGACTTAGGGGAAAATAAAGCCAGTTACATTTTTTGCATATCCGAGCTGTGACCTGAGATTCACCCCGCTGCATGTCGGGATTCATGTGGGATTGACATAGTCATAATAATAGTACTATTTATCGATGGCTTACTATGTACCAAGCTCTGTCCTAAGGGCTTTACCTGTGATGTTATAGATACGATTCACCCCATTTTACAGAAGGCAGTTGAGTCACATAGGAGATTAAAGGATTGTCCAAGGTCAAGGGACACATTGGCCTTACAGACTGATGACAAACCCTGGAATGGAATTTGGGACGGGTCACCCCAGCACGTGAGAAAACTGGTGTGCGGAGATGAGGCGAACTTCTCGGAAGTTTGTTGACTTAGAGTGTTAGTGGGCCAGGGTGAGCATGCTTTTGAAAAAAGTGCTATTGTTTCCGAGTCTATGCAGTATGGTCGGCAAAAAGAAATTTAGAGGTGAGAAAAGGAGCACATAAAGGCTATTCTGTGAATTCCTAAGTGAACTGAACATTGTCCCAGAAAGGGATGAGTTTTGTATCTTGTAGCTCATAGTTCCACCTCCAGGACCCCAGCTCCGACCACCCAGGTGGAGGACCCCAGACTGCAGGCACACTGGCCCCCTTTAACCTGCCATGAAGCCACTGCAGACAAGCTGCGCTTTGAAGGACGATCCCAGTTTCCAACACCAGAAGGGAAAAGCATTCCCCATCCTAAAGGGGATGAGGTTTTTCTTTTTGTTTTGAGACAAACTCTAGAAGTTTCCAGAAGAACAAATGCCTTCTCTGCTTCTCTTGATTTTGTCAGCGGCAAACGGAACATCGGGCGGTGGACTGTCATACAGAAACGAAGGTGGGTGTGGGGACTTCTGCAAACTGGAAGGAACCCCGAAGACTGCAGGGGTCCAGGCTCAGCCCCCTCTCCCTGTCCTGCCACAGCCAAGGCCCAGAAGGAGGGGGAGGGGAGAAGGCACTGCTGGGCATCAGGCTGAGGAATCCACCTGCATCAGTGCTCCCTTAAGGAAAGGCAGTCACTCGCAGCTCCACA
Source organism: Delphinus delphis (assembly GCF_949987515.2). NCBI lineage: Eukaryota > Metazoa > Chordata > Mammalia > Artiodactyla > Delphinidae > Delphinus > Delphinus delphis. Next base: position 177,340,901 of record NC_082684.1, read on the forward strand.
CTCCAAACTCGCTAGTAGTAACTCCCAGGTAAGTGAGGAGACCCGGCCGGGAGGCCGTGGATCTGGGGGTGGCGTGGGGCGGCAGCCTTGGGAGCCTCCACGCAGCGTGGCTCGGGAGCGGTGAAAGGGAGAGGGTCCCAAAGGATGCTGGAGCAGCTGAGCCTTTCCCTGTGTGGCTGAGGGCAGTGTGCCTGCAGCTGGGAGGGCCAGAGGCCAGCGAGAGGGTGCTGCGGCCCAGCCTGGAGGACTGGGGATGCCTCGGATGAGGCTCCGGGGGGGATCAGGCTTCTCCTACCGCGGATTGCAAGTCCCACCCATCCCCAATTCCCAGAATTGAGATGCAGCCCCAGGAGGGGCGGGCGTACATGAACTGTTGAGAAATCATGATCTGAATTGGCTAAGACCTCATTTCTACCACCCTACGGAATGAGGAGTGGTGGTCAGTGGTGACTGTTGGAGACAAAAACATCGTTGCTATAAAATTTTACGTTTCCTGTACACCTGACTTGAAGGCCTGAGTAACTGGTACCCACTCTGTTTTAGGAAGTGTACTAGAACAGACCCTTTCCTACTACGAAAGGAGCCCTGTTACTCTTGAAGAAGCAGGGACGTCACCGTTCCCTGGCAGGTGATGAAAAGTGCTCTGGTTTGGTGATGTTGGGTGCATCTGGGCAAGTGGCGTTTGTCTTGATTTAGAGTGTGAGGGTGGAGGGGCTTGGCTGTGGGAATGAAGTTGGTGCAAGTTCCTGTGGAAAAGGGTTTTTATTAGCGTTTTGATTGCTGTTTGCAGGCAAGAAACAAAATAAAATACAGAAGTGTCTGCTTTGAGAGAGACTCTGGGAGAGCGGTAGGGACGTGCAGTGTTGCAGTGGCTCAGGCGACAGTGCAAGGGTGGGTCCCAGCCCCTCCCCGGTCCCTTGGGGTGTTGTGTTGAAGGGCAGCCAGCAGGGATACTGGTGACCTCGCGCAAGGGCAGCACATGGGCTCCTCTGGGCAGCCTGGTGGGCAGTAGGTATCAGACAGGAGCGAGGGGCTGGGAAGGAGGGGCACATCAGCAGGCAGACTCGGCCGTGGGTGCCGTGGAGGGTCACGTTTCAGGGACTCTGGGTAGACGTGGAACCTGGAAATGCAGGTTACGTATGATGAGTGTGAAGAGCTCCATGATACTTAGGTATAAGAAAATCCTTTTCTTTACTTTTCTACATAAAATCAAGTCTGGCTCAGAGTTCATTAGCTTGGCTGACAGGATGTCCCAGTCAGTCATTTTTGGAAGACTGTCACCAGGCAAAAGCATTTCTACTCCAGGTACCAAAATCTGCCAGCGAGAATCTTTGAGTGAAGGAGGCAAATGGTTTTGGGTAAGTCAGTAGGTATAATTTTAACCATCACCACTTCCACTCCCTGGGTCCCTGGCCAAATGTATTCTGGGAGTGTCCCTAAAGGGAGAACCAGCAACACTGGGGAGAGCATATGCTGCATCCCTGTACGGTGTTTCTCCAGCTGGTGTGGGGACTGGCTGCCAACAGGCCATCCCTCTGTACTGCTGAGCTCTCTGCTTCTGGTGTTGGGATGCCTAATAAGGTTAGGGAGTCTCATGGGCATTAGCCTATGGCCTGCCTTTTCTCTGTAAAATGAGTTCCATGGTCAGAAGTGATGTCGTGTGGGAGAATATGACAGAGTATAAGCCATTCAGCAAGTCCGTAGAGAGAGTGCTGGCAGCAGCGTGATGACAGGCAGGGAACCAAACCCAAATCGGGAAAAAGTGCCTGTTCCAAAGGGAACAGTCACCCTTTCCCTGATGGAAAGTGGCCAATGCAATCAGCCTGCCACCTGGCAGCTGGCCTCTGCCCCAGAGTTCCTCACTGCACTAAACGGCACCGCTGGTCACTCAGTCGATCAGGTTAAAATCCTCAGAGTTCTCTCTCATTTTCCTTCACACTCAACATCCAATCTGCCAGCAGGTACTACTGTTTCTACTTCTAAAATGGCCCCCAAATGTGAATTCTTCTCATCCACCTCTGCCTCTGTCACTCTAATCCAGGCCATTATTGTCTCACCTGGACCACTGCAATAGCATCCCAGATCCACCTCTGCCTCTGTCACTCTAATCCAGGCCATTATTGTCTCACCTGGACCACTGCAATAGCATCCCAGATCCACCTCTGCCTCTGTCACTCTAATCCAGGCCATTATTGTCTCACCTGGACCACTGCAATAGCATCCCAGATCCACCTCTGCCTCTGTCACTCTAATCCAGGCCATTATTGTCTCACCTGGACCACTGCAATAGCATCCCAGCTGGCCAGCTTGCTTCTAATTTTTCTGGTCTACAAACTGTTCTCCACACAGTGATTAAAATTTTTTTTTAATTGTGATAAAATATGCGTAACGTAAAAATGGTTAAAATAGTAAAATTTTAAGTGTGCATTTCAGTAGTGTTAAGTACATTTACATCTTTGTGCAGCCAATCTCCAGACTCTTTGATCTTGCAAAATTGAAACTCTATACCCATTAAACAGCATCCCATTTCCCCTCCCCCCAGTCCCTGGAAACCACCATTCCTTCTCAGTGAAATTGATTGCATGCCCCATATAAGTGGAATCATATACTCCACTTTTTTTGTGTGACTGGCTTATTTCACTTAGCCTAACGTCCTCAAGGTTCGTCCATGTTGTAACGTGTCAGGAATCAAAAATCAATAAGGAAACATCAGCTTTAAATGACACATTAGATCAGATTAACTTAACATATATATACAGAACAATCCATCCCAAAGCAACAAACTATACATTTTGAAGTGCACAAGGAGCATCCTCCAGGATAGATTGTATGTTAAGCCACAAAACAAGTCTTGATAAATTTAAGAGGATTGAAATCATATCAAGCGTTTTTTTCTGACTGCAGTGGTATGAAACTAGAAATCAATTACAAGAAAACTGGAAAATTCACAAATTTGTGGATAAAACAGCATGTTACCGAACAACCAATGGGTCAAAGAAGAAATTTTTTAAAAATACCTTGAGATAAAAAAGAAAATGGAAATGCAACATACCAAACCATATGGAATGTAGCAAATGCAGATGTAAGAAAGAAGTTCATAGAGAGAAATCCCCAATTCAAGAAACGTGACAAATCTCAAACAACCTAACTTTACAGCACAAGGAACTAGTAAAGAACAAGTGGAGCCCAAAGTTAGTGGAAGGAAGGAAATAACAAAGACCACAGCAGAAATAAATAGATACTAAAAAGACAATAGAAAAAAATCAAATTGAGATATGGTTTTTTGAAAAGATAAACAAAATTGACTAAACTTTTAACTAGACTCACCAAGACAAGACACAAAATTAGAAATGAAAGAGGAGACATTACAAAGAATCAGAAATACAAAGGATCATAAACGACTACTATGAACAGTTATACATTAACAAATTGGGTAAGCTAGAAGAAATGGGTAAATTCTTAGAAGCATTCAACCTAACAAGACTGGTTGATGAAGAAATAGAAAATCTGAACAGAGCAATTACTAGAAAGGAGATTGAATTAGAATCAAACACCTGCCAGGAAACAGAAGTCCAGGACCTGATGGCTTCACTGGTGAGTTCTACCAGACATTCAGAGAAGAATTAATACAGTACTTCTCAATATCTTCCCCCGCAAAAGGAGAGAACACCTCCAAACTCATCTTATGAAGCCAGCATTCTAACACCCAAACCAGAGAAGGACGCCACAAGAAAAGTACCAGCCAATGTTCCTGATAAAACATAGATGCAAAAATCCTCAAATATCAGTAAGCCAAATTCAACACTATGTAAAAAAGGATCATAAATCATGATCAAGCAGGATTTATTCCAGGAATGCAAGAATGATTCATCATCTGTTAATCAGTCAACCATTATACACCACATCAACAAATGAATAAAAATCATACGATCATCTCAATAGATGCAGAAAAAGCATTTGACAACATTCAACATCCATTTATGATAAACACTCTCAACAAAGTAAGTGTAGAGGAAACGTACCTGAACATAATACAAGCCATACATGACAAGCACAATGCTGACATCATACTCAACAGTGAAAAGCTGAAAGCTTTTCCTCTGAGATCAGGAGCAAGACAAGGATGCCCACTCTCACCACTTTTATTGGACATAGTATTGGGACTCCAAGTCAAAGCAATTAGTCAAGAAAAGAAGAATTAATATTGTCAAGATGTCCATACTACCAAATCAATCTACAAATTCATTGCAAACCCTATCAAAATTCCAATGACATTTTTTCACAGAAATAGAACAAACAATTTTAAAATGTGTATGAAACCACACATACACCCAAAAAACCCTAAAGAGCCAAAGCAATCTTGAAAAATAAGAACAAAGCTGGAGGCACCATGCGCCCTGATTTCAAACTGTATTACAAAGCTAGAGTAATCAAAACAGTATGGCATTATTGTGGAGAAAAAGGAACCCTCCTACACTGTTGGTGGGAATGTAAATTGGTACAGGCACTATGGAGAACAGTATGGAGGTTCCTTAAAAAACTAAAAATAGAGCTACCATATGATCCAGCAATCCCAGTCCTGGGCATATATCCGGACAAAACCATAATTCAGAAAGGTACATGCACCACAATGTTCATTGCAGCACTATTTATAATAGCTGAGACATGGAAGCAACCTAAATGTCTATCGACAGATGAATAAAGAAGATGTGGTACATGTATACAATGGAATATTATTCAGCCATAATAAAGAATGAAATAATGCCATTTGCAGCAACATGGATGGACCTAGAGATTATCATACTAAGTGAAACAAGTCAGACAGAGAAAGACAAATATCATATGATATCACTTATATGTGGAATCTAAAAAGATGATACAAATGAACTTATTTACAAAATAGAAACAGACTCACAGACATAGAAAACAAACTTATGGTTACCAAAGGGGAAATGTGGGAGGGATAAATTTGGAGTTTGAGATTAACATACACACACTACTATATATAAAATAGGTAATCAACAAGGACCTACTGTATAGCACAGGGAATTCAACCCAATATTCTGTGATAACCTATATGGGAAAACAATCTGAAAAAGAATGGGTATATGTATATGTATAACTGAGTCAATTTGTTGTACACCTGAAACTAACACTAAAAAAACCCCCAGTATGGCATTGTCATAAAAGCTGGTACATAGATCAATGGAACAGCATAGAGCGCCCAGAAATAAATCCACGCACATATGGTCAATTAAAGGATCCAAGAATATACAATAGGGAAAGGGACGTCTCTTCAATAAATGGTGTTGGGAAAACTGGACCCCTATCTAATATCATACATGAAAATTAGCTCAAAATGGATTAAAGACTTGATGTAAGACCTGAAACCTGAAATCACAAGCTCCTTGATACAGGTCTTGGAGATGGTTTTTTGGATCTGACACCAAAAACAAAGGCAACAAAAGTGAAAATAAACAAATGGGACTACCTCAAACTAAAAAGCTTCTGCACAGCAAAGGAAACCATCAACTATACGAAAAGGCAACAAAAAAAATGGGAGAAAATATTTGCAAATCATTTATCTGATAAGGAGTTAACATCCAAAATATACAAAGAACTCACACAACTCAATATCAAAAAAATGCTCTGATTTTAAAATGGACAAAGGATCTGAATAGACATTTTTCCAAAGAAGACATACAGATGGCCAACATGTACATTAAAAGGTACTCAACATCACTAATCATCAGGAAATGCAAATCAAAACCACAGTATCACCTCACACCTGTTAGAATGGCTATTATCGAAAAAACAAGAAATAACAAGAGTTTGTGAGGATGTGGAGAAAAGAGAACCCTCCTGCACTGTTGGTGGAATGTAAATTGGTGCAGCCATTATGGAAAACAGTATGAAGGTTCCTCATAAAATTAAAAATAGAACTATCATATGATCCAGCAATTCCACCTCTGAGTATGTATCTGAAGGAAACAAAAACACTAACTCAAAGATAAACGTACCCCCATGTTCACTGCAGCATTATTTACAATAGCCAAGACATGGAAGCAATCCAAGTGTCCATCCATGGATGAATGGATAAGGAAGTTGTGGTATATATATATATATCAATGGAATATTGTTCAGCCATAAAAATGAAATCTTGCCAATTGTGACAACATGGATGGACTTTGAGGGCATACTGTATGATCTCATATGTGAGATCGTACATACAGGTATATGTATACACATACATGTATACATATATACGTACATATACACATACACATGTGGAATCTACAAAAATAAAACCCCTTGATACAGAGAACAGATAGGCAGCTGCCAGAGTCAGGGGGTGGAGGGTGAGTAAAATGGGCAAAGAGGTCCAAGGTACAAATTTCCATTCTAAAATGAGTAAGTTCTAGGGATGTACTAAGACCGAACTGTATGTTTGAAAGTTACTAAGAGAGTAGACCTTAAAAGTTCTCATCAGGGAAGGGGAAGGGTAAGCTGGGACGAAGTGAGAGAATGGAATGGACATATTTACACTACCAAATGTAAAATAGATAGCTAGTGGGAAGCAGCCACATGGCACAGGGAGATCAGCTCGGTGCTTTGTGACCACCTAGAGGGGTGGGATAGGGAGGGTGGGAGGGAGACGCAAGAGGGAGGAGATATGGGGATAGATGTATACGTGTAGCTGATTCACTTTGTTATACAACAGAAACTAACACACCATTGTAAAGCAATTATACTCCAAGAAAGATGTAAAAAAAAAGTTCTCATCACAAAAATGTTTGTGTGTGGATGTTAACTAGAATTATTGTGGTGATCATTTCACAGTACATCCAAATGTGAAATCGTTATGCTGTACACCTGAAACTTATCTGTCAATTGTATCTCAACTTAAAAAGGACATTACAGAATCATTAACCCATACTCAAAAAAAAGTATGTGCTGATTCCCATAAGCAGGTATAAAAAATTCAGTTGTGGGAAATTCAGAGAATTCAGAAAGCAGCAATGGGAATTCAGAGAAGAAAGAGATGATTTTCAGCTCTAGCAGTTAGAAATGTCTGGATGAGGCAACATTATTTGAGCCAGGCTTTGAGACAAGGGTACCATTTTAATAGGAGGAGAGATGGAATGGATCAACCTATAACTTACAAGATATCAGTAAATTAATAAATAAGATAGTTTGTCTTGTGAAATATAAGAAAAATACAGGTGTATGAACCATCTGGGGCTCCTGTTAAAATATAGATCCTGATTCAGTAGGTTTTGGGTGGGACATTTCTAACAAGCTGGCGGGTGACGCTGAAGCTCTGGTCCACGGAGCAAGGGGTTAGGCTTTGCAGGTGGATGGAGCCGCACGGGTGAGGCTCGGAGACGGGAAAGAGTAACACTTTCCCAGAAGCAAGAACGGCCCAGTTAACCAGAGTGCGATTGTATTTGGGAAGCTATGTGAAGTAAAGCTACAAGGCAGGTCAGATCCAAACCGTAGAGTGTTTTCTTTTTTAAATTGAAGCATAGTTGACTTACAGTGTTGTGTTAATTTCTGCTGTACAGCAAAGTGACTCAGTTACACACACATATATTCTTTTTCATATTCTTTTCCATGATGGTTTATCTCAGGATATTGAATACAGTTCCCTGTGCTCTGCAGTAGGACCTTGTTGTTTATGCATCCTGTATGTAATAGTTTGCATCTGCTCCTCCCCCACATCCCCTCCCCCTTGGCAACCACAAGTCTGTTGCAAACTGTAGAGTGTTTTGAATGTTGAGTTTTCAAATGTGAACTGTGTCCCACAAGAGGGAAAGTGTCGAGAGGGGAAATAACAGGGTCAGAATGCAGGTTAGCAAAGTGAATCTGGCTGTGGGATGCAGGACCAGTTAGAACACTAACTGTAGCGGTCCACGTGAGAGGTGTTGAGGGCTTAAGATGGAGAGATGCCAGCTAGACTGGGAAGGAAAAAATTATTTTTATGTAGCAAACAGATGCTCAAAACCTAAAAATCGGATAAATAAATGAATCAGCAAATAAAATAAAGAGCTTACCATAGGAAGAAGGCACAGGACATGGAGGTGGACATGTGACTGTCGTCTTGATGTGTGGGAAAATGATGATGCCATTAACAGAAAACTGAGGAAGGGGCATTTGTTTGGGGGAAAACATGATCCTAGCGATACTCATTGAATTTTCCCTGTGTGCTGTTTACAGATTCGAATGCTGTTTTTGCTTTGTCTCACTTAGTCCCTTACCACAATCCCATGAGGACATACCATTTACATGCCCTCTTTTAAGGATAAGGAAACTGAGGAACAGAGAGATTAAGTAACTTGCTCAAGGTCACACAGCTGGTAAGAGGTGGAGCCGACCTCATACCAGGCCCTCTGGGTCCAGTATACAGCTCCTAACGGCCGCCCTCAGTCCTGTGGTGCATCAGATGTGTCTGGGGGTGGCTCCCCCAGCTCCCCTTGTGTGTGGGGGGGCGGCCTTGGGCTCCCATGCCCCCGGCCGCAGCTGGTTGTCCAGGGGAGGAGACCTGGCAGGGCAGGCCTGTGACCTGGTGGGAAAAGTGAATTGAGCTGACCTAGTTCCTCTCCTGGGAACTTGGAACGGGGAAACGGACGTTGATTTGGGGAGATAAGGGGACCCCTCGTTCCCGCCCTTGAGACTGTCCCCAGGCCCCTGCAATCTGGGGCCCGTCATTAAGCCCCCCTATTCCTGAGGTAACTTAGTCTCTGTTCTTTGTACCCAAATGATCCTGACTTCAGCTCAATAATTTACTTCCTTCTAAGAATTTGTCCAGATCCACTGAAAAATGAATAAAATGCTTTGGTAATGCTAGGTGAACATTAACCCTCTAGTGTTCCCATCTGTCAATTAAAGAATAAGCAGAAATCCACGGGGTGATGTGCACGGGCAACATTCACAAGTGAAAGCTGAGGAGTCAAAGCTCAGCCGACGCCAGCAGGAGGGGCACAAATGGGGAGAGGCCCCCACCTGCAGGCTTGCATCTCTTTCAGAAGAGCCACACAGCACCGTTCTCACTGCGGTACCAGGATAGGGTCAGAGACGGGCGCGAAAGGTCTTCCACTGAGAGCAGAGATAGCGAACCTACCAGGCAACAGGCATTTTGCGGAATATTCTAGAAGACAGGCCTCCTCAACTTTTGTGCCATTAAGAGTGGGAACAGCTAGAGCCAGAGCAGGGTGCTGGTGGAAGGGTGATGCGACCTCAACGTCCGTCTCTCCGCTCACGGCCGGGGCTGCTGCTGCACGTCGGGGTGGGCACTCTCTGCATGCCCCCAGGGCACATGCCTCCTTCCCCACATGGCTGCTTGAAGGAGCGGGCGGACCTTCCCAGACAGGCAGACGCTTCTCCACCGACGTGCACTGGTGTCTGTGTCCCTGCCAGGACCTTCAAGTATACTCTAGCGGTGCCTGCACGATAGGGTGTGAGTGGGGAAAGCTTCTAAGGTATTAGACACGACCATTCTGAACTGAGGTAGCCTCCCTGTCGAAGGATAATTTATAGACCCTCAGTACCTAAAATCTGAGCTTTGAGCAGTTACCGAGAGAGAGAGAAAAGCTGTGTGTAATCAGCTGGTACTACCTTGTACGTACTGTTTATTTAGACTGGAACGTCCTTTGCATCTGTGAACCTCTGGAAAACCTTGACTCAGTCTTCAACTTAACTTCAACATCATTTCCTCCAGAAAACCTTCTCTGACCTTCCCAGACCCCTGTGTTTCCTTCCCCGGGCTCTCATTCAGCCCTGCACATGCGTTTAGGAGAACGGTGTGTTCTCGGGCCTCTCAGTCAGGCACTGTATTGTGTTTGTCTTCGTGTCCAGTGCCTGGCACAGAGTGGTTGCTTAAAGTATTTTGGCCAAATAAATGAAAATGTGATTACAGAAAGATGCCCCATCCCAGTGCACTTGCCTGTGTGAGACAAGAACGAAGAAGACACCATAGTTGAGGGAGTTTGAATGTTGAGCGTGAAGGAAAGCTTTGATGACAGCAAAAGGAAGATGTCGATTGAAAAGCCACCTGTCTCTGGACCCCAACAGGAGGAAATAAGACAGAAAAAGATTTCGAGAGACAAAGGCCCTAAGACTTCCTAATTGAACAGAGGGACTCAACCCTGCTGTGAAGATCCGGTTATTATTTCATATTTTCAAGGTAGCCCCTGTTAGGTGCGGGCAGGGCTGCAGAAGACATGGACACAAGGAAGGAAGTCAGTAAGAGTCCTGAGGATTAAGTCTTGAGAAAGAAATAAACCAGAGGTTTGCTACGTTTTCCGAGGAAATTACAGATTCAGGCACACCAAGAACCTCACCGAAACAGAGCCTTGTGCTTTAAAACGACCCTTGGCTGCCCTGAAGTGGAAGGGCCGTCATTTCTACAGCCTCTGAAGGAGATGCGCACCCCTGTGCCCCTTAGGTGCAGAGCAAGGGGCAAGGCAGCTCCTCCCCACTGGCAGCCCCGGGCCGAAGCAGGGAGCTTCCTCCACCGCCAGCACAGGGGTCTTGCCCAACGCACGTCATCATCGCTGTGAATCGGTGACTCACGGTTGTCTGCCATCCTGCCCGCTTCCAAGTGGGAGCTTTTGTGGTGGCTGACATGACCCTGCTCTAGCGCTGTGTGTCCAGTGTGTATATGGGAGGGACGGGGTGGGATAATCTTATTTTAGTTCATGGCTCACCAGACCACAGAGAGCCGCATCCGAATCTGAGGGAGGAAACGGCATCAGAGAGAGGTTCTGGAGCATGGGCTGCATGCGGGGGCTGGGTGACGCTTTCCACTAACAGCTTTGGGGGGACGGATGGGAGGCTGTGCTCTATGGTGTAGGAAGGGGGCTACGAGTAATTATTTGGTGCCAAGAGGAACAGGTGGCAGAGACCAGTAGCGCTTAACAAAACCCTGTTCTCTTCTCTCCGGGCACACGATCAGACCACATTTCCCAGCCTGCCTGGCAGCGAGTTATGACCATGTCACGACTTCTGACTGAGGGTCTCCCTTGAGAGCATTTCCCCTTCTGCTGGCTGGATGTCAAGGTCACCTTGGGAGGTGACCGAAGACAGAGCTGCTCTCCATCACCTGACCCCCGAACAAGGAGGACACATTTGAACTCCTAAGTGAATGAGAAATAACCTTGTATTGGGTTCAGCCGCTGGGACGGTGGGTTTGTTACAGCAGGTGCCAGTCCCTGGCTAGTGCCGAGCTTTCCGCTTTTCATTACTTGAGGCAGCAGTAGCTAAGACTGATCGCCTGCCTAAAGCATTCTTGGCGTTCTTTGTGTTATCATGGGAGAGAAGACCCCTGGAAAGAAGAAAAAATTCTTCAGCTGGTGAGATGGGTTTTCAGAGAAATTTGATTAGACCATTGAGAGAGATTTGCTCTCCTCTTGGACCTGAGGCTGGTGATACGGGACACAGCTCAGTTACCTTGTGGCTTGTGGTCAAAATTATAGCACTCAGGATGGATGGACCTGAGATGCTGCTTCAGAAGAAGGTTCGTTTCTGTATGAGTGACGTTTACATCATAAAAATAAAGCATTTTGTTTTATATCTCCATTTTTTCATTGATCTTAGTATGGGAGAGAGTACTTAATAACATAAGAAACCTTTCAAAACAAATTAGGTGGAAAGGGCTACTAACAAAATAGCATTCTCAGCATAATCCAGATTTTAAAAAGCAAGCCATGAGTATATTTATACACACATGGACCTAGGAAGATGACACCAGAACGCTGAGCAGTCACTTGTGGGTACTAGTGAGTGCGATTTTTGTGTTTGTCTTTATTCTCTTCGATATTTTTCAAACTCTTCTCAATGGACATGCACCATCTCCAGATGAACAACAACAAAGGCAGTAGAAGTTATTTTTAAGGAAAAGACAAAGAAAAAATGTCTTGGAATAAAACAATCTAGTCTCTTCACTCGTCATTACTGTGAGTTCTCGGTCAAGGTTATATCCCAGCAGAAAACTGGGGATCCTTGAATTCATCAATAAAAGCAGAGCTGCAAACAACAGTCTTGTATTTGAGGTTGAATGAAGTCGTGAGTGTTTAATCCAGACCTTGAAAAGCACGGTGATTTTACTGAGAGTTGGTATTTTCAAGAGCTGTACTTGCTTTCCATTTAAGCGTGCCTGTACGCTCCTGTTAAACTCGGGAAATACACTGCTCCTTTCTTGGACTTCAGTGCTAAACTCAGGCAAATCTAGTAGTGTAAGTATCGGCAGTGTCAGCGGCATCAAAACACTGCTGTCCTTCTGTTTACATTATCGCATCCTGGTTAAGAATGCATTGGTGGCTCTTCCCTTCCTGAGACAGAATTCCAGCCTCAGGTTAAAAATCATTCGCATTCCAAGGAAGTGGAAGGACCAAAGCGAGAGTTTCTGGAAGGTTAGCTACCAGGTTGGGGCTGAGAAGTCAGTGCCCCTCCCCCTCTGCCTTCAGCCACCACAGCCTTCAATGTTCCTGCTTTATTTACTTATTTATTTTTGGCAGTGCCCTGGGGCATGCGGGATCTTAGTTCCCGGACCAGGGATGGAACCCACTTCCCCTGCATTGGAAGCATGGAGTCTTAACCACTGGGCCACCAGGGAAGTCCCCAAATGTCTTTGCTTTAGAATTCATCCTGTGGCACGAATGTTCTTTTACTGGAACAGGATAAACCTGTGGTCTTCGTATTGGAAAGTCCTCCAGTTCAGGAAACTTTTCAGCTTTCTGTTTGGACAGAAGCTGAGTAAAAGGCAGTGGGGTTAGATTAACATTTGCCCACAGGACTTCATTGCTCTGTAAATTGTAAGCATTTGCTGTGGAAAGATTCAGACAGTGAGTGATGTAAACAGAAAATACATCTTTGGCTGAAGTGTGGATTATTGGAAAAGGTGTAGACTTTGGAGGCCAGCAGACCCAGGGCCAGACACACTCACAGGTGGCGTGACCCGAGGCCCGCTTTCAGCTTCTCTGAATCTGTTCTTTCACTGGGAGAAGGAGGGTCCCAGGACCTGTCTTGAAGTGTCGTTAGAACGAGGTGACAAATGTATGACAAGCACCTCACCCCGTACCTGGCACACAGCACATGCCCCACGTCCATGGCTTGTTAGCTGCAAAGCAGGAGGTGAATATGTAGAAAGAGAAAGACTTTTACTTCACAGCATCCCGCAGAAGCAGAAGGAAGATGTATTGTGAGGGCTGCCAACAGGAGGGCTGACCAGAACTTCCCCTGAGGGCCTTTCAAGGGCCAGGGATGAACCGTAACTAGTCAGCTCCTGAAAGCTGCCATTTTTCATGCTGCAGCAAAGAGAATTTTTCTTTTCTTTTTCTTTTTTTAGTGATCTTTTCCCATCAATTTAAAAGAATTGCAGTATAGTTGATTTACAATGTTGTGTTAATTACTGTCATGCAGCAGAGTGATTCAGTTATACATATATATATACGTTGTTTTCTTTTTGAAATATTCTTTTCCATTCTGGTTTATCACAGGATATTGAATATAGTTCTCTGTGTTCTACAGTAGGACCTTGTTGTGTATCCATTCTTGTGTCCATGATTCTGTTTCTGTTTCATAGTTAGGTTCATTTGTGTCATATTTCAGATGCCACATGTAAGTGATACCATATGGCATTTGTCTTTCAAAGACAGTTTTTCAAGTGGCAGTTGTCATCATCACAGTGGCCACATGAATGGGAAAAGGAGAAACAAAAGGTCAATTATGAATGTACAATATTTCACATTTATATTAATTAAGGAATTCCAATGCCATTAGAAAACAAGCTTCATGGGTTGCATAATGTACTCGATCAGATCGGGATTATACTGTTTTCATTTCTTAGCAATTACATGTGGATACAACCCTTCCCAACTATCTGATTTAGAATCAGCATTTGATATAAAATTAGTTGATTCAGGGAGTGTCAGGTCAATTAGTCACTCTGTGTTGCTAATTCAAATCCAGATCTGAAGAGTAACTGAGTAAAAATTTCAGTTGACCCACTGCACTTCCATGGAAATGAGCTTTGGCTCAAATCAGTCAATGGCTGATTTTTAAAAAAATCTTAACAGTGTATTGTGGGTATCTTTTCACATCAGTAAATACACATTTTCCTCATTATTTTTACAACAGCACAGTGAGAGGAGCAGTAGAGTGCAGGGAGTAAGAGCATGAACTAATGTAAAGTGTGTTGTAATAAAATGCTTTCAGTGGGGATTAAATGAATTAATGCAGGTGAGACAAGAAGACCCGCCAGCAAGTACACTGTATCCATCACCTCCTCCATCATTTCCTCAGTGGAGTGCTGTCAGCTCTTTCTAAAGTGTGACTAGTACAAGGAGTGCTATGATCAACATTCTTGCACGTGTATTTTTGAACACTTACTAGTGTTTCTACAGAAGTGAGAATGAGGGATTATGTAGGAAGTCCACACAGAGTTATGTTTGCCTAACCGCTCTTGAAAAGTTGTACCAATTTTACACTCCAGCCAACAGTGTATATAGGATGACTCATTTCTCCAGACTTTTGCCCAAACTGGATTTTCTTTTTTTTATTTACTTTTTTGGCTGTGTTGGGTCTTCGTTTCTGCGTGCGGGCTTTTCTCTAGTTGCGGTGAGCAGGGGCTACTCTTCGTTGCGGTGCGCGGGCTTCTCATTGCGGTGGCTTCTCTTGTTGAGGAGCACCGGCTCTAGGTGCGCGGGCTTCAGTAATTGTGGCACGCGAGCTCAGTAGTTGTGGCTCGTGGGCTCTAGAGCGCAGGCTCAGTAGTTGTGGCCCATGGGCTTAGTTGCTCTGTGGCATGTGGGATCTTCGGGGACCAGGGCTTGAACTCATGTCCCCTGCATTGGCAGGTGGATTCTTAACCACTGTGCCACCAGGGAAGTCCCCAAACTGGACTTTATAATAAAAAAATTTTCTTCTCATAGGTGAATGTAACTGATCTTTAACACACTGGATTACAGTATAATGAATACTTTACCCAAAAAACCCACAAGGCAACCAAACTGAGCAGATGCCATACATTATACACTTAATTTTTTTAATAGAATGTTTTCACCTTTATCTAACATCAAGATTTATGAAATTCTTTTCTTTTCTTTCCATAATGCTTCTATGTGCCTTCATTTGGAGCCTAGGGTATATGAAAATCAATTTCTTTCCTTTTCAAATCTGAGGACACTGTGATTACTCAAGCGTTCTGGGGAGGTTAGGTTCTAGTTGCTACAAGCGTGCAAAGTCCTATCATTAGAATAGAAATATGTTGGTATTCTCCACATCTTCCCCAAACTGGTCTCCAGGAGACTGTGATCTGAGTGGGTCCCGGCTGCAAAGGATTTAGTCTTTACCACAGATAAATCTTCTAGAAACAACTTGAAAATGCCAGGGTTAAGTCAGATTACTGTTCAAGACTGTGTTTACTCTTTTCCCAGCTCTTGAGTTAGGGATCCTGTTTGCATTTGGGTTCTGTGTGAACTCAATAAACTCACAAAAAGCCCTCCTCAGCCTTGTCCATTTCTCGTTTTATTTGTCATCTTGTTCGCCCTCTGCTGGTTGTTTGGAAGAAGAATATGAATGATGAGAACTACTCTGACCCTGAGAGATTTCTCTTAACTTGTTTCTGTCTTGCGAAATCAAAATTCCAGTTGCACTCCCTAATTCTAAAAATGTTAAAAGAAAATGTGCGTTTTAGTGGGTTAGGTCAATGTGATTTACTGAGGGTGTTTGGATATAAGGCTTGCGGGTGGAAGAAAAGCAGCTTGACCTGTTTTTATATATGTTTTACTGTTTGGCTCTTCAGCTATGGATTTTCTCACATGTATAACTGTAGTTACATCACAAATGCAAGGAGTAGAATGGACATGAATGTCTTCTGCCAATCTGGGGAACCCAGAGCTGTAAGCATCCTGAGAGACTGAAAAAGAACACAGAAGTAGACAGTTTCCATTTATTACCAGACCCATTCACTCAAAACCTTGTAGAGTGCTTTCAGAGTCCCAAAGCTTCCGTTTGACTTGTAAGCTCTACACAACACCATTCCAGGAAATCCTCAAACTCGTAAGCATTACAGTGATACCAGTTCATTTAAGAGCCAAGTACTTCCAGTGTTCTGGCGCACCTGGGAAACGTAGACAGGACAGCAAAGCACTAACAAGGGAGGTGACAGTCTCCACCACTGGCCTCCACTCTTCACAGACATCGTCTTCTTTGTCTTCTTCTGATAACAGCACCACTCTCCCTTTGGGAAACTGCCCTTTCGCCTCCATGTGATTCCAGGGGCTTCTAATCATGTACCTTGGGTCCCTGGCCACAGGCCTGAAAAATCACCATATCACACCTCCCTGGTCAAAATGATGGGCAGATGACCCAAACCTGGCCACTTCCCTGGGATTTTATGTGTAAATTCTGGGAGAGAGAAGCTCTCTCCTTCCTCTAGGGATTAAGAAGCCTGACCCTCTCCACGATCCTTTCTCTGCCACCCGTGTCATGGTGGACACCCAGGAGAGTAAATGTGGAGGGAGAGAGATGGAGCTGAAATATATTTGGAAGCAGAATCTCTGAAAGATTGAGCTGGAGGTGAGAGATGAGCAAGAGGATAGCCAAGAATAACTTCTCGATTTCTGACTTTGGTTCCTGGATGAACGTGTTAGCATTTGTTAATATGGGGGAGAACCAGGAGGGGGATTGGGGAAGAAACCAGAGCTGTGGCGTGACAGGGGTCCATGGGCCTGGAGGCATCTGTGGGACGCCCAGTGGAGATGCTACATGCGCAGCTGGATGTGTGCCTTTGGAGCTGGGGAGAGAGATTTAGCTGAAGGTATCCATTTAGGAGTCGTGACGTGTATAATGTAAGGGAAGATACTGTAGTGGATGAGAATATTAGGTATAGAAGACAGTGAAGAGAAGAAGGCCCAGGACCAAGTTTTGAGGAGGTTCAAATTTTAATGATTGAGTAGAGAAGGAGAACTTAACAAATGAGACCTAAAAGGAGAAACTGGTAGAGCAGAGTGAGAATAAGGTATCATAGAATTAATTGCAAAGAAGAGTTTCAAAAGAGGATAGTGGTCAACTAAGTCAAAAGCTACTGAGAGTTGGAGAAATTTGAGGTCAGAGACACATTGGGTTTGGCAATAAGGAGCGCGTTGGTGAAGCTGACAAGCATTTTCAGTGGAGTAAGAGGTGTGAACACTAGTTCAGAGGTTAGGAGGGAATGGCAGTGACCAGCAGTGTAGATGACCTTGTGAGTTCATGGGAGACTCGTTACCCTCACCGCACACACACACACACACACACACACACACACACACACACACACTCACCACAGTACCCGTAGCAGTGACTGATAAAGTATTTAAAAAAAATTTGAGAGACCGTCATTGTATCTCCTGGCAGAAAAATTCATTCCTTGGGTGTTTGACTCCTAAACCATCAGTACCTAGAATCATGAAGATTGTAGCAAAAATATTGAGGGGATTCTTAGGTATAAAAATGGAGATGCTGATCTCACTTTTCCCATCTACACATGCTTCATTCTTCAGGGTAATAATGTTCTATAAAGTCACCACTAACACAGAATCCACTAATAGTGAGTTGCTGCTCCAGGGAGGAAAACAGGGTTAGGTTCCTACAAGCTTCTGGCCTCAGTGATGTCATCAGTATACCACGCTTATTCTGTATTTCCCAACATCCTTGTAAAACAAGCCCATCTCATCAGTCCTGAAAGCCTTCTCATCCACAGAACACTTAGCAGGCATTTGAAAACAACTGCCACAGCCTCCTGACCTGCAGAACCTGCCTTGCCAGCAAGTTTCACATTTTCATGCTGTGCTGGCTTTTGAAATGTGTGAGCCAGCACTGGCCCGGAAGAGTTTAATTAACGTTCTCCTGACCCTGGGTAGTGTGATTGTAAATTTCTTCAGCTTTCAGCCTCACAGCAATGGTGTGCACTATGCTTTTTTTTTTTTTAATCAGTCCTCATTTTTGAATCTGTTATCAAATCTAAGCTCGTACTGCTTGCCCCACAACAGGGCAGTAACTCAAGAGACAAGCTGTTGGGGCAAGGAATAGCGACTTTATTTGGAAAGCCAGCAAGCCGAGAAGATGGTGGACTAATGTCCTAAAGAACCATCCTAGCGCTGAATAGCATCCAGGCTTCTTTTATGCTGAGGGAAAAGGGGAAGCAGGAGGGTTCAAGATTAAAGGGTAAAAGCAGATTGCAGACTTCCTGGAGACACCTGGCCTTCAAGGGAAGCATGACATTTCTCTGTTCTTCCACTTGCTCATATAGGCTGGATCACAAGGCTCCCACAAAAACTTCAAGTTGTCAGCACTTAGTTTTACTGTACACTCTTATCTCGGCTTATTAGCAAGGCTTCTAGGCTGAAAGCAAACTTATCTACATGTAGCAGCCATAATTCACCCTGGCCCGTGTTATGGGAACTTTCTTCGGGGACCTTAATGAGCTGTTTGAGCACGAGCAACATTTCTCTAGTATTTAACTCTTTATGTGCAGAGCTAAAGTCATAGAACACATAGGCTGAAGTACGAGGGAGGCACTCCCAACATGGTGATAGTTCTGTTCTTCCTCTGCTACAAATTCGCAAGGTTAGCCCCGTTTCCATCTCTTCCATAGGTTCATCACACATTACAGATGTTATGTTAGCACTTCCTGGAGTGGCCCAATGCACAGATCAGAGAATTTCTTCTTCCTTTTCCTGGATGTCCCATATGATTGATTCCTTAACTTTAAACCTACAGACACAGCACTGTAACTAATGCCTGAACAAAGCTTATTAAACACATGCATTTTCTTCAAAAAGCACATCACGACCTTCTTGTGCTCGGAACATCAGACAGCACTCTGCTTGGGGGCCATTTCAAACAGAACAATCACCAAGCAAAAGCACAGAAATGTGAAAGACATGGCACTAAAAAGGCTGCAGAAAGGACACTTGTCCAGTGTGAGCTCAAACAAGAAGGCAGTGTTGCCTCGTTCAGTCTCAGCTGGAAATGTGTGCACAGGATGACTGTACGTGTCCTCAAATGATGGCAAAAGTGCCGTCAGTATCAGTATCATGGTCACAAATACATTTCAGCAAGTAGGCAAATTTGCAGTAACAGAATCTGCAGATGATGAGAATTAACTTTGGGAAGGATTGACTTTGGCTTTGGGAAGACCAGTGTTTTAGTCCTTCCGTGCTATGTATGGTCCCTCCCCACCTGCCCACTGCTCCATCCTCTTCTCATACCTTCTCTCTTTTGCTCACTCAACCCCTTTCAGTCCATTTATCCCACTAAGTTCTCTGCTGCTTTGTAGCTTTCACACTGGCTCTTTCCTGTGCTTGAAATACTCTCCACTCTGTCATTGTGTAGAAAATTTCTATTCATTCTTCAGAGCTCACTTTCTTCAGGAAAGTCGCTTTCTTCAGGAAAGCCACTGCCACTCTCTCAGCCAGGTTAGGGCTCACCAATACATGGTCTCCTGGTGCCAGTTAGCGTTGCCTTTATCACACTTGTCACAACGATAACAAACTGTTACATTCATCACAACTTTAATTGTGAAAGTAGGCAATTCGAGAAGATTGGCTGAGAAGGGGTGAGATTTCCATTTTGGACAGATTGAACTGGGGATGCCTGTGTGGTGTTGAAGTGGAGATTTCCAGAAGAATCAGATACGAAAAGGGGTAGCTGGAGGGACATGTCTTGAATGCAAAAAATATGTTTGGTTTGCAACCATCTTTCAGTGGTTGTTGAAACCTGAGGCTAGACAAGACCACCAAGGAAGACTGTGAGGGACAACCACAGGGACAGAAACAAAGAAACGAGAAGAATGCAGACACTTAGGGGAAGTCAAAGGGGGCGGAGTCTAAGAGACTGATGAGTGATTGCTGGAGACTTGGAAGCGGAACCCGGAGAGCAGGCGCTAGACACTGAGAAAGGAGTGTTTCAGGACGAGCAAGATGCTGCACATAAGTCAGATCAAGACTGAAAATGAATCTTTGGATTTAACTGAAGATCATTCAAGACTTTAGCGAAAGGAATTTCTGTAGGATATTAGAGTTAGAAGCCAGATCATAAGAGGTTTATTGAAATATTGAGAAGTTAGGTAATAAAAGCAATGAACATTGACTTCATTTTTTTATGTAAGTTTCAGGTGTACAACATTGTAATTCAACATTCACTTCTATTGAAAGAAGTTTAGGGACTTCCCTGG
Organism: Delphinus delphis; assembly: GCF_949987515.2. Taxonomy (NCBI): domain Eukaryota; kingdom Metazoa; phylum Chordata; class Mammalia; order Artiodactyla; family Delphinidae; genus Delphinus; species Delphinus delphis. Next base: position 177,361,116 of record NC_082684.1, read on the forward strand.
TGGCACAGTGGTTAGGAATCTGCCTGCCAACGCAGGGAACACGGGTTCGAGCCCTGGTCCGGGAAGATCCCACATGCCGCGGAGAAACTGAGCTCATGTGCCACAACTACTGAGCCTGCACTCTTGAGCCCTCACGCTGCAGCTACTGGAGCCTGCACGCCTAGAGCCCGTGCTCTGCAGCAAGAAAAGCCACCGCAGTGAGAAACCTGCACACCGCAACAAAAAGCAGCCCCCACTCACCGCAACTAGAGAAAGCCCCTGTGCAGTAATGAAGACCCAACGCAGCCAAAAATAAATAAATAAATAAATTAATTAAAATTTATTTTAAAAGAGTTCAGCAACATATACAACAGAAAATCAATAAATATTCATGACATATATTAATAATATATCAATATAATTCTACTTAAAATAACACATTAATAAGTTATTATTAGTTATATAAAATAAAATAAATTAATAAAGTATCAACTGATATTTTTGTAAATATTAATAGTTAATATAATCACACTATTATACATAATCATCATTAAGTAATCCATCTGTACACTATTATTAACAATATATAGATGTTATATCACATGATTCATTGCATTCTCTTACATGCATATCAGCATATTATTGATACAATCACTATATTAGCTAAGATACATTAGTGCCCCTTTAAGGATCTCAAGCGTATAGCTGGGGGGCTCCTCTCACATCTTTGTTAGAGAAGATTAACATGGCTTATGTTATGCAGCCGTTAGTTTGGCAGATGTCTTTTCCGTCCCAGTCAGAAGAGAGGATCTGAAACAGTTTGCAATCATGTGGAATCAACCATATAGCGATACATTTACAGTTTTTCCCTGGGGCTAACTTAACTTACCCGCTGACTGTCATGATACAATCAGAAGATATCTGGATCACCTGGACATCCTGTGGAACATACTGACCTATTACAAACTGACCTATTACACTGATGATATCTGCTCATTGGACAGGGTGAACAAGAGATGCTGGCAGCAGAGAACTTGGCAAGACCCATTGCGCTCCATGGAACAGGAGATAATTGCTATGAAGATTCACAAACCTGCCACTGTGGTAAAAAATTTGAGTGTGTCTGGGGGTTGAGGCAAACCGGGACATCCCTTCAGGGTTAAAAGACAAATTGTTTCATCTTGCATCTCTTCCCACAAAGAAGAAAATACTGCCCCTCTCAGGGCTCTTCACATTCTATGCCTAGGCACACAGCTCCCAGTCATGTACTGAGTGGTCTGAAATTCTGGCAGCTTTGAGTCAACTCTGCAGCAGGAAAGGGCTCTGTAGCAGGTCCGGGCTGCACCACAGGAGTCCTGACATTTGGCCATTCAATATGGCAGACCCTGCAGTGTTGGAAGGATGGGTGGGGAGAAAAGATGCTATAACGAGTTTAAGGCAAGTTCAAGAGGAATAGCTCTTTTATCTTTCTATAATTCCTGGTGTGTCACAGGACCCCGGTAGAGGCAGAATGCTTTACCATGGAGCACTGAGAGGCCCATATGTCAGAAACTGCTCATTGTGGGCTGGGTTCTCTTGAATCTACCAATCATTAAGTCTGGGGGTCCCGGCAACCATGCATAATAAGGTGGAAGTGCTGTATCATCTCAGTGATTGAGTTTGACCAGTACTATTAAGATGTACTATTGGGACTTCCCTGGTGGTCCAGTGGCTAAGACTCCATGCTTCCAAGGCAGGGGGCCCAGGTTCGATCCCTGGTCAGGGAACTTGATTCCACATGTCACAACTAAGTGTTCACATGCCGCAACTAAAAGATCCTGCATGCCCCAATGAAGATCCCGCATGCTGGGCTTCCCTGGTGGTGCAGTGGTCGAGAGTCCGCCTGCCGACGCAGGGGACACGGGTTCGTGCCCCGGTCCGGGAAGATCCCACATGCCGCGGAGCGGCTGGGCCCGTGAGCCATGGCCGCTGAGCCTGCGCGTCCGCAGCCTGTGCTCCGCAAAGGGAGAGGCCACAACAGTGAGAAGCCCGTGTACCGCAAAATAAAAAAAAAAAAAGATCCCGCATGCTGCAACTGAGACCCAGCACAGCTAAATAAATATTTTTAAAAAAGAAAAAAAAAAAGATGCACTCTTAAGCCCAGACTCCCCTTCTCCCCAGCGGAGTTATAAAAGCATTTTTCTATATGGCACATTTGAACATATAGGGCAAAGTAGGAGATGCTGAAAGAGGGGGAGAGCTGGAATTTGGTTTATGGATGGATTGAATTGGATTGTCTTATTATGTGGGTGCAAGCTTAAAATGGATCGCAGAGGCATTACACTCACTCAGGTGTAACGTTACAAGAGAGTGTTGAGGGAGAAATCTTTCCAATGGGTAGAACTTTGAGTCATCACCTTTTCATCCACTTCATGTAGAAAGAAAGGAGTCCAAGGTGAGAATTTACATGAGCTCATAGGCAGTGGTGAACCGCCCGACTGGCTGATCAAGAGCCTGAAAGAAAAGGACTGACAGATGGGAGACAAGGAAGCATGGGCTGGAGGCGTGGGAAAGGACATTTGGGGCACGTGTGATGGTCTTCCCTATGTGTCCTTGCAGTTCCCGCCATCAAGACCTGGGTCTGTCTCTCCAACTCTTAAATCTGGGGTAGGCCATATGACTTTGGCCAATAGAACAACAGCAAAAGGATGCAAGTATAGGCTTCAAACATGCCGGGGCATTGGGGCTTGCCCTCTCTTGCTTCTGGGAACTCTCCTGCCACTTATGGGAAAAGCTTGGCCCAGTCTCTTGGAGGATGAGGGCACATGGAAAGAACCGCCAGCAGCCCACCGCCGTCAGCCAAGGTCCAAATGCACGAGTGAGCCCACTGACGTGACATGGAGCAGAGCTGAGGCCCACTCAAATCCCCAACCTTCAGAATCAAGAGCAAATGAATGCTTGTTGTTTGAAACCAGTAAGTGCTGCAGCAGTGAGAGCTAACTGACAAGGCAGCTGTCTAGGCTTTGCTCCTAATCTATTAATAGGATTTAAGGAACTCCCTTGCCAAAGACTGGCTTTGGGACTTGATTCTGAATCAGAAAGTCAGATATGAGATTCGGACTTGATTAAAACCTTTTGTCCAGCACACCTGCCTTCCTTTCCTAGGGCATTAAGCCCCATGCATCAGCCTTAGAGGTGGAAGTGATTTAAGGTGATTTAAGGAAGAAATTTGACGAAAGACATTTGCTTGATATTTTCAAAATTTTATCCCTATTACTGAAGTCCGCAAGAAGCCAGGGGGGCGGTTCCTCTCATGCGCTGCTGATGGTGGGATAGAGCACATGGGCATTTTGGGGGCACATTGGCAGCACTGACCAAAGAAAAACAACAAAAAACCAACCATGGATCTACTCTTTGTCTAAGCAATTCCGTTTCTTTGTATCCGTTCACGATATGAAGAAACACGTGTGTTCAAAGAGGCATACACAAGGTGTTCATTGCAACATTTTAATAGCAAAAAGATTGAAAATAGAAAAATAATAATGTATATGATGGTATGCCTGTATTGTGGAATATTAGGTAGTAGTTAAAAAAATGAGGTAAATCTGTTTGTACTGGCTAGAAAATATCTCCAAGATATATTCTCAGGTGAATGTATTAGTTCAAGAAATGCTAAATTCTCTTAGAGGTAAATTCCAGAATCTCAGTGGCTTAACAATGGAAGTTGTTTTCTTTCCTCATACAAACTACAGTGAACAGCAGAGCAGAGGGTGGGTCTGCCCCACGCCGTCATTCAGGGCTTCCGGCTGACAGTGTCTCAACCTTCACCCAGAGTTTCTCAGGTCTCCCTGGGCATTTGTCCAGCCAACAGTTGGAGGAAAACAGAAGAAACCCCTGGAGGGACTTTTTATGGTATCAGTCCTAGATTGACACCCATCACTTCTGCCCATATTTCATGGGCCAGAATTCAGTCACACAGCCTCATCTAGTTGCAAGGGTAGCTGGGAATGTGGTCTAGTTGTGAAGAAGGAGACCGAGCAATGAACTTGGTGAACAGTCTGTGCCCGAAGGCTGTTAGAATCCGTGCCCACACCCATACCCCCAGCTTCCCTGGATATTTGTGACCAAAGTCTGATCCCTCCAGAGTGTTGCTTGCCTTTTCCATGCTTACTGTCTGCACTTGCCCTCCAAGGTTTGTGGGGATCTGATTCTAGTTTGGGTCTAGAGGTCATAAGAGGTGGAAGAGTGAGTTCCAAGGATAATGTGGCATCTCTTTGTAAGAAAACTATCTCAGATGAGGGCTCTGCCAGGTCTTCAAGCAAGAGGAGGTTTCTCTTCAGACAGAGGAAGGAGCTGCTTCCTTGTCGAGGGGTGTCAACTCTGTTCAGATTCTCTGTAATCATTAGGATCCCACTCTTTCCAAACCAGGTCCATAATTTTAGCATAAAAAAGACCCAGAGAAGCTGTGAATTCAGTGGAGGTTGTAATTTTGCAATCTCTAGTCTCAGACATTGAGTCTGTTTTTCACACACCCTGGCTTCACGGTTATGAGAGACCAGAGACCCCTTAGGTCCATCACAGAAGCTCCCTGGTCCTCTGACCAGACGCTAGTTGACAGTTCCAAGCTCTGAGCCTGCCTTTTCCTTTCTTTCCCTCTGCAGGGTAGTCCAAGGGGCCGGCCCACTTGCAATGCCTTAGTTGCCACTTCTATCGTTACTGTATCGCAGCAGCCTCCCTTTCAAGATGCTCTTCATTCCAGACAGCTTCAGGTGATAGTTTTAAAATGCCCTTGCTACTCCAAGCCATGGACTATAGTATTCCATTTTCCACAGCCTTTGAATCTACCAGATCAAACCTAATCCTGGAGCCCCATCCTTGTGGATCTCTTTCCCGATACCATTTCTGGACAAAACACTTTACCAGCCAGGGTTCAGTCAGGAAAACACATCGTTCAGGTGATTTTAACCAGAAAACACTTAACTCAGGGGACTGGGGGCTCACACACCTGCTGACAGGACTACAGGAGCCAAAGTCAGGAGACGCAGTGCTAGCACTTGGGGAATCAGAAGTTCAGCAGCCACGGGAAAATGGCCGTGATGATCCCAGCTGCCTGCAGTGTCCAGACAGGTGATTCCCGGGAGGAACCGCATCATGTCCAGAATCTGTGCTTGCATCCGCAGAGGCCCACTAGTCCAGCCTTGTTTCTAAAGAAGTAATGGCCTCTGCTTCTCTTCCACCTTCCAAATCTCAAGCAAGGGCTGGAAATTAATGGAAGCTAAACTGGAAACATGGGGCAAGGGAGCCTGGGAAGCACACTTTGCAGGTTTCCAGCCCTGCAATGCTGGAAGAGCATAGGAAGGAACTGAGATAACAGTCAATCTACAGAAAAGGAAAAAAACGGGCTTCCCTGGTGGCACAGCGGTTGAGAGTCCGCCTGCCGACGCAGGGGACGCAGGTTCGTGCCCCGGTCCGGGAAGATCCCACATGCCGCGGAGCGGCTGGGCCCGTGAGCCATGGGCGCTGAGCCTGCACGTGCGGAGCCTGTGCTCGGCAACGGGAGAGGCCACAACAGTGAGAGGCCCGCGTACCGCAAAAAAAAAAAAAAAAAAGGAAAAAAAGCCAACAAAAAGCAGTCGTAGAACAATATGCACAAAATAATGCCATTTAGGGGAGAATAAAATCTTCACAAAATAAATCTAATTATAAAGTTGAAGAACTACACAGACGGAGTCTAGAGGGAAGCACCAGACTTACTTTGTGGCTGGCTGGTATGGGTTGAATCACAGGCAGATGAGGTTTTTTTTTTTTTTTTTTTTTTTTTTTTGCGGTACGCGGGCCTCTCACTGTTGCGGCCTCTCCCGTTGCGGAGCACAGACTAAGGACGCACAGGCTCAGCGGCCATGGCTCACGGGCGCAGCCGCTCCGCGGCATGTGGGATCTTCCCGGACCGGGGCACGAACCCGCGTCCCCTGCATCGGCATGTGGACTCCCAACCACTGCGCCACCAGGGAAGCCCGGCAGATGAGTTTTAGTCAAATTTTTGGTAATTTTTTACAATGAGAGTATGTATTCAGGTAAATGAAATAACAGGTGGTAAAAGGATGGAGGAACATAAGGTAAAAACTTGAGAGAGTTTGGATTAAGAAAACTTTCTTTAATTTTTTTTAAAGGATGCAGAATCTTACATATATTTATTGACTTGGGGAAGGAGCCAGAAATTCTGAAGAGGTTGGACATAAGGGGGCTGGGACGTGGGGGAAGATCTTGGTGGAGTCTGGAGGGGCTGGGCTGCAGGTCCAGGCGGGGACCTCAGCCGCGGAGACGGAAGGCGCCCGGGCCAGAGCAGGTGCTGCTGCAGGTGGAGGGAGGGGGAAGAAAGCCCAGAGGGACTGGGCTGGGTGGCCGGTGACGGGGCGTCAGGCCCCCTGAGAGTGAGGGACAGCGCGCGGTGCGGCCACTGCGCCTCTTCGCCTGAGCGGCACCTGCCGAAGAGGCTGCTGTGCATCTCAGGGCGTGGGGAGCCCGAGTCACCCGGCGGGGTGCCCTCGAGCCTAGAGGCAGGCCTGGTGTTTCCGAGGATGAGAGAGCTCTCCCATGACATCATCAGGAAAGCAGGCTTCTCCGGCTCAGTATCACAGAACTCCCGTGCTGGGCACTGGCCTGTGCGCTGTGACGTTTAACAGCATCCCTCCTTGCCTCCACCCACTGGGCGCCGGGAACACCAACCAAACTAGTTATTTCAACCGACAGCATCTCCAGACATTTTCAAATATCTCTTGGGGGAAGGGAGCAAGATCTCCTCTGGGTCAGAACCACCGATTGATTTCGAGCTAGGCTTCATGCCCACAAGCCGGGCGCTTCTCAGGACGGTGCTGGAGGCCCTGCTCCCGGGCGCCCTGCCTGCGCGAGCGGAGGGAGGGAAGGTCCCGGGAAGCCAGGCCACGCTCTCGGCGCCACGCCCGCCCCAGGTGCCAGCGTGCGCGTGTCCCCCCGCCAAAACCAGGTCACCCACTGGCAAATCCTTCCCTTAAGTCGCTTCTCACTGTCACCACCTCGAAGAAGAGAAAAAGAAAATTAAGTCAAAGGTATGTATCACAAGTTTCATCAAAGCATGTCACGGGATATTACCCTTCCTCTTCCGGAATCTTCCTGTTCCCAAGCCCCCTCATTTATCTCGACTGTATTGACACCTACTGCTTTCCAGGCATTGTAGCAGGGCTGGGCACTCAGATACAGCAGGTGTGCTCCCTGCCCTTGAGGGGTTCATATCAAAGGAGTGTAATAAAAAGTGGTAAATATTAATCAACCACACACCCAGTATTTCATAAGCATGGCCCAGGGTGAATCCCTGCAGGAAGGTGCAGTCACGGAGGAGCCTCAGTGGTGGAGATGTTTCGGTTACGTCCTGAAGGGTGCTTAGACCTGCTGAGGCAGGAGAATGGGTTATGCAGACAGTGAGGCATAGCCACGTGCTGTGTTTAGAAATCTTTGAAAAGGTAGATGCAGCTGGAATACGGTGAGTGGGGTGGAAATCAACCAGGGACCAAATTGTGGCGGCCCCGCCAGCTGTCCTAAGCAACGTAGGCTTGTCCTGTAAGTGCAGACTTTTAGGCCTGGGAGCCTCGGCCCTGCTTGGATCTTTTTTTTTAATTTTTACTGAAGTCTAGTTGATTTACAATGCTGTGTTAATTTCTGCTGTACAGCAAAGTGACTGTTATACCTATATACTTTTTCATATTCTTTTCCATTATGGTTTGTCACAGACATTGAATATAATTCCCTGTGCTACACAGTAGGACCTTGTTGTTTATCCATCCTATATATACTAGTTTGCATCGGCTCATCCCAAACGCCCAGTCCATCCCTCCCCCCTCCCCCATCCCCCGCCTCGGGCCCTGCTCTGATCCTAACCTCTCTGGGTGGGTCACCCTTTCCTCCTCTCTTTCAATCCAAGACCCAACCTTTAGCTTCAGTTAAATATAACCCAGCCAGCCACTTGAAATCGCACAGAAAAATTTCTCCATTATCTTTTTTGCTCTTTCTGTTTTTACCTCTGCAAAACAGAACCCATAATTTCCATCAATGCACCTCCTGGTGTCTTCATAACTCTGTTATGTTCTACTTTCTGCTTTTTAGAATCCACGGTACCCCTGCCCCCGCAAACTCCTAGCTTTTGCCCAAATTCATTTCCCTCTCCCCATCAACATAACCAGGAAACCTTCGTTACCACTACTGAGATGTCATATTCAGAAAATGATAAATATCCAAGCCCCAGTTTCTGGGCATGATTCTTTTAGTAAAGATTAATTCTCCTTGCACCAATCATGCTGGACATAAAACTTTATACAGTGATTTTTCTAGCTATTTTTTCCCCTTGGAGAAAGTGGCTCTCAAGGTGAGTGATGTTATAGGCACAGAGCAGGCTGCACTGCTCGGTCTCTCACCAGTCGGTCCTGATGTGTATTTTTAATTCTGAAAGTACCTCCAAAGAGAGAATACATGCTCAAGCTGTTACCAGAGGAATTCTTGGGCGTTGTTTCCTAGCAGCTAGCTGAGAACAAGTTGCTGCAGGAAGGGGACAGGTTGGGAGGTGAGAGATAAGAGACAGACACAGAGACAGAGCCAGCTTTCCCCACATCATAATTTGCTCCTACAGTGTTCTTTCCTAAAGAACATTGATGTGGGATCAGGCACAGACCGTGCTCACACTGAACCCTGAACACTGCCCTTTGCGTTCTCTTTGTACCTGTTCAGTATCACAGAGACACACCCAGCTTATCAGGAGGGCTGGAGCCTCGGAGGGGGCAGGGGGCGTATGGAGGAGGAGAAAAACGGCTCGTCTTCTTCTGGTCCTGACTTCTGATGACTTTCCTTTATATTTCCCTTGTATTCTTTATTTTTATATTTTTGTCCTTTCCTCAAAGTGAAAGGCATTGGAGGAATAAAGCAGATGATGTCGAGCAAGACTTGGGAAGTATAGGCAGCAAACGTGGACGTTTCTAAAGTATCAGTAGTAATTATGGGTCTGTATGTCTGTACTGTGCAATTTCGATAAATATTTTAAATGGAGAGGACAGAAAGATGCCTCCAGAATGTTCAGGGAGGGTCAAAAATTGATAAAGAATTCTAGAAAGGTATTAATACTTTTGTTTCTCTCTCCTAGTTCCCCGCTGATGTAGCTCAATCCACGTAGCCAGGAAAAGACCTTCCACAGCTCTATCCCAGAGAAACTGTCCTTCTCCTGGAGATAAAAGTTTAGGCTTTGCGAGCTGGTCCCAGCAAGGGTGGAGGACAGGCCGTGTACCCATGGAGGGCCGTCACCCACTGGGACCACCTGCCCTCAGCTAGCCCCCGGCCACTCGGACGTGCCCTGGCCCTGACCGTGGCCGCTGTAGGGAGGTGTGGGCTTCTGGGGGCTCAGCCCGGGTCTTCGCCAACCCCCGACAACCTCTCCTCTCACTAAGCGTGTATCCTCTTCTCTCTCTCTCTTTTTTTTTGACCTTGCCTTCTGGCGCGGGGGATCTTAGTTCCCCAGCCAAGGATCGAACTTGTGCCCCCTGCAGTGGAAGCACGGAGTCGTAACCACTGGACTACCAGGGAAGTCCCATGTCCTCTTTTCTTTTCCATGGTAATTCTCTGATAATTTCTCTCTCTTTGTGTCTTGATCAGAATTCTGATAGAATTCTTCAAGTTGATTTTTGGATTTTTTTTTTTTACAGAAATGTTCACTCTATTAATCATTCCCTTTATTTGAGGTTTTTTGTTTGTTTGTTTGTTTGTTTGTTTTCCATCAGAAATAGAAAGAAGAAATTGTAAAGGAAATAGATTATAGAGTTGGCTATCAATCTATTTTTTAATTTAAAAAAATTAAACTTCCCTGTCAGTTACCCCAATACAAAAATTAATAAGCAAATGGACAAACTAGAAAAAGTATTTTATATATATATATATATATATTTTTTTTTCTTTAAACAGGATTTGGCACTAGAGATGTGGAATGGGGAGGTGGGTTAAGACCATGAGGCCCTAAAGGCAGTTAGATTTGAATCATGGCCCTACTGTCACTAGAAGTGACCCAGTTACTAACTTTATTTTGACTCAGTTTCCTCACATCTAAAATGGAGATAATAGTAAAGCCTCTCTCACAGTATTGTTTATGAGGATTGAATAATCTGTTTCATTCAAAGCACTTAGAACAGTCCTGGGCTCAGAGTAAATGCCCAACAAATGGTAGTAACATTAATTAATGATGACTTGTGGGAAAAACCAACCTAGTTGTCTTACTTTATACCAGAAAAAATTTCAAAGAGATTAAATCATATGTAAAACATGAAAATAAAAGAATTAAAAAAAAAGCACAGAGTTGAGGTTGAAAGCATCACATGATATCCAGAAGCCCAAGAAAAGTGATACATTTGTTTGCATCTTTAATACACTTGTTCCATCTTTAATATGGAAAAAACCCACAAAGTTAAAAAATAAAAAAATGGGAAAAAATACCTGCAACAGATATGTGAGACAAAGGGTTACTCTCTCTTCCATACAAAGAGCTCGTTCAAATTAATAAGACAGAACAAGAGCAATATAGGCAAAGGATATGAATAGGAAAGTTACGAACAAAAATATGAAAAATGTTCAAACTCCCTGAAGATCAAAGAAATGAAAATGAAGTCAGGATAGCATTTCCCTATCAGATTTGTCATGATACTTTTGATAAAACCCATTGTTGGCAAATATGTGGTAAAGTGTACAGTACCATAGAATATTGATGGTACTACAAGCTGTTCCATTTTTATAGGGCAGCTTGGCAATATCTATCAGAATATAAAACATGCATATCCTCTGATACATCATTCCCACTTCCAGAAATTTATCACTAGAAGATAACCCCACAGTTATGCAAAGATGAAGTGTAAGGATATTCAGTGTAGTATTGTTTGCAATAGCAAAATGAAAACAAATAAACAAACAAAAATAGTTTAAATGTTAAATTGTTAAATAACTGACAGGCACATAAAATGAAATATTATTCACCCTTGGAAAAGTATGATATAGAGTCATGTTCACTACGAGGGAAGATACCCACATGCATATCCACAGGGCAATGTTGAGGCAGCAGGAGTGGCAGAGCAGGTTAGAAAGCAGTAGTGAGAGCCCACTTTATTTAAAGGATAAAATTACACGCACATACACACAATACATAGTCACCGTATTTGTGTGTATGCATATACGTAAATACATGTATGTAGATACGTGTATGTATTCGTATATATCCATTGGTATGCATGCATGTATATGAAGGAGAAAGAAAATATTCACTAAAATATTGGGTTATGGATTTATGAATGACTTTCATTTTCTTCATGTTTTTATATATTCTATTCCTTAAAAAGTTATTTAATTTCAAAAAGAAGTTATTTAATTTTTTTTTAATTTTGGAAAAAAAACCTTGAAACCCCAGAGACCAGAGAGCTGAGCTAATTCCAGAGCCAAGATTCCCAGTGGGTGACTAGGGGGCTGTACCAATAAGCACAAAGCCTCAGCTCAATCAATTTTTGTTTTGAATTTTATTATTACTTTTGTTAATACAGCAGGTTCTTATTAGTTATCCATTTTATACATATTAGTGTATATATGGCAATCCCAATCTCCCAATTCATCACACCACCACCACCCCGCTTTCCCTCCTTGTTTCTTCTATACATCTGTGTCTCTATTTCTGCCTTGCAAACCAGTTCATCTGTACTATTTTTCTAGATTCTGCATATATGCGTTAATATACAATATTTGTTTTTCTCCTTCTGACTTACTTCACTCTGTATGACAGTCTCTAGGTCCATCCATGTCTCTACAAATGACCCAATTTCGTTCCTTTTTATGACTGAGTAATATTCCATTGTATATACGTACCACATCTTCTTTATCCATTCATCTGTCGATGGACACTTAGGTTGCTTCCATGTCCTGGCTATTGTAAATAGAGCTGCAATGAACATTGTGGTACATGACTCATTTTGAATTACAGTTTTCCCTGGGTATATGCCCAGTAGTGGGATTGCTGGGTCATATGGTAATTTTATTTTTAGTTTTTTAAGGAACCTCCATACTGTTCTCCATAATGGCTGTGTCAATTTACATTCCCACCAACAGTGCAAGAGGGTTCCCTTTTCTCCACACCCTCTCCAGCATTTGTTGTTTGTAGATTTTTTGATGATGACCATTCTGACCCATGTGAGGTGATACCTCATTGCAGTTTTGATTTGCATTTCTCTAATAATTAGTGATGCTGAGCAACTTTTCATGTGCTTCTTGGCCATCTGTATGTCTTCTTTGGAGAAATGTCTATGTAGGTCTTCTGCCCATTTTTTGATTGTGTTGTTTGTTTTTTTAATATTGAGCTGCATGAGCTGTTTATATATTTTGGAGGTTAGTCCTTTGTCCATTGATTTGTTTGCAAATACTTTCTCCCATTCTGAGGGTTGTCTTTTCGTCATGTTTATAGTTTCCATTGCTCTGCAAATGCTTTTAAGTTTCATTAGGTCCCATTTGTTTATTTTTGTTTTTATTTCTGTTACTCTAGGAGCTGGGTCAAAAAAGATCTTGCCGTGTTTTATGTCAAAGAGTGTTCTTCCTATGTTTTCCTCTAAGAGTTTTATAGTGTCTGGTCTTACATTTAGGTCCCTAATCCTTTTTGAGTTTGTTTTTGTGTATGGTGTTAGGGAGTGTTCTAATTTCATTCTTTGACATGTAGCTGCCCAGTTTTCCCAGCACCACTTATTGAAGAGACTGTCTTTTCTCCATTGTATACCCTTGCCTCCTTTGTCATAGATTAGTTGACCATAGGTGCGTGGGTTTATCTCTGGGCTTTCTATCCTGTTCCATTCATCTATATTTCTGTTTTTGTGCCAGTACCATATTGTCTTGATGACTGTAGCTTTGTAGTATAGTCTGAAATCAGGGAGTCTGATTCCTCCAGCTCCTTTTTTTCCCCCTCAAGATTGCTTTGGCTCTTTGGGGTCTTTTGTGTCTCCATACAAATTTCAAGATTTTTTGTTCTAGTTCTGTAAAAAAAATGCCATTGGTAGTTTGATAGGGATTGCATTGAATCTGTAGATTGCTTTGGGTAGCATAGTCATTTTCACAATATTGATTCTTCCAATCCAAGAACATGGTATATCTCTCCATCTGTTTGTTTCATCTTTAATTTCTTTATCAGTGTCTTATCGTTTTCTGCATAGAGGTCTTTTATCTCCCTAGGTAGGTTTATTCCTATGTATTTTATTCTTTTTGTTGCAGTGGTAAATGGGAGTGTTTCCTTAATTTCTCTTTCAGATTTTTATCATTAGTGTATAGGAATGCAAGAGATTTCTGTGCATTAATTTTGTATCCTGCAACTTTATGAAATTCATTGATTAGCTCTAGTAGTTCTCTGGTGGCATCTTTAGGATTATCTATGTATAGTATCATGTCATCTGCAAACAGTGACAGTTTTACTTCTTCTTTTCCAATTTGTATTCTTTTTATTTCTTTTTCTTCTCTGATTGCCATGGCTAGGACTTCCAAAACTATGTTGAATAAGAGTGACGAGAGTGGACATCCTTATCTTGTTCCTGATCTTAGAGGAAATGCTTTCAGTTTTTCACCATTGAGAATGATATTTGCTGTGGGTTTGTCATATATGGCCTTAATTATGTTGAGGTAGGTTCCCTCTATGTCCACTTTCTGGAGAATTTTTATCATAAATGGGTGTTGAATTTTGTCAAAAGTTTTTTCTGCATCTATTGAGATGATCATATGGTTTTTATTCTTCAGTTTGTTAATATGGTGTATCACACTGATTGATTTGCATATATTGAAGAATCCTTGCATCCCTGGGATAAATCCCACTTGATCATGGTGTATGATCCTTTTAATGTGTTGTTGGATTCTGTTTGCTAGTATTTTGTTGAGGATTTTTGCATCTATATTCATCAGTGATATTGGTCTGTAATTGTCTTTTTTTTGTAGTATCTTTGTCTGGTTTTGGTATCAGGGTGATGGTGGCCCTGTAGAACGAGTTTGGGAGTGTTCCTTCCTCTGCAATTTTTTGGAAGAGTCTGAGAAAGATGGGTGTTAGCTCTTCTGCAAATGTTCGATAAAATTCATCTGTGAAGCCATCTGGTCCTGGCCTTTCATTTGTTGGGAGATTTTTTTTTTTTTTTTTTTGCGGTACGCGGCCCTCTCACTGTTGTGGCTTTTCCCGTTGTGGAGCACAGGCTCTGGACGTGCAAGCTCCGGATGCACAGGCTCCGGACGCGCAGGCTCAGCGGCCATGGCTCACGGGCTCAGCCGCTCCGCGGCATGTGGGATCTTCCCAGACCGGGGCACGAACCCGTGTCCCCTGCATCGGCAGGTGGACTCTCAACCACTGCACCACCAGGGAAGCCCTGTTGGGAGATTTTTAATCACAGTTTCAATTTCATTACTTGTGACTGGTCTGTTCATATTTTCTATTTATTCCTGGTTCAGTCTTGGAAGCTTATACCTTTCTAAGAATTTGTCTGTTTCTTCCAGGTTGTCCATTTTATTGGTGTAGACTTGCTTGTAGTAGTCTCTTAGGATGCTTTTTGTATTTCTGTGGTGTCCGTTGTAACTTCTCCTTTTTTGTTTCTGATTTTATTGATTTCAGTCTTCTTCCTCTTTTTCTTGATGAGTCTGGCTAAATGTTTATCCATTTTGTTTATCTTCTCAAAGAACCAGCTTTTAGTTTTATTGATCTTTGCTATTGTTTTCTTTGCTTCTCTTTCACTTATTTCTGCTTTGATCTTTGTGATTTCTTTCCCTCTACTAACTTTGGGTTTTTTTGTTCTTCTTTCTCTAGTTCCTTTAGGTGTAAGGTTATATTGTTTATTTGAGATTTTTTTTGTTGTTTCTTGAGGTAGGATTGTGTTGCTATAAACTTCCCTCTTAGAATTTCTTTTGCTGCATCCCATAGGTTTTGGATCACAGTGTTTTCATTGTCATTTGTCTGTAGGTATGTTTTGATGTCCTCTTTGATTTCTTCAGTGATCTCTTGGTTATTTAGTAACGTATTGTTTAGCCTCCATGTGTTTGTGGTTTTTACATTTTTTCCCCTGTAATTTATTTCTAATCTTATAGTGTTGTGGTCAGAAAGGATGCTTGATATGATTTCAATTTTCTTAAATTTACCGGCTTGATTTGTGACCCAAGATGTGATCTATTCTGGAGAATGTTCCATGTGCACTTGAGAAGAAAGTGTATTCTGCTGTTTTCAGATGGGATGTCCTATAAACATCAATTAAACCTATCTGGTCTATTGTGTCATTTAAAGCTTGTGTTTCCTTATTAATTTTCTGTCTGGATGATCTGTCCATTGGTGTAGGTGAGGTGTTAAAGTCCCCCACTACTATTTTGTTACTGTTGATTTCCTCTTTTATAGCTGTTAGCATTTGCCTTATTTGTTGAGGTGCTCCTATGTTGGGTCCATTTATATTTATAATTGTTATATCTTCTTCTTGGATTTATCCCTTGATCACTATGTAATCTCCTTATTTGTCTCTTGTAACATTCTTTATTTTAAAGGCTACTTTATCTGATATGAGTACTGCTACTCCAGCTTTTTTTGATTTCCGTTTGCATGGAATATCTTTTCCCATCCCCTCACTTTCAGTCTGTATGTGTCCCTAGGTCTGAAGTGGGTTTCTTATAGACAGCATATATATGGGTCTTGGTTTTGTATCCATTCAGTGAGCCTGTGTCTTTTGGTTGGAGCATTTAATCCATTCACGTTTAAGGTAATTATTGATATGTATGTTCCTATTACCATTTTCTTAATTGTTTTGGGTTTGTTATTGTAGGTCCTTTTCTTCTCTTGTGTTTCCCACTTAGAGAAGTTCCTTTAGCATTTGTTGTAGAGCTGGTTTGGTGGTGCTGAATTCTCTTAGCTTTTGCTTGTCTGTATAGCTTTTTGATTTCTCCGTCAAGTCTGAATGAGATCCTTGCTGGGTAGAGTAATCTTTCATCACTTTAAATATACCCTGCCATTCCCTTCTGGCTTGTAGAGT
Source organism: Delphinus delphis (assembly GCF_949987515.2). Taxonomy (NCBI): domain Eukaryota; kingdom Metazoa; phylum Chordata; class Mammalia; order Artiodactyla; family Delphinidae; genus Delphinus; species Delphinus delphis. Next base: position 177,377,138 of record NC_082684.1, read on the forward strand.
TTCTGCTGACAAATCAGCTGTTAACCTTATGGGAGTTCCCTTGTATATTATTTGTTTTCCCTTGTATGTGTGTATGTTACGTGTATGTTATGTGTATGTTATTTGTATGTGTATATGTTATTTGTGCTCCCTTGTATGTTATTTCCCTTGTTGCTTTTAATTTTTCTTTGTCTTTAATTTTTGCCAATTTGATTACTATGTGTCTCGGCGTGTTTGTCCTTGGGTTTATCCTGCATGGAACTCTCTGCACTTCCTGGACTTGGGTGGCTATTTCCTTTCCCATGTTAAGGAAGTTTTTGACTATAATCTCTTCAAATATTTTCTTGGGTCCTTTCTGTCTCTCTTCTCTTTCTGGGACCCCTATAATGCAAATGTTGCTGCGTTTAATGTTGTCCCAGAGGTCTCTTAGGCTGTCTTCATTTCTTTTCATTCTTTTTTCTTTATTCTGTTCCATGGCAGTGAATTCCACCATTCTGTCTTCCAGGTCACTTATCCTTTCTTCTGCCTCAGTTTTTCTGCTATTGATTCCTTCTAGTGTATTTTTCATTTCAGTTATTGTACTGTTCATCTCTGTTTGTTTTTTCTTTAATTCTTCTAGGTATTTGTTTTTGAATTCTTCTAGGTCTTTGTTAAACATTTCTTGCATCTTCTTGATGTTTGCCTCCATTTTTTTCCCGAGGTCCTGGATCATCTTCAGTATCATTATCCTGAATTCTTTTTCTGGAAGGCTGCCTATCTCCACTTCATTTAGTTGTTTTTTCTGGGGTTTTATCTTGTTCCTTCATCTGGTACATAGCCCTCTGCCTTTTCATTTTGTCTATCTTGCTGTGAATGTGGTTTCTGTTCCACAGGCTGCAGGACTGTAGTTCTTCTTGCTTCTGCTGTCTGCCCTCTGGTGGATGAGGCTATCTAAGAGGCTTGTGCAAGTTTCCTGATGGGGGGGACTGGTGGTGAGTAGAGCTGGGTGTTGCTATGGTGGGCAGAGCTCAGTAAAACTTTAATCCACTTGTCTGCTGATGGATGGGGCTGGGTTCCCTCACTGTTGGTTGTTTGGCCTGAGGTGACCCAGCACTGGAGCCCACAGGCTCTTTGGTGGGGCTAATGGTGGACCCTGGGAGGGCTCACGCCAAGGAATACTTCCCAGAACTTTTGCTGCCAGTGTCCTTGTCCCCATGGTGAGACACAGCCACCCCCTGCCTCTGCAGGAGACCCTCCAACACTAACAGGTAGGTCTGGTTCGGTCTCCATCCTGTCCCACACTGCTCCTTCCCCTGGGTGCCTATGAGCACACTACTTTGTGTGTGCCCTCCACGAGTGGAGTCTCTGTTTCCCCCAGTCCTGTCGAAGTCCTGCAATCAAATCCCGCTAGCCTTCAAAGTCTCATTCTCTAGGAATTCCTCCTCCCATTGCCAGACCCCCAGGTTGGGAATCCTGACGTGGGGCTCAGAACCTTCACTCCAGTGGCTGGACTTCTGTGGTAATAAGTGTCCTCCAGTCTGTGACTCACCCACCCAGCAGTTATGGGATTTTATTTTATTGCGATTGCGCCCCTCCTACCGTCTCATTGCGGCTTCTCCTTTGTCTTTGGATGAAGGTATCTTTTTTGGTGAGTTCCACTGTCTTCCTCTCGATGCTTGTTCAGCAGTGAGTTGTGATTCCAGTGCTCTCGCAAGAGGGAGTCGTCAATTAATTTTATTAGTAGTAAATAAATGGGAAATTGGCTAAAGTATAAAATGATTCAGTTGCTTTTTGCTTTGTCTGGAAAAAGAACATATTCATAAAATGGAAATTGCTGGCACGACCTTCATAGCGGATCCCCTAAAAGTAAATGTTTCGTTGAGCTTATTGGATATTTTCTGTCTGAGTCAAGAGAGGTTAACTGTAACCAACAGTCTTGCACTGGTGACTGAACACAATAAAGCCTGGTCCCCTGTCCCCCTGGGAGTCTGTTGGGAGTGGGGGTGGTTCCCCATGTGGTCACTGAGGGATCCAGGCTTCCCAAAAGTGGTTCCAGCCCAGGGTCTCTGCAGAATCTTCTACAAGGAAGCTTAGCTGGTTTAGGGAACCCCACAGCACCGTGTCTGCCAACTGCCCAGGGGAGAAAGATACTGAATCTGGCAGATGCCCGTCTTTTACTCGCTTATGGTTCGAGGTTGGATCTTAGCTTCACCATGTCCTGGACGATAAAATATCCCTCAGGAAAATCTATCTCCCATTGCTCTAAACAACTTTCTAATAAATAATTTAATGTCCTACCTACCTTGATATCCAAAAGGAGTCAGACGCTGCCAGCACTCCTATCACTAGAAAGGAATTGGTTACTTCCCTGTCTCGCCACTACTGTTTAAATAAGTTCTCTTTCTGGTTCACGCATCTGTAAATTTTGAGATGGAGTTTCCTCTCAAAATAGAGTTTCTGGACCTGGAAGCCAGTGGGACCTGAAACACGGTGACCAGGTGACTGTTTTGCTGTCCCATGGGTCTCTGTCGACCTTTCGGTGTCACCTACTCAAAATGCAAAGTGACTCTTCTCAATATTATGTAACAACCTAAATGGGAAAAGAATTTGAAAAAGAACAGACGCGTGTATGTATAACTGAATCACTTTGCTGTACACCTGAAACTAACACAACATTGTTAATCAACTATACTCCAGTATAAAATAAAAAGTTAAAAAAAGGCATTGCTGAAAATAAATAAACAAAGAGATGGAATTAGAAAAAAAAAGCAAAGTGAAGCTCAGAGTGGGACAGGCCCGAGCCCTTCAGGAGGCAAAGGATTAAGCCCAGAAAATCAATTAAGGCAGGATCAGAACTAAAGCCAGGAGCCCAAGATCTGAAAGCTGGAAAAAAGAGGCTGACATGATTTCACTGCCTAGGGAAAGCGAAGACATTTAGGCAGCTGCCTTTCAAAGCAAAGGTTTCTCCCACGCTGGAACTGACTCTGAGACTGTGGGGAAGCCCGACTCTGCAGGGGCAGGTGAGCTGGGCCCCCCAGTCGGGGCAGAAGGAGGGCTGAGGGGGCAGAGCTGGGGGTGGGGGCAGCACCCCTTCCCCGGATTCTGGAGCTTTCCAGACACCAGAATTCACCTAGGCCTCCTCTCCCCTGCATGTTAATTTCTGCCCTGCCGTCGCGGAGGAGGGTGTCGTAAGCGCTTGCTTACTCGGTGGGGAGGGCTCAGCAAGCTCCATGAGAGTTCTCTCTCCTGCTCAGCAGCTTTACTCGCATAAAACCTCCCGCATTTAACTTCCCTGAGCCTCTGGGCTGAGGCTGGTGGAGAAGAGAGAGCCCAGATGAGGGCCGGTTTTATTCACTGGGTTTTGACTCAAGAGCCCTTCACTTTGGAGTACTTGGCTTTCTCTCGGGGAGCACACTGTTGGGCTTGAAGTGGTTAACTGGGAATGAGAAAGTCTGACCGTGCTCCTGGGAGACACAGGGAATACACGTTTCTGCCCTTGTTCACATCTTTCCCTGCAGACAGTAGCTCTAACACTGGGCTCTTAGCACACGAGAACTGGCTAGGGCATTCCCTGGCGGTCCAGTGGTCAGGGCTTGCCGCTTTCACTATGGGGGCCTGAGTTCAATCCCTGGTCAGGGAACTAAGATCCCGCAAGCCGTGTGTGGTGTGGCAAAAAAAAAAAAAAAAAAAGAACTCGCTAAATTATCTGTGGGACCCAGTGTAAAATAAAAATATGGTGCCCTTTGTTATAAAGTGTTTAAGACTTTCAAGATGGCAACAGCCGGGCATTAAACCAAGCATGAGGCTTCTCTACGTGTGGGACCCTGAGTGACCACACAGGTCACAGGCCCCTGAAACTGGTCCCGCTCACGGGTTATTTTCAAATTATACACTGTCAAACTATTGATAAATGCCAATTTTTCCTTCCTTGGACATATTTTTTCCTTGTGTTCTTACTTATCATATTTAATGGTGCCACTGTCTACCTGAGCAAAAAACTTGGGGCTTATCCCGGATTTCTCTGTCTCCCTCAGCCCACCTTTCAGTTAGTGACTGTTCCTCTTTATGTTATACCTGGAAAACTCTCCTTTTCAGTAGATCTTCCCATCCTAATCCCCATGTTGTTTCAGACTCTCATGACCTCTCGCTGTATCTGCCTGCCTGAATGATCTCTCTAAATTGCTAATCTGACCACATCATCGCCCTACTTGAAAACCTTCAAAGACTTCCTAGAACCTACGAAATAAAACCCAGTGACTTCGCATGGTGCCTGTCATTCTCCGCAAGCCGGCGCCTCCCTCCTACCTTACATGTGAGGCTCCAATAACAGCACGCTGTGAACGGCTCCCACGGCTCCGAGCTGAGCCAGGCCACGTGCCCTCTTCGGCCATTCCTGCTGTCAGAATACTTTTCCCAGCTTCCTGAGGTTGCTTCCTGAGGCTGGCTGCAGGGTGGCCCCCAAAGATATCCAGGTCCTAAGACTTTGCAGATGTGGCTAAGTTATGGGTCTTGAGATAGAGAGATTATCCTGAGTTAACTGGGTGGTCCCTAAATACAGTTGCATAAGAAGGGAGTAGATTTTACTACACAGACGAGGAGGTGAGGTGAAGATGGAGCAGACAGAGACTTGAAGATGCTAACGATGCTGTCCTTGGGGATAGAGGAAGGGTCCACGAGCGAAGGAACGCAAGGGGACAGCCCTAGAAGCTGGCGAAGCAAGGAGAGCCCCGGAGGCCAGCCTTCTCCATGCCTGGGTTTCCACCCAACGGGACCTGTCTCAGACTTCTGACCTCAGAACTGTAGGAGGACAGATGCGTAGCTTGTGGTTGTTTGTTACAGCACCCACAGAGAACCAGCACAGCTCTCACCAGCCCCGCCAGGGCTGAGCACCCTTCCCTGCACCCGCCCCCCATTTCTAAAGTCCCCACTGGGTCACGTGCTCTCAGAAAGCAGAGACCATGTCCTGTTCCTCGCTATAACCCTGGCACCCAGCCTAGTGCCTGGGACGTAACAGACACCCCGTAAATCTTTACTGAGTTGAACTTCCCCACAGGGTGAAAAGCAAAGCAAGGCGAGTGATGGGGAGAACAGTCTGCTTTCAGCTGGAGAAGTGACTCTTCCTATGCTCACACAGTTTTCATCGCTCTCGTGACACCAAGCGTAATCGTCCCTTAGATCTGTCACACCTGTAACCTGCCTTCACTGATCGGGCGCCTTTAGTTGTTGCTGCAGAAAACTTCGTGAACTCCAAGTGGCACGTAGCCTAAACAGTAAGACGTTTGCCCAGTTGTTTTTCAGGAACTTGCAGTCAGCTGTGTCCAGTTCAAGCCCCAGCCGGTTAAGACTGGTTCGGACCCCTGATCCTCTAACTGGGCATGGCTAGTGTTCGCTCGGTGACATTTGACGTCAGAGGGTCCCAAACTCCACCCTCAAAACCTGCTAACGCCACCATTTTCTGAGCACGTGACCCGTGAAGAAGCCGCCGCTTAGGTGCATCTGTGTGGAACGACGATGACCTCACCTTTTTCCTATTTCCAGTCACCTTTCCCCACGCTCTCCATGCCTCAGCTTCATCGCATACATACGCTGAGCCCCTGCCCTCAGGGGAGGTGGATTTGAGATTTGTTCTCCCATCTTCTTGCGGGGCTGCCTCGTGGGTAGACTCGTCTCTGCCGCACCGTTGGGCCGGCAGCACGAGGATGGAAGAGCCCAACAGAGCAGGACAAGCCGTGCGGAATAGAGCAGGCAGGCCACACACAGCCAGGGGGCGGGGGAGGACCTCGCCAGTGGAGAGAGACTGTCCTGGAGGAATGTGGTCCCCTAAATGATTTCGGTAGATCACTTTCTAGAAAGCAGACTTCTCAGGTCAGCGCTGGAACGTTGCTGATCAAAGTCTATGTCAGCTGCAGTTTTCGAGGAGCTGTACAGGCAGAGGACGATGTTTTGTGCCGAGAGTAGTAAGGGCTCCGATACCAGGGAGGATAACATCCTGCGCAGACTCACTCAGGAACACACAGACAAACGTGAGCAGAACCTGGAGAAAGCAGGCCAAGGAGTTTGGTCTAGAGGAGAGACAGTTCTCTTAGCCATACTGACCAGGTTTCCAGAGGATTCCTGGTGAGGTGGAGCTGGGAATTCACATCGTAGTCTCACTGCCGGCAAGGTCTGGTTAGATATGTGAGCTTGTCATTCTTGCATAGTAAAAATTATATCAATTTTTACGACATAATGGAATATCATCAGTTGTGACCAACCTATCTTTTGTTGCCTTTGTAAGTCCTGGAGTAATGAACACCCTGAGATACTGTTATTGAAACTCCTCTGGCCTCTGGATGGACCCTGATGACTGGTTCCCACAGGAATCTGGTGAGTGAAGTAAGCAACGCCTTCTGGAAGCCTGCTTTAGCCGGCTAATCTCCGCCTGGCGGGCTGCACGTCCCCAGTGTAGCATTCAGGAGAGCTGGAGAGTGCTTGTGTGTGATACGACCCAAATTATAATTCACCGTGTTGAAAGACAAACGTGGAAATGATGGGAAAATTCTGAACCTCAGAAAATTGCTGACTCACTGAGAAAACTCTAGTCTTCGAAAAAGTACAGTCAACACTTATAAACTGAGCTCTGATCACTGTGCCACAGCAGTAAACAGCGCAGCAAACTTGGCGTCTGTAAGAACTGGTGTTGGCCCTTCCTCTGGCCCTGAGGGCACAGCCCCTTGCCATCCAGCACTTCCCTAGTAAAAAGCGAATCAAAGTTCACCCTCTCCAAGGAGTTTACTCCTGTTAAGTGGGTCAAAGCCATAAAAATCCATTGCAGAGACAGCACTGTCAGTGATGTCCATTACTGCACAGACGTAAACAATTATTCAGATAGATGTGGAAAAGCAGGAAGAGAATTACGCTGATCATTTCATGAAGAATCCGTGTTTCCAAATAGGAAGCCCTTCCTGCAGACGTGGTGAGCTTTCTAGGGTATCCAATGTGCTGTAGGTACTCAGCAAAAATTAAATTAACCTATCAAGACATCCAAGGGAAAATGCATTTTTTAGACATAAGAAAACACAGCTGTGTTTGGGGTCTGTTGACGATCTTGAGTTATTTTGAAAGTGTTTTGTTTTGGTAACCCATCTGGCAAATTCTCTTCCCCTTCGTATTTATACCCATGTGTATTTACGGGAGAATTTAATCCATATGTTCCTGATTCAATTACACTTGACTCATCCCAGTATTGCTTTGTAAAAGTGATTTGAATGCCAAGAATCTTGCAAGTTTCCTAACAAACTCTGAAGCCTTTGTTTTTTTTGCCCCAAGGACTAAGAAATTTACTTTAGTTCGTCCAAAAATCTGAATATTTTTCTTAAGGAAACACGTGGACTTCCACTTATCACTGTATTAGTATTTAGTTACAACTTGGGATGAGGACTGGCGAAATGATGACCTGATTAAATTGCACTGAATGTTGGTTATTGGTACTCCTATTGCGGAACTGTCCAAAAAGACATTTACTCCAAAAATAGATCATTGCAAGAATTATTAAACTCTTGAAAGCTCTCTTCTTGGTCCAATTCAATAAAAAAATATTGAACAGCGAGAGAATCAGGTCACTCTGCTCTTATAGAAGACAGCTTCTAGAATGTCTGCCCTTTCCCAAATTAAATGCTCCCACCTGCCTATCCCCTCACAGTTCAGCAGGGGAACTTATGGCATCCTGGTGATTATTGGACTGGGTGGGTCCTTAACTCAAATGGGCCTGCCAGGGTCTCTCATGTCAACAGTTTGAATTGGGGGATTGGGGACAGAGAGGGAGAAAGAAAGGGAGGAGGGGGAGAAAAAGGAGAAGAGAGGGCTTCCCTGGTGGTGCAGTGGTTGAGAGTCCGCCTGCCGATGCAGGGGACACGGGTTCGTGCCCCGGTCCGGGAGGATCCCACATGCCGCGGAGCGGCTGGGCCCGTGAGCCGTGGCCGCTGGGCCTGCGTGTCCGCAGCCTGTGCTGCGCAACGGAGAGGCCACAGCAGTGAGAGGCCCGCGTACCACAAAAAAAAAAAAAAAAAAAAGGAGGAGAGAGAGGTTGGTTTTGTCTCTGTGTGACTTGTGTCTGTACCGTATAATGTTACGCCGTAGAGTTTACCACAGGGGCTCAGGGAGGCGAAGGGACTTGCACACCACTGTGCAGCTCAGAAGTCCCGGGTGCGGCCAGCTCTAAGGGCCGTCCTTTTTCTGCTGTAACCACGCTCCCTTTCGTGCCTATATCATGATCAGTTACTAATACACGCGGTAAACCAACGACCTATATTTTTAAAATAAAAGACCAGAATATTATTTTAAATGTTAAAAGGTGGGGGGAGTGCTCCTTTTAAAAAGGAAAAGCTGGATAACTATTGATCTCTCCTGTTGCCAGAGACCTGTACCTAGGCTCTTCCTATAAGGCAGTGTTCCTCAAAGAACATCTACAATAGAATCACCCAGAACTTGTTACGAATGCAGATTACTGAGCTAACCCTTGTACGGCTTTTCCTTGACTTACAATGGGTTTACATCCCGATAAACCCATCGTAATTTGAAAATGCCATTAAGTTGAAAACGCCTTTAAACACCTAACCTACATCGTGACTTCACCTTGCCTACCGTAAACGTGCTCAGAATATTTATATTAGCCTACAGTTGGGCAAAATCATCTAACACAAAGCCTGCTTTACAGTAAAGTGTTGAACGTCGCGTGTAACTTACTGACTGCTGTACTGAGGGTGAAAAGCAGAAGGGCTGTAAGTGTAGGGGTGGTTCGCCTTCTGGTCACGTGGCTGACTGGGAGCTCCGATCCTGAGGGCGTATCCTACCGCATATCGCTCGCCTGGGAGAAGAGCAGCATTCAAAATTGGAAGTACTACGGTGTCTGCTGAACATGTATTGCTCTCACACCATCATCAGTCGATTCGTAAGTGGAACCATGGTGAAGCAGGAAGCGCCTGCACGAGTGTCCTGTTTCTGCTGCCACAAATGACCACATGCCTCGAGACTTAACGGGACACAAATGTATCGTCTTACAGGTCTGAAGGTCAGGCGTCAAGGAAGAGTCAGGCAGGCGCGTGACTTGCGGACGTTCTAGGGGAGATGTCTCCTTGCCTTTTCCAACTTCTAGAGGCCACTGGCATCCCTCGTTTCCGTCCTCTGCTTCTGTTGTCACAGCTCTTTCTTGGCCTCCCTCTTTCACTTACAAGGACCCTTGCAAGCAGGTTGGGCCCCTCAGACAATCCAGGATAATCTTCTGATCTCAAGAACCTTAGTTCAATGACATCTGCAAAGTCCCCTCTGTTATGTAAGGAAGCGTATTCACGGGTTTCGGGGATTCGGATGTGGATGCCTTGGGGGGCCATCATCCTGCCTACCAGGATGCCTCGGGGATTCCTCTTCAGAAGTTTGATGTGGGCCCCAAGGGTCTTCCTGTCTGACAGCCCCCTACTGTGGTTGCACTGTAGTTGAACCGTTACTATAAATGAATACACCCCCTTTTATAAAAAGGAAGCATCTGAGGGGGTCTAATTACCTTCCTCAGCAACCTATTTTAAATCTAAATTTGTTCTATCAAAGTGAACAATTAAAGGAACTTAAAGTATGCCTCTTGCCTTAACCCTGTGTTCTAATGTCAGATTATTTGACAGTATTTTAAAATCTCTTGCTTTGTTTTCAACACTCTAAGCAGTCTGTCTTCTACCTTTTCTTCTTATATAGGCTTCTTGTATTTCTTTGCTTTTTTAAAATTTATTTATTTATTTTTGGCTATGTCGGGTCTTAGTTACTGCACGTGCGATCTTTCATTGCAGCGCTCGGGCTTCTCTCTAGTGGTGGCAGACGGGCTCCAGAGCTCAAGGGCTCAGTAGTTGCAGCATGCGGGCTTAGCTGCCCGTGCCACGGCATGTGGGATCTTAGTTCCCTGACCAGGGATTGCAACTGCGTCCCCTGCACGGCCAGGCAGATTCTTCACCACTGGACCACCAGGGAAGTCCCTATTTTATTTTCTCTTTACCAATATTTTAATAACAAGGGATAAAGCGATGGGATGTAGGGTTCCCTGCTCAGATTTCACAGCCGGCTTTAATTGTTTACAATATTGTGGCTAAGAGCGTCAACTCTATAGCCAACCAGCCTTGGTGCAAATTCCAGATCGGCCACTTACAGGCTGTGTAACCTCGGGTAAGCTATGTAACCGCTCCGTGTCTGGATTTTCTCTCCTATAAAACGAGGATGGCAGTAGTCCCTGTCTCTGAAGACCACTGTGAGGATTGCAGGAATTAATACGTGTGAAGCACTTAGACCAGCGCCTGCTGATGAGCTGTCATTACTGTCCTTGAACGATAATGTGTTCACCATACTTGCATCTCTGTGCGTTATTGCTATGCTTTTAGGGGTTAAGGTGCGCACCCTAATTTCTGTCTTCACTAAGAGTGAAGGAGAGCGAACAGCCCATGTAGCCTGTGGTTTCTGGTGGGGCTGCTTTGCTTCTCTGGGGCACTGGTGCTCAGTGGGGATGACTCTGGAGGCCTCACGGGCCGGGAGGGTGGGGTGCGGTCCTGCTGGGAAGGGCTTCCAGCTGAAAGGAGGGAGAGGGTGGTGTGAGACATTGGTCACTCCCTTGAAGGTCAGAGGTCAGAGCCATTACATCCTGCCAGTAGGAGGGCAAGAGGGACCCTCAAGGAGAACGTCGTATGTGTCAGGAAAGAGGCAGCGCATTCCACCTGGGGTAATTTTAGGAGCCTTTAATAAAGGGACAGAAGTGAGCAGGTGGAGGGTCCTAGGACCCGTAACAGCAGGGGTGCCATGACTGTCCTTCAGGCGGAGGGGCCACGGGCTGGGCGGGGGGCAGGATGGGGAACCGTCTGCTCTGGGCCCCCTCCTGGGAGGAAGTGGCCGAGGAAGAACGCTGACCCCATTCTCCTCCCTCTCCCCTCCTGCCGGGCTTCTCGATGGCCAAACCCAGCTGGAAGCCAGAGGAGCCCCGGGCTGTGCCTGCAGGGTGGCCCTTGGGGCTCAGAGCAGGGCTGAGATGGGTGAGTGGAAGATCTCCAGGGTGAGAAGTATTTCCGGTCCTTGAGAAAGGCGTCACCGCCGTCCACCCTGTGAACCAGCACCCTAAGGAGGTGGCGGAAGCGTGACAATCCCGGGGATGACCAGCGGGGAGCACACTGGGACAGGTGACGGGTCTTGTGTCTTGATGGGTCCCCCTGGGGCAGAACCTGTGCCGGAGGCAGGGGGTGTCCTCCAAAGCTTCTGTCAGGATCACAGCGCTGTTTCGTCATCATCGTGAAAAGACCTTTGCTGACAAGCTAGAGTGCTTAGCGGTAAGAAGCCCTGAAATGCTGCAGGGAGAGTTTCCAAGGCTCCAAGCGGATGCTGGGCCAGTGCCTGGTCCTTGGTACCCTGGGCACACCTGGGACCAGGGCTGCATTCTCCGTTACATCACGGAGATGTTTAATGGGCCCCAGGAAAGAAACAGTATTCTTTTAAGAGTTCAGAGATTCTAGATGTGCAGACAGAAAGCAAACAAAAACAGCAAGAAGGAAAATGAAAAGGTTTTAACCTGGAAAACAAAGTGGAGCAATTTGAGAATTTGGTGGAACACAGTTGTTACCAGTGCAAACCTCGGGCAGAGTGATGTCAGGAGGGAAAAGGATGCTCCAGGTCAGGAACACTCGCCTTCCTGCCTCTTCTGTTTACTTTCCGCCACGATTTTAAAGAGTACTCTTTACAAACTGCACGTATGATGGTGTCCCTCATATACTTGGAAACTCTCAGTAGCTTCCCGCAGGGCTTTGAATAAAACCCGACCTCCTCACTCGCTCTGAATTCCCTGGGTGAGCTCTCCCGTGCCTGCTGCTGCTACCTTAGCGCCTATCACTGGCCTTCACTCACTGCATCGTCAGCATTCACGCCACTTTCCCAAAACTGCACGCTCTTGACAGCACTTGGAGTTCCTCCTGCCAGGACGCTGCACCGTTTCCCCCACCAGCTCCCACAGAGCAGGGGCCTCCCTTGACCAGCTGCCCGCTATCTCTGCTCCTTATTTGCTTCCTTCATAGGGCCTGTCTCAGTTTGTAGTTTTTATTAGCTTGTTTACTTGTTTATGGTCTGCCTTTCCCATAAGAGTATAAGCTCCATGAGGTCAGGGTTGAGTTCTGTTTTGTTTATTGTTGAATCTCTATTCTCCATGCCTGGCATGGGTGGGTGGATGGATGGGTGAGTGGATGGATGGATGGGTGGGTGGATTGGTGGATGGATGGATGGGTGGGTGGATTGGTGGATGGATGGATGGACAGATGGATGGATGGATGAATGGATGGGTGGGTGGATTGGTGGATGAATGGATGGGTGGGTGGATTGGTGGATGGATGGATGGACAGATGGATGGATGGATGAATGGATGGGTGGGTGGATTGGTGGATGGATGGATGGACAGATGGATGGATGGATGAATGGATGGGTGGGTGGATTGGTGGATGGATGGATGGACAGATGGATGGATGGGTGAATGGATGGGTGGGTGGATGGATGAATGGATGGGTGCGTGGATTGGTGGATAGATGGGTGGGTGGATTGGTGGAAGGATGGACAGATGGGTGAGTGGATGGATGAATGGATGGGTGGGTGGATTGGTGGAAGGATGGATGGATGGGTGGGTGGATTGGTGGATGGATGGACAGATGGATGGATGGGTGGGTAGGTGGATGAATGGATGGGTGGGTGGATGGATGAATGGATGGATAGGTGGATTGGTGGATGGATGGATGGGTGGATGAACAGATGGATGGATGGATGAATGGATGGGTGGGTGGATTGGTGGAAGGATGGATGGATGGACAGGTGGATGGATGGATGAATGGATGGGTGGGTGGATGGATGGATGGATGGATGGGTGTATGGGTGGATGGAGGGGTGGATGGATAAGTCTTACAAAATCTGGTCTTTGCTCTCACTGCTTGCACTTGAAAGCTGTCTTACTTCATGTAGGGTTTAGTTGGACTTTGCTCTGCTGGACGCGCTGAAAAGTTCTCGGCACTTCACAATCAGAAGGAAGCAGAACAATTGAGGCGGTGCAAGAAGTATCTGGACAAGGGGAGGAAGTTACATGTGTCCATTCCTGAATAATCACTCCAGAAATAACAGCTCTTACTTATCTCAGAAATTTCAGATTTGCTTTACAAAAACAAAAAATCAAAGCCTAATTTCCGTGTAGGAGAGATTATAAATGACCTTCTGCAGGTGTGTGTGCATGTTTGTGTGCATGTTTGTGTGTGTGTGTGTGTGTGTGCGTGTAGCCTCCATGTACACGAGTAACGGAGGGATTTGAGGCTTATAGAAATTATGCCTAGTGCTTTGGCATAGACAGAATTTTCTCTCTTTGCAAAAAGCTAGAATTCCAGGCAAATCTGGAAAATCTGTTTGTGTCTCAAACCTCTTAGAGCACTTTCTCAAGGATTTATAATGTCTGAGAAATTTTATACCTCGAGACATGGAAAGCCAAGATGGTCAAAAATTAGGAGTCGTTGGAAAGAAGTTACCTTTATATACCATTCCACCTCTAAATTTGTTATTTAATATGGGGCTAGGAAAACCTGTTAAGGAGGGAAACCTCTCTTTACCTGACTACAGAATTTATAGTAAGGTGGTCCGACAGAGGGGAAAAGAAGCTTTACGACAAAGGCCACAGGACAGATCAGGGAATGAGAGCAAGGAATGGCCTTCATCAGAGCCAAGACCAAGGAGAGCCCAGCTGCAGGGTCTGTGCCTTGTGGGTAAGACCAGTCTGCATTTGGCTTCTTAGTCATCCGGCTTCAAGTCCACAGTCACAGCAACTATGTAGCCTTGTTCCTATTTGTCTCTGAGTCTCAGTTTCCTAACCTGTAAAACTTCTAATACTGCTATTATGAAGAATAGATGAAAAACCAGAGTCCATACAGCCGTTAGCATAATACACACGTGAAGTAACGCGTAGGACCCAGTAAGCTCTCAGAAAACATTGGCCATAATTGTTGGCCGAGCTCAGCACTGTCCAGGAGAAAAATAACATGAGCCACGTGTGTAATTTAAACTTTTTCTAGTAGCCACATTGAAAAAATTAAACAGGTGAAATTCATTTTAATATTTAATTCAGTATATCCAAAATGTTATCACTTCAATATGTAATCAATATAGATAACTAGCAAGATATTTTATATTCTTTTTTTCATACTAAGTCTCTGAAATTCAGTGAGTATTTTATACCTACAGCAAAAGTCAGTTCAGACGGACCGTATTGCCAGCGCATAGTCTCCATCCATGGCTGGTGGCCACTGCGTTGCCCAGCGCAGGTCCAGCTGCTGGGCCTGAATCCCAGAGAATGACCCGGACGGAACGACACACAGCGCCTGCCCGGCAGCGCACATTCCCGATTCCAGCCGGGAATGCCTGTCCGTGTCCTGCTGGTGGTCCCTTTTCACAGAACAGCCTGTGAAACACTGCTGAACTCAAGGGCGACGCAATTGTCTGTTTTGCCTCCTGTGCCCCATGCTCCACGGCCCCTCCCTGGAAACTCTACTGTCAGGGCTGTGAAACCAGAACGGGATTGGTTTGTTTTCGGAATTCTCTAGGCCGCAGAGGACTTTTGTTGCCCCTCACTAGAATTAAAGTGTCCTGTTTGTTCACTCAAGAGCTCCTTCTAGAATTCAGAGGCTGAAGTCCACCGCCGGGTACCGAGAGAAAAGGGCTCTGCACTTCCTTCTTCAGGTTTACCGTGGTCTCTTCTGGGAGAGGGTCCACCAAAGAGAAGGAGGTAGAAAGTGAAGGGGGCCTCTGCAAATGTCACCCTTTCTTTCCCATCAGTATTGGTGGGAAACCAGCAGATGGCAGCCTAGTACCTCATACAGTCAGTTTCTGCCCAGGGAAGAGGTGCAGAAAACATCAGTCCCCTGTGTCTGCTGAGACAGGCAGTGGCCGGTGCCTGGTCTTTTCCTGGAGTTCCTGAGATAATTACAGGATTGCGACGTTACAGTTAAGGCAGAGGTGGACATTCCAACATAATTCTCTCTTCTCTGTCTTCACTTAAGATTTTCTTTTCTCTTAAGATCTTTTAAACTGCTTTTGGGATTCTTTTTCACATTTACTTTTTCAGCTCAAAAGACAGTTTACATAATTTGAATCATGGGGTTCAAATGCACAGGGAATGTTGTCTATTTCCAGCTGAAATAGTCACTGTCTTTTTCCTCTTCTTCCACACCATTCGCTCTCTGATAAGCTTTTAAAAAATGTTTAACGTGTGTAGTTGGGTGTTTCTGGGGAACACTTGCTCTGTGAAATCTGAAACTTTGCAGAGCAGCATTCACAGTAGGCAAGGTTTTGAATTCCGTGCAGTAAACCCGTGGCTGCTTCTTTTTCCATAATTAAATAACTTTGCCGAGAGTGTGACTTTTCAGGAGGCTGTCTGAGAATTAAAGCCACCCCTTATCAAAGATCAGATATCTGATCACGCAGTCAAGTAACACTCTGGAAATAAATACTTGCAGGGTCAGTTCTCTCTCCTGTCAAAATCATTGGCTTATTTCAACTTAATAGAACATTTACGTAGTAGTTAGATAATTAGATGATTACAAGGGATCATTATTTTTGGTAAGATGATATATAGACAGTGTATGTGTGCTTCCTTAAAGAGTTTTTCTTTAAATAATAAAATTGCGGAAATTGGTAAGTAAACACTAGTTATTTTCAACAGAAAGGTAGAAAAAATGAAGGATTCTTAGTTGTGTTTACTATATTCCCTTATTAACTTCTCATTCTTGTATTCAACACGTTAAGTATCTGCTGGGTATCTATTAGGTGAAAGGCACTGTGCTGGGTATTGTGGGGATAGAAAGATGGTCCTTTCTCAGATGCTTCCTGTGTAGTGGGGTCCACCGGAGGATGTGGCCTTTCGGGGGGATCTTTATAGAAAACAAACTTGTGGTCACCCAAGGGGGAAACGAGGGGGGAAGGGACAAATTAGGGGTATGTGATTAATAGAGCAAATGAGACACAAACATGTTAAATTTACCTATAAAATAGGTAAGCAGCAAGTATATAACAAGCACAGGGAATTATACCCATTATCTTGTAATAACCTATAATGGAATATAATCTGCAAAATACTGAATCACTGTGCTGTACACCTGAAGCTAACACAATACTGTAAATATTGTAAATCAACTATACTTCAATAACAATTTAAAAAATGGATCTTTGACATCCATTAATAGACAAATGGATAAATAAAATGTGGTAGATCCACTAAAGGAATATTATGCAGCCATAAAAAGGAAGGAGAGTCTGCTATGAAATGGATGAACCTTGAAAACATTCTGCTAAGTAAAGAAGCAAGACACAAGAAGACAAATACTATATGATTCTGAAACCGCACTCCTGCTTGGATGGGGCTTGAACCCAGCCAAAACCCAGACTGGGACTCGAACCCTCGGGCTGAGACTCAAATCCAATGTCTTTTAATTGAAACTGCTTGCCTGGTCTCAGGACTTACTGAAGCTCAGTTTCTTTTTTCTTGTCACAGAAAGAATTCAGTGTGAGGCAAAGCGAAAGGCAAAGAGTGAGTTTATTAGCATAGGACGCTGGTGAGAGATGCAAGCGGGCCAGCAAGGGAGCGCAGCTCTGAGAACAAAGGGGGCGACATTTTTAGAACCAAAGAAGGAGTGGAGAGGGGAGAAGACCACCTTCTTCCTCATTCTTGGGCAGACATCAAAGCTTACAGCATTGGTTCCTCCTTTGACCCTATTTGGTGTAACTGGGACTGTCATGGTCCTATTTAAATCCTACGTATATTAGAAAAGGGTGGTAACATAGACTAAAATACGGTAATTTGTCTCAGCTTTCTGTAGAATGTCCCCTTTCACCTATAGTGCTGTTGGCTACATGCAGATATGCTACTTGTCAAGGACCATTAACTCCCTGGCTTCATGTAACAAGATTCAGGCCCCGTATCTATTGTCTTGTGTTTTAACTCTCAGGACTTGCGGCTTGAGTGTGCCTGGCACTTGGATGTACCTGGTCCTCCTTCAAGGTAGAGTAGATTGTTGCTAGGTTACTGGATTCTTTTCCTGAGTGGTCACGAGCTTACAACAGTCTCCCAGACTCCCTTAAAATTCCTCTTCTGTTTTTAACCGCCTAGTGGGATTTCTAAACGAACTAATTATCCTACTCTATCCCTATCGATTGCACTTGTATGGGGAGCCTAGAAAAGGCGAATTCATAGTCCGAAAGTAGACTGTTGGTGTCCAGGGCTGGGAGGAAAGAGGGACAGGGAGTTCGTGTTTAATGGGGACAGAGTTTCACTTTGGGGTGATGAAAAGTTCTGGAGACGGATAAAGTGATGGTTGTCCAACACTGTGAATGTACTAAATGCCACTGAATTGGACACTTAAAAATGGTTAAAACGGTCAATTTTATGTTATAAATATTTTACCACACTAAAAAAAAAAAAAAAAAAAAAGATGGGTAGGAACTTCGTGTTCACCAGAGGTTCTGGGCAAAAGGAACAGTATAACCAAAGGCTAAAGGGCGGAAGAGATTGAGGGAGCTTTTTCTTGGGCAGAAACTGTCAAATCTCAAACACTCCCAGGTACCTCATGTGACGTTTGGCAGCACAAGGCCCACAGGCTGGTGACGGAACAGGTCTGGGAGAGAGGGTGAGGCAGTGGAGTCTGGGGTCAGTGTGGACCGCCAAGGAGTTGGTCACCTCCAGGACCCAGGGTACTCAGGCGGGGGGTCAGGTGATTCAAGGAGGTCTAATTCAGCGAGCAGAGTAGTGTGCTGGGAAATCTAGCTGTCAGTCCAATAAGAAGTCAAGAGGGCTGGGTGCGGTCCAGCTTAAAGCCAGCCGGGGTTGTGCAGAACACCGGCTCATTGGCGGACAGCGGCAAATGCAGAGCAGAAGAGGCCCACGTGCTAGCCTGAGTGCTCATCTAGAAGGAGGGCTGGGCGTGCTGAGACCTCCTCGGGGTCCCTGGCTCCCGGTGCTGTCGGACCCCGGGCAGGGCAAGGCTCAGCAGCCCGGGACGTCGTCTATAGGAGGCAGGAGCTAATTCCAAGCCGGTGCAGAAGCCGGGCTCACGCTGCTGGTCCGCTCCGTCACGCTCACCTTGGAGCTGCCTGGAGCAAGGAAAGAGCCAGGTAGAGGATTGAAATGGGACTGCGTGAGTCACAGGGAACACGCAGGGGGAAAAAATGGAAGAAAAGCCTCCAGAGAAGGTTAGGGCCAGATCGTGGACAAATTGAAGTCCAGGCTAAAGAGTTTAATTGAACTCCATGAGTAACAGGAAGACAGAATCCTCTTAATAGGGAAGTGATATAAAGAAAATATTGCCTTAAGAAGAGTGGTCTGGCATGTAGGATGGTTATACAAATAAAAGTCAATATGTAGGTGGGAGATAGGGGGCCAGGATGGGGAAATGGGATGGAAGATTTGGCTGTGTAAATTATCTTTCTGCTGGGGCGAAGGAAGTACACTGCAGTTGTATTTTCCATGTTTCAATGGATTGCAGTCATTCAAAACTGAAACGTGAAATGTATTAGTTTTCATTATAAACATTATAAGAGGAAATGTGGAAAATCAAAACAGTAGAGGACAGAAAATAAAATTGCTCAGCCCTTTCTGCACCCAGAATAATCACTAGTCATCTCTCGGTGTATTTCCTTCTAGTCTTTTCTCTCTACCTAGTTACTTAGATTGTTTGTTTGCTTGTTTGTTTGACATCGCATGTTTGACATGTGATCACATGATACAGATAGCTTTGTATCAGTTTTTCACTTACTGTCTAGTGAGAAGTTTTGTATAGGATAGTGGTTAAGAGTACAGCCTGCAGAGCTGGCCGCTTGGGTTCAAATCCCAACATCTGCTATACACTAGCCGTGTGACCTTAACTTCTCTGCCTCAGTGTCCACAGCCATAACATGTAGTGATAGGAATAGCAGTTTCATAGGGCTGTTGGGAGGATTAAATGCGTTAGCTTATGGGGAGCCCTTAATATCCAGCACGCAGTAATCATTACCTGTGTTAGGTACTGACCAAAGTTACTGCAAACGTGTGCGAGACGTTTTGAGGATTTTCCCTCAAAATGGAAACGAGGGAAATCCACAAAGAATGGTGATGTCATTCTCTGACTCTGCCTCCCTGGAGCCCTGCCAAGCCTCCTCCGACTGGGGTTCCCCCCCCCGCACAACAGGAGAACTTGAAGAGGTGACCCCGTGGAACCCCGCTGGTTAAAGGCAGTGATGGAGGTGGGGAGGAATCGGGAAGAACGCTACTATTTTGTGTGTCCTAAGGTGATCACGCCGCCCCTTTAGGAACTGCTGCCATTCCTTTGATAACAGTCATAATCTCCTTCCTGGTTCACTGATGCCTCCGAACAACATTGAGAAGGTCTGTGTCCTGAGCAGGACAGAAAGAAAGCGCGTTCATTCACACTCGTGCTCTGTTCCTTGTTTTACAAAGGTCACAGGGCAGGGGGCTACCACTGGAGGTGTGAAAGGTCTCTGAAGGTGCAAGAAGGGGGCAGCCGCAGTGGGGAGCTTGGCAAGAGGACGGACAACTTTTGAACAAATACGGAGAAGCCTGCAAACACATAGAAATTTGGAATCGTCAGGAAGGATCCTGGAAGGAGTCCCTGTGAGACGACTTTGGTCTGAAGTGTAGACAGACCTGTAGCGATAAAGGCACGAGCTCCGGGGACAGACGCTCTGGTTCAGATCCCGGCTCAGCCCCTTCCGAGCTGGGAGATAGTTCCCTGATCTCTCTGCATCTCAGTTTCTGCATCTGTAAAAAAAAAAAGTGATGATGATATTGTGTATTACCTGGTAGCCTTGCTCTGAGGATTAAATGCATGACTGAGGCTACGTGTTAACTCTTTTTGGTCTAGATAATCGGACCAAGGTGCGTCAGATAATCTTGGGAAAATCTAGTGACGGGGGCAGAAGAAAACCTGTCTTGCAAGTGTTGACGGCGATCAAGACAGACATTCTGTACCGGGAAGTTCAGGGCCTGCTTCACTTTTCTTTTTTCCCCTTATTGCCTCTGCGGACTGTCAGCCTTCCTCCACTAAAAATGTACGTTCTCAGAGAACAGGGATTTCGGTCTGTTTTGTTCACAATTAACACAATAATTGCATAAGTAACTAACTAATGAGAAATACATTAGCTTGTAGGGAAGCTTGTTCAGAAGTGAGCCTGACTCCTCAAGGCACAGGAGTGGCCAGGGAGGAGCGGATGGAACAGGGGTGGTGACCCAGGAAGGGGTCTGGGCGGGGGGACGGGGCAGATGAAAGGAAGGAGGAAGCAGAGGGTAGGAGTTCAGGGTGCAGAGATGCAAACAGCATTCTCCGGTGTTCACGGGAGGACTTAATGGGACCCAGGCCAGGAAGTGCATTCCTGTTTGGTCTGTTCCCATTTTGCAGCACTTCTGTTGTCAATTTTGGGGAAAGAACATTTGTCTAAGTGAAAATATATATTCAAGTGTTTATAACGGTCTCATTTATTCAATCTATTCCGTAGCTTTCCTTATTCCTTTCTTCTTTCATTTGTGTTTCTCTCAAAGAACATTTCAGGATTCATCTATTTTGGTGGGCAGTTTTCTTATTAAAGGAACCCCACCGGAATGGGGTTATAAACCTAAGTTACTCCCTCGTTTCTAACTTGTTCATTCTTAAATCACCTTGCTTTTCTCCTTCTCATGTCGTTAGGATGTTATGATTTTCTTTCCTTCTTTTTCTAAAGTATTGAGGTTAGTGTTTAATACTTTAAGAACAAAGTAGCTGTGTGGTTCCTGAAACCGGCCTTGTTTGGGTCTCCCCCAGCTGGAGGTTCAGGGCCAGGGAGGGTCAGAGGGAGAGAATGAAGGGCTGGCCTTTGCTAATTTGCATCTCAGTGGCCGGAATTTTAAAGTGGCTCCTAATGTCAACCCTGAAACTATGATCCTTTCCTTCACAGACCTCACTTGCCTTGAAATTACTGCCTTTCGTAATTTTTAAGGCAGCCTGGCTTTACTTTCTCTGCCTCCTTTCTGGGCCCTCGTGCTGATGCTATGCCCGGTACTGACCCTGGGCTGGTGTGCGCTTTTCCCACGGATGTTCTGCAGGCAGGGTAGTCTGCAGTGATGAAGGGCAGAGACCCTGGACTCCAGGGATCAGGGTTCACTTCCCAGCCCTGCTGCCGCCTCACCGTGGGACCGTGGTCACCTTATTTGACCCACGCCTCAGTCTCCTCACGTGTTAACTGTGGGTAATCAAAGCGCCTCCTCATAGAGCAGTTGTGAGCATGAAAGGAGGTGATGCGTGTCAGAGATTTATCACTGGAGGAATATTAGCTGATCTAGTCTGTTACACTTGATGTCATCCACACTGCCCTGTGGTTTAGGTAGGGCGGCTATGATTCCTCCATATCGTGAGGAAAATGAGACACAAACACATTAAAGGCAATTTCCGTGGTTTATAGCTAATAAGGACTAGAATTTGAGATTCCTAGTCATGTGCTCTTTCTAAAGAGTAACTTAGCTCTTAGCAAAAACTGGGAAATATGGGTTTTCCAGCTTATACTTCTCAAACGCCCCTCCTCATGTTCTCTAATTATTTCCCAGGGTCTTTCTCCTCCTGCTAAAATCTCTGCAGGTAAGGTTTAACATGTCCTGTCTCCCAGCAGACATTTACATTTCATCAGTGACTTCTTGACAAATCAGGAAGTCTTCGAGGGGTGAAGAATGAGTCTCTGAAAGAAATTTCAAGGCCAGGAACAGTGCTGAGCAAGGGCCTCTTCCACGAGTGCACTTTCTTATTACATCTGGTGCTAGATGGAGTGACGCCCCTGCAAGCACGTCCACATCCCTGGAAGCTGCCATGTCACTTAACGCGGCAAAAGGAATCTTGTAAATGTGGTTAAATGTAGGATCCTGAGATGGGGAGATCATGCAGGATTTTCCAGGCAGACCCAGTGCAGTCACGAGGGCCCTTGGAAGAGGGTCAGAGTCAGAGGAGGAGTGCTGACAATGGAAGCAGAGGCGAGGGGACAGAAAGAGAGGGATTCGACGACGCCATCCTACTGCTTTGAGGGTAGGAAGGAGCCGCAAGCCGAGGAATGCCGGCGGCCTCCGAGAGCTGGAGAGGCCAGGGAAGTGGATTCCGCCCTAGAGCCTCCAGAAGGGGTGTGGCTCTGCCCACCCCTCGATTTTAGGGCTCTGACCTCTAGAACTGGAGGACAGTGAGTCTGTGTTGCCTTAAGCCACCAGGTTTGTGGCAATCTGTTACAGCAGCAACAGGAAACTAATACCCATCTCACACTCCATCTGTGGCCAAGCTTCCCGGTCTCTCCCAGCAGCCCACCATTTCCAACACAGACCCAGGGGCTCAAAGGAGCGTCGTGCTGCACAGCTACTGCAGGGTGAGCTGTGTAATCAGAATTAACTCGAGTTCAAACATGAAACCAATGACCTGGAGCCTGTAGGATCCTTAGTAGGGGAGGTATTGTGGAATAGGAAGAAACTATTGATCCTGGACCACTGTGTGTCCTTGTTCAGACTGGGCCGAGTTACACAACACCCAAGGAGGTGAGTGAGAGCTGCAATCCTGGCCAGGCCGACCTGCCAGGGAGCTCACCCTGGCATGGGTGGCATTTCCGAGAGGAAGAGACACCTTTTCCAAATTTGCCCAAAGGTCCCAGACAGACCAGCAGCAGTTCTAGAAGACTGATCCTGATTCTGCCAAGAACCGATGAGGTGAACTCACATAAGTCACTTCACTCTCCAGGTTTGTTACCAGTAATCCTTTTGGATCGAAACGACAATTAATTAGGGAATTAAGCTCTTTGCCATTCAATTCCTTCACTACAGAAGGGGGACCTCAGATGAATGAACTCACCCTCACCAGCTCCTCTCCAGCCCTGCACGAGCATATTGTATCCTGCATATGCTTCTCCCCTCAAGCCTATATCTGCCACCTCAGGGCCTTTGCACGCACTGTTTCCTTCACCCGCACATGTCTATCTTCTTCTTTCTTGTAGGTCTTGGCTGGAAAGGCATTTATTCAGAGAGGGCTTCCTACACTGATCATTCTATATAAGACCATCACGCTTATACTTTCATACCCACTCTGCTTAATTTTATCCCTGTTACTTCTTACCAACACCGTACTGTTTATTTGTTTGCTCTCTGTCTCCCTGACTAGAACAAAGGCCTAGAAGTACAAGAACATTGTGTCGTTAGCTGCTGCACCTTCGGTACCCACTGCCTAAAGCACATAGTAGGTGTTCAATAAATATTTGTTGAATGAATGAACTTCTATCTTCATGTTAAAGATGCCTTCCACAATAAGGTGCTTAGGTGTTTCATGGTTTTTTGTTTTGGGTTTTTTTTGTAATTTTACTCCCTGGCCTGCATGGAGGTGAAGGTGAGGGTGACTAGTGTGTCACTTCAGAATTTCTCCTGGTCCCCTTCTTCCTGGTGTCACCATCTTTAAGGACATGACCAGGGTATAGTGAGACATACAAAAAAATGAAATCTTTTGGGATTCCCTGGTGGCGCAGTGGTTAAGAATCTGCCTGCTAATTGATGCAAGGGACACAGGTTCGAGCCCTGGTCTCGGAAGATATCACATGCCACGGAGCAACTAAGCCCATGCGCCACAACTACTGAGCCTGTGCTCTGGAGCCCGTGAGCCACAACTACTGAAGCCTGTGCGCCTAGAGCCCGTGCTCCGCAACAAGAGAAGCCACTGCAATGAGAAGCCCGCGCACCAAAGAGTAGTCCCCATTCGCCACAACTAGAGAAAGCCCGTGTGTAGCAAAGAAGACACAACACAGCCAAAAATAAATAAATAAAATTAATTTATTAAAAAAAAACCCTTTCGCTTAAAATTCATCAATGTAAAAATGTCTACTTCCTGCCTTGTTCATCTTCACTCGCAAAAAGACAAATTCTTCAGATTAAAACTCATGCTTAGCAATGAAAAATGCTGACATTTTGCATTAATTCAATCATCTGAAAACTAATCTCTAAGTTTTCATTCCAAGAGCCCAAGTCAATATGTGGAAAAGAGCCAGTCTCGCCCCTGACCTTGACCCGCCACGATCTTTCCCCCACTGGCCCTATTCCCCTCTCTCTGAACCTTCTTGACAAACCCCTGCCCTTCAGCCCAGGTCTGGGGAGCCCTGCAGGTGGGCGAGAAGCAGACGCTCGCCATCTCCTTTCTTTTCTCAAGAAGCTAAAGCCATTCTAGTCCCTATGGTTTGAGTATTTACATTAAACGTGAGCCTGAGTAGACAAATCGCCCCGTCTTCCGATTCTCCTAACGCCGTAGTTTCTGTTCGTGCACAGGAGTAACTTGTAGCTCTGCCTTTGAAGTCTCCTGACTTTAAGGACGCCCAGGAGGCGGGAGGTCTATAGAAGGATTTATACCACGGAGACTCTCGCTGTATATTTTTCTGTCAGTTGCTGCTTGTGAAAAGCTGTGAGTCTTTAACGGTCAGGCTCCTTGATGCCGCACCACAGGGATGTGGCTCTTCCTGCGAGGTTAGCGTTCTGTGTGATCCGGGATGGTGTCGGATTCCCGGTCCAGGATCACCACTCTTTACCATCTTCAGCTTATATTCGGAAACACTTGGCCACCCCTGGAAGACACATAAACTATAGACCCCATGTGAAAAACCCTGACTGACTATTAACCTTTTCACTGTAAATTCGCCTGTTAACAAGGGGCAGATAAATTTCGAGAGAAACTTGGGTCTAACTTTGATCTCCATCAAACAGCTGCATTCCTTCCTTTCGGCCATGGGAAGGACTCTGTCCCTTAATGGCCGAGATCCACGCCAGTTTGAACGGCTTCGTGTGAAGCAAAAGTCCAACTTCGTTATCTGGGCAAAGCAACTTGGCCTCACTGTGGGAAGTTCGTTAATTTCAAATGGAAAATAATCAGCTCAGAAAAGGATGGGTGGGATTCTGCCTTCCTCTTTTTCCTGTAAATTAGAGGAACAGGAGTTTTGGCTGAAAGAAGGCTTGGCAAGAGGTTTGACTCTCCAAAGGAAACCCTGTCTGTCAGGAGCAGATAGGTGACAACCGCCCAGAAAGCGAGGACAGAAGAGGCCACGTCTCTGTCCCTTTGCCCCACACTTCAGAAGCTGGCAGTGGTCTCAGCTGCGTCCACCGCGGGCGGTTTCCATCAGGCTCTGCTTTTCCAGGCAGATGTTCTCCAGCAAGTGTCCTCTGTAACAACCACAAGCTGTTCGTGACTAGATGCCCATCTGCTTCTTTCTCTCTTTCCGCTTTTTCTACATCAGCGTTGTGGATGGGTGAGAAGAGGCTGGGAAGTAAAAGAAAATAAGAGTTTCTAGCTTTTTAGCAGTAACAGTTAAAGCACACCTTGAAAACCACTGGGTCGCGTGCCCTGATCTGTAAAGAGAGAAGCAAATTATGTTGTGAACAGTCTATCTGCATAAGCAGCTCATTTTTCAGTTCCCTTTTACATTGTTTTCATCCCTCTCTTTCTCCTTCATCCAATTTTTTTTCTCTTCTATTTTCCTCATCCTGTTTTTTTTTCGTCTCCAGCTCCTTCCTTGTGTATCTTTCTTCTTATTATTTTCTTTCCTTATTTTCTCCTTTAGACTCCCTTTCTTCCAAAATTCCACCCTCCACTCCCACCCCCCAGCTGTAGATAGTAAGAGAAAGTTCTGGATTTCATGTCATACAACCTGAGACTGGAAAGAGATATGAAGCCACTTTGGTTCATGTGGTAGCAACAACTGAGGCTTTCTAAACATGTACAGGGGCCCGAGGAAATGCATAGGATAAAACCTATTTTAATGTCTCCATGTAATCCTCTTGCATTAGAATTTTTTAAAAAAATTACACTGTCATAACAGTTATTAAAAATAATTTAAGAATTTTTGGCTTATAAATATCTCAGTATTATTTCAAAATCGAGGCTAGGATACAAATATGCCTGGTAGCTTCACACTTACGGGTGGATTTAGGTTTTACCCTACCTTTCAAATTTTTTTCATTAGTTTTTTTTTCTTTTTTTTAATTGAAGTATAGTTGGTTTACAATATTGTGTTAGTTGCAGATTCCAGCAAAGTGATTTGGTTATACATATATATACACATTCTTTTTCAGATTCTTTTCCCTTATAGGTTATCATTAGTTTTTTTTTTAAATTTTTCAAAATAATTGGTATAATAGACCATCACAGCAGCCTCTGTATTAGAAAACAATTCTTAATTCTAATCATTAAGTTGGCTAATTGGTCATAATTAAAAAAATTATTTGATGATGTTAGTAGTTGAATGACAGCACATTTTATTTTATTCTCTTGGAATATGTTATTACTCTTGTGGCAGTGCCCTCTCACCCCATTCTGGGATAGCCGCTCCTTTGCCTACGGGAAATGCTGGTCCTGAGCACAGCGTTCCCTCACCTTTTTACGGCTGCCTGGGTAGCCCCTTGCCCCTTGTTTACAATCCTCCATATTCCTGCCTTGGACGGTGTGATGGTTCATTTCACGTGTCAGCATGGCCGGGCTAAGGGATGCCCAGAGAGCAGATAAAGCGTGACTTCTGGGTGTGTCTGTGAGGGTGTTTCCAGAAGAGAGTAGCCTTTGAATTGGTGAGTAAAACAGATGGCCCTTCCCAATGTGGGTGGACAGCCAAGCCCTTGAGGGCCTGAGTGGAACAGAAAGATGGAGGAAGGGCAGATTTGCTCTCTGTTGGGCTTGGGACGTCATCTTCTCCTGCCTTTGGACTTGGGTGCTCTGGGCTCTCAGGCCCTTGGACTCAGACTGAATTATGCCGTAGCCTTCCTGGTCCTCTGGGTTGCAGACAGCAGATGGTGGGACTTCTTGGCCTCCATGATTACATGAGCCAGTTCCTATAATAATGCTCCTTATACACATATATGATATGTAATATATATTATACTGTATCGAACCTGTATCTAAATCTATAACTGTATGCATACTTTATCCTGTTGGTTCTCTGGAGAGCCCTGACTGATACAGATGGGACCACCACTCTTCTTCATTTACTCACGGGGCCTGTCTGTACTGGGCCCTAGCAGTGCAGGATCCAGTGAGACCACAGGCTAACTGTGAATCCTGAAGGCCCTCAGCATTCTGTTGGTCCAGGTAAACATTCCTAATTCTCTCTCTTTTTTTTTTTCTTTCTAATTTTATTTATTTTTGGCTACATCGGGTCTTTGTTGCTGCACGCGGGCTTCCTCTAGTCGCGGCAAGCGGGGGCGTGCTCTTCATTGCAGTGTGCGGGCTTCTCATTGCGGTGGCTTCTCTGGTTGCGGAGCACAGGCTCTAGGTGCGCAGGCTTCAGTAGTTGTGGCACGCGGGCTCAGTAGTTGTGGCTCACAGGCTTAGTTGCTCTGTGGCATGTGGGATCTTCCCGGACCATGGATCCAACCGGTGTCCCCTGCATTGGTAGGCAGATTCTTAACCACCGTGCCACCAGGGAAGCCCCCAGATTCTCTTTGCACAATTGTCCTTTTGCCTGCAGTGGAAAGTCTAATACATTCCTCATCTTCATAGGAATTGTCTCTAGACTAAGAAAAGTATAAAAATTAAATAATATATGGTGTCATCTTCCAAGAAAATACCTAAATAAAATAGTTTGAAATTAGCAGATATTTGCATAACATAATGCTGGCAGTAAATCCTAAGAATCATCGTTGGACTCACTTACCTTTGTATCCTCAGGCATTGCTAGGATCCAGCACGTAACAGGCTCTTCATAAATTATGAATGAATATATGGAATAAAGACTTACTTTATTCAAGAATACAAGAGAGAGAGATACAGAAGAGTACAGGGAAATCAGTGATATTTCAGCATCAATTAATTATATTGATTAAAGACATTTACTACATATGAACAAAAATAAGTCAAATAAATCAGGAATATACAAACTTTCACTAAAGACTATTAAACAAATTGCAAATTACAGTTAAAGAGCAGACACTCTTCTCAGATGAATTAAATAGGATGATGTTAAAAAGTACTCTGGCTTTACAAAAATTGCAGTTTAATGGAGGTATAATCAATAAAACACATTTCAGAGTGTACATTTCAAAGGAATGAACCATTGATACACACAGCAACATGGATGAATCTCAGAATAATTATGTTGAATGAGAGCATATACTGTATGGCTCCAGTCATGTAAAATTCTAGGAAATCTGATAACTTCTGACATATGTATCCATCCATGAAACCCTCACCACAATTAAGATAATGAATATATCCATTACCCTCAAAAGTTCCCTCGCATCCTCTTATGATCCCTCCCTCCCACCCTGTCTCCTCACTTCCCATCCCCAGGCAACCACTGATCTGCTTCTGAGTCACTATAGATGAATTTGCATTTCCTAGAATTTTATATAAGTGGAACCATACGGTACCATTTTGCATCCTCACTAGCAGTGTATGAGAGTTGCACTTAATACACATCCTCTCCAACACTTGCTGTGGTCAGTATTGTTCATTTTAGCTATTCTCATGGCCACATAGTGGTTTTAATTTCCATTTTGCCAGTGACTCATGATTTGAATGTCTTTCACATATTTGTTTAGCATTTTCGTTTATCTTTGATGACATGTCTGTTCAACTCTTTTGCCCATTTTAAAAAATTGGATTGTTTGTTTTCTTATTGAGTTTTGAGAGTTCTTTATGTTTTCTGGATCCAAAACCTTTATCAGACATGTGATTTGCTAATGTTTTCTCCCAGTTTGTGGTTCGTTTTTAAAACTTTTGTAATGATGTCTTTCAAAGAGCAGAAGTTCCTAATTGTAACCAAGTCCAACTTATCATTTTTTCTCTTATGATCATATCTAAGAAATGTTTGCCCAATCTAAAGTCACTAATGTTTTCTCATGGAAGTTTTCTTTTAGAAGTTTTATAGTCTTATGTCTTACATTTAGGCCGATGATCTGTTTGAGGGAATTTTTTTTAATGGCATGAGATGCGAAACAAAGTTCTTTTTTTTTTGGCATATGATTATCCAATTATTCCTGCACCTTTCATTGAAAAAAAAATCATTTTTGCACTAATTTACCATTGTGATTTGTTGAATATCAGTTGACCCTGGATGTCTGGCTTCATTTATGGGCTTCCTACTCAGTTCTAATAATTTGTCAGATTGCGTCCTGCTTTTATTCTGGAACTTAATGGGTTTTGTTTGGTAGTTCAACAAAAAAATAGGGGACTTCCCTGGTGGCACAGTGGATAAGACTCTGTGTTCCCAATGCAGGGGGCTGGGGTTCGATCCCTGGTCAGGAACTAGATCCCACATGCATGCTGAAACTAAGAGTTTGCATGCCACAACTAAGACCTGACACAACCAAATAAATAAATAAACTAATTAATTAATTTTAAAAATAGAAGGCTTTTTAAAGAGATTATCACTCACACTATTGGACAAACCATTACTGGAGATTAATCGATCATTATTGGAGAAATTTTTAATAGAGATTGATGTTTGGTTTTATTGGGGGTTGTTTTTAAATAATCTAATCAATATTTGATAATCTATCTACCAAATGTCTCAAAAGGATTAATGGCTTTTTTGGAGGGGGAAGGTAAAGCAGCCTTTGCAATCCTGAAAAGAAAAATATTACATAAAACAAATAGTATTGGCACAAAAACAGAATATAGATCAATGGAATATAGGATGGAAAGCCCAGAGATAAACCCACGCGCATATGGTCACCTTATCTTTGATAAAGGAGGCAAGAATGTACAGTGGAGAAACGACAGCCTCTTCAATAAGTGGTGCTGGGAAACCTGGACAGCTACATGTAAAAAGAGTGAAGTTAGAACATTCCCTAACACCACACACAAAAATAAGCTCAAAATGGATTAAAGACCTAAATGCAAGGCCAGAAACTATCAAACTCTGAGAGGAAAACATAGGCAGAACACTCTATGACATAAATCACAGCAAGATCCTTTTTGACCCACCTCCTAGAGAAATGGAAATAAAAACAAAAATAAACAAATGGGACCTAATGAAACCTAAAAGCTTTTGCACAGCAAAGGAAAACATAAAGATGAAAAGACAACCCTCAGAATGGGAGAAATATTTGTAAATGAAGCAACTGACAAGGGATTAATCTCCAAAATTTACAAGCAGCTCATGCAGCTCAATAAGAAAAAAACAAACAACCCAATCCAAAAATGGGCAGAAGATCTAAATAGACATTTCTCCAAAGAAGATATACAGATGGCCAATAAACACATGAAAGAATGCTCAACATCACTAATCATTAGAGAAATGCAAATCAAAACCACAGTGAGGTATCACCTCACACCAGCCAGAATGGCCATGATCAAAAAATCTAGAAACAGTAAAATGCTGGAGAGGGTGTGGAGAAGAGGGAACCCTCTTGCACTGTTGGTGGGAATGTAAATTGACACAGCCGCTATGGAGAACAGTATGGAGGTTCCTTAAAAAAATAAAAATAGAACTACCATACGACCCAGCAATCCCACTACTGGGCATATACCCTGAGAAAACTGTAATTCAAAAAGAGTCATGTACCACAATGTTCATTGCAGCTCTATTTACAATAGCCAGGACATGGAAGCAACCTAAGTGTCCATCGATAGATGAATGGATAAAGAAGATGTGGCACATATATACAGTGGAATATTACTCAGCCATAAAAAGAAGCGAATTTGAGTTATTTGTAGTGAGGTGGATGGACCTAGAGTCTGTCATACAGCGTGAAGTAAGTCAGAAAGAGAAAAACAAATACTGTATGCTAACACATGTATATGGAATCTAAAAATAATAATGATTCTGAAGAACCTAGGGGCAGGACAGGAATAAAGATGCAGATGTAGAGAATGGACTTGAGGACACGGGGAGGGGGAAGGGTAAGCTGGGACAAAGTGAGAGAGAGGCATGGACATATATACACTACCAAACGTAAGGTAGATAGCTAGTGGGAAGCAGCCGCATAGCACAGGGAGATCAGCTCGGTGCTTTGTGACCACCTAGAGGGGTGGGATAGGGAGGGTGGGAGGGAGACGCAAGAGGGAGGAGATGGGGACATATGTGTACATAGAGCTGCTTCACTTAGTTATATGGCAGCAACACACCATTGTAAAGCAATTATACTCCAATAGAGATGTTAAAAAAATAGTATGAATAGTGACTCTGCTGTTTTTAACTAGAGGAAATGGTTTTCTTTTATTGGTTCACTGAAACATGAATGATTGAGTTTATCAATAAAGTATATTTTAGTTGGGGCTTCAAAGATTTAAAATTTCCTTAATTTCCCTTACATTTCAATCTGTGTTCATAGAAGCACATCATTCCACAAATTACCAAATAAATGCTCAAATGTATCATATTAATGGATATCAATATTTTAAATAGTGTTTTTCTACTTTGTAAGAGTCGATGCCCCATAGTGGCATATCCCTGGCTATTCAGAATAAGGGGGTTGATTTGGGTCCTGGCAACCTATAATCATAGGATGTACAACAAAATTGCCCTTATATTTGGTTAGTGCTTTCTGTCACTTAATTTGCATATATGTAGATATTTTATCCAGCTGCTGAGAGTTTAAATGGTAGCACTGTAACACTTATGCTGCACTGAAAGAAGTTGATTTGAACAAATTAGACCACATGCATTTTCCATGTATGATTTTGCTACAGCTCCACGTTGCAAAACAGGAAGTTTATAAAAACAGGGAAGACTAGAAGTAGGAGGTATTTTGCCACTTATATAATTGTCTGACTTTTATTTTTATTTTTATTATTATTAATTTTTTTTGCGGTACACGGGCCTCTCACTGCTGCGGCCTCTCCCGTTGTGGAGCACAGGCTCCAGACACGCAGGCTCAGTGGCCATGGCTCACGGGCCCAGCCACTCCACGGCATGTGGGATCTTCCCGGACCGGGGCACGAACCCGTGTCCCGTGCATCGGCAGGCGGACTCTCAACCACTGCGCCACCAGGGAAGCCCATAATTGTCTGACTTTTTTTTTTTTTTACCATCTTTATTGAGGTATAATTGCTTTACAATGGCGTGTTAGTTTCTGCTTTATAACAAAGTGAATCAGTTATACATATACATATGTTCCCATATCTCTTCCCTCTTGCGTCTCCCTCCCTTTGTCTGACTTTTGATTGTGGATAATCTCTGCCTGTTTTCTTATCTATAAAATGGGAATGATTCCACTGGTAATACAGAGATATTGTGAGAGTACAAGGTCTGTCACGTGACAGGTGGGAGAAGTTAGGCAGTAATGCATCACATTTCTACAGAGTTTGGCTGTTTTTAAAGAACTTTCACAATCATTTTGACAATTTGAATCTCCCAGTTAACAAGGTAGGCAGGTGGGAATCAATAACTCCATTTCATGACTTCTAAAGGTGATTGAAAGATTAGAATAATGAAAGTAACCATTGAAAAATAAGTGTCCAGGTATTCAGTATAATTTATTATAATGTAAGGCATATGTCTGTGTGAGTATTTTCCTCTGTTCAATTCTGTAGACTTATGAATAATAGCAGAAAATGATTTAAACTGTTTGTTTAAAAGGTAATGTGACATCATGTTATAACCCTCGTGACCATATTCTTTTCTATTTTTATAAGAGTAAAATGTGCTGCCTATTTGGGGAAGAGGGGGGGACCTGAAAGAGCTCACATCTGTTCTGAGAGGACTGAGGATGGCGGAGGAATTGGGGTGACACGGGGAAGAAAGATCTGGCAGCTTGGGCAGGGCAGCGGCTATGGAGTGTGGGAAAGCAGGCACAGGCTCGCGCTGGGGAGGGACGGCGCTGAGAATGAGGCCATCACGGAGGAGATGATGCACAGACGGCTGCATGAGCAGAGGGAACGGGGAAAGTTGGAGGAAGTAGCTCGGGGTCTGCTGTCTGCTGCTTCCATTGTTGTTCCAAGTGGATAAAAGGAATTCAACAGATGTGAGGAAGAGGAAGGCGGGGAGGAGGGAGGGAAAGGGGACAGACCGTGGGACGACTCAAAGGACAGTTCATTGTTTGTAATGAGCTCCCAAGAGGTCGGTTGTAGAATCTTAATCATAAGATCTGTGGGATGATTCCAAGAGGCAGTTTCACAAGGCCCCAAATGCAGAGTATGAAAGGGGAAGAATTTCAGGAGTTGATCATTCCAATCTATTGCTCAAGGAGTCTCTAAAAGAAAAGAGGAAGACTCTTGGCAGAAGGCTGTCACAATGCCAGGGGACTGCCGAGGACAGAGTCTCTCTTCTTATCACTGAGATGTGAAATGGTTGCTGAAGATTTCGTAGTTAAGTAGCTAAAATGAA
Organism: Delphinus delphis; assembly: GCF_949987515.2. Lineage (NCBI taxonomy): Eukaryota > Metazoa > Chordata > Mammalia > Artiodactyla > Delphinidae > Delphinus > Delphinus delphis. The sequence continues at coordinate 177,410,438 of NC_082684.1, forward strand.
TTGCAGAGTTCCCTCAGTGGAGTGAGAGAATGAACAGGAACAGGGTGAAGAGGGGAAAGTACATGTGAAGAAGAACCATGGTGAGTAGAAGTGGGATTCTTCTGGGATGCATTACCTGGGGTAGAGAGAGACTGTGGATAGATTAAAAAATAATATGTCTCCATCAGTACCCATCCTGAGAAAAGCAAGCGTTAAGTTGCTTCACACAAAACTGCTGCTTTGAGGACGAGAGCAGGGGTGGGTTTGGAAATGAAGCTACTCAGTGTTTGCTGACCACCCAGCAGGGCAAGGGTTGTAGGAAGCACTCGCTGAAAATGTACAGGTGTCTGAGACTCCTCACGTGCAGCAGTCCACTAGCTTAGGTCAGCAACACTCTGTGTTAGAAGAAATCAAGTTGCTCAGCCTCCTTCATATCTGTCCTTTCTCACACTTCCTAAGTGTCCTCAGGGTTTCATCTGTGATGAAAGATAATAGTGTCCATGATCCCATCACACACACACACACACACACACACACACACACACACCCCACGGTGTTTTTGAAAAGCAGATGCGATCATGAACATAAAGCAACCAGCACATGGTAGGACCTCGACATGGATTAGACTGTAAGCCCACAGGGACTGTTTTGGTTATTTACCGTTGACTCTCCAATGCCTAGCACCGTGCCTGGCAAATAGTGAGCGTTCAACATACATAGGTGGGATGGAGGAGTAAAGGAACGACTCTTCACACCACCGTCACGGCTCAGGTCCTTAACCTTCTTGTAGGTCTTCTTGGCTCCAATGTCACCTCTAATTTAGTCTCCAAAATGCCCCCAGAGTTTTCTAAAACACAAATCTGGTAACATCATTTCCTGCCTAGTTTTGAAGAGGCTCGCCATCCCGCCACAGATAAAACCCCTCTCCTCAGCATGGCTTAGAAAGACTTTCATCTCTGGCCCACGTTTGCTTCTCTTTTCAGAAAATCCCTTCAGAGCTTGGGGCTCCTTGACACAAGATAATTCTTCCTCCTCAAGGTACATTGATTAGGAGGTGAATTTTGCGGCCGAAAACACAAACCTACTCGCATTGGCTTAAATAGTCTTTTTTCTCTCACATAGCAAGGAATCTAGAAGTGGGCAGAGCTCACTGAGCTCTCGGTTTGTAACGGACTCAGGTTTCTTCTTAGCTTCCACTCGCCATTGAGAAACTGCAACCACCTACAGTAGAGTGAGTGGGACTCAGAACGGGGACCACCCGTGTCAACTGCTGGCTTAAAAAAAATGAGAATTTGGGAACAAAGACTGGATGTGGAAATGCTCAACCAAGCATGGCTTAGTTGTTGGTTCTAGAAAACTTCGCCCAAGGAAGTAACTAACCAATGTTGCTTCAGGAAATTTCTGCCTGTCAGTGTATCTGAGGCCACAGTCTGCTCACTTGGGCAAACAGGTCACTTTCAGCAACAGTTTTCTTATCAAGACTCTCTGCTGAGACTGTCAAGGGGGCGTGCTCCCCTCCTGCAACGCGTTCTAATCAACTGAATGTTGCTATATTAACAGGTTGCCTGGTGATATTTGGGGGATTTCAATACCTTCCTTAGCTTGTGCTTTCTGTCCTCTATTCAGAGATAACATATTTTTATTCCAGGTTCAAAGAAATGGGGAAGGGTAAAGGGTAGAAAGCACATGCCAACAAAATCTTACCTTTTATTAACAACTTGGATTGTTGAAAAGTGAGGGCTGCAGGACCACACTCTGCTGTTAGGAAGACCAAACTGGTTTCCTTTGTCCCGTAAAATGACCCTCAGAGTGGGATGTGTCCTCCTAAGTCAGGCTCCTATCTTCTTATCCTGGTATTCTCTCAGTGCCTAATGCCCTCAAGTCCCTTGAGGGACCTGCCCTCAAGGATGTGTTCAGAAAAAGATGGTTGGATGACATAGAAAATTTGCATGGAGTGAAATACCTCCAATGTGGAGCTCTTTAGACTGGAATTGTCAAAAATAACTACTGACCCCCCCCCCCAGTACCTGCAGCAACTATAAAAATATATATCCTAAGCTAGCCCTCCCTGGGATGGCCTCTGTGTATTTATAAGGCTACGATAGTGAGAGAACCAGCTCCGAGGAATCTGGATCCTCGAGAACTTCGAATTCTCAGTGGTGGCTTAGGGAGACCCCGTGTTTAAAAAGAAATCTTTTGCCAATTTCAAATCTAGCATGTGCTTAGCGCAGAAATTTACACATTGTTCAATGAGAACTCTCCCTCCCCAGCGTCCATAAGCCTGTCCACCACACTTCCCACCAGAGAGTACTGTTGGTAATACTCCATTTATATCCTTTCAGAGTTTTCAATGCATTCAGAAACGTGTACATACAAACCAAACTAAAAAATAATTTATGTTATATAAATCTTATCACATAAAATTTCCCACAAGTTCGTTTCTTTCTATTATTTTTTAGAGAAGCTTCCATGCCAGCACGTGCAGTTCAGCTAATTCCCTTTAGTCACTGCAGTTTCTACTGCATGAAGGCATCTAACATGCATAACTCAGTCTGCCCCCTGAGCTGTCATTTTCCCCTCCTCCCCATTTTTTCCCTTTCCTTCTTTTCCTTTGGCTGTTACAAACAATTCTATAATAAACTTCTTTGTACCCAAGTTTCTTTTCTAACAATTTTCCTTCTTTCAAGGTTTGTCAATGTGACGGGTAAAATGTGCGATCTCCTTGTTTCTTTCACTTGCGCTTCCTTCCTATGAATGAGGTGGAGCATATTTTAGTCTGTTGGCCATTTATGCTTCTTCTGTGAACTGTCTAGATCTGTGCCATCCAACATGATAGCCACGAGTCAAGTGTGGCTATCGAACACTTGAAATGTGCTAGCCTGAACAGAGACGTGCTATTGGCACAAAATACACAAGAGATTTCAAAGAGTTAGTCTACGGGTGTAAGATACTGCATTAATATTTTTATATTGATAACATGTTAAAATAATATTATACACATGCTGCTTTCGATAATTTTCATATGGCTACTGAAAAATTTTAAATTACATATGTAGCTCACATGATATTCCTGCTGGACAGGAGGTGGTTTCGATTTTTCGTTTAGGTGGGTTATTATCTTTTTCTTAGTGATTTATAGGAGCTCTTGATATATTGTTAGTACCTATCCGTTGACCACTGTATTTGCAGCAGATGTTTCTTCTCAGTCTGTAACTTAATTTTTAACTTGAATTATGGAGTTTCTTGCCATACAAAAATTGTTCTTAAGAAGCTGTCCATTGTTTCCTTTATCGCCTCCAGGTTTTGTGTCTTGCTGAGGAAATATTTCACCATGTCCAGATTACAAAAATAACTTCCTGTATTTCTGTAAAGTCATTTCTTTCTTTAATGGTTGCCTCTTTCAGGCATCTGGAATAATTTTTTTTGTTCGATGTGAGATAGCAAGTTTTAAAACTTTTTATTAAATCATAGGATAGAGAATTGCACCCCTTCCTTTCCTCACTGATGTAAATGAATTGCTTCCTTCCATGTAATTCAATATTTCTGTAAGAGGTGAAACATTTTGAACTCTTTCTTCCATCTCACCAATATATTTGATTATTCCTGCACCAGAATCTCACTATTTTAAATACCAACATTTTAGAGATTGTTTCTATATTTAGGAGACTAAGCTTTTTCAAGAATTCATTCATGGGCATGTTCTTTCCCAACAAACTTCAGAATCAGCTTGCCAACGTCGACATAAAGTCCTGTTCGAATTTTGATTCAGATTGTGTTGAGTGTATAGACTACTTTAGGAGAGAACTTACACCTTTACAATATTAAATACATGTAAGCAGGAACAAGATACATCTCTCCATTTATTCATGTCTTTCAAAAAGTGCATCAGGGGGCTTCCCTGCTGGCACAGTGGTTGAGAGTCCGCCTGCCGATGCGGAGGACGCAGGTTCGTGCCCCAGTCCGGGAAGATCCCACATGCCGCGGACCGGCTGGGCCCGTGAGCCATGGCCTCTGAGCCTGCGCGTCCGCAGCTTGTGCTCCGCAACGGGAGGGGCCACAACAGTGAGAGGCCCGCGTACCGCAAAAAAAAAAAGTCCATCAGTAGAGTTTTTCACTTTCCTTAATATATGCCTTGCTCATTATGTTTCAGGCTTTTTGTTAATTATTTTATTGTTCCTGTTGCCGTCGTGAATCAATGTCGCTATTTTTTCTCTGCATTTCATAATTATGTTGATTTTGTATCCAACAACTTAACCTTCTTTGGATCTGTTAGTTTTTCATTTAATTCTCTTTGCTTTTCTAAATACACGATTATCTGATATACAGTACTAGGGCTGGCTGATCCTACTAGCTCAAGAGGGTCAATTGTTAAGTTTTCAGGAATCTGGTGGGGTGATTGGTAAATACAGTCATTAATAAAAATTAAATTATATAAGTCTACGGTTAAGCAGATCATATTAAAAACAAAGATAATAAACGCGCAAACTCATCATGTCCGAATTACTTCGCTTCCCTACGCTCTTCCCCCGCCCCCTTTCCTGTGCCCTGGCAGCTCGGGGACGAGGTGGACACGGGGTCGAGGGGCAGGTGAAGAAGGGGGCGGAGTCAGGGTTGGGCCTGGGCCCTAACCCACCGCGTGGGGCGTAGGGCCCCGACCCCAGAAGGCCGGCCGGCTCTGGTAGGTGCTCCGCGGAAGCCGTGCTTTCTGGCCTTCGTCTCCTCGGCCTCAGGGACCCGCGCATCTGTGAACCGCTCCCCTTCGGGCTCACAGCCGGCTCGTCCGCGCATGGGAGCGGCTGCTCGGGGGCCTCTTTGGGGGCCGGGGAGTGCTCTGGTCCTCTGGCCCCCAGCACCGCTGCTCCTGCGGGCGGAAGGCAGCGGCTCGTCCCTCGGGGGTCTCCTGGCTCGGGCCACCCCAGGCTGCGGGCCCTCCTCCTTCCCCGTTCCCACAGTCCGCGCAGCGTCTTCCGAAGCCCCCAGGCTTCGGCCAGCGCGCCTGGGCCTGCGCCAGCCAACAGCTGGGGAAGAGCCCAGGGGAACGCCCGCCCGGGGGCGCTCCTCCGCAGCCCGGCTGCCTGCCCCTGGGGTCCCTGGCAGCAGCAGGAGAAGACCTAGTCTCTTCTGGGAGCTTCGCCGGGGCCCTGGAGAGATGGATACCTGAACTGGGACCTCAGAGCCCTGTGGCTGCAGCTTCCCTTTGTTCCTGGCACCGCGCAACTGCCCTGAAGCTTCTGCACTGCGTCCCCTAGGGTCCCCCTTGGGGTGTGGGCGAAGCCCGGCACGTTGGCCCGCATCATCTCGGTGAAGGCTTCCATATCCAAGTTCCCTTCCGATGGCCCCGAGGGGCGCAGGTCCTCAGGGCCCGGAGCACCAGGAAAAGATGCCCTCCTCCAAGCCGCCTGGGGTCAAGGGCACAAGGACTCGGAGCGCTGCCCTGGAGATCCCTCCATCCAGCCCCGCGCTCTGCCCTCTTCTGCTCGGTTGGGCGCCACCAGCGACTTGTCCCTCGGTGCAGGTCTCACCCGCCTCTTATCTATGTGCTGAAAGTTTTTTTTTTTTTAGTATCTTAAAAACTTTTTTAGTTAAAAAATGTTTATTTTATATTGGAGTATAGTTGATTAACAATGTTGTGTTAGTTTCGGGTGTTCTGCAACGCGATTCAGTTATACATATACATACGTCTATGCCTTTTCAGATTCTTTTCCCTTATAGGTAATTACAGAATACTGAGCAGAGTTCCCTGTGCTTTACAGGAGGTCCTTGTCGATTATCTATTTTATATATAGTAGTGTTAAATGTTACTCCCAACCTCCTAATTTTTTCAAATGTTTCTGTACGATGGGAATTCTTTGTAAGTGTGTGCTACTGCGGACCTCTTCCAACCTCACGTTCAGTGAGTTCACATCGGTAGCTTGAAAGGAACCACGACGAGAGTATTGACAGCGTGAAAATCAACAAACACTACAAATCAGTTCTTCACTAATCGTTTCGTTAATTGTCCAGCCTTAACAAAGTCATGGAGAAAATGTTAATAATGGAGATTAAATTTTAAAATGTGTTACATCTGTTACCATTACATTGTGAATAGTACCAAAAAATTGGGGAAATACTCTTGCAGTATTTAAAAACTATTTTTCAGTTTCATCAAGAAGCTCACATTGTGGGCCAACAAGTGTAGTTAGGATAAGCTGTCTTACTATTTTTTTTTTAATTTTTATTTTATATTGGACTATAGTTGATTTATAACGTCGTGTTAGTTTCAGGTGTACAGCAGAGTGATTCAGTTATACATATACATACATCTATTCTTTTTCAACTTCTTTTCCCATTTAGGTTATTACAGAATATTAGGCAGAATTCCCTGTGCTATACAGTAGGTCCTTGTTGGTTATCTCATCTATTTTAAATATAGTAGGGTGTATATGTCAATCCCAGACTCCCAATTTATCCCTCCCAAGTTGTCTTACCCATTGATGTAAACAAAAACATCTATAGGAACTACACTTAGAGAACCTTCTCACACATATCACCACACTCCTGATGTAAAAGAACGTAAATAATGAACGTCTCTCTTCCTTTCAAAAATTACATCTCATTCATTTTTTTGCGCCTACTGCAGGGTACAATGTGGAATAACAGAGGTGTTACTTGGCATTGTTGATTTGATCCTTATATCAAGATTTCTATTTTCTCATTGAGAATGATGTTTACTCTGGTTTCTGGTAGATACTAGTTAGAATTCTGGAATTTCATTTGAATACTTTCCTACACACTAATAGGAAACTTCTGCAGCCTGTTCTTAGTAAAATTTCCTGTTTGAAAAAAATTCTTCCATTTCTACGAATCTCTATTTTCTTTCCAAAATTTTATGGCCATATGGATTCCAGAGCCCTTGCAGCATTCGGCACAATCCCACCGTTAAACACAACACCTCTTTATGGCTCCTGCAAAAACTCGCTTAGCCTCATTGTTTCTACCTCCCAGCCTGCCGTCTCTCTTCTGCCCACCGCGTTCGTGCTTTTGTCTTCACCCCAAACCCTGCGCCACTGAAACCACTCTTGCCAAAGTCACAGAGGCTCCACTTTGCCAACTCCAAGGGCAGCCCTCTGTCCTCCTCTCAGCAGTATTATTATTGTGCCGTTGACCACCTCTCCTTGAATCCCTGTCTCTTCTTGGCATCTGGGCACCATGCTCTTCTGGTCTTATTCCCACCTCATTACCCACTTTTCGGTTTTCTTTGCTTACTCCTCTTCCTCAACCCGGGGCTCAGTCCTCGGCCCTCTTCTCCATCTACTTCCATGGCTTTGAGAGCAAAATGTTTGCTGGTGATTTACCACATTGAGATCTTCGGTGAGCTCCTGTCCAGAGTCTTCAAATACTTACTCTTATATCCGTGCGGATATTTCGTCAGCATTTCGACCTTAACAAAGCCCAGACCGTACACGCAGTCCTCAGCCCCCTCCCCTCATCCACTCCATTGTAACCATTCCTTTCTCAATGAGTGGTATTAGTTCATACCACCACCTAAGACTTCGCAACACAACCTTCAGTAAGTACTGTGTTCTTTTCTTTTTAATATACACTCCCAATCCAGCCACTGCTCACCGTCAGCATCCCTTCACATTCAGTCCAGACCCTGCTCCCATTTCTTCTCTGCGTGCTACGGTAGCCTCTGAGTTGTCTCTGCTTTCTTTCTTCCTTTGTCCACGGCAACCACAGAGTGAATATATATTGGGGCTGTAACTGACATAAGGCATTCCATTAGTTAATGTTTTGCTATTTATGTATACTGCAAAATGATCACCACACTGTCTAATTAACACCCATCACCACACATAGCTACAATTTTTTCTTCTTGTGATGAAACTTTCAAGATCTATTCCTTTAGCAACTTAATATATCTATATTTCATGTCATTCCTTGTGCAAAAAAAAAAATGAAACAATCTTCTGTGGCATCCTGTTATACTTAGGAAAAAACCATTCCAGACTCTCTGGTGGCGTGCTGAGTCTCCCATCTGTCCCTGCAGTCTCATACTGCATCCCCTCTGCCCTACTCATCATGCTTTCTCTGCACTAGGTGTCCTGAAACAGAATGAGCTTTTTCCTGCGTCCGGGCTTTAAGCTTGCCTGGAGTCCTCTTCCTACAGAGTTGTCATGTGTCTGGCTCCTTCTCAGCATTCTAGCCTCTCCTCAGAAAGGTTTCTCCTAACTGCCCTATCCAGATCACTACTGTCCATCACCCTTGGCTTATTTCCTCATCCCTACTGAACAGTATCTGAAATTACAGTATTTACTTATTTATTTAACATGTTTATTGCCTGAATTTTTCCATTGGAATATAAGCTTCATAAAATCAGGGTACTCGTTTGCCTCACGCCCTGGTATATTCCCAGATCCTAGAACAGTGCCTTATATACAGGAGGACTCAATCCATGTGTGTTGAATGAAGGAAGGAATAAGGAAAGAAATGACTCCTTTGATTACAAATAACTCAACTGAAATATGCTTAAGTAAATAAAAGAATATAGAGGTTCAAGTACTTGAAAAGTCCAAAGGTAAATGTAGCTTCAGGCACACCTGGAGCCAGGAGTTCAAATGCTGTCATAGGTCCTCCTCTCTCCAGCTATTGGCCATGTATTCCTCCATGTTAGACTGCGGTCCCTTCATGGCCTCAAGACGCCGGCAACGTCTCCACGTTTCCCTCTTCTAGTTGACAAGCGGCAGCATCTCCACGTTTCCCTCTTCTAGTTGACAACCACAGGAGAAAACAGTGATTTTCTCCTCCTAACAGAGTCACAGAGTTCTAGTTCTGAGTCCCACTGGATCTGACTGCACCACGTGCCCTTCCCTGAACCAAAACCCGTGGCCAAGAAACGTGCTGCTCTAGTTGAGGGCTTGGCAATGGCAACCCGTGGGCCAAATCCAGTCTGCATTGTTTTTGTAAATAAAGTTCTGTGGGAAAACACCACACAATTCAATATATTTCGTCTATAGCAGTTTTTGTGCTACAGCGGCAGAGCTGAGTATTTGAACAGAGATCATTTGGCCCCTAAAGGCTGAAATACTTACATCTGGCGCCCACGATGGAAAACGTGTGCCACTCTTTCTTCGAATTGGCCAGAGTGCCACTGACCCAACCGCAGCCCCTGGAGGGACGAGGTTACGAGCTGTGTGTCTCCGTTAAGCCACCACCACACTCTGTGGCTTAAAACTGTGATTTATTATTTCTCATGATTTGTGGGTTGGTTCATTTTAGTTTTTATTTGAGTTTTAGTTTTTATATATATCTTTCCTCTTTCGTTCTTGATCAGACTTTCAAAAAGCTTTGCTACTTTTTGGTCTTTTTAGAGAAACAGCTTGTGGTTTTATTGTTCATAAGTACTTTTTTTAAAAACTCTTACGTCAAACAAAAGCTGAAATTAATGAGTTTCTATAATTATTTGAGTTAAATGTTTAGTTAATATATTTTCCATATTCTGGATTTTCTAATAATGAATTAAGGCTATAAATTTCCCTCTGACTATTCATTTGACAACATCCATAGGTTTTTATATCCAGGATTCTTGTTTTTATTTATCTATCAATAGTCTATAGTTCCATTTGCTTTCTACCCTCCCGAAAGTCCTCTTATTTTCTGGTCTTCAGATGGCTACCATGTCCCTTCTACTGTGCTGATTTGGATTTTTCTTTCTGTGGTGCCCAGCCTCCGAGATAAGCCCCCAGTGATCTCCTTCTCCTCATATTCACATCCCTTCCAACTCCTCCCTACTTTGTATTAAAGTTAGTCTGTGTGATGGAAAGATGCTCAACATCACTAACGATTAGAGAAATGCAAATCAAAACTACAATGAGGTATCACCTCACACCAGTTAGAATGGGCGTCATCAGAATATCTACAAACAACAAATCCTGGAGGGGGTGTGGAGAAAAGGGAACCCTCTTGCACTGTTGGTGGGAATGTGAACTGATACAGCCACTATGGAGAACAGTATGGAGGTTCCTTAAAAATCTAAAAATAAAACTACCATATGACCCAGCAATCCCACTACTGGGCATATACCCAGAGAAAACCATAATTCCAAAAGACACATGCACCCCAATGTTCACTGCAGCACTATTTACAGTAGCCAGGTCATGGAAGCAACCTAAGTGTTCATCGACAGATGAATGGATAAAGAAGATGTGGCACATATATACAATGGAATATTACTCAGCCATAAAAAGGAACGAAATTGGGTCATTTGTAGAGACGTGGATGGACCTAGAGACTGTCATACAGAGTGAAGTATGTCAGAAAGAGAAAAACAAATATCGTATATTAACGCATGTATGTGGAATCTAGAAAAATTGTACCAATGAACCGGTTTGCAAGACAGAAACAGAGACACAGATGTAGAGAACAAATGTATGGACACCAGGGGGGGAAAGCAGGGGCGTGGGGAGTGGTGGTGGTGGGATGAACTGGGAGACTGGGATTGACGTGTATACACACTAATATGTATAAAATAGATTAACTAATGAGAACCTGCTGCAGAGCACAGGGAACTCTGCTTCACTTTGCTGTACAGTAGAAACTAACACAACATTTTAAAACAACTACGCCCCACTTTAAAAAAAAGTTAGTCTGTGTGACTAATAGAAGCTGGACTTCTGAGGCTAGGTCAGGAAAGACACGCTGGCTTCCGCCTTGCCCTCCATCTCTGGGGTCACTCGAGCTGAGGGAAGCCAGGTGCCACGTCAGGAGATCACTCAATCAGCGCTGCGCAGAGGCCCCATGGTAAGAAGCTGAGGCCTCCTGCCAACAGCCACGGGAGGGAGCTCGGCAACAAACCCCAGGTCCGTACCGCCTTCAGATGGCTGCAGCCCAACCCCCGGCCCACCCAACATCTTGATTACAGCCTCGTGAGAGACCCCCGGCTGGAAACTCCCAGGTAAAATGCTCCCTAATCCCCACCAGACTATGGGACACCAAAAAAATGTTTGTTGCTTTAAGCCCCCAAGTTTGCTCCACAACCGTAAATAACATAATTTTGAAATACATTTCATCTCATAGATAGATTTTGGAAAGGAGCAAAAGAAAATGCATGTGTTCCATCTGTCTTGAGCCATAATCCCACTTTCTCTTTCACTTAAAATATTCCCTAGCTATTTGGACAAAACGTGTATGTTCATAAATAGAAAAAGGTTGAGAGAAATAGAGGTCCATAAAGGGAAAATATCAATATTAGAATTGCACAAAATGTTTTAACCCCTGTAAGTTTGTACATGGTTTGTATCAGAGCAAATAAGCATCCAGCATATGAACATAAACGTAATGGGAAAGAACATCTAAGCAAACACGTTGCTTGGCAACTAAAGAAAAAGAAACAAAACCTCAGCTTCAAACAGACACCATGCCATCATCTGATCCTGGATTCAATTGTGGTGAACAGTTGAGGGTTTAGAGGGAAAAACACAACCAGGTGTGTTTTCTTCTGTTTTATCTAGATTAAGTTTTTCTTATGTTTAGTATTTTGAACTGGAACTTGCACTCAAACTCCTCTTCCTAAGTTGTTCTAAAACTTTGTTCTTAGAATTCCTCCTTCACTCCTTCCTGGTGACCCCCATAACCACCCCCGCTCCCCTCCCTCAGGGCCCCCCAACTCGCCAACACACACACACGTTTCTCCCAGCCCAAAGATATTTTATGTATATATCTGAGTTCAGATGTTTGGGAGGAGCCCTCTGCTTCTCCTTGTTTCTAGATAGACTTAACAGAAATCAATTCCAGGTGCTTTCCAAGTCTCTTTAAAACGTGTCTACATGGGCCTCTCTTCAGATGGAAACTGTTTCTTTGAAAATGCTTGAAAAAATTACATTCTAAGAAAGGAGATTAAAGTTGTTTGTACTGCCATATTTTTAGCAGACTTTGGTTACATTATTTCCTGTGTGATGGTAGTTTCACAAATGTATAATGTTGCAAAACAGAGCATCACAGAACTGCGTGTAACCGTTTCCTGTTTCTTCTGAGTGAAAGATTTACTCCAGTTGAAAGTTTATGACCCGTGTGCTAACAAGGGCCGTATAACTGCATAACTCAGGAATTAGAACAACACATTGCAGAATACTGGAATTTTAACACATTCTGCTAAATTAGTAGAATTCTCACAGTGCTACAAGCACAACCTTTGCAGCCAGACACTGTGGATGAGTTCAAATCCTGGATGTATGTATCAGCTGCCGGACATTTGCTGTGGTGCTTAATCTCTCTCTGCACCAGTTTCCTCCTCTGTAAAAAGCAAATGATAACATGTACCTTGCAGAATAATTTGAGGGTTAAATGCGGTAACATATTATAAAATATATACTACAATTTAAGTGCTCAATAATGTTGATTTTGTACATACACACGACATACTATGATAAAGTTTTCTAGCTATAATAATTCTAACAGGCTTATACTCTTCCTATTCTAAATTACTATTTAGGTTATAAAATGTATCTAAACTGCCAAACAAAACAAAACTGTAAAGCAGTAACTTTTAAACTCCCACATGCTTCAAAACTATTTTAATGATGTCCTTTCAATTTTAATTTACATCATAAGTCACGTAAATGGAGTGAGGGCAGGATAGGGTTAGGACAGTCCTCAGGGAATGGATGGGAAGTAGAAATACTGTATCAAGATAAGCCACCTGTAATTTATTAATCACACGCAGACACACACACAGACACACATTGGACACACTGGCAGTGCATGTGTCTCAAATACTACCTAAATTTCTTAAAACATGGTGCTAATGAAACCAAGATTTGCAGGTCACTTAATTTCTAGAAGAATAAAAGCTCCTAGGGTAGCTGGAAAGAGAACTCAAGGAAAGGGTAGATGGGGTAACCCAAGCCAGTACCACAGCTGGATAAACAGGGCAAATGGCTGCTCAATTAACGTGAGTCAGTGGCACCATACTCCCGTATCGAGGGTAGAACGTATAATTTCTAAATGTCTAAAGCCTGTGTCCGTGACCTCAGTAACACCAAGAGATGAAATGTGAGAATAAAAATTGTTCTGGTTTTCTAGGTAAAGATAATATTTTTAAAACTACAAACTGAAGATCACTTTTGGGGATAGCATCTTTTGTTTGTATGATCATTTTTATCTCAGGCTGATTTGCTAAAATATGGGTGAACAAGACCAATTATCGGGATTGAATTGAAATATCTTGATTGAATAGTGAGTACACTATGGTGTTGAGTATGTGGTTTCTTGCCTTACAATCCCTATCATGATTTTTAGCTAAATTTACTTAAAATTGTTTCTAACGACCTCCCCAGAACTTTACATCAGGAACTTACAGCTTTACTTGCTTGAGGCCCCTGTTCTCCGTGAGATTAGTGTGGGGAAGAGATTGAAGGTAGGTCTACTCATTGAGGAGCTGGGAAGTGGGAGGGGGTCTACATGAACTCTGAAGATGTCTCCCTCCATTCAGTCATTTATCAAATATCTGTGGGGCACCTACAGTGTGCTGGGTCCTGAGCTGAACAAAATTGCTGTGACTCTGCCCTCACTGAACTTATATTCTAGTAGGAAGATGGTAAACAAACAAGTAAAACATGCTTAATTCCAAGTTGGCGTAAGTCTCACAAAATGAATAGGGTGCTGAGTGGGAGAGTAGCCAAGATCGACTTCAGACAAGGGAGTAAGGGAAGGCGTTTCTGAGGAAGTGGCCTTCTCAGTGGAGAGCCACAGGAAAAGAAGGAGTCAGACATTTGATACAGGTAGGAGATCACTTCACAAAGAGAGAAAGAAGATATTCCATGAAGGTGTCCAGCTAGAAGAGGGAGGAGTTTGCCATACTAGTGTTAGTCTGTACAATATTGGGGAGACTGGAATATAATGATCTAGGTGAGGAGTTGTGAGCAATGAGATTGGGGAAATAGGGTTTCGATTGTGCAGTAAAAAATGTGAATTTTGTATCAGGTGTGATGGAAGCTATTGATTTAAGTAGGGAAGTAATGATCCAATTTATATTCTCATATGGTCACAGGGGTTGATGTGTAGAGAAAAGATGAAGGTGGGCAAGAGTGGGAAGCAGAGAAATCAAATAAACATCTATTTCAATAGTTTGGCACAAAGGTGATAACAGCCTGAAACAGAGCGGTGACAGTGGAAACAGAAGAACCAATAGTTCTCGAGCGGTTGAATGTGGGAGCGAGGAAAGGGAAGAATAAAACATTACTCCCAGGTTTCCTATAGGACATAATTAGGCAGCTGGAGGCGCCGTTTGCTAAGATGGGGGAGGAAATCGAGTTCAGTTCTGGAGAAGACGAAGAGCCAGTGCTTCTGCTGGTTTTGTGAGCTCCCCTGCTGGGTCTGCGTGGATGCGCAGATTTCCTTTGAAGGATCTGGACTGGCTAGGCAGTTCTGCGTCCTGCCATCTCCTGTAAGTAGATTGCCTCTTGAATCTTGTGCTCACTCTTTGAGCAGAGCCTTTTTCCCCTCCAGTTCCTTTACTGCCTTATTCCAACTACGTCTGTTTCGGATCACTCTGAAACCTCCGCTCTCTAAACCTCTGGTTTTTGGCTCAGTTCATCCATCTTCTTCTGGCCATGCTTTGGCTCCTGTTGGGTCAGCAGGTCAATAGCGTGAGCCACTTTCTCAGGAGCCTTCTCAGTCTCCCATGTTCTTCTTCCTTCAGATTGTACAATCATTCACTCAACTAATTTTTGTAGAGTGCTCCACCTTACTGGGGAAGTCAAGGGTCATTTCATTGTTACAGTTAGGAGGCCACCTCCAAAAAACTGACAGATGCTTCCAGGCACCCTCCCCTTCCGTCAGGATAGTCTCCACTGGATCAACAAGGGTGATGCTGAGGTTCACGGGGCTGGGAAGACGTGGAGAGGTGGCCTAAGTTAAGCTGTTCATCCAGAAAGTGAGGCCTTTGGAAGCAGTTCTGCGAGAGCTCACGGAGCCATGGATTGAACCTTGATTTGGATGGGGTCCTCAAAAGATACCCAGTTACACCTTTTACTTTGACCTTTTTTGGATCCCTTTTCTCTTTTTCTTCAGGTGTTTTATTTTTGTTTGTTTGTTTGTTTTTGTATTTTAAGATTGGATAAGTTCTACTGATTTGTGTTCAAATTCACAGACCCTTTCTTCTGCTTCTTCATTGGCTGTGAAGCCCATCCAGGAAGTTTTTTTCGTTCCAGATATCACACTTGTCAGCTCTAGAGTTTCATTTTGGTTCTTCTTGCCTTCTCCTCCTCTTTAAAGTACAGTTTCCATTTCTTTTCTGAGATTTTCCATCTGCTCACCCCTTATGGCCATCTTATCGTTTATTTTTTGGAACTTATTTATAACATCTGCTTTAAAAAAATTCATATCTGCTAATTCCAACATCTTAGTCATTCAGAATATATTTCGACTGACTGATTTTTCTCTTAGCTATGGATTACATTCCCCTGTTTCTTCACATGTATAGTAATTTCTTTATGGTATACAGGACATTGTAGATGACACATTGTAGACACTACGGAATCTCTTATGTTCCTTGAAGAGTGTTGATTTGTGGAATAGCAGGCGGTTAAAGTACTGAGTGACCTACTCTAACTTGTGGAGTCTTGGTTTAACATGTATTGAGGGCAGGTCTGTTTTGGTTTCTCTCTTACTCCTGGGGTGAACCCTGCAGTCCTGGGACATAACGTTTACTGTAAGGGAGGGCCCTTTTATGGTTTCAGAATAACTCTGAGGTGTTTACCGAACCCCTCTAACTTGGTAGGTTTCAAAACTCTAAACTTTGTTTGCTTTGTGGTGGGAACAGCTAGAATCTCTCCTCATCTCTTTGTCTTGTGCCTTTTGTTTTCTGCTAGATGTTTTGCAGTCCACCCAACAGATGCACAGTTTGAGTCAGTAGAGGGTTTGAGAGGAGTTTATATTCCGACTCTGCGGCTCCCTCTGTTCCAGGATTTCTACCCTCAGTACCCACCACTCCACTGCCCCATTCTCCGTCTTCTACCCCTCAGTCCAGTAAGTCTCGGCTTTCTTCCTGACTCCCAGCCACCCCACACTGCCTGACGCCTTCAACCAGTTTCTCCCCAGTGCCTTCAAATCATTAAAAAAAAAGTTCAGAGTTTATAATTGTGATATCAAAAGTAAGGCAAGTACAATACAAGCTACTCCACTCTTACCAACGCTAAAACCTGCAGGTAGCAGCTTTATTGGTGAGTACTGGCAGATGTGTTTGGTGGATGCAGTGTGGTATCTGTCGGGAAGCTATTCACAGCACCTGGCTTCATTGTCTCATTCATCCTCATATCACCTCAAAGTAGGGAGAAAAGAGGAATTATCGCTCTTTCCATTGTACAAAAGCGAAAACCTGTAATAAAGAGAATGGGAAAAAAGTGCTTATGATCAGGGTATTTTAGCCAATGGGCTGAGAGTGGGCCCTACACCTTCATTTTTATTTTGTTCCTGTTGGACAAGGTTCAAATCTGTAAAGATATGAAAGCTAAAAAGATGGATAGAAATGTGCATGTCCTCAGTTACAACAAAACTTCATTATTTCAGACTCTATATTTTGATGATGTAAAGTACAAATGTGACTCAGTTTTGCTTTATCTACTAAAGAAAGTTTCACAACTGAAAAACAATTAGAAATATTAAAAGAATATAGCAAAGCTGTTAGTTTTAAAAGTAATGTGCAAAAAATCCATACTTTCCTAAACTCAAAAAAGAAAATGAAAATATCAAGTAAGAGAGAGAGCATTCACTCAGTCGCAACCACAAACCAAAAACCTTAGGCACTTAGGAATAAACTTCAGGGGGAAGTATTCAAGGAATACTGAATATTTGTACTATCTAAATTAATAATAGATACCCCAGCCAATTGGAGGACAGGGAGGCGGCCAGAAGACTTGATCGATTAGGCCACAGATTATTAAGAGGTTCAAGGAGTAGCCAGGGCAATTTTGGAAAAGAAGAGAAAAGATGAACAGTATCTCTTTATAATACATTTTAATATATGGCGTAATAAATATAAAATGTGTTATGATATATAATACAGTGGTTAAAACAATGTGGCAACATAAAAAATACACTGGTTAAAACTGTGGTAATTAAAATAGATATGGCAATGGAAAAGAACAGAGAGGCCGGTATACATAAATCTTAGTACGTAATAAAAGTGTTTCAAGTCAGTGCCACATTGTATTTGGACAAATGGAAAGCCATTATACAGAACTGGGTTTATACTTTATTCTTTTTTTTTTTTTTTTAAGAAGATGTTGGGGGTAGGAGTTTATTAATTAATTTTTGCTGTGTTGGGTCTTCGTTTCTGTGCGAGGGCTTTCTCTAGTTGTGGCGAGCGGGGGCCACTCTTCATCGCGGTGCGCGGGCCTCTCACTGTCGCGGCCTCTCTTGTTACGGAGCACAGGCTCCAGACGCGCAGGCTCAGTAGTTGTGGCTCATGGGCCTAGTTGCTCCGCGGCATGTGGGATCCTCCCAGACCGGGGCTCGAACCCGTGTCCCCTGCATTAGCAGGCAGATTCTCAACCACTGTGCCACCAGGGAAGCCCTATTTTATTCTTTACACCAAAATAAATTCCAGCTCTATAGAAAATGTAAATGCTAAAAATAGAACCACGAGGTATTACAAGAAAACATGGGTCAAAATATTTATAATTATGGAAGTCTTCCAATGGAGGAGAAAAGCATGTAAACTTTTCTTCTGTTAGGTAGAAAAATAAGATCAGAACTATGAGTTTCTCTTTTTGGAATGGAAATCAACTTTTAATCAAAAAAACAGTTAAGGAAAAGTCTCAAGGTGGGTGGAAGGATTTTACTTTTCTTTTCTCAGAAATGACTCTGAGCTAACTCCTGACACTCAGAGAGAAAAAGCTGAGAATCCTACCAGGGCTGTTATAAATTCACAAACCTCATCCTTGTCGTATTAAAATTCTGCCCTACTGAACAAAAAGGAACACTAGGGATAATGTTCAGTTTCAAGGGATTCACACTTTAAAAACTATAAAATAGACCTTCAAGGACAATTATTCTATACTTTTGAAGATGTGGAATTGAACACTGAAACTATTTATGGCATGTAGGTGAACGTTCTAATTAGATTCAGTTTTACTTATTTTTATCTTTTATTGAGAACTCAAAAGTAAATCCCCACAGAGCTGAGATTTTTTAGCAACCAGGCATCAAGGGTCTATTCTATTAACGAGGCACTAGAAGTTTAAGTCGAATAAGAAAAGCATTCACGGTTCCCGGGACAGAACAACACTGTGTGTGAGGACAAGTACTTCTTTGCTGATTGAATGTGGACCCAGACCACGTCAGTTTCAACAACTGAAAGATACAGAAGCGTGTTCTTGTTCACCAGGTCAGGGGGCCGAGGGAACCCCAAGTCAAATGCCACTTACTTCCTCTTGTCCTGTAAGGACTTATTATCCGAGCTATTTTTGGTCTGTGGAACTCTTCCAATCACCTCTATTCTGTGTAATACAATCAGTGCACCAAGGCCAACACCAAGGCAGAGCACAATGGCTGCTAGTGTGCTGAGCTTCTAGGCTCTGGTTGGGGAATCAAACTTTCACTTGGGTCCTGACTTGAAAAATCACGTTCTAAACGTATCCCTAAATGGCCAAGGGTGATTCACCCCCATTGGTAGAAATAGAAACCTCACTGGAGCAATGGGAGATGGATTAAACAGCTTCTGTGAAATAAGTAACAAAATAAACAAATTAGAGCTCCAATAAGTCTGTAAATCTGAGTCTTCAAACATCATTAAATACAAAGCACAAGTTTTCATGTCCACTCTTCCCGTTAGCACACGTATTGCAGAAGTTCTTTACTGAGCTGCACGCTGATCCGCCAGTTTTTCTTATTATGGTCAAACAAGAAGAAAGACACATACTTTTTTTATCTAGCTGGAGATACTTTTCATTCTTTTGCTGGTGACAGTCGAATATGAAATAAGCAGGTAAAATGCAGAACACTTGTATTTTTAACCTCTCTTTCCAAGGCAGTTTCTCTCCGTTGAGTTAAAACACTTTTTAACCTTTTTGGCCAGTTGAAATCAAAACCTGAGAGGCCCTAAAGCACTGCCTCGCTTCTAGTTTGGGCTGTGCTGTGTGACGAGCTATTTTTACCGTCGGCCTGGAGCCATCTGGTTTCTCTGCGAAGGTTCACGATGGTGTTTTTTCAGTGCAGCTGGTCACATGTGCTCCTTTCCCAAGTCAAGGCTGATGACCTGGAGAGGAATGTGTGCAGACGCTCCGGCATCTCTGACGTCATCGTACCCTCTGCCGTTAGCTGATACTCTGCAGACGCTCCGGCATCTCTGACGTCATCGTACCCTCTGCCGTTAGCTGATACTCTGCAGACGCTCCGGCATCTTTGACGTCATCGTACCCTCTGCCGTTAGCTGATACTCTGCCATCAAGGCTGAGCACTGGGCTTGGTGGCCACCAGCACTTCAACTCCCTTTTGCACGTTCGTCCTGAGGTTTGTAGGTGGAGCCTGGGACAGGGGGTCACGAACCGTCTGGTGAATCGATGGGCATTTACCTTCATGGTGGGACAGGGCACACCCTGCCACGTTTTCTGCCTTGCTGATGGGAGCAGTGTGCCAGGTGAATGTTAAGGAACAAGTGCCTTGTCACAGTAAAAATATGCCGTGGACAGAAATTAGAAAAATGCCTTCCAAGGCAGACTTATGGGAAAGAGGAGGTCGTCTCATGCTGCTCCGTCGGCCTCGGCGGCGTGCGCTCACTCCTCCTGGGCAGTAAGCTCTCCGCACTAACGATCTGGACTTCTTTTGTTGGTCTTTTTCTTTTAAAAAGTTGCAGCTGAAGTGTGGCTTGTCACCATTTGGAGAAGTGTAAGTTTCTTTCCCTTTTCAACACCTTTCAATTCAATGACTATTTATAGGGGGCCTGGGGGACCTCCTCCATCCCTGCACCTCTGACCTCTCATGTTTCCAGATGACAGCAGGGAGAAGAGCAGCCACCCTTCTCTGCAAGATGAAAAGTGTTCTTTTTATTCTGCCACAATGATTTAGGTGCTAGGGTCTTTTGGTGACAGTACCTACTAGAAGTACAGAAACATCCCAATAATTAATGTGGGACTATACAAATAAAAATAAGAGGCTTTCATCAACCCAAGAACATTCCCCTGCATCGTCACATACCCCAGAGTCTTTGGTGTTCAGCTCACAGCCAGGCAGCACTGGGTTTGGACGAGCCTCCGAGACTCAGAGTCAAGGTAGGCACTGTGTCCTACCTGGTCTTCATCGCTACACAGTGGAGTTTTTCCCTTTAAGGGTTTTCTTAATACTGGTACAGACGATCCCTCATCCCCTAGATACACTCTCTTACTAACGCTTCTACTACGTATTCAATTACTCCTTTCAACTACCAGCCAGTGGTATTGACCCTGACCATGAGGCAAGCCCCGACCTCAACCTTACACTGTGTTAAGAACGCTGGCCGTGGAGCGGATCGCAGCTCCATCACTTAGGAGCCGAGGACAAGCCACGTAACCTCTCGGTGCTGCAGTTTCCTCACCCGTAAGAAGGAATAAGAATAATAATACCTACTTCATAGGGTTATGATGATGGTTGAATTAATCCTGGTGTCTACAAGCCAGTGGATGCCTGTGAACTTGAATGCGGAAATTAGTTACATCTGGACTCGTTAGTTTTTCAAAGTAATCCGAAGGGTTAAGAATGACAGTTGAGGGTTTTGACTTTGACATGAGGCAGACATGTTTAATCCCCAGCTCTGCCAATTATTAATCATCTAAATTTGGGCAATTGGGAATTGCCTGGTGGTCCAGTGGTTAGGACGCCACGGTTTCACTGCCAAGGGCATGGGTTCAATCCCTGGTCGGGGAACTAAGATCTCACAAGTTGCATATGGTGTGACCAAAAAAAAAGGGGGCTATTAACATAATCACACTAACCTCACTTTTCTCATCTGTAAAATAGAGATAATAATATATATCCCATGGTGTTTACTGTGAGGACTGAATGCCAGAATCCAGGTAAGATATTTAACAGGTGTTCACTATTACTCTTACTTAACAGGGAGCAATTTAGATGTACAGAGAAATAGTATGAAAAGGTCTTTCTCATTTGGTGTCTATTTACAGATCTGTAATTAACCTCTTTCTGGTTTTCCAAAACAGACTGCCCCAAAGATATATTCTGGTCTCTCTCTTTTGCAGGATAGAAAACTGCTTACATATGTGAAATGCCAGCTCTTCTTTCTGGCTTCTAGCAGCATCATTAAGGTTTGAAACCTTCCAGATCCAAGTTCGGGTGAGGCATAGATCTGGGACTGGTGAGCTTCCTGGGTGCCCTGTGGGAAGGAAGCTTCTTGATCAGAGTGTTTCACAATGGGCTCTGGGCCCTGAGGGGATCCCAGGGCAGGCCTCTTCCTCCCAGGATGCTGAGCTCAGGGAGAGCCCTGTTTTCCCAAGATCACTTCCGGTTACAGTGAGGGGGGAAGCTGCTTCACGGGCCTTTCCCAGGGCCTTCATTTACAACAAACCACTGTAACACACACACACACACACACACCAAAAGACACATGAGAAGTTGAACATGTGGAAATAGATGATTTGAAAAGAAATGAATAGAAATGAAATAATCATTTTAAATTACTGAAAAAAATACAACTATACATCAACAACTGTGAAACAAAGATTTGGCACTCACCCTGAGTATTAAGAGCATGTAAGGCAAAGAGGGTATGAAAAGAATATGCAGTCATTTCAGCATGCCCAGCTCCACTATCCTTAGGTATCTGGTCACTTCAATAGTCTATTTTTTGAAGTAGGCTGATTGTAAGGGTCCTCTTTCTCACTAGTATTGCAAAAAATAAAAAATAATTTCAATGATTTTACTTTGAAACAGTCTTTTTTCCCCTACCAGATTAATTTTCCTTAAATACCATTTTCCTCACAAGCTAAAAAGCTTTAGCAATTCCTGCTGGCTTTCAGACCTGATCCAACTTTCTCAGCCTGGAAATCTAGGTCATCCCATCGTTGTCCGACCCTTCCCTACAGAAATCTTCCATCCCAGCTGGTATCCTCATTCTTCTGCAAACATATATCGCTCGTTGCTGCTTCAAACAGTTTAACCATGCTGGACCCCAAAGGAAGTCCCTCCTCCAAGGCATTTCTCTCCCTCAACTCATTTCTTTTCCTTCAATTCATGTTCATCTCTCAGATTTTTCCCCTCCAGAGATACTGACTGATTCCTTTACATGGAGAAGTCCCAGATGTGACTGAAAGAAGTAAACAAATGATCCCCCCAGTGCCTTAAGCAGAGCAGTTTCCCTTCTGGAGGCAGCGAAGGGCACCAGAAGGTTCATTTGTATGGATAAATGTGTATTTTTATGAATGGAATTTTCAATATTTAAATACCCCCTCTGAATTTATGTCCTTATTTACTTCAGTGTAGCCAAACATAACTCAAAATTCAGCTAATTTAAGACACAGTCTCATTCTGAATAAATAAATGAAGCAAGCAAATCTTTTTCAAGGAGAAAATGTCTTTGAAAGGGATTTCTAAAGCTTCATTACATTACATGGAGAAGTTGGTTCTCTAGTGAATAAATAGAAGTCATAGCCTGCTTCTTGCAGTACAATTTTCGCAGAAAAACAAACACACACTGCCTACTGATGGTGTTTATCTGGATCTGGGCAGGTAAAACACCGTTCCGTGTCCCAGCGCACAGAGATGGAGTCCTGTGTATCTGAGAGCACTTCCGGGAGAACAGTCCTACGGCTTTTCATCAGAGAATCCAGCCTGCTCTGGTGAGCCATGCAATGTTTTTATGTGGGGAAGAAGGAACCAGGAATCCAGGGAGACCTTGTGGTCTGTGAGGTCCCAGGCACAGTGCTTTGAGGTGTTTTCCCACCTAAAGATCATAACACCTCAGCACCACAACTGCTGTTACCCCACTGTTACGGTTAAAGGCATTGCAATTACAGGATCAGTGCAAGAGCTGCGTTCTTTATTTCAATCCAAGGTAAACAAAATAACGATTACCTGTGACAGCTGGAACGCCCACTCTGTTGGGAGAATCGTATACAAGGAGGCATGAAAGTGAGCTCAAGCTTGCCAAGCTCTAAATAAATGCCACTTGCTCGTAGCAGGCGGTGGCGCCCAGAGTGACAGCACAGGGTCGCGTAGCTTGGGCAGCACACAGGCCACCGTGGTTCTGTCACAGGTATCACACGTTTGTAGTTTTATTAGTCCTGGCAGGTGGGAGTGAAGTGTCTTGTTCTACCAAAAGCAGCATATTACAGCAAATTTCCAGCAAACGGAAGTGAAGTATCTTGAAGAGTGGTGTCTTTTCCTAATTTCTGCCAAGGCGCCAGCCACATGGCCTAGCAGAGGCTGGGGGGCGGCAGCCCTTCAGTCGTTGACCATCCCAGGCCTCTCCTAGGAGGGTCTCCATTGCACTGGTCTCCCTGCCTCTGCACCAATGTGGCAAAACTTCCATGGTTTCCATCACCGTGAACCTTTGCAGACTTTCCTTAAAATAGTTTTTTAAAAAGTTAAGGAGTTGTATTTAGAAGTCAGGAGAGTTGGCGTGAGTCCTTGGGGGCTAAACCAATTTCTTTTAGAAATCAGTTTTTATGAATCTTGATTTCGTAAAATGTAGTAATCAACAGAAGAGCTTTTCTAGCATGTAAAATGGCAAATGCAAATGACAAGGATGCTCCTTTGTCCTTTGTTTTGGGACATCTGGCCTTGAAGTTTTAGGCTATTGACTTTATCAGCTAAGCCTCTTCTTAACTTACAGCATCTGACTCAGTATTTCCAGAAAGGGACCTGCCTGGGTCACAGCTTCCCCTTTTATGAACTGGTCGCCTGGACACAGGCATGGGGACAGCAGCCATGATTCTAGCACCAAAACCTGGGCAGGGTGAAGACAGCCAGGCGCAGGCAATGGGCTCTTCTCTTTGGGGACTGAAACGTGGGACCGAGGGACACAGTGCCTGAGGGGTGACAGAGCTGAGTCGCACTGAATGCAGTGCCACAGTTGAGAGGGGCGGCTGCGGACCTGACTGCTTCTTCCCAACCTTGGGTGTCCAGATCTTCCACGAGCTCTTGAGCTACTTCAGTATCCTTCGTGTATACATATATACACGTGCGCATACATATATGTAATCTCTTAAAAGTAAACTTCATTTTTAAAGCAGTTTTACCTTTATTGAAAAATAACAAAGATAGTACAGAGAGTTCGCATATACCACACACGTAGTTTTCCTTTTTAGGAACCTAGCACGTTCATCACAATTAATGAACCAATATCGATACATTGTGATTAACCAAAGCCCATACTTTATTCAGCTTTCCTTAGTTTTACACGGCGTTGCTTGTCTCTTCCAGGATCCCATCTAAGCTACCATATTACGTTTACTTGTTACGTTTCCTTAACCTGCTCCTGGCTGTGACGGGCTCGGACCTGTCTTGTTTTTGAGGACCTTGACAGTTTTGAGTAGTACTGGTTAACTATTTTGTAGCATGTGCTCCTCTGTTAGGATTTGTCTGCTGTTTCTCCCATGCTTAGACGGGGGTTCTGGGTTCTGGGAAGGAAGACCACACACACTGTCAACATGACTTGTCATCACTCTTGACATTGGCCTTGATCACCTGCCTGAGGTGGTATCAGTCAGGTCTGTAATCTCAAATTTATTATTATTTAGTGTGTCTGTCTCTATCTTTTTTGCTTACATGGTTTCTGTTTTTTTAATCTTAGAATTTAAACTCAGATCTCAGAGACTTATCTATTAAGTTCCTTTGTTTCCTGCTCATTTACCAGGGAGAGGGAATTTGGGGATAAAGGGTAGTCATGAGAAAACTACACGAGTTAAGAAAATAGAGGCAACAAAACAAGAGTGCCGTCTCCTCAGGCGCCGTCTTAGTTGGCAGCGACGTCTGTGTGTGCACACCCGCAGATGGTTTCTCCTGCCGCAGCACCAAGGCTCTCCATTCCGCGATGGCTCCTCCTTACGCATTTCTTAATCTTCTGTGTGCAAGAAGGAGTCACTCAGTTTCCAAGTGGCTTGATGAGGAAGCTTCTCATTTCCAGGTCAGCACTAGTTAACGAAGGATGGTGGATCGTAGGCTCTGGGGAACAAAAGTAGAACAAGAGTGATTGTGCTTGTGACTCTCTCCCTTGTGAGCTCAACAAGGTAAGTACAAAGATGACTATTAATTAAATATAAGTTCTGAGCAACCCATTTCACTCTCTGTTTTTTCTCAACTTTTCTATCAGTGCGTTTCTTTCTCAATGTAAAACACTTATTCCAATCACAAGCATTGCAAAGTGAAGGTATTCTTTGTACCTTGGGGCTGTTCTTGCACAATGAGTGTGGCTAAATAGAGATAGGACTCATTTTGGGGTATGTTATCATTGTTCTCACTTCATAATCATGGCGAAAAGAGTTTTGGTCTTTTTCAAAAATGCCAAATGCAATTAAAAATTTTTTTGTCTTATGCTCACCTCAAATGCCATGGATTGAAGAGTGTTTTCTTCTTCTTTTTTATAAATATATATATATATATATTTTTTTTTTTGGCTGCATTGGGTCTTCGTTGCTGCACGCGGGCTTTCTCTAGTTGTGGCGAGCAGGACCTATCTTTGTTGCGGTGCGCGGGCTTCTCATTGCAGTGGCTTCTCTTGTCATGGAGCACAGGCTCTAGGCGCGTGGGCTTAGTTGCTCTGCGGCATGTGGGATCTTCCTGGACCAGGACTCGAACCCATGTTCCCTGCACTGACGGGTGGATTCTTCACCACTGCACCACCAGGGAAGTCCCTGAAGAGTGTTTCAAAACTACTCCAAACTCCAAATTAACAGCTTTCCAAACTTGGGAGGACGAAGGCATATTCGATTTAGTACGAGGAACTTTGTGTGTGTGCGCGTGTGTGCGTGCGCGCGTGTGTGCGCCTGTGTGTGCGTGTGTGTGTGTGCGCGTGCGTGCGCCTGTGTGTGTGTGCGCGCGCGTGTGTGTGCGTGCACGCGTGTGTGTGCGCGTGCGCGTGTGTGAGCACGTGCACACGTGTGTGTGCGCGTGTGTGTGTGTGCGCGTGCGCGTGTGTGTGTGACCGTCAGATAGGCATGTCTTACAGGCGCACCTGAGACCACACACAGGCTGAGGCTCCTCAGGTGAGCACCCCGGCATTGAAGCAATTATCAGTCTCTTTAACGTGTCTCATTAGCCCAGAGGTCCTTAACTGTCTTACTGTAACACACTTGGTGACAGCTATGCTGAGGCCCACGTGCAGCCTTGTGTTCATGGGATCATTCACCCACACATCATGCTGTCACTCCTCACCCCTCTTGCTAAGCGTTATTAGACAGCTTTCAGTTCACACCTAGAAGCCCTTGAGGAGAAAGTCAGTTGCCAACTGCATCAGAATCCAATCTGGAAAAGTTGCCGGATCGACCACAGTCACTGCTAGTCGTTTGGAGGGGTGCTTCTTGCTCAGGTACCACTGGTGGATTGAAACCCTCCCATCTTAAAATGAGTTCCAGGTTAATTCAGTTAGCAAACGTTCACTGGGCACCGATCCTGTGCCAGACTTGGTGAATAAGTCGGCAAAGTCCCTGTCACCATGGGGACAGCTTCTTTCCTTTCACTCGTAAGCAATGTCAAGCTGGTGCTCTGGGCTCAGAGGAAAAAGTTTCCCGCAAATTGATAGACCTAGAATCTTGACGAAGGGCCCCGGATTAGTGAAGGACAAAGCAGAGTCTCTCGACCTCCCGAACATACCTGCAGGTACTCGCCCCTCACCAACAGGGTCACTGCTGGAATGAGTTAGTCAAGGATGCGTATTTGGGGAGAGAACAGCAGGCGAGATCGTATCAGTATCTCAGGGCTTCTGTAACTTTCAAAAGCCCTTCAGGTAATTGTAATACCCTCCGCTGGCTCTTCTTCTGGAGCAAGCAGACGTGAGTATCTGCAGGTGCTTATGTTTATGCTGTTTTGTGTGTTATATCATTGTAGCCGCAGGATTCGGGCTGACCGGTGATGCGCAACGGTGGCAGTGAGTGTGTGGGGCTTGGAGCAGTGAAAGGAGATGCAGGCATGAAAACAGAACCTGGGGACCTAGGAGCTAGTGACCTGATCTGGGGAGAATCGGTCATTGATGCTAAAGCCCAGCAGTCAAACACCATCAGAGACAAACCTGGAGCCTCGCGTAGTTAGGCTTCTGACCCTGTGACAAGGGAGCCCGGAGAGGATCTCCCCAGACTGAGGAAGAGCGGCGCTATCGCAGGGCGTGTGGGAAGGGTGGAGTTCAGGTCAGATTTAGGTGAGACTGTGTTGTGATGGACTCAGAGCAGAGCAAGCCCGTCAGTCATATTTTATTAACATTTAGTAATATTCTTGCTGACATCAAGTATGAGCGGAAAGGTGGATTCAGAGTCCTATTTCCTTGGTAACCATAAAGTTAAGATAAACATGGAATGCTGTTTCCCCAGATCTCTTATCCGAAGGTCTGCACCTGAGGAAATCAAGGCTGCGTCCTTGTGTCAAAGGGACACACAGGCTCCCATCGTCCAGGAAAGAGTGACTCTTCCATTCTCACTGACACTCAAACAGCTAAGTTTCTGACAGCCTATGATTTTAGAGAACAAGTTTTTATCGCTTTGTGTCCTTGGTGGTAAGAAAGCAGTTTTCGGAGACTCACACTAGTACGACAAGATGCAGCTGTAAAAATTTGACTGAGGCACCCAGAGACGATAGATGTAAAATGCTAAAAGTTACCAGAGCCAGAAGCAAATCTCAAAGGAAATAGCTCAGCCCTCTGAGGCCTCTTCAGAATCCCTCACTCAAAGTCAGATAACAGGGCAGCGGTAGAGTGCAGGGAAGAACCTATGAAGGTTTTTGAGGGAGGCGATGCTGAGTCCCACATAACCATGCGTCCAAGCTCTTCCTGTTTATCTCACAGGAGAGGGGGCGTCAGAAGCACCACAGGGCAGCTTGATTTGTGTCCTCCGGGGTTTGGATGCCTGACTTTCACCCGAGGCATCCAAAGCGGAGAGGCTGAAGGTAGCAGCTTGAGGCAGCAGTTCAGAGAGAGAGAGGGCAGGGCAGGGGGACCCGTGTGCTCTGGGAGCAGCTGCACGCCCACCACTGTTGCCCGTAAAGCGTGTATGAGCGTTTCCTGAGGGCCAGAGGAGGGAGCTGCGCTGGAGATGCTGACGTCACAATACCTGGAGGGGTCTTCTCCAGTGGGAACACCTGTGGAAGGTGGGCTTCAGGGACCAGAAACTACGGGGGTGGCAGCCAGAGAAAACTGCATTGTCTAGGTCGTGAGAGGCACAGTCGGGTGTTTCAAGTTCAGGTCAATGAAGCTCGAAGTGTTGATCAAAATGTTGGCATTTGTATTAAAATTTCTGAATTAAAACTGTATCCCGTGGCTTAAACTGATCAAAGGGTTTGAATACTGAACAGCCGTCAGCACAGCGATGAGACCATCCAGGTTTTCATCTGGGCAGGGGCAGGCTTCCCTCTGAGGGCATGCTGAAGGGACAGTGCTAGGCAAAGTTTCGCCTTCCGCTTCCATCCAGCCCCGAGGTTCTGCTTGCCCTACACGCTGGTCTCATCAGAGCCGAGAGCAAGGTCACCAACTTGGCAAGTGCTTTTGTTCCTTAAATACACTGAGGTCAAGACGTATCCTCCAGACAGGGGGATTTGGAATTAGTAGAAGGCTAACGGCAACTTGAAACTGGAAGAGACAAGGGTACTTGGTGTCGGGAAGCCACCTGGAGTAGGGAGATATCAAGAAAGCTGGCCTCTACGTCAGTGTGAAAGGACAGGGGAAGACTGTCACTGAGTAGAGAATGGAGTCTCACTGACTGGGGGACACGATGAAGGCCTCTCTGGTCATCTACCCAGTGCCTGTTCACCTGGACATCTCTGCCCATCAACAGGGATGTTACTTAGCAGCCATGCCAGTGACCTCCATCCTCCCCACACCATAGGTGATGGGGGGGGGAGGGGGAGACCAAGCTGGGCCAGTTATATCTTCTCTCCATAGAACTTGGGATTGGGTCAAGGGAGTTGATTCAGTCGTGTGTGTGTGTGTGTGTGTGTGTGTGTGTGTCTGGGGTAGCTTTACTCTTACTTACGGACACAGGAGCTTGGAAAGCTGTTTTCTGGAGAAGAATAGAGCAGAAGTGTAGAGAGAGGCAGGTCTGAAGACAGAGAAAACTTCAGCTGAGTTTCTCATGGCTTTTCCGTCTCTGGCTCCCAGCCTTCCTGAAGACTGGCTTAATTTGCTTATACTGGGCTGGCCAAAAAGTTCATTCGGGCTTTCCCACAACATCACCCGAACGAAATTTTTGGCCAGACCAGTCTTTGGCTTCTATAAGACACCCCTCTATCTTTATAATTAATTTTTGAACTCTATTATTAAGGTAGAGGAATTACTCTTCAGTGGCTTTGAAGCACTGTGTCAGACATTGCAAAGACTGCATTTTAAAATTTCTTAGTTGCTGTATCTTTTGACGCGCCATCAGTCAGATGTACTGAGATTCTATGACATTTCCCAGGCTTTCCTCTGATTGGCAGGGGCTGTCTCTCTTCCCTTACGGATATCTGCTAATTGTAACTTCAACTGAGAAACAGCGCACCAGCAAGCACAGGGAAGGGCGGGAACGAGCAGCACAGATCTCTACCCCAGGGGCTTTAGCTCTGTCCTAATTCTGGTCGAATAGGATTAACACTCTTAACCCATTGCTATCCAAAAAAGAGTGTCATAGTGAAAAGTGGGTATCTGCTAATTTTAATGACTTTTGTTGAAGAAATGAAGGAGATGATGATGTGAAACAACGATCAGCTTATTTTCATACTTTGTCAGCCCCCATGCCTTCGGAATGTTGTCACTCAGTGGGTTTTTGTTTCCACCTTCTGGGTCCACCCATGCGAGGCAAGCTTGTGATGTGCGGAGAGTTGATTTTTTTGGTGTGCCATGGTCTCTAAGGCTTCGCATCAGATTCCCTTCCTCCTGCCTGCTGCCCAGTGTTCATCTGCCGTTGCCTCTGGATCTGGAACCTTGTCCCCTGTCACTGGGATGACTCCTGATTCAGAGCTCCCTTGAGCTCCCCCATCGCCTGTGCAGAGCTAGTTTGCCTCTAGCCCCACCCGGGTCTGTGTCTCACACCCGGCCTGTCCCTGGCAAATAGTCCGCTCTTCATAGATCTATGCTTGATAGACTGACATAGTCAATGAGCGCCCATTTAAAAAGTTAATGATCTTATTGCAATATTAGCAACTTAAGAGAAAGAAATCTCCTTTGCCCCTTTCTGGAAGAAAACAGCCCACCTGGGGAAGTGGAGGGAAGGCCTACCTTTCACTGATGCTTGAAGTATTGAGCAACACATCAGGAATCCATGCAATAGAATTCAAACTTCTCGCCATTGCCTACCAGGCCCCACCGTCCTCTCTGCCCATCTGGGACTCCCCTCCCGCACCAGCCTAGCCACCTGGCCCTCTCTCTGTTCCTCTAACACGTCGCTTTTCTTCCTCCTTCAGGGCCTTCGCCCTGCTCTTTCCTCTGCCAGGAATGTCGTAGCCTTGCAGCTGTGTAGAGCTGTGGTTTCTCACTTAGGTGGCGCCTCCAGTCTTAGCATTTCTCCTAGAGCGTTTCTCCTTAGAGTATTCCTCTCTCTTTTCCCAATTTACAGTCACTCCCCCACCCCTCAGGTCACCGTTTCCCTCTTTGTCCTGATCCCTTTCTGTAATTTATCTGTTCACTGGTTCATTATCTGTCTTCTCCAACTGATAAATAGCTTCCAGTCTGTCTTGTTCAAGACTATACTTAGCTGAGTGCCTAGTTCACGGCAGCAACTAGTAGTACTTGGTAATTAGTATTGATTACATGTTTGGTGAGTAAGTGAATAAAAGAATAATCTTTGATATAAATTACTTGATCTCAAAGAAAGAATGTTAGTGACAGAATCTTGGGTGTTATTGTGGAATAAACTTCACTAGGAGTGCTAAGCCCTTCTCATCCCTCCCTCCTCCGCACCCCCTTCTTCTTCTTTGAAACATAACTAGATCTCAACACGAAGTTTCTTTCTCAGAATACTCTGGGACACATATTTTCAGACTAGCGTTTAGAATTCCATTTCTTACAAGGGTTCTATAAAAAAGTCTTTGTTAGGTAATGAGGTTACTCTGTCCTCCAAAGAGCTTTACCTTATTCTCCAGAAATGAGAGAAAAAAAGATTTGTCTCATTCTTTGTATTAGGTTTCTTGTCCTTACATCACTTCAAGTTCAAGTTTACCTTAACATTCCTTTCCTTCCTTACGCTTGACTTTTGCCGATCTGCATTTTTTCTCAACACTATAAGTTTTATGGAGCTGTTGGGTGAAGTGCTTCACTTCAAATAGCCTATTTCAGAACCTCGTAGGAATGACAAAAAGAACAAATAGAAGAGGAAAGCAGCTAGAGAGGGTTAAGCGAGTGTGGTCCCCAGGTGAGATATACTACGCCCCCTTTCTAGACTGGCTGGCGTGGTCTGAGAGCTCAGATGGCTGTAGGTCTTCATCTCCACTCCCTCCTCCCTCTGCTTCAATCTTCAAAATCTAAGTCTCATCTCCGAGGGCTGTCATGTTCCTTTCTTTCTTAAAATTCCCTCCATTAGCTGAGTTCTCCAGTTTATCTTCTAAATTTCTTTCTGTAGTCTAATTTTTTGGTTAAAGCTTTATTGTGTATTTTGTATTCTCACTTCTTGCTATGAATCTGCTCACTGGGCAGTTCATTATACACTATATGTTGGGTAAATAGTAGTTATATGGAAAGAGTATTTATAAAGTTCTTTAGGACAGCTCAGTCATATTTATAAAGTTCTTTAAGACAGCTGAAGGGTGTACTTTTTTTGATGGCCCTCAGGTGTTGCGTTTATTACTGTATTTTCTTCTGTTGTGGAAGGATTAGTTCCCACGGATATCCTCAAAGTTTGCCTTTATCATTCTGTGTAACTTATTCATGTCCTATTAAACATTTTTGTTTCTAATTATACAAGTAATACACGTTCAATATGGAACACGGAAAGGTAAAAAAACAAAACAAAACAAAAAAACACAGCATAATCTCGCCAGGGGTGAAAACATTTCACACCTTCTTTTTGCATATGCCAATTTCCCTGTGAATCTTAGGCAGCATTTTAAAAAACACCCAAGAGGTCGCTCTAAATCTAAGCGATGTTAAGGATTAGCTGCTATTCAACAAGTTCATACGGAAATCAAAGACTCTTGGTGGAATAAGGAAGCTCGCTTCTAGCAAAGGAACCTGGGCACCCGGGGTTCCCTTAAGGAAGGCAGCTAGCTGGTACACGAAACAGCTGGTTCTGCAGCCACCCGGGGGCGGAGCGGGCGGAGGCGGAGCTTCGATGATTGGGGTAGGGGGAAAGGAGCTACAGGGCTTCCACCAATCAGGGCTCTGCTTTGTTTTCACGTACCGACCAATGAGGGAGCGCTGCTGGCGAGCCTGTCTTCAAATCGGAGACGTGCACCCCTATCGCAGCCAATCAGCAGGCGCCTCTTACACAGCGTCCACCGCGTTCTCGCCCCGCGGGCGGAGCGGCCCCGCCCCGCCCCTCCCCTCCGGCCTCGGCCCCGCCCCGCCGCGGGGCTGCGGGCTGGAGCGGGGGCCGGGCTCCCGGACTCGTGCGTCTTGCGCCCGCCGCGGCGGTGCCGAGTCCGCAGGCTGCTGATTGTCCTTCGCGGCGGCCGCGGTAGCAGCCTCCTTACCTCGGCCGGGGCTGCCTGCGCCGGACCGAGCGCGCCTCCCGCGGCCACGGCCGCCCGGAGCAGGTAAGGGGCGCCGGGGCTGCAGCGCCCGTCCGAGCCCGGGCGCGGGGCGGGCTCCCTGGCTCTCCCGCAGCCGCGGCCGGCAGGTCCGCGTCTCCCGGAGCCTCCCGCCCGCCTCGGGGCGCCTCCGCTGGGAGCGCACGGCCGCTGCACCTGGCGGGGCGCGGGGGCGGGGAGCCCTGCAGGTGGAGGGGAGACGCGGAGTTGAGTCAGTCCGGCTCGCGGCGCAGGGGACCTGCTGATAAGGAACGATAAGCCAAGTGGCTTTTTTTTTTTTTTTTTAAGTGGGAAAGGTGTCTGTACTTAGGTGGTGTGAGTTACAGCCTTCATGGACACGGGCGCTTTGCAGTGCGTTTAGACAGGAACATGATTTACTTATTATTATTTTAAAATTCGAAACAGCCTTTAACGTGAACTTATTGGAGGTTTTTTCTTCCGTGACAAGTAGACCCAGCAGTGTGACTCACCTTTGTCTGGGCTGCAGTGCGGGCCGTGCGGTGGGGACGAGGGGAGCAACGTGGATGGCGATGCCGAGCTAGTGTGCAAGAGTCTGGGGGTGGCACCTTGTCTCTGTCTCTCCTCGTGGGTGGGTGTAGACTTGAGATTCGTTTTCTTTTTCTTATTTTCTAAACATTAGCATTCGAATTAGAAAAAAGCCTTTCTAAACATAGCCTCCGGGCTTTAGGTTTTAGGGCTGCACCTGCTACCCACGCAGTCATACTTTGCAGACGAGTCCTAGGCAGTTAACTACAGTGATGTGATTTACCTGTGATGAAAAACCTTGAATTGCTGTTACCTTTTCTTTGACTTGCGTAACAGCTTTTTCTCATTCACCATTTGTTCACAAGTGAAATGAAGGTCACGAGTTTTAGCGGAAATGGCAGACTCTTGGAGCAGGTCCTCCCTTCCAGGTGCACTGCATTTAGGTCTTTTAATTGAGAAGCTCACTGCACTGCATCAATATTGGTATCCTCTTACTCTCCAGAAGCAGGTAGTGCACCTCAGGCCCATTTTGCAGGTATGTAAGCTCAGAGCCCTAGAGATGAAGGGAATTCTGCCCCAGGTCTGTAGACTTCTGCTATTATATACCTGTTATGGGTTTAATGCACGGTCCAGTACGGTTCCCACCGTCAAGCAAGCTTCTGCATACCGATTTGATTCCCATGTACACCAGTCAGAGGTGGAGATGGTTATTTCCAAGTAAAATATTCTTAGGCTTTTTTTTTTTTTCCTCTTAGGTTGCTAAGATAGTTTGAATTTCACCAGAAAGGTGATTTTTCACACAGGTAAGAAAACCTAGCGGTGCTATGTGAAAAAATCTCTATTTTAAGTTTTGGGAGGTTTTCCACGTTAGAAAACCTTATCTTCTTTGTTTGCGTCTCTGGCTTAGCATTGGACTTGAGTACTGCTTTCTGAATTGAACTAGTTAATATTCATAACGTAAGTAAAACTGAAGCATGACACATTTTGGTTATGATTTTGTTCAGGAAGTTTTTACTATAAATTTAGAAGTGTCGAACATGTAAAAATCATCTCTTCCTTGATGAGAGTAACTCAAGGGATTTTGGGGGTTAATGGCAAGTGGGGTTAGATGGGTAGTTGAGAGGGTCCCCTTGAATGATGTCAAGGCTTGGGGAACCCAGGGAGTTGTTAGGTTATGTTAAATTTATTAGTCATCAGGAACATAGAAATGTCTCATTTATTACTGAATGGAGCTGTTAGTCATGAAGCGACATCTTGTTTTCATGGCAGGTGCTCTGCTGGGTGGAACATGTACATTTTGACATAACTTATTTGTCATGTAAGGCATCCCTTACATAGGGCTTGTCCGTTCGGCTCTGATTCTGTTTACTCATTTGTTTTTGCATTAATGTCTTTACTTAATTTTTACTCCTCTGGTCAAATTAAAATTTCTAGCACCCAAGCAGAACATTCCATAGAGAAACCTTTATCATCTGCTAATTTGTACAGAAAGTGAGATCTCTTCCGATGAGCACCTCTTGCAGTGTGGGAAGTTGGAAAGAGATTTAGGCCGCTTGTAGGGTGTTTACCTGTATTCTTAGCTATAGGGCCTGTAGCCCCCGTGTAATTTTCAGGGTTTCTACCCTTCAAAAAAGATTTAATTACGACGTTACACAGCTTCCACTAGATGGTGCACTGGGTGCTGTTTACTGGAGATTTCAATCAGGTTTTTTTTGTTTTTATTAAAAGCATTTCACTGACAAAGATACAAATGTGCTGCAGCTGTCATCACTGAAATTCAAACAGAATTGCAATCAGTGATTTAAGTCAGTTTTATTAAATGAGATCATTTGGAAGGACATGGCAGCTTAATTTAAAGTGAGGGAACTTGTTAGTCATTTTAGAAACAACAGAACCTAGAGCAGAGTGTGAATTTATGGGTCCTCATTTGTGTGCCCTGGAACTGGTTTGTGTTTTGTTGGAATCTTACGTGAACTCTGGTGAGCTGTTTGAGCGTGCTTTTACGCTTTGCCTTCTTAGCTTCCTGATTCTTTAAACGAAGAGGTAGGATGAAGTGGCTGTATGTAGCAAGAGTATTTGATACCTGCTCCGAACGAATACGTAAACATCTTTTTTTCCAGGCGTGTAAAACAGTTTTTATTCCTTGAAGGCTCACTTCGTAAATCCTTCTGTTCTTATGGGAAAGCATGATTGTCAGCTTCACTTAGGAAAGAGCGGGGAGCTTTCTTTCTCCCTTGGGTGGCGGGAGCTCGCTTGTTACTGGCCTGGTTACTGGTTAAATTGCTTGTCACTGATGGTTACAGAAAGGAGATGAGAAAACACAGACGCAGCTTTGGTAAAATGCTTGCCGTTTTAGGGTTAGAAATGGCAGGGTTAGTGCAGAGTAAGGACTAGCCAGGGTGACTGCATGTTGTGAGATGTTTTGTGGAAAACACTGGACTTTTAAAGGGCAGCGCAAGCACTCAGGTGAGAAGGTCTGTGGGCGGTTGGTGTGTGTCTGTATGATCCAGTTCCGCTGAGCTTTGTGTGGGCAGGAGAGCTTTGGTAGTTTGCTTCTTGGAACCAGCTCTGGTCCTCAGGGGAGCTGATGGTGGTTTGGGAGGGGAAAATACGTAGGTGCTGCTCCTTCCAGGAAGGAAGCTCCTGGCGGGGCTGCCCGCCCTTGGGGGAGCGTGGCCGGGCGGTGGGCGGTGTAAGCAGCTGGCGGATGAGCACACTGCCTGAGTGTGGGCTTCCCCCAGTCAGGGAGCACTGAGTCAGCTTTACAGACGTCCCGTGGTCCAGGCTCGGGCTGCTTAATGCTGCTGGCTTCGAATTTATGTAAAATAAGTAGAATCCTGAACTTGGTAAAATGAATGACTTGTGTTTGCAAGTGAATGGCTTAAGAGAGTTACTTGGCATGTGTTAGGTTCTCGAATTATGGTAGGTGCTTGAACATACTTACCTCTGATACCCGGTCTTCCATTCCCTTTGGAAAAAGGCGTTATTAGAAATAGGAAACCTTGAATACGCATGGAGCTGGGGTGTTCGTATTGGGCAGTTGATTTGGGGACAAAAGAAGGCACTGGTCTAAATACTTCTTTGAGCAGAGAAGGGTCAGGCAGGGTGCCCTAGAGGGCTGGTCCAGCTAAGGGGCAGGGAAAACTCTAGGACGTACTGCTGTAGCCTGTACAGTAAAAGCCTCTGATTAGCTTTACTCGTGATTAAAAA
This sequence comes from Delphinus delphis, assembly GCF_949987515.2. NCBI lineage: Eukaryota > Metazoa > Chordata > Mammalia > Artiodactyla > Delphinidae > Delphinus > Delphinus delphis. Next base: position 177,446,939 of record NC_082684.1, read on the forward strand.
CTTGCTCTTTGCAAGACAGTGTCTCTTTATGTGTACTTACAGCAATGTGAATCATGAGAATCAAACATTTCTGAGGGTTGTAAACTTCTTTTTTTGGCGCTTGGAAGTTTGTGAAAATGAGGTTGTAAAAGTTTGGAGTGGAGCTAAGGATGAAAAGGATTGTGGAGCCGTGGACCCAGATTTGCCAAGCTTCTGTAGCTGATAATCAAAATAGTTTTTTTTCCTCTTCCTAATATGGCTTGGGATTCAAATTGTGAAGATTCTGTTTGGACCTCTGTGCTCCCTTTCATGTTTGGAATGTAGCTCAGTTCCCAGGAAGGCCCATCAGAGTTGACTGTTTTTTAGACGGTCTAATCAGGGTACAGAGTCCAGGGGGGAGGAGGTGCTGTGCTGTGGGTAACGAGGAAATGAATTAATATCATTTAGATCTTTTAAAAATAGGGTCACAATTTCGCATTTTGGAATTTTCAAAATGGTAGTCATTTCACCTTTAACATACGTACAGCTGAGTATGAAAACTTGAGGCTGAGGTTGTCAAACTTTATCATTCCTCAGAATCCCCGGGAGGGCTTGTTAAAATTCAGGTGGCTGGTTCACTCCCACAGTTTGGTTCCTCCGGTCTGGGGATGGGCCCTGAGAATATGCATTGCTAAGAAGTTCCAGGGTGACGGTCGGTGGTGCTTCTGGTCCGGGGAAAACCACTGACAGGATTCCAGGGGGGAATAGAAATGTGGCTAAGAACCCAGGCTTTGAATCCCTGCTCTGCCTGTTCTTCCTTCTTTGACATCAGGCAACTTTCTTACCTCTGGTTTTTCATTTCTAAAGTGGAAATAATGTAATAGTATGTTGTTGGGAGTATTATGTGACCTCAAATGTGTATAAAAACTCGTAGGACGTTGCCTGGAGGGTTGCAAGCATGCAATCAATGCTGGCTTTTAATCATAAAAGTCAACTGGACGTTGCCTGGAGGGTTGCAAGCATGCAATCAATGCTGGCTTTTAATCATAAAAGTCAACTAGTGAATGAAATAACTAGAATCCTGAACCTTGTGGAGTTGAGGTTTGTTCTTTAAGGACAGAAACTTCTGTCTTTATCCTCATTTCGCTGCCGTGTGCTATGGGAAGGAAACATGAGTACTCAACTTCTGTTTAATGAATGAAGGGAAAGTTTGTGGATCCTAATAATTTTCCAGAAACCTTTTTAGAGACATAGAACATTTACGTCGCTGGTGTCTTTTTCCCCCTCTAAAAAGCTTGAACTCTTTGGTCAAAATATATTGGACGCTAGCTGTAATCACTGTGGTCCATACTTTATGGAACAGGAGTCTTAAAGGTGGTTCCTTGGGGTTCAGTTACAAGGCAGCACCTGGATGTTCTTCAGGACATCTGCAGTCTCCCCTGGAGAGTGGTGACTGAACTTGATGCCCTCGATGCAGTTCCTGGAGATCTTTCCGAAGCTTGCGGGATGCCTGGTTCCCTTTCTTCCCACGGATCTCTGAGAGCTTTCTTCTCTCTGGCGATCCCCTGGATAGGAGCCCCTCCCTTCCCATCACTTCCTGTCGCAATCACACATTTTATTTCCATTGTAGCAGTTATCACACGCGTAACCGTAGCTTTATCTGTTTCCTCTTTATTGTTTCCTTCACTGGAACGTCAACTCCGAGGGCAGGGACCTAATCTTCCCTACTGTGTCCCCAGCACGGGCGCAGTGCCTGGTGAACAGGGACCTGCCGGTTCAGTGAAGGGGCGTGTGAGATGGGGACCCCTCTCTCAGATCGGGTGTGCAGACCCGAGTTAGTGGTCCTCTGTCACTACCGGTCCACGCAGAGCCTCTCGTGTTACTTTATTGCGTTTCCCCCTTTTCTCCTCACAGCCCCCTCTCTCAGGCATAGGTGTCGTTTCCTTGAGTCCTGCCCGGTTATTGGCTGGGCTGGCTGTGCTCGGTCACGCTCCCCACATGCTCGCTGGGCTGGCTGTGCTCGGTCACGCTCCCCACATGCTCGCTGGGCTGGCTGTGCTCGGTCACGCTCCCCACATGCTCGCTGGGCTGGCTGTGCTCGGTCACGCTCCCCACATGCTCGCTGGGCTGGCTGTGCTCGGTCACGCTCCCCACATGCTCGCTGGGCTGGCTGTGCTCGGTCACGCTCCCCACATGCTCGCTGGGCTGGCTGTGCTCGGTCACGCTCCCCACATGCTCGCTGGGCTGGCTGTGCTCGGTCACGCTCCCCACATGCTCGCTGGGCTGGCTGTGCTCGGTCACGCTCCCCACATGCTCGCTGGGCTGGCTGTGCTCGGTCACGCTCCCCATATCCTTGCTGGGCTGGCTGTGCTCGGTCACGCTCCCCACATGCTCGCTGGGCTGGCTGTGCTCGGTCACGCTCCCCACATGCTCGCTGGGCTGGCTGTGCTCGGTCACGCTCCCCACATGCTCGCTGGGCTGGCTGTGCTCGGTCACGCTCCCCACATGCTCGCTGGGCTGGCTGTGCTCGGTCACGCTCCCCACATGCTCGCTGGGCTGGCTGTGCTCGGTCACGCTCCCCACATGCTCGCTGGGCTGGCTGTGCTCGGTCACGCTCCCCATATCCTTGCTGGGCTGGCTGTGCTCGGTCACGCTCCCCACATGCTTGCTGGGCTGGCTGTGCTCGGTTACGCTCCCCACATTCTTGCTGGTACTTGATAATTCCTGAGCTTATAATTTTTTTCTAACCTGATGCCCCAGATGGAGCGTCTGGGCACATATGTTACTGTTCTTATTTGCGATTCTCTGGTTACTAGTGCAGTTAAGTATCTTATCAGATGCTTATTAAGTGTGTGGGTTTCCCTTTCTGTGAACTGGCACTGACATATTTATCTGTATTTAATTGTTTTGCAGGGGGAGCAATCTGTGGTATTTTAATGGCTAGCTTTTCTTCTGGGTGTTCCATGAAGAGGATGATTTCATCTTTACATAATGTTCATGTGTCATTTCCTTCCAGTTTGCGCTCTCTGTGTGTTCTTGCCTCACTGTATTTGTCTAGACTTGCGCCGATGCGTTGAAGATGAGCAGAGATAGTGGCTGCTTGATCACTTTAATACCCTAAAGGGAATTCGTTCTTAGTTTTGCCTCTAATTGGGAGATTTCATTTTTATAAATTGTATTTGATTTCATTTTTGAAAAATGTGTTGTGACTTCACTGTCGTTCGAAAAGCTGGAGAAGTAAAAGCAGAGAACGCTCTTCCTGATCTTTGTAAGGAAACTGACCTAGATGGTATTTAGCTCTTAACCCTGAAAAGTTACAGTTGTCTGTACTGAGGTTTTTAAATTAAATATTTGAATTATTTTCATCAGGCTTTTCCAAGGTAAGTTGTATACGATGACTCTGGTTAGCTGAAAGCCATCGTGGGTTTGGAAAAACAAAGCAGAAGTTGTTATGCATCTTATACCGTGAATTTTAAAAACTTTATTCAAGTGTAAGATATACCTAGAAAAATGCCTACACCATATACCTAGACATATATGATGCGTCTGTCCTAAGTGTGCGGCTCCCTGAATTTTCACAGAGCAAACACACTTATGTGAGCAGCATTCAGGTGAAGAAACAGAACATTGCAGGACCCCAGGGGCCGTCCGCCTCCGCATTTTCCTGATCCTGACTTGTAACTGGGGAGTAGTTTGGGTTCCCTGTCACCCGGCTCGTGCTGGGCTCCCATCTTTGTTCGAAGGAGAAATCAAAGTCATGTCTGAGAGCTTTGAAGAAGCATGACCTAGACTCCAGTTCTCGCAGCTGTTGTTTTCTAACCTTTGGTCACAGTACCGCTTCACACTCTTAAAAATTATTAAGGATGTTTCGTCTGTGTGGGTTGTATCTATTAATATTTACTGGGTTAGAACTTCAAGCAGGAAAATTTATTTATAAATTCATTAAAAAATAATAACCCCATTATATGTTAACATAAATAACTTCTTTATGAAAAATAACTTTATTAAAATAATTGAGAAGTGTGACATCGTTTTACATTTTTGCAGCTCCTTTTAATGTCTGGCTTAGTAATCTGTTTCTGTATTCAGTGTGTTGTGATTTATTGTTTGGCTGAAATATATGAAGATAATCCCACCTTCTACAGACCTGCAGTTGAAAAGAGAGGAGTATTTTCGTATTCTTTTTAGGTAGTCATTCTTTGATCCTACAGTAAAACTCTGTTAAGTGGTAGTCTTAAAGTTGAGTTGCAGAGTAGAAGCTGAACCCCAATCAATAAAGCTTTCTCGCTCTGTTACATTTAAATCTATCGGTCTTTCTTGTACTTTGAATCTTTTTACCCATACATGATTGAGGAAATGTTCATTCATGGAGTTATATAAATCTGCCGAATATTGGCATGTGTTATGATACCATTTGAAAAAAAAAACCAAAACAACCATTTGTAGGATCAGCAGTGAGCCCATCAGAAGAATCTGTGAGTACCGAGAAAGCTTTCGTGAAAGTTCCTGGTGGCAGGTGTAATTTTTCCAAAAACTGAATTTCTGCTTGAAAGCTTGAATTTTATTACTGGCAACAAACACTTCAGGTGTTTTCCTTGACGCGTCTGGCTCACTGAGTTCAGTTTGAGAAGATGTTTACCAGATACGCAGCTTTGTCTTCCAGGTATTTATATAAGAATACTACTACTCCATGAGGAATAGAAAAAGTTGCTAGTTCGGCTTACACATAGAGCAGCTGGCACAATTTCTCTTCCTCGAGGTGACCGTCATTCTCCAGTGGACAGCTCAGGTTCTTCTCTGCACTTCCTATTTCGTCACACAGAATATTAAAAAGACATGCACTCAAGGGTCAAGATTTCACCCAGTTGTTAGTTTTCACCGTTTCTTCAAGGATATTCTTAGGTGAAACTGGTGCTTTTTCCCCGCTGAGTTCCTCTTGGTGAGGACTGCAGTGTTGACCTGCACAGTTGGTGCCCCTGCCCTGCTTTGTGCTAAGGTGCCAGCGATTTTACACGCCCTGGCTTGAATATCATCAGTGCAAATGTCAGTGTAGTGAAAAGCACAACCTCTCAGTGCTGTTACACAAAGAGTTTTTACATCCTGAAAGGTTCTTGAGAAGTCCCCGGGTTTCCTGGACCCTGAGAGCAAAGAGCTGCCACCTGGCATCTCCTCCAGCGCAGGCGGGGGCCAGCCCCTCATTCTGACGTCTCCCTGACGGGGCTGAACCAGACCCAGCTTCTTTGCCTCCTTACGCCTAAAGCGATCTTCTTAGAAGCAGGGCCTTGCCACTTCTCGCTCAGCTCGGCTGTACTTTTCCCAGTGAAAGAAAGTTTAGTAACACTAGGAAAGCAAGTACTTCTGAGATCAGCAGCTCCAGACGGATATGAAGGTGTGCATTTTGCTGTCTTAACACAGTAAACACATCCACAAACACGCTATTACTTGTTGACTTTTCTCATCTTTTTAGATGGAGATAATCACAAAGAGACCTGGAAGAAATGTCCTGTGCGTGTATCAAAAAATATTTGCTCGGTAACATCATAATTAAGAATTATAACAGGTAGTAACCTGTTGTGATGCTCTCGATCTAATGTGTGGTTTAACCTGTTCTTCTGTTCTTTTATTTCCTGTAAAGGCTAATCTGATCTTGATTTGGTTCAGTTTCTATTTTTTTGGCAAAATTGCTTCATAGGTGGTTGAGTGTACTGGTAGCTGGATTCCGGCAATGTTGGCTGTCTCTCTGTGATGTTCACGGTCATTGATAATCATTGCCTAGATCCATTATTTTATTAGGGGTTTGCAAAATCGTGATATTTAAATTCTGTCTTTTTAATTTATTAGGATATCTTAATAAAGAGAAAGTATATTATTTGAGATGTAGTTAGTAGAGAAAAGGCAGCTTAAATGTTCGATTAGAAAAAATTAGTTTTCAAGTATGTTCAGGTTGAAGAAATTGGTCTGTCATTTTTCTTTGAAACACCAAGCTAAATGGCACTGGTTTGTAGAAGTAAGTAAATCCAAAGGAAACTATTAACAGAAAAGTCCTTTTGTTGTATTCTTAAAGTAGCTTAACTCATTTGAAATAAAATATAATAGTAGACACATCTTGGTGCTATTAAAGGAACTAGAATTTTTTTGAGTTAAACCAAGATTTTTTTGCCTCTAGAATAATGTAGTTATCGCACGTAATTATCCTTTTACATATCTTAACATCGTGTTCTGAGAGCAGATTTGAAAGTGTATAAGGCATCCTGCCTTGAAGGTGCTGATGGTGCAGTAAAATAGGTGAAAAGTTGACAGTTTATGTAAATTTGTCACTGGCATTCTGTGGGTTACAGTATTTCCCCCTTAAAAATTTATAATGCTGAGAAATGGATGATAGAAGATAAAGTTTTCTTTGGAAAAACCAAAGCAGTAGGTGAAACTGATTATCTGAGGAGCAGGTTAAATGGAACTGGAGTATCTGTTGGATTCGGGTGAGAGAAAAAGGAGAGGCAGGTGCCTCCAGTCCTAGCCTGCAGACTTTCACCCAGATTCCTGCGGGTGCCGACTGTGGCTGGCTTGGAACAGGTCCTTCTACTTCAGGTCAGGCTGGTTCCTAGCTGCTCTTTCCTCCCCGCATTCCTTCTCATAATTTGAGTGATTGCTGAATGCACGCTACTTAGTACCTAGATGACAAAAGGTTATATAAATATTTGGACGTTTGTGCAACCCCCCCGGGCACTGATTCACGCCCTGATCAGCAGTGGGATGTTCTTCATTCACTAGTCCGTCCTGTACCCTTCCTCTCGTGTGTGTTTCAGGTTGGTGTCCTCAGCAAAGTGCTTTATTTCATTACTGATGCACATAGTTTCGGGACTGAGGTTTGTCACCTTGTCTTCAGTGCAGTGTCTCACACTCTGTAGACGACAACTAAAGTGATTTTGATTTGGCTTCTGGTGTCTCCGTGGTTCTGATCTCCAGAGGACTCCAGAACTGGGTAATTAAATTTACTCTCTTGCATATGGAGCCTACAGTATCCGTCAGGGACAGACTGTGACTGGTAAGGCGGGACTGCTTATCAGAATAGACAGTTTCCTGTCTGAGAATAATTGTGGACTTAGCAAAAGCTTTGGAATGCTTTAGCCGGCTGGGACGGGCTTGGAGTTTACAAACAATCACCGCCGTTTATCGGTCCCTTGCTGAAAGCCAGGCACTGTGCTGAGCCAGCTCTCCTTAGATATTCATGCCGAATTCTTACAGCAGCCCTTTAAGTTATTGTCATTTTTATTTTGCAAATGGGAAAAGACCAAGTAGTGGAGAAGTTAAATAATTTGCCCCGAGTCATATGACTAGGAAGTGGTAAAAGCTTGGCTTCAAACCCACGTGACCTGTTGTTCCAAACCCCAGAGACCACAGAGTGTGAGAGCATCGTATGATCTGAACTCGCACCGGCGTTTTTCTCTCCTTATACATCTTCAGTCTTTCTTTCTCTGGCTTCCCATCTTAATCTGGACAAGCGCAAGTCTAACACTTTGCACCAAAGCGCACCCCTCAGGGACAGAAGTTGGCCCGGGAGAAGTCTGAGGGCTCTTCAGAGAGTAGCCCACCACAAGCATAAAATCGTTCTGAAGTTTATGTTGGATCTGATAGGTTAAACGTCACTTGACGTTCCGGGAAGATGTGTCATTTGTACGCCCACCCTTCATCCTCCACAAGAGACCTCAGTTTGAGGGGAAGTCTGTGGGATCTTGCAGAGATGCCCTGGCCAGATGTGGGCCCCGGGTAATTCTCCCTGTTGGCGTGGTGAGGTCGGGAGGGCCGGAGGGCCCCGACGCGGTGCGGGGGGACACTGGTGAGGGGGCGAGTCGGGGGGCAGCTGCGGCAGGGCTGGGCTGGACGCGGATTCGGGCGGAGACTGAGTGGGCCGATGGCCGGGTGGGGCGCTTAGTTCTCCTGCTTCTCAGATGGTGTCATTTCTTCTCTGTTCCTGCTGCTGGCTCTGCTTCTTGCTACTGTCCCTCAGTTGTGGGAGTGGCTTCCGTCCATATCTGTCTTCAGACCCCCCACCTCCCGCACGCGTGCACACACACACGCACAGCGTGGCTTTGCCCATCGTCTGGCCCAGCGAGCTCGGGTCCACTGAGCCCACCGGAGCCTTGTTGGCGGGCGTCCGTTTGCAGTTGCTTCGTGGCATCCCCTGGATGTTTGAGTGTCTCAGAGTTAGCGCTGATTTCAGCTGCTCTTCCCTCGGAAACCGACTGTGACATTGTTAGGCCGTCTACAAACGGGCAGGAAGAGAACATTTGCATGTCCACTGTGGGTCCCTCTCAGATCCCTGTTTAATCAGCCAAGGGGGCAGCACTCGCTGGAAGGTTGAGCCGAGGCGGCATGAGCTGGAATTCCTTTCTCTGGCCCGTGGTTCCCAGTGAAGCGTGCGTCTGCCTGCGACAACGTCAGGGCTTACGTCGCATCTCCAGCAGATCTACGGGAACAGTCGAGTACTTCCGTTTACGATAATGTGCGTAAACGCTAGGTTCTACGATTTTTTAAACTCAGCTTAGCTTCTCCAAGGCCAGAAGCCTCCTCGTGAAGCTGCCGGGCTGACGTGCTGGATGGTGACTACACCTCCAGCCTCCTGTGTCCTGGAGAGTCTGTTTCTCCAACTCGCTTCCTAGTTTAGTTGATATTTATTGCCCTGTCACTGAAAACCTTGAGGCCATATACGTATATCTTAATGGTTAAGGATGTAGACTGTAAAACAGAAACCTTTTTTTGCAGACCACTTGGTTGAGGTATGACTGACATACAGAGAGCTGAGCGTACTCCACGTCTGCAGTTTAATGAGTGTACATTGCGAGGTAAGTGTACATCTGAGACGTCATTGGTGTACTCTGCGTCATGAACCTGTTCATCACCTCCAAAGTTTCTTCCCGCTCTCTGGATTATTATTTTGTGGTAAGAGTACTTGACCTAAGATCTGCCCTCTGAGCAGGTTAAGAATACCGTGTGGCGCTGTGTCTGTAGGCGCTGTGCTGTGCAAATCTCTGGGACTTTCACCTCGTGTAACTGAAACTTTGTACCCTTTGTCTCATGCGTCCCCGCGTCCCCCTGCCCCCAGCCCCTGGAGACCACCGCTCCACTGTTTGCTCTGTGAGTCTGCCTGTTTAGATTGATCACAGAGGCAGTGCCGTGTAGCGTCTCTGCCTGTGACCGGCCTGTTTCACGTAGCACAATAGCCTCCAGGTTCATCCACATCGTCAAATGGCCGGGTTTCCTTCTTTAAGGCTGAATAATATTCTAAACATTTTTGGATTCAGATTCCAGCTCTGCTCATTGCTGGTCTTATGAACGAAGGCACGTTATCTACTCTAAGCCTCCGTGTTCTTGCCTGAAGCCGCCTGGCGGCAGGGCCTGCCTCAGGCGACGGTGGCGAGAGCCCTTGGTGTCACGTCTGGCACCAGGCGAAGGTCCGCAAGTGGCAGTTGCTGTGCCTTGTTAGTTAGCAGTGTGGTTGGAGACACTATGGGGCCGGTTTCCCGTCTCTGCCGTCCGTCAGCGCGCAGATGCCGTCATGTCTTCCTTCCCGGTGTCTCGTGGCACCGTTGCTGCCGCCTCCGCCTCGGAGAGCTCGTCCTCCTGGTCTCCCATGCAGGTGGCTGTGACAGCTCGTCCCGCCCTTCACGGTCTCTCCACGTTCCGTGTTGCAGCGCACGCACGGTCTGCCGTCCATCCTCTGGCTCTCCCCCCCTGGGACTTTCAAAGCCTGTCGTATTCAGGCCCACGTGTTATTCTTTCTTACCCGCCCCCGACTCTGGTCACACGTAGGGCCGTGTCCCGGGACGTGCGCCGTCCTCTGTGTTGTCCTTGCTGACATCCTGGCTTTGCTGCAAGTGCCCACCGTCTGTCACGGACGGTCGTGACGTTGCTGTGTGCAGGGCTCCCGGGTCGGAGATGCTCAGGCCTCAGTCCTCACCCCCGTCTTGGCTGGGCCCTGGCCTGCCTTTAGAGGTCCAGAGTCTAAGAAGCTTCATTACTCTGTTGCTGTTATTACTCTAGAGTCCAGAGCACTGGAAACCCCGCCGGTCTCCTTTATGCCTAAACCCTGTTAAAAGGAATTTCGCCCCCGGAGATGTGAGCTGCAGCATCACTGTGTTGCTTCTTTATGTCTTAGTCTTCCTAAAACTCACAAGTGTTGAGTGGGTGCACAGTAGTATTTCCTTTTGATGTATTTTTGTTCTCTTAGTTTAAGGGATCTTGGCAGTGGATAAACTGAATCTCTTGTTGGTTAAAAAAAAAAAAAAGTGGGGGGAATGTAAGATGCACGAGTTCATCTGTTCCTTGTTGTCTGGAATCCCTGCTGACCTGGACGCAGCCGTTCCAGCCCCTGTTGTGTTCAGGGCGCAGCGGGGAAGCTGGGGCTCCCGGGCCTTTGTCCATTCAGGTGGCCTGACCCGCACCGCATCCTACGTCATGATAGTCTTAGGGGATCCTTTCGCTGCGGGTGGGATTGAATTTCCTTGGCTTTGATGCGGGGGGCGGGGGGGGGCATTTTAAGATTAAGAGACCGAGAGGAGGCAGCATGTCCTTGAGGGCGGGGCTTTGCCCTCTCTTTGCTTCGCTGCTGCCATCTGGGTTGAGGGAGGGCGGAGCGAACGCATGGCTCTCCTCCGGAATGCGCTGTGCGTCTCATAGTGAGCAAATGAGGGCGCTGCTCCAGAGGGGTTTTGCCCCTGTGCTGCCGGGCACCTCGCGGGGCCTTGGAGGAGGGGGGAGGGAGGGTGGGGAGGGCACTTATCCAGAGTTGTCTCCAGCAGCCTCTTCTTCCTTCTGGAATCTTCCTCTCAGCTCCCCTAGGAGACACGGAGGCCAAGTGCTCTTTCCTAGCTGTCGCCCCTGGGGACTCACCCGTGATTAAGGCCCACCAGATAGAGGACTTTCAGGGGACCGATCCCAGGGTTCAGACCTGCTAATTAGGCCCTTGCGTTTCAATAAATACATCCCCAAAAGAAGCTGGCTGCTTGGTGAAGTGAGTTTCACCCAGTGGAGCTGGGGTCCTCCAGGCAAGACAGGTCAGACATATTCTGTGTGGTACTTTCATTAGGTGACAGGTTGGATCCTTTTTTCCTTTGGAATAATTTTGGTAAAATTTCAGAAATGCTGAATGGCAAAGAGACCAGGGTAAATACCATATGACCTTCACCCCAGATTAACAGATGTTAACATTTTGGCATATTTGTTTAAGATTTTTTTTTAAATGAAAGAAAGGAAACAGTGTAGATAAAGTTGAATCATAATTTGTTGCCCTTTTCTCAGTTCTCTTGCCTTTTCTTCCCCACAAGCAATTGCTAATATGAATTTGTATCCTTCCATCTTTTTCTAAATGTGCTTTTTCATATGGATGTTTCTGTCCTTTTAAGGGCATATCCGGTGTTAAAATGATCATCAGCAGAAAAGATACACTGCATGTTTTGTTCTGTTACTTGTTTTTAAAAAATTGTCTGTTGTGCGAGTAGCTAGCCGTGGAGACACGGAGATCAGATGACATTTTCCATTCTAATTTTTTGTATTGTCTGCAGATGTCTTCCGTTTGTACCTAAAATTGCTAATGGAAATCCGTCATTGGTTCCCTGCTATTTAATAGAAATCCTTATTTGTTTGTAATGCCTTAAATTGATTAGAATTTTAAAAAATTGCTACCATTAGTAAGTTGAAAGCCTAATTTGTGGCTAAAATTTCCACATGTACTTCAGCAGATGGTCTCAATATTCTGTGTTTCAAAAAGATGCTGCAGAGATACTGCATTGGGTATGGAATCGTTGGTAGGGGATGAGTGGGTGGCTGGGAGCTTTTGTCTTGAGCTGACACATGTAGAACCGCTGTTGCTAGGGCCGCTTAGGGAAGGTGGGATTGTGTGGGGAAGTGTGTTATTAAATGTTGCTTCCGTTTTTTTGGCTAACAGTTGTTAGTTTTTTTAATATTAGAACATGTCTCCTTTGGTTTAAGAAGTATACCTAAATATAACATTAGTACTTACGAGTCTCGCCTGTTCTTCTCAGCAAGCTCCGATGTCACTGTCCCCACTGTCTGGTGGACGTTGCACGTGAATCGCTCCTCTTGACCTCAGGCAAAGCCCAAAGTGGAAAAACAGGTCCACTTTTAAACGTACCCAGTTCCTGTTCATGGCGTCACTGTCCTTTTCCTATCTAAGATTAGGAGCTGGAGAGTCATCTTTGAATTCCAGCGTCTCTTCAGTTTTCAGTTTTAGATCTGCTTTCCCCTCACCCCCCCGACATTCTGCTGCACTGATCTCCTGTGTTCTGATGGCATTGCCGTCCTTCTGGTTCAAGTCTGCTCACCTCTGACTTAGCTCACTGCGGCTGCTGCTTTGCTGAGCATGCAGCCTTCGGTGTCCCCTGTACCCAGTTATCAGATTTAAAAACACTGCCCACGTTACACTGTTTTCAAAGAGGACTTCGCCCTCATGGACCCTTAAGGGCTCTGAAGTTGCTATAATCAAGCCCCAGTTCTGTCACTTAGCAACTACATGACCTTGAATATGTTGTCAGTATTCTGAGACTCAGTTTCCTCATGTGTAAATTGAGGCAGTAACAAGTGTTTAGGGTAGAGGGCTGTCAAGGGCTTGAAGTCAGAGAACACACTTGGAAGTACAATAGCTGGCACGGTCCAATGTTCGGGCACTTATTCCTAATCAGATCAGGTTTTTAATCCCTTTTCCCAGATTTCATTGTTTTTCGTATTGCGCTACTCTCTAAATATTCAACTTTAACCTTCTAAAACTATGAACTGGTTGTGTGATCATCTCGTTGAACTTTAACCCCTTCCCTTCCAATCAGACCTTTGCGTGCGTGTAGACCTGGGATCTGTAAATACATAAGACACCGCGGGATGGGGTGCCTCAGAGTTTTCCACCTGTAACGTCTTTCTTTTTGTGTGTGTTCTGTCCATCCTTTAATAATCGAACTCAAAGACCCTCTTTTGTTTTTATTTTCCTGTTTTTCCAACACTAACTTACAGCGGTGGATTATTTTGTTTCTCTGTATACAGCACCCTCTTGTGGGTTGAGTACCTTTATGTAGAAGCTATTTCCCTGCCTCAGTCGTGAGTCCCCTCTGGGCTGGGCCCCTGTTTTGAGCTTCTCTGGAGCCTAACCGTTGCCAGTGCTTAATAACGTGTTGATGACGCGCGCTACTTGATAACAGTCATGCGCGGGGTAAAAACCGCGGCACTCCTTTTGGCAGGACCAGTTCGCACGTGAGTGAGTGTTGATAGGTGTGGGCTCAGCAGAGCTGTGCTGCACGGGTAGGGTGGCGTGTACGATGGACGGGGCTTCTGCTCGTTTGAAGGGAAGGCTGCCGTCACACACGAGCTGGGAGGAAAGTGAGCTTCGCGGGGCACAGGAGGTACCGGTCGTAGCTGGAGCAGAGGAAGCGGAACTAGTCCAGGGCTCACCCTGTGGAAGTGGTGGTTGAACAGAGGCTGAGCGCGGCCGCCTGCGGGACCTGGAACAGTGTTTCGGGCAGAGGGGACAGCGTACGTGGGAAAGGGGAGCTGAGACAGAGCTTGGCGCGGTGTGGACTAGAAGTGCTTAAGACTGGAGTTCTGTTTTGTTTTTTTCTAAATCTTTTTTATGGAAGTCTAGTTGATTTACAGTGTTGTGTTACTTTCTGCTGTAGAGCAAAGTGACCCGGTTACACACACACACACACACATATATATATATTCACACACATTCTTTTTCATATTGTTTTCCAGTACCGTTTATCACAGGATACTGAGTACAGTTCCCTGTGCTCTACCGTAGGACCCTGCTGTTTATCCGAGACTAGGGCTCTGAACGTGAAGGGGCGCGCGGTCCCAGGCGAGCTGGTGAGGTAGGGACGAGGGGCGACGTTGTCCACGGTCTTCTCAAGCCACATTCTGGATTTTTAGATTAGATTCTAAGAGCCAGTTTTCAGGTAGGGAGGGAGCTGATGAGTTTTTAGGACAGATGTGTGTGGGTGTGTACGTGCGCGCGCACATACCTTTTAACGATCGCCCCTTAGTCGCCCGGAGCCAGTGCGTTGCGCGGGGGCAGCCGTAGGTCCACAGTGAGGCCGGTTGCAGCGGCGCAGGGCGGGAAGTGGGCTGAGCCCAGAGACATCAGGAAGGCGATGGCACGCGGTGATGGGCTCGACGTAGGAGGGCAGGGAGCCACTCTGAGGGTCTGGCGTGGGCATCTGTGTGGATGCCAGGGTGCGGGGGTCAGGGCAGGTTTGGGAAGTAGCGGAAAGACGTTCAGTTTTAAACGTGTTGAGTCGGAGGGGGCCTCTGCGCGTGAAGCGGGGGCGGCCCTTGGTCACACGCTGGATCCTGGACGGGGGGAGGCCGGGGGAAGGACTAGAGATTCCGCTTACAGGTGACAGTTGCAGCCAAACTCGTTACTCTTTAGTGGCAGCGTTTTCAGGTTCAACGACACCTTTTAGGTATGGAACTTAACGATTTTGGCTGACTGTTTCGCAGAGATTTGTTGAGTACCTGTCATTTAAAAGTTACAGTGTTAAGCTCTGGGCAGATGCAAAGAAGAAGAATATCTAGTTTTCCTCTTGGGACTTTAACGTCTAAAGATAAACTACCTAAAAATTGAGCAAAGCACAATGGAACATGATTACAAAGGCAAATAGCGAGGGTAGCTGTGTTTGCTGATTATTCAGGTGTAGGATTTGAAGGTGTGCAGAAACTGGCAGGGCGTGGTGAGCAAGATGGTTGAGTTTTACAGGAAGGCAGGTCTCTTTCCCTTTCGGTAGCAGGAAGCAGGGACGGGGTTGTCCAGGCAGGCTCTGGGGCAGAGCAGTGGCCCCTGGGTCTGTGTGGCGTGGACCCTGCACGAGCACACTGGGTGCGATGCGTGGCTGTGCTGGTGCTGTAAACCGGGGTTATTACTGGTTGTAGAGCCGAAGAGTTCTGGTCCGTTGAGAGGCCACTAGAAAGTTGGCGTATTTTATGTAACTGTATTACTTTGCTTCCATGGTGTTGATGTTGTTGCTTTTGATTGTGGACGAGTATGGGGCAGAGTCAGGGAGGCTTGGTGACCCTAGACGCAGTGCTTTCTCACCGGAGTTCTGAGATCTGTATCTCTATGGCTTCGGTTATCTGCGCGGGGCTGGGAATGAAGATCTGTGAGAGCTTTAAGCTGTGAATGCAAAGCGTGCTGCGTTCTGGTGGAGAGGAGCTGCTTCACTGCGTCTGCATTTCGCCGTCGCCTCGGTGCCTTTTGCCTGTAAGTAGACGGAAGACTTTAGACTCTGCTTTCCTAGGTGCCTCACGCTGATCCCTGAAGCGTCAGGGTGGGTGTGGGTGAGTGAACTGGGCGTGAGGGTGGGTGGGTTTTTGTATGTCATTGAGGTTGCTCTTCCTGCTGTGCGGGGTAACTGCTTATGGCTGTTTCCCGTTCCCTTATAGCTGTACCGGTAAAGGGTCCACCTGAGAAGTCTCGACAGATGCATCGATCTGAATGCCTTTACTCTGTCTTAGGCTGTAGTCTTTCTCTTGATAGAATTCTTCTGTGATTGTACCAGATGATACAGAAAAGACTCCTGGTTAATTTAGGTGGCGCTGACTTACCCGTCTCTTTCAGGCTGCTTCAGGTAACGTTAGAACCATTTACACCAGGTAGTTTTGTTCATAATATGACACTGTGGGTTGTTTCACTTGGCTGACGACAAAACCATTATTTTTCATAGGAGGCAGTTGTAGGTAGTAAGATGTAACAAGTGTGTGAAACACCTGAAACTGCTCCAGCACCTCCAGGCATAAGTGTCCTGGGAGCCTTTCACCTTCCAATTCTCTTTCTTTCTTTCGTTTTAAAAAAATGTCGGTGTGTTTCTAAAAGTAAAAGTATATACAACATTAAAATCCAAGCAAATCTTTATGAAAATTCAGTTAATGAGAAGATGAAATCTAGTGGAGGGAAGCCTTTCCCTGTATTTGATGATTCATCAGCAGTTGCTGCTGGAACTAAATTATTGTCTAGAAGGTGTTTCCAGCTGTTAGATGGTTGCAAATAGCAATGCCTTGAAATGTCACCTCTTTTCATGATTTGAGGGTCTATCAATACCTGACGTTACCTCTGTTAATTATTTCATATATATGCACACATGCATGTATGTGAGTTTCCATCATGCATATGTAATGTTTGTACAGATACAGATAAAACTTTTACAGGTAAAAGGCCACAGAGAAGAGTGCCGTGAATTTTCACAAGCTGGACACACCTGTGTAAATAGCGGGTGTGTTTGAGTGTGTTTGACTCTTTGGTTTGTGTAACAGGGAGAAGCGTTGATTGAGCCATGAATCTAGAGGTGCATTTTAGTTTGGCTGAAGATGTCTGGATATTCATATCGCGGGTGTTTTTCTGACTTAAACGCTCAAGGTCAAGCTACGTGGGCGAGAACCTTGCTCATTCGTTAGTCGAGTCGGCCTGAGTGTCAGAGGTGAGTCTTAACCGCGCCTCCTTCAGCTGCCCTGAAGCTGAGGTGCGTGGGCTTTTTATTCACAAGGGCATTGTTTTTGCTCCCAAGCTCCGCGGGAGAATCTTAGCCCTGCCCTCAGGCTTCTATCAGGGCAGATGGATTTGTGTACGTCTCACAAAAGTCTTGTTAAAGTCTTGTTTGAAAGAAGCAGTATTTTGGGAGGCGTCTGAGAGGATATGTAGATCATACATTATACTAGCTATTTTATTTTATTTTTTAAAATCTTTTTGTTATTTATTTTTTTGGCTGTGCCGGGTCTTCGTTGTGGCTTGTGAGCTCCTTTGTTGCGGCTTGTGAACTCCTTAGTTGCGGCACACACGTGGGATCTAGTTCCCTGACCAGGGATCGAACTTGGACCCCTGCGTTGGGAGCGTGGAGTCTTACCCACTGCGCCACCAGTGAAGTCCCACTAGCTATTTTAAAATACACTCCTGGATCAAGCCAGATTAGCCTGAGCACAGCATCGTTGTATCATGTATCAGACCAAGTTTTACTGACTTGTTAGTTGGCGTGATGTTGGCGGGTGTTGTCAGGAAGTCCCCTAGACATGTTACAGATTCTCTGGCCACATCACCTGTTAGTTTACCTTCTCAGATGAAGCAAATGGGTTTCAGAGTCTGTGACCGTTGTCTGTACTTAAGTGAAATATTCCGCGGTTTCCGTGCTCCTTCCAAAAGGATAGGCTGCGTATCTGCGGGGAGCACCTGGCAGGTGTGGCTTGAATCCCCTTTGCTTAGAAATTGTTTGTGAGCACCTTTGTGTCTTCCTGAATTAAGCACATGAAAAAAAAGTAATTTTTTCTTCAAACTTAATTTTTTTAGATCACTTTTAGTTTCACAGCAAGACTGAGGGGAAGCTACAGAGGTTTCTCCTGTACCCCCCACCCCTACATGCACAGCCTCCCCACCAGAGGATACATCTGTTACAGTCGAAGAAGCTACACTGACACGTCGTAATCACTCAAGTAGTTTACATACGGTCCACGCTTGGTGGTGTGCATTCTCCGGGTTGGGACGAATGTATAATGACACGTATCCATCGTTATGAATATCGTACAGAGTATATTCACTGCCCTAAAAGTCCTCTGTGCTCTGTCTTTTCATTCCTCTCCACATCTCAGCCCCTGGCAACCACTGACCTTTTTTACTGTCTTCGTAGTTTTTCCTTTTCCAGAATGTCATATAGTTGGAGTCATGCAGTATAGTGGCCTCTTTCATTTAGTAAATACGCACTTAAGCTTCTTCCATGTCTTTCTGTGGCTTGACAGCTCATCTCTTTTTAGCTCTGAGTAATATTGCCTTGTCTGGATGGACCGGAGTTCCTAAGTCTGTTCACCTACTGAAGGACATCTTGGTTGCGTCCAGATTTTAGCAGTTACGAATAAAGCTGCTGTGAACGTTGGTGTGCAGGTTTTTGTGTGGACATACATTTTCAGCTCCTTTGGGTAAATACCAAGGAGTGTAACTGTTGGATTTTACGGTAAGAGTGTGTTTAGTTTTGTAAGGAGCTCCCGAGCTGTCTTCCAGAGTGGCTGCACCATTGCGCCCCCCCAGCAGCGATGAGCGTTCCTGTTGCTCCCCAGCCTCTCGCCAGCATCGCGTGGTGTCAGTGCTCTGGTCTGGCCACTCTGATCGGTGTGTCGTGGCATCTCACTGTTGCTTTCACTTCCATCTCCCTGATGACCTAGGATGTGGATACCTCGCTGTGGCTTGTCTTCGGCTTCTCTTGACGTCATCTTTCGTAGAACAGAAGCATTTAATGAAGTGCAGCTTGTCACCTGTTTCCTTCACGGATTGTGCCTTTGGGATTGTACCTGAAAGTCATTGTCACACCCAAGATCATCTAGATTTTCTTCCGTGTTATCTTTTAGGGGTTTTATAATTTTGCATTTTACACTGAGGTCTGTGACCCACTTTGTGCAACATTTTGACTAACACAACTTTTCTTTGGTGACTCGTGGTTTTATCTGAGCATCAATAGCGTCCCACTTTAGATTAGTATCTGGGGTGATGTTTATTTCTCTCCTTTTCCTCATTGCTTACATTGTTGATAATGAGTGTTTATCATTTCCCCCCCAAACAAGAGCTTTTTTCCTAAATCAGCTTCATTGAGGTACTGTTTATCTACAGTAATTAAGTGAACCTCTCTGTGAATTTCGGCAAATTTAGACCATCAGTCAAGACATAGGACATTTCATCACAAAGACCTTTCCCAGTGGGTCCTGCCACCACAGCTCTGGCAAGTACTCAACTGCTTTCGGTCACTTTATATTAGATTTGTCTTCTCTAGTTTCATGTAGATGATATAATACAATATATATTCTTTTTGTGACTAGTTGCTTCTGCTCAACATAATGTTTTTAAAAATTAAAGAGTTTTTCATACAATGTTTAAAGGGTACTTCTCATTTACAGTTATTACAGAATGTTGGCTCTTTTTTTTGTTTTAACATCTTTATTGGGATATAATTGCTTTACAATGGTGTGTTAGTTTCTGCTTTATAACAAAGTGAATCAGTTATACACATACATATGTTTCCATATCTCTTCCCTCTTGCGTCTCCCTCCCTCCCACCCTCCCTATCCCACCCCTCCAGGCGCTCTGGATTAATATAATTTTTTAAAAGATGAAAGCACACCGGTTGCCGTTTGTGACAAGGTAGAACAGCTCTGCCTTAGTTGCTATGAATCTGCTCCTCCTGGTCCTGCCGGCTGTTTACTGTTGTACTAAAACTTCCAAAAAGCAGATGTCTGGGGGCAGCCCATCCTCGGCGTCGTTTCGTGTTATTCAGGGAAAAGTAGCGTGTGCTTATTCCAGAGAACTTGCGTCTCCAAACAGCTCTCTCCTCAAAACCAGCAGCCCAAGCAGTACAGCTGCTGGTATCTGATCAACTCCAGTCCAGCCGCTTCCTCAGAGACGTGTTTAACTTGCGGTCACTTGGTATTCTTATACATCTTTTACAATAAACGCTTTCATTTCCTACTGAACATGTAAGAAAATAAGATGGAGGGTATTCACGCCGCACAGTGGCAGTGCCTGGGAACGGAGTTGCGAGGTCGACACGTGCGCCCCTCCCCGAACTCTTTGTCTGTTTTCCCTCCCACCCTGCCTCCCTCCCTCCTTCCCCTTCTTATTAAACGATGGCTTTAAATGTCACTTAAAGCCTCTGAACTGCCGGGTGCCTGTGTCTTGTGACTGCAGTGGCCTCAGAGGAGCAGCACAGACGTTGTGCCGAAGGAAAGTGCAGTCACGATGCTCTCAGCCGGGTCTGCTGCAACTTCATCCTTGCATCGCCGGAGTCCGCACACCCCTCACGGATGAGCTCACCCATACCGTGAGCCTCGAGGCTTTTCACCCTCCTAACTGGTCATGTCAGAGCCCAGCGGCACCTCCCGGTGTTGAGTCATCGAATGGAGCAGCTGTAACGGGTCTTGGAGATACTGGCATTCATCTAGTTAGCCCTTCGGACTGGAGACCCCAGCGGAGGCCTGAGCATGCATCACTGTTACCCGGAGAACCTCAGGACCAGGACAAGAGCCCTCTCCGTGACTCCAGCTCAGGTCTCTCTCCTGGGCTAAGGATGCCTGCTGCCATGTCAGTAAACAAAGGATGCTGTGGCCGTCAAGCCCTCGGCCACGGCAGCCCCCAGCGGTGCGCCCCGAGGGGATTCAGGATGGAGAGAAGCAGGACGCTGGCCCCAGAGAGCTGAGGTGCACATCAAAGGAATGACTTCAGTGAGCCCAGACTCTTGCACCTTCCCATACACAGAAAAGTGCTGACGTCATTAACTTGATACCCGGTTTTCTTTAATTAACAGCCATTTTTTGATGTTCCCACGGCCTCTTTGTTGTTGAAACTCCCACATATCCTGCCCCCCCCCCAGCCTCTTTAGTCCCTCAGGGCTGCCTGAGGCTGCCTCCTGGGCTGAAGTCCTCAGCAGGTCTGCGGAAGAATAAAACAGTTCTCAACTCCCAGTTCATGCATTGTTTTCAGTCCACGTTAGTATCCTGTCCTTTTTGAACTCCTCAATCTTACGCCCAGTAAGTTAATCAAAGTTCAAAGTGAAATGATTTGATTTTATGTAATTGGAAGCCCTGCTTAATAGTTTTCGGTTTAAAACATTCAGACACTGAAGACCGATTGCTCCGGATAGTTGATGATGGATTTATGTGTCGTTCAGGATGGTGGCGGAGGGACGTCTCTGCTAAAGGGCCCGGGTCCTGTGGTGCTGCTCAGAGGTGCCGCGGGGTCTCTCCGGCCTGCGTCTCCTTCCTGGTTTCATCCGAGCTTCGCTCCGGCGCTGTGTGTTCAGCCACAGCTTCCTTTGAACGCGTCGGGGTCTCTTCTTCCCGGAACCTAAGCCTGTGCTGGATCCCCTGCTGGGATGTGCTCAGCCCCCGTCCTCCCCCCGCCCCCCATGATTCAGTTCTGTTCAGTTTCACATTCTTAGAGAAACGTGCTCTCCCCCCACTGGAAGCCGTGTCTCCCTCCTACGCTCGTTCTTCTCACAATTATACTCTTCCCTTTCCTTTCCAGTCCTCATCACCCTGATTAGTTCGTTTATTGCTCAGTTTGTCACTTGACTACTTGTACGTGCTTTGTCTTTTCTGCTTGCTAGGCCGGCGGCTCCGTGCAGACACGGGCGGGCCATGTGTTCTATTCACCGCGGCATACCCAGCACCGAAAGGCAGGGACGGCCTCCTAGGAAACCTTCTAATGTTTGCTGACTCACTGAGCGGATCCAGCCGAAGCAGAGCTCAGCAAAGATTCCGCGTAAAGGGCCAGGCAGGCGTCGTACTAGGCTTTGCAGGCTCTGTGACGTCGGCTGCAACTCCTCGGGTCTGCCGTCGCAGCCCCCAAGTGGCCGTGGACGGTGTGGGTGATGGGGCTGTGCGCGGGTAGAACCTTGTTGTAGAGACGGCCAGCTTGCTGTAGTCTGCTGGCTCAGAACAGCTAGCGTGTTGGGACTACATTATCTGCTTAGGTCCCTTCCGACTCAGGTCTTACACCGAAGGCAGCCCGAGCGCGTGGCGCACTCAAGCCGCGTGTTGACCAGAATTAACTGAAACAAGAATTATTTCTTGAGCGCTGACTGTGTGCCAGACGCGCTGGAAACTAGGACACAGAGACCCGGCTTCCCGACATGGAGAAGCAGGCAGGTGAGCCGGCCGTGACGCTGCGAGGGGTACACAGCCTGTGGGTCTTGGGGACGTCGAGGCCGCGGGACGATACGGTGGGTGCCGTGTGCTGAGGGCTACCCGTGCGGTACCTGTTTTACTTCTCCCCGGGAAAACGCTGGAGAACGTGTTACGAGGCTGAGACGCTCCGGGAATCGGGGTCCAGTGAAGGGTTATTTTGGCGTCAGACTCAGGTTCAGGTCCTGCCCTCCTTCTTTCTCTCACTGCTGTGGCCTCTCCCGTTGCGGAGCACAGGCTCCGCACGCGCAGGCTCAGCGGCCATGGCTCACGGGCCCAGCCGCTCCGCGGCATGTGGGATCTTCCCGGACCGGGGCACGAACCCGCGTCGCCTGCGTCGGCAGGCGGACTCTCAACCGCTGCGCCACCAGGGAAGCCCCGCCTCTTTCTTTCAACTTGGGCCAGTTGTTGAACCGTGGAACTCAGAGGGTGACTGTGAAGATCAGATCAGTCTTGGAAATCACTTGACACAGAACACTTACGCTTGTAAATTTCCAGGCGACGAGGTGCTCGTGTTGACGTACTAAAAATGCCTTTGAAACTCAGGTCTGGACAATTTAAAAACCCATTCTCTCCCCGGTACTGCCCTTACTGTGCGCATGACCTTTCACTTAAGAAAAGCCCAATTTGTGTTAAAATTTATTAATTGACTTGATAAGGTTAAAAAAGCTATGGAATCTGTTTCTTGGTGGTTGAACAATGGAACCGGCGCGTTAACACACTGAGAAATTTATAGGGATTTTACACTGGGAAACTATCCATGAGGAAAAGATTCAAAGCAGAATTAATCTTTTTAGGCGTAAAGGCATTTTCATTTGAACTGGGCTCATGACCCTGTTCCTTTCAGCGCTCCTTGTTTTGTCCCTTTTACCCAGTGTTATTTTTTACGTCTTTAATCTGTTGGCTCGGGTCTACCTGTCTTTAAAAGCCCAGTGTCTCTATGGGAGCCCGGGGACTCTCTCTCCTCTTTTCATGCCTGACTTCCCGGTGGGCTGTGTGTGCTGAGCGCTGCTGTTTCCTCAGGACGTGTTCACGGTGCGTGAAAACAACTTGTTTTTTTCCTTCCTGACCATTACTATTTGCAGCTGTGTCCCTGCTGGGTTCTGCCCTCGACCTGCCTTCCCCCACCCTCCACTCTAATAAAACTGATACAGGCAGTGTCTTCTAAGCACTATTTTTGTATCTCTGAGTATCGACAGCCTTTGGAGATGCAGTGATGGCTTCTTCCTGAAACTCCCTCCCCCTTGACGTCTGCAGTGGTGCCAGTGAATTCCTCTTTTAGACCCGGTTCTGAGCATGTCCTTTCCATCCGGCACGCCCTTGCCCCCTGTGAACTCCTTGGGCTGGCATTCAGGATCCCTCTTCCCTAATCTTATCTCCCACTTTCATTCCAACACTTACCTTGTGTTTTATCCCAACTGTAATAAACAGTTTCCCAAACGTGTCTCCTGCTTCCCACTCCCATATGTTTGCTCAAGCTGTCGGGAGACGGCAGAGATTCATGCCGGGCGCCGCAGACTCTCCTTGCTTTTCTCTAACACTCAGAAATGGTATTTTATTTCCAAAGAACTCTCTGAGGCCAGGATTGGTGTCTGTCTCACTTGTCTCCCCTCTAATTTGGTGGTCCCAGCAGGCACCAGGAGGCAGAATTAAAAGCTGAGCCCCCTCGCCGGCCCTCTGGGCCGTCCATTGGCTCTGGTGGTTGATTTCAGGTCTGGGCGCAGGTTTCCTGCACGTACTTGGTTGCTGGCCAGATCAGGATCGGGGCTCG
The DNA here is from genome assembly GCF_949987515.2 of Delphinus delphis. Lineage (NCBI taxonomy): Eukaryota > Metazoa > Chordata > Mammalia > Artiodactyla > Delphinidae > Delphinus > Delphinus delphis. Next base: position 177,470,373 of record NC_082684.1, read on the forward strand.
TCCGGCTCAGTTGCTGCTCTTGAGAGCCAGTCCCTGTTAGGATGGGGCTTCTTCCTTACTCAACCCTCCTTTTCTGGGGGTGGAAGCTCTGGTGGAGTCTGGGGCTCAGGGCTCTGTGGAGCTGCCTTCCTGGAGGGTGAACACACACACCTGTTGCCCAGGTGCTTTAGAGCATCTGCGTGACTGGAGATCGTTACCTGGCCCAGGAAGACCCGTTCCCTGTTGTGTGTCCTCTACTCTCAGTGTCTCACTACGACACCACTTCACTTCTAGCACCAGATGCTCCGTCCTGTGGCACCAGACGGGTGCTGCATTTTAACTCAGGTCTGACACTGTCTACCTGAAGGCAGCATCAGATCAATCCCACGGGACTGCCCTCCCCCTCACGCCGGGTGCAAGTCCAGGCGGCCACCTGGGCTTCTGACTCTCCAGCAATAAATGGGAGGTTCCCATATAATCATCTCAATAGATGCAGAAAAAGCTTTTGACAAAATTCAACACCCATTTATGATAAAAACCCTCCAAAAAGTAGGCATAGAAGGAACTTACCTCAACATAATAAAGGCCATATATGACAAACCCACAGCCAACATCATTCTCAATGGTAAAACACTGAAACCATTTCCTCTAAGATCAGGAACAAGACAAAGTTGTCCACTGTCACCACTATTATTCAACATAGTTTTGGAAGTTTTAGCCACAGCAATCAGAGAAGAAAAAGAAATAAAAGGAATCCAAATCAGAAAAGAAGAAGTAGAGCTGTCACTGTTTGCAGACGACATGATACTATACATAGAGAATGCTAAAGATGCTACCAGAAAACTGCTAGAGCTCATCAATGAATTTGGTAAAGTAGCAGGATACAAAATTAATGCACGGCAATCTCTTGCATTCCTATACACTAATGATGAAAAATCCGAAAGAGAAGTTAAGGAAACACTCCCATTTACCATTGCAACAAAAAGAATAAAATACCTAGGAATAAACCTATCTAAGGAGACAACAAAAGATCTGTATGCAGAAAACTGTAAGACACTGATGAAAGAAATTAAAGATGATACAAACAGATGGAGAGATATACCATGTTTTTGGATTGGAAGAATCAACATTGTGAAAATGACTCTACTACCCAAAGCAATCTACAGATTCAGTGCAATCCCTATCAAGCTACCAATGGCACTTCTCACAGAACTAGAACAAAAAATTTCATAATCGGTATGGAAACACAAAAGACCCCGAATAGCCAAAGCAATCTTGAGAAAGAAAAATGGAGCTGGAGGAATCAGGCTCCTGGACTTCAGACTATACTACAAAGCTACAGTAATCAAGACAGTATGGTACTGGCACAGAAACAGAAAGATAGATCAATGGAACAGGATAGAAAGCCCAGAGATAAACCCACACACATATGGTCACCTTATCTTTGATAAAGGAGGCAAGAATATACAGTGGAGAAAAGGCAACCTCTTCAATAAGTGGTGCTGGGAAAACTGGACAGCTACATGTAAAAGAATGAAATTAGAACACTCCCTAGCACCATACACAAAAATAAACTCAAAATGGATTAAAGACCTAAATGTAAGGCCAGAAACTATCAAACTCTTAGAGGAAAACATAGGCAGAACACTCTATGACATAAATCACAGCAAGATCCTTTCTGACCCACCTTCTAGAGAAATGGAAATAAAGACAAAAATAAACAAATGGGACCTAATGAAACTTCAAAGCTTTTGCACAGCAAAGGAAACCGTAAACAAGATGAAAAGAGAACCCTCAGAATGGGAGCAAATATTTGCAAATGAAGCAACTGACAAAGGATTAATCTCCAAAATATACAAGCAGCTCATGCAGCTCAATATCAAAAAGCAGATAACCCCCAATCAAAAAATGGGCCGAAGACCTAAATAGACATTTCTCCAAAGGAGATATACAGACTGCCAACAAACACTTGAAAGGGTGCTCAACATCACTAATCATTAGAGAAATGCAAATCAGAACTACAATGAAGTATCACCTCACACTGGTCAGAATGGCCAACGTCAAAAAATCTACAAACAATAAATGCTGGAGAGGGTGTGGAGAAAAGGGAGCCCTCCTGCACTGTTGGTGGGAATGTAAGTTGATACAGCCACTATGGAGAACAGCATGGAGGTTCCTTAAAAAAACCAAAAACAGAACTACCATACGGCCCAGCAATCCCACTACTGGGCATATACCCTGAGAAAACCATAATTCTAAAAGAGTCATGTAGGACAATGTTCATTGCAGTTCGAGTTACACTAGCCAGGACATGGAAGCAACCTAAGTGTCCATCAACAGATGAATGGATAAAGAAGATGTGGCACATATATACAATGGAATATTACTCAGCCATTAAAAAAAACGAAATTGAGTTATTTGTAGTGAGGTGGATGGACCTAGAGTCTGTCATACAGAGTGAAGTAAGTCGGAAAGAGAAAAACAAATACCGTATGCTAACACATGTATATGGAATCCAAAAAAAAAAAGTGGTTCTGATGAACTTAGTTGCAGGACAGGAATAAAGACGCAGATGTAGAGAACAGACTTGAGGATATGGGGAGGGGGAAGGGTAAGCTGGGACGAAGTGAGAGAGTGGCATGGACGTATATACACTACCAAATGTAAAATACATAGCGAGTGGGAAGCAGCCACATAGCACAAGGTTATCAGCTCGGTGCTTTGTGACCACCTAGAGGGCTGGGATACGGAGGGTGGGAGGGAGACACAAGAGGGAGGAGGTATGGGGATATATGTATACGTACAGCTGATTCACTTCGTTATACAGCAGAAACTAGCACACCATTGTAGAGCAATTATACTCCAATAAAGATGTAAAAAAAAAAATATATATATATATACATGTATATAAATAAATGGAGGTTCCCACGACCCCCTCCCTGGGTTCAGTTAATTTGCTAGAGTGGCTCACAGGAGTCAGAGGAACATTTTAGTGACTAGATCACCCACTAGAAAAGGATACAACCCAGGAACAGCCAGATGGAAGAGACGCACAGGGCGAGGTCTGGGGAAGGGCAGGGCTGGCGTGCCCTGTCCAGGCTCCACTCGCCCTGCACCAGCCCGCGAGCTCGCCTGCCTCTGTCCTTTTGGGGTTCTATGGAGGCCTCGTGACACAGGCCCGGTTGATTAATCTCATTGGCCGTTGGTGACTGAACTCAGTCTCCAGCCCCTCTCCAGTCCCTGGAGGTCAGGGCAGGACTGAAGGTTCCTACTTCCCAATTGAGGTTGGTCCCCTGGCCACCAGCCCCCATCCTTAGGGGCTCTCCGGAAGTCACCTTATTCCCATAAGCTCAGGTGTGGTTGAAAGGAGTTTTTGTATGATCAATAACAGAAGACACTTTTATTGCTCTTATCACTTAGGAAATTTCAAGGGTTTTGGGAGCTCTGTGCCAGGTACGGGAGGAAGATCAAATATATGTCGATGATAAATCATAGTGTCACATGCCCCCTCTTGAAGATTACAGCACCTGAATTAGGACTAGGCTTCCCACAGTCGTCAGGCGTTTTGCCTTGCTCCTGTTAAAGAAAAGATAGTATTTGAACTGTTAAAAAAATTCCTGACGCTCGTGAAAGTGAGGCAGACTTTATTCAAGAGAGGCCATTGTGATGCGTGGAGAGACCACTGTGGCGGGGGGCGTGGAGTCGGGGAGGATTGCGCTCAAGTCCGCAGACAGCTTGGGCACATGGGAACTCACAGCCAAAGTCATGGGTCAGCATGGATGTCCTTGTGCGGAGATTGACTAAAAGGAACGTCCTGGGTACGGCGGGTTCTGTCTAAAGCAACCTAGTAGGATTCCCGTTGCAGGCGGGCCAGGGCGATTGGGCCTCCCCTGGGGGTGGAGGGAAATGAGCCCGAGCAGATACTGAGGGTGAGGGGTTCTGGTTAAACTGGCTGATAGGGATTCTTGCCAGAATTGTGCAGTGCAGGGGGCCCAGGAGTCAGGCCTGCTTGAGAAAGACTTCAGGGGGTCCTGAGGTGAGTTGGGTTAATGAGAAAATCTTCCTTATGCTCTCAGCTGCAGCTCCTGGAAGTCTGAGCTGGGGGCCTTCTCATCTCCCTGCTCCCCTGCCCCCCTCCCCCTGCCCTCCCCTGCCCTCCCCTGCCCTCCCCTCCCCTCCCCTGCCCTCCCCTCCCCTGCCCTCCCCTCCCCTCCCCTCCCCTGCCCTCCCCTCCCCTCCCCCTCCCCCACTCTTCCCTCCCCCTCCCATCCCCCCTCCCTCCCCACTGCTGAGGAGGGGCAGCCCCAAGAGCCCTCCCCTGCACTCCTGGCTGCTTGGGTTATGCTTCACAGCCAGGTCCTGAGGAGGAAAATACTCCAGTGTTGACTTTAAAGGTCTTCTGTGTATGTCTCATGAGCAGATCTAAGTTTTCATCGTAATAAACAGTGATGGAAAAATGCAGCATTGTAGTATTGTAAGATCCCACTGACAGTGGTGAACCAAGACCGGAGAGGTGTGCTATAATCCACCGCCCCTGTTATTTGATGTGAACAATTGCCGTTTTCTTAATATTTGTTTGGAGAGCTGTGCAAACTCAGTCTCAGTACCTGGGACTCCGCCCGTCCCCATCACATCACACCCCTAATTCCTTAAATCCAAGAGCCCCTGGTGGCCTTCTCAGTGTATTTAGATAAAAAGCAATTTGAATATGCTGCCACCAAAGAATTTCAGCTTTTCTTGACAGTATTTTATCATTGCCTCTGACTTAGATGTGATCAGGTGGTTAGATATGCAGAGAAGCGGCAGCCTGGGGCATCTGGTCTCACCTGTGAGATCCAGCAGGTTCTGACCTGGGTGCACGGACAGACTTCAGGGTCTTCTGGCTCCACAGTCTGCCTGGGTCAGGTGCAGCTTTCCGTGTATCTTGTGAACGTTTCTGCGGACAGAGCAGGTCCGTGGTTTTCATCTGATCCGAAAATATCCATGGCTCCTGAAATGCCGAAGGCCGTTGTACTACGGTATTATTTATGTAACTGAAATGGTAACGTAAACCACGGTGACTGTTTAAAAGTGCCTGATTTGGGACCTGTGATGGTGGGTGCCTAGCGTAGTGAGTGCATGGTGCCAAGTTTTGAGCTGTGCTGTTTCACCTTAATTTACTGTGGAGGTCAGAGGGAGAATGGAGGTGGTGTTGACATTGAGCAAGTGCTGTGACTTTCTGCTGGTTCCTCGTGTTAAGGACAAAATTCAATGGAGTAAATTTTAAAGATCTCATTGGGTTTATCCAGGGATTCATGAACAGGCAGCATCCGCCCGGCAGATAGAAGTGAGCTCTGAAGAGCTGTGCGTGGCGACAGGTTTCACAGAGCACAGTTATAGCGGGAGCACAGAAGTCACCTGGACGTTGGCTGAGTGATTGAAGCAGGGTTACTTTCCTTGGGTGGAACAGAGGGCAGGCTTGGCGCTGACTGCTTGGCCCAGGCCTGCCTTTCCTGGGAGAGCTGAGCACAGGATCTTCACTGTTGGTTTGCTGTTGTGGGGCTTTGCACAAGCGACTCCATCGTGGGCCCAGCCTGGCTGCTTCAGTGCTGGTGTGACCACTTTTAGGACCTAATGGTAGGGACAGCGATTTGCCTTTTACCGAAGTCCTTGTGAAGGTGTCTGCCTTGGATCTGACCTATCACTTGTTCCAGGATAAAAAGCACTGCTCAGGGGATGCAGAGCTGCTGTGCTGATGGGCAGGTGCATCTGTGATAAACACCGTAGAGTTCCAACCCCAGTGAGTGACTTGCAGAATCTTACATAAGTCATGGTTCAGTGTAATAGCTCTCAGTTAATTCTTTGTTTGCTCACTTGTGTGTCAGACCTGCTTTTGCTAATGAGCGTAAACCATTCTGACTGCTGAAATGGTCAGTTCTGGACAGGGAACTAGTGAGAAAGTAGACGAGCAATTTTTCTTTCTTCATTGGAAGGTTAAAGACTCTTAGTTGAATTGAAGATCCATCTGGCTTTGCAATTTGCTGAATTGACTTAAGAAAACGAATTTGCTTCGATAAGGAACTAAGCTACTTAAAGAATTTCACAGTGTAACTTCTTTAGGCAACTATAGTTGCAAAAATTATTTAAATTCTTTCTTTAATAGGAATTGGGCATAGAATAAGACTCAACACTGAGTTAAAATATATCACATAGAAAACAGCATTTTTATTTTAAGTACATTAGAAGAGAGATACTATTTGGTTAAAATAGTTAAATATGTTATCTAGTTGTTTTCATATGTTTTTATTCAGTAATTTCTCTATCTTGATAGGCGATTGAAGGAAAGAACCGTCTGTCTCTAGGTATGAGGAAGATTGCTATAACTATTCAGATCACTAATAACTAGATATAGACAGTACATTCCTTGGTAGCTTGGGAGACTGAAATAGAAGGGATTTCCAGCTGGAAATAATTGATTACTTTTTAGGTTAAAACATACACTAACAAGTAGAAAAAAGAATTGACACTGATGTAGTCATCTAATAAGGCCATAAACATTTACTGTTTTTACAAATAAGGAATTTATAAGTAGCTGATAAAATTTTTTAAAAATTGGTCTTTCCTGGGTGTGGGCATGCAGGGAAATGTTAGCAGTATTCTAATGAACAGTTTTTGTTTTAAACACTATGCCTTTATTTTCATGTGTGTTAGAAAACATAACTAGCTCATCAAACTCAGGGTTTCACTGCTCTTTGTTTTAAAAGGGTCCAAAGTAGGTATTTAAGTTAAGAAAGACTGGACTGAAGAAAAATGTTGAGTTGTGTTTTATGTAATGTAAATGTTGCCAGGGTGATATATGAATGAGCGAAGTTTGGGAACTACTCATTTTAATTGTTGATACACAACTTTCTGTTTAACTTTGAGTTGATATATTTTAAAGCGTATCAATCAGTGAACTGGGGAGTAGGATGGGGTGTTACATTTGAGGAGCAATTTCACTTGTTGAAATTGAGCCCGGAGCCTTTTCATTGTCCGTTGCAGGCTCTTATTTCCCCTTAGCTGTTTAGCGTAGCAGTAACCTGCTATTTCCACAGCCTCCGTTCCACTTTTCTGCTTTACGTGGAACTCTCTCCCCCAATACGCAGCGTGCTCTCAGAGAGGGGATTATATCATCTTCATCTGTGATGATACAGTGCCTGGTAGTTGCTGACTCAGACATGTGGCTATTCAATAAAACTAATAGGTGTAAAGCCAGATATTTAATTAGTCCTAAGTTAAAACAGCAGTCCCTCCCCCACCCCCCAAATTACCAGACAGCTTTATGAATAGGCAAGCTGCAGACTTTTGGTACTGGTAGCTCAAAAAGAAAAAAAAAACAAATTCCACCCCCCCCCCCCCCCGCACCGTGAAGTTGTTTTACTTTTCTGTCTTCCTCGTGGTGTCACCTTGACTCTGCTTAAGACAGCAGCAGCGTGAGAGTGGAAGGACCACTGGGTCTGTCCTCATCCCGGTAAGTGGGTCTGGGACAGGAATGGTGAGGTGAGGCATAACCTGCCGCAGAGGGTCGTGGGTCAGATGAAATCATGGCTGTGTAAATATTCAGTATTGCCAGGACCCACAGGAGTGTGTGTTTTTACTCTTAAGTGTCAGCACATGACTATAAATACCTTCCCTAGAAATTTTGTATCCACCCCTCCCACACGTAAGCGGTCTGCCCTTTCCTTGAGGAAAAGCAGAAACAAAGCCCCCATGCACAGACAGAAGCCCACCTCCTGGTTTATTGGCGTCTCTCTAAGCTACCTCAGATCTTTTTGGGGGAAGGAGTCAGAGTATGAATTCATAAGTACTTTTTTTTTTTTTTTTTACTGTTTATATAATATTTTTTTCTGAAGAGCATTGGTAGTTCCAGAATACATTATTGGTGACTTAAAAACAAAATAAACATAATTCTTTTCATCTTTGAAAGAGACTTTTGTTAGGAGTTGATAGTGGTGAATTATTTTCTGTGACATTGAAAGAAAGTATGCAAGAAACTTGGTGCTGGGATAAGGTAGTTCTGATGGACCATTTATTGACCGTGATACACGACTTAATGTTTACTGACTGTTATATGTACTGTGAAAGGCATTTGATTATTACATTGAACACTTTAAGATATCATTATTTCTGTTTAAGGGGAAAAGAAAGCTGAGAAGTGGCAGAGCTTGGATTTGAGTCTAGGTTTGATTGACTCAAAAGCCCAGTGGTTGTTCACCCTGGCTGTGCACTTGATTCACTGGGGAACCTTACGGGTGCTGGTGAAGTTCTCCTTCATGGTTTACCTTTTCTTCAGTATAAACTAACTGTGATTAATAACGTTCATGTCTGACGATTCCAGTATCTGAATTACCTGTTAGTTTGTTTCTTTTGTCTTTTTCTGTTGGCTCTGTCTCTTGATAGGTCTAGTAATTTTTGGTTGAATGTTGGACATTATAGAAAATTGTAGTGGTGCGGTCCCTTTGGGGTCCCAACTGAAAGCTGGTGAGGTTTGGTAATGTTCCTCTACCTTGCTGAGCCCCCGACTCCAGTTTTTATCTTTGCAGCCTGGTGAGATGGACTGTATCTCTGCTCAGCTTCTCAGTCACTCCGCAGCTGCACTGTTTGACTTCTCTCTCCTGTGGCTTGGTTTGCTAATGAACCCGTGAATGCTTTGAGAAGAAAAGCAGCTCAGACTGCTGGACTCACTTCTTTGTGCTCGTGCTTGTCTTCCTGCAGGACTTCTGGCCTCTCAAGTCCTAGCTGCCTTACTAGGCCTCCACTCCATTTTTTGTCTTCCCAGGGCTGTCAGAGTGGCCGAGGCTGCCTTCACTCCTCTTTTTAACAGTCGTCTTCTCCTATCTTCGTAACCTCTCCGTCTACACCGCTTATGAATTGGGAAGTGGGGGGAAGCAGCGTTGGGTGCATCTCAAGATCCTTTTTCTGCAGGATCTTGGCCATTCAAGTCCTACTTTGGGAGATTTTTTTTTTTTTTTTTTTTTTTCGCTTTCAAACAGTTAAAAAAAAAGTTTATCGTGCTTTCTAGTTTTCTTTTTTTATTCTTACCATCATTGTCATCTGGAATTAGTTGTTAGAGCATAAAATGGTTTTTATTAATTTCTATAATTGCTGCATTTATTTGTACTTGGCTTTTGAAGTTGACAATTAGCCAAGGTCTGATTTTGATGGAATTTTATGACTTTTTTAAAGAAATAAAAATGCTTATTTCTAAAAATACATAAGTGAACTTAATTAGATTTCATTAAAGGGACCATTAGCTTTAAAGCTTTATAAAAGTAATTTTCCCGAAGTCTTGATTATATATGAATGTAATTTTATAATTTACTACTTTCCCAGAATTTTAATTCAGTTAAATGAACATTTTATCTCTTTCTAGTTTGCTTACTGCGAGACTATTTTAAACATTCTTAGATTGAAAGTTACCTAAAAGTATTTTGAAAAATTGATATCCAGAAACTGTAAATACTGAAAATTCCTTTAAGTACTTCCTATTGTAAATGATTTAAATTAAAGGTACTTGTTTTCCCATCATAACGAAAAGCTTTTGAATTAAAGCCTGAAAGTAATTAACAAGATAAATATAGAAGCCTAAAATTAAGAGTTTGGCATTAATTAGGCAACATAATAACAGATGATCTCATGGGCTTCCCTGGTGGCACAGTGGTTGAGAGTCCGCCTGCCGATGCAGGGGACACGGGTTCGTGCCCCGGTCCGGGAAGATCCCACATGCCGCGGAGCGGCTGGGCCCGTGAGCCATAGCCGCTGAGTCCGCGCGTCCGGAGCCTGTGCTCCGCAACGGGAGAGGCCACAGCAGTGAGAGGCCCACGTACTGCCAAAAAAAAAAAAAAAAAAAGATGATCTCACATTTGAACTTGCATACCTTGATAATTCTTCTCTTTCTCTACCTAGATACCTTTTTGCATGGAATGTCATTACATGAAGCAGTGGTACTAAGCAGACTGTTCTGGTACCTTAAAACAAAGTGTCTTTCTTATGCTGCATAGATGGGTAATTTCTCAAACGTCTGGAAAGGCAAAATAAGAAGCAGAATTCTTTTTTGAATTCAGTATCACCCTTAGATTGAGTCATGAAGCTAGTTACACAGTTTGTCACTAAAACTCAAATACATCGTTATTGTAGAGCGCAGAATTGCTTAATTTGTTGGCCTGTCAAGGAAACTGAACACTGGGTCAGGAGCTAGTGAAGAAATTTAAAACATTTTACTTCTGGGTAATGTTTTTAGTAGACTTTTTGATGATAAGATTACATGGAGGCAGTATTTATCCAGAGGATTATGAAATCACAAGAAATTTCAAGATGAATCAACACACGTTATTAACTAAGATTTACCAGTAGCACTCCATAGGATCCTTGGAGACACACACCTGGAAGAACACTATTTGCACACTACTACCAGCACACTGCTGGGCTTGAAATATTCTTAATGATCAATGAACAAGTCAAAGCAAGTAAGACGCTGTAGAAACAATCACGTTTGTTTACTGATAGTGAAGTGGCCCCGATCAAAAGTGTAAAGTTGTTTTGAAAAAAGAACTTCGATTCAAGTTACGTATTATTTTATTCACAGAGAAGCTTTTATATAAAAGTTTGCTATAAATCTGAGTTCTTTATTAACTGATGTTATAGAAGGTAGTGAATCTAACAGCATCCTAGCCCTTAAAGTTTAATTCTGGCCCTTCGTCTCCCCCATCCCCTTTCCTTGACTTTTATACAAAGAAATGGGATCCGTGTGCAATTTCTGCCCTTTCACACTTCAAGTGTTAGAAGACCAAAAGAAAGGTTTTGTCAAGAGTTTGCGTAGAAGAAGAGCTAAGTTAACTTTTGTGTGTGTGTGAGTGGTTCTCACTTTGTGGATTTGTAGAAAGACAGTTGTTAAGTTGAAAGATGGCTTACTTAAGTAAAAATATATCACTGAACATCTTAATCAACTTAGTAGAAAATTGCAAGAACTGTGTAGATATGTATTACTTTTTAGTGACACTTCAGAGTAAAAATTCGCTTTAGTAAAAGTAAGATTAAAGTGGCCACCTAATGATGTTCAGTGAATATAAAAGAGTTTTTTCCTGTTTCAAGGAGAAGAAGGTTTGAAAATCGACTTTATTCTTCAGACCAGTTCTGTTTAGAGCAGAGTTGAGTGGAAGGTACAGATATTTGCCCCCCACGTGCACAGCCTCCGCCACGTCGACAGCGCCACCAGGATGGTATGTTTGTTACAGTCGAGGAACCCACACTGACACAGCATCATTATCAACCAGAGTCTGTAGTCTATATTAGGGAAGTTTGATTGGATTTAAAGTCCATTCAAGTCACAAATGCATGAAAGAATAGGAAACGTGCCATCCAATTAAAAATTTTGAATGACAGTAGAAATGATTTTAAATGTATTACCTCGTGTGAACCAAGTTTATTGTGGATGGGGCGCCATCTGAAATTGGAAGAGCTCATCTGGGCGTCATCAACAAGCACAGAACTCAGTGTAAAAAAAGTTTGTTCATAGAAACAAGCTTAGGTTTCTCATGAAAAAAATCTGAGCACATTTTCTTTGGGAGTTGTATATAAATTCTGGATTTAATATCTTCCCTAATACTTTGTATTTAAGTTTCCTGGTCATAATTATAGGATATAAAGAAAGTATAATTGATTTGTTTCACCAAGAGCAGACTTCCAGGCATCAGAAAAGTATTTCCAGTCTGTGCCATGACATGAAACACTGAACTGTATCTGCTGCCTTTTAACACCATGGACCACTTAGTTTTTAATCTAAGTGGGTGGTCTTGGTGAGGGATGAATTCCATCTAGGGAACCTAGAACCTCCTACAGGATCGTGGAGCTTTTTGAAATGTGTCCAGTTTCTTGAGAACCATCTGTATCCTTCCTGTTGGTCGGGCTGACATAGTCATCACCTTAGCTGCCTGTGGTTGCCCCGGTAACCTTAGGGCACACGTGTACTTGCTCATTTGTCCACTCAGCCTACATTTAATGAGCATCTCTGTGCCAGCCATTGTGGAATATAATTTATATTTCTTAAGAAATTTATAATTTCATGGAGGGGAAAGTCACACAGGTACTGACATAAATGTTTAAGTACGGTGATAGATTAAATAGGCCTTGAGACCCACAATGGAATTGTGAAATTTTGAGAGACTGCCATAGTATGTATGATTTTTTTCTGTTTTTAATTATATAAGAATTGAATAAGTACTTGTGAAATTTAAAAAAATAAACACAATCTAAACATTTATTCCCATTTTATACCCCACCCGCCCTCCTTGTTCCACTTTTCATTCATTTTTTAAACCATTGCCTGATTGACGGACATTTTAGGTTTTTTCTCTTTTTTTGTCATCAGTGATGCTGAGTAAGGTTCCCTCGTACGTATATATTTGCACACACGTGAATTATGTTTCTAGTGAAAATTCTTAGGAGTAGAATCCTGGCTGAAGACTATTTCTCTGGTGTGTTTGTCACTGGAACCCTTAGAGTCAGTAGGCTTTTCTTTTAAAGATAACGAAGAACTCAGGACGCTGTGGGCGTTTTAGTTGCAGAAATCGTCAGGAGGACCGCAGTCCCCGTGGTTTGGTGGCAGCATCTGCGGAGGTCTGGAGTTGCGGGGTGTCTGCACTTGTCCCTGGTTCATCTGCAGCTGCCCACCTGGGCCCTCACCTTCTTCTCCTGCCCCGGGAGCCACCGCTGCCCTCCTGTCCCCGTCTAGACATGCTCTTCCCCAAATTGTTCTCAGTCTTCGTGCCCTTTGGACCTTTTGGTCACAGGCCGGGTTCCCATGGCCGGGGTCTTCCGTCAGTGCCAGAGAGTATACAGGGTGACGTTTCCCTCGTCCTAAAAGAGGTGACATTCCTGGGCTGGAATGTCCCATTTCCTGTCTCTTCCCTCTCTTCTCCTACTTCCAGTGCTTCTCTGCAAACTTTTTGGGATATAGCTAGCGCCACCCAGAAATGTTTCTGGTTGTTGATGAGGTATGAGGTATTTCTCTGGGTCGGGATGGTCTGTGGTCAGAATTTTGTTAGCTGATTAAAATCGACCAGGAATAAGCATTTCAGTAATAATTTGTAGAATTAGGAAAAAATGAGTTCCTACCTCTTTCCTATACATTTTTCTTCAAAGTACCTTTGCACCGCGTTCGAACGAGCACCATAATTTGCAAATAAAAGGGGGAAGCGCTAAAAGTTCAGGACTCTCCGGATTCCGTGTTGCAACAAGTTCGTGTTTGTTTTCAGAATCTATACAGCTGCGATTTTTCTGTTAGAAATCTTGGCTCCTTTGTGAAATTAATGGTTTTAGAAATGTTCACAAGTGGTTTAGGGGAGAGTAAAAAGGATCTGAGACGTTGTCACATTTTTTTTAATCCAAAGAGATTGCAATGCAACTGAGGACAGTCCACACAGGAGTGGGCATAGCAAAAGTATCTCTTTTTAGTAATAGCGAAAAGATGTCTTCAACAGTCAAGTGGACACAATTGCCTGGTCTACTTTGTGTAACTGTTGCAAAAGTGCTGGAATTGCAAAACCAAAACTAAAAATGGATGAGGCACTAGTTTAGGAAACTGTACACCTGAAGACCCAAAGTGAAACAAACCACCGGGGTGTGAATGCAGAGCTGGTGGGCGTAGTGCCGTGTGTGTCAGTGCAGACGCGCTGGAGCCAGGACCCTGTGCGTTAGGGTCGGCCCCACGTTGATGCTGTGTGTGGAGCAGTGACTGCGGTGAAGATACTGTCCCTGGAAACCTGGACCTCGTCCCCGTGTACTGTACTGTACATTGATCCATTGTTGCATACGTGTTTGTTTCTTGGGGTAAATTCCTGCTGACAAGTTCAGAGGGTGTAAACACTTAGAATTCTGGTGGATTACCATGCAGTTTCTTTCTTAAATGGGAAAGAAAGACATTTGTTCACATTACATCAATGTTGGATGTTTATTTTCATTTTCAAATTTCTAATTTATTAGAAATATAATTTTCAGGGCTTGCAGCAGAGCTTAAGTCGTGCAAGTTGCTTTTGTTCCTGTGACTTAAATTTTCTCTTTTAAAAGTGAAATTAGGGCACCCTCTGCTGAATTTGAAAGGAGTTGCTGGATAGGAATGTGCAGGTTTGAATAAGAGAATGTATAGATGTGTACTTTAGACTTTCTTGTCCCTTATACGGTGGCCCTTTTTGTTCACACTGGTCACCCCTGGGCCGTGTGATGACGGATATTTGATTAAACCCATATTTTGAAGCGGGCAGAAGACGTTGAGTGAACAAGTCCACAGAGGCAGGAAATAACAGAGGCCAGGTGTGTTCAGGGTTGTTTGATAGAAAATTTGAGAGAGGGTGTCCGTGTGATCTCTGCAGTGAAAGAAACTAGTAAGAAGAGAGGGCAGGTATCATTTTTGGAATTTAAACTTTATCATGAATGTGCCGTTGAGTCATCAGATAGTTTTTTTTAGAGCAGTAACACAATCCTTTGAGTATCTTAGAAAGATGATGCTGTGGGTTGGAGGTGGGGACAGGGCAATTCGCCCATCAGTGCATTTGCTGAGTGGGGTCCCAGAGAGAGAGACAGAGCTCTGGGAAGCTGGTTACATGGCGGGTTGGTTTGTGAAAACAAACAAACAAACAAAACTTTACCAAAAAACTTCAAACATACAGAAAAGTAGAAAGAATAGTACAATGACTACCCGTAAGTCTACCTTAGGCCCAACAGTTGGTACCATTTTGCCCTGCGTGCCCCGGCCCCTGCTCTGAAGTACTTGGGAGTAGGTTGCAGGTGTCTTTACTGTGCATCCGTAGGTACATCAGCCAGCATCCCTCCAGAGCGGCCTCAGGGGAGAGGTGCTCAGGGGGATACAGTCTGGAAAGCTTAGGATTGGGCGCACAGATACGAGGTCCTGTTACATCCTGTGAGAGGTGGCACAGAGGCACAAAGGCTTGGTTTACTCTGCTTCATTTGAGGCTCTCTGGCATTTTCCACCTCTCCTTTTGAGACTCTGGGAGGTGGGTATATGGTGAACACTGCTACATTTTAAATAGAAACTTGTAAAAAAAGTTTTCTTTATCAGAAAAAGCTTCAAGCGTGCTCTGTGGTTGAAGAGGCCGGCATTCTTGGGTGAGGTAGCTTCTCCCGGGGAGGAGAGGGAGGTCACTGCAGACAAGCTGGCCAGCCTCCCCTCAAGGAGGAAGAGGGGCCAGGCCCTTGGATTGGGCCGAAGGCCCAGATCACTGGAAGTCTGTGTGAGGAAGCAGGTGTGTGCCTGGTGCGAGTGTGGGGAGACAGTGCACCCCGCCTGGCAGGGCCCTGGCACCTGCAGGGCCTGCCTGCCTCGGGGTAGGGACGCTGGGGCAAGCGGGGAGCCGGAAGTGCCCGCGGGTACTGGGCATGGACGCTGAGCTCTTAGTACGTTTGATTGGTAGGGAATCTGTGTCCTCTGATCTAGTAATAAGTGTTTTACATCATGATCAGTGGGCTTCGCAGCTCTCCCTCCTTTGGGCAGGAGAAGTAGCAAGGGGGTGGGCAGAGGCATATAATACCCACCCTACTGTACATAAAATAGATAGCTACTAAGGACCTACTGTGTGGCTCAGGGAACTCTGCTCAGTAATGACCTGTATGGGGTAAGAATCGAACAGAGTGGATGTATGTCTACGTATAGCTGATTCACTGTCTGTACACCTGAAACTGACACAACATTGTAAATCAACTAGACTCCAATAAAAAATAAAACAAAATAAAAGTAAACAAAACAAACCAACAAAATACCATGGCAGGAATTGGTAATGGGTTCACTGTTGACTCATTCATTCTTTCATTCATTCAACAAACACTAGGGAGCCACCTCTTACTGTATATGGCAGGCTCTGTTCTCAGACGCTAGGAATTCAGGGAGCAATACAGGCAGAAGTCCCTGCCTCTCGTAGCTGACATTCTAGCAGGAAAGACAGACAGTCGACTAGCTAGATGAAACACACATAGTGATTAGACTGTGATGAGCGTGAAGAAGAAACATCAAGTCGGGGTGGGCTTTGTGGGGAGATTCTGCAAAGGGGCCGCCCAGGGAGTCCACTGAGATGCCATTTGGGGAAAGACCCACGAAGGCCGCCCGGGAGCTGTGCCCGTGTGCCCAGAGTCTGTGTCATTTGCTCTTTCTGCCAGGGCCTGCCTCCTAGAGTGTGTTAGTACAAGACAGTGTGCCCACAGGACCCCTCGAAGGCTTTGCAGAGTTCTGTGGAATGTTCTTTTGTGTAAACGTTTCCCATGGTTTCTGAACAATGACTGGCATGTTACTTCCCTTAGCAACTTAATTTTTGTTCCTTCTTCACGTGAAACTTGGGAAATGTTAGCTTTTTCTCTTTTCTGTTCATTCATTTCGTCCTGGAAATGAAAATAATCCTTTTCAGAGCTATGATATGCAGATTAAAAATTTACAAAGTATAGTCAGTAGATTCCAGCAACTAATATTAATGGTTTAAACATTGAGGTAGTTGAAGAAAATAACATTAAAAGGTATATGAACAACGAAATACTCAAAGTTAATTACCCTTGGGTGTAACTGACTCTGAGTGTGAGATTCTCTGCTGTTTAATACCTGAAGGGCCAGAACAGAACAGATACTCTGTTCATCAATGTAGGATTCACCGTTTTTCCGCACAATGTAACGTTAGGGTTTTGAATTATTCTTACGCAGGTTATTCTCTTTGCTTTCAACTTTGGATGTCATTAAAGTAGATGACGTCAGGCTTGCAGTGGTGATGCAGATCTACCCAAATCAGTCAGTAACTGGGGAAATCCCTGTAGCCCCAGCAGGCAGAGGAGTTTATCTTGCTGTGGGTCTTGTCCTTTTGCTGTTAAAAAAAAATCCAATTTGTGTTTCTTTATAGAGAAATAAATGATCAGGCTATACTTTAGGTTAGAGGCTTCTTTTATTTTTATTAGTAAATAAAGTTAACTAATTTCCTTGTTTAAAAACTGAAATACATACTGTTTACTATTTATTTTTCAATACATTGAAACTGACATCATTGTTTCCTGAAGCATTTAGTTACAACCTGAGTGAATAAAATTACTTCATTTGTGGAAATGCCCCCCCCCCCGCCCAAATAAATAAAGTAGATGAGTATGTAAGAAAATAGGACATATAGGGACTTGAATAAATCTCATGTGCAAGAACGTGAGGATTTCCTTTAAGAGTATTAAGACCACCGTGGAGGAGAATTCAGTACAAAGTTGTCAGTATTATAAATGAACAGGGCTTTTGAATTAGATATTTGCTTTTGTCACTATCTATGATAGCTTTAAAAAATTAAATATGCATTAACTATTGTGTATTACATTTAGTTTCACTCTTTGGTCCTGTCCTTACTTAGAAAATACAGTTAATGTTGGTAGCATGATGTAATTAATATTTTGCAGATAAGAATTGATATCTGGGAAGCTTATCTTTTGATGGTTCTGTTGTAGGGCCTGAGAAACTGATGAAAGTAGACAGTTCGTATGATTTCTGTTGTCAGTAAACGAAATCATGTTTATCAGTGTCCAGATTCATTAGAGATGTTTTTAGTAGGCTACATGTTAAGCAACTATTGTGTTGAACCACACAATATTTATTAGTACCCAGTAAGTAACAGTGTGTAAACGCTGACATGATTTATGTTATTTAAAAATTATACCAGTGATTTCCTTACATGATCAGTTTATCCGTCAGGAAGGGCCAGGTTGAGCGTCAGTAGCAAGCGGCTCCAACACCACGCTCATCTCTTGCTCATGCAGTGTGTCCATCGCGTGTTGGCAGGGGGCACTGCTCCGTGACGGCCTCTGTCAGGCAGCTGGAACGCTGGACAGCTGTGAAAGGCGAGGCGTCGGATCTCATGGTGGCTGTTAAGTGCACCTTCCTGGAAGTGGCAAACCTGTTTCCTTCGTGTTACTGGTCAAGGCATCAGGGGTCTGCCGGAGAAGGCGTGAAGCCTGGTGGCCCAAGAGCAAGCTAGAGGATGTGGATCTGAAATGCGCGGTTTTCTTACTTGTAAATAAAGAGGATAAAATAAAAGGAGGATATCAAGCAAAAGACTGAGAGAGTGGGGGAGCTAATATTGGAGCATCTGTTATGTTCCCAGTGCTTCAGATATGTCTCATTTGGTCATCACAAGACGTAATGAGTCATAGAAATGATTTCTGTTTGACGCCAGAGGGAACTGAATGGGCGGGATTAAATTAAGAGTGAAGAGGCAGCCCTGTGTGGCGTGTGGTTGCCAGCGCGGGTGCTGGTTCACACACATGCTGATGTGAGAATCCCTTCAAGCTGTGGCTTAGAGCAAGTTGCTTAGAATTCAGTTCCCTCATCTGTAGGACGATGATGATAGTCCTTATGTGATGAGATTATTGTGAGAATTAAATGAGACGTTGAGTTCTTAACCTAATGTCTGGGAAATTGGGTGCATTCAGTGTTATCTGTTGCTCACGTGTGTGTGTGTGTATGTTTTCTTTTAATTGTTTTATTTGGTTTCCCAAGGTCTCATATCTTGTAAGTTGTGTGTGTAGTAAGTGGTAGAATCAGGAGACTGGACTGTCTCCCACCAAAGCCTGTATTCTTTTCATTATAGGACCTTTAAACGTTTGCTAGATTAGAGGACGTGAGAAGTAGAGAGTGATGAAAATGTGGTTGAAAAGTATTCATAAAAGATGTCACCTGTTGATTGGCTCCTGTGGGTTAGGTGTTCTACTTACGTCGTTGCATGTACTCTCATTTCATTACATCGTCTGGCCAAGACCATGGAGTCAGGAAGGCAGGGCTGGGCTCTCATCCGAGGTCTGTCCTGTGTCCAAATCTGCGCTCTCTTCATGAGGCTGCGCTGTCTCCCCGTAAGTAAAATAATTAGGTTACGCTGACCTTGAAGGATCAGGTCAGAGCTGTTGGCAGGCTGGAGTTGGTCACATACAGAAGCACTTCTGACCAGGGGTCTGTGATGCAGTTCTGAGGACATATGATGATACAGGCTCCAACCTCAAGGAGATCTAGTGGGGGATTGTAAGCCCAACAGAGATGCAAAATTACATCGATGTATCTTAATTATCAAAAGTGATCGGTCTTTTCAGTAGAGGGGACTCAGGGAATGCTGGTGGAGTGCTGTGGAGGGTCTGGAACTGAGAATTAGGCAAGGAAGATGCAGTGCAGAAGTTGTTGTTCTCCCCTGCCCCCATCAAATAGAGGAAAGAATTTATGTAATACAGCAAACAAGTGGTTCGTTCATGGTTGATAGCGTAATCTCGAAGACTGTCCAGTGGGTGGGAGAAGATAAATAGAGCGAGAAGAGGTCGTTGTCAGAAGGGCGGGCTCACCGTGGGGCCGGGGCTGTGCACAGCACTGGGAGGCTGCTGAGTTTCCTGAGGACGTCTGAGAACCGGCACAGGGTTGCGGTGCACTGCTTGCGGTCGGTGGCTCAGGTCGTCTGGCGTGGGGTCATGGCTGGTGAGCCCCAGGTCGTTCCTCACACCTGGGCGTCCCAGTGCCCCTTCCCGGCAGGTGAGGTCCTGGGGTCCCGGGGCTCCTGCGACTTTCCCGGCAGCCTTGAAGCCTGAGTCTCCTGACCTGGGGGTTATAAAGCATCGTTTCTCTCATTTCCTTTCTTACGTCTTCAAAGGTTTATAAAATTCTTTCAGTGGGAGTCCTCTTTTCTGTCGCTTTGGTTTTCTCCTTTCCATTTGTGATATGTAAGTTTTGTATTACATAATAATTGAACCCTGGTGAGTTTGTAAAATGTGAGATGTTTTAATTTTTTGTAACTGTCCCCTTTTTTTGAAATCAGGACTTTCTGCGTTTGGTTGTATAAGGCATATTTGTGTACATATGGTACCCTAATGCATTGCCAGTTGTCAGCATATTTTTTTATTGTCAGTGTGTAGACAGAAATTATAGACAGTTTTTTTGGTTGTCTGACAGAGTCTAAGATTCTTGGCATAGACAAAATTGAAATGTGATTTTGTTTATGATTAGGAATTGCATAGGTTAAAATTCCATATACATTTCTGCATAATAGAAAACTGACAAAAATTTGAACTTTCTTTGAATATTTAAAGAATTACCAATAAAGAAGTTGCTGGAACGCATGCTACTGTTGGACCCTTAAGTCAGTGGCAGATAGGGTATAATGTACAGGATGATGTCGGCAAATCTGACCCTCTTCTTTCCTGGAAATAAAGTACTGTGGGAACAGGGTCACACCCACTCGTTTGCGTACTGTCTGTGTTGAGCCTGGAGGCCACAAAACCTAAAATGTTTACTGTCTGCCTTTTGTAGAACATTTGTTCCTGCTCTGGCCACAGACAGCAGTTCTCAAACTTTGGGGTCTCTGGACCGTTTTAGACTCTTAAAAATTGTTGAAGGCTCCGAAGTGTTTCGTTTATGTGTGTTATATTCATATTTACCGTATTGGAAACTGAAACAGAGAAATTTAAAAAAGTCGTTTCAGTTCACTTAAAAAGAACAATATTAAACTTGTTATATGTTAGCGTTAATCATGTTTTTATGAAAAATAACCGTTTTCCAAAAAACAAAAACATGAGTGAGTTGGGAACTCCTCTAATGCCTGCCCGAATAGAAGACAGTTACATTCTCAGATGTGCATACTTTTCATTTGTTGCTCTATCTTTTAGTTGAAGGATATGAAGAAAAACCAGTCTTACACAGATCTGTAGTTGGAAAGGGGAGGAGTATTTCAGTAACCTGTTCAGGTAATTGTAGATGTTCTTTGTTACTGCACTTGACCCTTGAACAGTGTGAGGATTAGGGGCGATAACTGTTCATGAAGTTGAAAATCCGCGTATAACTTGTAGTTGGCCTTCTATATCCGTGGATTCAGTCAGCCGCGGATCCTGCAGTCCTGCTAAATCTGTATAAGTGGGGCCATGCAGATGAAACCCGTTGTTGTTCAGGGGTCAACTGTACCTCAAAGCTCCACATGTGGTAGTCTCAGTGTTGCAGTGTGGAATCTGAAAATACATCAACAGGCGTATCATATTGGAACTTTCAAATCTGTTGGTCTGTCCTGCGTTTTGACTGGATCTTTTATTCACACATTATTTTTTAAAATATTATGCATTGATAATTTCAAAAATATTGGTTCACTATCCACAGGTTGACACAATATAAAAAAAATCACATTTGCTCATATCACCACTGATCTTGGAAGAGCCAGTGGGTTTTGGGAAGCTGGTGGACCTGCGCAGAGCGGGAGCTGGTTTCAGGATGCTTGCATTTCGGTTAACACGGTGCGTTGCAAAGCGAGGACCACCTCTAGTGGACACAGGTTTTATAAAATTCTGGTTTTTTGCTCGAGTGTTTATGCTTTATCATTAGCAATGCCTCAAGAGTCAGTTATTATTAATTTTACTACTTCATTAAGGACATTCTAAAGTCAATGCCCTTCCGTCTTTTTTTTTTTTTTTTTTTTTTTTTTAATGAGACTGCTTGGTAGTGAAGAATTAACTAGGACGAATAGTTTCCATTTGGTACTGTTATCTTGATTTTTGCTAAGGTACCCATGGTTTTGTCCACCAGTACTTTTCATCATTGGTGCAAATGTCCACACATTGCAGAAGGCAGATACCATCTTGATGGTTTTATGAAAATAGTTTGACTTCAGTGGCGCCTGTGAAAGGAACTCAGAGACCACTGGTGTCTGCAGACCAAACTCCGAGAACTGATGGTATAAAAGGTTTCAGTACCATTTTCTGTAAGCAGATTGATGCCACCTACCTGCACTGCTTCCTGTATTTTCTAACAATTGTAATTTATGAAGATTTGCTGCTTCCATTGGCTAATACAACTCATGCATCTTTCAGGTAGAGTTTTTTTTTGTTTTATGTCAGATTTGTTAAAAAAGGGTTTACCCTTTTTGTGTGTGTTATTGCTCTATTAGGTTTTGAAAGTGTAAGTTGAGAGTATTTGTAACTCATGAAGTAATCCACAGTTGGATTACTGGGCACAGTTACTGTCTCTTGAAATGATGGGATCTTAGTATGATTATCAGTTTATTTATGATGACAGTTAATTAAAAGTTTTCATATTCTTGAGTACTCTTCCAAATAGAGAGGGCGTGAGTTTGGAAAATTAGGTCCAGTACCTGATTTCTCATTCATCTGTGTTAACCTCGTGCGTGTGTGTGAAATATTGTGATTTATATAATAAATATATAGTTGGTGTTCTGTGTAACCCTTTCTGCTTCTAAAACCCTTGGAATTTCTTTCCTACGTGATAAGAGTGACAAAGGTGTCTTCCGTTTTTCCTAACTACTTTCAGCCATGCCTTTATGTTAACGAGGTGACTTTTGGGAAGCCCTTATGGCCGGGGCTGGTGGCGAGGGCAACCAACCTTGATTGGAGGGTTGGAGCGTTCAGCCCCACCCCACAACCTTCAGGGAGGGGAGAGGGTCTGGAGGGTGAGTTCAGGCGCCAGTGGGCCAGTGATTTAATCAACCATGCCTGTGTGACAAGCCTCCGGTCTGGAGAGCTTCCAGGCTGCGGACACGTGGAGATTGGGGGGAGGGCGGCTCCCAGGGAAGGGGCGGGAGCTCCACCTCGCCCTGTGCAACCCTTCTGTCTGGCTGTCCCTCATCATTTCCTTTTACAGTTAACCAGTAACCTAAAAAGTAAATGTTTTCCTGAGTTCTGTGAGCCCCTCGGGCAAATTCAGTGAACCTGAGGGAGCTGGGGGAAGTTCTGATTGTAGTCAGTCGATGAGAAGCACAGGTGACAACCTGGGTTTGCAGGTGACATCAGAAGGGGGCCAGTCTTGTGGGGCTGAGCCCTTACCTTGTGGTATCTGGCCCTATCTCCAGGTAGACAGTGTCAGAACTGAGTTTAATTGTAGGTCACCCGGCTGGTGTCACATTTCTGCCTGGGGTGTGGAAAACCACATCTGCTGTCAGAAGTGAAGTATTGATAGAGGAGATACACAGGAGGAGTGTGTGTGTGTGTGTGTGTGTGTGTGTGTGTGTGTGTGTGTGTGTGTGTGTGAGTGAGTGTGAGTGAGTGTGTGAGTGCGCACACACTTATTAATAAAAGTTTTTGCAGATGGTTGTTTCACTGGGTGCAATTAAGACTTTTTTTTTTAGGGAAAACTCAAAAAACTTTCTGCTACAGACACTTGCACTTCTGTGGTTGACCACTAGATGTCATGAGTGCCCCGGGAGTCCTAAGGGTTGCCCAGGGCGGGTAGAAACTGAACATTGTAGGTTCTAGACCTTCGCATAGTTCACTGTTTCCATATGACGGATGCCAGAAGAACCTGATACAGTGTGATATATAGAAGCACGGTATGACTGGAATAATGAAATTTCAAAAATAAGCCCTTTTAAAGTGGGGTCGTAATGGTTCTGTTGGGGATCGTAAATGCTTCAGGTGCACTTGACACTGCACTTTCGTTCCTGGCGTTTGGGTCGCTCTCTTTTTTATGGAAAGATGGATTGAACTTCAATTTAAGAATATTCGGTAATCCCTCTCAGGACGTACTGTAACAGCTGGTATTTTTGTGTTGCAGTAAATCGATTCCATACAACAGTCAGTAATAATCATGGCTGGATTCTGACAAATTCCAAAGCATTTTAAATAAGTTTAGCCAAAGAAAATAACATGATTACTACAGAAATTTAGCTCAGTTTGAAAGTTAAACCCAGCAACTCTGCTTCGTTCCACAGAATATTAACCATTTTCCTGGTTGGGATTTTATCAAACCATTTTTTTAAATTAATATACTTGTGTATGTTCTGAGAAGATAATTATCTTGTAGCATATATTTCTTAAATAATAGAACTTTGGAAAAAACTTAACCTTGAGTGTTTATTGTGAAATAAAAGATGAGAAATACTGTGATAAAATCTTTTGTATATGGCATACGTGGAAAGCTGCAGCGTCAACTCAGGAGGATATTTTGATGTGAAATGTAAGGTGGTTTTAGTATTAATAGGATGTTTGTTTTAAGCATAAATCGGCTTATATGTTGTATGTGGTTTATGAAATTGAAGCATTGTAAGTTCGTTAAGGCTTGAAGGAAGTTGTAGTTTGCATGGTATAGATTATATAGTATGTGTATTTCTGTAGTTAGGTCATCTGTACCGTACAAATTACGATTTATGGCATAAAGAGCTTAAATTACATACATACACACTATAATAAATACCTATCTACATACCTACGTATATGCCTTATGCCCTAATGGTAGAAATACGTGTGCATATACTTTACAAGTTATAACCGTTTTTCCCTTTTTTCTCAGCAGCAGAACAAAAGTTTACTAATTGAATGCGTTTTTTAAATTATGTATGGTCTGTTTTTTATTTTCTTTGCGTTTGAGTCGAGGAGCACTTTATGTAGTCGAATCTTAATCCTGATTGTTAGGATAACTTATGAAAGCAAAGCAGAGTTGCCTTTCAGAATTATTAGGGAAAACAGTGTCAGAGACGGGCACTAATGAAGGCTTGCTTTACCTTTTTCTGTCTTATTTTTAGCTTAGTGATTTATATTTAAAATAACTGCCTTCATATTTTTAATTAACACAGAGGATCTCTATGAATTTGTACGTGTATTTTAACTACGTCAACCTTTGTAATGTAAAACAAAACTCAAGACATTGCACCGGGTTGCCTGGTCCAAGATAGTCTATTTGATGGTGAATATTTCTATGCTAACGTTTACTTTGATAATTAAAAAGCTAATTTAGAAGGCTTTAATAGAATCTCATAGTTTGAATTTTTTCATGAGGAATTTGGCAAGCTCATTTTCTTTATTCTGTAATATGAATCAGCAATTTAAAGGCTTTAGGGATTGAAGTGAGCCAGTTTTTCAGATGTTTACAGTATCTGTTTTTCTTGTTAATATATGTTAAAATATGCTTTTAAATCACCGAACTTGCTTTATAGAGAACTGGGAAAAATGCATTAAAAAGCGAATCTAAACATGTTGTGTGGTTCTTCTGATTTCTGAAAAATGTAAATGCAGTGTATTTTCCGTTATTAGGCAGCCGTGGTCCAAATTTAAACCACATGGCGTCCTCCTAGGTGTAGGCCAATGTAAATTTTAACCTTGCTACTTTTATGTTTTCATTTTATAATCTCATTACCTGAATTAAAAAAAAACCAGTCGTAATAGTTAGCATTCATTGTTTGAAGGGTGTTCATTGGATTATCCAGCAGTTCTAAATTGTTGTTCTCTTCATTTGCATATAAGGAAATTAAGGCTTAATAAGATTAAATAACTTTTCCAAGATCACAGAGCTAGCAGGATTAGAGATTAAGCAAACACTAGAGCCCTTGCTTTTAGTTACTGTACAATAGTGCCTTTACTGCTTATTTTGGGATAAAAGTTACTTAAAATAGTTATTTAAAAAACTGATACTTTCCAAGCTACATCAAAGCTGAGTTTTTACTAAAACAATTTATTTTCATATATTAGCTTGGATTGTTAGGTTTAGTGTAGATTATCAGCCGTCCTGTAAATCTATAATAATATCTTGCTTCAATTCTAGTATTCTTTCAAGGTTGTTTGTAATCTCGTTAGAGAACTTTGCAGTTGTCGTATTAGGATGAGTTACTTAAAAAAATTACAATTAGTTATAAGTTGTTGACAATTTAGAGAATCTCTGCTCTACGTTTAGGAATACAGTTTTGAATTCTAACAGAAGGGAGGCATTTTAGAATGACGTTGGCTTACAAAAGCTTCCTTAAGTTCTCCATCTATGCAGTCAGTGGTTCTCAAACCAACTGTAAAAATCTTTAAGGAAACCTTGACACATTCACAAAGAACTTTCATGTTTTTAATTAGAAATCCCACGTCGAAATAAAAAACTCTCCCATTTCATATTTGTCTGTGGTCTGTAGAAGAAATTGTGAAGATTGTGATCTCCCTAAATAATGTGTTGGAATCAGCATTTTGAATTAGTTACAGAAAGTTGCTATTTAGTAATCTTGCCTCTTCTATTTTTAATATGTTCCTTTTCTTTGTAGAAACGGACTGCAGGAGACATAGATCTGGGTAGACAGCGTGGCTGCAGGCCTCAGGGTTGGCATCCCTGCCGCCTTTGAACGGAGCGTGTTGGCAGTTCAGGGCCCAGCTCAGCCTGCATCCTGCATCCCGCATCCCACATCCTGCATCCCGCATCCTGCATCATGCCCGCGCTGTCCGCAGGCTCGGGGAGCGACACAGGTATGGAGCCCGTGAGGGGCACTTTTCCTCCCATCCTTACAAATCATCCAGTTCACAGTGAAAACCAGCATTGCTTTAAGCGACTGCAGACAGGCTTGTCTTTCTGAAACCAAAGTGAGGGCCATCATGGCCTCAGGATAAACATTACTGGAGGGTGAGGGCGGGACCGCTTCTTGGGCACTGAGGGCTCCTGCTGAGGCTCTTGTGCTGTTTTGCCGTACATTTACATTTCTTTGTTTAAAAATTAAGTATTTTAAAGATACAGAGAAGTGTGGGAAGTGTCATGGTACTCGTATTACCTGTCCCTCTACTTTAATCATAGCGATGAATGTTTTTGGCCGTAGTTGCTCAGACCTCTCATTTTTTCCCCCCATTTTTCTATTTTCTTCTCTCTGTCCAGAGGTGAAAACTGTTCTGAAGTTGATATATGTCATTAAAGAACTCAATTAAAACAAGCACATTGTTATCAGTTGTAAGACTTAGTGATACTTAAAGCTTTACAAGAAAGGGGAAAAAACTCATGCATGTATGTATGTGTGAAATCGCCTCTTTCTGACCTGATGTAGAAGGTGGGATGGGGGTGGTCAGTGCCCCTTTGAAGCCCTTTCCCGGGGTTCCCCGGAATCAGCACTTTAGAAAAATGTAGATTCTTGGGCCCTCCTCAGAATTATTAAACAGAATGCGAGTGGGGTTGGGGAGCTGTAGCTTGCATTTTTAAGACCACTCAGAAGAGGGCGTGGCACAGAGTGTGGCTAAAGGGATGGGCTCTGTTGCACTGACCACACTGAGTTGGTCGCATTAACACCCTTCTGTAACCAGCTGAGATATGTCTTGTCCTGGACAGCCACTGACACCCTAGTTTTTAAAGAGCTGAATCACAAATGTGATTTTGTGTTGTGTTAGGTGACCCTGGCCTTGTCACGTGCACGATTTGCCCGTACCGTTCTTTGCTGTTTCAAGCAGAGCCGTACTTACTCTTTGGCAAGTTTTTTCTTGTCTTTATCCATCAAGAATGATGTTTTTCTACTGTGATTTACACTGAGGATTAGTTTTTCTTAGGAAGTGATTTTGATTTTTAAATTACATAAAAACTTTTTTTCTCAAGACATGAACTTGGAAGCAGCTCCCTTGGACAAAATTTTTTTTTCTTTTCAGTTTTTATATAGGCCCACATTGTGTTCCACTATATAAAATGAATGATTTAAGTTTCTGTCGTGGTTTGGGAAATTATAGATAAAATTTATTTGAACCATAGATTTACTACAGCTTATGTAGTAAATAAGTTTTCTGCCTTGCCGTTCACCAAAAAATGTCTTAGTTTAATTGAATGCAAAATATTGTCGATTACACCTAACATGGGGAATGATTAAAGTGGCAGTTTAGGCGTCAGTCGTGAAAAATACCATAGGCTGTTTAGAATGGAAAAAGGACTGTAGGGCTTCCCTGGTGGCGCAGTGGTTCAGAGTCTGCCTGCCGATGCAGGGGACACGGGTTTGTGCCCCGGTCCGGGAAGATCCCACATACCGCGGAGTGGCTGGGCCCGTGAGCCGTGGCCGCTGAGCCTGCGCGTCCGGAGCCTGTGCTCCGCAACGGGAGAGGCCACAGCAGTGAGAGGCTCGCGTACCGGAAAAAAAAAAAAAAAAAAAGGACTCTAGCACGCCTAGCTGGCCCGCTTGGTGCAAATCTAAAATACTGGTGCGACTCACTCCCGGCTTTGCGATAGTTTTTGACCAGTGTGTCCCAATAAGGTTTGAGTTGGGCAGAGGAGATTGTTTTAAGAGTCACAGCATTTAGGGGGACCCCAGGGTGTGGGCACCCATCAGATGCCACGTTCCCTTGTCCTTCCTTGTAGACCAGATGCCATCGATCAGTCAAGGGCCATTGTTACTGTCAGCAGCGTTGCTTAGCGATGGTCTCCAGGGGAACAGCGTTAGCATAGCTGAAGGGCGGTTCTCACGCAGTGGGAGCGGGTGCAACTCACAGTGGCCCCAGTGAACGCGTGGTGCTCACGTGGGGAAGTGCTTGCTGTGTAAACTTCCACCACTTCCTCTTCCTCTGAGAGCAGTTAGTTACACAAGTAATACATAAAACTACACAGATAAAAAAAGGAAAGAAACCCTTCCTACCCGCTCTTCCCCTTCCCCCAGTCTCCTTTTCTTTCTGTTTGATGAGTATCCTGCAAGAATTTTCTGTACATTAAACGCTTATGTGCCTTTGTAAGTAAATGTGTGTGTACATAAGTATATTGTTTTGTCCTTTTTCTTATTTTTTAATCACAGATCCTGTCATACTCTATGGATCGTTCTGTGACTTTCTTTCTACACGAAGTAATGTCTCGAAGAGGTGTTTCTATGATGTGTGTGTGTGCATACATCTGTATATATAAACATAGACACTCCAGATTCTCTTCAACTAATGCATAGTTTTCCATTGTGTCACAGTACATTGTGTAGTGAACCAGACTACCCTTAATGAAAGCCCTGGTTTTGTTCCTTTTGTAATATTTTAGGAGAAAAGATGTACACATTTAATGGATGCTGTCAAATTGTCCTCCAGAGGTGTTGAACCACTGAACAATCCACGGACAGCACCTCAAGAATCGTTTCCCCCATGTTCTTGGCAATATTCGATATTATGTCCTTATAATTTTTACCAATCTGATGGGGAAAATACGGTATCTTAAGTGTGAAGTGTGCATTGCTACCAACATTGAGCACATTCCCTTTGTTTAATGGCCATTATTCCTCTGTGATTTGTTCTTATCCTTTTCCCATTCTATTGGTTTATCATTTTCTTATTTATTTGCAGTATTTATTTGTATTTTTTGTTGTTGGTGTTTTTTTTTTTTTTGCGGTACGCGGGCCTCTCACTGCTGTGGCCTCTCCCGTCGTGGAGCACAGGCTCCAGACGCGCAGGCTCAGCGGCCATGGCTCACGGGCCCAGCCGCTCCGCGGCATGTGGGATCTTCCCAGACCGGGGCACGAACCTGTGTCCCCTGCCTCGGCAGGCGGACTCTCAACCACTGCGCCACCAGGGAAGCCCTATTTATTTGTATTTTGTGTATTAACCCTTTGGGTCATTTTAGGTTGAACACCATTTCTTCTGGTCATTTGTCCTTTTTTTCTTCCTTAAATAGTATCATTTTTAAAATAGAAGTTGAAAACTTTTATATGGACAAATCAGTATTTTCTGTGTGGTGAATGCTTTTTTCCTTGTGCTTAGGCAGGATTGAGAAGATAGTCTCTAAGATCTTCTTTTAATAATTAAAAAAATTTTGGGACTTCCCTGGCGGTCCAGTGGTTGAGACTCCGTGCTCCCAATGTAGAGGGCGCAGGTTCAATCCCTGGTCGGGGAACTAAGATCCCGCATGCCGCATGGCGTGGCCTAAAAATAATAATGATTTTAAAAATTTGATTTTACGCATTTGGAATTTCAGTCCAACTAGTTTGCATGTGGAATGAGACAGTAATCAAATCTTAACATATTTCCCACGTGAAGAGCCAGTAGTCCCCAGATCACTCACTCAATAGCCCAGCCTTTTTACATAAATGTGTATTAGCCCCTCTGGTGTATACATATGTTCTGGGTTTTCTTTCTTAGCTGTTATGATCTGGTGATCTTATTTAAAAAAATTTGTTTTTAAATTTTATTTTTAGAGTAATTTTAGATTTAGAGAACGATTATGAAGATAAGACAGAGAGTTCCAATATCCTTTATACTTGTTGCCCTGATTATTAACATCTTACCTTAGTTTGGTACGTTCATTTCAATTAGAAAATCAATACTGATACATTATTATTAGCTAAAGTCTATACTTTATTCAGATTTTCTTAGTTTCCGTTAATATCCTTTTTTGGGTCCAGGGTCTTACATTATATTTAGTTGACCTCGTCTCATTAGGCTCCTCTTGGCTGTGCAGTTTCCTTAGACTTTCCTCGTGTTTGACGACCTTGACCGTTTGCGAGAGTAGTACTGGTCAGATGTGTAGTGGAATTCCCTCTGTTGGAATTTGTCTGATGTAAAGTGCCACTGTCGTCCTATTGTATATTAAGGGGACATGCTGTCCACTTGGTTTATGACTGTTGATGCTGACTAAGTGGCTGATGTGATGTTCGCCCCACCTCCCCACTGGACAGTGACTCTGTCTGCCCACCCTGTCCCGCTGTGCTCTGGGGAAGGATGTCTGCGTGCCTCTCACATTCGAAGGGCGTGTGTCCTCTCCTTCAGGGTGACGGATCCCTGTAACTTATTTGGAATACTTTCTCTCTTCTCTCCCATTAATTTATTCAATCCTTTTTCATATCCGTGTGGACTCTTGGATGTTTATTGACACTTCGGGACATAATTCACTTCTACTTCACTTACTTTATTGTTCAAATTGTCCCAGCTTTGGGGCCACTGGGAGCTTTTTCAGTTGGTTTCTTTGACGTATCCCTATCCACAGGGGCGTGTTTTAAACGCTTCCTTACTTTGGGCATGACGGGATGCTCCAGGTTAATCTTGCAGTGCCCCGTCTAGAATCAGCCATTTCTCAAAGGACCACCAGCTCCTTTTATTAGGGAATGGGATTAGAAACCAAGATCTGGATGGTAGGTTTGCACAGTGGTTTTTCTTTTAGGCCCTCTCGTCTGGCAGAGCAAAGGAATACATGTGTGTGTACTGACCCGTGTATATATGCACATATATGAACATTTCTGTGTGCAATCGTCTGTAAGTATATTAAGCTACATATGAGTTCTTACCGGTGTCTCCAGCTCTAAACCATAGGAAATGGATCATTTTAGCCTCCTGCCCTTGTCTGTAAACTCCCGCTGGCTACCGCCACCCACCACGCGCCATCTATCTACTGAATCGTTCAGCCCAGTGTGCGTGTGTAGTAGTGTCCAAACTGTTACCTGTCCCTCCTTGGGACACAGCTTTTATCAGCTAGAGAGTTGATCTTGTTTTCGTTCCTGTGATAGTACCGTTCTGTTTCTAATCTTATGGACTCGTTCTTTCCCTGCATAGTACCTGTGTTAGTTTTACAAATTCATTAGGTCTGAATTTCACAAATATCGTATAATGTGGAATATAATATGTATACAGAAACGCATATAAAGCTTCCATAGCACAGTTTTAAGAGTGATTATAATGCCAACGTCCATGTGGCCACCACCTGAGGAAAGAAGCTGAACCCCTGAGAGCATCCCGTGCGCTTCCTCCACTCGCTGCCTCCCCAGCCGCCATGGCGACGGACAGCGAAGAGGATCCTGCCTCACAGTGTACACAGAACGTATGTTTCAAGCACCCCTAGGCACTTTGGTTTAATTTCGCCCGTTGTTGAGCTTTGTAAATGGAATTTTACCACATGAACTTTTTTTAGGTTAGTGGTGACTGTTTAGAATGAGGGAAAAAATAACAAATTACGAATTTTTAAAAGTGGATACATAAAATAAATATTACAGCATCCAGGGGAAAAGCATAATATTTTAGTGAACTGCCCGACATACCTCTATACTTGGTTTCCTTCTTTACTTTTTGGCTGTCTACTTTTTGATTGCCTCTTCCTATGACGGTGATTTTTGCAATATTTACTTCAAGAGAAGAGAAAGGCGGTCCAGCCTGCAAAGGAGAAGTGCGGGATACTTGTGTAGACAGTACTCCTGACACTCAGTAGCTCTCACTCCAGGTGTGTGGGTTTCCCTGCCACCGAGCGGTTCTCTGCGACACCAGCTGGGTGTCCCAGAGCTCGGTTCTGACACACGCTGGTGGTCGTGCAGACCTCACAGGCTCAGTCCCCGTAAGACGCCCCAACTTCAGATAGCAGTTACCAGTAATAGGCCCCCAGGTTGCCCACAGCTTCTGTCTAGCGTGGCTGCAAAGTGGGGTCCCACAGCCGCCTCCTTGCATTCTGTCCTTTGCTAGAACAGCTCACAGAACTAAGGGAAAGATGTAGCTCATCCTTGTCAGGTTACTGTGTAATGAAAGACAGGATAAAGGATACAGATGAGGAGATGCGTAGGGTGGGGTCTGGAAGGGTCCAGAGATCAGGAGACTCTGTCCCTGTGGGAGTTGGGGACCGTCACCCACTGTGTGTAGAAGTGTTCACCGACACAGAAGCTCGCTGAACGCCGCAGTACTGGGATTTCTATGGTGGCTTCATCCCATGGGCGTGAGCCATTTATTCACTCCACATTCAGCCCCTTTCCTCCTCCAGGACGTGGGAAAGGCCCTGTCACTCCGTATCTGTATCTGTTGCTCACGGTGGTCCCTGTGTAGCGGTAGCTCGTGGTAGCTTTGGTGTGCACTTCTGGGTCGTCCATGAGGCTGAGCACATGTTCACATTGGCCGTTTCGATGTTCGCTTCGTGAGGTACCGACTCACATCTTCTGCTTATTTTTCGATTGCCTGGTCTTCTGTGTAGGGCATTTTTCTGTGTCCTGGATTCCGTCCTTCGTCAGCTTTGCTAGCTGACAGCCGTCTTCTCTTGTTCTGTGGCCTGTCTTCTCATTCTCCTTGCCTCCTGCCCTGGTCCACGTGCAGGAGTCACACATTTCAGTGCAGCTCATCACCACGTCCTTTATGGTGAGTGATTTCTGTATTTTATTCATGAACTATTCCTCAGCCTATGGTCAGGAACTTATTCATTTTTCCTTTTACATTTTGATTTTAATACCCTAGGATAGATTTTTGTGTAAGGTGTGAAGTAGGCTACAGATTAACTTTTCCCACGTGGATGTCCAGCTGTCCCGCCGTGACGCTGTAAAGACTGTCCTTTCTCCCCTGCGGGCAGAGCTGCCATGTGGGACCTTGATTACAGTGTTGACTGTCATTGTGACTCAGCGTCCTTGTTTTTAGTTCTGGATCTCAAAAGGAGTTACTTCAGCATTTCTTCGTTGTCATGCTCGCTCTAGGTTTTTTTCATGTATGCCCTTTATTAGATTAAGGAAGTTTCCTTTTATTCTTAGTTTGCAGAAAGCTTTTTAAAAATCACTAGCCATTGAATTTTGTCAAGTGCGTTTTATTTGTTCACTGTAATCATATGATTTGTTTCCTGTACATCTCAATATAGCAAATATCACTGATTTTTGAATGTTAAGCTAACTGGCATTTTAGGGATAAGCCCAATTTGCTGCTGATTTCTTATCCCTTTCATATAGCCTGCTGGATTTGGCTTGCTCACATTTTATCTACAGTTTTAATATCTGTGTCTATGAGTGATTGTAGCCTGTAATTTTCCTTTCTCATTCTCTCGTCAGATTTTCACAGTCACGTAGTGTGTTGGAAAGGCTTTACTCCTGTTCTCTTCTGTTCTTGTGTGTTCATTAGAACACTTCTGTTTATCATTTTAGATTTCCCCTTAATTATTCTGAAGTTATACACTCTCTCTCTCTATTTTTAGTGGCTACCTTAGAAATTACAACATGCGTCCTTTATTATAAAATCCCCCGTTAATCTGTGCCTTTATCGTCATCCTGGACAATCTAAAGACCTTACACTCTTACCCTGTATGCTTCCCTCCCCGTTTATATGCTATTGTGTCATGCATTTTGATTCTCTATTAAAAAACAAAACCCAAACCTTGAAGATGTCAGCTTCATAGCATCTTACAACTTGGCATTTTAATCCGAGATGACTTTTCATCTGGTTAATATAAAACTCTTTAGAATTTCCACTATTGAAGGTCTGCTGATGTCCAACTGTCTCTGTTGTCGTGTCGGACGTGCTTTCATTTGCCTTCATTTTGAAAGGTATTCTTACTAAGCATAGAATTCTAGGTTGGCATTATTATTTTTTCAGTGTACTAAGAACGAGAAGATGAAGAAACGATATCTTTAAAGTTGCTATTTAGGACTTCCCTGGTGGCGCAGTGGTTGAGAGTCCACCTACCGATGCAGGGGACACGGGTTCATGCCCCGATCCGAGAAGATCCCACGTGCCGTGGAGCGGCTGAGCCCGTGAGCCACCGCTGAGCCTACGCGTCCGGAGCCTGTGCTCCGCAACGGGAGAGGCCACAACAGTGAGAGGCCCGCATACCGCAAAAAAAAAAAAAAAAAAAAAAAAAAAATTGCTATTTAGAAATCAGCTGTCAGACTCTTCTGTTTTAAAGTAATCTATCTTTTTTCTCTAAGATTTTTTTTTTCTATTCTTGCTGTGTGTCTAGGTAGAATTTCTTTTTTTTCTATTCTTTTAGAATTCTTTTGGCTTTTTGGATGTATGTGTTCATGTATTTCATGAATTCTGGAAACTTTTCGGTTGTTATCGCTCAGGTGTTACCTGTCCTCCACTCTTCCTCTCATCTCTCTTTCTGTGTGCCGGTTAGATATGTGCGAGGCTGTTTCCGTGACCCTTATTTCTCGTGTCACTCTTCTGGACTTACCTCTCTTGGCACTCTCATTCTTTTCTCTGAGTAACTCTCACCTGTCTTCCATTTTTAATCCTTCTTTCTGGAGCTGTATATGATCCCCTTTACATCCCTGCATTAAGTGTTTAATTAATTAAAAAGTTTTTAAAAAATAAGTTGTTTAGTTCTTGAAGATGTTGTTTGCACCATAGATCAGTTTTGTTAGGAAATCTGGCTAACCTTATTTCCAACATGAAAATCATGATGTTTTTATCTTTAAAGTGATAGATTCACGTTCTTGGAGATACTGAGTGTATCACTGAGATACACCACGAAAGGAAGCCATTTGAAATAACAGAAGACTTCATTAGCATTGTCTGTCATGAAGTGTTTTGTTCTCATCTTTCACTTCAAAGGCTAATATGATCATTTCCCCCCCTTGATTGTTTGTACGTTTCATTGTTGACCTTGCTGCTCTTTTCTTCTGATAGTTCCCCAAAAGAAGTGTATACCCTGTAGCTTTGAGCTGACCACATTCATATTGTCACAGTTCCTTGCCTCAGCAAGTTGAGCTCATTAGGCATGTGGTTGATGGGTAGCTGCTAAGTGTGAACAAAAAGCAGTGTGTGAACCCACATTTGGGTACAAGTTTTTTTCTTTTTGGTAGTAGTGTACTTCTTAGAGCATAGAGCTTGTGCTCCCTTTAGACTGAACCAGTACACTTATTTCCATCCTCGTCTCTGCTCACAAACTGTTGATGAACTAAGTGAAGAGGTTTCTCTCCAGGTAGTACGGGTTTTTCAGTGTTTAACAGGAAAATCACTGCGTGGCATTTCTCCCAGTGGCTCACAGGTGGAGACTGTGTCTCAGCTTCTGTCCTGCTGGTGGTCTCCTCCAAAGGGCACAGTCAGCATGTGCCAACACGCCTCCACGATGGCAATGGCTCTCCCACAGGGCGCACCTCTGCTGCTACAGAGAGTCCCACGGAGTCATCTCATGGAGGAATTTCGCCAGTAATTTTCGTTCATTGCATAATATTTGTCTTTCATTCTGAGGCTCATTTTAGAATCTTTATGGCAATGGTGTGACCTCTGTTTTAGCTGTAAGGAATGCAGTATTTAGCGATGTCTATATAGTTTGGGGTTTTTTTCACTTTTAAGTGTTTTTAAATTGAGGTAAAATGTATATAATATAAAATTTGCCACATTAACCATTTTAAATGTACAGTTTCGTGGCATTAATTACATTCAAAACGTTGTGCAGACATCACCACTGTCTAGTTTCAAAACATTTTCATCACCCCAAACAGAAACTCTGTATCTGTTTAGCAGTAACTCCACTTGCCCCCGACTGCCAGCTTTCGACAGTCACCGTTCTACTTTCTGTCTCTCGATTTTGCCTATTTCAGGTATTTCCTGTAAGTGGAGTCATGTAATATTTGTCCTTTTGTGACTGACTTACGCTACTTACCATAATGTTTACAAGGCACATCCATGTTCTGATCCATGTATCAGAACTACATTCCCTTTTACGGTTGAAGAATATTCTTTTGTATGTACACACTGAATTTTGTTTATCCGTTTTTCTGCTGGTGGACACTTGAGTTGTTTCTACCTTTTGACCGTTGTGAATAATGCTGCAATGTCAGCTGTTGTTCAAGTATCTGTTGGAACCCCTGATTTCAGTTCTTTTGGGTGTGTGCCTAGGAACACAGTTTCCTGCTCGGATTCTGTGTTCAGCTCTCTGAGGAACCACCTGACTGTTTTCTAGTCTGCACCGTTTTATATTTTCACCAGCAGTGTATGAGAGTTTATATCCTCCCCCATACTTGTTATTTTACGTAGTTTTGAAATTATAGTCATCCTAGTAGGGGCGAGGTGGTAGCTCGTGGTGGTTTCTGTGTGCATTTTCCTAATGACCGATGATGTCGAGCATCTTTTCAGGGCTTGTTGGCCATGACCAGTGGACCCTCGAGTGACACAGGTCAGTTTTCTCTTACATTGCTTATACTTTTGTATATTATATCCCCATGTCTCTTTATAACTGGAAATTTGTACCTTTTTGCTCCCTTCACTCATTTTGCCCACCCTCCACCCCCACCCGTGGCAATCACCAGTCTGTTCTCTGTACCTGTGAGCTGCTTCTTGTTGTTGCTGTGTTTAGATTCCACTTATAAGTGAGATCATACGGTATTTGTCTTTCTCTGTCTGACATTTCACTTAGCATAATACCCTCAAGGTCCATCCGTATTGTCACAAATGGCAAGATTTCATTCTTTTTTTAATGGCTGAATAATATGCCATTGTGTGTGTGTGTGTGTGTGTGTGTCAGAGACATTTTATCTATTCATCTGTCGATGGACGTTTAGGTTGTTTCCATATCTTGGCTATTGTAAATAATACTGTAATGAACGTTGGGGTGCATATATCTTTTTGAGTTAGTGGTTTTTCTTTGCCTTGGGTAAATACCCAGAAGTGGAAATGCTGGATCATATGGTAATTCTTATTTTTAATTTTTTGGAAGAACCTCCTTACTGTTCTCCATAGCGGCTGCACCAATTTACAATCCTACCAACAGTGCATGAGGGTTCCCGTTTCTCCACATCCTTACCAGAACTTGTTATTTCTTATCTTTTTGATAGTAGCCATTCTAACAGGTGTGAGGTGGTATCTCATTGTGGCTTTGCTTTGCAGTTCTCTCATAATTAGCAGTGTTGAACATCTTTTCACGTGCCTGTTGGCCCTCTGTATGTCTTCTTTGGAAAAATGTCTATTCAGATAATCTGCCTTCTTTTTAACCCCTTATGATATATATAATTTGCAAATATTTTTATTTTATCGGTTGCCTTTTGATTTTGTTGATGGTTTCCTTTGCTGTGCAAAAGCTTTTCAGTTTTATGTAGTCCTGCTTGTTTATTTTTGCTTTTGTTGCCTTTGATTCTGGTGTCAAATCCAAATAATCATTGCCAAGACCAGTGTCAAAGGAGCTTCCTGCCTATGCTTTCTTCTAGGAGTTTTATGGTTTCAGGTCTTACATTCACATCTTTAATCCATTTTGAGTTAATTTTTTGTGTAAGGTGTAAGGTAGTGGGTCTAGTTTCTTTCTTTTTTTTTTTTTTTGGCCTGTGGCTGTCCAGTTTTTCCAGCACCAGTTATTGAAGAGACTCTCCTTTCCCCATTGTATATTCTTAGCTCCTTTGTCATAAATTGAATGACCACAGATGCATGTTTCTGGGCTCTCTATTCTGTTCAGTTGATCTATGTGTCTGTTTTTATATCCTTACCATACTGTTTTGCTTACTATAGCTTTGTAATATAGTTTGAAATCAGGGCGCATTATGCCTCCACCTTTTTATTTCTCAAGTTTGCTTTGGCTGTTGCAGTCTTTTGTGGTTCCATACAAATTTTATGACTGTTTGTTCTATTTCTGTGAAAAATGCCTTTGGAATTTTCATAGGGATTGCACTGAATCCTTTGGGTAGTAGATTTCTTTGGGTAGTATGGACATTTTAACAATATTAATTCTTCCAATCCTTAAGTGTGGAATATCTTTCCGTTTATTTGCGTTTCTCAATTTCTTCCATCAGTGTCTTAAAGTTTTCAGTGAACAGGTCTTTCACGTCATTGGTAAAATCTATTTCTAAGTATTTTATTCTTTTTGCTGCAGTTGTAAATGGGATTACTTTCTTAATTTCTCTTTCTGATAGTTTAGTGTATGGAAACACAGTAGATTTCTGTACATGATTTTGTATCCTGCAGCTTTAATAAATTCATTTATTTATTGTAACTTTTTTTGGTGGAGTCGTTATGGTTTTCTATATATAATAGCACATCATCTGCAAAGAGTTACAGTTTTACTTCTTCCTTTTTGATTTGGATACCTTTTATTTCTTTTCCTTGTCTGATTGCCATGGCGAGGGCTTCCAATACTTTGTTGAATAAAAGTGGTGAGAGTGAGCATCCTTGTCCTGCTCCTGGTCTTAGAAGAAATGCTTTCAGCTTTTCACCTTTGACTATGATGTTAGCTGTGAGTTTGTCTTAAATGGCCATTATTATATTGAGGTATGTTCCCTTTATACCCACTTTGTTGAGACTTTTTATCATGAAGGAATGTTGAATCTTGTCACATGCTTTTTCTGCACCTATGGAGATGATCATAGGATTTTTATTATTCATTCTGTATATGTGGTGTATCACAAATTGATTGATTTGCGGATGCTGAACTATCCTTGCATTCCTGGAATAAATCCCACTTGATTATGGTGCATCACCTTTTTAATGTATTGTTGAATTTCGTTTGTTAATGTTTTGTTGAGGATTTTTACAGCTATGTTCATCAGGGATATTAGCTTGTGATTCTCTTTTCTTGTGTTGTCCTTGCCTGGTTTTGATATTAGGGTAATGCAGGCCTTGTAAAATGAGTTTGGAAGTGGTCCCTCTTCTATTTTTTGGAAGACTTGAGAAGGATTGGCATTGATTCTCCTTTGAATGTTTGCTATAATTCATCGGTGCCGCCATCTGGTCCTGGGCTTTTGTTCGTTGGGAGGTTTTTGATTACTAATTCAATCTCCTTATTAGTAATGTCTGTTCACATTTTCTGTTTCTTTATGATTCCCTCTTGGTAAGTCGTATGTTTCTAAGGAATTTACCCGTTTCTTCTAGGTTGTCCAGTTTGTTGGTGCATATTGTTTGAAGCAGTCTTTTAATGATCCTTTTGTTTTTGTAGTATCAGTTCTAACAGCTCCTCTTTCATTCTTGATTTATTTATTTGAGTCCTCTCCTTTTTTTTTCTTGGTGAGTTTGTCAGTTTTATCTTTTCAAAGAACCAGCTCTTGGTTTTATTGATTTTTTTTTCCTCTTTAAGTCTCTAATTCGTTTAATTCTGCTGTCATCTTTTCAAAATTTCCTTCCTTCTACTAACTTTGGGCTTTGTTCTAGTCCTTGAGTTATAAAGTTTGTTTATCTGAGATTTTTCTTGTTTCTTGAGTTTTAGGCATTTATATCTATGAAATTCCCTCTTAGAAATGCTTTTGCTACATTACCTAAGTTTTGGTATGTTGTATTTTCATTTTTATTAGTTTTTTGATTTCTCTTTTGATTCCTTCAGTAACATTATTTAATCTCCACGTACTTGTGAATTTTCCAGGTATTTCTCTAGTAATTGATTTCTAGTTTCATACTGTTGCAGTCAGAGGTGCAAAAGGTGCTTGATATGATTTCCATCTTCTTAAATTTGCTAAGACTTATCTTGTGACTTAACATATGATACTTCTGGAAAGTGTTCTGTTTGCACTTGAGAAGAATGTATATTTGGTTTGGTTTGGTTTGGTTTGGATGGCATGTTCTGTATATATCTGTTAAGTTCTTCTGCTCTAATGTGTCACTGAAGGCCAGTGTTTCCTGATTTATTGCTTTTCTGTTTGGATGAGCTATTCACTGATGTAAGTGGGGTATTAAAGTCCCCTACTATTATTGTGTTGCTGTCTGTTTCCTCCTTTAGGTCTGTTAATATTTGCTTTCTCCTATATTGGGTGCATAAATACTTACAAATGTTATGTCCTCTTGTTGGATTGACACCTTTATCATTATATAATGACCTGTTTTGTCTCCTATTACAGTCTTTGTTTTAAGGTCTATTTTGCCTGATGTAAGGGTAGCTACCCCAGATTTCTTTCTCCGTTTCCATGTGTATGGGATATCTTTTCCATCCGTTCACTTTCAGTTTGGGTGTGTCCTTACGTATGAAGTGGGTCTCTTGTAGGTAGCAAGTAGCTATTGATAGGTCTTGTATTTTAATCCATTCAGGCAGTCTGTGTTTTTTGATTGGATAATTTAGTCCATGTATATTCAAAGTAGTTATTGATACGAATGTACTCACTGCCGTTCTGTTAATTGTTTTAGGGCTGTGTTGTAGTTCCTCTCTTCCTCTCTTGCTCTTTTGTGGTTTTATAACTGTCTTTAGTGGTACGTGTAGACTCCTTTGTCACTGTCTTTTGTGTATCCCCTATAATTGTTTTCCTCTGTGGTAACCGTGAGGCTTACCTATAACAACTTACATTTATGACCGTATTTTAAGTTAATAGCAGCTTATGTTTGAATGCATTCTAAGGCTCTGCGTTTCTACTTCCTCCACCACTCTTATGTTTTCGGTGTTACATTTTATCTTTTTATCTTGTGTATCCCTTAACTAGTTATTGTGATTACAGTTATGTTTACTGCTTTTGTCTTTTAAACTTCACACTGGCTTTATAAGTGATTAATCCACTACCTTTTCTATGTATTTACCTTTACCAGTGAGATTGCTACTTTTACATATTTTCCTTTTACTAAGGAGCATCATTTCTTTTCAGCTTAAAGAAGTCCCTTTAACATTTCTTTTAAGGCCCATTTAGTGGTGATGAACTACTTCTGCTCTTGCTTGTCTGGAAAACTCTTTACCTCTACTTCCTTTCTGAATGGTAACTTTGCCTGGTAGAATATTCATGGTTGGAAGGTTTATTCTTTCAGTGCTTTGAATATATCATGCCACTCCCTCTGGCCTGCAAAGTTTCTGCTGAAAAACCTGCTTATAGTATTATGGGGGTTCTCTTTTATGAAAGAAGTTGTTTTTCTCTTGCTACTTTTCAGAGTCTCTCCTTGTCTTTAACTTTTGATGTTTTAATTGTAGTGTGTCTTGGTGTGGTTCTCTTTGGGTTCACCTTATTTGGACTTCTCTGGGCTTCCTGGACCTGGGTGTCGTTTCCTTCCCGAGGTGAGGGAAGTTTTCAGTCAGTATTTCTTCAAATAACTCTTCTGCCATTTCTCTCTCTCTTCTGGGATCCGTATGTTGTGAGTGTTAGTCTGCTTGATGTTGTCCCATAAGTTACTTAGCTGTCTTTACTTTTTTTCTTCTTTTTTTGATTTTCTTCTTCTTTGAGTTCCTCTTCTCTGTCTTTGAGTTCACTGATCCTTTTTTTTCTGGTTCGTGTAGTCAGCTGTTGAATCCCTCTAGTGTCGTTTTTAGTTCAGTTATTTTATCCTTCAGCTCTGTTACTTCTCTGTGGTATTTTTTGTATTTTCTGTCTCTGTTGCAGTTCTCACTGTGTTCATCAGTTCTCTTCCTGAGTTAGGTGAGCATCTTTATCACCACTACGTTTTCCCTTTTATGGGGTAAATTACATACCACTGTTCATTAAGGCTTTTTCCTTAGGTTTTACCTTATTCTTTCATTTGGGATGTATTCCTCTGTATCTTCATTTGCTTGACTCTGTGTTGGTTTCTGTGTATTAGATGAAATAGCTACCTTTCCGAGCGTGAAGGGTTGGCCTTCTGTAGGAGATGAACCTTATTTTTCGACCCTGCCCTAACTGGTGTCTCTCAAACCTTTGTGATTTTCCAGCCATCCTGTTTTATTTTTAGTGGCTCCCAGTAGTTGAGGATGTGCTAAGACCAGCCATTGTCCCAAAGGAGAGGATCTCAGCAACTAGATTCAGGCTGATTGGAAGCCAGACCCTCAGGCAGCAGCTTTTAAAGAACGCAAACACGTATCCAGTCTTGTGAGCGTAAGCCCTGCTGTCCACAGACCAGAGGATCTGGAGGGGTCCTCTGGGTGGCAGCCAAAAAGTCAGGGCTCCAGATGAGTGTATAAGCTCCTTTCTGGGAGTTACTGGTGAGCTGTAGTGAGGCAGAGGGAGAACAAACAGGTGTCTGTGCCTGGCCTGCACCTCCATTGCCTCTAGGCACGTGACACCCCTGGAGCCCCTGCGCCCGAGGCTGAGGCTGCAGAGCAAGCAGGTTGGCCTCGCTCACAGAAGGGCAAGGAGTGTGTTTTCAGTGTGCTGGCCGTGCGGTGCCCTTGGGGTGGGAGTTGGCCAAGAACTCTATGTCATGGGACCCAGGAATGGAAGCCCCCCTGTGGCCTCGAGAGCCAGGCACAAAAACTGGGTCACCAGGTGAACGTAGAAGCTTCCCTCGGGGGGATGCTGGCACTCCGGAGCAGCACAGAGGGAGGGAGAGCGTGAAGGTGTCACACGCTGCCCGGAACGAGGTGGACAAAGTTGGCATCTGCCGTAAGAAGGAAAAAATGAGAAAAAGAAGTAAAGAGAAAAGAAAGATGGCGTGCACTGGTTTTAGCAAGGCAGAGGGAGAGTGGAAGACGACCCCCACCA
The DNA here is from genome assembly GCF_949987515.2 of Delphinus delphis. Taxonomy (NCBI): domain Eukaryota; kingdom Metazoa; phylum Chordata; class Mammalia; order Artiodactyla; family Delphinidae; genus Delphinus; species Delphinus delphis. The sequence continues at coordinate 177,513,041 of NC_082684.1, forward strand.
GAAGGGAGAAAGAAGCGGCACCTGCTGCCTTTAGCAATTGTCAGCCGAAAAAGACGCACAACCTAAAAGTTGAGAATTATGTTTTATTTGGCGAACTTTCCGAGGACTTCAGCCCAGGAGGCACCCTCTCGGGTGCTCTGAGGAGCTGCTGTGAAGAGGCGACGGGGGGAGCCAGGATCTGTAGGAGTTTCTGCAACAAAGACCGGGTTGTCGGAACTTCAAAAGATTACTGTTCATTACAGAAAACCAGACACCTCAAGTTAAGGAATTTAGCGCTTTTCTATGTATGGGAGGATGCAAGAGTCTGGCCTCACTGAAGTCATTCCGTTGATGTGCACTTTAACTGTCTAGGGCCAGGACCCTGCTTTTCTCCATCCTGAATCCCCTCGGGGCGCACCGCTGGGGGCTGCCGTGGCTGAGGGCTTGATGGCCACAGCATCCTTTGTTTACTGACATGGCAGGTGACATTCTCCATCCACACAGGGAAAAAGGAGAGCAGGGATATGGCCCCCACTAGCCACTGTCCTTGCAGAGAATTCGAGTAGGCCCCTGCCACCCAGACCAACACTTTAAAGTTAGCAAATGAGTCTTTTTCACTTAAAGTCTGGGTGATTTTTCAAAGGGCTACTTCTGCACTGGGCCACGTGGTGGGTGAGTCTGTGTAGGGGCCCTTTAAGGACTGTTTCTCAGCTTCCCACAGCCTTGGTAGATCTCATGGGCTTGAGCCCCCTTGTGACCACATTTTAATTAACAACATTTTAGGGTATAATTGCAACTCTGTGCTAGTCTTAGCATGAACGAAGAATGGAGCCTGCTGAAATTTTCTTTGTTGCCATAAAATGGCTGACAACATTTTGTAACAACACTGTTTAACTTTTCCAGCAGGATAATAAAAAGTGCACTTTAACAAAACTGTTTGGAGTCTTCAGTTTCTACTGAAGTTTTTTTTTAAAGTTTGGTGTTCAGATTGTTCCCTCTTGAAGCGTCATGCAGTGCCAGGCCTGTTAGGTTTTTCTTCCTTGGTTGGTAACTGGTAGACAGACCTCTTTCGGAAACTCATTCATCACCATCGTTTCTGGTGGTTGAAGCACATTTTCACCTTTGCCTTTGTCAGCCCTGTGAAATCCTATAGCTTTGCAGTTTATGGTATCCAAGATAAAAACCAACGACATTAGTGTAGCGGGCGTGTGTTTGATAGGAAGGGATATTGAATGAGGGCTAATATTGTGCTTTGTGGGTTTACTAGTGAATATCGTCACGTTCACTTGCCTTTGTAGCCTTGTGACATTTGGTACTCAGATCATACTCAGAAGACTGGGAACCCCTGTGATTGTATCACTCTTTTCTGTCACTGTTTTATGCTTCTGTGAGCGAATTTGAACAAATGACTTGACATAATTATAGTTGTATAATTTTCCAAACACAAATGGCAATAAGGAGATGCCATGGAAGTTGATGAGAAGGAACAAGGATTCTGACAGGCATAACTGCTGCAGCACCTGTGTGGCCTAGGAAACAGTGACAGCACTGGATTTCTGCAAAAATCATCACCCTGTTGCAAATTTGAACATAGGTCAACAGAGTTTTGATTTTTTTCCCCCTTGGACGGTGCTAAATTCCCAGTGGGAACAAGTGCCTGTGGACCGTGTAAGGGACCATTGGACCCTATAATTGTCAGCAGGTGGCAACTTAAGAATCAAGAATTGATCTACTCTTTCATTACGTTGTACACATAAAACTAATGCCACGTTATATATGTTGTATGTCAATTTTATCTCAATAACAGTAATAAAAAAGAATCTGCTCTCTTGCACTGTTTCCTCAGAGGCTTGAAGCCCAGTTCCACATTTGGAAAAGTCCCTTCCTTGCCCCCCTGGCAATCTCTTGATTGGTAGAACGTGCTGTGCTAAGTGACATTTAAATTAAAGGGGGCATTTTTTGATGTTCTTCCTATGAAATAAATGAGAATTGTTATATCAAGAGTCTGTTTTTATAACCCAAATTCCATATGTGCTTGTGTGTGTACATGCTAACTGAAATTAGCTGAATCACTAGGCTTTATTTTGCAATGTTCTTCCTTATCACAAAAGAGATTTTGCCTTTTACAAAAAATTCTTAATACAATCTTAGGGTTTAGTTTTTTTTTTTTTTTTTTTTTTTTTTTTTTTTTTTTGCGGTACGCGGGCCTCTCACTGTCGTGGCCTCTCCCGTTGTGGAGCACAGGCTCCGGACGTGCAGGCTCAGCAGCCATGGCTCACGGGCCCAGCCGCTCCGCGGCATGTGGGATCTTCCCGGACCGGGGCACGAACCCGTGTCCCCTGCATCGGCAGGCGGACTCTTAACCACTGCGCCACCAGGGAAGCCCAGGGTTTAGTTTTAAAAGGGGGTTATTGGCAGTTTGAGTGATCTTGGTAGATTTTAAATCCCTGCTGCTGTGGAATTGTTCATTACAAAATATTCTTTTCTCTTTGGTAGTAAGAACTTTATTTAGTGGGTCTATATTCTTGGAACTTGGCATCCAAAAGATGTGACTCTTTTTTCCTTTTAGAAGAGACCTTGAGAGATACACAGTGAGCAGTTATAGTAAAAATGGAGACCAAACTGTTACTGAAATGGTCGACTGGACCCAGTCAGGGTCCTAGCCTGGGCCGGACCCGCATCCCAGCCAGGGAGGTTCTTTTTCCAGTTGGATTCATGCAGCCAGTAACGAAACCGGTGCTGATACTGGAACCAGCCCCAGCTTTCTTCGAAGGATGGAGAAGCGGGAACCTAGTTTGCAAATCAACTTCTCCACCCAATTCAGGTGGAGACACCACATACATAGGAGGGTCGAGGTGAAAGGGAGGGAATTGGGAAGAGAGGGAGGAATATCCCTGAGTTATTCAAGAACAGGGGTGTGGTTTGGACCCAGAACTGAGGGAACTCTCCTTTTCAGTCCTTGTATGGGCTTTTCTGGTTGTCCTGGCAACTGTCAGCTGTCATGGGCTGGTAGCTGTGTCATTTAGCTGATGAATCACAATGACCATGTAATGAGGCTTAGAGTCTACAGGAGGTCACATCTTCCGCCATCTTGGGTTTGGTTGGTTCCAGCCAGTTCCTGTTTTTCTCTCGCAGCTTCCCCCTGAAATTTAGGTAAGAGCAGTTGGTTTCCCTTTGAGGAGGGGCGGGGGTGTGATTCTGGGTCAACAGCCTTGGTAACAAAACCAAGAAGATGGCTTTATGTTGTTAAGATGTAACTGAACAGCTATTATAAGGCTATTGAAATCAGTACAATTTAAAAAATATTTTATTTGCCAAAACTCACGTTAAATGTTAAACTTCTCTTTCTGATGTAGTGCACTTGAACCTCCTAAATTTTTAAATACTGTCCAAGAAGTGCATGTGAACGTGTCTTAAGGTACGGGACAGAGTAACTAAAGTCTGTAATGCTTCTTGACAAGTGAGGATTGCGAAAAAAATCACTCTCGTAATTATTGTGAAAGGATTTTTGTGATAGCAGGTTATTTCTTAGACTGAATTTTTATGACACAGTTTGAATGCAAAGATGTTATTTGGGATTGCCTTCATTATGTAGGGATCTAGTTTCGTATTTGATTTCATTTTTTCCTGAAAAGGTAATCCAGGGATGCAGCACTCTTAGTAGAATAATTTCTCACTACTTCCCTGGTTTGAAATGCTACCTTTATCTTATACTAGATTCTTTACGTGTACTAGGTCTCTTTCCGGATCTTCTTACATTTCAGCAGCTTTAAACTGGCCACTCTTGGAGTTTTGAGGGTGCGGTTTACCCCTGATGATTATGATTTCTGTTACAGACAAAATTTCAAGCAGTTTAAAGATTTGTGTAGGCTGGAAGGGTGGGAAGCATTTACGTCGGTGATTATCAGTTTTGAGCCACCAATTTATTATTTTTAGCTTAAAATAGATTATTAGATTAGTAGATTATTCCATTTATTATAAGATTCATGCATGGAAGTACATTGTCATCACTATTTGGAAACTGTCTCACCTACCACATCTTTTCCCCATGGAAGCAGGTTTTTTTTTTTTTTTTGCGGTACGCGGGCCTCTCACTGTTGTAGTCTCTCCCACTGCGGAGCACAGGCTCTGGACGCGCAGGCCTAGCGGCCATGGCTCACGGGCCCAGCCGCTCCGCAGCATGTGGGGTCTTCCCGGACCGGGGCACGAACCCGTGTCCCCTGCATCGGCAGGCGGACTCTCAACCACTGCGCCACCAGGGAAGCCCGGAAGCAGGGTTTTTGTATGTTTTTGATAACACAGGTTTTCTCAGGAGCACAGCTGTTGCGTTACCGTGGAGCAGATTGTTCTTGGGGATGTCGTGAAGGATATTTCAGGAGAATCCTTGAAAAGGATTGAAAAGAAAGCCATTGAAGTGATTCTTTCTCTTGAACTCTGCTTTCCTTTCACTTAATTGCTTATTAAATTCAACTAACAAGCCTCCAAGAGGAAATGATAAAAACAGATGATGGCATCTACTGTGCAGCTACTAAGGGCGGCCCAGGTGCCAGGTGTTTTTTGTATTCCTTCATTTGTAAAACAGGGAGGTGTTAGTTTGCGGAGCACTCGTTCTTTATCTCTGCCGATCATTGCAGTAGCCCTGGGAGAAGGCCTCACCTCTCCTTCTGTACAATCAGTGAACTGCCTTCTGCTCACTTGGTTTCTCTTGCAGATCCTCATCCTCCTGATGGATGTTGGTACCTACTGGTGTGTTCACTGTTCACCATGTAATACACCGAATAGTAGCTACGGAAGTTAGAGTTAATATGAAGTTAAGATTAGGTTGCCGTCCTGCAGTGTAAGTTAAAACCCAGATACACTATTTGGCTTGGTCTCACTGTATGTTATGCTAAATTTTAAATATATTATAAATATGGAAATAAGTGGAAGTAAATCCTATTGTACTATTAACTGCAATAAAACAAGTACAGCGCTTTAGCTTTTGTAGCCAACTGTTCCAGGCCAGGAGGCCCTGTAACTGGTTAAGTACAGTATAAGTGTGTATCCAGTTTTTAGAAGACAGTTATCGGCCGTACTTTACAAGAGTTTTACAAGTAATTTTCACTTTGCTATGCCTTCATCTTCTGGAATCAAAGTGTTGTTACATTGACGGGTGTGGAGGACGCCGTCTGCGAGGCCACCACGGCCAGCGTGCACTTCGTTAGGAATTGGACCCGACGTAGGTTTAGAGGCGGCAACTAAACGTGGGAGTTCTGTGCAGGTGTGTGCGCTTCCCTCTGTTAACTCACCCTGATTTATAGACTTTAAGGCACCCGATACCTCGTTTCAGTGCGCTTCGCAGATACCGTTTTTGCAAATGAAAGGTTTGTGGCAACCCTGCATTGTCAGATGATGGTTAGCGTGTTTTCGCAATAAAGTATTTTTAAATTAAGTTATGTACGTTGGGTTTGGGGACGTAATGCTGTTGCACACTTAGCAGGCCGCAGTGTAGTGCAAACAATTTCTATATGCACTGAGAAACCAAAACACGTGCGACTCAGTTTATTGCGATACTCGCTGTCTTATAGTGGTCTGGAACTGAACCGCAGTGTCTCTGAGGTAGGCTTGTCATTGTGTAAGCTGGAACTAAGCAATCTGCCGTTTTGTAATTATTAAAATTATTTTGCATATTTAAAAACTCAGCCTGCCGAATGCTTTAACAAGTTATTTGCAGTTGAGGGAGAGTGTAAAAAAGAGAATGCCTCTATCGGGGTTGAATTAAAATATTTTAGTAGTATAGGTAGTTTGGGAAATAAAACATAGTTTGAAGGAGAAAAATTGAGGCCTGTTGTGAGCGGCACTGAATCGTGCTGATTATTTTACCTTTGACACAGTGGAAAATTGAAAGCTTGGCGTATCCCATTTTATTAACACAATAAAGTTTTATATTGTTGTTCTGGGCGTCGATATATGTTCTTTCGTGTTTATTAGCCCACGGTTATAGTAAAACGTTTTAGTCCTGTGCCTGGCCATACTGCGTAGAACACAAATATCAAAACTAAGGGGAAAATCGAATACATATATTTCTCTTTCCCAAGTCTTTTTCTATATGATTTCTCAGTATTTTGGTCAATATGATTGGACACAGAGCACATCTTTTTTATCATTTAACATAGGTTTATCGCTTCCCCAGACTTGTTGTAATAATGAAGCTATGAGGGAAATGACAAGAATGGTGATATTAAATTTCTCTAGACTCACAGTAAATTTTTCCATCCTGATGGCAGGAATGCCGAGCATCTGGAATCTGCGAGAAGAGTGAATTGTTTGCTGTGGGAAGACTGTCATCAAATTCTGAGCCGTTTATTCTCTTAGGAACTACTGTCCTGTACAGAATGTTATATTTTTATAGAAGCACTTTGCTGGAAATGGAAAAATGTCTTCACTTCTTCATGCTTCTGTATTTTTTTTAGATGTTATTGTTTTGAGAATTTTATTTGTGATAAAATGTCACATTTTATCATTAATTTCCTTTGATTTAATAATTATTTATATTTGTCCAAATACAGTAAAATAACAATAGAAAATAAATTATCCTAAACAAAGGTTTCTTTACAGTTCATCTAGGTAAATCTGTGATACATGCGTTGTCATCTGTGCTCTTGAATTTTCAGCGTATCTGCAACATGTGTAGCGATACCTTCCCCCTAGTTATGGCATAGCTGTAGTTCTACAAACTTGCTGTGAAAGAGGAGGGAAGGAATGTGCGAAATTCTCTGTTGGTTTTGGTGAAAACATTTCTCAGATCAGGAGTTAAGATTCCAATTAGCCCTGGATCATGCTGGGTATTTACGGCCAGTTTAAGCTGGTAGAAGTTTCTTCGTGTGTGTGTGTTTAGGACAGCACAACCTTTTTCTCTGTTTAGTGAATGTTTACTCTGAGGTAGACTCCTGAGTCTTGGCGTTCTACTGTCCTTGTGTTTGGAGGTAGTACCGCTGAGGCTGGTTTGATCACTACAGCAGGTGGGTGTGATTGCCTGCGACGTGAGCCAGCACCTCTGGTTAGAACGCTCGTCCTCGAGTTCTGTGATCCTGCTGCAGGTGTACAGCTCGGTAGTTGGCTCGCTTTGACGAGATGTTCTTCTCCTCAGTTTGGCGGCGTCCGGGCGGCGTGTGTCTGCCTCACCTGCTGTCCGTCATCAGCTCAGGCTAAACACAGGGCGATGGGGCTGTGGCTTTGCCTCCCGCCCACAGCCTGTTACTCGCTGGGAGCACAGGTTTCCCGCGGGCGAACAGCCTTAGTGTCCTATCTGTCCTTTACTCCCAGGACTCCTCCGCCCTCCCCTAAGTCACGACGCTTCGTGTTCTAACCAAGCCTCGCGCTGCCCAGCGATGCTCCAGTTCCATCACTGTCTCAGGTGACCCGTGGCCACTTGGCAGGCGGACTGCGGGAGCCCTCTCCCCACTGACGCAAGGTTAGTCATCATCGGTGCTGCGTTGAGTGGTGATCTCCTCATCGCTCTGATCTGGCCCCCCAGGGACTTCAGGCCTCAAGTCTGCCCAGCGGCTACGAACCATCTTCCATCTGATGAGTTGGTACAGCCATAGCTCCCGTCCCTTGCCCACGTCTCTTTAGACTTTCTGAACTTCTCACTTGAGTAGGTTAGAGGCTTCTGTTTTTTGCTTTGCCCTTGGATTATTTTTGATGTAGTCTAGATGGTGTGTCTACACTTGATAGTCTCCTTGATAAAAAGAAACTTCTGTGTTGTTTGACAAATGTGACAGCCCTGGTCATTTTCCTCTTTTACAGAGCGTTATGACTTTTCCTCATCTGTGCAGGAAATAAATACGTTGCCTGATTTCTCTTTTCAGTCCATTGTTCGTGTTCCCTGTCCACCACCTTATTTTAGTGATTCAGAAGAAAATTTTGACAATAAAGATCAGTTTGGTGAAGTGATCTGTGCCAAGCGGTGAAGTCTTTTTGTGACTTTTTGGTGTGAGTTCTTGACCGATGCAGTTCTTCTGACCTCTGAGGATGTTGTATTGTCTGTGAAGGATGTCCTTGTGAAGTTTCAGATTCCAGAATCTTTTGTATCTCGATAGAACTGTGTAGCTTTGAAATGGAAGATAAAAGTCTCTCAAAAAGTCTCAGCACTGACAGTCTAAACAGGAATTCTTGGCTTTTTTCTTACGAAGACGTTAATTATATCAAGAATTCTTGGGAAAATTGCTGCAAGACCCGTTGTTAAAAGGCTCAAAAACAAGATCTGTTTTGAAAAAAAAAACCAACTACCACCTCTTGAGATGAATTATCCTGCTGGCTGGTTTTGCACTTTCTCTGCGTGCAGCCAGGATTCCCTGATGCTCAGTTTTGCCAAAAGAAGGAGGATATGAGTGATTTTATGACAAGCTGATCCTGTATCTGAGGCACCGTTTTCCATTGTCACTTCAGGAGGCAGCGGCCCAGAGGTCCAGAGTGATCGAACAATTGGAATGAGCATTTGTGGTCAGATCTGCTCTGAGTCGTTTGTTTTCGCAAGGCTACTGCGGCGTGGGGTAGCTCTTCATCTCCGGAGGGTTTCCTTGTTGTGTCTAACCCTGGCGGGCTGGAGAGAGTGGGGAGTGTTTAGAATTAGCTCAGTGAAGGGGTTACTGTTACTCTTCTGTAGTCACTTGAAGCACTGGAAGGCGAGTCCAGTTGCTCAGCACGCTAGTGGGAATGACCAGTGACTGGTTCCTGGGAGCTTCGGTTTGGATCTTGAATTAGGACCATGCATCAACACAATTTACACAAGCCAGTGTTGCAAGAACTTTGTCAGTGAATACATGACATGGATATCACCACAATGAGAGTGCCACTTCTTGCAAGTATTTGTTGCGTTACGTTCATCCTGAAGGTTTTAATGCTGTTTTAGAGCTGGGACCATTTGTCATCTTTCTTCCCACTTTTCCTTATCTACTATGCAGATGTCTAGACTGACCTGAGTCAGGGGTATGCGATCACTTTCTTCATTTCTCTTCTCACTGGTTTGCACTTTACTCGGTACATGGGGTCCATCACTGCCCGTCTTTATTGCCTATCATGGAGAGCTTTTCTCCAGCAGCATAAACTTACATTTTCTATGCTGTCTCCTTGATGCTCCGGCATATGCATATGTTTTAGGTTTAATTTGGAATTTAGTTTTATTTTAAATACATAGGATATACAGTTAAATGAGGCATCATTCTGAGCTTTACAGATGACTCATTTAATCCTTATTACAATCCTAGTAAGGCTAGGTCAACTATGCCTTTATACAGTTTAAAAACTGGATGCACGGAAATGTTAACCAATTAGCAGTTGCAGAGTTGGGATTTGTATTTATGTCATCGGCTGCGGAGTCTAAGCATCTATACCCCCGGGCCTTCGTATGTGCATTTCTTTTTCCTGTGGGTCTTTCTACTCCCCACTTCATCGTCCCCAGCTTGCGTCTGTACTTGGACCATCTCAGCACAAGCGTCACTTCCCCCGGGGAAGCTTTCCCTGAGGCTGTTCACATCCCTCGGGGATGTGCTGCGCTTTCCCCAGCCATGCCTCCCTCCCGTGCAGCGTGTTCTCAGTTACAGCTCTGCCCTTATCCTCACGACGACGTCTGATGCCCGTCTCCCGCACTACACTGGGGGATGACTTTCCTTTCTCTCCCTCAGCCTGGTATCCCCAGCTTTAAGCAGTCTGGCACAGGGTGGCCCTCGGTATTTGTGGAGTGGGGTCAGGAAAGGATCCAGAGCAATTTTGAAACGCAGAGGGAGTTTCCCAGCTTCCTCCACGCACTTGAGACGTTGTCAAGTGTGTTATGCTAAACCTGTTCGTGAAACTTTGAGGTCAGACTGTTACCACGCTGGTTTTGTCTTCCAGATAATCTCGGGGGTCCTGGCGGAGGGGACTGTGACAGCAGTCGTGATCACCAGGAAGTTAATTATCTAGCGAGTTGGTGTAAGATTGCATGGAAACAGTCACGCTTTCAGGGGATAGCAAATAGCGGTCCACCGTGGCTGGAACGGAATTAGGGGGGAGGTTGTGAGCCCTCGTGCTGGGAAAAGGTTTATGTCAGAATAGTACCCAGAAGTGAAATTTTCTGAAATTGTGAAAGTAACGTCTATTTTGTAAAAACTCAAGCAATGCAGAAATATATACATACACACACACATAGAGTGAAAATGAAAGGAATGACTTCCCGTTCGTTCTGGTTTCTCTTCCTGGTTAAACGCTGGTGGGGTTGGACGCAGATGCAGGCTCCCTAGAAATGGAACGGACGAGTGAACGCAGGAGCTGAAAGGGCACACGTGTAGGCTCGAAATTCTCGTGTTGCCAGGACAGTGCCGACTTACGATCTGCCTGCTTTGTTCATTTTTCCATTCTCCCAGGGGACTCTTTCCAGCCTTTTCTTTCGAACGCAGACGCTTGATTCCCTGCTGTCACTCCCCACGGGATTCATAGTTTATGGTGCAAACACCGCTGTGATGGTAGGAGGGTCCTCCCGGTCTCTCTGCCACGTGCCCCCTTCTCTGCCGTCCTCCTTGGAGCCGCAGACGACCCGCGCATGCCGCCGTCGCAGCCGTGCCGCCACGTGTGCCTGACCCTGTGCCTTCTCACCTCCTCAAGGCGGGGGGGCGCCGATCGATGCCCTTAGCGCACACACGGGCCGTGTTTCTCATCCTAAAGCAAC